>NW_026562376.1:21432500-23907500 GCF_027474105.1 Poeciliopsis prolifica
TTGTCTCCTCCGGCACCATGTCTTCTTCCTGCGTCTTTTCAGTTCTCTGGATTTTTGCTCCCTCTCTTCTTGATTTTATTTTCTCCATCTTTAATTTAAGGGTAACAATTTCTTTGTTTAGTTCCTCGTTTTCTGTCTCAATCCAGCGGCGATCTCTATTCTTGTTTTGCAATGCATTGTTGGCCTGTTGCCTGATTGATGCATTGGTTTTTTCCAGTCGCTGATTCTCGATTGCAATGTCTCTATATTCTCTTTTCAATGTTTCAATTTTCACTCTTGAATTCTCCAATTCTTCGGTCAGTGCCAAGATCCGTTGTTCTCTTTCATCCGCGTTGTCTCTCAGCAATGAATTTTCTCTCACCAGATTATTCATGGTGGAGTCTCTTCCAGTCAGATTTTGGAGTTTCAAATTGAGTTTCTCCAGTGATTGTTTGAGGAGGATATTTTCCTCCTCAAACTCCTCACACCGTCGCTCCAAGATCTCCACAGTTTTGAAACACAAATTCTTCTGCTCCATTGTTGTACTGTTTATCAAACGTCCTGAAATCGTAAATGAATTTCTCTGTCGAATCTTGGAATTTAGAGACAGTCACCAATGACGTCACAGACAGGATGAGTGACATCACAGTTTCACATCAAAGCCACAAGAAGTCTGTTGCGAGCGGGGGCGGGGATGTTTTCTTTTTTTTCAAACTTTATTCCCAGACACACTGAATAATGACAGAGTGAAACATTTTTTATGCCTCAAGAAAAACAAATTCAGATAAACAGTATTTAAGAAAAAGCTAAGGGCCTTCAGTTCCAACTATACATTCAAAGCAGTTCAGATTTAAATTGTCTTTATAGACACTTTTTGTCAGAGTCTTTGATATAAAACTTAAATTCATTAAAAAATGCAGCAAGGCATGTCTTTCCCTACCTGGAACAATGAATATGATATTTACCTGCAGCAGCATCATTCTCTAATGTCATCTTCTTTGTTGTTTCTGCCAGTAGTAACATCCAGTTGTTGATCACGTGACAAACGATGCGAAAAATGTGTTTCTGTTGTAGTTTTGTGAAATATAGTGATTTATACAGTTAGAAAACCAACTCAAGCCAACGCAAAAAATTAATCAAAAAACATGTTTTTTTCAAAATGATGTTTCCATTAGGTAGATTTTTTTTTGTTTTAGTTCCAGTTTGCACAATTATATGATCAATGGAAACACACCTGTATATTATTTACAAGAGCAATAGCAGGACATAATCAGTCAGTATGATTTTTATGCTATCTAAACCTGTTTATCACCATAACCAGAAATGTTTGCATGAACAACCATGAAAGAAAGTAAAGGTGAACTGTTAGTAATTGATTTTCTTGATGAAAATAAATTGTGTAGATTAATTAAAATACATGCTCCTAATATAGACATGGAAAGTACTTTTTTTTTTTTTATAATGTAAGAACATGGCTCACAAATTATTTCATAATAATAGGAGATTTCAATACAACACTTACAAATTCAGACATTTTGGGAAATTGCACTTTTTCTGAAGATCCAAGCAGAGGTATACTTTTTGATATCATGGTAAATAATAGTTTTATAGATATCTGGAGACTTTTCTTTCCAGATAAAAAACAGTTTACTAGGAAACAGATTATTCTGGGAAAAACAATCACGACTTGACTTGTGCCTGATGTCGTCTTCTCTTGTCCCCGAGGTGTCGTCCTTTCTCATTCAAGACAACGCCTGGAGCGACCATTCCTTCCTCCAGGTTGAGATGGACGAGGCATCAGAAATGGGCTAAATTTATTTGACATCAAACTTATTTGATGTCAAATAAATTTAGTGTCAAATTTATTTGACACTAAATTTATTTTAGTGTCAAATAAATTTGACACTAAATTTATTTTAGTGTCAAATAAATTTGACACTAAACATAATGCAAGTTGAAAGTGTCACATCATTTTCAACCTCCTTTTTAGCTTTTGCATTTGGTAGCAGGCTAAATTGACAAAAGATAACCCAGTGCTTTAATTCCACAATAAGACAGCCGTATAGTTTCAGTGAGTAGGTGCAGGAAAAATATCAGTCTTGGTATTAGTTACTGACCAAATGAGTTTTAGTACATCGGCATATTGGATATCGACCAAAAATCCAATATTGTGCATCCCTATTAGGGAGCTTAAACGTGTCTTGTTTGCGTTTTTTTTTTTTTTTAACGATTTTATGCGGCCAGTTTTGGGTTTATGTTTGAAACAGAAGGTATCGAACTGTGACTTAATTTTAAATACCAATTTAAAACATCTTTAAAGAAGCTTGAATAAAAAGTTTTGCACTGTTTTTTGACTCTATGAGCTACAAAACTGGAGACATGAGGATGACTGAGGAGGCAACATTGCAACCTGGATGGGTGTGCTGTGTGATGTCAGTAAAGAAACACAACAAAAATATAAAATTAATTCATTGGAGTCTTTCAATGTGAATAAAACATCCAAATGCAGTTGTTTTTATTGGATACACACTGTAATTAGTTACACCGCCTTTGCATTTTTCTTGTACTTGTGCAAAAAAGAGTAAGAGTAATATGCTGTCTTTAGAACTTATTTAAAAAGATAAATGGTCAAACATGATCAGAAAAACACACAAAAAGCTACAAAGTTATAAAAAAATAATTCCAGTGCTGTAACGAAAATTAAGGTTTTCTATCAATTACTGAGAAGTGCTTATATAATTTTAAATTTACAATTTTGGCTGAAATGTCAATAAAAACCAAAAACCATAACAGTTTGTCATAAAAACAGAACAAAAAATTAATAAATAAAATCTCACAATATAGCAAGTCACAGTGCTTCATTTTGAGTGAATGAATATGTAAAATCCTTGGACAATTGCGCCATCTAGAGGCTGCCGAGCAAAACAAAACAAAACAAAAATACCAGGACAAATGCAAGTAATAGTCTTCAAACATTTTGGGATGTGATACTCTAAAGGCATATACAAATTTTAAAAATCTCCGAAAATTATAATTGTAATTTATATGCAATTTAAAACCTATTATTTTTACACATAATATTTGAGGATGAAGGAGGGAGGGATAAGAGCAGCTGCCACTGACTCTCCAGGTTACCATGCCAGCGTTTTAGCGACTTTGGACCAAACCAGCCAGGATTAAGATCATCAGAGTTAATGTTTACATTCTTCTAAAAAATCATTTTTGGAAAGGGACACTTCATTGAACATTTAACTTTTTTTTATTTTTGAATGGGCGACACAAAAGAGATAAATTTCCTACACATTGATTCTAAAGTGTGCAGCAACCATCCAAATGAAAAGAAAAAAAATCCCAATGTGATTACAGGTACTGTTTAAAGATTACAAGATGTTTTACAGTTTTCATATTTAAGTTTTGTGTCATGAAAAAACAAACAAACACTGAAACACAAGGTTTATCCTTTATTTATAAAAACGCTTACAATATTGTTTGGTAAAATTTGCTAGATAACCAGCACCTTTATTCAAATAGTATTGCAAGATTAACAAACATTACACATTACACATTGACCATCATTAATTATACATTATTACATTGATGATTAGTCAACACTTTGGCTTACATCTGTAATTGGCCATTGTTGTTGTTCAGCCAACACTTTTGCTCATTAAGCATCGTTTTTGAGTAATATTTGTGCTGCGTTGAATCAGTTTAGCTCAAAAATAAAATGATCCCATGAACTCAAAAGAAGGTTTGATAGGCCAGAAGATATCCATCATTGTACATGTAGATCTGCCGATTGATGGGGTTGTAGCCAAGACTAGCCACTCCTTTGGCTACTTTCTCCAGTGGCAGAGCAAGAGAGTTGTCCTCTTTACCAGTGGCTGTGTCAAAGGCGTAGAATACTTCCTCTCTGAAATCGGTCACATAACGAGTGGCGTACATCACACCACACACCATGAAAGCATTGCTTACCGCCTTCTTGAAAAGCCTCGTCTCCCAGGTTTGTGTCACGTTGAGAATCTGTGCTTCGTCATCCCAAACTAACATGCTCACTACCACATTACCGTGGTTGCTGAGAGTGGTGTAGATCACCCACAGCCCGGTTTCATCAACCTCCACATCCACATCGCTATGCGAGCGGCAGTCATAGTAACAATATGGAAACTTGTTTTTGATCCCAACACCTGTACCTGGAAGGGTCGCCCGCTTGACAGACTTGGTCTTCAGGTCATAGCGGCAGATGTCGGCAGAGCCAAAGCAGTGATAGTACAGAGCTTCACCGTACAGGACACCGCTTGGACCCTCGACCGCATCAGCATGAGTGTAGGATGGGGCAAGGGTGTAGTCCTTATGGTTGGCAGACGCCATGAAGTCTTCATAAGTTTGGTAAACGCGGAGGGTGTTACCATAAATGTGGTTGCTGAGCAGAGTTTGAACCCAGTAGCTCTCTTTCTCTCCCTCTGCGTCCATCTTTGCCTGTCTCCCCCATGATCCAGAGATGTAGGTTTTACCATAGGGACTAATTTTGGTTGTGACAGGTTCACTGATGTTGGTGATCAGGCCCTTCATGCAGTACCTGTGCTGGCCTGAAATGGGGAGAAAATGCCTTGAGTACAGATTGCACTTTCAATATTTCATTAGGTGTTTCAAACAGGACTGGCATGATTATTATATTTTGCAATGCAGTGCATCCGTTGATGCCAAACACTCAGTAAGTGTTTGAAATCAACACTTAATGACTTCATTCGAAAAATGAAGTCAGGTATGCCAGAATTAAAAATGGTGGATGGTGTACCTATTGTTTACAATGAACGTGTCATAATTGATTCATACAATAACTTACCTCTAAAGTCTTTGGGAATTGTCTTGCAGGACTCCACGCTGTTCTTCAGGTAGCGGAGATTTTCTTTCACAGTCTTTAAATTAATAGTGTCTGAGACTTGCATCTTTTCTACATCTTTACGCAGTTTACCCACCTAGCAAACAAACGTGAACACACATCCCCTCAGAATGGTAAACATTTATGAGAATCCATATTTTTCTGCACTTTGCTGTACCTCCGTGGAAAGTTTCTTTGTCTGCGTGTTGTTCAGCTGGGTGTGGACTGCACTGAGGCCGATCTCCAGCTGGCTGAGTTCTTGACCCAGCAGCCGCAGAGACAGTGCAGTGTACAGGCCCTGGTGGCGAAGGTACTGAAAGGGCTGAAGTCGGGCTGTCACATTTTCAACTTGAGCCTGAATCTGGGGAAGACGAGTGGTGGAGAGCAACACCTGAGGAGAAACAGAAATAGAACAGAAATAGAAACTCAATGGTTTATATATATATATATATATATATATATATATATATATATATATATTATATATATATATATATATATATATATATATATAATATATATATATATATATTGCACCAGAGCAATAGAGGCCCAGATCTACCACACCAGACAAGACCCAAGGTGTAGGTTGTGCAAGGAGGCCCCTGAGACAGTCCAGCACATCACAGCAGGGTGCAAGATACTGGTAGGGAAAGCGTACATGGAGCGACATAACCAAGTGGCAGGCATAGTCTACAGAAACATCTGTGCAGAATATGGACTGGAAACCCCGAGATCAAAGTGGGAAACACCCCCAAAGGTGGTAGAGAACACCAGAGCTAAGATCCTGTGGGACTTCCAGATCCAGACAGACAGAATGGTAATGGCGAACCAACCAGACATTGTCGTAGTGGATAAACATCAGAGGAAAGCCGTTGTGGTAGATGTAGCAATACCAAGTGATTGCAACATCAGGAAAAAGGAGCACGAGAAACTGGAGAAATACCAGGGCCTCAGGGAAGAACTGGAGAGGGCCTGGAAGGTGAAGACCACAGTGGTGCCTGTGGTCATCGGGGCCCTCGGGGCAGTAACCCCCAAACTGGAGCAGTGGCTACAACAGATCCCAGGAACAACATCAGACATCTCAGTCCAGAAATGTGCAGTCCTTGGCACAGCCAAGATACTGCGCAGAACCCTCAAGCTCCCAGGCCTCTGGTAGAGGACCCGAGCTCAGAGGATAAGAACCACCCGCGGTGGGTGAGAAGGGAATTTTTATATATATATATATAATTTCATTCATAGATGTTGACATCATAGCCTGACAATTTTGTGTGAAGCTACATAAGTTCCACTGAAAAATAACGAAAATGTAATCCAGTGACCATTTCCTTAAAAATGATCCAAGTGATTTGAACAGTCAATGAGGATTTTTATATTTAAGCTTTATTTAGCTACATTATACCTTCATAGGGGGCGGAGGGAAGGGAGAATAAAACCCTGAACAGCAATCAGAAAAGGTCTGATGTAAAGGACTAACAAAAATGTAAAGGTTTGGTGTTATTGTTGGGTCTTGGGCTTATTGGGCACAGAAATCAATTTTACATTTGAGATATTTTATGCTTATTCAGTTTAATCTATGTCAGTCTGTCATCATGAACTTTTCTCTAATTTTTGCACTTTTTACTGCTTATTGAAGAAGTAAAAATACAACAAAATAAGTACAGTTAAATGTTTTCAGTCTATAAACCTCAAGTTATATAACTTTCTATGGACAGTTTTTAATAATCCTTTACAGCGTAATCTATAAACCATAATCTGGGAATGCAAGTATCATTATCAATCGACATGTATTTAAGCAACAAACATGATGTCTTTTCATGCAATCCAAATAAATTAAAGGAAAATATCAGTGACAGGAGTTTTCCTTTGTACCTGTTCCTGCAGACTGCTCAGAGATCCCTCACAGGTTTTAACCTGCAGCAGCACACCCTCGTACTTTAGCACTGGGAAGGACCACATGGTGGAGTTCACCTCACAATGGCATGAGCCATCTTTACTCCGGCCGAGCACACGCTGGGCATCTCCATCTTTCTGCAGTCACACACAAAAACAAGGCAGTAGGCAGAACTCTGGTAAAAAGCTGCTTTAACAAATAGAAATATTAAGAATATATCTGAAACTCACTATGGTTAACAGAAGAAGGAGAAATGGCAGCATCTTCACAGCAGGAGACCTCGATGCCAAATATCTCCCCTTTCTCTCCCTTCACTGAAATACTACGACCAAACCCTCTGATGATTCACAAATCTGTCACCACAGAAAGCTTTCACATCCACATGAAACCCCATAAAGAATGGGAAACTATAAAGTTTCGCAACAAATATGGTTGACTCAGGAATCTCCCATTCCCCTTTTTTAATGCAAGAGCTATTGTTTTGTGTTTTTACAACAGACATTGTTTCGCCCTGAAAAACAAAATCACTTCCTCCATCTCAACTTAGCAACGTGTCATTGAAGCAGCATCACTGAGCTGAATAGAATGATGAGTTTACTACATTTTTATATCATTTCAAACAAATACATTTTGAACAAATCTCTTACGTGAGTGGTTTGAAACTCAAGGGTGGGAGCAGAACATGATTGGGGATCCAAGCTGAATGAATAGGGTGTATGCAGGATTATGCATACATCATATGCATAATGGTGTTATTTTGAGGGAATATTAAACCCCTGCCGCAACTGCAACACAACTAGTAAATAACACATACAAAAAAAAAACCAAAACAGTATTAATAAACACAAAACAGTATTAATTTACTCAACTATTCCATGAAAATGGCTTAGTTGAGAAAAAAATTCCTACGACATTTAAAAGAGTATTTAACGTCACCTTTTTCTGGAAGTAATGCTATAAGTAAGGTACTTAACATGACATTCATTACCCTCAGATTATTGTAATAGCATCCACCAGTAACAGAGGATATTGTCACTTTAGATTACAAATGTCCAGTTACAAGTACTTCTAAATTGCTTGTTCAAAGGTGATATTTTTAAAATGTTCATTGTTAAGCCTCTGCATGTCAACCTATGATTTTTCTCTTTATTTATAATACGGAACAGGAGTAAGTCATTTCTTGTTTCTTTCATGCAAAAGATGTTATTTCCATCACACTAATACATGTGGTAGTTTTACTTCACAAAAATACAAAATAATTACTTCTTCTTTTCATTAATGAGGGACAACTGGCTCCAACAACAATAATGTTTTTTGATGTAAATGTTGTTCAATCAGATGAGATTTTCAATTTTGATTCTTTCTGCTGTTTCACTTTAATTTAAGATCCAATATTTTTGCGTTACATCTTTCTTTCGTTCTGAAGTTACAATTTCACGGATTTAGCTTTCATAAATAGATATGATGTAAAAAACCAGAATGGAAATGACTGCAAAATCGTGACAGATTTCAAATGCACATGAAACTGCAAAACACGTAAAACTACGGAGTTTCACAACAAATAATGGGAAATGGGAGCGCCTAGGGACGCTCCCATTTCCCCCCTTTTTTTTCTTCCATGATTCTTATTGTTTGACCTTTTGTGACATTTTAGCTCTAAAGTTGCCCTGTAAAAGAATGTGTCAAGAATATCATTTTGAATCCTTGATGTTTTACAGATATTAATACATAATTTTCTACTGATACATCAGTAAATAAAATTTAAAACATCCATCTACAAATGCCTTGAAGTGTTTTCCACAAAGTGCCTCATAAATTTCCACTTATGAGGCACCGAAGAAAAAAGTAATAATGGCTGTTTGGTTGTAGCATGGGCATTTTTTTATGGTATTTATGTATTGAAAACAGTTCAATAAGTCATTCTGTATATTGATCAATATACTGAAGGCGATTAGCAACTTTATCGTTTATTGTAGAAACTTGAAAGGTGTTGTGCAAAACAAAAAGTAGAGAAATGATAATATATTTCAAAAATGGAAGAAAATTTTCCTAATCTCAGGCAAAGTAAAATAAAATGTAGCTTGAGAAAAATGTTGCGTATTTTGCATTTTCTAAATGGATTTTGAGCAACAAGAGTTTTTCCCAGGCATAAAAGTTTCTCTACACTAACTGATTAGGCAATGCATTATCAGGCTTGCACTCTTCTTTTTGTGAAATGCGTCCACCCAGAAGCAACAACCTTGCATACTGTACCCGTCTCTGTGTGGTTCATCAACAGGTCAAACAAAGAAATCCCACTTTTCCGTAATCCCCACCGCAGAGAGGAAGTGAAACCCTGCAAGTGTGCAAATCCACCGACTCACACACAGGAACGTGTGGGAGTGTCCATGAAAGAGTAGCTGGTGCTGCAGCGAGGCTGTTTTCACAGGCAGTTTGATTTGCTCTCTGGTGCATCATGAAGCTGCTTGCCGTCCTTCCGTTGTGGGCCCTGTTCACTGTCACCCAGCAGGTCAGAAGGTTATTAATGGTATTCATTTCTAGATATCGATTATTTGCTCATTTCTCTCTGCTTGTAATGTGCCGTTATTCCAGAAAGCACCGTCAGTTGACTGTCTGTGTGAGCTGATAAGCTCAGAGAAACAATTTCCCTACGACAAGCTGAAAGCAGCACAGGACGCCGCTGTCGGCTGCACAAAAACCGTCACTCCACAGAAGGTAGGCCAGTCTCCTCGTTTTCAGATGGACTCTGACTTGCCGTGCGTTTACCGCTTGATTACTTACTGCTCTGACAGAGCGCTGCCTTAGACAGCCTGCTGCTGGGCCTGAGTCGACGCCTGCCCCAGCTGGAGCAGGACGTGGCGATGCTGGAAAAGGAGGATGATGGGCAGCTGTTTGGAGTTCTGAGTCTGCACGTCATCGAGAACGAGCTTGCAGAGATCCAGCAGATGATTGAAAAGCTCAACAGAACCACCGCAGAAAGCGACCGGCTCAGTGAAAACGTGGCTCAGCAGGTAAATTCATAACCCTTCAGTAGTTTTAGTGCGTTGTCTTTAAATGAATCACTACCCCCACACCTATTTCTCATCAACGTCACCACATTTGGGGACATTTAAATGTATTAAAAGAGCATCAACAATTCCAGATGATTAATTGACATTCATTGTTTTTTGTTTGTTTTTTTTTTAAGTTGGAGAATGTAAAGGAAGAGATGGAGGAGCTGGAAAAATTTGACACCATGAAGGTGGTGGAGAGACAACAAGCTAACCAGCGACTGAGGAGAGACCTGGACCAGTGCAGAAACCATGGAGTCGTCCCCCCTATCCAACCCACTCAGCCAACTGGTGGTAAGTCCTAAAACTCTGAACGCAACAGCCTATCACACAAGCTCAACAGAACCACAGAAAATGGTCGTTTGGATCATAAATAGGTCGTGTAAATGAAGTTTCCTCCTGATGAAAAATTGTTTGATGTCTTCCTGGATGTTTTGATTTCACATTCTCCTAGGTACCTGTCGTCTCATCAACATCACAGGACCAAGGGTCCAGACAGCTGGAGAGTATCCCGGTTCATTCAAGTATGGAGCCTGGGGTCGGGATCCCAAACCAGAGCCCGGGAAGGAGAGCTGGCATTGGAGGGTGATGTTGACGTCCAGCAACAGATACGCCCATTACGTCCGTCTCTACTCCAGCCTGAGCTCTCTCATTGTTGGGATCAGTGTTCCAGGTAAGAGCCGGAGTATTTCTCTGACTAAAAATAACTCAAACCGACAAGTAAAAACGATCAATTTGTGTGGGATTATCTTCAGAAGAGAACTGATTGCTTCAATATTTCATGTGTAGGTTGACCGATTATAGAAAATGTCACTTGGAGGGTAATATTTTAAAATCGCCTTCATGATGTTAATTCAAACTGAGAGCTTTACGTCTCCTTTGTCCTTAGGAAATGTTCAGATCCATCCGTCTAACCCGACCACTAACACCATCCAGGGGCCGAATGTGGTTCTATATGCAGGGGCCTTGTACTACAACTGCTACAACAAAGATGCAGTTTGTCGATTCAACCTCACCTCCAAAGGTGTGACCACCTTGGATTTACCCAAAGGAACCAGGTTGGTGCTTATTGAAGTTGTGAATGTAAGAATAAAATTCGGAAAATCGCAACATACTCCGAGCAATTGTAAGAGCTTCTATGAGCAGCTAATGAAACTGATGGCGACTGTGAAAATTGATCAATATCGATGATGACAGAGAAAAACTGAAGAGAAATCGTGCATCCATCCGGCTGGATGTAGCACCACAGGAAACGATGTATCAGGTATGCTGGGCCAATCGGATACTCTGTAATGCTGCCAGAGAGTGACACCACAAACATAGACGGGCGCCATATTTGTGAGAGTGAAATAAATGTCACTCTCTCTTCATGGATGCACAGAAAACTTTTGCAGACACACGTAAAATCATATCTTCGTGGCTGGGACCTGAAAGCCACAGCAGAATTTCAGTAGCTTTATCTAATATACTATGTTAATGAGACTGAGTGAAAGACAATTATGTCTAGATATTATTGAATAACCTTCAGAAAGAATTGCTGCACCGAATCAAACTCTGACTTAAAGCTATTACAGGCATAATCTCAAATATTTTTCATCCTGATTCATAAATGTTTTCAACTTGTTGTATTCAGTATCGTAAAGGACAAACAATTGTCCAAAAGTCAAACCCTGCTCTGTGATTCCCTCTGCTTGTTTACCAGGTACAACTCAAAGGGTGATTTCTGCCACCTTGAAGAATGCTATCCGTTCACGGACCTGGACCTGGCCACAGACGAGTCGGGCGTCTGGGTGGTCTACACCACCACCCAGGACCACGGCAACCTGGTTCTATCGAAGGTGGAGGAGAGCGAGCCGCCGAAGCTCGGCAGAACCTGGCGGACATCAGTCTACAAGAAAAGCGTGACCAACACCTTCATGGCCTGTGGCGTCCTCTATGCAACACGTTTTGTCACCAAAAACACAGAGGAGATCTTTTATTCTCTTGACACGACGACAGGGAAGGAGAATTTCAAAGTCGGCATCTTCATCAATAAGGTGTCTTCTGACATTCTGTCCTTAAACTACAGTCCAGTGGATCAGATGTTGCATGTGTACAGTGACGCCCAAATGCTCTCTTACAAGGCTTTGTTTCAAATGAGGTAGAAGCAGCAGTAATGCTGAATAAGTGCCAGAAATTGCTGCGCTAAAATTCATCTGAAAATTCATCTTCCTTGTCTTGAAAAATGTTTTCTTTTTGTACCTGTTGAACCTTCTTTCTGCTTTCCCGTTTCACCAACTAATGCCATCACCTTGATGTCTGATTGATTTGAAATGAAAACAGAACATTTCTTGAGATAGCCTGTAATCTCAGCCATAAATAATCTGAGAGGGTTCAGTTAAAATGATCACACTTCAGATCTGGGATGCCAGATTTGTACAGTCAATTGACGCAGGTTGGCAAAGTGTGCAAATAATTTTCACTCCTGAAATCCTTCTCTAGAAAAGAAATATCAGCTTAAAAGGGACTGAATAAAAATCTACAGCAAACTTTTTGCATTTTTTTATTTTTTATTTTGAAAACCATCTCCCATCTTCTGTAATCTTTGAGTTTTGCCCAACTTTGTACGTACCTATCACATAAAATCCAAATGAAATCTAACAAAATATTTGGTAGAATCCCGAGAAAGTGCATCAATACTGTAAATGGACCCGAGTCAGATGTTTCCTAGCTCCACAATAGCTGGTAGCTGTAGTTCTTCAAGCTTTATCTAAAAACAAATGAAGAAAAGAAACTTGACAACTTCTGAAACTCTGACATTTAGTCTTTATTTCTTGTTACTTGACCAGTACATGGACAGAGACAGCTAAGTTTGTATTTATATAGTATATATATTATATTTAAATTTTACATTACACATCTGAATGACAACGAAGCAGGTAAGAGTCTTTCTACTGTTGTGAATAGAAACAAGCTAACAGGGAAGACTCCCACAATATGAAACAAACAAGAAAAAAAAAGAGACCTTATTGCTTCATACAAATCAATATTAATGGCAGTAAGTAGAAGCATAAGAGTAGTAGTAACACGTTTATCAAGATCATTATACCGAGATGAGGTTACACCCTACAGTTAACTATAAAAAAAGAAACAAAATGCAGGGGAGAGAAACAGAAATGTGTTTTCTCACATTACAGTGGTGTTAATGTTTGGTAATGGTAACCTGCTCTAGAAATAAAAAGTATCTACACGAGCGAGGAGGTCTAAACAAACTGATCCGGTGAGTAGCTGACCGGGAACCAAGAAGGCGGAGGAAGGATCTGCGGTTTTCATGTCCAGGGCTAAAGGTTAAGAGATGTGGGGGCACAGAGAAGAAGTGCAAACCGTGGTGAGATCGAGGATGTGTAGGATGACAATACCTTACAGCACTTCAAAAGAGGGACAAGATACATTCAGGAGCCCCCCAGGCAGTGTAGGTCGAAGTTGTGTGGGAGGAAACCAGAGTGTAAGAAGGCAGAAAATAGCTTTTTGTGAAGAGAAGAAACACTGAAAGATGGCTGAACACGAACTCCGCTACACGCAGTCTAGATTGTTTGGAAAGCCACTCGCAGGGTGATCAGATCTCGTAATCCGCTCCCAGCTTATGTTACATTTTTATTAATACATCGACAACAGTTAATCTCTCATGCGTGGACAGAGTCACATTCTTTTCCGTGAACATTCATCCAACTATTTTTCAGGGCAGCATCTCTCTCTGCTGTGCTTTAGCCACCGCTCTCTGCACGCTCCCTATCGCCCCCTGGTGCTCCAGAACAGTTACCACAACACTCTTTAAAAGTGACTTCAGCTGATAGCCCTTTAGGGTGCGGCTGGGCTTGCCTGTGAGAGCCGGGGCACCTTGTGAATTTTTTTTTTAGGGAAGGGGGATATTTTTTTTTTTAAGATGGCTGGGGATTGCCCTACATTCCGAGCTTGGAGCCCAAATGGCGCCAAAAAAGCCCCGCCTCTGGCAGGCTGCCTCCAGGGAATGCACACCTCAGTATTTGGAATCCTTCCTAAAGGGGGACAAAAATGCTTTGTTTCATTTCAAAAAGAGAAAGAAAAACGGAAATCAGTCACAAGTGGAGTGAGCGTACATGAATACTGGACGTAAATGCAGCTAAATAAAAACCCGGGGAGCACCATGTTTGGTCTCAGTAAAGGTGGCCAGAGTTCACAGAGCTCAGCACGTGCCTTGGTCACAAACTACTCTTGCTGTACGACTAAAAGCGCTAAGCTAGTGAGAGTATGAGTAAACATCAAATCACTCACTGGCCATGGATCTATGAGTTTGTGTACATTTTGTGTTTTTCTTTGGCACAGTCTCGTCACAAAACCCAGCCCACACAGCTCTCCTTTCAGTGAAAGGGCGAAAAATGTGCGCTTGTGTGTTGAAAGTGGAAAGTGTGAGGGTGTAGCTTTGGTATGTCCACGCAGCAGGGCTGGGCGCTGTAAGGGACATTCTCGGGTGCCTCGACTCCCCAAACCTGTTCTGGTTTGGCTTCTTGAGTGGTGATTGACCACTGCCAGAACTGCGTCGGTGCAGAAGAGCCTCAGATCCACGATGGGTGTCGCATTTATGACTCTAAACATCCATCTAAATCAGCCTAACAAAAATGTTGCTATTTTCACCTACTACTCAAATAGGAATGCACCAAGATTCACATACACATGCAGATATGTGTTTGACATTGCTAAGCTATGATTTTGTGGTGGATTGTCTTTAACGTCAAGTGACCTACACACACACAAACACACACACACACACACCTTGAAGCTGCACTCAGTAAATCCCACTAATACGGACCGTTTCAGCTAAAGCAGCCATGTTCACCAGCCCGGCCTGACAAATGCAAGAAGGAAGGAGATTTCCCTAAATGATTTCACTGAGAGAGTAGAGAAGCAGGCTCTTCCTCATTTTCTTTCATTCTAACAACTATGAAACACAAAAGAGAAGAAGTGTGGTCCAGCTTTTTGATAGAGGTAGTAGTTTTAAATCTAACAAACAAACAAACAAAAGCAAGTTTATCCTAGATCTATGCATTAACCACTTGCTCCTAGTCATTCTGTGATTTTTATAAAACTGGTTACGTAAAAAAAAAGTGCGTCAAAGTAGGCCAGTGTGCTTTGGCTGATGCATTTATAGAACAAAAATAATGTGAAGTTGTAATTTTGATGATTTTTTTTTATCAAACAGGTGGAAAGAAAACAATTTTTTTCAACAAATCAAGGTCTTCTAAGATAAAGCTAATCTCTGGTTGACTGACTCATGCAACTTTCCTTTCAAAAAGGCAGAGAAGTATTTTTGAAAGATCTGAAAACGATTCCCTACAGTCAAATAGGGAATATAAAAATACTACACTCATTTTAAAGAACTAGCAATATTCTTTTAGACAACTAAACTTTCTCAAATTTGAGGTATTTCTTCCTAGGATGAACAAATAATACAGACATGATGATGAAACATCTTTTCATCCTGTTTTGGTTCAGTAAGACCACTAATCTAAAATGAAATCTATAAACTTTTACAGGTGAGTTCAACTCTAAACACACAGCTTAAACAATACAAATACTTTTTATACATAAAAAATTCATATAAGAAAATATAGTTTCAACTGTCACCATAGTGCTGAGATGAACATGCAACACAGAACTGCAACCATCCTAGAAATGATTGCAACGTTTTTACTTTTCCTGTAACTTGAAAAATGCACATCCTTCAGAAACCGCGAGCCTCATTTGAAACCACGCAGCTCCAGATTGTCATCTTGCATAAAAATCACCCTTACTCCAAACTCTTCAGCTCTCTGCATCCGTTTAAACTGATGGGGGTCTAATTTCCAGGATCAGAGGTGAGAAAAGTTGCCTCCACTTTATTTTCAATGGAAACGTAAATCGACAAAGCCAGGCTGGGGAAGATGGCAACTTCTAATTGTCCTATCTTAAGAAATAAACTCAGACCAAGTGCAGCTTAGCTTCAGTGTGCTCTGTTCTAACTAGGCTCTAAAATAAACTAACACATCATGTCTAACACATCATGCCACGATAAGAGCACGTGATGAAACCTGCCCGACTCTGGACGCACCTCTTTTTGTTCTCGCCGGCCCTCTTGTGGCAGGAGATCAGCTTCCTTGAAAGCATTTCAGAGAGAGATGCTGCCAATTTCTCACAAATAACATGAACTACTTTCCAAAATCCACATGCATTTATCTATTTTCATTTATTCACCTTTGTGGCACCCCCAAAAAGTTCCGCTTTCCCTCTCATTTTTGCCTTCGAAACAAATGGGAGCTTTTAAATTACATATGGGTGTGTGGGTGACCAGTAGTTTGTGTAAGTGCGTGTGTGTGTGTGTGTCTTTTCTTGGGGGGCGGGGAGGGAATTAGAGGGGTGCAGGCAAATTAAATGAGGAACACTTAGCAAACACAAGAATGACACTTCAAGAGCAAAACCAGCAGTTTAAATCTTTAAGTGTGGGGCGAAGGGGGTTTGGAGTGGATAGTCAAAGGTCTGCTGGGCGTGTCAGAAGCAGTACAGATGGTATTTTACAGTGACAAGGGGAAGAAGATGGCAGACAAAGATGAAGACAGCGAGAGAGAGAAAAAGCCGCCAGCTGACACTCATCAAGCCTCATTTTTGATCCTCTTCTTCCCTCTCCACCCGCCACTACCCCTCTTCCTCCCTTTCCTCTGTGGCTCCTCAGCAGGACACCTCCATGGTCTGGGAGACCGCGCCGACGCCCTCGCCGCTGTCGGAGTTGGTGCAGGCGCGGGAGCGGGACCCCTCCACGGAGCCGGCGCTGGTCAGGGAGGCGGTCCTGGAGCGGGCCAGGCGGGTCATGCTGGCAGAGGGCACTGAGGGGAGGAAGAGGGGAAGAAGAGGCAGTTAGAGCCCCCCGACCTCCAAAACACAAAAAAATAAGAAAATAAGAAAATAACGTAATGAGGTAATGTCAGGGAGATGTAGGGAGGACATGCTAATGCGAATAACTGAAGATTATACCTCTTTTTCAGCTGACTGGCTTGTAAAGCAGCCATTAAAAAAAATGGGCAGGTATAAAAGCTGCTAATGTGTCGGCAGAGAGACACATTGTGGGCACCATGCATGTTATTCTCTGGTTACGATACACAAACATCACTGGGAATAATCAGAAAAGCTATGTTTTAAATAAATGTAAATTCATCTATTTTACTAAGTAAATCCCATGGCTACATCACTTCCTGAAATTATTTGTTTCATCTGTAAGAAAAGGTCTGAAATGTCCAAGTCCCCACTGGATATCAGTTAATAACTGATTGATTGATTTATCAATCTATGATCTGTGAATAGTTAAAGTGTTTGACCGCACATCTCAACAGTACTTGGACAAATCTCATTAAAGACGAAAATAAAAAGTGTCCCACTGTTTTGGTTTCCACCACATGCAAAACACAGGAATAATGGGCGTGCAAAAATAATCTGCAATGTACGACACATTGCCTTTGTTCAATTTGAAGTCTTCATCAGCAACGTGTGGACACTCTAAACACAACTATATAATAGTGCACAGAAAACAAAGAGAAGCCCCGGTACTCGACAGTGTTAGGGACCACAGTCGCTAAATGATAAAAATCCGCTCTGTGTGAAATCAGGCCGTTCTGAAGCCCTGAGCTTCCAAAAAACGTGTTTCAGCAAAGCTGAAACGGCGTAAGAAAGCAAGACAGACTACAATGCAGACTCAGTTACACCTGTTTTCTGAAGAGGAAAGGGTAAAAAGCAACTTGTGAAAGAACACCCCAAAGATTTGATCAAAGTCATGTGGCTTGGAGGCAGTTCTGCCACATTTTAGGGAAAGATATGTAAACTACTGAACTTGAGGAACGTAAAATAAAATCTCAATGAATTCTCTCTCTTTTACACCGAGGACATATTTTTGGTATTTTGTCAGATAGAGAAAAATTGTAGTCAGATTTCTTGAGAAATTATTGATGTATGATCTATGTATCATTTCATACAGTGTATGAAAACGTCTGGTTTTCAGCATATATGCAAAAATATCCGCCTGGATGTCTCGACTCCCAGTGGGACCCGATTTTGCATTCATTTTCATTTGAGGACATTCTGTTTGTCGTGACTTTAATTTGAATGCTTTCGCTCAAAGCTAGCGTAACGCCATGCAAAGAGCATAATCGGGGGATGCGATGGAGTAGGAATGGGGGAACGGGGGAGTGAGGACAGTGTATTTTTCCACTGAAGGAAAAATTTGGTCTGATTAAGAAGAAATAAATAAAAAAAGTGAAACAGATAATCACAGCCCAAAAAATATTATAATATTCATAACCCAAGGGATGAACCAAAAAAAAAAAAAAAAAAAAAAAAAAATGGAAATAAATTTGAAAATGCCATTGAAGAGGGCAGCAGTAAGAGGTCAGAGCTGAATGGGAAGGAGGAAGTACCTGGCCCTCCACTTAACCTCCGATCCTTCACATTAGCAACTGAAAGAACGGGGCAAGGAAGACAGACG
This sequence comes from Poeciliopsis prolifica, assembly GCF_027474105.1. NCBI lineage: Eukaryota > Metazoa > Chordata > Actinopteri > Cyprinodontiformes > Poeciliidae > Poeciliopsis > Poeciliopsis prolifica. Next base: position 21,450,827 of record NW_026562376.1, read on the forward strand.
GTCAGATTAACAATTCATCTCCCTCCGCATTAAAACATTTTCTTCACATGAATGCTACAAAGACTTCTTCATGTTAATCTAATAATACTAATCTTAGGACAAGCGGAGGATACTCACTGTAGCCCATTCCCTGCAGGAAATACTTGAAGGCTTCAGTCAGCTTCCCTGGCTGGAAGAAAGTTCATCGGTTTTTAATTCAGTCACACTGCAAATGCCGCCCTCGTCGTTTGTCGGGGTGTTTGTTTTTGTTTGTGGGGAAGTCTTGTGTTTGTGATGTTACCTGTGTGAGCTGTGGCAGTCCACCAGAGTCAGCCATCTGCCACGGTAAGAAACCAAACATTAGCACTAAGATTCAAACATTTCAGCCCCAGAAGTTGTTTGCATCCGATTAGCAACTGCAGCATGCATCAGTTTACCCCATTTGTGAGTTTTAAAAGGAGCACCCCAGGGCAGTAGTTTGTTTTTGTTTTTTTTATCCTTTGTGCAGTCAAAATGTGCCTTTATGCAAATGACAGAGTACTTTATTCATTATATTTATTATTAAAGGCTAATTGTTGATAAGCTGCATTATGCCTTCAGATTGGTTCTTTAGGTCAATAAAACCAAATTAAGTAAAATAAAGATGAAAAGTCACCTTTAGGAAGGTGGTGTTGGTTGGATCCAGCTTGGAGTTGCACTCAACCTTGAAGACAAAATTAAACATTGCATTGTTTGATTTTACTTCAGTTGTACTTAGTGTCAGCATTTTCATAGCAGAGTAGTTGTCATTAACGCAGCTCCAGCACAAGAGATATTTTTGTGAACATGTTAGATCGACTGAGTTTTGTGTTCTTGCATTTTATTTTTCATTTTCCTTATACACAACTCTAAAATCCATAAACCTCACTCAGAATTAGCGGTGAAGCACACTTCCAAGTGGACTGCATGGACCCAGATGGTGCAGTGTGCTGCAGAGATGAGTCAGTCTGGCTGGCCGAGGCTCGGCTGAAGTGTTCACACTCATAAATCAGACAGATGTGCACTAATTCACGTGAGGCAACGCTGCCCAGACACAAACGCACAAAGTGAACATCACGCACATGGCAGCTCTTTTCACTCTGCTGCTAATTGGATGCTAATTAATAAAATGATGCCAAAAACAACAAAATGTAGGTCGGGCCACAGGACAGGAATAGGAAATGTCAAACAGAAAAATCCATTCATATCTCAACGTAGGGAGATCACTTCAGCAGCTCCTGCCTCGTAAATGAGAAGACATTGAATATTAAACTGTGAGAGCCAACAAAGCAACTTCTGTTTACATCCCTCCTCCTCTTCACACTCCGCATCTTCATCGCCGGTCCACTTTCCTTTCTGTAGGATGTTTCATAACAACGTCCCTCCCTGCTGCCTCCAGCGGAGAGACAAGAATCTGGGCACGCTGCAGATTAACTGGTGCAGAAGGGCATGCATATCTGGGTCACTTCGAACTAGGGAACCCCAGAGACACAGCCAGGCCATCTGTCCCTTTGAGAATACACACACACATCTGCACACCTATAGGATCGCAGATATGCATCATCCTCATAAAGACACACAGATGGACAGCATTCCTGCAGGTGCAGCGGGGTTGTGGAGTAAGAGGACCGGGTTTCTGCTGGCTGACCTGTTTCTGTTTACCTGGATGAGAACAAACAGTTGCTGACTGAACGAGCCAAGAGCAAAACAATGAATGGAGCAGGGAGGGGAGGGCGGTCTGCTGCCTGGAGCTCCAATTAGACTCTTGTTTATTTACTCTGACTCACGTTGACAGGCTCCTGCCAAATAAGGAAGGCTGCTGACAGAAGAACTACATTTTTACAAAACACTGATCTCCTGTATGAGACTTTTGAAACGTTTAGTTCGGCAACAAAATGGCACCGTTTTGACCGTGAGTGAGGAGATGAATTCAATTGGGCCCTTTATGCATATCTTCAGGGAATTTTTAAAAAAATTATTTCATTTTTATAAACATCAAAATGAAATATGAGTACAAATCAAGTTTTTGATATCTGATTATATGTGTTGTAACATTTACAAACTTCCGGGGAACCATCCAGAAAAAAATGACTAAATTGTCACTAACAGCAGTTTAGCCGACATCCACATGTTGTCGGCACTGAACTAAAGGGCTGTTTCACTGTTTTTTGAAGAGTCTGGGATGCATTCAATTGCCTTCAGTTCAAACACTAAAATAGGCAGATTTACTTTGCAATTTCGTCTAAAGTGCAACACTGAACACAGTGGACAAGTCAAACTTACACGGACTAAATTGTTTAGAAAACAGTTTGTTTGTTTCTTTGTAAAAAGAATAGAACAGATCTTCCTTTTGGTCCAATATTTTAGTACATTTTTGAGTGGTCACATTTTCTTTTGCCCCAGATCGTCTCAAGTCTCATCTTGTTACGAACCGGCTGTGCTGTTATGCCTAGACATGAATTATGATGTAGGACTCACCACTCCCTCTTCAGCAGGAGCGTTGTCTCCTACAACCAGCATCACTGGACACCTGCAGAAAACCCATCAGCATTTAGGATATTCTTTCAAATTCTCTTGGTTTTACTGAATACTTTACTGTCAAAGGCTTTGCAACGTTTTTGAACAAAGAAACAAAACTCCTATTTTTCTATACTCATGGGAAGTCATGTTGTGATCACTATCAGTCAATACAAACAACTACAACTATGAATTTTTACCACGTAAAACCAACAGAAGTACTTTGTAAACAGGTTTGGTCCAAATCATGAAGCATGCATGAAGCTGTGCAGTGAAAATAAGTTCCTAGAAACTCACTTCAAGGTCTTGGCATTAATTGTTGTTCCGCCACGGTTCATCTCCAGGTCCCTCCGACTGAAACAAACGAACAAAAGAGGAAAACCATGCAAGTTTGAGCCTCTCTGTGAAATAAAGATTTTGCCTTTCAGACTGGAGCGTGACGGTGGGTTTGCTCCCTCACCTGTTGTACATGTTCCAGAAAAGCTGAAGGTTTTGGTGGTTGACGGAGTTGGTTATCTGTTGTCGGTAACTCTGGACCAGTTCTGTGTTGTTCACCATTTCGTCCTGCGTGCACACAAAGCACCAACCACTCAGGGAAATTCAAAAGTGAATCAGAAAAAGATTAATTTACTGCATTCTGCTTGGGTTTTGTAAAAAATAAAATAAAGAGAAATGGGAAAGTGGTGAAAAAAAAAAAAGAAGTCTGATCATACCTGGCTGAAGAGATGTGGCAGCACAGTGTCGGGGATGGTGCTGGTCAGACCTGACAGCTAAAGATGCAACGATGACACACGTTTCCATTACTGATAGCTGCTTGACACAAAAAGGAAGACTTTTTAGGAAGACCTGAATTATAAGTGTGATCGAAAAGAGGCACCTTTGACGCAGCCCAGTCAATCCATCCTTTGCCATTCGGGTCGATGTTGAGCAGAACCAAACCCTCCACCATGTCAGGGAACAACAGCTGAGTAAAGAAGAATAAAGCACCACAACTACTTTAATGGAAACTCATTTAAGTGCTGCTCCTTACATTTACGTCACTTTAGGTATAAATGTGAAATAACAATTTCTGGAAAATCTGTGACTAAATTTATACCACAGTGATGTGCTGTAACTGTGTGCGATTTTCCATTGATTTTGACAAATTGTTTCAAAATGCCTGCAGTGGTCGCTGTAGCTACAAACACTTAGGTTCAAGTCAACCAAATAGGAAAAAAAAAATATACATTTTTGGGTAAATTTTTACATGCAGCAAATGGTAGAAATGTGCCTAAAGTTGAGACATTATTAAACATTAACTGGACGTTGTTGCAGTGGAAAGCGCTAAAAACACTTAAAGATTTATAAAGAAGTTGATAATTCACAAAGAGGTGCAGGATGTAGGAAAAGAGTTTAACTCACAGCGAATTTGGCCAGAATATAAGCTCCAGCTCCGACTCCGATCCCAACGATGCTCTTGAATCTGATAATAACGATATTAATAATAATAAGATAGGCAAAAAGTCATGTAATCTACCCAGTGTTTGTTCAAATAAAACAGCTGTACACGTAGGAAGCAAATATAAATCTCAGCTGAATCAAGTTTAAAAGCAAAACCTTAAATAAAACCTACATTTGCTCAATACTTTATAAATGTTGTAAAATGAAGCTTGAAGCTGTTAACTCAAGCTGCAACTGTTTTTTTTACTATCATCCGCAGTTATTTCCAACAATGTTTGGTTTCTCAGACACTGAATGCAACATAAACACACATAAATTTGCAGGCAATTCAGTTTTAGTGCAAATGACACCGACCCAAAATGCTGCACAACAGTGGGCAGCATCCCAGCCAGCTGGTCCATGGTGGGATACTGGTACCTGTGGAGGAAAAGGACAGAGTTTGTCTTTTTGATTCAAATGACTGAGCAGACAGGTAATCAGTCGCTCACTAAAGCCATGTAATAAACTCTTCTTTATGTCCATCTGTCGCTCCTATCATTCACTTGGGGTCATTTTAAACTGAATGCGGCGCTAATATGCTAATAAATATCAGCATAGTTACATATATAAACAAATTATGTCCTACAACAGATAATCAAACCTCTTAAAATGCTAAAACATCCCTAATTTATCAATGGCTTTGCTCTTTTTAATCAAAGATTTCTTGCATTTTTCGCCCAGATCGATTTTCTAATTACATATAGTTTGTATTGTGTATAACTATTTATTTAACAATGTTACATATTAAGTATTTGCCGGTATAAAAATGTAGGACTCTGTAATCTTTACCTTTTTCTTGATTATATTTATAAACCCTTAGTTACACTGATAGAGTAATGTAGAAAAAAAATAATAATATTAATCAGTAAAAAAGGATATATGCTTAAAATGATAGTTTAGTAATAACATTTTTGTCAAAAACAAGTAAAGAATTGGTGTCTTTGGAAACTTAATCGTCCCCAGCTTAATCACAGGCATAAACACTTGATAGTTAAAGTGTCCAATGATGAACATGTCTCCATTCAACAGTGACATTTGTCTTTTTTAAAAGACGAAGCGCTTCACACCCTTGTGGGAACTGCGACGCTCCAACGTGTTGCCCCGGGGCGTCGACGTGACAGATCACAAAGTGCTTGGTGATCTCCTGCATGTCCTCGTTATTGAAGAAGGGATTGAAGCACATTTTGTCTGGAGGAGGGAAAAAAGGCATAGTGATGGAGGGATAGGAGCAGAGAAATGTAATCTTATTGAATAATTGAATATGCATCACACTTTGACTAGACCTGACTGTTGCTGGCGTGGCTAATTATTAACAGTTGTGAAATTATTATTGGGGTTTATAAGAAGTACTAAGTGTTAGTCTAAAATGAAAAATTTAAACCTTTTATTTTATTTCAAAATATGTTGTGCAAGTTTCTAAACTTTCTCTATTTTGAGCTGTAATGGTAACTTTAACTAGAGCTACTTATGATGCTTTCAAGATTCTCTAGTAATTCTCTATATTTTAGTGCGACTGAAATATTTAACTGAACTATACCGTAGTAGTAAAACCATCACTTTAACTGCGTAAATTTACAACATACAAACAAATTTTAATGTTACACTTGGTGACAATGTAGTCATATCTAACTAAAGCTAAACTTTAATTTGTCACATTTTTCCTAACCAAGCAGTTTTGGGGGGATTGAAATGTGTCAAAATATTCAGCTTTAACTCAATATTTGTGAGATTGATTTTTATTTTGCATAACTTTCAAATAACATCTGTGAAAGCAATAAAAATGCAGTTACAGTTAGCCTGAGCCAAAACTAAACGGCACCTGGTCAAACAATTAAATAACTTGTGTTAAGAAAATTTTTCAAGCCCAAACTAAATATGAGTGCATTTAGTTCTGTTTTAGTTCCTGCTTTGAAAATGCAAACAGTGAAACTACCCTGAACTAAAGCTAAACACTGTCACATTTTTAGACTGTCACAATATTAGACAAACAATGTCTAATATTGATTAGAACTGTTGGTTTTGTCACTGAATTAAAGCTTTGATTTAAACTGAACATGAAAAACACGCAAAACAAGAAACTGCCAGAAGTGATTCTTGTTTTCATCTGCGGTAATGAATACAAAAAAAACAAAAAAACAAAAAAAAAAAATACAGATATTTGCAAGAACTTTTTAACTTTCCAAAATTTCTGACTGCCTTACTTGGTGTTTCCTGGTTGTTGACACTAATTTTTGTGCTTGCCAGGCTGCATCTATCTTAGAATGTAAAAATATTTTTAGTTTCTTAAATCCAGAGAATCCAGCTTGTTGTGGCAATGACTCACAAAGGATTAGTTTTAGACTCGGAGCCCTATTTCCTGAGGCGCGGTGGGAAAAACTCGGAACATTAAACTCGAAACATTAAACTCTGGAATGGCTTAATCTATAGTGTCAGCGCTTCCTCTGTCCTCCTCCCACCGGTTCTGCGGTCGTCCTACTTTAAGCCTGTGTGTGGTGAATCGGTGAAGCCGCGCATCAACAATGTTTCCTCCTCAGGGCTCTGACAGAGCGGCTTTAATTAAATGAACCAATTAACATGGCAACTGGGTTAGAAAAGAAAAGTAGGGGAAGGCAGGAAAAGAGGGAGATGTCCGGCCTTTCTAACAGCAGCGGCTTTGCATTGCAGGCTTATGAGAATGTGGTCATTACGTTAAGTGAGCATCACTGAGGTGAGAACTTCCCCATCAAGAACACGCTGAATCATCGACGCACGCTTGGTGTCTTGCCCTCCCATCGACTCCATGACCTACTTTCTCTTTTTGGACTTTCTTTTCCTCACCCTGTGCAGAAGCTCAAATTCTCCTCCCGTCTTCATCCTGCGTTTTTTTCTGCAGTCGGATTGAAAACTTCAGCTCCATCATCTGCAACAATTCCTGCTGCATAACCTCTTTTCTACTTCTCAAACTGACCCTCTGTATGCTCACTTCTAATCCGTTTCTCTTCATTTCATTTTCCATGTAGCCCCCCGGACGCCACACACACACACACACACACACACACACACCCCCACACACACACACACACACTCACACACACACACACACGCTCACGCACGCACACACACACACACACACTCCTTTTTTCCATGTTTTCTCCTCTCCAGTGTTCCTCATCAGTCCTCTGGCAGATTTTTCCCCTATCTGCTTATTAAGCCTTATTTTAACGGAAGACTGAATTTCCACCCAGTTTCAGACATATTTCTCTGCTTTTTGAGCATTTTCCTCTGTCCTGTGGTGAAATGATAAGCTGCAGATGCTAAGAGTCACGTGGCTCTGCTGCAGGAAAATACATAATTATTTCTTTGTTTCCGTTCTTAATTTTTAGTCTATGGGGTCAATTATAAGAATCCTCCCCCCTCCTAACTTATGACTTTAGGCAGAATCAGGGAACAAAGCAGCAGGTCACTTAGCAAAAACAATTTGATATCTGCAGTCATCCCAGCATTGGGTGCTGCACCCAGCCCCCCACCACCATCTTTATCCCACCTTCGCTCATTGAGGCAGAGCCGCATTGCTGCTGGTTGGCCCCACCCACTTCTCTCTGCAGGATAGGGATGTTTTTCTGACCTACATTTCATCCACGCCTCTTTCATCACCTCTTTACTATTTTCGTCTTTGCATTTTTTACATAACCGCCCCTCTGAGACAGTTTCTGTCTCTGTATCGTTTATCTAGCGTCTGATTTAATGAAATGCCAATCGGGTAGTGTTGCATTCTGGCATGTGAGGCGTTCGTGCGGCGACCTTCAACTTTGACACAGATCAACGCACAGAGATTGAGGCGATCTTTGTGCAGCGAGTGAGTCATAATGCTGTTTTAGCTCTTTTGAGACTGTTCTTTTGTCCTCATTCAGGATAAATTAGCATTTTTTTTACTTGATGAACTCAGTAACTGGGATTGTCTTCATTTGCATAATTGGCTTTAGCCATTTTTCAGACTTACATCTGTGTGATTATCCTGATTATCTGCCATTCCAAAGCCATTCTAAGCTGCATAAGTTACACCAGGCTGTCCTCATTGGGTTTAACGTTGGATTTGAAAGTTTTCTAGAGGTTAAACAATTAGCTACTTGAAATACGTATAGTAAGAAATTAACACGTTTGGCTGTCTTTAATGATTATATTTTATTTTTTAAAAGGCAGAACTGATGACGTCTAGAACTAATTGAAACCTAAGTACAGAGTGACAAGTCTGAAATGTATTTTCCGTGTGTATTTTTACATCCTTATTAATCTCAAATGAAGCATTGTTTATGATCTTCTCTTTATTCTAGGCATCTATTTTTTGTATTAATATAAAAAAAAGTGTGTGTTTTTGTCATGAATCTACCTGGTTGCACATTTTAATGATACGTTTTACACACAACTGTCTTGAAACTTGTCATCTTGAGATGTGATGAAAAAGTTAAACAGATATAATGTTGTTGTCATCCGTATTAGTAATAAAACCTACTCCAAAATGTTGAAAGTACCGACTTCATTAGTTTTGTTTTCTATTTGGCATCAAGATTTTAAACTGGTTTCATTACCTGCATAACCGCAGTCAAAAAGGCCAGTCATTTATTGGCTATCGAACAAAAGTACAGCAGACAAAATAAGAGAACTTCCTGTAAACATTGTCCATAGCCTGAAGCTTTTATATCGCAGTCTAAGCTTTGAAAAACATACTTTGAATTTGTGCACAATAGTCACCTTGCAAAAATCCCACTCATTGTGGTCAGCTCCTTTTTTCTTGCTTTAAAGTTCCTTCTCCTTTCATCTTGCTCAAAGTTGAGATTCTGATTTGTATATAAATAGTTTGTTTTTTTTGTACCAATTCAAAAATGACTTCCTTTATTTTTGTAGATATCACTTCAGCCTTATGGTGCCCATTAAACAGAAGATCAGGATGACAAAGAGGGCCAATTATCGCCTCTCCAAGGCAATAATTGGCCCTGGCAGCACGTTTTTTTTTTTTTTCTTTTGAATACTCACGGTTCAATCCCACATCATGGTAGGTGAGAATCGCAGGCTTGTTCCCCTTGGGAGCGCCTCGGATCACCACATGCAGCATCCCGTAAGGAGTCTCGACATCATGCTCCTGTGACACATGCAGAGACTCACACTCACCTGGTGGCCCAACAAATACATGAATCCATCTGGACTAGGCTGCGTTCACTTGACTTTGACTAAACTTACTTCTGTGCTATGAAAAACCATTTAGCTGTTTATTATTGGAACAAAATTGGTCCAAATAATTAAGAAATAAAAGGGATAGAAAGATAAACGCACATATTTCAGTTTTATCTTCAATGTACTGAAAGTTACATTCCTTAAGTCTCTCCTTTAGCCATAGTTTTCTTCCACATCAGATGTTTTCTAGTTTTGATAGTTTTAGAGTTTTCTATCATATGGGACATTTCATACAGGCCATGCATGATTTAATATCCATGAAGGCTTTGGACTCACCTTGACACCGAGTGGCTTAAAGTGATTTCCAATAATCTATTCTGGGTATGCCCTAAGACAAGTTCATGTTTTTATATTACTCTGATCAATCATTTCTACCAACGAGTCGTTATTTAGCATAGTGACACTAAGTTACCTGGCGTTGCTATGGTTCGATCAGAATCTGTGACAAGAATTTGAGCCATGAGAATTAATTGGCCAAAACTGGGATCGAAACCTAGATAAGGCGAAATGAGATTGTTAGGTATTTTCCTCGAACCTTACATTAAAAATAACCACAGACAACGTATATGAATTTATTTATGGTCCAGCTTCTGCGCAAAAGGAGAAGGCTCTATCCACTACTTTTGCAAGCGTCAGAGCGTTCTGCTCTGCTTTCAGTGAGCTGCCTTTTTATTGTCACAGAAGAACAGTCACATGGTGCTGTCAGAAAACAACAGAGATTGTAAAACACTTAACACATACAGACCAACAACTCAGTTCCAGGTGTGATATCCTGATCTACCATCTGAGCCCAGTTCAGCTCTGGGTCAAACTATCAATTAAGGAAATGAGCAGATAAACACAGGAAGACTTTAAAGTCCGAGGACCATAAAGTATTATGACCTCATGTGAAGACAGTTGTATCTTCCAGGCCAGGTTATACACACATAAGGAAGAGAAAACTTTAGCAAAATGATAATACCAGAAAATCTCTAACAGAGATTATATGCAATTATGAAACGTGAGCCTATTTGTTCTGGGAACATAAGAACAAATACAGTGCTACCAATTGTGCCACTGTGCAGCCTGCAGAGGTTTTTAATTCAAGATTAAAAAAGAAAAGATTTAAAAGATTGTCTTTATTTGACGTTTATAATGCAATATAATGCTTTCTTGTAGTTTGGATATATTTAACGCAAAAATAAGATTTTTTATTTTTTATTTTTTTTTGGTGTCTGCCCCTTGGACATTGATTCCTTGCAAGTATTTCATTATGTTTAAAATATGACATCACTCAAATAAAATAATCATAAGCAGATACTGTCGCTAGACATAAAAAGCTAGTTAGAGCGTGAGTCAGAGCCTTTCACCAAGCCTCTATGTTCAGACAGAGATCTGTGAAACCAAAACAGAGGAAGACGTCGCATCATCAGCTGAGCCGTGAATCAAAACGTCTCATGTTATGACCCACATTTTGTCTTCTGGTCACAGCCAGGCAAATTCAAAATGGAGGTATGAAGCAAATGCAACTGGACACACACACACACACACACACACACACACACACACACACACACACACACACACACACACACACACACACACACACACACACACACACAGAGCAGTGATCACTGTGACTGGATCCACGCTTTAAGCTGCATTGAAACCTCTCTAATGATGCTGCTGCAGCCTCTCCTCTCTGGAGCAAACAGACCCTGAATTGTATCCTGACATTACATCACTGTTGTCCTCATCCCTGCATGTTTATTTTTCTTTTTACCCAGACCTGAGTATAAAAGTCTGCTGCTGTCAATCTCCCAGTTTGGAGAAACACAAACATTCTACATCTATCCCTTCGTAACATGAAATAATAATAAACACGCAGACAGCAGCTAAGTGCCAGAATTTTTCTGTAATCCTCCCTACAGGCAGAGAGTCATGCAGGATAGTTATGAATTAATCCAGACCGCGTATCTCGCTGTTAGTTCAGCTTTAAAATCACTGTTATCCACAGTCAGCGTTCTAATTTAAGGCAGCTACTGCATGAGGAGGTGTGTTTTCCAGGATGTCTCAGTGTGTGCATCAGCTCAGATGAACACAGAAAAGATGAAAATGACCTCCGAACATTTGGGTTCTGCAATAACAACATGTCAGCATGTTTCCTCTGCAGAAAGAGCCGAAGGAAAAAGGAGGCAAGCGGTAAACATTTTCTCACCTATAACTAGATTTTTGAAAAAGATCAAATAGCCTATTCCTCCTCAGATTGGCCTCTGAGACTGAGCTTCAGGATGTCAACATCCAACTGCATTTGTCCCACTGCGCCAATATGTGTCAGTGGGACAATCCCGGAGGAGGGAGCATCATTTGGTACTGATGCTGCAGGAGAAGGCAGACCCCACACCAGCATGCGCGATGAACGTTTTAACATCAGGCAGAAGCAACAACAGCTCAACCCCCCAAAAAACACTCCCATTGGTGTTGTTTTGTTTGCACTCATCACTCACCCCATCCCAGCACTCAGGCATGGCTGCAGCGTGTTAACTGACGGCTGCGGGAAGGCAGACGAGCGGCAGGACCTCTCCTGTTTTACGGGACTAGGTCCTGGTGATGCACTCGCTGGAGGATGGAGGGCTGGATGGTGAGTGCCGCAGAGTCTTTGTCTGCTCTGCAGGCAACAACGCGCTCTTATTCTGGGAGCAGCTGCCCCTCCTCTCTCTTTCCTCCCTCACACATCCCTCACCCTGCCTCACGTACTCCACACGGCGGAGGCAGGAGAGCGTGTGTAGCATGTTGGTGATAGGCTCAGAGATCTGCCCCCCCCTCACACACACACACACACACACACCCCCACACACACCCCCACACACACACTGTCTTATTGGCTTGACCATCATGTCAGTCATCAGAGGCTCTCTCATCAGCAACACTGCGCGTGATTCGATGCGATGTTTACCTGTTTTTCTCTATGATCTTGTTTTGCTCCTGACTTCTGACAAACAAATTAGGCCAACAGTTACAGTTAATTTCAGATGTGGCTCATTTTAGCAACGCAAATGCAGATGTGCAATGCATGTTTTTTTTTTTATTATTTGTGAACCCCTTTGTTCAGAGCAGCATGACTATTGTTTATTTCAGACTGAAATTGGTCATTTTGCTGCACATTTTTTTGCTCACACACACACAATATTTTTTCTTTTTTTTTTATTAAACAAATGAGACCAGGATTCTGCTAAATTAATTCTATGTGTTTCTCTGAACAACAAATATATTTGGGGGAACAAGATTTAAAATTTTAATTCAATGATCTTGTTGCAGAAGCATGCACACCTTTGTGTAGTTTGATGCCACGATTCGGTGGATGCTGAAAAACGTAAAACATGGCCGCTCTAGTGGAGTTCAAAATGCAACTTTGCCTGGCTGCCATTCAAAAAGATGAGTCAACGCTTTAGGCACAGCATGGTGGCTTCTTTCTTCTCCATCTAATTAGCAACAAAACCAGAAGCTAAACCCCAACAAAATGGCATCAGCATCACCGCCAATAATTGAGCCAGCAACTAGTGAAAATACTATCAGAACATAATTAACAGCTATTTGTGTTGGAAGTCGATGGGCACAGCAGTGGAAATCAACAGAAAAGACACAATGGAACAAATAGGATTTAGAGTAAATAAATGGGCGTCTTCAACCTTGCAAAACTCTGGCTCAAGAATGAAACGTGCAATGTTTTTGTCCAGCACTCAACCCTGTACATTTCTGACACATCTGCAGTGACAACGATGTGACCTTGACTCTCCCACCTCGTCGTGTGGGAGCTGCAACCGACTGGGCCTAGCGATGAAGCGGAGTCAGGCTCACCGCGCTGTGCGACGCTCACAGACACCGAACCCACATTTCTCTCCAGTTACAGCAACACAGTGGAGAACCAGCAGCCTACGTGCACATCAAGGTGGCAGCAATGGTGTGTCGACTGCAGAGCCTCCCCCTCTCTCTCTGCTCTGTGCCGACGTTCATCAACAGATCCTTTGTCCTGTCTCTGCGACTTCCACTCGGCCTTTCGATCTTTCACATTTTTTCACTCCATCATTCCTCTTTTTTCCGTCAGACAGATCACTCAGGATCTTTCCCCTGCTGTCATTGATGTTGTCCCCGTTTTGTCACCCACACACAGGAGATTAACTCTCTCCCTGCTGACTCTGCATCCTATCAGCTTCAAACTAATAAACATCCTGCATGACTGATTCCCTGATGTTCACATCATATTGCCTTATTATTATTATTATTATTATTATTATTATTATTATTATTATTATTATTATTATTATTATCTAAAAATTTAATTTGGTGCTGCAATCTTCTGCAATCTCTCCTTTTTGTTGTCACGGCCTCATGAACCAGGTTTTAAAAACTGAAAATGTAAAGACAAATGACATTATATTGTCACTGTACAGGTTTAAAAGATTAGAGCAGAAAGGAACAAAACAAAAGTGGTCTTCGGCTGAATACTCTTCACTTCACTGACTTCAGAGTGAACGATTTAGCAGGTCACTGTTTAAAAATAATCACACATCACACTGAACCTTCCTGCTTCATTATTGCAGCACCGGAGCTCTCAGATGAGGTGAGGTGTGATAACAGAGGAGAGAGAGAAACTTTAGCAACTTTAGCTGTAGAGAAACTTGCTGTCACACTTGACTGCCACTTATCGCTGAAGGAACTTAAGCTCTGATCAGCAAAAGCAATCGGGAGCAATCCACAAGATTTCGAAATGGTTTATTGAAGATCAGAAACTGCGAAACATTCACACCTGGCCTCAAGCAACGTGGAGTCGAGGCGTTGAACTGGATGTGCTTCACAGTCTGCTTTGGGTTATCGTTTTTTTTTTTTTTTTTTTTTCCCCTCCATTGTTTCCTCCTCGCTAACGAGTTGTTAGTTCAAAACTTGAAGTCATCTGAAAAGCTTAGTGCTGCACTAAGCTGTTCTACTACTGAGGTGGTAAGCTACTGACTGCTGATTACAGCTCCACAAAACTCCACTTGAGAGGCTGAATATGACATATGAATATGACATAAGAATATGACATATGAATATGACATAAGAATATGACATATGAATATGACGCAGCCATCCTGGGCTTGATTTGCAACCTTCAAACTTTGTTTCAGACATTCCTCCTCTCTTATCTCTTCCCATTTCCTGTTTCATCATTATGAATAAATGTCATTGGTGCCACGAAAATAGATTTAAAAGAAATAATAACATTTTTACAAAAACTTCTTAAACGCAAGCATTGATTTTGTGCATGAAAGCAACAAAGTCTTGACTTTCCCACCCAGACGAACCACACACTCCCCATAACTCTGCATAAAATTAGTGTGTATCTCTTTCAGGACAGCAGCTACTATCTCAGGCCTAGGAATAAAATATGAATTCCTACATTAAGACCGTTGACCCAAGCAAAGCATGTCCAAAGGGAATGAGCAAGGAAACACCACGAACCGCCACAGAGTGAGAAAACAGAGACGACTGCAATAGTTATAGAGTGGAGGAGTGAGAGGGTTCGTACCTTCCAGTCACCCGGTGGCATCAGTTGTTCAGGGCATTCCTGGTCAGGGAGGCAAAGCACATGAAACACATAAAAACCATTATGTCAAGATAAGAACAAGAAAAAAGTGTGTGAACTTTACTGACAAGGAGCAAAACATCCATTGTTGGAGAGACGACAGTAGCGCTCTGTCGGTCCAAACAGGGCATGCTAAGGCAGCATATTTACCATCAGCTGTAGCTTTAGTAGTAGAAAAAAAAAGTTGCAAACTTTAAAATAAAAGGTAGTTCATGTCTTTGAACTTGCAACGCCTCTAAATGTAATCACCCTGTTTGGGTGTTTCAGCCTTTTTCTTTACTTTTCTTTTTTGTTGTTGTTGTTAAAAATGAAACCAGAATCAATGTAGTTTGACATTTTGTGAAGAATCCACAGAGTATATTTGTATGTCAGAGGCAAAATTGATTTTTACGATGTAGCATCAATTCACTAAATATATATCTGGGAAATTAATGATTGCACCCATATTCCTTATTAAAAAGAAATCCGGCAGACAGATTTGTCACAGTTTGTAAAGTGAAGATTACCAGAGAGTAGTCAATGTAAGTCTTTGCTTTTTTTCCCGATTGAGACGTTTTCAGCCACAGGCGTATCGATCTCAAGGGATGTGAATATTTATGTGCTCTTTATGTTTTTTTTTTTTTGCAAATTCTTGTCCCAAAACCCAAATTCTATTGTTCATAGTTTCATTTTTTCAAAGCAATTAGATGCTGAATCAAACAAGTAGGGCAAATACTTAGAGATATTTCACTGATACCACAGCAAACTAATAAACAGGCTTGAAAGGTAAACATCGCAAAGAATTCAAGAGTATGAAAATTACTCAAAAATGTTTTCTCTTCACTTTTTAAGCACCTTGACAACTATTCAATCATACAAATTAATTCTGAATATTTAATATAATACAATGGTAATTGTCTAATTTACGTCACAGATTTCTGAATGTCCGTTGACATCAGCTGTTTTTTTTTATTTCCTCCTTGTTTATTTATGTATTGATTTTGATCTGTGGATTTCGTGAGACTGTTTCCCGAATAGAAACCTCACATAAATGTTTAACGTGAAGGATGTGTGGGAAATTGAGAAGAGCGCCAAATTAAATGATGGTGAAAGATGGTGTTTGAACACATGATGCTGTGCAGCAGCCAGATCCCTTCTCATGGCAAACCACCTCGCAATCGATCCGAATCAACAAGCAGTCGGTACCTCGCAAAAGTACTCAGACCAGACGAAACCTTTTCACAACCGTAAATCACTTGTGCACTTTATTTGGACTTTTGTGACATGCCAACACAAGGTACCACATGGACATGAAGGAAGACGATACTTGGCATGCAAAAGCTGCAATTTTTCAAATATACATTCACTGATTTGTTTATAGCACAACGAGTGAACAAAAAAGCATCATAAAGACGAGGAAAATGCTTTATAAATCTAAAATCATGCGTCTGTCCACCTTTCAGTTATGTGCTATGGTTTGTGTTGATCTGTCATATAAAATCCCTAATAAAACACCTTGAATTTAGCAATGTGATATGTGAAAAACCTGAAGGAGTAAGAGTACTTTGGCAAGTTCAATCCAACAGTCATCAATTTGTTGGTTTTGACGTTGTAGGCGTAGGCTTTATGTAAATTATGTTTTGCCTTTCAGGTGATTTTGAACCTCAAGATGGAATCTGGTCTTTGATGTATTGACATAAAACACATATACTACATGCGTAAGAACAACATATATATATATATATATATATATATAATATATATATATATATATATATATATTTTTTTACAAACTTTCTGCACACCAAAACAGGTTCACTCATCATACACATAGTTAAAAAGCCGAGAGCACAGCAGGAACATCTGTAAATCTTAATAAGACAAAAAAAAAAAAAAAACAAATTAAGGGTGCGGATGTGTGGTTAGACAGTTTGTCTGAACAGGTGGCCCGTCTCCTTGTTGGACATGCACACCTCTGGATTTGTGGGGTTAGTCGGGGATGCTTCAGATAGAAAACACACACGCACACACACGCACACACACACACACACACACACGCACGCACACACACACACACAAGACACAAATATAAAACCACGACTGAAGCAAAAGAGGTGAACAATGGAAACAAGATGTGAAATTTTAGCCGAGTAGCTGTGACGACTTGAAAGAAAATGACAGGAGAGCCACAGAGTTAGAGGAGGGAAACACCTAAAGAAAGAGAAACAAGTTACAAAAACCACAGGATCTGAAGCTGCCCCAAAACCCCCCAGAAACTGCCCTATGAGAAATTTTGGAGTGAATTTTACATTTTCCAATGCGTTGCTTTGTTTGTGCCACATTAACAGGATGTGTTAATGGTGATTGAATGAATTTAACTCATCCTCCAAGGAGAGGTGTGGTTTTGAGGCGACTTAGATCCCCATAAGACTTATTTCATGCAGGTGGTTATATTTTGTTTTGTTCAAACAGGGAAGATGTTAGTGATGGTAGTAAGGTGGTCGGACCAGCAGGTGGCACTCTTCTCTTCCTTTTAACACTCAACACCCATGTAGAAGATGTGTCATGGCTCAGTTTAGAAAGATGTGAACCAAAGGAAATGAATTCTTACAGGTGGCTGCTCCTTCAGCCTTGCAGACCTGAACAGAACGTCAAATCACTAAGGCTGCAGTTTTAATCTGTGTCTGTCTTTATGGGTTATTTTTTATTATTTTTTGGGGGGGTAGAATGTAGATTTTGGCCTAGATTTCAGATTTTTTTTTTCTAAGGATTTCTCTCAGCAATACTAAGTTTAAGACATCCGGTCGTAGAGGATCAAGGAACTGACTTGATTAAATCCACAGCGGATTAAAGTTTATCTATTGCGCTGCTGTGTTGTGCTTTGCTGCTGAGGACATTCTTTAACTACGAGACCGAAGCAGTTGCACTAAACAACAAGACCTCACAGAGAAATAACTATAGGACATTATTAACTCCGCATCAGATTTGTAATACATGTTCCTATTAAGGTTGTTCCAACTGGATCTGGACAAAATGTTTCATTTTCAACTGAACTCTTACAAAGCTATTACTTTAATGAATTGAACCAGCAGCTTCTTTCACAATGTGATTTAGACTAATCGGATAAAATTTAGTTAGAAATGTCAGCATTTAGCTCGTTGGCTTGTGAGCACTAGATACGCCAACAGTAATGCCAATAACTTAATAAATCAATCTAATTTATTCAAATGTAGGTCAATTGCACATGTTTACCATCTTGTTTCAAGTCTTTCTCAGCATTTTAGCTTGTTAGCATTTAGCTAGTTTGCTTAGAAGAAATTGGTGCTAAACAAAATGCCTTAATCTTTTTATCAAAAAGAGTCGTTTATGTCAATCATCAATTGCATAAATGAGAATATGTGATTTTGATGCATGCTGCTAATCTAAATGTTCTCATTTTTTTCATTCGTTGGAAACCCTTCAGCAGCTCGAAGACAGACGCCGTCTGGGACTTTAAGAGTGACAAATGTGGAAATCAATGTCACCAAATATTTAAATTTGGGTATTCACGTGTATCTCATTTATTGCTGTTAATTTTAGAGGACTCAACTCCAACTGTGTCACCATTCAGCTGCTACTCTCAAAGTTTTGAAAAAAGTGTCTTAGTGGTTCTTTTTGTGAAGTTAGTCTTTAACCGTGTAAGAACTGCTGTGCGTTGATTTTGTGTTCTGCCTGTCAGATGCTCCTGGTTGTTCTGGTAGTTACCGGGAGGACCCCGCTGGTCCGACGGCGGGTCTGGCGGAGCCAGTGCCGTGCGAAGGCATGCCAGCGGTGAGTGGGGCGGCGGGGGGGAGGGGGTTCATTAGGGGGTGCAGGGCTTTCGGGGCATGGGAGTCCCGCCGATGCCTCCTCTCCTTTATCCTGCTGTGTTGCAAAACAACAAGCACAACAAAGTGGTTACTGGGCAACAAGACATAAGACATAAAACACGATGTCTGTATTTCACATTTTCTTTATCTGGTGCTTGTGCAGCTCTCCTAAAATGCTCTTGGTGAGCTTCTTGTCCTTCGAATGTCCAAGGAAGGAACACAGTGTCCCGTTTCATGATAGCTTTTCTGTTCCTGTGTCACCAGAAAGGTCAGGCTAAAGATTTGCAGGCTTCTTCTGATTAGAGTAGAGGAACAAGTGGTGATCATATTCTGAATCAAAAAGCAATAATGCATCAGGAATCTGCTCTGTTCATGCCTTGCGAAAATGCACTTTGAACCAATGACAACTTATGGAAACTTTTTTAAAAAATGTAATATTTCATCATAATTTTTACTCTTGTTAACTTTTTTTTGGACAGTTTCATTTGTTCTGCAATGTGAACAGGAGCACAGCATCTAATCAAATATTCTTTCATCACTCTCAATCCAAACGCTGTGTGTTCTTTTCCCACACCGACTGAACGAAGGGCTTGTCAGACATTAATGGTTGTGGGTTTTACCACCGTCTTGCGCAACCAGCAATCACTCACTGCTTTTAAAGGTCGCCTGTGCTGTGGGGCTGCGGACTTTAAATAAGCAGCGAGAGGCATCAGGAGCATGTGCTTGAGCAAAAGAGGTCATTCACAGAATCAAACAGCAGCTAGTCAAGTCATGCAACATGTAACAGGATCAATGAGGCAGCAATCAATGGCGTTCGATATTTACCAACAGAGTTATAATGAGCAGGCCTAATGACCTTTCCTGCAGATCAATGGCGGTTTATGAGATTTGTACTAATGGAGAACATATTCTCCATTTCTTCCCTTTCAAAGATGGAGCTCCTATTTTACCTGGATGAATCATATTCCTGACAAAGAGAGTCACAGCTAAGCCATGACTAAGGCTGGCAAAAGGAGGCAGAGTTGCGTTACTGGAACCTCATTTTCTTTCTTTTATTCCTTTCCATTGTGGGATGTGAAGGAGAAATGACCGTTTAGTTATTTGTCTTTAAGCTTATCCGCGTCCTCGTTTTAAATCGAGCAACTTTTATCTGCACTGTTGAAGAGAATAATAACCAAGTCACTTTACTTAGAAATTGTTGTCAGGAAAGCTTCAAGATGCAATAGACGGTGTGCTTTTCAGGCATGCATCTTGCCTCTTTTAGTCATTTTTGCATTTGAGAAGTCTCCATCATTTTCATTGTTCCTGCATCAAGATGTATTCAAGAACCCCTGATTTAGCCTCAGCCTCTACCTGTTGCTTACTCAACACCTAAGTGGACTGGAATAAGTGGTGTTTATGTAATCGCCTCTGCCTATTCTCTCTCTCTTTTTCTGTCTTTCAATCCCTCAGTCTCTTTCTCTCAAAGCTTAAATGAGCTCTCATCTTCTCCCAGTGTTGTCATGGTTGGATAGAGTTCATTAATTTCCTCCTCCGCTGGTAAACAGGCCCATTGTCTAATTATAAGCCATCACAAATAATGAGCACAAACAGCTCAGTCTTAATATGCCAAGAGTTTTTGAAAGCCCTCAGTAATGGCATTTGAATGCCCAGACAGGAGGGCAAAGGGCAACAAAAACACATGCAAATGATAAACATGGTGGACTAACCATGTCTGCATCTGCTCCTCTTTGCTCCAGCAGCAGGGGCTTCTCTTCCGTTATCTGCTGTTCCTTCATCCCTGCCATCCTGGACAACAACCTGCAATCGAAAATCCAACATGGAGTGAAAGAAAAAAAGCACCTGAGATTACTTTTTGTGCCAAAGTCTTTTTTATGTCCACGACACGCAGTTGCATTTCCTACCAAGAGTTTTCAGTCGACACAGCTTCTCCGTTCTACACATATAGCTAAGCAAGAGTGAGATAGGTTGAAAAATTCTGTAGCATGAACAGCACACCTTAGAAGCAGCAGACAAGCTATGCATACACATCGCTTCTATAGGATTCACTCAAATGTTGCATAATTTACCCTAAAATAACATGATTTGGTTTCATGCTGCATTATGCAGATGTTCAATCTGCACCACTGAAGGTTCACTCTCTGCAGCATATATTTTTAAAGGAGCTCCAACAGGAGAAGTCCAGCCCATTTTCTGATTAATTTGATAAGTACATATTTAGCCACTTGGGGGCACTTATAGACAATGAACAAATCATTAAACCTTCATCCCAAGTTTGAAGATTGACAAACAGAAGAGGAAAAAAATCATAGTGACATCTTGGCAAAGTAACTTTCTTTCTCCTGACACAGTAACAGACTGTTAATCTTACACCTATGAGCCTTAAAAACATTAAACAAAACAGTTAATATGTCTTGATTTTTCACTTAATTTATTTATGGCTTTCAGATGTGATTACCAAAAATTTGGTTTGATAAATCTTTGGTTATCACAAACAAAATAATAGAATAAGGGTGAAAATCTATTTCACTTCACTCTTGAAAAAATAAATCCGTCTGTCCGTCCATCCATCTCTCTGTCCGTCCATCCGTTTATTGTCTTCTGTTTCTTCCCAGACAGATTGCTGTTTTTCTTTGTTTTTCCAGAATCTGTGCTTCATCCCAATATTCTAAATCTTCATCAGAAAGCCTATTATCTCACCTCTATATTTAAGACTGAAAAATATAAGAAAAATGTTTATGTTGCATAAAAATTATGTTACAGAAGTTTAAAAATTATGTTCAGAAGCTTTTGAAAGGGCTTCTGAATCCCTTTCAAAAGCAAGACTACGTGGGACGCTTCTGATAACAGAGACAGATTTTAAGCGGGAGCTGACATAGATGCTTACTGACCGAGATTACTCGGTTTATCGCGGAGCTTGGACGCACACGGGCTATTTTTTCAAAGATAATACAAGGGCTGAGCCTCGATAAAAGCCCTAATCAGAACGGAGTGTTGTGGTTAAACACGAAGCTGATGCAACGCTCCATGCAGGGTACACCAGGCACAAAAACGAGGTCAGACAGCAATAATACAACAACAGTGCCAGTTCATGACATCAGTCCACCAACACAGAAACACAGAGTAGTGTGACTACATTAAGGACTACTACTGCTTCAGAGGGTAAGCAGCCTGAATGTTCAAACTGCAAAATGTTACTGAAACAATTTTTGCGTTATATTAAGTAACACTCTCGGGACAATTACACCTCTTACTTGATGCCAGGTAGATAAATGGGCACAAATGTTCAGGCAACACATGCTGTCCAGAGTGAGAACTGCAAAAAGTAATTGGTTAGATATTTTAAGATGACCTGCATCAAAAGTATGGGATAGAACAATGCAAATGCTACTGCTGTAAAACTCTTTCCCTTATGCAAAAGGAAACGCAGCATTTGAGTAACAAATAACAAAAGGTGTAGTTTGTGTAGTTTCATTTCTGTTTGCAAATTCTTAAAAAAACAAACTTAAGTATAAAGTATTAGGTGACAGAATAAAAGTCTAAATCTGCACTATAGCTTACATTTGATATCAAACGTGTTTAAATAATATATTTATGAAGAAAAATTTTATTTGCAATATGCATGCATGTATTATTCAACCCCTAAAATATTTTAAGATTACTTATATCAAAAATATATATATATTTTCATCTGTTTGAAAAGAAATTTATGTAAAAATATGTATATTTTTTAGATTTAAATCTGGTATACATATATATTATTAATATATATTATTGAGCAAACAGATCAAAATCTATGTTTGCTCCCTAACAAATCTAATCAGTAGATTTGAACACGATTAATCATGGTTAATCAATGTTTAAAATATTTTTAAAACATTAAGTGGAAGGATAAATTTCACTCTCAACTATCAGTGTAAGATATGAGCATTAACTTGGAAGTGGGAGAAAACGTAGATATAAAACAACCAAGAAAACGTCTGCGTCTGTTGACCTCTTCATCATTCCTTTCTCTTCCTCGCGTCCTCCGTTGTTCCCTCCAGCAGTCATTCAGCTTCATCTCACTGGTTTTGTCTTGAGAAGACAAAGCACAGATGCCGGCTACATTCACTTTTAGAAGCTGATGAAGAGTGGTTTTGCCTTCGTACTGAACAGGGTCAGAGATGACTCACTGCAGCCCAGTCTTACCAGGCGCTGGTTCTCGCCGTTACCATGAGCGGTACCGTTTACCGTGTTGAGACAGTAACATCTTTTATCACCTCTCTCTGTCTCCCTCTCATCGTGACTAGTTTATTAAATGGGTCAGAGTGATTGTCTGCGGTCACTGGAATGGATCCACTGCTGCTATAATAAGCGGCACATGTTTACTTTTTCTGTTTGCTGGACTAAAATCTGCAATCTGTAATTAAAATACCTTAGAATGAGAACGGTCCCAGGTTGATTTCTAGAAATCAGAGAATACTTCAAGGACAGATTCCCCAGAAACTCTAGTAAAGACAGAAATTATGAGTGCATTAATGGTGTTCTATACCCATATAATTTTATACGTAAGTATGAGGTAGCAGGGGCTACTTCAGCCTTAAACAGACAACAGGTGGATACACCATAGGTTAGATTGCCAGTCCATTATATCAAAAAAACATACCTGAGCCAAATGACTAAGTAATTTAGAGTTTCCAATTTGTCAACCTTACAGGATTCTTGACTGAAAATGTGGAATCAGCCCAGAGCAACCAGATCAAGCAAGGATAGATATATCCTAGACCAGTCGTGCTCAAAGTGGGTCCTCTAGGGCCTCCATCCTGCGTGTTTTAGTTCAAAACGCACCTGGATAAAATGATGGCTCATTACAAGGCCATTACAAGAGAAACACTGACATGCTGTTACTACCACCAGGGAGAGAACTAAAACATGCAGGACGCCGGCCCTCCAGGACCCACTTTGGGCATCACTTGCCTTGACCAAGCGTCCTCAGATCTCGACGTAGAGAACCGGTGTCCTGTGGGTTTTAGATATGGCTCTGCTTCACCACACCTGAGTAAAACAATCGGGTCGTTAGCAGACCTCTGGAGAACCCGGCTGTACTTGGGTCTGCAGTTCCTCAGTCTGCTGTACACTGCTTAGCTTGACTCGATGTCATGTGATGAGAACATGTTAAATTCAGTCATTTGAGACTCAGTTTGGCTTTCATGACTGATTCCGACTTGGCCCTGAATGACTTCAGACTGTTTTGGTTTTTTTTGCCGTTCCATCACAAAGACCTTGAATATCCAAACATTCTGCATAACATTCATGTAGTCCTGATTTGGACCGTACATAGATGGACACACTTGGATCACCAGGTTGCAAACTGCTGGTCAATAGTGAATCACCTTACAATGTAAAAACTGACTATTATAATCAAGTCAAAGTGTTGATCATTTTGTTCTAGCGACTAGGATTTTACTAATGTTGAATTAATAAACATGTAATTTGCATTGTGCCTGATGATTACTCCTAGGCAGGCTCATTGTTGTATTCCTGTTTTGTTTCTGCTTCTTTTGTTTCTCTTCCAAAGCTTTATGTCTTCGGTTTGACATTGTGGTTTTTTTCTCCAAATCCCTGCTACTCTGTCTCTGAGCATCTCCTCCTTTTATATTCACAGACTTTGACATTTTACCTCTCTTTTTGTCACTCCAACATCTCTGTCTTGCAGCTGCCCTCTCTCACTTTCAGTGCTTTGCTTTCAGTTTTTCTTCTTTCACACCTCATCTCATCCCACCATATCTGCACTTTATTGTTATTTATTTTTTAGGCCTTACTGTTATGTGGTTATGTAAGACGTCAGATTTTAAAATCAATTAGTGTTGCATTTTATCAGCTATATTTGGCAGCATGACGCCAGTGTTGATGGCGGTGGAAAAATGCCGCTCCTGGCTTCTCGTGTGGATTGTCCAGTGACAACCGGACTCATATCACCAGCGAATTATAATTTTGTTTTGTAGCAAATACCTTTCTTTAACACTCAGGACCGCAGGACGGCATGCATTGAAATAATATTTGGAAAGGACGTCATTTGTTCCTTGAGGAATAAAAAAAATGTACTGAACATTCACTGATTTCATTCATTTTCTACTGTTTTTCTTTAAAATGTAATGATTACCCGACTTTATTCATTTTCCAAACAATTAACAGCAGTTCGTTTTTTTAATGTTAAATTGAAAGCTGCACTAAGGACAAAAATGAAGATTTTAAAATTGTTCAGATTGGCTTAAGGTCAATTATTTGAATTCATAATCTATAACAATGCTGTGTTTTAGGCTGAATAAATAACATGATATGAAAAATTGCTGATTTGAGCCATTCGAGACACGATTTACTCCACACAGTCTTGAGACTTAGCTTGCCATTCCCCCTTAACAGCAGGGCTGGAGCCTGTTCTGCACCTCTCAAAGACCTGGGACTTGACTTTAACTTGCTCCTCAAAACCTTCAGACGTGACTCGGATTTGCCCCTGGATGACTTGAGACTTGGAGTTGCCCCACAAAGACTTGGGACTTTTCTTGGACTTCTTCCTTACAGGCTAAAGACTGTACTTGAATTAGCCCTTTACATGTGTGGGACAAAACTTGAACTTGACCCCTAAAGAGTTAAATCTTGACTTGAGAGATACTTACATTCAATAAATTTTGGCCCTGCCTTTTTCACAACATTGTTTATGCTCATTGAGCCTTCCTCGCTCTTTTTCTTTTAATCAAACTCAGCTCTCTAACACAGAGCAGCAAACTGCAGAAATACCTGCGTTAACAGAGGCGCTCACACTTACTGGCTAATTAAGTACATTTGACCGGCAGCAGTCGCTTGCTACCTTCGCCCACTAAACAAACCTAATTACAAATCTATATCACCGTTATATGTGAGGTAATTGTGCTTGAATTGGTGATTTATTTCACAAACATTTCTAGAATAAAATGAATTCCTTAGCAACAATTATTGCACTTTTCAGCAGTGTTTGTTTCCTGACCGCTCTGACCGTCAGGACACCGAGGCATGCAGTCCACTCTCCACAGAGGGGAGCCCAACTTCACCGACTGGGCTCCGACAGCGATGGTGTCAGTGGAGGCAAACCTACTTTTCTGTCGACTCGTTAGTGGAGAGCTGACGCTGCTGAGAATTGTTTTTTCTACTACTGAATTGAGTCTTGAGCAGAAAAGCTATTCATCATTTCAAAAAGAAAAAAAGAGCGAGAACAAGATGAATTCATCCAGTTTTTTTTTTTCTTCCTCCTTCACGTTTCTCCAGACAGGGTTGCCGTGACAACCCAGCTGGGTCCAATGGCATCTGGCTCACCGTCTCTTTTCCTTTCAAATTACACATTTACGTTGCCCACCACCATCTTGAATACATGTTCTAGTCTATGTACGAACACAGCTTAGCAAATCATGAGCAAGATGCGTAAATTAATCACGGGAACGTAAACCGAGCAACAATGCAGCGCCACCTGAAAAAAATAAAAGCTAATCTTGAAGATAAATGCCTTTCACCTTAATTAATCTTTCCTGTTTGATAAAAAATGAACAAATATATAAAAAACAAACAAAGAGTGCTTTTAGAGTTATTACGCTGTTTTCATTGGATTCCCTGCTGCATGTGATAAAGCAACAACTAAGTCAACAATAAGGAACGAGTAGAGCAATTTCCATCCATCAATAGTCCATACCTGCCTATCAGGGTTGAACGTGAGGTGGGTTACAAGACAGGCAGTCATGCATACACACATTAACACTTAAAGGCAATTTAGAGAGGTCAGTTGACCAAATGTAAACTGGAGAACCGAGAAGCACTGCTATGCAAATAAACAGAGAAAGACACACTGGTTAGGATTTGATCCAGCTCTGGGTGGTCAATTCTTTAATTTTTTTCACAATTGTTATACTGATCATTTCTTCTTTATTTCTTAATGAGGCCTCTGTCATTTCATGAGCTGTTCATATTTTATGTGTTCATTTTTTTACGTTCTTTGGTTTTCCTTTACTTGCAGTGAGGAAGTAACAAATTAACTCCGATTGGTTTCTCTCAAGGGTTCTTTCATATTCACTAGGTTTTGCTGTGATTTTGCCTGAAAAGCAGCTAAACTGCTGTAGTTCTTATGGTAAACAGTGGGTGGTGCTGTAGATAAAAACCTTTCTGTATCCAACAACTGGTAGCAGAAAAGGAGTCTAGGAGGAAGTGCATTCCTAATTTGTGTCTTTATTTCCCACAGTTTCTAAAAATCTAACATTTAGCAATAATGATTCCCTCATTAGAGTTTACCGTATTTGAAAATATAACTGAATGCTACCTAACTTTAGGTTAAATCTCTATTTATGTTGGGACAAACCAGAACTTTTGTGGGTTTTTTTCATCGTGACATTCATTATCCCTAAAAAAAAAAAATGTTGGCAAATAGTTCAAACATTTGAAATAAAGTGGAGGATACAGAGCACAAAAACAGCCACAATGACTGTTTTTCACTTGTTAGTGTGTGACTCTGTTAGTGTGTGACTCTGTAATTGTCGCGGTTCTATTGGGGAAAGAAAAAAAAAAGCCACATTTTGAAATGAATTTTGATTCGCAGACTGAATCTAAATACTTTCTCTTCCCCCTACTTTGTTTTCACTGGGGTCCAGATTCAACCTTTGGAAACAACTGAAATAAACAACATACACACACACATACAGTGTTTGGCGCCTTTTGAGCCAAACTGAGAGTAACGTTGTAAAGTCCAATTTTTTGTCAATGTAACTATTGGAACTCAATGAAGCTTCATTACTCTTCTCTAATCTCTGCTTCCCTGCTTTATGTTGCACACAATGCTTCTCTTTCTTTTTCTCCATTCACAGGCTTGTCTTGCCAAATTACACATTTCACAGTCACACCATTGTAACCTTCTTTCAAACCGTCTTCCCTCTTCAGCTCCTTTAGTGTTTTGCTGTTTTAAGCGTTTCAGTTGTGCAGTTTCCACATAGACACAAAAACTGGACATTATTGGACTTTTCACCCAGGTTCTTCCACAGAAAGAAAATCCTAAAGACTAATTCTTCCTTAGAGGGTCCCGTTTAATAAACGACAGATTTCTTTAGACTGTGAACATGATCGTGTGCAAAACGCAGCATTCTTGGCTCTTTGTTAGGCAACTGAATCCTAATTTGAGATCAACTATTGTGCAACTTTTACCTGAATACCTGCTCCAATACACCTGAATGAAATGAAACATGTAGAGGAGGTGATTCAGTCATTTGAGTCAGGTGTGCTAGATTAGCTATGAATCAAAAAGTTGCAGGATTGAGGTGTTTGAGGGCTGGAATTAGAGAATCCTGACTTAAGTCTATTTGCAGCTTTTGCTTGAATGTCTTGACAAACTGGGGCAAAAGTCTCACACCAATTGTCATAATAGCTGATATAACAGTAAAAATTGCATAAATGTGTTGTGAATTTTAAAAATACATAAAAAAATGTTGCCAAATCTCAATAGTGTAGTTGCAATTGCATTCTGCATTCAGCTGCGTAGACAATGAGGTGTTTCATTGCGAATATTAGCTGCTTAACTAAAATCGGAAAATCAATAAGAATGGCAGCAGAAGCAGAATCCCACTGGAGTTCATTTTCAAATGTAGCTTTTATCTTTCAACAAGTTGGATTTTACCAAGATTTAAATAAATAAATAAATAAATAAACATGCATCTTTGCATGCATATGTGTGTCTATCGGTTAATCTCCACATCGATCGTCCCTATCCAGACCCAACCCAGATTAACTCCCGACTGGCAGATTTTCTGTTTGTTTTACCTTTGTATGTCTTGCAATGCTAATTTGAAGCTTTTCCATCCTTTAAGGTCCTACAAAGCAATAGTTTTGATTGATGACAGAAGTCTGAGGGCTGGTCTCTGTCTCTGCAGGCAGAACCCCAGAGAGACAGACACCAGAAGCTCAGAGCATCAAGGGAAAAGCTGCAACTCTTTCAACTGTGAAGCACCCATAAAAAATAGTCAGGTGATTATTTAAACATATATTTTGGCATCACAATTAAACCTCCAGCCAGACAATCTTTGACAAACGAATTATTTTAGACCTCGTTTGTCAAGGATAAGTGGGTGTAGACAATACAGTAGATTGAAGATGAGCAATGCTATTAAAGATTTACACTAAACGACCTGAAACCGCAGCGAAAGATGGCTCTGAAATGCATCGACACTGGAGGAGCTGAAGTCAAATGTTCTGAAAGATATAAATCCTGTTATTTTTCTCTGCACAATTATGCACAAGTTTATCCATCATATAAAATCCCAATAAAATATTTTAA
This sequence comes from Poeciliopsis prolifica, assembly GCF_027474105.1. Lineage (NCBI taxonomy): Eukaryota > Metazoa > Chordata > Actinopteri > Cyprinodontiformes > Poeciliidae > Poeciliopsis > Poeciliopsis prolifica. The sequence goes on from NW_026562376.1 coordinate 21,479,778, forward strand.
GGTTTGTGGTTGTAACACAACAAAACAAGTTCAGAAGCTCTCAATACTTCTGCAGAGCACTGTGAGCACAAAGAGAAGCTCTCTGTCAGACAGAAAATCAATTGCAGATTCACGTCAAAGGGAAGCATCACATCTGATCTATGAAGATGGAATCGATACTCCGAAACTGGGATGGCACCAGCACATGCACTGACAGAGGATTAAGGTTAGGACTTCACAAGAAGCAGTAGAAACCTCTTTAGTTCAACTGTCACACAAATTAAATAGCTGATTTTAATTTATCTTCATTGCTCTGCATTACCCACAGGGCTGCTGTGTCCCCAACTCCCACACTAAAAGTGACAAAGCTCAGGTTTGCTCCCGCAGCCTCGTCACACCACAAGGTCACTGAATCCACTCAGCTGTGTTAATTAGACATATGGCTGCTGCACTTCAAAGACGAAAAAAAACTTCCAAAGGACATGACGTTTTTTCCTCCTACATACCCTCAAAGTGATGAGCCCGCTCTGCCGGCGTGCTACAGACAGATAAAGAGGAAGATGGAGTCGCTGCACTCAAGTGCAAGAAACAAGGACATGAAAACAGGTTTGATCGCAGATATTTTACCTATAAAATTACCTCCAGTGAACTTGAGCTCTGTAAATTGGAATTAGGACTGGCTTTTTGCACCAAACAAAACATTCAAAGATCATTGAATTGATGAATACAGGTTGCAAAAAGCACACATGAAAGACTTTTATAATCAAAGAGAATTATGTGGTGTAAATCTGAGATTGTAATTCATGTGCTAAAATGCCTCTGGACTCTTGTTGAAACAGCTTTTTACTTCAAGTTCAAAATGTGAAACAAATCAAAGATTTACTGAGCACAGAAAGGAATATTTTCCTCTCTTAAGTAGTCCCTTTAACGTCTTATTCTATCTCTGACGTGATGGAGCAGAGTGGACCAACACCAGCAGATAATATGGCACATCAAACACTCACTGAGAAAACATCGAGCTGCTTGGATTCTGTGCTTCTTAGCACTTCCTCCAGACTCTGGGACCTTGATTTCAAAATAAAACTTTTATTCTACGAAGGTTTGCACACATTGTATCTGACAGCCAACATGATGCAGACACAGACATGCAGGCCTATAAAAACCCACCTAAAATGTCTGCTGTAAAACAAGCTGATTTGTCAGGAGGAGTTGAAACCATCCTGCATCATCCATAGAAGTGCTCTGCTGTACCCAGGCTTGCTCACTGGCAGCTTATGACTCACCACACAAAGAACATTAGTCATGGCAGCGATGAAAGCCAATCTGAATCAATTAATGCATTACCTTCACGAACAATAAATAAATAAATCGCAATAACCATCTGAATGTTTGCCAGTGCTAAAAAGAACGGTTTTGCCTTTTTTGTGGCACAAATCATGCTCTGCTGGTGCTTTTCTTTCCTGCTTTCATTGTGAACAGGAAGATGACTTGTATTTCTCCATAAGTCGAAAAAAACCCAGAATCTTCAGAATCTTCTCTTATGAGAAAAAGAAAAAGGAAAAAAAACACACAGGTCATTGCAGATGGCCGCTCACACTGAGCCTGGTTCAGCTGGCGGTTTCTTCCTTTAGATTTTTTCTTTCTGTATGTATGCTCACCATGAGGGAATTGCTGCAAAGTCAGTGACAAAATTCAAGCAACCGTCCTCTGTCACCACATGCTCATCTAGGAGGAATGACTGCTGCAAATCAGTGACTGGACATGACCTGCTGGGATTCCTGAGACAGAAAACCTTCTTTTTTTATGAATGTAATTTGAAAAAACAAACTAAACTTCGCTGCTTTAATTGTATGTAGGAACTATAGGGGTGTATGGAATCTGTCTATCTGACTCAGATGAACAAACCTTTAAATTTTACAGTGCCGTAATACGTCACGTGTTGTAAACTAAGTAAGCGAATTGAATTGATCTGAGCTGATGTTCTGTGCTGCTGTTTTTGTCGAGCCGAACGACTCCACCAGTCAGACGAAGAACTTCCAAACAGCAGGACTGTAAAAGTCCAGAGAGATGCCCTTTTTAGGCTACAAAACTTACTGTAACTCTTTGTTATTGTGATCTCTAATGGTGTACAATATAAGCATCTTCAGTTGTCAAAGCAAAAACGTAAAAAACAAAAACCAAACCACATCATCCCTAAGGGAGTAAGAACAGATCTGTTTGTGGGAAGTATAACAAATATTGCTGTAATTAGCGCTTGTCTAATTGCTTCTCTCCGAGGATTAATTGGGTACAGTCTAGGAAAATCCTCGTCACCCTCAGTAGTGCATTTCTAATTCGGACCTAATTTTGTAGGTTCAGACGGTCCAATTATTGTGCCTCCTTCCCAAACTAAATTGAGTCATTCCTCTCCTCCTAAGAGAGGGATTGCAACGATGGTGCATTTCATGAAATATTGCCCTCGCTTGGACTTCTCACCTCTGTTAATGCCAGGATGTGTTATGTCCCCCCATTATCAGCAAGATGAACACTGCAGTAACAAAATGCTGGGTTTTTTTTGTTTGTTTGTTTTTTTATTTTTACATATAACTGCAGAAACCTTTTTCTGTTTCCCTCACAAAGATTAATCTGAATTCTAAGTTACTTATACTAATGATTACTAATCAGATGAAACAACAGTATGAAGCAATGTCCGGGTTCGTTACCAACATGTTGTTTTTTAAATGTTGGAGTTGTTGAGCTAAATAAAGGGTTTTGTTATTTAAGTATCTTTCTCACACCCATCTTGTGGATGTGGGGATGCGGAAACACTTCACCAGCTAACATAGAGGCGTTTTTTTTTTTCTTTTGCTCTTTTGAAATTGAGACTTTTAATTATTAATAGCTACTGGGCGTCTAGAGGAATCTTCCTGGGCTGAGCAGCCCCACGGAGCGCAGATATCATTTCTGAGAGGAGGATTAAATATTAAAAATTAGCTCTCACCTCTAGACAGAGAAACCCAGCAGCCATTTTTTCTGCCATCCGAAGATCCCTTGTCTCAAAGGTGGTGGCCGAGAAAAAATGACTTTTCACTCATGCAGAAATGTGGATTTGTTTGTACATTATTCCTGGCTGATTCAAGCAGAAAATAAACAAAGGAACAAAGAAAGCAGATCTCGGCAGCGTCCAGTCACACAGTGGGGAACTCACTCTTTTGACAACAGTCTTGTTCAAACATCTATTTTTGCCTTACCTCTCAGCAGGGGTAAGGTGTGACAGGACAACCCCGCCCCCGCCGAATTGTTTCAGAGTATTGAAAGAGCTAGAAGCTGACGAGCACTAATGAAGGTAATGTCCATGTGATTTGTATAGAAGATATAAAGTAGTATATCTTTATATCAAGTAGTATATCTTTATATCAAGTAGTAAGTCTGCGCTTTCCATCAATATTCATTCATGGAGTCACTGGTGTTGGTGGTGTTAAAAAAAAAAAAAAAAGGTCTGTGATGCTGCCCAGAATTTCAACCAGGTGCTGATCAGATCAGTGATGTCAGCGATGCTCCAACAGAAGTGATCGCTGCCGTCCATCTGAAAATGGACGTAATGGCGTTTCAACGCATATAAGGACAATTGTTGTCTTGTAAATGGATTCAAGTGTCTCCAACACATGAGCTCCCATTAAAAAAAGGAAGGAGGCTGCAGTGAAACCGTAAAGTGTTCAAAGCGCTCCAAATATTTTATCTTACAGCTTTTTTTTTTTAATTGTGCAAAATTAATCTTTTTTCCTCAAAATTCAACACATAGATACACCATTAAGACAAAGCGGGAAAGGAAAGGATTTTGGGTGCTTTGGAAATTTACTAAAAACAGAAAACCCAAGACGTCTTTTCTGTGTCCCAGAAGAAAATGTATGTGTACCAAAAAATAATGACATAATGATGAAATAGTGCTTGTTAGGCGATGAGTTCAGACATGGAAATGGTGGCAGGAACCTTCATAAAGTGCCTTCTCATTATGGACATTAAAAGAGGCTCTGCAGTAAGTACAGGCAGTTTGTAATAAATCCGTGTTGACAGATGAAATTCTGCACAAAATGAATGCTGAAGACGGACAAAAGGCTCCATTCAAACGTCTCCGTGGTTCTAACGTTGAGCATTTATGGGTCAGTGAAATAATAATGAAATTAATAATTTATGCTTTTAGAGTTCTGAATATGAGTTGAAGGTATCAGGGTTTAGTAGTGGACCGAACAGTCACACTAATAGGGCTGCTGAGGTCAATAATATGGCACCTTTGTTTGATTTAATGTCGTTTAAAGATCCAAACAATATCTTTCACTCACATGTCTCAAGACGATATATTCTGATCCAGCACTTAGGATTGGTAAGTCCTATCTGACTGGGAATATAAACGATGCCATTTTCAGTTCTGTGTGAAATATGAATGCATGTAATGAGTCTATTCAACATGAATGTTTTTTCATACTGATCAAAATAATAATAATTAAAAAAAAAACGTTCAAAACTGAATTTTTTTTGTGAGAATCTCAAAATGAATCAACAGCACAGCTGAAGTGATTTATTATCCTGTCTATCTGCTTCACGATTCAAATAAACCTGCAATTATTGTATTTATTTTTGTATCTGATACACATGCATTCACACACACACTGCACACACACAAGGTTAACCGTAGAAATATGTTGCCAGGTCGTTCTCTTCAGGCAGATTTAGAATCACTCATGAACTCTGGGGATTCCCACCAGAAAGCTGCTGGTCTGACAGCATGGTGGCCAGGTGCTGGTGGCGGAGAGGGAGTGCAGTCCCGGGACTGTTTTTGATTTATTCAAAGAACCTCATCAAACCTCATTCAGTGTGATTATTCTACCATGCAAACTGCCAGAAGGAGACAAAAAATATATTTTCTTTCCAATTTAGTGAGGTATAAACTGTCAAGTCCTGCAAGAAAAAATTGCTACTGCACAGATTCATTCAGCAACTGTGTCACTGGAAGTTCAGGGTACACTGTATAACTCGCATAATGAAGTGAAATAAAAAACATAAAAACAAAGAGCATCACCCTGAGTAGATCTTACCTACCTCACATTTGTCGTCCTTCATTTATAGACATATTATGTTTTTTTAGTACATTTCCAGAAGCATTTAATTCCACTTCTTATACTTTTTCCAAGGCTGATAATTTATTTGGCTCCAACTCACAGGATAAATTTGAAAGATGTTTACTGAGCTTGTGCCCTGGAGAAGAATTTTCAAACACTTTAAAGCGAGAGCTGCAAGCTTCATATGTAACCTTTGTCACAGAATGAAAATTAGGAACAGTAAATAACATTATCTGCAACCGATAAGTGTTCTTACCACTTATCAGATAGACGAGGAATTGCTCTGGTTAGAAGTCCATGTACGGCTTTCAAAAAGAAAAAAAAAAAAAAACTGTAAAATTTTATTGCCAATATGACATTTGCAAGGAAACATTGAGGGAAGACGGGTGGAAAGGTGTTTTTCTCTCGCTGCAATGATAGGTTACTGAATGTACATGTAAGTAAATTTGATATTGTTTTCCAAGTTTGCCCAAATTAATTTCTTCGATTCAATATTTTTTAAGCAGTTGATTCAAATAATTTGCAACTTGCATTCCCCTTCTATTGGATTTGTTTCTATAGCCTCCCCATTAAGCTGCAGGGCAGATGGACGGACGGTATGTGGCCACTAGTCATCCTTGGAGGGAGATGGATGGCTTCACCAGATTCTTTCCTGGACTGGATGTCAAGGCTCAAAGCCCAATGGAGCGATCCGTGATAATAGATGGCTTTTCTGATTAACTACAGTTTTCTTCCTCAGATGTGCTTGTCATCGTTGCACTATTAAACTGACGTCTCCACAGCACTAATTGTGTTTCATTACTGACCAAATTAGCAGTAAAATGACAAAACATCGAGAAGCATCGTCGCTAATTTTCTACCAAAGCTAATAATCGAAATGCAATATCCTGGTGTGTCATTATATGTGAGCTGAGCAAATGTCGCTTTCATCGCTAACGACGAATCAATTAGCATGAAAATAGCTTCTGACCTACAATGTTATTTGTTGTTTTTATTTCAGGTTCGACTCGCCAATTCTGATTTTCTTCACATACAACTGGATTTGTGTGAACTTTTTCCAGTACAAACATCAGCTGTAATAAGAATTGACCATAAAAGAGAATGAATGTGCTTTTTTGCTCTTTTATTATGGCCAGCAAATTTTGTCTGTCTCATTTAAAAAGAAATGTCTCGCTGCTTTATACTTTGTTTTTGTTTTCTGAAACTCTGGCTTTTCACTTTTCATGAAACGTTAATTCTCCCCTATAATCTAAAAACAGACATGGCTTTTAAAAAGCAAATCACCAACCACGGGAAATTAAGGAATTACAGGGTCGATGTTTTTCAGTTTTGATGTGTTTGATGATTACGCCAGAAAAAAAAAAAGATGTTTAAGAAATTGACTTGTTGATCTACCTGAATGTATGCCTAAATTTGTCAGATTATTAAATATAACTTTTTATGAAAAGATTTATTAAAAGCTAGATTTATTCGAAGGTATTAATTTGATATGTTAGCCTGTTGCTAAGTTTGCTGCAAGTAATCCCAGCTTAGCACATGAGTTTGTTAAAATGTAGATAGAAACAAATAAGGAATAAATATGGCAAAGTTTAGCTGGTCAACAACATGACTATGTTACAAAGTGGTTTATAATTAAATAAGTACAGATACAAATGCAAAACAAATTAAAACATGTAATCATGTGACCTCGTGAAAATTTTGAGGTATAATTTTAATGAGACAAATTTTCAATATTTTTAGTCTCTAGCTGATCATCTCTCTCATTTCAGAATCCTTCTATGTCACACCAAGGCCTCAACATCCTTCACTGCATCTACAAATCTTCTGTGTTTTTCCACTTCCTCTGAACCTTGCACTTCTGTAAAAGAGGAAACCGTATGTCCAATATACCCACTGTCCCTCCTATCTAATAGTTTGGAGTTACTGACTCCAAACTAAGCACTGGATCCTTTGGTTTGGCTTCATAATTGCAAATACCAGATAAAACCGGTACTATTTACATTTGTTGTTAAAATATTATTTTGAATGTTTATATAAACATAAACCAAGCTAAGTTTTTTTTTAACAGTTGCCTCTCTCATGGCGTCTTAAGTACTGCAATGCTTTTTTTTTTTTCTTTAGAGGTTTACTTGAACTGGACTTGATGGGTTTTTCATTGTGTCCTTGTCTTCCAGTTGATGCAGCACCATGGGTTCTTAATACGGTACTAATCTGACTGAAGCACCAATTCTGTTTTCTTTTTTTTTTTTGGTGTTCAGAATTATTATTATTATTTATTTTAATTCATTGATGGATATGATTTAACATGTAACTGCAAAATGTAACTTTCCAACTTAAAGTACAAGGTACAGACAAATTGTCCTTAGTTTCAGTGATGAGAGTAAATATAACTGGTTGCTTTTGACTACCCTTTAACTTTCCACATTAAACTATAGTTACGTTTTTGAGCAAAACAACACAGTCAGCATAAGTAAGATCTTTGACGTTGATAAAGCTTAGGTTTAGTTAGTGTTAGGTCAGGTTTGGTTTTGTTAAAAAAAAAAAAAGCCAACTCATTTGATAGCTTATTATCTAAACATACTTATACAGTTTTTGGTAAAATATTGAACATTAACGAGCAGTTTGTTTTAGTTTCGTATGTGTAAACACTGTTTTCAGTGTTTACACAAATGGTTGACCCTGCTGTGCCTGTCTTCATTTTAGAACAAGGCTTCCATTAGTGACCACTAAGTGTCAAAGTGCATAAAGTTAATATCAGGCTGGTTTGGTGCATCCTTCATCTAATCTATACACTCATTTGTAAACATCCAATATTTTGAAACACGTAAGGTATTATGTTTTCTTTAGAGCTGAAAATGGCTGGTTGTATTTCCTCAACAAAGATTTTCTCATATTAATAATTCAAGACAGTGTGGAACCAGTGCAGAATCAGTAGTTCCCTGCAGACTGAGACAGTAACCATGGACAGACAAGCACACAGGCTGGCATTCGAACACTGATGGCCAACAGTAATGGATAACACACACACACACACACACACACACACACACACACACACACACACACACACGCACGCACGCACGCACACACGCACGCCCACGCACACTGAGGGGGAAAACAACGCTTGTAAAAATGTGTAATGGCAGGAATTGCTGACATGCTCCATTTCATCTGAGTATAGCAATAACAGGAAATAAGAGAGAGATTCATCTGAAAATCTTTCGCCCAGTTGAGCTCCATATTCTTAAATTGAACTGAAAACTGCTCTGTGTTATAATTGGATTTCTTTAGCACTTTGACTGCAGTGCTATAAGCATTCATTTACTTGAATGAAATGAAGCAGAATGAAGGCAGCATTTACTAAGGCAATATTGACATTTGGAAAGCTTTCCAGAGAACATTGTTTTTATTTAGGTGTTATTCAGTCTTTTTGCCATACTGCAGTTCACCAGGCAGTGCAAATCTCCAATAGATACAGATCTGCTCCAAAAACTAACTAAGAAATGAATCTCTTTGAAAATTTGCTTTGTTTATCATACAAATGCAATCTCTAGCTATATGTCCTAATTAACTTTATTGCATTACTGTGTTGTGAAGGCCTGTGGCAGATCATGTCAAACCAATCACACGGATTAGATTGGTTTAGATTAGATTAGGATGCTGTTTTCCAGATTTCTTAACGTTTTGGCATAAAAAGTTCAACATTAACCCAAAGAGTGTCTTAATGAAACTACAAGACGATTCATTTAATTATGGCTTTTCAGAGTCGCTTTGGCTTCTGCTCCAACTTTGTCCCTCTGACACAAAAAAATGTTTGAAGTTCTGCCTTCTCTCTCTGCTCTTTAGTCTTGCTCTGCAGCCCCAAAGTCTCATTTTCAACTCCTGTGGGATTTGCAGCTGTAGTTCAGCTATTATTTGAGCTTTTGAGATGCTAAACAGCTGCTCCCAGTTGTAAAAACAATACCCTTGTTGCCACGGTTGCACATCATAGCAAATGTCTGAAAGTGTAAAATTTCCTCCACCTGAAAAGCCTCCAAATTCAGAGGGAAGAACTGTCCAAACAGAAAGTGCTTCAATCAAAGAAACGGAGGCAAACGTCTAAAAATAGAACAAATCAAAACTAATGGAACAGAGCTAGACCAACATGGGCGGCTCACATATGGTCACATATCCAGACTTTGATTAGGCCATTCTAAAACTTTCAGTTTTTTGGACTTTCTTGCTTTTTTCTCAGACTATTGTGCATCGACTTAAGTCCACTTAAGCATGGGGTCACAAATGATAAATGGCTTTATTTGAGCTGATGGTGGACATTCTCCTGCAGGATTTCCAACTTTTTCAAAAGGAATGTGCAAGATTTACAAAATTAAATAAACAAACAACCTGGACACATTTTTATTCCATGTGAATTATCCCACAGTCACACCTGATTAATAATAAAATTCAAAAGCACAAGCAAGATGGCCAGGGGCCCATCAGGACTGAACATTTAGAAGCAGTACTAAGTTGGCAACATAATAAGCGTTCAATGAATAAACAATCCGGGGAATGATTGGACTTCACAAAGCTGAAGTGGAGCCGGAAAGCAACGTGAACCTCACCCTGAAAATGACAGACAGAAAATTTTAGGATAACATCACCTGTCCTCTGAGCATAACCCTAATGCCTCTTGCGGCTATGAAATTATCTCTAAATACATAACTACGCCGTGACAAATGAGCTACTTCTGTACTAAGCATATTTGTTTAATTATTAGATAATGGTTCTCTAATGGCTGACGGCTGCATAATAAATATGCACAACACTGGTCTGCTTGGCAGAGTGAAACAGATGAACGGAAAATGCCATAAACAATTTCAGCCGAGCTGAATAAGGGGAGCGAGCGGGGGATGGGGACTGTGAGGCATATGAATGGTACGTTATTTTGGCTACAGTGGCTTTATAATCCTACGTACACGGTCTGCAGAAGGCTCAACGGACCCGAGCAGCCGGACTCGGAAGGGAAGCTCCTCGCCCCATCTATCAGCAAATACAAGAGACGAGATCTACTGCACTGCTGTTGGGGAAAAGATTCACAGGATTTCATTGGAAGACTTTGTGCAACAAAGCTACTAAACACACACAAAAGGTCACCCAACAGCCTGAAAAGAATCCTGTGAAAAACTTTTCTAACGAAGTTGAAGGTCAAAAATCTTTGCAATACAATCCCTCTCACTGAAACATTGATGCTTCCGAAACGGTGGGATTGCATTGTCCCACAACTGTGTTGAAGAACCACCGAAACCCAATTTGAGATGAGTATTCACCAACGAAAACAATTTCAACAGCATTCAAAGCAGATTACAGGAGAGCTCCCAAATGAAGTGAAGAAATCTGGGGGAAAACATCTTGCAAAGTGGAAAGCATTAGCATGCAGAACACGCTAATAACAGTGCTGCTCTTCCAGTGGCTCAGTCACAGTGCCAACCTCATTGTTTGGCTGTTCAGAATGCCACTGGGTGGGAGGGAGATGGATGTTTAGAGAGACTCCAAGGAGAGAGAAGATTTGCTTCGACATACAAAGAAGCAGAAAAACAGCAAGACTTACAAACGAGTAAATCCTTCGATGCCAGTCACAGTTTTCAACCCTTTACTCCTTGCATTTATTCACAAATTTATGCACAAAATAGCACTATTGCACAAAACTAAATATTAACAATGTGGCTACAGCAACATTAGAAAACAAAGTTGCGCTTTGTTAGTCAGTTCACAAATGTGCTGTTTATCTGATGAGTAAATAGTTTTCTTGGACAGAACATGATGAGAAAAACAATGTTTGCTTATGAGGCTAACATTGCTAACAGAATCAAAATTCCTCAAAATGTAGGTTTTTGTTATTCTGGTAAATTGTGATTTTTAGGTACAAAGTAGTTCTCCAAAACACAACAGTAACAACTTTATTAACTAAAATTACCAATATTAGCAACACCAGCAAACACAGCTACCTGAGTTAGCTTAATGGCTTTGCCAAAAAAAAGATATTTTTTTTTATCCTGTTAAGAAAACTAATGGTTCATTTTAGATTTGAGGATAAAAACAGCTAGTTTTTTTTAATAATTATTTTTGCACTTGATTGCAATGTGAAAATAACACATTTAGCATTTGCTCAGTATCCATTAAAAAATATTAAACAGGCCATTTCACATGTGAAAGTGATGTTAATATCCAAATGAAATATCTAATTTACTAAAAACAAAGCCAATAAAAATATTGTAGCATGTATTTTCCAACACATGCCTTTTCAGTAGCCCTCTGCAGACTGGGGCAAAAATAATGGTGAGAAGCCATTCCAGTGTACAACCTCATAAATATGGGGTGTGAGTCGGTCATTTGTAACTGTGCAAGCAAAGGAGCTTCAAACAGATCCACCCAGAATGAATTTTTCAGCTGGAGCGCAATTTGACACATTAATATTCACACAGGGCTCTGGATTTATCTGGTTTTCTAACGCTATGGTAAATCTCAATAGGGGCTTAACGGAGCTGTGACACAGTCCTAATTGATGCTGATGTGAGGCTGCTAAAAGAACAAAAAACAGGAGTCTGTTTTGCCTTTGTGGATCTATTAATAAAATCCAGATCAAGGAAACAGACCGCTCCCAAAGAGAAGACAGCCTCAACTTCAATGGGAGAAAAAACAGTTTAGAGACAAAACACTCACTGGATGCAAAAGAAAAAAAAGCAATTTTGGCAGAAGGTTATATTTCAATTATCCTTCCTTTCAACCATTAATGATTTGGTGACAGGATTAAAGCTCAATTTTGGCTCATTGATGTCATCTCTTCAACGGGTTCAGGCGGCAAAATTAAGATGCATGGTCTCATTTCTCCAAAGAACACCAGAATTTGCGTTTCAGAATCAGACAGGTGTCGCCAGGAGCATTCATGCTTTCGGACACGAGGCACCGCCATCCAAGCCTGCGCCAAATTCAATCAACTTTTATGACTTCCACCTACTGTAGAGGCATCATTCAGCTGCCTCACCCTGCGACAGCCAGACATTATTTTCTGCTCCGTTCTCAGTGACGTAAGCCCCTCAAGAGCGCAATATTTATGTGTGCATTTTGCTCTCACTCTTCAGCAAATGGTACCCTTTTGTTCCCTGCGGGGTCAACAAATTCAACCTGTCGACATTCCGTTCACGCAAATGCTGAAGCCGCCAGCGGGGGTGTGTAAACAGAAGTACAAAGCCTCAGCCTCGGTATTCACAGATTCTGTGCCAGAAGAAAAAAAAAAAAAAAAAAAACAAAGAAGGGAAAAACTGCTGTCCTCATTTTAACATCCTCCTCTTCCTGCTGCTGCTGTTGTCCTCTGACACAGAGAAGCCACCTCTCAAGGGAGGCGTCAAGTCTCAGTCATGGAAAAGGTAAAGGATAAATGCAAATTTTAAGCCATTTGAAGTGCTACAAAGAGATCCAGCCTCAGTATTACCCATTTTAAATGTTTAATTTAATACAAAGCTATGGATCAAAATTTACTGTACCTGTGGCGTAGCTCTCAGTGATCGTGGTTGGGTTTTTGTCCTTGTCTCTCCGTCTGCCACAATGTGGATGAGAGAGAGAGAGAGAGAGAGAGTGAGACAGAGAGGGGGCGTGTGTGTGTGCGTATGTGTGTGTGTGTGTGTGTGTGTGATTGGGGTTGCAGTGGACAAAAAGAGAGAGAATGGTATCTTCGTCACTCTGCCTCCCACCCCTTCCTCATGATAAACACAGAGCACGTGGCTTCACCAGCGATGCAGCACGTAAAGAAAATGAAGGATAAAAGGGAAGGACTTGACGTAAACAGATGAGCACAAAACGAAAATGAAAAAAAAAAATTTAAAAAGAAAGAAAGAAAAGAAATTGCACGGACCTCCATCTAATGGGTGTGGTCGGCTGCTCTGAATTGGCAAAGACTGAGATCACAGAATGTGCTGGAAATGTTCAATCTCATCAGAAGGGGGTGGCGGGGCGTAGAGGGGCTTCTCTGAATTGTGACACAAAATGACTCCATATCAGCTCAACTCATCCTCTCACCCACACGCAAACACACACTCAACACAAGCAGACCAGCTCAACAGCCTGTAGGCAAACGGGGGAACATTTTGTCTGGTCGGTGCTGCCGTCAAAGGATCTGACCATGTTTGGGCATGTGGGCCATGAAGTGACAGAAACACTGATAGCAGCATTTACATGTCTCTGTTAGACTGATTTCTTCAGCACAGTGGAAGATATCCACTGAAATATCCATCCTAAATACGTCTGGGTTCTTTTCTCACTGTAATTTTCCAGAGGTGAACGTGTGTTTGCTGATGTGAGCATCAGGGATGGACAGGAGAAGTGGAGCAGTGGAGCAGCTCTTCCAGACGTTTATTCACTGCTCGTCTGACTGTTCCAGACTGTCGTGCCCTTTAGGGACTCAGAGGACAGTCTGGGGTGATGGTCTGCCATCGCATAGTAAAACGGCTGATTCACAGCTAGTATCTGCAATTTGTTTTTTGGACCGATACAATCCAGTAAGGTTGGTAGCATCAGCTGCACCTTTCATGGCTTCAGGTACATCAGACACAAAGAGGGCAGGAGGAGGGGAGGCTCTGCATTTTCCTTCAGTAACGGTGAATGGTTTGTGGTTATTGGTTTTTCAGAAGTGGGGTGTATTATGCAGGAAACAGGATCCTGATAAATAATGAACTAAGGAGTCTTTAATATGTCGTCGGATTGGGCTTAGTGCTATAAGTATTCATACCAATTGAACATCTTCATGTTTTGTCACATTGCACAGAAAATGATTCAAGCGGTGTGCAATTCTGTTTAGCTTAAAATAGAAAGCATGTGGCACAACTTCACACCTACCAAAGCTTGCACCTGACATTTTTCTAACTCTGGATTCTGGTACTTCTCCTGCTTTCTTGTTGTGCCAGGAAGGAAATTTACTTTTACTTTTCAAACTCAGATTAATCTAAAAATTTCAAAGTTTTTTTCTCTCACAAGTTTTTATCTTTTGGAGCTCAGAAATGGCTTTGTTTTTTGTTTGTTTGTTTGTTTTTCATTAAATAAAATTTAAAAAAATTATGGTGGAAATTCATTCCTTTTTTACATGCCGTCCTAGATTTTTGTTTCCTATTCAATTTTTTTCATCTTAACAGAGATAAATGCCTTTTGAAATGTTATGGCTTTCACCTTTTTGGTCATAAATTCTTGTGAAAGGCTTTGTGTAGCTGGAGTTGATGGAAACGTGACATATGAATAAACTTTCCCTTGATCTAATGATCCAACACAGAGATCCATTTGCCCTCTTTTAAATAGAAGAAGAAACAGATACACTCAGTTTTTCCTTATCTGTTTTTAAAAGATAACAAAGACTAGATGACTGAAGCTTATTCAGTTGGATGTCGCAACTGGATATTAACCCTGAAATCATTTGGATGAATAGATTGGATGAAAGCAAACTATCACTGAACTTCTAAATTGCTCCAAACCTCATATCAAAAATGTATGGGCAATACTGTAAATTGCTGCCTGTGTCAGAAAACATTTAATTCAAATATGCTCCACAAATTAAGGAGATCAGTCAAATATTGAGGCTGCTGATGGATACTAAAAGCTTGTTGTTTCTCCAACTTGTTAAGGGTTTTTACCCAAATATTATTCAGGGTTGTTGTACATAGACCAGCCTGTACATATTATTTTGACTCTGTGTTGACAAGATAAAATTGCCAATAGACTGGTGTAATAAATTCTATATTTTAAATAGTTGGAGATATATGTTGTGCAACAGTCCAAATACATATTTTAAAGCATTTTTTTACAGTGCATTCTGCACTGTACCAATTCATAATAAGCATCATCTTAAGTCACATCACAAGATTAGCAAATCCAATTTACATCCAATCACATCAAATCTGTTTGACCAGAAAAAAAAAAAACACATCAAAGCTATTCACACAATAAACTACTATAGTATACTATAACTATGGCTATAGGTAAATAAACAAAAATACTATTCATAAAAGGCTGCTAAGTTTTCAACATATCATGCAAATAGGGAGGTGATATAGAGGGATCAGATTGTTTTATTTACTATGGGTTAAATAGGTGTAATAGTTTATCGTTTTACAGAAAAACCTAAACCTTTCCCATTCCTGGCTGCAGACTCCTAAATAAGGAATAAAAGATGGTCTCTGCTTTAAACACAACATTTTTGTCGCAAGTCCTGAAGTGTCACCTTTATGCGTGAATGAATAAATCCTCTGCCTGGCATGTTTGATGTCCCGGTGCCTGTAGCACTCACCAGCATTTTTTAATTCCCAGGATGGGGTTTAGTGAAGTGGATGGTAGACAGTTTCTTAAAATACAAAAAAATAAAGTAGAAAAAGACAAATACTAAAAATGGACTTTTAGGAGCTTTGTTACCAGTGACATGCAATAATACTTATTGAACATGCATGTCATATTTAGTATTTAGTCTTTCTGATTGGTCGTGAATGGTGAGACAGGAAGTACCATGCTGCACTGATAGGGGACAGTGCTGAGCCCCATTGGCACCGTGGGCAACAGATGCTCTTCTTCTCCTGGGCGATTATCTCCATTGAAGCAGCCACACAGTTAAAAACGAAAGCAAACAAAAACAATTTTACTCTACAGAGTGTTTGAGATATCTGTGGCGATAGATGTAGGCTTCATATACAAACAGAGCTAAAATCATACACCATTTTCAATTCTAGTAGAAAAGAGAAATTAACAAAATAAATACATTGAATGTTTGAATGGTTTAATTTGACTGTACATGAAATATTCTTTTATTCTTGCTATCATGTTGCTAAACAGTATGAAACTGATTAAAGCTTAATTTAAAGCTTTTAAATGGATAAAAAAAACTTTTGTCTTTGACAAACTGAAAAAATGATCTCTGTCTGAGGTCAAGTTTGTTCTGGACTTCTACTCTTTAGTTTCCTGAAGATGTCAGCAGGTAAGTGGTCCACACAGCCAAAAAAAAAAAAAAAACATGGTCTCAAGTTCAGACAGAAGAACTGCACTGACAAATACAGAATAAGTGACAAGCAACCAACGTCCCAGTGCAAATTTATAAAGACTTTCAGGAGACCTATTGAGACATCGAAAAAATGTCAAAAGACCACAGACAGTTTTGACAGCATGGGGAGTAAAGTAGAAAGAAATAATGGGTGATATATAATTGTTTCTTTTCATCGATAAATTATCCTCTAGCGAAGTGAGAGCAGACCTTTTCAACAGTTTTGATGTGTGTCACAGCACTGGAACTGCAGATTTGGTGTACACCCCAGACTCCGGTGACAATGCAGCACTGATTTTTATTAGACCTGAGTGTTGCCTCTTATGAAACAGATAATAACATTAACCTCGTCAACCTTGACCAGGAGGCTATTACTGGCACGGCTCAGCAGTGGGTCCCCGCATGTTCTCAAAAATGTCATTTTTCACATTAACAAGGATTCTTCTGGTCTTCTGCCACCCTCGTTTAACCCAGTTCAAATCGTAACGTAATCTTTTAAAATGTAGTTGATTGTAAAAAATGTGAACTGGTAAAAGCCAAGCTGTGGTGACTTTTGTAAAGTCAGTGACGCGTCTCAGTATTCCTTACTCCTGAGAAATCATTTGGTGACTGTAGGGAGAAACAACTAACCTTCAACAAGTTAAAAAGAAAAAAAAGTACTCTTCTGACAGGATAGAAAATGGGACGAAGACGAAGACACAAAAGCCTCAAACAACAATCAAAAACAAAGATAAAAGCTGCATCTAAGCTAATATGGCAGACTGGTGTTTTTCTGGGGTCCAGTTAGGGACCACCAAAGACTATTTCAAGCATGTTTGTTAAAATCTAAAGAATATATAACAAAACAAAATTACACTTTCACAGGCAAAGGGTTTAAAACACTTTTGAGCATTAACATTCTGTTGACATTCATTTCTCCATGTGTAATTATATTTACATATGCATATCTGTGGTTGTATGTATTTATGAGTGTATGTGCACACCTGGATGTATATGTTTTGTAAATATATATTCGTATGTGTAGGTGACAACCTATACATACGTAATTATATGAAATTATATGTTACATTTAATTTGTGCACATATTGATATTTGCAAATTTATAGTTTAGCTTGTTATGTTGTATTTCTCTTCACTCTGCCGTTCTTTTTACTCTGTTTTTAACTTCTGTTAGTTTTGTTTCGCCACGACATCTTCAATTTTCCACTTGCTATATTAATAAAGGATTGTCTTATGTTATAATGAATTCAAATCTTTGATTTTCTTCTAGTAAGACTGAAATTTGACATTGGTTTGGTTTTAGAAACAAGCAAAATTTAATTAGAGTTGCTTGTACCACCTTCTTACTTCTCATGTATCTTATCTCAATTATTTTTCACCCATCGTTGCATTCCATTGACAAAAATGTTCTTAAGTTTTATTTTGCTGCGATGAAAACTGTGGCGCAAACCGGGAAGCAGAGCCCATTAAAACTGTTCACGCTGGTCAGTCCCCTCACAGCGTGAAAGTGTCCCATTACAGTTCTGAAACTGGACCGCCACAGGCTCAATCTCTGCAATTCCACAGCGTGTCCATCAGCAGCCATGTATCCGCAGAGAACTGCCTGCAGCGAACAGGACTTTACCATCTCACTGAAAAGCACTGCAGACTGTATCAGCTGAATGCCAAAACCGTAGGAAAAGCGGTTAGGAGTCAGTCAGTAATGAAGGACGCTACAGTGTGAGGTTGCTCTGGTCAAAGGTCGAGAGGTGAGATGTTCTCGAACCTGCTGACAGCAGCTTTTTCTTCTTTTTTTTTTTTTACATGTTGTCATGAAGGATTGTTAGATATGAGAGGGCACATGTCACAAAGGTTTTAGATCGAACTCGAAAGCCCGTGTCCTTCACTGCCCAGAAAATTGGACACGGACTGTTTCTCAAAGGAAGCTTCAATCTCTCGCATGAGAGCAGCAGCTTTCTCACTGCAGTCAGTCACCTATAATAATTTAATACTGCTATTTCTCACCGAGAATTGAAACATCACTTAAACGCCACTTAATTACGGTAATACTTTCGTCCTGTTATAATTTAACAAGTAAAAATAAATTGACGCTGCTATTTATAGTAGCTTTCTTGTTTAGGGGAAGTGAGCTAAGGTAAAATAGCCAGATATTTGAGCCAAAGTTATGAATGATTGATTGTTGAGCACCAGGAGAGAGTAAATTATATTTTTTTGCACTCCTGGACACTCAAACAAAATGATGTATTTTGGGACTAAACAAGTGCATTTGCATGATATTTCCCTTTCAAGGACCAGACTCAGTAAAACTGCCTGACCAAATCAAGTGTTTTACTCAAAAGCAATTTCCATACAACAACTTCCTCCTGACCACCAAGAAGACAGAAAACACCATACGAGCAAACAGACTTTGAAACAAACCTTCACCGCCATATTAGACAATTGTCACACTCCCAGATGGTCAACAGGTGACCAGAACATCACCTCACACAGCTTTGTGCTTTGTGATCCTGACGGGTAGAGTGGAGCCAGCTGAGCCCAGTTGGATGTGACTTGAGAGGCCCTAGAGTGTGTTTGGAAAACATCTTGGTGTTCCTCCCGGATCTGTTGTTGCTGCAAACCAATCTTTAAGCAGGAGGCAATGTATCCAAAGAGTAATTCAAAGATTTGGAGGCAATAATGCTCTATTGCCTGAACAAATGCAACCCCATAAAAAATTTGCACACTCACTCACCTGCACAAAGAAACCATAAATGTTCAAACACAGTGGATCTGACTTAAAACTCCGTGTGGGGCTGTCAAATGTCCCAAATGTTCACTCCTATTGAGCGAAACCTAAAAAGCTTTCGCTCAATACAGTGACACCACAGGAGAGCGCAGTGTGTTGGCTGCTGACAGACAGACTGACCCCTGGGAGGACCGAGCCACTGTTATTATTAGAATGACTCATCACTCGGTCATACTGCAAAGTGGCCTCTATAGATTTAACAGGCTGTGAGAGTCTGCATGAAAGATGCATGGAAAATAAGGGCTATGAAAGTGAGCTGCTCATAGTGAACTCTGTATATAACTTTGAATTCCTCAGATGTTTCTATAATGTACATTGAGGAGTGTAGATATTCAGTGCCTGAATATCGACCAATGCCAGCATGGCACCTCAGCCACAGGGATTACATGTCAACGCTATGTGTGCACAGGCTACATTTTATAGCCGCAGCCCAACATAATCCACTAGAATAATAAACCACCATGACATCAAAGCTTGTGCATATTCCTATAAGCCTGCAAAATTATTTATGCATTTATAAATATTTTACTCATATGCGCCTAATTAACCAGCCACAACGGACTCGTTTGTGTCCACTTTCTAATCCAGCGTGGCGTCCATCGGGTTGGCATGAATTCAGGACCAGTTGAGGACAAGATGATTCATGATGTTCTCATACATCAAATTTCAGACCTGCTACAGACACAAGTTTTTATAATGGTGGTTTTTATCAGAGGCTTCCAAGGAGCTGCCTATTTTTTCCTCCCTGCTGCCAGCCACCTGCTACAGATAATAAGGCGAGGCCAACAGAGCACGGCCCCCCCACCCGCCGGTCCCCACAACATGCCATTGAACGAGCTGTTGCTCAAGCCGAAACCAGGGGAGGAGGGCTTGAGAGGGAGATAATATTTATTTGGAGAGCATAGCGGGGGCGTTGCCTCAGATACAGCTAATCTTCACACCTCGTTGCTGAGATGTGTCTGGCTGCTGCCTTTTTTTTTTCCTTTTCTTCTCCTGTTCCCCTCCTGCTGTGTTTCGACTCATCTCTTCAGACTTCCTGGCTGTCTTTTTTTTTCTCTCTCTCTCTCTTGTTCTCCCCACCTCAGGGACATCAGCTTAAGGGGCAAAAGGGTGGTGCAGTAGAAAAAATAATGGAGATATTATTATAAGTCCATCATATTATCATGGAATTATAATGATAGTGAACTGATAATGAGAGGAGTTTGTGCCTTGAGCTTTTTTCCTGTATTTAAATGTTTTACGTGTTCAGGAGCCACGTCGATCATAAAGTCCTTTGATAAAAGTTTTCTCAAGCTCACCCCAGAACTCACTCCCTTGGCCTAGTCAAAGTCACTGACATTAAGATGCTTTGGAGTGATTTTAAAGTGGGATGAACATCCACGAAAGCCCTCAAATGTCTTGCAGCTGTAAGTGAGGGGTGGGACAAATGTTCCTCAGGACGCTGGTATCCAGCTACCAGCGTCTCATTGAAGTGATTTCACCTGAATGGGGTGAAATTCAGCTGAGTCATAACCTCTTCATCAACTAGAAAACACATTTTGCTCAAGTCTTTTGAGTAAAACCAGGTAAAATGAGTAAAACCAGATTAAATGAGTAAAACCAGGTTAAATTAGTAAAACCAGATTAAATGAGTAAAACCCAGTGTGCCGTACTTTTAACCTGGTTTTAAATGAGTAAAACCAGGTTAAATGTCGGCGTGTTTCATGTCAATAAGCTAGAGGTTTCTCTAATTCGCTCTACAACGCGTGTTCTTCTTGTGCCTGTGCAGTTTTTATGGTAGCATTTCTAATAAATCGAAAAGATCTCTAGGAACGGACCTTCATAATCCGTCCGTTCCTATTTTTTTTCTGTTTGGCTCCAGACTTTCTCCCCGTTAGGAATACAAGCTGCAAGTCATGAACTCTATTTTCTTAGACTAAGATGTTTTAGGAATGCGCTTAATCAGCTTCATATCATTATCTTTTTTTTAAATTGGTGACTGGTGTCCTAATACTTGTTATTAATATGGACGAGGTGAGCTTTAAATATTAAGCTTCATCTTTTTATAACGAGCCGGTCTCATTTGGCCCATAACAATTTTAAACGTGCAAGCGGCAAAAATATCTAATGTTTAAATTTGAAGTCTGACCTTCCTGCCCCTGTTTGAACTGCTGAGACCCTGTTAATTAAATATTCAGAGGTCTTGGTACTTTTGCTTTCATGTTTGAAAGTATGTTTAATAGATTCTTTAATTTGTCAAAAAAAAAAAAAAAAAAAAACTGTGAGCAGTTTTATTTCTGCTGTCTATGTAAAAATTCATAGTTCTAAGGTTTTAAATCTCCAGAGTTTTTATTCCTGGTTTAAGAGCTGCAAGGAGACTTTGTGACGTAAATACCGTTGTGATTTATGTCAACCCGTACGGCACACTGGGAGACACTGTGAATGATCTTTCAGTGTAATATTGGCAGAAATGTAAATTAAATTACAATTCAGGAGCTTGTAGGTGAAGTTGAGAGACAAAAAGTGAGCGTTGGGCTCTCCTCAGTATTTTCTTGCGCATGTGAAAGCTTTTCCAACAAATACCAAATGTCAGAGGCCCTTAAGGAAGCCAGAAGCCAGAAGCAGGATTGGTGTCTGGTATGTCAGCTTTCTGGACGCTCGCCCTCAGTCTGCCCTTTGCTTCAGCGAAACCTTTGGCTGAGAGGATGGGCATAATGGATCTGCTGTCAGGCAGGAAGGTGTCGATCTATGGAAATAAATCAAACTCATTAAAGTTACAAGGACTGTGATTTGTTCAGTACAGTTATGATACAGGTGCTGAAATAAACCTCTAATCTAGACGGACAAAATAGTGTGCAACTTGTTCTGGAGTACAGCAAATCACAATAATTATGGGAGGGCACAAACATTTCATAGAAAAAAGAATTCTTCCGTGAGATTTCTTGCTTCTTACTTGAGAATGAGCTATGCATGCAGTAATTTAATGAAATAAACAAACACATATCTGTGGCATTTGTCTATCGAGCCATACTATATCTGGATAGATGGATGGACGGGCGGACGGACGATTTACACCAAATATTTAATCCTCCTGCCGACACGTTGCAAATAGCATCACTCTGCCAGCAGTGATGTGATGACTGCTTCCTGTTTGGTCCTCTGTCAGGGTCAATGGTGACAGCCCAGAGGGAATGTCAATATTTACATAACCAGTGACCTACCATCCAAATCCATCATCTTACCCTTGTTCAACACGACGCCATGCTGCCAGGATCCAGCCACCCTCGCACTCTGGATGACTTTACACAACCATTAAACAAAAGGGACATTTTTGCAATAGTAGAATATTTACAACACAGAGGTGAAAATGTTCCTGAAAATGAATATTTAAGTGATTTGTGTCATTTTCCCTCTAATCGACCTACTACGAAGATTTGATTCACTGCATCAAATCATCTTCATTTATTCAAGATGATTCCTATGACACCATATCTAAACAACTTGTGTGTTTTATTTATTGCAGGCATTGTTCATGCACGGTAAGCCCAGATTTTGTCTTCCAGATGTGTGAACATGTTGCAGATTGCGTTATTGTGCATCGCTGGCCTGCTGGTTCAGCCGGAAGATTGATTTTTTTATTTATTTTTTTAATGTAATTAGTTCCACTTATGTGCCTCCTGATGTTAAAAGTCCAAAATTTCAAAAGCCAACACCAAGAACAAGAGCAAACAAGACAGTGTGTATTATTGCAATGAATGGCACGTTCAATAGTAGTAATCTCCTAACTTGAATATATATTGGATCACAGTTAAAAGCTGTCATTTCACTTTTCGTCACGTCTTCACAGTTCAAACATGCACTCTGTACATATGTGAACCCCAGCCCAAACGAGCCCCCATGGACGGCCATTTTCTATGTATGGGAATAAAAATACCTATGCAACATTTCAAAAAGGAACATTTATAAATCTTGTTAGGTCGGAAACTTAAGAGATTAACGCGAAAGAAAAAATATAGAACATTTTGTAATGTCTGCATCTGCAGGGACGCAGAAAAGTTTCATTCGTATCGTTAAAAAAAAAAAAAAGCAGCAATAGGAATGATGAGTGCTGTAATCTTATGATGCTGGAATAATTTTTCTTTCTTTTTCTTATGGTTTATGCTGATGAGGACCAGCTTGCATCACATGTGTCCAGAGCCGGTAGCTGAGGTCATGTGATCAGGACCTGCTGGCTGTGCGTCACACCAGCCGGAAAACTGAAGGAACCGAACTAAAACTCTACCACTGAGTCCACAATCTTTGAACGCTGTTGTTTTTGATTTTTTTTTATATATAAAAACTAGCTTTTACGTAATTTCACAAAGTTTCTTGGTTTATGTCAAAACACTTTGAGATCATTTTATCATAAAAGTGGCTGTAAAATTTTCCATATTAAAGCTCAGAACCGTCATCTTTCAGTAATGAATGGCATTGATTGTTGAGAATTGCTGTCAAATTATATC
Source organism: Poeciliopsis prolifica (assembly GCF_027474105.1). Classification (NCBI taxonomy): domain Eukaryota; kingdom Metazoa; phylum Chordata; class Actinopteri; order Cyprinodontiformes; family Poeciliidae; genus Poeciliopsis; species Poeciliopsis prolifica. The sequence goes on from NW_026562376.1 coordinate 21,503,166, forward strand.
TATATTTAGTCCTTTAGTTTGCTGAATATTATTACAGTAGCTGGCCTGTGGTTGTCATAGAAATCGCCATATAAATGATAATGCAATACTGCTAAAACTGAACTATTCTAACTATTAGGGTTTTTAAAACATTAAATTGGATTAGAAATGTGTGATGTTAAGAATTAGGCACAATTTGGCAGACATAAGACAAATTTAAAGATTCTACAGTTTAATTTTCAAGGTCCAGTGAAAACTGTCACATTTCTCAAACCAATAAATCTGTTTTTTGTTTCTTTCTTTCTTTTTTAAAGAAGCTTAAAATATTAAAGGACAGTTTTAAATAAGAAAAAAGTGAATTTTGTGCTCAGAATAAACAAAAATGCCATTTTCTAATACCTCATCAAATAACTTGTTAATTTGTCATCTACTCTCTGGAGAGCTGCAAAAACAAAGCACAATGAGGATTAACTCCAAAAAATAATGTACTTGCGGTTTTGTGGAGCATGTTCTGTAAATGCATTCAGAATGAAATATTTTCTCAATAACTCGGACATTGTGTTGTGTTTGTAACCCAGTGACACATTTTAGCAGCATTTGGTGCCTGGCAGGTGGTCATTTCTGACTCCCCACAACAGTTGGTGATTTAGAAGGGACCTCAATCTGCACACTGTGAACAGGCTCCACTGTATTCATTACATGGAGCCGCTTCCTGGGTGAAAATCACAAAATACAAGAACATGCACATTAATTACTTCTTTCATAGTTTAGAGCTCTTATGAATGCTGAAATCATTCATAAGAGTTAAAAAAAAAACATCAACTACTATCTCTAGTCTTTGTTTCTGTGCGGATTATCTAACTGATTCGAAGGTTTTTTACAATGTATTACACTGAACATTTAAGTAGGTGATACAGGCATTTTTAAACCTTAAATGTGGAAGAAATTCTCATTTTCATTTTTGAAACATGCACGTTTCATGAGCTCTTTCTCAAGTAAGTTGTTTCTTCATATAATTTCCACTGTAGAATGCTGGGATTTATGCACCCGGATGGGACTTTGGTAATCCAGAAGGGATTAAATCTGCACAGCTTCTCCTACAGATCCAAAATCAATGTTAAAATATTCAAGCTGCTTTGTTATCAAAGTACTTCTTAAAAGCTGGGAATTTACAGATTGCCAAATTATGTCTGGAATATTGGAAAAAGTGTCTCATGAAAGACATTTTGCCCCAGATTTGAATTCTCCTTGCACAGAAATGGAAAAAATAAACAAATAAGTTCCTTCGATGGGAAGCAACCCCACAAATGGATGAATCGGGGTGCGTCTCGGGTGCAATCTTTAAAGTCAGATAGCTGATCGTCTGGGAACTGAGGAAATTACCTCTTAAATGCAGGACAAAGCCTGTGAATTGAAGCCAGATCCGACCTGTCAGAGTGATCCGAGGTTATCCGTTATCAGCCACAATATCAACACTGGAGATTACACGCATTATTTAATAAGGATATTGACCAAAAGTCTTGCATTCTCAAATCCATTTGCTGCTAAAGTTGAACAAGCATTCATGGCAAAACAGTCAGCTCACTTTCCTACAGCTTACCTCGCCTGAATTTAAACACAATTGATTCATTTGTCAGAGCTGAAAATAAAAACAAAAAAAAAAACCTCCCGAGCAAAATTTGGTTTGGGGTCTTCTTCATCACACTAGACAACTGGAAAACTTTAGGATCGCTGCTGTGGAGAAAAACATCTGGACTAATATTGTTAGCCTCTCAGAACTGCAACGCAGCAGAAGCAGTAAAGGCTGCTTAAAGATCCATGACTGATTTTGTTAATCTCACCTTTGCTGTTTCTTTTACAATGGGATGTGCTTTATTCCATATTGGTTTCATCACTAAATTTTGACTGATTTTAGGGCAAATTAAGAAGGGCTTCAATGTAAAGAAAAGAAAAAAACTGTAAAACTTTTACTTCTTATACATAAAAACAATATTTATACACTAAAAACCTTGCTGATCAATTATCAATTAAACATATCTACATTTCAGCCAGGGTCCTTGTCCCTCTAGTCTCTTTGGGTCAAGTGTGGAGGAGGACGTGGTCCTGACTAAATCTGCTCCTGAGAGTCTGTTGACCCGATACCAGCGGGCCGAGGTCAGGACTGGACATCGACGAGCTTCCTCTTGCGGTAGTTCAGAACCAGGCTGGAGGCAGTGAGCTGTGCGGCCTGGCCCTTCTCCCAGTCCTGGAAGCCGTTCAGGCCGTTCTGACCGGACCTGAACAGAACCTTCTCCAAGCAGTCCAGTCGCCCCACCAGCGCAGACGTGTCTTCATTGTAGGCATTCTGAGAGGAGTCCATCGTTCGCCTAAAGCGGCCGATGAACGTCTGGAGGGACGACAGAGTAAGGTCATGATTACAGTTCTCAGTTAATTCATTTTAATATGAGTGATGCTTTCTTTTTTTTTTTCTTATTTTTTTTAAAGTCGGTCCCATGTGGTGATTTGTTTAAAAATGTTAGAAGCAAAGTCGCTCACAATAAAATGTATTGGCTTGCTGCACCCTCTAGTGGTGATTGAGGTCAATAACGCTGCTTTGCCTTCTGACGTTTAGTTAAAAAGGAAATGGAGCAGAAACAAAATGGTCCTTTATCGTCTGGACCGTTTAAATGACATTTTTATTTCAGACGCAGCCAAGAGGAAACTTCCAGGTTGTTTACTATTACACCTTCTAAATTTCAAATTTACAGGTTAAATTAACGATACCTCGCTCATGAACTGAAAAGATAAGACAATGCCAGCTGTTTGTGGCAGTGAATAAAATATGCTGCTGTGTACGCTTGGTAAATTGTAAAATAATGAAAAAAACTATTTGGTTTCTGTCCTCATCAGGAGTAAGCAGGTTTATCTCGTCACCCAAAGACGTCCCACCTCATCTCAGACAAATAGAAATCACAGCAAATGGCATCTAATCAGTGTCTGATTGGCAGCGTTTACGGTTGCCCACTGGGGATTATTTTCGGAAACGGACCCGTGCTGGCAACTACTGCACTTCCTCCCAGGGTCTCGTACCTGTAACAACGTCTTTGCGATGTCTGGGTTTTCTGGACTGTCGAAATGCAGCATCTGGGAGCCCAAGCCGTAGTAGTAGGGACCCATCTTATGCAAGTCCACCACGTTGGGGTCCGCTGTGAACACGGTCCTCCAGCCCTCCTTGTAGATTTTAGGAAGCTCCACAGACAACACCTTCCTCTTCTTCTCATGTAGACCCTTACAGAGCCATAGAGGAAGCTCCATTTTTGAGCCCTGAAAGGAAAGAGAGAGCGCTTAGGAAACAGGCCGATGTGTTCATGAAGGCAAATGAGCCACATGCAAATACCTTAAGACTTACGTTCAACTCTTCATGATACTCAGTCATTTATTTTTAAATATGTGGTTGATTCTGTGCTTTGTGTTTTTCTCTGTGCTTAACATGCAAGGGACAGGGTTTGAACTGGTCCGTCACAAAGATACATAAAGCCAAGAGCAGCTCAGTCACTGATGGTCCTAATATTCATGTTTTTGGATTGTGGGAGAAAATAAAATAAATAAATAAATAAATAAATAAATAAAGCATGAAATGCCACACAGAAAACACCTGACCATTATCTGAACCTGCGACCTTCGAACTACAAGGCAACAGTGTCATGTTTGAATCCAACACGATTGGATTCATGTGTTGGATTCACATTCAATCAGTTCATTAAACCACAATTCCTTGTGGCATAAGCAAACACAAAGAACTGTGCAATGTCAATAAATAGGTTCATTCTTTATCAAGCGACAAACTTCCCAAATAAGTTGCGTTTTGATTCAAAGTTAGGCAAAGAAGATTAAACTTCTTTAGGGAGTAGTGTTTATTTATTTAGCACAGTGAATGATTAGTTAAAACCACGAAAACACTGAATTGATCTCCACGAGACGTCATTAAAGCAGATAACAAAAGAAAGACAGTGATTTAGAGATAAATGCCGAGCCATAGGTTGTTGTAATTCATCGCAGCAAACTCAGCTGACCTCCGCGATGTCCTGCGAGTCTGCAGACTTCTCCAGAAACCCAAGTCGGGGGAAAACGCACTCCGTCCGCACGGGCAGCCTCTCCTGCGAGAGCAAAATGTCGTCGAGAGACAAAAAGTTGTCCTCCATCCCCACACCGGGAGGTACGGGGAAATAAGACGGTGTGTCCATGTGAGTGAATGTAAAACCAAAGGTAGACGCGGAACGGAATGAAAGCTGTTAAATTCTCCCGTCTTCCACCACACTTCCTGTTTTTTTTGGCGCCGGAACAAAAGAACCAATCACAACGCTGCAAACAAGCGCAACAAAGAGACGGTGCGTTCCAGTTACCTCGGAAGTTTGAAAATCATTTCTGAAAATTGTGTCACACGCATCTTCGTCTTGGAAGTTGGAAATTCATTAGAAGGTACTAATAAAGAACTATATTGAAAGTGTTATTCTGTGCATATTTACTTATTGTAAAGGAGAATGTTTAAAAATGTCTTACGCAGTGAGCTGGATTCATAGTTGGAAGGTAACACTGGTTCAAATTCAAATATGACTCCTTCTAAAGGTCAACAAAATAATGGGTTTTCATTGACATTTCTGACAGCTTGTAAAAAAGACTGTGATACACATTTTAAGTATAATTTGTGAACATTTTTATTGTAGCATTCAAATTCATAAAGATCAATTCACTGATAAAAGCATGTGCAACACATCGTATTGCAGATGCAATTGATTTTCCAACTAGAAAGTTGTTAAATTGGAGAGATGTAATTCCCACATCAGACAAACAACTATACCAAAATAAACTGAACAAAACAAAGATAGATCTGATGAGATATACATTAAATCTGTATATTTAAGGTTTACAAAACACGCGGTTGGGCTTGGAGGTTACTCTGGGATTTCTCACTTTCCAAGTCAAATATTTGATGCTGTTTTGGGTATTTCCAACTTTGAATCAAGAAAATAAGTTGGATGTAAAGTCATTCTTAGATATGGAAAACACCTATTGACTGAATTGAGCTCTGAACTTATACAGTACAATATCAAATTGACTTCTGTGATACGTAATTTGCATTTTCTATATTGCAAAATATTTGAATGAAATATTATGTTATTGAATATAAATAGCATATTATAAAAGGGCAATTTTCATGGTTATTTAATCAACAGAATCAAAATACCAAAATAAAATCACGTGTAATAATATTTTTGACCATTAGAGGCCAGAATATCACCATGAATAAAAATAGGGTCGCCTTATAACCAGTTGAAACTTTTAAACTGTAACCAATATGTGAACTGTAATTATATTAGAAGCATAAAAAGAAGGCACAACCACAACTAGCTAAAAGTTAGACAGCAAATTCAACCTTGAATTTCCATCCAATTAAAATGCAGCACTTGTCTCATCGCCCTCACCTTCTCTCTGTCACTTCTGATTACATTCATCAGCTGACAAACGAGGAACGACAGCAAGTCCAGACTGTAATATTGTATTTCTCCTTTGTTGGGGTAAAATCGGTTCACAAATCTTGACGACAGCGAAAACAGTTCAGTCATTTTTCTTCTTTTGACATTGTTGATTCTCAGACTCATCCATCAGACCCCACATTAAGGTCATCAGACAAGTGGGCCAACTTCCACCTCTACAGAGTGAGTGTTTCTTCATGACTCAAGAAATTAAACAGCTCATAAATTATGAGTATTCAAATGACATGAGGCTAGAATTAATAACTGGGTTCCCGGCTCAGAGCTGTCTGTCTCAGTCGTGTCCTTGGGCAATACACTTCACCCGCCCTGCCTGCTGGTAGTGGTCAGAGGGCCCACTAGTGACAGTGAATGACAGCCTCGCTTCTGTCAGTCCGCCCCAGGGCAGCTGCAGCTTACCACTGTCAGTGTGTGAATGTGTGCATGGACGGGTGAATGACTGGATGTCGTGTGAAGTCCTCTGGACTACATAAAGCACTACGCTGCAGCGTCACCGTTTACCATAAGGGCTCTCCGCTTATCTCTACCAAGGTCCTTGTAAGCAAGGAATGAGCTGTAACAGCATCATGACTACAACTGCTTTAATATTAAATGAGGAATAATACGGAACGAAAGCTCCGGTGGGACTGAGCGCTTTGTGCCAGAAGCGAGTTGATAACGCTTTCAAACTCCATTAAAGCTGCATCAGATGCTGTCACACACCACCCGTGAGAAGTGGCTGTTTAACAGGACATGAAACTGAATTCATATTGTAATTGTTTTTTGTTTGTTTGTTTGTTTTGGGGGTTTTTTATGTGACACTCTCCCAGCAGTAGGAAGCCTTGTGATGGACAGCAAGGAAGTGGTCTCGCTGTGTAAGTTTTCTGAACCGACATTAATTTGAAGCATAACAATAGATTTGAAGCTCTTAAAAAATTTTATATTTTTCTCTCTTTTTTTTTCTTTTTTTTTTTAATCAGATTAAGGACAGATTTTTATTGTGTTAAACAGTGAGCCTGATATTTCAGACAAACTCCACATATTCATGTCTTTTCTAAACACCTCTTTCTGTTGGACTAAAATGGGATTTTATTTTTCTCCTGCTGATTTTTTAGCTCAGTAACACTTACATCGGAGCACGATGGAGCTTTCTAAAGTAGTGCAACTTTGCTCTGACCAAAAAACTATTAATACACTTTTTAGGAGAAGTGGGATTTTTAGGAAATGTAGTTGAAGATAAAGATAAAAATGTGTTACCTCCCATTCAGATCTTAGAAATAACTCCTCCTCTGCGATGCCTCCACTCTGCAAGTTTCCTTCGGTGACTTAAAATGACTTTATTTCCCACTAAAACTCGCACTCCTCTTCCTGTAAAAGACGCATTTGAAAAAGCAAAGGGGGAAAAAAAAGCGGAAGATACTTTTTTCATCTAGCACAATTTATTCCACCATTTGTTTACAGTAGCTTTGTAAATGCAGTTTGTACGTTGATTCGTAGTAGTCTTCACACATCAGCTCTTGGCATTCTGAAGAGTGAGTAACACCTCACATGATTGGAATATTAAACAAATGTTGTTAAATATGAACAAATGAATAAATAAGCCCCGTTCAGCGGCTGCACAGTGGAACAACAAGAGTCCTTTTGAGGGTCCGAGTGCCTCGCATCTCCAGTCGCAGACAGATACATCTGTTTCCAGCAGGAACACAATGTGGGGGAGCCGACTGTAGCAGAGGCCAAGAGGCCCCCTTTTGATTTGCAAACACACATGCGCAAACAGTCATGGAGGGATTACGAGCCAACGGAGCAACCAGGGAACAGAAGAAGGAAAAGAGGACTGAGAAAGTCATTTTGAAGAATCCAAATGCAGTTGCCTTATGCGTCCTAATTTTTGTTTATTTACTTTTAAAAATGTGTAAAGGTCCTTGCAGAGTCTTTTTGCAGCCTGTTTTGCTTTTAGTGACGGTCGAGTTTTCTTAGGAACCTTTATCTTTTATCTTTCGCTCTTCCTTGTTGGAGGAGGGAACAGGTCATTTTCAATTTCCTATGTTTGCAGATTTAGTTATATTATACTCAACCGTTTCAGATATAAAAAGATGCCACTGCCCTGGGATTTTTTGTACCAATCAGGGATATATAAGTACATGTCTGTTTTCAGGTCATTCGGGGGAAACTCGTACTTTCTTATTTGAAAATAAAAGTCCTCAAATATAGATAGAAACAACAGAGGGTCAAGTTTGAAGTCACAAGCTGACAGCAATTTGACGTAGTGACCACAAGCAGTCAGATTTGACCTTTTCATGAGATGTCTTTTCCAGATACCTCGAAGGCATTCTTGACATCAGTGTTTCCTTGTCCCTCTAGTTTTACGGTGTCTCAATCCCTGTGACTTTGGTAATGTTAGAATTTCAGAAAAGCCTTTTTAAAAGATAAATCATAATTAAATCAAAATCAGTCCCAAACATAGAAATAGTCTGCAGTTCAACAAGAAATACCCTGATATTTTAATCATAATAGTGATAATAGTTATAGTTGGACGTAACGAATGTTGTACATTTTTATTTGACTCTTATGACTTTTGCTGTTTTTATCAGTTTTAATTCTAAATTTCTAGATCAGGTGGATAATCAGAGCAAATTTTATGAGTTCGGAGAAATTTTATGAAATTCTTAAAGGACATATTAACAAATGCATTGGTTGTTCATTTTTATGGGTGCAAACTAAAATATTTATTTAAAATGAAAAGTAAAAAAAAAAGTCATTAAAAAAATGTGAAACTCATTTATTGCATCTGTGTTAAACAGATTAAGTGTTGACAGACATTTCAAGCATTTGTTTGTTGGTTCTTTTGATGGTTTTGACCTTTCCTAAGCAAGAACATTACCTAACACTAATAAGTTTTCTGTTGCTTGGCTCTTCTGGTTCAGTACCTGGCTGGTTCCACTCAGTAATCCTTCCATGCAAACAGTCATATGAATGGACACAGTCTCGCGCTCGCGCTCACTCCAGGCTCTCTCTTTAAGAAATGACTAATTTTCACATGAAAAATCTGGCAGATCTGATAGAGAAAACTGAGAGAGGTTACAAGTGAAATTTACAATATGTCATGTTGCTTTTCTGCAGCTGTAAACATTAGCAACGTAAAGGGAGGACTGCCAGTTGCACACACAGGGAACATCTAGACTGTAAACATTTCAATACAGAGACACACACAGCGCTGTCCCAGTCAGCCCTCTACAACAATCTTTCACACACACACACACACACACACACACACACACACACACACACACACACACGGCTTCAGTAACCTGTCACAATCCAAGGACAAGCACACCCATTCCGGTGAAGCCTGACACTGAAGCATCCCAACCATAAACACACACAGCCACACGCTTTAAGGGCGTAAACTACATTGCTTCCTCCCAGTCTGGACTGAGGAGAAACTGAGCATGTGCAGACCCTTCCTCTTCTCCACACCACCACACCCATCTTCAGACCAAGCGAACACACCGGACAGGCTGACGTGCCAGTTCCTCTCTCTTCCTGTTCAGATGTGCACTGACCTGATCTGAAAAGCATTTTATGTACTTTCTGATGTTATTAATCTGGTGCGGAAGGTAAGCAGAACTGAGGCGGGGGCTATGAAAGAGGAGCGCACTGTGAGGCAGTCTTTTATGAGAGATCACCACCAAGCTGGAGTCCTGTTTGTGTGAGATGAGAGGCCCACTGAATAATGTACAAGTCTGTTTGCAGTTTTCTGCCTCTCCCTCTCCTTCATCCTCAAGTGGTTCGTTTTCCTCTTCCACCCACCCTGCCCTGCCTCCTCCCCCCATCCCCACCCCTTTAAGGCCATGGGAGGACTGGACGCAAGTTACAGACAGGCCTGGATCCAGAGACGAGATGGGAGGCCTGTTAAGACCATGCTTTGATTTGGAGGGGTGTCTGAAGGGAGGCGGGAGAGGATCCACGTTGTATGCAGTATCATCAGCAGGTTTCGAAATGAAAAGCTTAACAGAGGCCCTTTGATGTGTGATGGTTGGAAAGTCACATTTTCTTTTTGGTTCAGTTTACAGGGAACAGTTGTCTGATAGGACTATGGATTCCGTCACGGCGAGTATGCGATGATCGCTTTGATTGTTTAATCAGATTTGGTAGCGTCTGTGTCCAGATGTCCATGGCAGGAACCTAATATGTCCTGAAGACAAAGAGGACAGACAGACAGGAAAGACTGATGTTCTCAGAAATTAGAAATTAGAAACATACATCAGGGGCAAACGTTGGCAATTGGGTAACATTTTAAATTTCAACAGAGTCCACAGAGAGAGAGAGTAATTGTTTCTCAGTAGCAGACCTTCTTTTCAAGCGAAGCGTAGAACACAGGGATGGTTTTTACCAGACTGTGTTTCAAGGGAAAATCTACAATTTTTCAATATCATTTTTAAAGCTATTAAGCATTTCCATCATGCTATTCCTGCAATTTCAATTACTGTAATGAGATGCCAGAAACACTGGGGTTTTAAAATTAGAGTTGTAGTGCCCTCCCATACATGCTGCTGCAAGCTGCCAGTGGATTTTCTCTTAATTTACAAAATAGTCAGCCATGCCCTGGCTACCAGTGGAGAGACTGAGGTAAAACTGACAGAAGTGAAACATGGGGAGTAAACTCTCAGGATTACCTACCCTGCTGTTTTTTGATTGTTTTGGATTGACCCACTTACACATTTCTGCATGTAAACTGACCTGTTTTGAAAAGAACGGGTTTTGTGTAAATAAACGGCGCTGAACTGAATGAACTGCCAACTTTAGGTTCAGTGGTAAAGAACCATAAAGAAAGGAATCTCATGGTGCATGTTAGAGTTTATGCACTTTGTTCAGCGGGTGATGACGCTGTGATTCTCACCTTGAAGAGTACCGAGAGTGGGCCAGGTGGTGGGTCAGTCGGAGGGGTGTTCAGGGCAGGACCGATTGATCTCAAACCAGGAGTCTATACAGCTGCAGAAGCACAAAGACACATAGATGTGAAATAGTTGAATCGGAAGTCAGAAAACACGTCTACGTTGGCTTCTTCGTGCAGATAACGATGAATTTACACATCTGAATAAGAAACACGCTGAGCTGCGTTATTAAACACACATTTAAGTCAATGTTGTGGAAAGCTTGTTGGAAAATCTCCCAATACTCCCACCCAGGAAGCTCATAGAAACATGAAACTTAGAAATGAAATTCAAGGGACGACACCAGAAGAGACGTCTTCTGACCTGTTTTGAATTTATAAAATCTTTCTCCCTGCGTTCTTAGAAAACGTTTGACAGCAACCACATTTTTAGGCGCTGTCACGTCAAGTTTATTTCATAAACAGCGTGAGAACTATAATCGGAGCCTTCAAAGACCGGAGACTAAACAGAAAAATTATCCATGTTGGGATGACTTTTGTGGCTTAAGAGCTGTGCTGAAATGTCCTGATTACAGAATCTTTACACAGGCAGATGTTAATGATTGTGCAGCAAAGCAGAGCCTTTTGGGAGTCACAGCAACTCAGCCACAAAGTAGTATGATCATAGATCGTTTTTATTTATAGTATAAATCGTTAAGACAAACTTGAATTCATTGCTTGTTAATATTTAATACTTAGTTTCCCTGTGGGATTAATAAAGTATTTTGGAATTTAACTGAATTGTTAAAACAGTGCAACCTCAATAGTTATTCAATATTTTCTGTGCCACAGTTCATCATAAAATAATTTAATCTGTGACTCTAATATTTCACTGGTCAAACTGGTAACAGTAGTTTAATGGCAGACCAATCACCTGTCCTTCAGCAGAGTTTGCCACTTCCACAGACTTTGATGGTGGTTCATTACTTCGAAATTATATACGCTATTAAATTAGAATGAATAATTTCCACATTTGATTGTTTAAAAATGTTTTTTCTAATTTTTAAGAAGTATTTAAATAATTTTAAGAAAATACATTGATTTATGTAATAAGTGAATTTCCAATTTTGTTTGAAAAATCACATCGCACACCGGCGACTTATTAATTCCTTTGCATTGTGCTACTTTGACTCTTGACACCAGCTTGTCTCTTTATTTAACTTTTTAATAATGTGAAATGCTTCTTATGATAGAGAGCAGAAATGCTGCTTTGTCTTTCAACAAATGATTGAACAATGTTTGTATCAAAGTAAAGCAGAGCAATCAATCTTTAAACCTTTACACAGCGCTGTGAGGGGAGGGGATTTAATTAGAAGAAGTGCAAAATTTATATAAGAGCCAGTGATTCAAATCTGTGTGTGTGCGTGTGTGTGTGCGTGTGTGTGTGTGTCAGTCACCTTTTGTGGTAGATGCAGAGGCACGGCAGTCTGGCTATGGTGTCCCCTTGCTGCAGCTCCTCTAGACAGATCACACACTCGCCGGCATCCCTCGCCAACACATCATCTAAGGTGGCAGACACACACAAACACACACACACACACACACACACACACACACACACCCCACACACACACACACACGCACACACACACACACACACACACACACACACACACACACACACACACACACACACACACACACACACACACACAGAGCGGAAGAAGAATTAGCATTTCACCACAAACACTGATAATGTCAGCCATCATATCAAACACAGCAGAGAGCAGCCGGGAAAGCAGCTCGGTGCATCACAAGGATGATACCGTTGGCATTTTCTGCTTCCAACCATACAAAAAAAACAAAGAAGCAATTTGTGATGTGCTTTGAGCCAGTTTCTGTTGCTATTACTAGAAAATGTATTTCAGAATATTTTATCCCCTCTGCTATGCTACCAAATGAAGGTCAGCAGCTACAGAGACTTGAATGATCTGTGCAGAAGAACTTAACCAGCATTCATCATCCTGAAGCGTTTTAACTTTTTTGTCACATCGCTGTCATAAACTACAGTGTACGAAACAAAACACAACTGAAGTGAAGGAAAGGAAAACAAAACAAAACAAAAAATCGAAAACAAAAAGATAAATCTAAAAAGTGTGGCATGTATGTTGTAGGATCACAACTAATAGCACTGAAAGTATTTTGTGGCTTGTTTCTGTCATGCAAAGATGTAGTTTTTGTTCATTTCCAGAGGCAAAATATAGCAATGTTTTCTAAGGCGTCATAATGTTTGTTATTTAAGTGCAGTGAGAATTAATAAATTAACTCTTATTGAATTATCTGGCAACGATACAATATTTTGGGGTCAAAATCTTAAGTCTACCTGTAATCCAAACCTGTTCTATTCTCAGGCTACACCAAGATGGGAATAAACGCGTCTATAATCTCTGTTTAGGGCTGAAGGGTGGAGGAAGCAAGTGGAAAATGTTTTCAAACCAGCTTTTGCTGCAACCTAAACATCATGTCTGCAGAAAGAAAACTAGAAAGTTAATAAATTAGCTGCAATACAACCAACCTTCACACCCACACTAAATATTTGATTTGTTTTTATTACCTCAAGTGATGAACAGTAGCGAATCAGATCAAATTTTTAATGAATCTGGACAAGCGCCCATTTCCAATACGACCAGGACAAACAAGCATCCGCACGCATTCAGAATTTGGTGACAAATGATCCTAACGCGGATACTTTGGTAATGTGGAAAGCTGCTAGGAGACACATGGAGCACATGCAAACTCCAAGCAGAGGGTTTTAAATCCCCGATTTAAAACTAACAACCGCTCAGCTGTGCAGCGCCAGTCGAGGCGCCCACATTTAGATAAACTCAGATAAGGACAGAAGGCGTGCGATGACGACTGAGTGTCTCTTTAAGATAAAAGGACAAGTAATTAGATCAATGTTTTAATAACGGTGAAATAAATCAACAGAAATCACTTTTTCATTGCTCTGCGGCTTTGAATTAAAACAGATTCAGCTGATTCGCTGACTTTAATCGGTAATTTAAGACAATCCAGCTCAAGTGTCCGTACAGATGCAATGGGTTTGCGTTGCTCTCGACACTGAATTTCAGCCAGGGCCTGTTTGTTATTGTTCATGTGGTTGCTATTGTCTATTTGATGATGGGAGTGCAGCGGCTGCTTGGTGGAAATGAATTTCCCCTTTGGAACAATAAAGTCTAAAATCAGGCTCACCAGTATTAGTGTGCAAAATTCATGACACAGCCAGAATTACCAGATTCTTTCCTCTGGTAATCTATAGTTCTTACATCCGTCTGAATGTCTTTCCAAAATTTTCTGTGGGCTTCAGTTGCTTATGCACTTACCCTGCATGCAGAAGAAAAGCGCATCTTGAGGTAGAAGGGAGGATTCATAACATTAACCTGCCGATGGCAAAGCTGCAAAAACAACACAATCCGGTCGTGTTGTGCAGAGCCCCGTAAGATGTTTTCCAACATCTCATTAAAAGGTGAGGCTGCCTGAGCACAGTGTGTGGCCTGACCCACTAAAGGTATGCCGAGACTAATAAAGTGCTCACGCAGTGTGAAATTCTAGAGAATAAGTTGCTCATAAATTAAATTCTCTGCTTGCTTCAAAACGAAACGCTACATCAAATGAGTCGTCCTCGATCCCGACCTGACCGAGGCCAGGAAATTCTCCACGGCTCTTCGGAGGATCAACACACCAATCAATGAAGGTGCAAAATGACGGATCGTGTGCAATTATACGAAGCAAGAAAACAGATATAATTAGGGATACATGTGTCATCCATATTCCTCCACATTTGTTAAAGTTGTGTAAAAGTCCTAAAGAATCTCAAATTGATGATTACACAAAAGATAACTTGACTAATGCAATAATGTTAACTGTAAAAAGAGCAAAGGAGAAGAGAAAACAAGTAAAATACCTAACACTTGGTAGAAATAAGGATTTTGGTTGAATGAGCTGTTCGGGTCGAAACTCTTCGGTAATAATTTAGAGTGAATAATAAACATTTTATTATACAAATTAAATTAACTAACATTTTGGTGGAATCTGGCAAATTTAGTAGCTTTGTTGCCAGATTCTGTGCTCTCTCTTGGTACTCTGGCTTCCTCCCAGACACACGACTGGCTGATTAATTGGTCTCTAAAACGTCTTGAGCGATGAGTGATTGTGTGCATGGTTGTTTCTTCTGTGTGACCCCGTGATGGACTGGCAACCTGTCCAGAGTGTACCCCCGCTAAAAACTAACAGAGAGTCTGTGGAGGGAGCTAAACATTAGGGTGACGGCAACAAGGCCATCCAACCTCAGAGACTTTGCGCTTACCACCAAACATAAATAGTCAAAATGTTAACACAGAGCAGGAAAGGGGACATTCCACTGTTTAAATTTAGAGAACCGCGGGTCCATCTTCTCTGGCAATGAAGTGCTTCAGTACACATAGAAGATCATGTTCTGATTAAAGAAACAGAACCAAATTATTTGATTAATTTGCATAAAGCAAAGATGAGCCCGAGGTTCCCTAAGCCAAGCAATTCTGTGTCATCTGTTAGGAACTGTGTGTTGACAGAGATCGTGATCGAGACATTAAAACAGTCCCATCATTTCCAGCAAACCCCTAAACCGTACCCGTTCACTCCTGATGAGATCGTAGGCAAAGTGAATGAAGAAAGATGTGTTTGACATTACATTAAACCTGGTCCGTCTTGTGTTTCGTTTGATCAGAATCGGATGAAACGGGATCTGAGGGCTCTTTTTCTGGGTCTCCAACTCATTAGTTCTCTCCTCACCCACCTGCCTCCCTCTTGACTTTCAGCTGTCTCTCCTGCCTGCCAGCAGACGTTTGGCATCAAGCAACTTACATCAGTAATGACTTAGAGGGGTTGCTCTTTGCTTTCCTGAATCACAGCACGAAATTCTTTCTTTCACTGTCTGTCTTTGTCCTCCAGTGGCTGGAGCTGCAGGAGGCAAACTGCATGTGCTTCACCTGATTCTCCCTTACGCTTTCTCTCTGGTTTCGCTCCGCACTGGTCCTCCTGACTTACATGTCTTTGCCCCCCTCACTCACGCCACTCACGCAAGTGCTCAAGGTGCTATATTTAGCAGGACACATTAAAAATATCATCACTGAAAGCCGAAGCCCAGATAAGATCCAGAAGTCACCTCACGTGGATTTTGTGCTACCCTTGAACCTCACCTGCACTCTGCAGGCATGTAGACAAAAAATACAAAAAGAAAAATACAGAGAAGTGACATTTGTCTTAAGTTAAATGTTTGTACACAAACATCTAAATTTAGTTAGATATGTTTTTGATTTATATTTCAGAAAGCCTTTCCAGTTACAATTTGCACATACAGTGTATTGCAAAAGTAAACATAACTCTCAAGCTCTTTTTAAAAATATTTTGTCACATTTTAACCTTAAATGTAGATGATTCTTTATTATCTAATATAATAAAACAACTCACAACAGTGGGAATTGCAAAAAGGGGCAGTTTTAATTTCTCTGGGAAAGGACCCGACTTTGTTCCTTGATCATGAGGACCAAGGAGCAAAATGGGCAAGTCAGGAAGAATGTCATGGAGAAGTTTAAAGCACAATTAGATTATAAATATCTCAAGCTTCGGACATCTTGCAGAGCTCAGTTCCACCATCTGGAAATGAAAAGAGTTGTAGCACAAGAGCAAACCTGGCAAGACACGGCTGCCCGAGCAGAGAGAGCGTAAATCAGAGAAGCAGCCAAGAGGACAATGGTAAAGCTGGAGGAGTTGCAGAGACTCACACCTCAGGAGGGAGAATCTGCCAACAGAAAACTATTAGTTAAGAAGAAAGCCATTCTTGAAATAAAGCCATATGAGGAGCCGTTTGTAGTTCGAGATAAGCCATGTGGCGGTCACAGGAAGAAGGAAGGCTGGTCGGACGATACAAAAATTTAATATTTTGTAGCCTGCATACAAATCAGATCAGAGGAAAGCTAGCAGTGTTAAAAAAAAAAAAAAAGAAAAAAGAAAAAAAAACTCCCAGAAGTTGAACACAGTTCTGTTCTTCAAACAAGAAGCCAAAGAAACATGGACAAAGCTAAATACAAAAGAAAACCTTTTGCAGGCAGCAGAAGACTTAGAACCTGATTGGACAATTCAGCAGGACATTGACCCACTGCAATACAAAGGATACGTTTAGATGAAAGCATGTTCATGTGTTAGAATGACCTAGTCAAAGACCCGACCTAAGTCCAATTGAGACTTTGTAGGAAGATTTGAAAATTTATACTCCCAAGGTCTCTAATCAGACTCTGACTAAACTTGATGGGGCAGCAAAACACACCAACAGCTCCATCATTCCTGTGAAAAGTGTTCCTGCAAATGCGTGTTCATTAGTTCAAAACTATAAAAGTCAACTATCACTCTCCTTTAAATATACAATTATTGCAGGGCTAATGCCGCTTTTAACGAGGCGGCTGCCAAAAACAGTTTCTGCCGACACTCACCAGTTCAAAGTTTAGGCTTGTCTGAATTGCCTCAGGTGAAACTATGAAAGACTTTGATCATACCTTCAATTTTTTTCCTGCATCCTGGCACAGGACAGTTCAACAGCTGCTGCTTTCATCCACTTTATAATGATATAAATAAGATGTAACTGAAAGTAATCGATTTGCATGAAGCGTAACTATCAGGGTGGGCTTTGCTGGGTTCATGTGTATTCATTCCCAAAAGTCCAATTTTATACCTAAAAACTTGATTTTAGACAGCTCAGACTTTATTTTTATTTCAAAAATAAAATAAAAATAACAACCCCCCCCCCCCCAGCAACCCTTCAGGACTTGGTGGAACTGGTGATTCAGGTCATTGATGTCTGCAGATGCTGAATGATCCTATTGGGTGAAAATGAACCAAAATGTAGAACGAACGCATCGGCCATAAATCTATGAAAAAGAGAATCACAGCCATTCTGTGAGTCCAGCCCAGCAGTACAGTCAAAAACTGGCAACTGAAATAACTTGAGTTTATCACAGTGACCTCAATGTACTTTTTTTTTCACTGCTGACCTAACACAAGTGGGCATTTTATTATTACCTGCAATTCTTGCACTGCTTTTGGTGTGGAATATTTTTATGTGCTGATATTGTGTCATGGCAGGTAAATAGGAAAAAGAAGAAATGCATGTCGCTTTCTGACGAGGAGTGTTCACCACCTGAGACAAACACAAACTTGTCACGATGTGGGGTCGGGATGTTGGCATATTATATCATGAAGTGTTAGAACGTGTTACTGATCTGCCAAAGCAGAGAGATCAGAAGCTTGTTTTCAGGAAATGCTGCATGCATTGCAGTTATTTGTTCTGGCCCAGTTTTATTTTCCTCCTCAACAACCAATGACAGGGACGAAACAGATTGTCTTGTTAGTTAGCCTTGTTTGCTCAACCTGTTACCTGTGTGCACTATCAGCATGTTAGCTTATGGGTCCAGATAACAGGAGGAGTCTAAACAAGAATAGCATATATTTTACTTTTTGTGTTAAAACAGCAAATTAACTCAGACAGCTTCCTTCAAATAAGAGCCTTAACCATTTTGCTTACTCTCTGAACTTCAAATTGCAAGTACCGTATTTTTCGGACTATAAGCCGCTACTGTTTTTTTCCCCCACGCTTTGAACCATGCGGTTCATGAACATTTCCAGTTTTTGTTGTTTTTTTTTTTAACTTTGTGGGTGCGGTTTATAGTGAGGCGCGTTCTAGAGACCGGAAACTACGGTAATATTTTCAAAAGTTTATTGAAATATCTTACAGTATCGTCTACGTTTGCATAAACAACTTTACGAAGGTTGGTTGAAATTGTGTGTCCGAGCTGCAGACTGTAATTCAGAAAATATAATGTGTGATGATGATGATGATGATGATGATTCAAGAAATTATGAAAAACACTTTAATGCACCTACTTCTACTACTAATGTTGATAATGTGATAATGACAATAATTATGTTCAATACCACAATAATAATAACAACAACAAAAAACATTTTCAAACATTAGAGAGTTGTAATTTCTTAAGTATGTACACATGATGCCCTTGTTTAGTATTGCAAGAGTACATATGCCCAGATCCTTCTACGGAGTGTGACTCCAAAGTTTTGTTTTTGTTGTGCTCATCTAAAATATCCAAAAGAAACCGCAGCTTGATAGGCTGGAATACCTCACTGCAACTTGACTTGTCATTGGCTGGTGTTGCAAACATCAGTAATAATCTCTTGAACGTTAAAAAGGTTTAGTCAAACGTAAAAAGAGACCAAATTGGTTTACTCGTCATCGCTAAAGCATCGTCTTGACCAATCGGAGTAAATAAAAGCAGTATAGTTAATGCGTTTAAGTCTCAGTTCGTGGAGAAAAATATTCAAATTTAAACTGTGTGCTGCTGAAATAAGTGAAGAAGAACCAAAGCTCTAAGAATATTTTTCTAAAAGGTTGTAAGAAGTCTGAATATGTCTATCAAGCACCACCGCAGGCTTGTTTGTTTGTTTGAAAAATGTGGATGTGTGACACGCCGCAGCCCAGGTGATTGGCAATAAAACCCCAGAGCATCCTGGGAAACAAGATAAGCACGTTTCATTGGGTGGGTCTCAAAAACCACACAGAACAGAGGAGAAGGTAGATAAAGAGGAACAAAGAAATTAGGAGGAAAATTGGATGGCAGGAGTAGACAGACGGACGGACTTACGGAGCAGAGGGCGAAATTGCAGAGTGTAATTGGCTGGAAATAAACAGCGGCAGGATGGAAAGGAGATGCAGGGGGAGAAAAATGAGAGGAATTATGGGAGAGCTGCTCCCTTTTGCCCTCTCTCCTCTCGTCCGTTATCAGGCATCAGAGTACTCCATCACTCCGGATCCCATCAAGCTTAAGACAGTTTCACTCTCCCCTCTCTGCCTGTGTCACTCAATCTTCAGCTCAGATTTGGCTGGAGGCTTCAAACCTACATTATGCTTTACTGCACTGGCCTTGTGGGCCACACTGGCAGCTATTTGTGGAACTGTAAAATCGCCTCCCTGCACTCCTCGCCTCAAACTGCATCACATGAGTTCGTTATCATTAGGATCAGAAACACAAGATGAGGCAGAGACCTCAACAAGGTGACCCCAGCAGACGCCCGTTTCCACAGCCGGCAAGTCAGAGAAGTGTCCGTCAGTGAGCTGCTGCGGGGCAATAAACATTTGGGAGCTGCATCTCCGAGCAACCAGCAGTGTGTTTACTGGTATAAACAGGTGGCTGGATGGTAGACAGTCAGTCTGCAGCAGCTTTGTGTGCTTCTTTATTTTCACTCATCTCAACTGTGGGTGTAGATTCCTTTATTTGTGGCTAACTGCTTTTTTTCATCTCGATAAAGTAGAATATAACTCAAAAGTTTCAGAATAGAAACTTGCATTGATTCAGAATGAGATACTTCACATGTTTATGTATGTTCATTTTGATGATTATGCCTTACGGTTAATAAAAGTTAGCTTCTGAGAAAAAAGTATTGCATAAAAGCTTTCTGTGAAAGGTTTAGTGGAAGGGCAAATTGTGGCTGAAGAGACAAAAGGCACACAACAGTAATAACTTCCACCTTGACAGGATTCACAAAACTTGAACTGGGATGAGAATGGTGGCCGGGGCCAGCAGCTCCATCAGCCTGGTGGGGGATGATGCTGTGTAATCCCAGTCTGGTATCTTGCTCACTCTCACCTGTTGTGCCTATTTAACACATCTCCTTCCAAAGTCAATAGTGATTTTCTTGAGCTCTGTCATTTGCTGGTGTTGGTCCACTGAAGTCCAAAACCAGCATAGAACACCGGGACATTTAGCAGCACTTCATGCTTCCCTTGACAATAGTGGGTGAACAACGTTGTTAACTCTCATAGCATTGCTTACTGGTCTGAAAAGTCAAAAATCCAGGTATTAATCTAATAATAATAACAAAAAAGAAAACAGAATGAGATGCAACAGCTTTCTGGTTATGAAACTGAATCAGTCAACTTGTTAGATAACAGGGAGATCCGAGCGTGGCGGTGCAGAGACAGTTAGCGGTGCAACACACAGCAGATCAATACAGAAATGAAAAAATGCTCTGACATGGTCAGCTCCCTCACTCTTCCGTTGTTAAATGCCGGAGAGACTCAGCTAAGCATCAGCCTTCAAAGTTATTGATGGTGAGGCATCTGCAGTTTAATGTAAAGCCGCAACTCGCCGATTTTTAACGACTCGGACTGAAACAGAACCCCAAAGAAATGAAGCATCGGAACAAGATTAACAGGACATGCAGGACTGTTATGTTGACGCAGTAAGGGCCAACATAACATAGAAGTCCAGCAATGAACCATGAAAAGCAAGAATAGTTCATTAAATTAATTAAACATGAAATAGTCCAAAACGTCTGAAGCATTTAGGATTCATTTTATGGGAACAGAGGGGCCAATCTCATCTCCTGAAAAACAGCCGCTTGACTATAACCCATGTACTCCACACTATGAAGACAGGCAGAAGTCATTCAGCTCCTAACCCAGACTTATCCATCAGGTTACCAGACCAAGTGTCATGATTTGTTACTCCAGAGAATGCATATCCACTGCTCTAGTATCCAGAGGCAGCATGCCTGCTCGACTGCTATGCTGGCTTTGGATCCGATCCAATGCGTCTGATGTGTCGCATCGCATTAAGGGATGTAAGGCTTGGATGCATAAATTCAAATTCAATTCAAATTCAAACATGCTTTGGTTATACCAAAGGGAAATGTCCCTGTCATATGTCCCAAGAATGCCCAAGTGTGGCTGTGGATGGTGTAACCAGCTGTAACCAGAAAGGATCTCTGGTAGCAGCCAGTGCTGCAGCAGCTCTGAAGAGACTTCTGACTGAAGACTGTTACTGTATGACAGTCTCCTAAAGATCATGCCACGCTATCAGCTCACTTTCTGGGCAGCAGAGGTAACACTCCACAGTAACATGCCGATTAATTAGTTGTTGGCAAGAACTCCATCTAGTCACATGGTCAGAAAGTCAGTCGTGTTGGGGTTGGGGATCTGCCCCTCACCCGCTATGATAGATGGCAGAAATGGTTCAAACTTTCTTTTTCTGTCTCTGCTCTTGGGAAGCCTTCCCTGTAACTCCTCAGGGATTTGGGGTCATCGCTGAGGATGTCATAGTTCAGGTGTTATTTGAGTTTTTGTGTTACTAATGAGCAGCTCCCAGCTGTAGAAACAAAACTACTCAATGGTGAATAAGAGAAAAAAAATCTGCCAGTTGTATGGTATCTAATCTTGGGGGCAATAACTGTTCAAATGAGCAATGCCTCAACCAAATACATGATGAACATTGTGTCTACAAACATTTCAAATCAGAACTAAAACCTACAGGGCAACATGCTGCCACCATGAGTGGTGCAATTCTAGATCCCATTGCTAGACTGCAGAAAGTTGACAATCTTTACATGTACGGCTCTGTAATTCTACAAGGCTGGGATGCCAACATTCCTAATCTCTTCCCTTTTTTTTTTTAACAATACATGTGGCATCTGATCATGGTACCGCAATAAAACAGGGACTAAATAAAAACAGGGAAGTTTGTGGTTGACAAAATGAGAACAAACTTAAGAGGTGTTTTGATCACAGTTTTATTTTCTTTCCCAGGCTTGATGACTCAGTAGCATAATGGAGAGCTAATTATTTATGCGCTCCTGTTTTATTGAAGCAAAAATGGTACGCTTGCTGCAGCAGTACAGCGACTCCAGCAGGAAAACGCCGAGGGGCAGAGAATGAGCAGACATAGTGTGGGTCGCATGGCGTGAAAACGAGCTGCGAAGCACAAGAAGTTTTGAGCTACCAAGTAGCTCTGCTGCCGCAGGTGGGTTTGTGTGTTTGTACTCTTTTTTTTTTTTAATTGAATATATTACCTGCATTGAATCAAACCATGAATATATTATGAATTGTCATTTGTTTTTATCTCACTCATATTCAAGGTGTTTTGGAAGAACTAGCACGATGATATCATAAGCCTTTGTGAAGACACCACCCGCATCGGGTGCTGTACAGCTGCTGTACGGCTGTATTTAGCCGTACAGCAGCAGGAAGCACGCACAAAATCAAGCAATGGAAACGAAAGGAAATGCAAACAACACCGCTTTCCCCGTTTATCCCAAGCTCAACTTTTCCCTCCAAATGAGAACACGTAAAGACGAGTGAGGCGTTTCTCACCGTTGTAGGAGAGGCGAGGTTTGCTGAGACACATGATGAAGTGGACCTCCATCTCATTGGACGCCACAGACTTGGAGCAGACAGGACACTTGAATCCTGGAAAGACAAACAGTGACGATCAAAAGCAAGCACCGGTCTTATCAAGTCTGATAACGCGTCACCAATACACAACCCAAAGGTTTAGATTTTAAGATGTCTTCATGTTCACCAAAAGGCAAGTTTAAGATCTGAAAACGATGCACATTTATCTTCCTGTGAGATCATCTGAAGTCCAGGAGCCCCAATGATGGATGACCCATCAGAAGACCATTTAACTCTGCTGCTCAGGGCTCCTGAATCCCCTCAAATGCCAAACTTTGACAAATTAGGTGTGGAGGCAGCTCTCTGACGGAAATCCCAGTGATGTTCTTGTCGTAAATGCTGCAACACAGACCAGCTTAATGCTTATAGCAGCTCATATTAGCTGTATAAAGACTTTGATGTTGCAACAATTACAAAAACCAGTTGTGGTTTAAAACATTACATTTATTGCATAGCAAAATTTTTTGTTGCAATAGATTATTTCAGTATCAGTGGTGTTTGCGGTTACATTTTTGTTTTTAAGTAAAAGCAAAGTTACACGTCTTTTTCTTGTTTTTTACTGAAGCCTTTGATTCACACATATCCACAGTCCTTCAGTCTCTACTCTCACTTTCACAATAGGTGATTTTTAAAGTATAAAGCACTGATCTGTGTATGTTTCCCCGCTTTTATCCTCTCCCACGCTTTCACATGCTCTCCCCTCTCTTGATTGTTTTGAAATGCTGGAGCCGCCTCAGCAGACTCCTCCTGTGCTGTTTAGATGGGGCCCATTTGGCCTAATGATATTAGTTAAACACATAACAGATAATTAGATCATCCACTGGGCCACATGAGTCGAGTTTGCTTACAGCTGAAAACAAACAAGTTCTCTGAAAAAGAGGAGCCCGAATGGGAACGCTTTCTCTTGCTTCGTTGTCGGCCGGATCTTATTTATTTTTGCAAAATCTGTATGTTGACTGTTGTTCTTCAATGTTCAGTATTGAACATTACTTAATTTGTTTTACTTATTTCATGATTAAGGTTCCTTTATCTGTTTTAATTTATTTTTCTTGGTGTTAATTTTAGTCACACCTGTTCCTCGGGCCTGATCTTCCTTCTCGTCACGTTCATGTACGTTCCCAGATCTTATTGTTCTTTGCCGGATTCTTTTTGTTTTCAGCTTCTTTCTTTTTAGTCCAGTCCTGTAATCTGTTTCATTTCTGTCAGATTTTGATAAAGCGTTCCAGCACAACATTAGAAATAGCTTTATGCTCATAAAAACAGCTTTGACTTGTTAAAATCACTTGAATTTCACATCATCTTCAGCATGGATGAAATCTGTACATGCCACACCACAGCGTCTGATTTGAATTACAACTATGTACTTTGACAAGGTCTAAAAGCCTTAATTTAATTTAATCATTTTTTTCTCCAAACCACCTGCAGGTCGATATGCTTGTTTGTGTTGGATTCCTCTCCTAAATGTGCATCGCCACCTGATGAATGCACTTTCTCCTTCCAAGGATTTTCTCACAGAGAGCAGAAACCGCAGCTCCACCAAAGCATCCATGTTCTAAACAGAGAAGCAGCCCAGGCCACTACTCAACCACCACCATGTTTGACTGTTGGTATGATATTAAAAAGATCCTAAAAGCTCAATATACCTTGTTGTGTTTAACACCAACATGAGGTGATATAAGTGATGGGAAATACACAGAGATAAGGGTGGGAATAAATTTGAAGGCAAGGCCATCTAATTTCGCTCACATATGTTTTTTTGCGAAGCACGCATCCAACACGTTGACCACGTCCTTCAAGCACGGCAGCCCCTGAATTCGAAAAGTCCAGAAGTTGTTCCAGGGTCTTTCATTAGCTCTTAGGTGAGCAGGTGACTTCATCCTGGAGTAATTTCAGAAGGCTGGCCACTCCTGGGAAGGTTCAACCCTCTGACATATTTTCTCTGTGTGTGGATAAAGGCTCTCAGTGCAATTCACTGGAGTCCAAAATCTTTAGAAATGGCTTTGTAGCTCTTCTTGGCAGTAATCAGGCCGAGGTCTAGCTTACGAAACTGAATTACATTCTATATATGTGGTGAGTCACATTTAATTCACTATTTACCAGGAAATTAAATAATCTTGCACATGGCTGATATAGATAAGTGTATCTTTTAGTGAATAAAACAATTTTAACCAAGTCTGTGAGTTGAACGTTGATATACATATTTTTGGCATGGCTTTACATGAGATTTTGTTGCATTTGAGGAATTGTGTGCCTTCAAGATTTTATCCTCTGCATGCCGCCCTCACTTAAAATCCTCAAAAAGTTGTTTTATAGTAAAAACTGGTTTGTGTCAGCAGTTTTACACGAGGCCCTATGTTTTATAAACCCTAGCATTGTTTGCTAAGAAAACTGCTTCGGCACATAAAACTGTTCGAGGTACAGTAGTTTGACAAATCGCAGTGTTGCCCAGAAATGAATTCAGCGTATGCAGTATACTCTATGGCAGCTGACCCACTTTTCCATCGGCTGCTATTTTCAGGTGATCCAAGGGGACGAGCCGGGAAGAAGAAAATGAAGGAAATGAGAGAAAAAGATGTAGAGAAGGAAGGTGAAGGAGCTGAGTTGTTTGGAAGAGAAATAAGGGGTTATGATGCATCGTCCAGGAGGAATCGAGCTGAGGTTTCAGCTGAGCAGAGCACCACAGATCCTCCAGGACGTTTCACATTCAAGCAGCACAGAAGGTCAAATAGGGACAAAAATAAATCACAGGACCGGATCATAAATTAATTATACTGGTGCTTATGCGAGAATGTGCCTGTGGATGTGTGCACAGGCCTGTGTTTGGCCAGTAACTGTATTATGCACTCTGAGGATTTGGTTTAGGTCAAAAAGAGACGTATTTCTCAAATCTAGCACTCTGCTGTGGTCTGCAGCTGTTCACTCTTAATGCTACGCAGCATTTTTAAGACTAACTTCTCACTGATATCAACAAGAACAACAACAACATGGAAACAGAAATCATCCTGAGCCAAAATAAAATAAACATTTAAAAGAGCCCAGTGTATTTGGATGAAATTTGAAATTCAAAGGAATGAGCAGCATGGTACAGAAAGTGCTGACCCACTCGAAAGCCGTCTTAGGTACGTCTGTAATCTGCACCTTTGCAGAGATGCACTATTTGAGTTGAAAAGTGCAACACATTTAAGTAGGTTTGCACCGTTTAAAAAAACTCCTGCACAGCTTTTTCTAAACCAGAGAAGGTCCACAGAGCCACTGCACTGCAATCGAGGAGAGAAATTTGTAGAATTTAACACTGATTTCCAGATTGGATTTCTGCACAAATATGATAGTTTCTGGCCAAGGGCGGCGCAGCTCAGGGGGTGGCGCAAGTCAAAAAATAATCAATAATTTCTCCACAAAACACCTTGTGTTCACAGCAACTGAGGAAATGATTCAGCTAAAGTTGGTGCCTGATTCAGAGTTGAAGTAAGGAACTAGTTTGGTGTTTTAAAGTATTTAGGAAAGGTTTGACAAGCTTTACATGCAGCAGCATTAGCGCTTGCTAGTCGAATATGGCTAAACCAGCATCAGTGCAGCTGTCATTGCGACATTTGGTTCCAGACTGTGATGACATTTTTTTGTTTGTTTGGTTTGTAGAACTGCTTAGCTGATGAGTCTGGAAGACGATAGTAAAAGGAAATACATTTCCTGATATCTGCAGAAAGTCACACTTAGAAAGTCTTTAAAACACAATAGGTTGAAATTGTAAACACTGAATTTGTAAAATCTCTGCTTGGGAAAATAAAATTGCCTGTTGTAACTTTCTTTTAGACACAAAAAAGTACAATTATATTTTGTTAAAAAGCAAAAAGAAAGACCGGCAGCTCATTCCTTTGCACTGCTGTAGTGCAGCTGCTGTATAAATCTCCATTCATGAATTGAGAGCGAGCCCTGCAACTAAGCTGATTGTTGTGTTATCGTGTTTTCGCTCAGGTGTGCCATGTTTTAGCGATGAAAAACGGCGAATCAAAGTTGCAGGGAAAAAAGGCAGCGCTTTGCTGCAATATTAATTAACATTCAGCGAGCAGCCAGGATCAAAGCTTAATAATGACTCGTGTAAAATCTGCTGTTGGACTTCCAGATTGGATTTTCCAACAGCTGGCTCTTTGCAGGCATGGGAGCATCTTACTGAATCATGATTGCAGCGGCCACGCCTGATTGGTCAAATTAAATTCAAGGTGACTCCTTATACACAGACACAGAAGTGCTTTAATTCGCATCAAGTGTGAAGACCAAATTAGAAAATCACTATGGGTCTGACTGCAGTTACTGTGGAGATATGATGGTGAATAAAAACACTTTAGTGCATAAAGCTTTAGTGCAACAGCAGCTGTGACTGTAAAACCAGTGTCTTTACTATTTTTCTGTATTTATTTAAACACCAGAAAAGCCTTTGACAGATTCCTCATTAAATCGGTGAAGCCGTTGTTGCTTCCAGTAGAGGCGAGCTTAAGTCTATAACCAGAGGTGGAAAACATGCTGCCCTCATAAGGAAAATAGATAAAAGACTGAAGCATACTGATTCTAAGCAGTCATACATAAATCTGCTAAACCAGTGCCAGACCCAACAATACAACTGATGCTGTGATTAGTAATGTCACATGAAGAAATGAAAGCAAGCCGACAAACAATCTTGAACGAATTTCAAGGCAACGCAACTTTAAAGCGAGTGAGAAAGAACGTTTTCAAGGTAGACAGTTGTTCTTAAAGATGGTGTCACTTCAGTCAACGCCAAGGTTTCCAGGAAGCACAATCTGAACACACATCTTAAAACAGTTTCGACCAACAGAACCGCAATATTTTGGTAAGAGAAAGTTCAAAAAAAGCGTTGTCATGGAACGGTCAGCTGAAGGAAAGGACACAACGTGTTATCAGTGCAAATGATAACCGTACTTAGAAATGAACATGTCCCATGTTAAAGTAGGAAAAACTAACACAAAAAATGAAGAAATCAGAGACTTATAAACTGACTTGCAACTGTTTATCTGGATTTTCTGGCAGCATGTGTCTTTGTCAACCTTTCACACAGACTGGACTATACAATCTTCATGGCCACCCCTGTTAAAACATTGCCTGCCCTGTAAACAACCATCCTCCTCTGCAAATAGAGAAGCACTGATCAAAAAGAGGCAACTATTATGTCAATTAAAGATTTGGGGGCGTGGCCAACATGGACTGAACGACTTCGTTCTACTTCCTCCGTTGTTAAAACTACAGGCAGACTATGACTCTAAAACAAAGAGGAAAATCAACATCATCGTTCACAGCTCTCCTTCTGTTCACTGATTGGCCCAGTAGAAAATCTCGTCCAAACCCCAGACTGTGTTGTAAGTGAGATTTTTTTTTTTCCTAAGTAGGGCGACACAGGAAGGCAATGGACAGTCTGTTGTCTCCACGACCCAGAGAAACACGTTCAGTTCCTCTCAGGGCGTAAAGGGTCGTCTTCTTCAATCAGGAAATACATGTGAAACCAAAAGATTAAATAAACAAACACAAATTAGTACTTTTTAAAGTATTAATTTGCAAGTATCAACATTTCCTGGGGTAGCCACTGCCAATAATGTTAGGGTTAGGGAAGGCCTGCATTTAAAAGTTGCAGCATGAAGGCACTCTTGGCCTTTGGAGATCTGTGCATGTGTTTCATTTCATCAAATTAAGTGTTTTACTCTGGCATGACAAAACTACTTCAGGTGATTTTTCTCACACTGGCAGTTCAATCATTACCAATATTTCACATATTGGCAGCAAAAATGGAGACACTTATGAAGCTCTCATTAAAGACCGTGTACGGGCAATCGCTTTCCGTCTCCATCGGCCAAACACGAAAACACCCAAACAACAAACACACACCCATCCTTCCAAGTTGAGCTGAAAGGAGGTTTACTCTTGTCGAACCCCTGCACATACGAGGAGACTTAAACTCAGCTCAACACATACTTTATCATCCCTGATCTGCCGAGATCCTGGAGGAACGCCCAGATAACCATTGTCCAGCCTTCAAATCCAACCTGGTTTGAAACATGGGCTGTTTCTGCACTCACTGATCTCTATGAAATTATTATTTCAAGCGTATCACTATTAACATTTCTTTGCTATCAAAAAGAAATACAATTTAGAGTCATAATAATATGAAATTACACCAAAACAAAACTCAGAAGCTTGTTTCTCTGCTGCAGAGCCACAACTAATCCCCTCACATGCCGTTCCAGACATGCCAGTTTTTGTCAATCAAATCCTTTACAGTCATGGGAATAATTCAGTACAGCCCACATTTCGGTAGACACTGGAACCACCCTCATCAGCAACACCTTAAGAGAACTTGAGGAGTTGTGTTCCTCTCTTCGAAACAACAGCACTTCAGTTCATTTCTGCACATCTCCCTTACGGTATGAGGAGTTTGCGCTGGCATTGCTGAGAAGCCTTTTGCTTCATGCAGTGCTTCCAAAGCAGCCACAGCATTTTTACGCTGTTCCTCATCGTCCTATCATGAAATATAATATTTAACTTAGGCCTAAAGAGTCAGAGATGGAGCTTCTTAAGGCTTTTTTAATTTGAAAAAGCTGGAATTAGTTGGAAATCCTGGGAAGATTGGCAGCTGTT
The DNA here is from genome assembly GCF_027474105.1 of Poeciliopsis prolifica. Classification (NCBI taxonomy): domain Eukaryota; kingdom Metazoa; phylum Chordata; class Actinopteri; order Cyprinodontiformes; family Poeciliidae; genus Poeciliopsis; species Poeciliopsis prolifica. The sequence goes on from NW_026562376.1 coordinate 21,532,501, forward strand.
TAAAAGCTTTCCAGTGGTGAATGACCTTTATCTCTGTGGGATAGTGGACTTTTAATTGTTCATAAATGGTCTTCCAACCTTTCCTGGATTAACAGGCAACAATTGCTTCTCTAAGGTCATTGCTGATTACTTTCCTCGGCATTGTGTAAACACACACCGAAATGCAGTCGCAACCTCAGGGCTGTCATTGACTGGATAGTGACTGAAGTTATGGAAAGAAAATTCTAGAAAATGTTCTTCTTTGTCACATTATTTCTTTGCCACTTTTTTTCTCACAAGTTTGAGTCATCTTTTGTGAATGGGTCACATGTGGTGGAACTGGTTGAGTGTTTTTTTTGCAATAATTTTAGAGCCTGGTAAAAGCCAGGCCCATTTTAGTATTTTCAAACCTTAGAATTAAAAATGGGTATAATTTGGGGTTTGTTTTTGTCGGTTTGTGCACAATAAGGCTAATATATTTTTTTTATTGTATTAGCATGTGTGATGTTAAGCATGAACCGGCTTGGGACTTTATTTGGTTTCATTTTGAGTATGACACCAAAACTAAATACTATTCTTTCACGATTCCATGCTACTCCATGTCCAGCTATATAATTACATGTATAATAATCGCATGTATCAACTCACCAATGATAGAGACTAATGAGCAATGAATTATAGTGATACACAGCTTAGCTGCAGCAGACAGCATGATTAAAACATGCATAACTGTCTCATGCTGATGAGCGATGACCGTTCTGGACCGCATATGGCCAGAGTCGTAAATAGGAGCCAGACTAAATCAAACTGGCGCCTCGGACCATAATGGCTGCACAAACAGCTTCTCAGATCCAATCAATACAGTGATTCAATTCTCACCGTATTTAGTCCCATTGCTGTGTCTCTCTGAAGCAATAATTACTTATTACTTATTGTCATTGTTTCCTGTTCTTTGACGCTTGATAACTGTCAATATCACAGACAGACAGTGTGGCAGAATGGGAAGTCCTGCTTAACTGTGCAATAAAATGAGGATCACAACAGTCCGGGGGCAGAGATGAATCATCCAGGCATCTACTTCATGGTGCAGAAGTGAGGAGGAGGAAAGAGAGAGTGCAAAGAAAACGAGGGGACAGTGGAGCAGAGCAAAGCGAGCGACGAGACTGAAAAGTCAAAGGGGGAAGATGAAAAAAACATTGCCCTGAGGGGCAAACGGTAAGGGGAGAAGCAAAAAAATAAATAAATATAACCAAACAGAAGAAAAAAATACTGAAAGGAAATCCAGGAAGTGAGGCTGGCGTATGACTGAGAGGAGAGGCAGCGGCTGAGAAGAAACTGAGCAGAAAGATAAAAGGAAAAGGGGAAATGTGGAGGAGACGAAAAGGGCAGATCGATGTGAGGAAATAAAGCAGAGAATTACACCGACTAAACGCAGAAGGAAAACGATTGTTAAAATTCTGAAACTCTCTTTGAGTTCTTCGTTTTCTAAACGACAACTGGGACATTCATGCATTTTTTTTTTTCTAACACCGCATGATCTTCCTCTGAGCCATTCGGATGGGGAATCAACCAAGTCAGGATGAATGGATGGATGGAGCTGTCATTAGTTGGAAATTGGCCACAGTACAACCAATTGCTGCTACTCTAAAAATCAGCAATCTCACCTAATATGAGGACTAACTTTTCAGCACATCTCGAAACAGAGGAAGAGAATCTTTCGCATGTAAAATGCAGAGCAAAGTCAGGCAGGTCAAGGTGCTTTGTGAGCTGAGACCATGGCAGGCTCCGTAAACTCGGGACGCTTTCATCAATTCATGCTCTATGTCAGGAAGTAAGGACACAAGCACCCAGGAAATTCGCCAACACACGTACACACGCAAACACACACACGCAGAGTCATGCTGAGATTTCGCTCTGGCAGACAGGCTGAAGGCTGAGATTCTCCTGCAGAAGCACAACAAAGCCTCTCTAGGGGTTTAGCTCTGTGGCACTGCAGACTGAAGGCAGAGATTTAACACACAGAGGCACGTCAGGCAGGCAATGTCAGCCAGACAGATCACAGTGGAGGGGAGAGAAGACACCATTAATACTACAGATGGAAAGTGTGAGAGCAACTCTGGTCGCACTGCTTGTCACGCTCGCGGAGCCGACCAGCTGAGAGGATGGATGTGGAGAGGAGAGGGCACTGGTCTGGTGGCGATACTTCATTCAGAAAAGACAAGTCTACCCAACTCCTGTTCGAATGCTTGTGTTTCCAGGCCTGACAGAGGTGGAGGACACCCAGTTAGCATGAAGCATCCGCACCTCAATCAGTGAGAATTAGGTCAAATTTAACCCGGGTGGCTGTTTGTGAAAACGTGAATTGTGAAATGATTGTCAGCTCAAGCTGCAAAATATAGCTAGCCATTGCTTCTGTAAAGAGAAACATCGACTCGATACAAGTACGAAACTGTTAGCCTGCATTTTGGATTCTCTGTATTTCTTGTTCGTTTCGTAGAAAGGACACCTCGGGGAGCGCTTCGGTGTTGAGCCGTGTCTCTTTCTCAGATGGAGCCATTGGTGGAGCAGCGCTGTCAAAATCCGAGTGTACTCCATGGGTTTTCTTTCCTGCAGGACGTATTCACGCCCCGGTTCTCTGTGTTTAAATATTTCCCTTTGAAGCAATTGGTGTAGATAATATTGACATTAATGACGTGAAAGCTTCTTGTTTATTCACGTAGAAATTACGTCTTGAGCAGCGATATTGTCTTTAACAGAGCAATTGACGGAGCTGTTGCTGCTATTACCTTGTAATGTCTTTGGACTATATTGTTTTGCAAAAAACTGAATTTCAATTTGATTTGGACCAAAGTAAATTATACATGTGGCCAAATATGCATTGGACCTGTTTTACTTGCAAGGTGCCTTTGAACTTGTGATGTAATAAAACTGAAGTCAATTTTATAAGTAATTAATTTTAACGGCCCCCCCGGACTCTTAATTTATTTTGTCTTTAACTGCAGGTGATGCGTTTAAAGCCACACACAATAACAAGGCAGCCTGCATCGACTGCAGCACCTTTTTCTTTTTTTACGCCTTGGAGTCAGACAGGAAGAAAACCGACCGTCAGCAGACCACCACTGTCACGACCATAAACGGCAACCCTGGAAACTGGAGGCTTCATTACATCACAACTTACAACTAATGCCACAGCAAACTCTCTGTACCTACCGGAAAGACCGGCAGTTTCCATGGGAACAAGACAGAACAAGAAAAAGAGAGGGATGGAGAGACACGGGAGAGGATGGATCCTGGGGGTGTCGAGAAACAAAGACGAGCAGAAAGACGGAGATCTGTTTTTGTGTGTGTGTGTGTTTGCCACAGGAGAAAATAATTCAACCTTATATGCAGGGATAGGAAAGAGACAAGCATCCATACGGTCTGCGTTTTGGACGTGGACAATCCAGGCCGTCAGCAGAGGTTAAATAAGGATGTTTACTCTGAAGAGAGTCCCTGAATGCTCCGTCAACCCCTCAGGAGTCTGTGTCCTCCGAGACCATGTGGGGGCCACACAGGGATCAGTAAACAACACTGTGAACAGAAGCCACTCCTAACAGCGGTCACTGTGCAGCTTCACTCGTCCCTCAACACCAGCTGTTATATGAGCGCTACGTCAGTGAAATGTCTCTCAATTTGTCTGGAGGAGTCACCGAATTCATCTCCCTGAGCCACACAAACAAAACGCCAAAATAACCTTCAGATGAGAAAGAAAGCGTTTGACAGTTCAGTGAACGCGGCTTTTTCTGCTCTTTAAATATTAATAATCTTTTGAAGGATATCATGAACACATTCCTAAGGGTTGTTTCAAGGTACCTGGTGTTGACTCGTCTCTCCGAAGTTCTGCATTTGTTTTCAAGCTTGAGCTGAAAGCAAACAACCCTGATAACCACACAGCTTCTTGAACAATTACTCTCTTCACAAGAAATGACCGAGAGTGTGGAAGCATTACTTAACAACGAGATTGAGAAGCAAATGGCGTTCAAACAAGAAGCAAAAATAACCTCATGACACCATTCTTTACCCTTCAGGGCTGTTATTCAACAGACCCACTATTGTTTAGCACTTTAGCTGGAGCTAAAGTGGAATATTTTAGAAATTACATTGCTCAAGTGTGACCTTGACCCATTTTTCTTTAAATTTTGAATTGGTCCTGCCTGCTGCATTCTGACCTCCAGATTTCCAGACGATTTGAATGGGGCATCCGAGCAGTTTTGATTTCTTTCACTAAAAATAATTAAGATTTTTCTATGACTCTGTGCTGGAAACTATTGTCTTGCTTAGAAATACATCATCTTCAGATTGTTATCCAGGAAGGTCCTGGTGTTTCTCTCATTCCTTCTAGTATACAAAGTCTGCCAGCACCATAAGCTGAAAATATTAAAACTGAGAAAAAAATTGGACGTGTTCAGTAATTATTTCTACCCACTATTTGCTGCTTGCGGTCTTGACTCCTGGTCGGGTGTCCAAATGTAAATCAGTCTCAGGGTTGGGACATAGAGCAGTTCAGTCATCTTGACAACTAGCAGACCATAAACAAACTTCACCTAAGGTGTTGAGGGTCCTAAATTTCTGAGAGGGCTATGAGAGTTTGGTTAGCTCAGTTTTTAATTTGTAATTTTTTAAATTTCATTGCTGCTCAATAAGACCAGTTATGCAACAAGAGCAACGTTCGTCTCTCTCCTTCTTTGCAGAACAAACACGGGATCCGGCGTCTTTAAAAACTCTCTCTCAAAGTGAAAGAAGTGTAAAAAGGGATCAAACAGTGCAGCTGTAAAAAGCTGACGCTTTGGCTCCAGTTACTGACCAAGTCCCAGGTGTATCTTTAGAGTGTCTTTGCTGTGCTCTACGGTCATGACATCAAGGCGTTGCCCATGGAAACAGTCGCTGAGGCTGCTTCAGCTCGTTATCAGACAACAGGTCACTAAAAGTAAATATTGACGACATGCAGATCATTTTAAAGTGCTGCAAAGTGGCGTTTCTGCTTTACTGCAAAAGGTGTTTTTCTGCTAGTTTTCATTTTCGGTTCATTTTTTTAAACTTGTCTCATTTCTTGAGTGAATATTTTTGTCATAATTTATGAGGCAAATGGCAGATTGAAGTGCAGACAGTTTTAATAGTCATATGATGATTTAATAATGGAAACCAAAAGCTTTTACAGGACAACACCGGAGAAGGGTAGCGCATGTCTGGACGTAGGAAGTTAGAAAAATAGCTCCAGTGGGAAAATATATACAAATACACACAAGGGTAATTAAGAGGATGAGGAACAGCTGGGACTAATTTCTGGGGAAGGAAAAGACATTGAGTAGGTAGCACAAACATGACTGAGGTAAAAATACGATCCACAATGCTCAACAAAACGCAAATACTCAAGAATCATGACAATTTGTTGGTTTGTTTCACTGTTTTCTGTATCTTCTCAGTCATTTTCTTGCATATTGTTGACATTTTATGGTTATTGTCTGTCCTTTAGTTTATTCCATGATACTTTTTAAGTCTGCTATCCTTTAGAATTGCCTTATATGATTCTTGTCAAACTGCAAAATAATTTTTTTGCCTCCTTGTTCTTGTTTTTTTTTTTTTGTTTTTTGTTTTTTTTAATGATCTCCTTGTGATGGATGTGTGGCACTCGCTGTCTGTCGGTGCCCATTAATCATTCCCTGCTAAACAGCATCCACCTGTTTGTGTGAAGCAGAAATTGTTCATGGATGTAATAGTAATGATTAGGTGACATTTGCAAAGGTCACCATGCGTATGTTTGTGTGTTCCTTTCTGGAAATCCACCAGCAATAAGGAGCTAAATGGTTGTCAGAGCAACAAAGAACCCATCTCCAAACGCCTTCTCGCAGTCTCTCCTTCCCTCCCTGTCATCTCGCACTGCTCCTCCACGGTGTGTTTGTCTGCCTGTGTCCTCGCAGGCCTCCCGAGCGCGCAGCACGCCGAGTTGTGGGAGCGTGCGACGGAGAGGAACCAGAAATACATTGCGATGCTGACCTACATTCTCGCTACCAGACACTTCAGCAGCGCAGATGTTGCTCCATCCCGTCATTCCTTAGCTGCAACATGCGACCACAACATCTGCCTGCACCGATGGCAGCCTCGTTTTGAGCTTCTGTGCACATCCAACGAACGCTACCCATCACAAGGTCTTGTTTGTGTTTGCTTGTGTGCACTGGTGATGGGGAGTGTAGGAGGATTTGCAGCGATTTCTGTGCTTAAAGTGGCACCTGACTTATTAAGTGTCCACGTTTCTGTTAGGAGTGTGGACGCCACTGCACTCCTGTTAATAATCTGCATCCGGTAGGCTCTTTTCAGCCCTCCAAATCCTAAACCTGATGATGCAAGCATCAGGGATGAAGACTTATTTCAGGCTCTGCATGTTTAATATTTCTCGAGTCGAGCTGCAGCCTGGTCTCATTGCTTTGTCTCCACAAGTGCAGCACAGAAAATTCCTTAATATACTGTTATTGAAAATGTTTCAGGCTTCATTGTTAGGTGTTGGTCAAGATTAAAAAAATATATTAACTTCCACAGTTCATCAAATGGCAACCTCGAACTTCAACATATTGCATTGGATTTGATGTAACTTCCTGGGAAGTGGAAGGAAATTGACACATGGCCTTAAAAAAAATGCTCTCTTAACACCAAACTGCAGTGTGGCGTGCATTTGTATTCAGGACTCCTGAGTCAAGATTTTGTAGAGCCACCTATAATTACAGCTTTGCTCATGTGCAGACTGATGATATCTTTGCCCATTCAGCCTTGCAGAACAGCTAAAGTTCAATCAGAAAGAGATAAATTGTAGTTAGAGGATCTGTGAACATCAGTTTTCAAATCTTTGCCACAGATTCTCAATTGGCTTGGACTTGTCTGGGTCATTCTAACACACGAGCATGCTTTAATATAAACCACTGCATTGTCGCTCTAGTTATGGTTACGCTTGTTGTCCTGAGCCTCCACCAGTTTCTTTTGTCTTTCGTGTCTTAAGTCACATTCATCTTCCTGCCAGCTCTGACCAGATGATCCCCACGACGTCATTCTGCCTCCACCATGTTTCACCGTGGGAATGATGTGCAGGGTCGATGTAGTTTTTGTGTAGGTCGATCTGATGCAGATCAAATGCACAATGTTTGGTGCCATCTGACCAGCGCACCTCCTTCCACATGCTTTATGTTTTCTGCATGTCTCACAGCTAGCCGCATCATTTTAAAGGTCAGATCGTGCCTTGTGAGCTTTGCAGTAGTGGCATCCTCTCTGCTTGCGAATGATGACATGAAAAGTGTTTTGTGACATCTTCCACGCTTGGGATGTTACTTTAAACTCTAATATTTCTTTCAAATTCTGCAAATCCTCATCCCTGACTGGTCTGCTGTGTTCCTTCGTTGTCCTGATGGCGTTTGCTCTGTAATCTTCTTAACAAACCTCCACAAAACATCTGAATTTATGTCACACAAATATTAGGTAGGTGACATTTGAATACAGTTATATTTTCTTTAGGGCTATTAGAGTGAATATAAAGCACTTAATGCATGCATATCGCATATTTGAGAAATTAAATATTAAATGAATAATGATAATAACTCTCCTAAAACTCCTCTTGCATAGTTTCCATGCATTGTTATCAGGGGTTGGAGTAATTTGGGGTGCTGCATGCTTTTTGCGACCTTTTTATTAAGATTTTACTAAAAGGTCGCTGCTGTGGATGAATAGCTAAAGTGATTTCTGTCTTAATCTTATCGAACTTATGCTGTTCATGTGTTTGTTGCCCCGTACGCAGGAGATGGAGTTTAAGGTTCCAGCGGCATTTACTTCAGCTTCCTGTCACATCGACAAACAGCAGCATGTTCAAAAAAGAAAAGAACAAAAAAACAAACAAAAAACCCCACAACACCACAGATAAAAAAAAAAAAATCCCCAGGCCTGTCTCTGTGAATGTTTGCTTCAGAGCTGAAAACAAACTCGATGTTCTTGTTCTCTCTTAATGATGAATAATGTGCCGGACTAATCTTCCAGGCGGGAAGAAATTCTTCTGAATGAGTACAACGCCACTTCACTATTTACATTTAAATTAAAAAGCACCTGCGTGCGGAGGTGAGGGATTTGCTTTGTCTGTAATCTGAGAACAATGGCGAGCAGCAGACATCCACTCATGACGCAGGGCGGAGGGGCTGGGTGGTGACAGATGAAGTGATGGTGTTCCTGAGTGATTGCTTTGCATCTCGGAAAGGCGAGTGACGCTGAGAGGGGGCGTTTTCAGTGGAGTTTGAGTTTCAGCGTTAAATATCGGATATTATGCGCTAACGTCATATATTTAAGTTTATTTTTCAAAGTCCATAAGCAACGAATTTGTAAAAATTAATTCATGTCACGCTCACGAGATTAAACGTTTTGAAAGTTGTGTTGGAAGTTCGACGGATGAATGTGAAAAACATATTTCCTCCACTGCGAGGCTTTTAAAGTCACTTAATGGTTTGTGGCCTCAATGTGCTTTTTACTTTTATGTGGGTTGCTTATTTTTAATTTCTATGGCAAGGGCTCACTCATTTTAAAAGAGGGATTTAGTTCTTTGGTTTAGTGCTGAAAATAGTAATAAATCTTATTTGAACTTCCTTAGCGTTCAAGAGAGCAATAGTCAGTTATTTCCCACTGAAATTGAACAAAAGACTCACGATTCATCTAAAAAAAAAACATAAAAATCTGACTCATTTTCAACGGTAGAATACTCTTAAATTGACCTGATAGCGGTGACAAATGAAATCAATGACAGGACCAGCTATGGCTGCCGAGATATGTGCAAGAACAAAAGGCCTCCAGAAGCATCGAGTGAGTCCTGCTATTGTTTCAGTCCCTGTTCTGCTCAAACTATCAATGTAATTAGGCGTTGAGAATGCTTCTGCACTTTCGAGGGCACCGCTGGGGGAATCAGCAGCCAAGGTCGGCGGGGATTAAGCGTGTTGGTCAGAAAAAGAGTGCAAATGCTGTATTGATTAAGCACTGATGCCGTATTGACGAAATGTGTCAATAAGGAGTTGGGAGGGTTGAGGGAGGCCCCCTGCTCTGAGGAATGAGTGTGGCTGACTGATAGGTATACGGTAAAGATTGTTAAAGCACTCGGTAAGACGGTAAAGTCAATTATCTGTTTGTGTTGGGATGTTCTGGATAAAAAGCTTCGCTATGAAAGCTGCACCACGCTAACACCCCGACACAATGAGCTAAACTTATCCTGCTTGGGATTATTTCAACCAATAATCGGTTCCCTTTTGCTCTCGGCCCACTTGGTCTCATTCCTGTGGGTTTTTTTTTTTTTGGACGTATTAATCACTCAGAGTCCAGTCAGGCCTCCAACTTTAGCTCACTTATTATTTCATGCCTTCATGCCTCTCACTGACACCAGATGTGGAACATCAAATCTAATCAAAGCAATTATGATTCATCAGAGCCCGGCCTTCTGCAAGCAGAACTAAATCAAAGCAGAAAAAGTCAGATGTTAGACAACACGGCCGGTCCCCACAGCCGGAGACAGATGGATACTTTGCTTCATTTTAGGGGTTTATCGCCCTGGCTTTGGAAAACACAAAATGGACATTTGTAAGCACAAATCTATTACATGCCAATAAGACGTTTCCCAGCTAGTCAGGAGGAGAATTCACCAGAAAACTGTGAAACAGCTGCTGCCCAAAAAGGGGCAAAACGCAGGGCAGAGAGCTGCGGCAGGAAAGGTTTGGACCGGTCCAGGAAAAATCCAGACAAGAATTTGTGCCGCATTTTGCAAAGCGATGTTGACCGACACTCTTCATTCAGACAGAGCTCCTTTCCAAAGAACAGCGAATCGAAACTTCAGCCTGTTGGTGCATAAAACTGGTGGAGAAAAACTCTGTGCTTCTGACAAATATAAGTGCAGTAAAGGATTATTCAACAAAGCACTGACTCATAAAGGCGAATACAAACACTTCTCAAAAATGTTGAACACCGAAAATCCTTTTCATTCCACTTAGTTATTGTATGCTTTTCATTGATCTATCACAAAGCACTGCACTTGATGTTAATGCTGGCTTCCAACATAATGCTTTGTTCACACATGAACAAAGCATGACTCCTAAAACAGCTAAATTAAAGTTTGAATCTATCATGTTGATCAACCGCAAGCAAAACTCTTTGCCAGTGAGTGACAGAGAAAATAAGCACCGTAGCCTCCAGGCGTAATAGAAAATTAGTTGATGGCTCCATTTTGTTAATGCGTCTATATTAAGATTGTTTCACTGATCTCATCTGCAGACTGCAGCTCCTCGATGTGCAGTCCAAGCAGACATATGTTGTGTCAGCAGAGGCACAGAGATGTTCAGATTCGCATTGTAGAAACATGAGTGAGTTTTGTAAAACCCCCCTCAAATCTGCTTAGGTTCCAGTACCAAGCGGCAGTCATTTAATGCGGCCCGTTGTGGTGCATTTGACCTCCGACCAGCACCGGCCCAAAAGATAAATGGGAGGCGTCTTTACTGCTGCTGCTTTCTGCAGGCGTGTTTAGCAGAGGATGCAATCCTCAAGACAAGGCAGGTAACTGCATTACGGATGCAGCTGCGGCGCTGTCGGCGGTTTGAGTCGTGATTAACATCGGCCCGTGTCTTTGTCTGGAATCTTAAAAAGAGAATCTGTTCTCTCTCCTAAAGATTGTTTGGTGCGATTGCTCACGCCCAGGCTCCCTTTTTGTCCTCACAAACACAACCACGGTCTCAGAGCAAGCAGAGAGAAGACACATGTGGCCCGTCTGATTAAGAGCCATTTTATTTTTTAAAAATACTCACAAAGAAAAGATACGACTCTCTCCCGAGATCACATCGGAGAACAAAACAAGTATTTTTGTGCGTGAGCTGCTTGGTTTATGGCGCCTGGGCGAGAATTTGTTCCATTGCGGCTTCGGTGCTAAAGCTGAATTTCATATGAACTGATACTTCAGGAAAATGTGGAGCTGAAGTGCGTCGCTCAGTGCCTTACAGAGGTATTTACTGAAAAGCTACAATTTCAATCTATTTCATTGGGATTCAGATCAACAAAAAGTTGTTGATGGGTGTGTGGAATTCCCATTTGTGTCTGGATCTGGACTTTGACTGGGCCATTACGACGCATGGATAGGTTTGGAATTCATTTATTCTCTTGTGGCTCCAGTTGGACGTTTGCATGGAGATTAAAAAGTCCTCTTTCAGTCTCATCTATTTCAGAGCACCTTCTTCCACGTCTGCTGTCACTCTGCATGGCAAGCCGTAAACAGGATTTCAATAATTCAGCCATCATAGCACTCTTCCTTAAAGGCCAGGTTTGTCCACAGCGCAACTAATAATCGTCTCGTCAACATGTCTGCCCATCAGAGCTGTGAATCTGAGCTGGTATCAGAGTGAAGGAAGAGATTTTTAGATTGGCAGTGTTTTTTTTTCACTTGACTATTATGCAATATCTTGTGTTAATCTATCACGTAAACCAGCAGTGAAATATATTTAAGTTCTTCATTGTAGCCTGTCAAAATGTGGAAAAGCTCCAGTAGTATTCGCAATATTGAAAAGCTTACAGCCGAGTTAATGTTGCTTCAAATGTCAAGAATTTATCTGATCAGCTTTAACTCGTGAAATGTCAGTCATCTAAGTGCCTTAAGTATCGAATTGTTTCTTCTCAAAGAAACCTGAAAACTGCAACAAAAAGAGCAGAAAGAGCAACTTGGAGGGCTAAAACATGGAAGTTTCTCATAAATACAAAGTCAACTTAAAATGCTTTGCAAGGTCAAAATGAATCCGCAGAGAATGAACTCTGACGCTACTTCGCGAGAGCTGGCCCCTCTGTTTTCAGCAAGTTATAAAGAACCAGTCTAAAAAACACCAAAAGTTAAAAATATATTTTAATAAAAATTATTTTGCACTGGAAACATGCAAAATGTCGTGTTTCACTGACAATCTGTTTCAGCAAAAGGATGACTTTTTCTTTAAAAAAAAACTTAGAAATGGATCGGCTTGTGAATACTATTTGCAATGCATATAAACTGCATTTTCAAATAATTATTTCATTTATTAGGGGGAGACCGAGCCAGCAAAGATGTGAAACATAGATCTTAAAAACTGAATAATCCTAATTATTATTCATCTAATGTGACAACGAATGGACCTTTTCATGATTTAACTCCAGAGAACTCAGGTGTAGAGGACCATTATATTTTCACACAGTGTAAGGTTTGTCTCAATATCTATGTTCTCTTCATAAAATGAATCATGATTTGCTCTTTATCTCTGGTTATCTTTGGCTTATATCAAAAAGTATTTCTGATCAGAAACATGTCATTGGGGTGAAAGAAAAAAGGAAAAACAGAAGAAAGTCATAGCAGAGCACCGCTAACAAACTTTGATTCAAATAAACGAGATCCCTCTCACAATTTTGTATTCTGACGACTCTTCATAGACCATCCACACATCGAGGCAGACATTGCTTGGTGATTTCCCACAGCGGGTTGAATTTTTCAATATCAGTTAAAAGTCTTTAATTTATGGCATTGGGATGGTGGAGGCGGGGTTAACAAAAGAGCGATGCCACATGTGAAAAAGCACATGATTCTCATTGTCTTTAAATGGAAACATATCTTGTTTTGGGTTTTTTTTTTTTTGAGCTGGTTCCCCGAAAGCAATAAGCTGCAGAGCTCTGAAATGCCCCAAAATCAAACATTTTGTGTGTAAATATGCAACTGAATCATGTATAAAGATGAGAGGAAAAAGTGAGAAAAAAAAAAACAGGTCTAAAAGATTATGTGTGTATTTATGGCAGAAGACAGCCACAGTTACACGTGTCTTAAATATGCTGGATTTGTACTTGCTGCCACAATTAAATGTAGCACCGCAGCAACACTTGTAATTTTAGCCTGAGGATGGTTGTAATTTTGTAAAACAGTCACCCAAACAGACAGCAAGTGTGAGAAACAAGATGTGGGCTGAACTGTGCTTTTTGTTAGGGTGAGCAAATAACTACAACTCTAACCGCAGGATTTCTCTACAATCGCCAACAACCACTAAGTGAATGCATGGGAAGGTCAAAGACTGTGTGTTTCTTCGAAAACGTGTCGAAATGTGTTTTCTTTAGACCTTTGCGCAGAAGAACATTTCTAAACGTGAATGCGAGAATTGATACAAACGGGATTGCTTTAGGAATTCGAACCAAAATGAAGAAGAACGGATGCAAAGCGCCGTCCAGGTTCGTCCTGACCAGGGTCACCGGGTCACTGGGGCCCACTGCATCGACAATGGGAGGAAACTAGAGTGGGATCTGAACCTCTCTGAACAGAGACAAATGCTAGGATGAAGATAACTTCAAAAACAACATACTTCAGTTTGGCAGACTGGTCATGAAAAGTTAAAAAAATATATATATTTGTGTCATTGCCAAGTCCAGAGTTAATTACTTTATTCTAATTTTCTGACAGGGCCCTGTCAGAAAACACAAATCCTAATTACTGAAAAATTAAAACTTAAGGGCGGTTCAAATTTAGTTTGCTGCTCTTCACTTTAGATTCTGTATCACAATATAAGTTTTTGTTAGATGTTACATTTCCGTGTTTTTATTTATACATTCAAACTCATCTATCAACATGATGATCTCAGGTATTTCCTCCAAGTGTAATAACGGCCATGATGACTAAATATTTCATTTTTGGTTGAACTAGATCACAGGACATGGTGGCTAAAATCCAGGGCTTTTCTCCATTTTTTCTCCAGATTTGAAAACTGTAATCTTGCTTTTTATCCTGCATTTACTTTAAATTGTTCAATTAATTCTTCTATCTTCAGATCAACACAAACACATTCGTCTCAGGGACTCTGTCTCCTGCCTGAAAATTTTGATGTATGGACTTTCTCATAGTTTTTTTTTCTTTTTTAATTCATTTCAATAATTCTTGAAATGAATTATTGAAATATATCTGAATATGTGCTACATATTCAGACATGTAGTTTCTGAACTTGACCCAGACCGGAGGAGCTGCACAATTCTCCTCCTGATGTGTTAGCTGATTTTTGTGAAAGCTTTTAATGACGGAACAAAAGTTGCCGACGTAAAATTGATCTTTGCTTAATTGAGTAAGTAAAGTGAGTTTTTAGCCTGTTTCATTTTGAAACAGTGGAATTTGAAATGCAAACCTCGTTATTTGTTTAAACCCATGAAGACATGTTGACAAGCCACAGAAGTTTTTGTTTTTTGTTTTTTTTGTTTGCGTTTTGCATCTGCAGGCTGCTGAGCCGCATCAGTGGTCTCAGCAAAATAAACGAGGGCCCTGCGACTGAAGCAAAAAACGGTAGCCAGGTTCCTCCCCCCCCCCCAAAAAGAAAACTGTCTGGACTAGATATAACTAAAGTAAAAGGTCACGCTTGATTTAATCCATCAAGTTTTGATGGATTAAAAGCGGTAAAACTCGTCAGAGAAGCAACAAATCATTTGTAACAGATTTAATGTTGTGACACTTTGGAGATTGTTTAGATTGTATCTGGCAGCTACAAACAGAACTTTAATGATGAACAATGTGAGTTAGACATGTACTTTCACTAGGCCATTTTAAATCAATCTCATGCTTCAATCTAAACTGTACTGACACTAACTGCTGTTAGTGTTAGTCGTTTTGTGAACTTATAAATGTGGCAATCCCTCTGCATCGCAGCTGTTTTCACTTCTTTGTCAGCTTGGGCTTTTTTTTTCTCAAATCATATCAAGTCAAGTCAAAATGTATTTCTTTTTTATATTTAAAGCAACAATAGTGGACTGAAGTGCAACAAATACATAAAATCGCCAGTAGCTCTCAGAGTTAAAATACAATAAAGACAAAACCAGGTAAAATAAGATACAAAATAACCAAAATAGTACAATAGTACAACTAATACAATGAGATGCATCAATCTGAAACTACTGTAAATCTTCCTAGTTAATTGTGTCTGTAATCGAGGGGATCTTTCAGTGGTTTATAATCATTACTCTTATTACTAGTTGTTGTTTGCAGATACTCTAAGGCCATAGTTGTTCTGGCTCTATTCTACAAAGATCTGGTTATTTCTTCTTTCTTTTTTTTTTTTTTCTCATCTCGATTCCCTAAATTATGTTTACTTCTGGACATTTATCTTGTTTGCTTCATGGTTTTAAATTTGCAAGCCTTCCATCTCTTTTTACACTTCCTTTGGATCCCCTTGTAGCTATATGTGTCTGTTTTTAGTGCCTTTGGATTACTCCTGTTTGTCTCTGTGTTTCTGTTTTGCATCTTTGTCTTGTTTTGTAGGCTCTAAAGAACCTCGAGCTCCTAGGCCCGTCAGGACCGCCGGTAATCCTTGCGTCCTTTGTGCTGTGTGATGGAGAAAAGGGTATTATTTTGCATTTTATGTGGGATTAAAAGATCTTAAGACGTCTTAGGTTTAACCCGGTGAACTCTGCAGGAACTGGGCTCATCCACAAATGCCCTCGGCGGCTGTCCAACTGTAAATCAAAGGAGCGACTTAGCTATTAACACGCTGCTGCTCACTGCAGTTTATTTGTTTGCTAGAGGCCCCTTCGTTCAACTTTGCAATCGAACATGGGCGCCTTTCTTAATTTCATCCGTTTTCCACTGACTCCCTCCCCGGCTTTGGAGTTGTTATCTGCCTCCATAGATATGAAAGCACCTCAGAGTTGCTAGGCAATGTAAGAAGGGCAAAAACAGCTGAGATGTTGACGTCTGACTTGCTGTCATCCTGCTGTGAGCCGGTCAGGGCTTTGGTAATGAGAGCCTGGGGACCTGGCCCGACCTGCTGCACGCATGTGAGAGAGCAGGGAGACGGTGTTCATCATGTTGCTTGGTTACTTTACTCTGGGCATTTCAGGATGTTTGATTGCAGTGGAGCCAGCTGCAGCGCAGCCACGTTTGCAGGGATAATAAAAGTCAAGCGTTTAGTCAGAGTCATGTGGATCTAACTGACATGATTACATGCAAATTTCTTGGAAAATTTGCACCACCAACGGAAGCCGTACTCTGCATCATATGACCGCAGCTTGTACATCTGTGACCATTATTTTGGTTCATATTGAGCTCATTTAGTTTTTAATAGCCAGTTTTGGTTGTTTAGTTGGCCCCAAATTAAACTGTTTATATCTATTTAATGACCATCTATGTCCCCGATACTAATAAATAGAGTTGCACTGATCAGACTTCTACCGGTTTCTGGGTTTCTTTGACTTGTTGGCTCTCTGATCAATGCCTTGCATCATAGGATGGATTGAACAGAGCTCTGTGAGACATTCAGATCCAGGGATGTGGTTTTATAACCTTACTTCGCTACAGACGTCTCTATATATGTCTCACTAAGTTGGTCGCTGTGTTCCTCGGTTTTTATGAAGCTGTTTGTTCATTAATGCTGTCAGACAAACCCAGAGGCCTTCACAGAACAGCTGGACTCTTAATGAGACAAAAATTATGTAAAGGTTCATTGTTTTTAATAATTACGTGAATTTTAAATAAAGTTTCATTTTTATTTGGGGTTGTCAGATTAAAGATGCATCAGAAATATACAATGTTTATGTTTTTCAAAATCTTTTTTAGCATAAAGCAAAATCTACAATTTTCCATCCACTTCCCTTGCGCACTACTTTCTGTTGATTCATCATATAAGATACAGATTGTGGTTGCAGTAAAACAATTTGACAAACTATGCAAGGGGTATAAATACCTACATTTTAGGCTTAGCTGTGGTCCATTTCCCAGAAAGGTCGGCTACGGGTTGCCCTGTACCTGTGCAGGCCTATATTCGTGTCTGCACAGGTGTGTTCGTGCAAAAACAGAGACATATTGGAGAGATAAGCGAGCTGAAGATTAGCGAGCGGGAACAACGCTCTCAACCCTCGGTTCTCCAGCCTCGCCCTCCTCCATCCCTCTCCGCCCTCCTTCCACTCTAATCGCACAGCTAATTGACTCAGCCAGATTTGGCAAGAGGCTTATTAGTGTCATTTCACACAACAAGGAATGACCTATGCATATGGTGCAGTGGTGACAGTCAAGATGGAGTGCACGCTTCATGGTTCGAATCCAATATGACCTATGAACGGCCCTACACTGGTCTCATTTTCAGCCAAAACCTGCAGAAGGTAAAAAGTATAATAATTATACTTCATCCCAGTGTGTGTCCAGTAGACGCATGAAGAAGCAGATGTTTCAGTGCCTCAACTTCCCTGTAATGCAGTGAATATTAATGGCACCACGTTAGCGTTATACTGCAGCAGGTAAATAAAGTCTGGGTGCTCGGAAGCATCTGGCGCCTCCAAGGAGGGGAGCTGGGGGTCAAGGGGGGCCAAGAGAGTCCATGGTGTGATCAAGTGATTTGCATTTTAAATGCAGATTTGTTTGTGTCTATGAGTTCGATGGAGGGAGGTTGAGTTACTCTTTTTAAAATTTGGCCTGCAGTTTTGTCACTGTTCTCTGTGCCAAGCCTTCATATGATAAAAGTATTAGTATGTTCAGTTCTTTTTCTGGTTTGTGATGATAATATAATGAAATTACTTTCCTTTTTGATGAGCAACTCCAATATTCTTAAATGACCGCCATCCAGCCATCCATTTTAACACGTCATACAGCTACATGACCTCTACTTGTAATAGGTTGTAATAGGTTGCTGGCCACGTGCCCAGCAATATCATATACAGGTTTTTGTTTTTTTTATACATTTTTATTTTATTTACAAATTTCTGCCAAATATAAGCTGAAGACAGGTCTTTTCTTATTATTTATTTATTTGTGTTTATTACTGCCTAAGTCACTTTTTCCTCCTTTATATTTCAAAAATACTCATTCCTATTCCCGAAACCTGAAGACAGCAATTTTTACTTTCTCATTTTAAATTATTTTACTATTTCCCAACATAACATTGTGGCAACTCTAATATTTACATCACAGCTATCATTGTTTGCGTGCCATTCAAAGATTATGTGCGAACCCCCATCTAGTCACCCCTTTAAAAAAAAATTAACTTTTTGGAGCCACCCTAGTGATCGATCCAGCTGGGTTTGTGTGTCTGCAGATGGATTAGATAGATGTGTGTGTTTGTGCGGCAGATCCTTACCGCTGTGCGCGCTGAACCAGCGGGGCGCAATGTGCAGGGGTAAGGTGTCAGCCAGCGACCCCCGGGACCCCAAATAGAGCACCCCGTCCGTGTGATGCCCGCCGCCCCCGGAGTCCTGGTAGCCGGTCCCGTGGGGGGCCGCCGTCGTGCCCCCGGACCCTCCTCCGGCTCGGTCCGAGTCCGTCCCTCTCGGGGTGTAGAAGCCGAAGGGCACGGCGGGACTGTGTTCGATGCCCATCCCGGCCACGGAGCTCACCGAGCGGCTCCGCAGGCCCATGGTGCCGCTCGGCCGGTAGTGACCGAAGTGGGCCGAGGGTGGCACCGCGCTGTCATCCGAAGAGACGCCGGGGAAAGCACCCCGGGGCCGCCCTGCCGTGCTCTGCTTCCCCCCCATCCAAAGCGGGAGAGAAACGGGCGGGGGTTCTGGGTGGCTCGATCCGTAAAGGGGTCGAGAAAGCCCAAACAGGCTGTGCCCCCCCAACCCCCGCTTCCCTTCCCTCCCCTCGTTCCTGTCTGTCTCTCGGCCTGCCTGTCTCTCCGTCCGTCCGTCGGTCCGTGCGTCTCAGCAGACTCGTCAGCTCTGACTCTCCGCAGACGCAACAGCCCGTTTCCCTGCCGAGCGGAACATGAGCCAGCCCCGACGTCTGGATTCACCCCAGCCACCAGACAAATGAATATATCACAATTAAAAATAGATAGCCTCGACGCGACCGGAGGGGGTGGCCGCCGAGCCGAACCAAAATCCCCGCAAGGTTAAGCAGACGCACGCCGCTCTCCACCACCCCCCTCCCTCCCCGCCCCCCTGCGCGCCGTCCCAGCTGCTTCAGACGGCTGAATCACCCCGGCTGGTCCGGATCGCAGGAGCGCCGCAGTCTTCACTCCGCCGCTCTTCCACTCATCTGATCTCAGACATCGTGACAACTGTTGCTGTCTGTCTGACCGCCAGGACAAAAAAATAAATAAATAAATAAATCAAAATAAAAGACGGTCTGTCTTGGAAATAAATGACGTCGTCACTGAGCGCTGGTCCGGTCCGGTGAGCTCCAACCAGAGGACACTTCTTCTTCTTCTCCTCCTCCTCCTCTTTCGCCTCCTGCCCCCCTCCCCGGAGATCGGGGTCACAGTGAAGCCGCTCCCCTGCGCTCAGATCAGGCGCTCCTCTCCGCTCCTCTCCGCTCCTCGCCGCCGCCGCTGCTGCTGCTGCTGCTGACCAGACAATAGACGCGCTCAGTGCGCAAGCTCGGATCACAAACACAGACAGACCGGGAGTCGGTGCAGCGACACTTTGTTTTAATTCCTCGACATGGGATTGGCCTGGATTTTTCTGCGTGTGTGTGTGTGTGTGTGTGTGTGTGGGGTGTGTGTGTGTGTGTGTGTGTGTGTGTGTGTGTGTGTGTGTGTGTGTGTGTGTGTGTGTGTGTGTGTGGTGCGTGGTGCGTGCGTGTGTGTGTGTCGGGGTGGGGGTCTGATCTGCTGGATCAGACAGGGGGCATTTCAGGATAACCTGCGACAGGTGTGGTGAAGGTGAACTGGGCTATGTTCCAGTGACTGGAAGAAGAAAGTGTGATAAAATGTGTAATTTGCTTTTCTTACCTGCTTCCCCCAATTGAAACAGCTTCCTGCTAAGTCAATAAGTTCAGAATGGACAGATGAGGCCCCATAAACATAAAAAAATCTATTTTGTTATTGGTCGTTTATCAATAATATATATATTTTTTAATCCCAATAAGTGCTTTTTCTTTTTCTTTAGTGATATCTATCCCCTTTTTCGCTTACTGCCAGACTTAAATGTTCATATCATGAAGCAATCTGCTCTATCTGTTAACAGGTTGTGCCATACGTCTTTTAGTGTGATGTGGCCCACTCTTCTCTGCAGAACTGTTTCATCATGGCCACTCTGGAGGGCTTTCCTGCATGAATGGCATCATTTGAAGTCGTGCCAAAGCATCTGAGCTGCAGTCGAAATGTGGCGGCGGAAGTAAGAATGGTTATTGGCTTTCAAAAACTCTGCAACATGTCGATGCAACAACAAACCGGTTGACTTATTTATATCATGCAGACTGCATATACCCAATTAGGACAATATAAACTAACGTGGTTCAATATTTTATCAGTGAGTTAAAGAAAAGTCTCCGGCAGAATAAACTGACCATTTGGACAAACTGGATAAACAACAAATGATCAGCTCAAGCCATAAAGTTATTTATTATATTCACACCCCTTTAACTTTTCCACACTCTTTAACATTATATTTACACATTTGAGTGAATTCTATCTGAATCTTGCGATATAAACGATAGAGTGTTTTTAAAATGGAAAGAAAATGATGGTTTTGAAAATCTCTTGCGACAAATCTGAAAACGGTCGGCGAGTGTTTGTATCGAGCCAAAGTGAATAAGCTCAAGACTTTCAGATGTCTTCTTCTAAAAACGGACAATATCTATGAACACGCATTTTCAAGCCTCACCGAAGACTCTTGAATGAAATGAGACCAGGACTTGGACTGGGCCGATCCAGATGCTGAAACTGCACGGGTCTGAAACGTTCCAAGTGTAACTCCGGTTGTATGTTTGGGTTTGTGTCTTGCTGGACGCTGCTTTGGTAAAGCTGATCTATTCAATGCAAATAAAATACACACACATTTGTGGCTGCTTGTGCTTTTTTTTTTTCTAGCCCTACTTAATTAAGTAGGGCTAGAAAAGCTCCCACATCCAGCTGGGAGGTTTTGTTTGTTTGAAATTAGGAGTTTGAGCCTGTTGTCTGTTTTCTGTGTTTGGTTGAGCGTTTTTACCACTTGCAGGTCTCTTGCAAGTTGTCCTGGTCTTTCTCCCCAATAAGGTAAGCTATTGTAAAGTCCTTACCGTCACGCAGAAGGTGTTAATCTGTCCTGCTACAATGACAGCAGGCCTATAAATGGTCTACTCTCTGCTGCTCGGGCATGTAATCACACTCGCAGACTCAAATAAACCAAACACAATCCACTCGAGCAGGTCTCTTGTAAATTTAAGAGCCTGACAGGAAATACATAACGTAAATTCATCCAGGGAAAGATAGCAACTTTGTCGTGTCGACATCCTCCCTCTGTTGCGTTCTTGTAATCTTTTGAATGTATTTACCTGCTTTCTCGGGCTTTCAGGAAAGCAGGTAAATTCTAAGGTTTTCTTTCAAGTCCTCAAACATTAACAGAGGAAGGTTTCCCTTGTGTATTTAATCCACCTTATTGCTACACATAAATTATTCAGATATAAAAAGGCTCCTAACCTTAAATATTGAACCAATGTTGTGTCTTCAGGCACTTTGTTACCAGAATCTACCAAGGCCTCAAATCAATTTTGCTTCTGGTACAAAAAACATCAAATATAATGTAGTTAGATGGAAAACAGAATTCTAGCACTGAAAAAGCTGTTCTTCTGGAGCTGCTTGATTAAACCTTTGCATACTGAAAAGGAGCCTCACTGCATTTCCTCTGTTACTTAAGCAAATCAGGTCCTGTTCATCTGCTTGGCGTAGTTGTTTTTCGCCGCACTTCTTCCTTTGCCCTCCCCTTCCCTCATTTTTAAATCCCATGCTGCACAGCAAGTATGCTGCAAAGCTCTGGCACGAGGATGGGTGGTCCAAGTCCAAATTAATACTTTGAAAGTCCTATATTTAGCCTGGGAAACTTGCGATCGATGCTTGTTTAAAACAAAACATAAAAGTCTGTTGGCCGCTTGGAAGCAATACATAAAATTAGAGGTGGGCATTCAAACCAATGAGGCATGGATGGGTTAAAAACGCGTACCTTGAAACTGTTACAGTGAGAGGTGCAGTGTGGAAAAGAGAGAACATCACTCTACCCTGACTATCCAGTAAAACCCATCTATCTCTTTCTGCTACAACACAATATATACTTTCAGACCTCCTTAACTCATATTGGTCAGTCACACCAGCCTTCCAATAGTTGATGAAGCTCGCCAGTCCGTCACGGGACAAAACAGAGGAAAGAGGACAAACAAGCATGCGTGCCAACACCCCTACCTAAGTGCAATTTAGAGAGACCAATTCATCTTTCAGTCATGTTTCTGGACGGTGGGGGGAAACCGGAGTACCTGGAGAGAACCCAGGCAAGCGCAGGGAGAACTCCTGAGCCTGGGATTTAAACCCAGGATTTAAACCCAGGCTCAGGAGTAAGTCACTGTGCAGCCGTGCCACATCCTGTCAGAGATTGAATGCATTTTCTAGCTGAGTTTCTAAACCACTTGAGAAATTGAGTGCTTATACAGATTATCTGTCTGCGGCTGATTCTGTGCGATTTATTTCTCACGAGTCCATTTTGGATAAATTTGATCCACTTTATGGTCATTTAGAGGCATTTTGCATCTATAAGACAGATATTTATACCCCAGAGTTTCTTCAAGACAAGTCATTCAGTGAACTGTGTCTGTATGCACAGAGCCTGGGAGCTTTTACAAATCAATATCAGTAACAAAAACAAACAGTCCATAAACTGAGAGACAAATTCAATATTCTTCAAAGATTTTTAAAGCAGCCCAGAAGCTCAAACTGTTGGTTTTAGGAAAACGGTCTCATGCCAAATCTCCACTTAGCAGCTTACCCTACCAGTCTGCAAGAATAAGCTTTTATTATGTCTGTCTTCAGGTGGACTGATGGGATGTCACAAATGGAAGAAATGCTGACACCAGGTGGTGGAACCGAGTACTGCAGTATCAACCAACGCTTCACTTGGATTTGGATCCAGACATCCTAAAAGTGGATCATCCTGAGCTGAAGCTCTTCCTGGATTTCTGCATTAACACAGACTGCAGCTGACTGGTGTTCACTCCAGCATCTCCGTTGTCAGTGATCAACGAACAAAAATATTCACATCTCCACTATGAAATTCTGCCTCAGTAATGGAGATTAGTTTTGTCAATGTGTACAATAAGAGATAAGTTTGTTTTTTTTTCCATCCGTCACCTTGTCTTTAGTATCTTGTGTTGGGAACTTGGGAAATTTTGAAAGTTTCCAGGATTGTGTGATGCAGTAACTCTTGCAAAAACAATCTTCAGCACAGAGTGTATAATACATGGACACACTGTACATTTCAGGAGGTAGACTAATGCTCATATTTTCTGTGCAATGCATTCTGGGTGCGGCTGTAATGCATAATCATCAAAAAGAACAAAAATAACTCACGCAACAGGTGTACGTCTGGGAATTAACAAATCAAATAGTCACTATTTAATGCCATTCTTGAGAAAATTATAATCAAAAGTATTTATTACCTTCCAGTTAATCAGTGAAAAAAAATCCCTTCACTGTCATTTATAAACAAGCATCAACCTCTTACTGTTTCAAAAATAATAGATGTAATAGTTGGGTTTACTTTTGTTTCCCATTTACAAAATAAATTTTATCCTTTATTCAAAGGATAAAATTACCATATAAAATTTAATGCCAGCAAATTTAAAAACATTTGTGGAAACTTCAAGCTTTAGTGAGACCAAAACTGTTGTTGCATTTTTAAAACCCTTTTACAAATGAAATAAAATGTAATAATATATTACAAACATTAATAAGGCTTTAACTGGACGTCCTCAGCAACAGTAATACAATCTCGTTATTTGATGTCACATTTTCATCATTTCAAGAAATTATAAACAAAAACAGCAGCTATATTTTTTGTATTCTTCTGTTTTCCAGGCATCCAACAGAAACTACAGTGGCAATAAATCTTAAAATTTTCTTCACTGAATTCTGATGTACAACTACTCAGACAACCTCATGATTTTTTTTACTCCAATGTTTTACCATCCTCTCACCCTCTAGAGGGGAGTTCAGTTTTATAACTCTCCTCTTTGGAGGATTTTTCCAGGATTCATCAGGTTCCTTGGGTCCAGACTGTCCTTGAGTCCCTTCATGACCTGAATGGCCGGAGACCCCACCTCCTCACACAGCAGCGCTCTCTTTCCTAGACCCACACCATGCTCTCCTGTACACGTACCATCCATGGCCAACGCTCGCCTGCAGAAGAACAAAGAGAAAATTTGATTTTTGCATATCAATGACCTGGAGAGGAAACGCAGACAGTCAGACAATCACAGATAGCAGGCATTGGTTCAGGTTTGATTCAACCCTCAGAGAAATGTTACCTGGCCAGCCTCTCTGTGAACAGATGGACCTGGTGCAGCTCATCTGGATCATTTGGATCCACAACCATCAGACAGTGGAAGTTGCCATCACCGACATGACCTGCAATAGGACCTGAAACAAAATGTGTTTATTTCCATTACGCAGAAAAGGCCTAGTGGATGATTTATGTGACTTCATTTTTATTTTAGTTGGATTTGTTAATCAATCAAGTTTATTTGTATAGAACATTTCAGCAACAAGGCTTCAAAGTGCTTTACATCATAAAGACATACAAAAAAAGACAAAGTCAAAACACACACAGTCAACAGTTATCTTGTATGTTCACTGGTGGTTTGCTAAGTGATAAAACTCAAGCAGGTCGAATGCACTTTGATGTTTGCTTTGCTAAAAACCTCTAAAGCACCAGAAGTTCTTTCCGATGTCCTTCTCTCACCTGTCAGCCTGCTCTCAAGCAGGTCCTTCTTTGTCTCCACAATGATTTGAGGAAGTTGCGACAGAGGGACACACACATCTGTGGAGTAAGCCTTCAAAAACACACACACATTTTGAGAAAATGCCTTCTTTAAAATCACTGGTGTTACTTTATAAGAAGAAAAAATGTATAATGATAACACTAATATATTAATTAAAAAAACTTTGATATAGGTTAATTGTATATCCTTTGACGGCTCTTCTATACAAACCTAGATAGAAATATATAACTATAATACGTAACTGGCCTCCATCTTGCTCGATGGAAAAAAACAGTACACTGAAAAAGCAAGGGCCATACTATGGCAAGCGATGACAGTGATTTGTAACAATATGATTATACTGTTAACAATATTTGAGACTATCGGTCATAAATTGATCTAAGATTTGGTATAGTTGGAAATGCATCACATCTTGATATGGTTGACTTCTGCAGGTGTAATGTTGCATGTTTACCTTGCAGCCAGGTCTCAGCGCCTGTGCAGCGTACCAGGCGTCATGGCGAGCTTTCCACAGACGGTTCCTGGTTTCAGCGTCTCGAGCCCATTGGAAGTCTGACCCTTCATTACTCTGTGTAATCTCCTCTGCAGAAATACACATGGAGACCGTAAGTGTTTTGATTGTCAGTATGACTCTTGATTTTTAAATAATTTTCATTAGCTGGGTTCTATTCGTTTGTTGCCCAAAAGTAAGCAGTCTTAGCTTTATGAGCGCAACAGTCGATCTGTAGAGCATGTTGGAAGCTCACGGTAAATGTCAGAGAAATTGTTTCCGTTCGCCACTCTCTCACACACCAGCTGTGCTGACTTGTTCTTCCAGGCTGCGTTCTGACCCGTGGAACTCCAGGAACAGAGTTGGGGCGACGGCATAGGACAGAGAGCTGAACTTGTTGCACGCATCGATCATGACATCATCCAGAAACTCTGACAGCACAAACACACAATAGAAAGAGTAATGTGACTACAAATGTGATACTCTACATTTTGCCAATTTATTGAAGTCGCTTTATACTTCATATTGTAGTTGTCAACTCTTAACAAGTAGAAGATATTTGACTTGTCTGTACCGATGCGAGCAATGGGGACTCCAGTTTGCAGGATCTGCACAGTGCTGTTTACAGCGGCCTGGACTGAAGGAAAAGAGCAGACAGCCGACACCATGGCCTCCGGGATGCCGTACAGCCTTAACGTAGTCTTGGTAATGATCCCCAACGTGCCCTCTGACCCCACAAACAGGTTTGTCAAGTTGTATCCTGCAGAAGTTTTCCTGAGAACAGAATTATCAGATGACGAAACTACAGTAAGCAAGGCTGCAGAGTGCAGGTGATGGTTGACGCTGTACCTGGGACGCCTGCCTTTCCCGGCAGTGTGTATGACCGTTCCATTCGACAAAACCACCTCTAGGTTCATGACGTTTTCTCTCATGGTGCCATAACGCACAGCGTTTGTTCCCGAAGCGCTGGTGGCAGCCATGCCGCAGAGGGAAGCATCAGCTCCAGGATCTAAAACCAGCATCCAAGAATACAGCTAGAGGGCCAGATTGCCAGCGACAAGCTTATGTATTACACAATCACCTGACCTTTACAGGGTTCTGAAGAGATTGAAATCCAACAGCAAATATATCAAACATTAGACTCCGCCATGTCATTAATAAGTCAAACAAATATCAAGCCAAGAAAAGCCAGCAAAAACCTGAAGCTGCTGTTTCTCATCGCAATTATGCTTTAGTATTGCTAAGAGCTTTACAATAATCCACTAACTGCACAGACACACCTGCACAGAAGTTAGCATTTGATCAGTAAACTGCAATTCATGGAGTATAAACTGGGAGACTGTGTGACTGACCCACTGGGAACCATAGGCCTGTGTCCCGTAGGTAGGCATTAAGGGCTTTCCGGGTCACACCAGGCTCAACGGTCACATCAAAGTCCTCTGGGTGAAGGTTTAAGATCTGATCCATGTTCCTCAAACTGAAGCAAACACCACCCTAAAAAAAAAAAGAATCACAGAGACACATAACAGAAATATTTTTAAGATCTATTTTTCACCTAAGAATGTATATGTTGGATTTTTTGTTTCCAAACAAACAGTTACATGTTTAAAGATTAAAACCAAAGCCCGATTGGACGTGCCCCTGGAAACAGAAACTTTTTGTCAAGAGATGTATTCGTGGGACAAATACTGACACATGCTCTCACCTTCACCGCACCAACCCCTCCCTCCAAACCCGTCCCAGTGCCAAAGGGGATGATGGGAAGGTTGTGGTCATGACAGACTTTTGCCAGAGCACTGACCTCCTCCACACAGCGCGGGAACACAACCACGTCTGGGGGTCGACATCTGCACAGAAGCATGGTCCACCATTTACAGAAAAGAACAGGCAATTCTTTTTATTGTTTTAGTTTTTTACAGCAGTGCTCTTAAGATGCAGTGAACAGAGGACTTCTGACCTGTGCACAGACTCATCTTTGCCGTGTTGTTCTCTGATGGCTTCGCCCAGAGAGACGTTGTCCTTTCCACACACACTTATGAATGCAGAGAGAGCCTTGTCTACAGCAGCTTTCTGAACAAATGACACACATTTAATGGTTTTCATTCAACAGGTCCATATCTGTTTTTTAGATATATATTTTTTTTCTTTAACTAAAATATATATTATATATATATTTATAGTTAAGTGCACTGACCAGCACTTAACTGGTCAGTGCTGTCCCTGACATTCACCTATGTATTTCAATGACGCAGTGCCAACGTCACGTGTTTAATATTAAATCCAGTCACAATGGCGGACCAGGTGCGATTATTTGCAGGAAAAATAAGTGTTAGGTCGTGATAAACAAGCTGTCCATACTATTCCAGAGTAACAGATTCTACAAAATAAAAGCAGAAAATAATTAATAAACAACGCGCAAATTGAAAGAATATCTGAATATCTAAAACCAAATGCATACTAAGTTAAATAAGAATACATGTATTTCGCATTTAAATATGTAACATTCCCCCGCGTTTGGGAAATAACCTTTAATTCTCCCTGGTTTCACTTTGTGAACGACCTTCTGACATAAGGCTTTGAAATAAATAGATACAACAGACACAACTCACCCTGGCGGTGTTTTCTAATGTGACGCTGCGACACTGAACGAGACTCCGCCGGAGAGAAAGCAGCCTGCGGCTCGGCGTCACATTAAGCCACATTATTTCCCTGTGAACTCGGTTCCTGTTAAGTTCATCATAATGAACGACACAGAGAAGAGCTTCCGCTACTTGTTTTTTTTTTTCAAAATAAAATCAACACAAACCAGACCTCGACTGTCGCCTTGATTACTTTTTATACTTGACCTTTTAAAAATCCTACTGCGCAATTAATTCGAGAAAAACATGTTTAGATTCATAATCCACGTTCTTTTGATGTGTTTTCCATGCGCAAACATATGTGCAGTAATTGTTACAGAAGCCTCGAGCGGGCGTTTTACGCATGTACTCTTTCCCGTCGTTTTTCTGAGGTTAAGCGTTGATCCCAAGAAAACCCAAGAAAAAGTGTAAGCAGAAAACATTGTTTTTCTTTAAAAAAAAAAAAAAAACTCAATTGCACATTTCGTTTAATTATTTTATTTTATTTTATTTTATTTTATTTTATTTTATTGCAAATGAAATAAAAAACGCAATGTATTTGCTCTTAATTTTCTGTATGTTCTTCCGGTCACCAAATGAGAAACTAATTTTTTTGTCGGTAGATGGCGCTGTTGATTGACGCAAAGGTGGGATCAAAGTTTACTTTTCCCCCCCAAGACTGTACAGGTAGAGCTTACACATTATCGTGTCATAGTAAAGCTTGAACAGGATATTTGAAAATTACGGAATATTAGATAAATATTCGCTGTTTTTGGCTCAAGATAACTGTTATGACGTCGTGACGTGTTGTTTTCAGCCTTGTCCTGTAGAAAATGTGAGAGACGTCATGAAGCGCCACAAAGTCTATCTTAATTATTGACTCGCAGTGTTTGAAACTCATAAGAAGCCAAAGTATTATATGACAGGTTGAATATCAGTTTTCGTGTTTCTCTTGTGGAAGGGCCATGTATCCTGTCGACCTGCCAGCTGTGGACGACACGGAGCTGACGTCCGCATCTGAAAATTACCTAGCGTCACTGAACGCAGCACAGTCCTGCAATGAGTGGTTTCGGTCGTTACTGACATCAAAAGAGGTTGGATAAACCTTTCTTATTCTTGTCATTAACTGCATGTTTTTTGTTGTTTTTTTTTTTTTTTTGGGGGTGGGGGGTTGTTACATTTATGTAAATGAAACTGTTTTGATTCCAGGTGCACATTTATTATTTATTAATTACCTACTTTTATAACGTTGGGACTTGTTGCCATCATATATTTGAAGGTAAGTGAGTGAGAAAAGAAAAAAAACACCAAGGAAATAATAATGAAAAATTATCAGCAATTTAAAAAAATATATGCCATTTTGAATAACAAGTATTATTCATTTTTACATTTTAAAGGAACAAGACTGACAAATTTATTTTGTTTATTTTTTCCTTTTAAGTTTGTGCACGGTAATAATAATAATACAATTCTATTATTAATTATGTTAAACTATGTTTTTTTTTAACATTGTTAGACTGAAATACTTGCAGACTGCAACTTCTGACTGATTTACAGGAATTATCGCAGCAACAAGAAAACAGTCGGTTCAAACAATTGAAACTGTTACAAAAACCCCTTTGAGAAGTCCACTCAGACTGTGACAAAAGGTTAACAGGTCTGAAATGTATATGAAGGATAAACAAAATGTCCAGGATTACATAAGTGAAACAAGGCAAAATCCCAGGTCAGCTGGAAAGCTACAGTAAACTACTATTGTGAACGCTACAACTCCAGCTGCAGGATTGGGATTTACACATTGAAAAACCAAAGTAACAGAAACGAAAGGAGCTCCAGATGGGAGCTTTCATCCCTAATACACAGGTGGATCTTGTTTCCAACAGTACAAAAGGGGGTTATATACAATGAAGTCATTTTTGGGGAGAAAAAAAATTCTGATCATCATGCCGAGAGCCTTCAAACTGCTCTGCACAAAATCTAAACCAGTTCCATGAAATAACTTGAAAACAGTTTGGATCCCAAACGAAGGGAAAGTTTCAAGCATTGGATGACCGGGCCCCATCCTGCAAAGCTGCTACACAGGAATGCTGGATCCATGCCTCAAGGAATCCAAACAGTCAAAAAAAGCCAGAGGAACTGCAGCAGAATATAATCATACAAAGACAAATAACAGACAGGGCTTCATCTCTCCTGCTCCTGTTACAAAACGCAACAGCTCTTACACATTGTGCTGAAACTGTTGTCTTTTTCTCATGTAGATTGCTGTAACACCAGCCAACATCAGACAGCTCCAGCTGTTTGAGGACGAACATCCTGCCTGCACTGTGCTGGCCCTTCACCCTCCACATGATCAAACTCAGGGTTTGGAACTAAACCAAACACGGTCTTTCACCAAAAATGGCATATCAGACGCAGACCGACCCCTACCTCTCTGTTTTCACCTTGCAGTCTTAGCTTTATACTTGCACAAGAAGTGGTGGCCATTGGACGACGTGCTGCAGACCTCCAGTGAATCCAGACGGGGCTTGCAGCCAGTAAGTGAAACAATCTTAGAATCTGGTGAGACATTATCTCTTCTGAATCTGAAAGAACATCGCACGTAGGACTTCCTACGCTTTTGTCCCTTGCAATATAGATTGAGGTCATTCCACATTCCAGTGAGTGAAGCATCTCTGTGTGATCTGCATCGGAGTTGCTTCTCCAAGAGCATGCCATGATGCTGTGAGAGTTGAAAAGTCAGATTCTTTCAACTCTCCAGTCAGAATCTGAACTGATTTTTCTTTCACGATCATGGAACATTGTATCCTAAGGCTAAAATGATAACAATGTCAGTCAGGTTTTACAGAAGTTAAAATAGTCTAAACTATACAGTCTGTTTATTCGTATTAAATAAAAAATATTTGCTAATAGAGGAAAAAAAATTGTTTTAAGTTGTTACATTTTTCTTCGATTTACATCAGAAACTGAGTCGGCCCGTCGTCCGCAGGTGCAGTCCGTTATGGAGAGGTTGATCGTGTTCCTGCTCAGTCAGGTGGTGGAGAGGCCTCGGTCACACGGAGAGGTGAGGTTCTCCCTGCACCCGCCCACAGAAACCTGCAAAGTGCTGTGGGAGGACGGACAGGCGGTCGGCTTCTACACCATCAAACACAAAGGTGGGGCAAGTTGGGGAAGATCAGTCAGTTTACGTCAATCACACAGTTTCTGCAAACCTGAGAGGAGGATTCAGATTGTGAATTTATTATTAAAGTTTAAAATGTTCAAATAGAAGACATGCAAGCTTTAAAGATGCAGTGCTCTGCCATGGTTGGACGGAAAACGATTCCTGATTTTCATTAGTCTCTCTGACTCAACACTTTGAACCCACTTCTGCTTTAAGTGAAACTGTAAGATTTTGAAAGAATGGCTCTACCAGCTTGGCACTTTATGGCGACTACAACTCCAGACCATTCTACTTTGCAGAATAGATCGAGTTTAGCCAGATTGGACGCAGAGTGACCACGGAAATTGATTTTCAAATGTTGTCAAATTTCATTCTGAACCTTCACTGAAGCGCTCCTGCTGAATTCTCTTGATCTAATCCTTGATACTGTTGTTTAGCTGGAAAACGCCTAAAATCTCTAAATGCTCCTCTGAAGTGAAAAATCCTGTGGTCAAGCAAGAGACAATAAAAAGTCTTTCCTGTGCTGTTTCAGGCCGACTCTGCGACAGCTGGAGCAGCCGCTGCTACCTACTGCCTGTCCTGGACACCGTGCTGGTGAGGAGAAGATGCAGGAGGAGAGGCTTCGGCCTTCAGATCCTGCATGACTTCTGCTCCTCCTTCTCCTCGGAGGAGTTCCTCGGAGTCAGCTCTCCCTTGTCGTCCGACATGGTGGCAGGTCAGAACGCGTACTTCAAATCCAAACCCCTTCCTTGCATTCGTTTTGTGCTGGGGGAAGAATGTTTTGTGTTGCGTTGGCGTATCAGGCAGACAATATGGACATTTCAGAAGACCTGTAATTATTGCAATGGCAACATTCAGCTTTACTTGGAAATATTTTGACATGCTGTTGTCACTGTGGGAAACTCTATACTTGATATCTGGCCCTATTTGCATGCCTTTCATTTCAAACTTTTTTTTTTCTTCACCATGTCGATTATCCATGAATGAGGAACAGCTGGTAACCTGAGTTACCACTTGGGTGTCAGGGTGCTGGGAAAAAAGGACAATTGTTAATGAAGTGATTAATTTTCTGTCCCTTCATGTCTCACTTTTTGATGTCTGTCATTTACTGTATGCGGTGACATTTGGGTTTTGGATGCAACATAAAGTTTCCCATATGCCCTTATTAAAAATACCTGGAGATTGGAGTTCGGCATGGCGGTCATTCGCTGTCAGACTGCGGTTGCCTTTATTTTATGTTTTATGTCTTAATGGTCAATAGCTCGTAGCACAACGGCAGGAACCTTTTGGCCTCTCGCTGACCAGGTGGAGAGCTGAGTCAGATCATTGTTTTCACCTCCAGTTGTTTTCTGGCAGGTGAAACGTCCTTAGGGGACAGTTGTTTGTTCAAGACCCATTAGTTCTGACTGTTATTCCATTCAACTCTTACAGGGGGGAGATTCAATATGGCCCCGTTCAACACCTCTATCGAGCAAAACATGGTAGATTTAATGACTTGGAATCCCACCTTCTGCTCGGTTCGTCTTTTTATCTGCAGATAAAACAGATTAAGTCATGCATGCTTCTAAAATTGCCCACATCTGTCTGTGTAATGGCTCCTCGGGTAATCCAGCACGCATTTGTAGCAGTTTCCAGAAACTTCTGCCTTATTAGTGTAATCAAACCTGCATGTGCGGACAATTCTGCAATTCTGCAGTGATGAGGTCAGAAGGCAGCAAAGCCCTAGAATAGATGGTCCGGTTATCTAACCGGAAAACCTGCGGGGAACATGCCGACCCCCAGAGGAAGGAGTGTATAAAAAAGACTTTGAGGACAAAGTAAAACAATAAATTATGAAACTAAATGTTCTTAGGGGCTCACGCAGAATGTTGAAATGTATTTCTTCTTTTTAACACTTTTGACAATTTAGTGATCAGGAAGTTCCTGCTGCAGCATGAGGAACACCAGGCGCGTCTGTATGAGGTGGAGGCTCCAGGAGAGTGGACTCAGAGAAGAAACATCTGGCTCAACATCCAACTTGGTCGCTACGCCTCTGAGCAGGTGAATGGCCCCTTTTCTCTCAGACCATTGGGAAAGAAAGCGCATTGTTTCTTATCATGGACTTACAAGAAAGAAAGAAAAAAAAACAGTAAAAAATAAGTACACACATTAGTCTGGCCAATTACTAAAGTAGGAAAATCAGTGTTCTACATTGGGATTATACTGTGCTAGTATAGGCATATATAGGTCATCTTGGTTTCTTAAAGGTTCTTCCAGGAATCAAATGAACAAGACCTCCATTTGACCGTATGAGCTGAGCTGATTGTGAAAGTGACGGGAGTGGTTTGTAATAACAAGAAGTTGAATTTAAACAATATTTTATGTTTCTAAAATCTGTTTCTGTCCACCCACAGCCTCGTCCAGCTGTCCTGACCCCACCCAGCCCCTGTAACTCGAGCGCTCCCCTGATGCCGACCTCTGCTCAGCTCTGTGATGTGAACCAGGAAGATAGATCCCCGAGCAGTGAGCGCTCTGGGAAAGGATGTTGCTCTTCAGAGCGCACTGATATTCTGGGTATTAAAGCTCCCAGCAGGCCCCAGCGTTTAAAAGAAAGTTTGAAATGGAAGGAGGCTCCATTGAGGAAGCCTCGCAGAGAAAGCCCAAAGGAGATGCCAAAAAGGCCCAAAAGAGCCAGAAGAACATCCATCAACGAGTAAAAACACAAACTCAGCTGACTGCACAACATCACACATTGGCGGGAACTGTTCTTTCCCTTGTGTGGAAAAAATGGGAAAAGCTGTTCTGTGTAGATTTTGTGTTTGTGAATTTCTTTCTTGCTCAAGACAGGCAAAACATTTTTAGCTTTTTGGAGTTCACCTGTTCCATTTATCTGTTCGTTCTGTGGTCATTTCACCTCCTACCTCTTACTTTATGCCGCTTGTATTTCTGAATATTTAATTGTTTTTCCTTAAAAGTCCTGTTTTGGTGAAGACAACTCAACTATCATCAGACAGACGGAACTGTCTGTTGTTTTTGTTCTATGTAATTTATGTAAAATCTACTGAGCAATACAGATCTATATAAAAATATTTCCTTTATTTATATAACATCAAATCAGTGTCCGTTTCTCTAATAACTTTTCAGTATAAATAGCGACCAGGTGTAAATATCACATACAGGAGTGCCTGATGTGATGACGCATTTAAAAGCCACTTAAATAAAAACATATTATCCATCATGCTTCGTTGCCGACCTTTGGTTTGCACTTTTGTGTCGTGGCTGGCGGCGGTGCAGGCGTAAAAACCCAGCGCACCTCGCTCTAACACGGCTACAAGTAGGAACAGGAAGCTTTGGAAACGGGGAAAAAAGTCCCCGAGAAGGAAGAAAAACTTGAGATTACGTTTAAAAAAAAATGAGCAGAATCTATCACAACACGTCTTTACAGAACAAGCCGGTGCACAATGAGAGCTTCGGCGGCGCCTGGCGACCCTCTGCCTATGAAAGGTAGGAGCTCCAGAGCAGTTGCACCAAACCCCGATACTAAAATCACAGTTTTCCTCCTGCTCCTCACATAAAGACCAGGACGCTTTCACGTACATCCGGAAAGCCGCTAAATCCACAAAAATAAACACTTCGGCTGCAATCTGTAAATTGCTAAAGCAGATAATGTTGAGATACCTGCGCGCCGATGCAAATAGATCCTCATTAATGTGCGAGGACCTTTAACACGGCTCTTTACAAACTACACATATTTTAAGACGGAAATGTGTGACGATAATTGCGCTCATTGAATTCATATGTGACGTGTTTCCTCCCAGCGGTCCCGGGGTTCTTCTGGAGGGGACGCTGATGGACGTTTCCAGGCATTCAGTCAGTGACGTCAGCGGACAAAAGGTGCGCCGCACTTATTTACCTGTTTACATTATTTTTACTCTATTTTCTTTAATGTCATTTTGTTTACGCGTGGTTCTGATTTTCTGAAAAGTTTACGGCAAAATTGAGTAATTGCAACAGAAAAATTCAAATTTTGATTATTTTCGTTATTTAGCGTGGTGTAAATGCGTTTTGATTTGATTTTGTTCTTTGTTGTTTTTATTGGGAGTCTTGTGCAAATAAATGTCAGTTTTATTTCATGTTGACCTTCATTTTAAATGCATTTTTAGATTGTAATGTGTCTTTTTTGTTATTTGATGGACTTATGTTTATTTCTGTTTTTTTTATTTGATGCTTTTATCTTTTTTGTCTTTTTCTTTTGTGCATTACATTACATTTGACTATTTTACTATTATTTTTAAGTATATTTTACTATTATTTTTAAGTTTTTTAAGTATTATTTTTTAAGTGACTTTCTGTTTATTTCTTTATTTTGTTTCCTGTTTTGTTAGATTGTTTTCGTTTGATATAATTGACACAGTAGATGTTCTTGAAATGCAGCATTTGTTTTGTTAAAGAAGACATACATCTGAATAAAACCAGTAAATATGAAACTAAAGCTAATTACCAAAAAACGAAGAGATAAATAAAAAGGTTTGATTTACTGCCTGTGGCAATAAAAGCAAACAAAAAAGAGCAACACCGTGAACTATATATGTAACAACATCTTATAAGGGAATTTATCCAAGCTTTGCTAAGCTGCTTTAGCTCTGCTATAAGAGTGTATTTAAAAATATTAAAAAATATATACTCAGAAGGTACCAGAGCCAAACAAAACCTAAGTTGAAGGCAAAGACTTATGAAAATTAAACTACTCTTTGTTTTCTCTCCTTATATCTTCTAAAAAAATATGTCAGGTACGTTTCTACGTGCTGTACGTCAAACCCGGACGCATCCATCAGAGGAAATTCGAAGCCAGTGGGAATGAGGTGGAGCCGAACTTCAGCGACACCAGAAAGGTCAACACAGGCTTCCTTATGTCCTCCTACAGTGAGTGACGACCACAGTTTCATATTAGAAATAACAAACTTTCGCACTGTGGGGAAAAGCATTTTATGTTTTTACTTTCATTTTTAAACGAAACTGACTTTTTTTTCTCTTTTTTTTTTTTTTTTGTCGCCGCAGAGGTGGAAGCCAAAGGAGAATCCGACCGTCTGACGGAGGATCAGCTGTCGCAGATGATCAACAAAACTGAGCTGGTCAAAATCACAGACCGGCTCCGACCTGCTGGGAGCTGGGCCTTTTGGTACCCAGAGTCAGAGATGGACAAAACTGAGTTGGAAACGGGACAGGAAGTCCGACTGAAGACCAGAGGAAACAGTCCTTTTATCTGTCAGTGTGCTTTAATTATTTAACAATAAATAATATTTTTTTAAAATAAAAAAAAGCTTATTTAGCTGTGCTGGTTTTTTACCAGATCACAAGCCTTAAACCTAAAACGAAATAATCAAGATTTCAAATAATTGGTTGGGTTGCTTTTTGAACCCCTGCTGTGCGTCACGCGCAGCGTGGATCACGTTCCCGACTTTCTTATCTCGCAGACTCTTTAGCCAAAGTGGACAGCGGGACGGTGACCAAATGCAACTTTGCTGGAGATGAAAAGGCCGGCGCCTCGTGGACCGACAAGATAATGGCCAACAAAACAGACGGCGGCAGCTCTCAGAGGCCCGGAGCAGCAGGGGAGGGAGCCGAGGAAGACGAATGGGTCAGAACCACATCCAGTTATTATTTGCTGAATTCAACTTTTGTTTGTTGTTTAAGTTTTGTTTAGGTTTTTTTTTTTTAAAATATGACTCATTATTTTGAACTTTTAATCACATTTTGGTGTAATAAATAATGAACTATTTATTAAGTGAATAAATGAAAATGCCAGCATGACATATTTCTGTGATTAATTGACCGGAAAATGGAATATGAATTTCAACGCTTAGCAAAATAAGCACTTCACTCATGACTTGAGCCTCACTTAATGACTTCTGCCTGCCACAGGAGTAATCTATAGTGTATATTCCTACATGCAAATAAACAATCATGTTTGCCTATTAGATATTTCTCTAATTAGGATTTCTGCATGTGACTGGATTTATTGCTCATAAGCCGACCTGTATTTCTCTTCAGGACGATTGAAGACCAGGTTCCTGCTCCATCCTGGGTTCTGATCAAGTCTTCAGGGTTGAATGGTTTTCATCCTGCATCGACTCTGAAGATTGCAACTGCAGTGCTCTTTTTAAAAAAAAGTATTTTTTTTGTTTTATCTTTTGAATTAAATGGCCTCATTTATAAAAAAAAATAATAATAATTGACGACCACACACAACCTGAGTAGCGTCATTAGTCACTGTTGCAAAGTTATTTTCTTGATCACATTTTTTTTTGGTTCTTTCACAGAACGGAGCTCTCCGAGTTCTTGTTGTTTTCACCCCGCTTGTCTGAAAATTAAGCTCAGGCGCATAAGATAAGATTTCTTTCCCAAATTTATTCCATATTAGGGAAAAGTTCAAAGTCTCTTTCCAAGCAGCCAGATTTTCTCAAAATCTTGAAGGCCATTCAAAGCCCTTCATCACAAACAGCCCCGTTTAAATTCTTTATGGTTTCTTTTTAAGTTGATTGTTTCTGAATATGGATGGAACATTTTCAGGAACATTTGACTGCTTTGTTCCTAATTTTCCCCAAAGTATTTGAACTGCGACTGCATATCACAATTAAAAAAATAAAATAAAATAGCTTGGTTGAGAAGTTGAGAAACAACAAATCCTAAAATAAGAATCTACAAAAAAAAAAGGAAAGTTGCACTTTTCCAACTGGCACAGGACGTCTCTTTCATGTTCAGAGTTGCTCTCTCAATCTTTTGAACAGTTTATTGTCCCAGTAGCAGATGCTGGATTGAAAAGTCCTGACATGTTGACAGCTTGGGATTTTGCTGATTTAACTCTGCTTTAAATCTCTCCATGACCTTCTTGTTCACTTTTGTTTTTCTGACAAAGCCAGCAGGAAGCCATTTTGTTCTACTGTTTTTATTTGGAGGCGTTGGAGTAAAACACAAACATTCAAAACACTTCTTAAGATTTGTACATGTGCAAAAGTACAGCATGTGTCACGTTTCCTTGTACTTTGTTTTCATCTCTTAAGCATAATACCAATAAAGTACGATTGCGGGTCAGCTTGTCGGAGCATAAATCCTGTTTTTAGTCTTTTAAAGTTGGTCAACCACAGAAATATGTCAAAAATGAACGCTAACAAAGTGCCAGAATAGCCTATTTAAAGTGCTATACTAAGTTGTTTTTCACTTGTGGACACAACACGGGTCATTTCTGGAGTTTAGGACTCTTTTTATCCCTAACTGATTCAGTAAACCAAAACCTTCCGACATAAATCAACGCTAAAAGCGATGAAGAGTTCATTTTCACACTGCGCTGTCTGTTCGCTTTGCTTTTGCGAGCCCAAATAAATCCCTCTAGATGGCTACAAGCTCGCTGTGCAATGAAGGAATCCTTCGAAAAACAAACTGGTAATTAAAACAAGTTGTGTCTGATTACATCTGATCTCAGTTGGGACTCGGACAGCGTGGCATTTCCTGTAACTGAAGCTAAAATAACAGACCAAATGAAAAGGGCTTGCGGTTGATGTTTTATTATTAAAAATAACAATTTCAGCAAAAATGAATGCAATGACAGTAATTGGATTCTTTGATTTCAACATTCACGCTCAGGCAGACTTTCATGTGTCAGTCTGGATGTTTGTGTGTGTTTGGGAACCAGCAGCAGCATGGAGACCGGTTCATTTGAGAAATTTTATCAACGATTCTTTTTAACGCAGGTTGTGTTTGGGACAGTGAAATAACAATCAAACTGTCAGTCCGTAAAAGAAAAAAGAAAATAAGATATATTCATTACATTTATATAAATCAGCAGCAACACACACAAGTAATCTCATACAGGAACATCTTTACCAATGGATTGATGTTCCAGCAGTAAACAAACAATTCATAAAGGGGAACAAAATCTATGTTTTAACTATTTGCATTGAGTACACTATAAATAAGGTCCGTTGTTATTCACACAAACAAGAGCACACTTCTCTTGTTGTCTCTGCTGCACGTCGTGCCGCTTCTGTCTGATCGACAGAGGTGTGTAAAATCCTTTAACTTTCATCTCTACTTAGATTTACTGGGGTCGGCTGAAAAACCGGCTTGACTGCCGATCCGACGGGCCGCAAAACATCTGGCACTTTGATCATTCGAGATCGGCAGTCTCTCTCTCAAACCACTCCAGGACCGTGTCGTGGTTCTCCTTGACCCACTGGATGTTGACTTGGGTCTGCTCGATGGCCTGAAGTGTGGCTCTGTAAGCGCCGTTCATCTCTGCGTTGTCCCTGAAGTGAATCAGCTGGAGGCACAAATTGACGTAATTGAAAACCCCAAAATGTGGAAGCCAAATCCGACAGAAAGAGCCCTCGCTGTCAGTGAAACTACTCATAATTGTTAGGAAGTATTGTAATCGTTTGCACACATATTTTCCAGAAGACCTCAGAGATTTGTAGAAAGCATAAAAGATGTGTGTATATCATATGATTTTACTGCAGTGGCCAAATTCCTTTGCCAGACTCTTGCTAGCTAAACATAATACACAAATCTTAAAGATAAAAGTTACTAATTAGATAAATAGCTGGGCGATGTCCAATAATTTATTTTTATAAGTCTTATCAAGATAGGACACAAATGAAAAAAAAGAAAAGAAACAAGGAAGTGATGTGTGTGTGTTTCAAATAGAAAACTAAATTCACATTTTTAGAAGATTGAAATATAATTCAGAAGAGAAATGAAGACTTGAGAGTTATAATATATTTATATGACCCACTTAGTTTAAAAGAAACTGAAAGTTTTTTTTTTTTTTTACAAGAACAAACAAAGCCAAACTTTGACCAGTGGACTCGTATTACTGTCACAGTTAACGTAACATGGTGTTTGGCCAGTGACCTTTGACACATTCAACTGATTAAGTAATATGAGGAAAGATCTGGAGAAACACAAATAAACTTGATAACTCATTAAAGTCAGGGGCAGACCTCAAGAGTCGACAAAATAAATAAATAAATAACGACCAAACTTTGGTTTGAACCGGACTGGTCGTGATCAATTTGCGATTGATTAGGTATATAAGCAGATAATCAGAGTTAAACTCGGTTCGAGGTGTGGCATTTATTCAACGTTTACCTCCTGCAGCTCAAACTGTGTGGAGAACCTTCTGGTCACGCCCATCACCAGCGAAGCAGCATCCCTGTAAAAACAGCAGCAACGGCATTTAAGGAAACAAGTGAAGAAGCTGAAGAAACCAGTAAATCAAGCAGAGCAGAGGGTGGAGCACGTTTGCTTTTTAATTTACTTTTGGTCACACGTGTCAAACTCAAGGCTGGTGGGCCAAATCTGGCCCGCCATAGCCTTTTACGTGGCCCTCTAGATTCTAGACTGAACACTAAGTGTGTTTTATTATTATTTATTACGCTATCAATCCAATCAATGCAGTTTGTATCTGTTTAATGCCAAATTATGTCAATCAGTCCCTCCAGTTTCTTGAGAATTCACAAAATCAACAAATCCCCGCACTTGTTTGCACTAATATATAATTGGGAGTTGACCACAGATTTTTCTCAAAAGTCGTGAATAACTTCTTTGCTTATCCTAAAGAGCTGCCTCAGCCTTAACTGCTGTCAGATCACAGTCCACGATCTGTACAGCGAGTAATAACAAATCGCATTTACTCTCATAAATAAACGTAAATATCGCAAATATTTCCAAACTGGTGCCACAAAAACACTTTGATGAAATCACAGAGCAATCTTGGAATCCTGGAGGAACTGAAAAGATGTTCAATATTATTCCATTTTGAGAATTCATTGACATTTTAACAAGTTTAACAAGTGGGGGTTTGCCAATACATTTTGACACATTTTGGCCCTTCAAGAACATTCACGATCAAAATGAGTTCGACACTCACTGCTTTAGATAAACAACTACTGGTGATTAAATAAAATCTTGTATCTTGTGCATATATATACTTAGATACGCTTCCCGGTTATAGCGTAAACAGTGGAGACTTTATGGTGAGGAGTGATAAGCTCTGATTACATTTCAGGACCTTTGTCCTTGTGGACACAGGGCAGGATTATAAGCCACTCTATGAAATGCTCATTTTTACGACTTCACTTTAACGCGGGCAATTAAATTGTCACGAAGCCTCTGTAAACAACGCCTCCCAAGAACCGTCTTCTTGGCTCAGCTCTTGTCCTGAAGTGGACCTAGTTGGTGGTATTACAAAACTTTATGTTTATTTGTAGCTAAAAAAAAAAGCAGCGCTGACCATATATGTTGTTTAAGGGCGTTTTCATCATCAGGGTGGTCAATACACCCCCCCTTGCTCTACTGTATTATTATATATTTTTAAAACACAACAGTCATAATGCTAAACATGTGTCGACAAATTTGTAACTCAGTAGTGGCAAATATGAATTTTCCCACAGACAACAAACTGGATCCATCGATCCTCTAAACACAGTGAAACCATTTGCTGTTTCAGAAAGAAAAGTTCCAGTTTTGTCCAAATCTGAACTTTAACTGTTTTGTCCTCCCCATAGTTACAGCTGAAAATCACAAATGAGTTACATCACACTGTTTAAAGTCCTCTAAAGAAAAATATTTTACAAAAGTGACAGAGGGCAACAGTGTTGCCCAAAAACATTTCGACAATAACACAGCTCCTTCCTCCCCATCCTCGGAGAAAGTCCGTGTTTCAGAGGCGCTTCCGACCCAAACATGGACCTACCCCTGACTGACGTAATCCCAGTGGGCTCTCATGAAGTTCCAAGCCAGCGCTTGACCCGCGGCGTTTTGCGCTATGAGGTTAATAGTGGAAGTGACGTCCATCAGCCGTATCTTATCAGGGTCCAAAGTGTACGACAGGTATCTGTAAGATAAGAAAGGTTCTGATTCACTGTCTGCTTCCCAACATCTGGCATGACTGTAATTCACTTTATGAAGGTGTTTTTTTGTTTGTTTGTTTGTTTTTATTATTATTATTATTATTATTATTATTATTATTATTATATTATTATTATTATTATTATTATTATTATTATTCTCATCACCTGTTGAGGAGCCAAGTCTTCTTGGTGCAGGACAGAGCTTTTCTGAGCTGGTCTTTCTCTGAGGTGTCGGTGGAGCTCTGAAATTTCTCCCAGGCAAACTCCCACTCCTTCTTCCCGCCAGCGGCCACAGCTTGGCAGTAGATTACAGACCGCAAATTGGTATGAATGCTGAATGACAAACAGAGAAATGCCTCAGTAAACTGATTGAAAACGTACTGTTTATGCAGAACTGTTGCCTCAGTCTGTGTCCTGTCACGCTCTGCCATCTATTCAAACGCTGACGGACCGAGCCAGCTAAAAGGCTTGAAATGAAGTAGCTCTGGATCGTGGAATATAGGCCTATATATATTTTATTTATTTATTTTATTTAGATTTTATGTTTCTTTAATATATTTATTCAACCTGAGCTCAATCGGGTTAGAAATATCCACACATAGAAACTTCTACCTAACATCTATTACACTACTCAGACATGATTTAAACATAGATTGGATTTAAATACATATATTTTCACACTCTCCCTGTTCAGATTACATTAAGTTGCTTTTTGTGGCCCATTTTGCCTTGCATGTCAGTGTATCAAAACTTATTTTTATATGGGTCCGAATGAAAATAAGTCACTGGGCTCTGTGAAGCATTTGTGCTGTTTCTGATGTGCTGCCATTTTCTAACATCTAAGTCCGACACCAGAAACAGCTGGTATTCCTCCTGAGTTACACATTCTGGCCTCAAATGTTGGAATGTCCCTCAATAACCTGCCCTAAAATCCAACATGGCTGCTGCGCATGCAGAAACTGCAGTAATGAACTGCTGAGTTTCTCACCTGAAACTTGCTAAATTAGTCACGCACATTACTGACCAACACGTGTGACTGACTGCGGTCACCGATCATGCTAATGGGCTTGTCTTACTGATTAGGGATTTGCCTCGTCACTGAGCTTTCAGCAGATCTCACAGATTTTCTGACTGTCAGTACGCAGCGGAGACAGATAAATATATCTGAACACAGAAAGCAGAACAGAGCTCTGATGTGACATGGGGAATAATAAAGGTTGTCTTTCTATGCTACGTTTCCGTCAACAAACTTCCCAACACAACACTTCTTTTTTTATTCGTGATTAAAAAAGATGGCTGAAAATGCATGCGCATATGTTTTCTTTATTATATTATTTCCTCTGAAGTTTACATGTTTATGCTTTATATCGGTCCTCCATAAGCACTTGCAAAGATAAGTCAAATTTCTTGGTTGTTCACGTAACAACGACCATTGAACTATACATCACACAAACATCACATGCACTAACAAGCAGTTGTGGGCTGCTGCTGACACGCTAACATCACACGCAACTGTGCATCAGCTTCTCCCCACAACTGCTTGAAATGGCCTATAATTACATGCAATTGTGGACTGATACACAACCACATTTACTCTGGCATATGCAACACATGCAGTGACGGTTAAAGCTTGCACCTGTAGACGTTTCAGAAAACTGACTGGAGAAAATCACAACAAAAATGACAAACGCCGGAGTTCCTTGTTAGTTCAATTTCGGCAGATACTTTTAGATTTTTACGATAAAGTAATTTCTAAAATCCAGTGGGGTGCAACTTTAGAATAAACCACGACGCCGCGACACCAAAAGACACAAAAAAGTGAGCAGACAGCACCTACCTTTCCTAAATCATTGCTGGAGAGAGTGAAGCTACAGAACGCAAGGGATGCTATTACAGTTACTGTCAAACTGTGACTCTTCAGAAAACAGAGGTGCAGAAGTTATATTTATCTCAAGCCATACTTGTTGGTGTCGTTTGCCTCCATCCAGTCAGCAAACTTCTCTGTAACCATCTCCACGCAATCTGAGAGTCCGTTGGAGCAGGACACCTCGATGGCAGTGATCTGGTTGTGCCTTTGAAAGTCACAAAAAACCAACACATTTAAATACTTTTCATTGTCAACTTTAAGTAAACTGCAAATTTCAATAACACTGTTTTTTTCTTTTTATTATTATCATTATTTTTATTATTTCTGAATGACTAATTCAAGTTTACGTTTGCAACGTGTGACGTCAAACCTTTTGTCCTCAGAACCAGCTTAGGTAAAATTGGTGACATTCAAATGAAAATTGTGTCAGAAGGGGAAAAAAAATTGCAAGAATCAAGTATACTTGACTTTCCAAAAGCAGGAAATGAAATCCCTGACCAATATATAATTTGCATGCTTCTGCCGTCAGACGGATGCCAGTGCCCCGTGTGCCAAAGTACTCGGCATAAAAAGTCTCTGGCTGTGAACTTTATAGACCTCAAACAGGCAAATCTGGTCATGAT
Source organism: Poeciliopsis prolifica (assembly GCF_027474105.1). Taxonomy (NCBI): domain Eukaryota; kingdom Metazoa; phylum Chordata; class Actinopteri; order Cyprinodontiformes; family Poeciliidae; genus Poeciliopsis; species Poeciliopsis prolifica. The sequence continues at coordinate 21,576,860 of NW_026562376.1, forward strand.
TAACCTGCAGACTTTAACCTGCTAGTTTAAAGCTCCAGATCGAGAGCAGGAGATTTCTGCTTACTGTAATGAGTGATCCTCTGGGACAGTCGAGGTGTCTGTTTGGTTTTTGAAGAAGTCATAAAGCTCCTCCACTTGATGTCGAAGATAAAGCTGCAGAGAGAGGAAGAGAGATTCAGAGAAGACTTTCCAGAGCATGCTTTTCTAACATCTGCATATTAAATACTAGATCAATTTTAAGAGGAGTAAACTAGTAAAAATGACGTTATAGCCACCGAACATGGCTGTAAGACAACCCTATATAGTAAAACAAGACAATGTTCTACGTGCTTTATTGTATTAAGCATTTTATTGGGGCTTGCCTGCATGGGGCCGTAAACCTCGGAACGATCAAACATCAGGATGAAGTACTCCAGGTTCCTGACGGCTGATTCCCAGGGGAGGTAAGCCGTCTCTTTACGGAGGAAACGGGTCAACTTCAGAGCCAGAGTCACGTCGACCTGCTTTGCTCTGAGAAAAACAGAGGATGGTAGAGACGGTTTGCAGAGACTGCTGAGAAGTGATCCTTGTTTCATTAAGCTGCAGGTTTGTTTTTACATGGGCGCATTGTTTCTCAACCTACAAATACTCCTTCAAGTCAAATATGTCTGCAAATAAATAACTCGACACTTCTTTTTTTTTTTACAAAAATACATGAGCAGATCAAAGCAGGTTACGAAATCTTTCATTCGGTGTTGCTTCAAACGAGAAGCAGTTCCTCTTTAAACAAACTAGGGTCAAGCCGAATCCAACGTTCAATTTGACCCAGAAATTTTATCCTTTTTCCTCTCAATATTTGTGAAAAATAATGTAAAAATATCAGTACCTAGCCAAGTTGAAGGCATCGTCAATGAGCTGCGCTCGGTTCATCAGAGGGATTCGCTGCAAACGAGAGAACTCAGTGTTTTAATGAAGCATCCAAATGTCAAGACTTCCAAGGGTTTTCACCTTTAATCCATATTAAAGGTGAAAAATGAAGTTTGCTCTGGTTGGATATGTTTATTGGGACGACTGGGTCCCAAAAATCATCTGTGAAACAAATCCCACTCAGAAGCCCAAGAAATAATCCCAGGCACGGTTTGTAATTTAAGTGGAAAGATCTGAACTTTTAGGAAAACATGTTGAAAACTTGTTTTCACTGCGTGAGTGTTTTATTCTTACTCTATGTTCCTCAGGCGCATTCCAGGAAACCGAGCAGTAATTTCCCCCCTGGTTAAGTTCTTCCACTCATTCATGTATTTATGGATCTTGCCTGCAGGATGTTGTTTATTCCTGTCAAAGTTTTTCTCAGTGTTTTCATTACAGAAATGATCGGTCATTTCTTGTCCATCATCTAAGTTTTACAAACGTCTGAGGAGTATCTTCTCTGAAAGCGTGGGCCACAATTAAAATAAAAAAAGAGGGTTTTTTTTTATTGGGGAACTTGGGAAGACATTGTTTATTTTTCTTACTTTAACTTTCCAAATAAGGACTTTATTCTGGAAGGATAAAAAAAAAAAAATACTCCAATTAAACATAAGATAAGACTGTTGATACAGATTCAGAGCGGCGTAAGTCCCTGTGGTTTCGTAACTCTGAAAGCGTTTGGCTGACGGTTTGCTTTATGTGTGTGTGTTGGCTGCGCTGGACATCATCTGGTCGAGATTAACAACAGTTGTTGAAAAAGTTGCCAATGAGCCCTGGAGGTTTTTGGGGAGCATGTAGCTCCCCAGACCAAAATCAGTCTTGTGCCCCACCTTTAAAAAAAAAGTTTTTTCTTTCCTATTCAGATGCTTTTATAGTTGCTGATAAACTTAATTCAGACTCTGCCTGATTTTTTTGTCTGTTCACTTGAAGGGTTCGATCCTTGTCCTCTTAAAGGACAAGTGTCCAGGGTTTTTTCTTGTCTGGTAAAACATTTGACTGAGAATAATCTGAAAAGCATTGGGTTCAGCTGCTAACTCACCGATGGATTTGTTTCCAGCTGCCACAGCAGGCGCTCCCAGTTCTCCTGGTTGTAGTTGACTCTGTAGTATCCAGTGGCGTTGACGTTAACCAGGAACCACTCTCCTTTCTTTGAAATGAATTCCTCCATCCTGTCTGTTCCGGGGGGAAAATGTTTGGAGAACACGATTTTAAACTCAGCACAAAACTGAGGATTTTGGAAAAGAACGCCAAACAAGGCCAGAACAGTTCTGTTTCCCAGGACAAAGTAAAACAATCCAGGCTTCTGGGCACAAAGATAATCCCCAAACAGCCCTGCATGCAAACAAAACACCAAACCCGAAGCAGATGTGTTTTTAAAAGAGGATTTTTGGTTTATATCTAAGACATAAAGCTAAGATTATATCTAAGATTTCTATAATATCTAGAGGAAAATAAGCATTTTCTTTCCTTCGTTGTTCTCATTATCTTTGGCTTCCAAGAGACATAAATGTTGATTTAGTTATTGCTGTGTGAGTGTCAGGGGTTTGAACTGTGTGTTCAAGCACATTACCAGGTGTTTCCTTATCCAGCAAGAAATCCTTCAGTCCAGAGATATTTGAAGTGAATGTGACGGGAATGTCCCACGATAGACTAAATAAAAAAAAAATAGAATAAAATAAAATTATACATTAAAATGTGACCAAAGCGCTCATAATGCAGAAAGTCATTCTGAATCGAAGCGTACAGTCTTCTAAGTCTTTTTAAGGACAACAGAACAGACAGAAATAAAGGACATCAGGTCAGCTGCACAGTGACGACACTTTATGCTGCAGCTGCAGGAGGGGTCGAATAAAACATGAAGACCAGATCACAGTTTGCCAAATCATTCCACCGCCGTACACAGTAAAGATAAATAAATGAATGAGCATTCTGCAGGTCTGAAGTTATGCTCAGCTGTGATCAGCAGTGATTTCATGAAGGCCTGACAGGGAGATAAAAAGCAAATTGGCCTGCAGGGAATTTCTGTCTGTGTTTTAAAAGCTGAATCTGACAGTAAGAGATTCAGCAGATTGTAACTTTGCCAAAACATTCTTCTTTTTTTTTTTAACAGAAGGCAAATCTATGATTATGACTAGTGAGACAAACAGGCTCACATGTAATACTGACTGCTTCTAATGAAACTGTTGGAAGTAAGAAGTAAATTTATATAATTCCTACACAGAGATCAAGTTTGACTTTTTTCCTTATATATATATATATATATATATATATATATATATATATATATATATATATATATATATATATATATATATATATATATATATATATATATATATACATAAAGTCACAATCCAGTGACATTCAAAGGGCCCATAAGCAGCATTGACCTACAGTAGTACAGAAAAAATAAAATTAAAAAAAATCTCTTACTAATTTCCATAGTTTCAAGACCATTGGTGAGATTTCACAGCTTTAACATTCACACTACAAATTACATTCAATAATTGGTTGCAAATTACTTTCAAAATTATGACTAAACCAACAAATATTTGTAAAATATGCAGAAGTCTTTAGCGCTTTATTACTTTTTACAATTAAATTATTTAATTGATTATTGCTGTTCATTTAGACTGGACTTTGGCTGGACTTTACCATTAAATGGTAAAAAAACAGTAAAAAAAAAAAAAAAAAACAGCCCATACCTGGATACAGCAGAGCTGTTGTAGAGGAAGTGCTTCTGGGAGATCGCTCCGCTGGTGGTGTCGATGGTAAGGACAGGATAACCCATTTGATTGGTCCAATTTTCCATGATTTCAGGAACTTTTTTATTGGATTTTCCATAACGGGCCTGGAAAGATAATCACAAGCCAGTCGTACGCAGCCATCAGTTTGAGCTCAGATGTTAATACTTGATGCAATTGCTGATTGAAAACCACAAGACTTTTTTTTTTTACGTTTTCAATGAAATCCCACAGGTCCTTTGGTTCAACGTTTCCTCCTCTGTGCGCTTTAAGGTAAGCCTAAAAATCAGGGAAAAAGGTGTTGAGAAACAAGAAAAGTAAACATTTTTAACAAAGCGCTGGGCTCCTGCAGTTCTCTCTAAATCAAAGAATTAAGTCTGAGTCGAGCCTCACTGTTTCTCTGCACAGCATGTGTTCACAGTTGAAACTGATCATTTTGAGAAGGCCGGTCCACACGATACTGACAATATTGGACACCAAACAGAATCAGAGAACCTTTAAATCCTCTTTTACACTTAGCAAGCCTGCTTGCACAAGCAGAGAATTCAGAAACACGATTTCGATAGTCGGTGATGTCAACGCGACACTCGGTCGACTCATCAAATTAGAAACCTGCTCCGCTCTGGTTTCCCATTGGCCTTGGTGTGATTCATATGAGTATGGTGTACTGGAAATGTCTAAAGACTGTTTGTGCTTTGACCGGAGGCTGTCTGGTTTTAACTCCAAATAGACAAAGTCATGATGCAGGGATCAGAGACCACCTTTGAGTCCCAGTGAATGTGTGCAAGACTCTGACTCATCTGAGCCAGACGTCTGCAACTTGTGGTTCCTCAAACTTCCACAGCTTGGGATGAAGTCAAGGAAGAGCATGTGTTTGTCAAAATCTAATTTAAGAAAAGAGCTTTCAAAAGTTTTTCTGTGTGTTTGCGGGATAATTTGATTGAATTTCAACAAAATGACACCAAGAGTGCCAGTACTAAATTAATTCAATTTATTATTCTTGACATTAGGAAACTGTGTGCTTTCGTTTTACATCAGCTTCCACAAATAGCAAAATGCCGTAGAAATAAATGTATTGTTTTTGCTATTTATTTCAAAATCCAAAAATAGAAATAAAGTGGTGGATGTCTAAAAATGAAGAAATTTCTTCTTGTAGAAATTGTAGCAGTTATTCTTTTTCTATAGCTTGTTTAACATCAATTAAATGAGTATTATTTAACAGGATGAAGTATTTGTAAGGATTGTAGCACCATTATCATGGCTTATATCAGTGCCTTACTCTGATGCCGTCGTCGAAAACTTTTTCTCCCACATAGTCGGCGAGCATTCTCAGAACCATGGCCCCCTGCGGAGTACACGAAACCAGGGCTTGTTGTAAACACAACAGATGCTTTCAGAGGAGAAAAACAAGAGAAATCTGATCGAAGACCTAATATATCCAGGAAATATTAGCAAGGTGACATTTCGTACTCAGCAAAACGGAAAAGGACAAATTAGCATTAAAGACAAATTAAACCGACATTTTCCGAAAACAAAAACTATCCCCAGAGTTGTGGAGTCACCGCGCTGTCAGACTCACCAAATTTGCCCCAGCGATTTGGGTTCAGGACCCAAATTCACGTTCTGACAAAGTAAGAGGCGAAACCAATTGGATCCAAAGAAAACCTTTTCTCTTTTGCCATCTTTGCTGCTGGAAATTGTCAATTGTCTTTGTTATGCATGTTTTTAATATTTTTGGATTTGCTGATGCTTTAAAGAACATAAAACATGAAACCAAAGCTTCTCATCCTTGTGAGATAAATACATCCGGTTAGTCGTGGACACAGGTGAGAGGCATCAGCAAACGCCAAAGCTTTAAAAGGTGTGATTTCAAAGCTGCCTAAAATGTTACGTCACACCTTTAGGAGGGTGACGATGTCCCTGGAGTTTTCCCTGAGTTTAGAGCGAGCAGCACTTCTCCTCCCCCACCTGTTGCTAGGCCCTGCAGGTCAGCGAACTGAAGAAAGTCTAGCACAACTTCATCTTTATTAGACGAAATGTAACTTTGTCTGTTTAGAAATATTTCTGGTTAAAAAAGACATGGACAAAATTGTTTCGTAATACCCTTTTTGCTTGAAACTACACTGGCAAAATATAGCTTTGGGGGAAAAAAAAAACATTTCAAGACTTTTCAGTTTGTCTAATTTCATTAATTTTTTTTTTTATGTGATTCTCTTTTATTTCCCAACCTAGAGAAACACTCCGAATGCAAGTGTTCATTTAAAACATAATGATGTTCAAAGGCATGTTTCTAAAAGCTCAACCAAAAAAAAAAAGAAAAAAAATCAACGTATGTGTGGTACTTTACCTTGCTGTAGCTTATAGCATCGAACATCCCGAGGATCTCACCAGTTGTCTGGACGTCCTCCGGTGGAGCGCTGAGAGGATGGGACGTCAACAGAGCATCCTCCTCCAACGCTGCATGAAGGTCATCCATAATTAATTTCTCCATCTGTAAAAAAACAAAAAAATGACAAAAAGGTTCTTTAATGAAAAGTGTACAAGTTGGAAGTAGATTATTGAGGAAAAGGTTTGCTGATGTAATTGGTGAAAATGTGGCTTTATTTTGACATACAAAGTAGATCTGATCCCACCCTATATTGTCAAAGATATACATTCTTAATTTTAGCAGTCTTTACACATTAAAGGAGATATGAGTCAAGAATGCAGATTGAAAAAGACACGCATGTCTACTTAGGTCCTGTAGTGTCAAAAAATAGAAATGATACATATCTTTATCCGACCTGCGATTCGTTATATGTATTTTAAAGGCTTTATGAGAGAATATGAAAGAGTTATCCAACTTTTAAAGCTTTAAAGATGTTTGAAGTGCTGAAGACCCAACTAAAGGTCAAATACTTTGACTTCTTATCAGTCAGTCAGTCAGTCAGAGATGAAGAAGCCTTTTGGATGAAAGAGCTGAGAAATGACATCTGCTTCAAACCAAAGATCATCAGATTACGTGTCTGGGGTGATGATGAAAGCCTAAGAACATGGAGGCCTGGTGAGGATTAAAGTAGTTCAGTAAAACACTGGCTGCTTTTGGGAGCAACTAGTGGACGAGGGGACGCCCAACCCGAACTTACTATTTGAAAACTCGGCTCAGCATGGTCCACTGCGAGGTAGGACATGTAGGTGGCGAACCCTTCGTTCAGCCAAACGTCATTCCACCATTTCATCGTCACTTGATTTCCAAACCACTGTTGACGAAGCAAAAATTCAGCAATCGACCTGCTGCAAAACTCGACTTCGCCTACAGAAGGTGCCACTTGTCATGACAGTGAATATGTCCATGAGGTGTTGGACATTTTTTAATGTATGTGTGTCATTCCAGGAAACACTTGCCTGGTGTGCCAACTCATGAGCAATGATAGTGGCGATTACTTCCTTGTGCAGCCATGAGGACACTCCTTCCTCATAGAGCAAAGCTCCTTCCTGGTACGTGATAAGACCCCAGTTTTCCATTGCTAACGGTTCCAAGTCCGGCAGAGCAACTTGATCTAAAGGACACATACAAATCAAATCATAAGTTACGCAACCTGTATGATTCTGCTTTGACAGATTGTTAAGTTATATAATGGTCTTTGTTGTGGTTTGAGAACAAGTGGTTAAAGATAAAATAGACATATATCTGGTTTTCAATTCAAGAAATGGAACAAAATTGTCACATTTTGCATTGGTCCGTCAGTCAAGTTTTAAAATTGGGTGCTGTAGTTTTACCGAGGTTCTCCAGTCCGAACTGCATCTCAAAATGCCTTTCGTAGAACTCGAGGATCTCCGCAGTTGTTCTGGCGGCGTAATCCGTGTGTTCGGCTGCAATGGCTTCAGGACGGGCGTAGGTCTGCATGAGAAAAACACAAACATGTCATCTTGCTCATTCTTCAGAAACAAGATTGTTTTAGAAGTAAACCAGGCATAACATCATGAAACAGCTGAACTGAAAGATCACGACTCTGTCGCCATCTCTTAGCTCCATCAGTTTGAACAACAATACAGATGACTGCAAACTGAGTATGTAGCTCAATGTTATTAAAGTTTAATCAGTAATACTTTTATGACAAATTTATGTCAGATCATAATTTATTGGTTAATGTCAAGTTGTCATAGCCAAGACATTTTGAATGATGTCAACTTTGTCTTAAAAGTCTCATGATTTACCAAATGACACTTTATGACAGCAGTCATAAATCTCCATGAAGACTTATTCATGTTTATGACGGCGTCATGTCAGTCTTATTCACAAGCCGTCAAATAAAGTCCCACCAATTATTGTTTAGCAATTACTTTACCAACCCGAATGCTGAACAACGAGCTATTTCTTAGACTTGCAAGTTCACACTCACTCGAATTTTCACACGATTTTCTGGGGAATTTGTGGCCTCGAACTCTGAGATTGTGAAGGCAAGTAAATAACTTGACATCTTTGGCGTTGGATTAAACTGTGTGTATTTCCACTCTTCATCCATAATAGAGGTTCCTGAGAAAACAAAATGATACACAATAGCACGAGTCAGTGCATCAGGCCTAAAAATTAGGATTTCTGCTTTGTTTGATTGTACTTGTTTGCTTACTTTCTGGTACTGTGTTTGATAAAGCGAATGTACCCACTCTGTGGATTACTGTCAGCTCAAAAACGGCCTTCATGTCGGGCTCGTCAAAACATGGAAACAATCTCCTCGCACTCGTTGGCTCCAAATTTGTGGCTACGAGGAATCTACGAAAGAGACATTGCAGTAAAATCAAAAGAGAAACAAACAGGGATGCCTTCTATACTTTAAAGACAGAATATTTAAAATTGTCAAACATGGGGATATTTATTTACCATCTCATAAAGTCGAGGAACCAAATTGGGCCAAACACTGCAAGACTGTGTTATCACTATTTACCTCAAGAAAACAAAGACTTGAACTTGAAAGACTATAATGGAGATCCAGAATATTTACTTTTTTTATTTTAAAAAATATATATTTATTCTTTTGGCGTGTCACGTTTAAGATCTTTTAAGTTTTAAATATCTGTTAAAAGTTTTATTTCTTAATGGTATAAAAGCCTAAATATTTTCCTTAGAATTAAACTGGATTATTGTTTCATATTGAAGTATTTTATTTTTTAAATATGTTGTTTCTCCAAATAGAAAAGCATTTCCTTGTTCCATACATCATCTTTGTACTTTCTCTGTCACACCTAAGCTTAAGAGAGCATCACAGTTTTTTTTTTATCACTTACCTTTCCTGTATTGTGTCATTCACAGCATCAAGGTTGGTTTCTGTATATTTGCTCACATACATTGCTTGAAGATACTCAGATATTTCTCCCTCAAAGGACAGAGACAAGCTGTAATTCCCATCTGTCTCTAAGTTCTTCCCCAACTCGATCTCCAAGAAGTCAGACTCGTCCTCGTGGTATTGGTGTGAGAGGACTGTCACTTGATCGTTCTTGTCGTGGTCTGTCACCCGCAGAGACGTCACGTTCAGCTCGAAGCTGTGGAGGAAGATGTGCTTCGTCGGCTGGTGACAGCGGAAGAACACGGTCGAGCTCCCGTTGAAGAACAGCGTCTGGTTCGGGGTCGTGACGTTCACCTTTTCCACGATCCTGCTGTAGAAGTGAGGATGGAGGAGGATCTGGTATCGATCGGGAATCAGGGACCTCGGCAGCCGCATGACCGGCGGCGGGGCCAGAGTCGTCGTCGGGACGGTTGGAAGCTCTGTCATGGTTAGGTTAGAAGTCTGTATCTCGAAAAGAATCATCATGGAGATCATCCCACCGATGGCAGAGACCGTCAGGACGACGAAGGCGACGGCCAAACCTTTGGATAAGGCCGATTTTCGTGGCATTGTGGCAGCTTCCTGTGGCCACCCCTGAGGCGTCGCAGCTGAAGTTGAATCTCTGAGCGCGTCTACCTGTGAACTAAACCAACTTATCTGCAGGCATCCACCTTATTTCTCCCTCATAAACAGGGCTTGGCTTTGAAATTATAGGTCTGCGCTTGGATTAAGCATTAACCTGGGCACTGCCAAAGGAGCAAAGAGTAAGTGTTGGAGTGTGAAGAGGGCGATGTTCATTGTAGATAGTCAGGCAGTGCTCTCTCTCACACATCTGGAGGCGGTTACTTGGTGCTCACCACTAATGCGAGGGTTAGGTAAACCTCAGGGAAGGCTGCAGTTTCCAAACCATCACACTTTCCTCGCTTCCCCTATTTAGAAACACAGCACAAACTGTAAAAACAAACATCACCAAGTGTCCGTCGTGACACGAAAGAAAACGAGCGTCTTCTGATTGTAGCAGGAGTCCAGGTGTTCAGTCTGCCACCGTCGTCAGCCCCCCTCCCCTTCCCCAAAGGGTTCCCATCCAACAGGTAAGCAGGTCCTCGCTGGGGAGGTTTCCAAAGACATGCATCCGTAAAGGAAAGCCCTGCGAGATTGACAAGCTCACAGCAAACAGGACGCAAATGAGAAGAGGATGTCTGAGGGGGCTGGATGAAAGAGGTGGAGTAGAGCAGAAAAAAGAAAAAGAGAGGACTGGCTGCAAAGGCTCGTCCTGAGGGAGGCCTCAACCACCATCACCTCTGTGCTCGAATTTCTGGCGAGGGGCTATGAATCGGCAAACAGATATAGGAAAAGGTGGTTGTTAGTGAAAAGACCAGATGTTCCCGTTTCAGACAAAACGTTGTAGACACAAACACAGCATGAACTCTGGTGAAGCACCTTAGACAGTGTTTCGGGTTGTTTTTTTTTTTAATTTAGGCCACATATCAGAGGTTTGGCCGCCTTACAGGTAGGTGTCTTCTGTTTTACCTTTAAATTGTCACACCTACATATCTGGTGCCACGTGAAAAAATACTGAACTCCGACACCTCGTGAGTGATGACCCTACTTTGGCAGGAACAGCTCCCATCGAGCATTTGAAATACGTCTTTCACACTCAAGCGAAGCTCCGCTCTTCCTTCAAATGATCGTAATTCAGCCAGGATGGAAGCTTTGAAAAGATAATTTAAGGTCTTGCTGTGGAAGCTCAGTCAGATGGCCAGGCCTCTCCTTAACCTTAATTTTGTTTATGACCATTTAAAGGTCGACTTGCTGCGGAGCTTTGGATCATTGTCCTAGAACCTAAGTGAAGTTGAGAGTGTGGTTGCCGACTGGTCTCTATAATTCTCCACTGGGATTTTCTGGTAGAACAGAAATGATAGACCATCACTTGACCACCATCATGGTTTACTGTCAACATGGTGTTCTTCTTGCCATATATAATGGGAGGCACGCTTTTTTTTTAAATCAGTGCACAAAATATTTTTCCAAAAGTCTTAGGATCATCAAGATGTTTGATTTGGACCTTTGGTTTGTTTTGGTTTTCAGACCATTTTAGCTTAGTTTCTTTCTTGCTGTTAAAAGCAGTGACCTTAACCGATGTAATGAGGCCTGCAGCGCTTCAGATGTTCTGGGATGTTTGTGGCCTGCCAGATGAGCAGCCGTTGCACTTTTAGAGTGATTTTGGTAGACCAGTCACATCTGGGACGGTTCACCACTGTCCTACGTTTTCCGCATTTGTGGATTACGGCTCTTGCCGTAGAGATCCCTGGAGTCCCAAAGTATTAGAAATGACTTTTGAATGTTTTTATGGAGAGTTTTTAGCCTACTTCATGCTGTCAGACATGTCCTGTCTCACTTTCTGAATTCTATACATGTGGTGGTACTCAGATCTGGGGTAGGTGGGGAAATTAAACTAATGTCTCCAAAAAATACGGTGACTCTTGGTTCATGACTTACAAAGGTGGCAATCAACTTTTCTTCATTTTACAAAAGGCCAGCTGGTTTTGATAGCACTTTTCTCTTAATAAATGAAATAATACATTGAGAATGCATTTTATATTTACTCTGTCTTTGAAAGGAAAATGGTGAAAAAAAAATAAAAAAATCGGCCCAATGAGAGACGGCAGAACAGTTCGAGAACACTTTGGGGTTTCCTGGATTTATTCCTGAAGTAGATGCAGTAGCACAAATAAAAAACAACAATGAAAAAAAACCTGAAAGACCTGTCTTTTTATTCTTAAAAACAAGTGGGCCAGATTTTACAACATCTGTCCAAATGTCAGCGCCTCCTGCTCATGTGAAGGACAAATGAAATCCTCAGAAACGGAAAAATTACTCGTCACTCATATCATTCTGAAAATTTGAAGTGACACGGGTGTGTTTAACTGGAGAAGAAACCTGACCACAACAGAGCAAAAATGAAAAATGTCAAGCTGCTCTCACACACATTAAATACCCAAAAGCTCACTGTTACACAATGCAGCAGCAAACAGAAATCTTCACGACCAAATCTTTGAAAACGGGGACATCTGCTGGCCAGGAGGAAAACTGCGGATTAAACTGCCCGGATTTCTCTGCAAAGAGTCTCGGAATGTGATGCGTCGCCCTCTTCCTGAATAAAACTTTCCATCAAGGCGACAGAAATGTGCAAAATATCTGCAAAATCAAGACCTGCGGGAGTTCTTCACTCAAACACCATGAAAACAAATACTTCAAAAAAAAAAAAAAAAAACTGCCAGGTCCTTTTACTGGAGGAGGAACGGCACAAACAAAACAAACTGTAAAGGAGCTCCAGCCACTTTTGAACAATGTGGTCCAGCACTGGAATTAAGTCTCATTTTGCATTCCTGGCCGACTGTGATTGGAATTACACCGGCTTAACAGCAAAAAGTTGAAAGTATTCAGCAGCAGAGTCAGGGAGCAAAAACACACAAACCGTTTTCAGCTCATTTCCAGACTGGAGCTGCTCTGCGGCTTTAGTTAAAAAGCCCATTGAAACATTCCTTACAGCAATTTTCAGTCCTAAATATTGTCTGCATGTTTGACTTTCACCTCATCTTTTTTTGTGCAAACTTCTCTGATGCTTCTCCGTCATTTATCTGAAGATAAACAGAACTGTATTTCATTTAAACAATCAAACAAACATAAATTTTATAGCACAGGGCATGACACGTTTCAAGGCTTAGAAGGCTCAGTCTGGAGAAACTGGTAGAAGAAAGGCAAAATATTTTGGAGAATTGTTAGACACTGTATATATTTTTAAGAAAAAGGAGCAGAACGTTTTTAATTTTAAAAAAAGTTAACTTTTTTTTGTAACATTTCAATTCATTTGCTTTTCACCCTGAAATATTACAAGGTCACTCTAATTGGGATGAGTCCTGTTCTACGCTAAATACAATTTGATAAAGCACAGTTTGTGATACATTTTCTTCATTTTACTTGAATGTAAAAATGTAAACTTTAAAAGTGGAAATTTTGGGGGGGATCTGGACCTGATCTTGAAGAATCGACAGGACAAACGAACAGCACAGCAGCCGCTTTTAGTTCAAGGTAGTGAATCTATCAGGACATTCTTAAAGTGATCAAAATCAACGCAATAGCGAAGGATTTCAGCTGCTGTTTCTGCTTGTCTAAACATTTACTTCTTTTGAGTATCGCCCTACGTTCAATGTTTGTTTCCTAGAGTGTTTATGCGTTTGTTGAGTTTAAATAATTTGCTTAGAACAGGTAACAGTGCTCCTGAAGCAGGAATCACAGTAAAAAAAACAAGCCAAACATGATACTGCGCTATGATACTGCGAAGAAGAGCAAAGGATTATATAATGGTTAGCGAACTTTATGGTTGCAGATCTATTGTATTGTTTTCTATACTTTCAAAGGTGGTTTGTGTTTCTACAGTGGAATATAAAAAAATGTGACTTAAGCATGGATATTTGAGACCAGAGCGGTTGCAAAGGATGCCATCTAAATATAGATACATATAAAAGTCATCCTTAATTTAAAAACAGTTGTTTTGTTTTTGGAATATGAAAAAAAGTCTGGAAAAAAAATGTCCACTTTGTTTTCTTTTTTTTTTTTCAAGCTTCCTTAAGACTTAAAAATTGGGACTGAAATGTCAAACTTTTTATTTAACTGTATAAACATTTGTTCTAAAATTTTGATTTCCCTCCGCCCCCCTTTATTTCTGACTGTAATCCTACAGAAACGCCATCAAATCAGTGGAGATTACAACCAAATGACTCAGAGAACCACATTATTGCTGATGATTATCATTTTCATCATATTTTTATAAATATTCAACTGAGTTCATGCATGAAAGCATAACGTTTCATCTTGCATGAAAATAAATCCTGAAAATATTTTGCCTTTAGTCATACGCTGCTCTTTTCCTTGACAACAAATGGTTTAGAAAGTTTCCAGCTAAATAATGGCGGTTTTATCCTCCATTCAGTCCTGATCCAGGTTCTCGTGGCTCTGCTCGTTTCCTAACCAGTGCAGCAGCAGAGCCCGATCGGAAAGAAGCGCTGCTGCTTTTTGCAGATTATCGAACAAACGATCACAACTCTGCTGCGCGTCACCGCCTCAATCCTACATGTGTTTTTACACAAGGAGCAGATTCCAGTTTAGGAACTGGGAGGATCCTGCAGTCACATCCTATTTTACTTCTGCAGCAGCACACAACTTCTGTGTCCTCTTGCGGAAACAGTTTGTTGGAATAAGAGCAACAATGTGGGGAGTGAAAGCAGCGTTTTGCTTTGGCTGGAATTTGCAATACACAGACGGATCTTCGGTCTCAGTCAGCTGACTACCACAGCCAGCTGTCTAGATGCTGCACACAGTAGCAGGACTGTTCCAGGATGGCCGTCAGCTCCCCGTAGCTCTTCTCCCTCCAAGTAGGAAGGAGCCTCTCGTTGTTCAGGGCCTGAAGCTTTGGCGTCCCCTGCTGGAGGACGTGGTACAGACAAGGCCACCTGCTCTGGATCCGGAGCCGTGTCCTGCGATCCAGCGTGATACCGCGCACTATTTTCTTGGCTCGGAGTTCTCTCAGTGCCGGCAGCTTCAGGCAGGAGAAAACCAAACCGCGGCTGGGCGAGACGTCCAGGAACTCCAGAGTCTCCGATTCCAACGTGTACGAGATCCCCAGGTTCCTCAGAGGCACCAGGATGTGCAAAGTCAGCGACTTTAGGTTGGGCAGGGAATTGGTAAGCGTCTGGAGCGTGGAGGGCGTCACTAGTTTGAAGACCCAGAAGTACTTGAGCTCGAGGGTTCGTAGCTGCTGGAACCGGGTGAGCAGGGACACAGACAGATCCGACCAGTCGAAATGTAAACGCATCTTGGAGATTCGCGGGCAGCTGTGGGTGAGTTTGCCGAGCAGCTCTTGAAAGCTGGTCACCTGCCAAACCAAAGAAAAGAAGAAAGTTCCTGCTATAAGCTCAGACTGCTGGAGAACATTGCAGCCACTGTTTACCAGGTGCCACTTTCTCCTGCTACTCTCCATCTATCTATTATTTGATGCCATCATCTTTCTGGCCTCTCTCAGTTCTTTCGATAGAAGGTACACCCAGTCTAGTGACTTTATGTACAGCTGTGTCTCTATCTTTGTCCCAGGGATGGCGGTACTGCAACAACTAACTTTGGGAACTGTTCCTTTTATGAAGACAATGCCCCAGGTCCACTGCTCGTCAGTTTAATTATGTCTTTTTTCTTTGATGGATCACATAAGGCTGAACGATATGGCTGAAAAACATACGATAATATGAGCATTTCTCATCAGTTAATATCAGTATTTGGGGATATAGATAATGATTAGTTTTTTTTTGTTTTAAATGTCTGAAATACTACCAAACTGGTGGAATAACCCTTCACGTTTCATCTAGTTTTCACTTCAAGTTGAAAACTGACACGGTGGTGAAACCTGAAGCTGCTGCTGCACAAGTCACTCTACAAGTTGTTGCTAGCTAGCCGAGGAGTGAGTGAGTTGTTGCCACCGATCTTGCTTAGCCAGCTGTGAGAGGCTGAGCAGATCAAATATTTTCTCTACCTACATCTCCCAGAATGCTGTGCGGTTCTAGATCGGAGTTCGGCGAATATTCTGCATATTGAACATTGACTATTCTATCAGATGTATTTGTTGATATTGATCACGTGTCTATCATAACAACGTTCACTCTCCTTGTTCTACTTTAGCTGTGTTTTTTAGAGCTGTATCTGCCATACTAAGTATGTCTATCCTGCACTCAACCACTCAATGCTGTTAATTACCTGGTCCATCTTGGTGATGCTGTCCTGGTGTGAACTGGAGCTGGAGTGCACTCTTAAGTCCAGTGGCTCGAAGAGAGTAAACGTCCAGTTGAGGTCCAGATGGCTCAGGTCTCTGCAGTGGACGTTGTCCAGCAGGTGACTCAGCAGTTCGCTCCACTTGTTGTAGTGGTCTCCCAGGTCGAAGCTGGCCTTCAGCGTGAGCAGGCTGGCCCGCCGGGAGATCAGGTGGTGGGTGTAGTGGTGGACCCAGGCCTTCCATCGCTCAAACTCCCGGTTGGAAACAAGCAGCCCCTCCTGACCCAGATGGAAGGCGCCGCGCCGGGAGTAGTCAGCAACCCGCCACAGTTTCCACGACCGGACCAGGCAGCTCCAGCTCAGGCAAACCAGCGCGCAGCTGCACTTGTCCACCTCGTTCAGGAAGGACAAGACGTGCAGCTGGCACTCCACCGGCAGCGAGTTAAAGGGGAAGAAGTCGTCCACGGCTTTCCGCCTGCTGCTTACAGGGACGAGAAGTTTTTTCTGCGGCGACATTTTTCGACGGATAATTAAAGGCTTGTGTTTTACTGGTGGAGGTCAGAATCTCCACCAGAAGGTCTTGTGTTCTGGCTTTGCCATGAATATTTCCGCCCTGAAAGACGATAAAGACGGGAGAGTTTATTTTAACCACGTTGTAAAATAACGTGGTTATTTTTCCACGTTGTTTTTCAGCTTCTGATTCCTAGAAAAACATACAGTGAAGTTTTGGACCCGGACTATGTCTAACATCAACACAACAAATAAACCTTTTAATCAAGAGCATAATGACAAAAATGAAACAGAAAACAAATGAATAGTAATAAAGCCTTTTTCTTTTTGTTTGTTTCTTTGACTAGAAAGAAACAAAATATACTTACGTCTGAAAAGAGGACTTCGGATCAATAAACAACATGTTCTCCCTTTTCACAATCCCACCAAGGCTCTGTTTATTCCTGCACCTTTTCCTTCCACTGAATGTTTCAACATTTGGTTGTTCACAACCCACGTGATCAGTCAGCTTCTTTAGCCGTAAACGTTTGTGGCCCACAATCCCTGTGGATGGTGTGATTTACTGTGGGTGGGAACACTGCCAAATCCCTAATGATTTTCTAAGGAAAACATAAAGTAGCAATTCTGTTTAAACTCTTTTTTTTTTGCAGGTCTTGTGCAGTATTCAGATACATTTTGACTTTTCATAAGCTGTAAGCCGTAATTCTTGATACTACAAGAAATACCAGAAATACATGTGTGAAATACATTACTGTGGAAAATGAACCTATTTGAGTTTTACTTTAAGGACACAATTGCTCAAATAAAAGTGTTGGAATTGTACTCTATTTTACTCAGATGCAAACATATTTTAATTGTTCTAAGATTTTAACATAATTGTTATTGTTTTTTTCTCTCCTATTTTTTGGGCAGTGGAAACGGGATTTACCATGGTTCTGATTTACAGCTGGCAGTGAAAGTCCCGAGGAGAAAAAAAACTGTTAATAGATTTACACCAGATTTGCTTTGCAGCGTTTCTGGAGAGCCATACATTATTTAACTTTTTTTTTTTTTTTTGTTCGCCAACGTCGGCATTCATTAGACTTGATGATGCTTTTCCACACACGGTTACACAGACGTTTCACAGGCATGCACTGACAGGAGTTCTGGCTCATGTGGCGTTCACTCTGTCTCTGAGGACATAGAAACCCGACCAAATATCTACAATACTCTGAAGCTCCAAAGAGCAAAAGCTTTTTTTTTTTCTTTTTTTTTTCAAATTGGCAGGCAAGCCAAAAAATAAACTGATTTAAAGTTGGGCAATATTCAATGTCGAAACTAATTTTCTCTGTGCAGTGTTCTGAAAAGCTAAGCCTCTTATATCTGTGGCTTATCCCTCTATGTTTCACTGGTCATACAAAGCAAGACTAGTTTCAGTTTAAAGCACCAGGCAAGTGAAGAGATTTACAGATCGCTTGATAAGCTTCATCATAGCAGACCACTTCCACTTAAGAGTCGGAATACGTCAAAATGGACATTTATAACCCTTCAGCAAATGTCCAGGTCAGAAAGAGCCTGAAGGCTGTGAAGTGTTGGGCATAAAGCAGAATTCATTCTTCCTACACATTTTTTTTTCTTTTTACATTTTCTAATTTCATACTATTGAAAGTTCACTTTTTTTTTCTCTGGGAACTTCTGGACACTTATTGATGTCTACCTTAAAATATTCGCTGTAAGACACATGCACACCTCAGTTGATATTTACACTTCAAAGGCTACAAATATTAATACGGAAGTGCCACAATAGCTGTGAGCTCGGCCCTGCTGGACTTGTTCCAAACATGAATGTGATGTAAAACCGCATTCAGCATGCTCGCCTTCACATATCAAACAGTTGGACTACAGCTTAGCTTACTGGACCATGCAGGCTAGTCATCTCAGCCCCGTTATTCACATCCTCGCCTTCTAGTTTCTAAGCGTTTGCACAATAAAAGGCTACATGCAGATTATTATGGATGCACACTGCACAAACAGTAACTTTAAGTAAACGCGTTACCTTCAGCTGGAAGAGGAGAGGCTCCGAGTTACACTCGGTTTTAAAGCTAGCATGCTAGCAGACAAAGACTTTCAAATTCAAAACAAATAAAGGACTAAAGTCGAGGTTTTATAGCATTAACTGCATACTCGAGTGAGTAAGTAACTGTTAAGACACCGATAAAAACAATACGAAAAATAAAATATGTTTAAAAAAATCAGAATAACTAGGCCGGCTAGTTAGCTTCAGAGCAGCTGAGTTCTGTTGTTGTTGTTGTAGATAAAGGCGTCATCAGCACGTTCTGTCAGAGGAACGCTGGTGCGAATGTTTTAGACACCGGAGCTGCACGGAGGGCCGGAGCTTAGGACGGAAACTGCAAAAAAAATAAATACATTCTAAATGTCGAGCCTCACAAAATTGGCAAAGAAACCAAACTCTGAATCTAAAAATGTCCTTTCATAGAAAACATTGAATATAAAGAAGACGTTCGGAGGTGACTAAATGAGAAAAAGAAATCATTTGAGAACTAAAAGCACGGGCTCCCCCTGGTGGAGAAAAGAAGTTAGCCATTAACGCCTTTGTGTTGATGGTTTGTAGTTTTCCTTTTGATTTTTGAATCAAGATCACTTTAAAAAAAACAAACAAACAATTAAGCGCATTTAAAAAATAAGTGGTAACGGAGGATTTAGTTTATTACAATTTAGTATAGTCTTTAGTAGACAATAATTAGTTTTCTGTTCAGTTTAATAGCCAATATGCAAAAAAGAATCTACTATATATGAAAGCTGACATGCTTCCAGATAGTTTAAATTTACAACTGTGCACAGAATGCATACTGTTGAAAAAAAAAATAGAGAGAAGCCCTTTCTGTTTTGTGACAACTGTGGAAGTAAGTAAATAAAACCTGGAATTCTAATTTCAGTGGTTCTTTCGTCATCATGTTGCGGTTTTCTGCTTCCCTGTGTTGCAGGGACTATGAATCTTACACTACCTCGTGGTTCTGGTGATGCTGGAGGATTTTTTATTGGAGGGGGGCCATTTCGTGTTACGTGAGAAACGAGACAGAAATGCGAAACGTGTTTGTGTTGCATTCAGAGACTCGTTGAAAATATCAGAGAATAGCGAGCGCTTCACAGAGTCCGTTATTTTTATTTTTGTCTTCTTTTGGTATCTGAATAATTCGAAATATTTTATATTGTATGAGAAATTAAGAGATAGGAGTAAGAAATACAATTACATTTTGTTTAAAAATGTTGCTTTTAGATAAAAGTTACATTAATGAAATGAATTAAGGTTGTTGGCTGGTTCTGGCTGTTAGTTTTAGATACGCTTTGAAAGCTGTACTGATAAATTAGATAAGATATATATATTTATATATATATTTTTTTCAAAATACGACATGATTATTTCTAGTATTGATCAAATAATAGATTTTTATTCATTATCAAGTGTTTGAAAGACCCTATAAGCATTCTGAGTGCCACTGTGAACCTGGAAAGATACTAAAAGTTTGGCATGAGGCAAAATTGTTTACTTTTAACATCACGTGATTTGTGTGTGTGTGTGTGTGTGTGTGTGTGTGTGTGTGTGTGTGTATTTCATCGTCCTGTCGTTAATTTTTAAAAGCAAGAAATCGAAGGGAACAGCTCCACAGTTTATTTTTTTCTTGTACATTTTCCCACACTCTTTGAACGCATCGCCAGATTTGTTGTGGTTGTGTTCGAACCAATCAGAGAGCAGAACAGGCGGCCGCTTGTCCTCCCTCCGCGCCCCGCCCCTTCCTCTCATAGTCTGCGCATCCCTCATCCTCGTTTCATTCTCCGCAGTTTCAGGCTCGGCTTCGTCGCTCATCGCTTTGATATTCGCGCTCTTTGGCGTTTTCAAGTCGACACCACGCAGAAATACCGAATCACAAAAACGGGGCTTTGCTTTCCGTGAGCATCTCGAGAAAATAACCGAATTGAATCCACCTGCGACACAACCCAGAACGCGGATACTGCGGAGTTTTTCTCTCTCTCTCTCTCTCTCTCTCTTTTCTTGCTTTGCTGCTTCATAGAAAGAAATAAATAAACAAACATGAAAACCAAATTCATCAACGGGGTGTCGTCGTCCCCCTCCATGTCGCTGGGCCTCCTGGTGACCGCCAACGCGCTGCACGTCCAGCCCGACACCCAGGAGGACTCCAGGGAGCTTGTGCGGCCCGAGCAGCCGGACCCGGAGACCCGCCGCAAGGCTTATCTGTGGTGCAGGGAGTTTCTGCACGGAGCCTGGAAAGGACTGGCCGAGGAGGACTTCGAGATCACCGTCATAAGGTTGCAAATTGCGTCCGCTCCGCTCCGCGCGTCTCTGTCGGGCGTTTTCTGTTGGATCTATTGTGTGATAATGAGCCAATAATAATGAGTCAGAAGAGCCATGCGACGCTCTGAGTTGATTGAAAATGACTGAATGCGTCTGGATCATTTAGTGAGGCGAATGACTGAAATTTGTCCTTCCAGATCTTCTTTAAACACTATTTATTTTTATTTATTTATTTATTTATATTTGAATATTCTAATGTAGGTTAAGAACAGTTTTTGGGGGGTTTTTTGCTGTTCATTCTCACAGTGCTTAATGTGAAGCTATATAGAAAAAAATAAGTGAATTATGCCCCATTTGAACTTATCGGATGTGACGTTTAGGCAATTTTTTATTATATATATATATAAGGTTCTACAGATGTAAATTCTAAATTTCAGGTGTTTAATTGAGTAGAATTAGTCATTCAGTAATCCTCATTGAACCTCAGATGTGCCTTTAGATGTTGCTGTGGAGATGGGAGTTTTTCCAGTTTATCGTCAGAAGAGTTGAATGGTGAAGTTTGGATGGAATCAGGTGTACATAAAGTCTGCAAAAGAAAAGAAAAATCAAGCTTAAATGTTTGGTTTAAATCCAAACTGACTTTTGGAGGCTTAAGGGGAACATTTCTGGTTCAGATGTTGACTTCATGACCCGATAAATAAAACTGATCACCTTTATTCTTACCAGAAGATGAGTGCAACATGTTATACTTACGGGACTTGGTTCTTTAATTTCACAGAGACCTAATACTGTTTCCTTTTCTTTACTTAAAAAACAAAAAAATTTTTTTTGTTTAAATCTTTAATTTGAAGCCATATTTGGCCACATTTGCAGACGTAGAGGCAGATATTTACTCCAAAAAAGACAAGACAAGTAACTTTGTTACTATTGTTGTTTTTTTATTAGAGACCATATTCAACATTGATGCTCCTTCTGGAAGTTTCAGATGTCCATGTTGCACCGTGTCTTTGGGGAAATCGATGAAGATGTTCCGTTTTGTCTACAGCTTCAAATAGGCCTTGGCTTGCTGAGCCAGAGTTACAAATGTATACTTAAGTTGCAGCAGAGCCAGCGCAGACGTCTGCCTTCACTACATCCTGATAAAACAAGCTGTTGCTCTCCTTCCGTCTCACGCAGGAAATGTGTGGGTTTCTGTTCTGGCTATTATAAATAGATCTACTGCAGCTCAGGAGCTAACACTGTTCGAACCGGTCACGTTAAACCAAGGGCGTAAATCCCATCTCGTTATCGGGGCGGGGTGAGGAATAAACAGGAGAATTTCTTGAGACCAATTTTGGGGGTCGGCAAAGTTACAGTGAAATGTGGTTTAAAAAGTTTTCAAACCAGATTCAAGCTGCAGGACGAAAATGACTAGTAATGCACATCAAACGCGTGTTTTTCTCAGCGATCAATCTGCTAAGCTGTAAAACTACAATTCAAATGTTGCTTACGTAAGAGTTTTGTTCAGTCTGACTGATCTAATCTTTGCGACACCCTTACAAAAATTACAGGTCCTAAATAAACGTAACATTTAAAGCACCAGGCTTTATATAGAAAAATATTCAGATTTTACTTTGTGGTTTCAAAGGCAACACGTTGAAGACCGTTTGAATGCTTTTGCTCCTCCTGCACTTTGGACTAAGCCATTGTTTTAACAATGGTAGGGGGGAACCTAAAAAATCAATCAATCAATCAAATGTTATTTGTATAGCACATTTCAGCAAGGCATTTAAAAGTGCTTTACATCATAAACACAAGAACACAAAGTCATGCAACATATAATAGACAATACATTGTTACATATTACATTTCAAAAGCAATTCTAAAAGGTGTTTTTTTTGCGATTTAAAAAGTCTCAGGGTTTCTGCTGTTTTACAGTTTTCTGGAAGTTTGTTCCAAATTTTTGGTGCATAGATGCTGAAAGCTGCTTCTCCTCTCTTGGTTCTGGTTCTGGGGATGCAGAGCAGACCAGAACCAGAAGACCTGAGAGGTCTGGAAGGTTGATACAACAACAGCAGATCTTTGATGTATTGTGGTGCTAAACCATTCAGTGATTTGTAAACTAACAACAGTATTTTAAAATCTATTCTTTGAGCTACAGGGAGCCAGTGGAGGGACTTTAAAACTGGTGTTATGTCTCTATTTTCCTGGTTCTAGTGAGAACGCGAGCAGCAGCATTCTGGATCAGCTGCAGCTCTTTGATTGATTTGTTGGACAGGCCTGTGAAGACGCTGTTACAATAATCAATGCGACTAAAGATAAACGCATGAATGAGTTTCTCTAGATCTGGCTGAGACATTAGTCCTCTAATCCTGGAGATGTTCTTCAGGTGATAGAAGGCTGACTTTGTAATTGTCTTTATGTGGCTCGCAAGGTTCAAGTCTGAGTCCATCACTACTCCCAGGCTAGTTTTTAGTTGTAATAACTGAAGCTGTGCATTGACTCTAGATCGTTCCTCTTTAGGTCCAAAAATAATGACTTCAGTTTTATTTTTGTTCAGTTGGAGAAAGTTTTGGCACATCCACACATTTATCTGCTCTAAGCATTTATTCAGTGATTGGATGGTTCAGAGTCACCTGGTGACATCGTAATGTAGAGCTGAGTATCATAGCTAATATTATTTCCTGTTATAACCTGAGCTAGTGGGAGAATATAAATATTAAATAAGAGGGGTCCTAAGATTGAACCTTGGGGTACTCCACATGTGACCTTTGACCTCTTTGATGAGAAGTTTTCAATTGAAACAAAGAAATCCCTGTTCTTTATGTAAGATTCAAACCAGTCGAGCACCGAACCGGAGAGTCCGACCCAACTTTCAAGTCGATTCAATAATATGTTGGTCGACAGTGTCAAAAGCTGCACTGAGGTCCAACAGAACCAGCACTGTGGTTCTGCCACAGTCCGTATTTATATGAATATCATTGAATACTTTTACGAGGGCAGTCTCCGTGCTGTGGTGAGCCCGAAAACCAGATTGGAAAGAGTCAAAGCAGTTGGTCATCATGAGGAAACTATTTAATTGTTTACACAGTTTTTTCAATAATTTTGCTGATGAATGGGAGGTTTGAGATCGGCCTGTAATTCTGCAATAGTGATTTGTCCAGGTTGTTCTTTTTTAACAGTGGTTTGATGACCGCTGTTTTCAAGGCCTGGGGGAAAACATGAACATTGAATACTATGAAGCACTATCACACTCATTCCATGTCTGCTTTCTCTCTCTCTCTTCTCCAGAGGTGGTCTGAGCAACAAGCTCTTTCTGTGCAGCCTCCCCGACTCCGTGGGCTCGGTCGGGGACGAGCCGAGGAGCGTCCTGCTGCGCCTCTATGGGGCCATCCTGCAGGTGGGAGTTGTTTCAGTCTATCAACCTTAAGCCAAAACAAAAAGTAGGTCAGACTCCTCACCAGGATGTAAAACTAAGAAAGTAGTTCTCTGTCAGTGTTTTTAGTTTTTTTTTATTTTATTTGTATTTATTTTTTTTATTTTCCACACAATTAACAACCGAAATGTAGAATACGTACCTGAATCCTCTTTGAAGTAAAACCATCAAGCTGTTTTGCCTTTATCTCAGAGATGACTCGTGTAGCAGGGGTCAGTGTGATGTGTCAGTGCCACCATCAAAGGTTACTGTTGTGTGTGCGCCTGTAGCTCATATGCCTATGTTAGAGTATGCATGCATGTGTAGTAGTTATGCCTTCACGTGTGCGTGCGTGCGTGGGTGTGTGTGTGTGTGTGCGTGTTAGCCATTGTTGTACATAGTGATGTACCCCCATGGCTGTACATGCATGTGTTCTTTGCCGTAGGCTTCCCAAAGGAGCGTGCCTTGGGCACTCTTGTTCCCAGGTGAACCCACCAAAAAACACGGTACAGTATGAGATCTCTGAAATCTCAGCCTAATATAAAAATGTAACGCACACTCATGTAGCACAGCGCCAGGAAGACACAGAGTGGAGGGAAAACAAAAAGCTGCAACCTGAACCTCCCCCCACCCCTCCCTGCTCTAAATCCCTGCCTTGTGATTCCTACTTTTGAAGATGTCAGCTTAAATTTTTTAAGTAGGGGACAAAGTGGAGGTCTTGGCAATGCCTGCACGTCAGCAGATCCCTCAGCTAAAGAGAGAGCGATCTAGCTTCCGAATGCTTTACATCTTGTGCAATTTTACACAAGATGTTGACTTGTGTAAAAATAAATTCAGGGGCCTGGGAGGGGAATATTTTGCCGCAATCATTTGAACAAGTCTTCTTCCTTGGGTAAAGCTGTTGCTCTCTGATCCCTCTATAATAATTTGACGAATAGAGGGTGGCATTTGCTGGTGTAATCACTAACTGGAAGATCAGCCGCCATCTTGAATGGTTTTTAATAGGGGCCCCCAACATTAGTAAAAAATAAAAATGTCAGTCTCTAGTATTGCAACAATACTTTTTTAAATCGTCATCACCCTATGAGCTTTAACATCTCAGTCGCTAAGATCTAGATCAGGTATGAGAGCGAAAGTTCATCCAGCAAGCTACATTAGTTATTAGTAAACAGTTTTAATGAAATATCATAGCAGTTTACCCAGTGATTGCAGGACTTTAAGACGTTGACTAGTGACTTGCTGGCGTTTTCTGATTTGTAGAAAGAACCCCCCCCCCCCAAAAAAAAAAAAAAAAAACGCCCGCTGTTTGCAATAAAAAAAATTAAAAAAAAATCCGCCCAAGACAAAGATGTCGGCTGCCTTTCAAGGCAATTTATACCCCGGCTCACATTGACCGCTGACTTAATGAGAGCTGCATTAAATTATTAACTTGGGTCTGTGTAATTACTAATGGGTGTGTAAACAGTGTTTATTGCTCGGGATGTCTGAACGAGCTGGACCACTGCGTCCTTCACCAAGGTAACCGCAGCCCTCTCGGCCCTCTCACAGCAAGGAATTAGCGGCATCTAATCAAAAAGCTAATACGATTAAAGAAGACAGACGGCCATGTTTAAGTGCCCGGCTACTAATGATTAAACCAGCTTTGACTGCGTCGGAGACAGGGTTTCTCAGCAGTGGAGACATGCAATGACGGACTAGAAGAAGGTTCAATTGTTGACAGTGAACTCTCGTTTCTGTCTCTGGGCTGACGTGTCACGTCACCCCAGATGTGGAAAAGAATCATAGCGAAAAGCAAGATGAGCTGTTTAAAGATTCGGTGTGTGTTTGAACTCATACTGTACTGTTTGTACTGTAGGGGTGGTCAGGGTGGGTTTTTTTTTTTGTTTTGTTTTTTTAGTTGATGATGCTGCATGGTTGGCTTCGCCTTTATTCATGGATAGTTCTTTCCTTTTTCTCTTGTTGATAGATGTCCTGTAATAAAGGGGACTCCCGACAGTCAAACAAAGAGAATCACTTCCAAGTAAGTAACTGATGTTGGTGCTGCCGTACATTGTGCTTCTCTGCCCTCAAAAGACGGTCCGCAACAGAGCAACTCGCACTGGGATGTTCCAGCCTCTCCTTGATGTGTGTCAGCATGTCCATAAACTGTTTCAATCCCTTTGAATTTACTTCTTTTTTGCTCACAAGTCAAATTCAAATATTCAGGGGGATTCACAGAGAAATCAGTGGATATCTTGAGCTTACACTAATGTGTTGATGCCCTTTTTTTTAAAAATCACATTGCAACCACAAACTCCAATGCATTTTATTGGGACTTTATATAATAAACCAGATGTCTGAAACTCCAGTCAAAGGCCGAGGCCTGATCATGATCTTCTGATTCAGCTGTGTTGAAGCAGAGACCGTCAAGAAGTTGCATGAAACTGGCACTCGAGCACTGGAGATTCAGACCCCGGTGACAGACTGACATGGTGACGTCATAGTTGTGAAGTGAAATGAAAATGGCACATGCTTTTAAATACGTTTTGCACAGAAAAACTTGAAAGTGTTCTGCACATTTGTATTTATCTGCTTTATTCTGCAACCAAGAAATAAAGCATTAGTGCCACCAACTGCTTTCTGAAGCTTGCATATAATTTAATCCCAGAATAAATCCAATGTTTTTTTTTTTTTTGCTAGTTTTTTTTTAAGGCTTTACTAATTTTCTTTTTTTTTTTTTTGCGTAAATTTGCGAGAAAGCAGCATGATAAAGACAGAGGAACACGGCGGGACAACTCGGAGATGTTCCGGAAAAGCGTAAAGAAGGATTAGATTGTAAAACAACAACTCAAGCTTTTTCTGTTTTACAGAGCTTTTTTTTTTTCATACTATCATCTGAAAATAGGAACTATATTGTGAACAAACTCGATTTGGAGCTGGGTCAACGTTCATCAGATAAGACGCATGAACAGTTGGTTGCTCTTCCAAGAAAAGACCAAAATGTAACAAAGAAAACGTGACGATGCAATGTGAATCATGCTTAGTATCATGCTTTGGGAATGTACTTCCTCTTCAGGAACAAGAACTGCTTGAAGTTCATGGGAAGTTAACTAGATAGTGAAAATAACTGAGGCAGAAAGAGACGAGCGTTTTGTGTCGGGGCTTTTGGTGGTTTTGTGTTTTGTTTATCATTTCTGTGTTCCTTGGGTAAAAAAAAGTATCCAAGTGTGGCGCTATAAATGGGGAAAAAGACAGTTCCACACGGCATTTCCTTCCACTTCACAAATATTGCACTTTATGATGGTCTGTTGCATTAAGGGGTGGGAAGACTTTCACAAGGCACCGTAAGTCCACAATAGATTCACCTCCTGCCTGCTTCTCTGGCGTCCTGGCACGGCATGACTCTTGAAAACAAAGTTGGGAAATGTTTTTGATCCATCCCATTGTTTTTTTCCCCGCTCTGTTTCGACCAGTTAAAATCCCAAACAATGGAGTTGTGCTTGATTTCGAAGCACAAAGCCATCTTAGCTGTGACGGTCACGTTGGCTTTGTTGTCCAAAAGGTTCACCCTGTCGGACAGCATAGCGGCGGCGTTTCCTACCGTCAAACGAAGAGAGAACATACAGCAAAGAGGGGGGCTCTTTTCATGACGTGTGCAACTTTGACTGCTAAGTTTTAAATAAAAATAAGGGGATTTAATCACAAGAATAGGCAAAATAGTTTCATCTATATGTCTTTACTGAAAAATGGTTCATTTTTTAACCCATTTTTGAAATTCTTTACAATTTTTTAAGTGATCTTGGTTTGTAGTTCCGCAGCCTTTTTTGAAGTGTGATTGTTTTTGTTGCTTTTTACAATTTTTCTTTGCGGTTTTCTTCTTTTTTTTTTTTTTTGCATTTTTTTATGCTGAAATATATCATCTACAGCTTTCTTTAAATGTTTCTTTGTCAAAAATCTTCTTCCTCTCATATCTTTTTTGCAATTTTTTAAACATTGAAACAAGTTTTTTCTCAGTTTTTTTTGTATTATGTCTTTAACATGACAGATTTGTTTACAGTTTAGGGTTTTTTGTTTTTTTGGGGGGGAGGGGGGGTTTCCCTTAAGCATAGACAATGTGGGAATTGTGGTTATTTTGAAGTCTGTCAAATTCTTGTTATTGGCTGACAGAATATTGTGCTGTATGTGCAAAAAATGAGGGAAGTGGGGGTTGGGAAAAGAAACCTAAAATATAACAAGTTTATAAACATTATTTTAAAGTCTTGCCTTCAAAAATACAAGACAAATTCAGCAACCTGACCGGACCTGAGAGAAAAGAGATCTCAACCAAAAAAATAATTTTTTATACAAAAAAATGAGGTTTATCCAAGACCTTTTTTTTGCATTAGTCGTTTTCTTTAAAAAAGGCAACTGTGCAGGATTTTCATGTTTTGCTTTTCCATGTCTCTGTATGTCTTTCACTATTGTTGCCTGGAAAGGCTGCGCGTGCAACCCAGTTCCTATACATGTGATCCGATTCAGCATCTCAGCAGACACACCTTGTGTTTTTAAAACTTTGAAGATCTAAATTAGTAAAGGGTTTATGACCCATGGATGTTGTTTACGCAAACTCATACAGAACTTAATACAATTCCCTGAAAATGTAGACGGACATCACAGTTTATGTCAGGGTTAGTATATGATGTATACGAACTCCACCATCAGGATGACTTCATGAACCTCTGAGTCACACTAAGCTGCTAGGAAAGGCGACATTTACAACAGGAGCTTTTCTTTACGCAGACCTCAGACCCACTGACCTGGAAAATGCTCGATCTTGCAACACGTCATGTGACTGTGACCTTTGAGCTACATGCCGGAGAGCCCAAGCATGACTCTTGGTCATGTGGTCGTGTTGAGGTCATCAGTCCGTTAACGATCATTACCACACGGCCGTCTTTCCGTAAAGATTACTGCTTCACCTTAGTGGCTTCCTTCGACTTTAATCTGGGTTAATGCAAAACTGACCCTGTGTCAGTGGCCGGGTCCAGCTTCCCTGACGATGGTGTCTGGTCAAGGTAGATCCGATCTGGATTAGAGCGGCATGGAAGACGTCACTGCGGTACATTAGCCTCTAACATGTATTCTTAAAACCCAAGGGATGGAGACACAGAGAGCTTGTGCCAATGATAGTAAACAAATGAGACTCTTACACACTTAAATATTGCTCTTATTAATAGGTAGCAAAAGGTAATTGAACCCTTTCCCTGTTTACCACGTCCTGTATTGCATATCATGGTTTTACAGTTTATTCTAAATGTAAGCTAAATTCCTGTTTTGTTTAATAATGTGTGAAAACCACAATTTTCTGTTTATGCAGTCAATATTATTTACAGTTGACACAAAAAATTGTTAAAATGCAATGATGTGCTTTTTTGTAAACGCAGCATATTATGAAAAATGTTGCCTTTTATATTATGGAAACATGAGACGGGAGAAAACTCAAGCTTTTAAGTAGATGGCCAATCACCAATTAAATGTCAGTTTTAGACTAAGTCAGTCGATAACTTGTGTCCCTGGTATCTACTGTGATCGTCCCTGCAGGCTGAATGTCACTTTGCGCAATATGCAAAGTGACATGCACTTGTGGTTTTAACCCATCGATGGATTTTAATACCAAAAATTGTTTGCGAATAATTCACCACTTTGCAGAATTTATTGTGTCTAAAATATCTCACAGAAAATGCAGGTTGGGAAACTGAAATGCCAGGGCGCATGCTGCTCCACATGCTATTGGCGGCATTTTCAAGAAGCACCATTTATTTTCCTTGGTGCTGATTGGCGGATTGCTCTGTTGGAGATGAAGACGACTGTAGACATTAGGTTCTGCGGTGCTGCTACGACGGTTTTCATTATGTGTATTAATGCACATCAAGATATAGTTGATCTCTGAAATATTAAAATAAGCAATTAGAAGTTTTTAGAGGTGTTTTTTTTTTTTATCTATTTGCGAACAACTATTATCCCTATCCACAGTTATTACCAGGGATTCGCTGAATGCTCTTGGAATACCTGTTGTCTAAATCTCACATTTTATTCTCAAAAGATTGGTTTCACAAACTGATCACTTCAGAAGTAACAGCATAAGATGTGTTAAGTATTCCCTTTAGTTCTCATTCGGGTTGCGGTTACTTTTGACAGATTGATGGAAGAAAAACGTGTCGCAGTTCTTCCCGCTCCGTTCAGATGGTTTTGACTGGTCCTTAGTACCAACCCCACGACAGGGTTACTTACACACACAGTAGGGGGAAATGAGCATTGAGGTCAGCGCAGCAGCTCCTGGCAGCCCTCGATTCACCTGCAACGTCCTTCCAAGACCAGAGTGGATAAGCAGCACCGAAGCGTGGCCAGACTAACGATTTGTAATCAAAACACTGAGTAGGAGAAAATCCTGCTTCAGATCCAGTTTTTTTGTTTTTTTGAGGGGGTAAATGACATGAGTGGGCCACAAGCAGAGGATGCCGGCTTTACTACAGGAAGCGCTTGTTTCCGGTCTAGCTTCAGGAAGGCATGGGTTGAAGGTCGTCGCTACAAATTGTGAAATTCTTTTGCCTCCGAGTTGCAGGAAGCCTCGACGGCCTCAGATTTATTCCTTGCTGACGGTTCAACGTGTTTAGAGAAAGTGAGATGAATCCAACGACGTTGACGTTGAAAATATGTCGGGGGGGGGAATAAAACGGGTTGATGGAGGATCGTGGTGGCATCAGACACTCGGTCAATATGGGAGCAACAGAGTTCAGTCAGTCTGGCTTCGCTGCTTCCTGAAGTCCAAAACAGACGGATGCTTAGTGGATATCCACAAAGTTAAAGGTCTGCAGCATAAACCTCTGCTCCAAATATCATCTGTAGCTGTTAATTTAAGCTGACATATTTAATGTCATTTGCTGAAATTGCTTTGAAATAGACTTTTCTTTTTAAATTCAGCTTTGAACAGGAAATATTCAAAAACAGTTATACTGTGAAAAGAATACATGTATTTAACAAGGAAACTTTAGAGGCCACAATAAAACGCACAATAAGGACATGAACAAATATTGATTTAAATTCAACAAATGACTTATAATTTTTATGAAGTGAATTGTTGTCCTTCCACTTCACGAAGAGTCATTAATTGGCTTTAGCCTATTCCGTGAAATACAACGAAGAGTGTGGTTACAATGTGACAAAAGGTGCAAAACTAGAGTTAAGTATGTTGTCACAAGGCACGGAAATCAATTTTTATGACGTCTAACAGCAGGACGGGAAAAATGAAGACATGGAGAGGCAGATGTGGGAGTAAGGTTAAGTTTCAAGAGAAAAGGAGAGGAGTATCCTCAGCTTGTAGACAAAATTCATTCACAAAGGGGCATGCCATGTTTTAATATGGTTGTATTCAAGACTTTAGCCACACACATATTAAATATTAGCTTCGCTCATAAAGACATTAAATTACTCGACATGGAATGAATGTAAATTAAATGAGGTGCTCCCACAGAAACCTTTCCCTCTTAGCTTGACGTTGGTATAAAACATTGATTAAAAGAAATA
The DNA here is from genome assembly GCF_027474105.1 of Poeciliopsis prolifica. Lineage (NCBI taxonomy): Eukaryota > Metazoa > Chordata > Actinopteri > Cyprinodontiformes > Poeciliidae > Poeciliopsis > Poeciliopsis prolifica. The sequence continues at coordinate 21,608,429 of NW_026562376.1, forward strand.
GAAGATATCAGATTTAGTTTCTGTAGAGAGAGAGCTTATTTACTGGAGTCTTCACAAGAGACTCCCTGTGAGCTGGTTCGTCATCTGGCGGTATTTGTGTCAAGATGATTATGGTAATGTGGATAATTCACGTTGGAGATTTGAAAGCGCATGCCATCAGCATTGTGCAGATGAGGCCTTATGTAAGACAGGGAATATTGTCTGAGCAAAGGAAACGAGGTGAGCTGCAGAATCAGTTGTTCTGCATAAACGTCGAGTCGCTTTAGATGTATTCACTGTGCCTCACATGTATCTAACATCTTCCTATAATAACCAAAGTATATGCCATGCTTTCTATGAACGTACTGCAGTTTAAAGAAAGTCTTTCATTGTCATTTAAAATCTATGCATATTTCTGGAACATTTGCCTATTTTGGCCTGAAGCCTCATCATGAAAGAAACCATATTATGTCAATATGTAGCATTTGTTTTTCCTACCTCTCAAAGCTAAAATGATTCCTGACACTCAGACATTTGCTGCATGTCTTCCCTCCTCTCTGTTGAACCATTTTCAGTCTAGTTTAATGCAAATAAAAGCCTCTCGTGTCACAAGAGAAACTTTTTAAAACGTACGCGACACCCCTTTTGTTCGTTCAGTTTATTAGACTTTTTTTATATGCAAGTTATTTGTAGTTCTGAATTATAGGGGTAGACATGTTGTGTTCACTCCAATACTCAACGCTATTCTCCAGCAGGACAAATCTGTACCAGGCTGAGTTATGAACCTGTTCAACTTTAATTGTTTGCCAAATTTAAATTGTTCTGGTTTAATAACCTGCCAAGGTCTCGACATAATAGATCGAGAGTCAAACAAGTAACAGTCTGACGAATGTAAAAGTTGGTGTAATACTTTGTCAAGGCACTGTACCACAAAGTAACATTACTCCTGTGGGAATGTGAGATTTTTTTTCTTTCTTTTTATTAAACTTGAGCTCCTGCTGGTCTCTTGATTGGAAGTCTCAGCATGAGACTTTTGTGTATTTGCAAGATAGATTGAGCAAGACTGAGCAGTCCCTCCTGCTTGGGCAGCGCCAGCAGTGACTGCTCCTCCGAGACCGCCAAGTCCTGAGCGAGTTTAATCCACTTCTGCACCCTGGCAGGCAAAGCCGAGTGCATTTTTTTTTTTCTTCAGAGTCACCCATCCATGTTACCCACTCCAAAACCTGCTTTAAAACCTTTTCAGGCTGGCCTTTCACCCTGGGAAGGCTTTGGCATTTCACATGTCACTCATCAAATCCTGGTCCTTTAAAGCAACTTTTGCAGTACATAAAAACGTTTTAACCATTCACAATTTGTTTCTCTGTTTTACTTGATGCAGGCAGGGCAAATGTATTTGTTCAGCAAATTTGTGAAATATGGATTGAGAGTTACTTGTGTTTTTAGTGCTTGACATGATAAAAACAACAAACAAGCACAAAACCATTACATTGCAATGATAAAATAAAGAAAAGTAATGTGAAATTGGAAAGACAACTAAAATGATTGATGTTTTAGTTATTAGTGAAAGACAACACAAAAAACTTTTTTTTTTCCTTGATTTGGAGGAACTGTGGGTTCCAGCATTTTTGCAGTTTTATGGCAATTTGTTTCATATTAGAAGATTATCAAACGACTGTTTCGTCTCCATGTGTGGTTCTAGGTTTTGGGGATGCAAAGTAAACTAGAGCCAGAACACCGAAGTGGTCTGAAAGGTTGATAAAACAGAAGCAGATCTTTGTTGTGTTTGGTGCAAAACCGTTTGAGGATTCGCAAACTAACAAAAGCGTTCTATTTTTAAGTCTAGAACTGGGTTGACATGCTTTATTTCCTAAGTTTTAGTGAGAAGACGAGCAGCAGCATTCTGGATCAGCTGCAGATGTTGTCTGACTTCTTAGCAGACCTCTGAAGACACTGGTGCATAAATCTAGTGCAACTACAGATAAATATAAGAATGAGTTTGTCATGACATTACTGGGACATTTTCTCTTTAATCCTAGAAACATATTTGATAGAAGGCTGACTTTGTAATTATCTTCATATGTCTCAGAAGGTTCCGGACCGGGTCCATCCAGATGTTGAGCCGGATCACGAGTATCTAACTTTAATAATTGGAGCTGTGTGCTGACTTGTGATTGTTCCTGTTTAGGTCCAAAAGAATTACTTGTGTTTTTATTCAGCTGAAGAAAATCATGGCACATTGTGAAAAGTTCAGCTCTTTGCCGCTGATTGGTTCCAGGGTTTCATAATCATCTGGTGACATTGCAGTGAGCTGCTCTCGTCTTACAGAACTAAAAGATGTAATCGTTGGTGTGAGCCTTTCCCAGACGTGAAGAGTTTTACATTGTCTGTTGCAGGGAGCAGAGGCCATGGTTCTGGAGAGCGTGATGTTCGCCATCCTGGCCGAGAGGGAGCTGGGTCCGAAACTCTACGGCATTTTCCCTCAGGGCCGCCTGGAGCAGTACGTCCCCGTAAGTCAACAACGCTTTTGTTTGCATGTGCAGTCCCTGTGATTGCCTAAAACAGGAATAAAAACAAAATAACTTCCAATGCGTTAGCCAGATTTTGGGGGTATTAATCTAAATCTTCCAGTTAGATTCCAGCTGAATACTCTTCTTTTGTCAGCACAAAAACAAACAATGAGAAATTGCTGAGCTGCAAGGCTGGCTTTAAAATGATGATGTACATGAGTCTATCAGCAGCTCTCCTGTCACCAAGAAGCCATAACCGGGACTTCTGGTGCTTTAACCTGTGGCACATTTCACAAGCTGAATTTATGAAAAGAAGAATACGCCACAGGCTGATTTCAATGCAGGACAAACACCCAGCACACTGTCTGTTGTGAGCAATGATGACGCAGTGAGCAACTTTAGTTTGATCTAAAATGTTTCCTGTTGAAGTTTCAAGTGCAGTGTACATGCTTAAGTCTCTTGTGTGAAGTTTTTAGAGAATGTTGTGACTTTGTAAGCTGGACTGACGCTGGATAGCCTTACTCTATTTTAGCTGCAGTGGTACGGATAAACACACCTTTGAATACAATCTGGGAATTGAAAGAATCTGACGCACTGATAAGAAGACAATTTCTAGCATCAGCTCCAAAGTTGCCAGGGGTCAGGTGAAGGAAGAGGATTTAGCTTCTCTTTTTAGCTGCATTTAGTGCCAACAGAGGAAACGTGTTCAAACACGCCCAGTTTAGAAGTTCAGATTCAACATGTTGCCCAAGTACTGATACGTGATGAACTATTCGAAATGTTATCACTTGTCAAACAAAATGGATGCTTTATGTCAAGATGTCCTGGTAAAAGAGACTAACACGAAGTAGGGGATAATTGCAAAGTGGAAAATGAAACACAATTTCAGATTTTTATATATATGTTTGCTTGATTGCGTTCATCTGATTGCTTTTGAAAGTCACCAAACTAATTTATAAACTTCACTTGAACACTAACAGCATCGTGAAGGCCAAGGAGCACAGGAAACAGGTCAGCGATAAAGTATGGAGGAACTGTCAACTTACCAAGAAACTAACAGAGAACGTAGGGAGAGCATCAATTATAGCTTTTTGGCGAAAGGAGAAATTGCCACTGTTCAAAGAAAGACGTCCCATTTCCAGTTTTCAACACACTATGAAGAGCACACGGGTTCAACAAGTTGCTCAGGACAGTTTTACTCTTTAGCGTCTATGAAAACTTTAATACATTGCATATAATATTATAAATAACTCACTGGACTGAGATTCTTTTTCATAACTGAGCACAAACATGAGTTAACGTAACATGAAGGTTGTTGTTCAGTTTTTGGAATCCGTGGCTTTATATTTCTCTTTGGAGGAGTTTCAGGAAAGCTCACAGAGGAGAAATGCTCACAGAGGGCATTGGTGCAGAACTGTGTCTCTTTCAGCAAGAGCACAACATTGAGCAGGTGCTGTATGCAAGGAAAAGAAAACTAATATTTCCTCTTCACTGACTTTGAGGTATGGCTCAAAACAAAGCCGATTGTAGCTGAGTCGGTGTGGGAAACATCCGACTTAAACTTTGCTCTAACGTACGAAGCGTGTTTCAGGTTCTAGCAGCAGCTGACTTCACGCCGGAGCAACTGCAAACAGAAACACAGAGGCAGAAAAATGGTCGATCGACTCAAAGGATTGATAGTTTATGGATCTCTTTTAATTTATTTTTCCCCATATGCTTTTGCTGGGAAATATTTTGGATGTCTTGAACAGGGTTTCCCCCAGAAAACTTGCTAAGCCTGGTGTGATGGGCATCAGCAGCTCGCTGTGTTTTCGTGTGAAAAAATGTTAAAAGTTGACAGGATATTCTAAGTTGTGTTATTTGAAGACATTATTGGCAACCCTTAAACGCCAAAGTATTAAAAAAGAGGGAAACAAAAAGAAATGTAATAAATATCAGTAATTTCTGCACTTCACTTAACTTCCAGTTAAGTAATTAGCGAGTGGATCTTGAAACAGTTCGTAACGCTGCTCACATTTACAGCCGGCCCAAGGCAAGAGCAAACTAAGCAGCTTCAAGGTCCTGATGAAGGCTAGAATTTTAACATGTTTATGGAGAATGAGAGTATTATTTATGAATGATTTCAGCTTAAATAAATAAAAAAAAATTAACAGGAAAACGGAACTCCTAAATAATGTTCTGCTCAAGACCCTGTAGAACCCGGGCCAGCCCTGGTCACATTGAAAAGTAAAGTAAAATAAAAGGATTATCATCTAAAATGGACAATGATATATGTATTAGTATGCCGAGTTATTTATTATTAGGGTGCAAGTATTTCTTGCATTACCTTTTCTTTGTTTACTAATGTCTGCAGCTTGGTGCGGTATGTTGATTTGCTGGCTGTGATTTGCCTTTAACTTTCAAAGCAAATGCTTTGAAAGTATTTTCAAGGAGTGCTGGATGAAAAAGGTGTGTGCGTGCGTGTGTGTGTGTGTGTGTGTGTGTGTGTGTGATTGACCAGTGGTTTAATTACATTTACTTCGTCAATTTGCAAGTGCTGACACAGAGCCAAGCACGTCAAGGCACGTAGGTGTGAGATGTAAACGCTTATGATGACCTGGGGGAAATCCTGTTATAGTTGTCTTCATGGTGAATTTAGTTGTGACAGAGAAAAACTTTGACGTTACAGAGCCGTAAACTGGACACCTGTGAGCTGAGCGACCCCAGCATCTCCGCTGAGGTGGCGCAGAAGATGGCCAGGTTTCACGGGATGAGGATGCCCTTCAACAAGGAGCCAAAGTGGCTGTTTGGGACCATGGAGAAGTGAGTCATTCAGGCCCGTGTGTCACCGTTCAATTAATCGGCCTTTGAAAGGTTCGGTTATTCAGTAACTTGGGTTTTTCCATGATAACATGTGGCACTGCTGATAAGTTACTGATAGATCAGCTTATCGAGAAGCTTTCCCATCTGAAGCGCATTCACAATGTCTGCTACGTTACATCAGCGTTATGTCTGCTTGAGGAAATGAGGGCTGTTGTTTCACCTCATGCCTGTACGTGCCTATAATTTGCTCTTGTCTCTCTTATCCTGTTATCCTGCAGTTTGACCTCTCGGGTGAAAACTTCCACATCAACAAAAAAAAAGAGTTTTCCAGATACATATTGGAAAATGAGAAAACTGCAGCGAGAGAAACTGTTGAACTATCCTAAATGAAAATGAAAATTATGCCTGTTACACAGAGCAAAGCTATTGCAGAAGTGAGGATTTTTGCCCACATGAATTACTAATGCAAATGTTTAAGTATCACAATCCTAATAAATGAAAAGTAAAATAGATTTGATTACATAAACTTGCAACTTTGTAGACAAGTGCTCGGTAAAATGCCTTAAAACTTTGTGATTTTGACATTATTTGACATTTTAAAGATTAGACCAAAAACAAATCCCAGCAACAATTTCAGAACCAGTCTAAAATTACACTTCAACAATCTAAAATTAGTATCTCGCTGTCTGGAACCGTCTTGGGGTAGCTGCTCATGTCATTTTTTTCACCAGGTACCTGAGCCAAGTCATGAGGCTGAGCTTCACCAGAGAGTCCCACCTGCGCCGCTTCAACAGCATGCTTGCCTACAACCTGCCGCAGGAGATGGAAACGCTAAAGTAAGCTGCCGAGATCACAAATTTGTGGAACTCGTTGGATGCACGGCTTTACAGTTGAGCCAACTGATGGCGCGTCGTGATGTCATGTTGCAAAAGGGCAGCAAAACATTTAAGAAGCACACGAGAGCATAATTCAGATACTCTTTGTTCAACAAACATGCGGAAACATGATCCTGAAACCTAGAACCGAGTGAAAAGTGACTTGAAGCTTTCAGAAACAGATGATTAAATAACATCCGGATAAAGAAATTGGCATACGGTGGTAATCTACGTTAATTTCCCTGGATGAACACTTCGCCGTCTTAGCATTCAAGTGGCTCTTCTTTTTTTTGTGTGTGACCAGGTTGCTGCTGGAGTCCACACACTCCCCAGTGGTGTTCTGCCACAACGACTGCCAAGAAGGTGAAACACACTGACACACACACACACACCGTTTGTCTCCATTGTGTGACTGTTTGTTTTGGTCCTTTTTAGAGGAACTGAATTTTGCTTTTTGGTGTTTTAGGAAACATCCTGCTCCTGAAGGGCCGCCACAGCTCAGACAAACAGAAGCTGATGCTAATCGACTTTGAATACAGCAGCTACAACTACAGGTACTAAAGGAGCAACATAATACAAAACAAACGATAAAGCAAAACAAAAAAAAAAAAAAAAACAATCCAGAACCGAATAAATGCATGCTGTGATGATAATGTTAAATTTATTGTAATTTAACATTATGATGATGGTGTTAAATTCAAAATCTTGGCCGTTCTGACTTTCCACGATTCCACCACTCACTCTCCTTTACTGCAGCCGGTCACACAGCTCACTATAAATAGTGAAAATGTCTTTAAAATGCCTATAAAATACCATATCTGATCTGTCTTCCATTGCTTTGGTGTGAAGTGCTGTATTGTTGATCTTACTTTGACTTCTCTTATGTTTCTGGTACATGAGATATGTTGCATCCTTAAAGTGTGGGGAATGATGCTAAAGTAGAATGTGAAAGAAATACATAAAGTATAAATATGGAAAAGTCGCTTACTGTGGAGACTTTTAACATGGAAGTTACAATATCACACCATCCATTCATCCTTTTTGACTTTTCCAGCATACTTATTACAACTTAAAGTAAAATAGTCACTGGATTGTTCTGTGAAATGTCACTGTGCCTGTGAAATATATAATACTGCCCCTTTAACAAAAATGATGCGAAACAAAGATACAAAATCACTTTTTTCCCCACAAACTGCAACTCTCCAATTACCCATCCTCCTTCCAGTAACTCTCCTCCCATTTGACCTTCTGTCCAATGGAAATGAGATGAGCTCTGCTCGCAATCTGCCGCGGAGAGGGACAAAACCAAAGGCAGAGACAGCGAAGCGGGAGGAGAGAGAAATCAGGCAGTGTAGTTTCATCAATATTTGTTGACTCTGGCGCTTGTAACTCGGCCTCACTGCAGCTGTTATGTAATCACTGCTCTGCAGATTACTAAGGGAGCCCTGCATGGAGAGAATGGAAAGACCTGCGTGTGGCTTTGAGTCATGATGGTGCAGTGGATTTACTCTGCTGTTAATCTAAAGGAGAACTTTTTTTAGGGCCTGGCATGAACTGGTACTGGTTAGGTTCAGGGTAAGGGTCAGGGTCACGCTACAGAAGTTACTGAAAGAAATGAATGGAATTCAATGTGAAATCCTTGTAACGATAGGAAAACCTCCTTGTGTGTGCGTGTGAATTCCTCAGAGGCTCATTTATGGGAAATGGAGTAGATCACAGGGAACTCCCTCCTCCTCCCACCAAACTTCAGCCTATCCCCTGTAAATATTGCACAGCAAACACATGACCTCATGGTGCTGGCCCACCATTGCGCTCACTCTGACCCTCGCTGGGGGGGCGGGTGTTTGGGGTTGTTTTAGGTCTTGGCTGATAGGCATTGGCTCGAAAAGACAGCAGAAGGGGAGATCAGCCCCATTTGGCACCTCCCAACAGAGCAAAGGGAGACTTTGAGACGAAAACAATTCGGATACAGTCCTGATAAAAGGTGTGGGAAATTATATCTACTGCGACCCAAGAGGCCACTGTCTGTTACTTCCCAAATCATTTTGACCATTCGAAGATTACTTTGAAAAACCTGCCATGTGCCCAAGCAAATTGTACTTAATAGAGTATAGTCTACTTTGCAGTTCTGCAAAAAGGAACTTTCACGACTGTTACAATCACGTTTAAAATTATATATGCCTTTGCTCCCTCTGTTGGATTAACGGAAAGTTGCAGCATGAACCGGTCAGTGTGCGTCATCACTTTCACGTAAGCAACAGCTTGGAGGCATTCAAGCGTCTTAGCAAAAAGTTAGGATGGAAACGGATTAGAAATAATGTCCCAGAAGCTTTTTTTTTTTTTTTTTTTTTGCTGTTCATTAATCAGGGAACACTTAGAAAGGCGTTTGTAAATAACTTGGTATTTCCAAATAAAAAAAGAAAAACTTTCTGCAGTACAGCTTGTGTTTACAAAGCTGGAGCTAAAAGAAGCGCAAGACTTGTGAAAGAATGTCTATTTGATTGGATTAGGCCAATCATAATGCACGCAGCGGCAGCAAACCAAACAGGACACATCAGGTGAAAAGACTCAGACAAACTGTCAAACACAGAAGAGGAAGCGTCATGGCCACAGGACCCGGGCATCTTGATGTCACATCTGGAGATATTAAAACTGTTCAGAATGAACATTTTCTGATCATTTAAGACTCTTCAAGGAGTAAACACCATCTGCTATCAAAGCTTTAGAGGACGTATCCTATAAAGAAATATGTATTTCTTGTGAACTGGGCACTTTAACCAAACTGAATGAAACTGCAAATTCAAACAGGACAAAGAGGATCCATTCTTTATCATGACCCGGATTAATGAAGCCAAAGCCATTAACCCACAGATCACTCCACTGTCCGTTTGCGTTGCAGGGGCTTTGACATCGGCAACCATTTCTGCGAGTGGATGTACGACTACACCTGCGAAGAGTTTCCCTTCTTCAAAGTTGACACCCAGAACTACCCTTCAAAAGCCCAGCAGGTCCGCCTCAGCTCGCTTATGCCTCGCGCATTTTGTTCTCGACGGGTGACTAACTGATGTGAATGTCTTCTGTGGGCAGCTTCACTTCATCGAGAGCTACCTGCGAGAGTCCGACCAGGGCTTTGACAACCTGAGCGAAGAGCACCAGATGAAGCTGAAAGAGGAGCTGTTTGTGGAGGTCAACAGGTGAGTTTAACGTTGAACCTGACGGGCTTGAAGACGATGCTTCCAAAGTGCCGTTGTCCGAGTCGCGCAAAACTCGCTCTGTGTTTGTTCCCGTGTTTAGGTTCTCCCTTGCATCTCACTTCTTTTGGGGCTTGTGGTCCATCATCCAAGCAAGACTGTCAACCATTGAGTTCGGATACCTGGTGAGCCTTTTCTTTCAGCGCGCAGGGATACAGTTGGCTTCTCGACGTTTTGCCGTTTTCATTGCCGTGGGCGTGTTTGCACGCGCAAACGGCAGCGAGCTCTGTGTCAACACCTCGAGTTGAGACGAGGACAGAATCCCTCAGAGCAGGTTGTCATGATAGCCGGACAGGATGTGATGAACTAGTGGTGAAAAATTATTTTAAAACCCTTGAATCCAAACACCATATCAAAGTAACTGAAATATTGCATCCCACTGCTCTCGGTGTTGCTAAAATGTGAATATTTTTAACAGCACAACAGTTTGGGATGCTGCTGAAAAAAAGTTGTTGACTCTTTTATGATCAAAGGATTGTAAAAATAGCTTGTCTCGTTCGGGCATAAAAAGGCTGCTAAACACCAGGGATGGACCAATTTTAGCTTTCAAACCACAAAACGTTAAAAACTCAGACCACTGCAAAGCTCATTGCCAAGTGTTCACGAACTCTTGATTGTATTGCAGGAGTACGCCCAGGCCAGGTTTGACGCCTACTTCCAGCAGAAGATGATCTGGGCCGCCTAAAGCAGCAGGCGACCGGGTGATTAGACGACACATTGAGCCGAAACGTCAGCAAGAGGACACAAAGGCTGAAAAAAAGATGAAAAGATCCACGCTTTACCTACTCTCCCCAATCTTTAGAGGGGATTCTGCTGCCTCGTGTTGGTGTTTTGTTGACCGAAGCCAAACCTTAATCCGACGGCCAGGCTCTTGAATGCCACCTCCAAATCAATCGCAGCTCAAAGTTTACAAATGTAGCGACACAAAGGCCAACTGGAAAAGGAAAGGCACTGACTTCTACTAACCTTCATTGCCGCTCAGATGTCCTCTCTGCTTCTGCTGGGCCATACTGCTAGCATGATGAGACTGAGTAGGTGAACGGCAAACTTGGGTCACTGCTGGAGCGGAAATGTTAACATTGCATCAATGTGTGTGTATCGATCATTCTCTGATGGAGATGCTCTATGGGAAGGAACCAAAACTCTGCCTAGTTTTGCTCACTGAGGCAGCCAGTTGCTAGCTAAGTGTATTATAATATATTATATAGAGCTCAATGTGCCAGTAGCCTGTTAACCGATGATGGGCTGAAATTATGACTTGATTTATAGATTTTTCTGTACACTTTTTCTGTGATTTCCTTTTTTTATTATTATTATTTGGGTGTGTTTGTCATTGTCAGACCAGGACGTTTTAAAGATGTGAATACTCGAATGCATAAAAAGTTATGTCAGTTTTGCTTTGTGACGTCCTTACTAATCATACTCACAACTGGGCTTTCTGTTTCTCAAAGCAGAAGTATGGAGTGTTAACAGTGTTTTGTTTTATTTAAGTGACCAATAGATACAACATTTCCTGAGCCAAATACCTTAGTATGTTTTTATGAACACTGCTGCTAAACGCCACATTGACAGTTGCGTACTAGAGCCGGCTTTACGCAGAGCGCTGCTTCTTTAGTTTTAACGATGGATTCCTGGTGATTGGTCACTCGTGTGTCGACACAAGTGCCTGGTGCCACGCTGCCTCTTCATCGCACTCTTCACCCAGAGTAATGACGCTGGCAGTCGAGGCATCAAAGCTAACCTGTTTTGCACAAATCATTAAAGTAAACATTGTAAATATTTACAGCGACAAGGAGGTAGCGGAAAGATTTCTGCGATTTGGAGACCTGGGTCGTGTTAAAAGTTCACGCTCGTGTTAAAATCAGTGTTTTCAGTCGTGGTGAAAATCGTACTGCGTCTGATAACGGAAATGAAAGCAGAAAAGGGCAAACGGTCTCTGAAGTTTACCTCGACTATTGCTCTGCTGATTAACACACCTGGATCCAAATGTTGAAACCGGAGGAATATAATCACTGCACTAAATCAATGGAACCCAAACACCCAATTATATATGTGTTGTAGCTAAATGCAATATTTAGTTTCTTGTGTTTAGTTGTTTAATTGGCACACTGGGCTTCCCTTTAACGTGGTTCCTACAATGTTGAAGTTTGTTTCCATTCTTAATTTCCATATTTTGTTTTTTAGTGAATAAATTTTTTTTATATACTTAACAGAAAATCTGTATTACTTCATGTTTAAATAATTTTTTGTTTTTTTATTTGTCATTTCATTTTGCGAAATTAATATCACAGCCATAAGTGTTTTGCTTTTTAAGTCATCAAAATCTGCAGATGTATTCAGAAATCAGAATTGGACATTTCAACTTTTTTTTTTTTTGCAGTGCTTGAGTACAGAATTTAAACTGGACTGTTTCCAGAACTCGGTCTACTTCAGCTTAATCAGGGAATGGACCGAACAGCTACGTTTTAGTTGATACTAACTGAATAAATGCATCAAAAATCCAAACTGTGCTTTGTAAAATCAGGAAAACCATCACCCCTCTTCCCTGTTTAAGGCAGTTTTAACCTTTTTGACCAAATTAACAAAAACTTTCATTTTCCTCAACTTAAAGATGACTGCTTTTTAAATCGGACTATTTAATAAAGGCTAAAGAAAAAGCTAATCATGACAAAGATAATTAGCCTGAATGTTGAGACACACTACAGCACTGTTTTTATTGCGTTATACCTCTAAACTAACACAGAATACTCCCTATGGAAAGTTAGCATAGTCCTTTTTCTTCACATTTTAAAGCTTTTACCCACTTTGTGAACAGTTCCTTATTTGGGACATGCTGACAGTCGCTATTGCTGGTCTATAGTCCAATGCCATTAATCCACCATCCACTCTGTGAAAACACATAGCCTACATCAAGATTTAAACATTGACTTTGTCATTTCCTGCTTCGCCTCATTCCTCATATTCATAAGCGAATACTTTGGTGGGCGTGAGATTGTCGTCAACACCTCTGAGCACTGTGAAGCGTGACGGCAACTGATCACTACACCTGAAGCTGAAAACTAGATTTGAATGGCCATTGTGGCACTTTTGAAAAGCTTATTAAAAGAAAAGAAAAAAAAAAACAGGGTTTCTGAACTGTGACTTTGGAGTTATTTAAATGTTAGTTGTACTTTTGCTTGTGTATTTATATTTACTTTTTAATGTGTTTTAATATTTCATGCACTTGATGTCCACCGTCAGAATGTGCAAGGGGTTGTACTGGACAGATATTTAATTGTTTTTGTTTTGTTTTTTTTTTGACGGTACTGGCACATCTTCACTGTCTGTATCACTTGTGAGACTTCCTTTAAGCTAACCCGAATTATTATTTTTGTTTCAGACATCGCCTTTTGCTCCTTTGTTTCTCTTGTAATGTCGCTGTTTATTTAAAAAGAAAAGCATCTTGATGCATTCCATCCATGTTTTGTTTTTTTTGTGTGTGTGTGTTTTTGAAGTGGGATCACACACACACACACATTTGGACCTCGAGGTTGGCTTTTAATGGTCCCCTCGGTCAAACTGTAACTAGACCCTGGTCGCCGAACAAACGCACCCACTCTGTACATATTTACTGTAATATTCTCTAACAAATAACAAGTAGAAGAAAAAACAAGATATTCAAAGATAAATAATGGAAAAGTTTTATCCTGTCATCATTGCCGGTGCGCAGCGTTGTGAAAAAGTATCATCCCCTCACAGATTTCCCCTATTTTTGCCAGTTTTTAGCATCAAGAAAAGGAAAAAAAAAGGATTTTTTTTCTTATGACATCGGAAAATGTAAAGAGTGGTTGATTTTAGTCATTTGTGAAAACTAGCAAAGAAACGCCAGTGTTTGTCCATTTCGGTCCTCAGGGACCACCGCCCTGCACATTGAAGGTGTTTCCCCTCTTCCACACACCTGACTTAAATAAGTGGGAGATTTGCAGGCTTCTGCAGGTGGCAGGACTTTACATTTCAGTAAAACACGTTAAACCTAACAACTGGTCGTGCCCACCTTTTGCAGGAATGTCTTCAAATCAGCCCGAATGGCTCGTTAAAAGTCATGCCGCAACATTTCAATGTGATTCAAGACTTTGACTAAACCACTTCAAACCCTTTTGTATTTTTTACCTTTTTTCCAATTGGCTAATGTTAGTCCAGAGAGCTGTTTCCCCACAAAAACGGACCCCACATCTGAAATTGTCTTTTTTTATTATTTCTATTCAGACTGTCATTGTCTGGCAATGAAAGTCGGATCGTCTTCATCTGAAAGCAAATCAAAGGAAACCTGCAAGAGGGCCAATATCTTTTTCGCTGCGCTGAGCGTCGTGTTGTTGTTCTCCTCGTTGATGATGACCACAAATCTTCTGTGATTTTACTCACCTTTGTTATCTATGCAGCTGCAACTGAACGCGTATGTACTCACAGCGACTCGCTTCTGTAATCAGAAAGGTTTTTGTTAAACTGCAGCAGCACTGAAATGACTGTAAATCTATGCTTTGCACAAATAAAACTGAAGAGACTGAGAATTTGGCTTTGGGGGGGTTTCATTTGACTTGGAACACTGGAACATGAGAAACCCGGGTCAGGAAAATCCTAAAAATGTTTTCTGAAGCTATTCCTAGGCTCAGTAAACCTCAAGGAGCGTCGCAGTATTTAGTCTGAAGTTCGACACGGTGATTCATTTTTATTTGTGACATAGTTCAAAGCTCACGTGTTTATCTGTGCTCCAACACATGAAGATCCGAGTGAAACTGCATCGTCCCACTGGATGAAGACGACACCTGGTGAGCCATACCAGTGTTGCCAACATGGAGAATGTGGATGTACTGGTACATCCATATTACTGGATGTACTGCTGGCTTTTATGATTAACCAGTAGGGATCATAAAAGGGATAAAACAAAGAAAAAAGCTCTAATAGCACATGGATTGTGCGATAAGTTAAACTATTAGGTTCATTTCCATGGCCACTTTAAAATAGATCTCATTTGAACTAACAAACAAAAATTTGTGGATGTTTATTCGCAACAGCATTCAAGCTTTAAAATTAGTTGTTTTTTTTTTTTTTTTTACTTTCAATACACATTTTTCTTCCAACTTCACGCTTTTTAACTAAGAAATGCTGTGTGATAAAATCTGAAACGGCGTTCAACTTCTCTGAAAAAACATCGAATCTAATTCAAACTCAAATGAGTTTAACGTATTCTCTTATTTACAACACACTTCAGAAAAAAAACAAGATTTTGAAGCATTTTTGTATTAAAACACAAAGAATTTGCCTTCAGCCAACAGAGACAAAAAAAAAACAAGAAAATGAAGGTGGCCTTTCATCTAAACTGGTGATGGTAAAACGTCTGAGTTGAACAAATGAGGCAAAGTGAACTGATTGTTTGAAGTACATCTGATGACGATGGAAGACTTTCGGACTTTTCCAGAGTTTTCTCCGGTGATCTTGCAGCGGGCGGCGTCAGCATTCAGGACCCGTTTTTATACAACCTCATTGAGTTAATGGACACAGGGACGAGCGAGACGGCTGAATGGATGCGGTGAGTCACGCTTGGCCTGCTGAAGCTAAGCTGCAGCCAAATCCATTATTTATAAAAGGCCGGCGATGTTACCTCCGCCAACATCCTGCTGTTGCCAGTAGCAACAGGTCTGCAGGAGTGGCGCGGCTCGATGAGACGACCGCTGATCAGCAAACGCTGATGTGCTACATGTGGAATAAAACGATTGCCACGTCTGATTTGTCCGTCGGTGTGTCGATGCGACTCCAGATTGATCTGCCTTTTATCAGATCTGACCTTTGCACTTTGCCCTGTTGAAATAAAGCAGATAAATTTAATAAGCCTGCTGGCTCATAGCCTCTTAATCAAGCCTAAAAGCTGCAAAGTTTGAAAGTACAGCCTCGTCAGAAGTTATTATTCATGTTGTTGGAAGGTCAGCATCTTTCAGCGTGAGTGGAGATTTTTTGCTGCTGGCTCTAAAAGCACAAAGTGCTTCCAGTTTGACAGGTTATGTCTTTGAAGCGCGTCCAAATCAGCAACATCATCTCAGGACACGTAGACAACCGAGTACAGAAACCAAAGACAGTTTCACAACCAATTTATTCTGCCAATAAATTTTATGTAAGTGCAGATATCTTTAATGGCTGAATATTTTAGATAAGCTTGTCCCAACTGTATTTTATAACACCGACTGCAATCGCGATTCAATGCTCTGTTCAACATTTGTGGCTGCAATTTTACACAAAGTTGATTTTTACAGGCAATTGTGTAAAAGCTGCTTCCTCTTAGTTAGGTCTTAGTAAGCGGTTCTACTACAGAGTATTGATCTCAAAGAAGGCTGCAGTGCCAACCTCCTCAGCAGATAAGTTTACGTCGCCTCCGCAATAAATAAGCATCAGATACTGTCCGTACAATATTGAAATGTATGTTTGTCGCCAATGAAAACTGAAAAAAAAAAATTTAAATACCCTGCTTGGTGCAAAACAGGAAAGTTAGACAGGCCTGCCATCTTTCCTGAACTCTTCTAAAATGAAGGAAGCCCTATTGCGCCATGTATGAGTTCTGTGTTTCCTGATGATGCCAAAGTGCCGTATTTGATAAAAAAAAATATTCTAATTTGTCCAAACGTGGATTCCACTGGAAACCTCAAGGTTCGCCGATGTTTCTGTAACCAAAATGGTTCAATTTGTTCGATTGGACGCAGACTGGAGGGCGAGTTCATTTCTAAAGTTTGACCACGTGCAGCAAACCTCGATGCACTGTGCGTCCTGTCACCTCTTACAGCGCCAGCTTTAACCTTCCTGGTAACCGGAGCTTTAGCAGCTCAGCCGTTGGATCGGACCACATGGTTCACTGAGGAGCCTCAGTCCGCCACCATTTACTATCCCTGATAACAGTATTTTTTACATAATAACAATCAGTTACTATTATGTAACTGATTGCTATTAAGTCACTTCATACTATTAAGTTACGTAAGTAACTTCAAAAGGTTTTGACACAACTTTTTAAAGTTGTGTTAAAAAATCCTCATAAATATAAGTAGTTACGCGAAAATCTCAGATATACCAAAAAAGAAAAATTAAGGTGACTGTGTATTTATTAACATGTTTCACGCCACTTTTTTTTTTTTGCAGTGCTTAGAAAAAGAAACACATTTTTCATCACCAGTTTCAATAACCAACTGATGTTGAAATGCTTTTCTTTTGCCGCTCGGGGGTCATGGAGACTTACCTCCACGTAAACACAAATTTTAATGAACCTTTTTCTTCTTCAGAAACCCTGCAGCCCCGTGTTTACCTAATTCCCAAGGTTTTCACGAAGGTTCCTGCTATCAGAAGCCCAGAGAGTTGAAGGTGAGAAAGCAAAACAGGAAGAAAAGGTGATAAGATGAGGCCAGATATGGTGGTGGGACTGCAGGAGTGTTTATGGTTGTGCCTGGAAAGGAATGCGACAAGTGCAGACTGGGGGAAGGGCCAGTGCAGACTGGTGTGAGACTGGTGTCACACCAAGTGGGCTCCCTCTCCTAAGCATGTCAAGAACATGCAAGCGGTCGCTTACATTAAAGCAAGCTTCCGATGATAAAAATGAAAAATAAAATCATGTTTTTGTGATTCATGTCAGAGGCTTTTGTGACAACCTGCAGCATTTGGTTCGGCAGCAGGGAGGATGTGTTTCAGCGTTACCCAGAGACCTTGGTTCCCACTGCCGACGGCAGCACAGGCCGGCAGCGCGGCAAGAATGCAGTGGGGAGGAATGTTAAACACAAAGAGCATTGTGAGACTAAACGGCTGGCGCGGCCAGCTGGGAGGTTTGGCCCGGGCGAGTTTGCTTGTTTACATCCGATTCTGCAGTGACAGCCAGTCAGATGAAACGGTCACACCATCCACATCCAGACAACGTAGACTGCTGCATGCTGCTCCAAAAAATAAAATGAAATAAATTACCATGGGTATGTAAGATGGAAGCGATTCAGGTTGTGCGGAGAACAGTTTTGCAAATATTGCAATTTGTGTTTTTAGCTTTCTTCAGAAATGCATTTTCAGGATTCTGATTCATAGGAAGATTGATAAATCATCAGATATAAAAATAAAATCAAAAAAATCCATCAATGTCAGCATCAACAGAGGAAAAAGCCTCTTTGTAGCCCTTAATCTGTTTTTTTTTTTTTTCAACATCCCACATCAGTCATAATACAGATGTTATGTAATTTTGTGCAGAATATGGACTGGAAACCCCGAGATCAAAGTGGGAAACACCCACAAAGGTGGTGGAGAACGCCAGAGCTAAGATCCTGTGGGACTTCCAGATCCAGACAGACAAAATGGTAATGGCGAACCAACCAGACATTGTCGTAGTGGATAAACATCAGAGGAAAGCCGTTGTGGTAGATGTAGCAATACCAAGTGATTGCAACATCAGGAAAAAGGAGCACGAGAAACTGGAGAAATACCAGGGCCTCAGGGAAGAACTGGAGAGGGCCTGGAAGGTGAAGACCACAGTGGTGCCTGTGGTCATCGGGGCCCCGGGGCAGTAACCCCCAAACTGGATCAATGGCTACAACAGATCCCAGGAACAACATCAGACATCTCAGTCCAGAAATGTGCAGTCCTTGGCACAGCCAAGATACTGCGCAGAACCCTCAAGCTCCCAGGCCTCTGGTAGAGGACCCGAGCTCAGAGGATAAGAACCACCCACGGTGGGTGAGAAGGGAATTTTTTATATATATATAAAAGTGGGAAAACATAACATTTTAAACTCCCAAGTCTCCCAAGATAGAAAATAAAAGTGTCATAAAAAGTACGACGCACTGTGGCCAATAAGTTCAATTTTAAAACAAATACTCTGAAAAATCCTTTTGAAAATGTGACAGACAAAATGGTCGCTATAGTGCTCAGC
The DNA here is from genome assembly GCF_027474105.1 of Poeciliopsis prolifica. Classification (NCBI taxonomy): domain Eukaryota; kingdom Metazoa; phylum Chordata; class Actinopteri; order Cyprinodontiformes; family Poeciliidae; genus Poeciliopsis; species Poeciliopsis prolifica. The sequence continues at coordinate 21,626,763 of NW_026562376.1, forward strand.
TACCGCCACCTGGTGGCGTTAGAGCACTATAGGAGCCAAAAAAAAAAATTAACGAAAATAAATAAGCAAGGGAGGAGCAGAGGTAGGAAGTTAACATTGAATAAGCGTAACTGAAATAAAGAGTTTTATCATGTATTTTGAAAGTGTAGCAGGTGATTCACGTTCTATCTCAGGCATTTCTGAACAGAACCAGGAAATGTTTTTCTTCTAGTCATCCAGAATTTACATTTGTGCAGAACTCAATTCTATGTTCTTTCAAGAAAGAAACCCCAATAACAAAGCAATTGCTGGGGTATTTATATATATATATTTAACATACAAAAAAAGCACAAATCAAAACTAAAGAAATGTTCAGTGAGTCTTTCTGGATGACGTCAGTATCAACTTCAAATCTGTGTTTTGTTTATTTCTACAATAACAAAAAGCAAAAGGAAATGAATTAGTTTGTCAGCATTTTTTGTTGTTGTTGTTCTTGTTGTTTACTTCTTTACTTTCTAAATGTAAGGTAAATAGTGTTGCTAGAAACAGATTTTTGAGTGGCACGTAGGAAGACTGGCTCTGGACGCTTCCAGCTGCCCGGTCACTGCAGCGTCCTCTTGAGGAAGTCCACCAGAAGATGATGAGGGAAACCGAAATCCATCTGAGTCACAACGTATCCCTACGGGACAAGAGAGGCGGGGGGGGGGTCACAGTGCAGACACCGAACGTCGACACGGACAGAAACAGAGGAGTGAAACGCATGTCTTACTTCCCGATGAAGCACCTCGGGGTCAATGATGTCAAACAAGCTGGCCCCCTGTTTGTCCATCAACCTGGTTATCTCCACCTCCAAGACTGGAAAACACAACAACATTTCTCAACTCCTGTGACAGGCGCAGCAAGGGATTTATAAACCAACTGTGGAGAAATAATTACATATATGGGGATTAGATCAAATGAAAGTAGAAAATGTTTTAAAGTCATAAGTCTGATTTGAAAACAATGCTGAAAAAGATCGTCTTGACCAAAAAGCTGCCTCTTTGATCAGGCGTAAGGTTGGGATTTGGAAGATTTGTGTTCATTTGATTTAGTCGGCCAGTTTCATACCAGACAGGACTTTAGGAATGCCTATTTTCTCCACAGCTTCCCTTAAAAACTCGACTTGAGCTTCGTCGTTGATCTGGAAACAGAAAGATTAGTCAGCGAAGAACGCCGATAGATCGTGTCTGTGAAGGCAAGACTGAATAAAAACTGAGAGATGAAGGCAGAAGAAAAAAAACCCAAAAACACATAGCACGTAAAAGCAATGGAAACCTCCTGGTTTGCAAATTGATTTGACGGTTTTGGAACATTTCGATTGCTCGATGTGCAACATCAGACCGAGTAGCAACATGTGACTCCTGTCGACGGGTTTTCTGCGCATTTCTCATAGTGCAACAAAAATAATGTTGCAACTTTTGCCACAAGTTTTTCCACACTTTCCATTATTATTCTCACCAGTGCTTTTCTGATGTTGTTTTTATTCTCACATGTGGGATGAGGCTCATGTGCTAAAAGTATTCTTCCATAAAAAATAAATATTCAGTTTGAAAAAAATGCTAAAAAATACTCACCAGTTCATTCTGCTGGGGCAGCTCAGCTCGGATGACGGAGATCCTGTAATTATCATTCCCATCACAAACAAGCAACAGAATCTGCACATACTGACTAAAATTGTATCGGTATGTGTCTTTTTAAACTGTGGATTTAGAATTATCTCTTTTTTTTGTGCTTTTTTTTCAATAACTGTCTGACAGTGTTTCACATCAACATATGTCCAGCCTTGTCACATCTCACATCTTGACAATCATCTTTCTAAACCCCAAATGCAGAGTGTCTTGATGCATGACTAAGATGACTTAGGCCTTAATTGCAACCTGGCACAGAGAAAAATTTGTCTTGTGTAGTAGAAGTATTTTTGAGTATTTTTGAAATATGACTTAAGAACCACTCAGAGTGGTTTTAATCTCCATCAGATAAGAAAATAGCAGCAATGAAACATTTTTATCTAAGGATATAAGACAAAACCTGGAGTGTCTGTTCTGACCCAAGAAGAACGTCTTTGCGTCTCGTCATCCTGAAAAATGTATAGCTGAGCCTACTTATGCAAAGAAGTAAATAAAATAATAATAATAATAATAATAATAATAATAATAATAATAATAATAATAATAATATCTTCGTGAATTTAAGTGTCTGGCCTTGAACTTCAGTTTGAAAATTTCCAATTCTAAGTACTAAAGAACAAATACTTAGCGCTTTGTTCTTGCAACAAAGACAATTTCTTCTTGCAACAACTGTCTCCATCAATTGTTGCATTTCGTTCACAGTTTAAACGAAACGCTGAAAAAAAATGAGGCTGCGCTTTCCTGCGAAGCTGCAGCCAAAGTCTGCTTGTGTGTGTTTTCTCTGTATTCACAGAAAGTCTCTTACTGTCGCGGTTTGCCGTGGAGAAAAAGCTTCTTGTCTGCATAGGAAGCTGTGACGTCCACGGTGACGTTCTGTGAAACGCGGGAGCAAACAAAATATGAGTTACAAACGACGTAATGACGACCAAAACTGTCTCGGTGCTGCTTTCTGAATGAACTAAATCTGTCACTATTTGTCACGTTGTTCACAAAATGTGAACTTTCACACAATAACAGCCCCATCCTTCCGTAGGCAAAGGAGCTTCCGGCTGGCGCGAGAGCTCACGTCGTCCTCTCTGTTCACGTTCACGTCCCGGAACTCAGCCTCGACGTACCGCTTGAAAGGACAGCGTTGGCTCGTTTCGGCTCCCGCAGCGGAGCTCCCCGGTGGCCCGAGCCCGGACGGACGTCCCCGCGGCGGAGCTGCTCAGAGCGGGAACAGAGGAGCTCCACACTCTCAGCTCCGCGGAGGCCGATTCCGACAGGCACTGAGCGGCCAGACACAAAAGCAAAGACTCACGTTTGAAGAAACGAATGAGCGAAGCGGGATGAGGGGAGTGCTGTCCTGGTTACCTGTGTGACATACTCGGGCTTGGTACTGGAGAGATTTGTCTCAAAGAGCGTCTGAAACAAAACAGAAAAAAAAACTAGACAAAACAATTTTAGTTCATGTGATTTTGTTTATGTGCGACGAGTCCTAAAAGTCCAAATAGTAACATATTTAAAGTATTTATTTAAAAAAATATATATAAAAGCTTTAATTTCAATTAAATAAACCTAACATTCTTATTTTTGACATATATTTTTTTGTTTCTAATCTATATTAAATGCTTATTCTATCTTTTCTTATGTCTTTCTTGTGCGTTAGTCACGCCTATATGTTATTTTATTCTCCTATATGTTATTTTGTTAATCTTGCTGTGAAGGGCTTTGGCGCAATTTGCTTCTGATAAAGTAAATAAAGTTGAATGGCAAAATTCTACATTTATCATTGGTGGCATTTTGTTCTGGAGGTCAAATAAAAATACTTGAACTAGCCTTTCTTTTATCTTTATAAATAAAATAAAATAAATTCTTAGTTTTTTTTCCCCCTCCTCAATCTTGGCTACAATAATAAAAAGCCAGAAGTGGCTTTGGATCATTTAGCCCAAAAACAGACAAAAACCTCCCAAGTGGCAGATGTTCATTCACACAAGGTTTTTACAAATTGTGTGTTATATCCTTACAGACTGCCGCTGGGAACTCTTTTAGAAACAGAGAAGACCAGCTTTGTGCTGACGTCGCCGCAGATTGAGACCCAATAGATCTATTTATCTCCTAAATAATATCTTGAAATGGACAAGATATCTTATTCCCACCACTTCTGGCGGAAAGCGTCTCACCTTAAGGTCCTCTGATGAAATGTTAAGTTGGAAGCGGCCATCTTGATGAGCAGCAGCAATCAGTGGTTTGAAAACGTCGTCTGTTGTTGGGAAAGTAAACAAAAATATGACAACAGCGAGGCTGCTACTGTTTTATGGAGAGTAATGGCAATTTTCCCACTTACACGGTCAAATCTGTAATTAAAAATAAATCTGCAGTAATTAATTAACTTAAATGGCTGATCTACTCAGAAATAAAATCCCAATTTAAAAATCTTCAAGAGACATCAAAAACTTGTGACGAGCCCAAATGTGTCTGTTTCTTTCCTTTTTGTCAAAAGAAAAACCTTTTTGTTTAAGTTGAGAATTTTATGTATTTATATGAGAAATAAACAACAGCAAAAAACATAACAAATAAAAACACTTATTCTGCAAAATCCTACTATGGAAATCTACATTTGAACTGTGTTTTTACTGTCAAAGCGACGACTCCCGGGAGAAAATGACGCCACTTCCATTGCTTTAAAGCATTTCCATCAAAGCCCACCTGAGAACCAGAAGTAAAGCATCCTGTTTTCAGTCAGACGATCTGGGTGAAAAACTGAGGCGTTGATCACAGAAGTCAAGTTTAAGTAGGTTGTCAGACCCTGAAGGAGACAGACATCAAAAAGCCTCGAGGAAACGTCCATGACGCTCCGTAACTCTGACAAGATAAAAGGGATGCTGTATACTCAGATGGTCTCAAATGACCTTTCTGACCTTGTGGTAGGACTCTATGTAGTCCGCTGTGATGACAGGAGTCGTGGTTACGCCGATGTCGACACTGATGCCGCCGTCACTGAGGAAGTTCGCTGCGGACACAAACGTTCGGATGTTACGACAATCTCAGAACATCGAACACGAAGAGTCAAGAGCCTAAAACTCAAAACGAATACCGCACTGCTCTGTCAGATAAAAAAATCTGCCAGCTGGTCCACGATTAGAGTAAATTAGCTCCTCAGACGCCGAGACAACGTCGACCTGGATCTCACAGGCGACATAACTCTCACCCGCCGTGTCTTGGATGAACTCAGCCAGGATGTCCGCCAGCTTGTTGATCTCTTTGCAGATCTGCGTTTGTCGACACACTCGTCACCACGTTTGTCTGGAAGCGGGTGTGAAAACACCAAGGCCTTCGGTCTCCAGCCTCACCTGTCCTTTGACGACCAGCTTCACTGTGAAGGTGATGAAGTCGGTGAAGAGCTTCTTCAGCCAGTTGGGCCTGATCAGCAAACAGTGAGACACACATTGACACCAGTGAACATATTGACAGGATTTTGCAAAGTGAGAAAAATGAGACGAGGAAAAACTTAAGATTTCCTCCCCACCACAAAAGACGGATTTGTTACATTGACATGTGTAATTGAAAATTGAAGTTTTACTGTCAATTTTGATGATTTTTCTTTTTTTACATCGCAAAAACATGGATTTTAACATATATGTGTGTATGCGCTTTTTTTTCATCTAGTATAGTTTCATCACTTACTCCTTGTCTCCCTCCAGATAGAGGCGAAACTTGTGAAAATTCAGGTAACAATCAGACGTGTCTGCAGCGACCTTTGAACTACCGCAGTCTGAACAAAAAGTTTGGGAATAGAAAGAAGAATGAATTAGAAAAAAACGGAGAGGGTGAATATAACTATCTATGGTAACAATTTCTATAATGAGACCCCAAAATACATCAAAACATGTGAAGTTGAGAATGGGCATACTTTTTTTTTTTTTTTTTTTTTGCATTAATCAGTAGCAAAGAATAGATGTAATTAAACTTTAATAAAACATCTTTCAATCAGAAAATTATTGGATAATAATTTTCCAATAATAATAATAAGAGATTATTAGAGTGAAACAACTGTGTGAAACTAGTTAAATGAAAAAGATCTTTTGAAACTAATGGGGGCGAAAAAACAGTCCATTATTTACTTACAAAGTTTTGGGTTGATTCCAAGATCAATCTGAGTTTCAATCTCAAAGTCAAGTTTGTGTCCAACATTGACTCTGACAAGAAAAGAAAAACAAAAATGAAATAAGAGAAACAAACAAAACTAAAACGTTTTACTCCTATGCACATTATTGTAATTTCCTAAACTTATCCTATTGGTATGTCACATGGCAGAAGAACACTGTGACATAGCTTTTGAATTATTCACTTTTCCAACAAATTAAAATCCAAATCCCGTGTCCCATTTTGTTGATATTAAATAAAATGTCGAATCAAGTTGTATATTATGTCAACATTTCACCGATCATTGTTACAGAAACCTGCTGCGTGAGTCTTTTGGCAGAACCGTTTTAAATCATTTTTTAATAATCTTCTGAATATTTTTGAGTCGTCTAAGCAATGAAGTATGCTTGTCGCAGCATTATGTATCCGTCCATCCGTCCATCCGTTGATGGACGGAGGTCAACAGAGGGCAACATCTGGAAACGTGTTGAAAGTGGTGCAATGCTGGGCGGCAGGTTCAGATGCTGACAGAAAAATGACCCTAAATGTATAGAAGTATTTCAGACTGGTTTTGATCGAAGCGAATTCCAGGGTCTGAATAAAAATGCATCAGATATTTTTATTTAGAAGAAGAAAAAAAAAACAACTTACACCAACATAACTCTTTTCTTCCCTACCTTGAGTTGATCTATCATATAAACACTGGCTCAAGTACTTTGTGACTGCAATGTGTCACAAACTTTTTTTTTCTTTCTTCTTTGGACCAAACTTGCACATTGGGACTCACAGCCAGCTGCCATATCCGTACTGAATGGTGCCACTGAACACGGCGGAGACGTTGCGTATCTCCAGACCGATGCCTTCCCCTGGACGCAGCTCAAAGTCACTCCGGCCGATCGACAGGTTGTAAATCTCCAAACTGGGCGAGTCACAAAGAGAAAAGCCTGCAGCAGCTTGCTGTGCTGTGGACACATTGTTGCGGAGGTGTGAGCGGGAGCACTTACTTTTCCAGGCCGTATGAGACTTTGCCGAAGAGGCCGGCAGATTTCTCTCCTTGCATGCTTGGGTAGCGGGCGTGTTGGAAAGCCGCCTCGATAACTTTAGTGGTTTTCTCATTCACTAAAGACATAAAGACACAAAAGCAGGACCAGACTGTGAAAAAAAACAACAAATTGCTCGTTTATTATCTGGTTTTAATTTTTCTTTTGTATCAAGAGCTTCAGATCATCAAATAAATTTTATATAATACAAAGATGGTCCTGAAAACAGTTTGGATGACTATAATTTCATTTATCCAGCATGAATAAATATCCTGTAAATGGAGCCGATGTAAAAAAATATGTGTCTTTTAGCCAGTTCGAAGAGTTTTGAGCACATCCTAGTATCTCTTGTTTGATCTAAATCTGGATCACATTTTTTTTCTAATGTTAAAAAAATGTCTTGTTTGGCAATGCAGACATTGACAGTAAATTCTTACTTTTATGTTATCAACCTGCTATTTCTGTCCCAATTCCACATTCATTCAGGTCTCCAATCATAAGCCAAAGTTCACTAAATTACTTGAATATATAAAACACTATATATTCCTAGCAACAACAATTTAAAAAAAAAAAAACTAGAAAGACATGAGTATTATAAACATTTTAATCTTTTTTATTGTAATTTAATTGTTGGAACCAAGTGAAAAGCCTGCTATTTTGTGTTTGTGCTCGAGTTGTATCCTTTGTTTACACCTCTTTGTTTTCGTCAACTTGGTGTTTTGTCTTGTTCTGTTTTTGCTCTTAGTAAAGATTTATTGTAAGTCAGATCTTAAGCTTGGAGTTCATTTCTTGGCCAAAATATCTACTCTTGTACTTGCTGGTAAAACATGTTTCCTTTGGTCATTTTACAGAATTTGGATCAGTTTGAAAATGCCGGGAACAAAGATCTCAAACGATCCAATGAGGTGAGTGTTGTGTGTTTTGTTAACACACGTTAGTGCCTCCAGTTTAGAGGCATTCTTGGCTGCCCAATAATGCAAAGGTCAGAGGTGATGTAACCTATCAGAGAAACAGTCGAACAATCCTCAGCTCATGGTCAGATTCTAAGCGAGAGAAAAGCCAAAGGTCACACAGTAAGACAATGGAAACCTTCAGAAGTCCTGAAGAAATATTGATTAAGACCAACAAAGGAAAGCAAAACAAAGCAATGATGGGCGAATTAAGACGGCAGGGTTCTGTAACCAGCTTTTGAAAGAGGTGGTAGAGCAAAATCGCCCAGTCAGGATACATGTCGACTCAAAAGCCCCTGGGGAGGACTTCATCATTTCTCTACAGTCACTTATTGCATTTGGCATAACCAGAGTGGATCAGGGGAAGCGGGTGCTACTCACACACAGCGGCCGCAGGATAGGTGAGTCTGCACACAATCCCAGTGTATTTGTAGGCTGAAGAAGGATCCTGAAGGCAGCCGTGGGTCGTTCCAACCAGAAAGAGAAGCAGCAGCCATGGGGAAATTTGGCCTGGCATTCTGCTAGATCCTCTGACTCTCGAGTCACTGCAACAGTCGCTCCGCGGCATGTCAAAGCGTAGACAGACTGCCTTGTTCATCCAATCAGAAACGGAGGAGTTGTGTGGCGTACAGTAGGAGTGAAGAGACAAACAGACTAGGATTTGGGGAAAAAAAAAACAGGTCAAAGTGCAACTTTGTCAGTGAGGCAACGGCTGCAAAACCTACTGCACAAACTAAGGAGGGCAAGTTGACGGAAGAGGAAAAACAACTCATGTTAAAGAAAAGAAGTCAAGGCAAACGTCATTATTGTACAAACCCACAAAAATGATATTTAAAAAAAATGTCCAAGAACTTGGAAAAACATACATTTCTGTCAAAAACTCCCAGTCTCCCTGCTCTGTCCAGGGGACCAACTTCCCTGCACTGAGCTCTGTTTGAACAAAGAGGCTTTTAACATGCAAAGGTTCTCAGGGTAACTGGATACAGGAGCCGAGTCCAAGTATTCATGTCCGACTGCGTTTTGTCCTCCGACTCTCCTGTGGATGAGTTGAATTTGACCTCGTGACAGCATTATGTCAGATTACAGAGTCCTAATTTGTTTACATTTAAGTTCCATGCGAGTTGTTAAAAAAAATTAATTTGTTTATATTATCAAAGATGCGATCTGCAATGATGGTCCGCACAGAGAGAAATGTAAATTGGAGAGAAACAGAAGATTGGCCAACTTTGCTATTAATATACCAATTTGATACAGTAGGGACTTCCGCACTTCCCTTATCTGTGTCCTCTGTCACTGTTTTCAGCAGTTAAAACTGTTTAATCCGTTGTTAAGCTGGAGATTCTCACAAAAACTATCTGGGGATTTTACCGAGTTGAACCGCCTGTGAGCTGTATGAGACTTAAAAACAGTTTCTTTGAAGTAAAACAATTCTCCCGACCTCCTCTTGGAGACCTCAAAAGACAAAATGGTAATAATACTGGGTAGACAGTCAGAAGCTGATTGAAAACCCATTACAGTTTAACTTTGACCGAACATGTGGACTATGGTGGAATTTAAACGTCAAATAACTCAACAGTGCTGAAAACATTTGACCAATCAATACGCTTCGGGTTCTGGGAAACGTCCCATCAGGGCTTTTTCCTATGATTTCCTTAGGCAGTGGAAAAGGAAGGGACATTTTTTTGTTTCTTAAAAGGGCAGAAACACTTTCTTCACAAAACAGAAACAAAAAAGACAGTATTATTTGACATACAAACATTTATTGCATCTTTTATAAGAAATGTTTCCATTGCATTAAAATAAAGATGAAAATGTCCACTACACACAGTGATCTTTGCCACAGTCTTCTGTCCTCCCCACACAGGAGACACAAGCACTAAGTTAAGGTACAGAAAATATACAAGATTACACAACTAGCTTTCATTCTGCTTACTCAAATGTTCCTTCAAGGCTTTACAGAGACAAGATTATAAAACTTATTTATTTACCATTACAGACCAAAATTCATGCGAAAGAATTAAATACTAAAGTCATTTGTATCTGATCACTTCCCATTCAACATATTATAGAAAATATTAGGAAGATGAATAGTGTATTGCATTATATAATCTGGAATGCTACGAGAAAAACACATCGACAAAAAGCCGAGACATGAAGTCCTCCTGATATTATTTTTTTCACAATATGGTTTGCGTCTTCATATTGAATTTGATCTGTAATTCTAACTATTTATGTGTGAAAGGCTCTGAGACCCTAAAAGGTCATGAGTCATAACCTCTATGTTGAAGCTTGCATATGATAGATGTAAAGTGCGTTGTGGAGACAAAAAAATATATATATGTACAGTTTTTTTTTTCAAACATGCTTTTACAAACCACTTTTCAAATCAATTACGTAAAAATATTTGTATTTGGTCAGGAAGAATGTTTCAATAAAAATAATCATCTGGAATCAAACCTATTTTTTTTCCCGTGTTTAATACGAGACATGAATTTCTTCTTGAAATAAATTGTATTCAAATTATAACTTGAAGTTTGTGGTGTGGCACTCCTGAAAACCACCTGCTATCACAGGCTAGCAAGCTGACTTGTTACTTTATTCAGTTTCCAGAAGGTCCATCAAGTTCCTTTGCCTCTGTAGTGACAAAACGCTTAAAAGTGAAAACCACCTTAGTTAAAAATGTACTAATGTTCTTTCAGAGAATCTAAAAACAGATTCAGGAGTATCTGTATGTGACAAACTTACAAGTCACATACTACTCTTTTTTTTTCTTTAGATCTCATCAAATTCAAATGCATTTGGAAAAAATAATCCCTCATACTAAAAGAGAAATCACAACAAGACTTTCCTTCCTTTACCTTCAGGTTCCACCTTGTGCCTCCTGATGAAGCATTAAACACGGTGCTGGGATAGAAACCTGAAACTAGCATGAGAAACTGCCAGCTTTCAGTCCTTTGGTACCGTCCATATCGTTTTGGGCAGGTCTCGTTGTGCTGGTATTCGGCTTGCCGCTTCCTGCTGCCTCAAGATCCCAGCATGCTCTCCTGTTGCCATTATAAACCAAACGCTGCCTTCTCAGGAGCTCAGTTCGCCATGCCCTGAGCAACCTCAGGTATCAGGGAGGAGAAGAAAGTCTTGAAGAAGACCCAGGCTGTCCACATGACAGACACCCTGTGAGGAGGAACTAAAACCGCCGCCATCGGCTCCTCAGATTCCTCAGCTGCGTGGTCCACCACCTGTCCATCAGCTGCTTCTTCGGCCTGAAGGGTCAAAGGGCAGAAAAGTTTCTCAGTGAAAAGTACTTCACAATAAACCTCCATTTGTGGGTCATTTGTTTCCCTTTGACCAGGTCAAAACAATTCTGGTATAAAATTAGCGACGAGCAGGTTTAAACAATCTGAAGAAACTGGAAATTTAAGCGAATAAAATTCTTACAAGATTATTCTCAGGGTTCCTGTCCTCATTCCTCTGGTTGTGTTGGACCTCAGGGGGCTGGAGGTTGTGTGCTTGAACCGGTGCTGGCCTTCTGAAGGGAAACCAGCCCATAGTGTGTCTGCATATGCAAAGAGATGAGAAATTAGCTTCTGCAAATGCCAAAATGTTCAATTGTGTCAGTATTAAACCATATCTGTGGGCATTAAAAATCAAAGTTAGTATAATTAACAAGGTTGCGCACCGCAAAGCCAAAACTCTGACCTAAAACACAAGAATCCATCAATCAGAAAATATATTTAAAACATAATCTATTAAAATTGGCTTCAGAACTGCATTACATTTGTAAAATAAAAATAAAAAAAGCTGAATTCTGATTGGAGATTCATGATATAACATTAGCATATTTAATCTTTTCTGTGTGTGTACAAAATGAAAATATTTTCTCCTGAGGAGTTTGAAAAAAAATTAAAAAAGAGGAGATAATACAAGTTTTCAGATCAGCTTTAAGTGCCTCAGATCCTGACGGCTGGGCGACTTCACACAATCAGCTCCCCCTGCTGGTCAGTCACCACAAATATCTCAGATACAAAAAAAAAAAAAACTCAGAAGCTTCATTCTGGTGTTTTTTTCTACTGAATAGAGAAGGTGTTTGGCACATGGACTTCAAATTGAATCTGTTACTTGCTAAAATAGATTTTTGTTTGTCCAAATGAATTATGGCTGGATGACACTAAAGTACCAGTAAAGTATAAACCACAGTAAAGTACAGCCACTAATGAATAATCAAAGGAAACCAAACAATGACTGATGATTTGGGAAAAGTAACACTTGTTTTTGTTTTTTTTCCACTTTTCTTAATGCTGCTTATCAGCCAAGAAGATTTATTCTCAAATTGATTCAAAATATAAAAACAGAGAGCAGCAGAGGTGCTTACAGATACATGACGAGCAGCGTGCTCATCACCAGCAGAAAGCGGCTCAGGTTGGAGTTGAAGTAGACGATCATGAGCAGGACGGAGAGTCTCGCCGCGGAGTACAACCAGTCCAGCCAATCGCGCTCCACGTCCTCCTCGTCCTCCATCACGGGCCCGCCCTGTGCGTTCATTCGCATGTTCTGATTGGCCTCCCCCGGGTTGATGAAAGCGGCGTCCTGCACCGGGTTCTGGTTCACTGGCAGGTTGTCGATGGGGTTCTGATTGGCCAGAGGGGCTGGGACAGCGACTTGGTGGGCAGGGACAGGTGGGTATTGGCCAATGGTTGCCACCGGCGTCAGGGGAACGGAGCCTGCCGCTGCCATGGCTGCGTGGCTATTGGTGGGAAATTGGATTTAGAGATCAGAAATCCCTAAATATTGATCCAATGGAGAGGATCAATAACCAACAGATACTCACTACTGCATGTAATATTGTCTTGCGTAGACATGTTGGAGCCACAGGAGCTGCTGGGGGCTGTACAGAGATAAGGCAGGAAAGGCTGGCTGGGTCAGCTGGGATGCTGCAGCGCTGCGGGAAAAATAGAAATCTTATAAGAAACGTGATCTTGTGTCCAAGAAAAACACCAGCAGCGATAAAATATGGAACGCTTGGCTTAAAAACCACATGCATATTTATTTGTTGGCCAGGTGGAAGCTGATGCTAATGCTCACAATCTGAAAGCTGCACTTGTAAAAAGAGCTATTCATTCTGAAAGTGTTGGGTGCTCTCATGGAAGCTCCCAAGTGATTTCTTCTCAAATGTCTTTAAATTTCACTTCAGTCTGTGACAAGAGGTTCCTCCGAAGAGAGCAGCAAACAGAAGTGATTGCACGTCTTGGGGTAATGACAGGCTGCATCTTGTGGTTTTCCTCTCTTTTTTTTCTTAGATTTTTGTAAACAATCTTCAGCAGCTTTGTGCCGTTTCCCCTCCCGCTCTGCACCTTGCTTAAAACACTCTTAAATCGCGAAAGTTGTCTCTTCATGGCTTACGGTGTTGAAGCAGGCCATGTTGGAGCTGCAGGCGTCTGTGTGTGGATCTGAGCAGCAGTCGCTGAAGACGTCTGCCTCCTCTGTCTGAGCTCTGGTGTGCTGGGAGTCTGAACAGGTGGGCTCACACTGGAAGGATGTGGTTGTTCTGCCTCTTTGCTCTGCAGAGCAAAACACAAAGTGTGAGAAATGTGAGAGGTGGCGTACACCAGGGTTCTGCAGCTTTTATGATCCAAAGAGACATTTTGCTTTCAGTCGAGCAAAAATATTTATTCATCTATTTTTTAAGTCACTCTACAACAGGAAATTTGACCTAAATTTACATTTATTTCGATTTTCAGGTTTTAAAAAAATAATAATGGGGGGGAAAAAAGAAAAAAAAGAGAATAGATATAATTTCCTTTATAGGATGTTGAGATTTGTGGGAAATGCAGTAAAAATAAATTAATGAAAAAAAGCACATAATTTCCAACCTAATTGAAAAGACAGAGCTAAAATTATTACTGGTACTTTTGCAAATTCAATGCAGTTATTCTATAGAAAAACCCCTAAAGGTTTTATATATATATATATATAATATATATATATATATATATATATATATATATATATATATATATATATATATATATATAAAAATCTGTTCATCATTTTGAGTAAAAGATATGAAGAGTGAAAGACCTGCTAAATACTCTGCCCTGGTTTAATTAAGCAACAGGATGCACAAACATCTGCAGCTTCTGAGTATTAACCAAAGTACAGAAGGCAGTGAAACTGAAGCGAGCCATCTTTAGGAGTAAGATGTTTGAGGATGACAGATGAACTGGAACTGTTCCAGCTCACAGCATGTCAGTAGAAAAGAAGGAGTTGAATGAGCACACCTGCTATAAAGAGGGTAGGGGTTTTCTTTTTTTATTTTTTGTCAGTTTGAAAACAACTCGTTCATTAAAATCTGATGAAACATATCTCAGTCCAATAGACCACATAATTTCTAAAACCAAGTTTTAAAAGCCTGGAATATCAATAAAAGAAGATTAAGCGAAACATTAAGGTACCAAACAGTACTTTCAGCTCCACATAAAGAAGTGAAATATGCAAAAAAAAAAAAAAAAACTGCTGATAAGACGACAAACCACTTAGGAGAACAAAACCAGAGACTTTCGGAATTAAAAGTCAATCTCTGCTTTAATGTATGTTAATGTGTGTTTGGCCGCTCTTATGTAATGGTAACCACAACTGTACTCAAAAACATTGGACGCATATTTCCAAAAACAAAAAACTGTTTTTGAAAAACAACTCTTGTTTACCATTTTCTCTCAAGGTTTCAGTGAGTGAAGCTTAAGATTTTATGGCCATTACAGTAGAAATTTTAGAATTGCAAGAATAGAAAAAAACTCTGCCTCCATAAGTTTAGTTGTTCAAGATGGCTAACTTTGGTTTTTAGCCCAAAGTTAGTCAAAATGACACTTTAATACAATTTACAGAAAGATTCATAATCATTACTGATGACAGGTTTTACCCTGCTGTTAAAAAGCCTCGTTTTAAGCCAAGCTTGGTTAACTCTCCCTCGGTCTTAGCATGATGCTCAGGAGGAGGGTGGCAGATATCACGGTCAGACAGCAGGGGAGCAGGGAGTAGTTGTCCCATTAGATTGTTTGTCCCCAAAAATCACACACACAATGTGCTCATTCATGACAAAGGAGCAGGCAATTTTAGTTTGACTTGAGAGACATATGAAACACTTTTTGAAGCTTTCAGACTTCTAGAGCCTCCTGAAACTCTATCTTTGTTATTGAGCTCCCACCCCACAAATAACTGCAGAGACTGCAGTTCTAAATCAGTAATTTAAAGACTTTTTAACTAATGTTTACCTTTGCTTGGGGTGGATTCCTCATGGGGCACACCAGGTGCAAAGTGGGAATGGAGTCCATCTGCAAAGTTAAAAATAAAAAAAAGTGACTTTTCCTCCATGTAAACCCTCACTGTCGTCACTTTGGGGGAAAACAATGACAGCAAGCTGCAATAAACACAAAATGCTGCTTGTCCTTCTGTCACGTTGGCTACAACACAGCTGGTGTTTCTTTTCCATTTATGCAAGATTATGGTTATTTCACAGTGGAAAGGTCTGGGTCGCCTTAAATCTTTGACAACCAGAACAATTTCCCAGTCACATAAAATCTAACATTAAAGAAAAAAAAATGTTAGATGTAAAAACACAATAACTTAATTTAGCACTCAGTGCATTCTGACACCTGATTTAAACTTGTTTTCTCAAAGCTGATGCAGAAGAACAAAGTCTTTGCTAAAATATAGATATAATAGATTACATAATTCTTCAGGAAACAAAAAGAGAAGCCAAAAACCTTTAGACTTTTGCACTCTCACAGTATTTGCTAATCAAATGACATTACACGATGGATCCCTAGAATATTACCCTGTAATGTTTCTTGTTATGAGCAGCATTTGCATGCAGCTCCAGGCTCAGCTCTACTGATCCTGCTTAACACAGAGCTGGTGTTTCTTTTCTCAAAGCAAGAGTTTGCACCAGTTCATACTAGTTGGTGTAATCACTCTGAAGGTAAGGACACTAACAAAAGTCAATCTTGGATGGCTGGGAGCATGCTGAAATAAACTGGTTCGCAACACAGCCCAGCGTTAAACATTCATGGCACGCCTAAAAAAAAATTTGTTCATAAAACAGTGCCATGGCACTTAAGAAAACGCATGAAAAAATTGTGTTTTTAAGAATGTTTGCTAAACAACAGCATTGTTTTCCAATCGCTCCCAAGATAAAAAAATATGAAATGTCATCCAACACTGAATTTAAAAAACAAATTCAGTGTTTCAAATGGGTTTGAAAGAACCCATTTACAGGCTGAGGAACTCCTTGAGAGGCTCTTAAATATCAAACAACTTTCAATGAGAAAAGTGTCCAGAAATTATGTACTTTGCATTACACAGAATCATTTTAACAAGTTTATATATTTGAAGCTTAATCGTAAATCTGAATCATGTCTATGTTCTAATAAACTTAAGCAGATTGAAATGAACAATGAACACAATGAAAACATACCTGTCTGAAAAGATCTTTGATGTGCAAATGATCAGGTAGAAGCTTGCCAGCAAAGATCAGTCTCTGGTCACTTACTGCCTAAAATACATAAATAAATAAATAAATAAATTCAATTTCAGGCATGAAATCATTTTGAAGAAAGAAAATCTCACATTCAACCAATTTTCTACTAACAATAATTTGCTATTCATGTAAAGAAAACTTAAAATGCTATGTTTCAAACTGCAAAAGAGCAAATAAACATGTCTATGTTGTCATTAAATAATTGGCTTTTGTAGAGGTTTTTGACAGCAATGTTATTTTTAAAATACTACACAGGTAAGGTGAGTTTTGCAAAACTTTTTGAAAGAAAAATGTTGAAATACAGCAGTTTCTGCATTTTGCTTGCAAATACCTGCCTCGCCTGTTCCCACAACATCTGACTATTGATAGTGCAGACCTAATCAGGATCAACTCAGATATTGACAACCAAAACAGATTTGAGCTGATCTAAAAATGAAATCTGTTCTGCTTGCCGGGCAATTTCATTCTTAGATTTACATAAATTGGCTGCGAATGAGCGGAGTGTTATTTAATATTAACAGAGTCGGCTAAAACCACATGGCTTACTTCCCAGGGTTGATCAATAATAATTAACTTTACCACGAAACTGCAGCTTCTCTTTAACTTTGAATTTTTTTTTTTTCAGTTTTGTGTCTGGGGTCTCACCGACTAACTGCACCATCTAACCTCAAAAACAAATGCAACAAATTTTTAGTTGCTGGCATTTCAAAACTTTCCGATATTAAGGTAGACATACAAAGAATATAGTTTTTACAATTTTATCCAACATCGGTGGGATAGTGTTGGGGCCTTGATCCAATAAAATGCATGTTTATCTGAAGACCATCCTTTAAAAAAAATAAAATTAAAAACAATTCAACCAAGTGGCTTGCTCAAAGTACCTATATTTTGACTAAAACATCTACTTTGAATAATGAAAAAGCGCATTTTTTTTGTTTTAAGGTTTAATACTCCTCATTCCTGTTGTAAAACTGTCTTTCTCCATGAATAAATTCAACATAGGCTGGTATTTTTCTAGTATTTTGGATCAACATATATTTGATACGATTACCAAAGGCAAAATAGCCATATAAAATAGTTTGTTTACCACTTTGCGGCCATCTTTAAGCATTTTGGGGTTGGAGCATTTCACGGGTTTCAATGAAAATGGAACCTTCATTTTCACAGACATATTAAACTGTCATTGCTTGATATGTAACTTGTAGCTCTTTCAGATAAACCTGTTGATTCTGGGGTATTCTCTGTATCAGTAACTACTTCAATTGAATCTTGTTGACTCCAGCGCCTTGAGTTGACCTCTGTTGAATCTTCACAAACTGTACTCTCGTTGCTTTTTTTTTAGCTTGAGGGAAACGCTGCTATACAAACTAATCTATGGCTTACAAAGACCGCATCAAGAAGATCTCCATGGCCCCTTTGAGGACCCGTAACAAGCGGACATTTAGAACAAATCCACCCAGGCAGGAAGAGGAAATGGCTGACAGCTGTTATGACATTCCACAACTTAGCCTCGAGCTAATATCCAGCTTCGTATTACTTACCGGTTTGCTTGAGTAAACCCTCGACAAATGAGCCTTCAGGTCCTTTACGGTCCACTTCATGTCGACCCCGTCAATAATTTGGTCCTCCTGAGCCTGGTTGGGCGTTTTAACGAGAAAACTGGTCGTCTTTTGTTGGGAATCTTCTAAATCCATTTTCACTTTGGAGTCAGTTGATGCGGTCGCGAGAACTAGGTGGAGGTATTCGCCACAACAAGGCGACTCGGGAAAAGCGACGCGCTTCTGTAAAATATGCGGGTATAAAAGTGAACCTTCTCTTGAGCTGAGAAACTTTACGAACGGAGATGCGTCTGGAACTGTCTGTGGCGGTCCGTCGAACGGGACTTTACAGGAGCTGTGTTGTTTCCAAACACACTGTGGCTGCCCCTGATTGGCTAAACGCCACTTTCGCTCAGACGTGGAGGCTCGTCAAATGTTTGCCACTGAGAGCATGCGCAGAAATCTACAAGTCCACCTCGCAGCAATCACTCAAAGATCGTCTATTTTTACTATGCTGCCTGAAATAGCTCACTTTTACTCAAAGTTGACAACTCTTTATACATTTTTAACACAAAGAGGAATATCCATCTTATATGTTTGAATTCCTCAACAAAACATTTTATGAAATTTTACAGCCATGTTTCCACTTCAGTAGCATCCCTTACATTTGTTGTATCTGAAAAGTCAACGAAGTGTGTCCTCACTCTTAACCCCTCTGTGATTGAAAAAGCAACTTGTCAGTCCATTGCTCATCCAGCAATGTTGCATCAGTGAGCTTATTCACATGGGTACATGTAAATGCGTTGCAAAAACATCGAAATATTCATTTGTGTCAGTAATTACACAGATTATTTAAGAGGGAAGAATGAAAAAGATGTATTTTAATGGGGCTTGTGTTAGACATTACCAAAGCTATCCATACCCTTTATCCTTGATCCCTTTTAAGATGGAAGATGGAGAAATAAAAACATTACGGTCACTTCATAGGTAAAAAAAAAAAAATGCAATTTCACATTTTTTTTTCTTCCAGTGTTTCACATGTGAACATAAAACATGTTTTTTTCATGATTAAAAGTTAAAGGAATAAAACTCCAGAAATAAATTATGACATTTTTTAATCCAAGCTGATTAATCACACACATATACTGTTTGAATGAAAACAAGAAAAGATAAAGCTGTCACATTATTAATGTACTTTGCAACATGTCAGAATTAGAAAGGAAATTTTGATTTATTAAAGGCTATTTAATGAAAACAAACAGTTGAATTAACTACAGGAGCAGTGTACCAAGAAACATGCCGAAACGTATAAGTCGACAGCTTAATTGGCTTATTCATTTCTAATAACCATATCTTCATAGCGTGAAGTTGAATGACAGAAGATCAAAAATTGTGTTTGTGATTTGCCAGACTTTGTCACAATTTTCAGATTTTTATTTCGAAAAATTGTGAAAACAGAAAATAATTTCCTTACACTTCACAATCATGCACTACTTTGTGTTGGTTATAGAAACTATGTCATATGTAAGTATTTGACTGACAGTGTGAAACAATTACAAATATAAAGCTTATTAAATTAGGCATTGATATAGAAATGGGCCTTGATTTAGATTGTCATTTTAATGTAATATTATGCTATTGTGTTTTAATAAATTACATAATTAAGTCTTGGAAGCAAATCGCTCACATTTTTCACTGTCAACCCAAATTTTGAATAAATCAGAAAAGGTGTTAAAAAGTAAAGCAGACATGCCACACTTTTTACCCCAAATGTCATTAAATTGAAAATTAATGGAGACAAAATGACCATAAATCCTTAAAAAAGGAACCCTGGAAATGGGAAATTATTTTTTTTGCGTCTAGGCTACTTTTCAAACATCTATATTATTGTGATGTCGGATTGAATTGCACATGTTACATTAAAATATAGTAGGTTTTTCAGCTCTCAAGGCCCTACAGCATTTCCTTTTTAAAAAAAACATAATTAGTGGAAATTTTTTTTATTGGCAATAGAAAGTAAGAACGCTCTCTTGGTTTCCTCTGACCATCAGGACCGGCGGTCTAAGATCCCGGGACAAGACGTCGAGCCAAGCCAGGTACAGAGAACTGGGACACCCGTCTCTCCTCCCCACCGGCATGGTGCTGTTTGGAGATGCAATGAAACACACACCACAGGATTTCTTTTCAGTTTGCAACAATCCCATCTTTTAGTTCGCTGGAAGGAAGCAGCGAAAGTTACAAATGTTGCACTCACATCACAACCAGAGCTGCATCTCTGGAGTAATCCAGCAGCACTTCATTCAGACGAATCTGACGGAGGGACTGAAGGTCACACAGAGTTAATTCTAGTGAAGAAGAGCTGGGGGACAGAAAAAATGTGAGCGGTAAGCATTTCTCAGACCTTAGCCATGTTCCTCTCTAAATCCTGGTTAGTGATCATCCAAGGTGCCGCCTGCTGTCTTGGAGGGTCAGAATCGGAGTCCTGCTTAGGATTCGCGTCCACCCTGAAGCGACCAATCATGTTCTCGAAATGATGGACACTGGAGAACAGAAGAAGTTACCGATTAGATAATGTTTCAAAAGTCTGGACCAGCGTGTTTTATTTTTTTCTCCCTCATGCTGGATGGAAAAAGAGAAGTACACGTCATGCAGTTTTTCTTGTGGTGTCACCGTTATCAGCAACAAGTTGCTTTCTGAATGACTTCACCATTCTGTCACACAGCTTAGGAGTGACTTTGGTTTAAAACAAGCCCAAAAGGATCATCACGTTCACCAACACGCTTGAAATTGGCTTAAGATCTGTACCATGTTGACTGAGATCTGGCATGGAGTTTCTGGACCTTTCACAATCTCTTGCGTGGACGATGTCATAAATCTGATCTCGAGTCAGATTTACTGGAATGCCCGATCCTGGAACAAGCATGCAGTCTTACTTGACAGGCTGAGGGTTTTCGTAGATGTCAGAAATCACTTCAACATCTTGGAAACCGAGACGGAACCTCTTGATGAGAGACAAAACCCTGGAAACAAACCACACGGCTTAGATACTAGTCATGTAATCTCATAAAAATAAAAACAAGCCTCTTTTCAAACAAAAAAAGAGATTCTTCTCTTATGAATATATTGCTTAATTTAACATATTCTCCAAAAGAAACTAACATAGCACATCTCTTATATCAACCAAGTGATCTTACTCTTCTTTCTGCTCGTCCTTTTTGTCTTTTTCCCCTCCAACAAAAACTCGGACCTTACACCTGGCCCAGCGCTTCCTGCGAGTCAGCAGGTATGGCAGCAGCAGCGTCAGACCTGACAACAGCATGATCATCGTCAGAGAAGTCAAGTCAGAGAAGCGAGAGGTGAAGGTGGCGACTGGCGACTGCAGACGCGGCGGTCCCACCTCCGTCATCAGACAGCCAGTAAACGTCAATGGTCTTCTTCCCTTGCTTTTTCTGGAACACGGTGGTGAGTTGTGGCTCGAGATCGACAGTGACAGAAGCTGCAAACGATAACCAAAGTATGATCTGAATGCACTTAATGCTCCGTCGAGGAAGATGCATCTTTTCTCGTGGTGCGATGATGTGCACAGTACATACATGCTGTGCTTGTTCGAATGAGGGAGGAGGGAGAGATGGAGCTGATGTCCTGTCCCTCATCAAAACCTTGATTAACTGCATTAAGAACAATTATCAATGCCAATGTGAGACAGGGAAGAGTGCAATGAGTGCTTAATCACTTTGAATTGTTCTTTAATAATGCTCTCACCGTGTGACTTAGGTGGATGGGAGACATCTAAACCCTCTTTCATCCTCAGCACACACACTCCAAATTGCAGGTCGAAGGCGTCACTGACGAGCGCATGAAATTGAATTCAACAAAGCTTTGTTTTCTTCATGTTTGGTCAACAAAATAATGGTGTATCCATGAGATTATTCATGCTAAGGAGACAGGTTCGTAAGATATTACTCACTGCAGGATTTCTATGTAGTTGTGTGCAGCGAGACATGGCTCGGAGCGCCAGTCTTTCTTGAAACCCATCAGCAAAACGTTTGGCTTTATTCGACCCAATCCTGCCCCCTGGTGGGGAGTCAGCAACACGAGCAGAGTGGAAAGAAGATGGCCAGGTTATTAAATAGATCCTGTGAAAGTGAATCCTCAATCAAACTGTACAAATCCCATGCCAAACCATCGGACGCGCATTATGTTGCATACACTGAACTCTAATAATTATCGAAGCACATTATTCCGTGATAGAAAACATGGTCAAAATAACATTTTGAGTGCAGCACTTTGTTGAATAGAAAGATATTTTATGGGAGAGACTACAACACTGATTCTTGTTTGAACCATATTTTGATCGTCAAGGTGTTTCTGACCTGAAGCAGCATGTTAACCCCACAGCGTAGATCCGAAGCCACAACTCCCCTATAAAATGACTTTATCTTCCTTTGGTTCAACCAGGAGACGTGGCTGTTACTGCTTGCCTTTTCCAGAGTTGATGGGGAAGATTCATCCTGACAATCAGGAAGGAGAATGAGTAGCTTTTTAAATCACAGAGCTAAACACAAAGACCCTTATGCGCTGCTTTGTTGCATGAGAATAAGTTGAATGTGGGCAATGCCATCGATACTCACAGTGACCACATTTCCACACATCATCAGACTGAGGTTCTTTGTGAAACAGTTGACGAGATCCAAGAGAGCTGGACGACTGCTGGGAGGACCTGTGAGCACCAAACACTGGGGCCTTGGGGGAGCAAAGGCATTCAGAGCCAGTGTCAAAACAGGAAAAGTAGTGCAGAACCATAACAAAGCACCTTTTTATCCACTTGTATCAGCTTCTGTACATGATATGAATTCACAGAAACAGCTTAAAATAACAAAATGGGAAGAGAGACGCAGCTGGAGCCATTTTACAAATTTGTCCTGGGCTTTTCACCAGGTCCACACGGAGTGCTTGTTTCCCAAAAACCTGAGTCATAGTCCTGCTTGACCAAAGTAAACAATTCCAGCTAAACTCCATAGAAAACTCTGTCAAAAACTTCTTTAAAGGGATCAGATGAAACCCCAGGATGTCACCCTTGGCTGCAGTTCTCTAACAGTGCGCCTCTCATCAATTTGACCTTCTTTGTTATCTCCTGAGGAGTGTATCACTGACCTGTAGTTCTTGACGTGGTCCTCCACAAGGTTCAGACCCACGCAATGATTCAACGCCAGATTGTAGGAGCTTGCTTGGAGTGATGAGCCCCAGTTTACATCTGAGCCAAGCAAGAAATATGAATGAAAGCTTTAATATGACAATAAGCTATACTTTCATGGAAATATATAGATTTTTTTCAGATTACCTGGCTTTTTGTACAGCGTGTATCCCAAGAGGAATATAACAACTCCGATCGCGATAAGAGCCGCCCACCAGGTCAGCAGGAACATGATCACCACACAAATTACAGCACAGAGTAGCGACAGCCACTTGCTGTAGAATCTGAAGGACGGACGCCAACCTGCAAATGTGCAAATAAACACGACACACACTTCACAGTCAGAGAAACCGCCCTTGTTTTACCGACATTATCAAATGCTCAAGGGCACAGCTTCATGCAATGTGATGTAGACATTAACTTGAACATAAAATGACACACAGCTACATCATGTTATGCACTTATGTGCTTGACATGATTCATAAGTTACACTCCAGGGAAAATATAATTTTCACCTTTAAGATCTTGTCTGCTTTTGGTCATTTGTTGTTCACGTCTCATCATTATACACCAAAGTAAAGGAGTAAATGTAAATTGCCGTTTTTGGGATTTCATTTATTAAGGGTGTAATCTGACCCCGTGTGAGTTCTGGTTGTGAATATTTAGCGGGCGACACATGGCTTCAAGCATTTTCGATAACAGCCAATAACTCCTTTGTGTCGCTTTTGCTTTTGTCTTGTTAGTCCACAGACTATTTTTTCAAAATTCTTGGGACCATCAAAAATATTCATGGGGTGAATGAGACCGGCCTTTTTATGAGGTCAGTAGCGATTGACCTCGGTTGAGGCCCACCCAGCTTTACATGTTGTTATTGCTATTTTATGACCTCCTATCTAAAGGACCAAAATGCAGTTTTGAAAGCTTCTCTGTTCCATGGTTTTTGTAATCATTTATAGACTCTCACCATGGTTCAGTGAGGACATAGAGTCCTAGAAATGTTTTTGCATTTTTCCAGAGCTTTATATTTTTTTTTGTTTTTAATGTGTTCTTGAATTGAATCATAGTATGACATGTATTGCCTTTTAAGATCTTTTAGCCTCCTTTGTGTTGCCAGGAGTTTTATCTAAATGAATTACTATTATTAGTTTAATCGGGCTTAAGCATGGCTAGTTAAAATGAACATCCATTCAGGTCCTGGTTGGCTTTGAAACTGGCTTTTCTATTTATTCAGGCTGCTTTTGTCTAATACAAAATAAAAAAAAAATGTAAGTGTGACAGAAAAGCAACTACAGAAGAAATCTGCAAGAGAGCAAATATCTTTTGACCTACCAGGTGAATTGGTGATTGACGCATGGAAGCAGCTGAAATTGATCAAAGAGTAGGAGCAGAGGTAGAAGTTGGAGATGATCGGAGCGATGGTATTCAACTCAGCTGATAAAAGATAACAGAAATATTTTGTCATCAGCTCCTCTTTACTGTGTGAAAAGCATGAACATCTTGTTTAATATTAAGTTAGGTTGTTTCAGGTGGTACGACAGGAATAATTAAAATTGCATTGTATGCATGATGAACAGATAACTACCAATCACATCAAATATACTGATTATATTATATAAAAGGGAAAAGAAATCACATTAAGTTACCAAGAATTTAAACTGTATCTTGATACTGAAATTATTTTTGTTTTCATTGCTCTTTCACTTAGTTGTTGCTGTAACATTTAAGACTTCATTTTGTGGTCATGAAGAATATCTTTTCCAAAAACTAAAACCACCTACAAGCCAACATGCTGTGGGATTTGGGTAGAAAATACATTAAACATCTGTCTTAATGACCCACCAATGATAACAAAACAGGCAGCTATGATGTACGTCAATAGGTAGGCTCTGAGTGGTTCGTGGTTTTTGCCGTATCCTTTGCCGAAGAAACCAATGAGAGGGTAGAGCTGGTCCTTACAGAGACACTGTAAAGCAGAATGTAATAAATAAGACAAAAACACCAAACAAAAGATGCAGCGCCATTTTTTTCACATCTGCACAGTGGTGTTTGAGGAAATGTGTTTGTACCTGAAACACCTTGGGAGCAGACACCAGGCATGCCAAAGCTGAGGACAGAGTTGCTCCAAATATACCGGCAGTGATGAGAGGGGCGAAGGCTGACACCATGCTAAGTGACTAATCACAGAACAGGTCTTGTTTACCAAACACCTACTTCTCGTCAAAAGCGCTATCCAGTTTTATATGGTTCACAGGAAATGTTTATTCTGATTGGACATCTATCCATGTGGCAATAAACAACTTAATCTTAGAATTTGATCAAAAACAGACACAAAGCTGCAGTTACAATTGATGTAAATTTTATGCCATCATATTGCCGCCCTAAACTATAAGGATCTGCATCTCCTTATAGTTTAGAGGCATTAATGACTATTCACATTTTTATTGCGATTAAATAATGTCAACAAAAACAGCACTTCACAATTTTGGATATAAGAACAGTGTGCAGCAGCATGATCGTTTGGGTTATAACTGACCTGGTAGTAGTTACTAATGCCATAGGTGCAGGTATTATTGTTAATGCACTCGGTGAAATCCCATCCATACTGACATCCTAAACCTACGCAGGCGTCCTCGGGCGTTGAAGAGGACAAAGTATCATTTAGAGAGCCAGAGGCATCCCGAACCACACACGATCCTGCAGAAAAGTTAACATACAAAGGAAGAAATCCAGTATTTGCAACCACCAACAAACCCTTACTACACAAAGCAGACATAGAAAAGGAAACCATTATTAGCTAGGGATTGTTAGTTCAGTGCTGGGAAGGTTTTATTCAAGTTTACTCAAGAGAAAACAAAAGCAAAACATGTTCAAATAGTACATTTGAAGCATACTCTCCATGCATATTTGCCCCATACAGCAGTAAGCTTACCAACAGTTGCAGAGATGACAATGTAGGAAAAGGTCGTCCAGAAAATCGCCAACAGTGTCCCTCGAGGAATAGCTACTGTTGGATTCTAAGACAGAAAACACATGAGACGTACAAAGTAAACTGCTTCTATCCAACCACATCAATATTTATTCATGTGTTTGTTTGTTTTATCTGTGGGGGGTACGCGTGTCCCCCATATACTGCTGGAATATAAGAAAGAGGAACAAAATACACTTGCATACCTTCAGATCTCCAGAGATGTTGGCTCCTGCCAGGATGCCCGTAGCAGATGGGAAGAAAATCGAGAACATGCCAAAGAAACTGCCCTCTGGACCCCGCCAGTTGGGTACAAAATTGGCAGCAAAAATACCAGCTGTTGAAGTTGAAATAGTAAAAGTTACAGAAGACATGGGGCAAAGAGATAGTCTTGTCTATCTTGACTTAGAACTTGTAACCTAGATTGGCCATTTCATTCTGAGGATTCATATCTTTATTATAGGCATGTTTCATGTGTCAAAAGTATAAAGTTGCCAGAAAAATCACTCATTACAATATGAATTACAATAGAACAATCAAATAAAAAAAAAAAAAAAAAAAAAAGAATTGAACTACTAAAATGGAAGGAAATTCAATGGGCACATTAAAAACTTAAATATTGTGTTCAGCTAGAGCAAAGTTCCAACAATAGCTACCTTGGTAGCTAAAGAATCCTTTGGCTTGTTTCTCCAAAGTCGGAGGCATGATGGTTCCAACGATGTAACTGGCAAATGACACCATGATGACAAGGAAAAACAAAATCTGGGCCTGTGGAGGGCACATTGCAAAGTACCGTAAGTGTGCATTGTAGACAAACATTTAAGAAAGTTTATTGCATAAAACTGGGTTTTATCAAAATCTCTCAATGTTGCACATTTTTTTACGCATGAACATTAAGAATATCATCAAAGACTCATTTGAAAAGGTTTTTGTTCGTATTTGTGTCCCACTCTGCGGAAGTCTCACTATATGCAGCTGTTTGAGTAAATTCACAGTTGAGTTAAATTGATTTAACCTTTCACCCCAAAAGGCAGAAAGCTTTGGTGGCGCACGGCTTTCTGTTCAAACACAGCTGAATTTATTCCCATCAACCTTTTATGTGCCACAGATCACTGAGTAGACGATACTGTAACGTTTCTGGAAACGGTCAGGCAACCTAGATATCTGAAGTCCGGAAAGGGAAATCAGTTTCATGTACACAGCAAAAGAACTACGAGCTACTATTTTATTTAACGTCTTAAAAATGTGAATGGAAGTTTTAAAGTTCCACCCAGTTTTTTTAAAGACACAATAAACTTTAACTATATGTTTTATGTTGGGCTCATCTAGAGGTCAGCAACGTTTATTATCCTGAGAATCATCACTTTTGTTGGTTGAGCTAAAATTAGATTAGAGCAACAGCAGATGAAACAAGTGACCTATTTTTTTGTTACTTGGGAATGTGTTTTGATTTTTAAATTAAAGGCTGGCAATTTAGTTTTTGAAGGAAAGAAATTATCATACTGATGGGAGTGGGAAAAATACTTTCTGCGACAAAATGTTAAACTTTATAGAAAATTATGTAAGAAGAAAAAGCCAGCATTACCAAATTAAAAAGGACACTATTTCAAACTATTGATCTGACTTATTTTTCAGAAATGCCATGCATATCTTTGCAGCGAACTCGCAGGATTGATGAATTCTTGGAGCACTGATCTGACCTTTGACTCCCACGCCATGCCTGCCATTGAAATCCCTAGCAGCAATGTTACGGTGATGATCCCAATGATGCGGATGTCGTTCGTTCGGTCCACCATGACAGCGTCATGTTCCTAAGAAAGAAGTACATATAAGGAGTCTCTGCTTGCTTTATTGTTTCACTGGAGAACCTGGTTTCCACATGCATGTGGAGAATGCTTCTCACCCTCATGAGGTCGGTGACAGTCTCAGCAAAGCCCACAGTGTGCATTGCCACAGCCACAGCATTGGCAAAAGCAAAGATCAAGCCAATAGAGCCGCCCAGCTCTGGGCCGAGGCTGCGGCTTATCAGAAAGTAGGTACCGCCTTGGGACATGAGGTGAAAAAAAATCTGGTGAGATGTTTGTGACTTTTCCACATTGAAAATGGACTATCTTTCAATAACAAACCTCCTTTGACTTTTCCGTTGGTGGCTATGGCTGAGGTGGAGAGACCAGTGATCCCGGTTATAGTAGACGACAGCAAAATGATGACCCAGGTCATACCTGTCAGAGGTGGGAAACAGTCTGAGTAAGGTTTAATTCATCCACTGAAAATGTAATGCAATTCAGCATACATGCAGACCAGTGACGGTTATGTCAGTCAATTCAAGCAAGGAGCTGGCAGTTCTGGAGCGGAAGACTTTGGTACAGACGGTCGCTGTCTGACAGTCAGTCGGTGAGGTATTTGAAGGTCTTCATTTACAGAACATGCCTTGTAAGATGCATTAGCATTATCAGCACTCGATGCAGTTTGGTTGGAATTGTTTTGTGACATTGTGGTTGATAGTGCTGTGCAGTTTGTCAAAATGCCAGCTATTCTCCATACAACAGGCAATTCTGAGTCCAGCCATTCAACTGAATATAAACATGAAGTGCATCATTTATCAAACCCTGACAAGTGCTGTCCATGCTATCTGGCATGTCTGTGAGATTTTCTCAATGTTCGGAGAACTTCACTTACCACCGATCAATTGTTGGGAGTTCTTTTCCACCTCGTCTGTCACAATTTGCAAACTCTTTTCACCAGATCCTTGCAGACTGAATTCTTTTCATAGCCACATTTTTTTCGACGTGTTAACTAAATAATGCTTAAAGTCGCTTAAAATCCAGAACAAACACTTGAAAGTGCGTCGCACCAGGAATGTTTAACATACCGATACCAGCCTGAGCTGTGATCCAAGGCAGTCTCAGGTACAAGATCACCCCCCAGATGTTTAACATGCAGCGAATCTGGGTACAAACAAGCAGGATTATCACAATGACGAGCCAAAGGTTAATAAAAAAAAGTTTAATTTCACTACTGGCAAAAGAGACAAAAGTTATGACCGAGGGTGCCAGACGTTTATATAAAATTGTGTTGCATTTTACTATCAGGTCATTGAAATACACCAATTAACTTATATAAAAAAATATGAGGGACAAAAAAAGCTCAGTGACACATTTAAATAAATCAGTAACTACGTTTTAAGAGCCATGCTAAGAGCTTACATCATTGGAAATGAATGGATCTGAACTCTATAGTTCAATGGAGTGTGGAAAAGGTGGTAAAAAGTGTAATTTTAGCACGTTTTTTGGAAAGTCAACGTGTTCAGGTTTAGGATCAAAGCCGATCGGTGTACTTCATTGAGACATTCTCTGTAATATGATAACATTAAGCTTATACACATTTGTACATTTCTTTTTATTAATGTTGCAACGGTTTTCCCAAATTGCACTGTGACTGAATAATCACTAGCTGACAAGCATCTTGTAAATAACAAAATATTTAAAACAAACCAGGACTGACAACTTGAATTTGTATTATCAGACCATATCCATTGGTTTGCTTTATCCCACTTACATGATTGAAGTTTTGATTACGTTTACAGATGAGTGCATATGCATGTTGATGGCTTCATATTAAGCAATATATCAGATCTAAATCAGCAGCAGTGATTTAGATGTGCTCCAAAACACCTGATTCAGCTTCTCGGCTCTACAAGAACCTCCTGCTGACCTGATTACATAAATAAGTTGAAATAGGAAAACATTTGACAAATGTAGGACACAATCCCTCAAGGACAAGATCTGCCCTTCTCGGACTTACTGTTTCACTGACAAGCATAGTTAAAGTTTAATTCTTCATTTCTGCATAAAACTTCCTTAAGAAGAGCAAAGAAGCTGACGAGGAGCAACAAATCTTTAAAGCAGCCATTTGTAGTTGCTTCAGGGTTTCGGCAGGTTATCTGCTTTAAGATGTACAGACTGGACAAACCTGCACAATAAAGTTACTGAGTGCTACATTTTTACAAGTAGGTGCATTGTAAGTCTCATCTGGGAAATATTTCATAGGGTTTGTTTAAAAAACACTTGTTGATGCTCAGTCAAGACTTCTGACGCAACAGTATTTCCCCCCGTCGACGTTTCCTTCCAGAAAACCGTAAAACTTTTCCACGGTTCCGACTGTTTGAGAGGTTGTAAACACAACCGGGCCGCAAACACCATAATAACCTGACTATAAGTTGCAACTTTTTTTACGCTTTTTTTTGTTTGATTTTTGCTTTCCTTTTTACATGCGACTAATACAACGTGGAAAGCAAAACCTCAAGGGCGAATTCACCTTAATGCAAAAGTGTTAATGGAAGCAAAAACGAATGGACGTGCGCGAGGCTGTTCAATGCAAACGCAGAAGACGACAATCTCAGTAGTTTCAGTGCGCAGGAAGAAGATCGAGATAACTTTTCTGGTTCCCTATCCACAATGTAAACTACTCCTCATCACTTTCA
The DNA here is from genome assembly GCF_027474105.1 of Poeciliopsis prolifica. NCBI lineage: Eukaryota > Metazoa > Chordata > Actinopteri > Cyprinodontiformes > Poeciliidae > Poeciliopsis > Poeciliopsis prolifica. The sequence continues at coordinate 21,657,234 of NW_026562376.1, forward strand.
AGGCCATCCTGTCCCAGCGCCTCTGCATTCACTCTTCATTAGGTTGCTCTGCCTTCGTTGGCCTCTCTGTCCACTTCGTCTGTCTCAGTGTCATGAGGCCAGAGATTTCTCTTGCTCCACTCTGGAATCAGCTGCCACCTGATCCGTAAAACTGACTCCCTTCCTCAGTCTGAAAACCTCCTCTAGACCCATTTTCAGATCCATATAATCTCTGTTATGTTTGATTTATGTAAGTTGCTGATAGTTTGCTGGTTTTTTGTTATGTCGTTTTATTTTTTGTTCACTGTCTTTTAGTGTTTTGAAAGATGCTTTAATGCATTATTATTATTATTATTATTATTATTATTATTATTATTATTATTATTATTGTCCGGATCAATATTTTTGAGCAGCCATGTTACTGTCAAGCCAGAATAGCCGGTGGGGACCTACAGGGGGACCCACGCAAACTTACAGTACTCTTAGAAGATGTTTTTTGAATTACTTTTAAGTCAAATGGGAGACATTTCATTACGGATTACAAATCACAGAGAGAAATGACACAAGACAAATGAGTTACAAAAAAAGAGGGGAAATTGTTTCCCTCCAATGGTTTGAAGCCCAGTTTACCTTTTTCGAACTGAAGACGCCGACTAGAACATTGATGATGCATCTCTTTAGGAATTGAATCCATCACAGCTCCTAACTTTACGTTAGGTAAGTCTACCTACCATGACTCCCTGCACCCAACCAAAGCGGGTGGGTTCAGCTGGGGGCTCCTTTTGCTTGTCCTCATCTTCAGACGTGTCTCCTTCCGTCTCCTCATACACGGGAGGTCTGGAGTCGTCCTAATCAAATTAAGTCTTATTAGGTCTGACGACGTGGAGATGTAAGAAAGTATAGTTTAAAAAGAAAGTTTAGTGTGATTGGTGTCATATGCGCCTAGTATAAAAGCAGTATAATTTGAGACAAAGCAGTGACTCCATTAAGCACAACTAGAGCTAAAATAAAATTCAATATCACCGTGCTGAGTTGGCAACCTTGCAGAAATAATGTCCAAGTCATACATAGATGAAGATTTAAGATGTACATTTGACTTGATTTCCTCATTGAAAAGGTATTGAATACATGAACTAATAAAGAGTAGATGTCCTTACCTCAGGATTACCATGCAGTTGATGCAGAGATGGCCTGAAGCGTCTCTTGCGACCCCACGCCTGACTGTTGGCGTAGAAATCATAGTGCGGTGGAGCGTCTAGAGTATCGTAGACACTTGGAGCAATAGATGGACGGAATGCCATTCTACCGCCATCACCGTAACACTGATAATAATCCGACTCATTAAACCCCCCAGACGATCTTTTACCATCAAGTTCTGACAGTGGAAGGTTGGTTCTGTATGCAGACAAGTTGACATTGTCATTAGCAGTTGGATGCTCCATTGAAAATGTCGCAGAAACCTCAGAAAAATTTCAAAACCGTGTCGGTGGATGAGAAGTATTTCCCTCACATCCAGGCGGCAGCTCGTCAATGAAGTTGATTATGGAGTCGCAGTTTAAAGAGGAAGGCTTTATTACGAGGGCTGGGTTTAAAAATGACCTCAAAGTTGCAGGAAGAGCCTCGGGCCATATAAGACGTTCACTTGTTCAGTGAAAAGTCAAACAAGACTCATTACAGGAATTATTAAACCTGACATGAACAGTTTCACATTGAAGAGGTCAGCCAAGAAAATCTGTAGGACTGAAAGCCAGATATGTGATTTAAAAGCAATTCACAAAAAACTTTTCTGCAGGTTCTTTTTCCCTTCTACCCCAAATATTAAACATTTCAAATAAGATTTTAAAAAATATTTTTAAATGCCATTTGAAGTTCTTTTTCCTGGTTTTATCATCACAGCTATTAATGATTAATCTCCTGTGTGTGTTTTTTTTGTGAGATTAGTTGTAAATAGCTTAATTACACTTGAATGAACGACGTGCATGACGCTCTTGACTGAAACCAAACAAGGTTGTTAATGGAGCATGTAAAGGTCAAGAAAATATTCATCTTTTATGCTTATTTTGGAAAATATGGACACTTGTTATTCAAGAAAAAGTGGTTTGTCATCTGGGAAGTTGTCAGTTCGATTCCAATCTCCCAGACGACCATATGTCCGAATGTCCTTGAGCAACACACTGGGTCCAGATGTGCCACAAGTCAGTGATTTGTGAAAAAGTTCATAGATAATGTGACTGGCAGTAAAAACAATGAAGTTGAAAAAAAGAAGTCACATTAGAAAATTGGTTTTTATAATGAAGCAATTTTATTTAAAAGTAAACGCACGTTTTTAACATTCTGCTTTTTCACTGGAGCTTAGTTTCTGCACAAATTTTATTGCATCATGGTTGATTGACAAAACAAGAAAACAAGCCCATATCGTAAAAAGCCCATCACTGGATACTTGTAGCAAATTGATGTTTTGTAGTTTCAGGGAATTTCCTCCCTGTACAGAACACATTCACCTTGAAAGTCATCTGAACAAGCTTGACTTGTTTTCCCCCCCCCCCATTTTGCTGTCATGAATGCAACATAAAGTGAAACAGCGTTACCTAATCTAATAAAAATCATATTACCATGTTCCTTGCAACTGAAACAACTCCGTTTTATCCTGTTAATCAACTGCATGGGCAGCTGAGTGGTGCATTTCCACTTCTGCTCTTATTGACATGAAAGACAAATTCCAGTGAAAGGTGTAGATCGGGTACCCCGAACTGCTGCTTTACGTTTTCAAATATCGCTCAATCATTAAACCTGGCTGCAAGGAAAGTTTGGATTTAAAAACTTTCCTTGAACCATTAAACATAAGGAGTTGTCTTTATTGCGGCTTTTAAACAGTCCAAACCAATAGTTGCTGTATTGTCTCATCTAGAGCTCTGGACATCTCAGTCACACGGCAGCTCCGTCATTGCACAAACGGGTTGCAGGAGAAGGCGGGCACTCAGTCTTTCTCTCAACACAAGTCTAAGGTGCAATGAGAAACCAAGGTCACTTCCTCTCCTGCTAATATGTTACCCAATTATGAATTCCCAATTCAAAATGTGAACCTGTAATATTGTTTTGGTGAAGCTTCTTACAAGACTGGAAAGTACAGCTACAGAGTAAAATGCTTGAACCAAAGCTGGAGAAAAAAAATAAATAAATCAGGAAACTCCATATTTTTCGACCCCAAAGTAATAAGACACCAAAATATATATATATATATATATATATATATATATAACAAATAGATTAAAGTTACTACTGAACGCCTAAGTCTTTTCAGCCCATTTAACCAGAAAAGGCCCCAGTTTAATTTAGTGGAAACGCTATAAAGATTAGATGGTTAATAAGTAGGCATACCAGCACAACTCGTTGGCCACACGTTAGCCGTTTAAACAAGAGATAAAAGTTAAGCTGAGGCACGTGGTTCACCGATTTTACCAAGTTATATTTTCATTTAGGTGGTTAACAGATGTCCCTGGGTTTTGCAGTAATAAAAAAAAACAAAAAAAAACAAAAGATGCCCATATAGACGAGTCAAAAACAAATTTTATTTGAGAAAGGGGAATTTTAGACCCTGTTCCTTGCACTTCCGGTTAGCCTGCATTGCCTGGAAGAGAGAGTCATCGTTAGACATGAGATTCAAATTACATTGAGGTCCAAAAGTGTAAGCAGCACTCACCTGCATCATTCTTTGGAGAGTCTCTGGTTTATTTTTAAGCCAGCAAAAGTCTTGGGTTTCAAACATGCATTTTACTAAACCAGAGCCCTGAAGTGCAACTGCTTTAGGTTGACAGGGCTGTGCAAAAACTCCCTGTTGAACCAGGGTCACATCAGCATGTGATGAGAAATTAGTGAAAACATGCAAGATTACAATTCAGCAGACTTTCAAACAATGACCACGTTGCTGGTGGGAGCTGATTAGTGATAATACCTGGAACGGTTCACATTTTGAAGAACACATTTTATTAAATATTTAAATGAGCAGAAGGAAAAAGGCGTGAACAGACTGCACAATTTAAGCCAAACTTCAACATGTTCATGACCTGACAGCACCAATGGCAGTGTATTGTTATGACTCGCATGCACCTTCAAGCCTGTTCTCATCCAACAGGGTATTGCTGAAGCCTAAAGCCATTTTGAGCAGGCTGGTAGCCTGATCGAGTAAAAATGCGCTCAAAAGTACTGAAAGGAATAGAAATAGAAGTTGTCTCTGCCTTTGGCAAGTAACTAACCCTTTGTGGAAAATTTGTGTTCCCTTTATAAGGTTCATTAACGCATCTACCAACACCGTCGATGCAAGGTTCTTGACTGCAAGGCTGAGATTCTGCATTTTGGTCAGGGTAGCGAAGGCCTGAAAAAGACCCGTCTTGGCCAAGCCAAGAGAATGAAGATTCACATGGGGGTCGTACATTGAAGGATGTTCCTGCAGCGTTCCTGGTCGGGTTCGTCTGCCCAGAGACCAAACCTCCTTCATTAGGGTCAAAGGGTTTCACATAGTAATCTTTTCCCACTTCGTCTTGCTCAGGAAGTTTCTTTTGCACTTGATATCCACTTGGCAGACGGTGCAGAGCAGCTACATCTTCAGAAGCATAAGAAATTGGTGTCTGCCATGTTTGTGGCCTTTTTGCAGGAATAACTTCCAGCATGGGAGAATTAAAGGATGAACTGCCATAAGCGAGCGGGTGGTGATGTGGACTTGAATCAATCTCAGCTTTCTTTTGGAGATTGCTGTGTGGTTCAAAGGGATTGTCATGCTTAGAAGCAGAAAGGCTGGCTGACGGTCTAGGATGACTTTCCACATAGCTGTTAACGACGGGCTTGAGAGAACTGTAGAAACGCTGAAGCCTTTCAAATTGCTGTGGTTTTGGCTGGATGGTTTGGTATTTGCCATTTAAGGGTCGTGTAATGTCAGCGAGGTATTTCGAAATTGCCAGGCCTGGAAACCGAGGCTTTCCAATCTCTGAATCTCTTGGAAACCAGGATGAAAAGCTTGGCTTGCTGCCTGTAGGTTTGCCAGTGACAGGCTCATAAGGTGGTGTTTTTTTCTGTTTTGGTTTTAGTTCAATCTTTAGGATCGGCCACTTCCTTTCGGGAAGCCCAGTCGTTCTGTGGGGCCCAGCATCAAAGCCGAAAACTGACTTTTTAAATTCACTCTCAGGTGATTGAAGCTTTTTTGCCTCCGTGTAACGAGTCAAAAGAGACTCAACATTTTGAGGTTTGATAGTCAAGTACCCACCACCTTCAGGGAGATTTGACAAAGTTTTAACAGGGAAGGAAAATCCTAGTTGTAGGCTGGGAACAGCAGAATCTTGTTCCTTTGCACCTTTTGGATCACTTGTGAAATCTTTGACATTAGCAGCACCAGAAGTGGTGTAACTGTTTTGGGTCAGACCAACACTTTGAGAACCAGCACCAACATATTTGTCGTCTTGAGATCCTTTGTTATCTTGCAGAGGAGACAAATTTAGCTTTTGTTTTGAATGAGGCTGAACAAGGTCTTCTCTCACGGGGCTTTTTTGGGCTTTATTGAGACCCAAACGTTCAAGATACTTAACAAAAGACAAAGACGGCGGTCTGGATGAATTTGGTTTTTCAGGTGCCAAACTCTGCCTGGCTGTGGGATTATCATGGTTTCTTTGTGGGGAAATTTTGTGCTGGATTAATTGCCATGTTGAAGAGGTCAGTTTGCCCTCAGTAGGTTGGGTGTAAGTTGACTCATCTGGCTGCTGTAGAGTTTGCTTGGGTCCAGTAGCAGGATAGCGAGACCATGTTGAACCCAGTTGCTTTCTGGTTTGTTCAAGTGCTTTCTGGCTGATGGTGGGGGATTTCAGTTCAGTATATATGGAACTCAACCTTTTCCCTAGATCGCCATAACTGGTCTGAAAGATATTTCCTGGGTTTTGGTTTTCAACGAGCTTGCCAATGGCTTTTATTGGCTTTAAAGATGCAGCGGAAAGGGGGATGGTAAGGTTGACCCAGAAGTTTGAAGTGGGAACACCATGGATGCTCCTGCCAAGTTTTGGATCCTTTTTGGAATCTCTCTCAGGGCTTAGAAACTCAGAAACGCTGAGGCCACGTTGAACGTTTGGGTGAGTTTGGAGTCTGGGGTCATTCTGCAGAAAGACTTTGGTGGGAGAGTCGGTTTCTTTCATTTCATCGAGTTTATAAAAAGGGAGATCCAAGCTGACCCTGAAGCCTCGGGGTTGAACCAAAGTGTAGTTTCTAGGTGGTGCAGGTTGGACTGGAAGGTTCTGTGGCCAAAGATGACGTGGAGTTTGCCTAAACGTCTGGCCAGGGGTCGAATCCCTTACGCCACTCCTTTGAGGCGTTTGTCTCATGTTGATCAGATTATTCTTCGGCTGTCTCAGAGAGCGAACATAATGCAGAGGGTGGTGGTAACCCAGTACGTCCTGTTTCTGTCCTCCATCTTGCCGTACTTTGTACCCAGTATTGGCTGCAAGAACAGATCATGTCAATAATCTGTATACATTTACTTCGTTCAGACTAAAGTTATGGTGCCCTGTGAATACTCAGTTATTGTCACTTTGTTGGCACATTTTCTGAGTGTTTATCAAAACCCAGAGAGCACTGGTCAAATTAAAAGTGGTTTAAAAAAAAAAAAAAAAACGAGTTGCCATGTTGCTAGTAACAATAACGCCACAAAAACCCATAGACTGGATTTTGCAAAGCAGTGTTTATGCTTCCAAGGCCAAATTTTTCAGGGACCTTTCAGGTCCAGTTTGCAAATAAAATTCATGCAGAATAGTTCAATCACACAGAAGGGATGAGTACATCAATTTTAAGCATAAAGCCAAAGTTATGTTTGATTTTACATGCATGAATTTAGAACAGTATTGGAATTTCCCTTTTGCATGACATGGTTTGTTTAATAAAGGCTCAAAGGTGACTTACAAATCAGTTGGCAGCCTACATATGTAGGAGAGCATTTCAATAGGGACAAATTGCTTTTTACATGTGCCTCAGGCATTGGCTAACATCAGTTTTAATGGGTTTTAGCAGTTCAGACTGTGCCTGAAAAAAGTCATTACTTTTTTCACCAGTTTCACATGTTGCAAAAAGGCAAATCAAGCTTACCTCCTGGGACAGCAGAGGCATGAGTCACTTCCTGTATTAGGCAAAGCGTCAATATTCTGTAAGATAATTGAAAGGGATTTTTTTTCTCCCCCCAAATATTATATTTCAGCCTAAAATATTGACCAATCACTGGACTAACAAACCAGTCTGTTCTGCGGCAGATTCGTTACCTTGAAATCATGAAGCCAGCAGACATGACTGCTGCAGCGGCACTCAGCAAGTGTCCTCTGAAACTTTCCAGCCACAAGTGCACAGCTGCCCTGTCAGTTTTGCTCCAATTGAAAGATAAACTCAGGTTTAACCACCATTTATGCCAACAAGGACCTGCGAAAGCTTTGCAGGGTGCCAGTCTCCCACTCTAATGAGATGAGAATCAGAAAGGGAACCAAAAAAAAAAGGCTCACACAGGTGTAATCACTTAGTGTGATTGCTCTGGCTTATGGTGGGTTTTTTTAGAGAAGCAACAGGCAAGGACGGATTCGTCCTGTTAAAGTCCTGCAGACTTGGAGCTTTTCTGAGCACAGGGTGAAATTAATTTGCTTGTGTATTCTCACAAGTATTTTTTCCAACCAGAACAAGAGTCCATCCCAGTCTGTAAACACTCATCTTAAGTAAATTATTTCCTTCTTATTTGGATATCTTATAATTTGTTTCCTCCCTCTTTACTGAGAAGAGTTAGGAGTGGTGTCCTTTTACATTTCCGAGCAAGCCTCATTTTCACCCATTAAAAACATTCAGACCGAAACAAAAATAGAAATTGCCTAACCATGTATTTTATCTGCAACACTAAGGCATTATTTCATAAACAATAAAAAGACGACTTAATGAATTTCATAAATCATGAAGGCAGTTTTGACCAGTGCAGTACAGTTTTGTGCAGCAGGACTGGAACTCATTTTGCACTTTGAAGCACTTCAAGGTCACGAGTGTCCTTAAAGTGCTGGCCTTGGCAGAATGCATTGTTTAAAATATAAATCATTCCATTTGACGAGTACGTTTTGAAGTTAAATATTCAAAAAAAAAAGTTAGAATGTAGCTTTGATAAATTAATATTTGAGCACATAATCTATTTATATGTCTGTCTGACCTCAAGTTCAGAGAGCTACATCAAAACCATACGGTGAGCCACATTAGGCCCACGGGCCTCGAGTTTGACTCGCTATGTACAGTTTAAAAGCTTGTCCTATCTGCGCGTGCAGTGTTGAATCTTACGGCCCATTTTAAGTCATATTCCCACTTGTGAATGCTTAGAGAAGTAGGAATTGCATTAAAATGCAATAAATAATAAAACAAACATACCCCTGTTGTGATTCTTCTCTCATGTTCTTATTTAAAAATATATATATATGTAATATTGCTGAAAGTGCAATATTAAATTTAAGAATTTTTTCTATCAAAAGTGTCACTTTCACGCAGAAAATTTATTATTCTTCTTCTTCTGTGGAGTTTGATAAAACTGCACAGCAGAAAGAATCCGTAAAGGCGCAAAGAAACATATCCTCCTCTCTGATCATTTTTCCTTGGAGGGGACTGAATAAGCACTTCCTGCAAAAGATCATCAGACCAAATGAAAGTTGAATGGGGATTTCGTGTCCCTGCTCAACTTTCTGCTGAGTTGCTAGATCAATAACACCTGGGAGCCACCTGCTGGTGAAAAGCAAATAAAAGCAAAACCATATTATGCTTTTTTTTTTTTTTTGTCCCTTGAGGTGTGAAAGCTTTCCTTGGCTGGATTATCTGGTGGTGTTGCTTGTCAACACTGGTGTGGTGTAGAGCCACAGAACTGGAAGGTTCTTTCTCAGGTTTGGGAGTTAAAGTCTGCAAACATCCGGTGGAGGAACGGGGCCAGTTGTTCTGCAACGTTTTAGGTGCTTGATGGCAGACAAGACTTCAGCAGGAGATGGGGGGCTGTCGCATATATTTCTGTGGTCGTCATTCATTGATTTAGTTCCAGTCAGATGTGTAAAGAAGTTATTGTATTGAGATTCATACAACTCACTGTAAAAAGTAGAGCGATACTTTGCTATTGTTTGGGGATCATCAGTGATAAAGTTACATTTCTTTCTTCATCTCTCCTGGATTTAGAAAGAGAGGCGCCAAACTCTGTGGAATATCGTGTGATTTCAAATTTAAGGAACTTGTTTCTAGGGAAATTGTTATCAATTAAGGCTGTTTTCAGAAACGGCTTATTAGTAATTCAACTTTATCAATTGCTAGCTCATTTCTTAAGGTGGAGTAGTTAAGTTTCCAATAGTAATTTTTGAATGTGGGAGCAATGTTAGGACTGAATGAGGCGATCAATGATATTGCTTTGTGATCGATTAAAGGTGTTAATATTCCAGGAGCAATGTTATTCTCATCTAAGCAATCAGAAACTAACCAGTAATCTATGCGAGACATCAACGTGTGATTCTTATTAGATCAGGTATAATCGCTATAAACTGGATTTTTCTCAATCTCCATATATGTTTGAGACTAAACTTTTGAATAAGTTAATGCTACACTACGTGACTCTTGAAAAAAGCAAAATTCAGAATTTTGTTGTTTTACCAATGACAATAAAACTTTTCATTCAACATTTTCTTAAGATTGAAAGATAAGATGTAGGATAAGTGGACACAGCAAAACAACCTTCAGATCCTGAATGGTGCCATTTAAACCACAAACAATGTCACTGTGACATCATCCGGATAAGCTCTTCCTTCGGAACGTTATTTCACTTCTTTTGTGACAGATTTTTTTCAAGGAGTAAAGTAACAATGAAACACGCAATACATTTAAATGATGATTAATTCCCAGGTTTAGTAGGTGGGTGTTTTACTTGGCGGCAATTTATCGAACTGTATCAGCCGGTTGTAGAGCTGAAAGGCAACCTATGTCCGCCGTCGCGGGTTATTTGCTTTCTTTTAGAGGAGAGAAGATATGTCAAGTTTCAAAATAATGATAAAGAAAAAAAGGTAGCATAGGATGGTGTCGATCCATTGACCACTGGGTTATGGGCCCAGCATGTTTCCACTGCGCCACTCTGGATGTGTCTGGGAGGTTTCGCACTCCTCACCTACTCTTGACAACGTGAGCAAACGGATACTCAACGCCGCTCATTAAACTGTACAGAAGTATGAGTGTTGTGCACGTGTGTGTATGTCTATGATGTTGGTCATGATAATAATAATAATTTAAAAAAACACTGCATAGTCTTTATTTTATAACATTAGCCAACTTAGTCAATTTGTATTAAAAGATACGTCAAATATAGCACGTTTGTTTGACACTTCCTGTTTCTATAACTTCCACAGAGCTAGCAAAAAAAAAAAAAAAAAACACAAAACATCGACATGATTGTCAAAAACCCAGAGAGAAGTCTACTTTGACACACTCGAGCCCATCAGAACTGACAAACGATGTAAGCGTTCAGGAAGCATTCCTTCGTCACTTCCCAGAAGCCGTCCTCTGACACCATGGTGCAGCCCACATCCTGGACGGACGCGTCTGGCTGCCCGGCTCCCCATTTGGAGAAGGTCAGAGGTCGATTATTTGCGTCAAGAGTGAAATTTCCCTGTGCTTTTTTCCTGTTGACGTTGATCCAGACGGTCCTGTATGCGTCGAACACTTCGGCCAGCGCGTTGTTTTCCTCGTCGCTCTGAGGTAGAGCCAACTCCAGCCCTCGCTGGGAGCAGAACTTCACCGCCTTCTCAAAAGGGTCTCTCACCTTGTTGGACACAAAGTATTTCTCGCCGACCTTTCGGACGAAGCTGTAAGTTATAGCTAAAGGAAAGAAACACTTTTTTTTAAAAACACAGTTTTAACATCAAAACTAAAACAGGAACAAGAGGCAAAAATAGATCAAGTATTTTATTGAAAACACCCAAAGTGAAATAGGCTGCTCATCCTCTGATTAAACATTTTTAGGACTGTGGCCATTTTTATTCTTGAGTTATTTTAATATAAATGGCTCAATGTATGACCTGATTCAATGTAATGAGTTCTAGTGTGCTCCAAAATGCATTAGAGTAGATCTTAATAGTGATACTTACCCAGCTCTAACTTGGTCAGTTGCTGCTGTATGGCCTTGATGTCAGGACAACTGCAGTTGACCCCTAGATCAAAATAGATTACAGGTTTTTTTCATTTTTTATACCTCTCAACAGGTAATAAAACAGTTGAGAAAATAATGATTTTTTAAGATTTTATATATGTTTTACTAGAAGGTGGAAAATTGAAATGAATTTATATTTATTATTAATAAACAGAAAAAAACTTTATTGACATCAAACTCTCCATCAGAGTCATGTTGAGATTCTGACTGGGCCACTCCAAAATATTGAGGTTTTTTTTATCCAATCAGGACAAATATTTTGCCATAGTTCAAATATGACTTCTAAATCTGACAGGTGTTTAGACAGTTTGGGTCTTGCTGGTGTATTTGATATCTCCTTGTGGAAGGAGTTCTGAGCACAAAGAATTAAAAGCAGACTGCAAAACAGAACAAAATATGTGACACCTGGCTCTCCAGGTGGTCCTCGTGGTCCAGCCGGGCCCGTTTTCCCCGGTGCTCCTCGTGGTCCAGCTGGTCCCGGCGGTCCTTGGAATGGACCGTATGAATAAAACAAAATGAAAATAACGCAACAAGCACCATCATCGCCAACAAACAGTGAGGGAAAATATTGGTCAGCTTCTCCAGCCATTCAAGCAGCAATTTTTACAGACTTTAATTCAAATTCTAAAGTACTTTAGTGATCCCAAAGGAAAATTAAACTAAATGTGATTTTGTCTCAAGTGAAAATACTTCTAATAAAGACAGTTGCCTTGCCCTACCAAATGGTACTTGGACATTTTGGGCCGCTGTTTCAAATCCAGATTTGTTGAGCTTACAACCATATAAACAAGTTCTTGTAACTTATGGTTTATGACGGTGGGAGGAACAGCCTTGGCCTGTTTCATACCTATTTCAGACGGTCCAGGCGGTCCGACCTGTCCTGTCTTTCCTGTCGGTCCTGGCAGTCCAGCTGATCCTGGTGGCCCCATTGGACCTGTTAGTCCAGGTGGCCCCGGTAGGCCGGGGAATCCCATTGGTCCTGGGTCAAAAACAACAACAACAAAACAAAAAGCAGGGGGAAAAAGAACATGATTGATAGAGTAAAACTTGGGTTACAACAGCCAGGCATTCAATGGCAAAAAACTTTATAGATGTCACCAAAAAAACAAAACGTGCCTGGGAGAGATTCTCCAGGTGGTCCTGTTTCTCCTGCTGGTCCTCGTGGGCCCATTAAACCAACTGGTCCTCTTGGTCCTGGTAGTCCCATTGGACCTGTTGATTCAGGTAGACATGAGTGAAAAGAGGGTGGGTGGATGGGGGACTAAACAATAAAATTTAAAAATAAATGTGGGTTGCCTGAAACACACAGAATTACAACAGTTATTCATTCATTGGTCAGAAACAGATGGATGTCACCAGACCTCGTTCTCCTGCTGGTCCTCTTGCTCCAGGAAGTCCTGAACGTAGAAAAAAGGTGAACAAAAAACCCTAAAATGAGTTAAAACTTTATATGTCTACAAAATGCTTCAGATGCACTGCTCCCAATATTCTTTCTAAACTGGTTTTTTTTTTTTTTTTTTTTTTGGCTCCTTTGAGAAAATATCTGTTCAATTTGAACAAACACACACACACACACACACCCACACACACATATATATATATATATATATATATATATATATATATATATATATATATATATATATATATATGTATATATATATATATATATATATATATATATATATATATATATATATATATATATTATATATATATATATATATATATATATATATATATATATATATATATATATATTACATATATACACCAGCAGGTGAGTCACATATGTGACTCACCTGCTGGTTCTTTGTGACGCTGCACAAAGAACCATTGATTTCAGACAAGCTTTCAAATTGTTGCGTCGTTTCCACATACAGTCTTCTTTTTACAGTAGAGACAAGTGTGAAGTTTAGAAGCTGTTGGTCTTTCTTGTAAAATGCCACATCATGTTCTGGAGGATTTCCTGACTCATCATTCTGTGCAAAGAACCTCCCAATAACATGGAAGAGGGAGTTTCTCTTCCCTTTTCTTCTTTCTGAAGTAATTTCAATGCCTTCTTGTCAAACTGCCGTGAATTTTACCCACAATTCTTTAATCTCTGACGTATTTCAGAGATATGGACCTTTCAAGGAAGGTTTTGTCATTCACCTTGAGGTCCCCTCGGCCTTTTTACGAGGATTATGTTGCAATTCGAAGGAGAAATACGTGGAAACAGACAATAGCCGACGTCTGTCACCAACAAAACGATCCCAAATAAGACGGAGAGCCTCATTTTGTCAGACTTGCAGAACTGAAATGGAAATAAAACGCAGCTCAGACTTCAAACAATGTGTAGGTCTCGTGTGTTATTTTCTGACAACTAAAATCTGAAAACTCATCCGGCATTATCGAGAATAAAGCAAGCCATGCGCTGGTTGCAGTCTTACCAAGAGTCCACATGGACTATTGTTTCAAAAAATCTGAACCTGCTTTACGTTTTAGCAACAGTATACAACTTCTATTAAACAACAATGAATAATAAAACCACAGTAAAATAAGAAATAAGCATAAAAGAACTTACTGTATCAGGAGTGCGATATGTTGGTTATGCTGCCACCCAGTCACTCCAAAGAATAATGACTAAGATAAAGTTTGAGCTCATTTAAAGAAGGAAGACACCAAAAAAAAAATGGTGATCTCATTCTGTGGGACTTTTTTTTTTTTTTTAATCATTTTCACCGTTTTTTTTTTTTTTTTGTGGGTGGGTTTGTGATGTCATGCTCTATATTTTCTACTGTTCCATTTTTGCTGATTTCCTAATTTGGTCAATTACAAAATGCAGCACGGACAACATTCAGCAGAGGCCAGAAAAGACCCCTAAATGCAGCCTTCAAATGGTTATTTAATCCATTAAATATAAAGTGGACTTCAGGACAGTTTGTCTATTTTTACTGCATTTTCATTTTGTATTAAATACCTTCATTTTTATAAGTATATATAAAAATTCAGATACACAAAGTTGTTTCACATAGATATAAAACACTTTCAGGTTCCCCTCAGTTTCCTCCTAGTGATAAACACACATGCCACCCATTTCTGGCTCGTTTATTAGCTTACTTGTTCAAGTGTTAGGTATGACCAATGCTGAGCACTTGAACATTTATAGTCTGAGCTAATATACAATGCAGGTCAGCTTGATGGGCTTCTGGTCTCTTAAGAACATACAGGATAAGTAAAGAAATGGTTGCAAATTATAAAAAAAGACCCAACAATGTCAAAAGAAAGCAAACAATAAACTGATTTCTTTCGGGTGGTGCTTCCTTCCTGATGGATGATCTTTCTACAGCTGACAGATGATGTCAGCGTCCAGAGAACAGTCTGCTGTCACTCTCCAGGCGCCGTCCTCCGCTGCCATGCTGCAGCCGCTGTCCCGAATGCTTCCATCCGGCTGTCTTTCTCCCCATTTGGTGAAGGTCAGAGGTCGATTTTTCATGTCGGACCGGAAGTTCCCTTCTGCTTTTCTCACGTTGACGTTGATCCAGGCTCTTTTCTCATCTTGACCCATCAGCTGACGCAGCATGTGGTTCTCCTCCTCACTCTGGGGCAGAGCCAGCTCCAGGCCTCGTTGCTGGCAGAAATCTGCAGCCTTCTGGAAAGATCCTCTCTCCTTGTTGGACACAAAGTATTTCTGACCCACCTTCCTCACAAAGTCAAAGGTCATAGCTGGAAAAACATGCAGAAAATTTGAGGTAAAAGATCAGAATGTTTGAAACACTTAAATAATCGTGGTAATGTCCTCCGAGTCCCTGCTTTTGATCTTCTATTAACTTTGCTGCTTGGAGATATTCAGATGCTTTTCATACATGGACAGAAAATGTGTAAACTCACACATTTTCAATAGATCCAACATTATGTGTAAGATCTAAATCAGACACGGAGGAAAACATTCGATCCTCAGAAACTCTTATGAATCTTTTGCTGGTTGAATTATTGGCTGATGAGAATTGAATAGAAAACCCACCAAGGTCCAGCTTAGCGGTGATCTTCATCAATCCTTCAACATCTTGCGTGAAAGATTTAAAGAGTTCTGGATAAAACACAACAAATTCGGTTACCAAAGTTCATTTGGCTGCAATTCAGAAAAATTTTCCTCTAGTTTTCTCTCCTCTACAGTTATGTGTTATTTACTATATAATTCCTCTAATAATTTACGTGGCATAGCAGTGAAAATTCAGGGATTTGAACGTTGTAATGGTTGATTTGTTAACTGTTCTTTTTACTGTTCTGTTACTGAGATTCAGTGAATGTAACTTCATTTATTCAAGTCAGTTTGAGGAAAAAGTCATCACCTCGTCTACACACAGAGGCAGGTCCAGGTGGTCCAGATAATCCGATTACTCCTCGTGCTCCATGTCGTCCATCTCGACCAGGTGGTCCAGGTTGTGCAATGCCCCCTCAGTACCAAAAACAGAAAAGTTTATTGTTCAGGTTGTTTAGGAAGAACAATTTGGTTACAGTAGCTTTTTTTTTATTTTCCCTGTCCACCAAATAGTTTTTGTTTTATCTTTGGGTTTTCAGTAAAAGTTTCCTTTCTTTTTATAAGTATATATAAGAATTCAGGTACACAAAGTTGTTTCACATAGATATAAAACACTTTCAGGTTCCACTTAGTTTCCTCCTAGTGATAAACACACAGTTCTCCCATTTATGGCTCGTTTATTAGTTTACTTCTTCAAGTTTTTAGTTTACTTGTAGCAGGTGGTCCTGGCGGTCCTGGCGGTCCTGGCGGTCCTGGCGGTCCTGGCGGTCCTGACGGTCCTGGTGGTCCAGGTGGTCCTCTGTCACCTTTAACATTAACGCTGTGGCTCATCAGGCAGAAAATACAGAAGAGAAAACAAATCCTCATCTTCTCAACGTATCATTGGATCCTGTGAAAAGAAAACAGCTTTTGGTAATTTTTCTTACTTTGTTTCTATGATATGTCTTTTTAAATCAAACATCAGTAATATATTATCAATTCAGCCATCAATAATAATTCTTAAAGGAGAAATTTACAGTTAGTTACATTCTGTTGTTCACAAGACAGCGGTCAGAGAGGCTGGAAAGTGTCGTAAAACTACCAGCAAATGAGATTCTGCAAGAGATTTCTTCTATTACATGTAGCAAAACGTACAACAAAAAGTAAAACTATCCCAGGTTTTAAACATGCATGAAAATGTCAAACAAAACCTGCACAATGATAGAAGGACGAAGAAAGTCTGATAAAACAAGGTCAAAAAAAACAACTCTCACTGTCAAAATGTGATCATCCAGAAAGTGTTGCTGCTTTTCAGTTCAAAAATCTACTGATGTGGATGAAGATTTTGCAGTCAGAAAGTTTAGCTCCAGCCCAGAGGAAGTGACACTTACTAAAGAATGATAAACAACACACAGAAGACCAGCAGAGTTTCTGTGATCAGACCAAAGTGATTCTGCTGAGCGCTTTCACGCTCTAAAAGCAAGTTCATTCACTTCTCTACATCTTTTTTAGCAGTAAGACATTTAATTCGTCGTGTCACAAGATGACAGACTTTATGTTCTTAACAAATTTAGCAAAATCACCAAACACAATTGAGCTTTGAAGCCTTGATCAGGAGTGGCTCAGAGATTTTTTCTATTTCACTTTTTAGGTTCAGTTTTTTTAGATTTCATTGCATTATATAGGAAAGCAAAATCACACCATACGCTTTTGAGAACTTCATGTCGGACAGAGGAACAAATGTTGATATTAGCAACGACATTCCTGATGATGTAAATATTCATAAGTACCTTTGCACTTTAGCATGTCGGACTGAAGTGCAGAAGAGTCATGGAAAGAGAGAACCAAGCAGGAGCAGTAGAGACGTTTGCGACAGCTGAGGAAAAGTTAGCCATTTTGACTGTTAGTGCTGCGGATGATGAACGATATAAAGCAACATTTGCTATTGACAATGTTGATTGTCAATAGCAATCAATATTGTCAATGGAAATTGACGCAGGAGCAGAAAAAAGTGTCATTTCACATCCTCCGTACTTGGAAAACGTCCACACACCTGCCTTTGCGGACGGCTAAATGAAGCTCCAAGCTTACAGCGGAGGACGTGTTTGTGTTTTGGAACAGCTTGTACCAAATGCGGCCTATGAAGAACCAGCTGCGGGTTTGCCCCCCGTGGTTGTCGGGGGGACGTGGTGCATAACTGTGTGGCAGGAACTGGTTGACAAAACTCCAGCTTAACTGGCAGCAGATGAAGCATTGAATTCAACATTCAGGGAACTTTTGAGGATGTCTTAATTTATTCCGATTTCCTGCCTTATTTTCATTGTTTCCTAATTGTCAAAATCCTGTTTAACTTTTGACAAAATCTTATTCTTAGATCGACAATAGTCAAAACATTAAAAAGGAATACATAGACAAAAGACTGACGTATATTGTATCAAGTGATCACACAAGCAGTCAGGATTAGTGGTGCTCTCAGCTCACAGTATGAAGGTTTCAGGGTTTTTTCTCCGGCGTACTTTCAAGTTCCCCTCAGTTTCCTCCTAGTGATAAACACACATGCCACTCATTTCTGTCTCGTTTATTAGTTTACTTGTTCAAGTGTTAGGTATGACCAATGCTGAGCACTTGAGCATTTATAGTCTGAGCTAATATACAATGCAGGTCTGGTCTCTTAAGAACATACAGGATAAGTAAAGAAATGGTTGCAAATTATAAAAAAAGACCCAACAATGTCAAAAGAAAGCAAACAATAAACTGATTTCTTTCGGGTGGTGCTTCCTTCCTGGTGGATGATCTTTCTACAGCTGACAGATGATGTCAGCGTCCAGTGAACAGTCTGCTGTCACTCTCCAGACGCCGTCCTCCGCTGCCATGCTGCAGCCGCTGTCCCGAATGCCTCCATCCGGCTGTCTTTCTCCCCATTTGGAGAAGGTCAGAGGTCGATTTTTCATGTCGGACCGGAAGTTCCCTTCTGCTTTTCTCACGTTGACGTTGATCCAGGCTCTTTTCTCATCTTGACCCATCAGCTGACGCAGCATGTGGTTCTCCTCCTCACTCTGGGGCAGAGCCAGCTCCAGGCCTCGTTGCTGGCAGAAATCTGCAGCCTTCTGGAAAGATCCTCTCTCCTTGTTGGACACAAAGTATTTCTGACCCACCTTCCTCACAAAGTCAAAGGTCATAGCTGGAAAAACATGCAGAAAATTTGAGGTAAAAGATCAGAATGTTTGAAACACTTAAATAATCGTGGTAATGTCCTCCGAGTCCCTGCTTTTGATCTTCTATTAACTTTGCTGCTTAGAGATTCAAATGCTTGTCATACATGGACAGAAAATGTGTAAACTCACACATTTTCAATAGATCAGAAACTCTTATGAATCTTTTGCTGGTTGAATTATTGGCTGATGAGAATTGAATAGAAAACCCACCAAGGTCCAGCTTAGCGGTGATCTTCATCAGTCCTTCAACATCTTGCGTGAAAGATTTAAAGAGTTCTGGATAAAACACAACAAATTTGGTTACCAAAGTTCATTTGGCTGTAATTCAGAAATATTTTTCTCTAGTTTTGTCTCCTCTATAGTTAAATGTTATTTACTATATAATTCCTCTAATAATTTACATGGCATAGCAGTGAAAAATATCAGTTTTGCTTTAATAGGTGATTTGGTTCTGTTCTACTACTGTGTTGAAGATTCAGGTAATGTAAAGTCACCATAACTTCATTTATTCAAGTCAGTTTCCACCACCTTGTCCACATACAACAACAGGTCCAGGCAGTCCGGGGTATCCACGTGGTCCTCTTGGTCCATCTATTCCATCTCGTCCAGGTGGTCCACGTGGTCCAGGTTGTGCAATGCCCCCTCAGTACGAAAAACAGAAAAGTTTATTGTTCATGTTGTTTTGGAAGAACAATTTGGTTACAGTAGCTTTTTTTTTTATTTTCCCTGTCCTCCAAATAGTTTTTGTTTTATCTTTGGGTTTTCAGTAAAACTTTCCTTTTTTGAGCTGCTACCTGGGATAACAAGTCCACTTGGTCCTGGCAGTCCAGGTGGTCCAGGTGGTCCAGGTGGTCCTGGTGGTCCAGGTGGTCCTCTGTCACCTTTAACATTAACGCTGTGGCTCATCAGGCGGAAAATACAGAAGAGAAAACAAATCCTCATCTTCTCAACGTATCGTTGGATCCTGTGAAAAGAAAACAGCTTTTGGTAATTTTTCTTACTTTGTTTCTATGATATGTCTTTTTAAATCAAACATCAGTAATATATTATCAATTCAGCCATCAATAATAATTCTTAAAGGAGAAATTTACAGTAGTTACATTCTGTTGTTCACAAGACAGCGGTCAGAGAGGCTGGAAAGTGTCGTAAAACTACCAGCAAATGAGATTCTGCAAGAGATTTCTTCTATTACATGTAGCAAAACGTACAACAAAAAGTAAAACTATCCCAGGTTTTAAACATGCATGACAATGTCAAACAAAACCTGCACAATGATAGAAGGACGAAGAAAGTCTGATAAAACAAGGTCAAAAAAACAACAACTCACTGTCAAAATGTGATCATCCAGAAAGTGTTGCTGCTTTTCAGTTCAAAAATCTACTGATGTGGATGAAGATTTTGCAGTCAGAAAGTTTAGCTCCAGCCCAGAGGAAGTGACACTTACTAAAGAATGATAAACAGAAGACCAGCAGAGAGTTTCTGTGATCAGACCAATGTGATTCTGCTCTAAACAAAATGGACAGATGGTCTTTCAGGACCCAGTTTCCTTCAGGCTCCCAAAGTTGCTCTCAAATATTCATTAAAGTGTTTTTAGGTAGACTTAAAATTTTCACTTCTATCCATTCAGAGTTTAACTATTGGAGTACAATTTGTAAAAAAAAATATAAAAATAAAAAAATAATACTTTGAGAGACCCTGAGCACTCTTATATTTAGCTCAGACAATTGAAAGAATTTTTTTCAATTGGGTTTCCAAATGGGTTTTTCACAAACCAACACGTCCGAACTGTTTGGGAATATTTAGCGGCAGTGTCCTGCTGGCCTTTTGTTTACATGAATATTTGGTAATACTGTATGTTGAAAGTGTATTGTATCAAGATGTCTTTACTACACAGTCCCAGTCTGTTTGGTGACATTTGATGCAAAGTGACATATTTCTGGCTTTATGGCAAAATATACAGAAGTACATTTGATGGATATTTTTTCCCACTTCTATTTACCTGGATACACACCAGACCCGACAATCACAGAGGTTGTGATTAGCGCTGCTGTCACATCATAACAGAAAACTTTCTTCATCGTGGCCTCGGCTCTCTGCATATTCACCCTCCATGGTTTTCCTCATGTAGCTTTCCTCTGGGTGAATTGGTAGTTTTGACAGATCAGTATTTTATTAGTTTCAGGAAATATCCCTCACCTCGTCCGCACACGGTGACGGGTCCAGGTGGTCCAGAGAACTCAGTACAAAAAACATGAAGAAATCTTTATTGGGCAGGTTGATTTAAGGGAAGAGTCTGGCTGCAGGCCTTTTTTATTATTATTATTATTTCTCTTATCCTTCTCCAAATTATAGTTTTTTCTCTGACTAAAATGTGTCTACTTGATGAGCTGTGGCCTGAGATTCCAGGTGGTCCAGGAAGTCCTGCACGAATGATGTCGACCAAAAACTGTAAAAAGATAGAAAACTAACAAGAACTCAATGTAAAAGTGTGATCATCCAGGATGTGCTGCAGCTTTACAATAAAATGACATTTTGTCAGGACAACAGGATCTCTCTGCTTGTCTTGTATGTTGTTTATCATTCCAGACTAGCTACCATTTCCTCTGGGCCGGATCTCATGTTTCTAAATCTTCATTCACATCAGAAGGCTTTTGAACGGCAAAGCAGCAGCACGTTGTGGACGATCACATTCTGACGGTGAGTTTTTTGATTCATTTTTTTCATCATTGCGCAGTTTCTTTTTTAAATTACCCTTGCATGTTTAAACCTAGAACAACACTTGTACCTTGTTAATAATTTTCAATAAAGAAAAAAAGCACATTCACAATCTCATTTACTGGTGACTTCTACAATACTTTTCAACATTTCTGATGTTCATCTTGGAAAGACGTGACACAATGTGACTGACTGTAAACTTCATCTTTAACAGGATTAAATGTGTAAATGTGTGTGGACTGATAAAAGACAGCGTCTTTTCTGTTGAGAAAATTATCGTTCAAACTTAGTATGAAACTTAACTCATTTTTTACAGTATCCAACACTTCACTGAGAAGATGAGGCTTTGTTTTCTCTTCTGTGTTTTCTGTCTGATGCTTCCCATGAGCCTCAGTCAGCTGCCGGGTCCCCCTGGTGAGAAAGGTGACAGAGGATTTCCTGGATTTTCTGGACCATCTGGACCTCCTGGACCTCCTGGATTGCCTGGAGCACCTGGATCTCCTGGACCAAAGGGTATCAGCTAACAAAGCAATGAAAGAGTTTTTCTGAAGAGCTAAAAATAGAACAAAAAGTCTGTAGAAAGTGAAGAGCAATGAAAAATACTGTAGTCAAATTCTTCATTTTTTTCATGACCATTGAAGATTGCTTCATCTTTTTGGATTTAGGAAGTAAGGGAGAATCAGGAGATTTTGGATTTCCTGGACCAGCTGGACGAAAAGGTATAAGTTCACACACCAAAGTAAAGTTTTTCTGAAGAGCTAAAAATGGAACAAAAAATCTGTAGAATGAGAAGAGCAATAAAAAATTCTGCAGCCATTTTTTTATTTATGACCAATGAAGATTTCTTCATCTACTGTTTGGATTCAGGAAATCCTGGACTCACAGGAGCAACTGGACGACCTGGACCCGTCACCGTGTGTGGACGAGGTGATTGTTTACTGAAACTTATTTAAATAATGAAGTTATGATAAAATTACGTTCACTGAATCTTCACCACAATAGTTGAGCAGTAAAATGTTTCTTATCTTTTAACACACCATGTCAAAACTTTTAAATCCAAGACTCTGGTGTTTTTCACTGTTGATATAACTGTAGAGAAGAGAAAACTAGTAGAAAATATTTCTGAGCTGCTGCCAAATTAACTTTTGTAACCAAACTTGTTCTTTTGTATCCAGAGCTCTTTGATTCTTTCACACGTGAAGTTGAAGGACTGATGAAGATCACCGCTAAGCTGGACCTTGGTGGGTTTTCTATTCAGTGCAGTTCTGCCGAGAATTGGACCAGAAAAGCTTTACTACGGCTTCTGAGGATCTAATGTCTTTCTCCATGTCTGATTTGGCGTTTTCCTTATTTTCGGTCCATGTATGAAAAACATCTATACATCTATGCAGCAGAGTTAATAGAGGATCAATAATCAGGTGATTCCTTGATTAGGACAGTAACCGGCTGATTTTCCCTAAATTTTTGTAGTTACAGGTTTTGACTTTGTGCGGAAGGTGGGTCAGAAATACTTTGTGTCCAACAAGGAGAGAGGATCTTTCCAGAAGGCTGCAGATTTCTGCCAGCAACGAGGCCTGGAGCTGGCTCTGCCCAGAGTGAGGAGGAGAACCACATGCTGCGTCAGCTGATGGGTCAAGATGAGAAAAGAGCCTGGATCAACGTCAACGTGAGAAAAGCAGAAGGGAACTTCCAGTCTGACATGAAAAATCGACCTCTGACCTTCACCAAATGGGGAGAAGGACAGCCGGATGGAAGCATTAGGGACAGAGGCTGCAGCATGGCAGCGGAGGACGGCGCCTGGAGAGTGACAGCAGACTGTTCACTGGACGCTGACATCATCTGTCAGCTGTAGAAAGATCATCCATCAGGCAGCTTGCTGAGTCATCTAGTTATGACTTCAGCATTTTTATTACTTAATCCAGATTAGTGCATTCAGACTGCTGTCATCACTCAGTCTTGCTCTGTTTGTCCTGATGGAGTTCATCCACAGTCTAATAAGCTTTTCACAGATCCTTAACATATATATGACAGACATATTTAGGTGTTCATACTTAATGAAATTGTTGAATCTCACAATGACTTTTTAACAGTGTATCAATAGTCATGAGTGGAACTCAACGGGAAATATTTGTGTGAAACATACAGTGTACACTGATATTAAGTTTGATTCTTTATCATAAATAAAGATTTGACTGACAGATGAAATGGCCTAATTTTTGTCCTTTCAAACTAGTTTGTCTTAGAATAGATTACCTGAGCACAAGTAGTTTTATAACTTGAAACTGTAGGCAATAAAAATAAGTGAAAACACTTTGAAGAACTGAACAAAAGGAAAATAAGGTCAAGACAGAGCTAAACAAAATAAGAAAGTGACACAAAATAATTAAACTGGAATGAACTAAAACTATAAAACAACCTCACAACCCAGGATCCTGATAGTCATAAGACTCACCCTAAACCCTTTCTTCTCATTCTGACCACTCAAAGTACATTTACTCTGGATCCACAGTCGGCTTTTTACCGTCATAACCTCACATTTGTAACCTCAGTCACAAACCAGTAGATTATTTTGTTGAGCCACAGCTGACCTCATTGAAAAGACAATGACAGCCTAAAAGTGTTCACTTCGAATGCTCCTGTCATGTGGTGTGGTGGTGGTGAGGCAGACGCCGGAGACCCAGGTAGGTGAATGGTGAGCATTTAATAAAGCCAAAATAGTCCGAGAACAACAAACAGTCACAGACGTAGTCCGCGGCCAGGCAGCACGGCTGAGTGGAAGCCAGGGCTCAACGCCGGTAGCAACTGGTCATACAGGTGGCAAAAACACAAACAAGTGCGACAAGCAACGACAAGGACCCGACGAGGGACAAAGGACACAGGAGGGACTAAATACACTGAGGGTAATCAAGGGAACAAGACACACCTGGGAACAATCAAGGGGAAGACAGGACAACGAGGAGAACACAGGACACAGAGAAACACAGAACACAATAGTACCCCCCCTTAAAGGGCGGCTACCAGACGCCCAAAGAAAAAACAAGTTCAAAAGCACAAAAACCAGGGTGGGCGGAGGGGTGACGGAAGGAGGGCCAGAGTCCAAAACTAAACAGAAAACTTCCCACAAAGTGGGCGGAGGTGTCGAGGCAGGTCCGGTGGGCGTCCTCGGCGCCCGAGCCAGACCCCATGGGGGAGGTCCGGAGGACGTCCGTGGTGCCAGAAGCAGACCACACTGGGGAGGTCCGGAGGGCGCCCGCGGTGCCGAGGAACACTAGGGGGCTCTGGAGGAACACACTAATAAATGATTGAGATAATTTACTCTGTTCTAATATTTCTTATGCTTCTCTCTCTTAATGCCCGCGGGCTCCACAGAGCTCATAAAGCCGAAGCCATCATTTTCCAATCACGTTTTGACATTTAATGTATTTTATGAAACTAAATGGGAAAGTTTGAGAGAAGAAACAATGAGACATAAGTGGAAAGATGTTCTCGTCTGGTGCACAAGCAGGTAGAAAAGCTGTTTTTAACAGAGAAGGTTTATTTGAAGATTATTTAGTGCATAAAGAACGTGACAGTAAACTGTTAGTAATTGATTTCTTTATGAAAATAAATTGTGGAGATTAATTAAAATACATTCTCCTAATAGACATGGAAAGGATTTTTTTTTCATAATCTAAGAAAATGGCTCACAAATTATTGCATCATAATAGGAGATTTCAATACAACACTTACAAATTCAGACATTTTGGGAAATTGCACTTTTTTCTGAAGACCCAAGCAGAGGTATACTTTTTGATATCATGGTAAATAATAGTTTAATAGATATGTGGAGACTTTTCTTTCCAGATAAAAAACAGTTTACCAGGAAACAGATTGTTCTGGGAAAAACAATCACGACTTGACTTGTGCCTGATGTTGTCTCCTCTTGTCCCCGAGGTGTCGTCCTGTCTCATTCAAGACAACGCCTGGAGCGACCATTCCTTCCTCCAGGTTGAGATGGACGAGGCATCAGAAATGGGCGTCTCTGGTGTCTGAATGCTGCTTGTGATGGACCGAGTTAAAACAGGAGGAGTCACAGGATATATTTAGAAAAATAGGGTTTTTATTTTAACCCAAAAATCATAAATGACAAAAAATAAACTGAGCTCATAAAAGAGGTCAAAGGAACAAAACTGAACTCAGGCAAAAGTGTAACCAAACTAACTGCACAACAAACATAACTGACCTAACAAAGAAATGACACACAGGGGTTTATATACTGGCTGATCAGCTCATGACACAATAGGGGTAACTAAACAAATACAAATAACACAAAACAATTAATACACCTAAGTTTGGCTAAACTAAAGATCCAAAAATGAAAATCAAAAACAAACTTCAAATACTAATATTTTCTTAAATACAAAACTTATCCAAACAAACTACTATATCCCCCTGCCTGCAGGAACTATTGGTGTAATCCAATTAGCACTTCTTGTTGACATCAGGGTGTGGCCATGGATTTGGCCATCACACTGCTCTTCTCCAGGAGGAGCTTTACACAAGTGAGTGTAGCGTCCCGGTTGAAAGGATGGTCTCTCAAACTGATGGTTCACAATGTTTTATTGAATGCCTTTGTATGTGAACACACCGTATAAGAGCTAAAAAATATACAAATAAAATACCATTAATAACTCAAACAGTGTTGTTCTAACATTTTACCTTAACATATAAATCCTTTTTTCTTATATTCTATAATTAAACTTTCTGTCAAAAAATAAAGTGTAAGATATTAACTGTTAACGGTTGATTAACGAATATTAGTGGCATCTAATGGTAAAATACATCCGTCACACCCAATAGCAAACTACACGTTTCACAGTAAAACTAAACATATATTTACATATTAAAAACTCTCACCTTGTTCCCCATCAACCAAGCGCCAACTGACTATCTACACCCTAATTTGAACCACTCCTTAATTAGTTTTACTCCGACCTGCGCGCTCTCTTTCTGCGCGATTACCAGCAGTTAATTATCAGTTGATTGTCTGACGTTGGCATCACACTTCCGTTTCAAACCCTTTCAAAATAAAAGCATCAATTTTTTATGTCAACAAATACTCTTTTTTTTTATTTTTATTTTATGAGGAAACACAAAATACTAATAAGGTCATTTACAGTGAGATTAACGCCCTGCTGCAGACCTTGAGTGGGGAGATGAATCACACTGACAACCTATTAGCATGGTGGGATCGAGCAAAATTAGAAATCAAAAATATTTCAATAAAATATAGTAAACAGAAGAGGAAAGGAGACTTTCAAAATGTGTATATTATAAGGAATGGTGAAAAGTCCACAGCTTTCTTTCTTGCGTAGGAAAAAAACGCAAACAAATAAACGCAACAATAAATGAATTAATAAACGAAAAAGGAGAGAAAGTGTCCGATATAACAAGTATTTTTGAAACAGTCCAAATGGTCTAATAAAAGCTTTTCCTAAATGAAAACATTCCTACAGAAAAAAATAGAAGAGGTTATCGGTGTGATTGACTCCTCACTCTCTCAGGAAGTGAGATAGTCTCAGGAAGACAGTGCTCTGTCACTGGAGCTGTATTGCTCCAGTGACAGAGGAAGAGATTCAATACGCCATCAAAGTTCTGGACTTGATGGAATCATCGAGAGTTTTATAAAAAAATTCAAAAATCAAATTAATAAAATATTACTGAGGGTTTTCTTACAATTTTTTTTCACAGAATGTTTTGAGGCTTGGAATAAAATAAGACAAAAACTAATAACATATGTCAAGTACAGGTCTTGTCTCTCGCTGCCGATCTTCAATAACCCTGAGGTGGTCTGCGAGGGGAAAATGTTGAATCTCCCTTCCTGGAGAAGAGCTGGTATTCACACCTTTGGGCAGATTCTGAATGATCGAGGAGCAGTGGGCATCAATAAAATATTCTGTTTTTTCAAACTATCCAAAATGTCCTTCAGGAGGAATACCATTATACAAAATATCCAGGCTGCTTTGCCTTTTCACTGCTCCTCTGTCATTGGCAGGAGGAGATGCCATCAGGAAGTGCAAGATGGTGCCCCAACTTTCCTTCTATCTATTGGTAATCAAAAAACAAACACTGATTTAGTTACAACCAAAAATTGGTTTCTCATTCTGATTTCTCAAATTGTAAGACAAACATTGGATAAAACTTTTCCCCAGCATGCCAGCATATAACATATGGTTAAGATCACATTTTAAATCTAATATCCATCAAGCAAACAATACAGATTTTTTGTGAAAACATAGAAGGATTTTTACGGGCATCATCCTGCACCAAATAGACAAGGAAAGGTATGGCAGAGACTGTATTGTTTGTCTTTCAGACCCCGAGACACTAGAGCACTTGTTCTTCCGCTGTCCCGACCACGCCAGCTTTTGGAGAAGAATTCAAGAAATCATCACAAGCATATTTCCCAAGATTCCACTAAAGAATGAAGAATGGGACTGGATAAGACTCTTTGGTATTCACAATTCATACGGACAGCTGTCAGATTATCAGCTTTGTCCTGCCCTATTCACTGGCTAGGCCCTGGGTCAAAATACTTAGCTACTGGTTGTTTTCCCTCCGATTAAACTTGCAGTTACAAAAACGTCATACTATCATAAGAAACAGACATTTGTTTAAAATGTCTGTTTAGAAAAAAAACACACACACACAAAGAAATATGCTTACCACTGTGCCAGGGTCCTCTGATTTAACAGAAACAGCTGAAGCGATGTGGCCTCCATGAGGGGCTAGCTGTGGAGGACCAGATCCCGGGCGTGGTGATAGTCCGTCAGGACTTTGGTCCATCAAGGAAGCCTCACACCAGCCTTCTTGGTTGGGGACTTATGCATCGAGCACAGCTCGATGCACATGGCCTCCACCACGCGACTGGTGCTGGGCCACTGGGCAGGCCCACCGGGATGGCCAATCAGACATCTCTTCACACTCTCCACTCCAGTATTCTTGGGTGCCTTGAAGCGTCCGTGGGCCAGTTTGGGCTGGTGTCTTTGGCTGGTAATGGAGCCTCCTCTTGTCTGTGGGGGCAAAAATTAAGGGACATGTTGTGGAAAGGCAGCAGCACCCACCTCTGCTGCACAAAAAGGCTTACAGGACCTGGGATTCCCAGGTGGTCTCCCAACCAAGTACTAACCAGGCCCAACTCTGCTTAGCTTCCGAGATCGGGCGTTTCTTTTTTTCTCTTTTTATTTCAAAATAAAACAGATAAAGTACAATTATTTACAGTGAATTCATAAACAAAATCCAAAATGTTAACAAAACATCACTCGGAGACAAATGCATGATTACATCAAGATAATATTGTGGGAGACCAGTTGCCCCCCATTGAAGTGTGATTCAGTTCTGATCAGGCGCTGAGGGCAGCCTGGGTCCTAAGTTTGTGTGTGTTGTTTTTGAATAGGCGCTTAGGAGAGCCCGGGGTTCTGAGTTGCCAAGTTTCTACTTTTCTGTATTGTTGAAAAAGGAAAGTAAAGGAAAGTAAAAACCACCGCATGTCTCAACATCATTTTGTATTCGAGTGTGCAACAAAATATTGGAGATTCCACCGAGATTATTAACGCTTCGTCGCGGGACTTCCTCGAGTGACGCTAACAGGAGCGAGCAGCGGCGGGAGCGCGCATACACTGGGCGCGAGGAAGGTACTACCTATCCAAAACGGACATTCTGGAACGAGACGAACGTTAATACGATTAATAACAAGAGTCCGTGGACGCCGTGATTAACGACGAAGAGGAGGTTTTGAAGCGCTTTCTTCGGAGAACGTTAAAATCAATTGAACTGATATCACGACATTCTGAAGTTATTGCTGAAGAGGAGGCAACGTGTAGCACGTCACAAAGTACCCAGGCAGTAACTGAACAAATGGACTTAGCAGAAAAATGTGCACAGCTCCACCATAATGACCAGCAAGAGGAAGTACCGAGGCTAAATGAATGTGAAAATGCTAAGCCTCAGAGAATTGTGACTGAAAATATGATGCCAACCACAGCGAATAGGCTTCCAGAAGTGACCATACGGAGGGAATTTAAAATTTATGGTCAGATATGGGAGAAAGGTCAGAAAGACAGGCTCTAATACACAAACTTAATGCATCAGATTGAGAAAGGCCTGAGTAAAGGACATTGTGATGCTGAAATAATAGAAGCTGTCATAAAATCAATCAGCAATGGATTACGCATTCGGGACATGCTTGAAATTAAACGTGATCTGACCCTGCTCCAAAGCAATTTTAAAGGGACACTTTAAAAAAGGCTCATCAGATATATATCAAAAGACTGATAAATATCACGCAGGACAGTCGTGAATCCCCCCAGAATTTCCTCTTCAGAGCAATCGAACTGAAAGAGAGGCTGCTGCTTCTGCGAAGTCGATGCAGATGAGCAGTACAGCGCCGACTTCGTTCAGAGGAAATTCCTGAGGTCAGTCAGTACTGGACTGTTGAGTGACGACATAAAGTTCCAGCTAAAGCCTTACCTTGATGATCAAACTGTGACAGACGAGACTCTTATTGAAAAGATGAATGAGACTGCAAGTGTGGAGACAGAACGGCAGTCCAAACAGAGGAAAAGCTACAACACCAAGATTCCAAAAATTAGCGAACTACAAACAGAGATGCAGACCAGGCATCTAAACCAGTTTGCACCTAATGCCAGCTTGGCAATCCAAGAACAGTCAGCTGAAGTGGTGAAGCAGAAAACCTGCAAAACATGTGCACCCATCAGCTCAAGGGAGTCTGAACTGTGTGAAACGGTAAGACTGCTCAGAGAAGAGATCACGGAAATGAAGAAAAGCATGACCAGCTCTCAGTCAACCAAGCAAGAAAGAATGTTAAAAGGGGATGCAATGGATGTGTAGAGCACAAAATAAATGATCAATGTGAGCATTGTTTTAAATGTGGACAGTTGGGACACCTCTCTAGAGGCTTCAGGGTATCAAAAGGGGTGACTGCGAAACCTGATGGCATGAATGTGAATATGCAAATCTCCACACACTCACAACAACACGCTGTTGTTGCTGCAGTCCAAGGAGAAGCTGAGGAAAAGGTGTATGAGCGGCTCTGTAAACAAATCAGACAGCTGGAGGCGCAAGTGGAAATGAATGAGAAAGCAAAAAGAATCACAGGTTCCACTTATGCCAGTCACCTCTCCATCCATCATCACACCAAGCTGAAAGCTCTAATAGGAAATAAGTGCATGGTGGACTGCTTCTTTGAGGATGTGCTAACCAAGGCGTTGTGGGATACCGGCTCCCAGGTCACAATCATAAATAAAAGCTTGAGGAGATCCCACCTTCCCCACATCACGTTACACAGCACAGGTGAGCTCCTAGAAGAGGGAGAGACTTTGGTTGGTAAAGCAGCAAACCAAACTCCCATTCCAATTCAAACTAGGTCCCTTCCGAAAGACCGAGCTTCTCTCCCTGTCTCTAAGGGAGAGCCCAGCCACCCTGCAGAGGAAACCCATTTCGGCCGCTTGTATCTGGGATCTCGTTCTTCCAGTCATGACCATAAATGACGGTGGGAACGTAGATCAACTGGTAAATGGAGAGCTTCGCTGTTTGGCTCAGCTCTCTCTTCACCACGGCGGACCGGTACAGCGCCCGCTTCACGGCAGACGCTGCGCCGATCCACCTGTCGATCTCCCGCTCCCTTCTTCTCTCATTCGTGAACAAGATACTTGAACTCCTCCACTTGGGACAGGACATCGCCCTCGGATTTGGAGGTCTCGGATTTGGAGGCACTGATCCTCATTCTGGCCGCTTCACACTCGGCTGCGAACCGCTCCAGCGAGAGCTGCAGATCACGTCCTGATGGAGCCAATTGGACCATATCATCTGCAAAAACCAGAGATGTGATCCTAAGTCCACCAAAACGGATCCCCTCAACACCTTGGCTGCACCTAGAAATTCTGTCCATGAAAGTGATGAACAGAATCACAGAAAGGGAAGCCCTGGCGGAGTCCAACTCTCACTGAGAACAAGCCCGACTAACTGCCGGCAATGCGGACCAGACTCTGACACCGGTCGTACAGGGACCTGACAGCCCGTATCAAAGGGCCCGGGACCCCATACTCCCAGAGAACCCCCACAGGGCTTCCTGAAGGACACGGTTGAACGCCTTCTCCAAGTCCACAGAACTGTAGACCGGTTGGGAGAACTCCCATGCGCCCTCCAGGACCCTGCTGAGGGTGTAGAGCTGGTCCAGTGTTCCACGACCAGGACAAAAAGCACAATGCTTTCCAGAATCTGAGGTTCCACTGTCCAACAAACCCTCCTCTCCAAAACTCTCCCATCGTTCCTGCTTCACCCCAGACCCGCTCTCTGGAAGAGACCCCACACCAACAATGTTTCAAAGAGTTGGGAATGTTTTTATCAAGATGTTTCTCCTTAATTTGTTTTTATTTGGTATATTTTGAGCACTATTTAAATATCCATGGAGGGAGCCAAAATCTCAATGTTCCCTGTTGGTACATGGAGACAAAAACATGCCCAACTCTCCTCAGCATTGTTGGCTTTGTCTCCATCCGTACCTTCTCCTCTTCCTGGGTCTTTAAAGTTTTCTTGACATCAGCTGCCTCTTTTCTGGATTTTATTCTTTCCATCTTTATTTTTAAAGATGGAAAGAATAAACAATTTCTTTGTTCAACTCCTCATTTTCATTTTCAAGCCAGCGGCGATCTCTGGTCTTGTCTCGTGTTGGCCTGTTGCCTTATGGAGACGTTGGTGTTTTCCAGGCGTTGATTTTCTCTGGCCATCTCTCTGTATTCTCTTTTTAGTAATTCAATTTTGGCTCTTGAATCTTCCAGTTCTTCATTCAGAGCCTGGATCCGTCTTTCTCTTTCTTCCTGTCTTTACCTCAGCAATTTGTTCTCGATCATCAGATCATTGATGGTAGAGTCTCTTCTCCCAGTCAGTGTTTGGAGTTTTAAGTTCAGGTTCTCCACTGTTTCTTTCAGGAGGATGTTTTCCTCCTCAAACTCCTCGTACTGTCTCTCCAAGACGTCCACGGTTGCAAAGAACAATTTTTTCTCCTCCATCGCTGTCCTGCTTTTTAAACCTCCTGAAATCGCAAATGAATTTCTCTGTCGAATCTTGGAATATAGAGACAGTCACCAATGACGTCCCAGACCGGATGAGTGACATCACAGTTTCACATCAAAGCCACAAGAAGTCTGTTGCGAGCGGGGGCGTTTTTTTTTGTTTGTTGTTTTTTTAATTTTATTCCCAGACACACTATAACGAGAGTGAAAAATTTGTTATGCCTCAAGAAAAAAACAAATTCAGATAAACAGTATTTAAGAAAAAGCTAAGGGGCTTCAGTTCCAACTATAAAATCAAAGCAGTTCAGTATTAAATTGTTTTAAACGGGGTTTAAATTGTCTGAATGCTGCTCTTCTTCAGGGAGGAGCTTTACAGAGGTGAGATCAACGCCCTGCTGCAGACCTTGAGTGGGGAGATGGATCACACTGACAACCTATTATCATTGTGGGATCAAGCAAAATTAGAAATCAAAAATATTTCAATAAAATATTGAAAACAGAAAAGGAAAAGAGTTTCAAAATGAGTATATTTTAAGGGAAGGTGAAAAATCCACAACTTTCTTTCTTGCACAGGAAAAACACAAATCAATGCAACAATAAATGAATTAATAAATGAAAAAGGAGAGAAAGTGTCTGATATAACAAGTATTTTAGAAACAGTCCAAAAAAACCAATAAAAGTCCTGGACTTGATGGTATCACCACTGAGTTTTATTTAATAAATTCAAAAAGCAAATTAGTAAAATATTACTGTGAGTTTCTCTGTCATGGAGCAGACGGGGTGCACGCCCAGGACCTTTGCACAAGGAATCATAACTATCATTTACAAAAATAAAGGTAACAAGAATAACTTGGAGAACTACAGACCCATTAGTTTTATACCCTAATACTTATTAGGGTATAAAATATATTCAAAAATATTATTAAACAGATTGAAATCAATGATAGGTACTCAGTTAATCAGAGAAAATGTAGCATATGCTGAAATCGCTCAAGCATAATTCGTAGCTGTCAAGAATGCCTTGCCTTCTGCGCAATTACGCCATCAGTGGATGGAGGAATGAAAGAAAGAATTTACAGTTATTGCACTCAACCTCTTCACAGATTTTTATAAACCGTTCTCTGGAAGCTGGTGAACAAACAGGACAAAAACGTGATGTACTCTGAGCACTCAATATGGTACAGATAGGTCAGTATGGCCAAAAACGTAGTGCGACTGTGACTTCTTCCCCCACATACAGCACACTGCAGAGGCTAGTTGGTTGAATTTCTGTAATGAATGGTTAATAACAAACAGCACAGTGAGCCTCCCTACTGGTCCACTAGTTCTGGGTACACAGTAGAATGCTCAACCGACTGTGTCCTACAAATAATCACTAATCAGGTCCAACAACACATTTTTCTAATATCGTAGGCCTAGTGATCGTAGGCCTGTCATGATAACAGATTTTGCTGGGCGATTTAATTGTCTCAAAAAAAATATTGCGATAAACGATAAAATTGTTTGAAGACCTTTTTACACAGATTTAATAGAAATTACGTAATAATGCATATGATTTCCTGCCAAAGATAGATACCCTTTACTTTCAAAAGAACACTTATCACTGAAACTGATACACAAAATAAATAAAGCAACCAAAAATAAAATAGATTCTAAGTCTCCATTAACTGAGATGCATATTTTTTACTTGAATAAAAACTATACAACATAAAGCCAAAGTGGAAATAAATACTGCATTCAACCAAAAGAGTGCAGATTATGAAGTCTGAGATTTTAATAGAGAAGACATCCGACTGCCTGATGCAGTCTTTCAAACTACAGGATTTTTTACCCCAAACGACAATCTTAGAACGTTATTCGTTCTGAGATTGTCACTTGTGTTGTGTGTTACGGTAGATCGCCGTGGCCGCTCCGATCTAAATCAAGGATTTGCCCAGACTGGAAGCTAAACGCAGCCTGTTGAATGTGACCGGTAGCCAATTATAATGATTTTCATTCAGTCGGGACTGACACTAAGTACAATACATGCATTGCAGATAGATTGTATCAAGGAATTGATTAATGCCTGGTTTCAAAATTAGTGAACTGGACTTATTATTTTGTGCCCATTGTTGGACACCACATGGTTCGATCGAACCGTTATACCGAGGATTTACGTCGGCTAATGTGTAGCATCTCAGGTTTTGATGATGGGCCGACAATTGGCGACATAAAATGGTGCAGTGCGCGCTGTGCATTACACTAAGGAAATAAGGAAGGGAGGGTCAGTGGAGAGCACCGGAGTTGAGCCTTTTTTCATTCAGTGTCATCAACAGTAAGAGAAAAAGGCCGGAAGAAACGATATAGCCGATAATTGAAATGAGGTCAATAGTTTTAATTTGCGAGACCTAATTCGGCCGTTGCTATGGAGACCGAGAGTCGGAGAGGACTGGATCCAGTTGGTTCAAACCGATTCAGCTCAGATTTGAGCATTTTTAGAAGCGTTTCAAACGTTCAACGACAGTCGGCCAAACGTCAATCCAGAGAACTGCATTAAATAAGGTCAAAAGTCCCGACAAAAAACTCGCAACTCCAAACTATCAGACGTTTGAGGAGGGCTTCAACTTCAGAGGAGGTCGCTCGCTCGCTCGCGGTAATAAACCTACAATGAAGGAAGGAGAGAGGAGGCAATCTCTACTGGCCAGTTCGTAAGTTTCAAAGACATGTTTACGGTACTACTGTGGTTTTGTACTGTAACTGTAACAATTGTTCTCGTCGACGATGCCCAAAACTAATTAGGTTAGCTAGCGAGAGAGCCGTGAGCTAATTATATTGGCTAACTAAGTCCTGTCTTAAAAGTGAATTGTGTCCCTTTGGCTCTCTTTTAGCTCGTCTGGAATAAATAGATCCAGAGAGGTAAAAGGCAGCCCGCAGGTAAAGCGGAAAAGGAGGTTTTCAGGCTTTCCTTTCCATAAAGATTCCGGTCTTCATCAGAGTGGCAAAGGAATGCGGGTACACAAACCTAACTTTTCTCTTTGCATTCTTATCATTCATTCCAGTTAAATGTCACTGTCTTTTGTCAGGATACCATTTTTGTGCGTGTGTGTGTTCAATCGTATGCTCAAAAATAAAAAGTAAATAAAATTGCCCCCCCACACCTCTAGGCAGCTGCTGTCACACTTTTTTGAGACTGTCTGATCTATCAAAAGCGTCACAATTTTAAAGACTTACAACTGCCCTGCTTTCTTTGGTCCAACACTGATACTATCACAGTGTTTACTGCTCATGAATTTTACATCCAACAGTCTACATACAGCGTGCAAGTAGGTTGCTTAATTTTTTTTTCCTATTTGTTTTAGATTCTTGAAAGATCTCTCCTCACCAGCATCCGTCATAGGCAACATGCAAAAATATACATGAAGCAATCCAGACTTCATGTATATAGACATGACACCTACATTCATCAATCTCCTCTGCCTGAACTACAATTACTGGCTAAAGTAATGCAACGTTCTGGCCAAAACAACCAATCAGCACCAGGAGGAGGGTCTTAATGCTGTCATTCACTCTCTGCTAAATATGCTAATGGTGGAGAAACAACATATCATTTCAGGAAAAATGTTTATCTGCCGTCACTGGTAGCTATGCTAACTAGTCTAAGCATTTGATGCTAGTGGAATGGAGGCAATCAGTAGTCTGTACTAAGTTAATTATGCTGAATGGTTGATAATCTCACAGTCTACCCACCTCTAGGAGAAAAACTGGGCTATAAATTGACACTCTTGCCTTTTGCTGTCACTCCTTCAATCTAATATTTTTATTTTATTATTTTGAAAACCTCTTTATAATTTTTCTTAGTAGCATAGTAAGAGCCACAGTCATTCTTGTCGTCCACTGACTGTTGCTGAACGCCTTCAGCCTCTAAGCAGGAAGGAACCATTTCAGTCAGATCCAGGGGGTTCAGGGCAAATATGGATGTGTGTTTTTTGGTCTTGGAATGGAAGCATTAAATGCTTACTGCTAAAAACAATCTTCGAAAATACAATATGTTTAATTTTGTAATTGATAGGGACCCTGTTTTTTTTTTTTTCATTTCAATGAACCAAACATAAATAAATAAATTGTGGAGGGCTCCCTGTTGGTCAAGATTCCTTAGAAGTGTCATAACTTTTCCCCCATACACGGTGCCCCATGCATATGCTACATCAGAGACTGATGTAGCATATACCATATTCCTCTGAAATTACCATTTGGGGTTAATACCATTTAGAAATGGTATTAACCCCAAAACTTTGCTCCATATTTACATACGTGTGTGGCTTGTCGTCCTGTCGCTCCAGGTGCTTGATTCTCAAGGGAAAGATGTTACTCCTCTGCCCCTGGTTGGCGACACTGACCACCCGGAGTCCAAAACACGTGATCATGCATCTCTGGAGGAAATCCTTTTCCAAAGCGGATCATTGGGTTTCAAGTCCTCTACACCCACTGAAGCGGTTTCGTCCAGGTACCAGACTGCCACATTCAAACACATAAGCCGCACGTGTTGTGCCCTCCGTGTTTATTGGGACGCCTGGTAAAAAGGTTTTAAAACCCTTCAAAAAATGTTTTAAAAAGAATGTTTAATTGTACCAATGTCACTGTCTTTTATTGGAAGATACAAATATTCAGTAGGGAAACAGTCCATCACAGTAAAAAGAAATAATGTGACACTTTTCACAACCATCTTTTGCCAGTAAGTCCACCAGAACATACCACACGACCGAAGCATGCATGGAGAGAAATTTATGGACATTAATTTTTTTGGACAAGTTCTCTGCATTTCTCCAAAAAATGAAAGTCTTGTGTCTTTCCTTGCTCTCTTCCATTCATCCCACACCATAGGTTTTCTTTAGAATCAAGATGTCATAAGGTTTCTATGTGAAATCATATATGGCATATGGAGTTCACTACGCTGTGCTTTCAAACAATGTTTCTATGGGTCTTTTTTTTTTAACAGAATCAATATTTCAATGCTTAAACTCTTCCTGTTTGTGTGAATTGCAGGTTGTTTGGCAGCTCATTTACCACCATGTCTGTGGAATCTGGTTTTCTCTCAAGAAGCAGTGGAACCGAAGATAGTTTTCCTCTGCACGGCTCTGCTGCCGCTTACGGTGGTCGCTACAATTTTTTATTTTATCTTTATTTATTTTTTTGCTATACATATTGAACAAATAGCCAGTGCAAATTATTTTACTTGAGTTATTGCCCTCAAGACCAGTAGATGAGGTCAGATTTGGTATTTTGGACATCAGTTTTGCTGATGAATAAATAGGAAACCAGTGTTTATCTATAAAAAAGCAAATACATTCCAAGTGATAAAGAGCATAAATAATGTCTCAAATTGACGGCAGACCACATTTTCAGAATATGCGCCAACTTTGGTTGCAATCAGAGCAGGGTTTCTTCAACGCCTGCAAAAGTCAAAGTCAGATGTATTCATATAGCACATTTCATAAAAACATACACAAAATAAATGCAGATATATATAAATTGCAAAGTAACCAAAGAGGAGCGAGTGAGTTGACGCCACCAACCTTGCTTAGCGGGCCGTGAGAAGTTGAGTGACTAAAGTTCTGTTGTCTGCCCACATCTCCCAGAATGCTGTGCGGTTCCAGCTCAGAGTTCAGTGGAATTACTGAAAATTCTTATCAGCCGTATCATCTATTGATATTGATAGCGTGTCTATAGTGATACGCATCGTTAGATCAGTAACGATGTATTAAGATCGCTCGTTCAAACAAGTGATAAACATGCCATTTTGTCAAACTCCATCACCAAAATAATCAAACAAATGAACATGAAATATGTAAATCAGTGTTTCACTTACTTACTAATTAAAGGCATTTCTAAAAAGGTGTGTGTGTGTCTGTGTAGGGGGGGTAGCCTTGATTTGACAGAACTCTGTGTTTCGGCAGTTGTGCAGTTTTCTGGAAATGATACTCTTTTATTTCAGAATCCCAGCAGAAGCCTATGGCTGAAGCATTCGACATCATCCTCAGCGAGACGGACACTTTCTCGCTGCTGGACCTGTGCCCCGCCCTCATCTCGGAAGAAGCTGAGGACGCAGACACGGTGATGTGAGCGCATCCAAAGCGAGACCTTGAACTCGAAGTGGACCTTATGAGGCTAAATTCCCCCTTTTTTTCTCTTTTGGGTCTTCTGTCGCAGCCAGAGAAACCATGCCTACGCCGAGTTTTGCAGTAATAAAATGGGCAGTGATAATTATTTAGACCGATCATCTCAGGCATGTGTCGGGGAGTATAAATGCAAATCCACGCAGACCAACAAGAACAACAGTGTCAACAAGGGTGAGAGTTGATTTTCAGGGAAAACGAACACACAAAACATCGCAAAGGGGATAATCGTTCTGATTATCCCGCTTATGTCTGTTTTCAGATTTGTCTGACTTTTTTTAAACTAACCTTGGAAAGTCAAAAAAAAGAATCACGTGTTGTGTTCATGCTTACAGGCACAATCGCTACTGTCTGGGATATATATGATTCGTTCTCTATGCCGATCGAAAATAGGGAAACCCGGGAAACTGAGCAGGCAGATTATCTTGTGAGCACCAAGAAAGAGCAAGACGTTTCAGAAGGAACCATGAGTGGGGACACAGGTAACAGTTTCAGTGAAAATCAGGCTTACTTCTTGCTGTGCTACTAATCCTAGGCACTTTTCTAAAATAAGCAAAATGTAATGAAGAAATTCACTTGTTTAAATTCAAAAAGTTAAACTTTAGTATACACTCAGCACCTGAATGGGGACATAGCCTGAGCTAATATTTCTCTTCATTTTGACTATGTATTATGGCAAAAAGAACAAAATCAACTCCTCTCTACATAAAAAACAAACGTTATCTATCACATAAAATCCAAATAAATTGGATGAAAGTTTGTTCTATCATAACACTAATGAAGAATAGTTTCTGCCACTCGTTCATTTGTCATTTCTTTGGGATTCGGTTTGAGTCACATGTTTTTGCCATTTGTATAAAAATGATAAAAAATTATTATTTTTTTTTTATGTGTCATTTCCACAGGCAGTGGCGTCAGCTCGGAGTCAGAGGTGGACGCAGATCTGTTCACGTCAAGTACAGAGCCAGACTTAGAAAAGATCCTGTCGTCGGAAGCTTTCATGAACAGTGCGTTGATAATGGAGAGGGTGATAGTGCTGAACATTTTTCAGCCTAAGCTGGCTGCCTTCAGAGGCCTCAACGTCCTCAAAGGTGAGCTCAGTCAGTCTGCATGTAGATGTATTTCAACTGACCTTAAAATGCACAAACTGGGATTTCAAAAGCAAATCTGTTTAATGGAAACACAGCAATATCGGAAAAAAAACAACTCACCTTTTTTGGCAAATGAGTTTGTAACTTGTCAAAAAAGATTGTACTGAGTTGGTTTTTATTTTTTCTCCGAAGAGTTTTTAGCAGCGGTAGTGGCTCGCATTTTTTGACAGTAAACTGACAGGAAGGAGGGCAAGGAGAGGGGGGAAGACATGCGGCGAATGTCGCTGGGCCCAGGAGTCGAACCCACGACGTCCGCATCGAGGACTGAGGCCTCCAAACGTGGGGCGTGCTAACCCCCTGCGCCACCACAGTACATCCCGTTTTTATTATTTATTACATTTTTAATTTTTTTTAGTAAAATAAATAATTGTATTTTATTAATAAATAATAAAATAAAATTATTTATTAATAAAAAATGTTTATTTCATCCTCTTTTTTTTAGGATGAAAAAGAAAAAAGGTTTTTCATCCTAAAAAGTCGTTTTTAGGATGAAGTGGCTTTTCGGCCATATCGGAAGTCATGTGTTTCATTAGAAACACTTTTTTGGGCATCACACAGGAAGTGGTAGGCGGGTGATGGCGCTGCATGTTTTTAATTGCCGCAATTTTGTGGTTTCGACATTCGTGGAAATTCAACAAAGTTTTGCGCACATTTGTAATGGAAACTGAATCGGTGCTCTCCTTAGTCTTGTGTTGAGCAAGTTGAGCAACTTCCCAGTTAGAAATATGGCTACAAATGAATTCTTTGCTTGTTTGTCAAATGTTTGACAATTTGTTTATTTTGATTCACGTTGCACAGAACATCGGTTCATGTAATTAGTGTGGTGTAGCGTTGCATGAAGCTGTATGCAGAGTAATTATGTTTGCTGCTTAAGATCCGGACAGCGAGGTCAGGCCTAGCTCTCAGGAACAGAGTCCAGAGAAGAGGGACAGGTTTTTAACGCCGACGTTGGAGCCTCTCTGGGCCTTCGTCAGCCCCCTGACCAAAGGACACAACATCACCAGCATGGCATGGAACAAGAAGAACCCAGTAACACAGCCACACTTCAAAAACAGAAAATCTAATCACAGTTATTGTCCTAATTTTATGGTGTAGATTCTTGTCTTTATTCAACCAATTCCCAAATAAGTGAAGAAGATAATGGTTAGAAGAGGTGAAACCACACATTGTTGACAACTCTTATGTACCCTGACTTCTCTGGAAGGACATCCTGGCAGTAGGCTACGGAGGCTGGTCCTCAGGCAAACCACAACCAGGTTTAATTTGCTGCTGGTCTCTAAAAAACCTAATGGTATGTTTCTCTGTTTGTGTAGCAATAAATTCAGCTGTAACAGAAAAAAAAAAAAAAAACTCTCATTACTTAAATTTGTGTTCCATGCACAGTGGTCGGAGCGAGTGTTTTCCTGCCATAACAGTGTGACGTGCCTGGAGTTCTCTTCCAGCAACCCCAGCCATCTGGCCGTGGGGTTGTACGACGGCTCCGTCGCCATCTACAACGTTCAGGTCGGAGACGAAACGGCGTGCATCGCCAACAGCCGGTGAGAGCAACGCTGCAATGGCTGTTAAACGTGAGAATGTTAAAGCTGAATGTTATGCTTTCTTCAGATTTGTTAAAACTGTCACCATGTCGTGACTCTATGAAGTGAAACAGCAAGTCTGTGATCTGCCAAAGACTTGCAGATCACAGACTTGCTGTGATCTGCAATATTTGTGAAAAACAACCAATCAGAGCCTGGGGGAGTGTCTTGTTGCTGTGAATCAGCTTATGTATGCTCTGGAAAATGTGTTAATGTCAGAGAAACAACTTACAGTTACAGGAAAACTATTGATCTGCCGTCATTGGTGGAAATGTTAGCTAGCCTCAGCTTTCTAGCGGCCTGTTCTGTGGTGAAGCAGCTGTAGTGTAGAAGAGAACAAGGGGGAGTATGTGAGTGGCGCCAATACGAGAGTTTGTCTGCCTAGGAAGTCCGGTTTGTTCAGTGAGGTGTTAACTCTTATGTGGAAAAAAAGCAAGCTCTGTTCCACAAAAAAACCTCGGTTTCAGTTCGGTTGATGTGAGCTTTGGTGCCAAAGAGCGCTCCAAAGGGAGTGGACTATAGCACTAGGCATT
Organism: Poeciliopsis prolifica; assembly: GCF_027474105.1. Taxonomy (NCBI): domain Eukaryota; kingdom Metazoa; phylum Chordata; class Actinopteri; order Cyprinodontiformes; family Poeciliidae; genus Poeciliopsis; species Poeciliopsis prolifica. The sequence continues at coordinate 21,698,843 of NW_026562376.1, forward strand.
CTGGGTAAATACAATCAAATCAAAGAGTCTATCGCTGACGGGAGAAGGAGATCTCCTGTTAGAGACAACGACAAAAGAGAAATCCTGCAACCGCTAAAATCTGAAGCCACTCCATTTTACATTTGGTTGTAAAATGGAGTTGTTCAGTTGTGCTCAGTGTCGTTTCCTTCAGTGGTTCTTGGTGCAGCGGCACCACAGGCGAAGGGGTGAACCAGTTTATTCAATTAGTTTGGATCATTTGACACCAAATCTCACAGACTGTCAGCCGTGAAATGTTAAGAGCTGCTTATTTATTAATTCATTTCTTCGATTGCTTTCTTTCATAGTGACTGTGCTAAGAGGCACATGCAACCGGTGTGGCAGGTCACCTGGACCAAACAGCAGCTGCAGCTATCAGGGGAAGAACGAGAAGAGGTTTTAGTGTCCATATCAGGAGATGGCAGGATTACGAAATGGCTCATCCTGCACAATGGTTTCAACTGCGTAGGTAATAAACCCCACACACACTACAGGTTCAACATAACGGGAGTGTAACCTTTACTATCTAAGCTTTGTTTTGTCATTTAAAGCAGCTACATAATACGGCCTTGATTATGCAAATTTACACTTTAATTTCTTTGAAAAATCCGTGCATTAAATTGAATCAAGTCTATCAAACAGGAGGCATCTTGTTTCTGCTGTGTGAAAATATATCAGCGCTGCCCCCAACAGTTGTGGAGAGGAACTGCACGTGCTGTGCCTGACCGCTTTTCCATTGGCCACAGAGTCACGCAAATCGGAACAGAAACATGACAATTATTGATACTTTTTTTGCACTGGCCTTATCGAAATGTTCAAAACAAAGCTTTTTTTTCGCATTGCACCAGTCACGTGATCAATAACCGGATGTCAATACTGACGGAAAAGAAGCAGCGGAGAACAACAGGAAGTGGTCGGAGGACAATGGTGCGGCATGTTTGATAATGACATGAGCAAACGTGCTCATATGAGACTTTAATTGTGTTTTTTATTTAATGGAAACAGGCCTGCGACAGACTGGCGTCCTGTCCAGGGTGTGCCCCGCCTCTCGCCCGGAACGCAGCTGGAGATAGGCACCAGCACCTCCCAACCCCGTTAGGGAGAAGGGTGCTCAGAAAATGGATGGACGGATGGATTTAATGGAAACGCAGCAATTTCAAAATTGTGTTTCTTCCAACGTCAGCGGAATGTAGAAAACATTTCACCAACATTTCCAATTCTGATTTAGCTACAGTAGAAATAAATTGTGTAAAACACAATCATCTACTTCTACATGAAAACTTGTGAAAATATTTAAAAAAAAAAACCCTCATGGAATGCAGATTTACTGATAAAGCCCAGCTCTGTTATAATGATCATAACATTGAAATCTTTGTTTTCTTTAAAAAACAAAACAAAAAAAACCCACATGTTTTTCCAGACCTGATGATCTTGAAAAGGAGTGGAGGTCGTAAGCAGAGCGTCAGCGGAGGTCGTAGGCTGAGCATCGGCGGAGCCTCGTCGAAGACTGAAAATGTGCTGTTACCACTGACTACTGTTCTTTGCATTGACTTCCATCCAGACGTAAGTTGGCTCAGGAAAATGAGCAAAGATTATATATTTTACGTGGAACGTGTTGGGCCGCTGTACTGCGGTAGCATCATCGAGGGCCCAAAGTGCTGCAATCTGATGAGTAATCAAGAGTAGTTTCCTTTAATTCATAAAATAAAGGAATCAAATAAAGCTTAACATAAACGGATCACTTTGTCTGCAATTATAATAAGCACACATGTTTAGATATTAAAAAGTGAAACTACTTAATTAAAATAGGACCACTGCTGGTAGTGCATATTCTGCACTAAACAACAGAATTTGCTTAAATAAATTAATCTTTTGATGTCATGCATGTTGATTACATGCTTAACATGTTATACTAAGTAGGGTGTATTTATTTAAAGCTTTTATCACACATTTTACAAGTAATACATTTCTTAATTTATTGAATTGTGTCACTTGATTCATCCATACCTGTTTTTCTATTGTGCAAACAATACAGATTTTCCTTTCTTTATCAATCTCTCTTTAATCAGCAGAAGTAATATTAAAGCTTAAACTCAATGTTCATTTGTCTGTCTCCTACTTTTATGTTACTAAAAATCTTTAACTGTTGACCACGTGCCGCTGCAGGACACTGGGATCTATGTGATCGGGACGTGGGATGGCGGCATGCACAAGTGCTCTCTGTCCAACAGCGATCATTTTCTGGATACATACTGTAAACACCCTGTAGGTTTTTACTGACCTCTATTTCAAATGTAAACATTGTAATATCTTAATTTTCTGTTCTGTAAAATTCTGCAGGAGGGAGCGGAAATGACTGAAAGTTGGTTCGGGATTTTCTCTTGGGGGTTTATGCTTTTTAAAAATTCCATTTATTTACAAGCGGAAAACTAGCGACAGTGACTGCTTGTGTTAGTCCAGTTTCGCTGGGTAGCGATGGGATTATGAGTCAAAATTCTCAGATTAAAGTCAGAATTTTGAGACTAAACTCAGAATTCTAACTTTAATCTCAAACATTCTGATTTAATCTCAAAACGTTGGCTGTAATCTCAAAATTATTTGACTTTAGTCTAAACAATTCTGACTCTAATCTCAGGAATTTTAACTTCAATTTAAAAAATTTCGACTTTAATCTAAAAGTTTCTGACTTTAATCTCAAAATTCGGTCATTAATCTAAAAAAGTTTGACTTTAGTCTCAAACATTCTGATTTAATGTGTGTGTTGGCTGTAATCTCTTTTTTTTTTTTTTACTTTAGCCCAAAAAAATCTGACTTTAATCTAAAAATTCTGACTGTAATCTCAGAAATTCTGATTTAATCTGAAAATTTCTGACTTTAAACTCTGAATCTATAGTTGAGAGTAAGAATTATTTTCTTCTTTTTTTCAAAATGTGTGTGTGTGCGTGGGTGTGTGTGTGTGTGTTATATATGTACATAAACAGAAAAACAGCGTTGTTCACTTGTTCCGCTCTTGCAGTCCCCAGTGACGCATATCGAGTGGTCGCCTCTTTACTCAGACGTGTTCCTGAGCAGCTCTTCAGACGGGACGATTCAGATGTGGAAGATGGACACGCTGAACCCCACAATGAGCTTCACGTCCGTGCAGAGCATAGTGGACAGCGTCAAGTGGTCCCCAAACTGCTGCACGGTGTTTGCAGCCATCTACAGGCAGCATGTGGAGGTCTGGGACCTCTCCAGAAGCATGTGAGTCACTCCGGCGTTTCCCTAGGCTGTGTGTTCGGTTCTGTTTCAAGCCGATTTGCAGGCAAACAGTTACAACGCAAACCCTTTTCGTCTAGCATGCTGCCCATTGTGGTACACCACACCAAGCCCGGCGTGACGCTGTCGTCCTTGCTGTTTGCCAAAGGTTCGGATTGCATTTTGGTTGGGGACAGTCGGGGCGAGGTGACTGTGTACAAGCTCAAAAACTTCAAAGTCGGGAAAGGAAAAAAGGTCAAGTACTTTCATTGCCAAACATTCCCTTTGTCTAGACTGCCCTCCCAAATTTTAAATAGGAAATGTTTACGAATATATATGATGTCTCTGTTTCAGGTGACCAATCTGTATGAAGTCATGGCGTCTGTCGGTGGATACGTTGACTGAAGAACCGCCATGTAAAAACGGAATCTAGTTATCGCTTCAAATATGTGGACTGGCTTTTCTTATTAAAACGTACAAAGGTTTGTGTTCTCAAATGTTAAATTGAAGAGAGAAAGGCACACAATAAACATATCATTTAACAGTTTCACAAAATGTCGCATGTCTTCATTTGCAAACCAACAAGCTGGTGGGAAAACTTGCAACACGACAAGAAATTTGAATAATTTGTTGGATCAGTTAAGGCTTATTTGTGGACACCAGCGAGGCAAACCTGTAAGTCAGTTTAATTCAGTGGATTTATGTAACAGATTCACTACAAATGCGATCTCAAGGCACAAAATCATCCATCTCAAACTTGCTGGAAAAAACTTGGAATCCCCCCCCCCAAAAAAAAACCCCAAAAGGTTTCAAAGAGCTTTTTTCTCCAATTCCTCAGCTTAATCTCAAATTCTGAGCTTTTTCAAGTCAGTTTTTGACTGCTCAAGCTCAGAAATGTCCTTTTTTAAAATAAAAAAATTCAGAGCTTATTTCTTTCTACAACATTAGAACAAAATATCCAAGATTAATCTGATTTTTTATTATATTAATTTTTTTTTTTTTTTTTTTTTTTTTCAGAAAATCTTCCACTTTCCAAACTCAGAATTGGCCTTTGTTTTCCTTGAAAACTTCTAAGATCAATCTCAACATTTCTGAGGCTTTTGGCAGAAATGTATTCTTCCTTTTTTTCCTCTTTCTTTCTGCAATGGCCCTGCACGCTGTCCTGTGCAGATTTATAACATCCTCGAACTGGATCGAGGACCGGCGCATCATCATGGCGCCTGCTTGTTTCATCTAGTGGCCCTGACAGCAGAGGACACAAGATGTTTACATCCAGAGAAACAATCTGTGAAAACCACGTGACCATTGCCTCATCACCGCCCTCCCCTCCCCTCCCTGTTCTGCCTCCCGTCATCCTCTTCTCCAGCACGGAGACAGCGGCGGTGTCTGTGCGCCTTTAAGAGCCGCATATCCTGCTTCCCCCTCTGCGCTCTGATTCTCCATCGCCGCTCCGCGAGGCCGACCGGGGGAACATTATCAGCAGAATAAGCCGCGGAGATGTCCTCCAGCTCGGCGTTCAACGAGGAGAAGGGGGGCTCCTCCAGCGTCGGGGAGCCTGAATATGGCCACGATCCGGCGAGCGGTGGGATCTTCTCCTCGGACTACAAGCGGTACGTCTCGGCTTGAAGCGGGTTACTGGAAGCGGCTGTCGGGCTTTCAGCTTAAGCCGCGGGGGGGGGGGGGGGGGGGGGGGGGGGGGTTGGGGGGTTAGGGTCGCGTACGTGTAGTTTGAGAACATGTGCTTCAAACGTAAAAAGGGGGAGAAAAAGAAACAGCAGACGGAAGTGTTGTAACCCGGAGGCCCGCGTCAGGAGCGAGCGGCTCGCGCGGCTGAATGTGGCCGTGATTTGAGGCTTTTGGCGGCCTTTTCCCCTCAATCTTTCCCCCCTCGCTTTGTCTGCCTCCAAAACAAAGACGTCGGCGTTGGTTTGATCGGGTGTTGAGGTCTTTTTGTTGTTGTTTTTGTACCGAGACGGGATGCCGGAGGCCCCGTCGGGAGGGGACGTGAGCTCAGGCCTCGGCTTTTCAGCACCACCCCTGCTGGACAGCGGCAGCAGCTCCACGCTCGACCCCTGGGCAAGAAAAACGCCAAGGCTGCACACATGCCGCGCTGGGAACGAGTCGTAAACGACACAACACCGCTTCTCCCCGCGTCCTCAGTGACGCCTCGCAAACGTCTTCACGCCTCTCCAAAGTCCTCCCAAGTTCAATCGATCTCTGCATCGATTCGATCTCGGATCGAAGCAAAAGTAGCGCGCAATTCTGAAAAAAGAGAAGCATGCAAAGTGTTGCTGTCACTTCTGTCCAGTCCACATATACTTTCAAAACAGCAAGATAAAGTCCAGCGCCACCAGTTAGGGCTGCAGCCAGCAATTGTTTTTGCATTCAACTACAAAATTATCAATCTTTTTTTTCTTCTTCTTTTTAATTACCACACTGCAGGTTTTTTATTTAACCGTGTAAGATTTTCGAATAGGCTATATTAAAATACAAATAATTCAGTTCCCCTTTCAGATCATTTGGAGCTAAACTGGTGACTAATTTTAAGTGTAACTGAGGACAGTGCTTCTATTTTATTTATTTATTTTTTTTTAAACAATTTCATTCAGGCGAACACAAAACTGCCATTTTATAAGTTCTGGCCTGAACATATCTAAATGTACAGTTTTGGTCTGATTACTGCTCTGAGTATGTTGTTAATATGATTGATGTAATTACTAAATTTGTTGGTGATTATTTCAAGAACCAATTAATTGCGATCAATCGGATTAATCGCGATTAATTACGATTAATCGGATTAATCGTTTCAGCAACAGCAGAATTAGATTACTAGTACAACATATGATGCTTTGAGCATCCCCAGGTTTAAGATTATGGCCAAAACCCATAACCTCAAACCGGGACTCTGCCATCCACACACATTGACAGAGTATTAAGTCTCGATAGGACAGCTGTTCAAGAAGCAGTTTTGGACTTTATGGCAACATTTTAAGTGTAAAACTTGAATTAAATTGTCCTGCCTGCAGTTTGCCACAAGCCATTCAAGAGGTACGGCGCACTTAAAGAAGGCGCTGCGGTCAACAAGAGTGAAACTGATCTTTGTCAACTACAACTATGTGTGGTGGAAAACTAACGCTGCCCGCAACACCTCGAACACACCGTCCCAAACCTGAGACGAAATTTGGCATGTGTGTGGTTAGGAAGACCTTCTCAAAGTCCCGGTCTAAATCCAGATGAGAACCTTTTGCGAGATTTAAAAAGATGGTGGCTCGTTGATGCTTTCCAGCCAATCTGGCTCAGTTTGAGTTTTTTTTATTTAATCTATAATTTCAATCTCTGGATACGCAGAAGTTGAAAGTTTTATATTTTCGTTTCATGAGAAGCTGTCAACACCGACCATCATTTTCCTTCCGCTTTGTGTGAAACTGTGCGCCTTGTGTTGGTATATTTACATTGAAGTTTGTAACTGTTGCAAGCCACTGAATAACAAAAAAAACCACTGGATTTCCTGCTTCTGGTTTAAAAGGTGCAGGGGACCAAACAAATGTAGCTCCAAATGTGTTGCTTTAGAAGAGATGTAACTCAAGTCCAGATTGTAGGGCAAGAAAAAATATTTTCAGAAAACGAGAAGAAAAAGAAAAAAATACCATCATTTATTTGTAAGAGATGCTTTTTAAAGTTTTTGTCGTAGTTGTGATTAATAGAAAAGCCTTTTAGCACAAGGATTTGAAAATCCAATTCATCCATGTAATTTACTGGATTAGATGTTGAATTAGACGTTTAACTAAAAGTCTAGTTACTCTTTGGACTATATCAAGCGAATCTTCTTTCCTGTATTTTCTGCAAACTCTCACATAGCTCAGTTTGGCCCTCCTTGTGTCGTTTTGTGACCCAAAACTTAATTCAAACTTCAGATATTTTTGACATGGGTTCAAACGCGCATCCTTTGCTATTTGTGTAATTCACCAGCAGAGGGAGCTCTTTGAGTGGATGCTGAAGTTTCTAGCAGTCATCCTTGACGTTTGGTTTTTACTGACGCTTTCGATCAACGTTTATTAAAATGTGAGTCATTAGAAAAGGTTTTGAGCTTGGGTTCCAATCCAGTGACTTCTTCCCAGTTTGGGTTGAGTGTTTGCCATGTTGAATGATGTTCTTGTAAATGTGGTTTTTTGTTGATAAAGTTGGTTGAAGCTTTTATTTTCAAACCCAGTGGTGAGGGCAGGTGGCTTGACCTTCAAATACTAAAAGCAGTAGATGACTTGCTAAATGATGGAGGAGTGCTCTTCAACTTGACTTTTTTATTTTTATATTTAATAAGTTGGGTCCATCTGCAGCTCTTGTCATAGTGTTAAAGGGCTAAAATTAGAGCTCTGTTGCATCGCTGTATGACAGCTGAAAATTTCTAAAACCAACAGAAAATGTACATTTGTATGGAAGCCCATTTTTGCCATGAAAGAAAAAAAAGCTCAACAGGGAGTCATATTTATGAGTTTTGAAGTCCAAACTGTGAGAGAAAAGGTCATAATTTTGACTTTCAAAGTACTAATCGTGTAGAAATTCATAATTGTTAGATTCAACGCCATGATTATGAAATGCTTGAGATAGCCTCCTTACTTTTTATCTCATAATTATCCTTTTTTTTGAGTTCATAATCATGACTTTGAAAATAGAAATTGTGACTTTTATTTCAATAAATGTTATTTTAAAACTTATATTTATGACTTTATGTGCTTTTATTTTGTTCTATCGCGGCAGAAATGGCCTTCCATACAAACAGGAGCCTAGAAAAAAATAATTCGTATAGTAACAGAAAACAAATTTAGTTACTATCCAGTATATGCCCACTGTATGTGTCCAATCAATTTTTAATAGTAAATAATATTTACCGTACTTTGTAGAAATTACTCTACTATGCTCTTACACACAGTCTTTAAAATGTGCTTTTAGCATATAAAAAATGTATTGTTTTGTTGAAAAACACCCCTCTATCTTGATCACCTGTCACCTTTTAATACTCTTCTACAAATAACAGGAAGTCAGAAATGTTTCTGACATCAGGTGGATTTATCAGACCCTGCCGCTAGAATAACACTGAAAGTATAAATATGCAGACTGCCTTCATTTCATTTCCAATTCCGAAGATGAATTGAAAGCCAAAAGCCGTAGAGACAGACAATGGGTGTTCTCATGTTATAAGACGGGACTATATTGGGAAAACATGAGCTCATAATATTATTAACTAATAAACAAACCCATATTCTCCTCAGCTTCTTTTCTCTTCCGTTGTTTGGATCCTCTCTATGCTTTCTGTGGGGTTTTGAATATCCCTCACTATGATCTGTGTCAGAGGAGAACATTTAGGGAATTCAATGCCTCTAACCATATATAATGTTGGCATGCAAGGCTGCAAGGAATAATAATAAGTCAGAAGAGCACTTTTTTTTTGTCCTGAGGAAAAACTACGGTAGAGAAAAAACAAACCAAACAATGTAAACTTACCTAAATTTATAAGAACAAATCGGGGGGGAAATGATGTCAGCATTCTTTCAAGACAGGATCTCTTAACCTACCACTGTACTTGTGCTTCATTTACTGTTAGAAATATTCACGTCTTTTGTCAAACAAATTGTGCTTCAAGGTACAGTACAACCGCATTATGCCACTTTATAGCACTTTTTACTAAAGTTACTTTCAGTTGTTATAAACTTGCTACATATATGTGTATATCAACAATGACTTAAGGAAAATGTAATTTTCTAATTTAAGGCCTTGAAATTGGGCTTGTGTCTCTTTAAGAAACTCCCGTTCTTTCTGAAACTCCGCCTTCGAGAAGTCGTCACAACATGGCTCCTCTATTAAAATCCCCCAAATGAATATAAACATCCGACCCAAACTGAGCGCCTCTTCATTTCGAGGCCTGGTGGAAAAAGGAAAGTGGCATTGATGACCGATTTTCATCTTCTTCGGCTACAAAGCAAACTTAAAAGAAAAACAACAAAAAAACTGAGATGGTAACTCAGACAGGAACCATCAGAAGGTTTGCTCAAACTGAGGCATGTTTGTTACTTAGCGGTGCGAGTGTTTGGATCCTGCTTGTTTCACTTTAACAGAACTGGGCTTCTGTTATTGTTCTCAAGCAAACAGCTGCCGGCACAAACAGTGCAGCGTGGCCATCAGTGGGACATTATTCCTCTCCTTGAACTCCTGAAATACGGTGTGGCTAACAGGCGCGTCTCCACTGAGAACCCAGCAGGAGATGGATATTAATTATCCGACTTCTGGACATACGGCCCTTTAATAATTCATGGAGGTCTTGTTGGAGTACGTGTCTTTGGAGAGAGCTTAGCCCTCTTTCATGTAGATGTGATGCCACTGCACTGCAGCCGAAATAAAATACAATCAACTCTTGATTAAAAGGATTTCAATCAGAGCCGGCAGGAGGAACTACTGTTTTCAGATTCTTATGTGTATATATATTAGGGATGCAAGATATTGAATGGAATAAAAGATATCTGTGCCAACAAACCTCGAGTCGATCAGAGTGCATTAATAAACACAAATAATGATATTTTCCCTGACCTCAATGCATTTAAAGGGAGAAGTTGATCAAAACAAGAAGAAAATTTCACCTCAATTAAAGAGCAGCTCACAACACAATAGCTGATCATACTGGACATGTGATTGTCGAAGCAGTAGCTAAAGTGATTTTAGTGGGAAGTGGGACTGGTGGCTTCAAAGCTCTGAGCTGTCGGACTGATTTATTGCAGATGCAGCAGCGGCGCATCGCGGGTTAAAGGAGGGGGCAGAATTAACAACATGTCAACACATCCCAGCTGATCTGTTCACAGATGACAGGGCGACCATATGCGAACTGCGCTTCAAGGCAGCTTCTTTCTTTTTTCTTCGTTTTTTTTGGTTCGAGCCGGGAGGAAACGAGAGGGAGAGGGAACGAAATAGAGAGAGACAGAGAGACAGAGACAGAGAGAGAGAGAGAAACAGAGAGAGAGAGAGAGAGAGAAACAGAGAGAGAGAGAGAAACAGAGAGAGAGAGAGAAACAGAGAGAGAGAGAGAGACAGAGAGAGAGAGAGAAACAGAGAGAGAGAGAAACAGAGAAAGAGAGAGAGAGAGAGAGAGAAACAGAGAGAGAGAGGGACGTTTTCATCACGACACCGCCAAGAAAGCTGAGTCATTTAAGCCGAGGTAATAAATAAATAAATAAATCAGGGCCGTTCAGGATATATTTTTTAAAAATGAATGAGATAGCAGAGGTTTATTTAAAAAAAAAAGAAAAGAAAAATGTAAATAAATTAGGAATATCTATACAAATAATGATAAATAAAAAAACAGAAATGTTGCGAAGAGAGAAATGCCTGTTTTGCAAGTGAAGAGGAGGTGACAGCGTGGCAAAGTGAACAAGAGAGATAATGGCATTACGGGAGACCTTGGTGTGTGTGGGGGGCGGGGGGCGTTGTGCGTGTGCGTGGGTGTCTGTGTGCGTGTGTGTGCGCGCGTGCAGAGAGGCTGGTGCTGCAACAGGAACCACATGAGCAGGGAGGAGCCGCGCGAGGAGAGATAAAAGTCCACGCCCCTCCCTGCCGAGCCGAGCATCCATTTACAGAGCAGCTGATGTTGCTGCTGCTGCTGCTCTGAACAGAAGGGAATAATAGTTTTTAAAAAAGAGGCACTGAGTTTGCTGTTGAGCTCGAGTTGAACCGGTGAGCAGAGAAGAGTTGGACGCATTCAGGACATTTTGGAAGGATCTTTTTCTCTTTTCTTTCTTTTTATTGTGCCAACTGGATGTGTCTGACCCCAGACGAACTACTCAAGGAGGATCTTTGAGCAATTCCCAGTAAAAAAAAAAAAAAGAAGAAAGTGCTGCAGCCTTTCTCTACAGTTCTACAGGTTGAAATTCACATTCTATTAATTAATTTTCCTTAAAGATGACCACTATGCAGAGGTTGCTCCAGCTGCCCGTGAATGCCGTGAACATTGTGAAGACGGTGCAGAGTCAGGTCCAGGGCCAGGAGGAGGACAAGAGCCCCGTGTTGAGCCCCGACAGCGGGCAGCAGACTTGGTACAGTGCCCTCCAGCCGGATGAGCTGCGCCACCTCCGGTCTGGGGGCACTGGGGGCGGCGGAGGAGGTGGTGGAGGCGGAGGAGACCAGGAGGAACGAGGCTCACAGGAGGACGGAGGTGGAAGCTTCCAAAGTCAGCCCCTGCGGTACGATCACTCACACCTGCTGGTGGTGCTCGCCTCTTCAGGTCTACCGGCGCCTCATAGCCAAAGCAGATGACACTGAAAGAAACTCCATGACCGCTTGGTTGCACTTTATATTCTACGAGGGTTTTTTTTCTTCTTCCATTGATCGGTCAGAATCTTTGTTTTCACATGTTTTGCAGGGACGACATCTGGATAGTCTTCTTACCCAGTTCTTAAACTTTCTGTGACAAGTACCAAATCAGTAAATAGCAAAAGTTTTTAACTAGGTATCAGGGTTTACCAAAGCTAAACTGTGTTAGTCCTTTTCTATTATTTAAAGGGGCAGTATTATGTGTTTTCCAGGCACATAGTGCCACTTTATTGCAGAGTCAAGTAACTGAGCTATCAAACTTTTACCTTCAGTTGTTTTAAAAATACTATATATACCAAATATCACTTTAAAGAAATTTGACTTGTCATTCAACGTCTTGAAATTGGGCCTCTGTCTCTTTAAAAACTCCTGCTGTTTCTGAAGCTCCGCCTTCAGGAAGTCATCACAACATATCTCCTCTGTTATCCCTTTAACAATGTTTTTATCAGCGTTTCGCTGATCTGATTAGCATCTCCTCTGTTAGCCCAGCAGATGCTCAGTTCCACCAGGTGTTTGCTAAGTGTTCCTGGCTAGTCTGAAGGAGTTGAGTGGGGGAGTCGCGACGAAGGGCTGATCTGTAATGCGCTGCGAAATGTCTGCATCTGTCGATATTGGTCGTTTTATAAACATATCCGTATTGGTCCAATAAATAATTTCGGGTTTAAATATTAGCCAATATTTAGTTCCATCTTGTTGTCATGTTTCTGGAAGAGAAGTGGAGGAAGATCGTCTTAAAAACCGGTGTCTGTCTGGTCATGTGATAGTGATGCAGAAAAAAAGGATTGTGGGGAGTTTAGCTGAAGCAGAGACGGTTTGTTTAAGATGTGAAAAAGGTAGTGAAATAGTGATGCTATATGACTTATCTGTAAATCACGGTTTTCAGCAATGACGCAATTTGAAATTCGGACGTAGATCTCGGCCCAAGTTTCCACAACGCTGGGTCCCTAATGTTTTACAGACGCTGCAAATTGTTAAGCTAATGTCTGTGGAGTAGCTAACCGAAAGCTGACTGCAGGAGCAGACAACCCGACTAATTCATCAGCTAATATTAGCTTGAATGCAGAGCAAAATGGTAAAAAATTGAAATTTCCGATCTTACCGGTGGAAAGAAAATAATCAGAGATCTACTGATACTCTATTGTCCACGTTGGACATTTCTCATCATCCTCAACAAGAATCCAATGTGGCTGCCTCATGTTTAAAACAGTGAAAACTGAAGTAATAAACTGTTTATTTGACCTTCTGACAGTTTGTTAGACTCTGTACTGCATAAACCATATTAGTGAACTTGGTGAGCAGTTCAGTTTCTGCTGGGCGTTCTTCAGATGTCCTCCACTATACCTTTAGTAGCTTCTTTTCCAGGCAAATATCAGTTTGCTCAAATGCATCCCTTTGACTCTTTATCAGAAAGATTAGCTTTGAATTTGCATGGGAATGGTTGTTCCAACTCCCATTGAAGGCACCACACTTAAAACCAGTGGCACTTGTACCACACAGTCTGAGAACCATAAAGGTTCTTGCTTCAGCTGAAGTTGCTCTTTAAGCTGAAACTGTTGCATCTGCAGATGGCTTCCTTAAACAAAACGCTGGACGCTGACACAAAGCGGAATTAGCTACTCGTCCACAGGAACCTAAAGAAAACAAAATCAGGTGAAAGAATCGCTCTTCAACCTTCGTGTATTTTGGAGGGGATGAACAGCCTTTTCAATTGGCTGTTTTTGAAAAGCCGAGGCTGCTGCAAGGAGTTTGTCCTCAGAATCGCTGGCGCCTAATCGCCAGTTCCGTGTTTATAGCTGCCACCTTCGGTCAACTTGTTTCAAAATGTCATGAAATCAGAGCATCACTTTCGGAGCTGGCCTCGATCCGTCACTCTCGTTCCTGGCCCTTCCGAATCGTAAGGGCCGCAGCCCCCCTCCGTCGTTCACTTGAAGCCGATTCTGATGAATTCCCTTTCTTATCGTCTCCTTTTCATGTCGCCGCTGTCGCTTCCCGGGGCAGCAAGCCGACACCACGCCTGACGTGCCGCCTTACCTTCATGGATACCGTCCAGCTGATCTCTTGGCTTCTTGTCCCGGGTAACCGGAGCGGCCGCGCGCTCCGTTGGGCCGCAGCAGGTTAAATAATTCACAGGTGTTGTAAATTCAGCTGTCACTGGGCAGGGAGCAGCAAAAAATAAAGAAATAAAGAAATAAATCTAGTGAAATTGGAGAAGTAATGTCGGTGTTGAGTTTCTGGAGAGATGGAAAACGGGTTTTGTAAAAAAAAAGAAAAAAGAAAGAAAAGAAAAACGTCATATATCCCAGCATTCTCGACTGATGGCAAACATGTCTGCTGTCAGTCATCTCTATCAGGTTGTGCTTTGCACGTTTGGCGTCCACTGCTACAAACTTTTCGATCTACTTCGACGTAATTAAACATTTCCGTGTTTAATTTTAATTAGGCTTTCGTGGGCTTGTTTGCCACGTGTATCCCTGTCACATTATTAATTAGAGAGGCCGATTAGGATGCTTTATCATCGTAAGCCGTGAAAAGCAAATCAAGCCTTCCAGCCTTCTCTCCTGTTGCATGCTGGGATGCAAGAACATGAAAAGGATTTCCCGAATTTTCGGATTAACTCCTCCCTGTGGTATCCAACCCGTAATCAGGTTGCATTATGAGGCTTGCTCTGTTCCTGGTTGGAATATTGATGTCGATGTTTATGACCCTAATCACATGGCCGTGAGACTTTAATGATTTCCTGTTTATTTCTCTGCTAATAGCTTTTGTTATGAGGTTCTAATCAGGATTCCCCTCCACCAGATACTGATTTGAGTAATTTAAGAATAGAATTTATTTTTTTTATTTTCAATTAAGTTGGATTTTACTTTGAAATCAAATGCACTGAATTTGCTTGAGTTTCTGACTTGCACCGTACCCACACTGTAAAAAAGGAACCTCAGGGGTTATCACATTAACAAAAGAATATCATGTACTGTTAACTAAATAATTGCATGTTTGAGCCAAAAACATGATACAATCATGTTGCATAAACAAGATATTCCACAACTTCAACGTTTATAAAATTGAATCATGTTGAGCGAACATGATTCATTATAGTCAGACCCTATGCTGAAGACCACGAGTGAGATCACGCGATATCACGCAAGTTCACGCAAGATTACGGGAAATCACGGGATATCACGCGAGAATACGCGAGACAATCGGTTTTTTCTCGCAAATGGAATAAAATGTATTCAAGGTGAGATAACGTGATTCAATTACGTCAGCTAGATCTTCCGCCAAAAAAAAAAGAACGTCGGGGCGTATTACATTAACAAAAAAATATCATGTACCTTTCACACAATAATGTTGGGTTTGAAGCGAAAACGTGATAAAATCATGTTGGATAAACAAGATATTCCACGACTTCACATTTATAAAATTGAATCATGTTGAGCTAACATGATTCATTATAGTTAGACTGATGTTGTGCTGACGACAACGAGTGAGATCACGGGATATCACGCGAGAACACGCGAGACAATCGGTTTTTTCTCTCAACTGAACTAACGTGATTGAATGACGTTATCTCAACTTGAATACATCTAATTCCTCAAGCTCCCAGGCCTCTACCAGAGGCCTGGGAGCTTGAGGGTATTGCGCAGTATCTTGGCTGTGCCAAGACATATATATATATATATATATACATATATATATATATATTTTTTTTTTTATTAGATTAACTTTGACAAATATTGATATTGAATAAAATAAAATAAAACATATATATATATATATATATATATATATATATATATATATATATATATATATATATATATATATATATATATATGTTTGTTTTTTTTAAAAAACATATATATATGTTTTTTTTTTATTTTATTCAATATCAATATTTGTCAAAGTTAATCTAATAAAAAAAAAACACAGTGACGTCAGTTCCAAAGCGCTATTGTGTCAGACTCATCTCCCGCTGAAGAGGATCCAGCGACATCAAGAGATTACGGAAAATCACGCGAGATAACTGGCTTGCACCTTGTTGGGTTTTTTCAAGGGCAGAGGGGAGATTCCTGGCGTGCATCTACTTAATTTGAAGAAGGTAAGAGTCAAACTATTTTCATCTAAATCCATATAAAAATATGTAACTTAAAATTTCTCTACCATTTGCACCATTTTCTACTTGTTCCATACTTGTGTCACATTATTTCATGTTCTGTAGATTAAGTCGGTTAGGTTAAGGCAGATAGCATTTTGTTTACATTTATCGCCGCACCATGTTAGGTACATTTTGTGCGAAAAAAGTCTGCAGAGCCATATGTAGTGTAAGGGTCACAAAGCTGCTGCCAGAGACACAAATGGACCCCGGAAATGTCACAGTTTTGTTCCTCCTGAGCTCCCTGGAGGTTTAGTGGATTTTTAACACACTGATCTAACATCAGTCTATTTCTAACTATTTTAATTCTATTTCAGTAATGTTACTATGGAGGTAAATGTAGATACACACACACACACTTTGGTACCTTTCTATCATCATCGAGATTCTTAATTAATTATGGTATAAAAAGTCCTACATTTCAGTCGGTGAAACCTGCAGAAAGCATTGCTTTCTGAGCTTTGTTAAATGTTCCTAAAATACCTGTTAGTTATGGATTTCTAGTATATTTTGTCAGGCTAAAACTCTCAATGGATTATCCATTATTACAGACTTGAGCTTTCTATTTTTTTTCTTTAAAATACATATTCCTCTGCTGTAAAGATGTTGGGGTTTTTTGGACTCTTCTTTGTTGTCCCCAAATAATTGTAGCTCAGAAACAATATTGAAGTTCATTGGTTTAATTTTGAAATGTTGATGTTTTTTGTGTTGATTGTTTGTGCTCATTTTGACCTTTGTTACTATTGCTTTCTACCATGTTCAATTCACCATTGTTCTGCACATATGTGCTTGCATACAAGTGTCCAGTGGTTATATTCATGAGGCATTCAAGGGACTTGTACTAAAAGATACAACTCAGTTCAGTATGAATTGCATATTTTAATGGCTGATAATATATCTGATCTCTTTCAGAACATCACCTGATCACCTGTCTGTAATCCACCTGCGTAAGTACTGGTCAAGGGGCTCATCGGCTATCAAGTTATAGATTTCAGTGGCTAATAGTAAGTTTTGCCAGATCTAAAGTGACTGAATGTAGTGTTAGAGAGCTTATAGAGCTAGAGTTCAGCTAAACATTTATTTGGCCAGTCTGTTTTATTTGTCTTTATTTGCGTGGGGATGTGGAAATGTAAGGAGTGTAGTCTCTCTCTGTCTCGTAGATATGACCTGTTAAAACATTTTACACTTAAACACCGGCATATGCGACGTTATCCATGCCCACACATAGACTGTCCATGTACTTGTAAGACATGGAATGCTTTGCATATTCATTTAAGTAGAAGGATATAGACTGTGTTGACCATTCTGTACTTTTCACATATTTCTTTGGTGATATATTCATGTCTTTATTTAAACCTCTAACAGCTTCAGTTAGATGTTTAAATGAGATGTTAAACTCCATTTTAGTCATGGCATAATGAAGGGATACTAACAATTTTAAATATCTTTCAAACAGACTGCAAGCCACTGATCACTTTTGTTGTCACTTCCTTTGAATGCAGCTATGTTTTCAAGTGTGTGAACTTATACTGCTGGAGTTTTGAGATTGTTCTCATTGTTTTTTGATCTGCATATTTAGGAAGACACTGCTTAGGTCAGACGAGAGTGCATCCTCAAAGGTCTGTGTGTGTACCTAAATGAAGATCCAGAGAAGCTGGTGAGGGAGTACATGGTATGTTAAATTCTCTTTGTGTTTACAATAGAACTCCTAATAGTTGTTAAAATACTTTCACCAACTAAGGTCCATGAGTGACTCAATCAATGTCAGTCTTAATTTATTTATTTAATTACATGTGAATTGTCTCTCCCCCAATACCCTTCCCTAACTCCCTTAGGACGTTGATGAATGCGCAGAAATGGCCAAAGCCGAGGCTGTCCTCGGAATCGTCATTTGAGCAGAGGGTGCAGAGGCTGCCGATGCACATCTGGATGTTGGGATTGTCCTGGAGGAGGTGGAAGTTATGAACAGCTTGGGCAGTGTATCTTCTGCAATAGTGATGCTGCTGGGACTAATCTATGCACTAAACTTGAGCTACCCTCAAGTTTAGTGCGTTCAGCACTCAACTTGCTCAGTAACTCAAGCATACCTTTGAAGTAATACAGGAAATAATAATGAAATTGGATGGAAAGAACTTATCAAAGAAAGCACAAGTTCTCAATATGAAACTCGCCGCTCAGTTGAGTAAAGTTTCATATGGAAAATGAGTGTTTAAAGTCTGCAGTAGAAAAGATTTATATTGTTACAGTTCTCTAAGTTGAGCAACTATACTGACATGTTTTATGTTGTAAAGAATTGGCTGGGAAATGAAACTGTAACCTTTTTGTAGTTGTTTTTTTATTTCAATGTCCAACTCAGCTGTGTTTTGTGCTGTGTAAAAAAACGATGTATAACAATTCTGAAAATACAATTGTGTTGTACCTTTTCTAATTGTTGAGTGTTCTTCCTACACTTTCACCTAGTGCTATCTTAAAATGCTTGATTAACACTTGAAAATATGTCTTTGAATTAACGTCATGAAATAATGGAAAGGATTTCCACACGATTAACTAGCTGTCTTTTAGCATGAAGCATATTTGTTGAGCTAACTTGCTTTTAGTGAGTTGGACCTACTGAATCAGGTAGTGTGAAGGTACCACTGTAAAATAAGGTGGTTTCAACTAGATTTATATCATCTTAATGAAGTCACATCAATGATTTGGTCCTAAACATTGCAGATTAGTTGGGCGGGCTGTATTGCATTACACTGGGTCACGCTATAGTAACTGAGTTAAAGGAACCTTTAAAACATATGTTGAGCCAACACATTTCATTTGAATTTGAATAACCTTAATGAATGGAGTTGAGCCAACTCATTTGATTTACAATCATCCATTGCCTTACCATAATTCTGGTTAAGCCAACATATTTGGTTTAAATTAGAACAACCTTAATGAATTATGTTTTGCCAACTCATTTTATTTATATAAGAATAACCACAATATATTACGTTGAGCCAACATGTTTGATTTAGAATCACCCATTGAATCACCATTGTAACAAGTTGAGCCAACACATTTGCTTTACATTGGAATAATCTTAATAAATTAGGTTTACCTAACACATTTGCTTTAAATAGGAGTAACACAAGTACATGGTGCTGAAATAAAGCAAAGTAATCAGGTGGAAATCCTTTCCATAATTTTTTTATGTTCATCCAATGACTTATTTTTTTCAGTGCAGACTGGACTCTTCATGTACAGTTTTCGGTAAGCTGCAGTCTTGCTGCTGATATTTTAATGCAGAAAACTTGCGTTTTGTGCTACAGGTTGGCATCTTCGCTTTCTGTTGGGATGTGACTTGTTGATGTCTCTTCACCTGACATATTACAACGCAAATTTCCAGGTGACTGTGGACTAAACATTCACCAACAGATTTTGCAGCACATTGCTTTGAAAGTAATAACAGGTGCTAGCGAGTGTTTCAGCTTTTCTCTTTCACCTATTAACCATTTAAAGTTTAAATATCGAGGCAATCCCCTCATAACTTTTGCTGTTTTTCAGTGAATAAACGTTGTTGATTCATTTTGTCATCCTTAAAAGGTCTCAAGTTCGTGTATCTAAAAATTAAGGCCCTAAAGTGTCTTATGTTCATCTTAAAAAGTGTATTTTTAAGATTTGTGGTTTGTCGCAATATCTCATAGCCCAGTGGATTTTGTTATGGTGTCAAAAAGGCCTATTCAGGAACAAAGACCTTCATTTTTGATGTCGTCTTAAGCTGAAAAGCCAGGCGACCGTGACGACCCTCGCTTTACTTAATCGAGGCTCAACAGTCGAGTCCTTCACTCTTGAACTGATGCATGCGGATAAACAAACAAAACAAAACCCAGCTAAGACGTTGTTTTGATTGCATCGTTGTCATCACTTGCAGAAATACTCATCCTTCAGCTGACGCCACAGGCAGCGAACCGTTCCAGAACCGGCTCAGCAGAACAAATATCGTTAGAATAGTTCTGAATACCGAAGCCGTGGGGAGAGGATCTGTGCTCCGCTAACCAGGATTAGATTCACCCATTTTCATGTCCTCTGAATGTTTTGGGGGAGCTAAATTTGTCACGTCATATTGAAAATGTTCTCTCTCTTTTTTAGCCACAGCCTCAGTTCAAGGCTCTTATCTAAAAATACCCTTCACTGTTTTTTGTTTTATCTTTTCTTTTTTTTATGAGTTTTGAAGGGTTTAGTGTTTGAAGTGCCTGACAGAAGGAACCACTGTACACGATTATAACGCTGTGATGCTGGGGACACGTTGAAGCAGCAGAGACGTCGCACTGGTTTGCACCTCCAGCTCAGCGTGAAGTGGTGACGATCTGCAGCGGCCACGTCCTCACAGGTCTCCACTCGCTGATGTCACGCCACTGGAGCAGATGGGGCTGTATTGAATAACCCATCGCTCCCCCTCCCAGCTCAGAAGTCAGACGAAATTCAAAGATCCTGGCTTCGGATTGATCATTTCGTCTGAATAGTTATTTCTATCTTCGCTCTAAAAAGGAGAGGAAGGAAGAAGAAGAGCTGTTAGAATGTGACCATTTCATGTCTGTTCCAGATGCTTTATCTATGAATGCAAGAAGGCTCAGACACATTATTTTTCGTTCTGTATGAACATTATTTTATATTTGACAAAGGTTACGCACTCCGCCTGGATTAATAGCGCAGAATTTATTTTTTTTTTTTTTTGTGCATGTGTGTTTGTGGTTTTTGATTGAGCACAAATATTTACATTCGCGTTGAGGGGAAAGCATGTGCTTCCATCCTCCATCTGGCACCTGCAGTATAGCAGCATGAATCAAAGCTTTCTCTGCAGGGAGGCAGGAAATCACTTAACCACATTTTGTTGCATCCTTGGGAACCGATTGGGGTGGGGTGGACTCAACGAAAGCGACTGAACAGATCGGGGGGCAGGGGGTTTTCTGCTCAGTAAAACCGTCTGCAAGTTATCTACTGTGAGAGTTTGAAACATCTGAGCGCTTATCGGTAAAGCAGACAAACCCTGGGATACAGTCATCCATTTGTGTTTTCCTTGCTCATGCTGTCAGCAAGCGGCAGCCTTTGTGTGACCGCTGTTTGCCTTTTTTCCCGCCCAGCAGGTGTGGCAGAAGCCACCAGAGTTGTTTGATGCAGCTCTTATGGCTGCAGGGTGGAGCAGTCGCTCAGGGGTACTTGTGTTTTTTTGCGGGAGGGGGGTTGTTCTTGTCGTGCCTGACAGAAATGAAAGATAGAAATGTGTGAGGGGTCTTCAGATTAGGGATGCAAACAATTAACCCGCTAATATCGTTTGTATAGATTAGAATTAGTTTCAACTGATTCAAGAAAGACCTTTTTTTTAAGTACTGTAGTTTGGGGGCCACCCAGCAGAGGGCGCCGCTGGTCATCCATAAGGGGAGCCAGCTGACACAGGAACAAATATGGCGGGAGAATGGGAAAGAGAAACGGTCCACACAGAGTCCGGTTAGGGAGGTAAGATGTACTGCAAGCGGTTAAGTTTCACCTGAGTTGCGGCCAACCAAATGGTGGAGCAGTGACAACTTGTCAACCAAAAACTACTGAGGTGCTGCAAAAAATAGGGTTGAAAAGTAGCAGCTTGATGAAAAACCCCCCAAAACAAAACATTGCGCTTTTAAGTATGGTTGTTTTTCAGGAATGTTGCACTTCATGCCCTAAAGATTCAATGACCAACCACAGACTGTACTAATACTTTTAAACATTAAGTACTAGTTAAAGTGGCAAGTGTTTTTTACACATAGCTTGACAGAAGAAAAAATAATCCATCAGTGAAATTTGTGACTTTTTTCATCCATATTAAGGAATTATTGATTTAAAACAAGGTTCAATTTCTTGCCGTTGTGTTGTAAATACAGCTATTTCCCCAGTTTAGTACAGGGGGGGAAGTAGGAATCAACTGTGGATATGAAACAGTTCATATCTGCTTTTGTTAACTATAACCACATACTGGACAACTGGGCATCAATCACCCTGACTATTTGTTAATCTGGATTAACACTTTACTAAAGCAAACCGTTTTCTTCTACAAAACCATCAGGAGTCAACAAAAAGTCAACATTTTCTCAGGGATTATGCGGCTCTGCTCTCGCCTGCTGCAGTATCACAGGTTTATGTAGTTTGCAAACCAAATTTCTCACTTCAAAGGGAAACCTTTCTAGGTCACACTAAGACATTGCGAAATATCCTGAGCCGTCAATCCAAAGTTAAAAACGAGCCTGAAAACGAGAGCATTTCTCGCGCTCTTTTGACATAAAGCTGTGCTGTGAGCTAACCCTGCATGTTTCCTCCTCACAGGCATGACGACTTGAAGGAGATGCTGGACAGCAACAAAGACTCCCTGAAGCTGGAGGCAATGAAGCGGATTGTGGCTGTGAGTGGGTTTAATGTTTACTTTGGAATTTTGCGGATCAGCAATTTTGGGTGTGTGATGTGAAAAAAAAAAGTGCGCTGTCATTACGAGAGGTGGATGCAAGCCAAATATCACCAACATATCGATACCGCGTCGGTTTCAGATCAATGCTCGATACTTTAGCTTCAGATTCCCTCTTGAAATTTTTAACATTTATTTCCGTATTGTAGTTTCTCAGTTCTACTTCAAAAAAAAAATTGTTTTGATCAAATTCTTAATGTTTTGCATGTCATTTATTTATAAAAGAAAATGCACACAAATCACGCCAAAGTATTTTGTAAACTTTATCCCAATTCTGGCCTGGCTTTGAATGACATAATTCAAAGGGAAAAAAAACAAAAAAATATCTTAAGATGAGAAGTTTGAGAATATATCAAACTTAAAAAGAAAAAAGTGTCATATCAGTATCGGTATTGGTATTGGCGATGTGGGCCCTGTATTTACTTGATATTGTATCGATACCAAAATGTGCTGTATCACCCTCCTCTAATTCCTACCGTTGCATTGACTGGCAATGTTCTTGGTCTTTTGGAGCAGTAAGACAGCGGTCGGCTGTCACGATGTAACTAAGATGTTAACAGATCCAAACTGTGCAGTCAGATGTTAATAATTCATGATCTGAGTCAGTTTTCCTTAATCTGAAACGCCACACCCATCTGTTCACTCATCACCACTGCAGGAAGATGAAAGTACGTTAGCAAGCATCAACAGAGACATCATGGAAAAATAAACAAATTTTGTTTGCTTTTCCATATTTATATTTTTTTCTTGTTAGTGTTTGTGGATGTAATTCGGGATGGGGAGATTTTGAGTTTTTTCTGCAATAACAAAGGTTGCTCTACTGCTGTCAATCACATGGATCCAGATCCAGAACGTTGAATGTGATTTGAAGAGCTCCCAATGAGCCAATGGCATCAATCTAGTGCTTATGCTAACAGAAACGGTCTAACAGTTTTTATATGTACTGCACTTTGTCCTGTTTCTTAAAAAGGGTTTAATCCTTTCAAATTCTTGTTCTCTCTCCAGATGATCGCCCGTGGTAAAAATGCATCAGACCTCTTCCCAGCTGTGGTGAAAAATGTGGCGTGTAAAAACATTGAGGTAGGTTGTGCTAGTTTGGCCTCTGTTTTCTTTGGTTTGTGTTGAAAAAGAAAGAGGCTCTTTGTATCTCGTTTTTTCATCTTTAATTTTCCAGGCTCGCGAGTTTCTGCTTCTTCCGTCATCGTGTTTTAGAAAGACTCCCGGTGCTTTGATTTTATCTCAGTGGATTCAGTTTGCGGCTTTCCTTTCCAAGTTTGCCTGAACGGTTTGCTTCCATCTTCCTTCCTGCTGATTTCAGGTGAAGAAGCTGGTCTATGTTTACTTGGTGCGTTACGCCGAGGAGCAGCAAGACCTCGCCCTGCTCTCAATTTCTACCTTCCAGCGTGGCTTAAAGGTACCTTCGATGTTCCTGTCATGTTGACAGGATGCTGTGAGCGTGAACTAGCCACATACATCATTTAGCGATGTTTTTTGTTGTTTGTGGCGTTTTCCCATCCAGGACATTTTTTGTAGCTGAAATGTGTAAACAAAAGCATTAAAAAGGGAATAAGTATATTGATATATGGGTCTTCAGCAGTTGAGCCAATGTAATGCTTTTTAAAACCTGAAGCATAACGGGAACGGTGTGGGTCTTAATGTGGAGCCTTGATGTTCCCCGTGACTAAGTGGGGAAGCAGTGGAGAAGTAGTTCCTTTGTCATGATTTTCCCTGTTCCTGTCCTTGTTCTGGATCCAAATTGAACAATACGCATCACATTTTTAAAGGGTACCTATTATGCAGAATTCACTCTGTTTCACGTTTTTGGTGCCCATTTACATCTCAACTGCTTCTAGAAACATCGAAGTCCAAGCCAATTTATGGCAATAAGTTCATGATTTTTGGTGTCTAGAAAATTAGCCATTTCCAAAACTTGCTTATCTAACAACCCAAGCGGAGCTCCAGCTGGTTTTAGCGCTGCATGTGCTGTACAATGGCTGCTGAAAAAGACAAGATCTTGGCTATTGACTTATTATCCAGAAACCACTTGCTGCATTCCAGTTTGCTGTGCAGGAAGCTCTCCTTCTGCTTTTCAAACATGTGCGGTTGTATAATTGCCATCTGTTTACAGCCATGTAAACGTTGGGTGGGTAGAAGCAGCTTGTTTGGGTTCAAAGTGACAGGAGGCTCTAAAACAGGTCATTATGAAAGAAACTCTGAGGATTAAAGTTGCACAAAGTAATAAAAATAATGACTTTGTGCAAAAAAATGTAACGAACATGCTCTGTATAAACCATAAGCCGACCCTAATCTGCTGAAGGAAGCATAATAGGTAACATTTAAAGAATCAGGAAAACTAAATTAACATTGAAGGGTGGTTAGCACCTTTAACACTTGAGCAATCTTAAATAAATTCCTGATCTCATGAATAGCACTATTTTAATTGAACTGATGTTGCCACAAACGTCTTTAAATGACAGGATCCCAATCAGCTCATCAGAGCCAGCGCCCTGCGAGTTCTGTCCAGCATACGAGTTACAATCATCGTCCCCATTATGATGCTGGCCATCAAAGAAGCTGCTTCAGACATGTCTCCATACGTCAGGAAGACCGCTGCCCACGCCATCCCCAAGCTCTACAGGTACGCCCGGAGAAACAATCATGAATCAAACCTCGTTAGTGTGGGAAGACAGAAACCGGCTGCTGAGCCGCCGACGAAATCCATTCGTGGTTTTTACACTTCAGCCAGATTCGGTCGATACGGGAAGTTTCTCACTAACCATTGTTGTCTTTTTTTTCTCGTCTTAGTTTGGACCCTGAACAAAAAGACCAGCTCATAGAAGTCATAGAGAAACTCCTGGCAGACAAAACCACGGTAAGCGTTTGGTTTTCTGCCTTGTTTGTTTTGTTGGACATTTGTGCTCAGCTCCCACAAATAGATAGAAATAAAGAAGAGAACAAAAAAAAAAACTCTTGTTTTAGCAAATCCAAGCAAAACACTTGATCGCAGATTCTAGCCGGACGACTTTCTGGTCAGTCGGTGTTCAGGAAAGTAATCGTAACGCAATCAGCTGCCGCCTGACTCACAATGTGCTCCAGCTGGTGGCAGGAAGTGTCGTCATGGCGTTCGAAGAGGTGTGTCCGGAGCGCATCGACCTGATCCACAAGAACTACAGGAAGCTGTGCAACCTGCTTATCGATGTGGAGGAGTGGGGCCAGGTCGTCATCATCAACATGTTGACCCGCTACGCCAGGACCCAGTTCCTCAACCCAAACATCAACGTGAGTAAGAAAACAGACACGTGAGGAATTTTGAACCTCAATTTTCACTTCTCGTTGATTCTTTTTTAGTTTTGACTTAAAGAAAATCTATTTTACAATTTATGGTTACCTCTATTGATCATTTCTCTAAGCTTATTACATTTTTTGGTCCTAATATAATCAGGTCGACAATGAAAAGCTGAAAAATTTGTGAAATGTTTTTATTTTAGTATGCTGGACTGAGAGACTATTGGTTATTCTGATGAATAATTGCATTTTGAAAAATTGGCGCTTTTTGCATCTACGATCCCTTGATAAACTATTTGCTTTCTTTCACATGCAGTCTGCTTTAGTATCATAAAAATATCAAAGATAACCAAAGAAAATAGAACAGAGTTAAAAGAAAAAGTGAGATAAAAATGTTGTCCAAACAAACCTGGCTCTAAATAAATTAATAATAGTAATTGCCCCTTTGTTACTTAATGCATTCTCACTACTGTTATGTAACAATGTAACACATTACAGATTTTATTCCAAAGGTCAGTTACTTTCAGCCCATTTCGGACAACAGGAAATGGGCTAGTCAAAAGAAAACAGCATTACTCATATTTATGAAGTCACAATGTCACATCTCAGGCTGAAAAATGAATTCCTAGATATTGAAATGCTTGATTGTTGGCACCAAAACAGTGCAACAACTACTTAATAGGTTTTGGATCTTTTTTTCCCCTCTTAATAAATAATTTTGAAAATGTCATTTTGTGGGGGGTTTTGTGTAACAAAAAAATCTAAAGAAATCAGTCAGGAAATGAGTTTTTTCCTGTTATCTTTCAATGCTTAGTTTATCATTTTTGACAGCTGACCACAAACGCACTCCCCACTCACTGCAGGAGTCTCTGCTGGAGGAGGGAGGAGGCGGAGAGAAAACCTTCTACGGCTCGGATGAAGACGAGGATGAGGACGAGGAGGAGAAGGAGAAGAAAGCAGAGGCGGCCGCCTTGGCCAAGAGGAAGCCCTACGTGATGGACCCCGACCACCGGCTGCTGCTGAGGAACACCAAGCCGCTGCTGCAGAGCCGGAACGCAGCCGTGAGACACACGCTGCGCACACGCTGCACACACGCTGCACACACACTGCACACACGCTGCACACACGCTGCACGTTAGCATAAAGCAGGCCAGACCTTAAGCATCGCTCTGGAGTCATGGTACAAACCCTGAATGCCCACTATCTGCAGTATGTAGCTGTTATGAACAGTACAGTTTTATTGTTTCCATTGTTGTTGAAGTATAATATGAGATAATCTGTGAAAAAAAAATTTGCTTCTTTGCCTCCTCTTTGTCAGTTAAACCTGGGTATATGCTGCTCACCCCTATGCTAGGCTACAGCTAGTTTAGCAGAACCTGCATTGAATGCTAAGGCTGATTAGCATAGCCACTGATGACTGCAGTTGTTCAGATTTTCAGCAACGATGAGTTGTTTCTTTCCCAATATTACAATGAGCAGCACATACACAGGGATGATTGACAGCTCTAGAGCCCTCCTCCTTGCTCTGATTGGTTGTTTCTGGCTGGGAACGCTGCATTTCTGCCAATGACGGTAGAAGTTCGATTTCATTCACCTATAAGCTGTCTCATGTTTTGCTGTCACGACATGGTGACAATTTTAACAAGTATGTGAAAAACATGTTTTTTATGATAAAAGTTACATACTGCATATTTAAAGTGAATTATCACGTTGTCAATAATTCACCACAAAAGCATCTTTAAGGTCTTTGAGGAGGTCATTCAATCTGAGATTATTTTTATTCAAAGAACTTGTGAACAATTTGCATAGTTGGATGGAACATGATGAACATGTTTTCATCTCTTTTTTTCCCCCCTGCAGCTCTTTGTAATTGTTATTCCTTCAGTTCCCACATCTTTGCTGTACTCCACTGCTTCCAGCTACAGGAGGCACCATTTATTGTAAATGCTTCCCAGCTGCTAATGGCTAATGATGTTAAGGATTAGCTCATTGACATTCACCTCATAGAAATTTAATTCCCAAGCAGACTTCCAGTAATACACACAAAGTGTTGTCACACGCTGTTGCTGCGCATGCAGCTTACGACCGCAGTAATGGAGCTTTAAATTGTTTCCAACATTCTGATCGACTGTATTGTGTTGAAGCAAAACATGAAAACAAACGGCGGCATTTTTAATAAATGCTCTGCCAGATTATTTGCTCTCTGCTGTAGTCTGAGCGCAGTAAATGGAGAACAGAACCGTATTTGTCTCTCATCCTTGTTTAACACATTGGCTTTGTGAACACAAACACATTCCACATCTGCACTGCAACACAAGGCTGTAAATAAAAATAAAAAAAACAGAGATGGATCATAATTATAATGAAGGAAATTAACCGGCTGACAATTGACAGTGGCAAATTATTATAAAAGGCTTGTTGTAGTCCACTGAAGCCTTATTGATTGATTGATTTTTTTCCTAAGACAAATATGCAAATTCCAGGTGGTGATGGCTGTGGCCCAGTTGTATTTCCACCTGGCCCCAAAAGCAGAAGTTGGCGTGATTGCCAAAGCGTTGGTCCGCCTGCTGAGGAGCCACAGGTGAGCTTTCTGTATTTCTCCTTTCAGAACGATCTAAAAGTAGTCAAGCTGGTCGTTGGCAGTCGCTTCTTATAAATAAACATCACAATTCAAGACCATTCCCAACCAAGAGTTTTTATGTATTTTATTGGGAACAATGCAAAGTAGTCCTAATTATTAAGTGAAAGGAAATGTGTTTTTTTTTTAAAAGTAAATGTTCAGTGAATTTGTTTTGTAAAACCACATTGTTTGAAAATTGCAGCTGCAACTTTTCTGGGCCGTGTCTCCACCAGAAAAAGACTAAAAGTTCTGTTCGTTGTAAAGTCGTATTCCATAAAGAGCCTTTTTGAATTGACCATTTTACCTCATGGATATGCTCCCATCTAAACCAGCGGTGTTCAAGCATTTCTGCCACACGGGCAAAATGACAAAACCTGAAGCCCTCGAGCACCATTAAAAAAGGATTTTTTCTCTTTTAATAAAAATAGAAAAATAATTTTATAGGTTTTTTTTGTTGTTTTTTTATTTGTTTTTTTTTTTTTATCCGCTTACCAAGAACTAAATATGCAACATTTTAACAAAATGAACAAAGTAGTTACACCCATGGATGTGCACAGATAGACACTAAGAGGTGCGAAAGCTCCTTCCTTCTTTTCATCATCTTTATTTTTATATATTTTTACTTTTTTTGTATTTCTGGATTTTAAAGCCCCACAACATGGACATATTCTGTGCCGTTGCTCCGATATACTTTATTCTGCTTTTGCCAATTTATTAAAGAAACCAAACTGCAGAATGGTGGACAAGATGAAAGATCAACTCCAGACTTCATATGACTATTTATGTGAAATCGGTATATAGACGCCATGTTTAATCTGCGCCAGTAGGAAATTTCACACTACTAAAGACAGCCAGTGTTGCCATGTGGGAATATTGTGTTTAATGGTGAGCTGGACTTTATTTAGGTACATCTGAATAAAAAGGGACTGAACCAAATTTACCAAATTTAAAAAGATTTAAGGCGCACGAATGCGTTTGCAAGTCACTGTAAAAAAAACCTGACTCATGGAGAACACAATGAAAGTCTCAATGAGGGAAAGTAAAGCTTTAATAACGCCACAAAGCCCTGTGACGCTGTAAACAACGGCAGTAGGACAAAGACAGGGAGGGAGAATAAATCTGTTAGGTCCTAAAGCAGAAAACGGATATTAAACAAGGGGACTCAGTGAAGCTGAAGTAAACACGAAAGCATAAACCAGAGAGATGACAGCTCAGCACCTCTGGGCTGCACGTCCTGTAGCCTGTCAAGCCTCTTATTAAACAAGTGGCTCTGCTCTGTGTTTAATGGAATCATCATTCAAACAGCAGCATCTCTCCATGTGTCAGAAAATCACTGAACTGGGCAATAAGTTTTATTAAGCTCCGTCCTGTGGAGCGTGGTGTGCCTCAGGTTTCACTGCAACTTGTAGAGGGATTAAATAAAGGTTCTTACCAGAAAAGATACAAAAGTACATATTTAAAGTTCAGAGATGGACTGGATATTTTTATGGTGCTCTGGTCTTTCTGTTTTTTTCTTCTTGTCCTTGACATAAATACATTTAAAGACAGATTTTAACCAATACAGGAGTGCCACACTCATTTTCATTTTGGGCCAAATAAGAAATCTGAATGTTCTTAAAGGGCCGGTTGCTCCAGAATGTGTTGATAAAACCCATTAAATTGTTCAAACATCTCTACATCTGTTTGTTTCAGCATTCAGTAAGCGGTGCTTTACATAAAATAATATTGACCATCTTTTCACACTGATTCCGTATCCAGGATCACAGATTTTGTGGCGCTAATTTAGAAAAATTTGTTAGGATTTTTTTTTACAATTCATCTGCTAACGTATAAAGTTAAATATGACTTTTTATTAATCGCTGCATTGATCACGGACTATTGCTTGACATTAATTAAGGCCGAGGCAGCAGTCACTTACACTCAATGTTTATGGCCAGTTTTGAGAAATTTCAGTAAAATCAACAAAAAATGTGGTTATTTATTGATTTTGTGTGAATTTTGCAAATTTGTGAAAAATTGGAAGGACTTATTGACGCAATTTAGAGTTCTGAGGGCCACATAAAAGGCCTTGAGTTTGATACGTGTGCAAGACAGAGTCCCAGTGCAATTCTTCATCAAATGCAGATGCTTAAAAACTCTGAGGGTTTAAAGTACATCTGATATTTTGTCCCAACTGGAGTTCCTACTGGTGCAGACTTGTTTCTATAGATATATCTGCTATGACACTTAAAGCTCACAAAAATCTCAAATCTTGACAATTGTGAGCTTTTTGCTATCATGCTATGCTAATGTTAGCTTGTTTTGTTTTGATAAGACTTATTGATATTCGGAATAAAAGCATATTTTAAGTGCATTTCCAGTGAAGTGTAAGTGGGCTAAATTTGCATGAAGAAAAGGTTTTTATCGTGCTTGACAAACTTTCCTAGAAAGTCCAGTTTGTTTGGGTCGGTGTGAAACGCGCAACTCAAAGTAAATCCGGGCACATGTTTGGAAGCAGACTGTAGCGCAGAGCATTCTGGGTAAATACAACCCAAACAAACACGTTAGAAGGTTGTGATCTTTATAGGCTAAAATCTAACGCATTTTGTGAAAATGTGTCAGATTTTGTTCACATTTTGTGAAAAAGGAAGTTGCGCTCAGTGTCTTCTTCAGAGGTTTTTTGTCTTGCTTACATCAGTGGTTCTTGGTACAGCGCCCCCCACAGGTGAGGACATAAACAGGTTTGAATCAGTTCATTAGAAGGAAAGTGAACCACACCAACTGAAAAAGTAACAAATGTTAAAGTTTTGATCCCCAATTGAACCGATTCTACCGGACGTGTGAAAACGTCCTCAGACAGACTTGTTCTGAAAGTCATCCAATTTAACGGCTGCTGTTTCACAGTTCTGTCTGGGTGAAAACAGAAAGTGTGACTCGTTGTAAAAGGTGAAAAATGTAAAACCCAGATTTGATCAATGAACGAAGTGTGTGTGGGCGAGGCACGGGGATTGCATCCAGTATAGGTTAAATGTCATTTTATTGGTGCAATAAAAATCGAAGTTCAGAGCCTCCATACGCAGACTGATGTATTTAATATTTCCTCTGTGTATTTGTTTAGGAGAGATATTTGATTTACCTGTTGATGTACAGCACATGCTGCTTCAATCAAGAGTAGCTCATGATGTAGCAGAGATTATGGATTAACTAAACAGGTTATATGGTTGCACAGCACTTACAGTGTTTACAGTAGCATTATTTGATTAACTTAAACACCGAGTTTACTGATAAGCAACTTTGTTTCTCACCAAGCCATAAAGATGCACTCCAATATTTTGACCTGCCAACTACTTTCTAGTTAATATAGACACGGGAGAAGAAAACTATGCACTTTATTATTTTTCTGTGAAAAAATAAGCAAGCAGATTAGTTTGCAAAATATATTGAAAACATAAAAGAGAAATAATAAAAGCTTGGGTGTTTAATCGTTTAAATAGAGAGATTTTACCGTTTACAGTGGCTGACGTCATTTTTTTGTATGTGAAAGGAGCAGATGATGGAAATGAACAAAGAACTGAACAGAGTCTCTCACTCTGTTCACACTTATCTAGTCCACATGAATTAACGGTTAAAATAATAAATTCAGGCATGAAGAAGAGGCTAAATACACAGGGTTCTTTCATTTTGAAATGTATTTTAAATGTGTTTCTTGCCTCTCCAGTAGTTGGCGCCCTGTGCAGTATCAGACCTACAAACTAACACAGAAATGTTTGATCCTAATTTAATCTAAGTTTTTTCTATATTGTAAACTCTGTTGCATTTCCTACATACACAACTCACAATAAAGTGTTCAGATATTGGGATTTTATGATTTTATGTTAATTTCTAGTTAGTTAGCCCTGCTAACTAATTAGCAGTTAGCTACTTAACTAATTACTACTAAGTGCTAAGCTAGGTTTATCTCTGCTAACTAATTAGCCAACTGATCCATAGCTAATCCAAACATTAGCAATGCTAATTGGCTAAGTAGCATTGCTAATGTTTATTAACTGTGGATGTCCAGTGTGGTAACTTCAGTGATTTAGTCCAGAAAGACACCTTGAAGTAATTGGACGTTGTAATCTGAAAGACCTCCATCAGTTCCTTCCATCTCTCTTTTCTTCCATCAGTGAAGTCCAGTACGTCGTTCTTCAGAATGTGGCCACCATGACCATTAAAAGGCGGGTAAGTTACACTTGTTAGATTATGCTAAGCCTGTCTTTGTTTTGCATTTTAAATTCAAAGATTTATGCGGAGTTTTTTCGGTGTGTGTTTGTGTATGTGTATTGCAGGGCATGTTCGAACCATACCTGAAGAGTTTCTACATCCGCTCCACGGACCCGACCCAGATCAAAATCCTTAAGGTTTCTCTCTGTTCTGTTCTGTCCAACCCGCTAAACCCAGAAGGTTTATTAGAACTTCACCGACATCGTCTTGTTTTTCACAGCTGGAGGTTCTCACCAATCTGGCCAACGAGACAAACATTTCCACTATTCTCAGGGAGTTTCAGGTCATGTCGAATTAAATGTGCTTTATACTAATTCCTCAGTTCTGTTGACCTATACTGTGAACAGAAACACAACAATAACAAACGTGTTTATGTGTTTCTGACAGACATACATTAAAAGCATGGATAAAGATTTCGTGGCTGCAACAATTCAGGCTATCGGCCGTTGCGCTACTAACATCGGAGAAGTGAGAGACACGTGTTTGAACGGCCTGGTGCAGCTGCTGTCTAACCGAGATGGTAAGAGTAGAGCCAGCTTTAAAATTGGTAAATATTTTGTAGAAAACGGGATAGGTGCATGAAATAATATTTTATTTTAATCGGCTCTATTTATGAAAAACCAAAAGACAGAGCAAAAAAACAAAAAGCTAATAATATTGATCCAAAGTAAATACATTAGATACTCTCCTATTAAGGGTTGGTAGATGAGTATTAGTAAGTAAGTCACCTCTGGTCTGATTCCTTTTCCGGGATGCTAAGGTAGTTGATGAGGGTCTGAACTGTAACACACTGCACTTTCACAAACTGATGCAAATGTTTGACTCGTCTTCTCGTACAGAGCTGGTGGTGGCGGAGTCGGTGGTCGTCATCAAGAAGTTGCTCCAGATGCAGCCAGAGAAGCACAGTGACATCATCAAGCACATGGCGAAACTAACAGACAACATCCAGGTGAGGCGCTGCTCCTTCACGTTTCCGCCTCCATGGCTAGGAGTCCTGCAGACGCCACAAACAGAGGTAGGTCTCACGGTCTGGCGCGCTCCCTCAGGTCCCGATGGCACGAGCCAGTATTCTGTGGCTGATTGGAGAATACTGCGAGCACGTGCCAAAGATCGCGCCGGACGTCTTGAGGAAGATGGCCAAGTCGTTCACCAACGAGGAAGACATCGTCAAGCTGCAGATCCTAAATCTGGCCGCCAAGCTCTACCTCACCAATTCCAAACAGGTATGCAGCTCAAGGTTTCCTCTAACAACATATGGACTAAATCCTCTACATATGTGAGACCAGAATTAGTCCAACTTTATCCATTAATAGTATGGAAAGCTACAGAAAAGTTCTGAATGGGTATGCAAAAAGAAAACAGAATGTGGACAAATGTTGGCCTTTTCATGCCGGGGGATTTCCACGGTCAGCTGTCCTCGTCCTCTGCGTCGTTTTTCTCCCACAGACTAAATTGCTGACGCAGTACGTTCTCAACTTGGCCAAGTACGACCAGAACTACGACATCCGTGATCGGGCCCGCTTTATTCGGCAGCTCATCGTGCCCACGGAGAAGAGTGGGGCCCTCAGCAAGTACGCCAAGAAGCTCTTCCTGGCTCTGAAACCTGCACCCGTCCTCGAGTCTCCGTTCAAAGGTACGGCAGGATGAAAGTCCTGCACTCAGACCGTCGTCGCTTTGATTTTCCTCTGAGCCGAATTATTTTTCCAAATATAGGATTTATTTTGTGTTTAGAGATCTAAAGCTCTTTAAGAATGTCTAATGGTTTTAATGCAGATGGTAATCTCTTCATAAAACCCACTGATTCCGCAAATGGAAAAAAAATAAAAATCATGACAGTCAAAACAAATTTAGTTGATATGCGAACATAATCAGTTCTTAATTGCAGCAGACTTCCCATTAGCATCATACAGTCAGATCTACGCACTATTAGGGTTTCATTCAGAGACGATTGGTTGGATCAATTCGATTAATTGTGATCTTATTCGAGGGAGTTGAATTACTTGTTTGTTTGCATATTTTAATATATTTCTAAGATTGTTAGAAAGTTTTAAGCAGCTAAACAAAAAATTTTATTCGATTAATCATCAGAATAATCAATAGAATAATTGATTACCAATCTAATCTTTAGTTGCAGCCCTAATTTTACAGCAAAATAAGATCCATAAATTTCTTTTAAAGTTCCTTTTGACTCAGGACTTGACTGGCATGAGGTCAAAGGCGCTGTGTTCATCTAGGTTTTAAATGACTGACTCCATGTTATAAACTCGAAACACTGAAGCAAGATTTTAAGCCTGATCATCTCAGGTTTCTCAGATTGCAGATTTCGTCCCCCTGTACTTTCTACTTTGTGTTTTTGCAGATAGAGACCACTTCCAGCTGGGTTCGCTTTCCCACCTGCTGAACGCCAAGGCCGGGGGCTACCAGGAGCTGCCCGACTGGCCCGAAAGCGCCCCCGACCCCTCCGTGCGCAACGTGGAGGTGAAGGAGTCTGTGCGTGCAGTGGAAACAGTAACATGCAGAGACACAGGGGGCCCCCAGGGGCCCCTACAGACGGAGGGGAGCGAGGGCTGCTCCTTCGCCAGAGCAGTGCCTCAGAGGGGCTGGACACCAGAGCTTCCCATCCAAAATAATCTCAACTCCAATATATCATGGATTCCTCATCCATTCATTTACAGCCCATTACCATTAACACACATCCTTCTGGTCGCCGTTAACTACCCTGATGGATGTTGCTTCACGGCTTTCCCTCCACTGAGAAGAACGAGTCACACAAAGAAAAGAGGATTGTTTTCTTGTGGATGAGAGAAAGTCGTTGCAATGAAGTTTTGCATTCAGACGCATCTGGAAAACAGTGTGTGGTAGCAAGCTCCTCTCATCCTCTCTGCTGCACTCGCTTCTGCTGGGCAGCAGCTCCTCGGCCCGTCCACATCGTTTCTCACAGCCGTTTGAGCCACATCGTGTTACGGAGGGGGAGCAGGCTTTGGTTCTGACCTGAGACCAACAGCGTTGTTCTCATTTGCATATTTATTTATTTATTATGTCGCCACAGATAGGTGCGGGCTTTTCTGCACCTCTGCTCTCCACATTACCAGTTTCTCTGGTGCTTTCTCTCGCATTTCATGATACAAACTGCAAGAACAGCAGGACAGGAAATTTGATCCATTTTGAAACGATTCAAAAGAGTGCATTACCGCAGGTAGGCAGCCGATGCCTAATTACAAACCACTAGGGGAACATTGCATTTAATTTGACATTAGATGAAGCTATTTCCTAAATTAATCATCAGCAGTTTCACAAAAATAGTGATTTCAACTGTCTAATAGAAAGCTCAGTCTTACCAGTTCTGACCAAAGTCTCTCCTCTTCCTCTCCATCCCATCCCAGTTGGTACTGCAGTGTGTTTCAAATGGACGTAGAATCAAGTGATCTGAAGGCTTGATTCTACCACCACATACTGTGTTTTTGTCTGATAGTGAAACCAGGAACCTGCCATTGATGAGCTCATGAGTGCAAATAACTTACATTATTTTTTGCAACAGGACAGAGAAGATGACAAAGAAATGTTGGTTATTTGGCTTTAGAGTGGATTCTATTGCTGTTTTTCCATAGATCTTGTCATTGAAGGAAACAGCATGTGTAAGCAGAAACCTTTTTATTCCACGTTTCTGCTGGTCTTCACAAAGATCACACAGCTCAGCTAGCTCAAAAGCTGAGCTAGGATGAGTGAGCTAGTCTGAACCTCAGCCAAAGGTCGGCCATGTGCCTTTAATATCTTGTATGAACACTCTAAAACTATCCACTAAAATAAAAATAAAAAAATGAAAGCATCTGTCCATAACAAACAAAACCCTCTGGTCAGAGTCAGATTGAAATACAGTGCCTTCAGAAACATTGCATCTAGGCGTTCCTAAATACGGCGATGACAAAAATGGTGAGGCGTTTTGTGCGGCCCTTCAATTGCCGTTATCGATACGAAAATTTTCTTTCTCCTCTGCCAAAAACTCACAGAATACATTAAGATATTGTTGATGTTCTTATTTTGATCTCGTCAGAATTTGTATTGTATAAAAATAAAAAAAAAAAAGATCTAAAATTTGTGTCCTCACGTTTTAGCTAAACGGCTGAAACAAAGTAAAACATCAGTAAGATTTTTGATGTTCAGAAGGCCCTGAAGGCTCGGTTTTGACCGGCTCTGTCTCCCTCTGCGCTCCGCATCCCGTCCTCAGACGGAGGAAGTCATAACCACCGGAGAGGGGCGGATCGGCCT
Organism: Poeciliopsis prolifica; assembly: GCF_027474105.1. Lineage (NCBI taxonomy): Eukaryota > Metazoa > Chordata > Actinopteri > Cyprinodontiformes > Poeciliidae > Poeciliopsis > Poeciliopsis prolifica. Next base: position 21,735,482 of record NW_026562376.1, read on the forward strand.
GCTGGGAGACTGGCGAGAGGTGCCCCGCCTGCAGAGTGTCAGAGTGCAGTGGTTTTGGTTCTGATGGCCGCTCCCTCTCTTTTCCTTCAGATTTCACTCTTACTCTTTTTTTTCTCTGCTGAGCGTCGGCGAAACTGGAGTCATGTGCTACTCAAAAGTTTGCCCACGATTAAGATTTTTCTTAATCGTACAGAATTTCTGTCTGTTTTATAAGTGAACGCTGAAATTCTTATAATTTAAAAAACATTTAAAAAAAAGAACCAGATCTCAACATTTGGTCAAAGACACATCGCTGAAAATAGAAATGGCATCAAATTTTCTAGCATGTTCTAGATTTACAGTAATCTTGATTTGAAGGCATTATTGTGCACTGCAAAGACAATCTTACATTTTTTTGTCTTGTTTCTAGCGCAAATATTTTAGTACACTTGAAATAAGATGAAGGTAATTTAAAGGGTTTTTCAAAAATGTGCTAGTTCCAGGAGCAGATTATTTGACGTAATATGAGATTGGAAAGAAAGTTTAACATTCTGCTGGTGGAGCTAATACTTTTTAAAATAAATACCAAGGAATTATTTACATTAAACAAGCTCCTATATCTTACTGATTTTTTAAATTTTTTTATGTAGTAAGACATTTGCACTTTAACTAGACCAAAAATACTTGGTGAGATTTTGTGTTGGTGTGTTCTTCATTTTGCTGTATCCTCCAGACTCCATGATGGATTCTCTCACCTGTCATCCCAATATGCAGAGGACAGTTTGAATTAAGTCCAGAGTTGTAGCTAAATGATGGAGTGACATTACTAATCATCATTCATTTGCTGTTTTTGATAGCTGCTACAGTGAGACTCTTTACTTTGACTAAACCTGTCACCAAGGACCTATTAGTTCTCTAAATGACTTCTGGTTTTAAGCTTGCATGGCGAACATGAAGTCGGGGAGATGACACGCTGTTAGCAGAACATCAAACACACAGGGTTTATATTTTCACACACACTTTGTTCCTGTTTCCTCTGCTGCTCCATCTTCAAAGTTGTGGTGTTTTGTTTTTTAACGTGTGGCGTTGCTTGATGTGATCTCACTCCAACCTCCTCAGTCTTCACTCATTCATCGCTGTGCCTCTGCCTCTCCTCATGATTTCATTGTTCACTAACATGTCTTGTTTTGTTGTTGATGGTTTGATTGTGAGTGTGCGCGCGGCGCCGTTCACACGTATCACAAACTCTGGTCAAGATGTGTAAAAAAAAAAACAACCTTGAAATTAGATCACCTTTTATTGCTGTTGCATAATCTTACACTAAGATGTTCAGACAAAAGCTTTGACTTCAGCAAGTATTTGGTAGTGAGAAGCAATTTGTGTTACATAATTCCTTTTGTTGTAAATTACCATTGCTTTTGGAAAACCCTCTTTGCCAACAAAACTTAGTCTTTTTCTGCGGCCCTTCACAAGATACAGTTGATTTTGTATCTGAGAAACTTCTGTGTTGAGTTTTGATCATCATCCTGGTGACAGAATCAATGATGAATCCATGATGAATCAATGATGAATCAATAATGATGGCAGATTAACAATTTTCCCAAAACGTTCCGTTGTTCATCCACCATTAGCAATATGAAGGCATCTGCTGTCAGCATTGATTAGTGGCTATGCTAACTAGCGTTAGCATCCCTGAGCACTCATTAATCGCTGCGCCTGTGCCTGAGAGACTAATCAGAAAAGTGTAAGCATTGCGTACGTGAGAGTGATTGACAGTCCCAAGACCCTCTTCTTTGCTCTGATTGGTTCTTTTTGACCAATCCGTGTATTGAGGCATTAAGCAGCGTAGCTCTATTTGTTTTTCTTTTAATTTTGTCTCTCATATTGTTCTCTCACAAGACAGTTTTAGCAAATACGTAAAAAAAAAAAACCCAAACATATTGTTTAATAAGAGCCAGATACTTTAAATGTTTTCTTATCGTTCCCATTTTGCAAAAGCATGAAAACAAAAGGGCCTTTATGTTCAGAAAAACAGAAATTGACTTTAACACATCTGAGACGCTTTGATCAACTTAAAAATTAAAGCTAAAATGAGATTTTATGTGGATTGTTGTTAAACTGACGTGACGAGAAAACCAACCGAAACACCAACAAAATGTGATTTTATTTTAAGGCTATTGCACATCTTCAGCAGCCTGGGTCAAAATGCGTATGGAGGGCTCAGCGCATTAATATGAAGTTATATTAGAGTGTAAAATCATCATCTAGTCGCTCCATGTTACTCAGTAGATGCTGTGATGATAATTTCCAAAGTAGTGATGAAATTCAGGGTTTACTTCCAGTCTGAGTTTCCAACTTGTTTACACCTCTTTATATATAAATATATATATATCCCCTGCCTTTCTCTTGCTTTAAAACAAACAGAACATTTCCTTCCTTCTTCCTCATCTCCATCCCTACTCTCTCTCTCTCTTTTCGTTTTTTTGGTTCTTTTCCACATCTGCCAGGTTTTTGCGCTGCTCGAAAGAGTCACAACACTGACGAGCGTGAGTCCGTTTAGCGGCGACAAGCCACAACTACTTCCTTCAGCCCGAAACCCACGTAGCCGCGAAAATCAAACCCCGAGTGCTTCTTCTCACCCTGCCTTATTATTACGTAGTTGCTGTTCTGTGCTTAGCTGAGCCGAAGCCACCTGAAACACAGCTCCCCTTTCTCCCTCCTCCTCACCATTACAGAAGTGATTCAGAGTTCTGACTGTCTGCGCTACCTCGTCAGATTTTCCTACCGCAGCACGGATAGACGGCCAGGTCCATCCGTCCGCGCTGCTGTCATGTTTACGAAGCAGAAAACCGCAGCAGGTTGTGTTCATGTTGAAGTGGAAGCTCAGGAGTTTATACTAAGCTTGGCACTGGAACAATTTACATATCACATCCTTCATCTGATCATCCGACCCGTTTGAGATTAAAGGCTGTAGATGTGTGCACTAATCCTTTCACAAGAATATCCTTACCTGTTAAAAACATATCTCCAATACAAAGGTGTTGTTAAACATAAAACAGTATCAGACGAGGAAAACACGTTTTTGCTGGAATTGAATTAAACACAGACCGACTCAGATCACCGATTCATCGTATGACAGACTGTCCAACGCAGCCACAGTGTGTCCACTGAACTGCGCAGGTCATTGTGTCGATGAAAAGGTCGGAGATGATCAATATACACTAACATTACATGACTATTACACAGCTTGAATCCCACAGAGTATCGCTGACATCTACTTAGCGAAGTTTGATAATAAAAAGAGTTTAATTAAACTAAAATATTTTTAAAATATAGGGACAAAATAGCCCACAAAACAACGTATTTTGTCCTGATTAACCGCCAAACCATGACTTGTTTACAGTAGTAACTAAAGCCATTTCTAAGCTGCCTGTCATGTGAAGTGGAAACATGAAGCAAAACAGCAGCTCAATGAAAGCCAGGTGTGAAATTAATGAAATAAAGCTGACTGTCGTCTTCGACGAAACAAAACTCATGAAACAAAACTTCCACAGGTGGGACGTATGTCAAGGAAATCTGCTGAGTAAGCAGATTTCGCATGACCACGAGGTAGGACGGATTTACGGGTAGCACAGATGAACAGAACCCCGGCTCGTCAGGCATGTCGAGACGCGTTAGAAGGAGTGATTTTGAAACCAGGAGATGTCCGCGGTCATTACCGAAGATCTCCGGTCAATGAGCGCGGACAGGGAGAGAGCAGATTGCTTTCTCTGGGAAGAAAAACAGAAAGGGTAGGAGGGTAAGTCCTGAAAGACATCACTTCTGATAATGAAAACGCTCCCTGTATTGAAAGAAAGCCATTTATGCAACTTGGTCATGAAGGCATCACCTGGTGCTCGTCTCATTTGGCATAAAGAAGCATCCGGATTGAATTCATTTTCTTTCTTTCTTTTTTTTTTTTCTCGCAGGAAGACGTAAAATACGTCGGCGTATTAAGGCCACGCTAGGAAAATGAAATATATAAAAGTACGAGAATGAAGCTATAATACTACGAGAATAACGTCATAGTATTACGAGAATAGATCTGCTGTGACTTTATTCTCATTATATTTTTCCGAACTATTTCATCGTCGTTTTATTATGACTTTATTCTCATGCTTATATTTTTAATTTTTCTAACTATGGCCATAATACTCAGTCGTAGTAAAAGCAGCAGCAGCCTCAGAAATTTGCACAGGGGTGGCCAGACCAACCTATTAATTTGATTAATTTATTTGCTGTCTTGTTGAAAAAAGATGACTCTATGTACCTTTCTACAAGCTGAACATGATTCTCTAGAGGGAGGGGGCCAGCATTTTTCAAAAGGGGGCCATGGCCCCCCAGGTCCCTCCCTCGGGGGCCCCACTGTGTAAAAGCAGATCAGCAGCAGCGATGGATGGCTTCATTTGGCTGCATCACGCCCAGGCAGAGGCATTCATGGCCATGCTCCTCTGCCCACATCTGGGCTTTTTCTTTGCTGAGGGTTATTTCTTTTATTATTATTATTATTTATTTATTTTTTGTTCCCGTCCACTGTGGCTGAAATAAAAACTCACCGGGCTCCGTTTCTGTCCGCCAGGTGCCCGAATGGACCAAATGCAGCAGCCGGGAGAAGAGGAAGGAGAAGAAAGTTGAGAAGCCGTTCTACTCCGACTCAGAGGGCGAGTCCGGCCCGACCGAGTCTGCTGACAGCGGTAACCTTTAACCTCAGCCTGGCGTCGTGACGCCTTTTATCAAAACGGACGTTGGTGGATCTGCTGTGAGTCGAGGACATTGCTGAGCTAAAGTCTGTGCAGGGAGCACAGACAGGTCAGAGGTTACAAAACAATGTAAAACGAGCTGTTGATGCCTTCGCTGTTCAAGACAGAAGTTTACAGACGCAGAATAAAAATACACCTGCACCTTTTTTTTCCTTCCCTGTCTGAAGTTAAATCAGACCAAACCTCTCTAAACAGAAATCATTTTCTATTATTGCTTTGCCACAATAACGGGAGGAAATGTCAAACTCTTATTTAGTGATGTCTTCAAAATGACAATAAAGTTCAGGAAACATAAACACTTCACCGAGACGCGGCTTTTTTGACATCGTAACTGAAGTATCGACTTTTTTTACATAACTTAACATTAATGAAGTGAGCACCTCTTTTTTTTTTAAAGATGGATTTAGTCAAATATTTTATTCATTTGTTAAGAGAAACCAATACATTTGTAGTGCTTCTCTGAAAACATAACCAAACTGATTATCAAAGTTTTGCATATGAAGATAAACGGATAACAACATAAAACATCTGGTTGGTTTGAGCTGATGAGTTGACGCAAGACGTCTCTCTCCTGGACTGAAAGCAAACTAAAGGCTTCAGTTGCTTCTACAAATTGTTCTGATGTCACTAAAAACGTTTAAGCAGCTCCACTTCAGCTCGTTCGATTCAACTAAATGTTAGAGACACAAAGTGACTGATCGTAATTATGGACGACTTGTCCCTAAATATGTGCTTGGAGCAATAAGTCAAACAAAATAACAGAAGAAATCTGTGTTCCACATTGCAAAAATGTTCTGATGAAATACTTTCCCTCAGAGCAAACATCTTCTGTTCCTTTCCAGAGTCGGACTCGGCCAGCTGCTCGGAGAGCGGCAGCGAGAGGAGCGGCTCGGCCTCGGAGAGCGAAGAGAGCGGCGAGGTCTCTGTGTCTGAGGAGGACGAGGAGGAGGAAAAGGAGGAGAAGAAAACGAAGAAGAGAGAATTAAAGAAGGCGGTGCAAGAAAGCGAGAGGTGACTTGACACGTTTTGAAAGGTTGACAATCTTATTGTTTTCCAGAGGATTCTTGCAATCGACTTTAAAGCCTGGGGTCGTCCGGTGTCGCTTCCCTTTAGCCGAAACCAGATCAGTGTCTGTCTTGTTCATTTAATCGCCGTCTCCTTTCTGCTTTCAGTGAGCAGAGCAGCGAAGAGGAAGATAGGAAACACGAGAGGAAGACGAAACAGCGGAAGAGCGACTCGGAGTCAGAGTCTGACGAGGAAGAGGAGAGCGAGTCTGAGAGCAGCCAGTCGGAGTCTGACGACTCCGAGTCTGAAGCAGAAGTCAGGAAGAAAAAGAAGGTACACCGAGGAGACTGACGGAGAAAAATATTCCTAACCCTCGAGGGTTTTTTTTTTTTTTTTACATTTTGTCCTCTTAAAAATAATGACTCTCTGCTTTTTGTCCATAGAGATAAACCAGCTCTGGATTTTACTCTCAGAATCATTACTTTAATAATCAGGACTCAGACTTTAATGTATCTCTGGATGCAGCTTTTTTTTGGAGGGGACTTTAATATCAGGGTTCAGATTTTAATCTCAGAATTTTGTCTTGAATTTCAGAATTCATTTTTTTTTTAAACAGAATTTTATTCTCAGAATTCAGAACTGAATCCCTAAATTATTTGGAGATTCAAATGAAGGAATTTGAAACTCAGATATGTTTTTGTCTCTTCGAGTTTCTCCGAATTCAGAGAAAAACTTCTTTCACAATTATGTTTGAATTTTATTTGTTTATGGTTATTATTTTCAGTGACCCTAGTCCTCTTCCACGTGTTTTATAAGTTGCCAGGTGCTCATGACATTTGTACTTGCCCTTCCTCCAGGCAGCTGAATCTAAACCTCCTTCCAAACCCGTCAAGAAAGAAACCAAGAAAGAGAAGAAGGAAATGTCTCTTTTGGACCTCGATGATTGTGAGTCGGGTTTTTCTTTGTCCGTGTTTCTGGAGCGAAAGCAGATGTTTGATGTAAACATGGGCTGGTCTTCTGCTTATCAAGCAACAGAGCAGATAAGATGATTTCTTTCTCATAAGGACTGAATAAATAAACGTTCGGCGTCAGGTTTCCGTCTCTGAATGTCGACTTCTATCTTTCCCTCCCAGTTGAACCAGCGCCCTCACCGCAAGTCACCCCGGTCAACAACTTGCTCTCTAACAGCCTGGTGACCGACCTGGAGGGCCTTTCCCTGTCCGAAGCCGTCATGTCACCAGCGGTAAGCAGAAACGCTTCCTGTCTTTAAAGTGTCGGGGTGGAACAGAGGCAGCGTGTGAGACGTGAGACGTGTTTCCGCAGACCATCGCCCCCTCCAGCGCGCTGAAGAGCTACGAGCTGCTGCACCGCATCACGGGCGAGGGTCTGTCGGTGGAGTACTGCTTCAGCCGGCAGCCGTTCAGCCCCGACGCCAACATGGTGGCGGTGCAGATGCAGTTCACCAACAGCTCCACGTCCGACACCAAGAACCTGCACATGGAGGACGTGAAGCTCCAGTCGGGGATGAGGGTGAAGGAGTTCCCCGAGATAGGTACCCCGACCGGAGACGTCGCTCACGTGTTTCGATTTTTTCTCTCCAGACTTTTAATCAACGTCATTTACGCTTTTGCGTGTCGACAGAGTCGCTGCCAGCCGGCGAGACGGCCACGGCGGTTCTGGGCATTGATTTCTGTGACTCGACACAAGCTGCAAACTTCCAGCTGTGGTGAGCTGGTGTCCCTGTTCCCTCAGCTTCACGTTCTTACACTCGATTTCAAAACACAGCGGGAACGTCTGTAGCAAAACTATCAGCTTTTCTAATAGTTATTTTTGACGTTTGCATAGCAAGAGCATTTCTCGAAGCAATTCTCACAAACAGCAAGACACCGTGCGTTTCTTTCTCATAAGCCACAGTTTATCTCTCAAAATTAAATATCTGACATTTTTTCATTGTTTATGAATAAGATGATAAGATTGACTAGTCATTTTTTAAAAGTGTATCCTGGTGGGACACTCCAGAGTACGTGTCGTAAACTAAGACTGAAGTTTTGATGATCAGGTTGAAAGAGATCAACGGCTAAAGACAGGCCAAGATTAACATTTATGCTTTTACTGCAATTTGGTTGGCAGATCATTTTTATGATTCAGAAAGGAAAGGACAAAAACAAAAGTAGAATTGGGAGCATAAGACAATCTCCTCAACTGTCTTAAGAGTTGGACCCCGGGAGCTTTTTACCCTGTGTGCGAGTTCATGTCTATGCACAACCCGAGGCTCCGTTTGTCCCATTGAAAGAAACAAAAAGAAAAAAAGTACCACTTCTACGCCTGAATCTATTTTCTTTGCAAAATAAAACCAACGCTGATCAAAAATCAATAAATCTATCGTCGTCTTTCTGCAGCACGCACACCAGGAAGTTCTTCGTGTCCATCCAGCCGCCAGTCGGAGAGCTGATGAGGCCGGTCTTCCTCACAGAGAACGAGTTCAAAAGAGAGCAAGGTGAGCGTTCCTTTAAAGTGCAGTAATATGTTCCTCTGCCATTGATGCTGAGGCGTAGCGAGGCTTTTTATCTCATTATTATAACTAAACACCATGTACATCAACCTGTCAATGAGACTAGGCACTGAAATTAGCCAATTGCCTGCAGTCTCTCTCTCTCTCTCTCTGTCTCTCCTCTCTCTCCCTCTCTCTCTCTCTCTCTCTTCTCTCTCTCTCTCTCGTGTGTTTGAATTTAAACAAAATAATAAATAAAGAAGTTGTTAATAGAGGTTGTAAAACAATAAAAGGAGCATTTCTGTCATCGACTGACATGCAGTGTGGACAAAATGCTGATCTATGCAGGGTCTCCCTCAGTGCATTATAAGCCTGGCGGGCTGCCAGGCTGTACTTGACCCCCTCCAACAGGGTAAATATTGTTTGTTCATTTAGTTTAGTACATCAGCAACAGTCACAGCTATGTTTATATCTAATAAGAAGTTCTATCTTCTTAAAAAAGATAGCAGCATTTGATTATGCAGACAAAACCTACAGAAAGACTAGTTTTATTTAGTGTACTGCCATGTTTTCTTTTTTTTTTTTCATTGAAGACAGAAACACAACTGGTGAACTTCTCTACCCCCAGACTTAGCGAGTTTTCCAGTGGAAATCCCACTGTGTATGGGATGATATGAAGAAACTGATTGACTGAGCCCATAAAGCATAACGTCTCCTTCCTTTAAAAAATGGCCTAAGTCATTTTTTGCCAAAAGTGATTTTTGAAAAAAAAAAAACAACAACCTCCCTATCCCCCATCCTTTCCATAACCAAAGAAATAAGATATTTTGGTGAAAAACGTTTTAGGGCATTATTTTAGGATGGTGATGACAAGGTCCAATGGCTCCAGTTAGAAACAGAAACTGCTTTAAAGGTGAAGTTACTCTTAAAGTGTGGCTGCCTGAATCATGCTGTAGCCTGAACCTCTGCAGTAAACATGTAGTAAACGTGTCCTCCTCTCCATATGACCCCTCATAGAGAAGCCTTTTCAGACAGTGGGTAAGTTGGCTTTGACAGGTTTGTTGTTCCCAGCTGTCTGTGTGTCCGCCTGCTTTACAACAAACCTCTGAACTCCCACTTCCCCACCATCGTCCCCCCTTCCCTGAGACGTGACCCCTGACCCCTTCCTGCCTTGGTAGTCGCACCGCAGCTGCATCTCCAGGTCTGGAGCTGCTGACCTGCTGATCACAGGAATGACTGGAAATGCTCATCCACTGATCATGATTCAGTTCTGTTTGAGCACAAAGCGAATGACAAAAAATACTCTGAACCACCGATCAAAGCTGTGCTGTTGTTGGTCTGAGCTGTTTCTGTGCAGAGAAACTGATTTAGTTTCGGCTCATTTGGCTTTTTACTTAAGTGTTTGTAGTTTACATTTGAGAAGCAGCTTGGAAATGTATTGGAAGGGAGAGGTCTACCATCAATCCCCTTCGGTGTTCAGTGGGAAGCATCGCTGCATTCCAGTTTGTACCGTTTGTTTGTTATTCCTGGTTTACTGAGCACAACTAAAATCCTAATCTGCAGCGGGATTTAAAGGTAGTCATGCAGAAGCCACGTTGCTGGGCTGTAAATACAGTATGTGTGCTGCATGTAATACTGCATGTCCAAATTTGGTAGACATCTAGAACTCTTTACATATATATTTAGATATATTCTGGTCGTACGTTATTTCAGTGCTTTTGTTTCTCAATGGTGAGATGTTAGAAATGACTAAACCTCTCACAATAAGTAACACATCAATTGATAAGTGTTAAATCAGTCGTTGAAGAAAAGCTCACTTAATATTGTTGAAAAAACGCTGTAAACATTTGATACCTGTACAAAGTAGTTAGCTTGCACTACCTGATGCTTTTACCTGTTTTCTGTCCATCTTAAGTCCAGAGCAGACTAGCTTTTTTTTGCTGTTGTTGCTTTTGCCACCACTAGATGATCAATATATAACAAACCTGATTGTCTTTGCTGGTGCAAAATAATATTAGTTACTGTGGAGAAAAACAAAACATATTTTAGAGTGTAATTTTAGAATTTTCAAAAAATCGTCAGAATTTTTCAGCCTTTTTTCAACAGATGATAAAAAATCATTTGATGCAGTAATTTTATTTAGAAGCGCACTTCCATGAATGGCCAGCAGATGGCGGTGCTCTAGGACTGGTTGCTTATCAACTCCCATAGGAAAAGAATGTTTTTCCAATGGTATCATTGAAATCAGCAGTGATGTCATAACTCTATGACACCACAAAGGAATCTCTCTCTTGAATTCAGCTCACTGACAGAGTTTTGTCAGACCTGTTCCACATTTCGATTGCAGCAGATCACTCTACAAAACACGTTCGAAAGTCACTGAGACAAGCGGGATATCGATTGCAGATATCGCACGCCTTTTACAGCAAGAATACCGACATGAAGCACCAACAAATTGCATGTCAACATGAAGCTTTTCCATCTAAGCTTTCATGGGTCGACATAGTGGACCTCAACGTCCAGGTCGACTACGACGCCGTCGTTTTTCCTTTTGAGGACGACAGCGACAGCCCCTTTGAGCCGGAAGGTGTACCATCAGAGAACCAGGGGGAATCAAGTCCTTCCGGCGACTTTGAGAATACAACATCTTCAGAAGTCGAGCAGAAAACAACTCGGTCTGCTGGCTTCCAGATCAACCCCTCAGTGGAAGTCGAGGACGAGACAAACCAACACGTCTTCGACCTCACAAAGCAGGTGGATGATCTAAAAAAGAGTTACAGAGCAAGATCTTTGATCTCCATGAGGAACGAGAACAAAGGATTGCCTATCAGGCTCAAGTCCAATCCCAGCAGGACGAAATTCAAAGACTGCAAAACCTGTTACAGAAAGAACGTCACCAGCAAGTCAAACAAGATCGTGACAGAAAGGTGCCGGAGACGACAGGTAGCTCAAGGGCTTCTTGCTCGACCAAAGTGACAGCTGACAAGGACCTTCTTCGCCAGCTCGATTACTTCAAGTGGGAGGCTGTAAAACATGCCTCCCACAATAAAGGCCTCATTGAAGTAATGGTCGAAGAGTACAGAGTGAGGCTGAAATATGAGGAACAGCTCAAACATCACGCAGAGCAAGCTTCTAAATTCGTAGAACAAGAGGCAACAGTGAAGTCTTTGCAAGATCAGGTTGCAGACCTGAAGCTCAAGTTAAAACTTGCTATGGAAACTAACCATCCTGAAGTCGCCACCCGACCAGAGACCCCCCTGCAAACAGAGGAGTCCAGGGACAGGCAGACCTTGAACCAACCGGAGGTCTCCATCCATAGCCCGGTTGCCTTTGCACCGACCCACATCCAGGTTGCAAAGAGAGGAGACCACGCAAACCCAGACCTCCACACAAACCTGGAGGTCCGAGGACAGACAGACGACCATGCAACCAACCTCCACCGGTTGCATGGAGGGCCTTCGAGTTGGCATTGGCAGGAAGGGCAAGCTAATCCCGGCTCGGCCTTTGCGGCGACCCACACTCGGGTACTAACCTCGGTCACAACACAAACCCAGGTTAGGCTAAAACTCTGCATTAATTAATTGATTAATTGGTCTTTCTAAATTGTCCTAAGATGTCCTAAGACATTAGACTACTAGTCTAATGCAGCTATGCAATTGGCAGAAATATAACCTGATATTATATAAACACTGTTCAGGTAAAATCACTCAGTCAGGTTTATTCATGCATTGTGCACAATGCAGAGAGCTCATAAGACGATCAATAATCAAGCCAGTCTGGATGCAAAGCTCACAAAACTCTCCCAGGCAGAGACTAACACCTAAGTTTTATGCAAGGATAAGGAATCAAAATCCCTCGACTGAACATCCGAGGACTATTTGGGTTAAATGTACGAGATTGGATGGTTGCACGGGAACCAGGCCGACTCGCACCTTGATTTGATTCCTTATCCTTGCATGAAACTTAGGTGTTTGTCTTTGCCTGGGAGAGTTTTGTGAGCTTTGCATCCAGACTGGCTTGATTATTGATCGTCTTATGAGCTCTCTGCATTGTGCACAATGCATGAATTAACCTGATTGAGTGATTTTACTTGAACAGTGCTTGGAAGTATTTTTTTTCCCCACAACAATTCCTATTAACTAAAACTTAATTTGGATCTAACCTCTAAACGTTACCCAAATGAATGAGTCCATCATATTAGGACCAGGCTTTGGTCCTAATATGATGGACTAATGAAGTGTTTCTCACTTCCCCTCCTCAGGTGGATCACCTGCCCTGCATGTTTTAGGGGGCCTGAGGAGAGGAACTGAGAAACACTGACCTAATGTGACACTGGACATATAAAGGTGCGTTCACACCAAATGCGTTTTGAGCATCAGGTGCGTCTGGTTTGCATTCAGTCTATGTGGAGGCGCTTTGAGCGTCTAGCGCGGCGCAATTTGAACCGTTTGGAGCGTTTGACACGTCCAGCGCATCCAACACTCCACATAGACTTTGAATATAAACCGGCCTGACGCTCAAAACGGGTTTGATGTGAATGGACCAGTAGAATGTTCGGTTCCACTGGCAACAATGACATCAGCAGTGATGACATCACTTTTGATGCATCAAATGAATCTCTCTCCTGAGTGAAGCACACAGGCTGTTTTTACAACCCGTTCCTGTTTCAGACTTTTAAGTTCTAAGTTGTGAATCTTCTACATGTTAAAATTATCTGAAGGCAGAATAAATCCAGTACAGATTCACATTCTCAGGTAAGAGAGACTCACCTGGTATGAAGTTCATTTTTCAGTACTGGAATTACACCCAAGTTAAATTAGTTTAATCAAAGGACATCATGAATATGTGAGCGTGTGCTGAGTTCTATAAAATACTTTGTTCATTCAAGTTTCCCCTGCAATTATTCCTTTGGCTTGTTTGGGTTTTTTCCTTGCCGATCAGCCTCATTCTTTGTCCTCTTAGTTTTCAGACGTTTCCTCGTCTTTTACTCAGCATGTGACACAACCTGCTCACAACAACGTTCGTGTTATAACTCATGTCCCGTCTGCAAACACTCTTTCAGTTTGAGACGTGCGTTTGTCTAACCACAGTTGTATCTTTTTTACTGTGCAAGAGTTTAAACTTTAGAAACTTCCTAAAAGGATTGTTTGGAAGTGCAATATTACCTCTGAAGAGGCTTCCAAATGATATTCCTACAGATATTTCTAAGTTTTTTATTGACTTTATTATGATTCTGTTACTTTGTGACATGAACGAAACTTTCAAGACGCTCACCACAAACCCACAGTAAAGAAACACGTCGGGGCATTTTTAAAATAATGAGAGATAAAGTGGAGAAAAGGTATTGGAGGAAATTTATGTAAGAGGAAATGTATAGCTAGTTAGAAAAATTACAATACAGCTGTAAAAGAAAGAGATTTGTGTTTTTCTGTGCTACTTTAAAACAATGAAATCATCAAAGGACTCAGTTCAGACAAAACTATTTCTGTGAAATACAGAGTTTGACTGCAGCTTAACATCAAAGTGGAGATGTAAATCTATAAATCCTTCTCTACAGCATTGCACAATTTCTGAAAACGTTCAGGTTTCCAATAAAAGATCGGACTGACATTGCTCATTGTTTTGGTTTTCCATCTCTGCCATCAAATCCTCTTCTGATGAGAAGTCCTATTGATACCTCTGGTTGACAGATTTCTATGTTCCCAGTTTTAGTTTTAGACAGACTTGTCTTAATCGGTGAAATCATTTCCTCACTGATAAACAGATCTCTAGTTTAGGTCGACTCAGACCACAAACACCTGGATCTGAACAAACCTGTGAAGTGATGTCAGTAACGTGTTACTGTCGTCGGTCGGACCACTTTTTGTCAGTGACTAGTAATCTAACATGTTGCTATTTCAAATCCAGTAGTCAGACTACAGTTACTTATCAAAATCACTTCTTTTAATGCAGTTTTGTTTATAACATCTTAGTTACTGTTGTTTATTTGGTTCCAGTGTTAAATGTTATTTTGAAATTAAAGTTTTTTCTTAATTTTGAGGGGGCGCACGCACATTATTGTGCATTATTATTATTATTTTAGTGAAAAATGGCCTCCAGACGAATGCTATTATTTCATCACCCCAATTTCTGGGACAGTTTATCGTCCAGCAGGATTTCTTGTTGTGACAGGCCTGGAAACGACTAACCGATCGGCTTTTCTTTTTTCGTCCCCTGCGGTGCTGACACTCTTCCAGGTCAGCTGATGGGAATGAATGAGATCACAGAGAAGCTAACTCTAGACGCCAAGTGTCGGAACGAGCACGCCATCGTCCAGAGAGTGACCACGGCCGCCAACCTCAGCCGCGTTCCCTGCGGCTCAGACAAAGAGTGCAGGTAGGGGGATCGGCGCCTCATTGTGCAGTAAGTCGTTCAAATGAGACGCATAATCAGCTTTCAAATCTCAGGATATAGTCAATAGTAACAGCATCTTTGTCCAGTCCGCAGAATATAATAACAGTAATGACAGTTTGAGTGTTGAATTAACTTTTTAATGAGGCTTCAAACTTCAAATCGCTAATAGTCGTGCTCTGTACTCTTCACAATCGAAAGCTGACATGGCTGCAGATTAGGAGGGTTGAATTTCCAAATAATTTGAAAAGAAATCTGTGGCAAATGATATTCAGTTGGCTGCATTCTCCGCTTTAGCCATTAGATGTCACTATCCTTGAATTAGTATGTCTTCAAGCAAGCCATACTAACAGATGTGAATACACTTTAAGATTCTCCCTCTGTTTATTGCCTTTACAGCTGAGTAAGCAAAGAACCGTCTCAAGTTTTGTAAGTTGAGGAGTTAGCCCGGACCGACTCGGCTGTTCTGTTGAGTCTTTAGCATAATATCTATTTTAATTTTAAAAATGCAGTTGTATTGGAGAAGTTCGATTCAGAAAAAATGTTCCATATTGTTATAGTGCTGTTTATTTTCATGTCCATACTTGAAATCTATAAAAGAAGCAAAACAAACAGACTATGACCATCAATACATGTTCTTGTTCAATAACGACAACAAAGTTCAAGTAAAGTATGTTTTTAGAGAGCTAATAGACCAGCACCCCAACCCAATTTAAAAGAGCTCAGTGGTAGCTAATCTGTAATTAGCCACAGCAGCAGCTGTGATCAAAAAAATGACAGGAAATGATAGGAATTGTTACTACAGTGGTGACTGGTGCATTAACAGTTTTATGCTAACAACTGTTGCTACAATGCTGTCTGCTTGCTAGCTCAGCTGTTTCTGTTGAGCTGATGGTACAAGAAAGGTCACTTCCAATACACCTGATATAGTAAAACCAACAATACAGAAATACAAAGAAAATTGGGCCTGATCAGAAGATTCTAAATAAAATAAATGTTTAATCCGTCACTCAAAGCAATCACTGGAGGCATGTTTCACAGTTAAAGATTTTTAGCACTTTTTATCTATATTTATGAACCTATTTTTGACTTTATTTCCTTTTAACTCTTATTGCAAAATAAGACATGAAATCTATTTATACATTTTAATCTTGTTGCAGAAGAAGACGTTAAATCAACATCCATTCATTTTTTGCTTGTGTTTTTAACGATGGGTTCCACTCGCGTTTTCACTCTTCATAAACTTCTTCACCTTCAACGCATACACTCTTCTGCGAAAGGATGCTGTTCACTCCGTCCGTTCCCATGTTTCCTCTGAGGAGGAACACATCCGTTTGCTAATCATCACTCCTTTTTTTTTTTTTTGTCATTGTTGACAGAAAGGCGAACTGATTTCTGTAGAAATCACGCTCTGGTCGTCCCCTAAACATGCAATCAGTCTGTAAGATGTTACCTGCTGCAACGCAGCGCAAACTCAGAAAATCAATGCGGTTGATGATGGAAATACTAATTGGTTTGGAAGACGGAAAAGACCTGATAGTGAATCATTCATGTCTCGATTTGAACCACAGGGTTATGGGTTGAATTCCCAGTTGGGGTCCTTCTCTTTCCTGAGAACTGGAACTGAGAAACACTGAAAGATCAGTTTTGGGTTTTTTGCCTCCATCTTGAGAATTTATCTAATTTTTGCATCTGAGTCGACATCCTGGTAACCGACGTCCATCTCACTCTCGCTCTGTGTTTTCAACCTTACTTCTGCTCTGTTTTTTGCTGCTTTGACCTCAGTCCTCCTGTTCCTCCTCCTGAACATCCTGCCCACAGGTTTGGGCAGAACGGTGACCAGCGGCAGCCTGGTGCTGGTCACTGTGACGACCAGAGAGGAGGGCGCCGCCCAGCTGACGATCAACTGTGAGAAAATGGTGATCGGCACCATGCTGGTTAAGGACATCCTGCTGGCCCTGACGCAGTGACGACAAGCGGACGCCCGGCTCCACTTGTGCCCCCCTCACTCCAGCCACCCCGCGGATTTTGTTTAGGACTGCGTTCTCCAACAAGCCACGTTGGACAGGAAGCTTCCAGAGTGTGAAAAGATAATGAGCCATGCATCTGAAGAGTGACAGAGAAGACATCGAATTGTAGCATAATCATCGTTTAGCTGCTCACTAAACCACTTACTGGTTTCCAGTTTAAGTATGGAAGCAAAATGGACGTAAATGTTTGGAGGTTCTCTGCTCATTGTCCACATTAAAAGTTTTGTTTCAGGTGAAATAAAAAAACACAAAATGCTACCAAAACCGAAGTTTTGTGGTGTGACCAGATAAACCGGGCATCCAGAGACAAGTAGAAACTGAATTTAGAGGCCCAGCTCGCATGGGTCCGGTTCTGATTTCTGTTCTACAACAGTGAAGCAGTTTTCATGTTGCTTTTTCATCCATTCACTCTTCAGTCCTGACTTTGTTTCCGTTAATCCTCGGTTTTAAGCTGGTGAAGTTAGTGACCGAGAGGAAAAGCTAAAGCTGTCGGTCTTTAACCTGGGACCGCTTTAGCCGTGCTCTGGAAATTGATTTGAATTTCTTCCACATTAATATCTACTGTGGCTACGCAGCTGTCACAGTTTAGCTAGATCCAAAAACGCACTAGAACTAAATTACTTTTATCTGTTTGAAGAAAAAAAACAAACCGTGTCATGCCAGTATGAAATCAGAACACTGGTCAATTATAACTAGATAGACATACAAGCATTGTCGTGGTGTCAAAGTGGATTTGTAAAACTCATTAATCGACTTAACCGCTAAGTCGGATATTTAAAGGAAATCTCAAATTTGTTGCTTACCTAAAAATACTGCAATCAATTCATGTCAAGGTAGCATTTTGTTCAAAACTGTTTGGGTTTAAGGAAAACATTTTGAAATTGCATTTAAAAGTCATTTGCAAGACCTTTTTTTTGTTTGTTTGTCTAAATCACATTCAAGTCAGAGGTCATGCGGCTTATTTTTGTGAAACTTGAGAGCTCCATGGAAAATGTTCGTTTGTCTTTTTTGCCCTCGGAGACAAAGTCAGGAGCAGAGGCAGCACATCATGTCAGATGCAGCCAGTCGTGGAGAGAGTACATGTTCGCAAACATTTTGTTTCGGTTGCCATTAATCCTAAACCATCCGATGATCGCGTCAGAGTCACAACGAGGAATGTAGAGGTAATGAAATATCCCCCAACCAAAAGGAGGCGGTTTTCGCAGAAAACAGCAAATTCACACCTGGTCGTTCCTTTCATCTCCAATGGCTTTCACATAGACAAAGTATGGTTTATCATGCCCTGTGTGTGGTTGTGAATTGTAATCTTGAGGTATTGCAAGTTTATTTATTGTACAAATAAAAATTAAAGCTTACCGTCTTCTCTCTTGTATCGTGTTTTATACCGTAACCCGGAAACTTGTTTACAAGTTTTTGTGTAAAAGGAAAAAGAAAAGGTAAATTCAGCAGCAGGAGCCTCTGGGCACAACTAGACATTAAACCTATACGCATATTTTGTTTTCAGACTGGCTGGGGGGTGAGGGTGGGCAAAATCCTATTTATAGTTTTCCAGAGACTAGAAACAAAACACGCACAAATTGGAAGCGTTTTTTTTTTTTTTTTTTTTGTGTACTGTTGTAAGCATTAAACAATCAACCATATAGCGGAGACACATTGTTGATGTTGTCATTATAAAATAACTTGCAATTAAGTTTTGGCAAAGATCAATATGATTTCACATAATTGTTGTTGTTAAATAGTAATAAAATAGTTACTTTTAATGCAACTTAGTCTCTAAATCAAGTAGTCAGTAATCTAACTAAGTTACTTTTTCAAGAGTAATCAGTAATCCGATTAGTTACTTTTCCAAAGTAACTTTGCCATCACTGATAGTGAAACACTTTAGCGCAACTCTTTAGTTCATTCATTCGTCCCGCTTCCCGTTGCTGCTCCGGTTTAAAGGAAACGCTGTTTATGATACAGGGACATAAATCGTGTGAATTCAGACAAAGTCGCTCGTTTGATTCACACGTCAGGAGGGAGACACAGAGACCTCGCCGCTCTCTTCGCTCTCCGAGCCGCTGGCCGAGTCCGACTCTGGAAAGGAACAGAAGATGTTTGCTCTGAGGGAAAGTATTTCATCAAAACATTTTTGCAGATGTGGAACACAGATTTCTTCTGTTATTTTGTTTGACTTATTGCTCCAAGCACATATTTAGGGACAAGTCGTCCATAATTACGATCAGTCACTTTGTGTCTCTAACATTTAGTTGAATCGAACGAGCTGAAGTGGAGCTGCTTAAACGTTTTTAGTGACATCAGAACAATTTGTAGAAGCAACTGAAGCCTTTAGTTTGCTTTCAGTCCAGAGAGACGTCTTGCGTCAACTCATCAGCTCAAACCAACCAGATGTTTTATGTTGTTATCCGTTTATCTTCATATGCAAAACTTTGATAATCAGTTTGGTTATGTTTTCAGAGAAGCACTACAAATGTATTGGTTTCTCTTAACAAATGAATAAAATATTTGATTAAATCCATCTTTAAAAAAAAAGAGGTGCTCACTTCATTAATGTTAAGTTATGTAAAAAAAAGTCAATACTTCAGTTACGATGTCAAAAAAGCCGCGTCTCAGTGAATGTTTATGTTTCCTGAACTTTATTGTCATTTTGAAGACATCACTAAATAAGAGTTTGACATTTCCTCCCGTTATTGTGGCAAAGCAATAATAGAAAATGATTTCTGTTTATCAAACACCAGAGAGGTTTGGTCTGATTTAACTTCAGACAGGGAAGGAAAAAAAAGGTGCAGGTGTATTTTTATTCTGCGTCTGTAAACTTCTGTCTTGAACAGCGAAGGCATCAACAGCTCGTTTTACATTGTTTTGTAACCTCTGACCTGTCTGTGCTCCCTGCACAGACTTTAGCTCAGCAATGTCCTCGACTCACAGCAGATCCACCAACGTCCGTTTTGATAAAAGGCGTCACGACGCCACGCAGAGGTTAAAGGTTACCGCTGTCAGCAGACTCGGTCGGGCCGGACTCGCCCTCTGAGTCGGAGTAGAACGGCTTCTCAACTTTCTTCTCCTTCCTCTTCTCCCGGCTGCTGCATTTGGTCCATTCGGGCACCTGGCGGACAGAAACGGAGCCCGGTGAGTTTTTATTTCAGCCACAGTGGACGGGAACAAAAAATAAATAAATGATAATAATAATAAAAGAAATAACCCTCAGCAAAAAAAGCACAGACGTGGGCAGAGGAGCATGGCCATGAATGCCTCTGCCTGGGCGTGATGCAGCCAAATGAAGCCATCCATCGCTGCTGCTGATCTGCTTTTACACAGTGGGGCCCCCGAGGGAGGGGCCTGGGGGGCCATGGCCCCCTTTTGAAAAATGCTGGCCCCCTCCCTCTAGAGAATCATGTTCAGCTTGTAAAAAGGTACATAGAGTCGTCTTTTTTCAACAAGACAGCAAATAAATTAATCAAATTAATAGGTTGGTCTGGCCACCCCTGTGCAAATTTCTGAGGCTGCTGCTGCTTTTACTACGACTGAGTATTATGGCCATAGTTAGAAAAATTAAAATATAAGCATGAGAATAAAGTCATAATAAAACGACGATGAAATAGTTCGGAAAATATAATGAGAATAAAGTCACAGCAGATCTATTCTCGTAATACTATGACGTTATTCTCGTAGTATTATAGCTTCATTCTCGTACTTTTATATATTTCATTTTCCTAGCGTGGCCTTAATACGCCGACGTATTTTACGTCTTCCTGCGAAAAAAAAAAAAAAAAAAAGAAAGAAAATGAATTCAATCCGGATGCTTCTTTATGCCAAATGAGACGAGCACCAGGTGATGCCTTCATGACCAAGTTGCATAAATGGCTTTCTTTCAATACAGGGAGCGTTTTCATTATCAGAAGTGATGTCTTTCAGGACTTACCCTCCTACCCTTTCTGTTTTTCTTCCCAGAGAAAGCAATCTGCTCTTTCCCTGTCCGCGCTCATTGACCGGAGATCTTCGGTAATGACCGCGGACATCTCCTGGTTTCAAAATCACTCCTTCTAACGCGTCTCGACATGCCTGACGAGCCGGGGTTCTGTTCATCTGTGCTACCCGTAAATCCGTCCTACCTCGTGGTCATGCGAAATCTGCTTACTCAGCAGATTTCCTTGACATACGTCCCCCTGTGGAAGTTTTGTTTCATGAGTTTTGTTTCGTCAAAGACGACAGTCAGCTTTATTTCATTAATTTCACACCTGGCTTTCATTGAGCTGCTGTTTTGCTTCATGTTTCCACTTCACATGACAGGCAGCTTAGAAATGGCTTTAGTTACTACTGTAAACAAGTCATGGTTTGGCGGTTAATCAGGACAAAATACGTTGTTTTGTGGGCTATTTTGTCCCTATATTTTAAAAATATTTTAGTTTAATTACACTCTTTTTTTATTATCAAACTTCGCTAAGTAGATGTCAGCGATACTCTGTGGGATTCAAGCTGTGTGATAGCCAAGTAATGTTATTTGATCATCTCCGACCTTTTCATCGACACAATGACCTGCGCAGTTCAGTGGACACACTGTGGCTGCGTTGGACAGTCTGTCATACGATGAATCGGTGATCTGAGTCGGTCTGTGTTTAATTCAATTCCAGCAAAAACGTGTTTTCCTCGTCTGATACTGTTTTATGTTTAACAACACCTTTGTATTGGAGATATGTTTTTAACAGGTAAGGATATTCAGTTAGAAACAGAAATTGCTTTAAAGGTGAAGTTACTCTTAAAGTGTGGCTGCCTGAATCATGCTGTAGCCTGAACCTCTGCAGTAAACATGTAGTAAACGTGTCCTCCTCTCCATATGACCCCTCATAGAGAAGCCTTTTCAGACAGTGGGTAAGTTGGCTTTGACAGGTTTGTTGTTCCCAGCTGTCTGTGTGTCCGCCTGCTTTACAGCAAACCTCTGAACCCCACTTCCCCACCATCGTCCCCCCCTTCCCTGACCCCTGACCCCTTCCTGCCTTGGTAGTCGCACCGCAGCTGCATCTCCAGGTCTGGAGCTGCTGACCTGCTGATCACAGGAATGACTGGAAATGCTCATCCACTGATCATGATTCAGTTCTGTTTGAGCACAAAGCGAATGACAAAAAATACTCTGAATCCACCGATCAAAGCTGTGCTGTTGTTGGTCTGAGCTGTTTCTGTGCAGAGAAACTGATTTAGTTTCGGCTCGGTTTGGCTTTTTACTTAAGTGTTTGTAGTTTACATTTGAGAAGCAGCTTGGAAATGTATTGGAAGCTGAGAGGTCTACCATCAATCCCCTTCGGTGTTCAGTGGGAAGCATCGCTGCATTCCAGTTTGTACCGTTTGTTTGTTATTCCTGGTTTACTGAGCACAACTAAAATCCTAATCTGCAGCAGGATTTAAAGGTAGTCATGCAGAAGCCACGTTGCTGGGCTGTAAATACAGTATGTGTGCTGCATGTAATACTGCATGTCCAAATTTGGTAGACATCTAGAACTCTTTACATATATATTTATATATATTCTGGTCGTACGTTATTTCAGTGCTTTTCTTTCTCAATGGTGAGATGTTAGAAATGACTAAACCTCTCACAATAAGTAACACATCAATTGATGAGTGTTAAATCAGTCGTTGAAGAAAAGCTCACTTAATATAAAAACGCTGTAAACATTTGATACCTGTACAAAGTAGTTAGCTTGCACTACCTGATGCTTTTACCTGTTTTCTGTCCATCTTAAGTCCAGAGCAGACTAGCTTTTTTTGTTGTTGTTGCTTTTGCCACCACTAGATGATCAATATATAACAAACCTGATTGTCTTTGCTGGTGCAAAAGAATATTAGGGTTACTGTGGAGAAAAACAAAACATATTTTAGAGTTTAATTTTAGAATTTTCAAAAATCGTCAGAATTTTTCAGCCTTTTTTCAACAGATGATAAAAAATCATTTGATGCAGTAATTTTATTTAGAAGCGCACTTCCATGAGTGGCCAGCAGATGGCGGTGCTCTAGGACTGGTTGCTCATCAACTCCCATAGGAAAAGAATGTTTTTCCAATGGTATCATTGAAATCAGCAGTGATGTCATAACTCTATGACACCACAAAGGAATCTCTCTCTTGAATTCAGCTCACTGACAGAGTTTTGTCAGACCTGTTCCACATTTCGATTGCAGCAGATCACTCTACAAAACACGTTCGAAAGTCACTGAGACAAGCGGGATATCGATTGCAGATATCGCACGCCTTTTACAGCAAGAATACCGACATGAAGCACCAACAAATTGCATGTCAACATGAAGCTTTTCCATCTAAGCTTTCATGGGTCGACATAGTGGACCTCAACGTCCAGGTCGACTACGACGCCGTCGTTTTTTCTTTTGAGGACGACAGCGACAGCCCTTTGAGCCGGAAGGTGTACCATCAGAGAACCAGGGGGAATCAAGTCCTTCCGGCGACTTTGACCATCATCTTCAGAAGTCGAGCAGAAAACAACTCGGTCTGCTGGCTTCCAGATCAACCCCTCAGTGGAAGTCGAGGACGAGACAAACCAACACGTCTTCGACCTCACAAAGCAGGTGGATGATCTTAAAAAAGAGTTACAGAGCAAGATCTTTGATCTCCATGAGGAACGAGAACAAAGGATTGCCTATCAGGCTCAAGTCCAATCCCAGCAGGACGAAATTCAAAGACTGCAAAACCTGTTACAGAAAGAACGTCACCAGCAAGTCAAACAAGATCGTGACAGAAAGGTGCCGGAGACGACAGGTAGCTCAAGGGCTTCTTGCTCGACCAAAGTGACAGCTGACAAGGACCTTCTTCGCCAGCTCGATTACTTCAAGTGGGAGGCTGTAAAATGCCTCCCACAATAAAGGCCTCATTGAAGTAATGGTCGAAGAGTACAGAGTGAGGCTGAAATATGAGGAACAGCTCAAACATCACGCAGAGCAAGCTTCTAAATTTGTAGAACAAGAGGCAACAGTGAAGTCTTTGCAAGATCAGGTTGCAGACCTGAAGCTCAAGTTAAAACTTGCTATGGAAACTAACCATCCTGAAGTCGCCACCCGACCAGAGACCCCCCTGCAAACAGAGGAGTCCAGGGACAGGCAGACCTTGAATCAACCGGAGGTCTCCATCCATAGCCCGGTTCAGCCTTTGCACCGACCCACATCCAGGTTGCAAAGAGAGGAGACCACGCAAACCCAGACCTCCACACAAACCTGGAGGTCCGAGGACAGACAGACGACCATGCAACCAACCTCCACCGGTTGCATGGAGGGCCTTCGAGTTGGCATTGGCAGGAAGGGCAAGCTAATCCCGGCTCGGCCTTTGCGGCGACCCACACTTGGGTACTAACCTCGGTCACAATACAAACCCAGGTTAGACTAAAACTCTGCATTAATTAATTGATTAATTGGTCTTTCTAAATTGTTGTAAGATGTCCTAAGACATTAGACTACTAGTCTAATGCAGCTATGCAATTGGCAGAAATATAACCTAATATTATATGAACACTGTTCAGGTAAAATCACTCAGTCAGGTTTATTCATGCATTGTGCGCAATGCAGAGAGCTAATAAGACGATCAATAATCAAGCCAGTCTGGATGCAAAGCTCACAAAACTCTCCCAGGCAGAGACTAACACCTAAGTTTTATGCAAGGATAAGGAATCAAAATCCCTCGACTGAACATCCGAGGACTATTTGGGTTAAATGTACGAGATTGGATGGTTGCACGGGAACCAGGCCGACTCGCACCTTGATTTGATTCCTTATCCTTGCATGAAACTTCGTTGTTTGTCTTTGCCTGGGAGAGTTTTGTGAGCTTTGCATCCAGACTGGCTTGATTATTGATCGTCTTATGAGCTCTCTGCATTGTGCACAATGCATGAATTAACCTGACTGAGTGATTTTACTTGAACAGTGCTTGGAAGTATTTTTTTCCCCACAACAATTCCTAACCCTATTAACTAAAACTTAATTTGGATCTAACCTCTAAATGTTACCCAAATGAATGAGTCCATCATATTAGGACCAGGCTTTGGTCCTAATATGATGGAACTAATGAAGTGTTTCTCACTTCCCCTCCTCAGGTGGATCACCTGCCCTGCATGTTTTAGGGGGCCTGAGGAGAGGAACTGAGAAACTGACCTAATGTGACACTGGACATATAAAGGTGCGTTCACACCAAATGCGTTTTGAGCATCAGGTGCGTCTGGTTTGCATTCAGTCTATGTGGAGGCGCTTTGAGCGTCGCGCGGCGCAATTTGAACCGTTTGGAGCGTTTGACACGTCCAGCGCATCCAACTCCACATAGACTTTGAATATAAACCGGCCTGACGCTCAAAACGGGTTTGATGTGAATGGACCAGTAGAATGTTCGGTTCCAATGGTAACAATGACATCAGCAGTGATGACATCACTCTTTGATGCATCAAATGAATCTCTCTCCTGAGTGAAGCACACAGGCTGTTTTTACAAACCCGTTCCTGTTTCAGACTTTTAAGTTCTAAGTTGTGAATCTTCTACATGTTAAAATTATCTGAAGGCAGAATAAATCCAGTACAGATTCACATTCTCAGGTAAGAGAGACTCACCTGGTATGAAGTTCATTTTTCAGTACTGGAATTACACCCAAGATAAATTAGTTTAATCAAAGGACGTCATGAATATGTGAGCGTGTGCTGAGTTCTATAAAATACTTTGTTCATTCAAGTTTCCCCTGCAATTATTCCTTTGGCTTGTTTGGGTTTTTTCCTTGCCGATCAGCCTCATTCTTTGTCCTCTTAGTTTTCAGACGTTTCCTCGTCTTTTACTCAGCATGTGACACAACCTGCTCACAACAACGTTCGTGTTATAACTCATGTCCCGTCTGCCAACACTCTTTCGTTTGAGACGTGCGTTTGTCTAACCACAGTTGTATCTTTTTTACTGTGCAAGAGTTTAAACTTTAGAAACTTCCTAAAAGGATTGTTTGGAAGTGCAATATTACCTCTGAAGAGGCTTCCAAATGATATTCCTACAGATATTTCTAAGTTTTTTATTGACTTTATTATGATTCTGTTACTTTGTGACATGAACGAGACTTTCAAGACGCTCACCACAAACCCACAGTAAAGAAACACGTCGGGGCATTTTTAAAATAATGAGAGATAAAGTGGAGAAAAGGTATTGGAGGAAATTTGTGTAAGAGGAAGTGTATAGCTAGTTAGAAAAATTACAATACAGCTGTAAAAGAAAGAGATTTGTGTTTTTCTGCGCTACTTTAAAACAATAAAATCATCAAAGGACTCAGTTCAGACAAAACTATTTCTGTGAAATACAGAGTTTGACTGCAGCTTAACATCAAAGTGGAGATGTAGATCTATAAATCCTTCTCTACAGCATTGCACAATTTCTGAAAACGTTCTGCAGGTTTCCAATAAAAGATCGGACTGACATTGCTCATTGTTTTGGTTTTCCATCTCTGCCATCAAATCCTCTTCTGATGAAAGTCCTATTGATACCTCAATAGTTGACAGATTTCTATGTTCCCAGTTTTAGTTTTAGACAGACTTGTCTTAATCGGTGAAATCATTTCCTCACTGATAAACAGATCTCTAGTTTAGGTCGACTCAGACCACAAACACCTGGATCTGAACAAACCTGTGAAGTGATGTCAGTAACGTGTTTACTGTCGTCGGTCGGACCACTTTTTGTCAGTGACTAGTAATCTAACATGTTGCTATTTCAAATCCAGTAGTCAGACTACAGTTACTTATCGAAATCACTTCTTTTAATGCAGTTTTGTTTATAACATCTTAGTTACTGTTGTTTATTTGGTTCCAGTGTTAAATGTTATTTGAAATTAAAGTTTTTTCTTAATTTTGAGGGGCGCACGCACATTAATTGCATTATTATTATTATTTTAGTGAAAAATGGCCTCCAGACGGCAATGCTATTATTTCATCACCCCAATTTCTGGGACAGTTTATCGTCCAGCAGGATTTCTTGTTGTGACAGGCCTGGAAACGACTAACCGATCGGCTTTTCTTTTTTCGTCCCCTGCGGTGCTGACACTCTTCCAGGTCAGCTGATGGGAATGAATGAGATCACAGAGAAGCTAACTCTAGACGCCAAGTGTCGGAACGAGCACGCCATCGTCCAGAGAGTGACCACGGCCGCCAACCTCAGCCGCGTTCCCTGCGGCTCAGACAAAGAGTGCAGGTAGGGGGATCGGCGCCTCATTGTGCAGTAAGTCGTTCAAATGAGACGCATAATCAGCTTTCAAATCTCAGGATATAGTCAATAGTAACAGCATCTTTGTCCAGACCGCAGAATATAATAACAGTAATGACAGTTTGAGTGTTGAATTAACTTTTTAATGAGGCTTCAAACTTCAAATCGCTAATAGTCGTGCTCTGTACTCTTCACAATCGAAAGCTGACATGGCTGCAGATTAGGAGGGTTGAATTTCCAAATAATTTGAAAAGAAATCTGTGGCAAATGATATTCAGTTGGCTGCATTCTCCGCTTTAGCCATTAGATGTCACTACATCCTTGAATTAGTATGTCTTCAAGCAAGCCATACTAACAGATGTGAATACACTTTAAGATTCTCCCTCTGTTTATTGCCTTTACGGCTGAGTAAGCAAAGAACCGTCTCAAGTTTTGTAAGTTGAGGAGTTAGCCCGGACCGACTCGGCTGTTCTGTTGAGTCTTTAGCATATCGATATCTATTTTAATTTTTTAAAAATGCAGTTGTATTGGAAAAGTTTGATTCAGAAAAAAATGGTTCCATATTGTTATAGTGCTGTTTATTTTCATGTCCATACTTGAAATCTATAAAAGAAGCAAAACAAACAGACTATGACCATCAATACATGTTCTTAACAAACACTCTGGACCAATAACGACAACAAAGTTCAAGTAAAGTATGTTTTTAGAGAGCTAATAGACCAGCACCCCAACCCAATTTAAAAGAGCTCAGTGGTAGCTAATCTGTAATTAGCCACAGCAGCAGCTGTGATCAAAAAAATGACAGGAAATGATAGGAATTGTTACTACAGTGGTGACTGGTGCATTAACAGTTTTATGCTAACAACTGTTGCTACAATGCTGTCTGCTTGCTAGCTCAGCTGTTTCTGTTGAGCTGATGGTACAAGAAAGGTCACTTCCAATACAGCTGATAATAGTGAAAACCAACAATACAGAAATACAAAGAAAATTGGGCCTGATCAGAAGATTCTAAATAAAATAAAATGTTTAATCCGTCACTCAAAGCAATCACTGGAGGCATGTTTCACAGTTTTTAAAGATTTTTAGCACTTTTTATCTATATTTATGAACTATTTTTGACTTTATTACTTTTAACTCTTATTGCAAAATAAGACATGAAATCTATTTATACATTTTAATCTTGTTGCAGAAGAAGACGTTAAATCAACATCCATTCATTTTTTGCTTGTGTTTTTAACGCTGGGTTCCACTCGCGTTTTCACTCTTCATAAACTTCTTCACCTTCAACGCATACACTCTTCTGCGAAAGGATGCTGTTCACTCCGTCCGTTCCCATGTTTCCTCTGAGGAGGAACACATCCGTTTGCTAATCATCACTCCTTTTTTTTATTTTTTTGTCATTGTTGACAAAAAGGCGAACTGATTTCTGTAGAAATCACGCTCTGGTCGTCCCCTAAGACATGCAATCAGTCTGTAAGATGTTACCTGCTGCAACGCAGCGCAAACTCAGAAAATCAATGCGGTTGATGATGGAAATACTAATTGGTTTGGAAGACAAGGGAAAAGACCTGATAGTGAATCATTCATGTCTCGATTTGAACCACAGGGTTATGGGTTGAATTCCCAGTTGGGGTCCTTCTCTTTCCTGAGAACTGGAACTGAGAAACACTGAAAGATCAGTTTTGGGTTTTTTTGCCTCCATCTTGAGAATTTATCTAATTTTTGCATCTGAATCGACATCCTGGTAACCGACGTCCATCTCACTCTCGCTCTGTGTTTTCAACCTTACTTCTGCTCTGTTTTTTGCTGCTTTGACCTCAGTCCTCCTGTTCCTCCTCCTGAACATCCTGCCCACAGGTTTGCGGGCAGAACGGTGACCAGCGGCAGCCTGGTGCTGGTCACTGTGACGACCAGAGAGGAGGGCGCCGCCCAGCTGACGATCAACTGTGAGAAAATGGTGATCGGCACCATGCTGGTTAAGGACATCCTGCTGGCCCTGACGCAGTGACGACAAGCGGACGCCCGGCTCCACTTGTGCCCCCCTCACTCCAGCCACCCCGCGGATTTTGTTTAGGACTGCGTTCTCCAACAAGCCACGTTGGACAGGAAGCTTCCAGAGTGTGAAAAGATAATGAGCCATGCATCTGAAGAGTGACAGAGAAGACATCGAATTGTAGCATAATCATCGTTTAGCTGCTCACTAAACCACTTACTGGTTTCCAGTTTAAGTATGGAAGCAAAATGGACGTAAATGTTTGGAGGTTCTCTGCTCATTGTCCACATTAAAAGTTTTGTTTCAGGTGAAATAAAAAAACAAAATGCTACCAAAACCGAAGATTTTTGTGGTGTGACCAGATAAACCGGGCATCCAGAGACAAGTAGAAACTGAATTTAGAGGCCCAGCTCGCATGGGTCCGGTTCTGATTTCTGTTCTACAACAGTGAAGCAGTTTTCATGTTGCTTTTTCATCCATTCACTCTTCAGTCCTGACTTTGTTTCCGTTAATCCTCGGTTTTAAGCTGGTGAAGTTAGTGACCGAGAGGAAAAGCTAAAGCTGTTCGATCTTTAACCTGGGACCGCTTTAGCCGTGCTCTGGAAATTGATTTGAATTTCTTCCACATTAATATCTACTGTGGCTACGCAGCTGTCACAGTTTAGCTAGATCCAAAAAGCACTAGAACTAAATTACTTTTATCTGTTTGAAGAAAAAAAACAAACCCTGTCATGCCAGTATGAAATCAGAACACTGGTCAATTATAACTAGATAGACATACAAGCATTGTCGTGGTGTCAAAGTGGATTTGTAAAACTCATTAATCGACTTAACCGCTAAGTCGGGATATTTAAAGGAAATCTCAAATTTGTTGCTTACCTAAAAATACTGCAATCAATTCATGTCAAGGTAGCATTTTGTTCAAAACTGTTTGGGTTTGAGGAAAACATTTTGAAATTTGCATTTAAAAGTCATTTGCAAGGACCTTTTTTTTGTTTGTTTGTCTAAATCACATTCAAGTCAGAGGCTCATGCGGCTTATTTTTGTGAAACTTGAGAGCTCCATGGAAAATGTTCGTTTGTCTTTTTGCCCTCGGAGACAAAGTCAGGAGCAGAGGCAGCACATCATGTCAGATGCAGCCAGTCGTGGAGAGAGTACATGTTCGCAAACCTTTTGTTTCGGTTGCCATTAATCCTAAAACCATCCGATGATCGCGTCAGAGTCACAACGAGGAATGTAGAGGTAATGAAATATCCCCCAACCAAAAGGAGGCGTTTTCGCAGAAAACAGCAAATTCACACCTGGTCGTTCCTTTCATCTCCAATGGCTTTCACATAGACAAAGTATGGTTTATCATGCCCTGTGTGTGGTTGTGAATTGTAATCTTGAGGTATTGCAAGTTTATTTATTGTACAAATAAAAGATTAAAGCTTACCCGTCTTCTCTCTTGTATCGTGTTTTATACCGTAACCCGGAAACTTGTTTACAGTTTTTGTGTAAAAGGAAAAAGAAAAGGTAAATTCAGCAGCAGGAGCCTCTGGGCACAACTAGACATTAAACCTATACGCATATTTTGTTTTCAGACTGGCTGGGGGGTGAGGGTGGGCAAAATCCTATTTATAGTTTTCCAGAGACTAGAAACAGAAACACGCACAAATTGGAAGCGTTTTTTTTTTTTTTTTTTTTTTGTACTGTTGTAAGCATTAAACAATCAACCATATAAGCGGAGACACATTGTTGATGTTGTCATTATAAAATAACTTGCAATTAAGTTTTGGCAAAGATCAATATGATGTTCACAGGTATTGGAGCGTTGTTGTTGTTAGGAACTAAAATAGTTACTTTTAATGCAACTTAGTCTCTAAATCAAGTAGTCAGTAATCTAACTAAGTTACTTTTTCAAGAGTAATCAGTAATCCGATTAGTTACTTTTCCAAAGTAACTTTGCCATCACTGACAGTGAAACACTTTAGCGCAACTCTTTAGTTCATTCATTCGTCCCGCTTCCCGTTGCTGCTCCGGTTTAAAGGAAACGCTGTTTATGATACAGGGACATAAATCGTGTGAATTCAGACAAAGTCGCTCGTTTGATCCACACGTCAGGAGGGAGACACAGAGACCTCGCCGCTCTCTTCGCTCTCCGAGCCGCTGGCCGAGTCCGACTCTGGAAAGGAACAGAAGATGTTTGCTCTGAGGGAAAGTATTTCATCAAAACATTTTTGCAGATGTGGAACACAGATTTCTTCTGTTATTTTGTTTGACTTATTGCTCCAAGCACATATTTAGGGACAAGTCGTCCATAATTACGATCAGTCACTTTGTGTCTCTAACATTTAGTTGAATTGAACGAGCTGAAGTCGAGCTGCTTAAACGTTTTTAGTGACATCAGAACAATTTGTAGAAGCAACTGAAGCCTTTAGTTTGCTTTCAGTCCAGGAGAGAGACGTCTTGCGTCAACTCATCAGCTCAAACCAACCAGATGTTTTATGTTGTTATCCGTTTATCTTCATATGCAAAACTTTGATAATCAGTTTGGTTATGTTTTCAGAGAAGCACTACAAATGTATTGGTTTCTCTTAACAAATGAATAAAATATTTGATTAAATCCATCTTTAAAAAAAAAGAGGTGCTCACTTCATTAATGTTAAGTTATGTAAAAAAAGTCGATACTTCAGTTACGATGTCAAAAAAGCCGCGTCTCGGTGAAGTGTTTATGTTTCCTGAACTTTATTGTCATTTTGAAGACATCACTAAATAAGAGTTTGACATTTCCTCCCGTTATTGTGGCAAAGCAATAATAGAAAATGATTTCTGTTTATCAAACACCAGAGAGGTTTGGTCTGATTTAACTTCAGACAGGGAAGGAAAAAAAAGGTGCAGGTGTATTTTTATTCTGCGTCTGTAAACTTCTGTCTTGAACAGCGAAGGCATCAACAGCTCGTTTTACATTGTTTTGTAACCTCTGACCTGTCTGTGCTCCCTGCACAGACTTTAGCTCAGCAATGTCCTCGACTCACAGCAGATCCACCAACGTCCGTTTTGATAAAAGGCGTCACGACGACGCTGAGGTTAAAGGTTACCGCTGTCAGCAGACTCGGTCGGGCCGGACTCGCCCTCTGAGTCGGAGTAGAACGGCTTCTCAACTTTCTTCTCCTTCCTCTTCTCCCGGCTGCTGCATTTGGTCCATTCGGGCACCTGGCGGACAGAAACGGAGCCCGGTGAGTTTTTATTTCAGCCACAGTGGACGGGAACAAAAAATAAATAAATATAATAATAATAAAAGAAATAACCCTCAGCAAAGAAAAAGCACAGACGTGGCAGAGGAGCATGGCCATGAATGCCTCTGCCTGGGCGTGATGCAGCCAAATGAAGCCATCCATCGCTGCTGCTGATCTGCTTTTACACAGTGGGGCCCCCGAGGGAGGGGCCTGGGGGCCATGGCCCCCTTTTGAAAAATGCTGGCCCCCTCCTCTAGAGAATCATGTTCAGCTTGTAAAAAGGTACATAGAGTCGTCTTTTTTCAACAAGACAGCAAATAAATTAATCAAATTAATAGGTTGGTCTGGCCACCCTGTGCAAATTTCTGAGGCTGCTGCTGCTTTTACTACGACTGAGTATTATGGCCATAGTTAGAAAAATTAAAATATAAGCATGAGAATAAAGTCATAATAAAACGACGATGAAATAGTTCGGAAAAATATAATGAGAATAAAGTCACAGCAGATCTATTCTCGTAATACTATGACGTTATTCTCGTAGTATTATAGCTTCATTCTCGTACTTTTATATATTTCATTTTCCTAGCGTGGCCTTAATACGCCGACGTATTTTACGTCTTCCTGCGAGAAAAAAAAAAAAAAAAAGAAAGAAAATGAATTCAATCCGGATGCTTCTTTATGCCAAATGAGACGAGCACCAGGTGATGCCTTCATGACCAAGTTGCATAAATGGCTTTCTTTCAATACAGGGAGCGTTTTCATTATCAGAAGTGATGTCTTTCAGGACTTACCCTCCTACCCTTTCTGTTTTTCTTCCCAGAGAAAGCAATCTGCTCTCCCTGTCCGCGCTCATTGACCGGAGATCTTCGGTAATGACCGCGGACATCTCCTGGTTTCAAAATCACTCCTTCTAACGCGTCTCGACATGCCTGACGAGCCGGGGTTCTGTTCATCTGTGCTACCCGTAAATCCGTCCTACCTCGTGGTCATGCGAAATCTGCTTACTCAGCAGATTTCCTTGACTCCACGTCCCACCTGTGGAAGTTTTGTTTCATGAGTTTTGTTTCGTCAAGACGACAGTCAGCTTTATTTCATTAATTTCACACCTGGCTTTCATTGAGCTGCTGTTTTGCTTCATGTTTCCACTTCACATGACAGGCAGCTTAGAAATGGCTTTAGTTACTACTGTAAACAAGTCATGGTTTGGCGGTTAATCAGGACAAAATACGTTGTTTTGTGGGCTATTTGTCCCTATATTTTAAAATATTTTAGTTTAATTACACTCTTTTTTTATTATCAAACTTCGCTAAGTAGATGTCAGCGATACTCTGTGGGATTCAAGCTGTGTGATAGCCAAGTAATGTTATTTGATCATCTCCGACCTTTTCATCGACACAATGACCTGCGCAGTTCAGTGGACACACTGTGGCTGCGTTGGACAGTCTGTCATACGATGATCGGTGATCTGAGTCGGTCTGTGTTTAATTCAATTCCAGCAAAAACGTGTTTCCTCGTCTGATACTGTTTTATGTTTAACAACACCTTTGTATTGGAGATATGTTTTTAACAGGTAAGGATATTCAGTTAGAAACAGAAATTGCTTTAAAGGTGAAGTTACTCTTAAAGTGTGGCTGCCTGAATCATGCTGTAGCCTGAACCTCTGCAGTAAACATGTAGTAAACGTGTCCTCCTCTCCATATGACCCCTCATAGAGAAGCCTTTTCAGACAGTGGGTAAGTTGGCTTTGACAGGTTTGTTGTTCCCAGCTGTCTGTGTGTCCGCCTGCTTTACAACAAACCTCTGAACTCCCACTTCCCCACCATCGTCCCCCCCTTCCCTGACCCCTGACCCCTTCCTGCCTTGGTAGTCGCACCGCAGCTGCATCTCCAGGTCTGGAGCTGCTGACCTGCTGATCACAGGAATGACTGGAAATGCTCATCCACTGATCATGATTCAGTTCTGTTTGAGCACAAAGCGAATGACAAAAAATACTCTGAATCCACCGATCAAAGCTGTGCTGTTGTTGGTCTGAGCTGTTTCTGTGCAGAGAAACTGATTTAGTTTCGGCTCGGTTTGGCTTTTTACTTAAGTGTTTGTAGTTTACATTTGAGAAGCAGCTTGGAAATGTATTGGAAGCTGAGAGGTCTACCATCAATCCCCTTCGGTGTTCAGTGGGAAGCATCGCTGCATTCCAGTTTGTACCGTTTGTTTGTTATTCCTGGTTTACTGAGCACACTAAAATCCTAATCTGCAGCGGATTTAAAGGTAGTCATGCAGAAGCCACGTTGCTGGGCTGTAAATACAGTATGTGTGCTGCATGTAATACTGCATGTCCAAATTTGCAGACATCTAGAACTCTTTACATATATATTTATATATTCTGGTCGTACGTTATTTCAGTGCTTTTCTTTCTCAATGGTGAGATGTTAGAAATGACTAAACCTCTCACAATAAGTAACACATCAATTGATAAGTGTTAAATCAGTCGTTGAAGAAAAGCTCACTTAATATAAAAAACGCTGTAAACATTTGATACCTGTACAAAGTAGTTAGCTTGCACTACCTGATGCTTTTACCTGTTTTCTGTCCATCTTAAGTCCAGAGCAGACTAGCTTTTTTTGTTGTTGTTGCTTTTGCCACCACTAGATGATCAATATATAACAAACCTGATTGTCTTTGCTGGTGCAAAAGAATATTAGGGTTACTGTGGAGAAAAACAAAACATATTTTAGAGTTTAATTTTAGAATTTTCAAAAATCGTCAGAATTTTTCAGCCTTTTTTCAACAGATGATAAAAATCATTTGATGCAGTAATTTTATTTAGAAGCGCACTTCCATGAGTGGCCAGCAGATGGCGGTGCTCCAGGACTGGTTGCTCATCAACTCCCATAGGAAAAGAATGTTTTTCCAATGGTATCATGAAATCAGCAGTGATGTCATAACTCTATGACACCACAAAGGAATCTCTCTCTTGAATTCAGCTCACTGACAGAGTTTTGTCAGACCTGTTCCACATTTCGATTGCAGCAGATCACTCTACAAAACACGTTCGAAAGTCACTGAGACAAGCGGGATATCGATTGCAGATATCGCACGCCTTTTACAGCAAGAATACCGACATGAAGCACCAACAAATTGCATGTCAACATGAAGCTTTTCCATCTAAGCTTTCATGGGTCGACATAGTGGACCTCAACGTCCAGGTCGACTACGACGCCGTCGTTTTTCTTTTGAGGACGACAGCGACAGCCCCTTTGAGCCGGAAGGTGTACCATCAGAGAACCAGGGGAATCAAGTCCTTCCGGCGACTTTGAGAATCCATCATCTTCAGAAGTCGAGCAGAAAACAACTCGGTCTGCTGGCTTCCAGATCAACCCCTCAGTGGAAGTCGAGGACGAGACAAACCAACACGTCTTCGACCTCACAAAGCAGGTGGATGATCTTAAAAAAGAGTTACAGAGCAAGATCTTTGATCTCCATGAGGAACGAGAACAAAGGATTGCCTATCAGGCTCAAGTCCAATCCCAGCAGGACGAAATTCAAAGACTGCAAAACCTGTTACAGAAAGAACGTCACCAGCAAGTCAAACAAGATCGTGACAGAAAGGTGCCGGAGACGACAGGTAGCTCAAGGGCTTCTTGCTCGACCAAAGTGACAGCTGACAAGGACCTTCTTCGCCAGCTCGATTACTTCAAGTGGGAGGCTGTAAAACATGCCTCCCACAATAAAGGCCTCATTGAAGTAATGGTCGAAGAGTACAGAGTGAGGCTGAAATATGAGGAACAGCTCAAACATCACGCAGAGCAAGCTTCTAAATTTGTAGAACAAGAGGCAACAGTGAAGTCTTTGCAAGATCAGTTGCAGACCTGAAGCTCAAGTTAAAACTTGCTATGGAAACTAACCATCCTGAAGTCGCCACCCGACCAGAGGCCCCCCTGCAAACAGAGGAGTCCAGGGACAGGCAGACCTTGAACAACCGGAGGTCTCCATCCATAGCCCGGTTCAGCCTTTGCACCGACCCACATCCAGGTTGCAAAGAGAGGAGACCACGCAAACCCAGACCTCCACACAAACCTGGAGGTCCGAGGACAGACAGACGACCATGCAACCAACCTCCACCGGTTGCATGGAGGGCCTTCGAGTTGGCA
Source organism: Poeciliopsis prolifica (assembly GCF_027474105.1). NCBI lineage: Eukaryota > Metazoa > Chordata > Actinopteri > Cyprinodontiformes > Poeciliidae > Poeciliopsis > Poeciliopsis prolifica. The sequence continues at coordinate 21,771,744 of NW_026562376.1, forward strand.
TTGGCAGGAAGGGCAAGCTAATCCCGGCTCGGCCTTTGCGGCGACCCACACTTGGGTACTAACCTCGGTCACAATACAAACCCAGGTTAGACTAAAACTCTGCATTAATTAATTGATTAATTGGTCTTTCTAAATTGTAAGATGTCCTAAGACATTAGACTACTAGTCTAATGCATATGCAATTGGCAGAAATATAACCTAACATTATATAACACTGTTCAGGTAAAATCACTCAGTCAGGTTTATTCATGCATTGTGCACAATGCAGAGAGCTAATAAGACGATCAATAATCAAGCCAGTCTGGATGCAAAGCTCACAAAACTCTCCCAGGCAGAGACTAACACCTAAGTTTTATGCAAGATAAGGAATCAAAATCCCTCGACTGAACATCCGAGGACTATTTGGGTTAAATGTACGAGATTGGATGGTTGCACGGGAACCAGGCCGACTCGCACCTTGATTTGATTCCTTATCCTTGCATGAAACTTCGTTGTTTGTCTTGCCTGGGAGAGTTTTGTGAGCTTTGCATCCAGACTGGCTTGATTATTGATCGTCTTATGAGCTCTCTGCATTGTGCACAATGCATGAATTAACCTGACTGAGTGATTTTACTTGAACAGTGCTTGGAAGTAATTTTTTTCCCCACAACAATTCCTATTAACTAAAACTTAATTTGGATCTAACCTCTAAATGTTACCCAAATGAATGAGTCCATCATATTAGGACCAGGCTTTGGTCCTAATATGATGGAACTAATGAAGTGTTTCTCACTTCCCCTCCTCAGGTGGATCACCTGCCCTGCATGTTTTAGGGGGCCTGAGGAGAGGAACTGAGAAACACTGACCTAATGTGACACTGGACATATAAAGGTGCGTTCACACCAAATGCGTTTTGAGCATCAGGTGCGTCTGGTTTGCATTCAGTCTATGTGGAGGCGCTTTGAGCGTCTAGCGCGGCGCAATTTGAACCGTTTGGAGCGTTTGACACGTCCAGCGCATCCAACACTCCACATAGACTTTGAATATAAACCGGCCTGACGCTCAAAACGGGTTTGATGTGAATGGACCAGTAGAATGTTCGGTTCCACTGGCAACAATGACATCAGCAGTGATGACATCACTCTTTGATGCATCAAATGAATCTGTCTCCTGAGTGAAGCACACAGGCTGTTTTTACAAACCCGTTCCTGTTTCAGACTTTTAAGTTCTAAGTTGTGAATCTTCTACATGTTAAAATTATCTGAAAGCAGAATAAATCCAGTACAGATTCACATTCTCAGGTAAGAGAGACTCACCTGTATGAAGTTCATTTTTGGGGCCTGCCCATAGCAATGCATAAGGAGAGCAGTGACTGACTTGCGAAGCAAGTCAGTCACTGCCTCCATGCATTGCATGGCAGGCACCTATTAATCTTCACCCAATAGAATGCCTCTTTATTATTGGGGCCTGCCCATAGCAATGCATAAGGAGAGCAGTGACTGACTTGCGAAGCAAGTCAGTCACTGCCTCCATGCATTGCATGGCAGGCACCTATTAATCTTCACCCAATAGAATGTCTCTTTATTATTGGGGCCTGCCTAGCAATGCATAAGGAGAGCAGTGACTGACTTGCGAAGCAAGTCAGTCACTGCCTCCATGCATTGCATGGCAGGCACCTATTAATCTACACCCAATAGAATGTCTCTTTATATTATTGGGGCCCTGCCCATAGCAATGCATAAGGAGAGCAGTGACTGACTTGCGAAGCAAGTCAGTCACTGCCTCCATGCATTGCATGGCAGGCACCTATTAATCTACACCCAATAGAAATGCCTCTTTATTATTATTGGGCCCTGCCCATAGCAATGCATAAGGAGAGCAGTGACTGACTTGCGAAGCAAGTCAGTCACTGCCTCCATGCATTGCATGGCAGGCACCTATTAATCTACACCCAATAGAATGCCTCTTTATTATTATTATAGATCTTTATTTTTCTTCCGTAGACCGGAATGCGGCTCGCACCGCTGCGAGCCACCCACAAAAGTGGTATCAAAACGTGCGGCTCGTTCCCGGCATTGGAGCTATACTTTTATGGGGAATCGGCGTTACGACGGCGACGTAAAAAGCGAAAAACGAGCGAAATTTCCAACTGCCGAAACGCAGAGCATAATGCCACCAACTGCTGCTCTACTAGAGTGGAGAATGAAGTGGATTTTTGACCCCAAATAAATTTTGAAATGCTGTCATGCCCACAAATATCGTGCTATTGATATGAAACTCGGACATGACATCAATACGCATGCCTGCTGCGGTAAAATGTTTTCAAAATTTTTCTAGGGCTTACGGTTTTCTGTCTAGGTGCTTTAGAGCAAAATCAAGTTCCAGGGTAACTGCCGCTCTCCATCATAATTTTATACTTTTATGGAAAATTTCAGACCTCAGCGCACACCATTTTTCTCTCATCATTGCAATTATTGTGAATGAGCTACAGATATGATTTGCAGGTCAATCGGAGACAAAAAATAGCTCTCTCATATGCTTCAAACGGTTTTCCGATACGTATCACGGTTTCCGAACGGCAAGGAGTTGTTCGGGCTGCTTTTCCATTATAACTGACTGAGCTGTCTCACAAAGATATGAATCTGTCTCTGCCTCACACACATGACAGTTGACCTCTTTAGAACTACAATTCCTGAAGGTTAGAACTACAACATGGCGGAACACTCAGTGCCTACAAAAGAGGTCAGAGCTGATTGTCAGAACTACAACATGGCGAAACTGTCAGTTACTACTGAGGAGGAATGAGCTGGCCTTTAGAATTACATTGTGTTTGGGCATTTTATAACTGATTTTAACCAACCATTGTTGCACACAGGTTTAGTGTGGCAATTTTAAATTAAGCTTAATGAAAATTCCAAAATAAAAGCCTTAAGATTCATCTGTGGCTAATGCAGCGCTGCGGCGCTGCAATAATATTAGCTTGCATGATCTTTTTCACTCAGGCAGAGCATTAACATTAGCATTAGCATTTCACTGTTCCCCACTAGTGCACTGCCCTAGGCCTACGGCAGTGCAATAAGATTATCCAGCATGATCTTTCTTTCTTAGGTTAGAGCTCTGCCTTGCGCAGCAAGGCAGAGCATTAACATTAGCACAAACATTAGCATTTCACTGTTCCCCACTTTTTATTCAGGTTAGGGCTCTGCCTTGCGCAGCAAGGCAGAGCATTAACATTAGCACAAACATTAGCATTTCACTGTTACCCAGTAGTGCACTGCTTTAGGCAGTGCAATAAGATTATCCTGCATTATCCTGAATTATTTTTTTCTCACAGGTTAGGGTTCAGTAGAGCATTAGCATTAGCCTTTTACTTTAAATATGGTAAATAGGTAAGCACAGATCTCAACACATACATTAGCATGTTAGTCCCCCCACAAATGCACTGCCTTGCAGAACAAGGGTAATGCTGTTTAATTAGCATTAGCCTTTTCCTAAGATAATATTTTTTCTATTTATTCTCCCAGGTTAGAATAAGAGTATTTAATAAACGCTGGAAAATGTCAATATTTGATTTCTTTTTTATATGTAATATCTTGTGTCTACGTCTGTCACGTAGATTAAATATATCATAGGGAACCTTACCTTTGTCTAAACAAGTAATTTTTAGGCTATGTCTCTTAAAATATTCTATTTTTATTTTTTTTATTTATTTATTTATTTTTTGTGAAGCTGGGTGGTCAACAGAAGCCTATGCCATACACGCTGGAAAATGTCAGTCTGTGATTGGTTGACATGTAACATCTTGTATCTATGCCTGTGACGTAAGGTGCAGATTCCGACAGCTATGTTTACAATTGTTATTGTGTTGCATCTTTTAAAATTGTTATTTTGTAAAGCTGACTGGTCAGCAGGAGCTTACGTCATACACGCTGTAAATGTCAATTTCTGATTGGCTGACACATATTCCCAAGCCGCCGGAACTTTCTGGAACTTTCTGCTTCCGAGTCTGCTTCGGTCAAGGTAAGACGTGTTTGTGATCTATCCATAATATATAGTATTTACAATTTTTATTTCAGTACAATATTATCATAACTGTTTGTAGTTGTTAGATGTACTGTTCGTTGACAAAGGTGGTTGATTTTAAAAGTTTACTGCGCGATATTTCGTCGTGGCTCTGATAGCGTACTTGCTAGCTTGATGGAATAAGATTTTTCTGAATTTATTCACGTTATTTCTGACCCTCACGAGGCTTTACGTGATTTATTAGTTCTCTATAACAGGTTAATATGTGACTTTATTCGGTTCTTGTCCAATTTGGGGAATATTATCCATATTACGGTCTGAAGCGCAGCAGCTGCGGTAACTTCTGAGCGGATTTGCAGCGTCACTCGGACACGGAGAACCTAGAGCAGGGGTGTCAAACTCATTTTCGTTTTGGGCCAAGTCAAGATCATGAAGGCTCTTAAAGGGCCGGTTGTGCCAGAATGTGTTGATAAAACCTGTTCACAAACTGTTAATATGTCAATTAATTCTTAAAATTACATAATATTATTGAACATCTTTTCAGTCTCTTCAGGAACTAATAATAAATGTGACTGTTTATTTACTCGCTGTATAAATCATGGACTATAATCATACATCAACTAAATTCTTAAGAAACTGGAGGGATTGATTGATATAAATTGGCAGTAAACAGATAAAACTGCATCAATATGATTGATAATATATTTAATCACACTTAGTGTTTAGTCTAGACTCTAGAGGGCCACATAAAGGGCTACAGCGGGCCGGATTTGGCCCCCGGGCCTTGAGTTTGACACATGTGACCTAGAGCATAGGTGTCAAACTCTGGCCCGCGGGCCAAATTTGGCCCGCAGTGTAATTATATTTGGCCCGCGAGGCAATTTCAAATTAATATTAGACATTTACGTCAGAAAGGAGGCATTAAATGTGTATTTAAATTTTATTTAATATATTTAATATTTTATTTCATATATTAAATATATTTTATTTAATATAATATGTTTTATTAATATTAGCAACTCAATTTTGCACACCTGCACTTTTAAGTTAGATAAGCTTTGCTTGTTCAATATTTATTGTTATTTTAGAACTTGTTTGGGTCCATATTAAAAGATTCATTTGTTCAACCTTGGCCTGCGACTTTGTTCAATTTAAAGTTTTGGCCCACTGTGTATTTGAGTTAGACACCCCTGACCTAGAGGTTCTGATTGAGTAAATAAAGTCAGATGTTTTGTTTTGCCTTAAATAAATGTATTACATAATGATGAAAAAAACAAAAAACACTTGCTGCAGTCACTTTATGAACTTTATAATTTTTTAAATTCAAATGAAAAATCTAATTTACAACACACCAAGCTAATATTGTGTATTTTCATAGGTTTGTAATTTTGATGTTTGACAAGTTTTATAATTTCCTTTAAAAAGCTTATACAATAAAAGACTTGGTTCATTTTATTAAACTTTATTTTTCTACATTTACATATGAAAATGTAGAGATTAATTTGTTTAATCTGTGTTTTTAATTAGATTTTAGAACAAGTTGTATTATGTACTGATGTTTACACCAGTTGTGGAAAAGATCTTAATTATATTTAGATGCCTTAGAAGAGTTTGAAATTAATTCTTGTATTTAATAAAAAAATGTTCGATGTCTATTATTATTTTTGTTAATTGTTAAGCCATTCATCCTTTTTTCTCATTACAGCTTTTCACTTGTGCGAGACTGTGCGATTTCGAAGTTTTCCAGTGCGACTTGCTGCAAATCACATTGACATCACTACAGCATCTTATTACTCCATCAATACATATTCAGACAAGTTTAATCACATTTTAACATTCACACATTCACTAACACACACACAGACACCTAGTGCCACAAACACAGTTTAATTTCATATATTTTACTTCACTTCATTTTTCTTTGTAAATACCACCTTCCCCCGCAGTTGTCTCCTTTTTTTACTGTGGTGTTACAGGATGCCACGTCGAGGACGACGCTCGGAGGCGGCCAAGGTGAGATGGAGGAAGCTGGAGAGTGTGCCGGTCGTCGCCAAGGTATATTACTACACACTGCAGAAAATTGATTTTGTCTAATGGTAGTTCTTATTGTAGTTTTGACTTTAAGCATGATTATAATCGTTTCTGTGTTTACAGCCTGAGACACCCGCTCACGTCCAGTGCTTGGAACCCGATTCGGTCCCCGCCGAAGAAGGTGGCTATAATTTTACATTTTAGCAACTTATCGTTGAATAACATCATTTGCTTTACTAATTTTATTTATGTCTTTAGACGTCGCGACTGCTGGAGGGTGGCCTGCCCGACCAGGTATGTTCATGACAAGTTCAGAATCATTTAATTAAAATAACCCAATACAGTTATGTTTGTAATTCATCTAAAAACATTTTGTAATAATTCTTTTGCAGATGTCGCCTCCCGTGGTGCGCCAGGAGGAGCCCCGTGTGCCATCGACCTCTCCTGGGTCACGTATGTAGATAAAATCTTTGTTGTTTTGTTGTTAAATTTTCAGAGGCATGAAAGCCTAGTATTGATAAGTGCACGTCTCTAAACAGGCCGTGGGACGGGGCATCGCCATCGGGTCCAGACGTGGCCAGCCTCCCGGGTGACCAGACGGAGCTGCAAGTTGGTTCTGCCCTACTGCCGAGGCTCTGGAGAAGAAGTATTTTTTTTGTCCCGTCTCATACACAAATCTTGGTTTGAATGATAAAATTCTATAAGCAAACTTAAATGTTTGTTTTTTCTTTTTCAGTTTGCTCTTTTGGTTGGTGATTCCCATCTGCGTGCTATTGTGGATGGGTATTCTACCATGCCAAAGGGCGACTTCTCCTTAGGGGTGCTTGCATCCCCCGGGGCCTCTGCGGAAGAGTTGCGGCTTGAGGTGCTGGATGCAGTTCTGCCTCGGCCCCCCGAGGTGATCTGTCTTCTGGCCCCAAGTAACAACTTGACCGCCAGGACCTTCGTGGAGGCCGGAGCGGCGTTCGGGCTTTGTTGCGTACCGTCTGCAACCTCTCTGCTAATGTAAGTGTAATATTCACTGCATTTATTCATGATGAAATATATCTGAAATCTTGGCATATGTTAATTTGCTTCATTTTTTTTGGATTGAAATTTACAGGTGGTCGTTGTGGACTTTCCACCACGCCTTTGCGTGGAGGAAAGTGTGCAACAGCTGCTGCGGCAGGAGTTTCAGCGTGTGGCTGCTCAGAGAAGTAAGTGACGTACAAAATTTGTGTTCAGACTAAAAATTTACTTATTTATCCTTTTGAATCTACATTATCTGAATTTACTACATTGTTACTGACATTAAGAATTAAATTTTCCTTTATTTCTCTCTAGGTGTTCGGTACATCCCTGTCACTGAACACTTCCCGCTGAGCAGCCTAGCCTTGTGGAGCAGGATGGCGTAAGTTGAATTGATTTTTATAATTGTAAAAGTGTTGTTTGGGCGTACTGTATTTTATAAAATGTATTTATAACTCGTAGGTTCACCTGAGCGACCGTCCGGGGATGGAAGTCCTTTCTCAGTTGCTTCAGGGCTGCGGTCTGCTCGCAACTTGAGTTAAGTGCACCGAAATCCCCAGCTCCTGTGATGTTGGCTCCTCCCCCCCCTGGGACGGCTTCCCCCCCGCGGTGAGACGTCCCCTGCCCTGGCTGGTTGTGGTTGCGAGGTGGCTGCTCCGCGTCGTTCGGACCCCTTCGACTGGACTGTGGTTCGCCGAAAGGTACTAAATACATGCTTTGTTGATTTAAGCAAAATTTTGCATGTTTAACTCTTTAAGAGTCCATGAATGTGTATCACTTTTTAACATGTCTGTTTTGTGTGTGCCTCCCTGATTCGATATTTCAACTTTTTCTTTAAAGCCCTGATTGTAAACAATGTACCAGTTTTTTAATGTGTTGAGGGGAAAGTAAAACTGGAGTTATGCTAAAATAATTAAGTCTATTTTGTAAACAAAAAAAAAATAAATGTTAAAAACCGCCTATTTTGAGATGTGAAAGGGAATTGGCTTACAAATGTAAAATATGAAATGCAAAATGACATCTCTTTGTTATTTGAAATTTCCAAACAATAAGTATGGGCTGTATTTTATTGAAACGGAATGGGGGAAAGTTGTGCAAGTAATGATGAAAAGAGCAACTGTGACAAGCGGGACCAGTAATGGCAAAAACGGTAAAATATTGATTGGTTTGACAGAAATCTGTGACACACACTTCATAATTAGTACGTATTTTTTAGAATTGTGTATACTTTATTGGTGCCTAAGGAAAAATTGCTTACTTTTGCCAAAAAGATGGTTCGTCCAAATATTAGTTGACACAATTGAAACCATAAGGAATATAACATTTATGAAAATGTATACATGACTGTGATATTGTACGTAGTTTAAAAATGTAACTAAATATAAAATAACAAGACAAAATAACAAAATGTGCACTTATATGTTAATCTATGAATGACAACATGACCGCAGACAGGACAGAGGTCAACTAGAATGAGTCCAGAAAAAACTAGTAAAGTAAAGAAACTCACTGTCTGGTCATTGTATATGAACAATTATGCAACTAACAAATGTGCAAGAGACAGGCTTGCTCTTTTTTAACTTGAATATAATGAGGGAATTTTGCAGCCACAATCTGAGGCACAGTAAAGATTAAGACGATGTTGATGGCAGTTTTATTAAAATTTAGATAATGTGAGGAATAAAAGGTAAGATGGCGCATCGGTAGGGTAGAGGCAGGTACTTGTGGTCCAAGGAGAGGAATGGCGGCACTGCGCAGCTGGAAGAAGCCGATCACCAGGGGATGAGGTAGTGCGACTCCCCCAGCAGCTTCCAGCCATTGTAAACTCCAGGAGTTAAGGTAGAAACCCTCTGTAAGTTTCACTGTGAAAAATAACGTTTTTCAAACTGAATGTTTTGTAACTCCTGTATGTGTAATAACAGTATGTCCAAAAGGGGAAAAAAGTGTCATTTCATACAGTTTAGGTTGTGCTGAAGAAAATATAGCATTGATATGTTTTCTGTTGAGGAAATTCAAAGGTAAAATCAAAGTTTGTTCAAAATGACTATACATGTATGTCCTGGAACCAGAGGGTTTGCTGCCACTGAAAATACTTTTTCTTTGTTTACAGACATCGCGTGGTGTCCAGGGTGGTGATGGCTGTCCACACGCCACTGGGAGGGTGGTTGACCAACAGGTATGATTTTCTTCACCTCAAAGCAAAACATGTTATGTTCTCAGAGTACAAATGAATCTATTTTAAGCTATTTTTGTTATTTTACAGGGAGACCTGCTGGATTCTTCCATCCCCCCGAATCCGGTGTGGTTCAGCCCAACGTTGCTGGAGGAGATGGACCGGATCGTTCCTGCGTCTGGCCGTGACGCTCCGTTACCTACATGTTCTCCGACGAGGAAGAAGGTATTTAAATTTTTTTTTTAAATGATAATTTGAATTTGATATGCCATGGTTGATTTTAACAATCACATAATTTCTTCTATTTTTTAATTAAAGACGAGTCCGAGGCGTCGTCCAATTTCTGATCCCTCCCAGCTGAATCCGGTGGAGCAGCAGGTGTGACACTGTTTCAGAAAATATATCACTGACTTTAAGATAATGAAATGTATATGTTAATAGCTTCTGTTGATTTATAGATGGAGGGAGCGCGAGAGAGACCACCACGCCAGCTCGTCGCCAGCACGGAGACCGGTCCCCCCGATGGACGCCCCCCGCCGAGTCCTCTTCCGTGCCATTGGAGGACCATGTCCGGATGGGAGCTGCCAGGTAACTCCTTCCTACCATCTCAGTCCAACAAATGGTTGCAACGTGTTGTGGAGAAAGTAGCATACTGGTTCTGTGTATGACAAAGGTGCCAAAGATTATGTCACTCCATTAGCACAAAAGCTACCAAATGGCTGTGCAAAGTGAGTTTATATATTTTAGAAATTGTGTGTTTTCAAGTTTTTAACTTTGTGGGTGTGCTGCTTTATTATTTGTGTCTTTTTTATTTTATTAAATTGAATATTATTTCAAAATGTTTGCTAGTATTGTTAGATTAATTTCTAAAGTACAGAAAAGTGAATTTGAGATGCACAAATATGAACATATGTATTTATATTGAGAACTGATCCATTACGGCTGTGAAAGTACTTACCATTATGTTACTTTATCAAAATTGTATTTCAATTAATATATTTATCGCCATAATAATTGATTACTCTTTTTCAAAATACGTGTTTACAACTGGTCTAATTGGTGGTAGGTAGTCATCAGGTGAATATTTGTATAAGTAATGACTTTTTTTATGTTATAGGCTTCGGCGCTGGAACCTGGGATCAGCGGTCCACCTCTCCTGTTGGTAAGTGCTACTCATTCCCAGGCCGACAAGAGGTATGCTGCATTTTCCCGCAATCACCAGTGCACATGCATGGCACTCACATTTTTAGCGTACCACAATGAGGGGTTGCAGTTTGACACAGTGTTGCTTGATAGAGTGATTGAAAAAGGACCAACTTTATGTCGGTGTTAAACAGCAACTGATCAGTGATGGAACGTTTCGTGACAATCACTTGACGTTTGAAGAGATGCCTGACCATGTGCTGACAGACAGGAACATCTATGCAGTACACACAACTGGTGTAAGGGTAGGTCATGTTTTTGCTGGTAGCGGGAGCCAATTTGGTTTGCCTCTTGCCCTGCAACTGGAATGCCTGATGGAAAATGTCACCCATGCTTTTCTTTTGGTGACTCCTGAGTGCATTGCAGTTTTCAGGGACAGAAGCGGTCGATTTGGAGTTTTTGATTCCCATTCAAGAAATTCCTCAGGCCTGCCCCAACCCAGCGGAACTGCAGTGATGATGACTTTCTGCAACCTGTCTGACATGGTCAACCATCTGCTCAAGCTCTTTCGAAACCGCAGCCCCAATGCCCACCTAGTGTGTGCCAGTAGGTTTTGTCAGGGAAAATGACAACCCTTCTGAGGATTTGGCCTTTCAGAACATTTCACCTGGAGCCACAAAAGTAAGTCCAACTGTTTTCAAACCAGAGCACTCTGAAGAGAAAATGCCTCCTTGGCTTAGGGAAGTTGCAAACGTATTAGAGGAAACGATTCCAACCATTCCAAATGTGTCAAAAGTTCCAAAAGCCAATAGAAAAAAAATTAGGAACAGAATAAAAACAGAACAGGGACAGAATGTAGTCAATAAAATTAAACAAAGTTCATCTGAAAAAGAAAAATATCTCAAATCTCCAACATTTAGGACGAAAAAGCTACAGGCCTTAAAAGAAACATACATTCTTCATCAAGCAGAGAGGAAGGATCAGTTAAAAGATAGATATAGGACTGATGAATCTTTCCGGAAGCAACGAATAAATTACATTAAGTACAGATTCAACTTTGTCCACAGCTTCAGAGCCAGTCATAAAGCCCACATGGCTGAGTATATGAGTAAACGTTTCAGAGATGACCCTGCCTTTAGAAACAGAAAAAAATTATACATTAGGGAAAGACTCAGAGACGATCCGGTCTTTAGAAACAGAAAAAAAATTATACATGAGGAATCGATTCAGAGATGATCCGGTCTTTAGAAGTAGACAAAAATCATACATTAGGAATCGATTCAGAGATGATCCGGCCTTTAGAAGCAGGCAAAAATCATATATCAGAAATCGATTCAGAGATGATCCGGCCTTTAGAAGCAAACAAAAATCATACATTAGCAGTCGATTCAGAGATGATCCAGTCTTCAGTAGCCAACACAAAAAAATTATGCGTAAATATATGAAGATGAAATATCATAGTGAACCTGGTTATCGGGTCAAACATAATGAAAAATGTGCTGCCAACAGAAGAGCCAGACTATCAAGAAAAGCACTTTCCAAAAATTTGACACTGCAGCATGCTTTACGAATCAGAAGAAAATACAGGAGAAATGTAGGCTTTCACTTTGAAACTCCATGCCCTTTGATGAGTGACGAAATGAAAGCTGCAATACAAAACTTTCATAAGAACATACAAAACGGACCGACATATGTTTGCACCGTGTGTCACAGAGCTCTTTTCCCCAATCAAGTAAAGCAATGTAAAAGAGATAAATATACCAAGAATATGCGTGTAGTAGCTGATTGTCTAACAGGTATGTATGTTCATGTGTGGAGCTGTGTGCTCAACCCCGTGTTCTGTACGTGAAGAGAGGATGGGGGAGTGGATCTGCTACACATGTGACAGTCATCTAAGTAGAGGAAAGATGCCATCCATTGCGGCTGCCAATCACCTTCACTTAGCGCCTGTTTCCCATAGAGCTTGCGGAATTGAATGTACTTGAAAGACAACTAATTGCAAAAATTCTACCTTTTGCAAAAATTGTTTCTTTGCCCAAGGGACAACAAAGGGCAATACATGGAGCAGTCTGTGTTCCTTCTGACATGGAAACTGTTGTAAACAGTCTTCCGAGGCCCCGTGAGGAAGCCCAGCTTTTACAGGTGAAGTTGAAGAGGAAAACCAAGTACAAAGGTTACCAGTACTTTTATACGGTGAACATGAAAAATGTCTTAGCTGGACTCAAAAAGCTTAAAGAGAGTCATCCGGATTACAAAGAGGTAAGTATAAATGAAAGTGCAACATTTGAGAGTTTTCAAGAGGACCAGCCAGTTGAGGACTCGGATACACAAGCAGATGAGGCTGAAATGGATGCAGCAGCAGACCAGCAACCTGACCACATAGGGGCAGAGCATCAGGCACTTCGGCCTGGTCTGATCTTGGACACCTGCATGCAGCCTCCTGACATAGCACAGGAAGTATTGTCATATGGAGAAGGAATTTTCAGCATTGCGCCAGCCCAGGGGAATAAGCCTGTCTCTTTCTTCAGTGTTCCGAGACTTGAAGCCAAGGCTTATCCTGTACATTTCCCAACTGGAGCAAACACATTAGATGAATCCCGCCGTGTTGGACTTTCACCAAGTATGTATTTCAATGTACGGCTCTTTTCAATAGATACTCGGTTTGCAAAAGACCAGAGTTACCTTTTCTTTGCTCAGTTTGTTACTGAAACTCATATTGCCAATAATAGTATGTCCATTCAGACTAGAAAAGGGAAACCAAGCACCAAAGATGGAAAAAATATTTCCAGCAAAATGCTACAAGACAAAGAGGAGTTGGAAAAACTCATACAAAATAAAGAGGCCACTCGTTTCATGCAGCCTTTAAGAGGAACTCCCGCTTTATTGGGAAAAAGGATTACGTGATTTGCACGCCATGGTGAGGCAACTTGGAAAGCCCACTTTCTTTTGCACGTTCTCTGCTGCTGAAATGAGATGGCCAGAAGTCATTGAGGCGATCAAAGCTCAACATGGAGAGCAGGTAAGTTTTTCTGAGCTTGACTGGAATGCAAAGTGTGACATTCTTAGGAGCAACCCTGTCACCGTCATGCATGTTTGAAAAGAGAGTGGACGCACTGTTTAGAGACCTCATTCTTTCCCCGGCACAGCCCATTGGACCAGTTGAGGATTACTTTTATCGTGTGGAATTTCAGGCCAGGGGTTCACCCCATATACATGCTGTGATATGGATTAAGGATGCACCTGAAATGGAAGACCCTGCATGTTGCGATGAAGTCATAACGTTCATCGATCGTTACATATCCTGTCAGTTGCCTGATGAAATCAGAGATCCAGAGCTCCACAAAATTGTAACAGAGGTTCAAATGCACAGCAAAAATCATTCAAAATCATGCAAAAAAGGTAATGTTGAATGCCGATTTGGATTCCCTAAACTACCAATGGACCCAGAATTACCGTCCCAGTGATTGACTTTGATCTGGAAAATGATGATGAAAAACCAAAACAAATTAAGCAAAAAGGTAGGAGAAAGTCCAAAAAATCCAGATCACCATTCATCTCAAACCTACAAAGAGAAGCTAAGAAGAAATTGAAACCAATCAGGGATTTACTGAAGGATGAAAAATCATCATTCAGCAATTTGTCAGAGTTACTCCAGGCTTGTAACATGACCAAAGAAGAGTACATTGGCCACGTTGATGCTCTCACTTCTGGAATGGTGGTAATGATGAAACGTGATCCTAAAGATAGTTGGGTGAACGGGTACAACCCTGATCTTTTGCGTGCGTGGAATGCCAACATGGACATTCAGTATGTGCTTGATGAGTACTGCATTGAGTACATGATGTCCTACATAGCCAAGCCAGAGCATGAAATGGCACAGTTCCTCAAATCTGTTGTTGATGATTTAAAGGCGACCAATGTTAGCGAACGCGATGAAATGAAAAAGATTATGCAGGCTTATTCAAAACAGAGAGAGGTTAGTGCTCAAGAATCGGTTGCGCGCACTTGTAGCCTACCTCTCAAAAAAATCCTCGCGTAGTGTTCTTTTTCTTCAAACAGATGAAGACGGTGTAAAAATGAGCCTTCCGATGAGTAAACTCGTGAACATGTCTCCAGATGAGGAAAATGTGTGGACAGGATTGCCGGAAAAATATCTAAACAGACCAGAAACGTTAGAATTTGAACACATGTGCCTGGCAGAATTTGCATCAGAGTACCGCGTTTTTATATGGCAATCAAATTCAAGGGCCAATGCAATTCCCCTACTTAATGATGCAGGATTCATCCAGAAAAGAACGATGGGCAAACCTGCAGTTATCAGATTTACTCGTTTCTCGGAGAAAAAAACACCCGAAAATTTTATAGACGGCTTCTAAAGTTATATTGTCCACACAGAAGAGATGAGGACCTTAAAACTGAGGAACACACAACCTACGAAGCATTTTACAACAACGGTTTCCGTGGTAGATATCAGGCTAAATGTATGTGGATTTCAACCGCAAAAGGTATGAAGGGCAGGGTAAAAAAATTGACAAAATTATGGAAGAATTGAAAAAGCAAGGACCGGTTCGTAATGCTTGGAACACTTTTGCGCCAGAGGTTGAATTAGACAATTTAGAATGCGCTGCTGAGCGACCACCATTTGAAGAAGATGAAGAGCAAGACCCTATTCCAGATTACGAAATTGATGTCAATATTGGAGACATGCCAAAAATTGAAGCTCCAAAATTGAGCCCTGATTTCATCAGACAAATGTACAGGAGTTTAAACGAGACTCAAGCATCCGTGTTTTACACCATTCGCGATTGGTGTCTGAAGCGCGTCTGGGGTGACAACCCAGAACCTTTCTTTTATTTCTTGACAGGAGAGCTGGCTGTGGTAAATCTCATGTAATCAAATGTGTTTACCAGGAGGCAACCAAGCTCTTGCGCCAGCTTCCTAGACTTCTTGATATTGGTGACATGTCCAAGCCCACTGTGCTTCTTACAGCTTTTACTGGTACTGCTGCGTACAACATATCGGGGAAGACTTTACATTCCATCTTGAAACTACCCAAAAGTTTAAAACCACCATACAAAGGCCTTGGAAATTCATTGGATGAAGTGAGGGCAGTTCTTTCTAGTGTGGAAATCTTGATCATTGATGAAATCTCCATGGTCTCCAAAGACCTGCTTGCATATGTTCACTGGAGATTTCAACAAATAAAGGGGAACAACAGGTTCATGGGTGGGGTCTCTGTTCTTGCTGTGGGGGACTTCTTCCAACTTCCTCCCCTTGGACGGGCAAAACCTCTTTGTGTCGCCGAGGACGGCATGCTTGATATCTGGAATGAAAATTTCCAGATGATCAGCCTGACCGAAATCATGCGGCAGAAAGATGACAGAGCATTTGCGGAGCTCCTGAATCGGATTAGAGTTAAAGGTAAAGCGAATTTGCTCAGTGATGATGACAAGACTCTTTTGATTCAAGCTGTTACTGAGCCCAAAGTGTCCTATGGATGTCCTACACATTTTTGCAACAAACAAACAGGTGGACACCCATAATGCAGCAGTTGTGGCCTCTTTAGGTGCAGTAACAGTTGATATCCAGGCAGAGGACTACAAAAGAATTACAAAGACCGGAAACATGATTAACCTGGGCTGTTGCATAGCGGGCAACAAGCGAGACTTGTCTAACAACATACAGGCTGGTTTGGGTTTTAGAGTAATGATTATAAGAAACTTGGATGTAGGGACGGTCTTGTGAATGGAACATTTGGCACCATAGCTGATATTGTCACCAGTACCAAAGACGGAAAGACTAGCGTAAAGTTAATTGGACTTAAATTGGACAATCCTCTTGCTGGACATACAAAAAAGATTCGGGGTAAACCAGATGGCTTTGTTTATATTGAGAGATTTGAGGAACAGAGTAGCGTAAAGGGAGTGGTACGACGGCAATTTCCAATTAGGTTAGCCTTTGGTTGTACAGCACACAAAGTCCAAGGAATGACTATGAAGTCTGCAGTCATTTCTTTGAAGCGTATTTTTGAACCTGGTATGGGCATATGTAGCTCTCAGTCGCACAACTTCCCTGGAAGGACTTAAAATCATTGATTTCGATGAAAATAAGATCTACGCTGATGAAAATATTAGAGCAGCGATGGAATCAATGAGACCATTTTTTTGCACACCAGACCACTCTTGCATTTTCAGTCAGGTCATCAGGGTGCAACATTAACGATTGTCCACCACAATGTCGAAGGCCTTGTCTGTCACTCTGAGGACATGAAACAACATCATGAACTCATGTTGGCAGATATCTTATGCCTTACGGAGACTCATTTGTTTGGATCTTCTGTTCCAGCTTCCTGCCAAATGGAGGGCTATTCTTTTTTTTCACGGAACAGACATGTCTCCTACTCGAACAGAGTCGACATTGCCACCAAAGAGGGTGGGGGAGTTGCGACTTACTGCCGGAGTCTTCTCCAACCGCAGGAACGGAGATTCTTTAATGAGGTTACAGATCTTGAATTTAATGTTGTAAAAGTGGACACCCCAATCAGTGCAGTCATCGCGACAGTTTACAGGCCACCAAGTTATGATCTTGGAACATTTTTAAGAAATCTGCAGAGCCCTCTTGGTTGGCCTGAATTCAATGGCTATTCATCCCGTTGTCGTATTAGGAGACTTTAATGAGGACATTATTCCTCCTGGGAAAAAAGCCATCAATCAGTTGTTTAGAGCCAAAGGGTTTATGCAACTTATCTCTGATCCAACCACAGAAAAACATACTCTTCTTGATCATATTTACATCTCCCATCCAGAATATTGTGTCAAATCAGGTGTCTTGCAGACTACTACAGCTACCACAATCCTACATACTGTGTGTTGGCTTCAGTATAAGTTGCATCTACAGTGGCTTGCAAAAGGAGTCATGTTCCTTTAAGTTTTCCATATTTTATCAGATTACAACCACAACTATGGAAAAACAGTGGAGAGGAGAAATATTTGTTTATTTTTGCAGGTATATACTAAGTCACATGTGTCAAACTCAAGGCCCGGGGCCAAATCCGGCCCGCCGTTGCTTTTTATGTGGCCCTCCACAGACTATACTAACACTAAGTGTGATTAAATATTATATTATCAATCATATCAATGCAGTTTTTATCTGTTACTGCCAATTTATATCAATCAGTCCCTCCAGTTTCTTGAGAATTTAGTTAATGTATGATTATAGTCCATGATTTATACAGCGAGTAAATTTATTATTAGTTCCTGAAGGGACTGCAAAGAAGTTCAATAATATTATGTAATTTTAAGAATTTATTGACATATTAACAGTTTGTGAACAGGCTTTATCAACACATTCTGGCACAACTGGCCCTTTAAGAGCTTTCATAATCTTGATTTGGCCCAAAACAAAAATGAGTTTGACACACCTGTACTAAGTAATACACACTTTTCAGTTTATTTGCAAAAAAATCTGTCATATTTTTAAGCCTCCCTGGTAGAGTCTATTCTGGAGTCCTGGAAAGGAGGGTCATCAAGATACTGGAGAATGCATGGGAGTTCGTCCAAACAATCTACATGTTTTTATGGACTTTGAGAAGGCATTTCACAGGGTCCCTCTGGGAACTTTGTGGGAGTTCTCATGGAGTATGGTGTCCAAGTCCTTTGATACGGGCTGTAAGGTTTCTGTGCAACCTTACAGAAACGTGGTCTGCATTATTGGCAGTAAGTCAAGCTCATTTCTGCTTAGAGTTGGATTTTGCGAGGAAACGAGCTTGACTCTGCTGGCAATGCACACCAGTCTCTGACACTGGTGTCATATGGGGACCTAACAGCCTGTATCAAAGGACCCGGGACCCCATACTCCCAGAGAACCCACCCCTTGCTCCCCGAAGGAAACAGTCGAACTTCTTCTCCAAGTCCACAAAACATCTGTAGACCCAACACCTGCATGGGAGTTAGGTGAACTCCCATGCACCCTCCAGGACCCTGCTCAGGCTATAGAGCTGGTCCAATGTTAGATGACCAGGGCAAAAACCACACTGCTCTTCTCGAATCCGACTTTCGGCTATCTGATGGACCGTCCTCTCCATGAACCCCAAATAGACCTTGCGATGGAGGCATCACCCCCGCCCCCAGTCCTTCTTTTTGAACAAAGGCTGGGAACACTGAATCAAACAGTCTCACTTAATCATAAGGGTTCTACGTCATGGGTCTTTCATATTACATTTGGATGAAATATATTTGTGGTTGCAATGTAACAATATGGAACAGTTCAAGGGGTATGATTACTTTGTAAGCACTGTAAATCTTAACCCTGAAATCATGACATGAAATTCTTTTTGGAGAAAATGTTGGAATCTCTAGTCGTTTTTAATGTCATTTCATTTGACTGTTTGCTTTTATAATTATGATAGCGTGGATCGTTTTTCTTGATCATTGTTGCAGTGGATTTCATATGTATTATTCATTGTACACATTTCTGAATTATGGTGTATGCTTGTGGATTTTGTTGTCGGCATAAGAGATTCTTGTACACTTAGTGAATCTTTTCAAAACTTATTTACTTCTGTAGAAGAGGCTTCATAAACAGGTTTTGTACTTGCACATGAAACTGTTTGAGCTTTGTGAATACGAAAGTGGCTGATCTTGAAACACTTATCGGTTCACTGTCAGAGTAGTTGCTGGAAATGTTGCACCAGGGAGCAGTAGATAAGACAATCAGTTACTATATGTATATTCTGTTCTATTTGAAATTAAAATGATTTGAAATGGGGACCATAAAGTTTTCGTAATTTTTCTAATACAGTTAACATCAATTTTTCCCTTCAAATATGCCTAAATTTTTTGCGGAACTACGTTTTTATTCTTCACCGTTTGCGTCACTTAATTAAAGCTCTCCTTGTTTCAATCTCTCCTCAGTCACACTGAACTTTTTAATGCTGCAGCCCCCCAGTGGCTACATTATCTTCACTTCACAAGCAGGACAAAAGTTTGGCTCACTTTTGTCCTGTTGGACTCCCTCCATCTGGTCAGAATTTGTTTGGTTTTGGTGGAATTAACCCTTTGTTCTCCCAGTTTTAGTCTGTTCTTGCAGGGTTTTCCACGTAAACGATCCTTGGAGGCTGCCAAGAAGACAGAGGGAAACAAGACCTTGAGGTTTGGCCCATAAGATGTAGAAAATGTATCTAAGTTGTAGCAACCTTACAAGTTGTTACTTTTTTGTTGTTGGTAATAGCTGTCTATTGATGGAATGACTTGTGTGTTTTCAGTCCAGGAAATCCTCACCTACTTCATGGACTTGGGCCTCATACAATCTGAGGAGATGGAGTTCTTGTTTCTTTGAATGTTCCAGGTGGGACAATCTGACCAGGTAAGTACATAACAAATGAAGGCTAATTTATTTGCCAATTTGGTTTATTTTAAGTTGAGATTGATAACGTTGTATATCTAGGTTTGATAGGAGGAATCCAGTGGATGTATGACCTTTTTTCTTGGGTCATATTGGTATTTATATCTGTTAATCATTCTGAAATCTTTATTTAAACAAAGTTTAAATTTTACAGATGTTTAAAAATGTCATGAATAATAATTTTTTTTTTTCTGTATTTTTACTACAGAGTCTGTGATGTCACATAGACTGGATCCCAAATGAAAGCTTTGGAGCAGCGGTTGTTTTTTCTTCTTTTTTTTTCTACAGTTGTAAATAGTTTTTTTATGTATGTATATATTTAAAATAGTTTCATGTAAGAATATAGTTTAATATATGTTTCATGTATGTATATATGTATAATAGTTTGATATTTATGACAAGTTGATCATCGTGGCAAAGCCATGTTTCACTTGTGAGATTAAATCTGTCAGGCCTTACATTGACACTCAGGCAACAACCCTGAGTGCCACACGGCCGGACAGGACACATGTAAATAAAAAAAGATAGTTTTTATTGCAGAGATATCAAGTTCTGAAATTTATTGTATTCTTTAAATGTTGTAATTTTGGTTCATTGTAATCTTTACTTGTAAAAAGTTTGTAGAAATCTTTAATTTGACTTCAATATATATTTTTAAACTGTGATCTGTTGTGTGTGTGGGTTTTTTCATTTAAAAATTTTGTCACTATTATGAACTACATTCATTTGCCTTAAGTGACAATAGTCACTAATGTATATTTAAAAATATTTTTTTTGATTTCAAAGAAAAATGAACGAAATAAAAAATATATAATTAACTAATGTTATTATTGAATTATAATATTAATAGTATTTAGGCTTACATTAGCATTTTGGCTAATTTTAGCTTGTACACTAATTTTAACATGTTAGTCAACATGCTTGTGATTCTTCACATGCTTATTTGTAATGGCTCTAACACAGGGGTTTGCAAAGTTTTTGACTAGCGGGCCAGAATGGGTAATTTGACAGAGAGGCCAGGAGCATTTGGACACACAATGTAATTTATTAAACCTGGGTATTGAAATGTATGGAAAAACAGACACAATTGAAGGTGCAAATTTAAAAGAAATCAACATTTAGTGGAAATAGATAAACGGAATCACTTTCAAAGTATATATTTCAGAACATATTGTAATGATGCCAACACTGCAGCTGTAGTCCCGTCAAACAGGGTTTATTGGAAATAAGAATAAGAGCAGCGTAACTGGCAACCGAACACCGCCCTGCTGCTCCCACCCCCACCGTCATGACAGACCAATCACGTGTGAGTGGAAGTCAGCTGAGTCAGAGGAAGTAAATAACGCTACATGTAACAATAAGGAACACATTGTAACTTATAACACATAACCATGTGGAACCAAGCAGAACTAAAACAGAATCGTTTCAATATTATTACCCAATGAAAGAAAGGGATCTTTAAATTGAGAGCGATGTGCGGCATGTTAATTAAGCTACTGTATCGCTGCTGCGCGTAAATGCTAGAGTTGCTTTTTTTTCATAACACACTAGAGAAACTTACATCTCAGTGGGAACAGTGTTGTTCTCACTTTTTTGCCAGTGCATCAAAGTCTGGAGTTAGTTTTGTTGTGGCAATTCTCAGAACAGATCTGAGATGTTTGTCAGTTAACCAGGATCTGTGATGAGCTTTGTTGATGTTTATGACGCTGAAAATCTGCTCACACATAAAGGTGAGCCAAACAATGCCATCTTCTGCGGCATCCACCGGAAGTTTGGAAATGTGGCTTCGAAGCATAAAAGTCTTTCAGTTTAAGAGATCTGAACTTCTCTTTTGAGACGGTGTCAGACTGAAGACAGTCTGACACCTTGCTGTGCAAGCAAGGCAAAGCATTAGCTTTAGCCTTTTACCTTAAATGAAATAGGTAATAGCTATTTCCCTTATTACCTATGCTCAGTAAGTCATGCTTGTGACTATCCACGTGCTATTGATGGCATTGCAGGTTTCTTTAGCATGGATGCTAATGTTTAGCATCAGAACGCTTGGTCCAAACGACGGCACACTTTGGCAGGGCCCCGGTTAAATTTTCTTCAGGAATTTTCTAGTTATAATCTTTATTTTTCTTCCGTAGACCGGAATGCGGCTCGCACCGCTGCGAGCCCACCCACAAAAGTGGTATCAAAACGTGCGGCTCGTTCCCGCATTGGAGCTATTACTTTTATGGGGAATCGGCGTTACGACGGCGACGTAAAAAGCGAAAAACGAGCGAAATTTCCAACTGCCGAAACGCAGAGCATAACTGCCACCAACTGCTGCTCTACTAGAGTGAAAATGAAGTGGATTTTTGACCCCAAATAAATTTTGAAATTGCTGTCATGCCCACAAATATCGTGCTATTGGTATGAAACTCGGACATGACATCATACGCATGCCTGCTGCGGTAAAATGTTTTCAAAATTTTTCTAGGGCTTACGGTTTTCTGTCTAGGTGCTTTAGAGCAAAATCAAGTTCCAGGTAACTGCCGCTCTCCATCATATATTTTCATACTTTTATGGAAAATTTCAGACCTCAGCGCACACCATTTTTCTCTCATCATGCAATTATGTGAATGAGCTACAGATATGATTTGCAGGTATCGGAGACAAAAAATAGCTCTCTCATACGCTTCAAACGGTTTTCCGATACGTATCACGGTTTCCGAACGGCAAGGAGTTGTTCGGGCTGCTTTTTCCATTATAACTGACTGAGCTGTCTCACAAAGATATGAAATCTGTCTCTGCCTCACACACATGACTGTTGACCTCTTTAGAACTACAATTCCTGAGGTTAGAACTACAACATGGCGGAACACTCAGTGCCTACAAAAGAGTCAGAGCTGATTGTCAGAACTACAACATGGCGAACTGTCAGTTACTACTGAGGAGGAATGAGCTGGCCTTTAGAATTACATTGTGTTTGGGCATTTTATAACTGATTTTAACCAACCATTGTTGCACACAGGTTAGTGTGGCAATTTTAAATTAAGCTTAATGAAAATTCCAAAATAAAAGCCTTAAGATTCATCTGTGGCTAATGCAGCGCTGCGGGCGCTGCAATATATTAGCTTGCATGATCTTTTTCACTCAGGCAGAGCATTAACATTAGCATTAGCATTTCACTGTTCCCCACTAGTGCACTGCCCTAGGCCTACGGCAGTGCAATAAGATTATCCAGCATGATCTTTCTTTCTTAGGTTAGAGCTCTGCCTTGCGCAGCAAGGCAGAGCATTAACATTAGCACAAACATTAGCATTTCACTGTTCCCCACTTTTTATTCAGGTTAGGGCTCTGCCTTGCGCAGCAAGGCAGAGCATTAACATTAGCACAAACATTAGCATTTCACTGTTACCCAGTAGTGCACTGCTTTAGGCAGTGCAATAAGATTATCCTGCATTATCCTGAATTATTTTTTTCTCACAGGTTAGGGTTCAGTAGAGCATTAGCATTAGCCTTTTACTTTAAATATGGTAAATAGGTAAGCACAGATCTCAACACATACATTAGCATGTTAGTCCCCCCACAAATGCACTGCCTTGCAGAACAAGGGTAATGCTGTTTAATTAGCATTAGCCTTTTCCTAAGATAATATTTTTTCTATTTATTCTCCCAGGTTAGAATAAGAGTATTTAATAAACGCTGGAAAATGTCAATATTTGATTTCTTTTTTATATGTAATATCTTGTGTCTACGTCTGTCACGTAGATTAAATATAATCATAGGGAACCTTACCTTTGTCTAAACAAGTAATTTTTAGGCTATGTCTCTTAAAATATTCTATTTTTTATTTTATTTTATTTATTTATTTATTTTTTGTGAAGCTGGTGGTCAACAGAAGCCTATGCCATACACGCTGGAAAATGTCAGTCTCTGATTGGTTGACATGTAACATCTTGTATCTATGCCTGTGACGTAAGGTGCAGATTCCGACAGCTATGTTTACAATTGTTATTGTGTTGCATCTTTTAAAATTGTTATTTTGTAAAGCTGACTGGTCAGCAAGAGCATACGTCATACACCAATTTCTGATTGGCTGACACATATTCCCAAGCGGGCTGGAACTTTCTGGAACGTTCTGCTTCCGAGTCTGCTTCGGTCAAGGTAAGACGTGTTTGTGATCTATCCATAATATATAGTATTTACAATTTTTATTTCAGTACAATATTATCATAACTGTTTGTAGTTGTTAGATGTACTGTTCGTTGACAAAGGTGGTTGATTTTAAAAGTTTACTGCGCGATATTTCGTCGTGGCTCTGATAGCGTACTTGCTAGCTTGATGGAATAAGATTTTTCTGAATTTATTCACGTTATTTCTGACCCTCACGAGGCTTTACGTGATTTATTAGTTCTCTATAACAGGTTAATATGTGACTTTATTCGGTTCTTGTCCAATTTGGGGAATATTATCCATATTACGGTCTGAAGCGCAGCAGCTGCGGTAACTTCTGAGCGGATTTGCAGCGTCACTCGGACACGGAGAACCTAGAGCAGGGGTGTCAAACTCATTTTCGTTTTGGGCCAAGTCAAGATCATGAAGGCTCTTAAAGGGCCGGTTGTGCCAGAATGTGTTGATAAAACCTGTTCACAAACTGTTAATATGTCAATTAATTCTTAAAATTACATAATATTATTGAACATCTTTTCAGTCTCTTCAGGAACTAATAATAAATGTGACTGTTTATTTACTCGCTGTATAAATCATGGACTATAATCATACATCAACTAAATTCTTAAGAAACTGGAGGGATTGATTGATATAAATTGGCAGTAAACAGATAAAAACTGCATCAATATGATTGATAATATATTTAATCACACTTAGTGTTTAGTCTAGACTCTAGAGGGCCACATAAAGGGCTACAGCGGGCCGGATTTGGCCCCCGGGCCTTGAGTTTGACACATGTGACCTAGAGCATAGGTGTCAAACTCTGGCCCGCGGGCCAAATTTGGCCCGCAGTGTAATTATATTTGGCCCGCGAGGCAATTTCAAATTAATATTAGACATTTACGTCAGAAAGGAGGCATTAAATGTGTATTTAAATTTTATTTAATATATTTAATATTTTATTTCATATATTAAATATATTTTATTTAATATAATATGTTTTATTAATATTAGCAACTCAATTTTGCACACCTGCACTTTTAAGTTAGATAAGCTTTGCTTGTTCAATATTTATTGTTATTTTAGAACTTGTTTGGGTCCATATTAAAAGATTCATTTGTTCAACCTTGGCCTGCGACTTTGTTCAATTTAAAGTTTTGGCCCACTGTGTATTTGAGTTAGACACCCCTGACCTAGAGGTTCTGATTGAGTAAATAAAGTCAGATGTTTTGTTTTGCCTTAAATAAATGTATTACATAATGATGAAAAAAACAAAAAACACTTGCTGCAGTCACTTTATGAACTTTATAATTTTTTAAAATTCAAATGAAAAATCTAATTTACAACACACCAAGCTAATATTGTGTATTTCCATAGGTTTGTAATATTGATGTTTGACAAGTTTTATAATTTACTTTAAAGAGCTTATACAGTGAAAGACTTGGTTCATTTGATTAAACTTTATTTTTCTCCATTTACATATGAAAATGTAGAGATTAATTAGTTTAGTCTGTGTTTTTAATTAGATTTTAGAACAAGTTGTATTATGTACTGATGTTTGTTCCAGTTGTGGAAAAGACCCTAATCATATTTAGATGCCTTAGAAGAGTTTGAAATTAGTCCTTGTATTTAAGAAAAACAAGTTATTTGTCTATTAGTTATTTTTGTAAGCCTTTTTTAATTGTTATGTATTTTTCTTCTCATTACAGCTTTTCACTTGTGCGAGACTGTGCGATTTCGAAGTTTTCCAGTGCGACTTGCTGCAAATCACATTGACATCACTACAGCATCTTATTACTCCATCAATACATATTCAGACAAGTTTAATCACATTTTAACATTCACACATTCACTAACACGCACATACACAGACACCTAGTGCCACAAACACAGTTTAATTTCATATATATTACTTCATTTCATTTTTCTTCATAAATAACCACTTTTCCCCCGCAGTTGTCTCCTTTTCTACTGTGGTGTTTCAGGATGCCACGTCGAGGACGACGCTCGGAGGCGGCCAAGGTGAGATGGAGGAAGCTGGAGAGTGTGCCGGACGTCGCCAAGGTATATAATTACACATTGCAGAAATTGTTTTTGTCTAATGGTAGTTCTTATTGTAGTTTTGACTTTAAACATGATTATAATCATTTCTGTGTTTACAGCCTGAGACACCACCGCTCACGTCCAGTGCTTGGAACCCGATTCGGTCCCCGCCGAAGAAGGTATGGCTATAATTTTACATTTTAGCAACTTATCGTTGAATAACATCATTTGCTTTACTAATTTTATTTATGTCTTTAGACGTCGCGACTGCTGGAGGGTGGCCTGCCCGACCAGGTATGTTCATGACAAGTTCAGAATCATTTAATTAAAATAACCCAATACAGTTATGTTTGTAATTAATCTAAACATTTTGTAATAATTGTTTTGCAGATGTCGCCTCCCGTGGTGCGCCAGGAGGAGCCCCGTGTGCCATCGACCTCTCCTGGGTCACGTATGTAGATAAAATCTTTGTTGTTTTGTTGTTAAATTTTCAGAGGCATGAAAGCCTAGTATTGATAAGTGCACGTCTCTAAACAGGCCGTGGGACGGGGCATCGCCATCGGGTCCAGACGTGGCCAGCCTCCCGGGTGACCAGACGGAGCTGCAAGTTGGTTCTGCCTACTGCCGAGGCTCTGGAGAAGAAGGTATTTTTTTTTGTCCCGTCTCATACACAAATCTTGGTTTGAATGATAAAATTCTATAAGCAAACTTAAATGTTTGTTTTTCTTTTTCAGTTTGCTCTTTTGGTTGGTGATTCCCATCTGCGTGCTATTGTGGATGGGTATTCTACCATGCCAAAGGGCGACTTCTCCTTAGGGGTGCTTGCATCCCCCGGGGCCTCTGCGGAAGAGTTGCGGCTTGAGGTGCTGGATGCAGTTCTGCCTCGGCCCCCCGAGGTGATCTGTCTTCTGGCCCCAAGTAACAACTTGACCGCCAGCAGGACCTTCGTGGAGGCCGGAGCGGCGTTCGGGGCTTTGTTGCGTACCGTCTGCAACCTCTCTGCTAATGTAAGTGTAATATTCACTGCATTTATTCATGATGAAATATATCTGAAATCTTGGCATATGTTAATTTGCTTCATTTTTTTTGGATTGAAATTTACAGGTGGTCGTTGTGGACTTTCCACCACGCCTTTGCGTGGAGGAAAGTGTGCAACAGCTGCTGCGGCAGGAGTTTCAACGTGTGGCTGCTCAGAGAAGTAAGTGACGTACAAAATTTGTGTTCAGACTAAAATTTACTTATTTATCCTTTTGAATCTACATTATCTGAAATTACTACATTGTTACTGACATTAAGAATTAAATTTTCCTTTATTTCTCTCTAGGTGTTCGGTACATCCCTGTCACTGAACACTTCCCGCTGAGCAGCCTAGCCTTGTGGAGCAGGGATGGCGTAAGTTGAATTGATTTTTATAATTGTAAAAGTGTTGTTTGGGCGTACTGTATTTTATAAAATGTATTTATAACTCGTAGGTTCACCTGAGCGACCGTCCGGGGATGGAAGTCCTTTCTCAGTTGCTTCAGGCTGCGGTCTGCTCGCAACTTGAGTTAAGTGCACCGAAATCCCCAGCTCCTGTGATGTTGGCTCCTCCCCCCCCTGGGACGGCTTCCCCCCCCGCGGTGAGACGTCCCCTGCCCTGGCTGGTTGTGGTTGGCGAGGTGGCTGCTCCGCGTCGTTCGGACCCCTTCGACTGGACTGTGGTTCGCCGAAAGGTACTAAATACATGCTTTGTTGATTTAAGCAAAATTTTGCATGTTTAACTCTTTAAGAGTCCATGAATGTGTATCACTTTTTAACATGTCTGTTTTGTGTGTGCCTCCCTGATTCGATATTTCAACTTTTCTTTAAAGCCCTGATTGTAAACAATGTACCAGTTTTTTAATTGTGTTGAGGGGAAAGTAAAACTGGAGTTATGCTAAAATAATTAAGTCTATTTTGTAAACAAAAAAAAATCATGTAAATGTTAAAAACCGCCTATTTTGAGAATGTGAAAGGGAATTGGCTTACAAATGTAAATATGAAATGCAAAATGACATCTCTTTGTTATTTGAAATTTCCAAACAATAAGTATGGGCTGTATTTTATTGAAACGGAATGGGGGAAAGTTGTGCAAGTAATGATGAAAAGAGCAACTGTGACAAGCGGGACCAGCGTAATGGCAAAAACGGTAAAATATTGATTGGTTTGACAGAAATCTGTGACACACACTTCATAATTAGTACGTATTTTTTAGAATTGTGTATACTTTATTGGTGCCTAAGGAAAAATTGCTTACTTTTGCCAAAAAGATGGTTCGTCCAAATATTAGTTGACACAATTGAAACCATAAGGAATATAACATTTATGAAAATGTATACATGACTGTGATATTGTACGTAGTTTAAAAATGTAACTAAATATAAAATAACAAGACAAAATAACAAAATGTGCACTTATATGTTAATCTATGAATGACAACATGACCGCAGACAGGACAGAGGTCAACTAGAATGAGTCCAGAAAAAACTAGT
Organism: Poeciliopsis prolifica; assembly: GCF_027474105.1. Lineage (NCBI taxonomy): Eukaryota > Metazoa > Chordata > Actinopteri > Cyprinodontiformes > Poeciliidae > Poeciliopsis > Poeciliopsis prolifica. The sequence goes on from NW_026562376.1 coordinate 21,800,196, forward strand.
AAAGTAAAGAAACTCACTGTCTGGTCATTGTATATGAACAATTATGCAACTAACAAATGTGCAAGAGACAGGCTTGCTCTTTTTTAACTTGAATATAATGAGGGAATTTTGCAGCCACAATCTGAGGCACAGTAAAGATTAAGACGATGTTGATGGCAGTTTTATTAAAAATTTAGATAATGTGAGGAATAAAAGGTAAGATGGCGCATCGGTAGGGTAGAGGCAGGTACTTGTGGTCCAAGGAGAGGAATGGCGGCACTGCGCAGCTGGAAGAAGCCGATCACCAGGGGATGAGGTAGTGCGACTCCCCCAGCAGCTTCCAGCCATTGTAAACTCCAGGAGTTAAGGTAGAAACCCTCTGTAAGTTTCACTGTGAAAAATAAACGTTTTTCAAACTTGAATGTTTTGTAACTCCTGTATGTGTAATAACAGTATGTCCAAAAGGGGAAAAAAGTGTCATTTCATACAGTTTAGGTTGTGCTGAAGAAAATATAGCATTGATATGTTTTCTGTTGAGGAAATTCAAAGGTAAAATCAAAGTTTGTTCAAAATGACTATACATGTATGTCCTGGAACCAGAGGGTTTGCTGCCACTGAAAATACTTTTTCTTTGTTTACAGACATCGCGTGGTGTCCAGGGTGGTGATGGCTGTCCACACGCCACTGGGAGGGTGGTTGACCAACAGGTATGATTTTCTTCACCTCAAAGCAAAACATGTTATGTTCTCAGAGTACAAATGAATCTATTTTAAGCTATTTTTGTTATTTTACAGGGAGACCTGCTGGATTCTTCCATCCCCCCGAATCCGGTGTGGTTCAGCCCAACGTTGCTGGAGGAGATGGACCGGATCGTTCCTGCGTCTGGCCGTGACGCTCCGTTACCTACATGTTCTCCGACGAGGAAGAAGGTATTTAAATTTTTTTTTTAAATGATAATTTGAATTTGATATGCCATGGTTGATTTTAACAATCACATAATTTCTTCTATTTTTTAATTAGAAGACGAGTCCGAGGCGTCGTCCAATTTCTGATCCCTCCCAGCTGAATCCGGTGGAGCAGCAGGTGTGACACTGTTTCAGAAAATATATCACTGACTTTAAGATAATGAAATGTATATGTTAATAGCTTCTATTGATTTATAGATGGAGGGAGCGCCGAGAGAGACCACCACGCCAGCTCGTCGCCAGGCACGGAGACCGGTCCCCCCGACGGACGTCGAGGCCCCTGCCGAGTCCTCTTCCGTGCCACTGGAGGACCAGGTCCGGGATGGGAGCTGCCAGGTAACTCCTTCCTACCATCTTAGTCACAACAAATGGTTGCAACGTGTTGTGGAGAAAGTTAGCATACGTGGTTCTGTGTATGACGAAGGTGCCAAAGATTATGTCACTCACATTAGCACAAAAGCTACAAATGGCTGTACAAAGTGCGTTTATATATTTTAGAAAATGTGTGTTTTCAAGTTTTTGACTTTGTGGGTGTGCTGCTTTATTATTTGTGTCTTTTTTATTTTTATTAAATTGAATATTATTTCAAAATGTTTGCTAGTATTGTTAGATTAATTTCTAAAGTACAGAAAAGTGAATTTGAGATGCACAAATATGAACATATGTATTAATCTTGAAAACTGATCCATTACTGCTGTGAAAATACTTACCATTATGTTACTTTATGAAAATTGTATTTCAATTTATTTATCGCCAGAGTAATTGATTACTCTTTTTCAAAATACATGTTTACAACTAGCCTAATTGGTGATGGGTAGTCATCAGGTGAATATTTATATAAGTAATTACTTTTTTTATGTTACAGGCTTCGGCGCTGGAACCCGGGATCAGCGGTTCACCTGTCCTTGTGGTAAGTGCTACTCATTCCCAGGCCGACAACAGGTATGCTGCATTTTCCCCAATCACCAGTGTACATGCATGGCACTCACATTTTTAGCGTACCACAATGAGGGGTTGCAGTTTGACACAGTGTTGCTTGATAGAGTGATTGAAAAAGGAGACCAACTTTATGTCGGTGTTAAACAGCAACTGATCAGTGATGGAACGTTTCGTGACAATCACTTGACGTTTGAAGAGATGCCTGACCATGTGCTGACAGACAGGAACATCTATGCAGTACACACAACTGGTTTAAGGGTAGGTCATGTTTTTGCTGGTAGCGGGAGCCAATTTGGTTTGCCTCTTGCCCTGCAACTGGAATGCCTGATGGAAAATGTCACCCATGCTTTTCTTTTGGTGACTCCAGAGTGCATTGCAGTTTTCAGGGACAGAAGCGGTCGATTTGGAGTTTTTGATTCCCATTCAAGAAATTCCTCAGGCCTGCCCCAACCCAGCGGAACTGCAGTGATGATGACTTTCTGCAACCTGTCTGACATGGTCAACCATCTGCTTAAGCTCTTTCGAAACCGCGGCCCCAATGCCACCTATGAGTTTGTGCCAGTAGGTTTTGTCAGGGACAACGAAGACCCTTCTGAGGATTTGGCCTTTCAGAATATTTCACCTGGAGCAACAAAAGTAAGTCCATCTGTTTTCAAACCAGAGAGCACCTCTGAAGAGAAAATGCCTCCTTGGCTTAGGGAAGTTGGAAATGTATTAGAGGAAACGATTCCAACCATTCCAAATGTGTCAAAAGTTCCAAAAGCCAATAGAAAAAAAATTAGGAACAGAATAAAACAGAACAGGGACAGAATGTAGTCAATAAAATTAAACAAAGTTCATCAGAAAAAGAAAAATATCTCAAATCTCCAACATTTAGGACGAAAAAGCTACAGGCCTTAAAAGAAACATACATTCTTCATCAAGCAGAGAGGAAGGATCAGTTAAAAGATAGATATAGGACTGATGAATCTTTCCGGAAGCAACGAAAAATTACATTAAGTACAGATTCAACTTTGTCCACAGCTTCAGAGCCAGTCATAAAGCCCACATGGCTGAGTATATGAGTAAACGTTCAGAGATGACCCTGCCTTTAGAAACAGAAAAAAATTATACATTAGGGAAAGACTCAGAGACGATCCGGTCTTTAGAAACAGAAAAAAATTATACATGAGGAATCGATTCAGAGATGATCCGGTCTTTAGAAGTAGACAAAAATCATACATTAGGAATCGATTCAGAGATGATCCGGCCTTTAGAAGCAGGCAAAAATCATATATCAGAAATCGATTCAGAGATGATCCGGCCTTTAGAAGCAAACAAAAATCATACATTAGCAGTCGATTCAGAGATGATCCAGTCTTCAGTAGCCAACACAAAAAAAAATATGCGTGAATATATGAAGGTGAAATATCATTGTGAACCTGGTTATCGGGTCAAACATAATGAAAAATGTACTGCTAACAGAAGAGCCAGACTATCAAGACAAGCACTTTCCAAAAATTTGACACTGCAGCATGCTTTACGAATCAGAAGAAAATACAGGAGAAATGTAGGCTTTCACTTTGAAACTCCATGCCCTTTGATGAGTGACGAAATGAAAGCTGCAATACAAAACTTTCATAAGAACATACAAAACGGACCGACATATGTTTGCACCGTGTGTCACAGAGCTCTTTTCCCAATCAAGTAAAGCAATGTAAACGAGATAAATATACCAAGAATATGCGTATAGTAGCTGATTGTCTAACGGGTACGTATGTTCATGTGTGTGGATCTGGGTGCTCAACCCCGTGTTCTGTACCCAAAGAGAGGATGGGTGAGTGGATCTGTTATACTTGTGACAGCCATCTAAATAGAGGAAAGATGCCATCCATTGCTGCTGCCAATCACCTTCACTTAGCGCCTGTTCCCATAGAGCTTGCGGAATTGAATGTACTTGAAAGACAACTAATTGCAAAAATTCTACCTTTTGCAAAAATTGTTTCTTTGCCCAAGGGACAACAAAGGGCAATACATGGAGCAGTTGTCTGTGTTCCTTCTGACATGGAAACAGTGGTAAACAGTCTTCCGAGGCCCCGTGAGGAAGCTCAGCTTTTACAGGTGAAGCTGAAGAGGAAAACCAAGTACAAAGGTTACCAGTACTTTTACACAGTCAACATGAAAAATGTCTTAGCTGGACTGAGAAAGCTTAAAGAGAGTCATCCAGATTACAAAGAGGTAAGTATAAATGAAAGCGCAACGTTTGACTGTTTTCAAGAGGATCAGCCAGTTGAGGACTCGGATACACAAGCAGAGGAGGCTGAAATGGATGCAGCAGCAGACCAGCAACCTGACCACATAGGGGCAGAGCATCAGGCACTTCGACCTGGTCTGATCTTGGACACCTGCATGCAGCCTCCTGACATAGCACAGGAAGTATTGTCATGGAGAAGGAATTTTCAGCATTGCGCCAGCCCAGGGGAATAAGCCTGTCTCTTTCTTCAGTGTTCCGAGACTTGAAGCCAAGGCTTATCCTGTACATTTCCCAACTGGAGCAAACACATTAGATGAATCCCGCCGTGTTGGACTTTCACCAAGTATGTATTTCAATGTACGGCTCTTTTCAATAGATACTCGGTTTGCAAAAGACCAGAGTTACCTTTTCTTTGCTCAGTTTGTTACTGAAACTCATATTGCCAATAATAGTATGTCCATTCAGACTAGAAAAGGGAAACCAAGCACCAAAGATGGAAAAATATTTCCAGCAAAATGCTACAAGACAAAGAGGAGTTGGAAAAACTCATACAAAATAAAGAGGCCACTCGTTTCATGCAGCCTTTAAGAGGAACTCCCGCTTATTGGGAAAAAGGATTACGTGATTTGCACGCCATGGTGAGGCAACTTGGAAAGCCCACTTTCTTTTGCACGTTCTCTGCTGCTGAAATGAGATGGCCAGAAGTCATTGAGGCGATCAAAGCTCAACATGGAGAGCAGGTAAGTTTTTCTGAGCTTGACTGGAATGCAAAGTGTGACATTCTTAGGAGCAACCCTGTCACCGTCATGCGCATGTTTGAAAAGAGAGTGGACGCACTGTTTAGACCTCATTCTTTCCCCTGCACAGCCCATTGGACCAGTTGACGATTACTTTTATCGTGTGGAATTTCAGGCCAGGGGTTCACCCCATATACATGCTGTGATATGGATTAAGGATGCACCTGAAATGGAAGACCCTGCATGTTGCGATGAAGTCATAAAGTTCATCGATCGATACATATCCTGTCAGTTGCCTGATGAAATCAGAGATCCAGAGCTCCACAAAATTGTAACAGAGGTTCAAATGCACAGCAAAAATCATTCAAAATCATGCAAAAAAGGTAATGTTGAATGCCGATTTGGATTCCCTAAACTACCAATGGACCGCACCAGAATTACCGTCCCAGTGATTGACTTTGATCTGGAAAATGATGATGAAAACCAAAACAAATTAAGCAAAAAGGTAGGAGAAAGTCCAAAAAATCCAGATCACCATTCATCTCAAACCTACAAAGAGAAGCTAAGAAGAAATTGAAACCAATCAGGGATTTACTGAAGGACGAAAAATCATCATTCAGCAATTTGTCAGAGTTACTCCAGGCTTGTAACATGACCAAAGAAGAGTACATTGGCCACGTTGATGCTCTCACTTCTGGAATGGTGGTAATGATGAAACGTGATCCTAAAGATAGTTGGGTGAACGGGTACAACCCTGATCTTTTGCGTGCGGAATGCCAACATGGACATTCAGTATGTGCTTGATGAGTACAGCTGCATCGAGTACATGATGTCCTACATAGCCAAGCCAGAGCATGAAATGGCACAGTTCCTCAAATCTGTTGTTGATGATTTAAAGGCGACCAATGTTAGCGAACGCGATGAAATGAAAAAGATTATGCAGGCTTATTCAAAACAGAGAGAGGTTAGTGCTCAAGAATCGGTTGCGCGCACTTGTAGCCTACCTCTCAAAAAATCCTCGCGTAGTGTTCTTTTTCTTCAAACAGATGACGGTGTAAAAATGAGCCTTCCGATGAGTAAACTCGTGAACATGTCTCCAGATGAGGAAAATGTGTGGATGACAGGATTGCCGGAAAAATATCTAAACAGACCAGAAACGTTAGAATTTGAACACATGTGCCTGGCAGAATTTGCATCAGAGTACCGCGTTTTATATGGCAATCAAATTCAAGGGCCAAATGCAATTCCCCTACTTAATGATGCAGGATTCATCCAGAAAAGAACGATGGGCAAACCTGCAGTTATCAGATTTACTCGTTTCTCGGAGAAAAAAACACCCGAAAAATTTTATAGACGGCTTCTAAAGTTATATTGTCCACACAGAAGAGATGAGGACCTTAAAACTGAGGAACACACAACCTACGAAGCATTTTACAACAACGGTTTCCGTGGTAGATATCAGGCTAAAATGTATGTGGATTTCAACCGCAAAAGGTATGAAGGGCAGGGTAAAAAAATTGACAAAATTATGGAAGAATTGAAAAAGCAAGGACCGGTTCGTAATGCTTGGAACACTTTTGCGCCAGAGGTTGAATTAGACAATTTAGAATGCGCTGCTGAGCGACCACCATTTGAAGAAGATGAAGAGCAAGACCCTATTCCAGATTGAAATTGATGTCAATATTGGAGACATGCCAAAAATTGAAGCTCCAAAATTGAGCCCTGATTTCATCAGACAAATGTACAGGAGTTTAAACGAGACTCAAGCATCCGTGTTTTACACCATTCGCGATTGGTGTCTGAAGCGCGTCTGGGGTGACAACCCAGAACCTTTCTTTTATTTCTTGACAGGAGGAGCTGGCTGTGGTAAATCTCATGTAATCAAATGTGTTTACCAGGAGGCAACCAAGCTCTTGCGCCAGCTTCCTAGACTTCTTGATATTGGTGACATGTCCAAGCCCACTGTGCTTCTTACAGCTTTTACTGGTACTGCTGCGTACAACATATCGGGGAAGACTTTACATTCCATCTTGAAACTACCCAAAAGTTTAAAACCACCATACAAAGGCCTTGGAAATTCATTGGATGAAGTGAGGGCAGTTCTTTCTAGTGTGGAAATCTTGATCATTGATGAAATCTCCATGGTCTCCAAAGACCTGCTTGCATATGTTTCACTGGAGATTTCAACAAATAAAGGGGAACAACAGGTTCATGGGTGGGGTCTCTGTTCTTGCTGTGGGGGACTTCTTCCAACTTCCTCCCCTTGGACGGGCAAAACCTCTTTGTGTCGCCGAGGACGGCATGCTTGATATGGAATGAAAATTTCCAGATGATCAGCCTGACCGAAATCATGCGGCAGAAAGATGAGAGAGCATTTGCGGAGCTCCTGAATCGGATTAGAGTTAAAGGTAAAGCGAATTTGCTCAGTGATGATGACAAGACTCTTTTGATTCAAGCTGTTACTGAGCCCAAAGAGTGTCCTATGGATGTCCTACACATTTTTGCAACAAACAAACAGGTGGACACCCATAATGCAGCAGTTGTGGCCTCTTTAGGTGCAGTAACAGTTGATATCCAGGCAGAGGACTACAAAAGAATTACAAAGACCGGAAACATGATTAACCTGGGCTGTTGCATAGCGGGCAACAAGCGAGACTTGTCTAACAACATACAGGCTGGTTTGGGTTTTAGAGTAATGATTATAAGAAACTTGGATGTAGAGGACGGTCTTGTGAATGGAACATTTGGCACCATAGCTGATATTGTCACCAGTACCAAAGACGGAAAGACTAGCGTAAAGTTAATTGGACTTAAATTGGACAATCCTCTTGCTGGACATACAAAAAAGATTCGGGGTAAACCAGATGGCTTTGTTTATATTGAGAGATTTGAGGAACAGAGTAGCGTAAAGGGAGGTACGACGGCAATTTCCAATTAGGTTAGCCTTTGGTTGTACAGCACACAAAGTCCAAGGAATGACTATGAAGTCTGCAGTCATTTCTTTGAAGCGCATTTTTGAACCTGGTATGGCATATGTAGCTCTCAGTCGCACAACTTCCCTGGAAGGACTTAAAATCATTGATTTCGATGAAAATAAGATCTACGCTGATGAAAATATTAGAGCAGCGATGGAATCAATGAGACCAGCAACATTTTTTTGCACACCAGACCACTCTTGCATTTTCAGTCAGGTCTTCAGGGTGCAACATTAACGATTGTCCACCACAATGTCGAAGGCCTTGTCTGTCACTCTGAGGACATGAAACAACATCATGAACTCATGTTGGCAGATATCTTATGCCTTACGGAGACTCATTTGTTTGGATCTTCTGTTCCAGCTTCCTGCCAAATGGAGGGCTATTCTTTTTTCACGGAACAGACATGTCTCCTACTCGAACAGAGTCGACATTGCCACCAAAGAGGGTGGGGGAGTAGCGACTTACTGCCGGAGTCTTCTCCAACCGCAGGAACGGAGATTCTTTAACGAGGTTACAGATCTTGAATTTAATGTTGTAAAAGTGGACACCCCAATCAGTGCAGTCATCGCGACAGTTTACAGGCCACCAAGTTATGATCTTGGAACATTTTTAAGAAATCTGCAGAGCCTCTTGGTTGGCCTGAATTCAATGGCTATTCATCCCGTTGTCGTATTAGGAGACTTTAATGAGGACATTATTCCTCCTGGGAAAAAAGCCATCAATCAGTTGTTTAGAGCCAAAGGGTTTATGCAACTTATCTCTGATCCAACCACAGAAAAACATACTCTTCTTGATCATATTTACATCTCCCATCCAGAATATTGTGTCCAATCAGGTATCTTGCAGAATTACTACAGCTACCACAATCCTACATACTGTGTGTTGGCTTCAGTATAAGTTGCATCTACAGTGGCTTGCAAAAGGAGTCATGTTCCTTTAAGTTTTCCATATTTTATCAGATTACAACCACAACTATGGAAAAACAGTGGAGAGGAGAAATATTTGTTTATTTTTGCAGGTATATACTAAGTCACATGTGTCAAACTCAAGGCCCGGGCCAAATCCGGCCCGCCGTTGCTTTTTATGTGGCCCTCCACAGACTATACTAACACTAAGTGTGATTAAATATTATATTATCAATCATATCAATGCAGTTTTTATCTGTTTACTGCCAATTTATATCAATCAGTCCCTCCAGTTTCTTGAGAATTTAGTTAATGTATGATTATAGTCCATGATTTATACAGCGAGTAAATTTATTATTAGTTCCTGAAGGGACTGAAAAGAAGTTCAATAATATTATGTAATTTTAAGAATTTATTGACATATTAACAGTTTGTGAACAGGCTTTATCAACACATTCTGGCACAACTGGCCCTTTAAGAGCTTTCATAATCTTGATTTGGCCCAAAACAAAAATAAGTTTGACACACCTGTACTAAGTAATACACACTTTTCAGTTTATTTGCAAAAAAATCTGTCATATTTTTAAGCCTCCCTGGTAGAGTCTATTCTGGAGTCCTGGAAAGGAGGGTCATCAAGATACTGGAGAATGCATGGGAGTTCGTCCAAACAATCTACATGTGTTTATGGACTTTGAGAAGGCATTTCACAGGGTCCCTCTGGGAACTTTGTGGGAGTTCTCATGGAGTATGGTGTCCAAGTCCTTTGATACGGGCTGTAAGGTTTCTGTGCAACCTTACAGAAACGTGGTCTGCATTATTGGCAGTAAGTCAAGCTCATTTCTGCTTAGAGTTGGATTTTGCCGAGGAAACGAGCTTGACTCTGCTGGCAATGCACACCAGTCTCTGACACTGGTGTCATATGGGGACCTAACAGCCTGTATCAAAGGACCCGGGACCCCATACTCCCAGAGAACCCACCCCTTGCTCCCCGAAGGAAACAGTCGAACTTCTTCTCCAAGTCCACAAAACATCTGTAGACCCAACACCTGCATGGGAGTTAGGTGAACTCCCATGCACCCTCCAGGACCCTGCTCAGGCTATAGAGCTGGTCCAATGTTAGATGACCAGGGCAAAAACCACACTGCTCTTCTCGAATCCGACTTTCGGCTATCTGATGGACCGTCCTCTCCATGAACCCCAAATAGACCTTGCGAGGGAGACATCACACCCCCCGGTCCTCCTTTTTGAACAAAGGCTGGGAACACTGAATCAAACAGTCTCACTTAATCATAAGGGTTCTACGTCATGGGTCTTTCATATTACATTTGGATGAAATATATTTGTGGTTGCAATGTAACAATATGGAACAGTTCAAGGGGTATGATTACTTTGTAAGCACTGTAAATCTTAACCCTGAAATCATGACATGAAATTCTTTTTGGAGAAAATGTTGGAATCTCTAGTCGTTTTTAATGTCATTTCATTTGACTGTTTGCTTTTATAATTATGATAGCGTGGATCGTTTTCTTGATCATTGTTGCAGTGGATTTCATATGTATTTATTCATTGTACACATTTCTGAATTATGGTGTATGCTTGTGGATTTTGTTGTCGGCATAAGAGATTCTTGTACACTTAGTGAATCTTTTCAAAACTTATTTACTTCTGTAGAAGAGGCTTCATAAACAGGTTTTGTACTTGCACATGAAACTGTTTGAGCTTTGTGAATACGAAAGTGGCTGATCTTGAAACACTTATCGGTTCACTGTCAGAGTAGTTGCTGGAAATGTTGCACCAGGGAGCAGTAGATAAGACAATCAGTTACTATATGTATATTCTGTTCTATTTGAAATTAAAATGATTTGAAATGGGGACCATAAAGTTTTCGTAATTTTTCTAATACAGTTAACATCAATTTTTCCCTTCAAATATGCCTAAATTTTTTGCGGAACTACGTTTTTATTCTTCACCGTTTGCGTCACTTAATTAAAGCTCTCCTTGTTTCAATCTCTCCTCAGTCACACTGAACTTTTTAATGCTGCAGCCCCCCAGTGGCTACATTATCTTCACTTCACAAGCAGGACAAAAGTTTGGCTCACTTTTGTCCTGTTGGACTCCCTCCATCTGGTCAGAATTTGTTTGGTTTTGGTGGAATTAACCCTTTGTTCTCCCAGTTTTAGTCTGTTCTTGCAGGGTTTTCCACGTAAAACGATCCTTGGAGGCTGCCAAGAAGACAGAGAGGAAACAAGACCTTGAGGTTTGGCCCATAAGATGTAGAAAATGTATCTAAGTTGTAGCAACCTTACAAGTTGTTACTTTTTTTGTTGTTGGTAATAGCTGTCTATTGATGGAATGACTTGTGTGTTTTCAGTCCAGGAAATCCTCACCTACTTCATGGACTTGGGCCTCATACAATCTGAGGAGATGGAGTTCTTGTTTCTTTGAATGTTCCAGGTGGGACAATCTGACCAGGTAAGTACATAACAAATGAAGGCTAATTTATTTGCCAATTTGGTTTATTTTAAGTTGAGATTGATAACGTTGTATATCTAGGTTTGATAGGAGGAATCCAGTGGATGTATGACCTTTTTTCTTGGGTCATATTGGTATTTATATCTGTTAATCATTCTGAAATCTTTATTTAAACAAAGTTTAAATTTTACAGATGTTTAAAAATGTCATGAATATTAATTTTTTTTTTTCTGTATTTTTACTACAGAGTCTGTGATGTCACATAGACTGGATCCCAAATGAAAGCTTTGGAGCAGCGGTTGTTTTTTCTTCTTTTTTTTTCTACAGTTGTAAATAGTTTTTATGTATGTATATATTTAAAATAGTTTCATGTAAGAATATAGTTTAATATATGTTTCATGTATGTATATATGTATAATAGTTTGATATTTATGACAAGTTGATCATCGTGGCAAAGCCATGTTTCACTTGTGAGATTAAATCTGTCAGGCCTTACATTGACACTCAGGCAACAACCCTGAGTGCCACACGGCCGGACAGGACACATGTAAATAAAAAAAGATAGTTTTTTATTGCAGAGATATCAAGTTCTGAAATTTATTGTATTCTTTAAATGTTGTAATTTTGGTTCATTGTAATCTTTACTTGTAAAAAGTTTGTAGAAATCTTTAATTTGACTTCAATATATATTTTTAAACTGTGATCTGTTGTGTGTGTGGGTTTTTTCATTTAAAAATTTTGTCACTATTATGAACTACATTCATTTGCCTTAAGTGACAATAGTCACTAATGTATATTTAAAAATATTTTTTTTGATTTCAAAGAAAAATGAACGAAATAAAAAATATATATAATTAACTAATGTTATTATTGAATTATAATATTAATAGTATTTAGGCTTACATTAGCATTTTGGCTAATTTTAGCTTGTACACTAATTTTAACATGTTAGTCAACATGCTTGTGATTCTTCACATGCTTATTTGTAATGGCTCTAACACAGGGGTTTGCAAAGTTTTTGACTAGCGGGCCAGAATGGGTAATTTGACAGAGAGGCCAGGAGCATTTGGACACACAATGTAATTTATTAAACCTGGGTATTGAAATGTATGGAAAAACAGACACAATTGAAGGTGCAAATTTAAAAGAAATCAACATTTAGTGGAAATAGATAAACGGAATCACTTTCAAAGTATATATTTCAGAACATATTGTAATGATGCCAACACTGCAGCTGTAGTCCCGTCAAACAGGGTTTATTGGAAATAAGAATAAGAGCAGCGTAACTGGCAACCGAACACCGCCCTGCTGCTCCCACCCCCACCGTCATGACAGACCAATCACGTGTGAGTGGAAGTCAGCTGAGTCAGAGGAAGTAAATAACGCTACATGTAACAATAAGGAACACAATGTAACTTATAACACATAACCATGTGGAACCAAGCAGAACTAAAACAGAATCGTTTCAATATTATTACCCAATGAAAGAAAGGGATCTTTAAATTGAGAGCGATGTGCGGCATGTTAATTAAGCTACTGTATCGCTGCTGCGCGTAAATGCTAGAGTTGCTTTTTTTTCATAACACACTAGAGAAACTTACATCTCAGTGGGAACAGTGTTGTTCTCACTTTTTTGCCAGTGCATCAAAGTCTGGAGTTAGTTTTGTTGTGGCAATTCTCAGAACAGATCTGAGATGTTTGTCAGTTAACCAGGATCTGTGATGAGCTTTGTTGATGTTTATGACGCTGAAAATCTGCTCACACATGAAGGTAAGCCAAACAATGCCATCTTCTGCGGCATCCACCGGAAGTTTGGAAATGTGGCTTCGAAGCATAAAAGTCTTTCAGTTTAAGAGATCTGAACTTCTCTTTTGAGACGGTGTCAGACTGAAGACAGTCTGACACCTTGCTGTGCAAGCAAGGCAAAGCATTACCTTTATCCTTTTACCTTAAATGAAATAGGTAATAGCTATTTCCCTTATTACCTATGCTCAGTAAGTCATGCTTGTGACTATCCACGTGCTATTGATGGCATTGCAGGTTTCTTTAGCATGGATGCTAATGTTTAGCATCAGAACGCTTGGTCCAAACGACGGGCACACTTTGGCAGGGCCCCGGTTAAATTTCTTCAGGAATTTTCTAGTTCTTATAACTTATTCTTCCGTAGACCGAATGCGGCTCGCACCGCTGCGAGCCCACCCACAAAAGTGGTATCAAAACGTGCGGCTCGTTCCCGGCATTGGAGCTATTACTTTTATGGGGAATCGGCGTTACGACGGCGACGTAAAAAGCGAAAAACGAGCGAAATTTCCAACTGCCGAAACGCAGAGCATAACTGCCACCACTGCCGCTCTGCTAGAGTGAAAAATGAAGTGGATTTCTGACCCCAAATAAATTTTGAAATTGCCGCCACGCCACAAATATCGTGCTATCGGTATGAAACTCGGACATGACATCGATACGAATGTTTGCTCCGGTAAAATGTTTTCAAATTTTTCTAGGGCTTACGGTTTTCTGTCAAGGTGCTTTAGAGCAAAATCAAGTTCCAGCCTAACTGACGCTCTCCACCATATATTTTCATACTTTTATGGGAAATTTCAGACCTCAGTGCACACCATTTTTCTCTCATCGCTGCAATTACTGTGAATGAGCTACAGATATGATTTGCAGGACTATCGGAGACAAAAAATAGCTCTCTCATACGCTTCAAACGGTTTTCCGATACGTATCACGGTTTCCGAACGGCAAGGAGTTGTTCGGGCTGCTTTTTCCATTATAACTGACTGAGCTGTCTCACAAAGATAGAAATCTGTCTCTGCCTCACACACATGACTGTTGACCTCTTTAGAACTACAATGACTGCAGGTTAGAACTACAACATGGCGGAACACTCAGTGCCTACAGAAGAGGTCATAGGTGAATATAAAACTACAACATGGTGGAACTGTCAGTTACTACTGAGGAGGAATGAGCTGGCCTTTAGAATTACATTGTCTTTGGGCTTTTTAACTGATTTTAAGCAACCATTGTTACACACAGGATTAGTGTGGCAATTTAAATTAAGCTTAATGAAAATTTCAAAATAAAAGCCCTGAGATTCTTTTATATCACGTAATTGCTCTCTTGGGCATTATGTGACTTTTTTAACAGAACCACTGTTAAACTTTGGATTATTTTGGACATTTAAAATTAAGCTGAATGAAAATTTCAAAATAAAACCTTGAATATTTCTCTCAGGCCTGTCAGAAAAACTAACTTCTTCAAGCATTTAGAATTAAGTCTCTCCTTGTGTGTCACACTAACATGACAGTTGACCTCCTCTTTAGAACTACAATTTCTGAAGGTTAGAACTACAACATGGCGGAACACTCAGTGCCTACAGAAGAGGTCATAGGTGAATATAAAAACTACAACATGGTGGAACTGTCAGTTACTACTGAGGGGGAATCAGCTGGCCTTTAGAATTACATTGTGTTTGGGCTTTTATAACTGATTGTAAGCAACCACTGTTACAGACAGGATTAGTTTGGCAATTTTAAATTAAGCTTAAGCTTAAATTAAGCGAAATAAAACCTTGAATATTTCTCTCAGGCCTGTCAGAAAAACTAACTTCTTCAAGCACTTAGAATTAAGTCTCTCCTTGTGTGTCACACTGACATGATAGTTGACCTCCTCTTTAGAACTACAATTTCTGAAGGTTAGAACTACAACATGGCGGAACACTCAGTGCCTACAAAAGAGTCAGAGCTGATTGTCAGAACTACAACATGGTGGAACTGTCAGTTACTACTGAGGAGGAATCAGCTGCTCTTTAGAACTACAATTCCTGAACGTTAGAACTACAACATGGCGGAACACTCAGTGCCTACAGAAGAGGTTATAGGTGAATATAAAAACTACAACAGGGCAGAACTGTCAGTTACTACTGAGGGGTAATCAGCTGGCCATGACAAGTACTTGGTTTTTGGGAATTTTAGAACTGATTTCAAAACTCCATAGTTACACATGGGATTAGTGTTACCATTAAAATTAAGCTTAATGTAAATTTCAAAATAAAAGCCTTGACAATTTTTCCATCAAGTAATTGCTCTTTTGATCACTATATAACTGATTTAACCCAATCAGTGTTAAACATGGGATGAGATTGGCCATTTAAAATTAATCTCAATGAAAATTTCAAAATGAAAGCCTTAAGATTCCTTTCTGGCTCATGCCTATTTTAGGGAAAATGGCTGCCTCAAACTTATAGAATTAAGTCTCCCCCTGTCTGACTCACAGCTGGCAGAGGATCCATTACCATAGCAACGGAACACAAAGGGGCCAGCTGATTAGGACTACAAAAACGCATCACTGTAGTTCTAACTATGGCAGAACTCAGAGAACAAAGCTGGACTTTAGAGCTGCTTGTGATTTGGGCCTTTTATAACTATTTTTAACCAACCATTGTTACACATGGAATTAGTGTGGAAATTTTAAATTAAGCTTTAAAAAAATTTCAAAATAAAAGCCTTGAGAATTTTTAGATTAAATAAGTGCTCTTTTGACCATTATATGTCTGATTTAACCAAATCACTGTTATACATGGGATTACATTGACCATTTAAAATGAAACATTCTGAACATTTCAAAATAAAAGCCTTAAGATCTGGCCGTGGCTAATGCAGCGCCGCAGGCGCTGCAATGATATTAGCTTGCATTATCTTTTCCTCTCAAGTTAGGACACTGTCTTGCGCAGCAAGACAGTGCATTAGCATTAGCACAAACATTAGCATTTCTCTGTTTCCCACCAGTGCACTGCCGTAGGCAGTGCAATAAGATTATCCTGCATGATTCTTTCCACTCAGGTTAGGGCTCTGCCTTGCGCAGCAAGGCAGAGCATTAGCATTAGCCTTTTACCTTGCATGAGGTATTAGCTATTTCTCTTACTTATTACCCATATTTACTATACATGCTTGTGACTCTCCACATTGTATTGATGACATTGCAGCTTTCTTTAGCATGGATGCTAATGTTTAGCATCAGAACGCTGGGTCAAATCGACGGGCACACTTTGGCAGGCCCCGGTTAAATTTCTTCAGAAATTTTCTAGTTATTGGGCCTGCCTAGCAATGCATAAGGAGAGCAGTGACTGACTTGCGAAGCAAGTCAGTCACTGCCTCCATGCATTGCATGGCAGGCACCTATTAATCTACACCCAATAGAACGCCTCTTTATTATTATTATTATAACTTCTTCTTCCGCTACCGTTAATGCGGCTCGCACCGCTGCGAGCCCACCCACAAAAGTGGTATCAAAACGTGCGGCTTGTTCCCGGCATTGGAGCTATTACTTTTATGGGGAATCGGCGTTACGACGGCGACGTAAAAAGCGAAAAACGAGCGAAATTTCCAACTGCCGAAACGCAGAGCATAACTGCCACCAACTGCCGCTCCGCTAGAGTGAAAAATGAAGTGGATTTCTGACCCCAAATAAATTTTGAAATCGCTGCCACGCCCACAAATATCGTGCTATCGGTATCAAACTCGGTCAAGACATAGATACGTATGTCTGCTCCGGTAAAATGTTTTCAAAATTTTTCTAGGGCTTACGGTTTTCTGTCAAGGTGCTTTAGAGCAAAATCAAGTTCCAGCCTAACTGACGCTCTCCACCATATATTTTCATACTTTTCTGGAAAATTTCAGACCTCAACGCACACCATTTTTCTCTCATCGCTGTAATTACTGTGAATGAGCTACAGATTTGATTTGCAGGACTATCGGAGACAAAAAATAGCTCTCTCATACGCTTCAAACGGTTTTCTGATACGTATCACGGTTTCTGAACGGCAAGGAGTTGTTCGGGCTGCTTTTTCCATTATAACTGACTGAGCTGTCTCACAAAGATAGAAATCTGTCTCTGCCTCACACACATGACAGTTGACCTCTTTAGAACTACAATTCCTGAAGGTTAGAACTACAACATGGCGGAACACTCAGTGCCTACAAAAGAGGTCAGAGCTGATTGTCAGAACTACAACATGGCGGAACTGTCAGTTACTACTGAGGAGGAATGAGCTGGCCTTTAGAATTACATTGTGTTTGGCCTTTTATCACTATTTTTAACCAACCATTGTTACACACAGGATTAGTATGTGAATTTTAAATTAAGCTTAATAAAAATTTCAAAATGAAAGCTTGAATATTTCTCTCAGGCCTTT
Organism: Poeciliopsis prolifica; assembly: GCF_027474105.1. Taxonomy (NCBI): domain Eukaryota; kingdom Metazoa; phylum Chordata; class Actinopteri; order Cyprinodontiformes; family Poeciliidae; genus Poeciliopsis; species Poeciliopsis prolifica. The sequence continues at coordinate 21,817,600 of NW_026562376.1, forward strand.
CAGAAAAAATAACTGCTTCAAGCATTTAGAATTAAGTCTCTCCTTGTGTGTCACACCGACATGAGAGTTGACCTCTTTAGAACTACAATAACTGCAGGTTTGGACTACAACATGGCGGAACAGTCAGTGCCTACAGAAGAGGTCATAGGTGAATATAAAAACTACAACATGGTGGAACTGTCAGTTACTACTGAGGAGGACTGAGCTGCTCTTTAGAACTACAATTCCTGAACGTTAGAACTACAACATGGCGGAACTCTCAGTGCCTACAGAAGAGGTCATAGGTGAATATAAAAACTACAACATGGTGGAACTGTCAGTTACTACTGATGAGTAATCAGCTGGCCATGACAAGTACTTGGTTTTTGGGAATTTTAGAACTGATTTCAAAACTCCATAGTTACACATGGGATTAGTGTTACCATTAAAATTAAGCTTAATGTAAATTTCAAAATAAAAGCCTTGACAATTTTCCCATCAAGTAATTGCTCTTTTGACCACTATATAACTGATTTAACCCAATCAGTGTTAAACATGGATGAGATTGGCCATTTAAAGAGCTTACTGAAAATTTCAAAATAAAAGCCTTAAGATTCCTTTCTGGCTCATGCCTATTTTAGTGAAAATGGCTGCCTCAAACTGATAGAATTAAGTCTCCCCCTGTCTGACTCACAGCTGGCAGAGGATCCATTACCATAGCAATGGAACACAGCAGGGCCAGTGGTTAGGACTACAAATACGCATCACTGTAGTTTTTACTATGGCAGAGCTCTGAGGAAGCTGTTGGCCTTTAGAACTACTTGTGTTTGGGCATTTTATAACTGATTTTATCCAACCATTGTTACACACGGGATTAGTGTGGCAATTTTAAATTAAGTTGAATGAAAATTTCAAAATAAAAGCCCTGAAATTCTTTTATATCACGTAATTGCTCTCTTGGGCTTTATGTGACTTTTTTTATATACACCACTGTAAAACTTTGGATCATTTTGGACATTTAAAATGAAGCTTAATGAAAATTTCAAAATAAAAGTCTTAAGATTCCTTTCTGACTCATGCCTATTTTAGTGAAAATGGCTGCCTCAAACTGATAGAATTATGTCTCCCCCTCCTGACTCACAGCCTGCAGAGGATCCATTACCATAGCAATGGAACACAGCAGGGCCAGTGGTTAGGACTACAAATACGCATCACTGTAGTTCTAACATGGCAGAACTCAGAGGAAAAAGCTGGACTTCAGAACTGCCTGTGTTTTGGGCCTTTTATAACTCATTTTAACCAACCATTGTTACACATGGAATTAGTTTGGCAATTTTAAATTAAGCTTTAAACAAATTTCAAAATAAAAGCCTTGACAATTTTTATATTAAGTAAGTGCTTTTTTGACCATTATATGTCTGATTTAACCAAATCACTGTTGTACATGGGATTACATTGACCATTTAAAATTAAGCATTCTGAAAATTCCAAAATAAAAGCCTTGAGATTCGTCTGTGGCTAATGCAGCGCCACGGGCGCTGCAATGATATTAGCTTGCATTATCTTTTCTTCTCAAGTTAGGGCACTGTCTTGCACAGCAAGGTAGAGCATTAGCATTAGCCTTTTACCTTGCATGAGGTATTCGCTATTTCCCTTACTTAATGCAGTAAGTCATGCTTGTGACTCTCCACATGGTATTGATGACATTGCAGCTTTCTTTAGCATGGATGCTAATGTTTAGCATCAGAACGCTGGGTCCAAATCGACGGGCACACTTTGGCAGGCCCCGGTTAAATTTCTTCAGGAATTTTCTAGTTATAACTTATTCTTCCGTAGACCGGAATGCGGCTCGCACCGCTGCGAGCCCACCCACAAAAGTGGTATCAAAACGTGCGGCTTGTTCCCGGCATTGGAGCTATTACTTTTATGGGGAATCGGCGTTACGACGGCGACGTAAAAAGCGAAAAACGAGCAAAATTTCCAACTGCCGAAACGCAGAGCATAACTGCCACCAACTGCCGCTCCGCTAGAGTGAAAAATGAAGTGCGATTCTGACCCCAAATAAATTTTGAAATCGCCGCCACGCCCACAAATATCGTGCAATCGGTATGAAACTCGGACATGACATCGATACGTATGTCTGCTCCGGTAAAATGTTTTCAAAATTTTTCTAGGGCTTACGGTTTTCTGTCAAGGTGCTTTAGAGCAAAATCAAGTTCCAGCCTAACTGACGCTCTCCACCATATATTTTCATACTTTTCTGGAAAATTTCAGACCTCAACGCACACCATTTTTCTCTCATCACTGTAATTACTGTGAATGAGCTACAGATTTGATTTGCAGGACTATCGGAGACAAAAAATAGCTCTCTCATATGCTTCAAACGGTTTTCTGATACGTATTACGGTTTCCGAACGGCAAGGAGTTGTTCGGGCTGCTTTTTCCATTATAACTGACTGAGCTGTCTCACAAAGATAGAAATCTGTCTCTGCCTCACACACATGACTGTTGACCTCTTTAGAACTACAATTACTGCAGGTTAGAACTACAACATGGCGGAACACTCAGTGCCTACAAAAGAGTCAGAGCTGATTGTCAGAACTACAACATGGTGGAACTGTCAGTTACTACTGAGGAGGAATGAGCTGGCCTTTAGAATTACATTGTGTTTGGGCTTTTTATCACTGATTTTATGCAACCATTGTTACACACAGTATGTGTGTGGACATTTTAAATTAAGCTTAATGAAAATTTCAAAATAAAAGCCCTGAGATTCTTTTATATCACGTAATTGCTCTCTTGGGCATTATGTGACTTTTTTAACATAACCACTGTTAAACTTTGGATTATTTTGGACATTTAAAATGAAGCTTAATGAAAATTTCAAAATAAAACCTTGAATATTTCTCTCAGGCCTGTCAGAAAACTAACTTCTTCAAGCATTTAGAATTAAGTCTCTCCTTGTGTGTCACACTGACATGACAGTTGACCTCCTCTTTAGAACTACAATTCCTGAAGGTTAGAACTACAACATGGCGGAACACTGAGTGCCTACAAAAGAGATCAGAGCTGATTGTCAGAACTACAACATGGCGGAACTGTCAGTTACTACTGAGGAGGAATGAGCTGGCCTTTAGAATTACATTGTGTTTGGGCTTTTATAACTGATTGTAAGCAACTACTGTTACAGACAGGATTAGTTTGGCAATTTTAAATTAAGCTTAATAAAAAATTCGAAATAAAATCTTGAATATTTCTCTCAGGCCTGTCAGAAAAACTAACTTCTTCAAGCACTTAGAATTAAGTCTCTCCTTGTGTGTCACACTGACATGACAGTTGACCTCCTCTTTAGAACTACAATTCCTGAAGGTTAGAACTACAACATGGCAGAACACTCAGTGCCTACAGAAGAGGTCATAGGTGAATATAAAAACTACAACATGGTGGAACTGTCAGTTACTGCTGAGGAGGACTGAGCTGCTCTTTAGAACTACAATGACTGCAGGTTAGAACTACAACATGGCGGAACTGTCAGTTACTACTGAGGAGTAATCAGCTGGCCATGACAAGTACTTGGTTTTTGGGAATTTTTTGAACTGATTTCAAAACTCCATAGTTACACATGGGATTAGTGTTACCATTAAAATTAAGCTTAATGTAAATTTCAAAATAAAAGCCTTGACAATTTTTCCATCAAGTAATTGCTCTTTTGACCACTATATAACTGATTTAACCCAATCAGTGTTAAACATGGGATGAGATTGGCCATTTAAAATTAATCTCAATGAAAATTTCAAAATAAAAGCCTTAAGATTCCTTTCTGGCTCATGCCTATTTTAGGGAAAATGGCTGCCTCAAACTGATAGAATTAAGTCCCCCTGTCTGACTCACAGCTGGCAGAGGATCCATTACCATGGCAACGGAACACAAAGGGGCCAGCTGATTAGGACTACAAAAACGCATCACTGTAGTTCTAACTATGGCAGAACTCAGAGAAAAAAGCTGGACTTTAGAAACTGTGTTTTGGGCCTTTTAGAACTATTTTTAACCAACCATTGTTACACATGGAATTAGTGTGGAAATTTTAAATTAAGCTTTAAAAAAATTTCAAAATAAAAGCCTTGAGAATTTTTAGATTAAATCAGTGCTCTTTTGACCATTATATGTCTGATTTAACCAAATCACTGTTATACATGGGATTACATTGACCATTTAAAATTAAACATTCTGAACATTTCAAAATAAAAGCCTTAAGATTCGGCCTTGGCTAATGCAGCGCCATAGGCGCTGCAATGATATTAGCTTGCATTATCTTTTCCTCTCAAGTTAGGGCACTGTCTTGCGCAGCAAGACAGTGCATTAGCATTAGCACAAACATTAGCATTTCTCTGTTGCCCACCAGTGCACTGCCATAGGCAGTGCAATAAGATTATCCTGCATGATCTTATCCACTCAGGTTAGGGCTCTGCCTTGCGCAGCAAGGCAGAGCATTAGCATTAGCCTTTTACCTTGCATGAGGTATTAGCTATTTCCCTTACTTATTACCCATATTTAGTATACTGAATGCAGTAAGTCATGCTTGTGACTCTCCACATTGTATTGATGACCATGCAGCTTACTTTAGCATGGATGCTAATGTTTAGCATCAGAACAATGGGTCAAAATCGACGGGCACACTTTGGCAGGCCCCGGTTAAATTTCTTCAGGAATTTTCTAGTTGGGGCCTGCCCATAGCAATGCATAAGGAAAGCAGTGACTGACTTGCGAAGCAAGTCAGTCACTGCCTCCATGCATTGCATGGCAGGCACCTATTAATCTACACCCAATAGAACGCCTCTTTATTATTATTGGGGCCTGCCTAGCAATGCATAAGGAGAGCAGTGACTGACTTGCGAAGCAAGTCAGTCACTGCCTCCATGCATTGCATGGCAGGCACCTATTAATCTTCACCCAATAGAATGTCTCTTTATTATTGGGGCCTGCCCATAGCAATGCATAAGGAGAGCAGTGACTGACTTGCGAAGCAAGTCAGTCACTGCCTCCATGCATTGCATGGCAGGCACCTATTAATCTACACCCAATAGAACGCTTCTTTATTATTATAGCTTCTTCTTCCGCTACCGTTAATGCGGCTCGCACCGCTGCGAGCCCACCCACAAAAGTGGTATCAAAACGTGCGGCTCGTTCCCGGCATTGGAGCTATTACTTTTATGGGGAATCGGCGTTACGACGGCGACGTAAAAAGCGAAAACGAGCAAAATTTCCAACTGCCGAAACGCAGAGCATAACTGCCACCAACTGCCGCTCCGCTAGAGTGAAAAATGAAGTGGATTTCTGACCCCAAATAAATTTTGAAATCGCCGCTACGCCCACAAATATCGTGCAATCGGTATGAAACTCGGACATGACATCGATACGTATGTCTGCTCCGGTAAAATGTTTTCGAAATTTTTCTAGGGCTTACGGTTTTCTGTCAAGGTGCTTTAGAGCAAAATCAAGTTCCAGCCTAACTGACGCTCTCCACCATATATTTTCATACTTTTATGGAAAATTTCAGACCTCAGCGCACACCATTTTTCTCTCGTCACTGTAATTACTGTGAATGAGCTACAGATTTGATTTGCAGGACTATAGGAGACAAAAAATAGCTCTCTCATACGCTTCAAACGGTTTTCTGATACGTATCCCGGTTTCCGAACGGCAAGGAGTTGTTCGGGCTGCTTTTTCCATTATAACTGACTGAGCTGTCTCACAAAGATAGAAATCTGTCTCTGCCTCACACACATGACAGTTGACCTCTTTAGAACTACAATTCCTGAAGGTTAGAACTACAACATGGCGGAACACTCAGTGCCTACAAAAGAGGTCAGAGCTGATTGTCAGAAACTACAACATGGTGGAACTGTCAGTTACTGCTGAGGAGGAATGAGCTGGCCTCTAGAATTACATTGTGTTTGAGCTTTTTATCACTGATTTTAACCAACCATTGTTACACACAGTATTTGTGTGGAAATTTTAAATTAAGCTGAATGAAAAATTTCAAAATAAAACCTTGAATATTTCTCTCAGGCCTGTCAGAAAAACTAACTTCTTCAAGCATTTATAATTAAGTCTCTCCTTGTGTGTCACACTGACATGACAGTTGACCTCCTCTTTAGAACTACAATTCCTGAAGGTTAGAACTACAACATGGCGGAACACTCAGTGCCTACAGAAGAGGTCATAGGTGAATATAAAAAACTACAACATGGTGGAACTGTCAGTTACTACTGATGAGTAATCAGCTGGCCATGACAAGTACTTGGTTTTTGGGAATTTTAGAACTGATTTCAAAACTCCATAGTTACACATGGGATTAGTGTTACCATTAAAATTAAGCTTAATGTAAATTTCAAAATTAAAGCCTTGAAAATTTTTCCATCAAGTAATTGCTCTTTTGACCACTATATAACTGATTTAACCCAATCAGTGTTAAACATGGGATGAGATTGGCCATTTAAAATTAATCTAAATGAAAATTTCAAAATAAAAGCCTTAAGATTCCTTTCTGGCTCATGCCTATTTTAGGGAAAATGGCTGCCTCAAACTGATAGAATTAAGTCTCCCCCTGTCTGACTCACAGCTGGCAGAGGATCCATTACCATGGCAACGGAACACAAAGGAGCCAGATGATTAGGACTACAAAAACGCATCACTGTAGTTCTAACTATGGCAGAACTCAGAGAAAAAAGCTGGACTTGAGAACTGCTTGTGTTTTGGGCCTTTTATAACTATTTTTAACCAACCATTGTTACACATGGAATTAGTGTGGAAATTTTAAATTAACTTTAAAAACATTTCAAAATAAAAGCCTTGAGAATTTTTAGATTAAATAAGTGCTCTTTTGACCATTATATGTCTGATTTAACCAAATCACTGTTATACATGGGATTACATTGACCATTTAAAATTAAACATTCTGAACATTTCAAAATAAAAGCCTTAAGATTCGGCCGTGGCTAATGCAGCGCCACAGGCGCTGCAATGATATTAGCTTGCATTATTTTCCTCTCAAGTTAGGGCTCTGCCTTGCACAGCAAGGCAGAGCATTAGCATTAACCTTTTACCTTGCATGAGGTATTAGCTATTTCCCTTACTTATTACCCATATTTAGTATACTGAATGCAGTAAGTCATGCTTGTGACTCTCCACATTGTATTGATGACATTGCAGCTTTCTTTAGCATGGATGCTAATGTTTAGCATCAGAACGCTGGGTCCAAACCGACGGGCACACTTTGGCAGGCCCCGGTTAAATTCTTCAGGAATTTTCTAGTTATTATAACTTATTCTTCCGTAGACCGGAATGCGGGTCGCACCGCTGCGAGCCCACCCACAAAAGTGGTATCAAAACGTGCGGCTTGTTCCCGGCATTGGAGCTATTACTTTTATGGGGAATCGGCGTTACGACGGCGACGTAAAAAGCGAAAAACGAGCGAAATTTCCAACTGCCGAAACGCAGAGCATAACTGCCACCAACTGCCGCTCTGCTAGAGTGAAAAATGAAGTGCGATTCTGACCCCAAATAAATTTTGAAATCGCCGTCACGCCCACAAATATCGTGCTATCGGTATGAAACTCGGACATGACATCGATACGTATGTCTGCTCCGGTAAAATGTTTTCGAAATTTTTTCTAGGGCTTACGGTTTTCTGTCAAGGTGCTTTAGAGCAAAATCAAGTTCCAGCCTAACTGACGCTCTCCACCATATATTTTCATACTTTTCTGGAAAATTTCAGACCTCAACGCACACCATTTTTCTCTCATCACTGTAATTACTGTGAATGAGCTACAGATTTGATTTGCAGGACTATCGGAGACAAAAAATTGCTCTCATACGCTTCAAACGGTTTTCCGATACGTATCACGATTTCCGAACGGCAAGGAGTTGTTCGGGCTGCTTTTTCCATTATAACTGACTGAGCTGTCTCACAAAGATAGAAATCTGTCTCTGCCTCACACACATGACTGTTGACCTCTTTAGAACTACAATTACTGCAGGTTAGAACTACAACATGGCGGAACACTCAGTGCCTACAAAAGAGTCAGAGCTGATTGTCAGAACTACAACATGGCGGAACTGTCAGTTACTGCTGAGGAGGAATGAGCTGGCCTTTAGAATTACATTGTGTTTGAGCTTTTTATCACTGATTTATGCAACCATTGTTACACACAGTATGTGTGTGGACATTTTAAATTAAGCTTAATGAAAATTTCAAAATAAAAGCCCTGAGATTCTTTTATATCACATAATTGCTCTCTTGGGCATTATGTGACTTTTTTAACATAACCACTGTTAAACTTTGGATTATTTGGACATTTAAAATGAAGTTTAATGAATGCCCATATGCCCATAGCAATGCATAAGGAGAGCAGTGACTGACTTGCGAAGCAAGTCAGTCACTGCCTCCATGCATTGCATGGCAGGCACCTATTAATCTACACCCAATAGAATGCCTCTTTATTATTATTATAGATCTTTATTTTTCTTCCGTAGACCGGAATGCGGCTCGCACCGCTGCGAGCCCACCCACAAAAGTGGTATCAAAACGTGCGGCTCGTTCCCGGCATTGGAGCTATTACTTTTATGGGGAATCGGCGTTACGACGGCGACGTAAAAAGCGAAAAAACGAGCGAAATTTCCAACTGCCGAAACGCAGAGCATAACTGCCACCAACTGCTGCTCTACTAGAGTGGAGAATGAAGTGGATTTTTGACCCCAAATAAATTTTGAATTGCTGTCATGCCCACAAATATCGTGCTATTGATATGAAACTCGGACATGACATCAATACGCATGCCTGCTGCGGTAAAATGTTTTCAAAATTTCTAGGCTTACGGTTTTCTGTCTAGGTGCTTTAGAGCAAAATCAAGTTCCAGGGTAACTGCCGCTCTCCATCATATATTTTCATACTTTTATGGAAAATTTCAGACCTCAGCGCACACCATTTTTTTTCTCATCATTGCAATTATTGTGAATGAGCTACAGATATGATTTGCAGGTCAATCGGAGACAAAAAATAGCTCTCTCATATGCTTCAAACGGTTTTCCGATACGTATCACGGTTTCCGAACGGCAAGGAGTTGTTCGGGCTGCTTTTTCCATTATAACTGACTGAGCTGTCTCACAAAGATATGAATCTGTCTCTGCCTCACACACATGACAGTTGACCTCTTTAGAACTACAATTCCTGAAGGTTAGAACTACAACATGGCGGAACACTCAGTGCCTACAAAAGAGGTCAGAGCTGATTGTCAGAACTACAACATGGCGAAACTGTCAGTTACTACTGAGGAGGAATGAGCTGGCCTTTAGAATTACATTGTGTTTGGGCATTTTATAACTGATTTTAACCAACCATTGTTGCACACAGGTTTAGTGTGGCAATTTTAAATTAGCTTAATGAAAATTCCAAAATAAAAGCCTTAAGATTCATCTGTGGCTAATGCAGCGCTGCGGGCGCTGCAATAATATTAGCTTGCATGATCTTTTTCACTCAGGCAGAGCATTAACATTAGCATTAGCATTTCACTGTTCCCCACTAGTGCACTGCCCTAGGCCTACGGCAGTGCAATAAGATTATATCCAGCATGATCTTTCTTTCTTAGGTTAGAGCTGCCTTGCGCAGCAAGGCAGAGCATTAACATTAGCACAAACATTACATTCACTGTTCCCCACTTTTTATTCAGGTTAGGGCTCTGCCTTGCGCAGCAAGGCAGAGCATTAACATTAGCACAAACATTAGCATTTCACTGTTACCCAGTAGTGCACTGCTTTAGGCAGTGCAATAAGATTATCCTGCATTATCCTGAATTATTTTTTCTCACAGGTTAGGGTTCAGTAGAGCATTAGCATTAGCCTTTTACTTTAAATATGGTAAATAGGTAAGCACAGATCTCAACACATACATTAGCATGTTAGTCCCCCACAAATGCACTGCCTTGCAGAACAAGGGTAATGCTGTTTAATTAGCATTAGCCTTTTCCTAAGATAATATTTTTTCTATTTATTCTCCAGGTTAGAATAAGAGTATTAATAAACGCTGGAAAATGTCAATATTTGATTTCTTTTTTATATGTAATATCTTGTGTCTACGTCTGTCACGTAGATTAAATATAATCATAGGGAACCTTACCTTTGTCTAAACAAGTAATTTTTAGGCTATGTCTCTTAAAATATTCTATTTTTTATTTTATTTATTTATTTATTTTTTGTGAAGCTGGGTGGTCAACAGAAGCCTATGCCATACACGCTGGAAAATGTCAGTCTCTGATTTGTTGACATGTAACATCTGTATCTATGCCTGTGACGTAAGGTGCAGATTCCGACAGCTATGTTACAATTGTTATTGTGTTGCATCTTTTAAAATTGTTATTTTGTAAAGTGACTGGTCAGCAGGAGCTTACGTCATACACGCTGTAAATGTCAATTTCTGATTGGCTGACACATATTCCCAAGCCGCCGGAACTTTCTGGAACGTTCTGCTTCCGAGTCTGCTTCGGTCAAGGTAAGACGTGTTTGTGCTCTGTCCATAAAATATAGTATTTTTATTTACATTTTTTATTTCAGTAAAATGTTATCATAACTGCAGTTGGTAGATGTAGTGTTCGTTGATAAAGGTGGTTGATTTTAAAAGTTTACTTCGGAATATTCCGTCGTGGCTCTGATAGCGTACTTGCTAGCTTGATGGAATAAGATTTTTCTGAATTTATTCACGTTATTTCTGACCCTCACGAGGCTTTACGTGATTTATTAGTTCTCTATAACAGGTTAAATATGTGACTTTTATTCGGTTCTTGTCCAATTTGGGGAATATTATCCATATTACGGTCTGAAGCGCAGCAGCTGCGGTAACTCTGAGCGGATTTGCAGCGTCACTCGGACACGGAGAACCTAGAGCAGGGGTGTCAAACTCATTTTCGTTTTGGGCCAAGTCAAGATCATGAAGGCTCTTAAAGGGCCGGTTGTGCCAGAATGTGTTGATAAAACCTGTTCACAAACTGTTAATATGTCAATTAATTCTTAAAATTACATAATATTATTGAACATCTTTTCAGTCTCTTCAGGAACTAATAATAAATGTGACTGTTTATTTACTCGCTGTATAAATCATGGACTATAATCTACATCAACTAAATTCTTAAGAAACTGGAGGGATTGATTGATATAAATTGGCAGTAAACAGATAAAAACTGCATCAATATGATTGATAATATATTTAATCACACTTAGTGTTTAGTCTAGACTCTAGAGGGCCACATAAAGGGCTACAGCGGGCCGGATTTGGCCCCCGGGCCTTGAGTTTGACACATGTGACCTAGAGCATAGGTGTCAAACTCTGGCCCGCGGGCCAAATTTGGCCCGCAGTGTAATTATATTTGGCCCGCGAGGCAATTTCAAATTAATATTAGACATTTACGTCAGAAAGGAGGCATTAAATGTGTATTTAAATTTTATTTAATATATTTAATATTTTATTTCATATATTAAATATATTTTATTTAATATAATATGTTTTATTATATTAGCAACTCAATTTTGCACACCTGCACTTTTAAGTTAGATAAGCTTTGCTTGTTCAATATTTATTGTTATTTTAGAACTTGTTTGGGTCCATATTAAAAGAGTTCATTTGTTCAACCTTGGCCTGCGACTTTGTTCAATTTAAAGTTTTGGCCCACTGTGTATTTGAGTTAGACACCCCTGACCTAGAGGTTCTGATTGAGTAAATAAAGTCAGATGTTTTGTTTTGCCTTAAATAAATGTATTACATAATGATGAAAAAAACAAAAACACTTGCTGCAGTCACTTTATGAACTTTATAATTTTTTAAAATTCAAATGAAAAATCTAATTTACAACACACCAAGCTAATATTGTGTATTTTCATAGGTTTGTAATTTTGATGTTTGACAAGTTTTATAATTTCCTTTAAAAAGCTTATACAATAAAGACTTGGTTCATTTTATTAAACTTTATTTTTCTACATTTACATATGAAAATGTACAGATTAATTTGTTTAATCTGTGTTTTTAATTAGATTTTAGAACAAGTTGTATTATGTACTGATGTTTACACCAGTTGTGGAAAGATCTTAATTATATTTAGATGCCTTAGAAGAGTTTGAAATTAATTCTTGTATTTAATAAAAAAATGTTCGATGTCTATTAGTTATTTTTGTAAGCCTTTTTTAATTGTTATGTATTTTTCTTCTCATTACAGCTTTTCACTTGTGCGAGACTGTGCGATTTCGAAGTTTTCCAGTGCGACTTGCTGCAAATCACATTGACATCACTACAGCATCTTATTACTCCATCAATACATATTCAGACAAGTTTCATCACATTTTAACATTCACACATTCACTAACACGCACATACACAGACACCTAGTGCCACAAACACAGTTTAATTTCATATATATTACTTCATTTCATTTTTCTTCATAAATAACCACTTTTCCCCCGCAGTTGTCTCCTTTTTTACTGTGGTGTTACAGGATGCCACGTCGAGGACGACGCTCGGAGGCGGCCAAGGTGAGATGGAGGAAGCTGGAGAGTGTGCCGGACGTCGCCAAGGTATATTACTACACACTGCAGAAAATTGATTTTGTCTAATGGTAGTTCTTATTGTAGTTTTGACTTTAAGCATGATTATAATCGTTTCTGTGTTTACAGCCTGAGACACCACCGCTCACGTCCAGTGCTTGGACCCGATTCGGTCCCCGCCGAAGAAGGTATGGCTATAATTTTACATTTTAGCAACTTATCGTTGAATAACATCATTTGCTTTACTAATTTTATTTATGTCTTTAGACGTCGCGACTGCTGGAGGGTGGCCTGCCCGACCAGGTATGTTCATGACAAGTTCAGAATCATTTAATTAAAATAACCCAATACAGTTATGTTTGTAATTCATCTAAACATTTTGTAATAATTCTTTTGCAGATGTCGCCTCCCGTGGTGCGCCAGGAGGAGCCCCGTGTGCCATCGACCTCTCCTGGTCACGTATGTAGATAAAATCTTTGTTGTTTTGTTGTTAAATTTTCAGAGGCATGAAAGCCTAGTATTGATAAGTGCACGTCTCTAAACAGGCCGTGGGACGGGGCATCGCCATCGGGTCCAGACGTGGCCAGCCTCCCGGGTGACCAGACGGAGCTGCAAGTTGGTTCTGCCTACTGCCGAGGCTCTGGAGAAGAAGGTACTTTTTTTGTCCGTCTCATACACAAATCTTGGTTTGAATGATAAAATTCTATAAGCAAACTTAAATGCTTGTTTTTCTTTTTCAGTTTGCTCTTTTGGTTGGTGATTCCCATCTGCGTGCTATTGTGGATGGGTATTCTACCATGCCAAAGGGCGACTTCTCCTTAGGGGTGCTTGCATCCCCCGGGGCCTCTGCGGAAGAGTTTGCGGCTTGAGGTGCTGGATGCAGTTCTGCCTCGGCCCCCCGAGGTGATCTGTCTTCTGGCCCCAAGTAACAACTTGACCGCCAGCAGGACCTTCGTGGAGGCCGGAGCGGCGTTCGGGGCTTTGTTGCGTACCGTCTGCAACCTCTCTGCTAATGTAAGTGTAATATTCACTGCATTTATTCATGATGAAATATATCTGAAATCTTGGCATATGTTAATTTGCTTCATTTTTTTTGGATTGAAATTTACAGGTGGTCGTTGTGGACTTTCCACCACGCCTTTGCGTGGAGGAAAGTGTGCAACAGCTGCTGCGGCAGGAGTTTCAGCGTGTGGCTGCTCAGAGAAGTAAGTGATGTACAAAATTTGTGTTCAGACTAAAAATTTACTTATTTATCCTTTTGAATCTACATTATCTGAAATTACTACATTGTTACTGACATTAAGAATTAAATTTTCCTTTATTTCTCTCTAGGTGTTCGGTACATCCCTGTCACTGAACACTTCCCGCTGAGCAGCCTAGCCTTGTGGAGCAGGGATGGCGTAAGTTGAATTGATTTTTATAATTGTAAAAGTGTTGTTTGGGCGTACTGTATTTTATAAAATGTATTTATAACTCGTAGGTTCACCTGAGCGACCGTCCGGGGATGGAAGTCCTTTCTCAGTTGCTTCAGGCTGCGGTCTGCTCGCAACTTGAGTTAAGTGCACCGAAATCCCCAGCTCCTGTGATGTTGGCTCCTCCCCCCCCTGGGACGGCTTCCCCCCCCGCGGTGAGACGTCCCCTGCCCTGGCTGGTTGTGGTTGGCGAGGTGGCTGCTCCGCGTCGTTCGGACCCCTTCGACTGGACTGTGGTTCGCCGAAAGGTACTAAATACATGCTTTGTTGATTTAAGCAAAATTTTGCATGTTTAACTCTTTAAGAGTCCATGAATGTGTATCACTTTTTAACATGTCTGTTTTGTGTGTGCCTCCCTGATTCGATATTTCAACTTTTCTTTAAAGCCCTGATTGTAAACAATGTACCAGTTTTTTAATTGTGTTGAGGGGAAAGTAAAACTGGAGTTATGCTAAAATAATTAAGTCTATTTTGTAAACAAAAAAAAATCATGTAAATGTTAAAAACCGCCTATTTTGAGAATGTGAAAGGGAATTGGCTTACAAATGTAAAATATGAAATGCAAAATGACATCTCTTTGTTATTTGAAATTTCCAAACAATAAGTATGGGCTGTATTTTATTGAAACGGAATGGGGGAAAGTTGTGCAAGTAATGATGAAAAGAGCAACTGTGACAAGCGGGACCAGCGTAATGGCAAAAACGGTAAAATATTGATTGGTTTGACAGAAATCTGTGACACACACTTCATAATTAGTACGTATTTTTTAGAATTGTGTATACTTTATTGGTGCCTAAGGAAAAATTGCTTACTTTTGCCAAAAAGATGGTTCGTCCAAATATTAGTTGACACAATTGAAACCATAAGGAATATAACATTTATGAAAATGTATACATGACTGTGATATTGTACGTAGTTTAAAAATGTAACTAAATATAAAATAACAAGACAAAATAACAAAATGTGCACTTATATGTTAATCTATGAATGACAACATGACCGCAGACAGGACAGAGGTCAACTAGAATGAGTCCAGAAAAAACTAGTAAAGTAAAGAAACTCACTGTCTGGTCATTGTATATGAACAATTATGCAACTAACAAATGTGCAAGAGACAGGCTTGCTCTTTTTTAACTTGAATATAATGAGGGAATTTTGCAGCCACAATCTGAGGCACAGTAAAGATTAAGACGATGTTGATGGCAGTTTTATTAAAAATTTAGATAATGTGAGGAATAAAAGGTAAGATGGCGCATCGGTAGGGTAGAGGCAGGTACTTGTGGTCCAAGGAGAGGAATGGCGGCACTGCGCAGCTGGAAGAAGCCGATCACCAGGGGATGAGGTAGTGCGACTCCCCCAGCAGCTTCCAGCCATTGTAAACTCCAGGAGTTAAGGTAGAAACCCTCTGTAAGTTTCACTGTGAAAAATAAACGTTTTTCAAACTTGAATGTTTTGTAACTCCTGTATGTGTAATAACAGTATGTCCAAAAGGGGAAAAAAGTGTCATTTCATACAGTTTAGGTTGTGCTGAAGAAAATATAGCATTGATATGTTTTCTGTTGAGGAAATTCAAAGGTAAAATCAAAGTTTGTTCAAAATGACTATACATGTATGTCCTGGAACCAGAGGGTTTGCTGCCACTGAAAATACTTTTTCTTTGTTTACAGACATCGCGTGGTGTCCAGGGTGGTGATGGCTGTCCACACGCCACTGGGAGGGTGGTTGACCAACAGGTATGATTTTCTTCACCTCAAAGCAAAACATGTTATGTTCTCAGAGTACAAATGAATCTATTTTAAGCTATTTTTGTTATTTTACAGGGAGACCTGCTGGATTCTTCCATCCCCCCGAATCCGGTGTGGTTCAGCCCAACGTTGCTGGAGGAGATGGACCGGATCGTTCCTGCGTCTGGCCGTGACGCTCCGTTACCTACATGTTCTCCGACGAGGAAGAAGGTATTTAAATTTTTTTTTTAAATGATAATTTGAATTTGATATGCCATGGTTGATTTTAACAATCACATAATTTCTTCTATTTTTTAATTAGAAGACGAGTCCGAGGCGTCGTCCAATTTCTGATCCCTCCCAGCTGAATCCGGTGGAGCAGCAGGTGTGACACTGTTTCAGAAAATATATCACTGACTTTAAGATAATGAAATGTATATGTTAATAGCTTCTGTTGATTTATAGATGGAGGGAGCGCCGAGAGAGACCACCACGCCAGCTCGTCGCCAGGCACGGAGACCGGTCCCCCCGATGGACGCCCCCGCCGAGTCCTCTTCCGTGCCACTGGAGGACCATGTCCGGGATGGGAGCTGCCAGGTAACTCCTTCCTACCATTTCAGTCACAACAAATGGGTGGAACGTTTTGTGGAGAAAGTTGGCATACGTGGTTCTGTGTATGACGAAGGTGCCAAAGATTATGTCACTCACATTAGCACAAAAGCTACAAATGGCTGTGCAAAGTGCGTTTATATATTTTAGAAAATGTGTGTTTTCAAGTTTTTAACTTTGTGGGTGTGCATCTTTATTATTTGTGCCTTTTTTATTTTTATTAAATTGAATATTATTTCAAAATGTTTGCTAGTATTGTTAGATGAATTTCTAAAGTACAGAAAAGTGAATTTGAGATGCACATGTATGAACGTATGTATTTATATTGAAAACTGATCCATTACTGCTGTCAAAATACTTACCATTATGTTACTTTATCAAAATTCTATTTCAATTAATTTATTTATCGCCAGAATAATTGATTACTCTTTTTCAAAATACATGTTTACAACTAGCCTAATTGGTGATGGGTAGTCATCAGGTGAATATTTATATAAGTAATTACTTTTTTTATGTTACAGGCTTCGGCGCTGGAACCCGGGATCAGCGGTTCACCTGTCCTTGTGGTAAGTGCTACTCATTCCCAGGCCGACAACAGGTATGCTGCATTTTCCCGCAATCACCAGTGTACATGCATGGCACTCACATTTTTAGCGTACCACAATGAGGGGTTGCAGTTTGACACAGTGTTGCTTGACAGAGTGATTGAAAAAGGAGACCAACTTTATGTCGGTGTTAAACAGCAACTGATCAGTGATGGAACGTTTCGTGACAATCACTTGACGTTTGAAGAGATGCCTGACCATGTGCTGACAGACAGGAACATCTATGCAGTACACACAACTGGTGTAAGGGTAGGTCATGTTTTTGCTGGTAGCGGGAGCCAATTTGGTTTGCCTCTTGCCCTGCAACTGGAATGCCTGATGGAAAATGTCACCCATGCTTTTCTTTTGGTGACTCCAGAGTGCATTGCAGTTTTCAGGGACAGAAGCGGTCGATTTGGAGTTTTTGATTCCCATTCAAGAAATTCCTCAGGCCTGCCCCAACCCAGCGGAACTGCAGTGATGATGACTTTCTGCAACCTGTCTGACATGGTCAACCATCTGCTCAAGCTCTTTCGAAACCGCAGCCCCAATGCCACCTATGAGTTTGTGCCAGTAGGTTTTGTCAGGGAAAATGACAACCCTTCTGAGGATTTGGCCTTTCAGAACATTTCACCTGGAGCCACAAAAGTAAGTCCAACTGTTTTCAAACCAGAGAGCACCTCTGAAGAGAAAATGCCTCCTTGGCTTAGGGAAGTTGCAAACGTATTAGAGGAAACGATTCCAACCGTTCCAAATGTGTCAAAAGTTCCAAAAGCCAATAGAAAAAAAATTAGGAACAGGATCAAAACACAACAGGGACAGAATGTAGTAAATAAAATTAAACAAAGTTCATCAGAAAAAGAAAAATATCTCAAATCTCCAACATTTAGGACGAAAAAGCTACAGGCCTTAAAAGAAACATACATTCTTCATCAAGCAGAGAGGAAGGATCAGTTAAAAGATAGATATAGGACTGATGAATCTTTCCGGAAGCAACGAATAAATTACATTAAGTACAGATTCAACTTTGTCCACAGCTTCAGAGCCAGTCATAAAGCCCACATGGCTGAGTATATGAGTAAACGTTTCAGAGATGACCCTGCCTTTAGAAACAGAAAAAAATTATACATTAGGGAAAGACTCAGAGACGATCCGGTCTTTAGAAACAGAAAAAAATTATACATGAGGAATCGATTCAGAGATGATCCGGTCTTTAGAAGTAGACAAAAATCATACATTAGGAATCGATTCAGAGATGATCCGGCCTTTAGAAGCAGGCAAAAATATATCAGAAATCGATTCAGAGATGATCCGGCCTTTAGAAGCAAACAAAAATCATACATTAGCAGTCGATTCAGAGATGATCCAGTCTTCAGTAGCCAACACAAAAAAATTATGCGTGAATATATGAAGGTTAAGTATCATAGTGAACCTGGTTATCGGGTCAAACATAATGAAAAATGTGCTGCCAACAGAAGAGCCAGACTATCAAGAAAAGCACTTTCCAAAAATTTGACACTGCAGCATGCTTTACGAATCAGAAGAAAATACAGGAGAAATGTAGGCTTTCACTTTGAAACTCCATGCCCTTTGATGAGTGACGAAATGAAAGCTGCAATACAAAACTTTCATAAGAACATACAAACGGACCGACATATGTTTGCACCGTGTGTCACAGAGCTCTTTTCCCCAATCAAGTAAAGCAATGTAAAAGAGATAAATATACCAAGAATATGCGTGTAGTAGCTGATTGTCTAACAGGTATGTATGTTCATGTGTGTGGAGCTGTGTGCTCAACCCCGTGTTCTGTACGTGAAGAGAGGATGGGGGAGTGGATCTGCTACACATGTGACAGCCATCTAAATAGAGGAAAGATGCCATCCATTGCTGCTGCCAATCACCTTCACTTAGCGCCTGTTCCCATAGAGCTTGCGGAATTGAATGTACTTGAAAGACAACTAATTGCAAAAATTCTACCTTTTGCAAAAATTGTTTCTTTGCCCAAGGGACAACAAAGGGCAATACATGGAGCAGTTGTCTGTGTTCCTTCTGACATGGAAACAGTGGTAAACAGTCTTCCGAGGCCCGTGAGGAAGCTCAGCTTTTACAGGTGAAGCTGAAGAGGAAAACCAAGTACAAAGGTTACCAGTACTTTTACACGGTGAACATGAAAAATGTCTTAGCTGGACTCAAAAAGCTTAAAGAGAGTCATCCGGATTACAAAGAGGTAAGTATAAATGAAAGTGCAACATTTGAGAGTTTTCAAGAGGACCAGCCAGTTGAGGACTCGGATACACAAGCAGATGAGGCTGAAATGGATGCAGCAGCAGACCAGCAACCTGACCACATAGGGGCAGAGCATCAGGCACTTCGGCCTGGTCTGATCTTGGACACCTGCATGCAGCCTCCTGACATAGCACAGGAAGTATTGTCATATGGAGAAGGAATTTTCAGCATTGCGCCAGCCCAGGGGAATAAGCCTGTCTCTTTCTTCAGTGTTCCGAGACTTGAAGCCAAGGCTTATCCTGTACATTTCCCAACTGGAGCAAACACATTAGATGAATCCCGCCGTGTTGGACTTTCACCAAGTATGTATTTCAATGTACGGCTCTTTTCAATAGATACTCGGTTTGCAAAAGACCAGAGTTACCTTTTCTTTGCTCAGTTTGTTACTGAAACTCATATTGCCAATAATAGTATGTCCATTCAGACTAGAAAAGGGAAACCAAGCACCAAAGATGGAAAAAATATTTCCAGCAAAATGCTACAAGACAAAGAGGAGTTGGAAAAACTCATACAAAATAAAGAGGCCACTCGTTTCATGCAGCCTTAAGAGGAACTCCCGCTTATTGGGAAAAAGGATTACGTGATTTGCACGCCATGGTGAGGCAACTTGGAAAGCCCACTTTCTTTTGCACGTTCTCTGCTGCTGAAATGAGATGGCCAGAAGTCATTGAGGCGATCAAAGCTCAACATGGAGAGCAGGTAAGTTTTTCTGAGCTTGACTGGAATGCAAAGTGTGACATTCTTAGGAGCAACCCTGTCACCGTCATGCGCATGTTTGAAAAGCGAGTGGACGCACTGTTTAGAGACCTCATTCTTTCCCCGGCACAGCCCATTGGACCAGTTGAGGATTACTTTTATCGTGTGGAATTTCAGGCCAGGGGTTCACCCCATATACATGCTGTGATATGGATTAAGGATGCACCTGAAATGGAAGACCTGCATGTTGCGATGAAGTCATAAAGTTCATCGATCGATACATATCCTGTCAGTTGCCTGATGAAATCAGAGATCCGGAGCTCCACAAAATTGTAACAGAGGTTCAAATGCACAGCAAAAATCATTCAAAATCATGCAAAAAAGGTAATGTTGAATGCCGATTTGGATTCCCCAAACTACCAATGGACCACACCAGAATTACTGTCCCAGTAATTGACTTTGATCTGGAAAATGATGAGGAAAAACCAAAACAAATTAAGCAAAAAGGTAGGAGAAAGTCCAAAAAATCCAGATCACCATTCATCTCAAACCTACAAAGAGAGGCTAAGAAGAAATTGAAACCAATCAGGGATTTACTGAAGGATGAAAAATCATCTTTCAGCAATTTGTCAGAGTTACTCCAGGCTTGTAACATGACCAAAGAAGAGTACATTGGCCACGTTGATGCTCTCACTTCTGGAATGGTGGTAATGATGAAACGTGATCCTAAAGATAGTTGGGTGAACGGGTACAACCCTGATCTTTTGCGTGCGTGGAATGCCAACATGGACATTCAGTATGTGCTTGATGAGTACAGCATTGAGTACATGATGTCCTACATAGCCAAGCCAGAGCATGAAATGGCACAGTTCCTCAAATCTGTTGTTGATGATTTAAAGGCGACCAATAGCGAACGCGATGAAATGAAAAAGATTATGCAGGCTTATTCAAAACAGAGAGAGGTTAGTGCTCAAGAATCGGTTGCGCGCACTTGTAGCCTACCTCTCAAAAAATCCTCGCGTAGTGTTCTTTTTCTTCAAACAGATGAAGACGGTGTAAAAATGAGCCTTCCGATGAGTAAACTCGTGAACATGTCTCCAGATGAGGAAAATGTGTGGATGACAGGATTGCCGGAAAAATATCTAAACAGACCAGAAACGTTAGAATTTGAACACATGTGCCTGGCAGAATTTGCATCAGAGTACCGCGTTTTATATGGCAATCAAATTCAAGGGCCAAATGCAATTCCCCTACTTAATGATGCAGGATTCATCCAGAAAAGAACGATGGGCAAACCTGCAGTTATCAGATTTACTCGTTTCTCGGAGAAAAAAACACCCGAAAAATTTTATAGACGGCTTCTAAAGTTATATTGTCCACACAGAAGAGATGAGGACCTTAAAACTGAGGAACACACAACCTACGAAGCATTTTACAACAACGGTTTCCGTGGTAGATATCAGGCTAAAATGTATGTGGATTTCAACCGCAAAAGGTATGAAGGGCAGGGTAAAAAAATTGACAAAATTATGGAAGAATTGAAAAAGCAAGGACCGGTTCGTAATGCTTGGAACACTTTTGCGCCAGAGGTTGAATTAGACAATTTAGAATGCGCTGCTGAGCGACCACCATTTGAAGAAGATGAAGAGCAAGACCCTATTCCAGATTACGAAATTGATGTCAATATTGGAGACATGCCAAAAATTGAAGCTCCAAAATTGAGCCCTGATTTCATCAGACAAATGTACAGGAGTTTAAACGAGACTCAAGCATCCGTGTTTTACACCATTCGCGATTGGTGTCTGAAGCGCGTCTGGGGTGACAACCCAGAACCTTTCTTTTATTTCTTGACAGGAGGAGCTGGCTGTGGTAAATCTCATGTAATCAAATGTGTTTACCAGGAGGCAACCAAGCTCTTGCGCCAGCTTCCTAGACTTCTTGATATTGGGTGACATGTCCAAGCCCACTGTGCTTCTTACAGCTTTTACTGGTACTGCTGCGTACAACATATCGGGGAAGACTTTACATTCCATCTTGAAACTACCCAAAAGTTTAAAACCACCATACAAAGGCCTTGGAAATTCATTGGATGAAGTGAGGGCAGTTCTTTCTAGTGTGGAAATCTTGATCATTGATGAAATCTCCATGGTCTCCAAAGACCTGCTTGCATATGTTCACTGGAGATTTCAACAAATAAAGGGGAACAACAGGTTCATGGGTGGGGTCTCTGTTCTTGCTGTGGGGGACTTCTTCCAACTTCCTCCCCTTGGACGGGCAAAACCTCTTTGTGTCGCCGAGGACGGCATGCTTGATATCTGGAATGAAAATTTCCAGATGATCAGCCTGACCGAAATCATGCGGCAGAAAGATGACAGAGCATTTGCGGAGCTCCTGAATCGGATTAGAGTTAAAGGTAAAGCGAATTTGCTCAGTGATGATGACAAGACTCTTTTGATTCAAGCTGTTACTGAGCCCAAAGAGTGTCCTATGGATGTCCTACACATTTTTGCAACAAACAAACAGGTGGACACCCATAATGCAGCAGTTGTGGCCTCTTTAGGTGCAGTAACAGTTGATATCCAGGCAGAGGACTACAAAAGAATTACAAAGACCGGAAACATGATTAACCTGGGCTGTTGCATAGCGGGCAACAAGCGAGACTTGTCTAACAACATACAGGCTGGTTTGGGTTTTAGAGTAATGATTATAAGAAACTTGGATGTAGAGGACGGTCTTGTGAATGGAACATTTGGCACCATAGCTGATATTGTCACCAGTACCAAAGACGGAAAGACTAGCGTAAAGTTAATTGGACTTAAATTGGACAATCCTCTTGCTGGACATACAAAAAAGATTCGGGGTAAACCAGATGGCTTTGTTTATATTGAGAGATTTGAGGAACAGAGTAGCGTAAAGGGAGTGGTACGACGGCAATTTCCAATTAGGTTAGCCTTTGGTTGTACAGCACACAAAGTCCAAGGAATGACTATGAAGTCTGCAGTCATTTCTTTGAAGCGTATTTTTGAACCTGGTATGGCATATGTAGCTCTCAGTCGCACAACTTCCCTGGAAGGACTTAAAATCATTGATTTCGATGAAAATAAGATCTACGCTGATGAAAATATTAGAGCAGCGATGGAATCAATGAGACCAGCAACATTTTTGCACCAGACCACTCTTGCATTTTCAGTCAGGTCATCAGGGTGCAACATTAACGATTGTCCACCACAATGTCGAAGCCTTGTCTGTCACTCTGAGGACATGAAACAACATCATGAACTCATGTTGGCAGATATCTTATGCCTTACGGAGACTCATTTGTTTGGATCTTCTGTTCCAGCTTCCTGCCAAATGGAGGGCTATTCTTTTTTTTCACGGAACAGACATGTCTCCTACTCGAACAGAGTCGACATTGCCACCAAAGAGGGTGGGGGAGTAGCGACTTACTGCCGGAGTCTTCTCCAACCGCAGGAACGGAGATTCTTTAACGAGGTTACAGATCTTGAATTTAATGTTGTAAAAGTGGACACCCCAATCAGTGCAGTCATCGCGACAGTTTACAGGCCACCAAGTTATGATCTTGGAACATTTTTAAGAAATCTGCAGAGCCTCTTGGTTGGCCTGAATTCAATGGCTATTCATCCCGTTGTCGTATTAGGAGACTTTAATGAGGACATTATTCCTCCTGGGAAAAAAGCCATCAATCAGTTGTTTAGAGCCAAAGGGTTTATGCAACTTATCTCTGATCCAACCACAGAAAAACATACTCTTCTTGATCATATTTACATCTCCCATCCAGAATATTGTGTCCAATCAGGTATCTTGCAGAATTACTACAGCTACCACAATCCTACATACTGTGTGTTGGCTTCAGTATAAGTTGCATCTACAGTGGCTTGCAAAAGGAGTCATGTTCCTTCAAGTTTTTCATATTTTATCACATTACAACCACAACTATGGAAAAACAGTGGAGAGGGGAAGTATTTGTTTATTTTTGCAGGTATATACTAAGTCACATGTGTCAAACTCAAGGCCCGGGGGCCAAATCCGGCCCGCCGTTGCTTTTTATGTGGCCCTCCACAGACTATACTAACACTAAGTGTGATTAAATATTATATTATCAATCATATCAATGCAGTTTTTATCTGTTTACTGCCAATTTATATCAATCAGTCCCTCCAGTTTCTTGAGAATTTAGTTAATGTATGATTATAGTCCATGATTTATACAGCGAGTAAATTTATTATTAGTTCCTGAAGGGACTGCAAAGAAGTTCAATAATATTATGTAATTTTAAGAATTTATTGACATATTAACAGTTTGTGAACAGGCTTTATCAACACATTCTGGCACAACTGGCCCTTTAAGAGCTTTCATAATCTTGATTTGGCCCAAAACAAAAATAAGTTTGACACACCTGTACTAAGTAATACACACTTTTCAGTTTATTTGCAAAAAAATCTGTCATATTTTTAAGCCTCCCTGGTAGAGTCTATTCTGGAGTCCTGGAAAGGAGGGTCATCAAGATACTGGAGAATGCATGGGAGTTCGTCCAAACAATCTACATGTGTTTTATGGACTTTGAGAAGGCATTTCACAGGGTCCCTCTGGGAACTTTGTGGGAGTTCTCATGGAGTATGGTGTCCAAGTCCTTTGATACGGGCTGTAAGGTTTCTGTGCAACCTTACAGAAACGTGGTCTGCATTATTGGCAGTAAGTCAAGCTCATTTCTGCTTAGAGTTGGATTTTGCCGAGGAAACGAGCTTGACTCTGCTGGCAATGCACACCAGTCTCTGACACTGGTGTCATATGGGGACCTAACAGCCTGTATCAAAGGACCCGGGACCCATACTCCCAGAGAACCCACCCCTTGCTCCCCGAAGGAAACAGTCGAACTTCTTCTCCATGTCCACAAAACATCTGTAGACCCAACACCTGCATGGGAGTTAGGTGAACTCCCATGCACCCTCCAGGACCCTGCTCAGGCTATAGAGCTGGTCCAATGTTAGATGACCAGGGCAAAAACCACACTGCTCTTCTCGAATCCGACTTTCGGCTATCTGATGGACCGTCCTCTCCATGAACCCCAAATAGACCTTGCGATGGAGGCATCACCCCCGCCCCCAGTCCTTCTTTTTGAACAAAGGCTGGGAACACTGAATCAAACAGTCTCACTTAATCATAAGGGTTCTACGTCATGGGTCTTTCATATTACATTTGGATGAAATATATTTGTGGTTGCAATGTAACAATATGGAACGTTCAAGGGGTATGATTACTTTGTAAGCACTGTACATCTTAACCCTGAAATCATGACATGAAATTCTTTTTGGAGAAAATGTTGGAATCTCTAGTCGTTTTTAATGTCATTTCATTTGACTGTTTGCTTTTATAATTATGATAGCGTGGATCGTTTTTCTTGATCATTGTTGCAGTGGATTTCATATGTATTTATTCATTGTACACATTTCTGAATTATGGTGTATGCTTGTGGATTTTGTTGTCGGCATAAGAGATTCTTGTACACTTAGTGAATCTTTTCAAAACTTATTTACTTCTGTAGAAGAGGCTTCATAAACAGGTTTTGTACTTGCACATGAAACTGTTTGAGCTTTGTGAATACGAAAGTGGCTGATCTTGAAACACTTATCGGTTCACTGTCAGAGTAGTTGCTGGAAATGTTGCACCAGGGAGCAGTAGATAAGACAATCAGTTACTATATGTATATTCTGTTCTATTTGAAATTAAAATGATTTGAAATGGGGACCATAAAGTTTTCGTAATTTTTCTAATACAGTTAACATCAATTTTTCCCTTCAAATATGCCTAAATTTTTTGCGGAACTACGTTTTTATTCTTCACCGTTTGCGTCACTTAATTAAAGCTCTCCTTGTTTCAATCTCTCCTCAGTCACACTGAACTTTTTAATGCTGCAGCCCCCCAGTGGCTACATTATCTTCACTTCACAAGCAGGACAAAAGTTTGGCTCACTTTTGTCCTGTTGGACTCCCTCCATCTGGTCAGAATTTGTTTGGTTTTGGTGGAATTAACCCTTTGTTCTCCCAGTTTTAGTCTGTTCTTGCAGGGTTTTCCACGTAAAACGATCCTTGGAGGCTGCCAAGAAGACAGAGAGGAAACAAGACCTTGAGGTTTGGCCCATAAGATGTAGAAAATGTATCTAAGTTGTAGCAACCTTACAAGTGTTACTTTTTTGTTGTTGGTAATAGCTGTCTATTGATGGAATGACTTGTGTGTTTTCAGTCCAGGAAATCCTCACCTACTTCATGGACTTGGGCCTCATACAATCTGAGGAGATGGAGTTCTTGTTTCTTTGAATGTTCCAGGTGGGACAATCTGACCAGGTAAGTACATAACAAATGAAGGCTAATTTATTTGCCAATTTGGTTTATTTTAAGTTGAGATTGATAACGTTGTATATCTAGGTTTGATAGGAGGAATCCAGTGGATGTATGACCTTTTTTTCTTGGGTCATATTGGTATTTATATCTGTTAATCATTCTGAAATCTTTATTTAAACAAAGTTTAAATTTACAGATGTTTAAAAATGTCATGAATATTAATTTTTTTTTTTCTGTATTTTACTACAGAGTCTGTGATGTCACATAGACTGGATCCCAAATGAAAGCTTTGGAGCAGCGGTTGTTTTTTCTTTTTTTTTTCTACAGTTGTAAATAGTTTTTATGTATGTATATATTTAAAATAGTTTCATGTAAGAATAGTTTAATATATGTTTCATGTATGTATATATGTATAATAGTTTGATATTTATGACAAGTTGATCATCGTGGCAAAGCCATGTTTCACTTGTGAGATTAAATCTGTCAGGCCTTACATTGACACTCAGGCAACAACCCTGAGTGCCACACGGCCGGACAGGACACATGTAAATAAAAAAAGATAGTTTTTATTGCAGAGATATCAAGTTCTGAAATTTATTGTATTCTTTAAATGTTGTAATTGGTTCATTGTAATCTTTACTTGTAAAAAGTTTGTAGAAATCTTTAATTTGACTTCAATATATATTTTAAACTGTGATCTGTTGTGTGTGTGGGTTTTTTCATTTAAAAATTTTGTCACTATTATGAACTACATTCATTTGCCTTAAGTGACAATAGTCACTAATGTATATTTAAAAATATTTTTTTTGATTTCAAAGAAAAATGAACGAAATAAAAAATATATATAATTAACTAATGTTATTATTGAATTATAATATTAATAGCATTTAGGCTTACATTAGCATTTTGGCTAATTTTAGCTTGTACACTAATTTTAACATGTTAGTCAACATGCTTGTGATTCTTCACATGCTTATTTGTAATGGCTCTAACACAGGGGTTTGCAAAGTTTTTGACTAGCGGGCCAGAATGGGTAATTTGACAGAGAGGCCAGGAGCATTTGGACACAATGTAATTTATTAAACCTGGGTATTGAAATGTATGGAAAAACAGACACAATTGAAGGTGCAAATTTAAAAGAAATCAACATTTAGTGGAAATAGATAAACGGAATCACTTTCAAAGTATATATTTCAGAACATATTGTAATGATGCCAACACTGCAGCTGTAGTCCCGTCAAACAGGGTTATTGGAAATAAGAATAAGAGCAGCGTAACTGGCAACCGAACACCGCCCTGCTGCTCCCACCCCCACCGTCATGACAGACCAATCACGTGTGAGTGGAAGTCAGCTGAGTCAGAGGAAGTAAATAACGCTACATGTAACAATAAGGAACACATTGTAACTTATAACACATAACCATGTGGAACCAAGCAGAACTAAAACAGAATCGTTTCAATATTATTACCCAATGAAAGAAAGGGATCTTTAAATTGAGAGCGATGTGCGGCATGTTAATTAAGCTACTGTATCGCTGCTGCGCGTAAATGCTAGAGTTGCTTTTTTTTCATAACACACTAGAGAAACTTACATCTCAGTGGGAACAGTGTTGTTCTCACTTTTTTGCCAGTGCATCAAAGTCTGGAGTTAGTTTTGTTGTGGCAATTCTCAGAACAGATCTGAGATGTTTGTCAGTTAACCAGGATCTGTGATGAGCTTTGTTGATGTTTATGACGCTGAAAATCTGCTCACACATGAAGGTAAGCCAAACAATGCCATCTTCTGCGGCATCCCCCGGAGGTTTGGAAATGTGGCTTCGAAGCATAAAAGTCTTTAAATTTAAGAGATCTGAACTTCTCTTTTGAGACGGTGTCAGACTGAAGACAGTCTGACACCTTGCTGTGCAAGCAAGGCAAAGCATTAGCTTTAGCCTTTTACCTTAAATGAAATAGGTAATAGCTATTTCCCTTATTACCTATGCTCAGTAAGTCATGCTTGTGACTATCCACGTGCTATTGATGGCATTGCAGGTTTCTTTAGCATGGATGCTAATGTTTAGCATCAGAACGCTTGGTCCAAACGACGGGCACACTTTGGCAGGGCCCCGGTTAAATTTCTTCAGGAATTTTCTAGTTCTTATAACTTATTCTTCCGTAGACCGGAATGCGGCTCGCACCCTGCGAGCCCACCCACAAAAGTGGTATCAAAACGTGCGGCTCGTTCCCGGCATTGGAGCTATTACTTTTATGGGGAATCGGCGTTACGACGGCGACGTAAAAAGCGAAAAACGAGCGAAATTTCCAACTGCCGAAACGCAGAGCATAACTGCCACCAACTGCCGCTCTGCTAGAGTGAAAAATGAAGTGGATTTCTGACCCCAAATAAATTTTGAAATCGCCGCCACGCCCACAAATATCGTGCTATCGGTATGAAACTCGGACATGACATCGATACGAATGTTTGCTCCGGTAAAATGTTTTCAAAATTTTTCTAGGGCTTACGGTTTTCTGTCAAGGTGCTTTAGAGCAAAATCAAGTTCCAGCCTAACTGACGCTCTCCACCATATATTTTTCATACTTTTATGGAAATTTCAGACCTCAGTGCACACCATTTTTCTCTCATCGCTGCAATTACTGTGAATGAGCTACAGATATGATTTGCAGGACTATCGGAGACAAAAAATAGCTCTCTCATACGCTTCAAACGGTTTTCCGATACGTATCACGGTTTCCGAACGGCAAGGAGTTGTTCGGCTGCTTTTTCCATTATAACTGACTGAGCTGTCTCACAAAGATAGAAATCTGTCTCTGCCTCACACACATGACTGTTGACCTCTTTAGAACTACAATGACTGCAGGTTTAGAACTACAACATGGCGGAACACTCAGTGCCTACAGAAGAGGTCATAGGTGAATATAAAAACTACAACATGGTGGAACTGTCAGTTACTACTGAGGAGGAATGAGCTGGCCTTTAGAATTACATTGTCTTTGGGCTTTTATAACTGATTTTAAGCAACCATTGTTACACACAGGATTAGTGTGGCAATTTTAAATTAAGCTTAATGAAAATTTCAAAATAAAAGCCTGAGATTCTTTTATATCACGTAATTGCTCTCTTGGGCATTATGTGACTTTTTTAACAGAACCACTGTTAAACTTTGGATTATTTTGGACATTTAAAATTAAGCTGAATGAAAATTTCAAAATAAAACCTTGAATATTTCTCTCAGGCCTGTCAGAAAAACTAACTTCTTCAAGCATTTAGAATTAAGTCTCTCCTTGTGTGTCACACTAACATGACAGTTGACCTCCTCTTTAGAACTACAATTTCTGAAGGTTAGAAACTACAACATGGCGGAACACTCAGTGCCTACAGAAGAGGTCATAGGTGAATATAAAAACTACAACATGGTGGAACTGTCAGTTACTACTGAGGGGAATGAGCTGGCCTTTAGAATTACATTGTGTTTGGGCTTTTATAACTGATTGTAAGCAACCACTGTTACAGACAGGATTAGTTTGGCAATTTTAAATTAAGCTTAAGCTTAAATTAAGCGAAATAAAACCTTGAATATTTCTCTCAGGCCTGTCAGAAAAACTAACTTCTTCAAGCACTTAGAATTAAGTCTCTCCTTGTGTGTCACACTGACATGATAGTTGACCTCCTCTTTAGAACTACAATTTCTGAAGGTTAGAACTACAACATGGCGGAACACTCAGTGCCTACAAAAGAGTCAGAGCTGATTGTCAGAACTACAACATGGTGGAACTGTCAGTTACTACTGAGGAGGAATCAGCTGCTCTTTAGAACTACAATTCCTGAACGTTAGAACTACAACATGGCGGAACACTCAGTGCCTACAGAAGAGGTTATAGGTGAATATAAAAACTACAACAGGGCAGAACTGTCAGTTACTACTGAGGGGTAATCAGCTGGCCATGACAAGTACTTGGTTTTTGGGAATTTTAGAACTGATTTCAAAACTCCATAGTTACACATGGGATTAGTGTTACCATTAAAATTAAGCTTAATGTAAATTTCAAAATAAAAGCCTTGACAATTTTTCCATCAAGTAATTGCTCTTTGATCACTATATAACTGATTTAACCCAATCAGTGTTAAACATGGGATGAGATTGGCCATTTAAAATTAATCTCAATGAAAATTTCAAAATGAAAGCCTTAAGATTCCTTTCTGGCTCATGCCTATTTTAGGGAAAATGGCTGCCTCAAACTTATAGAATTAAGTCTCCCCCTGTCTGACTCACAGCTGGCAGAGGATCCATTACCATAGCAACGGAACACAAAGGGGCCAGCTGATTAGGACTACAAAAACGCATCACTGTAGTTCTAACTATGGCAGAACTCAGAGAACAAAGCTGGACTTTAGAGCTGCTTGTGATTTGGGCCTTTTATAACTATTTTTAACCAACCATTGTTACACATGGAATTAGTGTGGAAATTTTAAATTAAGCTTTAAAAAAATTTCAAAATAAAAGCCTTGAGAATTTTTAGATTAAATAAGTGCTCTTTTGACCATTATATGTCTGATTTAACCAAATCACTGTTATACATGGGATTACATTGACCATTTAAAATGAAACATTCTGAACATTTCAAAATAAAAGCCTTAAGATCTGGCCGTGGCTAATGCAGCGCCGCAGGCGCTGCAATGATATTAGCTTGCATTATCTTTTCCTCTCAAGTTAGGACACTGTCTTGCGCAGCAAGACAGTGCATTAGCATTAGCACAAACATTAGCATTTCTCTGTTTCCCACCAGTGCACTGCCGTAGGCAGTGCAATAAGATTATCCTGCATGATTCTTTCCACTCAGGTTAGGGCTCTGCCTTGCGCAGCAAGGCAGAGCATTAGCATTAGCCTTTTACCTTGCATGAGGTATTAGCTATTTCTCTTACTTATTACCCATATTACTATACATGCTTGTGACTCTCCACATTGTATTGATGACATTGCAGCTTTCTTTAGCATGGATGCTAATGTTTAGCATCAGAACGCTGGGTCAAAATCGACGGGCACACTTTGGCAGGCCCCGGTTAAATTTCTTCAGAAATTTTCTAGTTATTGGGGCCTGCCTAGCAATGCATAAGGAGAGCAGTGACTGACTTGCGAAGCAAGTCAGTCACTGCCTCCATGCATTGCATGGCAGGCACCTATTAATCTACACCCAATAGAACGCCTCTTTATTATTATTATTATAACTTCTTCTTCCGCTACCGTTAATGCGGCTCGCACCGCTGCGAGCCCACCCACAAAAGTGGTATCAAAAACGTGCGGCTTGTTCCCGGCATTGGAGCTATTACTTTTATGGGGAATCGGCGTTACGACGGCGACGTAAAAAGCGAAAAACGAGCGAAATTTCCAACTGCCGAAACGCAGAGCATAACTGCCACCAACTGCCGCTCCGCTAGAGTGAAAAATGAAGTGGATTTCTGACCCCAAATAAATTTTGAAATCGCTGCCACGCCCACAAATATCGTGCTATCGGTATCAAACTCGGTCAAGACATAGATACGTATGTCTGCTCCGGTAAAATGTTTTCAAAATTTTTCTAGGGCTTACGGTTTTCTGTCAAGGTGCTTTAGAGCAAAATCAAGTTCCAGCCTAACTGACGCTCTCCACCATATATTTTCATACTTTTCTGGAAAATTTCAGACCTCAACGCACACCATTTTTTCTCTCATCGCTGTAATTACTGTGAATGAGCTACAGATTTGATTTGCAGGACTATCGGAGACAAAAAATAGCTCTCTCATACGCTTCAAACGGTTTTCTGATACGTATCACGGTTTCTGAACGGCAAGGAGTTGTTCGGGCTGCTTTTTCCATTATAACTGACTGAGCTGTCTCACAAAGATAGAAATCTGTCTCTGCCTCACACACATGACAGTTGACCTCTTTAGAACTACAATTCCTGAAGGTTAGAACTACAACATGGCGGAACACTCAGTGCCTACAAAAGAGGTCAGAGCTGATTGTCAGAAACTACAACATGGCGGAACTGTCAGTTACTACTGAGGAGGAATGAGCTGGCCTTTAGAATTACATTGTGTTTGGCCTTTTATCACTATTTTTAACCAACCATTGTTACACACAGGATTAGTATGTGAATTTTAAATTAAGCTTAATAAAAATTTCAAAATGAAAGCTTGAATATTTCTCTCAGGCCTTTCAGAAAAAATAACTGCTTCAAGCATTTAGAATTAAGTCTCTCCTTGTGTGTCACACCGACATGAGAGTTGACCTCTTTAGAACTACAATAACTGCAGGTTTGGACTACAACATGGCGGAACAGTCAGTGCCTACAGAAGAGGTCATAGGTGAATATAAAAACTACAACATGGTGGAACTGTCAGTTACTACTGAGGAGGACTGAGCTGCTCTTTAGAAACTACAATTCCTGAACGTTAGAACTACAACATGGCGGAACTCTCAGTGCCTACAGAAGAGGTCATAGGTGAATATAAAAACTACAACATGGTGGAACTGTCAGTTACTACTGATGAGTAATCAGCTGGCCATGACAAGTACTTGGTTTTTGGGAATTTTAGAACTGATTTCAAAACTCCATAGTTACACATGGGATTAGTGTTACCATTAAAATTAAGCTTAATGTAAATTTCAAAATAAAAGCCTTGACAATTTTCCCATCAAGTAATTGCTCTTTTGACCACTATATAACTGATTTAACCCAATCAGTGTTAAACATGGGATGAGATTGGCCATTTAAACGAGGCTTACTGAAAATTTCAAAATAAAAGCCTTAAGATTCCTTTCTGGCTCATGCCTATTTTAGTGAAAATGGCTGCCTCAAACTGATAGAATTATGTCTCCCCCTGTCTGACTCACAGCCTGCAGAGGATCCATTACCATAGCAATGGAACACAGCAGGGCCAGTGGTTAGGACTACAAATACGCATCACTGTAGTTCTAACATGGCAGAACTCAGAGGAAAAAGCTGGACTTCAGAACTGCCTGTGTTTTGGGCCTTTTATAACTCATTTTAACCAACCATTGTTACACATGGAATTAGTTTGGCAATTTTAAATTAAGCTTTAAACAAATTTCAAAATAAAAGCCTTGACAATTTTTATATTAAGTAAGTGCTTTTTTGACCATTATATGTCTGATTTAACCAAATCACTGTTGTACATGGGATTACATTGACCATTTAAAATTAAGCATTCTGAAAATTCCAAAATAAAGCCTTGAGATTCGTCTGTGGCTAATGCAGCGCCACGGGCGCTGCAATGATATTAGCTTGCATTATCTTTTCTTCTCAAGTTAGGGCACTGTCTTGCACAGCAAGGTAGAGCATTAGCATTAGCCTTTTACCTTGCATGAGGTATTCGCTATTTCCCTTACTTAATGCAGTAAGTCATGCTTGTGACTCTCCACATGGTATTGATGACATTGCAGCTTTCTTTAGCATGGATGCTAATATTTAGCATCAGAACGCTGGGTCCAAATTGACGGGCACACTTTGGCAGGCCCCGGTTAAATTTCTTCAGGAATTTTCTAGTTATAACTTATTCTTCCGTAGACCGGAATGCGGCTCGCACCGCTGCGAGCCCACCCACAAAAGTGGTATCAAAACGTGCGGCTTGTTCCCGGCATTGGAGCTATTACTTTTATGGGGAATCGGCGTTACGACGGCGACGTAAAAAGCGAAAAACGAGCAAAATTTCCAACTGCCGAAACGCAGAGCATAACTGCCACCAACTGCCGCTCCGCTAGAGTGAAAAATGAAGTGCGATTCTGACCCCAAATAAATTTTGAAATCGCCGCCACGCCCACAAATATCGTGCAATCGGTATGAAACTCGGACATGACATCGATACGTATGTCTGCTCCGGTAAAATGTTTTCAAAATTTTTCTAGGGCTTACGGTTTTCTGTCAAGGTGCTTTAGAGCAAAATCAAGTTCCAGCCTAACTGACGCTCTCCACCATATATTTTCATACTTTTCTGGAAAATTTCAGACCTCAACGCACACCATTTTTCTCTCATCACTGTAATTACTGTGAATGAGCTACAGATTTGATTTGCAGGACTATCGGAGACAAAAAATAGCTCTCTCATATGCTTCAAACGGTTTTCTGATACGTATTACGGTTTCCGAACGGCAAGGAGTTGTTCGGGCTGCTTTTTCCATTATAACTGACTGAGCTGTCTCACAAAGATAGAAATCTGTCTCGCCTCACACATGACTGTTGACCTTTAGAACTACAATTACTGCAGGTTAGAACTACAACATGGCGGAACACTCAGTGCCTACAAAAGAGTCAGAGCTGATTGTCAGAACTACAACATGGTGGAACTGTCAGTTACTACTGAGGAGGAATGAGCTGGCCTTTAGAATTACATTGTGTTTGGGCTTTTTATCACTGATTTTATGCAACCATTGTTACACACAGTATGTGTGTGGACATTTTAAATTAAGCTTAATGAAAATTTCAAAATAAAAGCCCTGAGATTCTTTTATATCACGTAATTGCTCTCTTGGGCATTATGTGACTTTTTTAACATAACCACTGTTAAACTTTGGATTATTTTGGACATTTAAAATGAAGCTTAATGAAAATTTCAAAATAAAACCTTGAATATTTCTCTCAGGCCTGTCAGAAAAACTAACTTCTTCAAGCATTTAGAATTAAGTCTCCTTGTGTGTCACACTGACATGACAGTTGACCTCCTCTTTAGAACTACAATTCCTGAAGGTTAGAACTACAACATGGCGGAACACTGAGTGCCTACAAAAGAGATCAGAGCTGATTGTCAGAACTACAACATGGCGGAACTGTCAGTTACTACTGAGGAGGAATGAGCTGGCCTTTAGAATTACATTGTGTTTGGGCTTTTATAACTGATTGTAAGCAACTACTGTTACAGACAGGATTAGTTTGGCAATTTTAAATTAAGCTTAATAAAAAATTCGAAATAAAATCTTGAATATTTCTCTCAGGCCTGTCAGAAAAACTAACTTCTTCAAGCACTTAGAATTAAGTCTCTCCTTGTGTGTCACACTGACATGACAGTTGACCTCCTCTTTAGAACTACAATTCCTGAAGGTTAGAACTACAACATGGCAGAACACTCAGTGCCTACAGAAGAGGTCATAGGTGAATATAAAAAACTACAACATGGTGGAACTGTCAGTTACTGCTGAGGAGGACTGAGCTGCTCTTTAGAACTACAATGACTGCAGGTTAGAACTACAACATGGCGGAACTGTCAGTTACTACTGAGGAGTAATCAGCTGGCCATGACAAGTACTTGGTTTTTGGGAATTTTTTGAACTGATTTCAAAACTCCATAGTTACACATGGGATTAGTGTTACCATTAAAATTAAGCTTAATGTAAATTTCAAAATAAAAGCCTTGACAATTTTTCCATCAAGTAATTGCTCTTTTGACCACTATATAACTGATTTAACCCAATCAGTGTTAAACATGGGATGAGATTGGCCATTTAAAATTAATCTCAATGAAAATTTCAAAATAAAAGCCTTAAGATTCCTTTCTGGCTCATGCCTATTTTAGGGAAAATGGCTGCCTCAAACTGATAGAATTAAGTCTCCCCCTGTCTGACTCACAGCTGGCAGAGGATCCATTACCATGGCAACGGAACACAAAGGGGCCAGCTGATTAGGACTACAAAAACGCATCACTGTAGTTCTAACTATGGCAGAACTCAGAGAAAAAAGCTGGACTTTAGAACTGCTTGTGTTTTGGGCCTTTTAGAACTATTTTTAACCAACCATTGTTACACATGGAATTAGTGTGGAAATTTTAAATTAAGCTTTAAAAAAATTTCAAAATAAAAGCCTTGAGAATTTTTAGATTAAATCAGTGCTCTTTTGACCATTATATGTCTGATTTAACCAAATCACTGTTATACATGGGATTACATTGACCATTTAAAATTAAACATTCTGAACATTTCAAAATAAAAGCCTTAAGATTCGGCCTTGGCTAATGCAGCGCCATAGGCGCTGCAATGATATTAGCTTGCATTATCTTTTCCTCTCAAGTTAGGGCACTGTCTTGCGCAGCAAGACAGTGCATTAGCATTAGCACAAACATTAGCATTTTCTCTGTTGCCCACCAGTGCACTGCCATAGGCAGTGCAATAAGATTATCCTGCATGATCTTATCCACTCAGGTTAGGGCTCTGCCTTGCGCAGCAAGGCAGAGCATTAGCATTAGCCTTTTACCTTGCATGAGGTATTAGCTATTTCCCTTACTTATTACCCATATTTAGTATACTGAATGCAGTAAGTCATGCTTGTGACTCTCCACATTGTATTGATGACCATGCAGCTTACTTTAGCATGGATGCTAATGTTTAGCATCAGAACAATGGGTCAAAATCGACGGGCACACTTTGGCAGGCCCCGGTTAAATTTCTTCAGGAATTTTCTAGTTGGGGCCTGCCCATAGCAATGCATAAGGAAAGCAGTGACTGACTTGCGAAGCAAGTCAGTCACTGCCTCCATGCATTGCATGGCAGGCACCTATTAATCTACACCCAATAGAACGCCTCTTTATTATTATTGGGGCCTGCCTAGCAATGCATAAGGAGAGCAGTGACTGACTTGCGAAGCAAGTCAGTCACTGCCTCCATGCATTGCATGGCAGGCACCTATTAATCTTCACCCAATAGAATGTCTCTTTATTATTGGGGCCTGCCCATAGCAATGCATAAGTAGAGCAGTGACTGACTTGCGAAGCAAGTCAGTCACTGCCTCCATGCATTGCATGGCAGGCACCTATTAATCTACACCCAATAGAACGCTTCTTTATTATTATAGCTTCTTCTTCCGCTACCGTTAATGCGGCTCGCACCGCTGCGAGCCCACCCACAAAAGTGGTATCAAAACGTGCGGCTCGTTCCCGGCATTGGAGCTATTACTTTTATGGGGAATCGGCGTTACGACGGCGACGTAAAAAGCGAAAAACGAGCAAAATTTCCAACTGCCGAAACGCAGAGCATAACTGCCACCAACTGCCGCTCCGCTAGAGTGAAAAATGAAGTGGATTTCTGACCCCAAATAAATTTTGAAATCGCCGCTACGCCCACAAATATCGTGCAATCGGTATGAAACTCGGACATGACATCGATACGTATGTCTGCTCCGGTAAAATGTTTTCGAAATTTTTCTAGGGCTTACGGTTTTCTGTCAAGGTGCTTTAGAGCAAAATCAAGTTCCAGCCTAACTGACGCTCTCCACCATATATTTTCATACTTTTATGGAAAATTTCAGACCTCAGCGCACACCATTTTTCTCTCGTCACTGTAATTACTGTGAATGAGCTACAGATTTGATTTGCAGGACTATTGGAGACAAAAAATAGCTCTCTCATACGCTTCAAACGGTTTCTGATACGTATCCCGGTTTCCGAACGGCAAGGAGTTGTTCGGGCTGCTTTTTCCATTATAACTGACTGAGCTGTCTCACAAAGATAGAAATCTGTCTCTGCCTCACACACATGACAGTTGACCTCTTTAGAACTACAATTCCTGAAGGTTAGAACTACAACATGGCGGAACACTCAGTGCCTACAAAAGAGGTCAGAGCTGATTGTCAGAACTACAACATGGTGGAACTGTCAGTTACTGCTGAGGAGGAATGAGCTGGCCTCTAGAATTACATTGTGTTTGAGCTTTTTATCACTGATTTTAACCAACCATTGTTACACACAGTATTTGTGGAAATTTTAAATTAAGCTGAATGAAAAATTTCAAAATAAAACCTTGAATATTTCTCTCAGGCCTGTCAGAAAAACTAACTTCTTCAAGCATTTATAATTAAGTCTCTCCTTGTGTGTCACACTGACATGACAGTTGACCTCCTCTTTAGAACTACAATTCCTGAAGGTTAGAACTACAACATGGCGGAACACTCAGTGCCTACAGAAGAGGTCATAGGTGAATATAAAAAACTACAACATGGTGGAACTGTCAGTTACTACTGATGAGTAATCAGCTGGCCATGACAAGTACTTGGTTTTTGGGAATTTTAGAACTGATTTCAAAACTCCATAGTTACACATGGGATTAGTGTTACCATTAAAATTAAGCTTAATGTAAATTTCAAAATTAAAGCCTTGAAAATTTTTCCATCAAGTAATTGCTCTTTTGACCACTATATAACTGATTTAACCCAATCAGTGTTAAACATGGGATGAGATTGGCCATTTAAAATTAATCTAAATGAAAATTTCAAAATAAAAGCCTTAAGATTCCTTTCTGGCTCATGCCTATTTTAGGGAAAATGGCTGCCTCAAACTGATAGAATTAAGTCTCCCCCTGTCTGACTCACAGCTGGCAGAGGATCCATTACCATGGCAACGGAACACAAAGGAGCCAGATGATTAGGACTACAAAAACGCATCACTGTAGTTCTAACTATGGCAGAACTCAGAGAAAAAAGCTGGACTTGAGAACTGCTTGTGTTTTGGGCCTTTTATAACTATTTTTAACCAACCATTGTTACACATGGAATTAGTGTGGAAATTTTAAATTAACTTTAAAAACATTTCAAAATAAAAGCCTTGAGAATTTTTAGATTAAATAAGTGCTCTTTTGACCATTATATGTCTGATTTAACCAAATCACTGTTATACATGGGAT
Organism: Poeciliopsis prolifica; assembly: GCF_027474105.1. Lineage (NCBI taxonomy): Eukaryota > Metazoa > Chordata > Actinopteri > Cyprinodontiformes > Poeciliidae > Poeciliopsis > Poeciliopsis prolifica. The sequence goes on from NW_026562376.1 coordinate 21,856,553, forward strand.
TACATTGACCATTTAAAATTAAACATTCTGAACATTTCAAAATAAAAGCCTTAAGATTCGGCCGTGGCTAATGCAGCGCCACAGGCGCTGCAATGATATTAGCTTGCATTATCTTTTCCTCTCAAGTTAGGGCTCTGCCTTGCACAGCAAGGCAGAGCATTAGCATTAACCTTTTACCTTGCATGAGGTATTAGCTATTTCCCTTACTTATTACCCATATTTAGTATACTGAATGCAGTAAGTCATGCTTGTGACTCTCCACATTGTATTGATGACATTGCAGCTTTCTTTAGCATGGATGCTAATGTTTAGCATCAGAACGCTGGGTCCAAACTGACGGGCACACTTTGGCAGGCCCCGGTTAAATTTCTTCAGGAATTTTCTAGTTATTGGGGCCCTGCCCATAGCAATGCATAAGGAGAGCAGTTACTGACTTGCGAAGCAAGTCAGTAACTGCCTCCATGCATTGCATGGCAGGCTATTAATCTACACCCAATAGAATGCCTCTTTATTATTATTATAGATCTTTATTTTTCTTCCGTAGACCGGAATGCGGCTCGCACCGCTGCGAGCCCACCCACAAAAGTGGTATCAAAACGTGCGGCTCGTTCCCGGCATTGGAGCTATTACTTTTATGGGGAATCGGCGTTACGACGGCGACGTAAAAAGCGAAAAACGAGCGAAATTTCCAACTGCCGAAACGCAGAGCATAACTGCCACCAACTGCTGCTCTACTAGAGTGGAGAATGAAGTGGATTTTTGACCCCAAATAAATTTTGAAATTGCTGTCATGCCCACAAATATCGTGCTATTGATATGAAACTCGGACATGACATCAATACGCATGCCTGCTGCGGTAAAATGTTTTCAAAATTTTTCTAGGGCTTACGGTTTTCTGTCTAGGTGCTTTAGAGCAAAATCAAGTTCCAGGGTAACTGCCGCTCTCCATCATATATTTTCATACTTTTATGGAAAATTTCAGACCTCAGCGCACACCATTTTTCTCTCATCATTGCAATTATTGTGAATGAGCTACAGATATGATTTGCAGGTCAATCGGAGACAAAAAATAGCTCTCTCATATGCTTCAAACGGTTTTCCGATACGTATCACGGTTTCCGAACGGCAAGGAGTTGTTCGGGCTGCTTTTTCCATTATAACTGACTGAGCTGTCTCACAAAGATATGAATCTGTCTCTGCCTCACACATGACAGTTGACCTCTTTAGAACTACAATTCCTGAAGGTTAGAACTACAACATGGCGGAACACTCAGTGCCTACAAAAGAGGTCAGAGCTGATTGTCAGAACTACAACATGGCGAAACTGTCAGTTACTACTGAGGAGGAATGAGCTGGCCTTTAGAATTACATTGTGTTTGGGCATTTTATAACTGATTTTAACCAACCATTGTTGCACACAGGTTTAGTGTGGCAATTTTAAATTAAGCTTAATGAAAATTCCAAAATAAAAGCCTTAAGATTCATCTGTGGCTAATGCAGCGCTGCGGGCGCTGCAATAATATTAGCTTGCATGATCTTTTTCACTCAGGCAGAGCATTAACATTAGCATTAGCATTTCACTGTTCCCCACTAGTGCACTGCCCTAGGCCTACGGCAGTGCAATAAGATTATCCAGCATGATCTTTCTTTCTTAGGTTAGAGCTCTGCCTTGCGCAGCAAGGCAGAGCATTAACATTAGCACAAACATTAGCATTTCACTGTTCCCCACTTTTTATTCAGGTTAGGGCTCTGCCTTGCGCAGCAAGGCAGAGCATTAACATTAGCACAAACATTAGCATTTCACTGTTACCCAGTAGTGCACTGCTTTAGGCAGTGCAATAAGATTATCCTGCATTATCCTGAATTATTTTTTTCTCACAGGTTAGGGTTCAGTAGAGCATTAGCATTAGCCTTTTACTTAAATATGGTAAATAGGTAAGCACAGATCTCAACACATACATTAGCATGTTAGTCCCCCACAAATGCACTGCCTTGCAGAACAAGGGTAATGCTGTTTAATTAGCATTAGCCTTTTCCTAAGATAATATTTTTCTATTTATTCTCCCAGGTTAGAATAAGAGTATTTAATAAACGCTGGAAAATGTCAATATTTGATTTCTTTTTTATATGTAATATCTTGTGTCTACGTCTGTCACGTAGATTAAATATAATCATAGGGAACCTTACCTTTGTCTAAACAAGTAATTTTTAGGCTATGTCTCTTAAAATATTCTATTTTTTATTTTATTTTATTTATTTATTTATTTTTTGTGAAGCTGGGTGGTCAACAGAAGCCTATGCCATACACGCTGGAAAATGTCAGTCTGTGATTGGTTGACATGTAACATCTTGTATCTATGCCTGTGACGTAAGGTGCAGATTCTGACAGCTATGTTTACAATTGTTATTGTGTTGCATCTTTTAAAATTGTTATTTTGTAAAGCTGACTGGTCAGCAAGAGCATACGTCATACACCAATTTCTGATTGGCTGACACATATTCCCAAGCGGGCTGGAACTTTCTGGAACGTTCTGCTTCCGAGTCTGCTTCGGTCAAGGTAAGACGTGTTTGTGATCTATCCATAATATATAGTATTTACAATTTTTATTTCAGTACAATATTATCATAACTGTTTGTAGTTGTTAGATGTACTGTTCGTTGACAAAGGTGGTTGATTTTAAAAGTTTACTGCGCGATATTTCGTCGTGGCTCTGATAGCGTACTTGCTAGCTTGATGGAATAAGATTTTTCTGAATTTATTCACGTTATTTCTGACCCTCACGAGGCTTTACGTGATTTATTAGTTCTCTATAACAGGTTAATATGTGACTTTATTCGGTTCTTGTCCAATTTGGGGAATATTATCCATATTACGGTCTGAAGCGCAGCAGCTGCGGTAACTTCTGAGCGGATTTGCAGCGTCACTCGGACACGGAGAACCTAGAGCAGGGGTGTCAAACTCATTTTCGTTTTGGGCCAAGTCAAGATCATGAAGGCTCTTAAAGGGCCGGTTGTGCCAGAATGTGTTGATAAAACCTGTTCACAAACTGTTAATATGTCAATTAATTCTTAAAATTACAATATTATTGAACATCTTTTCAGTCTCTTCAGGAACTAATAATAAATGTGACTGTTTATTTACTCGCTGTATAAATCATGGACTATAATCATACATCAACTAAATTCTTAAGAAACTGGAGGGATTGATTGATATAAATTGGCAGTAAACAGATAAAAACTGCATCAATATGATTGATAATATATTTAATCACACTTAGTGTTTAGTCTAGACTCTAGAGGGCCACATAAAGGGCTACAGCGGGCCGGATTTGGCCCCCGGGCCTTGAGTTTGACACATGTGACCTAGAGCATAGGTGTCAAACTCTGGCCCGCGGGCCAAATTTGGCCCGCAGTGTAATTATATTTGGCCCGCGAGGCAATTTCAAATTAATATTAGACATTTACGTCAGAAAGGAGGCATTAAATGTGTATTTAAATTTTATTTAATATATTTAATATTTTATTTCATATATTAAATATATTTTATTTAATATAATATGTTTTATTAATATTAGCAACTCAATTTTGCACACCTGCACTTTTAAGTTAGATAAGCTTTGCTTGTTCAATATTTATTGTTATTTTAGAACTTGTTTGGGTCCATATTAAAAGATTCATTTGTTCAACCTTGGCCTGCGACTTTGTTCAATTTAAAGTTTTGGCCCACTGTGTATTTGAGTTAGACACCCCTGACCTAGAGGTTCTGATTGAGTAAATAAAGTCAGATGTTTTGTTTTGCCTTAAATAAATGTATTACATAATGATGAAAAAAACAAAAAACACTTGCTGCAGTCACTTTATGAACTTTATAATTTTTTAAAATTCAAATGAAAAATCTAATTTACAACACACCAAGCTAATATTGTGTATTTTCATAGGTTTGTAATTTTGATGTTTGACAAGTTTTATAATTTCCTTTAAAAAGCTTATACAATAAAAGACTTGGTTCATTTTATTAAACTTTATTTTTCTACATTTACATATGAAAATGTACAGATTAATTTGTTTAATTTGTGTTTTTTTATTAGATTTTAGAACAAGTTGGATTATGTGCTGATGTTTGCGCCAGTTGTGGAAAAGATCTTAATCATATTTAGATGCCTTAGAAGACTTTGAAATTAGTCCTTGTATGTTAGATGTCTATTAGTAATTTTTGAAAGCCTTTTTTAATTGTTGTGCATTTTTCTTCTCATTACAGCTTTTTACTTGTGCGAGACTGTGCGATTTCGAAGTTTTCCAGTGCGACTTGCTGCAAATCACATTGACATCACTACAGCATCTTATCAATCCATCAATACATATTCAGACAAGTTTCATCACATTTTAACATTCACACATTCACTAACACGCACATACACAGACACCTAGTGCCACAAACACAGTTTAATTTCATATATATTACTTCATTTCATTTTTCTTCATAAATAACCACCTTTCCCCCGCAGTTGTCTCCTTTTTTACTGTGGTGTTACAGGATGCCACGTCGAGGACGACGCTCCGAGGCGGCCAAGGTGAGATGGAGGAAGCTGGAGAGTGTGCCGGTCGTCGCCAAGGTATATTACTACACACTGCAGAAAATTGATTTTGTCTAATGGTAGTTCTTATTGTAGTTTTGACTTTAAGCATGATTATAATCGTTTCTGTGTTTACAGCCTGAGACACCACCGCTCACGTCCAGTGCTTGGAACCCGATTCGGTCCCCGCCGAAGAAGGTATGGCTATAATTTTACATTTTAGCAACTTATTGTTGAATAACATCATTTGCTTTACTAATTTTATGTATGTCTTTAGATGTCGCGACTGCTGGAGGGTGCCCTGCCCGACCAGGTATGTTCATGACAAATTCAAGATTATTTATTTAGAATAACCCAATTCAGTTATGTTTGTAGTTAATCTAAACATTTTGTAATAATTGTTTTGCAGATGTCGCCTCCCGTGGTGCGCCAGGAGGAGCCCCGTGTGCCATCGACCTCTCCTGGGTCACGTATGTAGATAAAATCTTTGTTGTTTTGTTGTTAAATTTTCAGAGGCATGAAAGCCTAGTATTGATAAGTGCACGTCTCTAAACAGGCCGTGGGACGGGGCATCGCCATCGGGTCCAGACGTGGCCAGCCTCCCGGGTGACCAGACGGAGCTGCAAGTTGGTTCTGCCTACTGCCGAGGCTCTGGAGAAGAAGGTATTTTTTTTTGTCCCGTCTCATACACAAATCTTGGTTTGAATGATAAAATTCTATAAGCAAACTTAAATGTTTGTTTTTCTTTTTCAGTTTGCTCTTTTGGTTGGTGATTCCCATCTGCGTGCTATTGTGGATGGGTATTCTACCATGCCAAAGGGCGACTTCTCCTTAGGGGTGCTTGCATCCCCCGGGGCCTCTGCGGAAGAGTTGCGGCTTGAGGTGCTGGATGCAGTTCTGCCTCGGCCCCCCGAGGTGATCTGTCTTCTGGCCCCAAGTAACAACTTGACCGCCAGCAGGACCTTCGTGGAGGCCGGAGCGGCGTTCGGGGCTTTGTTGCGTACCGTCTGCAACCTCTCTGCTAATGTAAGTGTAATATTCACTGCATTTATTCATGATGAAATATATCTGAAATCTTGGCATATGTTAATTTGCTTCATTTTTTTTGGATTGAAATTTACAGGTGGTCGTTGTGGACTTTCCACCACGCCTTTGCGTGGAGGAAAGTGTGCAACAGCTGCTGCGGCAGGAGTTTCAACGTGTGGCTGCTCAGAGAAGTAAGTGACGTACAAAATTTGTGTTCAGACTAAAAATTTACTTATTTATCCTTTTGAATCTACATTATCTGAAATTACTACATTGTTACTGACATTAAGAATTAAATTTTCCTTTATTTCTCTCTAGGTGTTCGGTACATCCCTGTCACTGAACACTTCCCGCTGAGCAGCCTAGCCTTGTGGAGCAGGGATGGCGTAAGTTGAATTGATTTTATAATTGTAAAAGTGTTGTTTGGGCGTACTGTATTTTATAAAATGTATTTATAACTCGTAGGTTCACCTGAGCGACCGTCCGGGGATGGAAGTCCTTTCTCAGTTGCTTCAGGCTGCGGTCTGCTCGCAACTTGAGTTAAGTGCACCGAAATCCCCAGCTCCTGTGATGTTGGCTCCTCCCCCCCCTGGGACGGCTTCCCCCCCGCGGTGAGACGTCCCCTGCCCTGGCTGGTTGTGGTTGGCGAGGTGGCTGCTCCGCGTCGTTCGGACCCTTCGACTGGACTGTGGTTCGCCGAAAGGTACTAAATACATGCTTTGTTGATTTAAGCAAAATTTTGCATGTTTAACTCTTTAAGAGTCCATGAATGTGTATCACTTTTTAACATGTCTGTTTTGTGTGTGCCTCCCTGATTCGATATTTCAACTTTTCTTTAAAGCCCTGATTGTAAACAATGTACCAGTTTTTTAATTGTGTTGAGGGGAAAGTAAAACTGGAGTTATGCTAAAATAATTAAGTCTATTTTGTAAACAAAAAAAAATCATGTAAATGTTAAAAACCGCCTATTTTGAGAATGTGAAAGGGAATTGGCTTACAAATGTAAAATATGAAATGCAAAATGACATCTCTTTGTTATTTGAAATTTCCAAACAATAAGTATGGGCTGTATTTTATTGAAACGGAATGGGGGAAAGTTGTGCAAGTAATGATGAAAAGAGCAACTGTGACAAGCGGGACCAGCGTAATGGCAAAAACGGTAAAATATTGATTGGTTTGACAGAAATCTGTGACACACACTTCATAATTAGTACGTATTTTTTAGAATTGTGTATACTTTATTGGTGCCTAAGGAAAAATTGCTTACTTTTGCCAAAAAGATGGTTCGTCCAAATATTAGTTGACACAATTGAAACCATAAGGAATATAACATTTATGAAAATGTATACATGACTGTGATATTGTACGTAGTTTAAAAATGTAACTAAATATAAAATAACAAGACAAAATAACAAAATGTGCACTTATATGTTAATCTATGAATGACAACATGACCGCAGACAGGACAGAGGTCAACTAGAATGAGTCCAGAAAAAACTAGTAAAGTAAAGAAACTCACTGTCTGGTCATTGTATATGAACAATTATGCAACTAACAAATGTGCAAGAGACAGGCTTGCTCTTTTTTAACTTGAATATAATGAGGGAATTTTGCAGCCACAATCTGAGGCACAGTAAAGATTAAGACGATGTTGATGGCAGTTTTATTAAAAATTTAGATAATGTGAGGAATAAAAGGTAAGATGGCGCATCGGTAGGGTAGAGGCAGGTACTTGTGGTCCAAGGAGAGGAATGGCGGCACTGCGCAGCTGGAAGAAGCCGATCACCAGGGGATGAGGTAGTGCGACTCCCCCAGCAGCTTCCAGCCATTGTAAACTCCAGGAGTTAAGGTAGAAACCCTCTGTAAGTTTCACTGTGAAAAATAAACGTTTTCAAACTTGAATGTTTTGTAACTCCTGTATGTGTAATAACAGTATGTCCAAAAGGGGAAAAAAGTGTCATTTCATACAGTTTAGGTTGTGCTGAAGAAAATATAGCATTGATATGTTTTCTGTTGAGGAAATTCAAAGGTAAAATCAAAGTTTGTTCAAAATGACTATACATGTATGTCCTGGAACCAGAGGGTTTGCTGCCACTGAAAATACTTTTTCTTTGTTTACAGACATCGCGTGGTGTCCAGGGTGGTGATGGCTGTCCACACGCCACTGGGAGGGTGGTTGACCAACAGGTATGATTTTCTTCACCTCAAAGCAAAACATGTTATGTTCTCAGAGTACAAATGAATCTATTTTAAGCTATTTTTGTTATTTTACAGGGAGACCTGCTGGATTCTTCCATCCCCCCGAATCCGGTGTGGTTCAGCCCAACGTTGCTGGAGGAGATGGACCGGATCGTTCCTGCGTCTGGCCGTGACGCTCCGTTGCCTACATGTTCTCCGACGAGGAAGAAGGTATTTAATTTTTTTTTTTAAATGATAATTTGAATTTGATATGCCATGGTTGATTTTAACAATCACATAATTTCTTCTATTTTTTAATTAGAAGACGAGTCCGAGGCGTCGTCCAATTTCTGATCCCTCCCAGCTGAATCCGGTGGAGCAGCAGGTGTGACACTGTTTCAGAAAATATATCACTGACTTTAAGATAATGAAATGTATATGTTAATAGCTTCTGTTGATTTATAGATGGAGGGAGCGCCGAGAGAGACCACCACGCCAGCTCGTCGCCAGGCACGGAGACCGGTCCCCCCGATGGACGCCCCTGCCGAGTCCTCTTCCGTGCCACTGGAGGACCATGTCCGGGATGGGAGCTGCCAGGTAACTCCTTCCTACCATTTCAGTCACAACAAATGGGTGCAATGTGTTGTGGAGAAAGTTAGTATACGTGGTTCTGTGTATGACGAAGGTGCCAAACATTATGTAACTCACATTAGCACAAAAGCTACAAATGGCTGTGCAAAGTGAGTTTAGAAAATGTGTGTTTTCAAGTTTTTGACTTTGTGGGTGTGCTGCTTTTTTATTTGTGCCTTTTTATTTTTATTAAATTGAATATTATTTCAAAATGTTTGCTAGTATTGTTAGATTAATTTCTAAAGTACAGAAAAGTGAATTTGAGATGCACAAATATGAACATATGTATTAATCTTGAAAACTGATCCATTACTGCTGTGAAAATACTTACCATTATGTTACTTTATGAAAATTGTATTTCAATTTATTTATCGCCAGAGTAATTGATTACTCTTTTTCAAAATACATGTTTACAACTAGCCTAATTGGTGATGGGTAGTCATCAGGTGAATATTTATATAAGTAATTACTTTTTTTATGTTACAGGCTTCGGCGCTGGAACCCGGGATCAGCGGTTCACCTGTCCTTGGTAAGTGCTACTCATTCCCAGGCCGACAACAGGTATGCTGCATTTTCCCGCAATCACCAGTGTACATGCATGGCACTCACATTTTTAGCGTACCACAATGAGGGGTTGTTTTGACACAGTGTTGCTTGATAGAGTGATTGAAAAAGGAGACCAACTTTATGTCGGTGTTAAACAGCAACTGATCAGTGATGGAACGTTTCGTGACAATCACTTGACGTTTGAAGAGATGCCTGACCATGTGTTGACAGACAGGAACATCTATGCAGTACACACAACTGGTGTAAGGGTAGGTCATGTTTTTGCTGGTAGCGGAAGCCAATTGGGTTTGCCTCTTGCTCTGCAACTGGAATGTCTGTCGGAAAATGTCACCCATGCTTTTCTTTTGGTGACTCCTGAGTGCATTGCAGTTTTCAGGGACAGAAGCGGTCGATTTGGAGTTTTTGATTCCCACTCAAGAAATTCCGCAGGCCTGCCCCAACCCAGCGGAACTGCAGTGATGATGACTTTCTGCAACCTGTCTGACATGGTCAACCATCTGCTCAAGCTCTTTCGAAACCGCAGCCCCAATGCCACCTATGAGTTTGTGCCAGTAGGTTTTGTCAGGGAAAATGACAACCCTTCTGAGGATTTGGCCTTTCAGAATATTTCACCTGGAGCAACAAAAGTAAGTCCAACTGTTTTCAAACCAGAGAGCACCTCTGAAGAGAAAATGCCTCCTTGGCTTAGGGAAGTTGCAAACGTATTAGAGGAAACGATTCCAACCGTTCCAAATGTGTCAAAAGTTCCAAAAGCCAATAGAAAAAAAATTAGGAACAGAATAAAAACACAACAGGGACAGAATGTAGTAAATAAAATTAAACAAAGTTCATCAGAAAAAGAAAAATATCTCAAATCTCCAACATTTAGGACGAAAAAGCTACAGGCCTTAAAAGAAACATACATTCTTCATCAAGCAGAGAGGAAGGATCAGTTAAAAGCTAGATATAGGACTGATGAATCTTTCCGGAAGCAACGCATAAATTACATTAAGTACAGATTCAACTTTGTCCACAGCTTCAGAGCCAGTCATAAAGCCCACATGGCTGAGTATATGAGTAAACGTTTCAGAGATGACCCTGCCTTTAGAAACAGAAAAAAATTATACATTAGGGAAAGACTCAGAGATGATCCTGTCTTTAGAAGCAGACAAAAATCATACATTAGGAATCGATTCAGAGATGACGCGACCTTCAGAAGCAGACAAAAATCATACATTAGGAATCGATTCAGAGATGATCCGGCCTTTAGAAGCAGACAAAAATTATACATTAGGAATCGATTCAGAGATGATCCGGTCTTTAGAAGCAGACAAAAATCATACATCAGTAATCGATTAAAAAACAATCCAGTCTTCAGTAGCCAACACAAAAAAATTATGCGTGAATATATGAAGGTTAAGTATCATAGTGAAACTGGTTATCGGGTCAAACATAATGAAAAATGTACTGCTAACAGAAGAGCCAGACTATCAAGACAAGCACTTTCCAAAAATTTGACACTGCAGCATGCTTTGCGAATCAGAAGGAAGTACAGAAGAAATGTAGGCTTTCACTTTGAAACTCCATGCCCTTTGATGAGTGACGAAATGAAAGCTGCAATACAAAACTTTCATAAGAACATACAAAACGGACCGACATATGTTTGCACCGTGTGTCACAGAGCTCTTTTCCCCAATCAAGTAAAGCAATGTAAAAGAGATAAATATACCAAGAATATGCGTGTAGTAGCTGATTGTCTAACAGGTATGTATGTTCATGTGTGTGGAGCTGTGTGCTCAACCCCGTGTTCTGTACCCAAAGAGAGGATGGGTGAGTGGATCTGTTATACTTGTGACAGCCATCTAAATAGAGGAAAGATGCCATCCATTGCTGCTGCCAATCACCTTCACTTAGCGCCTGTTCCCATAGAGCTTGCGGAATTGAATGTACTTGAAAGACAACTAATTGCAAAAATTCTACCTTTTGCAAAAATTGTTTCTTTGCCCAAGGGACAACAAAGGGCAATACATGGAGCAGTTGTCTGTGTTCCTTCTGACATGGAAACAGTGGTAAACAGTCTTCCGAGGCCCCGTGAGGAAGCTCAGCTTTTACAGGTGAAGCTGAAGAGGAAAACCAAGTACAAAGGTTACCAGTACTTTTACACGGTCAACATGAAAAATGTCTTAGCTGGACTGAGAAAGCTTAAAGAGAGTCATCCGGATTACAAAGAGGTAAGTATAAATGAAAGTGCAACATTTGAGAGTTTTCAAGAGGATCAGCCAGTTGAGGACTCGGATACACAAGCAGAGGAGGCTGAAATGGATGCAGCAGCAGACCAGCAACCTGACCACATAGGGCAGAGCATCAGGCACTTCGACCTGGTCTGATCTTGGACACCTGCATGCAGCCTCCTGACATAGCACAGGAAGTATTGTCATATGGAGAAGGAATTTTCAGCATTGCGCCAGCCCAGGGGAATAAGCCTGTCTCTTTCTTCAGTGTTCCGAGACTTGAAGCCAAGGCTTATCCTGTACATTTCCCAACTGGAGCAAACACATTAGATGAATCCCGCCGTGTTGGACTTTCACCAAGTATGTATTTCAATGTACGGCTCTTTTCAATAGATACTCGGTTTGCAAAAGACCAGAGTTACCTTTTCTTTGCTCAGTTTGTTACTGAAACTCATATTGCCAATAATAGTATGTCCATTCAGACTAGAAAAGGGAAACCAAGCACCAAAGATGGAAAAAATATTTCCAGCAAAATGCTACAAGACAAAGAGGAGTTGGAAAAACTCATACAAAATAAAGAGGCCACTCGTTTCATGCAGCCTTTAAGAGGAACTCCGCTTATTGGGAAAAAGGATTACGTGATTTGCACGCCATGGTGAGGCAACTTGGAAAGCCCACTTTCTTTTGCACGTTCTCTGCTGCTGAAATGAGATGGCCAGAAGTCATTGAGGCGATCAAAGCTCAACATGGAGAGCAGGTAAGTTTTTCTGAGCTTGACTGGAATGCAAAGTGTGACATTCTTAGGAGCAACCCTGTCACCGTCATGCGCATGTTTGAAAAGCGAGTGGACGCACTGTTTAGAGACCTCATTCTTTCCCCGGCACAGCCCATTGGACCAGTTGACGATTACTTTTATCGTGTGGAATTTCAGGCCAGGGGTTCACCCATATACATGCTGTGATATGGATTAAGGATGCACCTGAAATGGAAGACCCTGCATGTTGCGATGAAGTCATAAAGTTCATCGATCGATACATATCCTGTCAGTTGCCTGATGAAATCAGAGATCCGGAGCTCCACAAAATTGTAACAGAGGTTCAAATGCACAGCAAAAATCATTCAAAATCATGCAAAAAAGGTAATGTTGAATGCCGATTTGGATTCCCTAAACTACAATGGACCGCACCAGAATTACCGTCCCAGTGATTGACTTTGATCTGGAAAATGATGATGAAAAACCAAAACAAATTAAGCAAAAAGGTAGGAGAAAGTCCAAAAAATCCAGATCACCATTTCATCTCAAACCTACAAAGAGAAGCTAAGAAGAAATTGAAACCAATCAGGGATTTACTGAAGGATGAAAAATCATCTTTCAGCAATTTGTCAGAGTTACTCCAGGCTTGTAACATGACCAAAGAAGAGTACATTGGCCACGTTGATGCTCTCACTTCTGGAATGGTGGTAATGATGAAACGTGATCCTAAAGATAGTTGGGTGAACGGGTACAACCCTGATCTTTTGCGTGCGTGGAATGCCAACATGGACATTCAGTATGTGCTTGATGAGTACAGCTGCATCGAGTACATGATGTCCTACATAGCCAAGCCAGAGCATGAAATGGCACAGTTCCTCAAATCTGTTGTTGATGATTTAAAGGCGACCAATGTTAGCGAACGCGATGAAATGAAAAAGATTATGCAGGCTTATTCAAAACAGAGAGAGGTTAGTGCTCAAGAATCGGTTGCGCGCACTTGTAGCCTACCTCTCAAAAATCCTCGCGTAGTGTTCTTTTTCTTCAAACAGATGAAGACGGTGTAAAAATGAGCCTTCCGATGAGTAAACTCGTGAACATGTCTCCAGATGAGGAAAATGTGTGGATGACAGGATTGCCGGAAAAATATCTAAACAGACCAGAAACGTTAGAATTTGAACACATGTGCCTGGCAGAATTTGCATCAGAGTACCGCGTTTTATATGGCAATCAAATTCAAGGGCCAAATGCAATTCCCCTACTTAATGATGCAGGATTCATCCAGAAAAGAACGATGGGCAAACCTGCAGTTATCAGATTTACTCGTTTCTCGGAGAAAAAAACACCCGAAAAATTTTATAGACGGCTTCTAAAGTTATATTGTCCACACAGAAGAGATGAGGACCTTAAAACTGAGGAACACACAACCTACGAAGCATTTTACAACAACGGTTTCCGTGGTAGATATCAGGCTAAAATGTATGTGGATTTCAACCGCAAAAGGTATGAAGGGCAGGGTAAAAAAATTGACAAAATTATGGAAGAATTGAAAAAGCAAGGACCGGTTCGTAATGCTTGGAACACTTTTGCGCCAGAGGTTGAATTAGACAATTTAGAATGCGCTGCTGAGCGACCACCATTTGAAGAAGATGAAGAGCAAGACCCTATTCCAGATTACGAATTGATGTCAATATTGGAGACATGCCAAAAATTGAAGCTCCAAAATTGAGCCCTGATTTCATCAGACAAATGTACAGGAGTTTAAACGAGACTCAAGCATCCGTGTTTTACACCATTCGCGATTGGTGTCTGAAGCGCGTCTGGGGTGACAACCCAGAACCTTTCTTTTATTTCTTGACAGGAGGAGCTGGCTGTGGTAAATCTCATGTAATCAAATGTGTTTACCAGGAAGCAACCAAGCTCTTGCGCCAGCTTCCTAGACTTCTTGATATTGGTGACATGTCCAAGCCCACTGTGCTTCTTACAGCTTTTACTGGTACTGCTGCGTACAACATATCGGGGAAGACTTTACATTCCATCTTGAAACTACCCAAAAGTTTAAAACCACCATACAAAGGCCTTGGAAATTCATTGGATGAAGTGAGGGCAGTTCTTTCTAGTGTGGAAATCTTGATCATTGATGAAATCTCCATGGTCTCCAAAGACCTGCTTGCATATGTTCACTGGAGATTTCAACAAATAAAGGGGAACAACAGGTTCATGGGTGGGGTCTCTGTTCTTGCTGTGGGGGACTTCTTCCAACTTCCTCCCCTTGGACGGGCAAAACCTCTTTGTGTCGCCGAGGACGGCATGCTTGATATCTGGAATGAAAATTTCCAGATGATCAGCCTGACCGAAATCATGCGGCAGAAAGATGACAGAGCATTTGCGGAGCTCCTGAATCGGATTAGAGTTAAAGGTAAAGCGAATTTGCTCAGTGATGATGACAAGACTCTTTTGATTCAAGCTGTTACTGAGCCCAAAGAGTGTCCTATGGATGTCCTACACATTTTTGCAACAAACAAACAGGTGGACACACCATAATGCAGCAGTTGTGGCCTCTTTAGGTGCAGTAACAGTTGATATCCAGGCAGAGGACTACAAAAGAATTACAAAGACCGGAAACATGATTAACCTGGGCTGTTGCATAGCGGGCAACAAGCGAGACTTGTCTAAACAACATACAGGCTGGTTTGGGTTTTAGAGTAATGATTATAAGAAACTTGGATGTAGAGGACGGTCTTGTGAATGGAACATTTGGCACCATAGCTGATATTGTCACCAGTACCAAAGACGGAAAGACTAGCGTAAGTTAATTGGACTTAAATTGGACAATCCTCTTGCTGGACATACAAAAAAGATTCGGGGTAAACCAGATGGCTTTGTTTATATTGAGAGATTTGAGGAACAGAGTAGCGTAAAGGGAGTGGTACGACGGCAATTTCCAATTAGGTTAGCCTTTGGTTGTACAGCACACAAAGTCCAAGGAATGACTATGAAGTCTGCAGTCATTTCTTTGAAGCGCATTTTTGAACCTGGTATGGCATATGTAGCTCTCAGTCGCACAACTTCCCTGGAAGGACTTAAAATCATTGATTTCGATGAAAATAAGATCTACGCTGATGAAAATATTAGAGCAGCGATGGAATCAATGAGACCAGCAACATTTTTTGCACACCAGACCACTCTTGCATTTTCAGTCAGGTCATCAGGGTGCAACATTAACGATTGTCCACCACAATGTCGAAGGCCTTGTCTGTCACTCTGAGGACATGAAACAACATCATGAACTCATGTTGGCAGATATCTTATGCCTTACGGAGACTCATTTGTTTGGATCTTCTGTTCCAGCTTCCTGCCAAATGGAGGGCTATTCTTTTTTTTTCACGGAACAGACATGTCTCCTACTCGAACAGAGTCGACATTGCCACCAAAGAGGGTGGGGGAGTAGCGACTTACTGCCGGAGTCTTCTCCAACCGCAGGAACGGAGATTCTTTAACGAGGTTACAGATCTTGAATTTAATGTTGTAAAAGTGGACACCCCAATCAGTGCAGTCATCGCGACAGTTTACAGGCCACCAAGTTATGATCTTGGAACATTTTTAAGAAATCTGCAGAGCCTCTTGGTTGGCCTGAATTCAATGGCTATTCATCCCGTTGTCGTATTAGGAGACTTTAATGAGGACATTATTCCTCCTGGGAAAAAAGCCATCAATCAGTTGTTTAGAGCCAAAGGGTTTATGCAACTTATCTCTGATCCAACCACAGAAAAACATACTCTTCTTGATCATATTTACATCTCCCATCCAGAATATTGTGTCAAATCAGGTCTTGCAGACTTACTACAGCTACCACAATCCTACATACTGTGTGTTGGCTTCAGTATAAGTTGCATCTACAGTGGCTTGCAAAAGGAGTCATGTTCCTTTAAGTTTCCATATTTTATCAGATTACAACCACAACTATGGAAAAACAGTGGAGAGGAGAAATATTTGTTTATTTTTGCAGGTATATACTAAGTCACATGTGTCAAACTCAAGGCCCGGGGGCCAAATCCGGCCCGCCGTTGCTTTTATGTGGCCCTCCACAGACTATACTAACACTAAGTGTGATTAAATATTATATTATCAATCATATCAATGCAGTTTTTATCTGTTTACTGCCAATTTATATCAATCAGTCCCTCCAGTTTCTTGAGAATTTAGTTAATGTATGATTATAGTCCATGATTTATACAGCGAGTAAATTTATTATTAGTTCCTGAAGGGACTGCAAAGAAGTTCAATAATATTATGTAATTTTAAGAATTTATTGACATATTAACAGTTTGTGAACAGGCTTTATCAACACATTCTGGCACAACTGGCCCTTTAAGAGCTTTCATAATCTTGATTTGGCCCAAAACAAAAATGAGTTTGACACACCTGTACTAAGTAATACACAACTTTTCAGTTTATTTGCAAAAAAATCTGTCATATTTTAAGCCTCCCTGGTAGAGTCTATTCTGGAGTCCTGGAAAGGAGGGTCATCAAGATACTGGAGAATGCATGGGAGTTCGTCCAAACAATCTACATGTGTTTTTATGGACTTTGAGAAGGCATTTTCACAGGGTCCCTCTGGGAACTTTGTGGGAGTTCTCATGGAGTATGGTGTCCAAGTCCTTTGATACGGGCTGTAAGGTTTCTGTGCAACCTTACAGAACGTGGTCTGCATTATTGGCAGTAAGTCAAGCTCATTTCTGCTTAGAGTTGGATTTTGCCGAGGAAACGAGCTTGACTCTGCTGGCAATGCACACCAGTCTCTGACACTGGTCATATGGGGACCTAACAGCCTGTATCAAAGGACCCGGGACCCCATACTCCCAGAGAACCCACCCCTTGCTCCCCGAAGGAAACAGTCGAACTTCTTCTCCATGTCCACAAACATCTGTAGACCCAAACCCTGCATGGAGTTAGGTGAACTCCCATGCACCCTCCAGGACCCTGCTCAGGCTATAGAGCTGGTCCAATGTTAGATGACCAGGGCAAAAACCACACTGCTCTTCTCGAATCCGACTTTCGGCTATCTGATGGACCGTCCTCTCCATGAACCCCAAATAGACCTTGCGAGGGAGACATCACACCCCCCGGTCCTCCTTTTTGAACAAAGGCTGGGAACACTGAATCAAACAGTCTCACTTAATCATAAGGGTTCTACGTCATGGGTCTTTCATATTACATTTGGATGAAATATATTTGTGGTTGCAATGTAACAATATGGAACAGTTCAAGGGGTATGATTACTTTGTAAGCACTGTACATCTTAACCCTGAAATCATGATATGAAATTCTTTTTGGAGAAAATGTTGGAATCTCTAGTCGTTTTTAATGTCATTTCATTTGACTGTTTGCTTTTGTAATTATGATAGCGTGGATCGATTTTCTTGATCATTGTTGCAGTGGATTTGATATGTATTTATTCATTGTACACATTTCTGAATTATGGTGTATGCTTGTGGATTTTGTTGTCGGCATAAGAGATTCTTGTACACTTAGTGAATCTTTTCAAAACTTATTTACTTCTGTAGAAGAGGCTTCATAAACAGGTTTTGTACTTGCACATGAAACTGTTTGAGCTTTGTGAATACGAAAGTGGCTGATCTTGAACACTTATCGGTTCACTGTCAGAGTAGTTGCTGGAAATGTTGCACCAGGGAGCAGTAGATAAGACAATCAGTTACTATATGTATATTCTGTTCTATTTGAATTAAAATGATTTGAAATGGGGACCATAAAGTTTTCGTAATTTTTCTAATACAGTTAACATCAATTTTTCCCTTCAAATATGCCTAAATTTTTTGCGGAACTACGTTTTTATTCTTCACCGTTTGCGTCACTTAATTAAAGCTCTCCTTGTTTCAATCTCTCCTCAGTCACACTGAACTTTTTAATGCTGCAGCCCCCAGTGGCTACATTATCTTCACTTCACAAGCAGGACAAAAGTTTGGCTCACTTTTGTCCTGTTGGACTCCCTCCATCTGGTCAGAATTTGTTTGGTTTTGGTGGAATTAACCCTTTGTTCTCCCAGTTTTAGTCTGTTCTTGCAGGGTTTTCCACGTAAAACGATCCTTGGAGGCTGCCAAGAAGACAGAGAGGAAACAAGACCTTGAGGTTTGGCCCATAAGATGTAGAAAATGTATCTAAGTTGTAGCAACCTTACAAGTTGTTACTTTTTTGTTGTTGGTAATAGCTGTCTATTGATGGAATGACTTGTGTGTTTTCAGTCCAGGAAATCCTCACCTACTTCATGGACTTGGGCCTCATACAATCTGAGGAGATGGAGTTCTTGTTTCTTTGAATGTTCCAGGTGGGACAATCTGACCAGGTAAGTACATAACAAATGAAGGCTAATTTATTTGCCAATTTGGTTTATTTTAAGTTGAGATTGATAACGTTGTATATCTAGGTTTGATAGGAGGAATCCAGTGGATGTATGACCTTTTTTCTTGGGTCATATTGGTATTTATATCTGTTAATCATTCTGAAATCTTTATTTAAACAAAGTTTAAATTTTACAGATGTTTAAAAATGTCATGAATATTAATTTTTTTTTTTCTGTATTTTTACTACAGAGTCTGTGATGTCACATAGACTGGATCCCAAATGAAAGCTTTGGAGCAGCGGTTGTTTTTTCTTCTTTTTTTTTCTACAGTTGTAAATAGTTTTTATGTATGTATATATTTAAAATAGTTTCATGTAAGAATATAGTTTAATATATGTTTCATGTATGTATATATGTATAATAGTTTGATATTTATGACAAGTTGATCATCGTGGCAAAGCCATGTTTCACTTGTGAGATTAAATCTGTCAGGCCTTACATTGACACTCAGGCAACAACCCTGAGTGCCACACGGCCGGACAGGACACATGTAAATAAAAAAAGATAGTTTTTATTGCAGAGATATCAAGTTCTGAAATTTATTGTATTCTTTAAATGTTGTAATTTTGGTTCATTGTAATCTTTACTTGTAAAAAGTTTGTAGAAATCTTTAATTTGACTTCAATATATATTTTTAAACTGTGATCTGTTGTGTGTGTGGGTTTTTCATTTAAAATTTTGTCACTATTATGAACTACATTCATTTGCCTTAAGTGACAATAGTCACTAATGTATACATTTAAAAATATTTTTTTGATTTCAAAGAAAAATGAAAAAAATAATAAAAAAAATTTAATGTTATTATTGAATTATAATATTAATAGTATTTAGGCTTACATTAGCATTTTGGCTAATTTTAGCTTGTACACTAATTTTAACATGTTAGTCAACATGCTTGTGATTCTCCACATGCTTATTTGTAATGGCTCTAACACAGGGGTTTGCAAAGTTTTTGACTAGCGGGCCAGAATGGGTAATTTGACAGAGAGGCCAGGAGCATTTGGACACACAATGTAATTTATTAAACCTGGGTATTGAAATGTATGGAAAAACAGACACAATTGAAGGTGCAAATTTAAAAGAAATCAACATTTAGTGGAAATAGATAAACGGAATCACTTTCAAAGTATATATTTCAGAACATATTGTAATGATGCCAACACTGCAGCTGTAGTCCCGTCAAACAGGGTTTATTGGAAATAAGAATAAGAGCAGCGTAACTGGCAACCGAACACCGCCCTGCTGCTCCCACCCCCACCGTCATGACAGACCAATCACGTGTGAGTGGAAGTCAGCTGAGTCAGAGGAAGTAAATAACGCTACATGTAACAATAAGGAACACATTGTAACTTATAACACATAACCATGTGGAACCAAGCAGAACTAAAACAGAATCGTTTCAATATTATTACCCAATGAAAGAAAGGGATCTTTAAATTGAGAGCGATGTGCGGCATGTTAATTAAGCTACTGTATCGCTGCTGCGCGTAAATGCTAGAGTTGCTTTTTTTTCATAACACACTAGAGAAACTTACATCTCAGTGGGAACAGTGTTGTTCTCACTTTTTTGCCAGTGCATCAAAGTCTGGAGTTAGTTTTGTTGTGGCAATTCTCAGAACAGATCTGAGATGTTTGTCAGTTAACCAGGATCTGTGATGAGCTTTGTTGATGTTTATGACGATGAAAATCTGCTCACACATAAAGGTGAGCCAAACAATGCCATCTTCTGCGGCATCCACCGGAAGTTTGGAAATGTGGCTTCGAAGCATAAAAGTCTTTAAATTTAAGAGATCTGAACTTCTCTTTTGAGACGGTGTCAGACTGAAGACAGTCTGACACCTTGCTGTGCAAGCAAGGCAAAGCATTAGCTTTAGCCTTTTACCTTAAATGAAATAGGTAATAGCTATTTCCCTTATTACCTATGCTCAGTAAGTCATGCTTGTGACTATCCACGTGCTATTGATGGCATTGCAGGTTTCTTTAGCATGGATGCTAATGTTTAGCATCAGAACGCTTGGTCCAAACGACGGGCACACTTTGGCAGGGCCCCGGTTAAATTTCTTCAGGAATTTTCTAGTTATAACTTATTCTTCCGTAGACCGGAATGCGGGTCGCACCGCTGCGAGCCCACCCACAAAAGTGGTATCAAAACGTGCGGCTTGTTCCCGGCATTGGAGCTATTACTTTTATGGGGAATCGGCGTTACGACGGCGACGTAAAAAGCGAAAAACGAGCGAAATTTCCAACTGCCGAAACGCAGAGCATAACTGCCACCAACTGCCGCTCTGCTAGAGTGAAAAATGAAGTGCGATTCTGACCCCAAATAAATTTTGAAATCGCCGTCACGCCCACAAATATCGTGCTATCGGTATGAAACTCGGACATGACATCGATACGTATGTCTGCTCCGGTAAAATGTTTTCGAAATTTTTCTAGGGCTTACGGTTTTCTGTCAAGGTGCTTTAGAGCAAAATCAAGTTCCAGCCTAACTGACGCTCTCCACCATGTATTTTCATACTTTTCTGGAAAATTTCAGACCTCAACGCACACCATTTTTCTCTCATCACTGTAATTACTGTGAATGAGCTACAGATTTGATTTGCAGGACTATCGGAGACAAAAAATTGCTCTCTCATACGCTTCAAACGGTTTTCCGATACGTATCACGATTTCCGAACGGCAAGGAGTTGTTCGGGCTGCTTTTTCCATTATAACTGACTGAGCTGTCTCACAAAGATAGAAATCTGTCTCTGCCTCACACACATGACTGTTGACCTCTTTAGAACTACAATTACTGCAGGTTAGAACTACAACATGGCGGAACACTCAGTGCCTACAAAAGAGTCAGAGCTGATTGTCAGAACTACAACATGGCGGAACTGTCAGTTACTGCTGAGGAGGAATGAGCTGGCCTTTAGAATTACATTGTGTTTGAGCTTTTATCACTGATTTTATGCAACCATTGTTACACACAGTATGTGTGTGGACATTTTAAATTAAGCTTAATGAAAATTTCAAAATAAAAGCCCTGAGATTCTTTTATATCACATAATTGCTCTCTTGGCATTATGTGACTTTTTTAACATAACCACTGTTAAACTTTGGATTATTTTGGACATTTAAAATGAAGTTTAATGAAAATTTCAAATAAAACCTTGAATATTTCTCTCAGGCCTGTCAGAAAAACTAACTTCTTCAAGCACTTAGAATTAAGTCTCTCCTTGTGTGTCACACTGACATGACAGTTGACCTCCTCTTTAGAACTACAATTCCTGAAGGTTAGAACTACAACATGGCAGAACACTCAGTGCCTACAGAAGAGGTCATAGGTGAATATAAAAACTACAACATGGTGGAACTGTCAGTTACTACTGAGGAGGACTGAGCTGCTCTTTAGAACTACAATAACTGCAGGTTAGAACTACAACATGGCGGAACTGTCAGTTACTACTGAGGAGTAATCAGCTGGCCATGACAAGTACTTGGTTTTTGGGAATTTTTTGAACTGATTTCAAAACTCCATAGTTACACATGGGATTAGTGTTACCATTAAAATTAAGCTTAATGTAAATTTCAAAATAAAAGCCTTGACAATTTTTCCATCAAGTAATTGCTCTTTTGACCACTATATAACTGATTTAACCCAATCAGTGTTAAACATGGGATGAGATTGGCCATTTAAAATTAATCTCAATGAAAATTTCAAAATAAAAGCCTTAAGATTCCTTTCTGGCTCATGCCTATTTTAGGGAAAATGGCTGCCTCAAACTGATAGAATTAAGTCTCCCCCTGTCTGACTCACAGCTGGCAGAGGATCCATTACCATGGCAACGGAACACAAAGGGGCCAGCTGATTAGGACTACAAAAACGCATCACTGTAGTTCTAACTATGGCAGAACTCAGAGAAAAAAGCTGGACTTTAGAACTGCTTGTGTTTTGGCCTTTTATAACTATTTTTAACCAACATTGTTACACATGGAATTATTGTGGAAATTTTAAATTAAGCTTCAAAAAATTTCAAAATAAAAGCCTTGAGAATTTTTAGATTAAATCAGTGCTCTTTTGACCATTATATGTCTGATTTAACCAAATCACTGTTATACATGGGATTACATTGACCATTTAAAATTAAACATTCTGAACATTTCAAAATAAAAGCCTTAAGATTCGGCCTTGGCTAATGCAGCGCCATAGGCGCTGCAATGATATTAGCTTGCATTATCTTTTCCTCTCAAGTTAGGGCACTGTCTTGCGCAGCAAGACAGTGCATTAGCATTAGCACAAACATTAGCATTTCTCTGTTTCCCACCAGTGCACTGCCATAGGCAGTGCAATAATTATCCTGCATGATCTTATCCACTCAGGTTAGGGCTCTGCCTTGCGCAGCAAGGCAGAGCATTAGCATTAGCCTTTTACCTTGCATGAGGTATTAGCTATTTCCCTTAGTTATACCCATATTACTATACATGCTTGTGACTCTCCACATTGTATTGATGACATTGCAGCTTTCTTTAGCATGGATGCTAATGTTTAGCATCAGAACAATGGGTCAAAATCGACGGGCACACTTTGGCAGGCCCCGGTTAAATTTCTTCAGGAATTTTCTAGTTGGGGCCTGCCCATAGCAATGCATAAGGAGAGCAGTGACTGACTTGCGAAGCAAGTCAGTCACTGCCTCCATGCATTGCATGGCAGGCACCTATTATTCTACACCCAATAGAATGCCTCTTTATTATTATTATAGATCTTATTTTTCTTCCGTAGACCGGAATGCGGCTCGCACCGCTGCGAGCTCACCCACAAAAGTGGTATCAAAACGTGCGGCTCGTTCCCGGCATTGGAGCTATTACTTTTATGGGGAATCGGCGTTACGACGGCGACGTAAAAAGCGAAAAACGAGCGAAATTTCCAACTGCCGAAATGCAGAGCATAACTGCCACCAACTGCCGCTCCGCTAGAGTGAAAAATGAAGTGGATTTCTGACCCCAAATAAATTTTGAAATCGCCGTCACGCCCACAAATATCGTGCAATCGGTCTCAAACTCGGTCATGACATAGATACGAATGTCTGCTCCGGTAAAATGTTTTCAAAATTTTTCTTGGGCTTACTGTTTTCTGTCAAGGTACTTTAGAGCAAAATCAAGTTCCAGCCTAACTGACGCTCTCCACCATGTATTTTAATACTTTTATGGAAAATTTCAGACCACAGCACACAACATTTTTCTCTCATCACTGTAATTACTGTGAATGAGCTACAGATTTGATTGCAGGACTATAGGAGACAAAAAATAGCTCTCTCATACGCTTCAAACGGTTTTCCGATACGTATCACGGTTTCCGAACGGCAAGGAGTTGTTCGGGCTGCTTTTTCCATTATAACTGACTGAGCTGTCTCACAAAGATAGAAATCTGTCTCTGCCTCACACACATGACAGTTGACCTCTTTAGAACTACAATTCCTGAAGGTTAGAACTACAACATGGCGGAACACTCAGTGCCTACAAAAGAGGTCTGAGCTGATTGTCAGAACTACAACATGGCGGAACTGTCAGTTACTACTCAGGAGGAATGAGCTGGCCTTTAGAATTACATTGTGTTTGGGCTTTTTATAACTGATTTTAAGCAACCATTGTTACACACAGGATTAGTGTGGCAATTTTAAATTAAGCTTAATGAAAATTTCAAAATAAAAGCCCTGAGATTCTTTTATATCACGTAATTGCTCTCTTGGGCATTATGTGACTTTTTTAACAAAACCACTGTTAAACTTTGGATTATTTTGGACATTTAAAATTAAGCTGAATGAAAATTTCAAAATAAACCTTGAATATTTTCTCTCAGGCCTGTCAGAAAAACTAACTTCTTCAAGCATTTAAAATTAAGTCTCTCCTTATGTGTCACACTGACATGACAGTTGACCTCCTCTTTAGAACTACAATTCCTGAAGGTTAGAACTACAACATGGCGGAACACTCAGTGCCTACAGAAGAGGTCATAGGTGAATATAAAAACTACAACATGGTGGAACTGTCAGTTACTGCTGAGGAGGAATCAGCTGCTCTTTTGAACTACAATTCCTGAAGGTTAGAACTACAACATGGCGGAACACTCAGTGCCTACATAAGAGTAAGAGCTGATTGTCAGAACTACAACATGGCGGAACTGTCAGTTACTGCTGAGGAGGAATGAGCTGGCCTTTAGAATTACATTGTGTTTGGGCTTTTTATAACTGATTTTAAGCAACCATTGTTACACACAGTATTTGTGTGGAAACTTTAAATTAAGCTGAATGAAAATTTCAAAATAAAACCTTGAATATTTCTCTCAGGCCTGTCAGAAAAACTAACTTCTTCAAGCATTTATAATTAAGTGTCCCCTTGTGTGTCACACTGACATGACAGTTGACCTCCTCTTTAGAACTACAATTCCTGAAGGTTAGAACTACAACATGGCGGAACACTCAGTGCCTACAGAAGAGGTCAGAGCTGATTGTCAGAACTACAACATGGCGGAACACTCAGTGCCTACAGAAGAGGTCATAGGTGAATATAAAAACTACAACATGGTGGAACTGTCAGTTACTACTGAGGAGGAATGAGCTGGACTTTAGAATTACATTGTGTTTGGGCTTTTTATAACTGATTTTAACCAACCATTGTTACACACAGGATTAGTGTGGCAATTTTAAATTAAGCTGAATGAAAATTTCAAAATAAAACCTTGAATATTTCTCTCAGCCTGTCAGAAAAACTAACTTCTTCAAGCATTTAGAATGAAGTCTCTCCTTGTGTGTCACACTGACATGACAGTTGACCTCTTCTTTAGAACTACAATTCTGGAAGGTTAGAACTACAACATGGCGGAACACTCGGTGCCTACAGAAGAGTCAGAGCTGATTGTCAGAACTACAACATGGCGGAACTGTCAGTTACTACTGAGGAGGACTGAGCTGCTCTTTAGAACTACAATTCCTGAACGTTAGAACTACAACATGGCGGAACACTCAGTGCCTACAGAAGAGTCAGAGCTGATTGTCAGAACTACAACATGGCGGAACTGTCAGTTACTACTTAGGAGGACTGAGCTGCTCTTTAGAACTACAATTCCTGAAGGTCAGAACTACAACATGGCGGAACACTCAGTGCCTACAGAAGAGGTCATAGGTGAATATAAAAACTACAACATGGTGGAACTGTCAGTTACTACTGAGGAGGAATGAGCTGCTCTTTAGAACTACAATTCCTGAACGTTAGAACTACAACATGGCGGAACACTCAGTGCCTACAGAAGAGGTCATAGGTGAATATAAAAACTACAACATGGTGGAACTGTCAGTTACTACTAAGGAGGAATGAGCTGGCCATGACAAGTACTTGGTTTTTGGGAATTTTAGAACTGATTTCAAAACTCCATAGTTACACATGGGAATAGTGTTACCATTAAAATTAAGCTTAATGTAAATTTCAAAATAAAGCCTTGACAATTTTTCCATCAAGTAATTGCTCTTTTGACCACTATATGACTGATTTAACCCAATCAGTGTTAAACATGGGATGAGATTGGCCATTAAAATTAATCTCAATGAAAATTTCAAAATAAAAGCCTTAAGATTCCTTTCTGGCTCATGCCTATTTTAGGCAAAATGGCTGCCTCAAACTGATAGAATTACGTCTCCCCCTGTCTGACGCACAGCTGGCAGAGGATCCATTACTATGGCAACGGAACACAAAGGGGCCAGCTGATTAGGACTACAAAAGCGCATCACTGTAGTTCTAACTATGGCAGAACTCAGAGAAAAAAGCTGGACTTTAGAACTGCTTGTGTTTTGGGCCTTTTATAACTATTTTTAACCAACCATTGTTACACATGGAATTAGTGTAGAAATTTTAAATTAAGCTTTAAAAAAATTTCAAAATAAAAGCCTTGACAATTTTTACATTAAATAAGTGCTCTTTTGGCCATTATATGTCTGATTTAACCAAATCACTGTTATTCATGGGATAACATTGACTATTTAAAATGAAACATTCTGAACATTTCAAAATAAAAGCCTTAAGATTCGGCCGTGGCTAATGCAGCGCCAGAGGCACTGCAATGATATTAGCTTGCATTATCTTTCCTTCTCAAGTTAGGGCACTGTCTTGCGCAGCAAGACAGTGCATTAGCATTAGCACAAACATTAGCATTTCTCTGTTCCCCACCAGTGCACTGCCGTAGGCAGTTCAATAAGATTATCCAGCATGATCTTTTCCACTCAGGTTAGGGCTCTGCCTTGCGGAGCAAGGCAGATCATTAGCATTAGCCTTTTACCTTGCATGAGGTATTAGCTATTTCCCTTACTTATTACCCATATTTACTATACATGCTTGTGACTCTGCACATTGTATTGATGACATTGCAGCTTTCTTTAGCATGGATGCTAATGTTTAGCATCAGAACGCTGGGTCAAAATCGACGGGCACACTTTTGGCAGGCCCCGGTTAAATTTCTTCAGGAATTTTCTAGTTATTATAACTTCTTCTTCCGCTACCGTTAATGCGGCTCGCACCGCTGCAAGCCCACCCACAAAAGTGGTATCAAACGTGCGGCTCGTTCCGGCATTGGAGCTATTACTTTTTATGGGGAATCGGCCTTACGACGGCGACGTAAAAAGCGAAAAACGAGCGAAATTTCCAACTGCCGAAACGCAGAGCATAACTGCCACCAACTGCCGCTCCGCTAGAGTGAAAAATGAAGTGGATTTCTGACCCCAAATAAATTTTGAAATCGCCGCCACACCCACAAATATCGTGCTATCGGTCTCAAACTCAGACATGACATCGATACGAATGTCTGCTCCGGTAAAATGTTTTCAAAATTTTTCTAGGGCTTACGGTTTTCCGTCAAGGTGCTTCAGAGCAAAATCAAGTTCCAGCCTAACTGACGCTCTCCACCATGTATTTTAATACTTTTATGGGAAATTTCAGACCTCAGTGCACACCATTTTTCTCTCATCGCTGCAATTACTGTGAATGAGCTACAGATTTGATTTGCAGGACAATCGGAGATAAAAAATAGCTCTCTCATATGCTTCAAACGGTTTTCCGATACGTATCACGGTTCCCGAACGGCAAGGAGTTGTTCGGGCTGCTTTTTCCATTATAACTGACTGAGCTGTCTCACAAAGATAGAAATCTGTCTCTGCCTCACACACATGACAGTTGACCTCTTTAGAACTACAATGACTGCAGGTTAGAACTACAACATGGCGGAACACTCAGTGCCTACAAAAGAGGTCAGAGCTGATTGTCAGAACTACAACATGGTGGAACTGTCATTAATACTGAGGAGGAATGAGCTGGCCTTTAGAATTACATTGTGTTTGGGCTTTTTATTACTGATTTTAAGCAACCATTGTTACACACAGGATTAGTGTGGAAATTTTAAATTAAGCTGAATGAAAATTTCAAAATAAAACCTTGAATATTTCTCTCAGGCCTGTTCAGAAAAACTAACTTCTTCAAGCATTTATAATTAAGTCTCTCCTTGTGTGTCACACTGACATGACAGTTGACCTCCTCTTTAGAACTACAATTCCTGAAGGGTAGAACTACAACATGGCGGAACACTCAGTGCCTAGAGAAGAGGTTATAGGTGAATATAAAAACTACAACATGTGGAACTGTCAGTTACTACTGAGGAGGACTGAGCTGCTCTTTTGAACTACAATTCCTGAAGGTTAGAACTACAACATGGCAGAACACTCAGTGCCTACAAAAGAGGTCAGAGCTGATTGTCAGAACTACAACATGGTGGAACTGTCAGTTACTGCTGAGGAGGAATGAGCTGGCCTTTAGAATTACATTGTGTTTGGGTTTTTATAACTGATTTTAAGCAACCACTGTTACAGACAGGATTAGTTTGGCAATTTTAAATTAAGCTTAATAAAATTTCGAAATAAAACCTTGAATATTTCTCTCAGGCCTGTCAGAAGAACTAACTTCTTCAAGCACTTAGAATTAAGTCTTTCCTTTTGTGTCACACTGACATGACAGTTGACCTCCTCTTTAGAACTACAATTCCTGAAGGTTATAACTACAACATGGCGGAACACTCAGTGCCTACAGAAGAGGTCATAGGTGAATATAAAAACTACAACATGGTGAAACTGTCAGTTACTACTGAGGAGGACTGAGCTGCTCTTTAGAACTACAATGACTGCAGGTTAGAACTACAACATGGCGGAACACTCAGTGCCTACAGAAGAGGTCATAGGTGAATATAAAAACTACAACATGGTGGAACTGTCAGTTACTGCTGAGGAGGAATCAGCTGGCCATGACAAGTACTTGTTTTTTGGGAATTTTAGAACTGATTTCCAAACTCCATAGTTACACATGGGATTAGTGTTACCATTAAAATTAAGCTTAATGTAAATTTCAAAATAAAAGCCTTGACAATTTTTCCATCAAGTAATTGCTCTTTTGACCACTATATAACTGATTTAAACCAATCAGTGTTAAACATGGAATGAAATTGGCCATTTAAAATTAATCTCAATGAAAATTTCAAAATAAAAGCCTTAAGATTCGTTGTGGCTAATGCAGCGCCACAGGCGCTGCAATGATATTAGCTTGCTTGATCTTTTTTAGTCAGGTTAGGGCTCTGCCTTGCACAGCAAGGCAGAGCATTAGCATTAGCCTTTTACCTTAAATGAGGTATTAGCTATTTCTGACTTATTAGCGATATTTGGTATGGTGAATGGAGTAAGTAAATCACAGGGAACATGCTCGTGATTGTCCACATGTTACTGACAGTATTCATTCTAACATTAGCATTTTTGCTAATTTTAGCTTATACACTTAATTTAACATACTGAATGGGCAAGTTCATGTTAGTGAACATTCTTGTGATTCTCCACATGATACTTTGTCATTCTTAGCAAAGCTTAGCATGGATGCTAATGTTTAGCATCAGAACGCTGGGTCCAAATCGACGGGCACACTTGGCAGGCCCCGGTTTAATTTCTTCAGGAATTTTCTAGTTGGGGCCTGCCCATAGCAATGCATAAGGAGAGCAGTTACTGACTTGCGAAGCAAGTCAGTAACTGCCTCCATGCATTGCATGGCAGGCACCTATTGTTCTTCACCTAATAGAATGCCTCTTATTTCTTCTTTATTTTTCTTCCGTAGACCGGAATGCGGCTCGCACCGCTGCGAGCCCACCCACAAAAGTGGTATCAAAACGTGCGGCTCGTTCCCGGCATTGGAGCTATTACTTTTATGGGGAATCGGCGTTATGACGGCGACGTAAAAAGCAAAAAACGAGCAAAATTTCCAACTGCCGAACCGAAAAGCTCAACTGCCAAACCTAGAGTGTAACTGACGTTTCGTTAGAGTGTGGGAAGCAGTGCGATTCTGACCCCAAATAAATTTTGAAATCGCCGCCACCCAAATATCGTGCAATCGGTATGAAACTCAGACATGACATTGATACGATGTTTGCTCCGGTAAATGTTTTCAAAATTTTTCTAGGGCTTACGGTTTTCTGTCAAGGTGCTTTAGAGCAAAATCAAGTTCCAGCCTAACTGACGCTCTCCACCATATATTTTCATAATTTTATGGAAAATGTCAGACCTCAGCACACACCATTTTTATATCATCGCTGTAATTACTATGAATGAGCTACAGATTTGATTTGCAGGACTATCGAGACAAAAAATAGCTCTCTCATATGCTTCAACGTTTTCCGATACGTATCACGGTTCCCGAACGGCAAGGAGTTGTTCGGGCTGCTTTTTCCATTATAACTGAACTGGGTGTCTCACAAAGATAGAAATCTGTCTCTGCCTCACACACATGACAGTTGACCTCTTTAGAACTACAATTCCTGAAGGTTAGAACTACAACATGGCGGAACACTCAGTGGCCTACAGAAGAGGTCATAGGTGAATATAAAACTACAACATGGTGGAACTGTCAGTTACTACTGAGGAGGACTGAGCTGCTCTTTAGAACTACAATTCCTGAAGGTTAGAACTACAACATGGCGGAACACTCAGTGCCTACAAAAGAGTCAGAGCTGATTGTCAGAACTACAACATGGCGGAACTGTCAGTTACTGCTGAGGAGGAATGAGCTGGCCTTTAGAATTACATTGTGTTTGGGCTTTTTATAACTGATTGTAAAGCAACCACTGTTACAGACAGGATTAGTTTTGGCAATTTTAAATTAAGCTTAATAAAAATTTAGAAATAAAGCCTTGAATATTTCTCTCAGGCCTGTCAGAAAAACTAACTTCTTCAAGCACTTAGAATTAAGTCCTCTCCTTGTGTGTCACACTGACATGACAGTTGACCTCCTCTTTAGAACTACAATTCCCTGAAGGTTAGAACTACAACATGGCGGAACACTCAGTGCCTACAGAAGAGGTCATAGGTGAATATAAAAACTACAACATGGTGGAACTGTCAGTTACTACTGAGTAGGACTGAGCTGCTCTTTAGAACTACAATTCCTGAAGGTTAGAACTACAACATGGCGGAACACTGAGTGCCTAGAAAAGAGGTCAGAGCTGATTGTCAGAACTACACATGGCAGAACTGTCAGTTACTACTGATGAGTAATCAGCTGGCCATGACAAGTACTTGGTTTTTGGGAATTTTAGAACTGATTTCAAAAACTCCATAGTTTACACATGGGATTAGTGTTACATTAAAATTAAGCTTAATGTAAATTTCAAAATAAAAGCCTTGACAATTTTTCCATCAAGTAATTGCTCTTTTGACCACTATATAACTGATTTAACCCAATCAGTGTTAAACATGGGATTAGATTGGCCATTTTAAAATTAATCTCAATGAAAATTTCAAAATAAAAAGCCTTAAGATTCGTTTGTGGCTAATGCAGCGCACATGCGCTGCAATGATATTAGCTTGCTTGATCTTTTTTAGTCAGGTTAGGGCTCTGCCTTGCGCAGAGCCCTAACAGACATGACATGCTAATGCTCTGCCCTTGCGCAGCAAGGCAGAGCATTAGCATTAGCCTTTTACCTTAAATGAGGTATTAGCTATTTCTGACTTATTAGCGATGTTTGGTATGGTGAATGGTAAGTAAATTACAGAGAACATGCTCGTGATTGTCCACATGCTACTGACAGTAATCATTCTAACATTAGCATTTTTGCTAATGTTAGCTTATACACTTAATTTAACATACTGAATGGTGCAAGTTCATGTTAGTGAACATTCTTGTGATTCTCCACACGATACTTTGTCATTTTTAGCAAAGCTTAGCATGGATGCTAATGTTTAGCATCAGAACGCTGGGTCAAAATCGACGGGCACACTTTGGCAGGCCCCGGTTAAATTTCTTCAGGAATTTTCTAGTTGGGGCCTGCCCATAGCAATGCATAAGGAGAGCAGTGACTGACTTGCGAAGCAAGTCAGTCACTGCCTCCATGCATTGCATGGCAGGCACCTATTATTCTACACCCAATAGAATGCCTCTTTATTATTATTATAGATCTTTATTTTTCTTCCGTAGACCGGAATGCGGCTCGCACCCGCTGCGAGCTCACCCACAAAAGTGGTATCAAAACGTGCGGCTCGTTCCCGGCATTGGAGCTATTACTTTTATGGGGAATCGGCGTTACGACGGCGACGTAAAAAGCGAAAAAACGAGCGAAATTTCCAACTGCCGAAATGCAGAGCATAACTGCCACCAACTGCCGCTCCGCTAGAGTGAAAAATGAAGTGGATTTCTGACCCCAAATAAATTTTGAAATCGCCGTCACGCCCACAAATATCGTGCAATCGGTCTCAAACTCGGTCATGACATAGATACGAATGTCTGCTCCGGTAAAATGTTTTCAAAATTTTTCTTGGGCTTACTGTTTTCTGTCAAGGTACTTTAGAGCAAAATCAAGTTCCAGCCTAACTGACGCTCTCCACCATGTATTTTAATACTTTTATGGAAAATTTCAGACCACAGCACACAACATTTTTCTCTCATCACTGTAATTACTGTGAATGAGCTACAGATTTGATTTGCAGGACTATAGGAGACAAAAAAATAGCTCTCTCATACGCTTCAAACGGTTTTCCGATACGTATCACGGTTTCCGAACGGCAAGGAGTTGTTCGGGCTGCTTTTTCCATTATAACTGACTGAGCTGTCTCACAAAGATAGAAATCTGTCTCTGCCTCACACACATGACAGTTGACCTCTTTAGAACTACAATTCCTGAAGGTTAGAACTACAACATGGCGGAACACTCAGTGCCTACAAAAGAGGTCTGAGCTGATTGTCAGAACTACAACATGGCGGAACTGTCAGTTACTACTCAGGAGGAATGAGCTGGCCTTTAGAATTACATTGTGTTTGGGCTTTTTATAACTGATTTTAAGCAACCATTGTTACACACAGGATTAGTGTGGCAATTTTAAATTAAGCTTAATGAAAATTTCAAAATAAAAGCCCTGAGATTCTTTTATATCACGTAATTGCTCTCTTGGGCATTATGTGACTTTTTTAACAAAACCACTGTTAAACTTTGGATTATTTTTGGACATTTAAAATTAAGCTGAATGAAAATTTCAAAATAAAACCTTGAATATTTCTCTCAGGCCTGTCAGAAAAACTAACTTCTTCAAGCATTTAAAATTAAGTCTCTCCTTATGTGTCACACTGACATGACAGTTGACCTCCTCTTTAGAACTACAATTCCTGAAGGTTAGAACTACAACATGGCGGAACACTCAGTGCCTACAGAAGAGGTCATAGGTGAATATAAAAACTACAACATGGTGGAACTGTCAGTTACTGCTGAGGAGGAATCAGCTGCTCTTTTGAACTACAATTCCTGAAGGTTAGAACTACAACATGGCGGAACACTCAGTGCCTACATAAGAGTAAGAGCTGATTGTCAGAACTACAACATGGCGGAACTGTCAGTTACTGCTGAGGAGGAATGAGCTGGCCTTTAGAATTACATTGTGTTTGGGCTTTTTATAACTGATTTTAAGCAACCATTGTTACACACAGTATTTGTGTGGAAACTTTAAATTAAGCTGAATGAAAATTTCAAAATAAAACCTTGAATATTTCTCTCAGGCCTGTCAGAAAAACTAACTTCTTCAACCATTTATAATTAAGTGTCCCCTTGTGTGTCACACTGACATGACAGTTGACCTCCTCTTTAGAACTACAATTCCTGAAGGTTAGAACTACAACATGGCGGAACACTCAGTGCCTACAGAAGAGGTCAGAGCTGATTGTCAGAACTACAACATGGCGGAACACTCAGTGCCTACAGAAGAGGTCATAGGTGAATATAAAAACTACAACATGGTGGAACTGTCAGTTACTACTGAGGAGGAATGAGCTGGACTTTAGAATTACATTGTGTTTGGGCTTTTTATAACTGATTTTAACCAACCATTGTTACACACAGGATTAGTGTGGCAATTTTAAATTAAGCTGAATGAAAATTTCAAATAAAACCTTGAATATTTCTCTCAGGCCTGTCAGAAAAACTAACTTCTTCAAGCATTTAGAATGAAGTCTCTCCTTGTGTGTCACACTGACATGACAGTTGACCTCTTCTTTAGAACTACAATTCTGGAAGGTTAGAACTACAACATGGCGGAACACTCGGTGCCTACAGAAGAGTCAGAGCTGATTGTCAGAACTACAACATGGCGGAACTGTCAGTTACTACTGAGGAGGACTGAGCTGCTCTTTAGAACTACAATTCCTGAACGTTAGAACTACAACATGGCGGAACACTCAGTGCCTACAGAAGAGTCAGAGCTGATTGTCAGAACTACAACATGGCGGAACTGTCAGTTACTACTTAGGAGGACTGAGCTGCTCTTTAGAACTACAATTCCTGAAGGTCAGAACTACAACATGGCGGAACACTCAGTGCCTACAGAAGAGGTCATAGGTGAATATAAAAACTACAACATGGTGGAACTGTCAGTTACTACTGAGGAGGAATGAGCTGCTCTTTAGAACTACAATTCCTGAACGTTAGAACTACAACATGGCGGAACACTCAGTGCCTACAGAAGAGGTCATAGGTGAATATAAAAACTACAACATGGTGGAACTGTCAGTTACTACTAAGGAGGAATGAGCTGGCCATGACAAGTACTTGGTTTTTGGGAATTTTAGAACTGATTTCAAAACTCCATAGTTACACATGGGAATAGTGTTACCATTAAAATTAAGCTTAATGTAAATTTCAAAATAAAGCCTTGACAATTTTTCCATCAAGTAATTGCTCTTTTGACCACTATATGACTGATTTAACCCAATCAGTGTTAAACATGGGATGAGATTGGCCATTTAAAATTAATCTCAATGAAAATTTCAAAATAAAAGCCTTAAGATTCCTTTCTGGCTCATGCCTATTTTAGGCAAAATGGCTGCCTCAAACTGATAGAATTACGTCTCCCCCTGTCTGACGCACAGCTGGCAGAGGATCCATTACTATGGCAACGGAACACAAAGGGGCCAGCTGATTAGGACTACAAAAGCGCATCACTGTAGTTCTAACTATGGCAGAACTCAGAGAAAAAAGCTGGACTTTAGAACTGCTTGTGTTTTGGGCCTTTTATAACTATTTTTAACCAACCATTGTTACACATGGAATTAGTGTAGAAATTTTAAATTAAGCTTTAAAAAAATTTCAAAATAAAAGCCTTGAGAATTTTTAGATTAAATAAGTGCTCTTTAGACCATTATATGTCTGATTTAACCAAATCACTGTTGTACATGGGATTACATTGACCATTTAAAATTAAACATTCTGAACATTTCAAAATAAAAGCCTTAAGATTCGGCCGTGGCTAATGCAGCGCCAGAGGCGCTGCAATGATATTAGCTTGCATTATCTTTTCCTCTCAAGTTAGGGCACTGTCTTGCGCAGCAAGACAGTGCATTAGCATTAGCTCAAACATTAGCATTTCTCTGTTTCCCACCAGTGCACTGCCGTAGGCAGTGCAATAAGATTATCCTGCATGATCCTTTCCACTCAGGTTAGGGCTCTGCCTTGCGCAGCAAGGCAGATCATTAGCATTAGCCTTTTACCTTGCATGAGGTATTAGCTATTTCCCTTACTTATTACCCATATTTACTATACATGCTTGTGACTCTGCACATTGTATTGATGACATTGCAGCTTTCTTTAGCATGGATGCTAATGTTTAGCATCAGAACGCTGGGTCAAAATCGACGGGCACACTTTGGCAGGCCCCGGTTAAATTTCTTCAGGAATTTTCTAGTTATTCTTTATTTTTCTTCCGTCAGCCGGAATGCGGGTCGCACCGCTGCGAGCCCACCCACAAAAGTGGTATCAAAACGTGCGGCTCGTTCCCGGCATTGGAGCTATTACTTTTATGGGGAATCGGCGTTACGACGGCGACGTAAAAAGCGAAAAACGAGCGAAATTTCCAACTGCCGAAACGCAGAGCATAACTGCCACCAACTGCCGCTCCGCTAGAGTGAAAAATGAAGTGGATTTCTGACCCCAAATAAATTTTGAAATCGCCGCCACGCCCACAAATATCGTGCTACCGGTATGAAACTCGGACATGACATCGATACGTATGTCTGCTCCGGTAAAATGTTTTCAAAATTTTTCTAGGGCTTACGGTTTTCTGTCAAGGTGCTTTAGAGCAAAATCAAGTTCCAGCCTAACTGACGCTCTCCACCATGTATTTTCATACTTTTATGGAAAAACACAGACCTCAGCTCACACCATTTTTCTCTCATCGCTGTAATTACTGTGATTGAGCTACAGATATGATTTGCAGGACTATAGGAGACGACAAATAGCTCTCTCAAACGCTTCAAACGGTTTTCCGATACGTATCCCGGTTCCCGAACGGCAAGGAGTTTGTTCGGGCTGCTTTTTCCATTATAACTGACTGAGCTGTCTCACAAAGATAGAAATCTGTGTCTGCCTCACACACATGACAGTTGACCTCTTTAGAACTACAATTCTTGAAGGTTAGAACTACAACATGGCGGAACACTCAGTGCCTACAAAAGAGGTCAGAGCTGATTGTCAGAACTACAACATGGCGGAACTGTCAGTTACTACTGAGGAGGAATGAGCTGGCCTTTAGAATTACATTGTGTTTGGGCTTTTTATAACTGATTTTAACCAACCATTGTTACACACAGTATTTCTGTGGAAATTTTAAATTAAGCTGAATGAAAATTTCAAAATAAAACCTTGAATATTTCTCTCAGGCCTGTCAGAAAAACTAACTTCTTCAAGCATTTAGAATTAAGTCTCTCCTTGTGTGTCACACTGACATGACAGTTGACCTCCTCTTTAGAACTACAATTTCTGAAGGTTAGAACTACAACATGGCGGAACACTCAGTGCCTACAGAAGAGGTCATAGGTGAATATAAAAACTACAACATGGTGGAACTGTCAGTTACTACTGAGGGGGACTGAGCTGCTCTTTAGAACTCCAATTACTGCAGGTTAGAACTACAACATGGCGGAACACTCAGTGCCTACAAAAGAGTCAGAGCTGATTGTCAGAACTACAACATGGCGGAACTGTCAGTTACTACTGATTAGTAATCAGCTGGCCATGACAAGTACTTGGTTTTTGGGAATTTTAGAACTGATTTCAAAACTCCATAGTTACACATGGGATTAGTGTTACCATTAAAATTAAGCTTAATGTAAATTTCAAAATAAAAGCCTTGACAATTTTTCCATCAAGTAATTGCTCTTTTGACCACTATATAACTGATTTAACCCAATCAGTGTTAAACATGGGATGAGATTGGCCATTTAAAATTAATCTCAATGAAATTTCAAAATAAAAGCCTTAAGATTCCTTTCTGGCTCATGCCTATTTTAGGCAAAATGACTGCCTCAAACTGGTAGAATTAAGTCTCCCCCTGTCTGACTCACAGCTGACAGAGGATCCATTACTATGGCAACGGAACACAAAGGGGCCAGCTGATTAGGACTACAAAAATGCATCACTGTAGTTCTAACATGGCAGAACTCAGAGAAAAAAGCTGGACTTTAAAGCTGCTTGTGTTTTGGGCCTTTTATAACTATTTTTAACCAACCATTGTTACACATGGAATTAGAGTGGAAATTTTAAATTAAGCTTTAAAAAAAATTCAAAATAAAAGCCTTGAGAATTTTTAGATTAAATAAGTGCTCTTTTGACCATTATATGTCTGATTTAACCAAATCACTGTTATACTTGGGATTACATTGACCATTTAAAATTAAACATTCTGAACATTTCAAAATAAAAGCCTTAAGATTCGGCCGTGGCTAATGCAGCGCCGCAGGCGCTGCAATGATATTAGCTTGCATTATCTTTTCCTCTCAAGTTAGGGCACTGTCTTGCGCAGCAAGACAGTGCATTAGCATTACAAACATTAGCATTTCTCTGTTTCCCACCAGTGCACTGCCTATGGCAGTGCAATAAGATTATCCTGCATGATCTTTTCCACTCAGGTTAGGGCTCTGCCTTGCACAGCAAGGCAGAGCATTAGCATTAGCCTTTTACCTTGCATGAGGTATTAGCTATTTCCCTTACTTATTACCCATATTTAGTATACTGAATGCAGTAAGTCATGCTTGTGACTCTCCACATTGTATTGATGACATTGCAACTTTCTTTAGCATGGATGCTAATGTTTAGCATCAGAACGCTGGGTCCAAAGCGACGGGCACACTTTGGCAGGCCCCGGTTAAATTTCTTCAGGAATTTTCTAGTTCAGTACTGGAATTACACCCAAGTTAAATTAGTTTAATCAAAGGACGTCATGAATATGTGAGCGTGTGCTGAGTTTTATAAAATACTTTGTTCATTCAAGTTTCCCCTGCAATTATTCCTTTGGCTTGTTTGGGTTTTTTCCTTGCCGATCAGCCTCATTCTTTGTCCTCTTAGGTTTAAGACGTTTCCTCGTCTTTTACTCAGCATGTGACCAACCTGCTCACAACAACGTTCGTGTTATAACTCATGTCCCGTCTGCAAACACTCTATGGGTTTGAGACGTGCGTTTGTCTAACCACAGTTGTATCTTTTTTACTGTGCAAGAGTTTAAACTTTAGGAACTTCCTAAAAGGATTGTTTGGAAGTGCAATATTACCTCTGAAGAGGCTTCCAAATGATATTTCTACAGATATTTTGACGTTTTTTATTGACTTTATTATGATTCTGTTACAAGACTTTCAAGACGCTCACCACAAACCCACAGTAAAGAAACACGTCGGGGCATTTTTAAAATAATGAGAGATAAAGTGGAGAAAAGGTATTGGAGGAAATTTGTGTAAGAGGAAATGTATAGCTAGTTAGAAAAATTACAATACTGCTGTAAAGAAAGAGATTTGTGTTTTTCTGTGCTACTTTAAAACAATAAAATTATCAAAGGACTCAGTTCAGACAAAACTATTTCTGTGAAATACAGAGTTTGACTGCAGCTTAACATCAAAGTGGAGATGTAGATCTATAAATCCTTCTCTACAGCATTGCACAATTTCTGAAAACGTTCTTCAGGTTTCCAATAAAAGATCGGACTGACATTGCTCATTGTTTTGGTTTTCCATCTCTGCCATCAAATCCTCTTCTGATGAGAAGTCCTATTGATACCTCAATAGTGACAGATTTCTATGTTCCCAGTTTTAGTTTTAGACAGACTTGTCTTAATCGGTGAAATCATTTCCTCACTGATAAACAGATATCTAGTTTAGGTCGACTCAGACCACAAACACCTGGATCTGAACAAACCTGTGAAGTGATGTCAGTAACGTGTTACTGTCGTCGGTCGGACCACTTTTTGTCAGTGACTAATAATCTAACATGTTGCTATTTCAAATCCAGTAGTCAGACTACAGTTACTTATCGAAATCACTTCTTTTAATGCAGTTTTGTTTATAACATCTTAGTTACTGTTGTTTATTTGGTTCCAGTGTTAAATGTTATTTTGAAATTAAAGTTTTTTCTTAATTTTGAGGGGGCGCACGCACATTATTGTGCATTATTATTATTATTTTAGTGAAAAATGGCCTCCAGACTGCAATGCTATTATTTCATCACCCCAATTTCTGGGACAGTTTATCGTCCAGCAGGATTTCTTGTTGTGACAGGCCTGGAAACGACTAACCGATCGGCTTTTCTTTTTTCGTCCCCTGCGGTGCTGACACTCTTCCAGGTCAGCTGATGGGAATGAATGAGATCACAGAGAAGCTAACTCTAGACGCCAAGTGTCGGAACGAGCACGCCATCGTCCAGAGAGTGACCACGGCCGCCAACCTCAGCCGCGTTCCCTGCGGCTCAGACAAAGAGTGCAGGTAGGGGGATCGGCGCCTCATTGTGCAGTAAGTCGTTCAAATGAGACGCATAATCAGCTTTCAATCTCAGGATATAGTCAATAGTAACAGCATCTTTGTCCAGACCGCAGAATATAATAACAGTAATGACAGTTTGAGTGTTGAATTAACTTTTTAATGAGGCTTCAAACTTCAAATCGCTAATAGTCGTGCTCTGTACTCTTCACAATCGAAAGCTGACATGGCTGCAGATTAGGAGGGTTGAATTTCCAAATAATTTGAAAAGAAATCTGTGGCAAATGATATTCAGTTGGCTGCATTCTCCGCTTTAGCCATTAGATGTCACTACATCCTTGAATTAGTATGTCTTCAAGCAAGCCATACTAACAGATGTGAATACACTTTAAGATTCTCCCTCTGTTTATTGCCTTTACGGCTGAGTAAGCAAAGAACCGTCTCAAGTTTTGTAAGTTGAGGAGTTAGCCCGGACCGACTCGGCTGTTCTGTTGAGTCTTTAGCATATCGATATCTATTTTAATTTTTAAAAAATGCAGTTGTATTGGAGAAGTTCGATTCAGAAAAAAAATGGTTCCATATTGTTATAGTGCTGTTTATTTTCATGTCCATACTTGAAATCTATAAAAGAAGCAAACAAACAGACTATGACCATCAATACATGTTCTTGTTCAATAACGACAACAAAGTTCAAGTAAAGTATGTTTTTAGAGAGCTAATAGACCAGCACCCCAACCCAATTTAAAAGAGCTCAGTGGTAGCTAATCTGTAATTAGCCACAGCAGCAGCTGTGATAAAAAAATGAAAGGAAATGATAGGAATTGTTACTACAGTGGTGACTGGTGTGCATTAACAGTTTTTGCTAACAACTGTTGCTACAATGCTGTCTGCTTGCTAGCTCAGCTGTTTCTGTTGAGCTGATGGTACAAGAAAGGTCACTTCCAATACAGCTGATAATAGTAGAAAACCAACAATACAGAAATACAAAGAAAATTGGGCCTGATCAGATTCTAAATAAAATAAAATGTTTAATCCGTCACTCAAAGCAATCACTGGAGGCATGTTTCACAGTTTTTAAAGATTTTTAGCACTTTTTATCTATATTTATGAACCTATTTTTGACTTTATTTCTTTTTAACTCTTATTGCAAAATAAGACATGAAATCTATTTATACATTTTAATCTTGTTGCAGAAGAAGACGTTAATCAACATCCATTCATTTTTGCTTGTGTTTTTAACGCTGGGTTCCACTCGCGTTTTCACTCTTCATAAACTTCTTCACCTTCAACGCATACACTCTTCTGCGAAAGGATGCTGTTCACTCCGTCCGTTCCCATGTTTCCTCTGAGGAGGAACACATCCGTTTGCTAATCATCACTACTTTTTTTTTATTTTTTTGTCATTGTTGACAAAAAGGCGAACTGATTTTTGTAGAAATCACGCTCTGGTCGTCCCCTAAGACATGCAATCAGTCTGTAAGATGTTAGCTGCTGCAACGCAGCGCAAACTCAGAAAATCAATGCGGTTGATGATGGAAATACTAATTGTTTTGGAAGACAAGGGAAAAGACCTGATAGTGAATCATTCATGTCTCGATTTGAACCACAGGTTATGGGTTGAATTCCCAGTTGGGGTCCTTCTCTTTCCTGAGAACTGGAACTGAGAAACACTGAAAGATCAGTTTTGGGTTTTTTTGCCTCCATCTTGAGAATTTATCTAATTTTTGCATCTGAGTCGACATCCTGGTAACCGACGTCCATCTCACTCTCGTTCTTTGTTTTCAACCTTACTTCTGCTCTGTTTTTTGCTGCTTTGACCTCAGTCCTCCTGTTCCTCCTCCTGAACATCCTGCCCACAGGTTTGCGGGCAGAACGGTGACCAGCGGCAGCCTGGTGCTGGTCACTGTGACGACCAGAGAGGAGGGCGCCGCCCAGCTGACGATCAACTGTGAGAAAATGGTGATCGGCACCATGCTGGTTAAGGACATCCTGCTGGCCCTGACGCAGTGACGACAAGCGGACGCCCGGCTCCACTTGTGCCCCCCTCACTCCAGCCACCCCGCGGATTTTGTTTAGGACTGCGTTCTCCAACAAGCCACGTTGACAGGAAGCTTCCAGAGTGTGAAAAGATAATGAGCCATGCATCTGAAGAGTGACAGAGAAGACATCGAATTGTAGCATAATCATCTTTTAGCTGCTCACTAAACCACTTACTGGTTTCCAGTTTAAGTATGGAAGCAAAATGGACGTAAATGTTTGGAGGTTCTCTGCTCATTGTCCACATTAAAAGTTTTGTTTCAGGTGAAATTAAAAAACACAAAATGCTACCAAACCGAAGATTTTTGTGGTGTGACCAGATAAACCGGGCATCCAGAGACAAGTAGAAACTGAATTTAGAGGCCCAGCTCGCATGGGTCCGGTTCTGATTTCTGTTCTACAACAGTGAAGCAGTTTTCATGTTGCTTTTTCATCCATTCACTCTTCAGTCCTGACTTTGTTTCCGTTAATCCTCGGTTTTTAAGCTGGTGAAGTTAGTGACCGAGAGGAAAAGCTAAAGCTGTTCGATCTTTAACATGGGACCGCTTTAGCCGTGCTCTGGAAATTGATTTGAATTTCTTCCACATTAATATCTACTGTGGCTACGCAGCTGTCACAGTTTAGCTAGATCCAAAAACGCACTAGAACTAAATTACTTTTATCTGTTTGAAGAAAAAAAACAAACCCTGTCATGCCAGTATGAAATCAGAACACTGGTCAATTATAACTAGATAGACATACAAGCATTGTCGTGGTGTCAAAGTGGATTTGTAAAACTCATTAATCGACTTAACCGCTAAGTCGGGATATTTAAAGGAAATCTCAAATTTGTTGCTTACCTAAAAATACTGCAATCAATTCATGTCAAGGTAGCATTTTGTTCA
The DNA here is from genome assembly GCF_027474105.1 of Poeciliopsis prolifica. Lineage (NCBI taxonomy): Eukaryota > Metazoa > Chordata > Actinopteri > Cyprinodontiformes > Poeciliidae > Poeciliopsis > Poeciliopsis prolifica. The sequence continues at coordinate 21,899,155 of NW_026562376.1, forward strand.
AAACTGTTTGGGTTTAAGGAAAACATTTTGAAATTTGCATTTAAAAGTCATTTGCAAGGACCTTTTTTTGTTTGTTTGTCTAAATCACATTCAAGTCAGAGGTTCATGCGGCTTATTTTTGTGAAACTTGAGAGCTCCATGGAAAATGTTCATTTGTCTTTTTTGCCCTCGGAGACAAAGTCAGGAGCAGAGGCAGCACATCATGTCAGATGCAGCCAGTCGTGGAGAGAGTACATGTTCGCAAACCTTTTGTTTCGGTTGCCATTAATCCTAAAACCATCCGATGATCGCGTCAGAGTCACAACGAGGAATGTAGAGGTAATGAAATATCCCCCAACCAAAAGGAGGCGGTTTTCGCAGAAAACAGCAAATTCACACCTGGTCGTTCCTTTCATCTCCAATGGCTTTCACATAGACAAAGTATGGTTTATCATGCCCTGTGTGTGGTTGTGAATTGTAATCTTGAGGTATTGCAAGTTTATTTATTGTACAAATAAAAAGATTAAAGCTTACCCGTCTTCTCTCTTGTATCGTGTTTTATACCGTAGCCCGGAAACTTGTTTTCAAGTTTTTGTGTAAAAGGAAAAAGAAAAGGTAAATTCAGCAGCAGGAGCCTCTGGGCACAACTAGACATTAAACCTATACGCATATTTTGTTTTCAGACTGGCTGGGGGGTGAGGGTGGGCAAAATCCTATTTATAGTTTTCCAGAGACTAGAAACAAAAACACGCACAAATTGGAAGCGTTTTTTTTTTTTTTTTTTTGTACTGTTGTAAGCATTAAACAATCAACCATATAAGCGGAGACACATTGTTGATGTTGTCATTATAAAATAACTTGCAATTAAGTTTTGGCAAAGATCAATATGATGTTCACAGGTATTGGAGCGCTGTTGTTGTTAGGAACTAAAATAGTTACTTTTAATGCAACTTAGTCTCTAAATCAAGTAGTCAGTAATCTAACTAAGTTACTTTTTCAAGAGTAATCAGTAATCCGATTAGTTACTTTTCCAAAGTAACTTTGCCATCACTGATAGTGAAACACTTTAGCGCAACTCTTTAGTTCATTCATTCGTCCCGCTTCCCGTTGCTGCTCCGGTTTAAAGGGAAACACTGTTTATGATACAGGGACATAAATCGTGTGAATTCAGACAAAGTCGCTCGTTTGATTCACACGTCAGGAGGGAGACACAGAGACCTCGCCGCTCTCTTCGCTCTCCGAGCCGCTGGCCGAGTCCGACTCTGGAAAGGAACAGAAGATGTTTGCTCTGAGGGAAAGTATTTTATCAAAACATTTTTGCAGATGTGGAACACAGATTTCTTCTGTTATTTTGTTTGACTTATTGCTCCAAGCACATATTTAGGGACAAGTCGTCCATAATTACGATCAGTCACTTTGTGTCTCTAACATTTAGTCGGATTGAACGAGCTGAAGTCGAGCTGCTTAAACGTTTTTAGTGACATCAGAACAATTTGTAGAAGCAACTGAAGCCTTTAGTTTGCTTTCAGTCCAGGAGAGAGACGTCTTGCGTCAACTCATCAGCTCAAACCAACCAGATGTTTTATGTTGTTATCCGTTTATCTTCATATGCAAAACTTTGATAATCAGTTTGGTTATGTTTTCAGAGAAGCACTACAAATGTATTGGTTTCTCTTAACAAATGAATAAAATATTTGATTAAATCCATCTTTAAAAAAAAAAGAGGTGCTCACTTCATTAATGTTAAGTTATGTAAAAAAAAGTCAATACTTCAGTTACGATGTCAAAAAAGCCGCGTCTCGGTGAAGTGTTTATGTTTCCTGAACTTTATTGTCATTTTGAAGACATCACTAAATAAGAGTTTGACATTTCCTCCCGTTATTGTGGCAAAGCAATAATAGAAAATGATTTCTGTTAGAGAGGTTTGGTCTGATTTAACTTCAGACAGGGAAGGAAAAAAAAGGTGCAGGTGTATTTTTATTCTGCGTCTGTAAACTTCTGTCTTGAACAGCGAAGGCATCAACAGCTCGTTTTACATTGTTTTGTAACCTCTGACCTGTCTGTGCTCCCTGCACAGACTTTAGCTCAGCAATGTCCTCGACTCACAGCAGATCCCAAACGTCCGTTTTGATAAAAGGCGTCACGACGCCACGCTGAGGTTAAAGGTTACCGCTGTCAGCAGACTCGGTCGGGCCGGACTCGCCCTCTGAGTCGGAGTAGAACGGCTTCTCAACTTTCTTCTCCTTCCTCTTCTCCCGGCTGCTGCATTTGGTCCATTCGGGCACCTGGCGGACAGAAACGGAGCCCGGTGAGTTTTTATTTCAGCCACAGTGGACGGAACAAAAAATAAATAAATGATAATAATAATAAAAGAAATAACCCTCAGCAAAAAAAAGCACAGACGTGGCAGAGGAGCATGGCCATGAATGCCTCTGCCTGGGCGTGATGCAGCCAAATGAAGCCATCCATCGCTGCTGCTGATCTGCTTTTACACAGTGGGGCCCCCGAGGGAGGGGCCTGGGGGGCCATGGCCCCCTTTTGAAAAATGCTGGCCCCCTCCCTCTAGAGAATCATGTTCAGCTTGTAAAAAGGTACATAGAGTCGTCTTTTTTCAACAAGACAGCAAATAAATTAATCAAATTAATAGGTTGGTCTGGCCACCACTGTGCAAATTTCTGAGGCTGCTGCTGCTTTTACTACGACTGAGTATTATGGCCATAGTTAGAAAAATTAAAAATATAAGCATGAGAATAAAGTCATAATAAAACGACGATGAAATAGTTCTGAAAAATATAATGAGAATAAAGTCACAGCAGATCTATTCTCGTAATACTATGACGTTATTCTCGTAGTATTATAGCTTCATTCTCGTACTTTTATATATTTCATTTTCCTAGCGTGGCCTTAGGAAAATGATACCTGTACAAAGTAGTTAGCTTGGACGTATTTTACGTCTTCCTGCGAGAAAAAAAAAAAAGAAAGAAAGAAATGAATTCAATCCGGATGCTTCTTTATGCCAAATGAGACGAGCACCAGGTGATGCCTTCATGACCAAGTTGCATAAATGGCTTTCTTTCAATACAGGGAGCGTTTTCATTATCAGAAGTGATGTCTTTCAGGACTTACCCTCCTACCCTTTCTGTTTTTCTTCCCAGAGAAAGCAATCTGCTCTCTCCCTGTCCGCGCTCATTGACCGGAGATCTTCGGTAATGACCGCGGACATCTCCTGGTTTCAAAATCACTCCTTCTAACGCGTCTCGACATGCCTGACGAGCCGGGGTTCTGTTCATCTGTGCTACCCGTAAATCCGTCCTACCTCGTGGTCATGCGAAATCTGCTTACTCAGCAGATTTCCTTGACATACGTCCCACCTGTGGGAAGTTTTGTTTCATGAGTTTTTGTTTCGTCGAAGACGACAGTCAGCTTTATTTCATTAATTTCACACCTGGCTTTCATTGAGCTGCTGTTTTGCTTCATGTTTCCACTTCACATGACAGGCAGCTTAGAAATGGCTTTAGTTACTACTGTAAACAAGTCATGGTTTGGCGGTTAATCAGGACAAAATACGTTGTTTGTGGGCTATTTTGTCCCTATATTTTAAAAATATTTTAGTTTAATTACACTCTTTTTTTATTATCAAACTTCGCTAAGTAGATGTCAGCAATACTCTGTGGGATTCAAGCTGTGTGATAGCCAAGTAATGTTAGTGTATATTGATCATCTCCGACCTTTCATCGACACAATGACCTGCGCAATTCAGTGGACACACTGTGGCTTCGTTGGACAGTCTGTCATACGATGAATCGGTGATCTGAGTCGGTCTGTGTTTAATTCAATTCCAGCAAAAACGTGTTTTCCTCGTCTGATACTGTTTTATGTTTAACAACACCTTTGTATTGGAGATATGTTTTTAAAGGTAAGGATATTCAGTTAGAAACAGAAATTGCTTTAAAGGTGAAGTTACTCTTAAAGTGTGGCTGCCTGAATCATGCTGTAGCCTGAACCTCTGCAGTAAACATGTAGTAAACGTGTCCTCCTCTCCATATGACCCCTCATAGAGAAGCCTTTTCAGACAGTGGGTAAGTTGGCTTTGACAGGTTTGTTGTTCCCAGCTGTCTGTGTGTCCGCCTGCTTTACAGCAAACCTCTGAACTCCCACTTCCCCACCATCGGCCCCCCCTCCCTGAGACGTGACCCCTGACCCCTTCCTGCCTTGGTAGTCGCACCGCAGCTGCATCTCCAGGTCTGGAGCTGCTGACCTGCTGATCACAGGAATGACTGGAAATGCTCATCCACTGATCATGATTCAGTTCTGTTTGAGCACAAAGCGAATGACAAAAAATACTCTGAATCCACCGATCAAAGCTGTGCTGTTGTTGGTCTGAGCTGTTTCTGTGCAGAGAAACTGATTTAGTTTCGGCTCGGTTTGGCTTTTTACTTAAGTGTTTGTAGTTTACATTTGAGAAGCAGCTTGGAAATGTATTGGAAGCTGAGAGGTCTACCATCAATCCCCTTCGGTGTTCAGTGGGAAGCATCGCTGCATTCCAGTTTGTACCGTTTGTTTGTTATTCCTGGTTACTGAGCACAACTAAAATCCTAATCTGCAGCGGGATTTAAAGGTAGTCATGCAGAAACCACGTTGCTGGGCTGTAAATACAGTATGTGTGCTGCATGTAATACTGCATGTCCAAATTTGGCTGACATCTAGAACTCTTTACATATATATTTATATATTCTGGTCGTACGTTATTTCAGTGCTTTTCTTTCTCAATGGTGAGATGTTAGAAATGACTAAACCTCTCACAATAAGTAACACATCAATTGATAAGTGTTAAATCAGTCGTTGAAGAAAAGTCACTTAATATTGTTGAAAAAACGCTGTAAACATTTGATACCTGTACAAAGTAGTTAGCTTGCACTACCTGATGCTTTTACCTGTTTTCTGTCCATCTTAAGTCCAGAGCAGACTAGCTTTTTTGTTGTTGTTGCTTTTGCCACCACTAGATGATCAATATATAACAAACCTGATTGTCTTTGCTGGTGCAAAATAATATTAGGGTTACTGTGGAGAAAAACAAAACATATTTTAGAGTGTAATTTTAGAATTTTCAAAAAATCGTCAGAATTTTTCAGCCTTTTTTCAAACAGATGATGAAAAATCATTTGATGCAGTAATTTTATTTAGAAGCACACTTCCATGAATGGCCAGCAGATGGCGGTGCTCTAGGACTGGTTGCTCATCAACTCCCATAGAAAAATAATGTTTTTCCAATGGTATCATTGAAATCAGCAGTGATGTCATAACTCTATGACACCACAAAGAAATCTCTCTCTTGAATTCAGCTCACTGACAGAGTTTTGTCAGACCTGTTCCACATTTCGATTGCAGCAGATCACTCTACAAAACACGTTCGAAAGTCACTGAGACAAGCGGGATATCGATTGCAGATATCGCACGCTTTTTACAGCAAGAATACCGACATGAAGCACCAACAAATTGCATGTCAACATGAAGCTTTTCCATCTAAGCTTTCATGGGTCGACATAGTGGACCTCAACGTCCAGGTCGACTACAAAGCCGTCGTTTTTCCTTTTGAGGACGACAGCGACAGCCCCTTTGAGCCGGAAGGTGTACCATCAGAGAACCAGGGGGAATCAAGTCCTTCCGGCGACTTTGAGAATACAACATCTTCAGAAGTCGAGCAGAAAACAACTCAGTCTGCTGGCTTCCAGATCACCCCCTCAGTGGAAGTCGAGGACGAGACAAACCAACACGTCTTCGATCTCTCAAAGCAGGTGGATGATCTTAAAAAAGAGTTACAGAGCAAGATCTTTGATCTCCATGAGGAACGAGAACAAAGGATTGCCTATCAGGCTCAAGTCCAATCCCAGCAGGACGAAATTCAAAGACTGCAAAACCTGTTACAGAAAGAACGTCACCAGCAAGTCAAACAAGATCGTGACAGAAAGGTGCCGGAGACGACAGGTAGCTCAAGGGCTTCTTGCTCGACCAAAGTGACAGCTGACAAGGACCTTCTTCGACAGCTCGATTACTTCAAGTGGGAGGCTGTAAAACATGCCTCCCACAATAAAGGCCTCATTGAAGTAATGGTCGAAGAGTACAGAGTGAGGCTGAAATATGAGGAACAGCTCAAACATCACGCAGAGCAAGCTTCTAAATTTGTAGAACAAGAGGCAACAGTGAAGTCTTTGCAAGATCAGGTTGCAGACCTGAAGCTCAAGTTAAAACTTGCTATGGAAACTAACCATCCTGAAGTCTCCACCCGACCAGAGACCCCCCTGCAAACAGAGGAGTCCAGGGACAGGCAGACCTTGAACCAACCGGAGGTCTCCATCCATAGCCGGCTCAGCCTTTGCACCGACCCACATCCAGGTTGCAAAGAGAGGAGACCACGCAAACCCAGACCTCCACACAAACCTGGAGGTCCGAGGACAGACAGACGACCATGCAACCAACCTCCACCTCCACCGGTTGCATGGAGGGCCTTCGAGTTGGCATTGGCAGGAAGGGCAAGCTAATCCCGGCTCGGCCTTTGCGGCGACCCACACTAGGGTACTAACCTCGGTCACAATACAAACCCAGGTTAGGCTAAAACTCTGCATTAATTAATTGATTAATTGGTCTTTCTAAATTGTCCTAAGATGTCCTAAGACATTAGACTACTAGTCTAATGCAGCTATGTAATTGGCAGAAATATAACCTAACATTATATAAACACTGTTCAGGTAAAATCACTCAGTCAGGTTTATTCATGCATTGTGCACAATGCAGAGAGCTCATAAGACGATCAATAATCAAGCCAGTCTGGATGCAAAGCTCACAAAACTCTCCCAGGCAGAGACTAACACCTAAGTTTTATGCAAGAATAAGGAATCAAAATCCCTCGACTGAACATCCGAGGACTATTTGGGTTAAATGTACGAGATTGGATGGTTGCACGGGAACCAGGCCGACTCGCACCTTGATTTGATTCCTTATCCTTGCATGAAACTTTGTTGTTTGTCTTTGCCTGGGAGAGTTTTGTGAGCTTTGCATCCAGACTGGCTTGATTATTGATCGTCTTATGAGCTCTCTACATTGTGCACAATGCATGAATTAACCTGACTGAGTGATTTTACTTGAACAGTGCTTGGAAGTATTTTTTTCCCCCACAACAATTCCTATTAACTAAAACTTAATTTGGATCTAACCTCTAAATTACCCAAATGAAATGAGTCCATCATATTAGGACCAGGCTTTGGTCCTAATATGATGGAACTAATGAAGTGTTTCTCACTTCCCCTCCTCAGGTGGATCACCTGCCCTGCATGTTTTAGGGGGCCTGAGGAGAGGAACTGAGAAACACTGACCTAATGTGACACTGGACATATAAAGGTGCGTTCACACCAAATGCGTTTTGAGCATCAGGTGCGTCTGGTTTGCATTCAGTCTATGTGGAGACGCTTTGAGCGTCTAGCGCGGCGCAATTTGAACCGTTTGGAGCGTTTGACACATCCAGCGCATCCAACACTCCACATAGACTTTGAATATAAACCGGCCTGACGCTCAAAACGGGTTTGATGTGAATGGACCAGTAGAATGTTCGGTTCCACTGGCAACAATGACATCAGCAGTGATGACATCACTCTTTGATGCATCAAATGAATCTCTCTCCTGAGTGAAGCACACAGGCTGTTTTTACAGACCCGTTCCTGTTTCAGACTTTTAAGTTCTAAGTTGTGAATCTTCTACATGTTAAAATTATCTGAAAGCAGAATAAATCCAGTACAGATTTACATTCTCAGGTAAGAGAGACTCACCTGGTATGAAGTTCATTTTTCAGTACTGGAATTACACCCAAGTTAAATTAGTTTAATCAAAGGACGTCATGAATATGTGAGCGTGTGCTGAGTTTTATAAAATACTTTGTTCATTCAAGTTTCCCCTGCAATTATTCCTTTGGCTTGTTTGGGTTTTTTCCTTGCCGATCAGCCTCATTCTTTGTCCTCTTAGTTTTCAGACGTTTCCTCGTCTTTTACTCAGCATGTGACACAACCTGCTCACAACAACGTTCGTGTTATAACTCATGTCCCGTCTGCAAACACTCTATGGGTTTGAGACGTGCGTTTGTCTAACCACAGTTGTATCTTTTTTACTGTGCAAGAGTTTAAACTTTAGAAACTTCCTAAAAGGATTGTTAGGAAGTGCAATATTACCTCTGAAGAGGCTTCCAAATGATATTCCTACAGATATTTCTAAGTTTTTTATTGACTTTATTATGATTCTGTTACTTTGTGACATGAACGAGACTTTCAAGACGCTCACCACAAACCCACAGTAAAGAAACACGTCGGGGCGTTTTTAAAATAATGAGAGATAAAGTGGAGAAAAAGTATTGGAGGAAATTTATGTAAGAGGAAATGTATAGCTAGTTAGAAAAATTACAATACAGCTGTAAAAGAAAGAGATTTGTGTTTTTCTGCGCTACTTTAAAACAATGAAATCATCAAAGGACTCAGTTCAGACAAAACTATTTCTGTGAAATACAGAGTTTGACTGCAGCTTAACATCAAAGTGGAGATGTAGATCTATAAATTCTTCTCTACAGCATTGCACAATTTCTGAAAACGTTCTTCAGGTTTCCAATAAAAGATCGGACTGACATTGCTCATTGTTTTGGTTTTCCATCTCTGCCATCAAATCCTCTTCTGATGAGAAGTCCTATTGATACCTCAATAGTTGACAGATTTCTATGTTCCCAGTTTTAGTTTTAGACAGACTTGTCTTAATCGGTGAAATCATTTCCTCACTGATAAACAGATCTCTAGTTTAGGTCGACTCAGACCACAAACACCTGGATCTGAACAAACCTGTGAAGTGATGTCAGTAACGTGTTACTGTCGTCGGTCGGACCACTTTTTGTCAGTGACTAGTAATCTAACATGTTGCTATTTCAAATCCAGTAGTCAGACTACAGTTACTTATCGAAATCACTTCTTTTAATGCAGTTTGTTTATAACATCTTAGTTACTGTTGTTTATTTGGTTCCAGTGTTAAATGTTATTTTGAAATTAAAGTTTTTTCTTAATTTTGAGGGGGCGCACGCACATTAATGTGCATTATTATTATTATTTTAGTGAAAAATGGCCTCCAGACGACAGTGCTATTATTTCATCACCCCAATTTCTGGGACAGTTTATCGTCCAGCAGGATTTCTTGTTGTGACAGGCCTGGAAACGACTAACCGATCGGCTTTATTTTTTTCGTCCCCTGCGGTGCTGACACTCTTCCAGGTCAGCTGATGGGAATGAATGAGATCACAGAGAAGCTAACTCTAGACGCCAAGTGTCGGAACGAGCACGCCATCGTCCAGAGAGTGACCACGGCCGCCAACCTCAGCCGCGTTCCCTGCGGCTCAGACAAAGAGTGCAGGTAGGGGGATCGGCGCCTCATTGTGCAGTAAGTCGTTCAAATGAGACGCATAATCAGCTTTCAAATCTCAGGATATAGTCAATAGTAACAGCATCTTTGTCCAGACCGCAGAATATAATAACAGTAATGACAGTTTGAGTGTTGAATTAACTTTTTAATGAGGCTTCAAACTTCAAATCGCTAATAGTCGTGCTCTGTACTCTTCACAATCGAAAGCTGACATGGCTGCAGATTAGGAGGGTTGAATTTCCAAATAATTTGAAAAGAAATCTGTGGCAAATGATATTCAGTTGGCTGCATTCTCCGCTTTAGCCATTAGATGTCACTACATCCTTGAATTAGTATGTCTTCAAGCAAGCCATACTAACAGATGTGAATACACTTTAAGATTCTCCCTCTGTTTATTGCCTTTACGGCTGAGTAAGCAAAGAACCGTCTCAAGTTTTGTAAGTTGAGGAGTTAGCCCGGACCGACTCGGCTGTTCTGTTGAGTCTTTAGGACATCAATATCTATTTCAATTTTTAAAAAAGTGCAGTTGTATTGGAGAAGTTTGATTCAGAAAAAAATTAGTTCCATATTGTTATAGTGCTGTTTATTTTCATGTCCATACTTGAAATCTATAAAAGAAGCAAAACAAACAGATTATGACCATCAATACATGTTCTTAACAAACAATCTGGACCAATAACAACAACAAAGTTCAAGTAAAGTATGTTTTTAGAGAGCTAATAGACCAGCACCCCAACCCAATTTAAAAGAGCTCAGTGGTAGCTAATCTGTAATTAGCCACAGCAGCAGCTGTGATAAAAAAATGAAAGGAAATGATAGGAATTGTTACTACAGTGGTGACTGGTGTGCATTAACAGTTTTATGCTAACAACTGTTGCTACAATGCTGTCTGCTTGCTAGCTCAGCTGTTTCTGTTGAGCTGATGGTACAAGAAAGGTCACTTCCAATACACCTGATAATAGTAGAAAACCAACAATACAGAAATACAAAGAAAATTGGGCCTGATCAGAAGATTCTAAATAAAATAAAATGTTTAATCCGTCACTCAAAGCAATCACTGGAGGCATGTTTCACAGTTTTTAAAGATTTTTAGCACTTTTTATCTATATTTATGAACCTATTTTTGACTTTATTTCTTTTTAACTCTTATTGCAAAATAAGACATGAAATCTATTTATACATTTTAATCTTGTTGCAGAAGAAGACGTTAAATCAACATCCATTCATTTTTTGCTTGTGTTTTTAACGCTGGGTTCCACTCGCGTTTTCACTCTTCATAAACTTCTTCACCTTCAACGCATACACTCTTCTGCGAAAGGATGCTGTTCACTCCGTCCGTTCCCATGTTTCCTCTGAGGAGGAACACATCCGTTTGCTAATCATCACTACTTTTTTTTATTTTTTTTGTCATTGTTGACAAAAAGGCGAACTGATTTTTGTAGAAATCACGCTCTGGTCGTCCCCTAAGACATGCAATCAGTCTGTAAGATGTTAGCTGCTGCAACGCAGCGCAAACTCAGAAAATCAATGCGGTTGATGATGGAAATACTAATTGTTTTGGAAGACAAGGGAAAAGACCTGATAGTGAATCATTCATGTCTCGATTTGAACCACAGGGTTATGGGTTGAATTCCCAGTTGGGGTCCTTCTCTTTCCTGAGAACTGGAAATGAGAAACACTGAAAGATCAGTTTTGGGGTTTTTTGCCTCCATCTTGAGAATTTATCTAATTTTTGCATCTGAGTCGACATCCTGGTAACCGATGTCCATCTCACTCTCGTTCTTTGTTTTCAACCTTACTTCTGCTCTCTTTTTTGCTGCTTTGACCTCAGTCCTCCTGTTCCTCCTCCTGAACATCCTGCCCACAGGTTTGCGGGCAGAACGGTGACCAGCGGCAGCCTGGTGCTGGTCACTGTGACGACCAGAGAGGAGGGCGCCGCCCAGCTGACGATCAACTGTGAGAAAATGGTGATCGGCACCATGCTGGTTAAGGACATCCTGCTGGCCCTGACGCAGTGACGACAAGCGGACGCCCGGCTCCACTTGTGCCCCCCTCACTCCAGCCACCCCGCGGATTTTGTTTAGGACTGCGTTCTCCAACAAGCCACGTTGGACAGGAAGCTTCCAGAGTGTGAAAAGATAATGAGCCATGCATCTGAAGAGTGACAGAGAAGACATCGAATTGTAGCATAATCATCTTTTAGCTGCTCACTAAACCACTTACTGGTTTCCAGTTTAAGTATGGAAGCAAAATGGACGTAAATGTTTGGAGGTTCTCTGCTCATTGTCCACATTAAAAGTTTTGTTTCAGGTGAAATTAAAAAACACAAAATGCTACCAAAACCGAAGATTTTTGTGGTGTGACCAGATAAACCGGGCATCCAGAGACAAGTAGAAACTGAATTTAGAGGCCCAGCTCGCATGGGTCCGGTTCTGATTTCTGTTCTACAACAGTGAAGCAGTTTTCATGTTGCTTTTTCATCCATTCACTCTTCAGTCCTGACTTTGTTTCCGTTAATCCTCGGTTTTAAGCTGGTGAAGTTAGTGACCGAGAGGAAAAGCTAAAGCTGTTCGATCTTTAACATGGGACCGCTTTAGCCGTGCTCTGGAAATTGATTTGAATTTCTTCCACATTAATATCTACTGTGGCTACGCAGCTGTCACAGTTTAGCTAGATCCAAAAACGCACTAGAACTAAATTACTTTTATCTGTTTGAAGAAAAAAAACAAACCCTGTCATGCCAGTATGAAATCAGAACACTGGTCAATTATAACTAGATAGACATACAAGCATTGTCGTGGTGTCAAAGTGGATTTGTAAAACTCATTAATCGACTTAACCGCTAAGTCGGGATATTTAAAGGAAATCTCAAATTTGTTGCTTACCTAAAAATACTGCAATCAATTCATGTCAAGGTAGCATTTTGTTCAAAACTGTTTGGGTTTAAGGAAAACATTTTGAAATTTGCATTTAAAAGTCATTTGCAAGGACCTTTTTTTTGTTTGTTTGTCTAAATCACATTCAAGTCAGAGGCTCATGCGGCTTATTTTTGTGAAACTTGAGAGGTCCATGAAAAATATTCATTTGTCTTTTTTGCCCTCGGAGACAAAGTCAGGAGCAGAGGCAGCACATCATGTCAGATGCAGCCAGTCGTGGAGAGAGTACATGTTCGCAAACCTTTTGTTTCGGTTGCCATTAATCCTAAAACCATCCGATGATCGCGTCAGAGTCACAACGAGGAATGTAGAGGTAATGAAATATCCCCCAACCAAAAGGAGGCGGTTTTCGCAGAAAACAGCAAATTCACACCTGGTCGTTCCTTTCATCTCCAATGGCTTTCACATAGACAAAGTATGGTTTATCATGCCCTGTGTGTGGTTGTGAATTGTAATCTTGAGGTATTGCAAGTTTATTTATTGTACAAATAAAAAGATTAAAGCTTACCCGTCTTCTCTCTTGTATCGTGTTTTATACCGTAGCCCGGAAACTTGTTTTCAAGTTTTTGTGTAAAAGGAAAAAGAAAAGGTAAATTCAGCAGCAGGAGCCTCTGGGCACAACTAGACATTAAACCTATACGCATATTTTGTTTTCAGACTGGCTGGGGGGTGAGGGTGGGCAAAATCCTATTTATAGTTTTCCAGAGACTAGAAACAAAACACGCAGAAATTGGAAGCGTTTTTTTTTTTTTTTTTTTGTACTGTTGTAAGCATTAAACAATCAACCATATAAGCGGAGACACATTGTTGATGTTGTCATTATAAAATAACTTGCAATTAAGTTTTGGCAAAGATCAATATGATGTTCACAGGTATTGGAGCGCTGTTGTTGTTAGGAACTAAAATAGTTACTTTTAATGCAACTTAGTCTCTAAATCAAGTAGTCAGTAATCTAACTAAGTTACTTTTTCAAGAGTAATCAGTAATCCGATTAGTTACTTTTCCAAAGTAACTTTGCCATCACTGATAGTGAAACACTTTAGCGCAACTCTTTAGTTCATTCATTCGTCCCGCTTCCCGTTGCTGCTCCGGTTTAAAGGAAACGCTGTTTATGATACAGGGACATAAATCGTGTGAATTCAGACAAAGTCGCTCGTTTGATCCACACGTCAGGAGGGAGACACAGAGACCTCGCCGCTCTCTTCGCTCTCCGAGCCGCTGGCCGAGTCCGACTCTGGAAAGGAACAGAAGATGTTTGCTCTGAGGGAAAGTATTTATCAAAACATTTTTGCAGATGTGGAACACAGATTTCTTCTGTTATTTTGTTTGACTTATTGCTCCAAGCACATATTTAGGGACAAGTCGTCCATAATTACGATCAGTCACTTTGTGTCTCTAACATTTAGTCGGATTGAACGAGCTGAAGTCGAGCTGCTTAAACGTTTTTAGTGACATCAGAACAATTTGTAGAAGCAACTGAAGCCTTTAGTTTGCTTTCAGTCCAGGAGAGAGACGTCTTGCGTCAACTCATCAGCTCAAACCAACCAGATGTTTTATGTTGTTATCCGTTTATCTTCATATGCAAAACTTTGATAATCAGTTTGGTTATGTTTTCAGAGAAGCACTACAAATGTATTGGTTTCTCTTAATAAATAAATAAAATATTTGATTAAATCCATCTTTAAAAAAAAAAGAGGTGCTCACTTCATTAATGTTAAGTTATGTAAAAAAAGTCAATACTTCAGTTACGATGTCAAAAAAGCCGCGTCTCGGTGAAGTGTTTATGTTTCCTGAACTTTATTGTCATTTTGAAGACATCACTAAATAAGAGTTTGACATTTCCTCCCGTTATTGTGGCAAAGCAATAATAGAAAATGATTTCTGTTTAGAGAGGTTTGGTCTGATTTAACTTCAGACAGGGAAGGAAAATAAGGTGCAGGTGTATTTTTATTCTGCATCTGTAAACTTCTGTCTTGAACAGCGAAGGCATCAACAGCTCGTTTTACATTGTTTTGTAACCTCTGACCTGTCTGTGCTCCCTGCACAGACTTTAGCTCAGCAATGTCCTCGACTCACAGCAGATCCACCAACGTCCGTTTTGATAAAAGGCGTCACGACGCCACGCTGAGGTTAAAGGTTACCGCTGTCAGCAGACTCGGTCGGGCCGGACTCGCCCTCTGAGTCGGAGTAGAACGGCTTCTCAACTTTCTTCTCCTTCCTCTTCTCCCGGCTGCTGCATTTGGTCCATTCGGGCACCTGGCGGACAGAAACGGAGCCCGGTGAGTTTTTATTTCAGCCACAGTGGACGGGAACAAAAAATAAATAAATAATAATAATAATAAAAGAAATAACCCTCAGCAAAGAAAAAGCACAGACGTGGGCAGAGGAGCATGGCCATGAATGCCTCTGCCTGGGCGTGATGCAGCCAAATGAAGCCATCCATCGCTGCTGCTGATCTGCTTTTACACAGTGGGGCCCCCGAGGGAGGGGCCTGGGGGGCCATGGCCCCCTTTTGAAAAATGCTGGCCCCCTCCCTCTAGAGAATCATGTTCAGCTTGTAAAAAGGTACATAGAGTCATCTTTTTTCAAAAAGACAGCAAATAAATTAATCAAATTAATAGGTTGGTCTGGCCACCTGTGCAAATTTCTGAGGCTGCTGCTGCTTTTACTACGACTGAGTATTATGGCCATAGTTAGAAAAATTTAAAATATAAGCATGAGAATAAAGTCATAATAAAACGACGATGAAATAGTTCTGAAAAATATAATGAGAATAAAGTCACAGCAGATCTATTCTCGTAATACTATGACGTTATTCTCGTAGTATTATAGCTTCATTCTCGTACTTTTATATATTTCATTTTCCTAGCGTGGCCTTAATACGCCGACGTATTTTACGTCTTCCTGCGAAAAAAAAAAAAAAAAAAAGAAAGAAAAATGAATTCAGTCCGGATGCTTCTTTATGCCAAATGAGACGAGCACCAGGTGATGCCTTCATGACCAAGTTGCATAAATGGCTTTCTTTCAATACAGGGAGCGTTTCATTATCAGAAGTGATGTCTTTCAGGACTTACCCTCCTACCCTTTCTGTTTTTCTTCCCAGAGAAAGCAATCTGCTCTCTCCCTGTCCGCGCTCATTGACCGGAGATCTTCGGTAATGACCGCGGACATCTCCTGGTTTCAAAATCACTCCTTCTAACGCGTCTCGACATGCCTGACGAGCCGGGGTTCTGTTCATCTGTGCTACCCGTAAATCCGTCCTACCTCGTGGTCATGCGAAATCTGCTTACTCAGCAGATTTCCTTGACTCCACGTCCCACCTGTGGAAGTTTTGTTTCATGAGTTTTGTTTCGTCGAAGACGACAGTCAGCTTTATTTCATTAATTTCACACCTGGCTTTCATTGAGCTGCTGTTTTGCTTCATGTTTCCACTTCACATGACAGGCAGCTTAGAAATGGCTTTAGTTACTACTGTAAACAAGTCATGGTTTGGCGGTTAATCAGGACAAAATACGTTGTTTTGTGGGCTATTTTGTCCCTATATTTTAAAAATATTTTAGTTTAATTACACTCTTTTTTTATTATCAAACTTCGCTAAGTAGATGTCAGCGATACTCTGTGGGATTCAAGCTGTGTGATAGCCAAGTAATGTTAGTGTATATTGATCATCTCCGACCTTTTCATCGACACAATGACCTGCGCAGTTCAGTGGACACACTGTGGCTGCGTTGGACAGTCTGTCATACGATGAATCGGTGATCTGAGTCGGTCTGTGTTTAATTCAATTCCAGCAAAAACGTGTTTCCCTCGTCTGATACTGTTTTATGTTTAACAACACCTTTGTATTGGAGATATGTTTTTAACAGGTAAGGATATTCAGTTAGAAACAGAAATTGCTTTAAAGGTGAAGTTACTCTTAAAGTGTGGCTGCCTGAATTATGCTGTAGCCTGAACCTCTGCAGTAAACATGTAGTAAACGTGTCCTCCTCTCCATATGACCCCTCATAGAGAAGCCTTTTCAGACAGTGGGTAAGTTGGCTTTGACAGGTTTGTTGTTCCCAGCTGTCTGTGTGTCCGCCTGCTTTACAACAAACCTCTGAACTCCCACTTCCCCACCATCGTCCCCCCTTCCCTGACCCCTGACCCCTTCCTGCCTTGGTAGTCGCACCGCAGCTGCATCTCCAGGTCTGGAGCTGCTGACCTGCTGATCACAGGAATGACTGGAAATGCTCATCCACTGATCATGATTCAGTTCTGTTTGAGCACAAAGCGAATGACAAAAAATACTCTGAATCCACCGATCAAAGCTGTGCTGTTGTTGGTCTGAGCTGTTTCTGTGCAGAGAAACTGCTTTAGTTTCGGCTCGGTTTGGCTTTTTACTTAAGTGTTTGTAGTTTACATTTGAGAAGCAGCTTGGAAATGTATTGGAAGCTGAGAGGTCTACCATCAATCCCCTTCGGTGTTCAGTGGGAAGCATCGCTGCATTCCAGTTTGTACCGTTTGTTTGTTATTCCTGGTTTACTGAGCACAACTAAAATCCTAATCTGCAGCGGGATTTAAAGGTAGTCATGCAGAAGCCACGTTGCTGGGCTGTAAATACAGTATGTGTGCTGCATGTAATACTGCATGTCCAAATTTGGTAGACATCTAGAACTCTTTACATATATATTTTTATATATTCTGGTCGTACGTTATTTCAGTGCTTTTCTTTCTCAATGGTGAGATGTTAGAAATGACTAAACCTCTCACAATAAGTAACACATCAATTGATAAGTGTTAAATCAGTCGTTGAAGAAAAGCTCACTTAATATTGTTGAAAAAACGCTGTAAACATTTGATACCTGTACAAAGTAGTTAGCTTGCACTACCTGATGCTTTTACCTGTTTTCTGTCCATCTTAAGTCCAGAGCAGACTAGCTTTTTTTGTTGTTGTTGCTTTTGCCACCACTAGATGATCAATATATAACAAACCTGATTGTCTTTGCTGGTGCAAAAACAATATTAGGGTTACTGTGGAGAAAAACAAAACATATTTTAGAGTTTAATTTTAGAATTTTCAAAAAATTGTCAGAATTTTTCAGCCTTTTTTCAACAGATGATAAAAAATCATTTGATGCAGTAATTTTATTTAGAAGCGCACTTCCATGAGTGGCCAGCAGATGGCGGTGCTCTAGGACTGGTTGCTCATCAACTCCCATAGAAAAAGAATGTTTTTCCAATGGTATCATTGAAATCAGCAGTGATGTCATAACTCTATGACACCACAAAGGAATCTCTCTCTTGAATTCAGCTCACTGACAGAGTTTTGTCAGACCTGTTCCACATTTCGATTGCAGCAGATCACTCTACAAAACACGTTCGAAAGTCACTGAGACAAGCGGGATATCGATTGCAGATATCGCACGCCTTTTACAGCAAGAATACCGACATGAAGCACAACAAATTGCATGTCAACATGAAGCTTTTCCATCTAAGCTTTCATGGGTCGACATAGTGGACCTCAACGTCCAGGTCGACTACGACGCCGTCGTTTTTCCTTTTGAGGACGACAGCGACAGCCCCTTTGAGCCGGAAGGTGTACCATCAGAGAACCAGGGGAATCAAGTCCTTCCGGCGACTTTGAGAATCATCATCTTCAGAAGTCGAGCAGAAAACAACTCGGTCTGCTGGCTTCCAGATCACCCCCTCAGTGGAAGTCGAGGACGAGACAAACCAACACGTCTTCGACCTCACAAAGCAGGTGGATGATCTAAAAAAGAGTTACAGAGCAAGATCTTTGATCTCCATGAGGAACGAGAACAAAGGATTGCCTATCAGGCTCAAGTCCAATCCCAGCAGGACGAAATTCAAAGACTGCAAAACCTGTTACAGAAAGAACGTCACCAGCAAGTCAAACAAGATCGTGACAGAAAGGTGCCGAGACGACAGGTAGCTCAAGGGCTTCTTGCTCGACCAAAGTGACAGCTGACAAGGACCTTCTTCGACAGCTCGATTACTTCAAGTGGGAGGCTGTAAAACATGCCTCCCACAATAAAGGCCTCATTGAAGTAATGGTCGAAGAGTACAGAGTGAGGCTGAAATATGAGGAACAGCTCAAACATCACGCAGAGCAAGCTTCTAAATTTGTAGAACAAGAGGCAACAGTGAAGTCTTTGCAAGATCAGTTGCAGACCTGAAGCTCAAGTTAAAACTTGCTATGGAAACTAACCATCCTGAAGTCTCCACCCGACCAGAGGCCCCCCTGCAAACAGAGGAGTCCAGGGACAGGCAGACCTTGAACCAACCGGAGGTCTCCATCCATAGCCCGGTTCAGCCTTTGCACCGACCCACATCCAGGTTGCAAAGAGAGGAGACCACGCAAACCCAGACCTCCACACAAACCTGGAGGTCCGAGGACAGACAGACGACCATGCAACCAACCTCCACCGGTTGCATGGAGGGCCTTCGAGTTGGCATTGGCAGGAAGGGCAAGCTAATCCCGGCTCGGCCTTTGCGGCGACCCACACTAGGGTACTAACCTCGGTCACCATCCAAACCCAGGTTTGGCTAAAACTCTGCATTAATTGATTGATTAATTGGTCTCTCTAAATTGTCGTAAGATGTCCTAAGACATCTTGCAGCTATGCAATTGGCAGAAATATAACCTAACATTATATAAGCACTGTTCAGGTAAAATCACTCAGGTTTATTCATGCATTGTGCACAATGCAGAGAGCTCATAAGACGATCAATAATCAAGCCAGTCTGGATGCAAAGCTCACAAAACTCCCCAGGCAGAGACTAACACCTAAGTTTTATGCAAGAATAAGGAATCAAAATCCCTCGACTGAACATCCGAGGACTATTTGGGTTAAATGTACGAGATTGGATGGTTGCACGGGAACCAGGCCGACTCGCACCTTGATTTGATTCCTTATCCTTGCATGAAACTTAGGTGTTTGTCTTTGCCTGGGAGAGTTTTGTGAGCTTTGCATCCAGACTGGCTTGATTATTGATCGTCTTATGAGCTCTCTGCATTGTGCACAATGCATGAATTAACCTGACTGAGTGATTTTACTTGAACAGTGCTTGGAAGTAATTTTTTTCCCCCACAACAATTCCTATTAACTAAAACTTAATTTGGATCTAACCTCTAAACGTTACCCAAATGAATGAGTCCATCATATTAGGACCAGGCTTTGGTCCTAATATGATGGAACTAATGAAGTGTTTCTCACTTCCCCTCCTCAGGTGGATCACCTGCCCTGCATGTTTTAGGGGGCCTGAGAGAGGAACTGAGAAACACTGACCTAATGTGACACTGGACATATAAAGGTGCGTTCACACCAAATGCGTTTTGAGCATCAGGTGCGTCTGGTTTGCATTCAGTCTATGTGGAGGCGCTTTGAGCGACTAGCGCGGCGCAATTTGAACCGTTTGGAGCGTTTGACACGTCCAGCGCATCCAACACTCCACATAGACTTTGAATATAAACCGGCCTGACGCTCAAAACGGGTTTGATGTGAATGGACCAGTAGAATGTTCGGTTCCACTGGTAACAATGACATCAGCAGTGATGACATCACTCTTTGATGCAGTAAATGAATCTGTCTCCTGAGTGAAGCACACAGGCTGTTTTTACAGACCCGTTCCTGTTTCAGACTTTTAAGTTCTAAGTTGTGAATCTTCTACATGTTAAAATTATCTGAAAGCAGAATAAATCCAGTACAGATTCACATTCTCAGGTAAGAGAGACTCACCTGGTATGAAGTTCATTTTTCAGTACTGGAATTACACCCAAGTTAAATTAGTTTAATCAAAGGACGTCATGAATATGTGAGCGTGTGCTGAGTTCTATAAAATACTTTGTTCATTCAAGTTTCCCCTGCAATTATTCCTTTGGCTTGTTTGGGTTTTTTCCTTGCCGATCAGCCTCATTCTTTTTCCTCTTAGTTTTCAGACGTTTCCTCGTCTTTTACTCAGCATGTGACACAACCTGATAACAACAACGTTCGTGTTATAACTCATGTCCCGTCTGCAAACACTCTATGGTTTGAGACGTGCGTTTGTCTAACCACAGTTGTATCTTTTTTACTGTGCAAGAGTTTAAACTTAGAACTTCCTAAAAGGATTGTTTGGAAGTGCAATATTACCTCTGAAGAGGCTTCCAAATGATATTCCTACAGATATTTTAAGTTTTTTATTGACTTTATTATGATTCTGTTACTTTGTGACATGAACGAGACTTTCAATGCTCACCACAAACCCACAGTAAAGAAACACGTCGGGGAATTAAAAAAAAAGAGAGAGATAAAGTGGAGAAAAGGTATTGGCCGTTCCTTTCATCTCCAATGGCTTTCACATAGACAAAGTATGGTTTATCATGCCCTGTGTGTGGTTGTGAATTGTAATCTTGAGGTATTGCAAGTTTATTTATTGTACAAATAAAAAGATTAAAGCTTACCTGTCTTCTCTCTTGTATCGTGTTTTATACCGTAGCCCGGAAACTTGTTTACAAGTTTTTGTGTAAAAGGAAAAAGAAAAGGTAAATTCAGCAGCAGGAGCCTCTGGGCACAACTAGACATTAAACCTATACGCATATTTTGTTTTCAGACTGGCTGGGGGTGAGGGTGGGCAAAATCCTATTTATAGTTTTCCAGAGACTAGAAACAAAAACACGCACAATTGGAAGCGTTTTTTTTTTTTTTTTTTTTTGTACTGTTGTAAGCATTAAACAATCAACCATATAAGCGGAGACACATTGTTGATGTTGTCATTATAAAATAACTTGCAATTAATTTTGGCAAAGATCAATATGATGTTCACAGGTATTGGAGCGTTTGTTGTTAGGAACTAAAATAGTTACTTTTAATGCAACTTAGTCTCTAAATCAAGTAGTCAGTAATCTAACTAAGTTACTTTTTCAAGAGTAATCAGTAATCTGATTAGTTACTTTTCCAAAGTAACTTTGCCATCACTGGCAATGAAACACTTTAGCGCAACTCTTTAGTTTAGTTCATTCATTCGTCCCGCTTCCCGTTGCTGCTCCGGTTTAAAGGAAACGCTGTTTATGATACAGGGACATAAATCGTGTGAATTCAGACAAAGTCGCTCATTTGATCCACACGTTAGGAGGGAGGCGAGTTGGTTTCCACGCCAGCCGTTTCCTACTTCAGCAAATGCTGCCACATGAGCCCAAGACGCGCGTTACCTTCTCAGACAAATTACATCTCGGTGGAGTCGAAGCCATGAATAAAAAACGCAACTTTGGAAAACCATTTCAGTCCCTCACTTCCGACGTCTGTCATGGCGCCTAAAACCGTTGAGTCATGTGGCTGCAAAGGGTCAGCAGTGGGGAAAATAAACAAAGGTATTTTCCCCACAGTTGTTGATGAGCGCTGCCGCCATATTGGATCTCGAAGTCAGCGTTTGGAAAATTTCCAGACTTTCGGAGTAAACTTGATGGAGAAACAGGAGATGTTTCACTTAAAAACAACAACAAAAAAGCATCTGTCCCAAACTTTCAGTCAGTGTACCTTTATTTTTGGGATGCAGTGAGTGATTGTCATTGGAGAACATCGAAAGCTGGCAGAAACGCTGCGTCACCACGAAAACTGCTGTTGGGACCGACTTCTTCCAGCACGTCTGGCTTAATAAGTCGAACAAAATGTTCATCATTTAAGTAAGTATTTCAATCATCTCTAATCAAATTATTTACAAATCAGTTATTTTATTTCAAAAAGAGCAATTATGGAGATGAATAACGGATCTGATCTTGTATTAGCAGATCAAACAGCTTGACGTTAACTCAATGATCATTTATATTTAGTGCATTTCTGTTCATTCAACTGCATAGATATAAATATATATATATATACTGATTTATAAAAGAGCACTTTAAAAATCTAACAGCAACAAGATTGTTTTGGTTAATTCACTGAACATTAATAAGAGGCTGACATTTAGTAACAACCAGCTTATGCGACATGAAACCTTTAAGCTCCATGTTACATTTAAAGGCTTTAGTAAAACATCAGTGTCGTTTTTACGTCCTAAAAACACAAAAACGACATGTAAACTCATCACACATTCTTTACAATGTTTGAGTGACAAAAATCCCTGAATCATCTTCAAAATCTGGTGTTTGTATATAAAATTATGCACAAATTTCAGCTTCATCGAGTCACCAACTGGAGACCAGCCAGTTGGCAGCTCAAACATTGGATTTTTCCATTTCCGATCCGCTGACAGTAACCAGCGGCTCTCTCTGGCGTGGAAGTTGTTCCCATGTGAAGAAGACTAAAAGCTATTTGCAGCACCGGTAAAAATAAATTCAAATAAAGAATTTAAAAAGAAGTTGGGTTTCTTTGGCTCCTCTAGGCTGAAAGAGGGAAGAGAGCGACACCTTTAGAAGGAAACAGGAAGGTGGAGAACAGCAACATTACCGTTTCAATTAAATTATTTGAATTTCTTTCTAAGACAGGAACCCAGTTCCTCCATTATTATTATTATTATTATTATCATCGTCGTCACACTTCTGATTGAACTTTCAACCTCAATCTGTTCTGGAACAGTCTGGATTTGGAAATGTAAGGCACCACAGGGCAGAGGTCACCAAACTATTCTGGTTCACAAAATAACAACAGTAAAGACTGTCAGCTGAGTAAGCCAGCAGAAGTCTATTGATAACAAGATATCTTGTATTAATTAGCACAGGGTGATTTTCAGTGTTGTAATATATGAATATTTTATCACTAAAGTTTCTTTGGTTCTCGTTTTTCTCTCTCTCTCGCTTTGAAATAGAAGCAGACTTCAAGGTTATTCTTGTCTCTCTCCCCACCCATCTCTGGGTTCTTTGCATTTAAAATGAACTCAAAGCGATCTAGAACAAACTTTTTCATATCTACATCAGTCGGAAAGCCGTAACACTCCACATGTGAAAGGAAATCTGCCGAGCTTCACCTTCATATTGACATTAGCATCGTGGTATATTGTATTTCTCAATCTTATGTGATTTTGGGGTCCCAGCGCTGACATCGGGGAATCATTTCTGTAGGAATGCTGTTTAGCTTGCTGTGCTAACTGCGCTAATCGCTCATAGAAGACATACACTGGTGTCGCCTCTGCTTTTAGTGCACATGATGACCGGTCATGTCAGGAAAATAGATATTCAGTAGCGTTCTTATATTTTCTTATGCTAAAGTTGCAAAAAAAACAAAAAACAAATACAAAATAGGCAATCAGATTGGCTTCACTAAAACCCAAGATCAAGTATCAGCAACTGAACTCTGATTGGTGGGCCTCTACTCTCAGGAGCCCACCACATACCACATAATAGTTTCTCTTGCTTTTTGGCAAATGAGCCTGAATTTAAAAGGCACAGGGAATTGACTGAAGGCAACAGATTTGTTTGGGTCTAGAAAACTTAAAGGCTTTGTTTGAGTTTCTCAGGTGAGCTCTGTCTGCCTGGTCTGTGGGAGCAGTAGAGCCACCAGGCCTCCCGTCAGCAGCAGGGCCGACACCAGCAGGATGGGAACGGTGCAGCTGGAGTCCACCAGCTTCCCGAAGACCACGTTCCCCATGATGGCCGCCACTCGGCCCACTCCGGTGAAAAAACCCAGGGCCGAGGATCTGGGCAGGGAGCAGGTGGGAGAGGAGAAGTGTTGGATGAAACCACATGAAACAAACAATCGGTGGAGTTTGACGTTTCTGAGCCGGGTGTTACCGTAGCTGGGTCGGGTAGAGCTCGGTTCCCACCACGTCCAGAGCATTCCAGGCGATCACAGAGACCCCACTGAATATGCAGGACAGACCCAGACTCTGGGCTTTGGTCTGGACCACGTAGATGAGGAAGACGCTCAGACTGGACACAATCAGGCTGCAGGCTGAGCGGCGGACCAAACAGGGAGAAGTTAGGCTTCACCAACCCAAAATTAAGACTTTTTAAGTCCACTATGACTTAAATTTAAGACCGGAATCACGACAGAAATGTGCTAAAGAAAGGAAAGCTATTGAGGAAGAAGAGATTTCTGCTCTCAGATCAATGCTAGCAGCAGTAGATCAATGCTAGCAGCAGTAGATCAATGCTAGTAGCAGTATGTAACATAAGGATGCACAGACATCCTGTTGCTCAGATGTCAGATGCTAGAGAGCGAGGAGACTGAAGTAGGAAGCAAACAGTTTAAGAGAAAACGGTTAAAGCGGGCCGACTGGATTTTCTTAGAAAGAGGCAAACAGTCTAATAAAAGTCAAACTCACACAGCAGAGTCTTTCCGCCGGTGCTGTCCATGATGAGGATGGTGAAGATGTTGCCTGGCAGGTTGGACGCGGCAATGATGAAGCCCTCCATGTAGACTGTGAGGAAGAGGAAGAATGCGTGAGAAGATCAGAAAGGAACGAGGAGAATCCCACTTCCTGGGATATTATCTGTGATTTTTCTTTCCTTTCACAACCATCAGACTGTCTCTCAGATGAACACCTTACATAGCGGTCTGCTACTCGGCTGTAAAGCAAAACAAGCAGATTTGAACCTCCAGGAAAAGTCAAATTGCTGCTTTGAAAACCCACCTGCTGTCTTGACCGGGTAACAGCTTTGGTTGTTGAGCGCAGACGGCACAGAGACGTTGACGCAGGGAGAGCCGCCGCTGCTCTCGATTCGAGCGAAAAGCTCTGGGAACCACATCCACAGCCCATAATACCTACAACCAAACAAGACATGGTAGAAGTGAGGCGATCAAAACGGCCTGGAGTCGGCCATTGTTAATAATCACACTTTGGTGTGATCAAAGGAGCATATTTTAGCTTAGCATTAGCCATTATTTAGTTGCAGCTGCAGATTCGGTGAATCAGCAGAGAATGTTGTTCCCACGTGTGTTGTATTCACTCTGGAGATGTATAAAAACCCCCTGAAGGAAGCTCAGGACAGACCTTGGCTTCTCAAACCCTCAAACTTAAGACTTTTAAAGTTGTGCATTAAATTTAAGACCTGCATCGTGACAGAAATGTACAAATGGAAATCACATATCGGTAGCCTCAACCACCTTGAGTCACAAAACGTGTGACTTTTGCCTGACAGTAAAGTCTCTATAGAGAATATACGAGATTTAATTTTGCCATACAAAATTTAAGACTTGTAATTGGTGTATTTAAGGCCAACTTACATTCTTTAAACAAATTTAATACGTTTTAAGGCCTTAATTTTACACATGAATCTTTGTCCTGGCAGAGAAAAGACCTGAACTCACCCAAACGAGATGCAGTAGAAGATGATGAGCAGAACGATACTGCGGGCTTTGACAGAACCGCTGAACATCAGTCTAATAGGAAGCAAGCCCTGCGAGTTCGATGAATATAATAAATTTAATAACAGTAACAGATAAAGTGAACAAAATATTCTCAGGATAAATATTTTCATGTGTCACAAAATCACTGTAAAGACGGTAAATTACATTTGTTTTTAACTAATTAGTGTTTGTTCTAGTCCTTTTAGCATTACCTCTTTTAAAACACTCATGAGATGTTTTCTCTTTGCATCGCCAGATGCCGTCTCTCTGGTTTCCCCTCCTGGCTTGGAGTTTGTACGCAAAGCGAATTCCTTCAAGAAGAGAGAGAAAGTTAGCTTGCGAAGAGATAAGCCGAGCTACAAAGCTGATGCTGCGTACCGGAAAAGCATTTCCTGTTCCCTTCATGTTCAGCTCAAACATCAGCCTGAAGACACGGATCGCCTCTTCTCCCCGACCCGCCTGTGAAAACAGAACCCAGCCATGAGAGTCAAAGGCCTCTTCTGAAGAAGAAGCGTCGGCGAAACGTTCGTCTGCCCTCCCGGTTACCTCCATGAGGAACTTTGGGCTCTCAGGCATGAGCAGCTTGAAGAGGATGGCGGAGGAGGTGCTGGGAACTGAGCACAGCACCACGAACAGCCTCCAGCTCTGGAAGTCCAACGTTCCCAGAGAGAAACGGGCCCAGGTTCTGGGAATCACTAGCCAGGCCAGACCTACAAAAAAAAAAAAGAACAGACCTCACTTTCATTCCACTATATGTCCAGTTTAGTGCTTTTTTTAGCCGTTTCAGATAAAAACAGCCATCTTAATGCTTGTATGTTTTTTTTCCCTACTGAATTCATTTTTTTAATTAGTTTTTTGGCCCCAGTCCAGTTTATTGTTCCCACCTGCAGCCAGGATGTTTCCTGCCATCCAGAAGGTGGCCAGAGCGCTGATCATGGCACCTCTCTTCAGCCGGGGCATGAACTCTGAGAAGTAGGAAAAGATGACAGGGATGGACCCACCCACCCTACAGAGCAGAACGTGAGAAAAAAAATGTAAAATCAGTCTAACAATGTTCGCAAGGGTAAATATTAAGCTTTAAACATTTTCTGCAGTTTTACTTCTCCAAGAAAATGTCCAGGTATATCTGGTTGGGGGAAACAATTTCAAAATGACAGAATTGCACTCCAGAACAGCAGGGGGCACTATTTCACGTTAGCCACCGTTTCACGATTCATGTTTTTGTCTTTAGACATCAACATTATATTAATACTCAAATGTTTAGTGGGTCCCTCTTATCTAATGGATAAGATGAATACCAATAAAGATTTTAAAAATATAGAAAATGACAACCATGAGACCAAGGCCAGCGTAGGAAGTAGCGCCCCCTGCTGTTCTGGAGTGCCATTGTGTTATTTCCAAATATTGGCACAATGCCCGACTCGACCCTTTTCAGATTCAGCCAGATGTCTCTCAAAATTTCTTCATAAAGTCCAAGAGATGCAACAAGACATAGCCTTGTGGACAAAAATCCAATGGCTTTCCAATCAATGAAGATGTCACAAGTCACCACTCTTCGGTGTGGCAGTTGTTACTGAGAGAAGACTCAAAGGGAGCTATTTTTGATATCAGCAAGGTACTTAAAAGAAGGCCAAAGGAAGCCAGAACGAAACTTCTGAAACGTTTATAATTATTGCCTTACAAAAATAGGCCTGCTTAAAACGTTTTAGAGGTTTGAAACCTGGCGAACAGACCAGACATCGTTCACGTCTCGGGTGAATCCTGTGCTCACCCGATGCCACTGATGAACCGCAGCAGCAGGAAGAGCCAGAACCATGGAGCCGCGCTGGCCAGCCCTCCGAACAGCCCATTCACGGTCAGGGACACAACCAACACCTTACGGCGCCCCCTCTGGTCAGCCAGGTACCCCCACATGTAGCCGCCTACCATCATTCCTAAGAACATAAAAGCATTACAGTGGTACAGTTAAAAATCAACTGCAGGTCTGCGTGTTGCTGCCAACTTCAAACTTCATTTCCTTTTTTCTTAGCAAATTGGATTTACTTGAACATTTAAATTGAAATGTAGAAGTACACTCCCAAAATTACATGACTACTTCAAATCTGTTGATCCATGCTCAAACTTTCACTCCTGCCTGAAAATTTTTAAATTGAACACTTCTTAAATTTAGATTTGAGACTTTCTGCGAGCCACTTTTGAAGGTTTTGAAATCGAGCTGACGGTTTCTCTCAAGACATTTCAGCTCCAAGGACGTTTATCCGACTTAAAATGTTCTTTGAATCTTGTATGAGAAACAGGCTTTCTGCCCCGTAATGTCCTACACAATCCATCTATGATCAATTTTCAAATTGTCCGGCGCAGCAGAAAGCTGATTATTCTCATTTTCTCCTCTATTATATTTTAACACTTAGAAAAGCGCTCATCACAGTGAATATTGTGCACCAGTTGATCTGTGTGTGCGTTTATTAAAGAATAATTTGTTTTTACAAATTTCCTCTGGAAAATGGGAATTTGGTATAAAACTTAAGCAAATGTCCAAACATTCCCACTGCGGGCAGTGGCTGGAAGTTAATGAGAAACGACGTTCAAACAAGAGCAGAGCTTTGCGACATCTGTTGCACAATTCAAACAATAGATGGGTTAACAGCGAAAAAGCCCCTGCTGAATTCAGAAACGAGCTTCGGTCTGTTTGCTCAGCGGGATCTTCACACAGCGCTCATCCAAACAGAGCGGAAGCAGAATTTCGGACTGTTAAACAATCAGACGATCGTTGCACTTATTTGACGTTTCACCGAGGAAAATGCTGGCGGTGAGCAGGCCCATGTCCGAGGAGCTCAGCAGCAGGTCGCAGCGCGCCGTCGGCAGCAGGAAGGACACGCAGAGGATCTCCACGGCGTCGCTGGCGTTGGCCCAGCCGCACACAGCCAGCAGGAGCCAGTGGAACAGACCAAAACCTGAGAGCAAAACCAGAGCAAACAGGGAACAAGCACAGAGAGACGTTAGCTAATAAAGCCTTAACCAGCAGCCATTAAAGGCTTTTCTGGTTCAAGATGCACACAGTCAGCAAACACGACTGTGTTACACAAATAAGTGATCCGATCCGAGTGCAAACGCTTACTCAAGTTTAACAAACGCCTCTCGCATCCAGTAATACGCTAAACAGGTAGAGTTGCATTTATGCAGCATTTATTTTGACTCTATATGACATTACTCAAAAAAAAAGCTGTAATAGTAAAACGCTCCACTTGTGATAGTAAAACTGTTGTCCGAGTGTAACAGCGACAGGATGCATAAAGAGAGAAAGAAAAATGACCTGCTTCTTCGACCGCCTCCTCATAAGTGAGTCTTTTTGTTGCGCTCCCTCCAGATTCATCTGAGATGGCTGATGACCTCCTGTCGAAAATCACCTCACCTGTAAATCGGAAAGACATCATTTTTTCCCCCAACTTTTTCATTGATGTATGGAAAATAAAACCTGCAAATGATCAGATAAAGCAATCTAACTGATTGTTTAGACTTTTATTTTTATGTAAGGACTGCAGAGGGTTAATTTCCCACACAGTTACAAGAAAGAATAACAGTTTTTTTTAATGTTCCCTTTTGTTAAACATCTACATTTAAAATGTCTAAACTGAGAAAACAAAGATGATCTGAAAATAAACACACTGTGAAATACTTCAGTTTGTAGGAATTATTTTTGCAAGACTTGTCCACTGCAATGGGCAACAATAACAAAAGAAATGTAATCAAATGCCTTTTTTTATCAAAAAAAAAGAGAGAGAGAAAAGTATGCCCACTTACTGTGCATTTATTAAGGATTTGCAACAATAAAATAATGTTTGCATGTGTGAAATATAAACACGTCCCAAAGCAGGCACAATATCAGTCCTAAAAATCACTAGTAAGTGGGTCACAATCAAATATTGATTATCAGGCACAAAAAGTAAAAAAACAAAAACAAAAAACAAAAAACACACAAACAAAAAAGAAATGAAGTGGTCTGCATCCTGCACACAGACCCACCGGTTAGTAATAAATGTGTCAGTTGTTCCCTGTTTGATTAATATCACATGATCAGGCTTTTGCTCCCTATTCCAAATTACGGAACAAAAGTCTACGATTCTTGCTGACACAGCATGTGGCCAATATCTGTATCGGCCAACAGTCAAAGCTACAATATTACCTTCGTATCGGCTCTGAAAAAAGTTGTATCGAACATGTATTTTAATTATCAACATGAACTTGCAAGTCATCAATAAGTTCCTCCAATCCTCTGGTCACCTCTTACACAACTGTCATCTCATTCATCTGACACTATGAGGCTAGTATTTGTTTGTTTGTGTCTATAAAGCTGTGATCGCCCCGATCCTCCTCCCCGTGCCACGGTTTGATGAAGTGATGGAGCCTCTGGCTGGCTTTTACCTTCATCAGAGTCCAGCTCGGTTGGATCCAGATGGTTTCCGCTCAGAAGCGGCCTTCGCGCCTCCTTGTCGCCGCCATTATCGTTGCGGGACATTCTGCCCACCGACAGCCCGTGGTCTCCGTGGCAACGCGGGCGGATTAGTTCAGTTCAGCTGCAGCTGTGTGTGGGTCCCATGACACCTGAGCCTAGCTTGGCTAACGCTGAAGCTAACCTGCCCGAGAATTAGAGGACGAAGAAGAAGGAGGAGGAGGAAGAGGCGGAGGAGGACCAGGAAGTAAAAGGGCAGCGGTGGTTTACACGTCCAGAACGCCGTGTCTCTGCTCCTCCTGCTCGGCGTGGCGAAGCGACAGACAGCGGGCTGAAGCCGAAGCACAGCCGGTCGGTGCTCTGACCTCGGTGTTAGCGGCTAACTCTCGGGCGACACGCCAACGAATAACCGCTTCGTGGACGCAGAGGAGGTAGCGTTACCTCCACTTCGGGTTTAAAACAGGAAAAAAAAGAAGAAGAGGGAGACGGTGAGCGAAGATGGCGACCAGCTCAGAGCGCAGTCCTCCTCCGTTCCCGGATTCCGAGGACCAAGATGCTCTGGAGTCCGAGGAAGTCAGAGGCCGAGACAGCGACGAGGACGACGCGGAGGAACTTTTCCTGAGCGCGGTACGTTTCCTCGCAGCTGCCGCTCGTTGCTATCAGGCTAGCTGATATCGACGGGGAGGCAACCAAGGGGAGCCGACGGGGGAAGGCTTCCAGGAAAAATTTCAGTCGACGCTAACCAACATTTATCTACTCGGTCCTTCTGGAGACGTTAAAGTTAACGCGCTCCGCTCTCTAGCGATGTTTGGCTCGCCGCGGTCATTTCGTGCTAATGCTCGGCGCCTCCAGGCAGCTCTGAGCTGCATGAAGTTAAAAGCTTCTTCGTAAAAGTGACACATTATCCGTGATTTGAGCAGCGTGGTAACTCACGCTCAGCTTCCCTGTGTGGTCACTGATATGTGGGTTAAAAAAAAAACAAAACAAAAAAAAAAGAAGTTGAAAGTATTCACAGCCACTTCCACAGTGAACTTGGAGTGAAAGTGATTTTCGGGTGTGCGGGTTTTTTTTCCCCGTACGTGGGTAAAGTCTGAACAGACTGTGCTTCTCTTTCTGTTTTTCAGAGGCTATTTTTCACTATTATTATTTGCATATTTGTAGATTACATTCAGTTTGCAGTAAAACTGGCTCACGCTTCCTCCTGTCATGTGAGGACGCTGGGGTCACCTGGTCAGAACCCGGATGTTTTCAAAGTTCACAGGATAAACTGGAAAGTTGCTGTCTGTGATTTTCTTTTTTTTTTCTTCTTCTTTTTTTCCTTCTCTCCTTTTTCCTTTCTCTCCCCTCCCAGAGTTTGACTCATGGTTGCAGGGAGGACATCAGTCAGCATTTTTGGATGTTTCTGTTTGCAGGAATCCTGTTTGCAAAGAGAGAATCAGGCTTTAGATGAGACATCCTTGTGGTTGGGCGATTTCATCAGCATTGCTTAAGAGGAGAATTATTTGCAACTACACCCAGTTTTCCAGGAGCATTTAGTGTGGTTTCCTTCTTTTGCTCTTCCTCTCTTTCTCTCTCTCCTTTTTCTTTCCTTCTCTCTTTCTTTTTTTAATTTCCTGTCTGCAGCTGCACAAACTGTCTCCCAGACATTTCTGCTAACTGAAACATCCAAAAGCGCTGACTGATGTCCTTCCTTCCTGCACCTCTGATTATTCATGGAGCTTCTTTAGAAATGTGGACTGTGGTTGCGTTGTGGACGTCTGTCCTAGTCAAACACTTTAGCATTGAGATGCTGTTTTAGGCTGGAATGGCTTCACTTATAGGCTAACTCCTTTTAGCACTACTTGAACACTACAGTAGTCTTCCAAAGTCACAGAACATTTTAGAAGCCAATATTAATCTCCAGTTGGTCAAGAGAAGAAATTTGTCGTCCATTTTTTGCGAATGTTGTTTGTACGTCAGATGTACTGGCGTACCAGAAACATATGAATACAAAGGTTCTGGCCAGAACTTTTGTATATAAAATAAAAATAAAAAACACTAACATTCACAAAGTTGCTCTAGATTTTTGTGATAGTTGTTCCTCCACCCAACCTCTAAATGTCCATCAGGTTAAAAACTTAAAACAGAGTGTTTTAATGGTTTGTTTTACTGCAGCCACAAAGCTTTGTATGTTTTATTGGGATGAGTCATTATATCGTAGAACCAACTTTCATTGTGGTTCCAGCTGCCTTTTTATGGTACAACTCTACCAGCTTTACACAGACTGTGAAAGCTTTTGCTCATTTTTCTTTGCAAAGCATCTCAGGCTGAGACTGGATAAATATTAGTTTACAAGCCTTGCTACAGCTTCCAAAGCAGTTTTACTGTCTGAACTTTGGCTGAAAAAATGTGTCATGAGATTGTGATCAGACACTTTTATGCTGATGCTGCTAAAACCAGCTACCTTCAAAAGTCACCAAATCCATCATTGCAGTTCACCACATCTTCAGTATGAACACCCCGGTTCTGGAGGGACACAACAGTTCACACATAAAGTTGTGAAGTAATTTAAAGCAGGGTGGTTTATGAGCAGTATTACTTCAACATAAATGAACGCAAGTAAAAGTAAAAAGCATCCGTCCAAGAAATCACTCACGTAGGATTAAAACAGTATTTGGTAAAAAAAAAAAAGTGTACTGAAGATACTGTGAAAATAACACCTGATTTAATTTAAAAATGATGTAACCAGACAGTCAAAAAAAAGTTACATCGTCAACTTCTTACAATTCAGTCCTAAGTCATTTTTGTCAAAAGTGAAATTTGACTTGGGCAAAATTTAAATTGCAATGTGCAAATTTAGGTATTTTAAAGTAAAAAAATAAAACAACTTCTAAAAATGTACAGCAGATTTTTTTTTCCCAACATAAAACATATGAAACCATTACTTGAAGTAGGTAATGTATATCTGTGAGAACAGGGTAAAGCACTCCCAGTAACAATATCTACTGTTTACTGTAGCTTCACTTGGCTTCCAAATGCTTCAGCAAATGGAAAGTAATATTAGAGAAACACACCTTGTGGGAAAACGAGAAGTTTCACTTTCATATAAACTGTGTAGGTGTGCATGTCATTTTTGCTGAATTGAAGCTCATTCTTCTGTCAGTGAAGTTACTTACAGAATCCAGAACTTTAAGTCGAGGGACTCCATTTGCGGATTATGTCGATTTAGTGTCCCAGTAAAAATAATGGTGAAAATGTGCATGCTCCACTTTAAAAGATGAAAGTTCATAATTTTTCCATCCATAATTATGCTCCATTTTGTGCATTTTGTCGCATAAAAATACATAAACAGTGAATAAATTATTAAAGCATGATGGGTGGAATGTGCTGAATAGTTGATTTTTTTATTCAAAATTGATTTTAATGGTAAATTACAAAATAATAATGCATATGACTGGGTCATATGGCTTTAAAAAAAATCAGATTTTTGTTTCAGACTCGATTTGATTTCTGATTTAATATTTTTACTTATTTTTTTCTTGGTTTCTTATTTTAAAATATAAATTACAAATGACAGCAAATATTTTCAAAAGGTGGCTTTTATTTCAGTCATTCCTTCTGTGAGTTGAACGACGCAGCATCAGAGCCAGACTGCGAGAAATGTTGTTAATATTAGCAAAAAAGACACAGTTTTACCAGGAACAAGTCTTAAAATGACAAAAAAAAAGAGGTACGGTAATTTTTAATAAAAAAAAAAAAAGATTTGATAGTCATCAGGATGTGATGTGACCAGCACAGTTTGTTTTTCTCCAAAATTGAAACAGTAGCAGGACTTGGACACATTGTGTCCAAGTCCTGCTACTGGCAATAATTTGTTGCTGATCTGTGGAAAGATTTTGTTGTATCAAGTGTTAGCCGTAAAACTGACGTACAATATCAGAGCATGCTCAAGACATTTTTATTATATTATTATTACATTTATTTATAAATTTCTACTTTATTCTGGTAATATTACAATTCTATTGTCTTAAGCAACTAATAAAAAAAATCAACCATCATAATGATCCGTAGTAGAGATGATCTGACTTCAACGTCAAATTAAGCAGAAGCTATAAAACACACGAATTAAAACAAGATGGCGGCCCGTGGCGTGTCGGTGTTCTATCAGATCATCATACATGTAGTATGATGTATGATACTGCATACATGATACTGTATCATACTGTTATGGACTTCTTGATGCGGACTTCCTACTTATCAAGAAGTTCAGCATACTCACAAGTTACGAGGAAAATAAGTCAATAAGTTGTTTTCAGTGATGACTAGATACATATACCTGCACTGTCGTGGTTTCAAAGCAGAAAGCAGCTGCAGCCAACTACAAAACACGCCCGTGTAAAACTCGCCTCCCTGCTGCTTGATGATAGTCTGACTAGTTAATCACCAAGTCTGGATGTCAGACAGCTGTTAATGACAAAGTGTATTGCGAGCTGCGTTTCTATGTTGCTGATTGAAAAAAACCATATGGTGATGACGGTGTATACTGTCAGGATATGCTGACCTGCCAGAACACCAGCATCGCTCTGAAACACCACAACTGGAGGAAAGAAAATCCAGACTTTCCAAAACTGATGTCTTTATAAACTTGATGAATGCATAACAATGCCTCTCCTTTGTCTCAGGCCAATACGCCCATGGCCAAAATGGAGAGCCCATCAGCACCTGCCAGTCAGCTCGTTGACCTCCTGATTGACCCTTTGATTGAGCCTCTCAGCAGCTCTACAAATAAACCCTCCTCTGAGCTTTTTGAGGACCTGACAAACGACACAGCGGGCAAGCCGTCGGACGTGGCCTCTGATGAGTTTGTTGACATTCTGGGAAGTGAAGCTGCAGCACAAAGAGAGGAAGTTGATGTTACGGTGGAAGCAGCGGCGGCGGTGGCTAAGGCTGAAACGAGCCATGGCGCAACAGATTTACTTGGCGATGGAGAAACGAGAAGTGCCGCTGAACAGGAAGCGACTTCTGTCACTCCAGTCATGGACCTCGGCGGCTCGCAGCAGACACCTGCCAGTGCAAAGGTCACCGACCCACTGGAGGACCTCCTGAGCGATCCGCCGGCCACCGCCACGTCAGACACCCACAAACCCGGCGCCGCAGTGGTCGACCTCTTCGACGACGAGGGAAGCGACATTTTCACCGGAGCCCCGTCTAGCAAACCCTCCAAGCAGCCTCAGAAGAGCCTCTTTGGCGAAGCGGACGAGGATCTGTTCGCCGAGCCACTGGGAGCCGTAGCAAAGAAAGCCGCAAGTAAGGAGCAGAAGGAGAAATCCGTCCCGGCTTCAGCTGGAGAAACTGCACACATCTTCACCGAGGAGGCGGTCGGTACGGTGCCAAACGCCAGAGCGGTGAACTCCAAAACCAACGGAATCCCTTCTGAAGAGGACTCTGATATATTTGCAGGTAGGCAAAAATTAATTTTTCCCCCGGTAAATGTGTAAAGATGAAACTTCAGCCGAGTTTTTACGTCTGCTTTCTCTCTTCGTCTGACAGAAGCCACAGTGGAGCTTTCCTTGGACAGTCCGATGATCGAGAGAAGGAAAGAGGCGACGACCAAACCGCCTGCTTCCGCCTCGACCTCCGTCTCAGCCAGCCTCGCCAAGCCGCAGTCGGCCGCCGTGGAAGAGGTACACACAACCTTCCATTTGGAATCTCTTCTTGACCCAACTTCGTCTTGGAGGAAGAAGCAGCTGGGACAAGGTTTCACTCTTTTTGTCTAAAATTTGTTTCAGCTGGAAGAGGAGGAGGAACAGGAACTTGAAGATCAGTTCGACATCTATGTCTCCGTTAAAGACCCTGAGAAAATAGGTGATTAGCATTTGTTTCTTTCAACAAAGCTCGACAAATCCTCCGATTCAGCTGACAGTTTAATTTTTCTTGTCGTTTTCTTCTAGGGGATGGCATGAACGCCTACATGGCTTATAAAGTATCAACACAGGTATGAAATGAGCTGTGGTTGACACCGCGAGCTAACAAGTTGGCTGTGCTAACAAGGTAGCTGTGCTAACCCTAAACAGATAATCATAAATATTATTTCTGCTAAAGCGCTATAGCAATATGGTATCCAGTGGAAGCTAAACCATGTTGTCAATGACACATGTTACATCGCCCTCTTCTGGTTATAGTTTGTTATTGCACACCCATCTCAACATTTAGAAAGTGATGCATATATTATTTTAAACAGACGTTTTGCTTATGATTCCAGTTGTATAGTTTTCTCTCTTTCAATCTAAGGACATTATGCCAATATGAGAGGAAAACTGTTGTCATAAAAACTCAGACTTCTACGTTGATGTATTTACCAGTCATATAATCTTGTGGGTTCTTTTTGTTTTTCTCTCTCCAGACCTCTCTCCCGATGTTTCGCAACAAAACGTTTACGGTGAGGCGACGCTTCAGCGACTTCCTTGGCCTCTACGAGAAGCTCTCTGAAAAACACGGGCCGAACGGATTGGTCATTCCTCCGCCGCCAGAAAAAAACCTCCTAGGTAACGTTAACCCTCCACTCCACTGATATAGATCTATGTTCAGAGCTACGGTTCAGAGATGACTTTATTGGCATTTGATGCGACTGACCAACAGCATAGCACGTACATGTTGAGTGAGCACAAATCAATACGATCACAGCTTTACGAAAACACCAATTACGATAAAAACGGGATGCGATTGTCTGCGATTTCTCTGGTTTCCTGTTGGGTTTGGTCACATTGACATGTGGGACGGTTAGAGGCGTGAATATTTGTTGTCTGGCGCAGGAATGACAAAAATGAAGGTGGGAAAGGAAGATTCGTCATCGGCAGACTTTCTTGAGAGGAGAAGAGGCGCTTTGGAGAGGTACGACGGTCTGACTGTATGGACGGCTGTTAATATTTAATATTTTATCAAGACTTCTTTTGACTTTGTTTTTTTCTTTTGACTTTGCAAAGCAGAAAGTTGAGTTTTCTGGTTTCCACAGGTATCTCCAAAGAATAGTGACTCACCCAATGCTCCTCCAAGATCCTGATGTCAGAGAGTTTCTGGAAAAAGAGGAAGTAAGCAGCGTCTTTCTTTCTTTTTTTTTCCCCAGTCTGGTTCCTCTTTTTTTGGTTAGCATTGAAAGATCGGGACAGAGATTTGTTTTCCTCCCTCTTAGCTCAGAACGTTCTCTTTATCCGTCTGAGGCTTTGATGAAGTTGTGATTGTTTTCTCAGCTGCCCAGAGCCGTCAGCACCCAGGCGCTGAGCGGGGCCGGCTTCCTGAAGATGCTCAACAAGGCAACAGACGCCGTCAGCAAAATGACCATCAAGATGAACGAGTCGGATGTGGTGAGTTCAGGTCGCAAAGCTTCACTCCTGTTTTCCTCTCCTCCATTAATGCTTTGGAGTGAGCAAATCCCATCAGGTTTGCTTTAAGTTACAAACTGAGGAGTCATGAACTAAATAAAGAACCAACTGTTGATAAATAATTTGATATTTATGTTTTAAACTCAAATGCTTTAGCAGATAAAGATGGAGCTTTTTTTTTTCTTCTCAGTATTTGAACACGATGCGTCCTACTAGCCGATATTAATCTTCAGCTGTGGCCAAAAAGCTGTTTTTAGAGGTGTGAGTGTGTTTGTCAATCAAATGTTTCGGGCAGAGAAACATGAATATCAGATGTTTGTATCGGCCCAGTTTCACTTACTGGACTGATACCGATATGCTAAAATATGCTTTACAGGTGGATTCAGTGAGTCTTCTATAAAAGTTCATAGTCAAGAATAATACGGACAACCATGAACATCCTCTTTAATGAGACTGTCTTTAATCAGAGGCTTCTTCAGATTTGCTGTAATACGGACTGCTACAGGAGATCCTTCCTGCTTACAACCATCCCTATTTAAATTTCTTGAAAAAATCCTGAATTAATGTGATTCACAGTAACTTATAAAATCTCTTTGGGATCAATAAAGTAATTTTGAGTTGGGAAAAGTGTTAAAACCTCGTGGTGTTTTTGTTGTTTTTCCCTGCAGTGGTTTGAGGAGAAGCTGCAGGAGGTTGAGTCTGCAGATCAGCAGTTCAGGAAGCTCCACGCGCTGGTCGAGTTGCTCGTCGTTCACAGAAAAGGTAAAGATTTTGCTGTTGCTGTTCCTAGTCTTTGGTTCCAGAGTGTGAGCGTAACTCGACGGTGTGGTTTCCCGCCTCCAGAGCTGTCCCTGAACACGGCCAGCTTCGCCAAGAGCGCGGCCATGCTGGGCAGCGCCGAGGACAACACGGCGCTGTCCCGCGCCCTGTCGCAGCTGGCCGAGGTGGAGGACAAGATGGAGCAGCTCCACCAGGACCAGGCCGCCAACGACACCTTCAGCTTCGCCGAGCTGATTGCGGACTTCATCCGCCTGCTGGGAGCGGTCAGGGTACGCCAGGAAACCCGTCACGGTACGAAACGCTGCTTAGAGGCGACTGTGACTCTGACGGTGTCTGCCGCCTCGCAGGGCACGTTCGACCAGCGGATGAAGGCGTGGCAGCGCTGGCAGGACGCGCAGGCCATGCTGCAGAAGAAGAGGGAGACGGAGGCCAAGCTGCTGTGGGCCAACAAGCCGGACAAGCTGCAGCTGGCCAAGGAGGAGATCGCCGAGGTAAAGCCCGCTGCGATGCAGCAAGAAAATGAAACCACGTCCCATTTCCCTTTTTAAACCTTTTCTCTTTTTCTAAAAATGACATTTACTTCAATAATTCACTCTTTGAATTTTATGATGTTGTATTGGAGTCAGACCTCGAGAATTTCTGATAGTTATAGTCATATTAGCAGAAAAACCATTTAGCAGTGGAAAAGTATTATTATTATTATTATTGTTATTATTATTATTATTATAAGGAGAAAGAAAAATTAGTTTTGATCAGGAAACCGTTTACTGGTAATAATTTAAGTATTATCTATAAAATGTTTACCAGTGTATAGTTTCACCAGATGCTCAGCATTCCTCATTTTTATTGTTTTTTTTTTTTTTTTGTCATAAAAATCTCGTAGAATTCCAACTTTTTGGTAATTTAAATAAACAAACAAACAACAACCTTAGCCTGGCCCTGCCGTTGACCTGAACTGACAGTCTAAATAAATAGAAGCTTTAAAACACGCTTGTCAAACAAGATGCCGGCCTTTGGCTCGATGACATCACTCTGAGCTGTGGAAACCCAAGGAGAGCATTGATTGCGGGGATAAAACATTTTCTATAAATTAAATCGAATTAAAATGGATTTATCCTGATAGCATCCCAGCTGTTATTGTTGTTAGTTTGAATTTGTTGAGTATTATTCATTTATTACTCATTTGTCATTGTTTTCCGCAGTGGGAGGCCAAAGTGACTCAGTACGAGAGAGACTTTGACAGAGTTTCTGCAACTGTGCGCAAGGAAGTCGTCCGCTTCGAGGTCTGATTCATCTACCTTTCCAAATTCCCCGACGTTAAACACGAATAATTAATTTTTTCATTATTATTTATTATCACTAACAGAAAGAAAAGACCAAGAATTTCAAGAGACAGATAATCGTGTACCTGGAGTCCCTGCTTCAGTCTCAGCAGCAGGTGAGTCCCGTCGCTCATCACCGCCAGGATTTCTGAATTTTTTACTTCTTCTAATGAAAAAAGGAGGCAAAGTTACACCCACAGCTTGAAATACATTTGTAAACTACTGCTAATGTTGATTTAAGTCCTTTGAACACACTTCCTGTGCCTTTTTAATTTAGATATTTCATAGTGAGAGGAGAAAATTATAATAAATTCATATCAGTTTACAGTTGGGCGACTGTGGTTGTGTGGCAGAGTTGTAGGTTCGATTCCAGCTTCCTCCTGCCATATGTCGATGTGCCTCTGGGCAAGGCACTTAACCCCAAATTGCCTACCGGTCTGCATATCGGTGTATGAATGTGTGTGCGAATGAGTGAATGTGACTCTAGTGTAAAGCGCTTTGAGTGGTCTAAAGGACTGGAAAAGCGCTATATAAGTTCAGTCCATTTACCATTTACACGTTTAAAGACTGAATCATGTATCTCAAATTAAGGCCTTAAAATGTCTTTAAAAAATTATCATATCTTTATTGCTGACTGTTAGGAAGGTCCATTTCAAAATGAGTTTGCCTGAAATGATCTAAACATGTCATTAATCTAGTTGTGATAGGACTATTTATTGATGTTGTTTTATTGTGACAGGTCTTCTCTGTCAGCAAAAGTTTGAGTTGTTTGCATATAGTTATGTTTACTCTACCGCTAACTAGCTTCTATTAGCCAGCTTGCTTTTTTTTGGCGTCTATCATGGGTCCAATTTAGCTGGACAACATTCATTTTCACCACTGGCTCACTTCTGTTGCTAACTCGCACGATTCTAGGCGTTCACCATGGAAAATAAAATGACATTTTAAGCTTGGCACTGTCGGCGTTAAGGTGAGGAGCCGTTTCCTAAATCCACAAGCTGACGACAGAAGTTTCTGCTTTGCTTTGCCGGATCCCCCAAAACTGTTTGAAATATTTAGTTATTTGGTCTTGAGTTTCGTTCAAGGCAGCCTTAAAAAGTCTTTTATTTGACTCGCTTAAACTTGCAGATGCCCTGGCACAATCATCATACCAACATGGGGGGGGAAGAATTGATTAAAATCCCAAAGATAGGTTATGAATGGGTGGATGACTGACTCTAACGGTTTGCACCATTTAAACGCACCTACTGATGCAATTGTGTGTTTTTTTTTCCAGCTGATCAAGTACTGGGAGGCGTTCCTGCCTGAAGCGAAAGCCATCGCCTAACGGCCGAGCCTCTGACCGACAAACAGGCTGCCTTCTTTATACACTTTACCTCCTTTTGCCTTTAAAGCAAGAACACAAACATGTGCGTTGAAAAGGGAGATACAATCAACATGTTTTTTTTTTCTTTTACATACAATCATCCTTAACACATAGCTCTGTATTCTATTGTATTAATAACTGTATATTTTCATTTATCCTTACACTATTTTCTTACTAGAGCAAAGAGTATAAAGAAAGAGGAAAAGTTTAGCCCTGTGATTTTTCAGTAGCGCCCTCTGCAGGTGATGAGGAGCTCCTTCCAGCCTGAAGCTGAAGGTGGCCAAGAGTCTCACTCTGCTTCTCGCTTGTAATAATGACTCGAAAACAAAAAAAAAAGGGATCAAATAACTTTTCTGAGCACTTCTAGCCGCTGGATAAACGTCCTCGAGTTCCAGCCGTTTTACTTTTCTTCACAGGTTGAAGTAGTGGGGAGGGGGATGAAACTGGTCACACGTCGTGTTTGTGGGTTTGATGTTTTCCAGTGGGATTTAAGTCATGCAAAACCATGTGTCTGTGCCTTTTTACTTGGAAATGATGCTACTTTGAGAGAATTTTGTACATGTAGAGGCTTTGTTGCACTTAGTTTAAAAAAAATAAAAAGAGAGACAGTCCTGATGTGTTTACCTGAATGGAAACTTGCTGAGTGCATGTGGAACAGGCGAGCATGTCTGGGTCTGTTTCTCACATCGGAGTTTATGATCCACTCTTTTACCAAACAGCCACTCAGATGTGTCAACTAAAAGCTGCCAGGATTATTATTTTTTTATCTGTAGTTTTTTTTTCTTTCTTTTCTCTCTCTGCTGACGGTGAAACATCTCGGCTCGGTTCTGCTTCTTTCCTTTTCTTTCACACCAAATGAGCCGCTCCCACCTGTCGCTGTTATCAAATTGAAGTTTCTCTGATAGAAACATGATCCAGTTGCATCTAAATTCAAAATAACTTTATGTGCATTTTTTTCCCTCATATTTTATTTTTACTTTAAGTTCAGTCATTTTTGCTGCTTCAGGTTAAATTACCACTCTGTCAAATTTGCAGAAGTAATTTTTCCAGAAGTTTGAGTCGTGTCTGTTTGCATCATCAGAACGTTGATTGAAAGTTTGTTTTTTTGGAGGGTTTTATCTGTTTTGGGTTTTTTTGTGGCGGACTCGTATGGAAGCAAGGCTTGAACCAAAGAAGAGCGTTGAATATTTTTCTGATCGAGTCACGAGTTATTTAGCATTACCGTAAAAAAGAACTGGCGATTGTTTTGGGTTTGTTATTCAACAAGAATGAAGGAGTGACAAATCAAGAATGTGTTAAGCTGGATATCTGAAGCGTCACCTGAATCTCCCACCCGGTTCCTGCTTTAACGTCTCTGTTCCTTACAAGAAAAACTCAACTTCATCACCATTTTCGCATGGAAAATCCTGTAATGTTCTGAGATTTCTTTGATTTTTTTTTCTCTTCTTCTTTAGACCCACAACTTTTTTTTTTTTTTTAAGATATTTCTACACCACATTACTAAAATTGTCTGTATGGCCTCTGTCATTGTAACGTTGGGACATATACTGTGTCATAGATTCCTTTAAAAAAAAAACAAATCAATAAAAGTTGCACTGTTTACTCTTGAAGATTTCATAAAGAGGCTCGCTGTTTCGACTCTTTATTATTCCCCCTCCCCATTCTCCTTATTTTGTATAAAACCGTTCTTACTTTAATGTTAAAGGATATTTTGGTACTTTCTGTTAAAAGCTACATTTTGTTAATGATTTTGTCAAAGCAATAAAAAAACAGTTAAAAGGAGTGAACTTTGTAGGTACTGTACATCTTAAAAATGAAATAGCTATGAACAGAAGGTTTTCTGAACCTTTTCTGATGTAGAGCACACAAAAAAGACTTGAATTGAAAAGAAAAAAGTTAGGATGCAAAGGAACCCAAGGTGTTTATAGATCTTTCAGGCTCAAATCATCTTAATCCATAGAGCTGCTAGTTATTGTGTTAGAAAGGCAGAACATTTCTAGTTAAAGCCTGTAAACAGTAATCTCAGAGGGAAAGGGGTTAGCATAGCACTTTTATCTTGCATCACTTTAGTGCTCATGTTACAGAAACAGAAACCCGACCAGGACATTTTATTTTATGACGGAATCAGCTGAAAGCAATAAAAAATACTTGTGTTAACCATTTTCATGAACAAGCCAAGAAAACTATTTTAAACGAGGCTAATAAACCCTTCAATGTGCTGAAAAAACCAAGATGGCGGCTCTTTCTTGGCAGCCGACAATTTTACTGACACCTTTAGATTAAAGTTAATTGCAGTTTTAGGATCAACAGTTTCTTGCGGCTCACCTCCTGTTCTCCTTATATGGTCATT
Organism: Poeciliopsis prolifica; assembly: GCF_027474105.1. Lineage (NCBI taxonomy): Eukaryota > Metazoa > Chordata > Actinopteri > Cyprinodontiformes > Poeciliidae > Poeciliopsis > Poeciliopsis prolifica. Next base: position 21,942,399 of record NW_026562376.1, read on the forward strand.
TCAGATCCTCTTCCGGCGTCGTTCGCCTCCAGGTATCCGTTCACTGCTGACTTTACGTCACTTCCTGTCTTAGGAACAACAGTCCACATCTGAGCTTTTTTTAGGCTTCATACGCCTAAAAATGTACGTCTACGCTGACACTGCGTGCGCTTTTAGGACTTTATTTATTTATTTCGTGGTTTTTGGGAGGGTTATTACTATGACTAATAATTAGCTCTGTTTTTAAGTTTTATTTTAATATAATCTTTTTGTATCCTGAGAAACGTGCCGCCATTTTTATGTTCCAGAGAAACAGGAAGTCGTGAATCACTGACCCAAGGACACCAACGACCGACTGCTGGTCTTTATACTCTGCATTGTTTTTTTTTTTTGTTCGCTCTACTTTTCTCTATGAATTATTCAAACAAAAAATTATTTGTAATAAGAGTGCTGTTAAACATTCACATTTTCTTATGAGGAGCTCGTGATCAATAAACACCAAACACAGTTGAAACCAGATAGGCTATTCACAAACACTGTATGAAAATAAACTTTTAAAAAATCCCACTGACAAATCAGAATAAAAATTCCCCCATTTTAATATGTTTCTGAAGACGTTTGAATCAACAGAACTGGGACAGATGCACACCAATGCCACTTAGGTCTTTTAACAGTCTGGGGAAATTAGGACGGCGTCAATATTGGCGTTAAATGGCGTCACTTTTTGAATTTAAAAAATGGAAATCAAAAAGTGATCTCATTATTTTGATATTCATCAAGTAAAAATACTGAATCATTCTAACCGATGTAAAACGAGGGAAAATGCCAAATAAATGTCCAGTGAAAAGATTACAAACAAAGAGACTCCACAACAGCACTGCTCAGAGACAAATAAACGTGTCATCTTTTGCCGTTTATTAAAAATTATTTACATCAAGACGTGCTGTGAGGCGGTCCACCGCCATCCCCACCGGAACGTTTTGTCCCGCGATTTAAGCAGAACCAGGCGGCAAAACGTACGAAACGGGGAGATAAACGTGTTTAAAATGTCTCCACGAGGCATCAAAAAGAAAACATGACTCATTCTGGCAGCGGCTGATGAAAAGAAAGCATGTCCAAGTGTCAGACCGCTCGTTAAATCACGCGATGACACACCACTGCAGAAATGATCAGCAACACAAACAGAGGCATTAACTGTTGACGTGCGTCGGTCCGGTGCGTCACGCGTTTGGTGGGTTTTTCTCTTTAAACACTTCAAATCCTTAAATCAGTGCTGAAAATCTGTTGTTTTTTTCCTCTTCCAAAGAGGCTGAAGCGGCGTTTACCCAACGAGGTCGTTCTACGTCACAACGGACGCAGAAACGAGATGAAAAGCTTCAATTACACCCGGAGCCAAATCAGTCATTATAGCGAGGAAAACGTTCTTAAAGCGAGACGCTTAATGAATAGTGTGGGTTTTGGGGATGATGAGGAGCTGCTGGTGAGACCGGGAGCTGTGGCGGTGGAGCGAGCCGAGCAGATCTGGTTCGCACCAACAGCCGGCTCCATGGTCAGCGCATTGGACATGGACGTCAGGATGATCGTTTGTTAATTCATCTCTACTGTCAGGGACGATCAAAATCATTTCAGCGGCCACATATGGCCCCCGAGCAACACTTTGGACACCCCTTCATTAAAACACAAAACATTTTTTGGCCCAGTTTCTAGTGCAAATGTCTGAAATAAGACAAAACTAACTTACAAGGAACTTTTCAGCAAGAAATAGGAGCTTGTGTTAAATAAATTATTCCTTTATATTGACTTTAAAAAAAGTAATAGTTCCACTTAGAACATGGGTAAAATTTCTTATTGTAAGTGAAACAAATAAACCAGTGGAACTAGTGCTATTTAAACTTAATAAAGAATTATTTACTTAATTATTTAGCTCATATTTTGCTGAATAATTGCTATGAAGTTAATTTAGTCTAATCTTAAGTGCACTGTTTTTGCAAAAATATTTAAATTGAAGATGGCTCCTCCCCCCCTCCCGCCAAGTATACAATGCACCACTTCCACAGCATGATGCATCCACTACCATACATATGTCTTGTCATGAAGACCAAAAAGGCCAATCTAACCATAAAGAGTTTCTCTAAACGGCGCTCAATGATCCGTGCAGAGTTGATGGCAGTTTGGGTCAAATGGATGAAAGTTGAAGATGAAGTTCTGCAACAACAACAAGCACTGTATAAAAACACAGTGTTTTTATTTTTGTTCGCTCTACTTTTCTCTATGAATTATTCAAACGAAAAAGTATTTGTTCTGGATTGGTCAAAGTACGCTGGCCTTACTGATCGGAGCGGAGCTGATGTCCACCCCGTTGAAAGTCGATGGGTTCTGCTTAAAATTTATCAGCATTTCTGGAAAGACGATGCAGCCGCAATGACTGCCAGACTACAATGAAAAAACTTCACTGAAGGACATTTGACAAAATATTAGTGAATGTAGATATATTTGAGCATCTATGGACGCTTTTGGTGGGTAGAGAAAACAGTGAATTATTGTTTTGAAAAATGAAATTGCTGGTTGTATGTTTTGTTGTTGATCAAATAAAAAGCCAACCTTCTGACCGACATCGTACGGTGAAGAACACTGACACACAATTGATTTCATCACAAAACTGTCAAGTAAAGAAATATCACCACCACATGAGACGGTTCTGCTCTGACGGGGAAAAGAAATAATCATGCAGAATTCTGACATCGGGGGACAATTGGTGATGAAGCGCTCCATCGTAGTTCTCCAAAGCGGTGTTGGCGACAGAACAGTCCAATGAAAAACCTCGAGAGTTCTCTAGCAACGAAACACAAAACCACCACGTTTACAGGCAGTACATTCTCCACGCACATGTTGAACGCCGTCGTTTCTTCTTCTTCTTGGGTTCACAAGCCAGAAACGTTGACGTTTGTGTACTGACTTAAAAGACGCTCACGCTACAGGTTTAGAAAAACTAACAAACAAAAGAAAAACGGACGTTCCAAAAGTCTGAGGACGTAGAAGCGGAGGAGACCGAGAACCGGCAGAGGAGTCAGACCGGAGTCGGCTGCTGTTCGCCGCCGGCGGCGTCCAGTCCGTTTTCCACCACAGTCCGAGTGACGTACCTCAGAAGCCCCCCGTGTTGGAAAAAGATAACGTCCACCTCGGAGTCGAACAGCGCCGTGACGCTGAACGACGTCCCTTTGCTGGTCTGGAGGGGAAAAAAACAACAAAAGAAATCAGTGAACCGTGTGGAGATTCCCAGAGACGCAGACGCTGCTCGGACGCCTCACCCTGACGGTCAGCTGCTGCCGTGGCCGCAGGCTCTCCGGCAGCGCCACGCTGAAGCGCTCCTTCCCGCTCAGCTCCAGAGTGTCGGCGTTTTGCCCCGCCACAAACTGCAGCGGCATTATGCCCATCCCCACCAGCTGCCTCCTGTGGAGCTTCTCGAAGCTTTCGGCGATGACGGCGCGGACGCCCTGGGAAAAAGACAAAAGGGAATCAAGAAGGTTTAAAAAGTACGCTTTTGCTACGTTATGATCTCTAACTTCATTGTGCTTGGAGATTTTCCAAGACAGAAACAAAAGAATAAAGCTGATCGATACTACTTATAAAATGAAATGTAGGATTATTTTTATACCCAATGTGCGTTCCGATTTTAACACATTTTTATGTAGAGTTTAGATTGGGTCGGGCTCAGGCCGAAAATCTAAACTCAAATTTTTCCTCCTTACATTTTCTTCACATGAAAAGAAGATATCTTAAAAACTGTTTTTTATGGCCGTGTTGTGGTGGCGTACGGGTTTAGCACAAGCCACGTATGGAGGCCTTAGTCCTGTTTAGGCTGCAGAAATGATTTGCAGTCAATGGAAAGCAGGCAAACGCAAACGTGTGTGTGTGATTTACCAGCAGGTACGGTCCCTTCGCTACCCAGTCCCTGGAGCTTCCAGAGCCGTAGTCCTTTCCAGCTAGGATGATGAGGGGTGTGCCGTCTCTCTGATAGCGATCAGCTGCCTCAAACACATCCAGCTGCACACACACACACACACACACACACACACACACACACACACACACACACACACACACACACACACACACACACACACACACACACACAGAGACAAAGAACCATTGAAACTGGACTCAGGCTGAATCAACCAGCACTCAACATTTACATGGACTAGACCGGTTAGGTTTCCTCTCACAGTCTGGCCGGAGGGAATGTGCAGAGTCTTTGGGCCCGGCTTGCCGATGAACCGGTTGTGGAGCTTGATGCTGGCAAAGGTTCCTCTCATCATCACTGCGTCGTTCCCTCGGCGAGCACCGTACGAGTTAAACTCCCGCGGCGTCAGCCTGGGAGACACAACGTGAGAGTTCAGTTCATTTGAAGCAACATGGTGAATGAAAACTGCGACTAAGCCTGTCACAATTAGCACTAAGTCAACGAAACGCTGCTAACATTGACGCTAAGTGCACACTACTGGACACTTTTGAATGTTTTCCCCCTTCTAAGCTTAAAGATTCTTGTTTATTGAAATGCAATTTTTAATTCATTTCATTTGTTGTTTTCTATTGTTTTATTTGTTTTGTATTTTCAAAATGTCTTCCAGTTCCGGTGTTGAAAGTTTGTAAGAATTTATTTATCTTCTTGCATTATTATGCTGTTACCATTACATTTACAATGGTCTCAAAACAGCAATGGTGTCGTTTATTGCATTAACTTCTGGGACTACTTATTGTCCAGCAACATTTTTTATTATATAACAGGAAATAATATTAGCTACCATAACTATGCGGATGACACACAGCACTACATCACGATGTCACCAAGTGACTCTGAACCATCCAATCACTGAATAAATGTTTAGAAGAGATAAATGTGTGGATGTGCCAAAACTTTCTCCAGCTGAACAGAAACAAAACTGAAGTCATTATTTTTGGACCTAAAGAGGAACGATCTAGAGTCAATGCACAGCTTCAGTTATTACAACTAAAAACTAGCCTGGGAGTAGTGATGGACTTGGACTTGAACCTTGCGAGCCACATAAAGACAATTACAAAGTCAGCCTTCTATCACCTGAAGAACATCTCCAGGATTAGAGGACTAATGTCTCAGCCAGATCTAGAGAAACTCATTCATGCGTTTATCTTTAGTCGCATTGATTATTGTAACAGCGTCTTCACAGGCCTGACCAACAAATCAATCAAACACCTGCAACTGATCCAGAATGCTGCTGCTCGTGTTCTCACTAGAACCAGGAAGATAGAGACATAACACCAGTTTTAAAGTCCTCCACTGGCTCCCTGTAGCTCAAAGAATAGATTTTAAAATACTGTTGTTAGTTTACAAATCACTGAACAGTTTAGCACCACAATACATCAAAGATCTGCTGTTGTTGTATCAACCTTCCTGACCTCTCAGGTCTTCTGGTTCTGGTCTGCTCTGCATCCCCAGAACCAGAACCAAAAGAGGAGAAGCAGCTTTCAGCATCTATGGACCAAAAATTTGGAACAAACTTCCAGAAAACTGTAAAACAGAGGAAATACTGACTTTCTTTATACCTCAACTAACTGCTGAAATGTACTATGCAAATAAAATTTGATTGATTGATTGTGACAGGTCATTGATTATTCTTTTGAAGTAAAAGTTTATTGATCTTTTGATGGGTGTACTTGCTCTAATATGCCATCATTATTATTACTATTATACTAGTTGAAAATGGTCTCAAAATAACAATATTGTCAATTTCTCGCAATAAGTTCTGTGACCATTTATCGTCCAGAGAAATCAGCACATCAAGCCGGCGGTCTGGCACCAACCGTTTGCTCTGCAGGTACTTGGCGGCGGCGCTGACTCTGGCGATGCTGCCGGCTGGTGAAATGTGATCCGTGGTCACTTTGTCTCCGAGGAACAGTAAGACGTGAGCGTTTTCTATCGACTGGGGCGGAGGAATATCTTTACTCTGGGAAGAAAAAGACGATAAACGGGAAGAGGTGAGAAGGTGATGGTTGCTGCGAAGCGGGAAGAAGCGCCGGCACTGATGGAGGGACTCACGAGTTTGGTGAAGAACGGCGGCGAGCGGATATATGTGGACTTGTGATCCCAGGGGAAAACCGCCGAGTCTGGACATTCAATCTTGTTCCAAAACGTATTCCCTTTCTGAAGGAGAGCAAATGTCTCACGGTTTGCATGTGCAGCAGGATTTATTCAACAACAGAACGAGTTCTGACCTCCATCCTGCTCCTGAGGTCCTGAAAGATGGAGGAGATGACCATGTCCTCCTCGGTCTGTTGGATCTCCTCTCTGGACGGCCAAATGTCACGAAGATACACGTCCTTACCCTCCGAAGTCCGGCCTGTTCAATTTGAAACATACGCTGAAAATCACGTTTTTGAACATGTTCGCTTTTTGCGAGAGCTTTCCGAGGAAAAGCAGAGGGAACACAAGGCTTGAAGAAGAAGCAGAAATAATCACATCCTTTGAACTTTTTCACATTTTCTTTTTTGTCATTTCTTCTTTGCTAAATTGTTCAGATTCAATCAGATTGGATGGAGAGTAACAAGAGATGCGAACATTTCTGGAACAACTTCCCCTGCTGCCAAGATGCACCAGAGAGGGACGAAGATCTGCGGCCTCATGTATGAAGTGTGCGCGTGCACAAAAAAATGTGCGGCGCCACATCTTACGCACAAATTAAGTTTGCGTAAATATACGCACATTTTTTCGCTGGCATGAAAATGTGCGGCGGCCATGCAAACTTTTTCTGTGGACGATTAAACTACAAATCGTCAAAACTCCCCTAAATACACTGAAATCTGACTACGGATATGAAAACTTCATTGTAATGTAAATATGAAGTAATATTTACATTACGTCATAAAGACGTAACGTATTGTAAACTTAAAAGAGCCGTGCGGTACCGGTATCGGTCCAGCTGCATTAACCGGTCTGCCTGCTTTGTTGATGCGCCTTATGGATAGACAACATCTATTCTGTAAATATACAAGTTCTGCACATGATTCTGCTATTTAGAATAAAAGTCCACATTCTCACTCAAATGACTCTCTGTCTGCCCCGCTGAAAGCTCTACTGTTCACACAGGCATTGATCTCTTTATTTATTTATTTAGACTTTTTTATTTAAATTGTATTAGTTTTATTTTTGTGAGGTGACCTTATGTCCTGAAAGCACATTTTAAATCAAATATATGGTTATTATTAAAAATATTTATACTGCTCAAACAAGGACGTTGCCATGGTTATTGCTTCACGTGGGAGCAGATTTTTCTGTATTTATACTAATTTACATTAAGATGTATTTATGGGTGGCGACAGGCAGACAAGCAGCTGCGGTCAATTAGGGTTCATAAAGGGAAGGAGCGCTTTCACACAGCACTGTGTCAAACAAATGAAACTAATTGAAAAAGTCCACAAGACATTTCTCCTGCGAGATACGTGCATTTGTTTTGGTTGTATTTACCCAGAATGCTGTGCTCTACAATCTACGTCCTGCTTTTAGACTAAAATGCTGCATTTTAGTCTCATCTAACAAAAAAAAAGAAGCAAAAAAATACTTCAAAAAATTACAAAATAATTCCAGACATTTTCCAAAGCATCTATGTAAATTAAATGTTTAGATTAAAATACAACCAGATTGCAGAAGATGACAGATTTATTTCTACTTCGCTGGCGGTTGAGACATGACTAAACAAAAGGCTGAATCCCTTCCTGCTCACTGACTGTAATCCGACCAAATTCCTAAAATCTCCTGCTGATCTCCAGCTTCTAGACAAACAGCTTCATGGAGCCGCAGGCGGCGCTCGTCTCACCTAGAGGCTCTTTCTCAAAGTCAATTCCCACCGTGCCTGCGATGGCATACGCCACCACCAGGGGAGGGGAGGCCAGGTAGTTGGCGCGCACGCAGTCACACAGGCGGCCTTCGAAGTGCCTGTTGCCAGACAACACACCGCAGGCCACCAGGTCCCCCTGAAACGATGGACAGCGGTGAAGAGTCTGAGTGCAGACACAGGGCGGTGTGGCGGCGGCGTGGGGAGTTACCTTTTTGATGGCGTCGACTACAGATTCTGGTAGCGGCGCCATGTTCCCCACGCAGGTGGCGCAGCCGTAACCTATGACCTCGAACCTGTCACATGATCACAGCCATTATTTATGCAACTCTGATTCATTATAACTGTAATGTTGATCAATATGTTCGATAATCCAGTCAAACGGTATTTGACTGGATTATGTTTTTATGGTTTAAAGCACTTTAAACTTCTCTGTTACTGAAGTGTGATGCACAAATAAATAAACTTGACATTCCATAGAAGAAAATGGATCCATCCTTTAAAAAAAAAAGTTTTATCTTTTAATAATAATAATGATAATACTGACCTTTGGGCACTTAAACAACATAATTTGCAGGAGAAAACACAAAATAAAATGCTTATAAAAGTTATAACAAATTCTCTGCAGTATATTATTATGAAATATGTTTAGGTGATTGAACGTTAGTGGCTCTAAATGAGTTAATTTAACCAGATTGAGGCTAAAACCTTTTCTCTGAGCTGTAAAGTCTAAGTATGTAACTGAAACCTGTTCAACGAAGCTGCTGATGTCACTTCCTGTGCTGTCAGTGCGTGAAACCTGCTCACCCCAGCTGGTTGAAGTAAGGCAGGACTCCACTGGCGTTGAGGTAGTGGGTAACCATGCCACTTCCAGGAGCCAGGCTGGTCCGGATGTAGGGCTTCACGACGAGCCCGGCTTCTACGGCCTTCTTGGCCATCAGGCCTGTCGACGGCGAGGAACAGAGTGAGCAAAGCCGAGCTGCGACCTTGATGACAAATGTTCTCGCGCTATCTGTGTTTTGTCCAGCTCCCACCGCCTTGAAACTGAACTACATTTTGCTGAGAAGACTAAACAGTTCACGTCTGAATTTAAACTTTGGCATACCTGCGGTGAGCATGACCGACGGGTTGCAGTTGTTGGTGCAGCTGATGACGGCGGCGATGACCACGGAGCCGTGCGCCAGCTGATACTCCTGACCGCAGTGCAAGAAGGGGACGCGGACGTCCTGCTTCTCCCTGGAGATGTGGAAGCCTTTAAATCCCACCTGGGGCAAAAGGAGACGTTACTGGGAAGCTCCGCTGCCTAGCAACAAGAGGGATCAGTACATACGTCCAGGTCCAGGTTACCTTCTCGTTGAGGCAGCTCTGGAAGTCGTCCTTCATGCTGCTGACGGCCACTCTGTCTTGGGGCCTTTTGGGTCCGCTTACGTGGGGAACCATGGAGCTCAGGTTGATCTCGATCACCTGCACAAACATCGCTAGCTTCAACGGAGCTCATTGATACGACTGTGGCTTTTAAAACTTTTCAGACAACGCTGGTTGACAGAGAGTCAAGAACAAAAGAATACAGCTGCATCAAAATTAAAATACAATTTTAAAAGTTAATTTATTTCAGGAATTCAATTCAAAAATTTAAACCAGTATAATGTATAAAGAGTTTATTTCTATTAAATCATTTAATGGAAATGATTTAAAGGTAATGAAAATTTAACATGTTTCTCACAAGGTCAAATTAAGCTTTTTCACTAAAAAGCATTAAGCTGAAGCAGGCAGTCACTGCAAGAAAGGTGTGCAAAACTTTATCCATATTTCGCTAAGGTTGAAAAAATAAAATTTTCCAATTTCAGTGTTTCCATCAAGAAACAATTAAAATGTCACATGAATATGTTTGTTCATAGTTAAACATGAAGGGCCGTCCTCCTCCAACTACTTCCTGTCGTTTTCTTCGTCTTTTCCATCAGTAGTAACATACAGCTGCTGATCGTGTGACTCGTGTGATGTGAAATAAGCGTTTGCAGTTCGGTGAAATGCACTAATTTTGGTACCACTGAAAAACCACCTCATCCTAGTGTGAAAGCTTTTTATCAAAAAACTGGAATTTTTTTCAAAATTAGCATCTTTCCATTAAGCAAATATATTTTTACTTCCAATTTTCACATTTCATGATCAAACACACATTAGCAAAGACCTGTTGAGGGTCTTTAGCTAAAGTATTAGCTGTTCACAGAAGGCTGCGTTCAACAGTTCAGGGGAAGAAAAAAGTGTCACACAGGATGACTGTCCCTTTTCCCCCAAATATATCGTCTTGTGTTTTTGAATTGAATTACTTAAAAAGAAACGAACCAAAAAAAAAAACTTTGTTTTAATCTGATGTGAAATTACCTCTGAGAACTCAGGATCTTCTGAGGATTCTTCATAGCTTCGGAAAAGATTTACAGCCTTCATGTAGGTTTCCAGTAATTCAAGCTTTTCGTCAGTGAAACCTGGAAGGATGAATTAAAATGCATTACTGGAAAAAGTGGATTTTATACAAAATCCACTTTTTTTTAGCGCAAATATATTTTATGTGTCCGTGGGAGTTTCTTTGGAAAAGTTGAACTTAATCTTCATAAATATCTTTATATTCTATCAGTCATAGTTCTCAACCTGTTCAGTTTCTCTTTTTCTAGATGTGTCTTTTGAACAACAGCATCACAGTTTTTGCTATGGTTCTGCTGAACCTGGACATCAAGATCTGGCTAACCAATTGTATGAATCCACCATTTTTATTTCTTGCAGTCATTTGTAATCCAATTTCCAAGGATGCCAAAACTGCATGTGGATAAGTCATTCACTGCACGTCCCTAAGCATCAGAAATGATGGACACAGCAGAGGAGTGAGTTATAAATAATGCTGAAATGACAAGAAGCTTAATTTTAGACAGGAATTTATTGTGTTTGTACAACATCTTGTCTGTTGTTTTGATAGCAGTAGCATTGTGCTTTCTGATTCTATTAGCGTTTTATGCTAGGTTTTAGCTCCTTGGGCATGATCGGACTGCGTGTTTTGAATGATATTGTTGTGGTATAAACAAAAACAATAAAAAACAGTTTTTGCTGTTTTTGTTTAGGGTACCACATGACCCACAGCTGGCGCTAGCGATAGCTAACTCGCTAACTATGTTGAGGTTTTGTTTACAAGACGTGTTCAGTCACATTGTGGTAGCATTTGAATTTTTTAAAAGGTATCGACTTGTAGTTTGTGTTAAAATATTGTTGACGTCTTTTAATTAATTTTAGAATAAAGAGTTCTGCGGTGTTAGATAAATGGATTTCTGCTGTTAAACTACAAAAATGGCTGAACCACATAAAAGTGAAACACTGTGACCGGGAGGGGGCGGGGCGTGAAGTAACTCATTTACATTTCAAGAGACCGTACCAAAACAAGTTGCTCTCAAACGCGCCTCAGAACAGGGGTAAAGATGAAGCTACAATAATGAGGAATTCAGACCAAAGCACTGCAGTTTGTCTTTAAATAAACCCCAACTGAATGGTTTAAGTCCAAAAAGGACAAAATTAAAAGGATAACATGTCCACTTTAATTGCTCATTTTACTCACTTGTCTTTTTAAAGTGCTTGAGTGTTACGTGGTCGACAGGGAAGAAGCTGACAGTTGCGTTGTATTCTGGACACATATTGGCGATGGTGGTCCGGTCAGGCGCCGATAGCTGGGAGACACCTGGTCCAAAAAACTCAACAAACTTCCCAGAGATTCCTGCCTGCCGCAAGTGCTGAGAAAACAAAAGACCGGAGAGAAAAACCCGAAGCTCAGAGCGTTGTCATCTGGAACATTTAAAGCTGCTCTGGTTGAATGACCCTAAAAAGGAACCTTTGTGATGCCGAGGACGATGTCGATGGACGTGGCCAGAGGGTTGATGGAGCCCACCAGTTTACAGCCCACCACCTGAGGTAGGGTCAGCGACACCGGTTGGCCCAGCATCACCGCTTCAGACTCGATTCCTCCGACGCCTGGAAAAAATTGTGAAGCCAGTTACTGAAGATGCAGTTTAAACGGAAAGCTGAGAAACGTCGATGAGAAGAGGCCGTACCCCATCCCAGGATTCCCAGGCCGTTGATCATGGTGGTGTGGGAGTCGGTGCCCACCACGCTGTCGGGGTAGATCAGGCCGTCGCTGACCTGCACCACCCTGGACAGGTACTCCAGGTTCACCTGGTGGATGGTGCCGACGTCCGGAGGAACCACGTTCACATTTTTAAAAGCCTTTGAACACCACTGTTGGGCAGACGAGGAGAAAGCTCGGTGCTCAACAAAGAGTCTCGACCAAATGAGCATCCATCCATTTTATCTTCTCGACAGAAAATCCAAACACAAGTGATGTTTTGGTACCTTAAAAAAATGAAGCCTCTCTTTGTTTCGCTGCAGTTCCATTTCCTGGTTCTTCAAAGCCGTTTCCAGTCTGCAAAAAAGATTAAGTAAAATCCAGAGTGAGCTCAAAAAAGGAAAACACTGAGCAAAACAATAATATCTACATTACCTGGCAAGTATGCTTAACATGTGCACGACCTTTGAACTTTCCCACATCGAAATGAATAACAGGAATCCTCTCTAATGCCTAATTTAGGATAATCTCGCTCTCATATTTTCACCGTTGCTGCAATTCTGCAAGTATTTTACAGTGGGTGGTGTGTTTAGAGTAATGAACAAGTGTTTGTTTTCTGCCACACCCCTACACATACACACACACATACACACACACACACACACACACACACACACACAGTGCTTTGGATGTAGCCTCAACAGAGCAGAGCTGAGTTGTTCTTTCAGCAATTGGTCTTTTTTTGAGTCTGTATACGCCATTTAACAATAGTTTACTAAATTTGTTGATGACTATTTCAATTATCAATTAATGGTAAATGGACTGAACTTATATAGCGCTTTTCCAGTCATTTTGACCACTCAAAGCGCTTTACACTAGAGTCACATTCACCCATTCACACACCGATACGCAGACCGATAGGCAATTTGGGGTTACGTGCCTTGCCCAGAGGAACATCGACATATGGCAGGAGGAAGCTGGAATCGAACCTACAACCTTCCGATTGCAAGACGACAACTCTGCCACACAACCACAGTCGCCCAATTACAATTAATCGAATGAATCATTTCAGCCCTTGTTCAAAGGTCATGAATATTTCTGCAAAGGACTGAAACTCTTTGAATCTAGTCCCAGTGTTACACAGACTGAATCAGTCGAATCCTCTAACTAGTGAAGACGTACTCAGAAACGGGCTGCAGGTGGAAGGGGCAGAGCAGGGGAGTGTTTTCAATCTGCTGGACAGAGGTTGGACGGCCCGACGAGGTGGGGGGGTCACTGCAGGTGCCCTTGCTGCAGGAGCCCCGCTGGCCCCCGCAGTGGGAGCTGCCTCTGGACGGAGGCCGGGCCGCTGCAGGACGAGGAGCAGGAGGCTGGCTCTGGCTGGAGCTGTCGCCTCCGCCTGGGTTGGGAGCGTTCTGTATGGCGCTGGTATGACAAGGTTCAGAGGTTAAAAGGAAATAAAGACCGATGTAGGCGAACAAATGTGGGATTTCATTCCAGTTAATTAACAAACCATTTGCTGTAATCAATTTGCAGTGAGTGGTCTACAATGAGGTCTGTGGGGCATTTAGGGTTCACTAGGTCGGGGTCCACGCCGTGTTTGGCCACAGCGTCTCTCATAGCTGCCAGGTCCACCATAGCAGGAATACCACTGATACAAAACCACAACAAAAAAAACTGTTTTTTTCTTGTTCCCAATAATCGCTTTCTTCACAGCCGAGGAATTAAAAAGTGAGTAAACTCACGTGAAGTCCTGCAGAAGGACTCGTGCCGGGGAGAAAGGCACCTCTGCTTTTTCCTGCTGCTGCTGCCAGTCCAAGATGTTCTGCACATCTTCCTCTTTTGTGTAGAAGCCGTCGTAGTTCCGAATCGCCGCCTCCAGCAAGATCCGGACGGACAGCGGCAGTTTGTCTGCGTGTCGTAAATAAAGAGTTGATTCACCAGGGGGTACGGCTGACGTTACGACAGACACTGCACGGCGGTGAACTCACCGTATCTCGGGTCGCCTAATTTACGTGGGTTGTAGAACTTGATGCCATCTGGTAACGTGTCGATCAGATGGGCGTACGGGTGCTCTGAGGAGGAGAAGTTAATGCTTTGACTAAAAAGAACATTTAATGTCTTCTAGCAATTAGATATCCATCCATTCATTGTCTGTCGCTTATCCAGGGTCGGGTCGCGGAGGTAGCAGCTTAAGAAGGGAGGCCCAGACTTCCCTCTCCCCAGCCACTTCTTCCAGCTCCTCCAGGGGAACCCCGAGGCGTTCTCAGGCCAGCCGGGAGACATAGTAACTCCAGCGTGTCCTGATACTCTTTTAAATTCTTTTTTATTTTATTTTTAAACAAAGAGTCACATGATAGCAAAAACAGTGTTCCTCCAGGGTTCACCAATTCAAATTTAGGATATTTTAAGACCAATGTGAATAAAATTTAAGGCCTGTGCAGAAATGCACAAAAGACAGTGATTGTTTTTCAGGGCACCAACCTTTTTTTGCACAGAATGCATCTAACATCGTACAACTTCACATTCAAAAATACTTTATTGATCCCAAGGGGGAATAAATTGTTGTCACTCATCAATTCAGATTGTTCAAAGTTTTTGCAGATGCTTGTGACAGCAGTCGCAAAGACGAACGTCGCCCAGGCAACTGGTGTTAAGTTTACACTTACAAATAAAAGACACAAGCGAGCTCACAGGTCGCAGTGTAAGAAGATGTCTACACGCACCTCAAACTTTTGCCTGACAGAAAAGTCTTGGGACTAAAAAATACTCCATGGAATATATAAGAATAAATAGCCCTGCCACAACAAAACTTGAGACCTGTAATTAATTTGTTTGAGGCCATCTTTGATTAATTTAAAAGGGCAGTAATTTGTTCTACAGGCACATAGTCAAGAAACAATCTTACCTTCAGTTGTTATGAAAAATGCTATATACACCAACTATGACTTAAAGAAATTTTATAGTACACTAGGGTCATTTTTTCCCCTAGTGTATTAGGGCTAGGCACCATTTGTTGATTTTAAATATGTTTTTTAATACACCAATAACAATGACAGTAGAGACAGGATAAGATGGTTTATAGTTGACTTGTTGGACTACCGTCACCTACTGATGCACGTCTGAATTTTTGTAACTTCATGTTTTAACACAAAACATGGTGTTCCACTGGTGGACTGTCTCGAGGCCTCTAACACCGGGCTTAGCAGGTTTTCTGGGGGAAACCCTGTTATTAATTTAAGTAACGCCTTGAAATTTGGCTGCTATATCTTTAAAAGTTTTCCTCTTTCTGAAACTCCACCTTCAGGAACTCATCACATCATGGCTCCTCTATTAACCCTTTAACAACATTTTTACCAGTGTTATTCTAAGAAAAAGCTCCTATAATGAGTTCAGGTGTTCCACCAGGTGTTTGCTAGTTGCTGCTGGCTTGTCTGAAGGAGCTAAGTGGGGGAGTTGTGGAGAGGGCTGCTCTGTGAGGTGGAAGCTCAGAACATGTGGCTCTGAGGTGGAGCTGCGTCTTGAAGGCGGAGCTAAGTCCCTCCAGACACTTTGCACAATGATTGCCATGGAGACTAAAGGATTTCTCAAACAAGAATGAAGGAATCAAAGCAACGCTCCCAGTATGTTTTTGATGGTAACAACATGCAACATTATAACGTGATGTAAAGGTACTACTGCCCCTTTAAGGCCAACCATCTGAAGCACTCAGAGGATCAAACTGTACGTTCAGCTCTCATCTTCCTCAACTTTACCACATCTACTGTCAGATCACACAATACACGGATGAGACCTTTCATCGAGAAGTAACACAACAACAACACTGCCTGCTTTGTGCCGTTTAAGATTTTAAAAGCTTGCTGACACAAACACAGAAGCATGTGTTTTCATGTTATTGTTCAGAAATGTAAACAGACGGGAGCCACATTCCTCCAAAGGAGATAATAAGCAGGAGGGACGGACACACTGGGGGCATTTCTTATCTTTGCACCATTTCCTGAAAACAGACTCAACAATATGGTGAAGTTGCAGCATGACGTATTGAAACAGGTATAGGCTGGTTTACTGTATAAATCTAGGCAGGGGTTTTAACAAGTTACAAGCTACAAATTAAATTAGACTTAATATTCACCTGTCTGATTAGAGCAACAATGTTTTAAAACTTATGACGGAGTCCCAATACTGTAAAAAAAGAAAAAAGAAAAAAAAAGTTGTACGAGATGAAAAGTTGTTATAAGAAAAAACGTATAATATCAGAACAAAGCCATAATATCAGTGGATTCAAGTGATAATGTTTTGACAAATCCCATCAGTGGCATGCAATGAGGTTCATATCTGGTGAGGCACTGACTTAATCATAATCAGATTTATAAATATGGATCCCCTACATGTTATTGTTAACTTGAGGAAATTTCACACATGCGGACAACGATGGAGGGCAAAAAGACTATTCCTCTACATGTCATCCACACTGTCTTCGTAGAATAACTCCGTTAACTATGTCAAACTTGGACATGCAGATATTATTCATTTTGGGCTGTGCTTCACAGCAAAGAGAAAAACCGTTAAAGTACAACTCAAAACTACGTCTTTCTTGCTTTCTGAGCAAGACTCATTGCCAAAGTAACTAACAATGCCACAGAAAAACACACTCAAATATTTCCCACACAAAAAACAGAACATTCAGCCTGTTGCAGTGGGATGGCTTTAGGCTGAATGTTTATTTTGCGATTATTAAGTGTTAAGAGCTGAGAAGAGAAAATGATATATTGCTGCATTTGACTTTACTCCATGGCTAGCTTCATGCCATTAATTTAATGGCATGAAGCTATTAAATTATGGCTAGCTCGCTGTTATTGTCTCTTACTCTGCAGTTGTGGAGTCACAATGTCTGTGATCATGATCATCTTAAGATGTCAGCATCAAATTATTGTCAGTAGCAGAAATTTAAAACGTGTTAACATTGTGACTTCATTCTCATTATATTATCACTTTATTCTTCTATTTTCAAAAACAAAAAAAAGAAAAATCTTAGTGTGGCCCTATTGATCTGTCATAAAAACCACAGTTGAAGAGCAATGTCAGTCAAGCAGCTGATTGCTGCCTACTGGAGCAGATACCTCCACTAATCAATATCCACAAACACGGTATAGATTACGTTATTAGATGTGGAATAATCAATATAGTACAAGTTGAGCAAACATAGTAATATTTGCTGCTTTTGTTAGATCATGTTTTAAACTATAAACAGTTAACTTAAATTACTCTAACTTTAAAAATCTCAAAACATAAGATTAGAAAAGAGCTGTAAAAACAAAACAAAAAAAAGCTGAATTTCCTCCATTAAATGACACACAGTTACTATTAGAGAATAGAAGAACATACTTCTTCTATTCTGTTAATTAAGAGACCCTACCATCACCTGGGATAATTATTATTCTCAACAAGAGTTCACAAACAATCTTCAGCTTTTTATGTCTAGTTTCTCTCTTGGTGACAGCTTGATTTAACATTCAAATTTCCTGTCACGCATACAGCATTGTGTATTTTTACAAAATACTGCCCCGCAGGTATGTTCACCGGCTATAAAACTACTCCATGCACAAAGAGGTTGTCACAGACAAAACCAATTCATGGAATGTTTTCCAACTCAGTTTCCATGACAAAATCCCATAATTTTCAGACAAAATTTGATTTCATATTGTGATATTTTTACAAGACTTAACTATGGCAGATATTTCTACATCAGAAAAGAATTCAAAACAAATCATTCACATTCCAGTCACTAGTATGAGGGGATGGTTGGATAATATTTAGACAGTAGTATATGAGGTAAAGTTTTTCTTCAGATCTTTTCCCATCTTATCCAAAGTATATAATTCAAATGTCCTATTTGTTTCCTATGTGAAAACCCTGAATGGCACACAGTGAAGCCGGGTATTTACTACATATTTACCACATAAGAACAATATCAATATTCTACATAAAACCATGCACTGTTGAATCTCATGTGTTGTTATTACCACCATAGATATAAATACAGATGCTATGGTAATAAGAGTAAAAACAAAAATAACTGTATAACCGCATCTCAGTAGCAGCACCAGAATATGTGTACAGGTGTGTAATTATGTATTAGTTTCCGCATTAGTAGTGTAATAATAGGTAATACTGTAAAGCAGTAAAATGACGAATTAAGTAATAATATATATGAGACACAAACCCTGATAAAGCAGGGACTTTTTTAATATAAATGTATTTGATGTGAATGTATTACAATTACTGGCTCTGGTCTGAAACGCCGATTTTCTTTCAGCAAATATTAAAACACTAACCGCGGGCTCTTCATGAATCACGTAATGACTGTAAACGGTCAAGGTAAAAGTTTGAGGTTTCTTAGCATGTTTCCATAATGGCAAGGTGAGGAAGAGGGTGCAGAGCTAGCCTGGGAGCGAGCTGCTAACGTTCCCTCTTATCGTGAAGCACACTTGTGCAGAGCACTTATCGAGCTACCTACCGGCTTTACCTCTTCTAGAGATAACAAGAACCAGCTTAGTTATGAAACAAAACACAAGCAAGAGACATTTAGCTAAAAGTCGTGGCAATGGCATCAAGAAAGACACCAACGGGTTTAGCGTTTTCTCTTTTTTTACCATGCTAGCTGACATATCTGTGTTATCGCGTTAGCTATGTGCTAGCTTTTCTGTCGGGGTCCTTTATGTAACGTTCACGTGAGAAAAGGCCGAAGTTCTCCTACGAAAGAAGAGTCCGTTTCAGAACTGCTTTTTTTTCGGCTAGTTTACACGCTGGAGCCACTCGTAGTTGTCCGTAGAAGGTTCGTAAAAGACTCGTTTTACCTTTAATTGTCGCATTGAGCGCCATGATGACTCCTGAAATCAACACGGGCCCCTTCTCACGCTGCAGAACCAACCCAGGGCTGACCAATCGCAAACAGCAAACAGTTATGTAACCAATCAGAGAACAGAGCTGCTCGGTCACGCCCAACCAGAAATTTGTCGTAGAATAAACATCAAAAAACAGTTTTTAGAAACTATTTGGATAAAAAAAATCCATGTTTTTAAGAGATACAACAGGATTTGTTACAGGTGAGAGTAGAGATACTATTTCATTATCAATATTATTAATAGGTAATGACAAAATACTATCTCACAATAGGATTACCAGTTCCTCAGTCATAATAATGAGGTATAGTCTCTATCTCTAATTATCTTTAACATTATCATGAGATGCATAACTATGAAAGCTAAGTCAAAATTTTGAAAGGGTGTCTCGTAGTATTTGCATAGTATCTGATAATAATGAGATAGTGTGTTGTTGTTATTATTATGTATTTTTATAATCATAATTTATCTATACCATAATTATTAAGTAGAAAATTAGCATAAATTATAACTGCAAGGTTCATAAGTGAAAACTATAAAAAATATCGCTAAATAATTACGGACAACTAAGTCATAATAAAGCCAAGCCACAAATATGAGCTTCCAATCGCATCATGTCAGAAAAGGCTTGAAGCGATCACAAACAGCACTGTGACTTTAAAAAAGCGTCATGTGACGTCAACTGTGTTGCTTTCAATGCACTTCGGACTGTTGGTTCGAAGAATGTTTGTGTAACTGACGAAAGAAATACTTGTGTTTCTTCTTATTATTCAACAAAATTTTACATGTATGTATAAACCTTTATATATGATTTTGCTTATTTTTACCCTACTACCTATTGGTTTTCATTGGTCAAAATCTGTAATGCAGATTGTAATGCACTTTATTAGAATTTCTACCCGATCATCAATGCATCATCTTCCTTCAATTACACAAACGACTGGCAAAGTAAATATTTCAGGCCTATAAATCGGAGCAGAATGCTTTTCAAACCTGTTTTCCATTTTCTTTTTTAATTAATTTTATAGTAGATAACGATTTGTCGACGTCTTGATAAAGCTTAGACCGTTGACCTTTTACCTCTGACCGTGTTTGTTCAGAGCGGTAATGGACGGAAGACATGACCCTCCATTATGTTGCAGCAGTGCAGGCCGTTCGAGTGTAAATAAACAACTTCGATACCCAACCGATAGTGGCCGAGGACGGTGAGCTTTGTGACTATTCGGGTACGTTCAGTCGGTGTGTTTGGGTGACATTTATTGCAGTTTCTTCGACAGGAAAGCCCCCTGGCAGTTTGTTGTTGCTACAGCCGCTCGAACGCAGTACACGCTGTGACTTGCACGTGCTTCCTCTTTGCAACAAAACAGCACGAAGTTATTGACTAACTGATCAAACGTTTAAATGCTGCTCGTATAGTTGATGGGTATTATCGTGTCAGCAGCTGAATATGTGCTTAAACTTCCCCTCCTGTGGTCTCTGTTCCCCTCACAGACCCAACTGACTCTTAACAAGTGAGTTTCACAAGCCATGTCAGTTCCGGGTTTACAAACACCGTAATAATACCGCTTTACTTCTCTTGCCCATTGCGCGAAGTCTTGCAGATATTTAATTAAACGCCATTGACATCTTTGTCTCCTCGAATCCATAGAGGAATGTGTGTTTTTGTAGTACCTTGCTAAAAGTGCTCAACATTTAGTCGCGTTAAAACCAGGCATTTAACGTTTTCATTGACAGGCCAACACAAGCAGACTAATGTTTTCACCATAGAGGGAAAGACCTTGAGCAGAAAGTGAAATGAATAAATAATTACTTTTGGTTTGTCTGGTCTTCATATAGGTCTGGTGTTCCACGGTTGTCCTGATGCTTCTGTCTGATGCAGGTATAATGGCAGCAGCAGCGTTTGGGACTGCAGCGCTTTGACTTTAGGGCCTGACCGGCACCATGCAGCAGAAAGGTGCCATCCAGATTATTGAATGGGAGGACCTGGACAAGAGGAAATTCTACTCCTTGGGTGTGTTTATGACGTTAACCACCCGGGCCACGGTCTACCCATTCAGCCTAATCCGGACCCGGCTGCAGGTGCAGAAAGGGAAGGCCGTGTACTCGGGCACCTTTGACGCCTTCTGCAAGATCCTGCGAACGGAGGGCGTGAGGGGCCTCTACCGAGGCTTCATGATCAACACCTTCACTCTGGTGTCAGGACAGGCGTACATCACCACCTACGAACTGGTGCGCAAGTACGTGTCCCACTACTCTCCCAGCAACACGGTCAAGTCCGTGGTGGCGGGAGGGGCGGCGTCCCTGGTGGCTCAGACCATCACCGTGCCCATTGACGTGGTGTCCCAGCACCTGATGATGCAAGGACAGGGCGAACATCACTCCCGCTTCAAGGTGAAGCCAAAAATGATGCTCGCCACATCTAAACGCAAACCTACTTTCGGACAATCGCGGGAAATAACGGTGCAGATATTTGCAGCTGATGGTTTCAGGGGATTTTATAGAGGTTACGTGGCATCCCTGCTCACATACATCCCCAACAGTGCTCTCTGGTGGCCTTTTTATCACTTTTATTCAGGTAAATCAATGCTACCTTTGTTTTGTTTTGTCGGCATGTCTTTTTGTGCGACTTGGCCTTACAATGTATAATGTCGTTTGCATTTTCAGAAAAATTATCTTTAATGGCGCCAAGTGGATGTCCCCACCTGATTCTGCAGGCTGTGGCAGGACCAATGGCAGCGGCAACTGCCTCCACCATCACAAACCCTATGGATGTTGTTCGTGCAAGAGTTCAGGTAAGAAAAGCTGCAGCCTTTAGAAGGAGGTTGTCATTGTTTACTCTGGAGACTTTTGGTTTGACGATCTCCTCGCTATTGAGGCTGAACACAAACATGGGCTGTCTGAGGCCTTCAGAAAAAAGATTGTAGCAGTGTATGTGCCTGGTAGGGTCACAGACGGGTTTGTTATCAGGTATTCCACAGCAGGATGTTCAAAAACAACCGGTGAGATGCCAATGACTGCCCAGTCAACGGTCACCATTGAACTCACCATGAATTCTGCCACATATCAGAAGGTGCTTCAAGACATTTGAGACTGGCTAGCTCAATTACAAATAAATTGACCATCTTTGAGGGGTTTTCTGCTTGATTACCTTCATAATGAAGAGTGAACATCAAAACCAAAATCATTCGCACATCATTGAATGAAATCTGTAGTTGAACCCACAGGAAATTAGGCAAGCGGCAGGGTACACTCTGGACTGGTCACCAGTCTGTCACAAAGGATCACAGAGACAAACAATCACGCACCAACACACACACACACACCAGAGATACCACAGTGTGACCTTAAAAGGCATAGGAGGAAACACCCAAAGAAAAAAGGTCCTCCTCACTACAAGGTAACAATGCTAGCAACTGTGCCACTGTTCATCCCATAACCGGTAGAGAGAGGGACTGTCTCCGCAATCTTCCAAGGATAAAGTGGCTGTAGACAATGAATCGATGGAGGTGCATGAACCCAAAACAACAATCTAAACAGGACTTAGAACATCATAAAAGCAACCTTCACTGGAAAGCGCAGTGGTAAGAAGTTTCAATGACTTTTGACCTCTATTGCTGTACAGAGAGCCTTGCCATGGGAAACGTAACATTCAGGACAGAGACGGGTTCTGTGTCACAAGATTTAACGTTAAATCTTCATATTAACTTCAGAAGCAAAGTAAAAGACATTGTGAAGTTTCAAACTGAAGTCTGCGAAAGTTGTTATCCGCAGAGAAACGATTCATACACTGAAATGAGGTAAAAGGCCGTTTAGCAAGGAGGAAGCCATGAGAACAAAAGTAACATAAAACGACAGTTTAAAGTATCTAATCAATGGACCTAAGGTTTGGGAGCATTGTGTCTTAAAATATGCAGATGGTCTATATATAGTTTTAGCTGAATATAACAATATACAAATCGTTTAATCTACCACAGTCAAAATGTAACAAACTGTTGAGTTTTTTTGTACAAAGTTGTTGTTTATTTCCCCATGTCACATAAAGTTTAAAAAAAAGCTAACCATGCATCACCATCATCATCTTTCTCCAAGGTGGAGGGCCGAACATCCGTCATAGAGACGTTCAAGCAGCTGCTGGCGGAGGAGGGCGTCTGGGTGATGACCAAAGGGCTGTCGGCCCGCATCATTTCCTCCATGCCCACGTCGGTGCTCATCGTGGTTGGATACGAGACTCTGAAGAGGCTGAGCCTGCGTAGCGACCTGATTGAGACCAGACACTGGTGAAAGACAACAAGGCGTAGGCGGGGTGGGGGACCAGGACAGCCTGTCATCATTCTCCAGCTGCACAGAGGCAGTGACCCAGATCTGTCTGACGTGCTTTAGATTGGTGCGGCTTTAAACGCAGGAAGAAAGAGAATTCATCATGAGACGCAGCATTAACAACTGCAAGGTGGATGAAACAACCTTATTGTTCTCGCTGTCTGATGATTTGCTGTATTATCTGTGAATGATGCACATTGAAATGCGTAACAGGTACTTGTTCCTCATTTGTGTTGCTGTAGATAAAATGAAGCTGGGTGACGGACGAAAAGAACAGAATGGAAAAATTCAAGTTTTAATCCAGAATTTGGGTTTTCGGAGTCTGGTAGCTGGCTTATCAAGGAGCTAATGCCCTTCCATCTACTTTACTGCTATTATTTCTGTAAAGGTTTTACTTGATGTTCCATTCATACAAGTTTCTCTGGTTTTGTGGGGTTTACCTGCATAAGCTATGATGTTTTGGTTACTTTGTCATTCACAGATCATAAGTATGAGCTACCTTTTTTATTATAACCGTAATTCATTCAGCCTTGTCATCTAACTCTGGCATTGGGCCTTACATGACGGCAAGGTCTAATAGCGAGGTTAGCTAGCAACTCTTGGCAGACAACACAACGGCAGTGGAGCATCCTCTTAAATAATCATGGTCACACTTCCTTCCTCTTTTTATTTTCCAGTACATTCACCGTATCTTTATGTACTGAAAAAAAAATCTATCCATTTTGTCTCTGGCATATGCTTGGTGAAGTGAAATATTTTGAATGACTTCATCTGTTTTCTTTTTTTACCCTCGTTTTTCCACCCCTTGAGGAACTGTAGCGCTTCCTAGGGGATATGCATAGCCAACACTTTGAAATCTAGAGAGGTCTAGAGAGGTTGCATTAAATCTACTGAAACTGTAATAGCTTTGGTGGTGTAAAAACCAATTTTGCCTTTATCCTGTTGTACTCTCTTGTACAAATAACTTTTTAATGTATGCAGATCTTTCCCTAACTGAGTTTTTACGGGGAGTTTGGTTCTCTGGCCCGCAAGTGTTTTGTGGACTTTTAAGGTATTTTCCGAGGTCTGGCCAGTCCATGGACAGAAAGGTATCCGGTTCCAGAACCTCTGGCCTCATCTTTGCTTTTGGAGATGGTGTGGTTCTGTTGGTACCCTCAACTCCTGTAAGTCAAAAGCCATGGTAACCACCTGAGAGAAAGGTGGAGTCCTCATCTCAGTGTCTATTGAGGGGCCTTTTCTGCAGAATACTTGGTACTACTCTTTTTATGGAAAAAAAATAAATCTGTTACATGATTAATATGTGTGATTCTGTAGATTAATACCCTTTAGGACTGATTATATTGTGTGTCACTGCCTTTAATGTGTTCACTTCAACAAAGAGTAAACCACATTGATTTGAGCTCGCTTGTATCACTTCAGCGGTAACCAGGGTCCTCATATCGATTCCAAACATTTATATTTGAACTCTTAAAGTGTTTTTTGGGTTTTTTTGTATGTAAAATATCTCCTGGTGAGAAATTTGATGATTTTAAGAAGACTGCAACTCAAACCGTGCTGCCACGGATCTGTAAAACAAAGATGGCAGCAACACACCAGCACACAACTCCCTGATGTACCGACCTGCCTTCAAAGTTGACATTACAGTGTATTCAGATTCACTGCCATCCCACAGCGGACATCTTGTGTTTTGTTTTGTTTTTTTGAGCAATGTTTGCAGACACTTCTGTCCAGGTTGAGTACAGTGTTTCTGTGAATAAGACTCTCTCAGTATTTGTGACACATTAAATGAATGTGTAAACGCTGCGTTACGTAAACATGTCCAGAGTTCCAGTTGAATAAAATTGTGTAAATTTTTTTTTTCAACGTCATAAATCAGGGGCTGCAGTACATGTGATGGTCCATCAGGGGGAGCACTTTGTGCTTGAGATCAAGCTGCTGGAATCGTGCATCTTAAATTGGAATATCATACATTTTATTTTAGTGGTTCGAGTCAAAAAGGTTCAACTTATTGATGGATTAAACATGAACTGATTTAATTTCATTTTGATCTAAATTATATTTCTCAGAAAATGAGAACATTTTAAAACCGTCAAGGACATTTGTCAGTGCTGACAATGGACATTAATGGAAAGTTGAGTGGAAGAAAAAACTGAAAACAAAACGTCCACAAAAGGAACGCACACGGCCTTAAGACGATTGTGACACAATAGCTATTTAAGAGTTTGTCAAAGTTGGGAACCCTTAACTAAGTAAAAATAGCAATTTTCACAACTGTTGCTTGGTACTTCAGGCACCAAACCTATTCAAACCCAGAAAATAATAAAAGCAAAAAGTTTAACAGTCTTTTTTCTACAGCATGAAACCAATTCTGAAACTGTTGATTTGGGGAAAGTAGCAATTCAAAGTCTAGTTCGTCTCTCAGGGCTCACCTTTACATTAGTTAATTCTCACTTCGCATTCCAGGCCATGTAGATGGATGTCTGTAATAATAGGTTCAACTAACAGCAACACAACAGAAACATATTACCAAAAACAAGTCTTTTATTATTTGGCCTAATTTAGCCATTGCATAAACAGCAACACATTTACTATCCCTGACCCCCTCTCTGAGTATCAATGGAAACTTTTATCTCCTCCTGCTGTTACTGACTGCTCTTCATCACAATGGGCAGTCGTAGATGTGGATGGCGCGGTCGTCGCCGGCCGAGACGATCTTCGAGCCGTTGCTGTTGTACTTCACGCACCACACCTTGGGACGACAGAGATGTTGCGAGTACAGCAGCAATCAAAAAAACTCTGCCAACAGAAGAACAGATCAAACCTGCCAAGCGTCTCTGCAGCCTCAGTTCTAATGAATGCCGGCAGGAATTTTGTGAGACAAAATAAAAACATAAAATAAATAGATTTGCAAGTAGATTGAAGTTTGGGCTTTGACTGAGCCGTTTTAACGGATGCACACTATTCCATCTAAACCATTGCTGATGTGGCTGTAGATGGGAAGATGAAGCGCTGCTCTAGACTCACGACAGAAGTGCCAAAACATTTTTTTTGAAAATCCAGCGGCATGATGCTGCCACTCCCGTGCTTCATGGTAGAAATTTGATGTTTTGGTTCAAGTGCAGTTAAATGGTTTAGTCCACATGGAGACAGTTAAATGGAAAAATGCATAATTACAATTTTTTTTTTTTAACAGAATTTTGGTCTTTAGTGTGGCTCTAAACTACCTTATGATAAATCTGGTGCAAAGTAACCTTTAATAGTATTTTCCTCAGAAACAAATAAAAGACAATTGTTTATTAAAATTTCTGACCAAACTGGAGTTTTGAGAAAACTCTATTGGAGTCTGCTTCTACACATAGAAAAACAGAAAAATTTAGGGTCCAGCGCATTAAAGTTTGCAACAAATAACGAGCGAACGCTTCCACATACTCGCTTCGATAAATGCTATTTAAAGTAGTTCTAAAGTGAACCTCCTGTGTAATTCCTAACAGTAAGTCATGATTATTTTTAAGCTGACATGGATTTCAGCTTTTCACCCCCTACAGTTTAAAGCAACACTCAGGGATATTTGTGCAAGTTTATGTGGATGAAAACTTTTCTGAAACTGATCCTGTGTGTTTTCTTAAACGATGTGATGGAGACATTTGCTTTTATGAAGATCCGTCTACGTGGGCACATGTTCGGCCTGTCGGCCAAAAAGAGGTGGTCATCTGAGCGGATGACCTTGCTCCACCTCTTCAATGGAACAGTGCAAATTAAAATTTCTTATGGTTTTCTTATTGCGAAAAGCAAAAATTGAGATCTTCCCAGAAAAGGTGATTAGTAGCGCATGATTTTACTCCTAGGTGTTAATATTTATCCTCTACCGTTGGTTGGTCAGTCACAGAAAATTTCCCTAGATCAGCAAATTCTCACACAAAGATAAAATATAAAAAAAACCCCAGAAGAGTCAGATTCCTCACCTGGTCCTGGTGGTCGAAGAAAGTGTTGATGCAAGCTCTGGTGCTGGAGTCCCAAACTTTCACGCTCTTGTCAGACGAGCTGAGGGGAGCAGAAAGAAGAAGGTTTTTACGTCTTGGCGGCGGAATGGATTCACACCGATATGAAGCGTGGCGAACTGGAGGACAAAACACTTCGCATCCTAGCACAACAACAACATATAGAAGTGTGGAAGAGCTGCTTTTAGTGTTCCACCTGGAGACAAAGTGGGTGTGGTCCGGAGAGAACGCCACATTTAGAACCCAGGAGCCGTGGCCGCTCAGCGTGCCGGCAAGGTTGGCATGTTGTCTGAGGAACAAATAAAGCACTGCTTCAATCTGCTGCTTTTTCCGCAATTTGTGGACGAATCGCTAAAATTACGACTGATCAAAGCGATAATGCGCAGCAAGTGCCTCTTACACGTCGTATATTTTGATATATCCGTCGTCAGAGGCGGTGACCAGCAGCTGGGAGTCCGGGGAGAAGGTGAGGGATCTGATGGGCATGGCGTGACCTGCAGACACGAAAACACAGAATATCAAACTCCTCCACCGGACAGTACTAAGTCTAAAGGTACGACTCAAGTCAGGCTTCCTGAACACTCATCAGTTCACAATTTTACTCTTTTCCAGACAAATTTCAAGAGTTTAAAAGGATTTTTCTTTTTATTGTATTTTAGATATTTGACCCAAAACGTCATGTTTCAGTTCACAGTAGCCTTATTATCTGTACATTTTGTAATTGTCAAATGGGGATTGGTAGTGATTGGAGTGATATTTAAAAGATGGAAGACAAGAAAAAAAGAAAGACTCAAACCTTCAAACAACAAACGCGACACAGATTTTTTTTGTTATTTTTTCGTCAAAAGTCCAGAGTTTTCTAAACTCAAAGTTCCAGATTTCCCAGCTGTTTTCAGGTCATCGTAAGGTGGACACATCACAAAGCATTCGCAGAAAAGTGAAACATTATGGCAAAATCTGAGAATCTGAGAATCTGTTGCATTATAATCTAAATTAAACTGTTAAATGTTTTATTTTCAGTTATATTTAAAAAATGACAACCTTAAAGGAAATAAGTTGGGCTTTTTCTTGCCTCTATTATGTGACCTGCTTAATCCTAGGGCTGGAAAATTTAAAACCAGATAAAGGTCTAAATCATCACTAAAATGCTCGATTTGCCTGGCTTTCAATCGAAGGGTTATTCCTGAAAAAAAAAGTGTCTTTTTTCTTCATATAAATCGGTAAATTAGCCGACCTTCAAGTGTGTGGAGTAGCTTCCCGGTGGCGATGTCGAAGATGTTGATGATCCCATCGATCGCGCCGCTGGCTAAATACTTCCCGTCGGGGCTCTGAGGAGCGAGAAGGAAATGTGAAATGGAGCCAAAATGGCCGCCAAAGCGCTGTGAGGAAGTTTCGGGACACTTTCAGATTCCTCCTATTTTTGCTTTTAATTGTCACATGTAAATATTTCAGGGAATCAAACTCATTTGAAGCAGAGTAAAAATGAAAACCCCACATGTTCACGTGCTTCTTTGTTGAAAAAATTACTTTGACAACGTAAAAAAAAGAGCGGGAAAAAAAAAAGCAAAAATAAGGTACAAATACTTTCAAAGCGTGAAAACAAAATGGCGACTTAAACAAAAAGGAGTCACAACGGTAAATAAAAACTCAAGACCAGATCTGAAAAGAAAACAAGTGACTGATTCTCACGTAAGCTATACTGAGGATGAATTTTCCTCTGGTGTCCAGGGAATATTCCTTCTTGCCGCTTTCCACACCGAAGATGTTCACTTTTCCAAGATGGCTGCCTGTGGCGATGTACTTAGAGTCTGGAGAGAAGGCGACTGTCCATGCATCGACTAAAAAAGCGACAGAAAATTGATAAGAGGATACGAAGGGTTTACCTCTGGAAAACAAAATCTGCGTTTGTGCATTGTGAAATAAAAGAGAGTTACATCATGTTCTCAAATCACTGAGAAATCTCAGTCCAGGTGAGACACAAAAGCAAGAATAAGCTCCTCCCACCTGGTCCGGCGTCCATGGACTTAATCTGTTTCCCCGACTCCAGGTCCCACAGGCGGATGTGTGCGTCCAGGGAGCTGGAGGCAGCGATGGCTCCGTGGTGACTGATGTCTACAGAGACCACGCCCAGCTGGTGGCCCTCCAGGGTCCACTGCAGCTCCAGCTTCTCGTCCGACCTGCAGGAGAACCGAGAGTTATACGTGCTATTTCCAGGCCTAGTCAAAGCCTTAGATTTATCAGCTGGCTTTCACCTGGATACGATTATTGTTTTACCGGGAAATTTGAGAGGATGTGAAATTTCAGCTGCATTTGAGGATGTGGAATAAGCAAAACTTTGACAAAACCCATGTCACAGAGCTGGCTCCATTCATTCTGGAGTCCTAAACTATTAGTTAAGGTCTTTTTCAAGTGTAACTAGAACAGCAGCTGTACTGGCGTCCAGCAGAAAAATAACAGACAAATTTGATCAGTAAAGACAACATCACTATAAGAGGGAGGGAAGGTGCAAAAGAGTAGAATGGAGAAAGGATCGCAGAGAAGCTGAAAAGAAGAGTGGAAGAAAGTCAAGCAGGAAGGACGGATGAAAGAATGAAAGAAAACCACCAGCGCCGAAGAGGACGGAGAGATTCACACCATTTCCAGACTTTGACCAAATCGTCTAGCGACCCGGTGATGATGGTTTCCGAGCCGTCCGCTTCACTTTTGCCCCACGCTGCTGTCCAGATGGCATCGTCATGAGCTGAAGGCAAACAGGGGAGATGAGAGGAGAAATCCCAGCTCGGACCAAACTCCCTCAGCTTAAAACAGTCAGTTGTTGGCACTCTGTCCCCATGAAAGGCACCAAATATCACCAGCACGCGCTTTCCCATTCAAAGTTAAATTGTCCCACAGAGATGCATCAGGACTCTCATTTGAAACCCTTAAATGATGTGAGACTCTAAAAACATGGGGACCATGCTACTCACCGTGTTCCTGCTTGAACAGAATGCTGTACTGAAATCAAAGCACAGAACCAAAGTCAACCTCTGTCTACACATCACAACGAACAAGAGTTTATGTGATCAACTCATTACCTGGGTACTCATTGCTTTTGGTCCAGGAAGGCAGTTTGTCACCCTGTATTCAAAATAATGCAGGGTTTTGTTTTTTTAATTGACATTTTTAAGTTAAAAAGAAAAACAACCTGTTATTTTTAAACGTGCACAGCTGCTTACTGTCTTAGAACTGATATTGAAAAGATAATTTCTAAATAGCTGCTTTGCTTATTTTGGTTGGGTTAGTATAGAAGCCAGTTTCTAGACTTTCATTAAAAACCCGCAGATCACAGGGAGCGCAGTGTTTGTAGCTTTAGCTCGCTGGTGTTGCACACACAATTGCGGCTAACTGCGTCACGCCGGTGACGCCATCAGCACGCGCCGGACTGCGAGCGACATTGTAAGTAAACACAAAAGATAGCGAGGACCAGAAGCGCTCGCTTACCTTCAAGACTCCACACTTTATGCTAGAAATTTTGGTCCTCACTGATTTACATGTGAAACTGCATCATGACAACATTCGACGTAACTTCCGCCCTCGGACTTCCTTGTCTTTTGTCAAAAAGGCCTCGCTATCGCCCCCACAAATGCGGCAAAGAGGGGTACTACAAGAAGACGTGTTGGTCTTTGTTATCAGTAAGGCGACAACAGAAGAAACTGAACGCAACTCCAACACAAAGTGGAGAGATAAAAGAGAAAGAGGAGTTGCATGACAAGTGCTTAAAAAACAAAATAAAAGAATGAGTTTGGTCAACTGTTTTTATCATAAAGCATGGACAAATATCCCCCCTGAAAACCTCCTGGTTCCACCAAATATCGATTCCTGAACTCTCCCAGAGTTACAGCATCAGTGTTGCTGCTTCTACATGAATATGAACTAGTTTCCTTTGCATTATTAGGGATCTGAAAGCATTGCGTCTTTTTTGTTATTTTTGACCATTTCTCATTTGTTTTTGCAAATAAATACAACATTTTTGCCTGGGATTTTGGAGACATGTTGTCAGCAGTTCATAGAACAAACGAGCAATGTTTATTTTGCTCAAACATATACCTGTAAGACAAAAAATTAGAGAAACCGATCATTTTAAATGGTCTTTTATTTTTCCCCAGAGCTGTACATATATCTTATATTGTAACTTAATATTAATGCCATAACTAAGTGCGGAATTTCAGTCCGGATATATTCTACATAAGTACATTTATTCATCAAAGTCCTTTCTATATTTTTTAATAAACTGGTTTGTTGGATATGTTTGATTAAATAATTTTCATGTGAACTTCCTTCGCCTCTTGCTGTCCAATGCTATCAGGAAAATCCAGAACATTTTGGAGAACCCTGAGCGTCCTCTTTATGAGGCTGTCATACAACAGCAGAGTGTCTTCAGTCAGAGGCCTCTTCAGATTGGCTGTAACACAAGCCGCTACAAGAGATCCTTTCTTCCCGTCGCCTTCAGCATCTGCAGCAATGCTTAGGCAAACCTAGGATAATATAAGTTACAGTATTTAATTTCCCTTTGGTATTGGTAACAAATTTTTTAATTGAATTGAACCGAATTATCTGAACCGTTCCTTCGTAGCTCTGGCTGGCCAACGACCTGCAGAGTTTTGCAGATTGGTTAAGAAGTTTGTTTTTCTCTTATCTGAAAATAGGATCTTCTTCTACGTGGTTCCTGTGTCCACTACATGGCTTTATTAGCTTCTCCGTACCTTTCAAGTACAAAGTGAGAGGACAAGAGAAGTACTATTCCGAGGAGAATTATGTAATAACTTCAACCGAAGGAAGCATTAGTCATTAACCAAACAGCAACATGATTCTCCTGGCATCTTGGAGCTAATCAGAAAAAATAGCAGAAGTTCTTTTTATACCACGCAAATAGCAAAGAATTTAGATTTTTTTTTATTTTTTAAATGAAGTCCTAAAAGCACATTAGTTTTAGCCGTAACGGTACTGTAGCAGTATTTAGCTGACTATTCAGATCCCACTGATTAAGTTTTTCAAAGCTTGTTTTCACCATTATTTTTAGCAGGAAGTGGCTGCAGATCAAGTCTCTTTTTCTGAGGGTGACATAAAAAGGCGGAACACGACACGGAAGGCAATATTAAAAGGCACAGTTGATCAAAACACCAAAATTCACTTCAGTGAAAACAAATGTTAAAAAAATAATCATAGAGTATAGGATTAAGACTTCATAAAATAGTTGAAAATCGGTTCAGCCGTAGCGGTTACTCTCTTTAAGAAGATTTTTTGTGGAATGAAATGTTGGACTTCTGCAAATTACTCCAGGACCATGGAGCAGCACAAGATTTTTTTTTCTTCCCAGTTTTGAGCAGATTTTGCGGACGCCAAAGAGAAGCTGAAACTGTGTCCACCCCTCACTGGAGACATGAGACTAAGCAAATAGGGGGTTGGTGTCCCCGAGGCATCTTGTTGTCTCTTTGTTTCAGTCAAGCCCATGAAAGCAAGACTTAAAGTTCACAGCGGTGAGCCGGGCAGCGTTTGTAATGAAATGCACAGCACTGCAATATTGTATCCAGACAACGTGGAACCGAGGAAGCTACGTTCAACGTCTCTGCAGTCCGACACATTCAGGAAAGTTGTTTGCGCAAGCCTTGCCCTCACATTGGGCTTCAGTCAGGATTTGAGTAAATATAAGAAGCTAAGGGCATCATCAGTACTTCTCTCCTCCCCCTCATAAGGTCCAATATATGCTTTAAGTTTGAAGAATGAAATTTTGAGATAATCATAAATTGGCACAGGACAGAAATAAAGTAAAGAACAGAAACTCTGGATCAGCTATGTCTTCTGTTGAAAATAGAGAACATGTAATTACTGGCAGCAAATAGCCCAGTCAAACATGGTTAAACACAGGAAACACCAGGCCAGGGGAAATAGAAGAGAGAAGAAAAGGTTCACCGGGAACCCAATAGGAACATGGAGAAGATCACAATTAGCTGAATCAAAACCAACTGTGTCCTGTGATGGTGAAACGTTTTGGCACAGGTTCGCCCTTCAGTCAAATATTGACAAATTTACTGACTCTGAAATGGAGCGGCCGCATCTTCTGCCTGGAAAACATCATGCTGCTTGACTCAGTGATCGACGTAAAATGCTGAATGGCGTCCTGGAGAGGCAATGCATCCCACTCCAAGGCAACAACTTTAGACTGGTATCCTAATGACTATCAGCAACCATGAAGAGGGCACTAGCATGTCAACAAAAAACGGGAACTTGTGGGGAGTAAGTCAAAAGCCAGCCAAATGATAAGAACAAAGACCAAGCCATCAATACCCTGCTGGAGATTGAAGCCACTGAAATCTCCTCACAGGGCAAAAAGGGGTTTGGCTCAAAGTCCAGCAACCTGAAGGGTTCGACACACAGAAGGCGGTGTCACTCCTTCTCCGTTCGTTTCCTCTGGAACTTGCCCAACGAGGAGACAATAGCTTGCCCTCCCTAGTCTAGAAATTTTGAGCGTGTACATGCAGACGGGAGCATGCGGGCTTTCGATGCAACACGCAAAAGTTCAAAAACGTTCAACTTTTGTTGTTGTCACAGCCGTCGCAATCGCATCCCGTCAGATGAGTTCCACCTTTCGGCTGCCTCTGTTTGGTCGGTCTCTTGGTTGCTGAGCATCAGTCGATCCATGAATTTAGCGACACAGTTTCCCGCTTCAGCCAGTAACTCAACCAGCCCTCCTCTTTATGCTGTTCACATTTTGACAACTGATCAACGATACATCTGCCATCACAAGGCTTCAAAACAGGATAATCTCAGACGAAAGTGACCTCAGGGGGTCATCATCGGTTTAAGGCTGAGATCCAGAGAGACTGGAAGAGTCACGGAAACGCTGTGACTTTGTGAGAGGCTCACCAAAAACTCTCCTGAATGAGCAGGTGAAAGAACTACCTCATACCTGGTTAGCATGGTGGAGGATGTATGATGCTGTGGGCCTGTTCCACTGAGTGGAACAGGCCCACATTTTTTAAACATTGGTGCATTCAGTCTGTGAACTCAACGTTCTTAAAGGAAGGTCAAGAGAAAGTTCATTTAAAAAAGATAATAAATAAATTTGTTCTCAACACGTTTGCATCCTAGAAGAATTCAGTCTTTTTCACGTCTCAGCAGGCACCACAGGTCCTGCTTTACTGTAATAAACGGGTCAAAGCTTTAAGGGGGAGGGTCATCCGCCGCCTCTCATTGAAGGCAGCGACTATAAAAGGGAAGAAGGAGAAGATTACTCCAGCGCTCTGAAGGAGCTGCCGAGAGAGCGCCCATCACTGGGAATCCCCAAAAAATTAAATTAAATTAATAAATAAGAGGCTCCACTGGGTGTAACGTGCAAGCGGGAGGCTGAGCTCAGAGCAGAGGAGCACAGTGAAGAAGGAGGAGGAGGAGAAGGAGGGTGAGAAAGAGTCAGAGAGAGAGAGAGAGACAGCAGAGTGTGGAACAGGTTCCTTCTGCAGCCCTCGTACGCAGCCTCAGCAGCCATGCCTAACTTTGCCGGCAACTGGAAGATGAAGAGCAGTGAGAATTTTGATGAACTTCTCAAAGCCCTGGGTGAGTCTCCTCCTGTCTCCTGCTGTTGTGTGTAGATTTCGCTCCTGCATCACATCCAAAAAGAGGCAGAAAGCAACCCCCTTTTTTTTCTCTCCTCATGCTTTGGGATTGCCACGACTCCCCCCCAAACCCCTACGACGTGATACTGTTCTGAGAAGCTCCCTGGGAAAAGCAGGCAGAGATGCTGCTGAGGGGGAAATCCCTCAGCCGTTCCAGGAGACAAGACTCACTGGATGCTGAATTCCAGCCTGAACAGACGTTGTATTGTTACGTGAAGTGAGAAAAGGAGGAAAGGGGTGCGAGAGGGGGAGAGAGAATAACATTATTCATGTTAAGCATTTAAGTAGGGCATGCATTACTGCCAGGGGAGGTCCGTGGATCACTGTGTTGTTCTTCTGTCTCATGTCCTTTTTCATCCTTTGTCAACCTGCTCGGTCTTTCCAGATGATTGTGGTGGTTAGATTTAGACCAGTTTAACTGGGTCACTCGATTGTGTTGCAGCGTTTCGTCACGCCGCCGGGGCCGCTGAGATGGACGGGGACGCGGCAAAGGGCTTGACGCCTTTTAGAATAATGTAGAAACCTTCAGGGAGATGGTCCCACTGGCGAGCGGCTCTGGAGCTCAACGGGAGGATAGCAGGTTACTTTTAAAGTCTCCCACATTTCCACAAGTTGAACTCACAATGTGGTCTTTTTTGGGGATTTTATGTGGAAAGACGGACCTGCTAAATACAGATAGATCCTAAAAGAAGACCCGTTAGATACCGCAAAAGACCGGAGACTGGGCCGGAGGTCCAACTTCTTGCGGCCGTGAACAATGACATAGTACAAGTTAAGTGTCGGAGCACCCCAGTCAAAGTCCACACTTGAAAAATCAATGTTCAGAGACAATCAACTTTTATACAAAGATAAAACAAGAAAGTAAATGTCAGTGTTCAAAGGCTAAAAGCTGGTGAACCTGAAAAATGAATACAAAGGCAGAACACACCTTTCATAGTTCATGGTCTTTTTTCGGTCACCTTTTCCCTCAACAGCCATATTTGAAATATCAATTTTAAGCAGCAATTGTGAAGTGAAAAACATTACGTTTTCCTTCCTAATTTGTAGTTCTCCTGCACACTTTCCGGAGTTTATTTTTTATTTCTTGTTGAGGTCGCCGAAGCAGCAGCTCCACTGATGTGATCTTCGGTTTTAAGGGAAAAGCCTTAACACCTCTTCCAGCACGTCAAGCACATCTGCTAGGGCATATCAGCCGTTAGCTCTATGAGAACAGCTCGGTCAGAGAGAGAGTCACAGAAACAAAGAGAGAGAGAAAAAGAGAGACATCCCTGACGGTTATATCTATTGCAGATTCCAGCGCTGAGGAGCCGCCACTTTCCATCAACATCTTTCTAATTACCTGTTGAGTCAAAGGTTTTTCCTGCAGAAGAAAAGGATAGCTACAGTGCCTTGCAACGAGAAAACTTACTGTGACTGGGGATTTCATGAGATACATTGGTAGAGATCGGAAGGAGAATGAGACAAGGTTTTCAACATTTTCAGCAATTGGAAATCTGAAACGTGTGGAATGTGTTTTTGTTCGACCGTCTTTATTCTGATGCTCCTGTATAAAATTTATTGCTGTCAGTTGGTTCAGAGCTCACCTAATCAGCAGAGTTCAACTGAGGGTAATTTAATTGCTTAGCACTCAGCGTTCGCCAGCAGTGTCAAACTCCAGTCCTCAAAAGCCAATGTCCTGCAACGGAACACCTGGTTCCAATGTCAGCTCATCAGTAGAGCTCTGAAAAGAAGACAAAGAGGACAATGGAAGGACAACATCAGAGACTTGACAGGAAGATTAATGAGGGAACGAACGGCTGTCACCAGAGAGTGGAGAAAGGAGGTGTAAGCTGCATCCATGGTCCCCGAACCTCAACAATGAGGTTGGGTCTAGACTGGAGACCAGACACTAGAAATGTACTTCTTCTATGAAGGTCTCAGAGTTTTAATAGAGAACATTAAAGGACAAACAGCATTGTAAAGGTAAAAGAAACTCTGAAATGAAACTGTGGGGAAGCATAAGACAAAGTTATGTTCGAAGACCATATCCTAAACTTCAAACATATCAGAGTTCCTCTATCCATCTGTCCAACATGAAAATAGTACGGCACAACTGCAAACTTATCAAGCAATGGGGAACTACCTGGAATGACTGGGCAGGGCAAATGCTAATCTGAAAACCAACCAAGAGGCTGGAGGAAGAAGTCCTGTACGTAGCCATCTGGGAGACATGGTAAGGAACTGAAGGAACTGAAGGAACTGCGCGTGTCAGATGAGAACAAATTAAAACTTTTTGGCTTATCACTAAGGTAGGCCAAAAAGTTGTATAGTTGTGTTGGGTTCTAGATTTAGTTCCAGCTTCCTCTTTTCTCAAGGCAAGGCACTGAATAACCTACCAATCTGTGTATATCTAATACTTTGATTGGTCAGTATGACTAGAAAGGGGCTTTTACATAAAAGCTCATACCAAACCTCACCTTGAACAGACCATCTCCATGATAAAACAGTTGCGTTACAATGCGCTAAGGGGATGTTTTTCTTGGGCAGTTCAAAAACCCTAAAGATACACCAAGAGTTTTTATTGATAATGGAGGCAGAATATTGCTGAAGAAATATTTGATTTCAGCAGGGAGTAGGAATCTGGTCAGAGATGAAGGGAAGATGGATGGAGCTAAATGCGGTTTGAGCCTGGACATTTGCGAGCCATTGTACACACGGACTGCAGAAAGCACAACATCGCCAGCAAAAAGATCAAAGTGGTTGGATTGGACATAAAAGTTGCTAAAGGTTTCTGTTCAAATATGGACAAACTGGTCTAGATATTTAAAGAGTTCAGCATTTTGCTGACTTTGCTCCTGGAAAGGGACAGGACAGGCTGCTCGGCTAACTGGTCCTCATGCATATTTTATGTTAGAAAATCACATGTTGAGGTCTCTTGGATTATGGTTGGGGTTGATTAAGCTGTCGTTCTAATTAACTCACAATCTTGTGTGTTCACCAAATGGAACCGCTGTGGTATCATAAGAGCATGATTTGTCAAATAATATTTATCAAGAACTTTCAAAAAAAATAGATAATTTCATCTGGTCTGACAAAGTCTTTGGCTTTTAATTGAAAAAAAAATCCCCTGTTTGCTCTGTTGGTAGAGGGTGGTAGGAAGAAATCAAAGAGTCAGGATTTGGCAGGACATAAAGCCAGATGGCCATTACAGAGTCAAACCATGCATGCCAGACACTTGTCACAAGCCATACAACCAGCAGGCTAAAGGAGACACCTAGCAAAAACCTGCACTGACAAACATGAGACTTTCTATCCCTTCTGTTTGGACCTCAGCGCCGTAATTCCTCACATTTCTTTCAATTTCAATAAATAGCTGAGGTTTCTGTCGGAGCCAAACAGAGTTCATTGTGATTTTACTCCAAAACAAGCACATTTCTGTCGCTCTCTGTAAAAAATATGTGGTTTGTTCGAGGCAGACAGACAGACACACACACACACACACACACACACACACCGATAAAAGGAGACATTCAGCCGGCAAGTCTCACTATGTCTGAGTTTCTGAGCTGATATGAGCTGGCATGAGAGACTTGAGGGTTCTCAGTCTGAGAGGGGGGCAGACTGGAAGATTATCTGCCGAAAATGGGAGCACAAATAAGAGACATCGTGCATGCTTGTTCTTTTTGGGTTTCCTCTCCCTCTGCTTCACTGTCAGTGGTTTTTCTGTCGGTTCCAAAAATTGCATCCTTTTCTTAGAAATTAGAGTTTGATTTATGTTTAGCAATCTGGCTCTGACTGACTTGCCTGAGGCCAACAAGCAACACTGTGAACCCAGTGACCCCGCTGCTTTCTGAAACGATGGGGCATGCAGTGTCTCACGCCGTGTTGGCTAAATGCAACGCTCCCCGTCTGCGTTAACCCGGTCCGGGTCGTGTCTGTTCAGGTGTGAATGCCATGTTGAGGAAGGTAGCCGTGGCGGCGGCCTCGACCCCTCAAGTGGAGATCCGCCAGGACGGCGAGCAGTTCTACATCAAGACGTCCACCAGCGTGCGCACCACCGAGATCAACTTCCGTATCGGCGAAGAGTTCAACGAGGAGACGGTGGATGGCCGCAAGGTCAAGGTAGGACGACGCAACCTGTTCTCTTCAGGACTAAGAATTTGAAATGTGACATGTAAAAAAACAAAAACAAAAAACAAACCTGAGACGTAAAGCCAGAATTTAAATCCTGGTTCTTCGTTTGGTAGTTTTGGTTCTTCAGGTTGTAGAGTGTTGAAGAAATAAGTCAGAAAATCTTGCTTATGTTTCTCTATTGCTCTTCTTACGCCACAACTTTCAGTCCTCTGCAGTGAGTTCACTTACTTGCCATGTGCTAATTTATTATGATTGTTTTCGCAGTGGTATGTCTGTTTGTGGCCGTCGCCAGCAGTAAATGTAATTGGTGTCCTCAAACAAAGGCGCAGGGCCAGTGGAGCCTGTCTGACCCGTTTGTCCCCTGGGCCTCTGCCCAGTAGGCAATCCCCGAATGCTTCACCCCGCAGCCACTCTCAATGTTTAATCCCAGTGAATCCAACATACTTCTGTGTTCTTTCATGACACCTTTCTTGTACAAAACATTTTGGAAATTAAATGAGGCCGAGACACAAAAGAGTCAACAGGCTTTATGCTGCAATTAATTTTAATTAGGATTAAAGTAGGGGATTGTGTCAACCGTGCCTTGCAAAAGTACGCACACCCTTTGAAACCCTAAAATGTCTGCAGCAGACTCTTACCACTGTTGATACGAAAGGGAATGCCTTTCAGAAAGTGTCTGCGTGAGATTAAAATTTGCAGGAGGTGTGCAAGGCTAAGGTCTTCCAGAGAGAACATAGAAAAACACCAAGACTTTTGAGTCTAAAACTGAATTGTTTGGATGCCAGAACAGATCAAATATTTGTCACAGTGCAGGAAAAGAACCTCATACCGTCTGTGAAGTGTGCAGGTGGAAAAGTAACGGTTTAGGAATTTGTTGGACCGGGACTTGGCCAGTTCACCATCATAACATCCACCATATAAGAGGGTAATTGATGAGAACATCTGTAAAAACCGAAGTAGATCTGGAACCAGCAACATGAAAACAAGCAAATAGCCAGTAAATACGACTAATGACTGAAAGAAGTGGGGCAAACTTTTCTCTGATCGATGCTAGAAACTGTCAGGTGAGGTAAACACAAGACCATTTCACCCTAAATTCACCCAAAGGGGCTCAGATTGGCTATTTGGAGGTACGGCTTTCAAACTTTCTCTTCACTTTTTGCTTACATCTCTCTTTTTTATGAATCAAACTTTTTTTTGTTGCTTGTTTTCTGAGTGCAGTTAAGTTGACTTCGTTTCTTGTCAACGAAACGAAATATGTAACCAAGAGTGCGAGAACGTGTTGTCTTGTGAAGGTGGGTGATGAAAACTGAAGTCCCTCCTCCAGTCTCTGCATTTGGTATAATGTTCACGTCTTGGTGGAAAAGGCTGGATCGAGCCGGATGACAGTTTCTCTTTGAAGCCCTTCGTACCCGGAGGAGAGGGGGGATGGGGGGGATTTACTCATCTTCACACAGTCAAGGCATACAAGTCAACTAGCTTTCCTTGCATTTTGTTAAAGAAAGGTCTTAGAATTAGGAATAATAATGATAATAATAACAATAAAAACTTTGCAAAAACTCTACCAAACGAAAACATTTAGAGTCCCACCAGCTTTCTTATCGTATTAGTATCCAGGGACAACAGATATGCTCTGCGACATGATGCAATAGGAGTGAACTGGTTTCGTAGCAACGTCTCCTGATAGCATCTCAGCTCCGAGATACATAAGACATCTGGTTTATGGAAACACAAACTGTGTTAGAGGAAGCGGATGAGTCGGGCTGATTGTCGGCCCTTATTGTACCCAACAGAAACCAAATGATCACGACTTTCCCGTCAAAAATTGCATGATTCATCTCATCGTCACAACATTCATTGCTCCTCTACAAATCCTTTTATACTATTAATAAAAAATAAAAATAAAGCTCCATTTTTGTTGATATAATGTTGCATTGGGAGATCCTGCTGGGGCTCTGTGTCCCACAGTAACGTGTCAAGCTTCCCTCCACAGATGTATATAATGTATTCACCCACACTATGTGCAGAATGCTGACTAGGGTTACATAACACAGAAAATGGGAGCGGAGGACGGCTGAACTTTACAGGTTCTTTCAGCATATCAGGAAACTAGTTTGGAGTTTGCAACAGGAGCCTTCTGTCTGTCTTCTAACAGACCAATGTCACATAATTTGGACAC
The DNA here is from genome assembly GCF_027474105.1 of Poeciliopsis prolifica. Taxonomy (NCBI): domain Eukaryota; kingdom Metazoa; phylum Chordata; class Actinopteri; order Cyprinodontiformes; family Poeciliidae; genus Poeciliopsis; species Poeciliopsis prolifica. The sequence continues at coordinate 21,983,500 of NW_026562376.1, forward strand.
ATCTGAATTATTTGTTAGACACTAATAATTCACATTTGAGTATTTAAAGCGTTTTTTTATTTCATTAATTACCCCAGATCCAGCGATGTACACAGGTAGGTACAGGGAGGTGCTAGAGCGCCTGCCTTATTTCCTCTGGACAGAAAAAGTGCACTTAGGAAATCTTTTTTAACAGTGTACGTTATGTGGTCCAAATCTCTGGATTTAAAAGCCTATATTACCGATGCTCTACCCAACATTGTTTTATTATCAGTTCGGAAGCCTCGCACTATTTAATCTGAACTTTTAAAAAAATTATTCCCGTCAGCCATGTACCGCACAAGGTGCCATTTCTTTTCTCCCACTTGAGCAAAATGTCTTTGCATGCCTCCACCTACATTGGTCCATACCTCCATAGTCATATATTCAGAGAGAATCTACACTTGGGAGAACACATCAATATTGAAGAATATTAACAGAAGGAAAACGTTTAATTTTCATGGAGTCTTCGAATTATGTTTGCTGACAAGGAGAGTGACCTATGAAGTGAGAAAATTAACTTTCTTTTTACTTTTTTTATGGAGCTGCGTCACTAAACAAAAATCTGGTTATAAACCCAGACCCTGGGTCAAACATGAATCAGTTCCATCCAACGTAACATTCCAAGTTGGTTTACGGGTTTGATCTGATTCACTGCATTAGAAAAAGAGGAGTGGTTCAGGCCTGGGCAGCACTGTTCTCCTGTGGCCACAGAGAGACACAGGACAGCAAATATACGCCTCATTAAGGAGCTCTGTTTATGCAATTTATGTCAATTTTAGGTTTCAATTATATAAACTCTTATAGTGGCATAACGTTTCAACGCTTATTCCACAGTCAATACAATTTTTGCAAATGTGAGAGTTATTTTCTTTACCATTCTGTGCACAAACTATAAATATTTCATTTCAGGAGGAAAAGCAAAAACAGTCTGCAGGTACCTGTGGGAATCGGGGCCCACTGAGCCCTGCACATGCTCTTGCCGGGTGGGAGGCGTTTCTGTGGAGTGCTGGCAGACCCTCAGGTGCAGCGATCTGGCAGAGGAAACGGCAGTGGGTTTAGTCGCCTGTGGCTGGCGGGATTGCGCTCTGATGAATGTCTGGCAGTGAAGTTGATTAACTCGAGCCAAAAGGTTAAAAAGCTCCGGTTAATCTGACTGACTTCGCTGGGATTATCCAGGATCTAGTAATTTCAGGAAGGGAGAAAGTGATAGATGGTTTTCCTGTCCATTCCAGATGTGGGTGAGAACCTTTTGGCTGCTCTGGAGGATGTTATTCAGCAAGAATGTCCTTTAGGAAAATCTCTTCCATCTGAGACAAAGTTATAGAGGGGAAGTATTGTGTGTATTTCAAACACTATCATTTCATAGCAAAATCAAGTAACTGTTCAGTTGTTTAAAAAATGATGGATATATATCAAACATGACAAATTCAGTTTCACTTCATAATTTAACGCCTTGAATTTGGCTCTTTAAAAACTCCAGCTCTTTCTGAAACGCCGCCTTCCTTACAACATCACTGCTTTATGAACCCTTTAATAATGTTTTAATCAGATTTCACTTACACGTAGCTTGAATAATGAGCACAGCAGGTGTTTCTTAATTGCTGCCACTAGTCTGAAGGAGCTGAGTGGGGGAGTGGCAGCTACTGAGCTATTGTAAGGGTCGGTAGCTGAGAAGCTTGGAAGCTGTGGGGAGGAGCTTCGTCCTCGAAGGCGGGGCTAGGTCCAACCAGCCATTCACCATTCTCCCGTGAATGGTTGCCACAGGAGATTAAAGGATTTCTCAAATATGCATAAAAAAAATCCTCTTTTTCATGATACTGTCCCTTTAATTACTCATTTTGAGCTGAACAACTGTGACAAAAGTCAGACTTTGAAGACCTCACGTTCACACGTTTAAGAAATGTAAGGTGTTTTGGATGGAAACAGGTCATTGTTGCACTTTGTGCCACATTGTTTCTAGCGAGTGATGTGAAATCATGAAAGCAACACTTAAAAAAAAAAACATAAAGCGGCAAAAAAAACTTCACAGTGAATTTCTATCACTGACGGGAATGCGTTAGAGCTCTTTAGCGAAGAAAGCCAATGCGTGAGAACATTTTGACTGAGAAATTGTTTTCCAAGTCAGAGACTAAAATCAATACTGGAGCTCAAATGTTGCTGTCGCTAACTCACTGTCTTCTGGCTTGGGGGTTAGGGGGAGGATGGGAAATTAAAGTAAAGCTTTAGAAAAGCTCTGAGGTTTTCAGAGCTTGGCAAGGATTCTGTATGGCAGCCTGCAGGGCCCAAAACCTTTGATATGGTGATCAACATTTGCCCATGAAAGACGGAGGCAGCTGCCTAATTCACAGCTGAACTGCAGTTCTTTCACAAATCAAGAGCAACTATTAAACAAGCGTTATGGTGTCAGTTCCTCTACAAACATCCTGCAATGCCAGGAAAGTGGTGATAGCATGCTTTGGATATGGTAGACTCCCAGACATGCTAGCTGGCTTTCAGTCAGCTAGCTAATGACACTCCAAAGAGTTACGCCAGATTGCGTCGTTAGCGTAAAAAACGTTTTGGGTCAGACAACATAGAAACATAGGAAAAGTTATTAGTGTGGCAGAAATTTTCTCAAGATTTCTTCCACAATTCATCCTCAAAGCAAGAAGAAAATTGCTCGATTGGCTAAAGGTCCGATGCTAACACGTTATTAGGTTATTTACAAAACAAAATTAGCCAGGTCAATGTTTATGTAAAGTTCATCTATCGACTATCTGCTTATGGAAATCTGTAACTCATAGCAAAATTTAAAAGTCACTTCTCATTCTCAATGTTAACTTTTACCTCCTAAAGCAGCTGGTTTGATTCCAGAGAACTGTAAAATAAGTGACTGGGATTTATGGTGATTAACATGTGGCTGGCATTTATCTGCAGTTTTAAGCTCATAATTATATATTTATGTCCAGCATCATAGAGTTACTCTGTGATCAGGGGAGGAGATATTAAAGACATCAACCTCCTTTCTGTGCAGAGCTTGGCCACCTGGGAGTCAGTCAACAAGATTTACTGTCAGCAGACTCTGGTGGACGGAGACGGCCCAAAGACCTACTGGACCCGAGAGCTGAACGGGGACGAACTCACACTGGTGAGTACGCATCAGTGGGTTGTGGCTATAGGGAGAGCTTTGTGATGATTAGGCTTATCATGCTATGATATCTCTATGAGAACTGAGACACTTCAGGCAAAATACCCTTAAGTAGTTTTGCTTTTCTTTTTAACTCCATCTGCCCATTCATTCATAGAAAAAGACGAAGCCAGACATTCCTAAAACAAGCGACATTCTCCCTCTCAATCTGGAGTTCCTGAAGCACTTAACAGGCCATAAGGGATTTATAAGCCCTCTCACTTCCAGGAGGTTCTCTAGATCAGACGCCTGGACCACCTCAACTGACTCCTTCTGAGGTTTTTGTGTTGTTTCTATCATGGTGCGGCGCCACCACAGGAAAGCAAGCAAACAGGTTGCTCAAATGGTTTGGTTCGTTTGACACAGTGCAATGTGAACGGAAACCGCACCAGATGAAAATGTAACAAATTTGGCAATTTTGTTCCAAAATCGAACCGAGTCTACCGGACTATCATGTGGGAAAACACCCTAAGACTAATATTAACCTCACCTGAACAAAGTTGATGAGAGCTTCCTCCTCCAACTACACCTAGCAGGGATTAAGCTTGTAGACCAACTGGTGATCAAGTCTTCCCCCAAGAGGTGAAGTTCATTCACTAAAGGGCGAAGCATTGTCTCAGGAGCAGAAACTTTTCCTCCTGGTGCCAAACCCTGCCCTCTGCAGCATTTGGCCAGTACCTCAGTTACCTAAGCTACTGGAAAGTCTTCTTTCTACCCAACAGGTAGAAAGACCATGACGTCTTTCTAGACCTGCTAGATGCATGTGGCTTTCTCTCTGGGACAAAAGGACTAGAAATTCTAGGAACGGTACCACCAAAGACTCAAGCGACTTCTGTTTTTTTCTTTATTTTCCTGTATCTTGATCTTGGTTTTGGTTTTACAAAGCCAACCAACAAATCTTTCTCCAATATTATCAAATCTACAAGAAAAGTGTGCGACTCTGGCTTTTGCTCCTTGACGACCACCAAGCCATCAGAGGCCTCGAGATGAGATTTTCATCCGGTCTTGTCCGCTCCTGTTTGACAAACGATTAATGAAGTTAGGCAGGCGCTGTCTGAAGTCACCCTGGAGATTCAACCGTGGAGGAAATGGGGCCCGTTTCCCAAGAATGTGAGCCTTCATCTGCCCCGTAGAGAGACGTGAAAGGAGAACAAGAGGAGCTGCTACACTGACATAGCAGCGACCGCCTGCCTGTACCCAGCTAGATTTACATGTGCAGAAGTCAGTGGGTCCAAAGCCCCTCGAAGCGTCCTTGGGGGGATTCCACAGATACAGTTCTCAGGGCTTCAACGGCTACAACCAGCTCTACGCTCAGTGCTCCCACACTCTGCTTTGTTGTTGGAGGATTTTTCTAAGAGAGGGAAAAAGCCTAAAGCAACAACGTATAAGGCTCAGATGCTGAAAATTCTTATAACAGGATGTTTGATCAGCTTTCCATTACAGCCTAGAGGCAAGTAAGGATAAGAGAAGGGGGGGACCTTAATTAACGTTGGGAGTTCGAAGTTCCTCATTGCTCACGCTGGCAAGCTGTGAGGGCACAGGGTATGAACTCCTCTGTGATGAGTGGGTGATAAAAGCAGAATGCGGTTAAAGCCTCCCTGCCCCGCCGGTGACACTGGCCGGCCGCCCTGCAGGAGCCGAAGCTTTCACGCACTGATGGAGGTTGATGTGGCCGAGCCGTGACATTAAAGCAGAGGCTCTTTGTTCCTCGGCCCGTCTCTCCTTGGACCCAACGGCTCAAAGTTCTCGGGAGCAGTCGCACCAAAACCTCCATAAAGCTCGTATTTATCCTCATTACGGGCGAGTTTAAAGATTGGTTTCTTTTTAAATGGAGCTTTAGTTTAGCTGACATGGCAACACTAACAGGTAAACCATGTCATTATTCACTTGGGACTGTTGTTGCAGTGTTGATGCTACAGCAGCTTGACATTGTCCATGTGAGCATGAAGGACAACAGAAATAACCCTGCAAAGAAGGGAAGTTATTATTATTGCTTTGGTTTAAACAGATGGCTCTTCACCCAAACCCTAACCCAATATTTCTTTTCACGTCTGCTCCATATCAGTCACATGACGTTGCAAAGCTATTCATATCATATCACCGTTTTGACATAAACTTCTGTTGTTTTTTTAAATTGGGATTTTTTGCCAACATGGAGCACAGTTTGTGTCTGTCAAAAGAGAAAAGAAAGGGAGCTAATTTTTCAAAGCCATATTTTCACCATGTTATTCATTCATTAATAAATGTCAAGTTAAATATTAAATTAGCGAGCTAAATATTTAGATTGGAGCTAAACTTTGTAAGCTGTTTAGCATGCAAACTGAATATTTTTAAACTAAAGACTTAGTTAGCTATCAACTCATATTAGCTTTCTAACTAAGAAGCTAAATAATAGGTTGTTAGTAGCTGACTAATTGCTTGCTATTGCTAAATATTGCTAAGTATTTAGTGATCAAATTAACTGTTATTATTTGCTCACTAAATATTTAGTTTGAAGCTAAATATTTGACTTAAAACTACATATTTATCTTTAAACTAAATATTTTGCTTGATAACTACATTTTTCATTTCGAGCTAACTAGTTTAACTAAATATTTAACTCAGGGTTGATTGCTTAAATTGTAGACCAAATATTTAGTTTGGACATAAAATGGAGGTTCAGGCAAAGTATTCATATACAATCTACATATTTAGTCTGCTAGTTAAATATTTAGTTCATTCAAATGCCAGACCAATGCGAAGTAAACCACGATTAAGAGTCAAAGGAAAATTACTACTTTTTATTTTTATTTTCTTAGAAAAGTGACACATCAGTGAATGCTTTGTAACATTGCAGCATAAACTGCAGTGTGAGAAAAGTACGGGTCGCCTCAAGAAGCTAAGTCAAACCATAAAGTTCAGAAAAAAGACGCGAGAAAGTGTTGCACATTCACACGTATCCAACTCGTTTAGAAGCATCAACAAGCGTCGTATAACGGTTTCCAAAGACAAGTGGGAGTGAACGGTCTTTTGGGGCGAGGAACCGGTCAGTTCAATTATTCTTCTCTTAACAGCATGTGACAGCCTGCTGGGAATCAGCTCCTGAATGTCCTTCAAATATCTGGGAACGTCTGACTGTCTGAGGGTCCGCGTGTTTTTCAGGCCACGAGAAGGAAAACTGTCGGATCACAGCATATCCCCCACAGTTAGTGTGCTTCCAGTCTGAACGATGGGCGCTCCCAACAATGTCAGCAGCACTTGTTTTTCTAGAAAGGAAGACAAAAACAACACACATCCACTAACTGGAGATTGACCAAGAATCTGTTAGTGGTTCAATATGGATTTATGATCAATAAAATTTCGGAAACTGTTTAAATGTCTCTGGAAAACAAACAAAATCAGAGTCGCACACGCAGAGAAAGCCGGATGGTTCAGCCTGAGGCCTGCATTCGGAACAGCGACAACAACGCGACGGCCTCATTGTGTGCGGCGGTTCATGCTGTAAGTGGGGCACATTTCCATAGGATCTGCATAATGTGTGTAATTGGTTTAGTCTGGAAGCAGTTTAAGAAGAAAGAGGGGCAGGACTTCTATTGAGCAACATCAGCCTGAAATGAAACAGATTTTCACGCAGTTTAGACAATACTTGAAAGTTTCACTCCAGCAGGTACCTAAACACCTCATCCATTCTGAATCAATGTGACATACAAAGTTTTCTTTTACAGTCCGAGGTATTTGGCCAAAGTTCCTCCTCCCCGTATGGTAGAGTGATAAATCTATTGTCTACACCCAATTGTCCTCCTAGCCTTTTGGGAGGCTGGTTCCTACAAATTATATGACATTATATAAGATTTTGTAAATTTTTATCTACCTGCCTATCCGACTTAAAATGAGCGACACACAAAGTGGAGTTAGGATTCATTAAACGCTGAAACAGCTCTTTAATTCTGCGTCGATAGAAAATGTCAAAGTTGAAGGATCATTATTGACCAAAGCAGTTTTATGGTTAACGGAAACATCTCTATGTTTGCGCTAATCTGCTTTTTGAGGCCAAAGCAGACGAATGCTGAGGTACAACGGCAGTCATAATGGAAAACAGTAAGGGCCGATAGATATAAATGATCGAAGGGCAACCCCTAAACCCACTTTTTGTGTTTTCCTGCAGACGTTTGGCGCAGACGACGTGGTGTGCACGAGGATCTACGTACGGGAGTGAGGCCGCGCGACCTTCACCTGGACAACGCTCATGTCAACCTGTCCCGCTTGACTCGATAACACCTTTCGCCAAGTTTCCTGCACAACCTAACCTCTCGGCATCAAGCATAACAGTCTCCACACATGCAATAGCAACGCGCATTGTTTGTTTGTAGTTAACATTGTGTCTGCAGTACACTAGCTATCTCCCTCTCTCTGTGTCCATGCCTACAACCCAGGTGATGATAACGTAGGATTTAGTTGTCGGCTGCGTCAATCAAGTGTTCATGTTTGACGAAAGGAAGAAATAAAACATACATGGAACAAATGACAACTGAGAATCTCATTGATCGTCATGAGTTAGTGGAAGAAAAACTTATTGTTTACGACAGTTTGTATATATATATTTTTTCAAATGGATAAACTAAGAAGTAGTCAACAGTTTATGGTATATATCTCTAAAGTTTTAGTCTGGTGAGGGTTTATGGTGGAAAATGTAATGAAAAAGGTTTGCACATACCCAAAAGGAGAACCGGTGACTATTCTTGTCACAATCTGTTTGGTCAGCTATAGCCGTAGTCACTTTATGTTCTTGATGCTTTCACACAGGATTTAGATCTCGCCACTTTAGTGCCTTTGCAAGATGGCTGACTTTGTGTCTGGTCATCTCACTTCCTTTTCCCTGAAATCTGAATCATAATCCCGTCAAAAGACCCAGTGATGATCCTTGAGGATCAAATGAAGATATTAAATGAGGCAAAACAAATGCTGTCCAATCAAGGAGTCATTGGGAGGTCCAGCCCGGACAGGTCCAGCCCGGACAGGTCGACCCGTTTATCGCAGCACAACACAGAGGCGCTGAAAGTGCATGTGAACTTGGGCTGCATTTATGTTTGTTTTAGTATTATATTATTCTAATGATTATTTTGATGATTAATTGGATTTAGAAAATTGCCACACTACAGGTTTTTAATTTAACCAAACTTTTTTTGGTTAAGTGAGTTGTTGTTTTTCTTTTTTATACAATACGATAAGTTTTTTTATATATATATACAGTATTAGAAATACATTAAAATATTCAAATAAATTATTGAATTTCTTTATAAAGGAAGCAAACATTTTACTACTTAAAATTTGTTAACAAATCTTTCATGAATTTGAACCAGGTGAATATAAAAAAATACATCTGAGGAGTTTGACAGGCAAAGGTTTTTAATTATTATTATTATTATCTTAAATGCAAAATATATACATATGAGAGAGATTGTATACATAGTACAACTTTGGATTATTATTTTAAATACCGTATTTGTTTTAGCAAATGACTTCTTTGACTCAAGTTAGCAATTAATGGATTACTAAATGAGCTATGAGCTGACGATTAATTCAATAAATGATTTATCACGATTAATCGTCGGCCCTAAAGCAAACTCCCATAGTTGGGTTTCCAGAACCTTCTTGCTAACCAACTCCACCTCCCAGCAAAACTTTAGAAACATAAACCTGGAAAAGAGAAAATCTTTCCAAAAGGTGAAACTCTTAACTTTTCTCTATATTCTTGACTTTACTTCTCTGCTCTCACTGCTAAAAAAAAAAAACTAAACAACAAAAAACAGACCTAAAGTGCTGCGTCTGACAATTTCGACTTGATGTTGCATCAGCACCGGAAGATAAAGGTCTGTGTGTTTCCTTCAGGAACGTCAGGAACGTGAAGCCCTTTTTCTCTCCATCAGCTCCGACTCCGCCAGAACTGAACGGAGCGCTTCAGGCTGAGGCAACAGCATGCAAGACGCGATCAGACCATCAGACGTCATCAGGACGCCACCAGGCTGCGTCCTGTTCACTCACATTCAACTTGTAGGGAAGATTTAGCATTAACCCAATCAATATAAATATATATATACTTATATATATGCAGCAGATTTGAGCTATGTTTTGAAAACGTGTTTAGAGGAGAGAGGCAGAAAAGTGACTCGCCTTCATGTGAAGGCGCAGATATTTGGAATAACAGACGCGGCTCCTTGATCTGTCTGACCTCTTTTGCTTCACCGGGTTTTCACTATCCGTGCCGCTTTTTGTTGCAACAACAAGGCGACCGGATGAAGTCAGAGAGGAGCGTCCTTGATCTGAATGCCAAAAAAAAATAAAAAAAGAGGCAAGAAAATAGAATTTGAAAATGACGAGTTTCGTGGCTTTTCCCAAATGTTAGCTCATGCAGCTAACTTTCAATGAATGTAAAGCAACTTGTATTCTGAGTGTCATGCTACACCTGCCATTGAATTTTCTTGAAGTCAATTCATGTGTTGGAAACAACAAATAACGAAAGGAGGTCGCCCGATCGAGGTCACGAGGTTTGCAGGCGGAGGCAACAAATACAGAAATTAGGACATCCCATTTGATACTTACCGAAGCTCTTTGTTGAGAAATGATCACAAGTTGATGTCTAAGTTTTTTTCTTATTATTATTTATATCTGGAAAGAAGTGAGACCAAAATAACTGACCTGGTTTTGTACGGTTAACCAAAGGCCTGATCCAGGACAGGGGTCTCCAAAGTGCGGGGCGGGGGCCATTGAAATGATTTTGCTCGGCCCTTGACTACAAGTCAAGAATCGTGAAACAGCAACGGCAACAGTCTGAAGCTCTTTTTTACATTTTGGGTCTGTACTAACATGCAAGATTTATAAAAATGAATACATTAATTAGCATTTTTGAAGCCTGAGGCAAAGAGAATTGTCTCTCTGTTGAAAATGAAGCAATTCAACACTGGAAATAATTTGACTTGAATGATTTGTAATCTCCCAGTTGAGCCCCAGGCAAGGCAGTCCAAACTCATCTATATAGCTGCATTCACACACAACACCAAGTATTTCAGAGGACATTAAAGGACAGACGTCAAGCAAATATCGCAGGATAAGCGTAAAAACATCACATAAAAGAAAAAGATGGTATAAGACAAATTCTAAGTACCTGAAGGAAGCAGATGTTTCAAACGGTTCATTAGTCTGATTGTTTAATCAAAAGCTGCAATAATAAAATGTTCTCAGTCCTAATCTAAAGAAACCAAACATTTAGCTGGTTTTGGTTAGAGCCCTGGTCACTACCTGATTGAAACTTTGTACAGAAACTTGTGCAGACTGTCGCAGTTGCACCCACTGAAGGCAAAAGCATGCAGCGGTTTTTCCATGCTCTGTTTTGACATGGAAATACTTTGGTCTGGCCATGTTTTTGGGACAAAGTAAGCCGATTAGACAGCAAAACTTTTAGCGGATGTCAAAATTTAGAGAAGAGTCCAAATACCAAGCAGAGCTTCCTCGCATGCTCCGTGGTTCTTAAGCCTCATTGAGTCCAGTTGAGTGCTGAGAGCAATCTTCACATTCTTGTGAGATCGAAAATGCTTGTTTTCGTCTTATCTGCAATAAGTTGGAGGAAATTCTGGCTCATCCTCTCATTGATGTTATGGAAACACTGACTAAGAGAGTCTGGGTCACCTTTTGACAAGCTATAGTGCTCTATAATCTGAACCATATAGGTTTATTTGACTTATTACAGAGTGAAAGTGGAACGCAGCAGCTGAAAACGAGACCAATGTTGCAATTTTGGTCCCCAACTGAACCGAGTCTGCCGGACTATCCGGTGTGAAAATGCCCTTAAATGTCTTTGGAGCTGTTGCGACCTCACACCCATTTGCCACAGCCTTTCTCTGAGCCTCGCCTTCGCACGGAGGCATTGGCGCTGCCTACGGTCCTGCCGTTAGGATGAAAATGGCGAGAAAGTGGCACGACATCAGAAAACAAAAAAGCAAATCCGTCTCTGTCCTCCATGGCTGCCAGGGATTAAAAGGGTTTCCTTTCAACGTCCCGCTTCACGAGGGCTACCGCAACAGCTCGGCGAGCGTTCCCATTCCTCGACGCCAAGACCTCGGGATGAGGCCGCGCCAGCTCCGCTTTTTGACCTGGTATCCCATGAAAGAATGAGTTTCCTCCTGAGTGCACTGCAATGCTCAGAGAAGCAATGGTTAGGGCGCGCGCCTGCTGTGATGTTAATTTAATGACGAGCTGCTGTTCAGATGGCAGATCTGAATGGCTGAATAAAGGGGTTGTTGTCTTTTTTTTTTTTTTTTTGCTGCGTTTGAGCAGAGAAGAGGGCCCCATCGCCCACCATGGTGCTCCACTCTGGGCCGCCAAATAGTAAAGCCTCTGTGAGTACAGTGGAGTACGGCTTAGATTTCTAATTAAATAAACAATAATTTAGCTCCTCTCAGGACTCGAGTAGGTCCAAGCTGGGTGAAAACGATTTGTCAAGCGTTCCAAACAAAAAGACATCAGACTAATTAGTGCACACTTGAAGGTAGGTCCCATTTTCCAGTGGCCAATGGCCGATTGGCACCGTTCCGGTCAATAACACAAGACCACAGTGAAACTGGTAACAAACAGCGACGATTACTGTAAGTCTTATGAGACAGCAAAACTCTTCTATGAGCAAATATCGGATGCCTGGTGCGATGGTTATATGAGTCATAGACTTGTCGAAGCTGCGTGACACTGCAGATCATTAGTTCTTACAACATTGACTTAGAGATGTAGAATGAGATGGTCTTCCATGCTTTTGGTCCTTAGCATCATCTTAGCATTATCCCAGCATCAAAAAAGGTGTCCCACAAGGGTTTGTACTAGAGCCCATGATTTTTTAAAATCATAATTGGTACTGTGGTATACAGATAGTAGAATCTACTTATTAAGCCCGAAATCTGGTGTAGTGATGGTCTCTGACCTGAACCTTCAGAACCACATAAAGACAGTTGCAAAGTTGGCCTTCAATCACCTTCAAGAACATTTCCAGGATTAGAGAACTAATGTCTCAGTGAAATCTAGAGAAACTTGTACTTGCGTTTATCTTTGGTCTCATCAATAACTGCAACAATGCTTCACAGGTCGGCCTAAAAAAAAAATCAATCCTCCAGCTGCAGCTGATCTAAAATGCTGCTGCTGGTGTTCTGACTGAAACCAGTAAGATAGAGCACATCTAAAGTCCCTACACTGGCTCCCCGTAGTGCAGAGAATATACATTGAAATACTGCTGTTAGATTGGAAATAGCTGAATAGCTTAGCAACACAATACATTACACATCTGCTGCTCTTACAACAACCTTCCATATCTCTCAGGTCCTTTGGTTCTGGTCTGTTCTGCATCCCCAGAACCAGAACCTAACAGGAAATAGCAGCAATCAGTTGGCATATAGTCTATTGAAACAAACTACACTGAGTTCCTTTAAATCGAGCCTAAAACCCCATTTGTCTAGAGTCGTCTTTGATTCAGAATAACTGAAAAATCGATCAATTCATTACTTCACTTTGTTACTGCCACTGTAATGTAATGCTTTTTTGTAGAGCTTCAGCATGCTTTTGGCCCGTAAAGCACTTTGAACTGCCATGTTGCTGAAATATGCGACACAGTTAAACTTAACCTGACTTACCAAGGTTGAAATAAGCAGCTGACTTGTCCATCAAACATGGCAACTTCAGATATGATGTGTGGGACTATAAAAGTGTGTGACAATGATCTGAGCTGATTAGCTGTATTTCAATTTCAAGATGACAAGGACCTGCCGACCAGAGCTCCTGTACTTACCCCAGGCAGCTGACCCTGCTCCACATTAACCTTCATGTTTTGCACTGGAGCACCATGGGAGTTTGGAAAAGGTCAAGTTCTGCCTAGCATGTGTGTGTGTGTGTGTGTATGGTTGGTTGTGTGTGTGTTGTCACATAAAATTACCAAGAGTGCTTTGTGCCTGTGTCATCTCCCGAGAGTTTCATCCTGTGATATATTTAGTCACGCTTAAGTCTCAATAAATGGCCTCCTCAGCAGGAGAGACACGTTTTTCAGACTGTCAGGTTACAAACACGGGTAAATATTTGCTCAGAGCGAGGAAGAACTTGACGTTTCTGGCAACCAAAAAGACACATTCATCCAAGGAACAGTGTGTCCCCACGGGGGATGGAATGTTCTTTATGACCAAGAAACATTCATAAAACCTTTTGCCTGATGTTTTTTAATTTCCCTCCTGGCATCTGCTGGTTTTGGTTGGTTCTGGAAATGCGATCGCAACCAACACATAGAACCTAACGACTTGCATCTGTTCTTGTGAACTGTGAGTCTGAGGTGAAAACAAAACGGTGCTATCCCTTCACGGCTGAAGTGAGAGTTTGTTAAGAGGTTACGCAGAGCCGTTTGTCGTTACATTTCTTGCTGTCTATCATTACTGACACGTTGTAAATGCAAACAAGTAGCTCCACAAGTTAAATGGTATGATGACAAAAACAGAAGTTTCACCTTCTTAGAACAACTTTAGACTCAAAAAGTCTACATGTGAATTGCTGTTCTAGGAACCTTTAAACCACCATCACGTTTGAGGTAGCTACATAAACATGATCTGTAAAACATCACTGAATCATATCTGATCAGCAAGAATGTCTGACAGGAAGGTAAGGTATATTTTTTGTGGTTCAAACACAAGTTTCTCTGGTTGGACCTGCTTGTTCCTCTTTGCGACCCGACTTTCAAATGGAGAACAATTTTTATATCTGGTCATATTGGTTTAAAGGTGCAGAAATCAGGGAAAGTAGCTTTTGAATAAACCGCTGAAATGTTTTTTTTTATATTGCAGCTGTTTCAAGATGTTGCGAGTTAGCATTAATGCCACAATATTGGCACTAAAACTATTTTCTAGACACAAGAACTGAACTGAAGTTTGGTTTAAAATAAAACCTAATGTGTTGCTTTGATTATACTGTGACCCAAAGTGCTTTGACTAAATTGTGAAGAGATTCATTGAACCTCATTTTTCAAATTCTTGACTCGTCAAACCGTTTGAAGAAAAGTGAGTGGATGAATGAATGGTCGGATGGATGAGTAACACTGAAGGATGGATGGATGACCAATTAACAGATGGACATATAAATAGATGATCAGCAGACAGATAGATGGAAGGATGATGAATTAGGTTGAAGGATGGATGATCGAATGATTGGCAGATGGATGAATTAAATCAAAGGATGGATGAACAAATGGATGGATGGAAGGATGATCAGACTGATGGATGGAGAGATGGATCAAATGATCAATAGATGAACACTTGGATGATGATAGACAGATGGCTGGATGGGTAGATGAATAGATGGATGACCTAGTTTGAAGGATGGATGAACAAAAGGATGGATGGATGAATGGATTACATTTTTTCCAGGGTTCCTCGTGTGAAATTGTCAACCCAACCCACAAGCTGCTGAGCTCACCGGCTTGCAGAGGTTATGTAAGAGTGCCAGACTTTGCTAATCGTATCATGGGGGAGGGGGAGAAGGTATCCAGCAATGCGTTCTCATTATGAAGACAGATCACCTAAGAAAGCAGCATGAAGCAGTGCTGCTTCCTCTGTCTCAAAAAATATCCTCCCGGAAATAGGAAAAGATGTGGCAGGTAGAAAAGGCATCGACAATTCAAGAGACACTGGGAAAGATTGAATCTCTGTGCCATTAAAAGTAACTTTCAATCAGTCCTGATTTAAACCCGAAAACCTTTTCCAAACATTTTTTTGCTGCACACACACCATGATAAACACTTTACCTCTGATTGCTGTGAGGTAAAGTGATTTCTTTTAAATACTCCGTGGCTCTCTTCAGGGACCGAATTCTGAAAAATGCAACAAACAAGATTAACGGGAAATCTGCAGGGTCCCTCTTTGGGTTAATTGCCTGGCATTGCGAGTGCCAAGGCCTTTTAGCTGGATGGACAAAAAGGAAACTGTAGTTTTGACAATAGATTCACTCTCTGACTCAGAAGCTGCGGAAGTCCCAACGTGGGGCAGCTGAAAGTTGTTAAAAGTCCAGAAGTGTGCACTCCAAGGAAGTAATCACGCATAAGAGCTTCTTTGGGGGATGAGGGGAGGGTAAAACCTCGGTCCCTGCTTTCTGCCTTTCAGGAAGTCATGGTTAGAGCTGCCAGTGGGAGGCCCGGGAGGCTCTGCTGTCAAGTGTCAGCCTTGCTCCTCATTAGGGTTCAGGCACCACACTGGGTCAACATGGCACGTTTGTGTGAATTTATCCAGACAAGCGTTTTGTCATCAGCGTTGGACAGTAAAAGGCCAATAAGCAATCTCTTCAAAAAGCAGTGTAGTTTAACTCCTATGAGGTTTAGAGTGCATAGGCTTAGCAAAGGTTTTTTTGTTGCTGCGGTTTCTGTTCCTGGGACAATCACAATCGTCCTCAATGTTGACAACAGAATTTGTTTGGGAATGCTAACATGTTCTCCAAGATGGACTTGCAGAAACAGTTCCAGAAATAAGGCGAGCAAGTCCAAGAAGTAATGAGCCTGGCGTCTGCAGTGTTAGAGCGCCCTCTGCAGGATTTAAATAGAATGACAGTCTTGGAAAAGGTGAAAGATGGCTCGTCTTTTCATGCCGCACTAACCAGTGGAAACTACTCAATTTTAGCACCTCGTCTGAAATGATTTCGTCTCACCTGCACCGCTTCATTAGACTGTAAAGGCACTTCCTAAAAACGGGTCGCATTTGGAAGACCACCCAACTTTATGACCCGAAATCTAAAGGTAGGGATTGATGAATTGATTGATTAGTTGGTTAGTCAAAGTTTCAGGTTTTCCTTTATGCCTCGGTGTGTTGAATATGTTGAGTTTGACCTAAGACTCGTCGAGTCTGCATTTTGTATCCAGTCAACATCCGAATAACTTAATCCTTAAGCAAAGATTCCACTTTTTATGCTGTTGACGAGTCGACCTGTCGTCTATTTGTGGAGGCATGGCGTTCCACTCTTCTTGAAGGGTTGCCCTTTGGTTATTGAGGATTGACAATAGCAGTTAACCAGAGTTATATACACAGACATTTCTGTTTTAGTTATAACAGCCAGACTGTAGATTCTTACCTTAATTAGGAGATATCCAGAATCCTGTCACCTGTAGATCTAGTAGATTTTATAAAGAAACACAGCTGCATTAGGGGACTATGTTCAACCTTCCTGTTATCTGCCGAAAATCTCCCTCTCTCACAGTCTTAAAGAACCGGGTGCATTTCAACATGTCATAGAAAGTTTCTTCTTCATTTTTTACTTCACACATTCAAAATTTTACCATGAGGTTTTGTTCTAGTGAAAATATTCTAGTCCATCTGAAATAAGACTAAACTGAACTGAACTAATTCTCAACTTTTCAGCCAGACATAGGAGCTTCCTTTAAGTTAAGCTGACACTGGCAGACATTTTTACAAAAATATTTCCTTAATCAATATTAAAGATTTTTTTAAAATTAAAACAAGCTCCTATATTTTACTGAAAAGTTATTTGTTAGATTTGCGGGGGTTTTTTTCCAAGCGTACAAAAACATTTGGACAAGAAAGTGGACCAAAACTCCTGGGTAAAACTGTGTGCTCTTACGGTGTTTGCCTTAATTTTCAACTGTGAAGCACCATCAACAAGAATTGAAAGATCGGTATTTAAAAATATCAGTGACTCAAATTTGGCCAAGAAAACCAAAATCACTGATCGTAATGAAGTAGGGAATGACACAAGGACAATAAAAAAAAGAATCTCCACAAGGGTTTTTCATAGGCTACAAATGTCATTTTTTATTATTACTTTAAATAAGGTCTAAATAAAGGGACTAAAGACATGCTCATGTGACTTCTTACATTATCAAAAATACAGTGCGGGTTGCAGAAAACTACCCGGGGAGAAGGAAGCGTGCCGAGGGGTTCGCTCTTTGAGATATGGCTCACCATTAACATTGGACGACGTTGTCAAACGGAGGCAGTGATTTTTGACCAAACAGCTGGCACAGTGAAAAGAACGAAACAAACAGGAAACAAAAACTGACACACCTGGATTCATTTGAAATTCCCTCTCCCCTCCATATGTTCGTACGACAGAAATGAAAAAGCAAAGACGTAAATGGAAACACACAAAGGCGCTGGGAGGGGGCAGAAAAGAAGGAGAAAAACAAAACAAGTGTTTCATTCACAACTCCCTTTGGTAAAAATGGTAATAAATGGGCTCGCATTTGTCCGTTTCATGTACATCCTATCTTTAGCCGTTAATCACTAAAGTCCACAGTAAGATTGGAAAGACTAGCACAACAACACGGATCCGTCATAAAAAGTCTGAGACTATTTACAGAGTATTTACAACACGAGCGGGATGAGGACAGTCCTCCCAGAATGAGTCGAGTGTGTGTGTGTGTGTGTGTGTGGTTGGTGAGCTGGCGTATTGGCAGAGGGCGTCTTTAAAAGGTCGACTTCCAGGGCGGCGAGGATCTTGTGTATTAATAGAACTATATATAATATATATACACAACACATACACTGGAATACATGTCAGGATCTGACATTCACAAGCTATACAGTTTTACAGTCTGAGGACCAAACAGTGTTGTGATTTTTTAATTTCTTTTAAACTTTTTGTCGTTTTTATTACATGAAACGAAACAGTGGTTTTCCTGCGGTAACCCGACAGCACCGCGTAGGGCTCAGGCACAGTCAGTAATAATGCTGCCGTGTGTTTCGGAAAAAGAAACGTCAATCCCGACCCCCCAGGACCCTCAGAACCTCCAGCTTTCCACCCGGCGACGACACGCGATCTGGATTCTGTCATAAACGCAGGAATGTCATGTCGGAACCAAACCGTCCAAACCCCTTCCTCCTTCCGGATAAGTGCACTTTGCTGCATCTCACCATAAATAACGCCTCAGGTAGGAAGATGGCTTCTGACTGGAGGGGCGGCTAGCGGCGAGCCGAAGTGAAGCTCGGTTCGGAGGAAAGTCCAGAAAGCACCACTCGCCGTTTCGCTGCCGCCTGTTGAAAACCGGCTCGAGGAAGAAAACGTTTGTGCCGTGGCTCTGAGTGCTGGTTGGAGCTCAGGAACATGAGCACTCCTAAGTTTTGGCACCAAAAGGCCCAGTGGAAGGAAAAAAAAACAAAACCTGGGCCCAGCTAAAAACGCTGGTAAAACAACCAAACGGACAGAAAACCTGTCATCCTGCCGCCCTGGATGTAACACCTGAGGGAGCAAATATTAGTGTTGCTCCCATGTTGGCCTTTAAAAAAAAAAAAAAAAATCACAATATTAATCCCTACCTCTAGATTGTGGCCTCAGACCACACCTCCCCCAAGGAGTCCACCATGTCTCCTCCCCTCCCACCCCCGCTGCCATCGGCTACGGCGCCTTGCTCGGCGTGCCGTATTTCACGCGGTACTTGTTGATGTTCATGAAGTGGAGGACCTCCGGGTGGCACGTGGTGGAGCAGGGCAGCAGGCCGTCGCGCCCTTGGCCCATCAGCCACTTGGTGGTGTCGGCGCCCATGTCGCGGGTGACGTGCTCTTTGACCCAGGCGTCTACCCAGGCCTGGAAGCGCTTGTGCAGCCGCGTGCTCACCCTCTCGTGGGACTGAGTGGGGACAAAACAGAAAGGGATGTGATATTTGTATACCTTTAGAAAATCTTAAACAACATGGAGCAGCAAAGTTAGAGGCGGGACTTTAACTTGGTAGGAAAAGTTTTGGTGAGTACCTGGTGAGCCCTCATCAGGGCGGTGCGTCGATACATGTAGTCCTCAGACTTAAAGACGTAGACCATTTTGTAGGAGTTTAGTTTGAACATGCACTCCATTTTCTCCTTGTCCAGGGATTTCTTCCCTCCTTCGCAGGCCTCCTTGTCCATCTGCTCCCTGTCCTTCTGGTACTTCCGGATCCGTCTCAGGTTCCTGGTAGGGACAAAAGGTCCTGAGGTTAATCGTGTCCGGACAAATTCGCCAACCTTAAATGAATCGAACAAGAACTCATGTCTGAGTGTCACATCTATCACAAACATAATGTGCTAGCATAATCCAACACGATATTGAAGGCATTTAAGCAAGCATTAGCTTTTTCGCTAATTTTGACTTGAACCAAAATTAGCTTACGTAAGTTTAATTAAGTAAGATAATTTGGCATATGTTAGCTTACTTTGGCTCATTTTGACCTAATTTACATAATTGATTAAGTTAATGGAACCCCATGTGCTAGCAAAAGCCAACATTACGGCATTTAAACAAACATACTTATGTAACAAATTTTGACTTGGACGAAAATTAGCGTGCCGAATCTATTAACTTAGAGTTACTAAGCATGTTAAGCTAAGCCGACACGACACCGATAATGTTTACGCTCGTGTTATCATATTCGCCTAATTTTGACTCAAAGGTTACAGTCGACTTACAGAACGTATTAAATGAAACATTTACAACATGTTGGTGGAAGTAAATCCGATAATGATAAGAATTTGAGCTAAAGTTAGCGTTTTAGCTAGCTTTGACTCAAAGGCTACAAATATCCTGAAGTCAATCGTGTGCGTCGGTTTGACAATGTCAGCATTTGAGCTAACATTAGCTTTTCAACTTCTGATTTTGACTTATGTCCTGAGGTTTAATTGTGCTTACTTTGGGACTTAAATTTGACACATGAGGAGGACGAACAAAAGAGAGCACCTGGGAAGAAAGACGGGCTTCTGGGCGAGGTGCTCCCTCAGCTCAGGAGTGGTGGAGTCCGGGTTTAGGTAACGTCCGACGTAGTCGGACCAACGCTGCAAACACAAAACAACTGGGTTCGCTCACTTTTCCCACAGTGAAATCCAAGAACTTTTCAGGCATTTTCAAGGTAAGTTTTCCAAACTTTTCCAACGCCACACTTTGGAGATTAAAGCAATACAAATTAACGTAAAACAAAAATAAATAAAAAAATAATGAACTTAACATGAGATCATTTATTATCCACAGATCAATGAGTTATTGAGCTATTAGGAATAGTAGATATCCATTATATTGAAACAATGTGAAAAAATCTTGTGAAGGTAAATTGGCTTCCTGCACAAATCAAGCACTTAAACACAATAATGTACAAAAAGTTACAAAGAAATCCTTAATAAACTTTCTGTAGCTTAGCAAATGGAAATAATTTGGGAAATTGGAAACGGACCTAAAACAAGGACAAGATAGTCTGATCTAACTTCAGGAATAAGTTTTTATTAGGCGTATGAAAGTATCTTTTGTCAGCCGTAAATAACATTTTCCAAATTTAGTCTTTTAATAAAACATTAGATTACACTTTATTACAAAACTGCAGTTTGAAAATCAAGCACTTTCCAGAACTTTACACAGAAATCGAGAACTCGCCAAGCCTCGAAACAGACTGCTGAATGTTCAGAGCCAGCATGCATCAGGTGAGCGACCTCTGACCTCAGTCTCCATGGGCTCGTCAGAGTTCTCCTCCTCCGTGTCGAGCAGCTCCACCGTCAGCTGCACTTGCCCTCTGCTCTTCAAAAATATCACCTGAGAGTGAGAGGGAGAAGAAGTCAAACCGCTGGAAATAACCACAAAAATTGGAGTTATCACAAAAAGAAGAAAAAAAGAGTCGCCGAAGAACCGACGTTCCTCCCAGCAGCAACGCTCGTCAAAACACCAGCACTATTTTTAATTCAGAAAAACAAAGATCACTTTATGAAGAGAGGAAACCTAAAAATTTTGGATCGCTTTAGTAAATAAACACCACCTTGCAACCAGCTGCAACAGCGACTTGTTCTTTCTCAGTGTCTGAGCCAAATGGATAGTAGATTATATGCAGCGGAATAAGTATCTTCTCTTCTATCTGCTACGTGCAGCAAGAGCTTGAAGGGGTTGGGGTTTTTTTTAGGGTTACTGACTTGTTATTGTGAGAAAACTCACAGTTGAAGCAGTGTGAGGCTCTCATGACTAAAACAAAGATCGATCATGTCAAGAATCGATGAGACTCTCAGTTACTTCTCTTCATTTTTGCTGTTTAGATTAAGTCAGACAGTGAACACAACTTGGTGAAACTTGTGAAATTAAGAGGTTATTTTATTTAGCAAGAGGCGCAAAGTGCCTTCCCACATACGGTAAAAATTCTTTGACGATCTGAAAATTAAAGTTTGATTAAAAAAAGAAAAAAAAGAAAGGAGCAAAATCAAAAGTAGCACTTCCAGTATTTCTCAACTCAAGATAGGAAAATAAAAAAAATAATTATAGACGGCAGGAAATAAAAAACAAAAAAAACAAAACGTCTAAAGCCCTTTAATTTGGTAAAACCGAATGCTCACCTTGAAGCAGTTCTCGTCAGACATTAGCTGCTCGGCTTTACGCTGGTAGGCCGTCTCGGCCAGGCTCATCGACGCTTGCGCGGACGCCACACCCCCGGCGGCGCCGTTCCCGCTCTCGGCCAGGTGCAGGTCAGTCACCTGGACGCAGATCTCGTCGCTCACTATGTGCTGCAGCTGCAGAGGGAGGCGAGGAGGAAGCGAGGGGTCAGACTCGGGGCGCCAGCAACTCGCGTTTGGAAAGTGGCTCGGAGGCCAGCGGGGCCCGTTACCTGCCGGACGATGCTCTGGATGAGCTTGTCCATGGTGAAGGCGATGTAAGCGTGGATGGTGAACATTTCCCTCAGAGAGTCCTCGTACTGAGAGGCCTCCATGTTCCCGTCAAGCAAATTCCGGACCATCTCCAGGAAGGCTGAGTAGTAATCCTCCACTTCGATGTCCACTGGAGAGCAGAGACATTATGGACGTTACGCTTTTCAGAACTCTTGCAGTGGAAAACTCTCTTCTATCAATTAAAACAAAAATGTTGAAGGAGTTAACATTTTAAGCTAAATTTGTATTTCAGCCACTGGCTTAGCTAACAAGTATTCCTGTGGAAATTTCGGCCCATATCTTTAATAGTTTTATCAGAAATTCAAGGTTATTTTCTTCTTTCCAAAACTAAACATGTTTAGTAACAAAAATCTAAAAATACTTGAAACAGAAGCATGTATGTCTAGGCCTGTCGCAATAATTACACAATAAAATAAAATGAGACCTATGATGTATAGTTCTTCTCTTTCTTTTCTTCTCTTTCTACCAAAAACTGGATGATGAAAGTTGACGGTCTGGTGCTTTGGTTTCGACTAGCTCTTTTTTTAGTTTACAGATACTTCAGTGTCCATTTTATTTGTTTTTAACAATTTCAACATCCCACGAAAGAATCCATCCACTTCTCAATAAAAGTGTTCTTTTTCTTAACCTTAAAACTAGAAAAACTGATGGGTTTCTTTAGAAATGATAACTAAGTTGTTGGAGTTTTTTTTTTTAATATCATGTAACATTTAGCGTTATGAACAAATCTTGCTTAGCTGGACTGAGAGCAAATTTGGCTCTTCGGATTGTAAACGTTGTCGCTCAGAGGCAGCAGAGTGAACGGAAAACAAGCAGGAAAATCTCGGGAGGGAAATGTGGGTAAAACATGGAAAGGTCACGAAGCAACTATATCAAACGTTTAAAACGAAAAACAAATCAATAATTATCTATGTCGATTGAGATGAAATAGAAAGCACATTTTATTCCTATTTATTGCTTAATGACAAAAATGGGATTTTTTTTATGTGATATTACTTTCGTTTCCAACATTTTTTTTGCCAAAAAACAGCTTATTTCTTGACATATCTAAAGTAAACTCTCAGCATGTTTATCTGTGAAGTTTACTCACTGGGTTCTTTGAGACGCAGCTGCACGGCGGGGTTGTCGTTCTTCTCCTTCTTCAGCCCCAGGACCTCCCTCTCCCAGTCCCGCTCGCGGACGTCTTCGTCGATCTGCCGCTCCGCCTGCTCGTACAGCCTCAGCAGCCGCGAGCACAGCGTCTGGTGCAGCCGCAGGAAGATGTACCAGTTGTTGTTGACGAAGAAGAGGTTGTAGGCGTCGTCCTCGCACGAGCGCAGCCTCTGCGCCGCCGTGTTGCCGAACAGCAGCTTGGACTTGGAGGGGCTCCCGCTGCCCGGGACGCCGTTGTGCTTCTTGGACGCGCCCGCCTCGTCCGGCTCGCCGTCCTCTTCCTCCTCTTCCTCCTCCTCCTCCAGGTCCGACAGCTCGCCGCGCTGCGCGAACAGCATGTCGGGGATGAAGTGGTAGATGATCTGCTTGATCTTGTACTTGTCCTCCTTCTGAATGCTGGTCTGCCGCTTCACGTGGTGGATGATGAGCGCCGCAGCGTCCTCAAGGATCTGGCTATCCTCGTACGCTAACGTCAGGTGGGGGCCCGCGGGCGCCACGGCGTTCTCCTCCGACACCTGCTCCTGCCGCTGGAAGTCAAGTCGAAGCTTTACAGACATCATATTCTCCTTACAGTGCTGCAGATAACTGAGTATTTCACCAAAATCTTTCATGTGCGGATGCAAGAACCTAGCCTGGCCACTGATTTCCTGCACTTTCTCCCATTACTCTGGTAAAATTTCACCCAGGCCAATCAGCAAGCAGAAGGAGAAGATGTGGCGTTGATTTTCTGCGCTGTTTAAATTCTAGTCTGCCTGCAGTTTTAGAAATGACAGTGGAGGAAGTGAACAAAGACTTTGTCTGGGTTAGCCACGTTTCCAAATATTGACTTAACATTAACAGCCCTCTCCTTCAGCTCTCTCTTTGCAGTGGAGAACGGTTGCTAACATATCAGTAAAATGCAGGCAACTTTCGGTAAGCCTCATAGTGTTTAACTCGCGTTACATATGTTACAGGGAAAACGTTAGCGATTGGGTGACATTTAAAACCTCAACAGAATCCACACCTCCAGGAAACCCAGGCCTTCTGAACAAAGCAGTGCATAGCAAAAGGGGCTAGCAAGGCTAAGAAGAACCTAAAACAGACATTTCTATGGGTTTATATATATTTAAAAAAAGGAACCACTCGCTACTAAAAAATTAGAACCAGAGGCCATTTTTCAAAATGGCCACCATAGTCGTCAGAAAATATTTGCACTCAATTGCCCGATAAGAGGAATGCGTTTGGTGTTATATCATAGCCTATATGTTTTGAGTAATATATTTTCTTTTTCTGGTGGATATTTTTTAAAATGGCCGCCATGGTTGTAAAGGACTTCTTACATTAAATTTATTGCCAGTGGTGGGCAGAGCTACCCTAAAATTTAAGGTCACCAACCACTTATTTGATCAAAAAGAAGCCTAGCGCCACTAATGCTTAGTTGCTAAACGCATAGAAAAATGAGTGGATGTTAACGCTAACCATTAAGACGCTCAATCTGTGTCACCAGTTGACGACTGGTGTGTGATTCGCAAACAGTAAAGTCCTCGGTTTCTGATTTTGCTGGATATTATTTAAAGTCATATGAATAGGAAGATCGTAGCTGTTCAAAACATATGATGCGACACAAAGTTCATCAAAGTCGTGAAAATGTGTAACATCTTAGGACAATATCTGACTTAAATGGCTCAGAAACGGCAGCCATATTGAAAAATGGCTGATGGAAAATATGAAAAACATACAACACAAGGGGTGAATATGCAATTGTTCATGCTTGCATCCACACTTGAAAGTTTTTCACAGTAATATGCTGCACTACCATAAACACTGGAGATCAACAAGGAAGACGAAACGCGGAAATTCGTTACCTCATCATAGATGCTTTCGATTTCATTTAGCAAAGACTTGGATCGAAGCACTTTGGTGTCGTTCTGTTTGAAATTGATGCCTTGGTGGTCCAGAGATTTGAGGTAATACTTCTCATTCTGCTCCCTCCAGATCTTGTTGAAGCCTCGTTGGGCTTCCCGCCACTCCTCTTCCTTTGTCTTTAACCTGGCCGCAAACAGAAGACAAAGTCGAGCGAAGTCAAGCAAAAACTCCGCAACTCTAAGAGGCGTCTTTTAAGGTTGACACCCTTGGACTTTTATACGCTCAATCTGACAAACAGGAAGTCTTTAGTTCCGCGGATACCTTTTCAGCACAATCGGAACAGAAACGGCCGGGTTCTTCTTCAGGCCTTCGAGGATGTCGGGAGCTTTGTCTCCGTATATCCTCTGGATGGCCTTGCGGTGGACGACCTCCGAGGAGCCGCCCAGTGTGTTGTCCAGCCGAAACTTGGCCTGCTCCTCGGCGGACATGCGGGAAAGCTTCCGCTGCACCATCTCCAGCACTCTGATGGTGGCCAGGTTGGTCTCGAGGACCACATCCAGCTGTGTCGAGACGAGAACTGTTAGAAACCTGTCCGCTCATGACGGACGGTTAGAAACCCCCCAAAAAATGCTTGCTGCGGAAACAAAAACCATAAAAAAGAAACAGCTGAGAATGTTTCTGCTCACCTCAAAGCGTTCGTCCTCACACCTGTAGATGTGCTCCTCGTACTGAGTTTTCTTGGAGCTGACGAACGTGGAGTCCTCGGACCACGAGGGAAAGGAAACCCAGGTGTCGTTCAGGACCTGGACACGGGGCGGCAGCGATCGGGAAAGACTCAAACAATGACCACAGGGGAGACGGAAACGAAGCATTTCGCTCCAACAGAATATTTCAAACATGAGACCAAAGTGATGTTTGAACCGTATTGCATTCTAAACAATAAAATGTTTATTTTTTTAATTAAAAGTAGGAACTGAATTGTTTTTACCAGCATTTTGTCTTCCATATATCCTTTTACTTCCTTAAATGGCTGCGACTACGTTTGAACAATTAATTTTTTATTTGATTATTTGATCACTAAAATATTGACAACAATCTTAGGAGCCATGGGGAGCACTTCAAAAAGTAGATCCTTAAAAACCAGGCACAATATTTGTGTAAAAAAAAATTAACACTATTCTTCAAGTTTTTTTTTTACATATAGAAAGGTAGAGCATAAAGTTTTATCACAAGAAAAATACTTGTTTTTTTATATAAAATGTCAAACTTTTTATATATTTCTCAGTCAAATACAGAAATATTTGATGTTTTGGATTTTACAATAACTAAGTTTTATATTTACTAAATATAGGGATTTAGGAATTGCTTTTAAGTTGTAGCTCTTAATGCAAAGATCAGCACCTGAAGTTGTGAGACAAGAAACCAAAGGCTAAAGGAAGTACATTGTTTTAAAATGCTATTAACAAACCTAGATCAAATTTGCAAACATTAAAGAGCTTTTGTGGGTCTTGAAAACAACTTATTTTGTTACCAAAAGCAATTTTGGATCTCGACTAAAAAGATTGCTTCGAAGTAATAAGTAGCACAAGTCCTACTTATTAGCATATATTACTAACTGATAATACAAAATGCTAAAAAAAAGAAAGAAAAGAGTTTAAAATGTCTCCTCTCCCCTCAAAAATTAGTAACTGACTTGCAGTTTTGTTTGGTGACTCTAAACATCCTTAGGAACTCAATGTCATCGGTCTTAAAACTCAGCCGTAACAGAAATGAAACGTATGACTCTTAACGGCCCTCACCTCCTTACAAAGCGGAGTTCTTCCGGTGCACTTGGGTTGTTGGTAGCTTTTGGGCAAAGCTCTGTAGCTCGAACCCAGTCTCTTACAGGAAGCGTAATCAATTTCCATGGCGATGCCCTCGGTGGCGCGTTCCTTGGGGTACGTCTCAATGTGGGACATTTCGCGATAGCCCAGGAAGTTCTTGAACCAGTTGAACAACTCGGGAAATTTTCTGTGAATCAGAATTAGGCAAAAAGCACACAAACACTAAGAGACCAAGTCGGTTTAAATTGTTTTCAGACCACAGGCAAAGAGATGACGGGGTTACATACCCCAAAAAGGGCAGCACCAGCTGCACCAGTTCAGCCCTGGAGATCACCTCTTGGTTAAAGATGATCAGGCAGCGCAAGAAGCTGTCATAAGCTTCGGCACTCCGCAAGGCTTTGCGGACCTACGAAGGATGATATCAGGGGTGATAATGTGCAGACATGCAAGTGTGTATTTCTGCACAGTGTTTTCAACCAGTTTACCCTAAATAATACCTTTCACTTCATTGGAAAGTAGAAAAATTAGGGATGCACCAATTCTGATTTATGCCAATACTGAATATTTTAGCTGAATAGTCACTCAATAAAGCAACAAAGTCGCTAAGATGTTCACAGTTGGGTAACTATTGTAAACCATGCAGTCTTCTGCGTCTTGTGGCTGAGCACAATGGGACAGTGTCTGATATCGGTGGATAGTAAGTATAGATTGTCAATCTTCCAAAATTAAGATATTTAGGGACAATATATCGGGGCATCCCATTGTTTCATTTTCAAACAACAATAAGCCAAACTCACCTTTTCGAAGAACAGAGACTCTGTGCCGACTCCATGCTTGCTGGGATCGGCCACCGGAGAGTCCTTCAAATTCAGTAACTTGGGCTTTTTCTGCAGAGAGAACAAATACACACATATTGGAAGGCCCATTAACAATCAACCATAGATGAAGGCAAAAACTAAAACAGAGAAGGAATAAAGATTCAGTGGAATGTGTGTGCAAACCTTGACGGGCGGCGTGGGCCCCGGAGTCGGGTGGCGTCGGATCTGACAGCCATTCTGATTGGGCCTCTGTTTGTTGTTGAGCAACACCTTTTTGGTGGTGAGGCCGTGGTCGTTCTTTACAGACTCGGCCTTCTCTGCGTTGGTCTTACTTAACATCTGGTGGGAAAGATACAACAGTGACTGAGGTATGTCTCACGCCATTTTTTAAATGGCTAATCTGCCATTTAGGGGCATTAGAGAAAGTTGTTGAGAAGTTAAAAGTAGGATTAGGTTGCTCTGTTCAATCTATCATCTAAAAATGGAAAAAGGATAGACAAACTCCAAACCTATCAAGATGCACACTGACAGGCTGGACAAGAAGAACCTTAACCAGAAGAACATCAGAGCCACAAATCTAAAGGAAGAAGCTGTTGGTGAGTGATGAGGTGGATCACATTTCTAAGCATCCCTGTTAAGGTCTATTCAGCGGTTCCAGATAAAAGTGGCTGCAGGATAGTTGAGAATTAGACTGAGGAGGACCAGTGTGATTTGCCTCTTGGTTGTAGAGCAGTGGACCAGCCCTTCAACCTCAGCAGTTTCCTGGAGTGGACAGGAGTTCGTTCAACCAGTGTACATGTTTTCTGTAGACTTGGACAAGGTATTCAATTGTGTCACTGTAGGAGTCCCACTTGGAGTACTTCGGGAATATGGAGCACCAGACCCTTGATATGGGAGGTCAGGTCCCAGAATGACCTCAGAACTCGGCCCTCCAGCAATGTGGGCTTGGCCCACATTACAAGTCAGGCTTGTTTCTGAGGTTTCTGAGGTCAGATGGACTCTATCAAAGTTGCCCTTTGCCTCAGATTCTGCTCCTTCTGAACACAGCCAGGGTATTGAGGGAATCCGTTTTGTTGGCTTTTTGCAGACAATGCTGACCTATCGGTTTCAGGAAAGTGATCTCCAGCTCCTACTGGAAACGTTCTTGGCCAAGACCAAAGTCTTGAGTTGGAACAGCTAGAATACCCTCTCTGGACTTAAGACAAAATCCTGCCCCGGGTCAAGGAGTCTAAGTAAGCCCACCAAACAAGGGCAACTTGATAGGTAGATTGATACTACGTTTGCAGTGATGCAAGCGCTGTAGTGGTCTGTTGTTGTGAAGAGAGAGAACTAAGACAAAACGCAATGCTTTTCATTTAGCAGTCGATCTACGTTCCTCCCTCATCTATGGTCACGAGTTCTGGGTAATGACTGAAAGAATGAGATTGTGGATACAAGCGCTCCCAATGAGTTTCCTCCGCAGGGTGTCTCGGCTCAGACTTAGAGAGACAGTGAGAAACTTAGTCAGAGGGACTCCACATCGAGTGGAGCCATTTGAATTGGCTCAGGTATTTGGCAAAGAAACCTCCCTGATGAGGTATTCTGATTCATAAAGGTAATTTTGAGAGACCATTTAACCTGATAAACATATAATAGTTGTCTTCTTGGATGGAAATTTAGAAAGAACTCACTGCATGGAGAACATGCAGACTCCGTACAACAACATCCCAAGCTGGGCTATGAGCAGGATGTGGGCTACGAGTCCAGATTGGACCAACTTGCTCAAAAGGCAACAACTCTACAACTCAACTCATCAACAGCAGGTTCACTGTGCATTCACTGGAAGACTAAACGAGAGAGC
The DNA here is from genome assembly GCF_027474105.1 of Poeciliopsis prolifica. NCBI lineage: Eukaryota > Metazoa > Chordata > Actinopteri > Cyprinodontiformes > Poeciliidae > Poeciliopsis > Poeciliopsis prolifica. The sequence goes on from NW_026562376.1 coordinate 22,012,815, forward strand.
CACAGTTCGAAGAAAGACATAGGAATTCAAATTCAAAGCTCGCCTCAAATTAAATAGGGCACACGGCAAACATGTGGAAGAAGGTGGTCTTGTCAGATGGGACTGACCAGTTGACCAATTCACATCACCATAAACTTTGTTGACAAAGATGGGGGCTAACCTCAAACACACACTACACTTTCAAATAAAACACACTGAAGTTTGAGATTATAAGCAGAAACAATGTGAAAAAGTCTTACTGCTGAACTATTGGCATCAGGAAGAAACTGTCCAAACTCCGATAGCAGATCCTCCTGGTTCTTGAAGAGCCTGGCCACTTGAGCATAGACTTCCTGCTCTGTCAGAGCCGGCGTATAGTTACCTCCAGCCTCTTTAGCATTACGCTGCTCCTTCTGTGGTGCAGAAACAAAAAGTTACATTTTTGAAACAACTTGGATTAATTAGAGCATACACCAAGCTTTCTGCTTTCATCCAGACAGACCTGGTACGTGTGGAGAATCTCCAGAAAGGCTTTATAGATGTCCGGCTGGCCCTGGAAGCGGTTCTTGATCTTGTTGACGTAGTTGATGGCGTGGTTGAATTCTACGGGCTGGTTGTTCTGCATAGGCGGGCCAGCGGGTGTCCCACCGAGGGCCGGGTGGAGCTGCACGGGTGGAGAGCGGGGGGAAGTGTACGCAGGGATGGACGGATTGGTCTGGCTGCTTGGTGTCAGCGGCTGAGGAGGCTAAAACAGAAAAAGTGGTATGTTGAAATGTGACGCGTGGGCACAACAACGCCATAGAGTTCCCTCCACCTCACCTTGCTCATCTTGACGGGGGTTGGCTGGGTCAGAAGAGGCGGAGCGGCTGCGGCAGCAGTGGTTGTTGCAGCAGCTGGGAGCTGGGGTGGATGCTGGGTGGCTGCTCCCGTTATGGGGATGTTCTGGACCGATATGCCATGGGGGGTTATGTGGTGGATCTGACCTGGCGTTGTTACGTTGACCAGGTCATTGGTCTGGACCTCGATCTTGTAGCCCGGGGGGAGGAAAGTGTTGAACCCCATGATGAGGTCGGGGTGGCCTTTGAAGAGCTGCGACACCCTGCTGATGACCCCGGGAGTATCGATGCTGATGAACACACAAACAACGCAGCGGTGATGAGTTTACGAGCTGGAGTAAGCTACTGCTATCTGATTTGTGAGTCCTAAATCTGGTTCTCTCACCTTTGCGACTTGAACTCTTTCATAATATCTAAAAAGTCATTGTAGACCTGAGGCTGGTTCCCAAACTGGAGCTTGACTTGATCCAAATACGACAAAGCATCTTCCACCTAATTGACATGAAGGACAAGGCGACATTATCATTATCTACAGATGGAAGACTCTTGATTGACGACGAAGGGAATCACAAGTAGATGCTTAGACTCACTCACCTTAAGCCTCTGGAACTGCTGGTGACCTTGTGCCGAGGATGGAGGGGCCGCTGTGTGCCCGTGCCCCGACATCACCGAGGGCCCATGGGACTGAACGGTGGGGCTGTGATGGTGGGGCCCAGTGTGGACTGCCGGACTCGGGGCGTGCCCGTGACCGCCGCTGTTCTGGGCCACAGTAGGGACCTGAGGAAGAAGAGGTACTTTTAATAAGAAGGGTGTCGATGAACAGAGTAAGGACACAGTATTAGAGCAACGCAACGTGGACAAGGCTTATAACGTTTTACTTGATGTTAGGTTCAAATAAAACGTCATAAGCAGTCATGTTCAGTAAAATAGAGTGTAACTGAAGAGTCGTCCACCTAATGTCAAGTTCACACAAGATTTCTATATTGACTTTTGATCCAATTTCCCCATCGGACAAACTTAAGATAACCTGATTAGTGAGATTGCTCTTAAGATAATCTTATGTGACATTCCTGCCATGTGTAAAAGCGATCTAAAATTGGGGATATTCAATTATCTTAGCCCAAAATCACATGTGCTGTGACAAACGAGAACATAGTCTCTCGACTGTGACATTTAGCCAATCAGAAAGCGAGGTGATGGAAACATGGAGTGGTATCCAAAATACACAGAAAACAAAACAATTACCATGGTGTAACAGAAAGCAGAAGTTGTAAATATCATTGGATTGTTTTTATCAGCTAAACGTAGCTCACAAGCTATCGCCATTGCCTTCTCCCAGTCAGACATGTTTATTTCTCTGAAATCATGTTCGGTCTTGAGAGGTTTTACAGGAATTGGAGAGTAAAACCATTTAATGTGTGGTGTGTTGATCCACACTTGAAAAGTTGGTGGAAACACAACTGCAAATGACATGCATCTATAATTACAGTGAAATGTGGTTCTGCAAAGCACTGACTCAAGAAGGCTGCATAAAAGTGCACCCCACACCTTTCAGATTTTTTTAGTAACAATTTTGCAAACCATAGATGCGCATGTTTGTGTTTAGTCCATCACATAAAATCCCAAATATTGAACTTTGTTGTCTCCAATATGACTAAATGTATTAAAATTAAAAAGAGAATAACTTTGCAAAGTACTATAGATGGGATTTTTTTTAGAGCCTGTTGAACTAAATTTATGTTACCTGGTATCCCTGGGGGACGGAGTACTGGACGCCAGCTGTGGGCTGCATGTTGTCGCCCACGGCTTCATACACAGCTGGAGCAGCGGGGGCAGGGGCCAGGATGCGATGCTGGAAAGGCTCCGGGTTGCCAGCGAGCCTCCGCTGCTGCGACGCAAAAACCGTGTCCTGATCCTCCAGACGCCGCTTCATTATGAACTCATTCTTGTGAGAGCTGCGAGACCTGGGAATGCAGAGACAGCTGGAAGGTCAGCTTTCTCAATTGAGCCGTCAAAGCCCTGCGTTGAATTGATCTAGTCTCTTCTAATTACCTTATGCATTTGGTTTTTATCTCTACTGTGAATTTACGAAGAAGACGCACGGAGTGGCAACAATTCGGCAAATACGACAAAGCAGAAAATAACTAAAATCGCCTCAGACATCCGAAGCTTTTAGCAACAAGATCAACCTGGGAGTCAATACCGGGGACCGTATTGATTTATTACCACAGTGGTCATGCATGTCTGACTTTGTCATTGCACAAACTTACACAGACCAAGAATGTGGCCCCTGAACACGTCAACATGTGGCAGAACATGTGGAATCAAACCCCCAACCTTAGAACTGCAAGACAACTACGCTTCCCACTGCTGCACAGTTGGGTTATCTCCACATTAGTTGGTTTAGGAAGCTAATGCTAACAAATAGCCTCTGGAGCCAACTGAGCTGGACTTTTACTACATAAAGACATCAATCTACTGCCAGTAATTCATTAACTCAGTATAGTGAGGTGGGATGAGATTCTTACAGTATTCAAACAAAAAAATAAAAAACAAATGTGTATAATGGGACCTCATTGCTTTTATTCAGAACAAAGTAAGTATTGTTACATGCTGATGCTAAATTAGGGATACATTTGAAACAGCAACTTTTTACAACTCTGGTCAACTTTGGTACCGGTAATAATGCAGTAGCTACTGTTAACTTTTTAACAGAAGATCACCTAAAAAGTTCTGGATTAAGTGCCTGGTCACATTTTATTTAAACTTTCTGATGTTTTTGAGGGTTTGTACAAATTGCTCACCTTCGATCCACTGTAGCTGCTTGTGTATAAATACATAACAGTACTAACTGTGTGTCTAATTTAGCAAGAAAAATAGTTTAATGTGGAAAAATATAAACAGTTTTACAATTCAGACTAGATAAAAGTGTGTCTATCTGCATTTTAGGGAAATGTATTTATTTTTTAGCATGTATTTGTTCGAGAGTTCAATATTAAACTTCCTTTTAATCATAGCTTTTCTCAACCCAGTTTGAGAAGAGCAACAGTGTGCACGTCTACTTTCGTTCAAATAACATGTACTGAATGTGCAGCTCGCGCTCTCCGTAGCCAATGAAAACACGAGAAGCCTACGTCAGCGATGCAACAAACAGGTGCTGTGGAAACGTGGGAGTCCGTCTGCCATTCACAACTTCGTCTCGACACCAGCAGCTTCTGGCCACTTGAATGAGCGGCTTTTTTATAATGCCGAAGCTTCGCGAGTTATAATAAAGCGTTTCAAAACACCCAAGTCAAAGTGACACAGAGACAACACAAAGCTTCGGAGCTAGCCACTTTCCGTGCAGCGGTTGAGCTGTGCTGAGCCGTTCACGGTCGCACTGAAATCAGCCGCGGAATGCTAAGCTAATGCATTTGGGAGCTTCGCCGACTCCACTCGCAATAGCGCTTTCGTCGCCCTTGAATGCCGCTGTGACGCTTACATCGCAACGCCAGACAAAACCAATTCGGCGTCACGTTTACATGGCCTAGCAAACACAACAAGCACCGACCTCAAGTTACCAGCTCGATGCTTTCCACACGCCCCGCCATTTAGCGTGGCGAAGAAGTTCGGGAAATTACACACCATTTCTACCAGGTAAGCAAACAACTCACCGAGCCCATCAACAGTCGCAGAGAATTCTCATGCTAAAGCATATTATACAGTTTATTTTTTAGGACTTTACAGGAAATGTGTCTTCTCGCCTGCGGTGTCGAGCCGCCAGCTAGCTGCTAGCTAATGTAAACAACATGGGTAGCCCGAACAGAAGACCGTCCTGGGCTCGGAGGGAAACGCATGCAGATAACCGTTAGCGATCAGTCTGGTTTCCACGGTCAATGTTTAAAATACGTCTGTAATTAACAACCGGATTTATACACGCCACGTTTTAGGTCATCTGTGACGGAGTGACATGCATGGAGATGCGGACGATCCCGTTTGGTGTTCTTAAACCGTCAGCTAACTAGCTGGCTCCATTAGCTTACTGAATGAATACAGTTGAACTCACCACTCTCCCCAACAGCGCGCAGAAGTTCACAGGCGATTATGTGACGATCCGCTATATCTGGACCCACCGCCGCACCTCTGGTTGAAAAACACAAGCGTGTGAAAAGCAACTTGTCGGCGGCGTGCGACTTAAAATAAACAATTCGGGCAGTGGGCAGCAAAGTGAAAATCTCCCCGAGAGAGGAAAACAATCTCCGTTCGGTTAGCTCGAGAGGTGGGCGGGGCAGCCAGACGAAACCCCGCGCCAGAGTACACGCGATTGGTCGGTACGTTCCGAGGAGCCACACGAGGGGCGGGGCTTCTGTTAATGTTTTGAATTTGAGCTGTCAATCAGAAATTTATGGTAGTTACCAAACACACCCCTCTGGACTTGACGTGCAGAGGCTGAGTTCAGTAAATCACAGGTTCGCAGTGGTTATCTTTGCAGACACAACTGCAAATGACATTTTTGTGATGTAAATGTAGTTTTTTATAATGAAAAAAATGCAATTATGCTATAGCATCGGCCTTTTTAATATATTTTCCTGTTGAACCTGTTGATACAGGTTTATTATCTTGGTTCTGGCATTTTTGTATGAATACCTGAGTATGCTAACCCTTTTCAGCAATTTAATAAATAAATAAAAAAAAAAAGTTAAACACCTCTTAAATTGATTCATTACCCTCACAAATATACTTATTGCATCTGTCTGTTCATTTTTAGGATTGTAGCTTACCGTAAATAAATAAATACACACCCATACAGTTTTTCAGTCATAGACGCTTCTTAATATGGGCATGACCTATCTGTGGAGGCCCCAGTCCTTAACGACTTTGAGTCCCAGTCCAATGACCTGTGCTGCATGACTCCCCTCTCCTTTATAACCCAGCTTCCTGTCTGACCACTCTCAAGTAAAGGTTGCTAGAAGTGATAAAAGCTTTTTTTAAAAAGTATGGTCACCCATTTGTCTTGACAAGATCACTTGGCCAACTTTACCAAAAGTTGGCCAAGTACCCAACTTTCGGTAAAGTTGGGTACTTGGCCAGTCTTACTCTGTGTCTTCCCCATGCAGGGTACCTAAGAAGGTATTGGCCGTTTTGGTAGTGCGGGCAGTTGCTAAGGTCATCTTCCGAAATGAAGACTTACCTGGCAACTTCATACTGAATCTCTAGCCAGCTTAACTCTCACTCAAAGGTGCTTGATTTCCCACCGCAAATCCAGAAATACACTTATATTTAAACCACCACCACCAGGTAAGACACTGTTGATGTCTCTGGGTCAGCCATTGGTTTCACATGGGGAATCATACAGTTGTAGTGCATGTCCTGGATATGTATGTGTTTTGTGGCTCATAACGCAGTGATTCCACACCTTGTGGTTTGCTCCCAAACTCCTGAATGGAGTGCATTTCATAATCCTCTCAAGGCTGCAGTCACCCGGCACGCTTCCACTAAGCTTTTTGCACAGCACCCTGATCAGTCGGTGATGGAAGGTGTCCATTACTGACTGTTGAACAATGTTAAATGCTAAACACAGAGGCCCAAATTTAGGTCTGTGCAGAGGTCTGCTTGTTTTTAGGCAGAAAAACAAGCAGTTTCATGCGTCTTTAAACCCATCTGATACCCGGTTGGGTCTTTTGTGTTTCAGCAACCTTTATTTTGACAATCCAGTCGCAACCCTACAATTTCCCATTCGGATCCATCAGGTGATCTTTTTGTCCACTTCCCAGACTCAAATGACACCCGACTTTGTAAAGAACGGGGGTCTATTCCAGGGGTGTCAAACTCAAGTCCTCGAGGGCCGGTGTCCTGCAACTTTTAGATGTGCCTCTGCTGCACCACACTTGAATAGAATAATTAGGTCATTAGCAAGGCTCTGGAGAACTTATCTACACAAGGAGGAGGTAATTAAGCCATTTCATTCCTGTGTTTTGTACCTGTGGCACATCGAAAAACTGCAGGACAGTGGCCCTCGAGGACTGGAGTTTGACACCCCTGGTCTATTCCTTTTGCACGATCAAGCTCCGCCCATTTCACATTCTACAGCCAATCGCTGCGGGGTAAACGTCACAACAAGTACCCTCCTACAAAAGGTGGAACTTCCAAAATAAACCATCGCCCACGACAGGCGGAGCTTCAGTAGTACTAGCCCGGGATTCCTTCTACCCGTCCAGGCTGGAGGAGATCAGAAGCAGCCGTCCGTAGGCTGCACCAGACGCTCACCAACTCTCATCCACACCGAAAACAGCACCAAACGCCTGGGGCAAACTCTTCAGGCGCAAAGGCGAAACAAGTATACGTCGACTGCTTTGCATTGTCTGTCTTTGCAAGTTTGTGCAGAGAGGCATGTAGCAAAAACGCACTGCGGGCTGCGGAAACACCCCCCCACCAACACGGAGCCAGCGGCAGCCCCGCGCCGTGTGCGTCGGCCGACTTTTCTGCACACTCCAAACAAAAGGATCCACGACGCTAAAGCCGCCTGTTCTGGCTCTAGAAGCCGTTCCCCCCATTCCACATCCACCTTCCCACAGTGAACGCAGAGAACAGGGGTGGGGGAGTGGGGGTCTCGGCTCGGCGGCGAGCACCGAATGTTTTCCGGGCGACATGAGCCGATCAATTTGCCCTTACTGAACAATGCCAAAGTCAAACGGAACGGGAACTGCTGCGCCGTCGTCGTCGCTGTCGCGCGACGGAGGGAATGGCGGGTCGTCCGATCCTCTGTCCCACAGGGGGAGGACCGACGCGTTATATTCTTTGTTTACCGCGATTCGCCGGGGTTAAAATGTATAAGCTGCCTCACCACAACAACTCCCTCCCTTCTCCTCCTCCGTCTTCCCCACCCCTCCCCACCGACACCGATCCATTCGGAAGCGATCCGTCCGCTCACTAACGCTGCAGACAGGGGGACGCCTCGGACGGCCACCGTACACCCCGCCACCCCAACCGCACCTCCGGAGACTGTTTACCGGCCGACATAATGCTGCAGATTTGCCCCCCGCTCTCCACCACGTTATGTTCCCCGAGCCTTCTGGAGACAGATAAAAGCCGCGCGATACAATTCATCTACGAGCAACAAAAGAGCCGTCTCGCGACAAAACCACCGCTTTCTGATCCTCGTTCGTCGTCGCTCAGCGTTTCGAGCATGGCTAGTTTTAATAGCATTAAGTTTAAACAGCTGTTACATACCCAGGAAAAAGGCTCCTTTACTCCGGAATTGTGTTTGTAACAGAATAGTTGGAGACGCCCCCCTCTGCTGGTATTGGCGCGCAGCGCGAGGCGCGTCACTTTGTTTTGAATATCGCCCGCTAAAAGCGAGGCGCCGCCACCGTCCACTGGAGTCTTGAGACACAGAGGACGATCTCGGCTCTTTGTTTTCACCTCACCTTTACCAGGCCATCCGTTAAGAGATAAATCACATCTGAGAATGTGTGAAGGACAAACATTTAGTCTAGTATTATACATGAGTAACAGCAGACCGCAGTGCAGTTTGTTGAAATAGCCACATTTCCATCCAGATGTCATCACAAGACCAATCTCTGACAATGGACAATTGAAAATCCAGGGTCGAGGGCGGCTAAGTACTTTCTGAGGGTGAATGCAGACACATTTTAGGCTCACTCCTCCATCCGTACACGGCTGTTAAATTCAGAAAATGCAGGCTTGGACGAATATTTTCTCCATCGTTGTGGCGCCCCCGAAGGCATGACACCCCTATTGCCAAGCAAATAGTGCATGCCAACTTTTGGCAGGAGTGGCTGAAACCAGATATTTACGCACAATGTATAAAGAGAAGACCTTTTTTTTCCCTTACTGATATTAAATCAGACAAAACATTCCCTGTATTATATCACGAGATTAGCAGAACTAAAACTTTAGTTCTTGTTTTTATTTGTTTTACACTTCATTTTTGTGACTCTCTTTGTGGCAGGTAGGTGGGCCACCCTTGCGCATCCATAAATGTTTAACTCTGGCCACAATTTTCTTTTTGGTGCTTGGATAAAGGTTTCAGGATTGCTTTGTTGTCTTATGTTTGACTTAGCTGTCTTTAAGATGCTTCCCAACTAATTTGGTTCTATGCTTAGGGTCATTGCCCATTTAGAAAACCTCTTTATACTCAGAGTTTCTTTCTCGGGTTTCTTATAATTGTGAAGTTTTTTTTTTGTTGCCTACCACTTCAGTTTTATCACCAGATCATTCTTCAGCTCATCTTCCTCTTGACCATACTCCATAGATAAAGTACCAGAGGACCGCAGCCTCGACCACAAAATTCCAGCGTAGAAAGAATGCATCTCACCTCAGTGCCGCAGTGTTTTACCAGGACTACCCTTCAGTTCTTTCCGCAGCGTTCTTCTTTGTGTATGTGGTTTGCCACACCTTCTTTCTGAACTCAAAAGCTGAGGGGCACATGCAGCACTTTTCAGGAAACCTGAGAGTATTTTTAGAAGCAAAGTAGGGCTGTTAGATACTGAGCCATCAACTGAAGGGACAAGTTAAGAACTGTGGTTAGATTCAGAGGATTATATGACTCAAATGATATTGTATTTTTTGTGATAATGAGCTTTTCTTGAGCTGGTTTATGTTCATTCATAAGCCCTCCATGGCCCCCTCAAAATTAGTGGGGCACTGATTGTAGTTTTCTTACCTGACGATTCAGATTTTTATTTTGTTTTGGTCTGAAACATTGCTAAATACAAGAAAATTGACAAGACTATTGTTAGCTGCACTCATGCAGACATAATCTGGTCAATCAGCCCTCTGTCTCGGCAGAGCAAAAGAAGACAGCGGCCATTTTTCAGACCTTTGTGGAGGTAGACAAGATCAGTGGATAAGATCAGTTTCTCATGTAATTATTGTCCAATCGTCAATGATTTATTAGTCAATGATTTATCTGTATTAAAAATACAGAGTAAGATCCAATCAGTTCAACCAGAAGACATAGTGAACCATTGACAACCATGCTGACATAGTTTGTGTTTATTACAGTATAGCATGAATCAATGCGCAATGAAATACAATACAAAGTGAAAACATAATGTTATAACAGAACAAATATAAAATTAATGGTAATTGCATATTTGTATGAAAACAGTAGCTGAATATAATAGAAAAATAAAGCGGCACGTCTCGTGTCCGTCATTGCAAGGAGAACTAATTCTAAGAGATCAGAGTAGGTGGAAATTCCAGGCTTTTTTTTATTTTTATTTTTTTATTTATATGCTTCACTACCAGCAAATTCAATATGAACTCTGGAGTGAAGAACACAAGACAAAAGACACACACAAACACAACTTTTGTACATGTACTATAATAATAATAATAATAATAATAATAATAATAACAGCACTATACTGGGACACGACAAAAGCACTAGACTATTCTTGATTCTCGAGTGTCCGAGGAGGACTTGTAGGCTGCGGTCGGCACGCGTTTGTGCTTACTTACTTACATCATTGTTGCTCTTCGGCCCGTTTCCTTAGTCCCAATAAAACTCTACGCAGATGATAACAGTAAATATCTCTGTGTTTTACAGCTACAGCATCACTGAATATACAACGATCAACGAATCCCAGCATCACACGTAGACACAAACAAGTTATCTGACGTTAAATTTGTCCTCTCAATGCCACGCTGGAACACCAGAACACATTGGGATTTTTACTTTTCACTTATTTTTAAAATTTTGTAAAAAGTGCTAAGACACGATTTATGCATAAAAAAGGTATTGCACTACTCGTGAGGTCTTACACCGATTTACACTTCTGTGACGGGCACCGCCTTAAAACACGTCTGTGCAGTGCGACGCTAACACAGCTAAGGCAGCCAAAAGCTCTGAATATATTAGGCGAGTCGGAAGCTTGTGGGTTGTTTTTTTATTTTTATTTTACCGCTCTAATATTGTAGAAAAGAAAGCTAAAAAGAGGTCCAAGTGGATTTGAAACTTCAGGAGCATTCAGTCAGAATATGTAGCAGCCGTTTGGGGAGTCGTCAGGCTTTCAAACGATGGATGTGCTTTCGCTCTGCTCGCTTCGAAAGACAGTGTGCACTTTACGACAAACGTGGCGCTTGGCAGCTCATTTGTGGCCTGACCTCCACCGAAGCATCCGCAACTCCGTGTGGCATTCACCGTGGATTAAAGACGCACTCTCAGTGAGACACCGAGAGGGCAGACAGAAGCAGCCAAACAAACAAACAAACAAAAAACCTGTTCAAATCAGACTGGTTGAAAGAAATATCTCATCCCGAAAATGCAGGTAAATTTCAGCAATGCGAAACTACCTTGGCCTAAAGGGATTTTAATTGGATGTCGAACTACACAATCGATAGTAAAGCAGCGCTGAGAGGAAAGGACTTGAGCAGGTTTGTAAACTGTTGATGCCCAACAGTTTAAAGGAGCAGCAGACATTTTTTTTTCTGAGGTGAATTAACCCTTCAAAGTCATAAACAGTGAAAAGTGAACATTATTTATTTTTATTAGTTATTAGATGAAATGAGGCCTCACAGTGTCTTGCAGAAATAACTAATACCCTTGGAAGTTTTTATTATTTCTGACAATGGATGTTATTTGGATTTTTTAAAACAGAACAATAAAAAGTAGCAATTGCGAAATGGAAATTAAATCTAAATTTTAACTTTTATTTATAAATCTGTTCAGTAAAAAAAAAAAAAAAAAAACATGGGTGTATATATGTGGAGTCTTTTGTGTTGACTTGGTTTTGCTTTTAGTTTCATTTAAATTATTTTCTCCATTTGTTAAAGAAAGAAGAAAACTCAAACGAGTGCATTGTATGGCTTTTTGATGCACTGTTTTGTCACTATAATGTTAAGTGTGTCAACAGGTGTATATGTTCAACAAGAATTATGTTTTTATTGTAATCTGGCTCTCATAAAAGTCATCAATTAATACCTTTTTCTCTGATACCTGCAAATAAAATTGTCTTCAGAGATCACAGTTCTAAATTGAGTCCATCTTTGTCCTCAATTCAGCTGTTTTGTGAAGATCTCAGACATTTTGTGGAAATCATTGGGCATAGTCTTACAGACTTGAGTCTCTAAATGCAACAGAAACTGGTCCTCTGAAGCATTGCTCTTTTTTAGATATCGATTCATAAACAAAGTTGAAAATCATGTACCAGTTTCCTCTCACTACTTTGTGTTGGTCGATCAACTGACATGCCAAACACACTGTAGACGGGACAAGTGACAAAACGAGAAATGATTGTGGAGTGCGGAGACCTTTCCAAGGCGTCGTATTGCCTCCAAAACATAGCGGTCCACTCACTCTGCTGCCTTTTTTTTTGCATGTTTTCAACAAACCTTTTAAAACATCACATTGTTGGCAGCCACAGTTTCATCACACATCATCAGCAATCAAGGCTTTTAATCTTTAATGCGTTTACTTGGTTTGCCAACGGTTTATGGCGAAAGCTCGTCTTCAGTCGGGAGTTGACTTTACTTCCTCGGGTCGCCCAGCCTGGCTGCAGGGTCAGCAGGCTGACAGCAGAAAAGTCATGGCTCGTCCTTGTCGTCGTTCGGGGCCTCACTGATTAGACGGGAGCAGGCCCTGTCTCTGGGCGTGTTCCAATATAGCATTGTAGCAGAAGTAGTACTGCTCTGGCGTCTGAATGCTGAAGGCCCGCTGCGTTCTCATGCGACGCACTGTCTGAAACACGTTGAGGGAGCCCACGTCCTGGAGCTGGGACAGACAGATGTCCAGGGCGCAGAAGGTACCTGCCGAGAACAGGGACAAGTCAGACTCGCACCTGTATCAGGCATCCTGAACTTGTTCAAGCTTTTACATTTGTGTCGCTCCAACTGCTTAAAAGTCCCATCCCACTTGATTTGCGTTGTGTTTCAGTGCTGCGGAAAGACGGCGCGTTAGGAAAATGCCACTTCAGATTTGCCTTCCCGTGTAATTAACACTACGTCGTACAAAATTTCACTGATGAGAAGATCGCGCGAATTGTAATGGAAACAAGGCACATTTGAAAAAAAAAAAATTATGTTTTTTTTTTGTGTGAAGCCATATTGATTTTGGTGTACTTTGTAAAACTGCAACAGAAATGTATTTTCTTTTTTTTTTTTTTTTTTTGCGTTTCCACAAGTCACATGATCAACAGCTAGATGCTGATACTGGCGGAAAATACAAAAAAGACAACAGGAAGTGGTAGGAGGAAGATGTGATAAATGGCTTATCGCGTAAACATTACAATTGTGAAATTGTGTTGTTGTTTTTTTCGCATTAGCAAAATATTGACAAAGTTTTGCGAACATTTGTAATGGAAGTGCAGACACATTAAATTTGGGTAACGGTGACAAACTGTTTTGAAAGAGATTGACCTAAACCTAATTTTTGCTGGTGTTGAAATAAGAATTTTAAAGTTGCACAATAGTACATAAGTTAACTTTTAGGTTAAGATAAACTTAGATACAGATCCAAACTGGGACAGCTGGTGACTCTCAGAACTTACAGAAATTCCTAATCAGAAAACAGGCCTAGACTCCTTGGATCTCTTTAGATGGAGAGCCTGTCTGCCAGGCAATTAACAAATTCCTGAGCATGGTTCAAAAGTTCACTAGGATCTTAAAACTTTTTATAAATAATTTTATCTATATTAGAATTAACTATATTTCTTTAAGCATGTTTTGAATTAGTTACTTATTAGATCCAAACTTATAGTCATTATTTAGCATTACATTGTGTGCAAGCTTGGTTAAAAAAATACAAACTACTTTCTTGTTAAAACATTTTGAGGCAGAGATAGCGCTGCAGCTGCACTCATATATCAAACTGGACAGCGGCTGGTACGAGAAGGGTTTGCCATATATCTGCTTTTGGGGCTCTTTAGCAGGAGGTAATAAAATTAACATTGAGACAGCCCACACAAAGGAAAAGAACACACCTCCTAATGCATATATTTAAATGAGGAGAATATGCAGTCTATAAAAAATGGTTTGTTTCACAGCAGAAGTTGGAATCTCTTTGTGCTGAGTGAGAGTTTCCCGGAGGATGCATCTTCTGTTATTCTTTTGTCTTTTTTTACTCAGTTCTTTGTCTCTGTTTTGTAATGTCTTGGACTTTTGATAATCTAGGTGAGATGATTATTGTAACATTCTTCTTGCATTGATTTTCTCTGGATAAAACTCTGAATATCTGAAGTCTGACGTCGTATGATTGCTCTTGCATCTCTGCACACTTACACAGACACAGGAATTCGGGACAAAGAATTAATTAACAAGCTAAATCAAGTTATTCCTATTTTTAATTCTTAACACTGGTAAGAATAGACCAAAACTTGGGGCAGAAAGGTGAAAAACGACACCAAAATATTTCCACAGCAGAAACTTCTCTAATAAAGGAAACGTGCAAAAATATATTCATATGTTTGATCTCGCCATTTACACATCCTTTACTTGTAAAAGACTGACTTCTTTATTATTACATCACATCATTAGTTTACTATATTGCATAATAAGATTTTTTTTTTTAATATTAAAAAAAATGCCGCCTGTAGGTACTTTTCATTGGGAGATTTTACAACGCGGCAAAATGTGAAAGAACGTAATGTTGCAAAATGGACTTCATCTTTAAGCCCATGTAGGATGTTGTTTTGATCTGTCACTACACATGGCATAGTAAAATAAAGGGTGACTGCACCCCCACCACAGTCTCCTGGTCTTACCTGTTCTCCCAATCCCTGCACTACAGTGGACCACCATCGGCGGTCCCAGTGAGTGGCCGGTCCACTGAGGGCCCAAAGCCTTCACCATTTTTCTTTGTTGCCTCTTCACAGCTCCCAGGAAGTCGATGAGAGTCACCGCCGACGAAGGCACGCCGTAGTCCGGCCAGCTGAGGTACTGGAAGTGACTCACATGTCTCTGCTCACATGTCTGGACAGGTGAACAAAAACACATTAGAATGCTTGAAATGCCTTGGTTGCACAATGGGCTTGTAGAATTCGAGGTACTGTGTGACGTGTGCTTGAATCAACGGTTTTTATGTTCAATTTGAAGTATTAGAAAAGGTTGAAACAGAACAATTGCAACTCGCCCGATAACGTCCTGAAATTATTTGTTTTTCTGAGATGGATGGTCCATTATAATTTGCAAAAAATGGATACTTCCTGTTTTTCCATGGGTAGCATCAACATCTGACGAAATGATGTTGATGCTACTGGAAACTGCTGAGTTTCCAGTAGATGGAGCCTACAATTAACATTTAAATTTAGTTTTTGTGAAATTTTAAAAGCTTGCTCAATATTTGCATGACAGTTGGATTGAAACCCAGCTATTGTTGATATTTTTTATGTGTTTAAGTAAAAGTAAAATGGTGTAAACAGCAGCCAAACCTTGAAAGACATCCAGAAAGCCCAAGGACGGTTTTTATTCCCAACAAAGATTTCAATAATTGGAGAAACACCTGGCTCAAGAAAGGCCAAGATCCTGAGGCAAAGTAGTTGTTTTAAAAAGCTTATGTATTAAAACTTTTTAAAATCTTCCATTTTTAAATCTAAATCAGAAAAGCTCTCTTGATCTGTGAAAATAATAACAAGCTATGCGTCATGCGCCGTTTTCCCCACCTGAAATCTCAGTACATAACAGCTTTCAAGTGCTTAGAATTTTCCAGGGATCTAGTTTTGCTTTGTTTAGTTAAAAAGAAATCCTATACCTCCGTGTTGTGCAGCTCCAGAGTGGTGTGGTTGTAGTGGGTGTGGTGGTCCACCCTCTGGTTCACCACTGCTATGTGGCTGTAGACCTCCTGCCCGCCTTCCTCCAGGGGCCAGTACTGTCCACACTTCCTCCGACTGCCCTCGTCCGTCCTGCGGCACAGAGACACGTCAAGAAGACCAAACCTGTCCAAGATTACGAAAACAGAAACACCTAGGACCCGTTTGGGGTTACCTGGTTGTCATGACGATGAGAAGCACGTTTTGATCCCAGACCATTCTCCAGAAGTCCCCGTAGGTCCTGTCCAGTGGTCCTGTGATGTACAGGGGAGCTCACTGCAGTGGACCACCACTGGCGGTCCACTGCAAGTAGACTTGTCTCATGGACAAGTCCATGAAGTAGACTTCAATAAGAAGAACTTTAATTCAAAGCCTGTAGCAGTCCTACCTTGAGTACCAATGTATGCGTTCTTCTGTTTGTAGCCGTCCATGAAGCTTGCGTTGATGTAATCCGATCTCTGAAAGAACAGCAAAGCTCAAAGTTTGGGGTCTATGTAGTTCTTTAATTTTTACAAATTAGTATGATTTGTTAAAAAACTGGGGTATTGTTCATTTCCATGTTGTTATTTTTGTGGTTTTTATTTGGGCATGTGGCAAGATTGTGTGATGTTTTACTGAAGTAAAGAAGTAACAACATTAGTGTTGGGGACACCAGATGTTTAGCATTGAGATGCTATTTTAGGCCTGGATAGCTTTGGCTAACTCCACTTAGGACAACTTGAACAACAGTCCGGTCCAGCATCATATTAACCACCAGTGGGCCTGGTGAAGCGGTTTTGTCATACATTGTTATTTTTTGTGGGGAGAGAGCGAGTGCGTCAGATTTTCGGGTGAAAGAAACGTGCAAATGCAAACTTAAAATGCCATCAACGAATCAAAATTAACGTGTTAAAATCCCAACCCTAATATGTACAATATACTGGTAAATCTCGGTTATCTTCCTTGTAATATCGGCCCAGATTTTCACACTGGTGAATTCCTAGATTGAATCGATTCCTACAGAGCTGGAAACACACACGAGTTCAGAAGACATGCAGTTCTTTTTTCTGTTCGATTGTTTTTTGGTCTGACCTTACCTCGTTCCTGCGGGGCTTTAGACGAACTCTCGTTTGGTCAAGGCACAGCACATCGCCATAGCGATTCTTCTCCTGATTGTAGGCCAACCTGTCGAACCAAAGCAACACCAAAGCTCACGACTGACACCTGCTGCTCCTCACAGTAACAGCTAAATTGAACTATGTAACTGTGAAGTTACAGTGAGCAGGTTTCGATTTTCTTCAACAAATAAAACGGTGAAAAAGTGCTTTGACTAAAAAAAAAAGTACATTTATGTTTGTGAATGTAATGAGAAAAAAAGTAAAAAAAATATAAATAGATAAATCAATAAGAGGGAAATTAATAAAAGAAAACAGAAAAAGGGGTTCGAGCAGAAGTTTGTCACCTAACTTCTGCATCGCTGTATTCATTTCATACATGAAATACATAAATAATAAAGCATGATGTCCCTCATGATGTGAATATCGGCCCATATGAATTATTCACACTGAGCCAGATATTATTACACCAATTAAATGGATTGCAATGTGATCTATTTCCAGCTAAATGCTTCAGGAGCAGAGGACTGTATTACTGTATCATAAGTTCTTTTTAATGTCCACATTCATCTAAATGATAGAATATCTTTAAATAAATAGATCTCTGAAGATGACTGTAAATGTCTGCGCTGCACCAATCCCATATTAATATCTGTATTAGTGGAGATAGTGGGGGAGGGAAACAAACTAGATAGAGTATTGTGATAATGTGCCCAACATGTAAAGCCAGATCTAGTCAGTCTAATTCTGTTTTGTACTCTGAGGGACATCATGCTTTATTATTTATTTTACATTATATTTTGAATTTCTGAACCATTTGAAAGAAGGTTTGTTGCAGTTCATTTTTGTCCGTTTCAGTTTCTCTATTATCTATTTTGCATTGGCTGTTATAATCCTAGTTTCACCGACCGAACCGTTTAAAGTTGTTTTTTTACATGTTTGACCAAACTTGTGAAGCTGTTGGTGTTTCAAAGTGTGCTGTGACGGTGCAGAGTCGTAAGATACATTTGTAATTACACCTAGTCGTCTTTTTAAAATGGATGAATTGGAGAGCAGTTTGTGCTGAAACTGTAAGAGTCGTGAAGGTACTGTTGCTCATGCGACACGGGCCTGTCCATTAGAACTGCCTTTTCAGCAAAACAATGGAAAAACAGCTAACCAATGGAAAACCAAAAATTTCAAGGGTTATTATTTGTAAGTAGATGGATGGATAAAAACCATCACAGATTGAATCTTTTCAATTGTTGACAGCCAAATTACATGATTGACAGCAATCCTATAGGATTGTCTGGAATAAGTTTTTTTTTGTGGAGTTTAAAATCTCTTTAATGTTGTTGTGAATGCGCAATATGTATAAGCTCCTGGGCTTAGTTTGGGCTCTTATGAGTAGTTTCTTTGTTCTGTTTGTTTTCTTTATTATTTTTTAAATCTATAAATATCCAAATGTCAACCAAAAATTGCAATTCAGTACATTTATGTCAATGTATTTATTCCATGCAAAAAAAACAACAAAACAAAATGATGTTTTAAACACTTTCTGACTCAAATCTGTATCGGCTGATACTAAATCTCAGATATCGTATCGGAAGTGAGAATAGATGGATTCTTAGTCTACACGCATAGCAACTTTGTTTCTATATTTCTGAACTTTCCAGACAAAAGACAAAGCAAAAAGTATGTTAAAAAAAAAAAGAAATCCCATTAATTGAAGCCAAAGCAGACGTTACTGCAGGACGACTCACTGTGAGCAGTGGAAGGTTCCGGGAGGCGCCTCCCTGCGCAGCTCCTCGTACTCCTGGTAGACGCCCGAGCGCTGCAGCCGGCCCAGGTGCGCCAGCAGCTCCTGCGGCCGCATGGCCTCGGGTCCCGGTACGTGGATGGACGAGTCCTCCAGGGGGATGCCCACCAGCTCGTCCACGGGGTCCACCCGGCCGTTCTGACCCGCCAGCAGCTGCTGGTTCCAGCCCGAAGCGTCCAGCGGGAGCAGGCCGCCTAGGTGCTGGGGCAGGCAGTCTCTGGGGAGGTGCTGACGCAGCTCGGCCATTTTCACCATCTGAACCTGGAGTCAGAGGGGGAAACCAGAGATTCGATGATCCAGAAGCTAAAAGTCCTACATGATTTTAGTTTGAAGGACGGTTTACCCTCTCCCTCAGTTTCTCCTTCAGCAGCAGGCTGAGCAGATTGTAGGGGACTCGAAACCACACAGGGGCCCCCACAATCAACACCTTCTTCAGCCTGGCAGGGAACGCCCCCTGGTGGACAGACACAGAACACTTCATATGAAAACTAGATTTTCTACACAAAGATTTTCATCTTCAGAAGCTAATTTTTGTGAACAAAACAGCCCAATAAAATCTAGTGTATTATTGATTTATTGTTATTATTATTGTTACTTAAGTGCAATGTGTTTTCCTTCAGGAGACAGGAAAATACATCTGACGACCATTTAGATGGCAGCAAAGCACCTTTTTTATATCTTTTACATAAGAGAAATCAGAATTAACTAGGGCCTGTATCATCCGCAAGAACTGGACATCAAACATAGGTTGCCAAATTCTGACTGTTGCCTCCCGAACAAAGCAGATATGACCTAATTTTTTGCATTGTGGCCATTTGATTTAAATCGGTGAATGAGCGATTCCAACCTTGAGCAGATTGAGGATCTTCTTGCTCAGATCCAGCTCAAAGTTGGTGTAGTTGGAGCCCGCCATGTCATAGATGAACACCAAGCCGTTCCTCTGGGTCTCAAAGCTGAAGAGAGTAAAAAAAAATCTGCATGTTTTCATGTGGCACACCGGAAAGGTTAAGCCATCTGTGTTTGAAAAATGTAAATGTGCACCTTTTTCTTTTGTTGTCAAAACACAATTTTAGAAGTGATTGGAATAACGTAGTGAGCAAGCATTTAATTGAATCTGAAATCTGTCTCTTTGACCAGAAAAGATTCTGCAATCAATAAACAAAATTCCTGGTGGTGAGGTCACCTTTCTACGGCCCGGTCCAAAAGGTAGAAGAGAGCCTGGAGCACAACATGGTTGCCTGTCTTGTTGGGATGATGAAGCTTGGCTGTGTATAAAGCGATGGAGGCTCCTGTCGGGTCCCGGACACTCTGAAAACGGAGAATATCAACAAATAAGAAGCATTTTATCTAATCTGGATCACAGATTTTGGATTTGCATTTATTCAGCCGGTCTGTGTCGATACTTTCACTTCAATTACAGCAGCAGCTTTTTGGGGAAGGGGGGGATCTCTACCAGCTTTGCTCATCTAGAGACTGACATGTATCCCCGTTCTTCTTTGCAAAAACAAATTACAAGAGTCAAGTCATAATATTATGACAATAAATTGATATAGGCAGGATGAAGAGACACTATTACTAGAAGTTGTAAAATTGATAGAAAAAGTTGCAAAGCTTTGATAATATAATTAAGATCTGACGTGAGCAGCTCGTCTCGTCTGCGGTTCGTTCATCCAAGCAGACGCAGCCGTTTGCAAAGATCATTTCAAAGTCCTGCTACTGATAATAATTTGGTGCTGATGTGTTGGAGAGATTAATTATGTTTATTTGTGAAACCGATGCCAAAATGTAACTTCACAAGATGCTTCACGTTCCTCATTTTGAGTTCTTATTTTTTGTGTGGGAGATGTTGTGAAATTACTACTTAATTTTACTAATATTACAACTTTATTCTGGTAAGATGAGTTTATCTTCACTATATCTCTACTAGTTCATCTTTAATGTCATACCAATTATTATTTCTTGTATTCCTATGACTATTTTAGCAGGATGACTTTATTCTCGTAACATTACAATTTTTTGTTCTCGCATTATTGCGACTTTATTCTCGCATTATGATTTTCAGCTTATTGTCTTATGACTTTCGGTAATGTTATGACAGTACTTGTATTATTGCAACTTTATGTCTCTATAGTTCTTGCAATATTTGGACAACTTTTATCGTAATATAATATGACTATTCTTGTATCATTACCATTTCCTCTTGTATTACTGCTACTTTATTCTCATAACATGAGTTTAATTTTGTATTATTTCTATTTACCGACATATGACTTTACTAATATTATGGCTTTATTCTCATATTATTACAACTATTTCTCTTATTGCAACTTTGTCTCATTATTTTCAACTTACTATCATACAGCACATACAACTATTAACATAAAGGTATATTGTCGTTATGCCATTTTTGTATTATTACAACTTTTTAAAATATTACTACTACTTTAGTCTCATATTATTTCGACTTATTGTCGTACTGCTTTGTACTTATCCTGTGATGGTGCTTCTCTGGTTAGTTCCTCTCCTTGCTCAGCTGTCTTTCAGGCGGTGGACTGAACATTACTAAAAGACGTAGCTGTCACAGAAAATGCAGGTTTTGCGAGCAGCAGAACCACAATTTGGATTTGAAAGCTTGTGCTTTCCCGTCGACAACACGAAACATGTCGATAAGTGCTGCTTTGTTTGGTTTCAACTTGACCAACACCTCAGATCACAGCGACCACCGGGGGGCAGTATGGTTCACAGAGTGTGTGTGGGTGGGGGGAGGTGGGGAGAAAGGGCGGTCAACAACAATCACCATCCATATAAAAATCCCCTAGGTAGCACACCTCCATCTTGGTTGATTTTTTATTTTTTTTCCACTTTGCGCCCCTAACAGCTCCGCAGTGCCACTCCGCCGACCGGAGCACTCCTTTCTGTACGGTAATTATCCTGCCCGTGTTCTCTCTTTGGCACGGAGGCTAAAAATACATCAGACAGGATATGAATCCTGCTGCTGAGGCTGGAGGACTCAGACGTCAGAACAGAGGATGTGCAACATCAACTCCGCTGTGGCACGTCAGAGAGGGGAAGGAAGAAAAGGAAGGCTGGAAAAAGTAGTGGGAGGAAAGGCCTTTCTTTCTTTCTGTTGTTTTTTTGTTTGGTTTGTGTCTGCGGGCACATGACAGGATAAACTTATCTGGTAGTTTAAAACCGGTTTAGACCCGTGGAGGCATTATGTGCACCATAAACTCAGCACCTGAGATGCTCCATCAAGAACATTATGTGATAAGGTTCCATCCTCCATATCACATGTCACACAGGGATTCATAAACCCTGCAATAAACTTGCTGCTGGATTTCACCTGGCAGCTGTCGGTGGTGATTAGAGCTCTCTCGGATGTGTGCTGTGAAGTATTGACACCCTTCTGATTCTGATTTCAGGCCACAGCATTTTTTAGAGGTGGCGGCGGGATTTGATGTAAACGTTTTCTGATCCGCCTAAAACACTTTGAACTTGATAGTAAGCAGCTATCCGATGTTTGTTTGTTCTTTTTTTTTTCTTCACAATTCTGAGATTGTGGAAATTTATGCAAAATTTTTATTTTGCATTGCAAATTTGCCCCCCAAAAAACAGTCAAAAACATTTGGGTTTAAGTTACAGAGGCCTCCCACCTGCAGGTGGCAGTATTTTCTACTTGTACAACACTGCTGCCTCAGCCTCACTTGATATCATCTTGCAGCTACGCTATGTGTCGATCTGCAAACGTAACAAAAAGTCACGTTAGCAGTCATAAGTAAGCGCAACTATTGCTAAATCCTTTCCAAATATCGCAAAATATTTCTCAAGTGAGACCAAGATGCAACTTTTTGGCCTGAAGGAATACCCTATGTATGATGGCTCTTGATAATTTAGCTAAAAAAAAAAGTCCTGAACCAACAACTGGGAAAAACAGAAATATATACAGTAGAGACCAAAAGTTTGGACACAACCTTCTCCTTACTGGGTTTCCTTTATTTTTATGACCTGTGAAGTGAAAACCATCTCAGGTGACGACCTCTTGAAGCTCATCAAGAGAATGCAGTGTGTGCAAAGCAGTGATCACAGCAAAAGGTTGCTACTTTGAAGAAACTACAATATAAGGCGTATTTTCAGTTGTTTTACACTTTTTTGTTTAGTACATATTTCCACATGTGTTACTTCATAGTTTGATGCCTTCAGTTTGAATCTACAATGTCAATAGTCATGAAAATAAAGGAAACTCATTGAATGAAAAGTGTGTCCAAACTTTTGGTCTGTACAGACGGGTGTCAAAAACATCTCTTTGGTTTGTGAACGTTGCGAGGTTTCGCCACGCAGTCTGACTGACTTTGAGCAACATTATAAAGAGAAATCTGACTCTTATCAGTTGATGAAGGCATTTAAAGAAAAAAATAAATAAAATTCTTACCAACACTGTGAATTTTCCACTGAGCAGCTCGGAGCGCAGCGGCTCTTCCTGAGGCTGCAGTCTGACGATCCCTTCTTTAAGACGCGTTTCCTGAAGACAAACAGATCAAAAGGAAGCAAGGTGAAGTCAGCCTGCTGGGAGGCCAGAGGAGCTGAATTCCTCTGAGTGAACAATAGAGCCGCCGCAGGAAGACCCGTGCTATTTCCAGCTGGATTCAAGGAAACCCTGGAGTGATCACGCGGCGGTTTCTTCGACCTGATTTTAAGGTGCTTGGACCTTAAAATCCTCTGTTGCTATGGTTACGCATCATAACAATCTTTATTGTTATGATGCTCTGGATGATCTGGAATATGTCAACATTATTCCAGAAGTGTTGGATGTAGATCATGTGATCTACATCCAAAAACAGATGGAATGACTCAACTAAATATTTTTGAACTAAAGTCTGCAAATAGTACCAAATCAGAAGTGATGTAACAACATTTAAGCAGCATGCTTCCAGGCTGGCTACTCCCGATACACATTTGGTAACAATTGCTGATCAATGCAATGCAAAAAATTAAAAAAAGTTGCTTCACTGCCACAAACTTTGCAGTTTTAAATAAAACCTTCTAGCTGAGATGTTAACACTCAAATTCTGTTTTTTTTCTAGTGGTTGGATAGACTGATGTTCGCTTGCTCAGACTGATCTGTCTGCCCATGACTCGGTACAAGTGCTGTGTTAAAGGGATTGCGGTGTCGAGGTGAGAGATTAATCCTTCCTAAAAGGTCAAAGTTTTCATCATTGCGCCACCTTGTCGGGTCTGGAAACCGTCTGAGCTGCAGAGTCTCTACATTTTGTCACATCACAACCACAAACTTTAAGGGGGCAGGTTTTTTTTTTTAGAGGTTTATGTGATAGACCAAAGGCAAATTAGCGCTTCAATGCAAGGTGGAAAGAATTAATAACAAATGAGCATCTTTAAAATTACAGTGCGAATTTGTGTACACTGACTGAATACCATTTATAACCACCTTAAGGCGCAGTTACAGCTACAGGCCTGTAGGGGGTGTCTTTACCAGCTTTTCGGGTGTAAATGCTGATATTTTCTGATCTCCATTCTGTTTTGCAAAATAGCTCAAGTTCAGTTAGATTGAATGGAGACTGTGACCAGGTCCATCTGATTGGACTTCAGTATGGACTTTGACTGGGTCATTTCAACGCTTGAGTAAGGTTGAAGGTAAATGTTTACTTGTTTGTATATGTGCACGATTTTGGTTTTAAAAACAAAAGAAAATGGTTTTATATGCATAGAGGACATTTTTCTACAAGTTTTCGTTACCATATTACATGGTCACCACATGTAACATGGTCATCAAGTCAAATTCAAGACTTTATTAGACATTTTTCAGACCATTGTGAATGAAATTTAAGACCTGTACCACTGCAGAATATGCAAAAGAAAATGACATATTTTATGTAGTAGTAGTACCAAGCTTTTTTTTGCACAGAACGAATTGGAAACAGAAGTGAGCCAGTGGCAAAGACAAATTGGCAATAAAGCTAAACTTAAATGAATAATAAAAGCTAGCTAGCAAGGGTTTATTAGCTGCTCGTTAGCGGTAGCCTCAGCCTCTTTCAGTTATAAAAACAGAATGAGGATGTCTGCATGCGACTCAAACTTTTGCCTGACAGAAAAAATTAATTAGACTATTAAATGCTCCTGCCACGACAGCATCTAATGTATTCAAGGCCAACTTAGGCTACATATCTTGTAATACATTTAAGACTTTTTAAGGCTGCAATTTTAGGCACATGAATATAAGACTTTTCAAGGACTCCCTGTTATGCTGTTTTTTCTGCCTTCTATTGGGCATTCAAAACTTCTCCACAACTTTTTCCCCCCTGACATGTCTGCTATTCACTTGACTTATTTTTGGGGACTGAACACAAATGCCACACTTTTAATATTTTTATTGGTCTGCTTATATTTTCGGACCCTGCTAACCTTCCACTAATATTATGCGTCAAAAGCCTGAAATGAGAGTTAATGCTGACTGAAGAGGATGACTCACTCTCTGAGGTCATCAAATAAATAAGGAACTAAGAGTTTGATCACCACGTTCCACTTTGATGATGGGAAGATCACCGGATATCTTAAACCCGTTCCGCTTGTCACTTTTGATTTCACAAACTCAACTCATCTCTCCCCCCCGGCACGCACGCACGCACGCGCACACGGTCGCACTACTTTACAGTGTCCAGACAGCAGAGACGGACACGCCCGGCTCCGATAGACGTGCTAAGATGTGTGAAGTCCTACGTTTCTTAATGCTCCTCTTCTCTCCCAGGGAGGTGGGCTGAGAATGCGGCAAGCAAACAAACAGGAAGCTGAAAAAAAGGAGATCAGCAATGCTCAGTTCAGATGCACAGCTGTTGTTCATCTGTTAGGCCTCCAAAAAAAAAAAAAAAAAAAAAGTCCAGAAAAAACAAACAGAAAAATCCCACATTCCGGTTCCATCCGTCTCGTTTATATCTGGACGCGGTTCCTCGACGTCGATATTGTTTGACTGCGTGCTCAGCTCCTCCGTGTTTCTTTTGATAACACAAGTAGGATTTGTTCACGAGTGCTTGGGTTCTCCGTAAAGTTAAAAACGCCTCTTGGAATATCCCTCTGACGATGAGTCGGCGTGAGATCGTGTTCCTGGGAATGTTGCGCTAGTCCTACGCAGCAACTTTCCTCAATCAATAAAGCAGGCCAGTTTTATGCTTCACTGCACTGAAAGCTGCATGACAGAAAAAGTAGCATGAACTCGATCGCCTTTATTAATAGAGAATAAATATGTCAACATTATTCCAGAAGCTTGTTGATGCCCATACCTCAGATGTTGTACTTCAGTTCATTTTAAATGGAAAAATATTGTCTTCAACCCAAAGAGCAATCAAATGTTTTAAGAACTCCTATCAAAGTATCTTAAAAGAGTGGTTGTGGATCAATAACATTATAGATCGCTGTAGACAGGTGATCAATATGAATAGAAAATATTCAGTCATTTCAATCCAGAACCGTGCAGCATTCTGGAGGATGTAGGCAGAGGAAAAGCTTTCCAACCTCTCATGTCCAGCTAAGCTAGGCTAGTGGCATCAACTAACTCACTCGCTATTTGATTACTTAGCAACAACCTGTTGCACAACAGCAGTTTAAGGCTTTTCAGAGCAATGCTGGTAAAAACATTGCTAAAGGGTTAATGGAGGAGCTATGTTGTGATGACTTTCTGAAGGCAGGACTTTCTTAAAGAGACAGAGGTCCAATTTCAGGCCCAAGTCAAATTCCTGCAATATGTAGCATTTTTATGACAAAAGCTTAAAAAGTTGATAGTGCCATTTTATAAAGTAATGTGCCAGGGAAAATAACTTTTACCTTAATTTAATGAGGTAAGTTATTACGAGCATGTTCTTATTTACAATAACGACCTGATGGAGGGAAGAACACGAAGGCAATCCTCTTTGTGTTTTGGATCAACAATTTGCTAATTAGTATTCAACAAAAATGAGGCAACTGCGTTTCGTTTCATTAAAAATTTAATGTATATTACTGAGATCAAACTGGAAAAACAAACATTTATTTAGATATGTTTGTGACCCGCGGATGATTTCAACTTAACAATTTTGACCCTATGGCAAAAATGTTTGGACACAACTGGACCAGATCAAAAATGAAATATTACAAAGGTTTCCATCTACCCACTAAACCTCCGTCTCTGAGAAAAAGAAGTGGTGTAAATATTTTTCATTACAAAATATTTAAGGATGAATCTACCTGCCATTTTTTGTTTTATTTTAACAAACCCATATGGGTTTTACAGGACCACTTCCACAATGTTGATGTGCAATCATGCTAGAGCAGCAGCTGCAGAAGCATTTCAATCTACAGATCTTCGTTTGGCCTTAAACCACAAAAAGAAACTGAACTAAAGTAAATGTTATTCACAGCAAAGGGTTTTGATGCTCGTCCAACTACTCGTTACTCCTTATCGACAAAATCCAGAGCTGGCAAGTTCAGCTGGAAGCAGAGGCTTTAAGCACATGATGACACATCAGGTTAGCGGCGTCCCTCTCGCTTACCCTGTAATTGTGGAAGAGCTCAATGGCGCGGAGGACGTCAAACTTGCGAGCCATGAGAAACTTGACGGCCAGTTCCCTGGACAACGGAGACACTCCATGCTGACTGGTCCACTTGTTGATTTCGTCTAGAAACTGCCTGGTGGCCTGGAAAGGACACGGAGAGGACGTCAGTGAGTTTGAGCTCTCCCAGTCGGAGGGTCAAGCAGGGCAGGAAGTGAAACTGTACACACACACACACACACACACACACACACACACACACACACACACACACACACACACACACACACACACACACACACACACACTCACACACACAGTTTGAGGAAAAAGATAGAACGGCTTTAAGTTTGCGACTGAAACAAGGCCGGAGACGCAACTTGACTTTATAAGCATATATAAAAAGGCGAAAACCACATATGTGCATAAAGTGACATCTACACAAGCATTCAGCTGGTCTCCATGAACAACTTTCATGTTTCTGCTTGTCTTTTATCATATTCTGACTCCTGGAAAACAACAAGACGTGTTTTTTGAGGCACCATATCATTTTAATTCACCATGTTGATCTGGGATTCTTTTTTTTTTTTTTTTTTTACAATACTATGATATGGAGACACTTGATTGGCCAATGACTATTAGTCACTAGTGATGTCACATTTGACAGACTTTCAAAATAAATTAACTAAAAATGAGTGGAAGAATGCATTTAATTAAAATGTATTTTCTTATGAAGACTTTCTTAACAGCCCAAATTTTAATCAACCCACCCAAACTGTTTTTTTTCCAAGCCCGACTTGTTAAAAAAGAAATCTGGCCAATCTGACAGCATTACCGTCTGCATTTTTGGATTGTTTGTGTGGGTGCAAGAATGTCCTTGTGTGTAGAGCAGAGTAGGTTTGTGTGCAGACAAGGTGTGTGTGTTTTAGCATTTCTCACACCCATATTTCCATCAAATACCACCTTGCCAGGACACACTGCACCATAGAAATTAGTGCTATGTTAAAGTGTCAGGCGAGGTTTATTGTAAATTGAGTACAGGTTAGGTACTGGGTTGGGAATAGGCTACCGAATGTAATAAAAAATGAATGGATGTCAAGAAATAGTCCTTGTCAAGACAAAAAGGCGTGATATTTGTGTGTGTGCTAAATTGTACAAAGTTGTTTGAATCGTGAGAAAGTTTCAGATCCATAACCGACATTTACTTTACTTCAGCAGTGAACAATAAATGGAGTTTATGGAGTTCCTTTACAATATATTACCTTACAATGTAAATTTCTTTCACCTATACAAGCTTTACATTTAGCGTGTTTTTAGACCAGGTGGTCCACCAGACTCGGTTTGATTGGTGCGGTTCACTTTCACACTGCACTGCTTCAGACAAGCCAAACACCTTTGAAACACCTGTTCACCTCCTCGCCTGTGATGGCACTCCAATAATAACAACTGAAGGAAATGATGCAAAAACCTCTGAAGAAGAGACAGAGTGCACAAAAACATTGAGAAGCGTCAGATTTCAGCGGTTGTAGATTTTCTCTTTTGTCGCTGGTAGAAGACCATGAGCCATTTGTCCCACTGGTGATTGACTTGTGTGTTTGTTTTGGTCGTATTCACCTAGAATGCTCAGCACTATAGGTCAATTTGTGCTCTTTGAGTCACATATGCATTTATTTCAACCAAATCAAGACCTAGCTTTTCTGGCGGACCAGAGTACTAAACAGGTCTGACAGTAGACGTTTATGGCGTTTTCAATTAAATGTATATTCAGGTCCTAACTATAATACATCCCATTCCAACAACTCAAACAGTAAGCCTGTCAGCACAAAGTGAATCCTCAACAGGCTGCAACGGGAGGCTCTGAAACGTCAGGCTTTGAACACAGGGTTTCACTTCTCCACTTAGGCGTAGCAGCGAGGCTCGCACCAAAGAGAGGAAGTCAGGTTCTGGGAATTGGTGGCTCTTTTGGAAGACAAAACGATCACTGACGGGAGCTGAGGCCGAAGACAAGAAGCTTGTTGATGCTTTCAGAACGGCGGGGCCGGCAGTTTCCTGCTCTGTTCAGATGCCTTGGCATGGGAGGGTTGAAAGCTGAGTGCACCTGACAGGGCAGAGGGACCCCTTAATATCCGACTCTCACGGAGAAAATGAGAGCGAGAGGAGACAGGGATGTGCTCTGGACATTTGTTTGATGCAGGTGGCTTTCTTTTTGTTAAAGTGTCAATACTACCCTGTTAAATTTTCACAGGACAGCCTTCCAGTTACAAGCTGCGATCCACCATTTTTGCACAATCTACTTTTGTTTGGTATTTAAACACCAGGCCATATCCTCTGGAGTGGCATTTGAGGATGAACCAGTTTGTTTTTACTGTAGTTTTTGCCGGACTGCCGTGGAGGACTCGCTGCGGAGGAGTGACTTATCTAACTCTTGGAGGACGCCATAAATATTTCTCTGACTTGCTCTAGTTCTCAAATGGCTGGAAAAGCTTTTTCTTCTCTCCCCCTCCTTGAACTTTTTCAGAAATCCCTTTAAAGCACCAAGTTCCAGCTAACTGTGTCTACAGCAGCCTGAGAGGTTTTGTGTGTGGTCACAAGCCATTATGAATGCCAACTGAGGCATTTTAAGATCGAAGTTTGCCGCCTTCCAGCGCAGAGATGACATTACATAACCCAGTTTGTTCAGAGAGTTGTTCATTGGAGCCACTTTTTTTAGCCAACTATGGTTCACATTATTCACAGTTCAGTACGAGAACCTGATGGTATGTTGTTTTTTTCTTGCACAAACATGAAGCTGAACAAACAGAAATGACATCGCCACCATCTGGATGTAAATTTGTAGCAGTTATAGACGTAATGAGGGAGAAAGACCGGGTACTTTTTCAAAACTTGTCAGCTACATTATAGTAGCTAATGAAATTTATTACAAAGAAACATCAATATCATGCATTTTCAAACCTGTCACTAAAAACACCAGTTATGAGTAATTCGTGTCGGCTGTCCTGGTTGCTAACCGGTAGTAGGCTGGTTAGTTCACCTTCAGACATGCCAACTATTGTAACCTGTTTGAAACTTGACTTTCAAAACAATTGCCTGCTTATCTGGTGTTGTTTTATTTCAAAGTGACACTGTACCTTAATTAATAGATAGTAAAGGTGTGAGGGTTATCCAAAAGGCTAGTTTATGTGTGGCTCTTTTTTGCTAGCAGAAGAAAAATAAAACATCCAAACAGCCACCTGAGCTAAAGTTTAGCCATATGTAGCCATCGAGCGACTTGACGGCTCAAAACAACAATTTAGAGCCATATGGGTGAATGGAAAAATGTGTTTAATTGTAAAGATGGTTTGCAGTGAATGTTTGTTGAATGGTTGATTTGTTGCAACCTGCAGAGTGAAATAAACTTCAGTGGAGTTTGAAAACCAAATATGTGTATAGGTTTATGTCTGTTCTGTGGTATTTTGGGGGGCCCAGAAGAAAATCTTTGGGAACCACTGGTTTAGAGGAAGAACAATGCTACTATACTGGTTACAAAAGAGTGCTTAAAACTGCAGCATCCCCGGCCTTTCATTAAATCTAGCTTCAGGGCACAAACACACAGGTAAAACAAGTTGCCAAGTTCAAAAACACCTGCGCCCGCACTGGAGCGTTTCCAAAAATGATTTAATCTACACGGAAACATAGAAAACTATTTTTACGCCCACCAGACCCTTTTGCTAATCAACTAGTATGCTTAGCATAAAGCCTCCAAAAGAAGTTAGCAGTGAACTGAAAGAAAGAAAACAAAAATGACAAGAAACAAAGCACAGGTGACGTCTTTCGTAAACGATTTGTTACTGCAGAATTGTAAATGCATGCAAACAGCCGTTGTTTATGTGTGACTGTTTAACGCACATGGTGCATGTGGAGTTGTAGGGCAGGATAGAAGTTTGGCTATATGTTACCGTTTTCACAATAGAGTGAAATTACAACTCTGAACTCTATTTAAGAAGAAAAAAAACGATGCTTGGTCCCTGTGAACATGGGGCACAAAGTTTAAAACTTGTCCCTTTTGTTATTACTTCCTATGCTGCTTTTGCTTTTTTCTTTTACAAATCATAACCATGCAAAATAAAAGCATTTCTACAAATAAACAAAAAAAAAAAAAAACATTCACACAGAGCCATTATCAAAGTTTCAAAAATAAATACCAGCCCTTGCAAACACAACTATCAGACAAGAACATGTGTGACAGTTTCATCCATGTTCTTAAAATACCATCTTGAACATCGTGCTCATTTTCTACCGCCTACAGCCACAATGATGAGATCCAGCTCATCATCTTCCACTCACACACCCACTGCAGTTGTACAATGGCTGTTTGCATTAGGCCACATTTACCTTGCGACTTCAAATGTAAAACTGGGATTAGTGTTCCTGTCGCTTTTACAGAGGCCATTTTTGTCAGTTTCTTTCTTATTGTTGAATCGTAAACAGTGACCTAGCAGAGACAAGTGACGCCTGCTGTGCTTTAGACTGGTTTTTTTTTCAGGTTCTTTTGTGACCTCCTGGATGAGTCACTGATACGCTCTTGGGAATACTTTTTGTGTTTTCTCTATTTGTGGATTACATCTCCCATTGTGGATTCCCAAAGCTTCGGAAATGGCTTTGTGAACCTTTACTTACTAATGGATGACACTGTCTCTGTTTCTCATCCGTTCTTGAATTTTCTTAGATCAGAGCATGATGATGTTTTTGTTTTTAGCTATTTCAGCCTACTTCTTCTTGTCTAACAGGAGTTATTTAGAGATTTCTTGACTCTACAGGTCTGGCAGCAATCAAGCCGGGGTGTGGCTCGTGAAATTGAACCAAAATTAATGTTGCTAATCACAATTCAACATGTATTTTTCTTTTTCGGCTCTTAAAGCAACAAGAAATATACTTCTGTATTGCCCTGTAGAACAACCATCAGCAACAAAAATAAATGAGTTGAACGGTCTTAAGTTGAAAAAATAAAAAGGTGATTCACTAACAAAGCAATATTTAAGTTGAATTTGTAATGAACAAATGGATCTAAATCAGGTGTAGAGCCAAAGCTGCGCTATCATTACACCCTGATCCCTGAGACAAAGCTAATGCGTTTATACCGTCCCGTTTCCTAAAAAGGTTCAATGGCCGGCACTCGCATCATTTCTCCTGAATCTATTTGATTACAGATGCCACGCTAATCCATTTACGAACGTAGGACCTCTGTTGAGCGGTTTCGCTTCGCCGAGTCCAATTTGGCACGAGTCAGTGCCAAAACAGGAAGTCAATAACGTCACTATCTGCCTCTTCCCCACTTTCTCT
Organism: Poeciliopsis prolifica; assembly: GCF_027474105.1. Classification (NCBI taxonomy): domain Eukaryota; kingdom Metazoa; phylum Chordata; class Actinopteri; order Cyprinodontiformes; family Poeciliidae; genus Poeciliopsis; species Poeciliopsis prolifica. The sequence goes on from NW_026562376.1 coordinate 22,045,122, forward strand.
CACTTTGCCGCTTCCTGGGAGCAATAGACTCAACACACACTTTCTCTGAAGCACTTGATGGACACACTCAGTTACTCATAAACTCACCCCCACTCCCTTCCCTTCCCCTGTGTCTAGTGGAAATACTTTTAACAGCTGCATGTAGAATGAAGTTCCACTACAGCAATGTACAGTCCCAAGAGGGCCACGCTACAAAATGCACACAGAATCAGCTGTCTCTCTCTCTCACATACACACACACACCCTGTTTAGGCTTTGGATGCAATGAGGCTGCCCGGCACCCTAGCGGGGGCCCTGCCTCACACAGGAAATGGACGAAACAGATAAGGAGCATTCTGCTGGGTCGATGATGGGGAGTCTGCAGAGAACCGAGGCGAGAGAAAGAGAACAAGACGTCTTGTAAAGGCAAACGCATTTTTATTCCGTCTCCATGGCTGTTTTTTTTGTTTTTGTTTTTCATTTTGCTCCACCGTGGGTTTCATTAGATCCACTTTCTTTTGCTGACATGTTCTTTTTGTTAACAAGGTATTAACTACCAGTGTAACAAGATCTCATCACAGAAGATCTCGCAAAATGAAAACATTATATTTCTCGTTGAGGGAAATTCTATCTCGAGTTGCTTTGCCTGAAGAAGTCGGAATGGAAGACACCCCAACTACACTTAAATCATTTGTTTTGCTGAATTTTTGTTTTCCAGTTAGAACTAGAAATGCTACAGGAAGGCACGGAAATTGTGCAAGCACTCCAAGTTGTTTAGATGCAAAAAGAGGCAGAAAGCATCATCATAACAACCGCAGGATGGATGTCATCCATCACAGTCCACCATATCGATAGCAACTGGGAAATGTCACAGGCCACGCATAGGTCTGAAGAGATGAAAACAAGTCTGAAAATAAAAGCTCAGTTTCAGGCAAAACCTATAAAAATTCTACATAAAGCTCTTTTTGTACCATAAATTTGATCTTTGAAGTTTTCTTGAAAGTAATCATGAGTTTTAGGTATCATCACACCCCCTAGTATTAACAACAGCCCAGCAGTCTAATTTTGTTGTACGGTTTCGTAAAACGTACATTTCTGTGACACAAAATGGAGAAACTCACCGGACAAGATTGATTATTGACACACAAACCCAACAACCAGGTGTCCAGATATGCTGAAGTTAAACCCAATACTAAAGGGGAAACTAAGGTGGGTTTTTTTTCACACACAACCATGTCTTGAGTGTATACAGAATGGCCCAGTAAAAAATCCAGTGAGTGGAAGTTGACTGGATAAAAATGCTGTATTGGTGTTAGAAAAGTCTCTAAGCAACTCAAGTTAAGTGGAATGCCATCACAACACATTACACACAGAAGCAGGTGGGCTACAGCAGCAGACCGCATTGGGTGATGCTGTTGGTATCGTGGTCTGGGGGATTTTCTTAGCCACACTTTGACTCCCTTCGTAGCAACAGCCTACCTGCTGTTCTGTCACTCACCCTGTCTTTCCCTTAATGACCACGATTTAGCCATCTCAAACCGGTTTTATGAACATGACAATGAGATTACTGTGCTCCACTGGCCTCCGCAGTCACCAGCTATTCATCCAACAGATCGCCTTTTGGGTGTGGCCAAACGGGACATTTACATTATGGCTGAGCAGCCAACAAACCTGCAGCAACGGCGTGATGCAATCACACCATTATGGACCAAAGTCTGCTGAGGGATGTCTCTGGTGCCTTGCTACGTCTTTGCCACAAAGATATTAACCAGTTCTGATGACAAAAGGTGCTAGCAACAAAAGTTGCTAGCAAAATGTATCTCATAAAGACACTTCTTGCTAGCACAGCAACAGATTTTAAGGCTTCATTGTCCATTTTCATGGGTTCAAATTCTGACTTTGGGGTCTTTCTGCACGGCGCCTGTTTGTTGAGATGGGCAAAGACAGGCTGGTATAGCTAGGCCAGTCACAATAACCAATAAATCAATGAATTGCATGATAAATTAAAACAAACTCAATAATTTCCATTGATCTGATTTATTGTTTTTCTCTTTTTTTCCCCTCCAGTTTTCAAAAACTGGATAATAAAAGTTTTCAGTTGTTCACAAAGACTTCAAAGTTTATTTTATTTGTTGCTTTATTTATTTATTTTGGACATTTAAAATGTCTTCCAGTTGTAGTGTCTGAATAGCCAGTTTTAAAGTCCCTCCACTGGCTCCCTGTAGCTCAAAGAATAGATTTTAAAATACTGTTGTTAGTTTATAAATCACTGAACGGTTTAGCACCACAATACATCAAAGATCTGCTGTTGTTGTATCAACCTTCCAGACCTCTCAGGTCTTCTGGTTCTGGTTTGCTCTGCATCCCCAGAACCAGAACCAAGAGAGAGAAGCAGCTTTCAGCATCTATGCACCAAAACTTTGGAACAAACTTCCAGACAACTGTAAAACAGCAGAAACCCTGACTTCTTTTAAATCGCAATTAAAAACACACCTGTTTAGAATTGTTTTTGAAATGTAATATGTAACAATGTATTGTCTATTATATGTTGCATGACTTTGTGTTCTTATGTTTATGATGTAAAGCACTTTGAAATGCCTTGCTGAAATGTGCTACACAAATAAAATTTGATTGATTGATTGATTGATTAGAATTTAAAGTTTATTGATCTTTGAGTATGTGTTCTCATATTAATATTTTGTCATTACCATTATTTTACTTACTTAAAAAAATGGTCTCAGAACAGCAATACTATTGTTTATTGTGATAACTTCTGGAACAATTTATCAAATAGAAAAATTTATTGTAACAGGAAGGTATGGCTGGATGGATAAAATGTGACTTCACAAAAAAAGTTTCTTCATAAGTAAAGTTGAGACTTTAATTCCATTCCAAACTGCTTCAGCTAATACAGCCTCGTTCAACAGTTTGCTTCAATAAGCCCTATGGTTTGTTTCCATTCACTTATGATCCAATGCTTCTCTACAAACTTAGCCAAAATAAATAAAAATCCATTTTTAAGAAAAGAGTTCATAGTTCATGTTTTAAGTGTTAGGATAACATATAAATCCATTTGATTTCAATGGAAAATGGTCTAATTCAATAGGATTTAACACAGCGCAGTCCAGTTGAATCCGATCGAATTCAATAAAATTCAAATTGAACTGCATAAAGTGAACTACTGCTGATTTCATTGTAATTAATGTCTAATGTCAATTCAAAGGTTGTGGACTGGTTCAGTTTGAAATGCAGTTCACGTCAATATAATTCAGTCTAATTTTAATTGTGCAATGTGACTGAGCAAAGTACCACTGAAATGAGTGGTACTTTTTCCATTATGATTCTTCTCAGAATCATAATGGAAAACAGTGCTGTCCAGTCCAATCCTACTGAGCTAAAAACAAACAAAAAAACATAAGCAATGCATTTATTTGAATGTATTTTGACCCAATTTGACTCAAACTTAGTTGAACAATCAGATCAACATTGAGTCCAGTTCGATACAGCCAAATTCAGTTTCAATATAATACGGTTTATTTGAGCAAAGTGAGATACAGCTTAATAAAGTTCATTTGAAACCAAAAGTATGTCCTATTTTGGTTCAGTCCAACCTTTCTCCAATTTAATCCAGTTATTAAGACTCTGTAGAGTCAGATTCTAGTTCCAGGTCCAATTGTCTCAATGGAGCCATATCGAGTCCAAACAGAGTTAAATTTACTCAGTTTTGATGTCAACCGTTATACAAGGCAACTAAATTTGTCACAATAAACGAATTTAAATCCATTAAAAACAATGCAATTTAATCCAATCTCAATCCAGTTCACTCCAGTTCAACCCAGCTGTAAATCCAACTGAATCCCGATTCAAACCAAATGAAATCCGATTAAATGTAACTCTCCCTTTCATTTCTCCTCAGAATCAAGCGGAGTGATATTAAGTCTACTGTGAAAGACTCAACAGGCTGAGAGAAGTTTCTACTGTAAACATCAGCGACTGACCCCAAACGAGGAAGCAGGGACCGTGTCCAGGCGCTTCCTCTCCCCCCCCTCACCCCTCACCCTGCCCGGTCTCTGGTTAAACCTTTTCCCCGGCGATAATAGCGGAACTCGGGACACCGCGGCCCGGATTTCAATACATCATCTGAGCCGCTGGACAGGAACTGGCGGTGATGCAATCAGGGCAATAATGCGCCAGAAATCGATACAATGTTTCCGCTTTGCGCTCGGGACTATTTCGCAACAAAGCCACTATTGCGCACCGCCGCCGCCACTTCGCTGCGGCGCGCGCACGTAGGCTATTGCACAGCGAGCGGCCAACCTCCCCTCATCCCCCCTCATTTCCCCCCCTCCTCCAGGTAGAAACGAGAGCGAAATCCGTCGTTCGTCGCTGTGAAAGTAAGAAGTGGAAGCCTAAACACCCCCCTTCCCTCCCTCTGCCTTCCCCGGGCCTACCTGTTCCTCCTCCGCCGATAAAGTAGCTGCCATGGTTCCCCCCGCTCAGCCCTTCCACAGACGTGTCCTTCTCATAAAGCTGGAGCTGACGGAGATGTCTGGCTGCCTGCTCCTCCTGTTGAAATCCGGGGCTCTCTCTCTCTCTCTCTCTTTCTCTCTCTCTCTCTCTGTCTCTCTCTCTCTCTCTCTCTCTCTCTCTCTTTCAGGGGTTGTCCCTCGCTCTCAAAGTTGAAGGCATCTGAAGCGGCGCAGTGCGCGAGCGGAAGGTTTTTTTTTCTCTCTCTCTCTCTTGATGCTGCTTTTCCACGCGAGCCAATTAGCACGAATCTGCCGTCCAAACTGGAAAGAAAGGTGGGGGGAGTCAGATTTCACCGAGGAGGAGAAAAAATAAGACAGAGAGAAGAAGAAGAAGAAGAAGAAGAAGAAGAAGAAGGAGGAGGAGGAGGAGAAAAACACCAGCCGAGTAGCTTCACGAAGGTTTGATTCAACTCGACGCTGGAAAGCGGATTCGGGGCATGACGCGCCGTTCATCCGCCGAACCTGACAAAGGGTGGAGGACTGCAGCTGCCCGCTGACTCCTCCATGCCGTGAATCGCAAGCCTTTCGCACTGAACGTCGTCTTTATGCTGCCCGAGAGAGTTACACACACACACACCAACACACACACAACTATGAACAATGAAAGAGACTGTTGGCTTTCTTTCTGTGTGCTGCTGCACCCCCTGGTGGTCAAGACCAGAAAATGTCAACAGATCACTGACCTCCGCCTTCATTCATAAATAGTCAAAGGAAAACAAAGCGGTGGGCAAAAATGAACTCAACAACGGCACTATTATGTCTAATACATTGTGCCCCCGCTTGTTGTGTTTTCCCAACGAGCTCCAGTCCATTTAAGATGGTTAAAGAGCTGCTGACTGGGCGCCAACCACAAAGATTTCCTGTTCGAAGTGTTGCAAAATGTACGTGTGTTGTGATTATTTGGGCTCTCGGGGTGGAAACAAAGCCCCGGAGCTGACGATCGTGTCATATCGTCCCACATTGGGGAAAATTTAGGTGTGCCACCAGCAAGTTGACAGGTAGAGGTGTCCATATTCAAAATAAGGATAATAGACTATACAGTAATGACAAATTTATAAGAAAAAAAATAATATTGTGCATTGAAAGGGGCAGTGGCATGTGTTTCCCAGTCAGATGGTGCCATTTTATGCCATAATCAAGTAACTATTTTACTATATCATATATGACCCAAAAGAAATGTTACTTCCTACTATAGCGCCTTGAAATTGGGCCTCTGTCTCTTTAAAAACCTCCTGCTCTGAGCGGCTCAGAGGAGGAGCTTCGTCCTCGAAGGCGGGGCTAAGTCCGCCCAGGCGTTTTGCACAGCCGAATGGTTGCCATGGAGATTAAAGGATTTCTCAAACATGCACAAAAGATTCGAGGCAACACTGCAGGTATGTTTTTGGAAAAGAGTCCATTTTACTAAGTGCCTCCAACAATAATAACTTCTGTTTACTGTATATTCACATGACCTCCAAACGGCACAACAGAAAACATAAATAGAAAATAGCATTAGAGCAATGGTCTCAACATAATGGTCTCATTGTCCTTCATTTAGTAAAGCAGAGCGCTGCGCAAAGGAGCCAGAAATTTCATCCAAATGAAAGTTGCGATACTTCAAAATAAAGTTACAGTGCAGTAAAACTTCTCTCAGAAATACGTTTCCTCTCAACATTTCTTAAGTAAATGTTTCTAGTAAGTACCCACCTGAGGTGACGAATGATGGCCGCCGCTTGCCAGAAGAATTTGAAGATCCCAGCGACCCAAAAAAAAAAAATCTGGGTTTAGGGGTAAAAAGAACTCCCAGGTTCAGAAACGAGTTCAATACTTGATGAACCATCGATGCTAATTGAAGCATTCGGAAGTCTGGCGATTCAGGGGTCATGATGAGGAGACATTTCCCAGACATGAATCGGTTTGAGTTCCTGAACGTGTCACGTTGACCCCAAACACACCAGGAAGCGAGCAACATCTTGGTCCCAGATGACTAGGATTACTGTTAATCCAAGAGAAGACGGGCTGTGACGTCACAAAAACACTGCTGGCGACGCAAAACCAAGCGACTGCAGAGGAATTGTGCAACGTAGACAAATGGTCTTGGGCTGGGTTGTAAAGTGAAAAAGAAAAATCCAGAAAGTACTATTTATTTTGGACAATCTAATATTACTTTTTAGCGGATTTACTTGCTTTTTAAACACACTGCTATTATTAAGGACACAACTTGATACACTTTATGCTTATAGCTGCACTACATACTTTGCAGCAGCGGCCTTCGCGCTAAAATGCAACATTACTAATGCATGAAACCTGGTGATAGGAAACAGCCAGTTTCATGAGCGCACCTTTCTATAATAGGATATTACAGTAATGGCGGTTTAATTAAGGAAATTCTCCAGTCACGCATCCCAAAGGGTATATTTTACAGGAATTGTATGACATAGAGATGAAAAAAATAACAAGAAGAAACGGTGTGATGGAAGTAGATGAAACACTAAGACGGGCCTCCGCAGGACGATTACTGGATTTCATTGTGAGGTTAGTTCAAGTGCAAGGCAGGACATTACATTTCCTGAAAGGCTGTTATTGATTGGCCCCAGATCGTATTTAGACACGTTTTAACGAGACCGTAAAAGCAGTGCGCCGTAAAAGAGGTTTCTCCCTGCCGCGCTCTGCCCCTGCAGCTTGTTGGCTTTTGTGCTCTTTTTTTCTTTTCTTTTTGTTGTTGTTTTTTTTTTTTTTTTTGTCCCCTTCCTTGATAGAGAGGTGAACAATGTCAGGTGCACCCGATATGTTTATTTTCCTTTTCCACAAAACGCAAGATCCAACAATACACAAAACTGTAAATAAGAGGAGGCGTGAGAAAGTCTGGCTTGGAAACAAAAGGGAAGAGGGAGTGGACAACAATGGACTTCCTGTCCACATCACGTCCTCTGGGTTGGGGGGTGGAAACGCGATTGGTAAACCCTTAGCCCAGCCCTCACAGGATCAGTCCAATACTCAGAGGGAAGTTGGGGGGGAAGGCCTGCTTTTATTTTAGTGCCAGTGCAGAGAACAGGAAAAATGTCAGATTTTCATACAAGTCATCGCGAACACGTCTGGGTTGTCATCAATTTTCCGGGGTGATGCAGGTAATTCTTAAAAACACGGGGTACACATGTTTGAACTTACTCATTTAGATTAAGCACACAGGCTGTAATGCATGCAGCTGAAATCAGAAAGGCGGTTCAGCAAGATCAAACATAAAAATGGCAGACTGCAGACGCACACAGAGACACGGATCTTACAGTTTAGAGATGTAACTTGTCGTCCGATGATGCCAGAGTCGAACCGTTTGGCCCTAATAAACATCGACACGTTTGGAGGAACAAGTGGGATGCTTGTCAAACACCATCCCAGCTGTGAAGTACGATGGTGGAAATTTTGAGGCAACAGGCCTCCTGATTTTGTGGACATTAGTAAATATTTGACATGTTCTTTCTCTCATCATTGTGACATTAAGCAAATAGAAATAAACTCCTTGTTTAAACGCGACTCAGCCCCCCCACTAATATCGGGTTCAGCTATCTTGGGTGTGTAATTGAATTCTCGTCTTCCGATCACTTCTACGGCCAGATATTTATTTTTTTGTAAATCAAACGCCCAGACATTCAGACCATTTCTGCAAACATTTGCGGAAGAATGGGCAGTTCCTTAGTGGTAAGACGTTGGCAAAACTATTTTGACCACTTGATGATCCGGACTGTGTTGGAACAGTCTAAATGTGGCCCAACATGTCCGCTCAACAGCCACAAAGCAAGGACTGTTAAGACCCGGATGGACGAGCTTTGTCCGGCAAACCTGAGCTCAACCAAATACGCTTCTGAGCCTTCCTAGAAGATGCAAACCTGTGGCTTTTTACAATGGGATGAAATCGTACCTTATGGATTAAGAGCAGGATGTCACTTACTAGCATGAAGGCGGCTAATTAGTAACTGGTTTTGGCCAAATCTTGGACCTGTGTTCAGATGTATTTGGTGGGAAATGTCGTCCTTGGATCCCAGTTACACCAAAACAAGTTTTTTATGGGTTTTGAGTTGACTTGAGCTTAAGATGAAACATCCCCCACAGCATGATGCCGCCACCACCACGCTTTCCAGCAAACTGTAATAAGTAAAAACACATGTTGGCTTTGGAAAAAAAAAATCTAAGAATACAGTTTTTTTTTTCCATTTTCATACTTGTACAGTAGCTCAAAAACATGACGATTGAAATTTTCTCCATGACAATATCCTGTTTTTAACAGGTGTCGAAGGATCACGAGGCGTCGCAGAGACCTGAGTTTGTACACGCGAATGTATGTGTGCGCGCGTGTGTGTGTGTGTGTGGGAGTCGGTGAATGAAGCGGCTGTGAATCAACAGGTGCTCAGTTCCTGGAAAGTGATGGCTGCTGCTGCTGCTGAGTCATATCTGAATTCCTGCAAAAACCACGCGGCTCAATTTCCTCTCTTCCACAGCCCTTTCGGTTTAAAGAGGCGACATCCGACTTGCACTCTATGAATCGTTTTCTCTGAACTGCAACGCCTTTAAAACTGTGGGTACAAGCTTGATTTCTTCGATAGAGCTAAAAAGCCCCCAAACAATTTCAAGTTCTCACACCTCACAAAAACAACACGCCTCAAGAAGGCAACATGTGTGAACATGTTTGCCCCTTTCTCTCCCTCCTCCCCACTTCCTCCGCTTACATTTCCACAGCACTTGTATCCACACAGAACATATTTTCATAGGTTAATGTTCCGCGTGGGCGGCCAGAGCACTTTTGATACCATCACAGCAGCAAAACAAGGAGAAAAATAGTCAACTTTTCTTTTTTTTTTTTTTCCTATCATAGAAAAAGTGAGCACTACTAGAAGAAACGCAAGATGCGTCATATTCTGGCTGCACGTTGCGCTCGTTTATTGAGGTTGCGAATGTCTGTGACCTGATTTCTAGAGCTAAATGCTGTTGGGTGCCTGGACGACTGGGCAGCTAAATTAACAACGAATGGAAGCGTCGTTTCAAACACAAACAAAAAAATCTTCTTTACACCGGTGAGTTTAATTTGGCCAACAATTTTCAATGGTAGCACAAATGAAATGACAATCGCATCACAACCTTACTTGACACTTTCAGGTCTATTCATTGCAAATATTTTTTTCCCTTTCTTTTTTGCAGGGTTTTGAAAATGACAGTATATTTCTGCTGATGAGCCAAGGTGTGAGTGCTGAGTCATGGCTTACCATCAGAAACCACGCAGATCTACTGACACACTCGAGAAATCAAGTAGAGATGGGAGGGAAAAAAAACTCCTCAGGTTGTTGAACCTGAATGAGCCACAGCCATCGTAGAACACTGATCAATGATGACGTGGCTTCCAGTATTTAAATCTTTAAATATCTGAATGGTCTGAGTATCAGTAAACTACTGCCACATTTACAAAATACAAAAAGAAACTTTGAAAGCAAAACAAAACTTCAGTGCAATGAGAAAAAACTGTCAAAAAAAAGGCATTTATTTAGGAGATTTAAAACTTTTTAACTTTACCATTCTACTATAAAAACCCATCACAGATGCTGATCAGCGGCTGACAGGGTATCTGGGACGGTTCACCCTCCACTGGCGGCTCGGCATGCTCTGCTGGCGCTGAACTAATGACCTGCTGAAGCTGCTGTGTTCTGCTGAGTCAGCATGAACAGCAGCTGCAGAAAACCTGCAAACCCAACAAACGGTAATGATGAGATGTTTCGTGCTCGCTTTATCCACAATGAGAACGCGCAGAGCAGCGAGAAATTACTTGGCCAAAAAAAAAAGGTTGTCATTTTTGTGTCTCCGTCGTCTCTTCTGGGTTGTGTTTTGACGGCTTGGAAGGTGAGCATGCGGCACAGCACCGCTAATCTGCACTCCGAGGGCGTCCAGAGACGTGCCGGATTAAAATTAGCCACGCGTTGCCATTGGTCCTTGAGCAGAGTTTTCTAAAGAGCTTCCTGTGTGCTGCCCACACGTAGAAAACTCGATTTAAGCCTCCCTCACATTTCCATGTTTGCTTCCTTTATCGGCTTCTGATTCAGGAAGTTCAAGGCGTCCTTGCTGTCCGTGCTCGGAGTGGACAGGTGCTCTAGCTCATAGCCGCCGCTTCTGTTGGCGGGCCGAACCTCAACGGACGGCTGTTTGTGTTCCAGGATTTGTTGCAGCTGCAGGCCGGCGTACTCCGGCTTGGCAGTGAGGGGTCCGACGGGAACCTCCATCCCCAGGATGTCTGTCACCATGTAGGGGCGAAGCCAGCCAACCAGAGGGGTGCTGCCGGGGGTGTAGTGGGTCTGCCGGTGGTAGAAGAGAAGTCCGTCCACCTGCAGAGGCAAAAATAAAACAATACAATAAAATTGACTTTTTAACCACACATTACACACAAAGACGGATGCTGGAGATGAGCGACTTACACCGAAGCTGTACTCGGCTGCCAGTGCTTTCTGAACGGACTCGGCTCTGCAGTCGGTGCTTTGGAGACTCACGAACCGGAACTGTTTTAACAGAGAAAACAAAGCATTGTCGGGTTAGTGCAATATGAGGGTTTTTATTAAATGCCCAAGATTACATAGCTCCTACTGGGCTTTACCACTAAAAATAAAATAAAATAATCAATTGAATTAATATTCAATTGATTTCAATGGCATACATTAGTTTCCCTGGTCTCTAGAATTGAAGGTATCACAGTGAACTTATGTCACTTGTGATTAAATTCATCCTACTGAAAGACGTTTCTCTCTTCAACAAAGACGACGACACATCAACCTTAAAATGTCTTCAATTTATGCCTCTGAAACCAAGACTTTAAAACATTATCTTTTTTTTTTCAAATCTTGAAATCTGTCAGAAAAAAAAAAAAGCGCAGCTTGTGGCTACAGTTCAATAGCTCGCCATCATCAGTGTGTGAATGGAAATGACTGATTTTATGTGAAGCGTCTTTGAGAAGCCATGGAGGGTTAAAAAGCGCTGGGGGTCTGAAGTCACTTCATTTCATTAAAATGTCTTAAATCCATTTTAAACAGTAAGTTATCTTTCAAGTGTTAACCTCAGGCCATAAACTTTGTCTCAACAGGAGGATTTAATCTCCTATATGCCGTGTGTATTTTTTCCTCGCTGGTCTTTTCTGTCGGGCAATGTTTGAGTCACACTCAGACGCCTTCATTACGCACTGTGACTCGAGACGGATGATAATGACAATAATTTTGTCTTTTGCCTCGTGGACGTAACACACATCATGTCGATGACATATTGTGGGTTTGCAGGCTGGAGATGAATGAAACGGTTGCGTCATGCTTTCAATTTTTTATGAAATTTAGCCCAAATGTGTGAGCGAGGATCCTGGTAGCTGACCTGTTCAAACGGAATAATGATTTCAGCTGATCGGGACGCTTTCAGGAATAAAAAAATAAAGAGTTACCGGGCAACTTCTTGCTGCGGTTTTCCTGATAATTTAGCTTTCTGACGACTAAAACGAACGCATGTGTGAACGACGGCAGCTATTCTGAGAGCTGAACTCTGAGCGTGAACAACAGATGCAAATAAAACCCGGCACATTCCTGGTTCCAGTGACTACATGCTGACATAAACAACATGCTAATATTCACATGAGAGCAAAATATTCTGAGAGGTTTCACAAAGAAACAGATACATTTGGGAGAACAAACTTCTATTGGTACTTACTTCAGATTATTTGCTTAATGAGCTATGAACATGAAATAATTCAGTTTAATAGTGTGAACTGAACTTAAAACTAGGTAATAATGAGCGAACAAGTACAATCGCCTTCAGTCCGGAGCTTGTTAAACTTGAAATAAACAGTTTGACACGAGGAGAGGATTCATCTGGGAGCAGATACCCACAGGGTTGCGTTTGGCGATCTCCGACAGGCCGTCCGTCTCCTGGACCTTAGACTGGAGCCAGTAGAAGCGAAACTCAGTCTGTTGGTGAGAAAACAAGAACAAGAAAAACTTAGAAGTTTTCTTTCACATTCCAAGCAAGACGAGCAATGTGGCCGCATTAGAAGAGCTGGACGAGCCGTCCCGGGTTGCTTACTGGGCAGTCGTAGACCGGGTGTCCTCTCCAACACATGACGTCCAGGATGTAGTAGGTTCTGTCCACCTCGCTGTAAATGCAGTCCAAGATGGTGTAGTCTACACAGAAAAGAGACCAGCAAACATTCACCTGTACATTACAGCCAATCCTAAAACTCTTAGAAGAAAAAAAATACATTTCTTAGGCCCCCCAGGGAGGAAATTGACAGTTTGGTGCAGCCCAACCAAAAGAACGAAAACAAACAACAAAAGACGAGTGTACACAGGTTCCTGAGGCTGCAGCTATGGGAGGCTCTGCCCTTTAGCATTGAATACAATCTGACGTTAGCAAAACTGTCTTATAATTTGCTGCTTCAGCAGTTGAAGGACATTTTGTAAGGATATAGAATTAGACTCTCCACTCAGTTTAGAAAAAAACAGAAAAAAGCAAACAATGAAACCAAAACACCACTCCCTTCTGAGAAGTTTGTTTTCTGCTTAAATTAACTTCTATTATCTTTCGCTTTTGCTTGAGGTATGATCTAAACTACGCCAATTCCTCGATTGAAATGCAGAGTCTTAACTATTTAAAACCAAGCTTCTGTGTTTATTTTGTAACATAAATCACAGCAGACACCTGCCTGTGATTGCTTCACTGGGTTAAAAGCAAAATAACTTGTTTTGCTGGACTGACGCCAATGTCATTACAGGTAAAGTGTAATGACATAAAAATTTTAGCTCCATGTTAAGTAAGGCCACAAACATGCAGAGTTTGGCCAATTCTAGAAAAGGTTTTTGAAGAACAATCAAGAAAAATATCCCACCCTAAAAAAAGTTAGGAAGTTTCACATCTTCCAAACACCATTCATTTCCAAACCTATAAAAATCTGTTTGTTTTTTTTAAAACTATTTTTAAAATAAAATAATGCATATTTAATTTCTTTGCTGAGCAGATAAAAGGAAAAGAATCCACAGAATTAGTGTGTTTTTAACTGGGGAAAAACGATGACATTTGAGTCAAAACTTAGTGACTTTTTACACAATTGGTGTAAGTTAATGCTCTGTCTTTGGCTGAATGTCGAGGTGAAGTCTTCCTCTGCGACTGTTGTGATAAAACTTGCGGTAGAGAGGTTTTATATATATAAAAAAATCAAGAATAGCCCCTCCTTCTATGGTAAACAACAGACCGGCTCACCTTTTCCCATGGCAGAGTTGTGTCTGTTCCCACCGGGGAGCAGGGAAGGGAAACGGCTCACACAATAGCCGCTTTTAGTGTACGCAGCAGTGGAACCCTTTAGGACACACACACCACCCAGACAAGAAGAGAGAAATGTTACCGTTCCTACGCTGGTCTCAACACTTCTGCCAATGCAAGAGTCAAAGAGTTTACCGAGCTGCAGGATACTGAACCTTGGTACCTTGGATTGCAGATATTCAGTTTTAGACATTGCTCTCTGTGTGCAAACAAAGGAAGGCAGGAAACTATCTACTGCTGATGGAACCATCTGATTGCACTCTGTGTATATTTACAGACAAATTAAATTGACATTTGAACAAGCGCCAAGAGGAAATTAGTGTCAGTGTTGCCAATATTTCCCCAAACGTAGGAAAAACAAAGCATGGGTAATGGAAAGCTACACCGTGGCATTCTAGCGCCGGCTAAATGTTTAGGAAGTTGAACCTCCACCCACAATCTCAGGACCATTTATGCTTCATACTAGTTTTCATGCATTTGCTTGGTGAGTAGGATGTATTTGTTTCATGTATGGATCACCCTGGGAACATTAGCCCTTGGAGTCGTCGTAACTCAACTGTTCAACCACAGAAACTGCGTGGAGTGGAGTAGAGCTGAGCCGCGCTGCTCGTGGAAAATGGCCGGCTGAGACACCAGGCCCAGGTCAAACTATTTAGTGCAGAACTGCAGCGAAGCATCATTTGATTGGTTTGTTTTATTCAGAAAGGCGCTCAGACTGCAGTGCTGATATTTCTCATTGATCGAGAGGCGACATGAATACTTCTGAGGAATGTGTATTGTGTATCCTTGCTGTGTTCTCTGTTCCTAAAGTTCACAAACTAACCACAACCTTCACAAACCAGCTGAGTTCATACTGACATCATTTACTTACTAGGCTTCAACTGAAGGCATTATTTAAGGGGTATCCAAGTAAAGGGAACTGAATATAAATGTGCGCTACAGTGTTCAGACTTTATTTCCTTAAAAAAAAACCCGAATGTAACCATCGTATGCTACGTTGTGTCACAGAAAATCCTGTGGTTTGTGTTTAAAACATCATAAAAGGTGAAAATGCTTGACACCTGTCCAGATGACGAAAAGCAAGGGTCTCTTTAAGAAACAAATTTGTGATAATTAAAACACCACTTAATGACTCCAACCTGCTTACTAAGCTTTAAAACTTTCACACAGCAACAAGTACTCTGCGTTCTCCTGATGCCTCAAACCCTTTCACATCCTCTATGCGGCCAAACTTTTCTGCTTCGTTGACCAACTCACCGTCAGCTGAGAAAGAAAAAAAGTGTGCTTTTTTTTCTTATGAAAGGCAGTACTAACAAATTCCCAAGTTTAAATAACAAACATGAAGAGAACAGCTTCGTAACATTCTGCAATACAAGGGTGGCTTACCTTGGAGGCAACAATTAGAGATCGTTTCCCCACAGGACAGACCACCATCAGCCAATCGGTGTCCAGATCTGGAGGAACGTCCACCAGCCATTCTGACAGCATTAGCTAAACGGGAATGAGAAACCCAGTTATCTTCACGTGGCATCAATGGGAATTCACTTTTAGAAATAGAAACACAGCGATGAAAGAGCAGAACAGTGGCGGTGGAGCTCCGCTGCCCTCTGCTGGACGTCGGTGTTGCACGTTTTTCTTGGTTGCCAAACAGCTTCGCCACTGACCTGGTTTGCATAATGCTTGGGCAGCTTCCTCCTCTCTACCTCCATCCCCTCCTCTTCCTCTTCCTGTTGCCGCTCCCCATCCTCCTGTTTGTCCATGTCGTCCTCCCCATCGCTGTCTGGCCCCGTCCAGTCCCCATCGGCCAAGCGACGTGCGTGGTTGACATAGTTTAATCTTTTTCTGAGATTTCAAAAGAAGAAGAAGAAAGAAACTCAAACATTTACAGGGCCAAATTTACAAGTAATGTTGGGGCCCCTGAGCTGGAACCATTTTTGGTGTCCTAAAACAAAAATTATTTTACTAATGCAAATAATGACACAATAATACATCACTAGGTTTGAACTGATGCTGGCCAACAGCTCCATAGTATTCCCAAAGAAATTGGCTATAACTTAATAATTTTCAAATAGCTTATGCGCATTGCACCAAGAATGCACATAAACATCAGCCTGGAACTGCATATGGCTTCAGTGTGTCATCAAGCATCAAAACAGGCAACGTGGGGTGGGTTTTACGTTTTCTGCAGGTCAAGAAAACGCCGTCGCCGCTCGCTCTGCTCCAGAACGCTGTACTTGCTCTTGTACTGGGCCAGCCGAGGGTGAGGGGCGGCGGTGCTGTTTGGCTCCCTGGACACAGCGAAGCTGGACGAGAGGGCTGCGGTCAGGTCGTCCATGGCAACGCCGCAAACACACACTGAAAGATGTAAAAACAATGACAAGCTCATAAGCACATATCAACTGAACCTGTGTTGTTTTTGAACTTCCAAAAACAACACAGGATATTGCGTGATCTAAACTTTTGGTTCTCCCTCTCATGATGCTCAATTAGAACTAACGTTGACATTAATTTAAAGACTGGACATCTTAATAGATGTACATCAAACCCACAACACCAACTGCACTCCAAACACGTCCCCGTCTCAACGAGAATATAACGAGGTGAAACGCCGCGATATTTAATTTTCAGACAGTCACTTTTAGCTAGCGGCTAGCTGCAAGCTAATCCCCCTAGCATCATAAGCTCTTTAGCAGCTGTCTCTCTGAAGTTTACGGTATATGCTCATTTTCTATAAATTCCACATAACACCAATTAAATATTAACAAGTACACTGGTTATACTACTCGGTAGTTCCAAATAAAATAAACACATACCTTGGGATTCAGGGAGGCTGCTACTGCCGGCAGTGCTAACGCGTCACGCTGCCGTCATGTTTACTGCCGGGGTGAGAGGGTTTCAGATGGCCGACAAATAACTCACAAACTATACCGGAGTTGCACAACTGTGGCTGAGTACCGAGATTTTCACTGTGAATCAACCACGCGCGTCATTTATTTTGTTGGGGGCCCACTTTTAAAATATTCCTACTTTAAACAAAATTTTCGGCATTGAAACATGCAGACGCACATTTTCAAATAAATAAATAAGTAAATAAAAATACAATTGCAATACAACTCAACCACATCCGGAGTCTTTGCAAAGAAATACGATAAAAAATAAATGAAAAATAAATAAAATAAATTAAAATAAATAATAAAAAAAGAAATGCGATTAAAAAATTTAAAATGCACAAACAAAATTACGTAATTAAAAAACCTGGTCGTGTTAAGTCGACGTGACCAAACCGAGGAAAACATCTACAAACACTCAGTAAATACCAACGTCTGACAGTTACAACCGTCTCAGCTGTTATAACAAAATAATAAAAATAATATTAAATAAATTACGAGAAAAAAATGCTGGAAGGCAAAAAAATGCTGGAAGGCAAATATTGGTATTTGCCTTCCAAATACCAATACAGCAGTGACGGATTAAGTCATTTAAATAAATCCAAAATCACAAAGGCTCCAACAACAAAAACAAAGCTTTTTTGGACACAGGTCGAAGCTTGGTACTAGATGATCCAACTTACACATATAAATAACACAAAATACTACAAAAACTAATCTTCATATATAATCTTCATATTTTTGTATGGACTTATAACAGTTGCCTTTTGCCATACCTGTGGATCACATTGGAAGCGAGTCGTCATGACGCAAGAGCGCGTTTATTCTGAGCCGCGCATGCCCAGAACCAGAAAACCCGTTTTTCCTGTCAGGCACGAGAGCGCCCCCACTGGTTATATGTACGTCAGGGTTTGTGTGTGTGTGTATGTATACATAAACATATATATAAAGAGAAAGCAGAAGTTAAGACTAATTCAACAATAGGTGTGTGTATTATTATTATTTAGTTTTTTAATTATTATTATTATAAAAATACTCAAGTTTTTTTTTTTTACATTTTGAAACCAATAAAAAAAATCCAGAAGTCTGAACCCATGTATACTCCAAACGTTTATAATAATAATTTCCCCTTAATTTTCAGTCTCATTTCATAAGGAATTAATGACATGAAGTTTCTCCCAGATGTGTACGTCTGTGCCCGGTGTTGTACTCAGTTTCTCCAGCTGGGGGCGGTATTGGTCCCCTCCCCCTCCCTCCCTTCCCAGACCATGAAGGAGCTGCTGAAAACAGGCAAACTTGCCTCCAATTGTCCGAGCCTCGCGTCACGGAAAGAGTCGCAGCGCTTCGAGGAACACACTCAGAGGATAAACCTTAAAACCAGCGGACCTTGACGGATGTTGATTGTCTCCGAAAGCGGGCCGTCCTCGTCCCTCTTTTCACAACTTTTGCGGGGCTTTCGCCGGAGATGCGCAGGAACCTGTTTACGAGGAAAACGCAGCAAGTTTGAGTGTGAGGGAATCCGGTGCGGGCTGAGAATGCACCAGGAGACCATTACTCATCCGTCTGGGTTTGTCCACTTTGTCCTGAAAGCGTGTTTGTCTCTGAAGGCTTCAAGGATCCCGGGTGAAGCTCAGGAGCGATAAATGCACATCACGTTCAGGAAGCGCAGCTCAGAGAGGATTCTGCTGATCCACGGGGTTGTTGGAGGAGGACTCGGATGAAAACAGTTTTGGTTTCAGTCATATTGTTTTCATGTTGACGCAGACACATATGTTGCTTGCATATTGTGGAGTTGTAGCTTGAAGGTACGCAGTAAGAGCAGAGTCCTAAATGGGCTGATGATGTTTAAATGTGATTTAGACTTAAAAAGCAAAAGTAGATAGTGTTGTTTGAAACTAGGCTTTAGAAGATTATTTTTACTCAAGTCAGATTCTGCAGTATTACAGTAGGCTGTAGTCATATGTGTCCATGCAGCATAAAGTAGACTGTGCCAATCAAGGCATTATGTGCATGTAGAGGCTAAAGATTTGGGAGCCGCTTGTGTGTCAACATGTCAGTAAAAGGTGTTGCCATTTACACTTTTCTAAGTGAAAACAAGGAAGAGATCAACATCCAGGAAAATGAGGAAGTGGTTATCTTTGACGAGAACTCGGTGGATGGCTGGGTCTTGGGGGAAAACAGCCGAGGGGAGCGGGGTCTCTTCCCTAAATCTTATGTGAATATCATTCGCACTCGCTCCGACTCCAACGTGACGGACTGCTCCATAAGCCCGGCAGGCTCTTTAGGAAATGACTCCCCCCATCTACCGTCTACACCAAACACATCCATTAATTCTGCACAGATTTATGACGAAGACTACTACGATGACTGGGACGACTGGGACGACAGATCCACAGTGGTGGATGATGCTGATCACACTAACACTAGCACTACTGGAGCTAACGGACATATCTTTCAGGCCCCACCATCGAATAATCCTAACGTGCATTACCGGAACAAACCAGTCTCCGGACAAGACAGCATGGCCAGCGGCAGGAAGGGTAGCATGGTGGGCAGAAACTTGAACAGATTTTCCAGCTTTGTCCGCTCAGGCGTGGAGGCGTTTGTGCTTGGTGATGTCCCCATGATGGCAAAGATTGCAGAGTCGTACACCATTGAGATGGGTTCACTGGGACCTCAATGGAAGGCTAATCCCAGGCCATTCATCTGCTCTATTGAAGACCCAACCAAACAGACAAAGTTCAAGGGTATTAAGACCTACATATCATACAGAGTGACACCGAGCCACATAGGCCGGCCAGTGTACAGGCGATACAAACACTTTGACTGGTTGTACAACCGTTTACTGCACAAGTTCACTGTGATCTCTGTGCCTCACCTCCCTGAGAAGCAGGCCACCGGTCGGTTCGAGGAGGACTTTATCGAGAAGCGAAAGAGGCGACTGATTCTGTGGATGAACCACATGACCAGCCACCCGGTCCTCTCGCAGTATGAAGGCTTTGAGCACTTTCTGATTTGTGCTGATGATAAGCAGTGGAAACTGGGTAAGAGGCGGGCAGAGAAGGACGAAATGGTGGGAGCCCATTTCATGCTGACTCTTCAGATCCCCAACGAGCACCAGGACCTTCAGGACGTCGAGGAGAGAGTTGACAACTTCAAGACCTTTGCCAAGAAAATGGACGACAGTGTGATGCAGCTCACGCATGTTGCCTCCGAGCTCGTGCGTAAGCACCTGGGCGGGTTCAGGAAGGAGTTCCAGCGACTTGGGAATGCCTTCCAGTCCATTAGCCAGGCGTTCACACTTGACCCACCCTACAAGACAGATGCCCTCAACAATGCCATCTCCCACACTGGCCGCACCTATGAAAACATCGGAGAGATGTTTGCAGAGCAACCTAAGTATGACCTCTTCCAGATGTTGGATAAACTCTCGCTCTATCAAGGCCTGCTCGCCAACTTCCCGGACATCATTCATCTACAGAAAGGTAAAGAGTAGTTTCAACTTCCTGGAGAGTTCTCCAGAAAGTGTTCTGGAGAAGTGATTACAGCAAGTAATGTGATTACAGTAAACTGACTCACTCTTCAGCAAGCCAATTTTTTTCTGTTCCCAAAGATTTTCTGAAGTTTATTTTAGGAATCATGCAGTTGGCTTGGTTTTTCCAGACGTTATGCTAACATATCAAACTTTATGCCCACAATTCAATTATGATGCAGTAGGTCCTCCAGTTTTCTAAAACCATTTATTTCATACCTGATTCCCCCAAAAGCAATTGCAATGTCTGCGAAAACTTAATTAAAAATGACGAATAGTCTTCATAATATATAAAGTAGCTGCCATTAGGAAGTCCTTGACCTGTTTGATGTGTTCTGTAGAAACCATGGTGCTTCGATTCAGTTAATTTTGGTCATCAATAGAAAATAAATATGTCCAATAGCACATCAAGTTGCATTCAGTCCAGCTATTTTGGCTTCCCAAGCTGCATTTTCTTTAAAATGTTTTAGAGATGCTCTACGAAATACTCTGAGGATAGGCGAGATCTCTGTGAATAATTTGTTGGAGTTACGTTCCAAAATAGAAATCTGCAAATACGGACCCTCCGATAGCCATGGGATCAACTGTAACGGTAAAATCAAACAAATCCACAGTCACCAGGTAAAAACTGCACATGAAGTACTGTCTAAAACCAGAGTGCCCATCCAGCAGCGGCTCTGGATGGGTGGGAGATTCCCCGCCACCCCCATGCCAGTCCAGAAAACTCCCCTTGATGTGACTGGTGTTCTGCAGAACCAGACACAGCTGTGGCAACACTCACAACACACAAAACGGAGTTAGGCATTTTCCGGTGTGCTCCTTATTACTTTCTTCCCGTGCCCGACTTCTCTGAGGTCCACGGGAGCAGCTTTCTTGCTGTTATCCTTTCTAAAATGAAAGCTGCATGGGTGGCTTTAGGATGTTGTGCTGGGCAGCGGCAATAAATGTGAGTGCAAACAAAAGGCAGTTTAGGGCAGCACCAGAAAAAATATCAGTGTGCGTTTTATGTCTCTTTGTCCTGTTTTCTCAACCTCTCTATAGTCTCTGCTTGGTCTCTTCACATCTGGCTCACTCTTTTCATCTTTTCTCCTGCTGTCTCCTTCACACAGACGCTCACCTCGGAACGGTCTGACTGGGTACTTGCTCTGGTTTCAGTAACAGAGCATGTAAATTTCCAGTAGACTGAGAGCCTTGAACTCCAAAATTGCAGTACTTTGATCCTCTGCCAGGTCTAATCCCATTGTTAGAGGCAGCTCTCCTTTGAGTACAACCAAAGGTCCTGATCTGAAGGGTTAAGAACGTTGCATTGTCATAGAATAAAGGCCCTCCAAGGGGTTTTTGTGTGAGAGGCAGATGTGGGGATGGCAGACTGCAGCCAGACAGCCTGTTGTACTTCTCCTGTGTAGAATGATGTAGCTCAAGTTTGATCAGTCTTAATATGTTGGATTTTCCGCTGAAGATGATCCAAGTACATTTAGGTTAAACAAAAACAACAGAATTGTAGAATAGCAAAAGTTCTGGAGCAGATCTACCATCCATCCACCTTCTTTTCCTTGTGGGGTCACATCAAGGGGGTCTGGTGCCAGTCTGCAGCAGTCATTGTTCAAGAGGCGGGGCGCTTCATGGGCGGATTGTCCGTCAAACGCAGGGAAACACAAGCTGTGTTGCCGTTACGAATGTGCTCAGGTCTTTGTCTATATTCTGCTGATGTTGACAAAACACAGTTTTGCAATTGTGGTGTTTCCACCAGATAGGAAATTAAATTCAAAATCGCACGTGAATAAACTTGTTCATTAGAAAACATGGCAGCGGTAAACAGCTACATGGGATGTATTCATATTTCAGTCACGGTCTTAGCGCTCGTCGTCCACGAGCCGTCGGAGGTTCAGAAATAAAACAAATTAATTTACAAGCAACCTTTTCATAAAGATACAGGAGCTTGTTTTAAGTAGATAATTCCTCAATATTGATAAAAAAGTCATTGTTCCACTAGTAAATTATTTAATTTATAGGATACTTTCTCTATATTATAAGTAAAATAGTCTGCCAGTACTTTTTCATCAATGTTAAAGAAATTATCAACTTAAAACAAGCTCCTGTATCTTGCTTAAAAGGTACTTGTAGGTTAGTTAGAGTCTATATTTAGATATATTTGCACTAGAAACCGGACAGAAATGCCTGGTAAAATGTTAGGTTCTTGCAGTGCTACTAAGTAAACACAATGCTGCCACACAAACAATACAAAAGTGGCGCAGACTCCATGGTGGTGTAACGAAAATCAACTTGAAAGGAAGTTCTTCAAATGTTTTTATGATTCGACTCGACGATGGCAAATGAAGCACTTCTTCCTTTTCTACTTCAAACCGTAAATACCCCTAATAAAGCCAAATTGCGTAAGCTCATTTCGACAGGTGAAGTGTGACGTTGGCAACAGCTCCACAGCCTGTTGCACGACAGTTATTGTTGTTGGGATCTTGTGTCTTGAGATTTCGCCTGCACTTTCGGGTTCACCGGTCATCACCATCGTCTTTCTTCCTTCTCTGTCGTCAATGCGGACATCGGATCTCTTACATGTGGCTCAGCACAACAGCAAACCCTGACAGCAGCTTCTTTTTCTTTTTTCAGTTTGAGAAGGAACTCACTCTCATGGCATGCGTTTCAACAAGTTAGCCAGACTTTTTTAATACGGTCAAGAGAACCGCCTGGTTTCCACACGTTACAAAAACAACGAGCAGGCCGAATCGTATTCCGAAGGAGGGGGATCTGCTGCTTCCCAGCTGTGTGTCGGATGCAGCGCTCTGAGGAATCACACCAGCAGAACAAACCGTGCTCCTACGCTCTGCGATCTGTGACCGTGTGAGAACGCCCGAGACGGTGCGGCGTTATCTTTTGTGCGGTCGCGCCAGATGTAATCGGAGCAGTCGGGGTATGGTTTCGGGAACGTTTCGGTGGTTCTGTCACGGCACGTCTGGAGCCTTCACGTCCTGCGTCAGGTCGAGTGAACGGTGACGGTGCGCTCCCTCTTTTCTGACTGCTCACTCGTAAATCCCGACGATGCTCCGTCCTCGTCTGAACGCAGAATGCCTTGCCCACATGTCGCTGCATTCCTGTCAGAGTCGGCCCGGTCCGGGGAATGTTTCCCACTGACGGTGGTTACTGCTGTTTTCACCGCAGTCGCCTGTGACGAATTGAAAAAGGAGGTTAAATCACAGAGTGTTTGTTTTGCAAGGATGGGGGAAAAAAACCACCCCAGAAATGCACTTATTTGTCTTAAAATGAACCAAGCATTTGCAACAAGGTTGGTTGCCGTCATCACAGCTTGGAAAATGCTGAGTGTTTGTGTGAAAACTAAAGAAGCAGTCACTCTTTTTACACTGTAGTTGTTTTGCAACATTAACTTGTGTAAATGTCAAACAGCAAAAAGGCATAACATTCATAGTAATATAAACTTGAAAACTACAACAAAAGTGGGCGCTTTTTTGATATTTTAACCATATGAATTGAAATCCAAATAACAATTGATGGCAATATTATAAACATAATATACTGTGTACATATATATATATTGGAAATCTTACAAACAATATCAAAGTGACTGAAGTTCACTGCTTTGAAGAATCTATGTATAGTCTAGGATACTCCAAAATCAAGAGATTATGCTTCAAACCAATGTACGTTTAAAAATATCGCTGGAAAAAGCAATCTGGAAAGGTAAATCCAAAAAAGTGTCTGGAAACATAAAAGACAACAGAAAAAATAATCTTATGTACAAAGATTTGATCAACATGAATCAAAATGGAGGATAAATCAAGGAACGAGATTGTAGACGGTAAACGTAGGTACAAATTGGAGCGTGTCGGGTTCTAATCCTGAATAATGTAATTCCCCATTTAACTCCATGTAGCTATCTAAAATACAGACATTACCCTGTGGTTTACAAAGAAAAGCAGCTGGGGTGCTGTGCTGGCGCAAGGGTTAAGCACGACCCACATGAAGAGGCCTTAGTCCTCGAGGTCGCAGGTTCAATTCCCAGCTTGCTGACCTTTGCTGCAATTCTTCCCTCTCTCTCTTGTTCTACTTTCCTGTTTTAGCATTTTCCAGCATCCTGTAAGTTCCACGATAGCAACGGAGAGACCGTATCTCCCTTGCCTTGGTTCCTGCAGGCTAGGAGATACGGTCTCTCCGTTTTATTGTTTGCCTCGTTGGTGTGCAGCCTTTGAAGCGGCGACTCTTAGGAGTTATTGAGCGCCGTCGTTGGGGTCAGACTGGCTCTCTGTCTCCGGACATGTGACCTACTATCCAGGGCAGTGAAAGCAGAAGCTCTTTATCAGACATCTGAACTCTTCCTGCTGCAATGAGCAGAAAAACGGACAAATTTAGCTACTCTGTTGGGAAACAGTTATATTTAAGGCGGCTGGCGCAGTTTGGCTGCTGTGGATGCAAAAGGGTTGAAAGGAAACGATGAAGAAACCTCGTTTTGTTCTGTTTTTATTTGCAGCTCTGCAGGGAAAGTCTGGCAAGGCATTAAGCCGATGCATTTTTAAAGACGGTGGCTTTGAGTGCCAGGTTGCAGATGCTTTTACCGTGGTGATGTGCTCCCTGACGGACCTGTTAACGTACATGTCGCTTCTGCAACTGTACATTCAGAATGTTTGTGAGATGCCAGCAAAGAGATTAAAGTATGTCACCTTTTTCAAAAATATTTCTTTCCATATTTGTTGGAACTGTCACTATGTTGTGACATTTTGAGACGGATAATCTGTGAAAGATTTTGTACCTCAGTTCAGCCAGGAGGCAGGTCTTAGCGCTGCCAATCATGTTTGTGTACTCTCTGCTACGCTACCGCTTCTCCATTATAAATATTTGCAGATGCCGAGGCTAGTTAGCATAGCCACCGATAATGGTTTTAGTGAAACTGTGAGTTGTTTGTCTATCATTAGTATGTTTAACAGTACGTACAGGAGCTTGATTGACAGCACCAGGACCCTCCTTCTGACTCTCACTGGGTGTTTTCTGCATTTTTGAAGACTGCAATAGTAATCGCTGGAGTAATTTGACTTTTTTTCAGGCCAGACAGTCACAAAATGGTGAGTTTGAACAAATATGTAAAAAAAAAAAATTTTAGTAAAGGTTACGTACTGCAGCTTTAATGACAGCATAATGGTGCTGTCGGCCCATTGCTTTTCTGCTTACGTTACATTTTGCTGAATCGTCTCACGCCACTGCCGGGTGGGCTGACCTGAACGGTTCTTGTTCAGCGGTGGCCTTCTCCCTACTTGTAAAGTAAAACCTGACTGAAAAGCGTCGGCACACGGTGAAACAGGTTTGTCCACAGAACAGAGTGCTGATAGTTTCATGTGTTGTTCATGCTCTGATCAGAGTGTGGCTACGTCGGATGTTTGTGTGGTGTGGCCTTGGGGCCACCGGTAACCTGGCCCCCCTGAACACCTGACTGATTTTCTAATAGTGGAAAATGTTAGGTGTGTTTTTCTGTCTAATAACCATGCTGTTTGCATCCGTTTTAAATTCACCTCCAACAGGATAACCTCTCTACCCGGTGACTTTCACTTGAAAGCAGACTTTGGTGAACCCAAATCTGCTTTTGGTTAGTTTATTGGACGTGGAAAATGCTGTCAAGTAGAAAGCATTTAAAAAAAAAAAAGAAAGAGTGACCCAAATTCTTTTTCCAAGAATGCTCTTATTTTTCCTATCTTTCCTTATTATTATTATTTTTTTTATTCATCAAACACAAAAGATATTTTGTTTTTATCTGGATGCCTTTCTTCTAATAAGGGAAATTTGCCTGAAAAGTTTTAACTCTACCTTGGTTTATACATCCATTACCTTCAAAACAAATCCACCCCATTACCTCTCGATTTATTGATTGGCAGCTAAGACAAAAATAAACGTTAGGTATTTTGTTTTTAAAATATGTACTTATTCTTTCACCCTTGAGTATTTTAAAAATATCCAATTTCAACCAACGTGACAAAAAGTCTAGAAATCACAGCAAAAATACTAAATCTTACCAAGTATTTCTGTCTAGTCACTCGTGCAAAACTCTTAGTGTACTAGAAATAATACATAGTGACATAAAATTAGCTTTTGATCAAGCTATAGGAGCTTGTATTAAGGCAATAATTCCCTAACATTGATGGAAAAAGTGACAATTACACTGGCAACGTTTTGTCATTTAGCGACTTTAACTACGTTCCTATTATAAATATGTGCAAAACTTTGTCAATATTCCACTAATGTAGAAAAAAACCCCTCAGTTATGCAATTGTGATGTTTCCATTAAATAAGAAACCCAATTAAAATCATACGCGAGTTTGTTTGTTGTCACACTCCACCCTCTAACCACTTCATGTCGCCATTGTTCTGTGTGGCCACGTCTGCTTGTTGACCGTGTGACTTGTGTGATATGAACGTGTTTCCATTGCAGTTTTTGTGAAACAAACCGATTTTCACAAAACTCATCCTAGTGCCAAAAGTTTGTTTTAAATAAAAAATTAAGTTTTTCTTGCGTTTTCTTTTTAAATTGCCGTTAAGCAAATGTGTTTTCAAACTCCCAAATTGTGCAATTACATGGTCAATGGAAACAGCTTCTGTCAACCTTTCAGACCAAAGTAGCTAAATATTTGTCTGATTAGATAAATGTATGATCTATAAATTATAGTACAATCAGATGGTCTAATTAGTCTTTTCCTGGCCGACAGCCATTGCTTCTTTTACTATAACTCACTCAAAATCATTTGTGGAAACTAATAGGCAGCATAACATATTCTGCAGGTTTCTTGATAAGATGGCGTTTTGAATGCTATAGAAAATAAAGGAATGATGTGATTTATAGATCATGGCACATGTCCTTCATAGACATTGATCAGGATTTTGAGCTCAGATTTTTGATCGCTTGCTTATTCAAAGATGTTATTGTCACTTTGTGGCAGCCGGAAGAAGTATTTCTGCGATCAATCAAAGTCTCTTTGGTAAGAGGTAACGTCACGCCAGGTGTGAAAGGCAAGTCCAGGCAGTCACACAGGATGAGGTTCAGGACAAACTGAATGCAGATCTGCCACCGTAAACAGCCTTCAGCATCCTCTGTAAGTGAGGAATGTCAGTGCCAGTGATGGGACGGTGAGAAATGCGCGCAGCTGCTGCTGGACAGCAAACAGACCATCACTTTCAATGGAAAACTTCCAAACGACTGCCAACATTTTCAAAGCTGACACTGGCCGACTTTGCTGTGACGCATATCGGCTTCCTGGAGCTCCTCTGGTGCTTCTTAAGCTTTAATCTCCTCGTCGACGCCAATAGCTAAATCATGATCGTCACTCAGTGCCAACTTCCTCAGCGAAGAGCGTTGTTTTAAAGATATTTGGATTGACGGTCAGGTGACCGTCAATCAAACACGAAGTCGGCAGATTACTGGTCACCGGCTGAGCGTTTTATGAAACACACAACAAGGTGCGCCAAAGAGCTTGAGGTTGATGACGGCGTATAAAGTTTTGATCCATTTAAGGCCTTGAGGAGGAAAAAAAAAAATCTGTCATTTAAATTATCTTTTGCAACAATTATCTTATCTTCTAGCAGAGTTTAGACTTCAGGTGTAACAAAACCCCAGAAACAGACAAGAACAAAACCCCCTGATTACTTACTAGCTAAAGCCATCGTTATAGAGATGCCATCATATTGGTTGCGGTCGCCATCGAGACAGAAGTATCCCCTCGTGAAATTGAGCAAGTTTTTATTTCTGTTAAGATGGGTAGACGGAAAGATATTACTTCGATTGACCTAAGATCATTTATCACAGGAACATTTGCAACTCCGTTAATTATCTCTGGCTGCCATTGCAACACTACATAACTTTACAGACAGGAACATCTGCTCTATAACAAAAGAGTTGATGTAATGGCAGACTATGTTTCCCTCGGAGGGGATTTGAGGACATCTGAACTCACAGATCTCTACCAAACGGCGCAGAACTGAGTTTGAGTGTTCAGAGTTCTTTTGTTCGATGCGTGATGGCGTCAGACAATTGATTTTGCTTTTTGGGGGGTGGATATATTTGAATGTGGACCAAGTTTGAATAGCAGACCGAAAATAAAACAAACAAACAATAAATCCCCAGGAGCAGCTTGGAAATCCAAAATGTGCTTGAGCAACTTTTGATCTCCCAGCGAAAAGAATCACTTTGGCGGTGAGGAAACGTCGGGATAAACACGAGGGCTGTCAGCGATGATGAATAACTGTGGATTTGTGAAGCATATCTGAGCGTATCCCTCCTGGCAAATATCACGATGGCGCTGATGTCTGGCACGTGGGGGACCGATTGATTCTGTAGCGTGTGTGTAGATTCAAAGTATACGAATTAGAAAAAAAAAAACCCTGTAACATCTGTTGAACGTCTGTTCATGACTTTAATTAAGAAGTTAGAGATATGAGCTCCGCAGCTTTTTTTGGGTGCTCGTCGTGTCTCTCTGACCTCCTCAACGGTCAACAACGTTGGGGAGTAAAGTCCGCAGGAACGTGGCAAGTCGGACTCAATACTTCTGGTCACTTGTAAGCTCGTGCGGCTCTGCTTTCCGTCCGTCACCACCAGAAGGCGTTTGTTTTTGTCCTTACTGTTTCACTGTTTGTAGCAGAAATAGCTCTGGAACTGCAGCTCTGCTTTATATGTTTATGTCCTTAGCAGCTAAATGATACAACTTAAAGCTTAGTCAGCAGATTTTTTTGTGTTTCCTCCCCCCCCCAAAAGGCTTTTAAGGGCTGCTTTATACTCTGGCAGAGATTGCAGAGTCCTTTTGACCCCAAAGTGCATTCTTGAAGCCTCTTGTGTTTTTTCCCCTGTTCTTTTCCCTTCTTAAGCTTTCCTCTTTCGCTTAATCTCTTTCGCATATTATGATTCATGTATTGGCTTTTTTTTCTCCCTCTTCTCTATTGTCTGCTGATCTCCTTACCTCAGAAAATGTTTCAAAGTTCAAGTTACAGGACTAAGGCGATATATTGTAACAACCTATGTTTATTTATGATGTACTGTTAAGATACAGTAGGTATGTATCTTAACAGAGGTCGTTTTTCTTTTTGTTTTTTTCTCAAAGCAAAAAAAAATAAAATAAAATGCAACCTGTAAATCAAATGGATCAGTCAAAAGCTGCTGCATAAACTTTGCTTGTTTGGGCACGTTTTGTACTGGCAGCTTTTCACACTGAATAAGTTCAGTGAACTTTATTCAGGCACACTCTGGGTGGATTCATACCAGTTCTGTTTGGTCCGATTTAATCGAACTCCAGTTTCTTTGCCTAGAATGTCTGCTTTGTTTACGGAGGTGTGACTGTGTAATCAAACTCTTGAAAACTCTGGTCCACCTACGTACCTCGGTCTCGGTCGGCTTTTTAGACCGGAAACCGCTCCAAAAGCAGGAAGCGGATCATTGCGCAAGGCATTTTGGGTAAATGTAACCAAACGTGCAGGTCCAGTGCTTAAGAAATGGCTTGGGGTCTTTTACCAATGACAAAAGAGAAATCCTATAATTGCTAAAATCATTGGATTGTGATCTAAAGTTTGAAGCAGCTGCTAGAACACAGTATATTCATCATCATGTTCTGGAAATCAGAGCTTTGATTGTTGGTGACATGGTGCGTTATGCTAATGGAAGTAGTCTTCAGGAGATTGGTACACTCTGGTGTTGAAAGATGGGCATTTGTTGGTCAACACCAGTACTCAATCCCAATAGAAAACAAATGTTTCTGTATACAATTTCCTTCTAAGAGTTGTAATAGATGCTGATGGCTGTAGGCAAGAGGAATCTCCAGTAGCAGCAATCTGCATTACAGAGAATCTGAAGAAGTCTCAGACTGAAGACGTTATATAATCTCCAGAGATGGCTGAGCCTGTGTGAACTGCAGCCTACGCTTCCTGATTGGCCCCCAGTTTGGGGTTCGTCTGCCGTGGCCTATCCGCTTCAAGGTCTGACGATGTGTTTTATTTTCTGAGACTGATGTTGCTGCTTGTGAAAATCTCATAGGTTCCACAGTGGCTGAAATGACTATACCAGTCGATTGGGCACTAACCGCCTTACCACATCCAAAGTTAGCTAAACCAAATCTCCTTCCCATTCTGGTGCTCGGTTTGACCTTCAGAATGTTGTTTTCAATAAATGCGGAGTTGCTGCTGTGCAAAGTACCTGATTTGCCATTTTTCTTTTTACTGCCAATTGAACCAGTGTACCCAATAAAGTGGCACGCTAGATTTGGCCCCCTGGGTTACCAAGTGGAACTTCTAACTGCTAATTAAAGACGTAGACGGTACATTACTCAAAGCTGTGGTCTGACAGTTCTTTGTGACTTAGACGTACATGTAATATTGTTGCAAACTGCGAGCGTTTAACCAAAGGCTTATTTTGAAGCAACTTATCGGGGTTCGTGTGAACGCTGGGAATGTTTGGAGTGTGGCTGACATAAACCTCAGACTAACAATCGAGAGGAAAGTACATTCTTCTGATGCAAAACAAAGCTAAATAGCTTTTTGAACAAACACCTTTTTGAAAATATTAAACTGCAGCTTGCTCTGTCTTATGGCTGCGAATCTGCTGATTGTCATTGTCTCAATAGCTACCTTGTCAACAAGACAGTTTCTGGTCATGTTTGCCCATAATAATTAGCTGTTATTTAGACATGTATAGAATTTCCTCTTTCTTTGTAGAACAAACTTGCATTTCAAATATTTCCCCTTATACATAGCTAACAGCAGGGGATTATGGATAATACATTTTACATCCTTTTTTCCCTCAATTTCATGCTAATTTGAACAAAAAGTGTAACGGAAGGGGAATTCTTTATCGTATTCAACATGCAACAAAACTTTGATCTAATTTGATTTTTTTTAGCACGTTAACACACTGTCGATCACTTCTGAACAACAACACCCCAGTTGCATTATGGCCAGGTGAATGCTCCAAGGCCTCAAAGTTTATGAGAAAACTTTAGTATCAGGAAATAGAGTTATGATTTCTAAATCCCATTAAGAAAAATCTTCTGTGTTTATTTCACAGGAATGTAATGTAAATAATACTGAATTAGCTATTGTTTGTGATTTATTATTATTATTATGTGTCATGACATTAACTCCCCAGTCAGCGGTGACGTACAGATCTACCAGGCACGTTTTAGATGTTTCCCTGAATGAACACAACACCTGGCTCAGTTTGGTGGGTAAATAACAGGCGTCTGCAAGCTGCTGAGGAAATCCATTGTTTTGAATCGGGAGCGGGGAAAACGCATGCAAACCCTGCGGATTAGCGTGCGATCACGGTCAGAGAAAACCCCACGATCTCTAAAGGCAGACCGTCTCGTTCTGACATACGCATGTGCCTTTCCATTTTGTCTCGCTTTATTTGCCTTACTTGCGAAATGACAAAGAACGACATGTTATCAGTTCCCAGCAGCGCTCGACATGGACGCACTCGGAGCCCTTTGCTTTTACTGGTCGGGAGTGTTTTTTTGTGGCAGCAAGCCTCATTTGTACTCCCTTTCAAATGTTTACTTGTGTGTGCAATGAGAATAACAGTCACTAATCTTACTCAGTCACGTTAGGCCTTTTCGATGTTTGAAGTGTACGAGGCCTATTCCCGGATTGGTTTATTTTATATACGCTCATGAGTCACTCTGGTTGTGCAAAATCCAAATGGCTTTTTATCCCCTCCAACCCCTCAAATGGTCTACGCTTTTGTTGTTGCTTTTCTTTTTTGTACTTAAATATTACCAATGTGGAAAATATTCCGTATCCAAAGTCTGTTTCAGTCAACTGGTTCATGCACTACTAAATATTATCTTAAGAGATCATAACCATGTCGTCATTCTTAAGGTATTTTTCTCCCCTCGGCTTCTGGGAACTAAAAGCGTTGCGCAATTTCAAAATGTGATTTGAAAATGGCAGCAGCAGCTTGGTGATTATCCGCCGGAGCTGTAGCTTTGTTTTTCTGCGCTCGCCAACTTTAACTTCTCAAAATCTTTATTGGGCTCAATTTAGTCCACACACCTCATTTAATTTAAAAATTTTATTATTATTTTTTTTTAAGAAAACCTAAAAGCCACTACTTTATGCGCTGAATCGTGTTGGTATGCCACATAAAAGCTTCACAAAACACACCGACGTCATCGTGTGACAAAGCGTGAAAATGTTTAAGGCATATAAATACTTTTGCAAGGCGCTGTAGTCACAGCTCATTCTTGTCTAGAGAGGAGCTGTTTGGTTTTTTTTTTTGGTTTTTTCTGGCTGTTAAGATTTTAAAAATACTCAACAGGAAGGAGTGATTTTTATAAACTGGGACAGGAAACCAAATGAAATAGAGCTAAAATAGACACAATTGACCTGAAAGTGGATTTGTGAGGAATCTGCTGTCTGAGGAGAAAAATAACGACTCAGCTGGAAATCAGCCACCGGGGGAATCGGTGGGGAAAAGGCTGTCAGCACCAACGCTCAGGTACAAGTGGACCGTAACCTCAGTCTGGATTGTAAACACATAAGTGGAATTTAAAGGGACATTTCACTGCTAGATTTTGTTTATGGGACAAAAGGATGAAAAGACGCATTGGTTTTCAGAGCGCTTCCTGTAGCTGCTCTGCTGTGACCTCTGGCCCAGAGAGGACTGTGGGAATCTTGGAAGTCGGTCAGCCACAGGACTGTAATCCTACATAATCCCAACTATTTTCCTCCCCTCAGCTCCTCTGACATACTGGGACGTCTTTCTTAGTTATCCAAGATTTCTCAGTTCGGTTCTGCTCAGGTCGCAACATTAGCTGTAAGAATATGGAGGCTGGATCAGCACTGTCAGGCGTTTTTACTGCTGGCTTCTATAGCGAGACCCCTGATGACGTCTCAAACGTTCAGTCATTGATCATTAGCAGCAGTTTTGCACATTTTTCGTTCCTGCTACACAGATTTGCTTTGAGATTGCCTTACAATGTGAAGGTTTCAGTGCTTGTTGATGATCTGGAACAGACTATAGAATCATGCTGACAATCGCATCGATAAACTTTGTTTTTCCCGCAACTTGGATAACAGATAACAGATCATGGCAGCAATCCTGTCAGATTGATACCACATAAAGGCCACTAGAGCCAAAAAATTCTTAAAATGAATAAAGGAAAAAAAAATGTTCTCTTCAATCACTGTCACCAAAACAGACCAGAGACATAAAACTAGAGCAGATTTGCTAAAATTCATCCTTAATTAATTGGGAACAGATTAGCTAATTAATTAAGAATTGTTTGCTAATTTGCTAGCTGAGATTGTTTAGCAGGTTTGTTTGTCAAGCCTCAGCTAATTAATTAGGAATTGATTTGTGTATTTTCTGACTATAGGAGATCCACAGCATCGATAGTGGTCAACTTTTAGACGCGTCTCTGCTTCAGCACACCTGAGACAAATAATGATCTGAATAGCAGGACTCAAGAGAACTGCACTGCATACTGAGGAGATAATTCAGCAATCTGTTCCAGGAGTGCTGGACCAGGAACAAGTTGAAGGGTTGCAGGACTCCGGCCCACAAGGCCTGGATTTGAAGACTCCAGATGTTAGACCCTTTCAGGTTGCGGTTGCTGGATCCGGATTGAAACTCTGATTAGCCAGAATTTGCTTTCTATTCTCCGGGAAAAAATAACAAAGTTTGTTTTGCTGGTTGAAGTCAAAGCTTGTGAGATTTTAACTCGAGTTTTGCTGAAAGGACGCCGACGTTTTACCATCAAGCAGAAACTGTCTTCCTCAGACGACGTTTAGCTTCAGTTGGATACCACATCAGGTCATCTTCCTCCTCGCATCATTCTCTCTCTCTTTCTCTCTCTTTCTTCTTTCCAGTCAGGAGTGCTTTTTCTTTATGTTTCCCAGACGTGCTCTCTGTTAAAACTCATTCTCGTCTCATGTGAAAGGCAGAACACACAAATGTAGGTCAGCGCCACAGACTGCACAGTCCACACACACACACACACACACACACACACACACATATCTCCTCCTCCTCTACTGGAAAGGCTGCGAGTGCTGTTCATGCTTTCCCACCCTTGTGCCAGGCATTCCACACAAAATGTAGCGTTGCATGACTTCACAGATTCAGCTTACGGATGCGAGAGCGACGGGATCGTTTTAAGACGGCCCCCCTCTCTGCCCCCCGTCCCCCAGTTCATCCAGACTAGACCGCCTCTGCTTACCTCCACAGAGCCCGATTGAGCGAATCTAAATTCGAAAGTGTGTTTCCAAATGCGCAACTAGGACAGACTCACTAATCTGTAAAGCTTCATGGCGACGTGCCACTGGGCTGCCATGTTCTGCTCAAGGAAAGTGACTTCATGGCAGTGTGGGCGGATGTGGTTTGAACTTGTCCTCATTCCACTGAAGCAAGATGGTTGGTATGCAGTAAAACAGGACGAGACGGTGTGCTTGGCGTTCTACCTACAGAAGTGTGGAGGGTTACGGCCCCACGTAGGCGTTTATTGATTGGTTTATACATTTTCAGCTGCAGTACAAAGTTGGCTCATTGTTCTACGCTTCGCTTCGTTTAGAGCAGGGGCGTCGAACTCATTTTCACCTGGGGCCAGATATGATATCAATAAGAAGCTGTTTGTTTCAGCGTTCGATAATTGTTTCTCAAAGTGAAACTGATCAACCCAGAGAGGATTTTGTGATTGTCTCTGTGGGGTTTTTTGTTGTTGTTTGTTTTGCACACATTTTGTGCCGCTAATTTAGAAATGTTTGTGAGGAAATTTTTACGACATTTGCGCTAATGTGTGATATTAAATGTGACTTTTTATCAACATCTAATAAGGCTGAGGCAGCATTCAAAAAAAAAAATTGGCCACCTGACCAATTTTTGAGAAAATTGTCCCTTTTTTTTGGCCAATTTTGACAAAAATTTGCAGTAAAATCTGAAAAAAATTTGAATTTTGCAGATTTGTGAAAAACTGGAGGGACTTATTGACATAATTTGGAGTCTAGAGGGCCACATTAAAAGCTATGGCAGGCCAGATTTGGACCCGGGCTTTGAGTTTGACACATGTGGTCCAGAGGGTCTGGACTCCAGAACTGATATGCTACACTGGATTAGTTTAGGGGCGACTTGTCTTGCTTCCAAACTTGTCTTGGAAGCAAGGCGAGTTGAACATCGTCAGGGGACTTCATCAACCCTAAGTTGTTAAATCTGTTTACTTGACAACACCAGGAGCAAATGCTTTGCTGCGTGTCGTTAGCTTTTGTAGCTGAAGCCACAGTTCTTTAAAAAAGAACATCCTTAGAAAAATGCTGTGAAGTAAAATCATCTTAATTCTACTGAACTGACGTGAAAGTGTAACGCTGCGTTTCCCGTGTCTCCATGCAGGCGCCTTCGCCAAGGTGAAGGAGAGCCAGCGGATGAGCGACGAGGGGAAGATGGACCAAGACGAAGCAGACGGGATCAGGAAACGCTGCCGGACTGTGGGCTTCGCCCTCCAGGCAGAAATGAGCCACTTCCATCAGCAACGAGAGGTGGACTTCAAAGACATGATGCAAGCCTACCTCAGGGAGCAGATAGCCTTTTACCAGCGTGTCGTCCAGCAACTGGAGCGCACCCTGCGCATGTACGACGGCCTTTGAACACTCCAGACTCACTCCACATGCCAAAACGTCAAGAAGAAAAGAACACATTTTGACTCCCTTTTTTTCATATATCAGGGTGCTGTATAGGCGGAAAAGAAAACCCGGTAGTTACTGAAGCGATGCACAAAGCCAGCCATTAATTCACTCTGATGGATTCAAAGAAACGTTTTTAAAAAGACCTACTTTTTTATATCTAAAATACACTTCAAATAGGCAAAGTCAGTATATTTTATATAATTTGTTGTTTATGACAATGAAAATGAAAAGTACAGGTTAGATAGGGATACACATAAATAAAGCCATAAAGAAGGCCCTGTGCTTTTCTTCTCTTAAAGCGATCCGTGAATAGTTGTACCGATAGACTTTTATTTCACAGAGAAAAACAATACAGTAGCTTTTTTTAAAATCTGCTTAGTTCTTACAAATTTAAATTAAATATTGACATGCGGACGTCGCATTGAGTTTAGCCATTTTAAACTTACCTTAAAATGGCTAAACTCGTCTTTTGCCTAACAATATTATTATACGACGGGAGGAATCTGTGTCTTCACTGAATTTTCGATGAGAAATCTTCACTCCGCAACGCATTCTGAGTAGATGGCGCCAGCTCCGACAGTCATTTTGTGCTATAAATGACGTTGCGTTCTGTTTCAGCTTGAAGTGAAGCGCGATTAAACAGAAGGCAATGGAGAAAAGACAAGAAGAAACGAGGATGAGGAGAGATTCGGCTGAAAAAGCTAGAGTTTGCGCTGGTTTTTTAGCTCCAGCTAACAGTGTTAGCTCCAGCTCCTCTGCCAGGCATACCGCATGTTAAAAATGGCCGCCCCCGCATGTGCACAATGTAATAAAGACGTTTTTGAAGTGATTATGATTTTTTTTATTTTGCAAACAACTTTTAGGTTAATTTAAAAAATGACATATTTTTCGTAGCCAATATGTTCTAAGCTAGTCATGGTAACTCTTTTCCAGGATCAATTCAGGCTTTATATTTAAACCAAAAAGATGAAAAGAATCAAACATAATGGCACACATATATATTTTTTACACCGGCCGTTGAATGATCTGGATTTTCTTTTTCTGCTCAGTATCGAGGAATGTTAGCTTGACTTTGCTGAGAGCGCATCCTGCTCAGGTCTTGGCTGCTTCAACTTTCATGTCACTAAGGCCTCGACTCGCTTTGGGACGACTGCAGTCGATTTTCAGTAGCTTTCTTTCAGTTTGTGCCTTTGGGGAAACTTTGCTTTTTCATAATATTTTGTGAGTTTAGCATTTTCTTCTTGTGTACCCCAGGGGGGAATTGTTGGTATGAGCTTAGTGTGTCTGGACAAGTTTGCACATGTCTTTTTCATGGTCGTAGTCATGGGTTTGTTTTACGTTGTGAGGCTGAAGTCTTAAGATGAGTCAAAAGCTGTGCTTAACTCCCTGCTACACAGGGGAGAAAAACAAATGTATAACTTTATATGTAGCAGCAATTTGAAATTACGTCATGGAAACAGTGTAGAGAGTGAAAGGGACACACTGTCTTATGTGCTGGATGAAAGAAATGGTAGTGC
Organism: Poeciliopsis prolifica; assembly: GCF_027474105.1. NCBI lineage: Eukaryota > Metazoa > Chordata > Actinopteri > Cyprinodontiformes > Poeciliidae > Poeciliopsis > Poeciliopsis prolifica. The sequence goes on from NW_026562376.1 coordinate 22,082,533, forward strand.
TCTCATGTTTGTACAATAAAGAGATATTACTATAGTTTGTGTGTTTTTTATCTTAAGCTTCCATTATGTCATGATTATACACATCTGAAAGACCTGCGGGACTTTTGCTCTATTACAAAAATAATGATTCTCTGAACTTCTTCAAGCCCCCCAATTACCAAAATATTTATTCAGCTGTAATATTTAATGCCATGCAGGCATGGTTCCACGGTTCAAGTCACAACGTAAGTGTTTCATGGCTTATCTAACACTTTGAAATGAACTAGTTTATGTTTGCTGCTCATTGTGTGAAATCTGAAAAGGAGAGCAGAAACAAAATTATTTGTTTTCTCTTGATTTATCGGCCTTAGCGGCTCAGTTCTGGGAAAACGTCCCACAACGTTTATGTAGGAATGTGCACTTTATGAATGTTTCAGCAGTCTTACTTGGGAGCATTTCTGAGGTCAGACAATGATGTTGGACATCTTTTAGTCACTTCTCTGAACGTGCCAGTCAGGTTCTTCCACACCACTCTCATGTCTCCAATTCATGATTGGCCTTCATGTCGAAACAGGAACGGAGCCAAAATTGGGGATATGAAATGATCCAAAATGTCTTGGTAAGGCAAAGCAATGATAGTTCCTTTCACTGGAACTAACTCCTGAAAGACAACGTCGCACCGCCCCCAGCAACAATCTGTACGGTTGACACAATGCCATCAGGTAAGTGATTTCCGCCTGGGAGCTGCTCGTCCAAACTCACTTAATAGATTGCCAAAGCACATGAATCGTAAATGTAGAGGACACTGGTCTCGACTCAAGCTGTACTGGATTTTATACACCTGTGGCCATGAACGTGATCTGATCATTTGATGGTCGACCCAAAACTTTTAGAAGCGTATATAAACATGTCGAACCAGTATAATACGGCCACATGGGCCGATTCAAATCAAAGACGTTCCAATTTGATGATCCCAGTTGGAATACAACATACTTAAACTGACCTTAAAATGGCTAAACTCGTCTTTTGCCTAACAATATTGTTATACAACGGGAGGAATCTGTGTCTTCACTGAATTTTCGATGAGAAATCTTCTTTCAGCCCAAACAGCTGGTTGTTTTCAAGTTTAAAGAAAGAGTTGTAGCATATTTACATGCAGTGTCTGCTCCACATGAGCTCCATTTCCAACTTCCAACCGCATAACCTGTCAGCTTTAGATGGAGGGTGTTTGTCATAACCGTAATAAAATCATCACCAAGTGATATTATTAACCTTTGGTTTTTAGTAGCGCAGTTGAAGCAAACGCTTAAATATAGCAACATGCTGCCTCCTGGTTTAATTATGGTTGGGTATTTTGACCTCTGTTCTCGGCACAGATGGCAAAGCACATTTTAATTGCTTGGTTTCCTGGTACCGACCAAACATTTATGCATAGTCTATAAACTTTAAAACAGATTGAGGCCTGGGGCTCTTCCAGAGGTTTTGTTGTTAGAACTCCCTAGTTATGTTCGACCTTCAACTGTCTGAGTCAAGCTTTAGATGAAAGAAAATGTCCTAGGATGTTTGAAAACCAACAATGGTTCAGGCAATTGTAAACTGGAACAGGTTAGAAGACCAGTATCCACGGCCAGTTAGCCGGTCAGCATCAAAATGGACTCGCTGAACGCATTGACCGTCGGCTCCAACATTCACACCTTCGAGGTTCATTGAACTTTTGAACATGGGGAAACTTGGGGAAAAAGGTTTTGGTCAAATAAGACAAGAGGTTGAACGACTGAGGTCACTGGGGATCAAAATTGTGAAACTGGTTACATTTTCAGCTTCACTGTCACACAGCACAACCCAAACACAACCTCCGCATACGTCTCGAGCGCGACTTTCTTCTTCACAAAATGTAAAAAAAGAACAGGTTTTGGAGATCTCTTTTGTCTTTGTACGACTGTGTGCAGGGATCACAGTACATAGAAAAAAGTTGCCAATTTCTGCTAAACAAAAACTCAGATATTTTCTTTTTTTTCTATAACATTTCTGTGACTCTCAAAAATCCAGAGTTTTTTCTGGCAAATGTTTTGACTTTCCAAACTCAGAATTTTTTATTTATTTATTTATTTTGATTAATCCAGAATGATGTTTTTTAACAGAAATTTGTTATCTATCTAAAATGGCCCTAATACACCGTCGCCGTATTATCGGTCCCATTCATGCTACGTTCTGTTTGTTTGGGGTGCGTTTACCCAGAATGCCCTGCGCTGAGCAGAGTTCTGTTTGGTTGTTTGTTCCCGCCTCCTCCAAACTCCTCAAAAGAATCCAGCCCTAAACCGGACCAGGTGGATGAAGCCTCGTTTTAGTCCAAAAATGTTTGTTACATTCCTCTGAAAACACCGAGTTAAACTGAAGTACTGTTGGTGCAACAGTTTAATGAAGACTTAATGAGTCTTCATTGAGAAAACACAAAAAGTGACTTATTAATTTCTCAATTTAAAAAGGGAAATTTAAGTGCTGGTGCCTTCCAAAATTGTAACTATATCCTGTCTTTTTTTGTTTTTAAAGATATTTGTTTTTCCTTCAAAAAAGGAGACAAGGAACAAAGTGGCTGATGTCGCTGTATTTCGTCCATGTGAGCAAAGAGATTTTCCACCAGACCACTGGCTTTGGTGGTGCAGTTCAATTTTGCTCTCTGGTTTTGTAATTGTATCTGCTCCTCTCTGAGGAAAATATAAAGAGGGCATTGCGGGAAAAAAAAAAAAAAAAACATTCCACAAAGAAGGACACCAAACACCAAGTACGAATGTGTGCCAACAAAAAGCCAGAATCCGTCTGAAGGCTGACTTATGGCTGCGGGAGCCGCATGCCTCTTTGGCGGTTTTGAGGTAACAGATGGTGGTTTTCAGTTTGACGTTTAAGTTTTAATATAATCAGAAATGTCAGCCAGAGTTGGGGATTGAATTTCTTCTGATGTCCCCATAGATTAAAGTTTAATTATCCTTAAAATAACTAAATTATTTCGAGGATAAAATATCCACACAAATGTATATTTTGGTCAGTCTGACGGTGTAATTTTTAATTATTAAATAATTCACGTTTTGATATTTTAGTTGTTTTACTGAATACTTTATCCTTGCTTGAGTCATTTCTGAAACGGCTACATTTGGGTACTGCTATTCCTACTTGAGTCCAATCTTTGGCTACTCCAGCCACTTCTGGTGTCAATTTAGTTCTTGCCTGACTTGTCCAGTTGACAAATTTCTGTACATCTTGTCACAGCGCAGCCACAAACGTCAACGCGTTTCATTGGCACTTGAGACAAGTGACCAACCAGGACCACTTTCTGAAGGGATTGAGAAAGCGACTCGGCGTGTCAAATCTAGTGGGCCAGTTTTGTTGCTGTTTGCTTTTGTTTCCACACTGCAAATCAGATCTGTGACAACGGGACACTGTTTGGTGGACGAGAGCCGTTTTGTTTGTGGGAGTTTGCATGCTGAGACGCAGATGTGGTAACAAAAGACGACGCTTGAGGAAGCATGTGACCGTCCTGCCTCCCGAGGGCCGGCGGGGAGAGAGGTGTGTTAGGAGAGGCCGGTGTTGTGTTTTTATTTTTTCTGTTATTTGTTTTGACACACATTGATTTACAGGACTCTGTGGCTCCAGGCCTAGACAAATCGATAGATTATTAGATCACAATAGCCATAAATATCCCAGAGAGAACTTTATTCATATGAGCTCCATGTCTGCCTCCTAAAACGGTGACTTGTCGTGCTTCTTTTGTCACTTCCCGTACCACAAATTCAATGTTTTCTGCATGACAAATCAAAAAGTGCATTTTTGTCCCATCCCGTTTCATTTTCCTTCTCGACAGTGAAATAATGTGTCCGACCGCCCTCAGAAGTTACCTAATTTACTAAATAGAGTCCAGCTGTGTGTAGTTTGGCTAAAAAAAACAATCGCCCGGTTAAAGTTCAGACCCAAGTTCAACTGAAAGGTTGTTCACTAGAACCAGGTGGCAAACGCTGCAGTCTAGAAGTACAAAGCTGGCACGCAAGCTGCCGAAACGACGTTTCATCCATGCAGCTAAAGGCTGTCAGAAAGAAAACTATTACATCCATGTCATTACTTATAGTTAACGTCATAAAATCTCATTAAAATCCAAAAAGACTGCTGTCGCAATGGACGGCAATGTGAAAAACTACAAAGCGTAGCAACGCGTGTGGAAAAGGATCGATGGCAGGATGAATTACACACTCAAAATATACTTCAGGATAGTAAACAACTTTGGAATAATGGCACTTTTCACTTTCTGCATCTTTTTTGAGTGTTTGGGGGGGAAAGGGCAAAATTCTAGCAAGGCACATGTACCAGGCTAAAAACTTTCAGCGTTTTAATGTTATTTTATTTTTTTCAACAGACTGAAGTCCTTCAGTCCAGTAACGTTTTATTAAAAATGTCCTTGAATGAGTCAAGCTCTCCTGCCGAGCCGATTCTTGGGAGGCGCTTCACAGGAATGCCGAGCTGCAGCTCGCAGGCCTGGTACAGTACGTTCAGGTGGGAGACTAAATACCCCCTCCCCAGCTCTCCTCCACCCACCTCGGCTTTAATGTGCTCCAGATGCTCCGAACAGGAAAGGTGAATGAGGGCGGACGGCGCCGACGACAACGGCGACGCTCCGTTTCAACCAAAAGGTGACTCGACGTCGCGGGGAAGGTGAAGAAAATCCAGACACTTCCGAGGCCAGGGTGGGACTGGCGGTGACGTCACCTTTCGCGGCGCGCGCCAAACCTCCTCCAAAAAAGGGAGCCGTCATCAAAAGGTTTCTCTCCCCTGAAACGGGGCTCGCGCAGCAGCGAATGAGATCCAAACCTGGCGCTTAAATCACCGCGGGAATTAAAGAGTGTTGATAACTGAGTTAGAAAGCGTTTTCAGACCAATTAAGTTGAAGTGTGTTTTCATTTTTTTTTTTTTGGGGGGGGCTTATAAAAAAAGAGGTTCAAACACCCAAGTTCAACTGAAATTGGGTCATCTGGAAATTGGAGAAAGTTCCAGAAACCCTTCAGGCGACGCCAGCTAACCGCGCACTTTCTCCGGAGCACCCGGATTTGCGAGAGGAGGAGGTGGGAGGGATGAGGTATGTACAAACTGGTGTACGAACCTCTCAAAAAGCCTTTTTTCCCCCTTCAGTTGATACCCGGGACCGGTTGGCGACTTCTCTCCCAAGATGGCCGAAACGGATCCGAGGAAGAAACAGAAGGCCGAAGAAGTCTGGAAGCTGAGTTTAGTCTGTTCCAACTTCGTAGGGAGACATCTGGCCCCTTTCAAATCTAGAATGCTTTCTAAAAACTTCAGGAAATCAACCACAACTTTTATTGGGCTTTATGTGACAAGCCACCATAACATCGTGGACAAATGTGAAGCACAAAAAAAAAAAAAAAAACCCACAGTTTTCTGGAAATTCTCCAAGTAAGAATCTGAAAAGTGTGGCCTAGAGGCGGTGGTGCCCCGAAGAAGGGGGCAGAGGGGTCCATAGCTCCTTCTTTATAAATACTAAAATACTGTCCACCCCATTTTCTCCTCCTTAGAGAGTCATGTTCATATCATAGAAAGGCAGATCGTCATCTGAGAACATAAATGTGTGTGTGTGTGTGTGTATATAATATATATATATATATATATATATATATATATATATATATATATATATATATATATATGTTTAATCACTATATTCATCTTTGTAAACTTGAAATGTGAAAATTTATGTCTTAAAAAAAATTGCTGCAGAAATTCTTTTACCGTCTCACACCAAACATCAGTTTTCCAGCTTTTTTATATTCAGGAAGGTTCGAAAGAAGCCATTTAAATGCAATTTAGAAACGTGAACCATAAATTGCCAAATGCATCAGTGAAAGGATTATCCATTGTTGCAATAAGTAGGCGTTTTATCCAAACGTCCATCGCGGTGTTTCTGTTGAGCTAACTTTGCCTTCGAGTTCATTACGTCGAGTCTCCTCACGAATCTTTTCACTCGCGTTTGTGGCACTGCATTGCCGCGTAACGCACTGCTCTGAACTAAAAGAGGCTTCACCACCTCTGCCTAAGGAAAACATTCCCTCAGCTTGGTGCTGCCACCGTGTTTCACTATGGGATTGGTGTGCCGAGAAATAACTTGGACTGCTAATTTCCTGGCCTCACATTTACTACAGTTGTTCAAAGAATCTCTCGAGTCCTTTTCTTCGTTATTTCCACAACATCCAAGTGTCCCTAGCAACTTTGAATCTTAAAGCAAAAGCCTAGACGTCAGAGTAGTCTGTCTTGCGGCCTTAAGAGGCACGTGGTAAAAGCATCATACCTTAAAGTGGCAGCAGATGTCTATAAAAGAAAAGAAAAGGACAGTGTTAGGATTCAGAGTCTGTGTAGAGAGAAGCGCTCCTCTGCTTTTCCCTCCAGGAGCAAACCTCAGTCTGCCTTAATGAAAAATCAGTCTGTGCTCCTCCAGAAACATGTTGTCGGGCCCCAAGAGCGCCGCAACTGTCTGCATCAACTGTCTGACTGCAAACATGCATCACCCAACTCAGATTTCCCTTAGATTCCTGAGTGATCCTCCTGGGTGTACGGCATAGGATGTGTACAATCTGTTTCAGACGAGTGCTATTTTGGTTCAGCTGGACTATCTCAACATCCAGGCTGACACCGCTGACGTCGTCTTGACCCTTGGGACAGAGGGCTTCCATCTTTAGCGTCCGAAGGAAACGAATGCAGCAGATGATCGAATCCGCACCACGGTTGAGTGTGGGTAATCTCCTCTCCCTCTTATCGCCAATGTCACAAGGCCAAAAGCTCCCGCTGAAATGTTTCTGTGGATCCATCTTGTCTAGACTGGAAGGGATGTCCAGCGCTACACGTTTAGAATATTTCACAGGATTTTTTGTCCTTGTTTGATTGTTTGCAGAAATTCCTAAGATAACCTTGTTCTTGTGAGCTACTGCTTCTTCTTTTTTTTTTTTTTTTTTAGAAATTCATTTAACTGCTGGAGGGGCTAACCAAATTTCACAATTTTTTTATAGGCATTTGGGAGAGTATATTAAGTGACACTTAAAAAACCAAAGCTGCCAGGACATGATGGTTCTAAAAACAGGGGTAGAAATCAGTTGAACTTCTCCTCTTGTATCTTGAAGACGTTTCACTGCTCAGCCACACACCTTCTTCACTTCTGAACTTGGCTGGGAGTAACAGGCTTACTTTAAGTTGTAGTCAGAGCAATCACATTAATAAGATTGTCAAGGTCACTAAAGCTCTTTCTCCACTGTTCAGTCTCACTGTGGCCAGCTAATGTATGGTTTGGTTTAGGCCAAAGTTGAGTGTGTCTCTGTTGACAGCAGTTGGGAGGTTACAAGGTTCAAACAAAGTCATGCAAAAATATTCATATCACTTGAAACTTTCCACATTGTGCCATGGTACAAACACAGATGCAACCACACAGTTGTATCTGTGTTGTATGAAACATACAACACAGATTGTTTTTGTGTTGTATGTTGTAGGGATTTTATGTGAAAGAAATCCAAAGTATTGGTGTGTCTGCTGATATTAGATAGATATAATCTAATCTCAGCATAAATACAATTGTTCTGCCAACTCCTTAAAAACTTGTCAGAGAGTATTAAAGAACAATTGGCATCATGAAGACTGAGGGGCACACCAGACCTGTTGGGGATAAAACTATGAAAAGGTCTGAAGCAGAGTTGGGTTGATTAAGATGTTCAGTTCTGGTTCAATACAACCAAAGTTAAACCTTGAGAAACCATACTAAGTGATATTTGTGGAGGAACTCTATCACTGGAAAACACACCATACCATAATGGAACATGGCAGTCGCTGAGATAACATTTTCAAGTGATACAATGGCTCAGTCAAAATCCAAGCCTAAATCTACACCAAGACTTGAGAACTAATGTCCACAGACTCTTTCCATCCTTTGACTGAGCTTTAGCTCATTTGTGGAGATGTATGGCCAGCACTCTGATCTCTGCCTGTATAAAACTGGTAAAGGCAATGACTAAAAGACTTTGATTTGTAACTGCAGCAAAAGTTGGTTTCTACGAGTTAGTAACTCCAGCAGTTCAGAATACAAATACAGACTACACAATTTTGGAAACCCAAAACCTCCTACTGGCCCGTAGCACGGTATATTTCTATTATTTCTTACTTTACCATAATGCCCTCATACTGTTTACCATCTTTGTGGCAGCCAGAATGTTTTTGTGGCTTCTTTTTTTTCCACATTTGTTTCCTTGTCCACCCTCAGCATTCCTTCTGAATCTCACCTCCTCTTTACTCCCAATCGCTCAATAAAACCAAGGGAAAGCTGTCCCAGAATTCAGCGGGACTAGTTAGTCACTCTGGTTTCCTTAGAAACACGTCTCTCACAGGGTGAGTGCTCCGTCATGCCTGCCAACGGTTCCAGGTTAAAAGAACTGTTCTGCAACACATACGAGGTATGTTTTTCCGCTCGGCTTGGAACGACTGAAAATACTCCGGGTCACAGCAAATTTAAGCAGTCAGCTCCGCGTGGCCCATCTAATTGGTTCTGTGTAATGGAAACTCTACACAAGACGCACATCAGCTAGTTCAATCTGAGATGCCTTTGAGGGTGAAGGTCACATTTCCACTGGTTAGTCGGTGAGGTAAGCACTGAAACTTTTCCCATTCTGTTGTGTTATTAGCACAAACGTCAATGTATTTTATTGGACTTTGATGTAACAGACCGACAGAAAGTAGTACACAATGGTGAACTATGCTTTTTCTTTACCCAAGTAGGGACTGAAATTTAAACTTTTGCACAGTAAAAGTTTAATGCGGTAAGATTCAGTCTTAGTAAGTCTTCATATTCTGAGTTGGATTGAGGTTTGGATTTTGACTGAAGTCACACGAAATCCTGATGAAATAAAGTTTGAAACATGAGTCGGAAAAGCATAAAGAGTACGGATACTTCCTGCCAGGTTGTGTTTGCACCAATCCCATGACATCCTTAAAGCGACAGCTGAAAATGAGTTTTCATAAGAGCAAACTATATCGTTTCTTAATGTTTTATTTCACTCTGCCTGGCTGAGGAAGCAGATTCCAGTGGGCTGGACCCAACATGCTTCCACATTCTTCTAAAGAAGTCATTATGTGGTGTGGGAGAGAGAGCACCCGGATTTATAGGAGGCAGCTGGACAGAAAACTGAAGTCTGACCCAAAACAAAAGTTTTTCAGACAGAGGACAACCAGGGACAGCAAAATCCACAGAATGAAATAGGAACGTAAATAAGAGGAAGGCAGAACAAAAATGATATGGAAGTGATTTAATGAACCAATGCTGAAGTTGGACAGAGAAGTAGTGTGTACATAGTGTACTTCGTTGAGAAGTGCCGTTAATGTTCCTTTTTTTTTTACTTTTAACATGATTGTTTTTACCAGGGGAACTAGAAGTGACATCAGCTCATTGTGCCAATGTTGTACAACATTACAGAAGGGCGTGGCCGGTGGATTTGTTGAAGATATTTTTTTATTCTATGATTGGAAACGGTCACACACAAGTATCATTCCTTTGAGGGCAGGTTGCAGTTGTCGAAGTGAAAAATGCATCCATGCAAACATATGTTTGGTCCAAATTTTGTCTGACCTTTTATTTCTTTATGTTTTTCATCAAAAAAGGGAATTTAACTTTCGTCATACCTCACGTGGCATGTAACAAAGGCCAGGAGAAAATTTGAGTCAAGACTTTGCACACGAATCCAGAGACCTACAGTACAACAACATAGAAACGAGAATCTGAAATTGAAAGGAGAGTAGACCCTGAGGAAGCATAAACTGCATTTCTATTACAAATGTGGAAATCTTTGTCTACAGCTTTCTTGCCAGCCACTGAAGCAGTTTAATATCTCCTTTTTTTTGTCAGTTCTGTTACCTGGCTGAAGTATACATTTTGAAAATTGCATTTGTTGGGGTTTGCTGCTGACACCAATCTGATAACTGTTTAACTTGGGACAATCCCAGAAAATGTGACAGTGATTTTCCTTTGTATTTCCTTGTATTGCCTCCAGCGCTCTCCGTTTGCATCACCATGTTTGACTTCAGAGGGAATCCTGAAATATCTTACATATTTTCTGAAACTCAGAACTTTCTGAGGGTCACTTTAAATACAGATTGTTGTCCTTAAGTCGCTTTATAACGAACCTATTTGGAAGACCACTTGGCTTTTGTCTTGAGATGTTTCCACATAATCTTTTGTCATGACACCATCTACTTGGTGAAATGCACCACGCCCTCGTGCAGCAAAACACCCGCATAAAGTTTCCAAAATTAAGGCCTGTTGCAAACTGTGATCTTGTTTAGGTGCTGCTCTCACACTAATAGCTTCTTCATCACTGAACGGCCTCTCACAAAGTAGCAGTACAGGTTTGGTTTCGCTGTAGATAATTAAATTCACTTCTGGCTTCTGTCAGCATCTTCACAAGTTCCTTTGCTTTTTGTTTCACAGCCAAATATGAAGGGATTTGTTATTGCGTATGCAGCATATGTTTTGATAGTGGGAAGTCCCGACCTGACTCTTTGTCTTTGTTTCTTTTCCGCGAGAAAAGAGGATGTTCCACATTGCCTGACCAGTTTATGTTGGTTTTTTATTATTATTTGTGGCAAGAATGAATCGTCTGCTTGCTTTCAGTAACTATGAGAACAATCCAGATCTCTGCGGCGTTGCTTTGCTTCGCTTTAAAATCAATAAGGCTCTCCTACAGGTGTCCCATGGATCATCTCTGAGGTTTCACCGCTTTACATTTCAAGTTCGCCACGTGTCAAAAGCCTGTTCCTGACGTAAAAGACCGCAAAACTCAACAGCTTTTATTTTGCAAGGGACTCGCACCAAAATTGCTGAAGCCTTTGGCGAAAAATGAAGAGAGGAGATTATGTTCAAATGAGGCAAACTACAAGACCTATAAAGAAATCCTTCATGGTCGCTGTGTTGCTGTGTCATCACGTGGGAACTGCAGAGGCTGTTGTTGTAATCGGAGCGCTCCCGTATCTTTATAAATCTGTCGACACCCGCACCACCGAGCTGCTTTAAGTCTCATTCTGACTTTGGCACGTTTTCAGACTTGTGCAAGGAATTAACCGGGACTGGAGTCACGCAACATTATTGATATCGGTGTTCTTCAGATGCGTTACTACAAACTAGAAGCTACATGGAGTTAATAGGAAACAAAATGGAAAAAAAAACAACAACAAAAAAAACAGTTTTCTTTAGTGGACATTGTAAAACTGTGTTCTTGTAGTTTTTCTCAGCCACTGGGTAAGAGGACTGGATCCAGTCTGACATGAGTTTCAACTAATTTGCAATGCAGAATGGGGGGCGAAAAGTTTCAGTTTCAAATGCCAGTTTTAAACTGGGTTGGGGCAACAAAATGTCGTTTTGATGTATTAACTCACCAGATTAGAACAAATATTCAGATTTTTCAAGTTATTGAAAAAAAAAAAAGTTATGTGTTGCATCCTAAGTGCACAAACCGGCGTCATCACAGATCTTTCCACCCAGGAGCTGTTCGATTTTTTTTAACCATCACTGCTCTGAATAAACTCACATTGATTGAAGTATTTATGTCCTTTACTGTTATATGCACAGTTCATCCATATTCTTTTAAACTTTGCATTCTATTCACTTTAGCTGCTTGTTTCTTTGAATGGACGATGCGAATTTGCTCTTCCTGTGCAGTCCCTTGTTAAGTTTGCCTGACTTGAAAGAAAGTAGTCGCAACTTGTTGGAGTAGCTCCGGCTTGGCTCTGATTCATCCTTTTTGTAGACATTTGTTTATAATTTTTTGGGTTGAGGCATTGCATGTCTGAATAATTATTCCCTCCTGAATTTGGATGAAGTGCAGATGAAAGGAATTGGCTCTTCTGTTTTTTTTACATTCGGACAGTTTTAATGGCTAAACGTGGAAACTATTCATCTTTACACAGTTATTGGCATAAACTATAAATGCTCTACATGCTTTGGATTTTTCTTAATTTCTTTGGAAGAGAGCTGTTTATAATGTTAGAATTAGCATCTAGAGTCTTGTATATTTACTGTAATACGTCTAAATAATCAATAGATAGCTTAATTAATCATAATAAGCCCATGTTGTTGTCATGACATTTAGCATTCAGTACTTTGCAGAAACTAGAGTGAAAATGATACCAACATACCAATCATTAAGAAGTGGCAACTTGGATACCCAATAATGACACAAGAGAGCAAAAAACACCACAGACAGACACACACACACACACACACACACACACACACACACACACACACACACACACACACACACACACACACACACACACACACACACACACACAAACATTAAATCTGGAAGAAACTAACCCAATATCAGCATCATTAGAAGATACAACCCCTTAAGGTTTGGCTTTTTGGGTTTCCATTTGCGTTTCCATCTACCTTATTTTTGCGCATTTCGGGAAAAGATTTGCTTCAATGGAAACAAAATTTAGAAGAAAATGGTCTTCGATAAAAAGAAATTTGTTTGTTTCACATCAAAAGCCCGGGACTTTTAAGTATTTAATGAGAACACTGCAATTGGAAAATTGTGTTTTTTGACATTAGCCAGATATCAACAAAGCTTGGCGCACATTTGAACTGCCAATGCAGCACGTGTGGCTGATCAACAACCTATTCTTAAAGAACGACATCTTGGATTTAACAAGTCTTCCATCTCCTTATCCGGCCATTTGCTCCTGAGTCAGGACGATATTATGGTCTGCTGCAGTCGGGGGAACAGAGTTTGTTTCCACTCCAGCAGAAGATGAGCCCAGCCGGCTCACATTTCAGACTGGTGAAAAACGACAGATGAAGAAATCTCAGTTTGAGCTGCAGAACTAATTGTCAAAAGTTGAGTGCCATTCTCTTAAACTTTTCATCAACTTCAGCGAGCTGCACTGGCAACATTCAATCTCACATTTTGGTTCTCTCGCTGGATGATCATATTGCGGGAAATGCAACTTTGTTCCAGTTTCGTAACAGAGTCGAAACTCTGAGCCACAAAGTTGCTCTCAGGAGGAATTACAACATCCTCTAAAAAGGCAATGAAAACAAAACACAAAAAAAAGTATTCCAATTGTGTGACGCTATGCGTGTGTCGTTATTTCATCACATCTTTAAAAGTGTGCTACTTGTTTTGTTTCCAGATCCACAGCCAGGCAGCAGAAGTTCCCTCCGGAGACAACATCCATTTCCTCAGAATACAGAGCGCATTCCTGAGACGCTGTCCGATCCATGTAAACAACATTCCTGCTTTGGGGAAACAAAAGAAATGCTTTTTTTTTTTTTTCTTTTAGTCACACATCAGGACTTGACTGCTTCCTTTTTCCATTTTTCTCCTTATGTTTTATGCCTGCATTAATAACTGACTCTTATTTTCGATCTTCAGGGTGAGCTGAGTGTCTCACCCCACTCAGCTCCTCAAGACTAGCCAGCATCAATTAGCAAACAACTGGTGGAACGGTGCATCTGCTGAGCTCATCATAGGAGCCACTTCTCAGTGAAACTCTGGTAAAAACATTGTTAAAGGGTTAACAGAGGAGCCATAATGTCAAATTTAATTTAAATCATATTTCATAAAAATAGCATTTTTTTATATTGTGCTATAAAATGGCACTGTGTGGCTGAAAAACAATACTACCCTTTTAGCAATTCTGCCTTCTTTTATTGTCCTCTCAACATATTCTCTCTCCTGAGCAGTGGACCTCTGCAGCTCCTCCAGAGCTACCATGGCGCTCTTAGCTTGTTATCCCACTGCTGCTCTCCTCGTCATCCCTGTTAGTTTTTGGTGGAAAGCCACGGCTTGGTTGATTTTTGCAGCTGTTTTAAGAATGTTTCTGTTTTTCAGATGATGGATTGAACACTGTTCTGGGAGATTTCCAAACCTTGACGTGTTGTTCTTTTTAACCAAACTCTCTCTCTCTCTCTTTTTTTCTCCATACTCTCATTCCTGCTCTGTCCTCTGTGTTCCTATGTTCTGGTGTTGTTTTTGTTTCTCTAATGGCCTCCAACAAACCTCCGACGCCTTCTCAGCTCAGTTGTCGTTCCTCAAAGTTGACTTTGACCAATTTATGGGGGATTTCTGGATGTGGTCGCTTGCACCGGATTTCATTGAGGGGTACCGGGTCAACTTGAACCTGTTTCTTTCACTTCGAGAGATGTTCTTTGGAGCCATTGTTGGGGTAGCCCTTGAGATGCTTGTTAGCGACTCCCCAGTTGTAAAAACAACAACGCCTTGTTGCCACGGTTTTGTTGTCCAAAAGTGAAAAGGCAAGAGCGGAGACATTTTGAGCTGCGCAGTATTGAAAACTAGAGAGAAGAACTCTGCAAAAAAATAATACCTCTGCAAAAAAAACAACAACAACAACAAAATCAGAACTAACATTAGAGAACTGCAATTCTGGAAAACAAATGTGCTGTACCGTCTTAAAAAAAAAAAGTTAGGTTGCTATGAATGATGTGATTCCACAGATTGTTGAAACATGTTGATTCAATCAACTGAGCAACGGTCAACTCTGTCAGCTGTGCACGCACTCTTTGGTCTCATTGTCTCGTTCAGAGTTCCCATTTGACCAAAGGCGAGTATCAGAGCGCAGAGATTAAACAGCCAAAGCATGACTCAGGCTTTGTTTTTCCACCAGCACACACATCTGCGGTCAGTGATTCACAGCAATATCACAGTTTGTGCTGCTTAATGTTTCCAGAGAAGCTCACTTTTATCGCCCAACCCATAGCGATAATCCTGCGGCTCCCAAATCTTCACCAGAAACAAGTCCCTCTCTGAGCAAAGGGGGGAAAAAAAGAAGAAAAAGAAAAACGTCATTCCTAAACACAGGTGGGAGAAAAAACAAAAATGTGCCGAGCCCCGGTGTGCAGCTAAAACTGATCAGAACGATCGAAAACGACATTTTCACGAGGATTGCGTGAGATATTTTCCCGTTTCCACAGCAGCTTATTTAAAGGAGATTAAAGTAGAATTAACACCAACTTGTTTTTTCTTCTTCTCAGTTTTAGGTCAGCTCAGGAGAAAATAGAGCACGTCAAATAAGTAAAGCAGACACATGTAAATAAAACTATCATTGCAAAGCTCCTCTTATCTATAAGCTGCTTAAACAAGACATATTTGCAACTGTGAGATGATGAAATATAAATTTACCCCAATCACTCCATTCACACCTGAACTCCCACACAAGCTCCTCCTACTTTCCGCACTCTGCAGCTCATTTTTCTGGGCCTTCACACGGAAGAATTTATGGATAATAATAACAATGAATATTTAATTTATTTAGCTTGTTTTCTTGAGACCAAGAAAAGGGCTGAGGTTTTTTTTTAAAGTTGTTTAGAATCTGTAGAGACTCAAATGTTTGTGCGAAACTGTACAAAATGTACGTTTTGCATGAATAGATTCCCTTTCATTACAAGAAGTACAACATCTGTTCAGAAGTCATGAGAAAGTGTTTGCCTTGTGTTGGCCTGCAGCACTTCAGAGATGACGCAAAAGCAGGAAAATACGTCGTGCAAGTCTTGGACAAACACCGTCAGAGATTCCCACAAATGGCGAACGCAAAGCCAGAGGCGGTTATCTGCCCGCGTCCCGCCCTCTGCAAACCTTGGATGTGAAGCAACGAGCAAAGGGAAACGGATACGGAAGGGTTCTGCTCCGGTAGAGAGGCAGCGGACTCCTGCCAGCAAAATATTTCCTCCCCAGGTAGTTGCTTTGGGATTTCTTTGAGTCTCCACTGTCCCTGCTTTCGCTCTGGAGCCGGACTCTCTTTTTACAGCGTGAGACAAAACCCTGAACAGCTATTACCAGCAGAAGAGGGAACCCGGTGAAACAAGCGATGAAAATATACACCCACTTGGTCAACAAGCCTCCAAGCCACATTCCTGGTGTTTCATGAGTCGGGAGGTCTCTCAGGAGGAGTCAAAGAGTCAAATGAATTCTCATGCCTGAAAAGCGAACAAGTCAAAATGAAACAGAAAGTTTGGTGCATGAAAATATTTTAAGTTCTATTCAGAAGTGAATATCATAGCCTTTCTCTTGTGCAATGATTTTTTTTGGTGGGGGGGGGGCTAATTTATTATTCTCAATTGATCTTTGGGCAGAGGCCCACTCTCCATTTTTGGTGGATAGTGGCCCTCCGCCCCCAGTGCCTTTGAAAAATCTGTTCCCTCACTTGCCTGTGGGGGCGCTGTACCATGACCCACTGAAGGAAATGACACAGAAACCTCCAAAGAAGACACTGAGCGCAACTTTCCTGCAGAATAGCATCAGCTTGTCGCAGAGAAGCCATTTCTCCGACCAGTGTTAGACTTGTGCGTTTGTTTTGGTCGCATCTTAACTCAGCTTTAGCTTTTAGTTTTGGCTTAAGACCTGCATACACTTTGCAAGAACAGATATTTTTCTGTTCCTTGAGTGGGAAGGACAAGACGAAAACGTACTTCCTTGTTGTTTTTAGACAGTAGAAAAATAGAATTTGAATGGACAAAGTTGAAGACCACCAACCACAATTAAAAATAGCAATTTTTAGGCTGATGCTTCCTTTATTAAAACAGAGCTGTAATTTCCACAGTAGTCAATAAAATAAGACTGTTACAATCCTTCAATTAAAGTAGCAATTGAACAGTTCCTTCAGTCATGCTGGGATAATCTTTTATTAAATCTATTCCCAGACTATAAAGGGGCAAACATAAGGCAAAGTGCTTGTTTCAACGTGGTTATGAGGCGGTTTGTGAAGCAGAGCTGTTAATGAAAGGCAGCAGAGGCAGACGGCGGCGCTGAGTGGATTTCCAGAAGGTCTCTCCCCTCAAATAACTTCCCAGTCAGGTCCTGCATACCACATCTCTGTGTGTGCCACAACCCGCCCCAATTCACTCCCAGCCCGTTCCCTCCTGGTCCGTGCGGATCGGGGCATCGCCTCGCCCCGGCTCCCTCAGCTTTCACCTCCAACCGGACTTCCTTCTCCTCCCTCCTCCTGCCGGGCCTTTACATCTTCATTACCCAACAGCAACAAAGGGAACTTGCTCAACATTTAACCTTCATTGCAATCGAGAGGAGTCGCAAGCGCAGCAGCGGCTTCTTACACAATTGCAGCGTGGGACAATTGTTATGTTATGTTTTCATGCAGAGCTGACGCAGTTTTATGGCTAAATGCACCAAAACCCCAGAGGGAGAGACGCACCCTATCAGCTGGTCAGAGGAGTTACACAACCCAGATCTGAAGGCTTTGACCCCACCCCCACCTTCTGCTGCTTGGGAGGAATGATGGGGGTCCACCCTGTTGATTTCCTGCCTGATCCACTCTCTTAGCCTGAAAATGGAAAGGATTAAAGCATGGTGAATTGGAATACGGGTGAGGGACATGAAAGGAGGGCGGGATGCAGCGTAGGACCAGCACTGCCTCATTCCTGTAGACTTTCCCAATCCTGCCGTAGGGTGTTGGAGACTCTCGCAAACAGACATTTCCATGACAAAAGGGTTCCAACCATTGAGAAAGTAACAAAGCAGGGCGACCACAGTTTATTTCACACAGAGGGAAACATGGATGGAGTCATCTGTTCCCATCAGGCCCTGAAAGTGACTGAAAACAAGGCAGAACTCATGGGAGTTAGACTGAAAATAGAGCGTTATGCTGAGTACAGAGACTTAAAGGGACTGTATTATGTTTTTTCCAGCCACATAGTGCCATTTTATGCTGTAATAAAGTATGTTATAAAAACACTATATATGTCAAGTAAGACTTTAAAGAAATTTGTCTTTGCTCTGCCTTCAGGAAGTCTTCACACCACTCCTCTTGTAACCCTTTAACAATGTTTTTAACATCGTTCAGCTGAGAAGTCGCTCCGATTATGAGCTCAGCAGGCGAACAGTTCCAGCAGGTATTTGCTAATTGATACTGGCTAGTCTGAAGGAGCTGAGTGGCAGAGTCCCGGGGGAAGAGGGCTCTGTGAGCCAGGAGCCCAGAAACCTTGAAACTTCAGCTCCGAGGACAAACTTCGTTCTCGGAGGTGGTGAATGGTCCCCCTAAACAAAGCTCAAAACATGTATAAAGGAAACAAAGCAACCCTCCATGTGTGCTTTTAATGAAGGAATCATATTATAACATGATGTAAAGCTCAAAAGAGCTAAAGAACAACTACTCTGTTTGATGCGGGAAAGTATTACAGTCTAAGTTTGCATTTCAGTAACATTTTTGGTCGATGCCTTGCTGGTGTTGCTTTTTCTATCCAGAAATGGCCATGTGGGAACCTTTCAGCTCCTCTGCTAAAGAAGAACATATTAGAGTAATCGCTGCATAGCATATTCACTTCCCAGTCATTAGAGCGTCCTACAAAGAGGTCCTTCTAATTACATGGTATACATGTCCCACTGTGAGAGGAATGTTGACTGAACAGTCAAAGACTTTATATTCACGTTCAACTCTTACGGGTTGTTTGCGCAACGTTCACACGACAAAGTGAAGACAAAGACTATTACCTGCTCAAGGTAAGATATCGATCCTCATAATTTCATAGTATTATTGAGCTTTTAGGATTGTTTTTATTTTGCAAAATGTGTGGGAGCTCAAAGTGGCCAAACGCATGTCGGACTACTTTATGTACTACTGATTTAATGCTGTTCCACAAGCAACAATGACATCACCCCGCCCCGTTTTCTCTAATGTGTTTGTTCTGGAAGCACACATTTGACTGTTGTTAGGACTCAGCTGATTTCCTTTTATTTCCAGCGCTGGAAAAGATACATGACGCATGACAGAAAAATCCTTGTAATTTTGGCCACTACAAAACCGTTGCGCTCGATATTCCCGGGGCAAAATTTCCAAGCCGTGAGGCACGGAATGCCAGCAGATTCAACACAAATTGTGTGTCGGCCAAGTAAAGACGAGCAGGAAGTTGCAAGCAATCACATGAGCCTGATAGGAGGAAGAAGTCACAGCTCACTATTGGATCTAATAAAAGTGACGCACCAATCAGCGCCGAGGCGAGGTGAGGCCTCTGACTTTCTGTTACGGCAGAGAGGGAAGTGTGGCGAGGATTGACAAACGTCTCGCTGAGTTCCCTTTGGTGTGTGAGGTCGGCTCATTGAGTATGTAAATAATGCAGCTGAATGACGTCCAAAGCAAACAGACATATCACTTCTGCAGCAGCTGACTCAGAGAGGAAAGTCTAATGTCAACACAAGTCTGCATATAGAGGGTTATAAACAAACAAAGACCCCTTTTTAGTGGAGTAATGCTGGCATACGTGCTTAAATCTTTGGTTGTACTGTTTGGTGTTTCTGGTGGATAAAGAATTGTGTCTGGGATAGAAGACATAGAGTAAAAACCTTGCATTTTTCATGAGTTGTTGCTTTGACGCTACTTGACGCTTCATAAGCAGCTCCACAGACATTCTCCCTCCCCAAGTCTCTGACAGTCAGGGTTGACCCAATGCTATCCGAAGAATTGATTGTGCTTCCTTCGCTGGTTGTTTTCATTCCTGCTGGCCTACTGGGAGGAAGGACAGCCTCTTCCCAATCACAGGCCTGGCTATCTGATTAAGCTTTACACAAGCCTGCAATCAACAGTGGTTGAAGGTCAAGAGATCTCTGTGATTGCAGAAGAAAACTGGTTCCCAAAACCAGTCTGTGTCCTTTCAGAACCAAAGGAAGAGATTACGTTCTCAAATCAGCGTTGCCCTTTTTCAGATTTTTTTGTTGAAGGAGCAAAGGCGTTAAACCAGAAATGGTATCACGCTTGCTATAAGTCTGGGAGGATACATCGGATGAATATCCCAGAAGAAAGCCGGTTCAGACAGAGGTTAATGTTAGGGATCAGGTAACGACTGGAATGAGACTCACTGCTGTGCCAGATCTGCAGTCTGTGTGCTGGAAGAGAAACCCAGCGTGAAAAGTTGCAATGAGAAGATACGCTCTTAGATATAGGGAGGAATTAAAAACCCCAGCTTGGAGGAACGGGATGATATGATGATAACTGGATCATCACAAAAATCCTTACTTCCTCTCTGGTATTTTGGCCCAATGTAAATTCTCTTTATTCTCAGAAGTCAAACTTTTGGAGCTTCCAGCTTTAAATACAAGAAAACCATCCATCGGAAGCCAAATCGTGACTTGGAGAGCCGTAGGTCTTTATATATTGAAATAGAAGTTGAAGTTCTTTGCTGTGTTTCAGGTTGGCATGCTGCGCTGCTGGAGCACAGGTACCGCTTACTCTGCAGCGCTAAAAACAAAAGAAAGTGCAACGTTAAAGGGGCAG
Organism: Poeciliopsis prolifica; assembly: GCF_027474105.1. Taxonomy (NCBI): domain Eukaryota; kingdom Metazoa; phylum Chordata; class Actinopteri; order Cyprinodontiformes; family Poeciliidae; genus Poeciliopsis; species Poeciliopsis prolifica. Next base: position 22,102,837 of record NW_026562376.1, read on the forward strand.
TATTTTGTAAAATCAACTTTTCAAATCATGCTATAACGTTATTCCCTCATCAAACGCAGACCTGTAGTGCTGCTTTGATTCTTTTATGCAAGTTGGAGAAGTCCTTTAATCTCTGTGGCAACCATTCAGCTGTGCCTGGGTGACCCCAGCCTGAAGGCGGAGTTTCAGAAAGAGCAGGAGTTTCTTAAAGAGACAGCGACACAAATGGTTTCACGGCGTTAAATTACAAAATCAAATTTCTTCTAAGTCATGCTTGTATGTACTCAGCATTTTTATAACATGACATAATTACTGGACTGTGGAATATTTTTTTATATAAACATTTAAGTGACAGAAATGAACTTTAACATTGGTGGTGATGTAGCCAGAACATATGGGATGCCAAATAAGGAGCAGTGCAGCTATTTGGAAATTTGACAGTGTCGTTAGGTTGATATGTGATCATCCTTAGTGGGTTGTTTGCTTTTATGTGATTTATATTGTAATATAATTATGCGTTTGTGTAAAAAGTTCACAAATTTGTTCAAAAACCAAACCAAGTCTTCAGTCTTCTTGGGGCACGCTGATAGTCTTTCATCCCATAACTAATTCAAATCTTCTCTCTTTTGCCCCAAGTCCAAGTCGAAGCTTGTAGAGACTAAAGTAAACACTGTTCGTTGCTGTTAGTCAGAAATTCATATCCTGCAGGTATCATTTCACACGGAGACATCTAACAATTTTCTCCTTACCTTTTAGTATTTATAAAACCTACATTTTAAGATTCTGGAAATGAAATAAGCAGAAAAAGAATCTCACAAAATGGTTTAACTTGTTTTGCTGCGGAAGCCTAGATTAGGCGTTTACCGCGTATACGTTTTCCCTCCGGATGGTTTTCTTAAGAGAAGTTCGTTTCACGGTGGTTTTTTTCAAAAGAACCAGCTGAATTCATAATAGTTCTCTTGGGATAAGAGCTTAAACAAAAACCATTTTAAAAAAAGTATATGCGGAAAACATCCGCTCTCGTCTTCCATATGTTGTGGATTCAAAGGGAGCTAGTTTTTACTGGCCATATATATTTTTAATCCAATATTTTCCCAGAGACACGCTTTTAAAAACGCCACATTTGACCCTTTAAACGTCAAGAAAAATGTGCTGAGTTTGCCTCATTTCTGAATATTTCATTTTCAGATTGTGAGTTGCTGCCCAAGTATGACTTCAGCCTCACCTGGTCAAACTGCTGACATAATTACTTGACAAGAAAATCCACATTGCTGTTGAGAGTGAAGCTGGAGCCTGCGGGCGCTCCGGTTTCTGTTCGCTCGCTTTTACGATTTTTCGGGTCGTGGGTTCGGCAACTGTTCTGCTGACAGAAGGCAGTTGCCGTTAAAACACAAGGAGGCTTGTTGCGCACGAGCAACGCGCTGCTCAGAGACGGTGACCTCAGCAGACACATGTGGAGGAACAGCTGTGCCAAGCAGCTTATGAAACCTGCAGGACTAGTTCTTAAAGCGAGGCCAAAGGCAAGCCGGAGACAGACGGGGGGGGGGAAGGAGGAAAAAGAAAAGCTGGGAGACATGCTTAAAGCAAAGGCCATTCAGTGGAAAGAATGATGGCTTGAAGTGAAGTTTAAATCATGACAAATTGAAACGTTGCTCAAGTTTCCTCACCAACCCCCCCATCCAAGAGCTTTTTACACCGCACTGCCCCCTGCTGGTTCAAAAGATTAATGTCTGTGTTTCTGTGAATTCGAGGTCCTGCAACAAACTTGTACAAGGATGTTTATTGGAGTCTCTCCATGTGGTAGATATTAAAATGCACTTCACCACGAATGCATCAACATGTGCAGCCACAAAAAAAAAGCAATAAACCAAACTTGAGATTTTTTATTTATTTATTTATTTTATAAAAACAAAAACAAAAATAAAAAAAAACAGGGTATTGCCATTGAGTTTTATGACCAACAAAAGCCACGAAGGAAACAATGAGCACACGGTTTGTTTGCGTCGACATTTTATTTCCATTAGCGCCTGTAACAGAGTCAGAGACACGCTGCGGTCCTGACGTTGCATTTGGTCCAGAAACGTTTCCACTTGAAGGCGTCTGCAGGAGACGGCGAAAGAACAAAAGCGCACGAAAACACGATCTGATGAATGGGGGGGGCGACTTAATAAATAACGACAAAATGCGAGGACACGGTCATGAAACGCTGCAGTGGACTAAAAACAAACAAAAAAAAACCCCAACAAAACAACTGACACATAAAAGGGATGGACTCGCAAACATATACATATATCAACGTTGAACAGTCAGTTTTAATATAATTACTTGTTCTCTTTACATGTATATTCCGATATGGAAAATCTGTTCATTTACTAGGAAAACCAAAGACTTTTATTTTGAAACGCAATATTTACACATAAACCAAAATGGGATATCCTGAGGGGAGAAGCTTTATTTTACGTCATCACTGAAATACAACTTGCCTAAATGCTTTGAAGCTCCTGTGTTGCATCTATTATTACTCCTGGAGGCTGTTAAACAACAAATCAGGGCTAATGTAAAGAAACAAAACACAACAAAATTACTATTTGGCTTGTGAAAAAGGCAATTCTGGTACAGGAAAAAAAAAATAGCAGCTCATTTTGCTCTACTTCTAAATTAAAATGATTGACTAGGCACAACGGGTCAAAACTTTAGCAGAAAACTTTGTGATTTACAGTACCAACCTTTTTTTAAAAAAAGTCTTTATCATGCGATAAAAGAAAACTAAAGAATTAAAAAAAATTGTATTTTATGAAAAATGAGTCTGTATATTCAACGAGACTAAAATAAGGAATGTTTCTACTAAAAATAGTTGCTCTTTTGGTTTGTCATTAAAAATTAACAACCCAACGAGCTGAGGAGGTTGACGGTCATTTTCATCTTTTGTGCCTTTCGGTTTGAGATTAAATATATCTCAGCGTAAATATTGCAGGACCAAAGTAATGTTTCTGTTCTGCTTCTCCAGTCCAACAGATTTCCACAAGCTCTTTGGAAACGCGCGGCAACATTGCAGTCCAACAGATGTCAACATGACCGGGAGCTGGAGTGGATTAGATTTGTGCAATTTGACTTCAAGTGCTGCTTTTTAACTCCTGTCTGACGTGTGCTTACTATGGGAAAAGCATTAGCTTGGCAGAAGATGTTAGGTGCTAGCTATTGTTAGCTTAGCTTAGTTTAGCATAAAAAAAATGACAAGAGAATACCTTAAACTTTAGGTGTGAATGTGATGCAGTGGTGTGTAGACACAGCTGTGAAAGTGGCATCTATCTTTTGGTTTCTAGACAGAAAGTGAATAATAAAGTATTTTGAATTGAATAATTGAGGTTCGATTTTCAGAAATAAAGCAAAATTAAGGTACCTTATACTCCAAAGCTACATTATGTGCTACACCTTGCCAGTATCACGGTATAAGTGTCTTTATTTTTCAGAACTGCTTTAATTCTTTTTGGTAAATCTTCACTAAGGTGTTCTTAATATTCCTGAGATTCTGAATTGTCAGCTACACATTCATAATCCACCACGCCATTGTTACATCACACCACTAAGGGGTTCTACTGGATTAAGAGCTTCTGACTGCGGATACGGTAAGCGTACACTGACCTCAATGTCACTTCTTACTCATATATTTTGTTGATCAAGTATCCTGATTATCCAAAACATAGTTTAAAAAACAACACTGAAATTCGTACCTATCAGCATGATTAATGTTTGCCTATATGATGTTTGATACAATAGTTGAGCACATAGAAAGTACTTTTTTTTGCAAACACTTTGCATGTTCATGTCGTGTCTGTGCTCTTTGACAGTGAGGAATGGCACAATGGAAATAAATAGACATGGCGTTAGCGATAGCCCTCTGAATGTAAAAGATCACTTCCTTCTTTGCCAATACATCTTCAGTGTTTTCATGCCTGAGAATTTGTCCACAGCTGTTCTGAGAGAAGTCAGTGAAAAAAATGCGTCAAAAGTGTGTTTCATTTAAACTGTTGTAGGAAAATTTAAACACCAACATAAATGAAGTCCACCTCCTTCTATGTCCAAAATCAAAGTGTTTCAGACCCAGTACTGGTTCTTTTTCAAGGCCGGGTTCGTTGTCCGACAGTGCTGAAGCAGCTCTGGATCCGCCCCTTTAGAGTCCACATTGGACATAGGAATGTTGTTGGCTGGGTCCGTTTTGCGAAAGGTTTCCGTTGTGGCCACCTCTCCGTTTTTGGGCTTTGAGGCCGCTGTCTGGACGTTGTGTTTTCCTGTCTTGTTCTTACGGATTAGATAGTAGGCCAAGACGCCTGCCAGTAGTAAGAGAAGGAGGACAACTAGAATGGGAATGAAGATGGACCAAAAATTTCCACGTCGGGAAACGTGTGGTTTCCCATGGTTACCAGAGTCAGGGGATGATGGGGTGACTCCATCTCCTGGGGGTTTGAATCTTTCATCAGGATTCTTTAGCAGGGTGGCAGGATAAACTGCAGAGGTGTTGTAAGGGCTTGTCTGGAAGGAAAGGACACATTCTGCTGGAGGGACTCCATGGGCTTTTAGCAGGAACCGAGCTTCATCCTCATTACCCTTCACTTTTGATCCTGAGGCAGCATCATATATTTCCATTGCGATACGACCTTCATCCAGGTCCTTCTGGGTAAATGTCTGTATTGGCTGGCCAGCATCAGGATCCTTAAACTCCACAATACGAGCTCCTCTTGGCTGCTGGATGACTGTGAATGTGGGTGAGGCTCTTGTCTTGTTGGCTAGGGGCGATGCATCCAAAAGCTTTCTGTCCAGCTGGACAAGTGAGCCTTGAGGTAACAAAGGATTTTGAGCAATTTTAGCCAGAGGCTGGACAGTGATGTTGAGGACAGAGGAGACATTGGCAGCCCGGCTACGGGCTGTAAACAAAACACTGTCTCGGGGTGAAGTGGACTTCACAAAACGGACACTGACTCTTCCTTCTTTGATCTGCTTCTGGGTGAAGGCAGATGTAGGCTGCCTGTCTACCATGACAGCCGCATATTTTGGAGTACTGGTGATTTTATAAAGGATGTCCTCCTCAACAGGACCACCTGTAGAGGCACTCAACATCTCCTCAGTCACAAGAATCTGATCGTCTCCCTGTCGTACCTTGATCTCTGGGACTTGTTTGAGAAGCAGGGTGCGAGCTAAGATTCCTATGTGGAGTGTGTGCGGCTCCGTTTCATGCTCGCCGTCTGATATGGTGAATTCCACAAATCCGTCTTTAAGGGTGCCGTCACTCTGGAAGGCCACTTCTACGCGATTGATCATTTCTTGAGTGAACTCAGAGAGAGGTTCTGACGTAACAGAGTTAAGGAGATAGCCATTACGAGGGGCTTTGGTCACCTTGAAGAGCACCTCGTCTGGTGGATTATCTTCATCTTGGGTGTTGAGATGCTTCTGGGTTAGTGAGGTCTTGGAGCCTTGGAGAACTTCCAGAAGCATATCTGTAGTGACTAATTCAGGAGGGTTGGAACCACGTCGTTTGACTGAAATATGAAAGATCTCATCCAGGATTACGGACTCAGCAGGGTAGTTCTTACCACCACCTCCTAACTTCAGATAGGCCTTGAAAGCAAGGCTGTCAAAAGTGGCCCGGAGTCATCGTGAAGATACTCTAACGTTCCCTGAGACACGTCTGATTGTGTGAAGAGCGGATCGTCTCGGGGTAGATCCTCACCCCGCAGGGTGATACGACCATGATCAGGGAAGCGCTTTATTTCAAAAACAACATCCGCGTCCGTTTTCTTCTCTTCAGGCAGACTTGCCAGAAGGTTGGAGGCATCAAGAATGGAATTGTCAATTGCTTTCCTCTGACCCTGCACAATTTCAAGCCCTGAGGGAGAAAAACACAAGTAAAAATCTCAAAATCATACAAATATCATATGTAAATATCCTCAACATTGGGGTCAGACTGTCTCCTTTTACAGTCTCGTGTCAAAATGTTTGCAGAGACAGATGGAGCTTGTGGTGGCAGCAGCAAAAGCAGGCTTGGTCAATCCTCTTTATGACTTTGGACTGTTCAGTTCCAGTTAAAACAAGGAAATCTTTCTAAAATAAAAAATGAGCTACAGCCTTCAAACATCATAACAGATCATGTAGGCAAAGACACTAGTTAGACTATAGCTAGATTTGGCAGTCTTCAAGAAGGATTACTCAAAATACTTTCTTTCTAAAATAAAACAAGGCGTTTGAGGATAAATTTTGGTTTCAAAGATGATCGATCAATTCTAAATTCTACCATGGTTAGACTACACGATATATCAAGTTTTTTTCCATCCAGCCATCCATTTTCTTACACCTTTGTCCCTAGTGGGATCGGAAAGCTGGTGCCTATCTCCAGAGAGACGTTTCGGGTAAGAAACGGGGTACAACCTGGACAGGTCGGCAGTCCATCGCAGAACAAGTTTTTTTTTTTTTCCCTAGAGCTTAAATGTTCACGTTACTACTACTAAAAAAAACTTTTATTTTACCTTTGTTCCTCCACATCTGAGAAGAAATGTTGCTATGAGCAGCATAGTAGGAGACTGTGATGGGCAGCGCGTGCCGGACGTCTGGAGAAGCCTGGGGCGATGCAGTGAACTCCATGGAGTCTCTGACCACCCAGAAAGGCTCGGTGGGCAGCTGGTGCTCATAGTAGACTGCTCCAGACTCCAACTGGGCATCAAGAGAAAAACAGGGATAGCTAATGTTGAGTTACATGTTTTATTAAAGGTTTTATTGGCTCCAGTTTCCTATATTTGATAGTGAATTGACAGGAAAATGGGTAATATGATAAACTGCAGAGGTGTTGTAAGGGCTTGTCCGGAAGGAAAGGACACATTCTGCTGGAGGGACTCCACGGGCTTTTAGCAGGAACCGAGCTTCATCCGGATTACCCTTCACTTTTGATCTTGAGGCAGTATCAAGATCAAAAGTCGTATCAAATACGACCCGGATGAAGGTTGTATTTCCATTGCTACACGACCTTCATCCAGGTCCTTCTGGGTGAATGTCTGTATTGGCTGGCCAGCATCGGGATCCTTAAACTCCACAATACGCTAGAATAAGTGATTGTTTAAAACTCTGAAATGCTTTTAATGTTTAAATGTTTTTAAAAGTTTCATTTGCTGAACTCAAGCTTCTTTTTGATACTTTACCATTTTGTCCTTCACAAATCTTTAAGCGGCAGTAAAATGTGATCTTATATCATTGCATGACTGAATTATTAAAATAGAATGCTGTTCTCTTTTTCCCAGTTATCTTCACAATGTAGATAGGCTGGATGAATATTAATGGTTTCTGGACAAATCTGGTAGTTCTGCTATGACTTGCACAACAATGATCTACTTCTAGTTTTCCAAAAAAAAAAAATGTTTTGCTATCCTCTGTTATAGCTGGACTCGGTTTGGAAGGCTAACAGGTGATGAGGCAGACTTATTTCTGTGTACATACCAAAATTCAAAGACATGGATGAAGGTATTTATGTGGAACCGGTGATTTGTGATTGTTGTAAATAAAATCTTAAAAATCTAAAACTAAATTTGGTTTCTAATGTTAAAATATCATCCTGCCACTCTGCTAAAGTTTTTTTTTTAAGACAAATTCTAAGGTTTATCTCACAATTTGAGATTTTTTTCAGGCAAATTGCTAACTTTTCAAGCTCAGAAATTCCCATGTTTTTTTTCTTTTCAAGATTTCAGAGATTAGTCTGAAAATGTCTGAATTTCTTGGCATAAATTTACTCCTTTTTTTATTTCTATCTACAAAGGCCCTAAAACGTATGTCCCTTCGGACAGTGGGACAGTTAATTCTTCTTCAACCTCTTTTAGGAAACAATCTAAACATCACTCAAAGTTACCTGTGACTGCGAGAACAAGATAGTTTCCACAAACTGGTTCCGCTCAATGGCCAGGATGAGCCTTCCCAAACGAGGCGCGCGGACGAGCAGGAAGCTCGCTTCGTTCCCGTCCTCGCCGGTTCCCACTTTGAGGTTGGCGGCCTTGATGACCTGTCGTGTTCCTGAAAAGACACATAGACACAGAAATGTCTGTGTGGACAGTAGTCTCTTGTGCACCACATCCTCCTTAAACCTCATAATCCAAGGTTGAAAAAATATTTCAATTAAATGTCTCAATTAAATCAATTAAACGAAATGTGACAACGGATAAGATGCGTGGCGCAGAAAATAAGTGATTATTTAAATAAATAAAATAATATAATTTTAATTTAAGTTATTAAATAAGACATTACATAAGTGTGTGTGTGTGTGAACTTTGAATTTCCAAAAGTAAAACAAAGCATACACATTAAAATAAAAACAAAAAAACCCAAAACAAAAACAAGCATAACTATTAAAGAGATTACTTCAAAAGTAGCATCCAGCTAAGTAAATGATGTTGATTAAAGCTAAAAGCAGCTCCTTGAAACTTAAATCTGTCCAAATGAGCATTTTAGAAAATGCTTAAACTGCATGACACTGCAATTACCACTTGTGTCCATTAAGTGGCGCTGTTTGACGAGATTTACCCCCAACACGTTTGGCGTCTGACAGGAGTTGTTTCCAAACATATGCATTTATGGCTCTTTTCACAACTTTTTCACGTCATGTCGTATTTTAGCCACAGCATTAAATATGGAGAAGCACAACATTGGTAAAAGCAAGAACACAGAGCGGCACGTTAGCAAATAGAAGTCTGAAAACAATCACTGCTCCCAGTAAACTCAACGTTTACACCCATTCTGGTGTTTGTGCAACTTTACAGTCGCACAGCTTTTTATTGTCACTAATTGTGAATAGTTTCCCCTTTAATGTTTAAAGAGATGTGAACGTTTTTTTTTTTTTTAAGTTTAAGCAGTTCTGGGACACATTCCTCTGGACTGACGTCTTCTTTCCTTTCTTTTTCTTTTTTTTAAGAAAGCCGTGAGAAGTAAGAATGTGAGGTTTGACTCTCCACTCTAATTTTCTTCGTGGTAGTCAAACACACCGATGCTCGGTAAAATACATGACACATTATGTGAAGAAATGCAGGGGACGCGGATATTTTTGCAAAGCGCCTTGAAAGGAGCTTCACAGCCCTGCATGAATCCACGACCTCACTGACCTCTCTGGCCACCTCCGCCAAATTATCACGCGGTCGTTAATTCATTCATTCATTCAGCAAATCACTCCTGCTCATCCTCATCTCCTCCACAAAACGTTCTGAATCCTTGGCTCTGCGTCACGCCCGCCTGCTCGGTCACGAAACCACATCCGTCGCCTCGCCGCTGAAAATCTGGAAGCCTCCTCTCCTTACCTGGGAACACCACGAGTTCCTCCCCCGTTTCCAAGGTGATGGTGTGAGGCCTGGCCTTGATGACAAATCGATGGAGAGGAGACGTGTGCTCTCCGTCTGTCACCGTGAAGCTGAACTCGCCGGATTCTTCGCCTGCAGGAGGAGAGAGAGGCGTTTGGCATTCTTTTTTTCCCCTTTTCCTTTTAAACGTTACATTTGCTGCGTCGTAAAAGCAGCATGTAATAAAAAGTTTGCTGAAGGTCTGTAACCTTGACAAGCAAAAAAAAATTCAATAAATAAGACATTTATGTATCACAGTAAAGTGGAAAAGTGATGATCAAGGGTTCACACTGGAGCCTCAGTGTATGCTAAAAGGTGCAGGGACTTGGTGATGGCGCATTCCAGCAAATTAAAGAGAGAATTGGGAGCACATGAAGTTCATTTAATAAAGAAAACTAGGCCCCAACCCTGGTGGGTGAAGATGATCTCCCCTCTGTTTATGTGAGCCTGGGAGAAGTTCTGGATGCTCTCCCTCGGCTCCTGTTTTAATGTCACCACCCCGTTGGTCGGCATTTCCACGTGGTAAACCAGCTCCTCCGCGGGGGTATCGGCGTCTTCTGTGCTCAGCACGCTGGCGCTGATGGCGACTTGCTCGCCGGGACGAACCTGGGAGATATCAAAGACAAGCGGAGTCACGCGGGGATGGATGAGACGTCGCAGACGATTACCCAGGAGATCCTGGGCAGGAAGGTGGCAGACGGGAGACTGTGAGGCTGCAAATCACATCGTCAAGCTAACATTAATGTCAGCATCTGATTTGGAAACCTGGCCCATGTTACGTGGTGGGATGCTCCAGAGACCCCGAGCAAAGTCACAACATTACGACTTTGTTCTCGAAATATTCTCATATGGTTATGACCGCCTTTTGGTGATATTACGACTTTACTCTCGACTTTATTCTCAAAATATTATGACTTTATTTTCACATTGTTTCAACTTTATTCTCATACAACTTTATTTTTGGTAATTTTATGACAATCATTATTATTATTTTTATTATTATTTTATTTTTAAGGGTAGCCTTGATTCTTTGCTAAGTAACGCAAAAGAAGAAATTCCCAAATGCTCCGTAGGAATGTGATCTCTGGTCCCGATCCAAATAATTAATACCGGTTGGAAGGCTTGCAATTTTGCCCTTTAAATTAATAAACCGTCAACCACTACAATTGTGTCTGAAGGGGAAAAGATTTACACGAACCGAACATCAGAAATCAGCCCAGAATTTCTAATTGGTGCAGAATTACAAGGGGAGGGGAAAAAAAAGCAAAAACAAGTTTAAATACAAAGACGAGAATGCAGCTCAGTCCACAGCCGCCTCAGCGGAAACAATTAAAAAGGTTAATTATGTTTCCAGTGCAGAGCCCAGAAGCTCCTGTTATATCAACGGAGCAGCGTTGCAGGCTGAGCGACTCTCCCAGGGCGTAGGGTCTCTAATGGACCTCTAATGGCTGGCCGGCTGAAAGGACCGTTAATTGAAAGAAATGGGCCAGATCCCGCGAAATGCATTCTTAAATAGGCGAGGATCAGCAGGCCCGCAGTCAGGGTCTTCTATCGATCCGTGGAGTCTCCTCTGGAAAAGGAGAAAGCAGAGACGATACCCCAGGCTTGGATATCGCTTCATCGGTGCTGCTCAGCTGTACGACACCAACAAACCATTTGTAACGAGTCGTCCGATATGTTCATTCATCTCTTTTTAACAAGCGGATGTGGTTCAGTGAACCTTTTGACGCTTAGAAACAGAGGATTACACAGAGATAAGGTTGGGTCGTACAAAGCCATATTTAGAAAATCACAATGCATGCTCTGATGATGTCAGATCAAGAGTTGAAGATAAAAAACCTGTAAGCAGGTATTAACAAGGCTGTTCATTTTTATATAGTGACATAGTTCTCTAATATTTCCATAATCTTCTTTTTATGAGCTGAAAGAGGAAATATAATGTCAACAACGCCTTGAAAACTGTGTCATCTATATAATATTGCTCCCTCAGAGAGCTGAATTACTGGAATAATAGACTTTTAAATAACTTGGTATATAAATGTAACTTTTTTATATAGAGAGAGTGATAAGTTTTGTAATACAGCTGTAATGTACCCAGGACTTCACTAAAGTAAATGAAGTAAAAGAAGCGAGAATGCTAGCACTAGCATTCTCGCTAAGAGCATCGGCATTCTCTGGATCTGAGTACTTCAAGGAAAAGCTTGTTTTTAAATTCACTTCAGCCGCACGTAGTTCATTTCAACCAAGTGCAAACTTCACTTTCAAGGTCATCCGTAGAAACCGTAAAAACTGCGAGTCGGCAGTCAAGCTAGCCGCTCTGTCATCATTGCTGCTTGAGCTGAAGGCTAATATTAGCATGCTAACCAGCTAGCTAAATGTCGTCCATCTGCTTTGCCATTAGAATTTCTAGAACTTTCCGGTCCCCTCCCAAAAAAACAAAACCTCCCAAAAAACAAAACGTTACAGTGAATCCAAAAGTTTTGCTTCCAGCGTCTTGGCAAACTCTGACCTCCAAATCCAATACTGCTAAAACTGTTTATTTTGTTCCCCATTAAATCAATCCCACAGACAACTTTATAACTTGTTCTACAGAAAGTCTCGCTACATGAGATTGTTTTTGACTTTTATTGCTACGTTGTTGTTGTTAGCTCACATGGCTAACATTAGTTCATTTTGACACTGAGAATGAGCAAATGCTAATAAATTTCCTGACTTGGCGTTTTTAATCACAGGGAACGCTCAGAGAACAAGCTAGCCAATTCTTTCTGGGATGTTGAACGCTTTGCTTCTACGGAAGAACTTAACTGACAAAGGTAGGAAAATAAATCCAGGAGCAGTATCTCATTAAAACAAGATAGTTTGCTGAGACTTAGAGCTCATTGAAAGCAAAATATGTTCTCATTTGAAAGAGAAAAGTTGTAACAGTAAAGCAGCCACACCTCCAGGGATGTTTGAGTTTTGTCAAGAAGGAACAAAGTACAAAACAACAACAACAAAGAGATTGAAGGACTTTCTAGTGTAACAAAATGCTTCTGTAATGTCAAAAGTTTTACAACAAGATCGTGTCTTTTTTGCAGAGCCACCTACTAATACACCGGTACTAAAGATGTGCAGAGGTATGAAACATATTATTTTTATGGACTAGTCAGATTTAACTAAGTCCTTGTCCAGCCTGGTTTGTCCCAGCACTAGTGGTTTTGCTTTGACTGTATATAAAGCCTAGTTTAGGCAGTTTGTTGTTGCATATCTACCTTTCTTTAATGGCATATTGTCTTGCATTTCTGATTGTGAAGATTTTATTCGTGTCCCGTAACTCACAGAGTTTTAATGTAAAGCTTTCAGATGCTCCGGTCAACTTTCAAAAGTTGACCGGACGTTGAGAAACGTCTCGGTTTCATTACATCATAACTGTGAGCTTGAAAAACACAAATCTTACCCAAGCACTTTTTGGTCGATTTTTCAGTGCAAGTAATCTCAGTCACTTTTAAGCTTGCTTTAAGCCAATAATTTCTTAATATCGATCAAGAGCATGGTCCACTGGTGGTTTATTTTACGTGTGCTCGCCTTGTCGAGGAACTGCTCGACTTCGTGTGACGGCGTTGCTGGGCTACCTCTCCGTTCCTTCACTTTGTGAGTTTAATCTTTGCAGCCCAGACCTGCTGTTGTCAAGCCACAGAAATGTTTTACTTTCCAAACCCCCTTCATGCCATCTCTGATACAGCATTTCAGACTCAAATGTAACAAATGTGTTGTGAAGTGTATAATTTAGTTGCCTCACAGTCCACTGCGTAAAACATCCTGCTCAGTTTCACACTCCATCGAGGCTCCGTTGTGACGACACGCTGCATCAACAGTTCAAAAGCCGCAATCCATCATCACGCACTCTGGGCTTCTTTCGGCCCTTTTCTCTCTCTTCAGCTGCGAGATCGTGTCTTTGTTCTGCTCTAATGACAACTTTTAAAACCGACCGCGAGCTTAAAGACAAGTGCGCTTTGAGTGGAAGGGAAATCAAATGCCCCGCCGCTCGGTCCAAGAAAGGCTGCGGCTGTACTCGTTCGTTTTTTCTGCCACAATAGTCGGAATTACGTTCAAGAGCAACATTTCGATTTACACGGGAGTATTTTCAATCTTTGCATTTGGACCATAAAGGCACAGAGACATTCTTAAGCAAAAGTTCTTCCATCCTCTTTGCACCAGACTATGAGGTTTTTCTTAATGTTCTTGATATATAGCTGCCAATAAAAGTAGTTATTATCCCCCCCGTCTGCTGTAACACACAAGGGGATGTTATTTATTAGAACCAACAGAGATTGATTTCTGAGCCTCTGAGGTAGAGGTGAGTCAGCTTGTCTTGTTAGGGACCCCTGACGGAGTTTAAAGCGTTGAAATGTCTCAAACGCGAATGTCATCCTGGGATCCGGCCCACATGGCCACACGTGAGACTGATCTGAAACCGTTTCTAAGTGCCGTTAAAGGCCAGACGGTTGAAATGAATCGCTTTGAGTATTCCAATGTGCCTATAACTTCAAAGGCAGAGAAAAGACTTAAGCTGTACGCACCAGGAATTCATTTTTCATTTATTTATTTATTTTACATTTTTTGTCCCATTGCAACCAGATTTGCTCTCACGTGACCAGTTTACCGTGTTTCTGGGCGGAAAACCAGACGCTTTATTGCTTTTTTTAAACGGTGAGCTTCCTCTTGCCACTCTTCCACTGAGTCTGGACTTATACATTTGTTTGGTCATTAATTGAACAATGCAACGATGCTAACTCTTCTCTAAAACTGCCTCTTTCTGCTGTGTTCCTTACTCTCTCAGTGGCATTCTCTTTCTCTGACATAGTTTACCTCTGTGACCTTCTCACGACCATATTATATCTGTGCAACTTACTAATTAACCTAATTGCTAATTACGTTCATTAGCAATTAACATAATTAATTGCTAATTAATGTAATTAATTACGCTAATTAGCACTGCACCTCTTCAGATTGTTGTACGACAATATTTAGGAAGATACTTTTGCGTCACGTTCCACTTCGCCACTTAATAAAATACATTGAAGTCTCTATCTCTTCAGGGCTGTTTTCTTCCCAAGTCCACAAATGCACAGCCTGGTAGTTATTTCTTATTTCTCGGGCCACAAAGACGGCAGGTAAATGGAGACTAACCCAAACAATCTGAGCCAATTCCACTCTTTGTGAGAAAGAGCGGAAATAGTTCTGTTTGCCTTCCAGCAGAACACCCACCATCTCTTGACGAGACAGCTGCTCAATGCACTCCTGTACTTTGTCCGTCTGCTCACGGAAATCTTCAACAGAGAGAGAGAGATAGCTCTTTAAGTAACTCCAGATATGGCGCAGTATGCAGAGATGACTCAACTGATAATAGCAGCCACCTGGCAAGTCTCTCAGCTTTACCAACCAGGAGAAAAATACTAATGTTACCAAACCCAGACATCATTCATCCAAGTCTGCTTATGTAACTGCTGCTGCTCATACGGGTTTAGGAAGGAGCTCCAGGCAACGCGGAATAAATAATGCTAATGTGGAGAATTATGTGTTGTAGTCAGATTCCTGGAAAGTCGTGAGCCTTAAAGAGGAAGCTACTGCATTTCTAGACCCTTGACCAGGTGAGTCATCTATAGATGTTCATCATATATAGTAGAAGAAACATAGCTTTTCTATACTGATGCAGCTCAAGGCAAGCCAATTTAAGATCACCGCCATAAAAATTTTTTTATGGCAAACTTAATATTCTTTAATGCGATGAAGCAAAACGAGTCCAAGATGTTTTTTTGAAGGTTAAAACCAACATAAAGGACAGAGAGCAACAGGTTCTGATCAAGAGTCAGTTATTACAGCAAGAAACTGGTGAGCAGGCCCAAAATCTGGGTGCAGTAATGAACTCTGAGTCACATAAAGACGGTTACAAAGTCGGCCTTCTGTCACCTGAAGAACATTTCCAGGATTGAAGGACTAATGTCTCCGCAAGACCTAGAGACTGGAACAGTCTTTACAGGCCTGCCTAAAAAAAATCAATTAATTCTGATCCAGAACGATGCTGATCGCATTCTCACTTCCATACCCATTAACATATGGATATGGAAGTCACCTGCAATAAATAATTTCTTGGGCTGAACCACAAAGGTAAGCTGCAATACCCTACCAGCGTCAAAAAGCATGACCTTATCACCAGTTTGCTGCTCATCCTTGCTTTAGCCATATTCGATAGATGCTACCTACAATCCCCACAAGGGTTTTTTCTTGGGGGATGATTTGACACAGTCAAACCCTTAAGCTTTCCCATTTTTCCTTCTAACGCATCAACTTTGTGGCGTAGATGTGTGTCCAATATATCCCACCCACTGACAGGTGCCACGTTCAAGAGATGATTAGTCTCATCCCTAAGTGGTCGTAATGTCCAGCACTCGTTGGAGATTACTTTCTTTACTGCCTAATATGTCTCTGCAGTGCAGTTACCCACATATTCCACTAGATGGCTACATTGCCACATTCTCTGCCCACACAATCTAGGGCAGGTATTCCAAAAATGGTCCCACAAATTGATGGTTTATATAACAATCAATGCATTTAGCAACTAAAGAGGATAGATTGCAAATTCAATTTGATTGAACACAATGGCTGAGATTTCATATTGAGGCACTAATGAAGTTGCAGCCACAGACAAATGACTTAGTTTGCAGGTGACTCAACAGGACAGTATTGCTTTTTTCCCCCTCCTCTTTCTGTTCGAGTCTGTGGGGAAATGGAGCTGCAACAACCAAAATCTCGGCTGGCTCCGGAGCAGGGCTCGGGTTCTAGGAGCGTCTGCCATGACTGCGAAGACGAGACGACAGCAGCGATACTTCCATTGTGATTTCAGGTCCAAATCAGTTGCATCCTAATGTTTATGAGCACGAAAAGTACAAATATTCAAAATTCGTTTTAAATTCATACACAGGAAAACATTTTATTAAGACCAACAGAGCTTGAGGAGACCATGTAAGTCATCACATCTGATCATCTGCTGCAGAGGTTGCTCACACACACACACACACACACACACACACACACACACACACACACACACACACACACACACACACACACATGTCCATACACTTCCTGCTTTAAATCAGCGCAGCGGCAGCTGGGGCCGTATGTTATTATGTTACATTCTGCCGCCGCAGCAGAGGAGTCGCAGGGTTTGGATGCCGCCCTCCGCGCTGCCAGAAAGCAGCGGTCTCGTCGACCATCTTGAGTTTTCCAAAAATACGGGTTGCCAGGGAGACGGGGGAGCCGCAGGGAGAGCAGGGAGGGCTGAGTGACACAGTTAGTTTCCAGTTTTGTGAGCTGATTACTGCTGCCTTTACCCCCCTTAGCCCTTCCACACACACACACACACACACACACACACACACACACACACACACACACACACACACACACACACACACACACACACGCTCTCCTCCTACAGCCCTCCTCCTTCAACGGTGGAGTTGACCCGACTGAACCTCAGAAACTTCTACGACTCGACTGACGCAAATCAAAGATTAATTGGGCTTGCTGAGCGTTTGGCCACAATAACAACAAATACAATGGATGACAAAACGTACAGAATACTCAAAAAAGCAATTAACTCTAACGAACTTCCACCGTGCAGTAAGACCTTCATAATAAACATCTACTAGATCCCTCGGCTTTTTTTCCAAACAAAGAAAGTTAAACTTTGGTTAAGTTGAGGTTTGATATATATATATATATATATATATATATATATATATATATATATATATATATATATATATATATATATGTATATACTGTGTTCCTTTTTCTGACTTTTTCCCCTTTGAACCTGTTTTGCAAGAAGAATAAAAAGCTTATATATGTTATACTTGCAGGTCGGGATGAATAATTAGATAAGAGGAACTAATTTGAATATGGTCGACCATTACCGTAAACCTCGGTGTTGCTTTTGCCCAACATCACATCAAATTCTACAAGCCTTTGGCTAAAAGATGCAATAACACTATCTTTAACTTTCTATAATCAATTTCAGATATTCCTGTACGCTGAAAGGCATTTAGCTCCAGTTACAAATAGCAGGCTAGCTAGCCAGCTGAGCTAACAACCCATCTAATATTGGCATTTTTAGCATAAAGAGCACAAAAAGTTGCAATACTACCAGGTTTTCTTGAAACCTCTGTGTTAATCGATTACTGTTCATCACCCCTTTTTGTGCCATTTATAGAGTTATGTGAAAAAGCCAATGTTATCAGAGTCATTAGCTCAGCTAGCTATCCTGGTATCTGTAGCTCTGGAGGTTTGATTGCTAGCATGTCAACTGTACATTCAGACAGACATTCCCTGTCACATATTGGCCAAGATCCGAAGGAGGTAATTCTGTGAAAATAAGCCGAAGAGCTACAAATAGCAGCTTAGCTAGCTGAGGTAGCACCTTGCTACTATTGGCTTCTTAGCATTACTCTATAAAGAGCACCAAAAGGGGTAATATTATACAGAAAGCAAGTTTTTTTAAGACTTTGGTGTAAATTGAGATTTATGATGGGCTGGATGTGAACAAATTCAGTTTAATGATGTTATTTTTGTGAAAATCAATGTTCAATAAGTAGATCTTAGACTCACTTGAGTGTAACACTTTCACAATGGCTCCACTTACCTTGTTGTGGAAAGCCCAAGCTTTTGACGCACTAAATCAACATGAAAGCTTAAAGCACTAACATGTAGTTATAAACCGGGCTCCTTTTCTGCAGCTCAGAACCTAATAAATTCTTACGAGGCCATTCATTCCCTGCTCCTTTTTGTGTTTCTTATGGTTTGGGCAACGCATTAAACCAGACAGTTTTATCAACAGTCTTACAGTCCAACATGCACAAGCTGATATCAAGTGTGTATCGTAATATAATGCATTGGGGAAACCTCCACAAACATGTTAAAGCGTGTAATAAGTCGAGAGAAAACAGGCTTTCTGTTCTCCGTGTTACCAAACAGTTGCCCATCCACTGTGCGTCTCCGCCTCTTTTACCCTAAAGTGTTGCCAGCGCACTGTCAAAGAGAGAAGCCTTACCTCCAGGCCGGCGTTGCGTGTCACGATTGGCGGCTCATCGTTCACCGGTATGATGGTGACCGAGATGGTGACAGGGAGGCTGCGGCGCTCAATCTCGTACGACGAGGCAGAGAGCGTGAAACTGTCCTCCGTGGTCTCGCTGCTGTCGTGCATGTAGACGACCTGTCCGGATCTCACCTGCAGGAGACGAAAACGCGTCCGGCTGTCACTTAATTCTGAATCTGAAGCGAGCGTTCGAAGCTCCTGGAAAATCGAGAGTTATCACAGCGTTGAGGCTGACCCAAGTCGTGACACAGTGTGTCAATTTAAAAGAGCTAATGCAACAGTATTATTTGACTTACACGAGTATAAATATGGTATTTATATTTGATCAAGTAGCTCTGGCTCCACTCAACTTTTAAGACTTGAAGTTTTTATTTGGAGGTTTGAAATTAGACCACATCTGCAGATATTCTAGACTTCAGCCTGAAGCGTTGTTATCATAGAGGAGCAGAATGACAACTGGCGTCAGGGTGCGTGCCTACAAGGTCGGTGCACAGGCATACCTCCGTGAAATATCTCTGAAAAACTAGTTTAATAAGAAAAGGTCTCATTTATTCTGCAGATTGACAAATTACAAGGTCATGAATAACAACCGTGATCAAATCTTATACCGATATTCAGACGGCTATGAAGAAAATGAGTCATTGGCACAAGCAGTGCAGTCAAACTTTAGGGCTTCCTTAAGACCCGTCTTAATGTGTTTTCCTCAATTTTTACCAAAAATAAACTATATATTTATAAAACTTGATAGTTCTTTTCAAAGTTTTTTTTAAGTTTTAAGTACTTCATAGGACCTCATCTTACCAATGAGACGGCATCAAATTTGTTTCCCCTCTGAAAGGTGAACACACACAGCATCACACATTCCTGTGCTGTGCTCAACAGTGAGCCTGAAGTGTCCAATCTTTATTTCAGACCCGGCTGGTTTGTCATGGAAAACCTTAGTCTAATTCGATCAAAGCGCACAGGTAGAGTTCAAGTATAAATACAGAAACAGCGGATTCTGTGGAAAACGATCCTTTCTCCATTTAGGTTCTTGATGTGTGAGGTTGAAGAAGAGTGAGTTGAATTCATGACTTCCTCTTTTTAAGACTGAAACACAACGCAAGTCCATTTGTTCATGCTTTTCTTATGGGCTAACAGAGCAAAAATAGCACCTAAGAACAGTTTGCAGTTCTCTTTAGGGCGTAGCTATCGAAGCGACTCTGCTGACTCTTCACACAATTCCTGCTATTTCAGTTTGTGTGTTTTTTAATAGTCTGGTCTGCATCAAATTAAGGCGTGCATATCAGCATCCTTTGGTGATTTGTTTCAAAAATGTTTTTTTTCCCTGACAGCACTGGGAACAGTTGGGACTTTGTGTGAACAAGTACCAATGGGCTGCATCTTTACAGGGCAGGAAGTGCCAAATGGATCCCATATGACTGGAATCTGGACTAACAACCTCCACCGCTATTTCTGACTGTGGAAAAAAAAAAAAAAAAAAAAAGAATCAGTTGAACAATGAGTCTGTTTGCAGAGAAAATAAATACCTTGGGGGACGTTAAACACCTGCCAGATTTAGATAAAGACTTAAACGTGTAAATTGTTGTCATAAGCTGTGTGGTTTATTTTACCTAACGGTTTTTAGGTGAGGTTTTTCCATACTGTTCCCTTCCCACTAGCAGTATATAGTCTTGAGATCTTCAATTGGTTTAACTAGTTGATGCAGTAGAAACCCACTTCAGTCTTGGTCTCTCTCAGAGTCTATAGTCTTCCTTATTTCCTTACAGCCAATCAGGGAAAAAGAAAAAGAAATGGTGCTCCTGGATTGGCTGCTTTGCAAATGCCAGCCAATAGCCTATCAAGAGCATCTGCCCTGGCTGTTTTAACTTTTTAAGCTAAATTGCTTGTCTGAATATTGCACAAATCCACAAACAGGCAAATTTTGCATGATTAATTTGCTGCTCTGTTCCACAAACAGGTAAATTTGCAGAAACTCAACTGCGTGTCGGCGTGGGTCAGTTGTAGTCTAGATTTCTACTGGGGCCATAGAATGAATTAGTAAAAGTTAGCAAGGTTCGTACACGTGACCAATATATGTCAGCAGAACCCTAATGCATGATGGGGAATTAGCCGCTCAACCTCTCTCGGCTGGTAGCATCAGCTAAAGTCTCTCGCTCATTTCGCACCGTTTGATCACCAGGCGGTCCCGCCGGCCGGAAGCGGTTTACAGCTACATGTTTCTCCCGGGATTATCATAGGGTGGCACGCTGCCTCCCAGCTACATTTCCAGCATAAATAATAGTTAGCCTATGTGGTAACAACCTCTCAATGCAAACAAAACGCTCATAAAACAGGTTTTCTATAAAACCACTGACATTTTTGAAATTGCTATTGTTTTGACACTACAGTCCACTTTGGTCTTCATTTCTCTACAGCAACTTTTAGCCAGAAAACAATTTTTTTTTTTTTTAAATCGATTTGACCAGGATGCATCATAAGTCGTCTCCTGGATGCATGCCATCAAATGTCTTTTATCCCGTTGAGAGATCCACATAAAAATGAAAACATAAAATACCCAAATAATTCCCTTAAACACAGAGAAGACCCAATAGAGAGCTTGTATTGGTTTGGCAAAGAAGTCATATGTTTCTGCACGTGTGAATGACTTTATTGCTTGACACAGAGCCGACTGATGTATGACACATTTGGTCGAGGACGACACATTTAACCCAGATGTGTCTTGACGTTCTTCTGGCTGGAGTTCATGAAGACCGATTTGAGTAACTGTCCCTGCATGTTTCCATCTGGTATTTATGTTACTGTAAGCTATGATAACTTCAGCAGGACTTCATGATTTATGACTTCATCATATCATAACCTTCTTCCCTGCCAGAGGAGAGGCATTTTTTCATGCTGATGTGAAAATGTATGTACTGCAGTTTTTCAGTGAGGTTTGCCTCCACAGAAGAAGACAAAGACATTTTTCCACTGTATTTTTATACATATATTTTTTTTTCCGAAGGCACCGTCAGTTTTTCCACCGTGGCGCAGTGAAGGAAAAGGAGAGAGAGAGAGGAAGGGGGGAGAGAATACAGGCTGGCTGGAGGAACTTTAATATTTGTGACTAACTACCTCCGCTAAACTATGTTCTCCATTCACAATGCATGATGTTTTCCACTCGAAGGAACTCATCCATTTTTCATGGTATCCTGAAGTCGGGGCGGCTCAACCGCACGGAGGGAGACCAGATAGATGCGCTGCAGGGTTAAGGTTCCCCCCCTTAACCCTGCTCACTTCTCCGCCTGCTACAGCACGACAAACCTCAAACCAGAGCTAACTGCTAATAGCTAGGGGAAGCTTCACCGTGACGCCTTGGTGTGGCGCCGCAACCGCGATGCAGTTTTTGGGAGGAAGACGTTGTGCTCCCCAGAGCCACCAGGATTCTGCTGCTTCTCAAAACGAGACGATGTTTCTGGCCCTCGAATTCAAGCATTGTGTGCGTTTCTATTTATTTAAGTTAATCTCATTGCAAATCGAATGGAAAGACATCTGTTACACGCACGTGAATTCACAAGCTTATGTCTTGTTGTTCTCCAATATGTCATAAGTATAAGGGAAAGTGAGAGAAAATGATTAGCGAAGACATGTTTCAGCTTCTCATGTTTTTGTGACTGTGCATTATCTCACGGCAGGCATAAGAAGAGGAACATAAGTATTGAGTGCCTTCCATTTTCTTCTAAGTTAGCATCTTTCTAATCAGGCTGTTAACCTGAAATTCACACTGGATGCTGGTAAAAACCCCAGAAGCCCAAAAATTAGTGCATAAATTAACTGTATTAAACAAATGAGATTTCCCACATTCTGTTTTGTTTATGATGCAACTATCTGATAAACCTTATTTTAGACACTGGATGAAAAAATGAAGTAGGGATAATTAAAGGTAGAGCCGTTTGAGTTCAAAAGTCTTATGATGAACCACGAACAGGAATCGATTCCTCTTAACTAGTTTAAGAACTGGTTCTTGAGATGAACTGACACAACACTGAGCGCCGGCAGGCTTCATATGAGTGAGTGAAGGAAGAAATTTACAAAAACATCTTGACGAATCCGTAGGCATGATGTGGGTGGAGTTTTCAGCAAGACTATGGTACCGAGGTAACAGCCAGGGGGAACTCCATAGAAGAGAATGGAAAAATGAAGCTGCCCGGGTGGCCCAGTCCATCACCTGACTGAAATCTGATTACACAGAAGAGGATCCCAGACACACTGAGATCTGAGACACTTTTAGTGCAATGGAACAACAATCACACCTGAGCAAAGTACATCAACACCTGGGAGCTACCCCAGCAGTTAGCATGTTCACCTCCTCTGCCATGAGTCGTTCCATTTCCTTATACAGAACTTAATTTATGCAACATTTTGCTTTTAGGTCTTTTTGTCTGTTAATAATTGGTGTGGATTTCATGTCCTGTTAGGAACATATTTCAGTAGAAAAATCTCACTGTTTCAGTTTCCATTATTCCCAATAGGAGTGCATAAAACAGAAATGTAGGTATGCTTACATCCTCCCATGTAAAGTAGGAGAGCTCGTCTCCTGCCAGGTTGCGGATTTCACCGTGCTGAGGCAGCTCTTCCACAGAAAAGTCGATGTTTGCCAAGCGGTAGAAGCGATGCGGGATGTTCAGAATCTCCTCGTTAATTGCTCGACTGAGGCCTTCCTTGACAGAGAAGTTGGACGGCTGAATGGGTATGAACCGCGGCATGACGTCCACCCTGACGCTCAGGTCCTCCAGCGTGCTGAAACCGTCGTTCACGTCCAACGTGAACCCGTCGGTTCCCTGAAAGAGACATCGACACGGTTTACTAATCATCGGCGACGGGCCGACGGAGTCGGGGCTTGTTCCGATTTCTTTGTTTCAACGTGGCAGGAAACACGTCAACTTCGGAGAGCGGAATGAAAGGGAGTGCCCACTCACCTGCACAGATGCAGACACGTAGAAGACGCGATTCAGATCGATGTCTTCCTGAGTGAAAGACTGGATGTAGTCGAGGACCGGGGAGGCCGCCACCTCTGAACTGTTTTTCAGCATGACCACATGACCGAGTTCAGGCAATCTTTTCAGTGTGAAAATTATGTCTGTAGGAAGGACATTGGACTGCTTCACCTGAAAGGCAAAGGTCGACATTATCAGTATTTTCTCTGTTGGAGAAAACCAGGTGCATAAAATGTCGATAAAAGCTTAAAGGGGTAGGATTATGTGTTTTCCAGCCACGTCGAATAGTTTTACAGCACATCCAAGTAACTGTTAGGTCTAGTTATACAAATAAATGCTGTTTTTATCTCATACGACTTTAAGTGAAATTTGACTTTGTGATAGAATGCTTTAAATTTGGGCTACTGTCTCTTTAAGAAACTCCTGCTCTTTCTGAATCCTTGCCTTCAGAAAGAGCTCTGCTATTAACCCTTTAATAACGTTTTTAACTGAGAAGTAGCTGATATGATGAGCTCAAAACACTCAGTTCCACCACATTTCACACAATACATTTCACCCCTTTAAAAAAATGGCTGCTTTCTAAATCCAAAGAGCACACTTTGTGTAAGGTTGATATTTTGATACAGTCATACAAAACCTGTCATATGTTTTATCTCAGTATACACAGGTGAAATACTTCCTCGAGCATGAAACCCCAGCGAGCCTTCCACATGTGATTTGGAATTCAGTATCTTATTAATAATGCAAAGCTACATCAGATCTCGGAGAGGAGGCTGTAAACTGTAAAATTGTCTCAACCGGTTTAGAAAAACAAGTGAAACCGGTTTAATTTTCAAACGTTTGTTGCAGAATTTGTGGGGAAATCTTCACGTCGCGGCTATTGCTCCTTTGAACAAACGCTTGTTCATCCTCACCGTGCAATGTCGAGTTCAGGTTTTCATCTGCACTTAACGACTGCCGCATATTGTGCAATAAGGAGCTTAAACGCGCTTTGACACAAATTTGATAGCAACTCCTTAAAATACTTCTGTGACATTTGGAAACAATTAAGCTGCTGATTTTCCACACGGGCAGATTTAAAGCCCATCCCTCTATGAAATAGTTTAATCTGCTCTCTGCAGTCTGGGGCCTTGGCCTGTCTAGCAGGCATGCTAATGCTTTTCTTTTCCATTTTTTTTTTTTATTCCAGGAGACGAGGCTACTATTCATGTCACAGTAAGGACCCGAAAGCTCCCAAAGGTCAAATTCACATCTCAGATCTTGAACGGGGCCAATCTGTCAAGGCTTTCCTCGATGAATTCTTCAGTGGTTTGGGCATCCACAGGTCGATACTGCAGAACTAAACTGAGAAACGGTTGTGGAAATTCACGTTTTTACTTTCCGAAAAAGCTTTCTCATTATTCCGAAAGTCAAAACATACAAAGATGCACTCAGAGTGTGTTATGACCGGACCAGCAATTTAAACTTCATTAATTGCTTTTAGGATGAAGTGCATGCAGGCTCATCTTAGAAATAGCGCCAGGCTTCAGGAAGCTCCTGTGGGGATACTCGGTGCTCCGTTGTCCACACTTAACAGACTGCAATTTAGTGCGTATGTCAAATTAAAAGCAGGAGCGGTGCAGTCACATCAGCTCCAGCTTTCATGTGGCAGATTAGAAGCAGGGTTACGAAATGGCAAAGTTTTCTCCAGGAGTCACTCGAATGCCTCGTCTGACACATTCAGCGTTCAAGAAAGCTTCAACGGGCCAAAGGAAAGTAACATGTTTCTTGTAATCGTTGCCACGTTGCATTAAAATTAGCGCTGTCAATCAATTTTTGAAAAAATATATTAATCAGATTAATCACACTCTCATGTTTTCAAAATATGTGAGTTTTATTGCATCAGACAAAACATCAGTCTTCCGGGTTTTTCATATTCAAAGAAGTTTAAAAGAAGTAATTTTGTTCCAAATGCAATTTAGAAATGTTAACTAGAGCCTCTTTTCGCTTTTCGGGTTTGTGTCTCTGCATTACTGAACACAGTGCAAGGCCAAGTAAACTGTGAACTGGGTAAACGTCAACAGGAGAGGGGCTTTCAGGTCATAATAGGGCATGTGATTAACGTTTTAGATTGACACGTTAATGTTGACAGCGCTAATTAAAATTGATTGAAAAACATAATTTATGGAAATGAAACTAAAACGTACGTTCTAATATGAAGAACAGTAACAGTTCCAGATATTAGGACTATTAGTAAAAGGTTGGGATTTTTTTCAACCAATTGTAATTCTCCAGTTTGTAGAGATTACCTTGAGATGATCCCCGCTGATTATGGTGTGCTCTCCCTCATAAGAAATGATGACCTCATTGGCTATGACCTCTGGCTCTGAAAGGTGACCTTGATTAGGAATTTTTATCTCAAATGTGCCTTTTTCAGAAAGTCCCTTTGCTCGCACTGTGAAACCAAAGGAATCCTTGGTCTTAAGGCTTTCATAATTGTGCTCATATGAGACAACTCCCTTTTTCAAGTCCTCCTGGGTGAACTGTGAAGCCTCAATCCCACTCACAATAATCCTGCCATCGCTGGGTGGGGACGTAACCTCGAAATGAATCTCGCTATCCTCTCTGATATCCATATTGGAGTCTGCGCTCAATAGGCTGGTATCGAGGGTCTTGGTACTTCCATGGTCAATGACAATCATTGTGTTGTTCACCAATTGGAGGTAGGGCTCACCAGCTTGGATCTGAAGCATTGCGGTGGTTTTATGAAAGCCGTCTGAAACCTGCAGGGGAAACCGTTCTTGATCTGCTCCATGATGAACGAATAAGATGTTCTTGTCCCTCAGGTCGGCTTGTGTGAAACGGAAAACTGGCTGCGACGGATTGGACGTCAACATGATATTGCCCGAAAGAATCCCTTCTCTGGCATAGACAATTTGAGTGTCGTTGAAATTTGAGTCGTCGTCTTTAAATTGAATGACGTCGGTTGTGAGCAAACGCTGACCCCGGCGGACCACGTTGAAGACTTTGTCCACTATCCTCACTGGGACGTGCTCGTTCTTGAATTGAATCTGTATCTTGAAGATACCTGTCACCACTTTTGGACTGTCTGAATCTTGCTGGGTGACTGAGAAGTGGAACTCA
This sequence comes from Poeciliopsis prolifica, assembly GCF_027474105.1. Classification (NCBI taxonomy): domain Eukaryota; kingdom Metazoa; phylum Chordata; class Actinopteri; order Cyprinodontiformes; family Poeciliidae; genus Poeciliopsis; species Poeciliopsis prolifica. The sequence continues at coordinate 22,129,413 of NW_026562376.1, forward strand.
TCGCTTGTAGTCTTGGAGCCATCATGCTTGTAAATCAGCCGACCATGTTCAAGATCTTCATTACTAAAATATCTAACCGCCCCATCAAATCTAGGCAGTCCTGGGGTATCCCTGATAAGGCGTCCATGCTTTGGTTCTTGAATGACTTTGTACAAAATTTCCTGGGAAACTGAAGACTGAAGCCAGAGGTAGTTTTTGTTCAAAGCTAGCTCACCTCCTTGTAAAACAACAAGATGCTTATTTGTCAAAACAAAGTCATCCGTTCCATCAAGTATGCTTATTGGGAAGCTGTATAATGGAGAGTACTGGTCCTCAACAAAGACTCGAAACTGAAACTGGTCACTAGTGTCCACAAATCCTTGCACTATGTAACTCAAAGAATTGTCCAAAATGTCCTTCTGTGTGAACATGTCACCCTCGTTCAACTCTTTGTCTGCTATCTGGAGACTACCATGTGTCGGAGACTTCACAAGAATGTATTTAATTGTTTGTGGATTTGGGGATTTGCCCAGCACTTCAGCCTGAAGCTTTGTGATCATCTGCTTTTCTCCAGGTTTGGCTTCCAGACGTTCCAGATATGACACTCTCACTTTGGAAGGCTGGATCTGAACTCGGAACAGGTTGTCTGTGAGAACAAACTCTCCCATTTGGATGTCGAACAGAATGTTATCCACCTGAGAGTTTTCATGGCTGTCTGTATCTGTGCTAAAATACCTAATTAGTTCTCGATCCAGGTGAAACTGATGAAAACTTGTAACTTGCGTGTACATGCCATCACTTCCCCTAACTCTTAATTCTCCTAACACAGGAGGTTGTGTGACGATATATAAAATATCCCCATTACGAGGATGAGGGATGACAGGCAGATTCTGAATCCCTATTGACGCATTGCTCCCTTGGACTACGCTAAGGCGATTTGCACCGACAACGACCGCATTTGGTTCTATCGCCAAAAACATAAAAGTGCTTGTCTGAGGTGCTGACCCACCGTCCGACACTTTCAAGGTCATTTCACTGGTACTGCCTGCTTTGTGTACAAAAAAGATATTTCCATCTTCCAGTTCTCGGCATGTAAACTCTGAGATTCTTCTTCCTGGTTGCTGACTATTTTCCAGGTAACCAAAATCAAATGAGGGAGCCGTGGTCACAGTTATTACAAGCTGGTCACAATTGGAGACGGACTGACTCATTTTAAGAAGGCTGGGGCTCAAATGAGATCTTCCCTTTTCTGTGATAGGAATTTCTGCAGTGAATCCCGGTGAGGCCCTGTCTGGAATAATTTCCACCGGAATCGAGTAACTGTGGGTATGTTTCAGACACTCTGGAAGGTAGCTATTACTTACAACACGCACATATAAGGAGATCTTATCGCTGGTTCCTCCATTTCCATCATGCATGTACTTGATTTTCTTTTCGACCACATCAAGCAGAGAGAATTTTTCCATGTTTCTATTGACATTAACATCAACCAGGCCATACCAAGGATCATCGGTGAGTGTAAAGATAATTTGTGATTGGCTTATCCCAGCAGCGCTGAGGTCAAACGTGGGTCTCACGTTGTTGATGTCAAGATAGGCTTCTTCACCATCAGACACTCGCAGCGTGGAGATGTTGAGAAGTTTTGTTACATTTCTGAACACCTCACGTTCAGAATCGGTCGGGAAACATTCTTGCTCATTTAATTGAGGTTCAACAAACTGAGTTACGAAATCAACGATGGGCGAGGAAGTGGTGGGTCCATCAGGATCTGCATAAGTTGAGTAGTCATAGTCGTCTCCTTCACATTTTATATGGACATCTTTGGTCACCAAAGCATCCTGCAGACCTTTGTCGCGTTGATTTACTTTAATTTCCCCAAAGCATCCAATGAAAGACTCAGATGTGATGAATTCCTCAAAACGATTCAAGGACCCACTTTCACTAAATACTTCCTTCATCTTCTTCTGGATGCCTCCAAAATACAGATTTCCTACCAAATCCAGCTTTTGTGATGAGTCGAGAGAAATGGAGGATGACTGGCTGTCTATAATGAGAACAAAAGAATCCGGGCTAACCTGAATCTTGACCCTGTGCCACTGGTCATCATCCAGCTGCACCTGTGTATTTTCAAGTGACTTTAAACCTTCTCCTAGATCCAAAACCCCTTTGAGATAGCCTTTTACAACACCGATAGCAATAAAGTCTGACGTTTGGCCATGGTGGAAGACGAGTAAAGCATCCTCTATGGTGGTTTTCATTAGAAACTCCAGTGACCTCGGAGCCCCAGCGGATCCACTCCATGTAGGGAAAGACACAAAGGAATCTGGAGTGCTGAAACTGATTGCCTCCCCGTCTGAATGCTCAAACTCACTGCTGCACGATTCCTTGGTGTCTTGGCACTGCTTGAATGCCGAGCTGAGAATGTTAAACTGGTGGGATTCGAATTTAACGTCGGTAATGCAGCCACGGAAAGGTGGGATGGCGTTGCTGAGATAGGGAGTGTCCAGGTCGCCGGTTCCTCCGAGCCAAAGGCCGCGGTCGATATTTAGCCTTTCTCCACCAACATCCATAGGGACGAATGTTGAAAACAGACCGTCTATCGTCATGGTGAGCTTGCCGTCTTGCAACGTCAGAAACACCTGGTGTTCCCTCAGGTTGTTCAACTGCACTCCTTGAGAAGAGGACAGCGTGTCTTCTGCAGCGCCCACTTTCATTCGTGCCTATGGGAAGAGGACAAAAGAAGGTCACTAAGAAACTCCAGATCTATATTTTTTCTATATGGCAAACTACAGTCGTTACCGAATATAAAACGGCAATATAAAAACTATTAATTCATAAATTGAGGTCTGCATGTAGAGTATACATGAAAAGTATATGCACTTTGTGTGAAATACGTGGGGTACTTTCCTTTTCTTGTGATGTCTTGTGTTTAATTGACGCAACTTTAGGTTAAAAAGTTCAACCGTGTTTTCATCAAACCTCCTCCTGTGACTTCAGACATCCATATGCAATTCAATGCTTTTTATTCTTAAGAAAAGACTTCTGCCTTGTCAACCGTCTTCACAGTCCACACATATATAAAGAATATAGTAGATAGTTAACTGTATTACACAGCCATTACAGGTCATAAATTCCTGCTGCTCCTGCAGTGTTGCTCTGTAAGCCTCTTGGCTTCCTCCCTGACATGTTCTCTCTCCCTCCCCTCCCCGGATTCTTAATCACTTCCAGACCGACGTATAAGTCTTGATAATGTCACTGAAATATTTTCTGCATTTGATTACTTCTGTCTTCCCTGTATACCATGTATCTAATGCCGTCGAATTGTTGTTTTTTTTTTGTTTGCTTTGCAACCTTTTCCTGACTGATCACTTTTGACAACGAGATCCCACTAATGCCGTGGAGGGTCTCTGCATGAGGAAAAAGCTCACAGGAACAGCTGGACTTTATTAAAGCTCAATCACAGGCAATTTAAATGATGGAGAGAGGCACAAAGTCCTTTATACAGTACCCTAACCCTAACCCAGCCCTGGTCATAAGAAAGTGTGCACCTTAATGCCTCCACATTACTTTAATTCCATGCTTATTTTTGATTTGCAATTCACTGAAATAGGTTAAACGTGACATTTAAAGTGGGTAAGTTCTGAAAAAGTATTTTTTTTCCCCCTTAAGAACAGATTTCAGGGTGAAAACTGCATTTTGGGCTGCTCTCTGAATTTCTGTGCTGACAAAAATGATTTTTGGAAATGTTTTTGTGCGGAGAAGAGTGTTTAGACAACGCCAGCCCGTTTTCCCATGAGCGTGTGCATGTATCGTTTGTCCTATCTGTCAGCATAGCATGGCAGATGAAACAGCAGATAATCCTGTGCACCTTTTTGAAAAAACTCCAGATTTAATCGGCTGTCCTATGTTTCCACATGACTCTCTTCCCAATAACATACGGAGTATTCCTTCTGCTCCAATTGAACCTCACCTGCAGTTTCCCATTTAGCAGCTCCAGGAACAGGTAGTCCTCCATTCCCGCAGCCAGGAGCAGAAGACCACTTCGGCGACTCGTTTTGAATTTCAGAGTGAGCTGGAAGGTTGAGACATCTTGGACGACTGCTATGCTACAGTGGCTGTCCCCAAAGTAGGATTCTGTAAAACATGACAGAAAAAAAAAGACATTACTTTAACCAAGCATTCAACAACAGTTAATTTTCTTTTAACCACTTTTTTTATGTTTTGTCCGTTGAAGCTGACCGGTTGCTTCGTTTTTGGCAAATTCAGGTGCATAAAACAAAAGGACCCCTGCATATGACGCTGTATGAAGTCACCTGACGGCTGCTGACTGGCAGCTCTCTGACTAAAAAAAAAAAAAAAATCTGACAATTAGAGAAACCAATTAGGCCAACATTTTTTGGGGGGGCTCTCACATTTGACGCGACCCGATTTCTGCTTAATCACACAGCCTCTAGCTGCGCGCGGCTGAACAGGAGGGTCCCCGGCCTCAAAGGCGTTCTCTGACTGAGACATCAGTCTTTACCCCTGTGGAGGTTTTCCGGGAATATAGAATGCCGGGGCCTGGGATTTCCCAGGCTCGACTTGCTTCGTTTTCAAGGGATATGCTAATTCAGCCACCTGCCTCGGTTTCTGCTCTTTGGAGCGCTTGACAAAATGTAAACCAGGGAGGAAGTCAATTAATTACCAGCGCACATGGTCTGAAAATGAAAATGGACAGCTTCCAAGACCCAGTTTCCTCAGCTCAGACTTTCCACTCTCTTAGCAGGAGATGTAAAAGGGAGGGTTTAAACGAGCCACCTGCTTTGCCCTCACAAAGGTGATAGCTCGAGACACAGAAAGTCACTGTGATGCGTAGGAAATACTTTTCTGAATCCATAAGTCCGGTGGTTTTAGAATATTTTGGAACAGCGAAGCAGATCAAGACAGTGATTTATAAAAGTTAAGGACATTCCTGCGAGATACTGAGGGTCAAAATGTTCCCTGAGACGCAGAAATTTGGCAAAAAAAAAAAAAAAAGTCTTGGCTCGACGCCATAAAACAGAAACCCCTCGGACCCAACCGTCTCTGGAAAAGCATCCAGCACAGGACGACATAAGATCATATAACTTCCTCATCCGTATCAATTCATGGAAAAATGACATTTTCCCAAGGCTCAAGCCAAAGTGTTTCTGTCTGTGCTGTACATCAATCCTGTCCTGCCATTTCATAGTGCTGCATATTACTGCAAAAACCTTTCAAATCTGCATACAAACATACATCTATTCTCACCCCTCAGGTCGTATTCCTTTCACATTTCTCATTATCTACTTCAAATTCAGGATCATTGACAATTATTAAAGATAGCTTCCACTTTTGAGCCTTTCTATTGCCCCAAAAAACATTTTCATTTGGACTTTGGTCATCTTATTCACACAACTCCAAGTAATGTGTATCAAGATCTGAAGCTGAGGGGTCTGCCGTTAGTCGCAAACCAGTCGTTAACAGGAAGAAGATTAGCGTTAGCTTTTGCTAATTTTCTGTTTTAGCCGCTAGCGATAGCAGCGCCTGGATTCTTTAGCAGATTAGTGTTTAGTGAATCTAACTTTTTGTTTTCTTCGCCCTGCCAATTTTAGGCAATTGGCAGGGCACAAAATGAAGTAATTACATATGATTTATGTGGCTCAAAACACATAGGTTGTGATTTTACGCCAGACTCCTTCAGCTGATTGGAAAGTTTAGTGCAACAAAGTATTTTGCATGACAACCCCAGTGGCCGACTCGAAAGAAAATCAAACAGTTAAAAGTGAATATGATTTCTATGGGCTGCATTGTGTATGACCTGAAACCAAAGCATTCATCTGTGACAAATATTGGCAACTTTAGAGCAAAACTGATTTATCCTTGAAGGCCATGGCGGCCATCTTGACTTTTTCAGTGGCTAACTTTTGTTTTCTTCCAAAACTAGTAAGCCCTTGGGAACATCTGTGCCTAGTTAGGATCTTGTTTTCCCATGTGAGAAATTTTCATGACATTTTCAGTTTGTCCTTTGTTTCTCTCTCTTCATATAAAACTCCCCATCCATAGTCTTTGCCAAATATAAGCGAGGAAAAGCCTTTTGATGTCGGCAACGAGGAAAGCCACCCTGCTATCATCCTGCACATTCCTTTATTCAACTAAGAGGCATTTGCATTTTCATCCAAAGCCTCTCTGTCATCAGCGACAGAAGCACAGCGACGGAGCATCCGTCTCGCATTCAGCCATGCTACTCTTTGGAGAAGCTGGGCAACATCCGGTCAAACTGACAATTCGACACATCCCGCTTTGCATCCTCGACAAATTACCCCCGTTCCGCATCGTTCGTTTTCAAAATGTCGAGCCTGGACGGCCGTCGTCTCGTTAGCGTTTCCAACAGGTCGGAGGGTTTCCGCTTAGGCAAAGCTATTCGAAATGAAAGCTGAGCGCTAATTGCACAACAGCCTCCAGGCTGAACCTGAAAAATTGGGGAGCGGAGGTCTTTCATGTGCAAGTGCGCTAACAAAGAAATGCACGCCGCGCTTCACGGTTTCCAAAAGCCCAGCTGAGCTTCGGTCTGATCGTCTGATCGTTCCCCGAGATTCAGGAGTAAAGGAACGAGCGTGATCTCTGGCGTTTCTGGCATTTTTCTTTTCTGGCTCGATTTGTTTCCGTTGCCTTCAGGGGAGAAAAAAAAAGGTTAATTATATTCAGCTGTTTGAAACTCTGATGTTATGAAACTTTTAAGTGTTTTGAATAGTGCATGCTATTGGGAAGAAGAGTGTGCCAGGAGAACGTAAGTCACTTTTTTGTCTCACCTTTTGTTTTCCATCTTGGACTGGAAGCCCAAACTTTTATTCATGTAGTGAAGTAATTATCAGTTGAATGGTAATTGAAATTGAACATGAGGAAATTTTCATGAGCACAAATGGAGAACCTGTCCATTGTGGCATGAGAGTAGGGATCGCCATGACACAAGCGTACACCTTTGCTTGTCTCTCGCCGCCTCCCCGTCTTTCCATTCCTATGAGGAAACCTAAGTTTGCGTCAGAAACCACCTGGTGTGTCTCTTTTGCAGGAAAACACAAAGCCACATTTTCCACCGGTCAAAAGCAGGAGAAGATGTTTGGATATTTTTGGACAATGCTCCATTATCAGAAAAGGAACACCCGGAGCTCTAAGGAGCGGAAAACTTTGACTTTCACCCACCTTAAAGAGAAGTCCCTGAAGTTGTGCGACTTATTGATTCACAATCCTTTATTGTTTGCACAGCAGGATCTTGTCTTTCGGCCAATGCAGACGAGGAGTATTTCATCACTAAGTCCTGTTATAATTTGCAATGACTGAATTTGCTCTCGTATTCCTTTTTCTTCTCTTTTCATGTAACAGAAGTGAAACATGAACTCGATTTCTTGCATAATTTGTTTTCCTGTTGGCTACTGCTTTACGTAAGCAGTGAACATGTTAGTCAAGCCATAGATATTGCAACCATAAGTGTTTTTTATACGTATATTTTCCAACTCAAGACTATTTCGCAGAAAAAGATGGACTCTTTGTTTTTTCTCTCCCCCGTCTAGCTCAGCAAAACCGCAGCTAACGTCACTATAAATAGAGGCCGTTTGGGGGATTTCTCTGTGCCTACTTCAGCCTGGTACAAAACGCTCAGCGTGTAATTATTTAACGACAGGGTGTTGTTAGCCACGGATTGAACTGGAGAGCAGCTCACTTTGTTACGGCATCAACCGTAAGGCGACGCTGCACCAGCGAGGCGATCAACGCGTCGGGCAATTCCGTCAATGACCGCCTGATATCCTGTTGGCTCTGGAAACGGTGGATGGACGCAGGCCGCAAAACCATGAAATACCTGAACGTTACAGGCCTGCCAGGTAAATCGGTCGACTGAATGTGAAGAAATGGGACAAAGACGACTGAAAAAGAACCAATCGCGTCAACTTTGTTACTGTGGGGCTCCGTTTTGTTGCAGGGCAACGTGGGACGCTTTCACACTCAGTGGAACTTTTGCGGACCTCAAATTGAATCCCTATCACTTTCAGTTCATCTCTATTCAGCCTCCTGAATCAATATTTCACTGGAATTTGATCAAGTCATCTTTCAAATATCTGTAAATGATGTGTTGATGTCAGGGAAAATGTATTTCATTTGCTTTGCCTTGTGTATTTTGTAACATGGGAAAATTGTGACGAGTTACAAAAACTGTTTTGTCTTTGAAATGAATAAAAACCGTGAAAAAGTGAAAGTGCGTTTTCGAAGTTGCGACTCAAGGAGGAAGTTGACTTTTCTTTTTTCTTCTCCGCTTTTCTTTCTCATCTTATACTGCGATGACATGGGGTCAGTTTTACAAAAAAAAAATAAGTTTTTTTTAGATGCTTGTAAAGTTACATACGGCAACTTTAAGGAAACTCATGATCTCGATGTGGCCCAGGATGAGTTTCACACCCCTTTGCATGAACATTACAGGTGGAATCAAATCGTCTAAAAGCTTGGCAAGCAGTCGAGTCTTGGGTGGAAAATAACTTCTGTCTGTCCCCCCCCTTTTCACAACAACCGAATGAATGAATCTTTTGTTTCACACATCGAAACTTTCGCATCAGAATCGAAATTCGAGGTTTTGAAGAGGCTGAAGGAACACACTGTAAAACTCTCAGGAAAGACTCTATAAACCCTCATAATAATTACTTAGTTTTTTCAAAAAATGTTTATGCTGTGCTATGACAAAATAACAACCGTAAACACGGCATTTCGACAAACCACAGCCTCCAAGCTGCTTTTAATCATGTAGGCAACATGTTTGCATGCCTGACTCTGAACACAGCAGCCTGTCTGTATAAGAATATACAGCCAGCTCCAGCGCCGTTAAAACAGCAGAGGGCTGGACCACAACTCTGCACACCTTGACAGTAGTGCTGCTTTATTAGGGGCCTCCCCTTACAGTCCCCCTCGGCCCCCCACCGACCTTTCAGCAGTCACTGGGGACGCACTTTTTACGGGCTTTATGGAGCCGTTTCTCAGACTTGCATATCTCAGCGTGAAAGCGAGCTGCACGTTATTTTATTTTTTTCTCCCTCCCCCCGGCCCCCCATCTGCTTCTGCATCTCTTTAAAAACACTCCAGTTCCAGTTGCAAGCCAGAAAGAAGAGGTACGACGCTCTGACAAAGAAAATAAATAAATAAATAAAAGGCTTATGGAGCCACAGCGGGAGGTTTCCTCCAATAACTTTTCAAGCTCGCTTTGTGAAACTCGCATTTACACAACACAGAAAGAGATGGGCGCCGAAAAGCAAAAAATATGACCTTTCTCTTTGAAAAGGAGAACGGCAATGGAGTGTAATTTTTACCTTTGGAAAAATAGACCAGGAGGGGTGGAAGAAAGAAAGAAAGAAAGAAAGAAAAAAAGAAAGAAACGGGTCCAAAAAGCGTTGAAAAGAGGACCTTAAAGACTCACCATTGTTTCAGTTCTGTGCAGTTTTTGCAAGTTTGGTCCGAAAGGCTCGGCTTCTTGACAAGTAAATGGACATGAAAAAAAAAACAGTATCTTTGGCTGTGAGAATCTTATGGTGTTGAGGCCACGCAAACAAGAGGAGAGACGTTTGTATTTTTGTATCCGAAGCCGTTTCTCTCCTCTGTCATGTCGAGAAGAGAAAATCCATGGGGATCAGAGGTCAGAAGGTGAAGGTCAGCTCCCAATCAAGGCAAAAAAGGGGACAAAATCGTCTCTCCTGCCTTTGAACCGTCCCGCGTTGCCCGGAACAGCTTAACTGCTGTCAAACGTCGGATTTCCTTTCGGTTTCACGCTTGAATAAAACATCTTTGGCTTCGTACTTTGTGAAAGACGTTTGTATCGCTTCCCGCGTTCACGGCATCAAAGTTTGAGGTATTTTATTGGACTTTAACCTGACAGATCAACACATGTTTGTTCACAAATATTCATCTGAGCAGGGTGAATTTATATTCAACCCTCCTTTATTCGGTATTTTACAGAATAGGTGCAATCACAGCCGCAAGTACATTGGACAGCGCGTTCAGCTTCAATCGAATTCACGTCTAGACTTTAACTGGGCCATTCTGACTCTTCGGTTGGGTCTCTGGTTGAGTGTTTTGCTGACACATGAGCCACATTTTCAAACATTTTTCAGCCTCTGAGGCTTTTCTCAGGGCTGCGTTCAACCATCTATCTACTAATCAACTCTGACCAGCTTCCATGTCTCCTCTCAAAAAAAGGCAACTACACTTTGATGCTGCCGCCACTGTGCGAGGTTTCCGCCACACATAGAGCTTTTCATGTTGGCGAGAAACTGTAATTTGATCTCATCTGACCAGACTGCCTTCATCAGCATGTTTTTCCAAGGCCCCTTATGACTTCTAACAAGCTACAAATGGGTTTGACTCTCTCTTTCAGGTGTAACTTTCTTCTCGCGATTCCGCCAGATTCGCTAGTTGCACGTTGTGTTGTCTTCTATGAACTTCATAAAACCTCGGATGCGCTCACAGAACAGCTGCCGAGACGAATGGTGAATTTGCAGCAGCCCTGTTCAGTTTGACTCGAACTCCAGTTGGTCTGGCCAGAAAGTCCGGTCCATTTGGGACAAAAAGAGTCTCTTCAATCCCACCTCCCAGTTTGGCGGAGGTGAATGAATACACATGTGGATGCCAAGCGGACCGGAGACCGCTCCAAAAGCAGGAACCGTGGCGCAGGGCATTCTGGGTAAATACAACCAAGACAACTGTGCGAGTCCCACACTAGTGGAGGAAACAGCTCGTTGTCTTTTATCATAGACAGAAATCGTAAAAACTCCATTATTGTTTACATTTCTGATGTTTTCCTGTCTCAAAAAAAGAGAGAGAGAAATTAAAACTTTTCCCTTTATGTCACAATTATGCTCTCTGTTGTGCTGAAACCCCAACAACATACAGAAAACATGAGAGGGGGGGAAAGAAAATCGAATGCTCTTGCACAGCACAATATGTGTCCGTCCTAAAGAAAGAGTTTAATGGAGTCATTGTGTGGAGGCTCATCAAACTCTCCTGTCGCTAATGAGCAGTTTGGAGTCGTGATCTCACTCCCAGCGCTGCAACCCAAACAGAAGTACTGCAGTCACTCCGGGCTCTGCTGCGGTTTACGACTGACTAATACAAAGCATGTCTGTGTCGGCCCGGCCAAGCTACGGAAGCCGTCAAACCGCCGAGGTCCCAGATGGTTGGGCCTGTTAACATAATCTTCCCATGACATCGGAGGAGTGGACGCCCCCACAGTGTTGCTCCAAGCCGTACTCTTCCTCGCACCGAGCGGCCTTCTCCGACATCCGTCCACACGGGGAAAAAGAAAACATCCAAAAAGCAACAGAGAAATACCAGTAGATTTAAAACTTACTCGTCTTCACACCTGAATTGCCCTTTCAGAGGGGAGACTACGAGAAACAACGGTGCGGGGGAAACGGAGAGCTTTAAGGCTCACAGTGAACTTGGATAGCGCGGCATCGAAAGGCTCTGTCGGCTTCGGCGGTGCCGCGCGGAATTAATGGCCCAGAGAGCAACAGCAGCAGGAAATTAGCCCGCAGTTAACAACAGCCACTTTGGCTTTTAACGTTTACAATGTCAACACGGACCGAGAGTTCAGAACGCTTCTTTGTTCTGCTGCTGCATCCAGTTTAGAATGGATAATTAAACTAATTTGGCTTCATGCCGGTTATTTTAGGGCTCGTCGTCATACCTGTGTTAAACTGCAGATAAATTAGCTCGACACCACCTCAATGTGGATCGCTTCATGATTTAAAGTCTCACAAACAGTGTTGTGAAGTTGATGTATATATTTTAGAACATCATGTGGCCATACTATTTCGTGCAACCTCTGAACTTAATGAAGTGCTTGAACCGACTGCATCCGATTCTGGAGACGTTGCACAACATTCTTCTTCTTCTTCTTTTTTTTTTTTTTTTTTTCCTTTTTTTAATCAAATGTAAATTGGAGAAAAAAATGTACCATGCACTGTCATTTATCCCCATCTACTCTCACGTCCCTGAATAAGCTTGTCTCCAGAAGCAGTCCACCGGAGACAAAGCGCAGGCGAAGTTCAGGTGTTGATTGTTTATGTCGTGATCCTCAGGCTTTTCAAACTCCGACATGTTTGAAAAGCCTGATATTAGTGTCTGCATCAAAATGAGGAAGTGACACCATCACCATGTCAGTCTATCTAGTAAATCTAATGGCTGAAGCATTTTTCAGCCAGCAGGCTAGAGAATATAAACCAAGATGGAAATATTCACATTTGGAAGAGCTGAACTCTGAGCTATAGCCCTGATGTTTCTGTAATCTTTAACAGCACAGACCACAGCATTATTGGCATTTGTTTTAAATCAACACACCTATATTATTTCCGCATTCTGCAGAAAAGAGAGAAACGATGGCAACAGTGCATCCAGATGGACGGAAACATTACTTTCATTGCTCTGCGTCAAAAACCCTGTGAGTCTTTTAGTGTAGCATCTGTGCAATGCAGAGCTTTTAATGCATCCGTTGCTGGAGTGTTGAAGTAACTTGGCTTTGAAACGCCTCCAAAAATGCTAACGTGCTGGAGAAGACAGTCACAAAACATAAGCCGCTTCCAGATGAATATGTTCTGCAATTGTACGCAGCAGGTGAAGAGTTTAACAGACACACGAGCTTCATCATCTCAGTGATTTTCTACCCGAGCTCTGAGGAAACTTAATGTTTTACAGATTCCTTCTTGACTCGGCGACGGCTGCAATTATTTCCAACGCATCTCGACTCTCACAAACGTCCCTGGAGCGTTGCCGTTACGTGACCCGTCTGTTTTGTTGTGTTGCGCAATCGCGACGGCTTTTACACTTTGAAAAAAACAAAAACAAAAAAAAAAAAAAAAAGCCGTTTGAAGGCACTTGGGTTCAGCGTCTGAGAAACTACAGGAGCCCTGCTGATTAAACTCCCAACGAGCAACAGACTCGACAGCTCCATTGTTGGGCCTGTTTCCACGGGGCCTGGCTTTTATGCTAATTGAAATTGCATGTCAGCATGTTTGCGCCCATCCTGATTCTGTCTGCCTCATTCGTCATTAGCATTCATTTCTGACACGATATCAATAGGTCCATTCATACTTCATTAAAAGTGCCTTTGTGGCGACAGTAAGTGTGCGCATTAGTCACTCGGCTGCTGATTTTCAGCATGACTCTGGGCTTTTTAGCGGCCTGGGAACGCTCTCTCTCTGCTGAGCAGCCATTCACTGTCATAAATCGAGCCGCTTAAATGACGGCAACAGAGAAAAGACGGTTTGGTTTGGTTGCGGGAAGTGCTTCCAAATAGTTACCAGATCGCTGAAATTAACTTCCAGCCTCCCCCTCCGCCATTTATTTGGCCTTTTTCTCTCATTGAGGTCTTTTATAGTACTGACACTTTTGAGTTATGAGCAAAACCTTATATGTTTTGATACAGATGTTGATTAAGGCTTTGTCTACATTCACTCCAGCAATGGCAAATGGTTGGAAACAATTTCTGGTGCCGTCCAGGACACGTCATCTTTTCTGTTGCCTCGAAATTGAGCTTTTAACGTGTCATGATATGTTGTCATCCAGCACCAGAGGGATTTTTATAAGAACTGAATTGATTTCATTTAAATAGGACAGTGCATGAATGTGCAATATTGTTGTAAACACTTTCCATCTTTAGCCCCATAAATTTAGTCTCCTTTTGGGATAAATAAAGTGTTTTTATTCTGAGTCGAACTGAATTGAATTTTGTCTCACTCTAATTTTGGTCTCACTGAACAAGATCGCCTTCCTGTATCTTTCTGTCGTGTCCCCCGACATGGTTTGTGACAAACGGTTTCCCATCAGAAACGGCTTTCCTTGTTCCACCGATATCCATGATGCCATAAAACTGCAAAAGACTTTATTTCAAACCGCGGCAGGCGTCACAGCTAACGAATCACGAGGAATCTTGGTCGGATCGGGGAAGAACCCCAGAAGGTGATCTTGAACCTCCAGGCAGAACGTATATACTGCCCTGTTACCGTCACTGACCTCTGGGGGCTCTCTTCATAAGAGAGTCCTCTCTCTGTGTTTCAGATGCACAGGTGAAATGTGTTGGAGCTCATCAGCCACTCCATAAAGAGCTCCATAGAACCAGTGTTGGATCCCTTCTTGTTTGGGCCTTGATCTGATCTGACACTTTGACTGCTGACTGAGTGATTTTGGCTCTGAGCCTGTTGAAGTGTATTAACCAAAACTTGTTTTTTTTTTTTCACAGTGGAAGCTGGTAGGGGTTCTCTGCCATTTGTGTTCAACCATTTTTTTTCTCCTGTTTTGATGGCTAGCCAGGGAGTTCAGGTTTTGTACTTTCTTTTTCCTATCTACCATTAGAAAGTTCTTTTTAATTTCTTAGCTAGACGGGGGGGGGGGGGTGTTTTGTTTGTTCTTTTGGCCTTGGAGACCCTGAAGATAAATACTTCCCTGTGTTCTGTTCTTGTTTTAGTTGACTTACCTGCACTGTAAATAAATTATCCACATTTTGCTACAGACAACTGTTTGTTTTTTGTGTTACAACCAGCACCGGATTTTACCCTTATTGGTCTTGGGGGGGTTGTCTTTTTGACGTTCCCTGACATAAAGCTGTAACTTTCAGTACAAGTTTTTTTATCCACAACATTTCATACATGTCTTCCTTAGCTTATAGGCTCTCCCTTCTCCGACGGGTCCTATACTCCATGCCTTTCCTTATTTGATCAGTCCCAGTGCAGGACTTGGTCTTACAAATATGCTCCAAGCTCAACCAGAGGTCTCTGTGCTATCAGACAGATTTGTGGAGTCCAGGTGACGTTTGTCCTGTTGATAAGATTCTCCCACTTGAGTTGTGAATTTCTGAAGCTTCTCTAGAGACTGTAGCTTTCTTCTCTGATTGTCTTCCCCGTCATGTCTGTCGTTTTGCAGCTGTGTCACTTTTTCTGCTTGTTCAAAGCTTGATATCGTTTCACAGACGCTAACTTTCCTTTTCCCCAATATTCTCCCTGGCCTTTCTGTGGTGTTCCTTGGTTTGTTCACCAAGGTTCAAACATTTGAGGCCTTCACAGAGGAACTGTACTTATGTTATTGAATTACACCGCACTTTTTGTCTTTGAAACGTCTTGTGCTCTATCAGCTTTGTGTTGGGTCGGTCTGTTGCGCGGGCTTCCAGGAAATAAAACAACTTCTTTAAGGAGATGTTAATATATCACCATGTCTCTCAAGCTGCATGTCTTTCTTTTTTTTCCCCTCTCTTCACCCAGGCAGACAATCAGGAGCAAACGTCTCCTTTCATAGCTGCACACTCTGCCATGACCAAATCAGATAGCGAGGGCTTTCCATAAAACAAGGCGCTCGTTCTCGCGGGGCTCCCAGGAGGGAAACCGTGATACAGAAGCAGCAGCGAAGGGGCCTCTTAAAACCCATATCCGGCTTCAAACTCGGGTCTGCAAAGTCGGTGTGTGTTTGAGATCAGAGCCTCACATTAGCCTCCATAATGAGAACCAGCTGCAGGGACGCACAGTCAGACTGACCTTTTTCCAGCTCAGACTGAAACCCCCCACCCCCTCACGCCTTCTCCAAAAACAACCCCATCGACTCCACCACCTCTCATCAGGTAAATGCTTTCACCAGATGCTTTCTCCCGGCGTCTTCCATCATCCGGCGTTAATCTAAACATTCCGTGCCCCAAATACAGAAGCACCGGGTGCAAACAGAAACACCCACGCCCAACTGTGCCCCTATTAATGACACACACACACACACACACACACACACACACACACACACACACACACACACACACACACACACACACACACACACACGTTTTCTCTCCCCTCAACACCGCCATGAGTTAACCGTCTCTCAATCAGCCGTTGTGTGCCCAGTGGCTGACTCAGCCCACCGTCTTCCCGCCAATCCGAAGGTTTTCCGCCAGACTACTGTCGAGGAGGCGCGCCCTGCTCCACCCAGCACATTTAGCATTCGTTTGGAAAAGTTAGCCATCCCTCTCTTCCCTCGCCCTTTCCTCTTTCCCATCCCTCAACGTCACTCTCACTTTGCCTCCACCCGCCGCTTTGGCCCCCCCAAAATAAACAACGCCTACCAAGAAAAGCCCGGGAACACTACGTGACATGTCGAACAGGACTCCAGTGTTAACGCTCCAACTTTTATATTGCTTTTCCACGACACTGAATAGTTAAATGTCACTGAATGTCACAACGGATAGCAGAAACCGTTCAAAGTTGGCAGGGAAGAACGCTCCGGACTATGGAAGTTGGGGGCTTCTTTTGCGAGCAAACAAAACGAGCTTTTTCCTCCTGATGTTCGTCAGCCTGTGTTGCAGATCAACCTACAACATTTTCTCAGCTCAGACATGATCTGCAGCATCTGTGCGCTCCACAATGCCTCCACAATGAACACGCATCAAAGACGGAGTCTGATTGGGTCGGGTTCAAACACAGCGACCGCATCTGCGGCGACGGTCTGAACATGTGGTGGGCATAATGAGCGTCAGCGGGGCCGAATCGTTCAGCGAAGGCCAACGCTCTTCGCACAGCAGTGGGCCTCGAGGGGGACGCTGCGGCAACACGCGACTTCTAACGGCGGGACGCTGTTTATTGGACGTAACTCACGCCCTGTGGCAGCTTTGTTGTGTGCACAAGGATCTGCAGTCAAGGTTTTGGTATTATTATATGAGCGGCTGGTGGAGGGGAGGGGAGGTGAGGGAGGAGACCACAGACTTGAAGTTTATTGGGATTTCATGTGAAAGCCCAATGAAAGATAGAGCCTCACTGAAAGGAAAAGCAAATATAGATAAATCATTTACTCTGAGACCACCAAATAAAATCCATCAGTTGCTCACACCTCCTTATCCTAGTTGTGTGATGGGAATCCCAGTGCCTGTCTTCAACACTCATGAGGCGTGAGGTGGGGCCAACCCTAGCTGGGGTGCCAGTTGATCACAGGAAGCCCCAACACGCAGAAAAACACTTGTGTCCACAGGGAAAACGGACACAATCCGAGGTGAAAGACCACCGTCTTTCTGCTGTGGTCCCATCGGACCCCACAGCCTGGAGCCACAGTGTGATGCAGGGATGCACCGATTGCAGTTTTCTGGCCGATCACTGACCGATGTGACAGTATTATGTAAAATCAGCTTTTTTAAGATTCACATCGTGTCATAACGTTTTTTCCTCATCAAAATAGAGCTGCAGAGTTGCCCTTGTCCTTTCATGCATATTTGAGAAATCTTTTATAGTCGCTGTGCAAAACGCCTGGCTGGACCCGGGACCTCCGTGACTCTCTCACTGAGCTCCTTCAGACAAGCCAGCATAAATTAGCAAGCACCTGGTGTAACAGGTGTAACTCACTATACAAGCTACTACTCTTAATAGAGGACCGACGCTTGACTTTCTGAAGGAGGGCTCTCAGAAAGAGGAGTTTTCAATGACAGAGGCCCAATTTTCAGGTGTTAAACCATTATGTTAAATTTCTTTTAAGTCATGATCTTTTTGTACAGTATTTCCATAACTGAAGGCAGCATAATTACTTGGTTATGCTATAAAATTATGCTATAAAATGGCACTTTGTGCCTGCAAAACGCATATCACTGCCCCTTTAAAAATCCACACCGGCCATTTCAGTTTTGGCCGACACTGCTTTATTTACTTCTTGTCTGAAATGTTGCTAAATGTAGCAAGAAAGTCACTGAGTTTGCCACAGTGGAGTGACTACTGCTAACTCCAAATGTGCAGACATGACCCAGTGGGCGGGTCTGTCAGTCAAACCTCTCTAACGAGGAGAAATAGGATGACAGTGGCTGATTTTTAGACCTAGACCCGCTTCACATGGAAGAATGGGCCGATCAGCCGTTGTCCAGACTTGCTTGGCCCATTCAGACCGAATGAGTTTGAGCCACTTCTGAAAGATGATTGTGTGATTGCAGAAGATTTGTAGCTTACATTCAGATGTGTATTTACTTTTTATTAGTAAAATACTTTTTATTAGTAAAATACTTCTCTCTACCTCAAAAAAAAAGTGATGTGGTTCAGAAATCGCTGCTGCTTACCGACAAAGGGAAATTCTTTCAAAGCTGTGAGATGTGTTGCTTTTGGCGAAAGTCATATCACATGTTATTCCCGGCAACTAGAAAAGAAAACAAGCAGCTCTGTGTTTTTGCTCGGAAGGCATGGTTTACTGTGTGAAAGTCGGAACTTGTGACGACGATGAGTCAGAACTGATGCACGGCGCCACGAGCACGTAGAGCCCCCGAGACGCCTTAAAGACGGGAACGTCAAAGAAGTTCAGAATCATCGGATGACTAAACGGTTGAGACGGAGACGACAAAACGAGACATTTACAGCCAAACGTCAGAGAGCCAGCTTCCTCCCTCACGTCATTCTGCAGGCTTGCGGGAAACTTCAGCTGATCGACGGCGGTTCCAACTTCTCGCAATTTGCATTTAGACGATAAGAGCAGCGGGGAGTGTGAACGGGCCGACGTTCCAGCAACTTCTCTGAGGATCCGACAAATGCAATTACGAGTAATGCGCCTCATTGCCTCTGATTGATCGCGTTGTTATTTCTTCATTTAATTCCAGAGAAGCGGCTCGTAATCTCTCTTTTCTGTTATCCTCGAACGGCATGGATGAACGAGCTAAATGCTTGTCACTCTGTTCGAAACGGTCTCATGTACTGCAGTTTTTCTACAAGGATGGCGACATATGGAGGGGGGCAATTGTTTGGGTTGACAAACAAAAAGTTTGTCCGTTTCACCTTTTTGTTTCTGAGCAGTTCTTGAAAATATCAGCCAATAAAATATTAAAATCAAGAAAGGTGAAACTTCAAGGGGCGGTATATGGCACAGTCAAGTCTCTGTCGCCTTCAGTTGTTATAAAAATGCTACATATGTATCAAATGTGGCTTAAAATGAATTTGTCCTTATAGTTTAACACTTTCAAATTGAGCCTCTGTCTCTTTAAGAACGCCCGCTCTTCCTGAAACTCCGCCTTTAGGAAGCAATCGCAACATGAATTTCTCAAACGTGCATGAAAGAATCGAGGCAAAACGTTTTCATGATACTGCTCCTTTAAGAGAGAGATCAAAGATTTTTCACGGTCGACATAAATAGATGGCGCTGACAACAATACGCAGTGCTTTGACAAATCAGGAAGCCACAAGCTGATGTTACTTAAAGAGAGGAGAAAGACCCAGAGAGATGGTTATGAGAAGCAGGGCGAACACCGTGGGATTATTGTCCCATTTGAAGCGACTCAGCCAAATGGTGGCAAATTCTAAAAGATATTTCGAAGTCGTGATCAATCAAGCAGAACGCATTCACACCATTCAGTCACTCAGGCACAGACGTCTCAGTATGTGAAATTGGGCTATGGGGGAAAAACAACAACTGGGTAACAGATCCAGGTGGGAAACCCGGCCACCTCTCTCTCTCTCTCTGTCTCTCTTTTTCTCTCTCTCTCTTTGTTTCTCTCTCTCTCTTTATGTGACACTCACTGGATTATTCTGGGTGATCCCATGCTGTTGCCAAGCCGGAAGGGAAATGCAGTCCCTTCAGCATGTTCTGCATCTGTCCCAGGGGCCTCCTCCCGGTGGGAGGGTGTGTGCCTGGAAAACGTCCAAAGAAAGACTCCACGCTTCCAGGCTCTAGAGGCCAGAAGGTCACAGCAGGTCGCCCACGGTGCCCAGAATCGTTAAGTAAGGAAGATGAAAGCACACTGGACCCCCTCTGGAGGTGGTCTCTGTGAAGTTGTCCCTGATCTATGATGACTCCATGTACGCTGGTGTGCAGCAGATGTTAGCACCAGCTCTAGATGTCTTTAAGTTGGTGTTGGTGCTGTGTTTCTCTATTCCGGTCCTCGGGAGCCTTCGCCCCTGGCATTTGAAACGTGTCTCTGTTCCAGAATGCCTGATTCAAATGACTGCATGACCTCCTCTGCATGCACATCCTCAAGTGCTGCACAAGCCTGTTAATCACCTGTTTATTCAAATCAGGTGAATTGAGAAGCGGTGGCGTATTGCTGTGCCTGTGCTCCGTCTACAGGTGTGGGAAAGCGTCTTCTACTCTTATCTGAATACGTTTTGAGCGCTACCAATTGTGTCCCTGCGTCTCGGTACAGGTGTGGTTGATAGGCTGCGTCTTACAACCTATCAAGAGAGATGGTGCGGCATTTCTTGCAATGCGACGTTTTGAACTTCAAACAATGACTTTCCCTGCTGAACTATCAAAAATATCTCCAAAGATTGAAGGAACTCCCGATCTTTTTAGTGAAACGTCAGGACGAGTCAGTGTGCCGTCGTCAATAAGATGAGAGCAAATCGAATACCTCTGGTGTTTCTTCACCGTGTCTCGGGACAAGGCAGTGAGGTTGTCCTCGCAATACTTTGATGCTCAGCTCCAATTTCTCGTAAAATAAGGACTTTTGCAGAAGGATTAACAAAAACCTGTTTTAAAACTGCATCCCTTCTTGGTGTCTTGCATAACATGAGACTCTTTGGTCATGTTGCGGTAAATCTAAAACCGTAAAGTAGGTTATTGTCATTGTTTCTGTCACAATAATAGAGGGAGTCGGTCATCAGGTCTGGGGTAGACTCTTAAGTGTACACGTGTCACTGCAATATCAATGGCAACATGGCAGACAGAACACATAGAGCAGACTAGACTCGTGGATTTTTAAATCAAGAAAAGCTCCGTCAACATTTCATTGTATTTTAATTTAACCTTTGAGCAGGTGACTGTGAAAACAGGAAGCAGTTTTGAGATTAAAACCAATATATTACATTCTTAGGAAATGCATACCAAGTCATTTTTAATTAAGTTACGTAAATGTGGTGCCGCTCAGCCCCTAAAATGCTTGCGGTGTGAATCAAAGCCGTAAGAAAAAGAGAAAAAGTCCATGTTCCAACCAAGACGTAATGCAACGGCCCAGAATAGAAACCACAAATAACTATTTACTCCTCAGTCTTAGTAACAAGAGCAGTAAAGGAGACCTGGTGTTCCTGGGAGGAGGGAAATGAAACCTTAGACTCAGTGAAGTCATACATTTTTGAGTGTGAATATGATCGGAAAATGTAAAGATAGTACAAGTCGACCGGCCGATATAGTACCGATACTCCCAACTCGCACTGAACGTCCATGTGCTGCAATCTGAGAAAATGGCCAACTTTTCTTTTTCCAGTATTTTGCTGAATCAAACTAAAGCAACCTCTGGTGGAGGTTGAGAAGTCAAGACGTTTCTGACAGCTGGCCGAAAACACAAAATGACTTTCTCTCGTTCCGCCCGGCGTTTCTCATCGGAGCGGAGTCTGTCTCTCAAACACCACCAGTTGCTCTTTCTAAGTCATTTTTGATACATGCAGAAAGAAGGTGACCCAGTTACAAAATTGCAATCATAAAATGGCACCATGTGCCTGGAGAATGCACAATACTGCCCCTTTAAAGTACATCTTGTAATTTGTGAAACTTTTACAAATCAAACGTTTGGTGAAGTTAATCTTCTCGTGAACCCAATTTCTTACGTTGCTTCGCCTCAATCTAATGAGCTGTTAGAGTGGTTGTATCTGAGCCTCCCTATTTGCACAAATGGCTGTGTGGCGTTTCTGCCTTCGATACAAAGGCGAACGATGCTGGTCATGCCAGAGCTGAATCAGAGGCTGATTCCACGCTGCGGGACCTAAGCACAGACGCCCTGAACAGATTTTGTCCGTCGTCGACACAAAGTTTTACAAACAAAGCTGTCAGCTCTCCGGCTATGTGTGGATTCATAGAGACATTTGTTCACCTCATCCTGTGGATTTGCTTTTTGCTGTTTGGATGGCGGATATCGACGCAGCTGTAAGACTTTTATAAATCCAAAGGGGCCTGGAAGAAAACCCGAGTCTGAGTGTTTTGAGACGGAGAGTCGCTGAGAGCAAGAGAGAGATCATCAACAGGACCTTGAGCACCAACAGACGCAGGAGGGAAAGCAAGCATTGTGGTTCTTTTTTATTTTTTTATTATTTTATTTTATTTTTATTCTCTGCTCGAGGCAAAAGACAGTCCGCTGAGACGCTCACTGTTTTGACTGAAGACTCCAACAAAGCCTGTAACTAAAATCAATACTCAACTTCATAAAACCCAGTTTCTGGGAACAGAATAGAACTGGATCGTGGCTACAGTCCCATTGTAAACTTTGATGCTGTGAAGAGATAAATAAACAGAAACCCCCGGGGGCTTTAAAAATCTATCCAGAGAGCTGGGGATTCTAAATATCGATTGGATGAAGGGTTTATCTTGTTTATTTTGACTCTGTAATTCCAGTCTATCCAGTGATGCTCCTGAGACAGTTATTAATGCTTTCGCTGCTTGTTCTGCAGCCAAATTTCATACATTTGTACACATCTATTATTCAGTTTTAATTACAGGTTGAGACGCATCAAAAGGAAAGAGGAAACATGGTTTTGGGCGGCTGACCGAATTGTTAACGGTTGTGCGGACGTGTCTTTAAAAAAAATGAAACGTAGACGAGGTGTTTTTGATTTGATGGTGCTGCCGCAGCTGACAGCATGTCATCGGCTCTATTCTCAGTCGTTCACCTTCCTCTGTCTCTAATCTAATGCTCTCTGATCGTATATCTGCGTGCTGACAACCTGCAGGTATACGGCCTTCCATATTTAATGTTCCAGCGCATCAGTCTTGTAAGGCGTGCTGGCATACTTCCTGTTTCGTCCTGAAGAAAAGACCTGAAGAAAAGAAAAGCCATTTCCATAAGAAATGGGGTGGATGTTTATCATGCTATCATGAGAATTTAGATTTGTCGTTATAATAACGGTCGGTTATTGGCTTGTGTCCCGTCAGACCATCAGTTCCCAAAACCACACGCACAAAAAAATCCTCGTAAAAGCGCACGCGGGGTCACTGCCGCCTCGCCGTGCTGCACACAGGGTAAAAAGCTTGTCGTAATCCCCGTCTCTTACGGACTCTGACGCGTTTATCAGGTCTTCGAGGTTGAAAGGCCACTTTGCCATCACCCTAGTCATTGATTACCTCAACGGATTCTTTATCGGGTTCAAAGTTCCTGCACAGCTCAGCGGTTGCCATGTAGATTAAAGGATTCCTCAGACACACATGATGGAATCAAAATAAATCTCTGGGTGTGTTTTTAATGAGTGAATAACATTATAACTTAATGTTATAATGTTAAAACATAACGTTACATTTTATAACATAACATATAACCTAAGCTCTAAAAAGTTTCTGAGCTTAACTGTAAATAACTTTGAAGTCAAACCATCCTACAGAACTTTCTTGGGTCTCTTTTCAATCACTCGGGTTGTATTTAATTTCCAGGTGCAAAATAAAAGATCCAAATCTGAAACCGAATCATGGAGCCAAACTTTGGTGTGGCTGAAATGTCAGCCCGTCTTTTATAAGGTCAGACATCTTCTTCCTCGCTCGTCCTGCCGCTCGCCCGTGTTTGAGACGTTCACGGCGCTTATTGGAAAATCATCTCAACTTTCACGGAAAGAGAAAAATCACGGGCCTCCATATTTTACGTCGTGCTTCTGGGAGAATGCAAACCTTTCCGTCTCGAATCTGAATGCCATAAAAACTTGACAGTTTAACCCTCTGAACCATGGACGGGGGACACAGTGGGGGGGGACAGACAGGGGTGGACACAGGGGCCCTCCGACTCTTCTTCCAAACCGTCTGCAGATGTCGTTTCTGCTCTCGCTTTGCCGACGGAGCAAAACCTCCAAAGGCCGGGAACGTCTGGCAGGTCAGAACGTGCATGTTGCATCTCGCCGGGAACTCAGAACCGGCAGATGCGATCGAAATCCGAGGATTACCGTTTGGAGTTTGCCGCGGATCTGCATGAGCCGTCAAGCTGGCGGCGCCGCATCATGTCACCGCTCCCGGAGTTCTGTTTAGAACGTCTCACAAACTAATGTCTCCCCTGTAAGTTCCAAGATTTCCCTCTCTTTTTTGTTAAACGGAGAAAACAACCGTAAGAAACGGTTTGAAACAGACTAAGGGTGAAAGACCTTCTGTTGACTTGAAGCTGAGGTCTGAGGCGAAACGACATTTTATTTTATTTTTTGTGGAAAACCAGCCCCCTCGTCCGTCCTTGTGTCATGGAGGCAGGATTACAGTGCTTAGTTCGCTCTCAGAGCCTGTGATGTTGTCTTCTCGCTCTTCCCCGTGTTTGAGTTTTGCAGATTAAAGGAGCGCAGCTCTTACAAAACTGCAATTTACCATTGAAGCCTCGCGAGCCAGCCTGGTTAAAAGCTATCTGAGAGTAATTAAAATTCGTCAGGATTTAAATACGGCGGGCGCGCGTGCAAACCGTCCTTTTGGGAGCTTCTTGGACTTATCTGGGCGACTGTAGAAGTGAGTTTTTTTGCGCCGCTAATGGGAGTACACATAATTTCACAGCTCCCAATGCGATTACGCTCTTATTAGGGTCAGACATTCATAAAGACTCATTAGCAGGCACCCCCCCAACCCCACCATCATGCGTGTGGTGAGTGATATCGTTTTCATCTCATCTGTTGTTCGCGGCGCGTTCTGCTTAGATTTCGGGGACCGGATCCTCCCTTTGAACTCGTTTGTAAGCCGGCGAGTGTTTACGCCCAATCTCAACTCGGGCTCAAGAGGGAACGGCTTGGCGGGTTTGATGTTGCATGTTTTCAGTGAAGTTTCGAGTGACTTTGAGGCCCAAGGAGATCGTGTTGGTTTATGCCACACAAACAAAAGCAACAGCTTTGGACGAACAGCAAAAACTCTCTGAAATCCTTCTTTCACAGTTTTGTGTACTTCTGTTCGAACGGTGCTGCTTCAGGTCACAAATATATTTAACTCAGCATTTAAGGGGTAATGTTGTTGTTTTTTGAGCTGTACATCATATTAGAATCTTATTCTCTCAACAGACACATCGCTGGAGTGTTGCTTTGATTCTTTTCATGTATTTTGGAGAAATTCTTTAATCTCCCCCAGGCAGCCATTCAGCTGTTCAAAACGCCTGGGTGGGCCTAGCTCCGCCTTCAATGACATAGCTCCTCCTCCTCAGAACTGCAGTTTCCAAGTCGAGCTTCCACATACAGACAAGGTATGAAGAGCAAGTGCAAAGTGTTTGGGAAAAATATACTTTAAAAATCCCATTGTATGTTCATTTTAGTGGTTAAATTTTGAATTTAAATAGTTCATATTTTGGCAGCTCAAGAGATAACAATAATTATATTTTTTTTTTGTTGCACCACCAGGATCATCTCTCCAATAGCCTTTTAATAAAAAATAAAAAAAAGTTTTTCTGTCTTTGAAGGTCCAGGGCAGAGGACGGCACGGACAGTGAAGCAGAAAATCACACACGGGTTTTGTTTTTCTCTCTCCTGTTTCTCCTAGTTTTATTTTATTTTTTCAACCTGCTGGCAGGACAGGAAGCGGTGCGGCAGCGGCTTGTTCACCACGCCAGCTCACAACCCTGACACTTCAGAAACACGCTCCGCCGAGAGACCAGGACAATGGAGACGGCGGCGCTAATAACGACGACGCAGTGAGGCTGCAGCAGGACGTGCGCCGCAGCTTTGTGCTTCTCTTTCAACTGAAACAGCTGAAGTCAGGAGCCAGAGGCCTATGACTGCTTGGCAGCCCGCCTACAGAGATCCTTTACAATTGAGTTAATTGAATAATGTGCAAGTACTTTGCAATGGCAGCCTAATTAATGGCTAACAAGGCATTGATTCATACAGTTGGCATCGCATGCGGCGGTCTAAAGACAATGTGACTCTGCTCTTTGGGTATGTTAAATACAGTTTTTGTGGAAGCAACATGTCATTTTGTTTCCTCTCATCAAGTCAGTTAAAGGGTCTGGTGATTGATTTTTCTCCTTTTTTTTTTTTTTCTTTCCACAGACACATCCACGGAGTCTATATTTAGCGAAGCAACTTGAAGTTAACAACTTTTTTTTTTCCTCTTCAGAACGTTTTTTTTTTTTTTTTTTGCATATTCTTCTAAAGGTACATTTTGTTTTCGAATCACCTGTGGTCGCTATGTAAACCGTGACTCGTTTGTCATGTTTTCTTCAATTCATTGATGTGAAACAAGCAAACAAACAAAACAAAGAAATCCAACAAATTAGTCAAGCTATTACTTTAATTTAAGTTGTAGACTGAAAGTCTACACTGCAACAAAAAAAAAGAAAAAAAAAAAGAGAAGAACAAAAAACAAAGATCCTCCCTAAAACTTGTTTGTTTTGAGAGGTGCACTGAATTGTTCGTAGTCCTGGGAAGATCAGCTTGTTTTTAATTTTAGCCTGGATCAGGAAGCTCGTTAATGTTAAATGGATGATCTCAAGGCTCTGGTAGGTGTATTTGTGCGATTAAAAGGCCGACAGGATTCCGTGTTTCCAGCCTATAAAAGACTCTTACGAACACCAACAACACACTCTAAAATAGACTGGGGTCTGACACGAGGAAGCCAAAACCAGGGAAGCGTGATGATTTCATTTAGCTCTGGAAAGAAGACAAACAGAAATTTGGAAAACCTGCAGACGACAAACCAACACGCGAACTAACTCCGTAGCTCCTCCCGCTTATCGTGTGTTTGTTTGTTACCATTTAAATAGGATTGTCTCTGACAGAGGTGAATTTGCTGAAAAAAAATTGCCAATCCGATACCAGTGGAGCTACTGGTGTTTTAATATCCACACCAGTAAATACAGCAGTGAATACTGTTTCCACCCATGTTCCAGAGCTCTGACCCCCCACACCCACCCCATTCTGCTTGATCAAGATAATCAATACTTCTAAAAATTCAATTTCTTTTAATGTTACATCTTTGATGTTTCTCAACTGCCAGTAAACGAGGTGCTTCTGGCTACATATTAAAATTTCTCGTGTGGCACGCAATCCCTGATGGCAACAAAAACCCCGATTCAGAAATGATCGGCGCTAATAAAAGGATAAAACATGTCTGATAAAACATGTCCGTGCTTCAAATGACGTCCTAGATGCACAACGGTCCCCCGTTTTGCTCAGACAGCCTTTCATGAGCCTCGGTTCACGCTGACACAAACCCAAACCCTTCCGACCAGACGAAGCACCAAATTTGAACCCTTGGACGATCTTTGTGTTCGTCTACCGACATTTCTTCGCCTTGGCGAGGGTTCAGCGAAGTCCGTTCTGGCGAGACGTGGGCCTGTTGGCGTGAATCTGAGGCAGAGTGTTGGAAAACGTCTTCCCTTTGCAGCGATTTCCCCTCCACACACCTGCTGCTATGCGGAGAACATCAGATTGCCAATCCGATGCCACCGTTCCCGGCGAAAGCTGAAAGAGTCTGCGCGGCTTCATTCAGGCCACGGTGAGTAAACACCAAGTCCGAAAAACAAAACACACTGCCGAGACTAAACTGAACTTCCACAAAGACAGATGTAGGTTTTTTTTTTTGTTTTTCCTCTTTAACTGAGTAACACAACTGAAACTGTTTAGCGTTCCTGATGACATGGAATGTATTTTACTGCATTCGCTCTTTAACTCTGCCAGGCTTTGACGTGGTTTTGGGAATGAGCAAAAAGAAGTCTCTCTCTCTCTTTTTTTTTTTGTTGAAACATTTATACGCTGCAGGGTGACTGTAGCGAGGAGTGAGAGGCGGTCCGAAACCCAGGAAACTGCTTCCCCCACCAAAAAAAGCTAACCAAATAAATGGCACAAAAACATATTTTTCAGATGGCATCTGTAAAGGGGGCCTTTGTACCCTCAAAAATCTGCTCCAACCGACTAATCGCAGCAAAGGAAAGGGCAAGTGGAAAGAAGCAGTCAAACGAGAGGGAGTACGCAGTGTACCCGGTGGGAGGAGGGGATTTTCTAACGGCAAAAGATGCATTTTGAGGCAGCGATCGCCTTCTTGAGGCCTGTGATACGCGGTTTCACCAGAAGGCCTTGGCGTATCGTCAAACTCGTCTTTCAGCAGACTCTCTCTCTCTTTGCGTGAAGGAATACTCATCGGACCTCGACAGCCGTATCAGTTATTGTGGGCAGAGACGCCGCACACAAGTTGGTTTTCTTTCTCTTTGACAATCAGCGTCGTGGGCACATTGGCTGAAAGCGTTTGTGCAAGAGGAAGAAACCCAACGCTCGCCAATCGGCTTGTCGTTTACTGCCGAGCCTCGCGGCCTCCTGTCGTCGGGACTCGGGCCTGTGGCTGCAGCGTCGTGAAAGAAAACCCATTTCAGTCTTTCGAGCCATTTATGACAAAATTACACATGTGGAGCCTCCAGCTGTTGGGTGTTCTTAGCTCTTAACAGCGCTCCGTAGATCCAAAGCTGTCAGGAACGTTCAGTAAAGCACCTTTTTTTTCTGCCGGAAACAAAGCGTAAAGGATTGCTGCCGGTCCTGGCTGTGCTGAACAGACGCCGGCTCATTGCGTCATGCCTCGTTTTCAAAGAGAGTTCAGCCTGAGGTCTGAAATTCTTTCTTTACATTTCTGAGAAATCAAACCAAAAGCTGAAGCTGTTGGGCGTCACGACGTCTACGCATCACGACCTTTAGCGTCATCAAATGGAAGCTCGGGATTTTGAAAGTGAGGTGCTGTTAAAAAGTTTTCTTTTTTAATGATGGTGTGGTCGGATTTTAGACTCACTCCTAACACTGGACATTTTGTGAGTGAGACCTTAAACCCGCTGTCGGGCCGTTATGGGAAACAAAGCGATCACAGAAAAGATTGGGGCGAACTGATGTCGCAACGTTCAGCCGTTTCAGGTGCTACTGAAGTTCTGCACACGTCTGGGGAAAAAACCCCCAGACCTGAGCTCAACGTAAGCAAATGAGGCCGCATGCCACAAACTGAAGTGAGTGAAGCGCAGACTGCTCCGTATGTATGCATGCATGTCTAATTCTGTCTCTGTCTCTAAAGGGGTGAGATGGAAAAATCCAGCAGAGAAGGAATATGTTTGACTTAAGTTTCCACATCATACGAGTGTTTCACAGCCAAACACCTGAATGGTTCAGCAATGCACAGCAGCCCCTCTCTTCCTAAGCAATATTTGTTGGCCAGAAGAAGTCACAGATGGGGAGGACATCGTCTGTAAGACATGAAACCTGGTCAAGCCTTGTTCATAAATCCAGACCTGCAGCTTGTTGGAGTTCATATTACCCGTCACACACACGCTCGCCCCCCTCCGACCCTCTTTCTCTGCACAGACGGCCCGTTTCAGGGCCGCTTAGATTGTTTCCAAGTGACCTCACCTTGGAGTGATGCGATTCAGCAGCCGGCAGCGCGTTCGGATGCAGACCACCGTCAATGGTTTGTGAATGGATTGGACAGCGGTGCATCAAGAGAACCGCATTTTGAACGAAACCCGACAGATAAGACGGGATCCGAAGTGTACGAGATCCAAGCACCTCGTAAGAGGAAGGTCACTAAAAAAAACCATCCAACCGTCGATAAAAATTTAACTAAAGCTACATATGAATTTATGAAGGAATTTATATTTTCAAATTGACTTTGCAAGAACCATAGCAAAGAGAAGAACCAACGCTTCAATCGCTGCCTATAAAGATGTTCAAGGAGGCCTAAACTACAACCATGAAATTGGAATGACAAAAATTTAATTCCCTTCATGGAAAATTGAAATGTTGGAAGTATGAGGTTTGTTTTCCAGTATGGAAATGTATGAGCTTCAGAAAACTGCAATGGAAGCACTTTTTTTTTTTTTTTTTTTTCATCACAGGCACCATGTCAGTTTCTATGTTATGAAGAAGTATTAGGGCCACAATAATAAAAGTTATAAAAAAATAAATAAAAATGAGAATAGGGTCATAGAATTATGAAAATATAGCCAAAATGCTAGAAGAAATAAATTTGTTGCATTATGAGTATAAAATGTTAATATTAAGTCTTTGGCAGTGGTTAAACACAAAGCTTAGTCACACGCAATTTCAATTGTATTTATTCAAAGGAAACCGTGCCATTGCAAATTGTGGTTTTGATATTTGTAATGGAAACATGGCTTTCGACCCAGACTGGGATGCCTAAGTCAGGGTTTTCATATTTTGTTGAGCAAATCTTTCACTGAAACCATACGGAGTCGCAGTGCATGCGCTTTGACTTTCCTTGTATCCAACGTATCTTATTGGCTGAACTCTTAAAAGTCGATGTTTATCTTGGCTGGTAGTTTACTGCAGTTAGGAAGCATAAAATAAAGGAAAAGAAATTAAAACGCACTTAGCATTTCTGTGTTTTGTAAGTCTTTCTGAAGGATGCGGATTAAAGGCAATGAAGTCTGATGGATGAAAACAGTGCAGCTGTTTTGCATTTCTCCAACCTGGTTCTCTGTAGAAATGTCTAAGCTGTCTCCACCCTCACTGAGAGGCTCAGGAATGCTGACCTGAACGCAGAGAGGCAGATGAGATGATCTAAACTCCACCAATCTGATGGCATGTTTAAGGGTCCTGCCCTCCTGGAAGATAAACCTCGAAGTCTCATGTCCTGAACTCTAGTTCATTTGTCCAGGGTGTCCGGTTCGATTGGGGAGGTGTGAGTGCTCCAGAAGCAGGAAGTGAACTATAGCGCAGGGAATTCTGGGTAAACACAACCAAAACAAATGTGTGAATCGAGCGCTAGCAGTAGAGATGGCTCTTAGCCTTTTGCCAACGACAAAAGAGAAATCCTAGAAGTGATAAAATCCTTTTTTGCTTACATTTTGTGAAAAGGAAAACTGTCTTCAGAGGTTTTTGTGTCTTTTCCATCAGTGGTCATTGGTGCAGTGACATCACAGGTGGGGGGTGGAACAGGTTTTCGACTGGATTGAATCGTCTGACACAGTGCAGTGTGAAAGTGAACCTCACCAGCTAAAAATGTGACAAATGTTGCAACTATCAGGTGTGAAAACACCCAAATGAATCTATTAGGTCGACACTGAGATGAACTGTATTCAGAAATAAAATGAATTCTGAACAATTTAGTCAATTTATGCGGTAAAATTTATGGGTGTGAGTACAAATCCATACAAACTGTTCATACAGTGCACAAGTATCCAGTACTTTGTGTTTGCCTACCACTAAAAAGCTATCAAATCCACCAAAGTTTGTGGTTGCATGGACCAAAATGCATCAAGGTCAGAGGGTATGGCTCTTTTTCTTTTCTTTCTTTTTTTTTATGCCAGGCTCTGTATATTATGGCAAGTGCTTCCCAATAAAACCGTGAGACAGTTGCCTACTTCAATCTTAAACTTTCATCTCTCAGAAAGCAGGAAAGGACAGGAATGTAGCAGCGTAGCTAGCTCTTGGCTAAGTTTGGTAGTGGAATTCCAGTGAGAGTGGGTTTCAGCCTGCAGCCTCTTATAAGGGATGTTCCTGGCAGTTATTTGGCTGAGCGGTTCTTGCAAAGTCAACTAAAGCTTATCAAGTAGTTCCACGTCTATGTGTCACATGGGTTGCAGTGAAGTCTGGGCTTGTTGACACCTAAATGCGTCTGGGAGACAGAAACCCTGTGTCGAGAAACTGGCAGACTTTTAACAGGATTAACAAATTTCTCAAGATTTTTTTGGGCAAAGCTTTTAGCCTAAAACCTTCCACCATCAGTTTGTCAGGAGAATATTTCTCCAAATATGCAGCTTGGTGTTAGATCACGTCGTGCAGAAGCAGCGGCTGCAGAGCTGCTCAGGTTGAAGGCGTCCTACTGCAGAACGCAGTGGCAGGACAACGTCGTTGTGCTGTTGGAGATTTTTTTTTTTTTTTTTTTTGTAGCGACACCCATTATGGTGAACCTCCTTTCTGCTCCGCCGCCGCCACCAGCCGCTCATCAGCTCCTGACAAACTGCTGCGCTGTCAGGTTCAGCGAGACGGGAATATGCATCCAGCTCTGAAACAGACGTCTTGTGAAGCGGCTGGCGTATTAAATTGTGCTGCACTGGTGCAGTTATCAAATGAACTCATCTGAGTTTTAAAAAGAACAAACACTCGAGTCGACTCAGCGTTGTTTCTCTGTGTCCGAAACCTCGTATCTGTATCGCTCTCAGCACTGCAAAGTGAGAAACGTGGATGAGTGGATCCCTGATCATCAGCTCACAGCCTCAGATCTCCAGCTGTGGCGTGCGAGTCGACTGCTGCTGCAGCTTAAACCTGATTGAAAGCGTCTTCCCTGTCTTCGCCTGCGGCTCCCATTTGAGAGCGACTTGGTCAGCCTGGCTAATGATGGCTTCCACCTACTGATGAGGGCAGAGCGGCTGGTCATCGTGTTAGGGATGAATGGCCACCCAGAACGGCCTCCGGTCTTTCAGTTCAGAGCTTCGGGAACTCTATCTGGTTTCAAAAGCTTGACATCGGCTCCCTTTCCCGCTCTGCTTTGGAAATGAGCATTTTTCTACGTTTCCATTTTTCAAGCCAGCTCTCAGTGGCTTTCTAAACAAACACCCACAGACCGTCATTATGAATGAACCCGTATAAGACCAGCCTCAGTTTCCTTCAGACTGCCCTGAAGGAAACTGCCGTCCAGTCGTCGTTGGCACACTCATGTGGAGCAACCTGCAATATCATGGCCTTCGGAGACATTTTTTTATTTTGTTGTTGCAGATCATGCCTGTCAGAATTTGTCAAGAAAAAGTCTGGAGTTCTCCTTGGGACGGAGTTACGCTTCCACCTCACAAAAAGGATGGAGAGGGCAACAATTACGTTTCACCAAATCCAAACAGGAGCAAACAAAGTTTGAAACATCCTCTTGCGGTCGCTCGGGACAATGGGAAATGATCCTGAGGAGAACCTCGGGAATGCGTTTTTGGCCGTAAAGCCACGGGACGCTCCTGGGTCACACGCGGTCACCTCGACCACCTCTGGCTCATCGCAATTCCCCCAGAGGCCTCGGCTGACAATGCGGTGCGTCAGGTTGCATAGTTGGCTGCAGAACACAGGTTGTTCAGAGCGATCCCTCCTATCGCACATTTTTTATGTTTTTTGTCGGTTTTGGCCGATCACTCGTTGACTTTTTAAGGGCTCTGCTGCTGTCAGCAGCTAAAAGATTCACATTCTTCTCTCTCAACTCTCATTCTTTCCATCCACAAGTGTGTATGTGGTTGGAGATTTTGCTATTTACTTTATTTCTTTGCTTCAAAGCAAAGAAATCAAGCATATAATTGTTTTCAAGCTCGGTCTTCTGAAGTTCTTATGAAATGTGGCGAATGTCTGGAGCTGCAAATATGTGCTTCGTGGCAAACCATGATTCGCCTTTTATTGGCAAAGAAAAATGAGACCTGACGCCTGAACATGGACAGAAACAGGCTGTTATGGTGTAACATAACTGGCTAGATGCATCATAAAATTGAGAATAAAATGAAAAAAAAAAAAACGTCACGTTCAACATTCCGGTCAAGCCGTGTTCACCATCTTCATTTTAATATCAAGTCAACCAGCTGGACTTTTAACGTCGCACGTCAGTTTATCATCAGGCAGTATTTCTATTTAATGAAACGTTATTTTCCCAAAGTGTGCTGGAACTTTCCGTCAGATTCCCATAACTCACCGACTTTTTTTTTTTTTTTTTATTCTCAGGAGGCTGCGATGGACATACAGAAACTCGCCAGTTTCTTTGCTCAGAGACATTCCAGACATTTATTAGATATTATTTAACGCAGCCTACTGGTTTTTCTTAAACCTTCTGAGCAGATTCAATAATTGGGATGTATTACCAGGGGGATAGTATGTGGCAAGCTCCAGGGATGTTTCAGCTTAAAAAAACAAAAACAAAACAAAACAAAAAAAAAACTGTTTGTTATCCTGACTGTCAGGAGCCAACGCTTTCATGAACTATGAGAGAAATTTGAGCAGACATCAAACCAAAAATAAGTACACAATGCTCCGACGAGATTGTGCAAGCAGAATATATGTAACTCATATTTATTGTCAAAGCAGGTTTAAAATGTCCGTCAAGGTGTCGAGCAAATCCAAAAATATTTCTGTTCCAAACCACCGAAAATGCTGAAGTAGGAAGTGATGAGCAAAAAACAGACCGCGTGCAAATCTTTCCTCTTGCAATTTCATTTGATTGTTTACGTCATTAATATTGTGCTTGTTCATTTAAAAATCACAGCATAATTGACTATCAGTGTCTGCAGAGCAAAAAAAATTAAAAAATGGTGCCCTTCCTTTCTCTATGGATCAAAATAAGAAAAACGTACAAACTTTCTTTAGGTGTGCTTTGCAGACCTTTCTAATCTCCCTTAGATATTTTATGTTGAGATAATTCTCTGAAGACTGAGAGCCTCCCAGCTATTGGACAGGTGTCGGGCCACTGCCCGGAAAACTGGGGAAACCTTACATTTTCCTTTCAGGATGTCTGAATGGCTTTAGGGATTGGAAAAAAGAAAAGTCAAGCTGACGTGTCATTTATACTGTTGACATGTATTTTGACTAACTCTCTGTCTTATAGCAACAGCATTTCTATTTTTTGCTTTTGTGTGACTGCAACAGTGCGAGCACTTCACATTTCTCGGTTCCTTAAATAACGGTCTCTCCTCACACGTCATCGCTGTTTCACGTTATTGAGGAACTGTGTTAAAACGTACATGTCAACCAGGCAGACACCCGATTGTTTCCAAAGTGATTCAAATGTGCAGTGGCCCGTTATTTATCTGTCATAAGAGTAATCATAAGTAATCTCCTTGGACCTTTTCTTGTTGTCCTGGTGTTGAGGATCAGTAGCAAAGCACTGAAACCCCTTTTCATTCACACGTCAGGCGTACCTTTAAGATTTCGCGCGTTATGTTGACAACTTAACCGCGAAAACCAACGGCAGTCATTATTGTTGACCAACTGTCAGAAAGTCTTGACATCACTTTGCAACGCGTCTGTAATCAAGACCAGTATTTACCGATTTTAGCTCTTAGCCGATTGTTGTGGCCTTGCAAAAACTAGAGATCCACTGAATCCGCAATATCATGACTGAGTGCCGTTTCTTTGTTTTTCAAAAACTGATTTTGCGATTTCGATGTGAAGATATTTACTGTTGATTCTTTGCTTTCCTCACTAAAACGTCTAAAGTTTCAGCATCTCATGTGCAAGAATCCTCACCCCGCCTCCCTGCTCCATAAGGAGCTGTGGGACCCGGCAGACCAGAGCCGTGCATTTCAGGCCCGCTGCGCAGCGCTTTATGCCCCTGTAGACGGCCGAACCACGAGTCAATCCAAACTTCCCGGGATTCATTATTTCCTCCGGTTATTTTAAGCCTTCTCAGCGAGCCAGATGACGACATTCGCTCCGGCTGCTGAACACTGGATTCTGTGTGAACCACAGAGCATAAAGAATACACGCCCTCACACGGGAGCCTACAGTAAACATAACCATGAGTTCACACACACACACACACGCATACACACACTGCGCTCTCCCTGGATCGCCTTCCCTCCTTTCCCTTTTTTTCGTCAGCCTCATGTGAAGCCAACATGATCTTTTGTTGGTGCTGCAGCTATATTTATCATCCGCATGCTACTTCAGTCTGTCATCTGCCAGATGCTGGGTCTGGTGCCACCCTCCACCCCCGACTCTCCCCTCAGCCCCATCGCCCTGTTGATGTTACTGCGTAATGATGCCGTCTGGCCTCAAATTATTCGGAGCGTTTCTTCATCCCAAAGCAGCGCTGATGATGATCTTCAAGACAGGAGCTGGCGCTGATCTGCCTCTATGCCGCCATGCTGCACACGGCAAGATTCCCGGCTGGAGGTGGGGGACACCAAGGTTATTTACATCACCGAAAATTGGAAATGCGCAAAAAACAAACTAGGACACTTTTTTTTTGCAGAAAGCCATCAAGTGCTAGCAGGGAAGCTGGACACTCAGAGTGAACTCTGACCAAGTCAGATGAAAATCTTTCACGAAGCAGGCAGGTGTGTGATATTTTACACACTTTGTCTCATTGCAAACACAAACTTCAAAGGTTTTTATTGTGATTTTGTGTGAGTAAGGCTCTAGCCCAGGGCTCGTGATTTTTTTTGGGCAGCCCCAAAGACTTTCCTTTTTCTTTTTAATGAGTGTATATTTTGCAAACATTGTACTTCATGTGAGACTTTAATGCCCATATCCGTGTTGCAATAGTATTTTGGAATTTTGATAAATATTAACAATAACCAAGTATTTGAAAATATTGGAGTTGTAGGGTTTTTTTGGAACCACTGGCCATATTAAACCTACAATACATCAGTTCATGCTCACTGCTGAATGGGACTACCTATCAATGAATTTAAGTTAGAATGAGAAAAACCCATTTTCTTTAGTGAATGAGGCACCAAGTGACTCATCCCAGTGACTCAGAACCTTGTAAATCTGTTTCCGGTGACTCGCCAGCAACGTTATTTTTTGTTTTGTTTTCACACACTAATGTGAAAAAAACATGGCACTTAATCATTTACTCGGAAACAAAACTAATACTTCTTGTTGCAATGTTCTGCAACGACAACCTTTGTACGACAAGCGACTGAACATTTTGCCCATTCCTTTTTGCCACCTAGCTTAAACTTTGTGGCAGGTCATGTAGGGAAACAGAGCAAACATGGAAGCAGCTGCCTTTTGGCTAGTGGTGAGGACTGCTTGCTAAAACATCAGTTGCGCTAACCCCAAAGCACTAATCATAAACAGAAGCTCTGCTGACGCTAAAGCTAAGTGTGCTAAACGTCTGTAAAGTTAGCAAAAGTGCTAAAGAGCTAAACAAACAAAATAGATAAATTAGCCCTGCTGTTAGGGCATTAGCAGAAGTGTGTCCACCACTGTTTTGGTCATACTAGACCAACACTGAATGTTTTATCCTGTATGGTAGCTGTGCTAGAAATCTGTGGAGCTAAATACAGTCTCCATACTTTGTCCATGGGGCAGTTATGAAATAAAATCCTCAGGTCTCAAAAGCCTTTAGAAACGGGGGGGAGATTTTGCCATTCCAGCAGAACAATGTTCCCTAAACAGACACGCCGAGCTGTGATGAAAGAGTTTACACCAAAACATTTCTGCATCAGTCCATCGCCGTTAAAACTCAGGCCCGAATCCATTTGAAAAAGCGGGTCAAAGCATAAAAATTGAAGTTCGGTCCCTGTGTTTTTTTTTTTTTTTTTAAGGTGGTAGAGGCTCACACAAGCAGAGGATCGAATATGAATGTAGTCAGCATTAACGTGAGGAGATTCTGCGTACGTTTGCCGCAGACTAAATGTGGACGCGCGCCACCTTTGGGCTGAAGATCAAGTCTTTTAATCTCGAAGGCGAAGCAGTCGGTATCAGAGTCGAAGGCTTAGTCACAAGAAAAACAATTAGTCCTGAGTGCGACGCCTCATGATTAGCCACCGCGGCCTTGTGCTCATGAGTCATCTCCCCTCGGCGCTCCAGGGCGGTGGGGGTGTTGGGACTCCCCCCCGCGGACTGACAGCGGAGTTCTCTTTATTTAAAATAATGAGTCATGCTCAGCTACCACCGCTGTTAAAATAGCAGACTCCAGTCTGCGAGGGCCAGAGCAAACCAGACGGACCTGAAACTGAATCCAGCCTCGCCCCACGTGAAATCCAACACATGGCTCCCTGGATACGTATACATGCACAGACACACACGTCCAGCTTTGCCCTGTTGAAGTGGATTTATCTGATGAAGCCGCCGACCCAGAAGCAGGAAATTTGCTGACAGAACATAATCGGGTCTGATAGCAGCCGGGCCCATTCCCAACAACACTCTGGTGTTTCTCTAAACTTCGCTGACTGCAGCACGTTGAGGTCCTCTCGCCGCCTTCTTTTTTATTTTATTTTACGTCCATATTAGGCAAGAAAGAGCAGGATGTGATTAAAGCCCTTTTTAAATTTGGCCGGCCCCAAGCTGAACGCGCCAGCTCCAGATGTCGGACGGGGAAACCGCAAGCTGTTCCCAACACCGTTTCGACCAATCGGGACGCGGTTCCCATGATCTGAGTCATGCTGCTTTTCCAGGGGCTCCACATGCCTTCTCCGCGCCAAAACTAATGTCAGATGACCGATTGAGACATATGCAGAGCCTTGTAAAGGTTTGCAGACACAATGCCCTCTCAACTTTGTCACATTATTATTTATTTTTTTACCATTCCAGAGTCAAGCTGCCATGTGTTTCTCTGGGATTTTACGTGATGGACCAACATTACCAAAGAAAACCAACTCTTGGTTTTCAAACTGTGGTGAAGAAGATGGATGATCAGCAAAGCAGCTGCAAGTTGTTCTGGGTTTGAGTTTCACATATAGAGACTGAATGCTTCGCTGTTCTTCTTTTCAAAGATCTAGATTAGTCAAACATTTTTCAGTAAGCAAAGTCTCTCACACAAACACACCTGTTTGATTTAAACCAGCCCATTCATTCTGGATATCCAGTGTTGTCTTGCTTTTCAAGGTGTTGTATTTAGCTCCTTAAATCCTCGCAATGACTATCAACAGCGTTTAGCAATTACCAACTAAGCCAACTTGGTACGGCGTTTAATTTTTAGTTTTCATAGCTCACAGAGAGGAGGCCAAAACCTCTCTTGTTTAGTTTCTTTCACATGTTGACTTTGACTTCCAAATGGCTTGTGGCAAAAGTTCACACAGGAACACCTGTTTCCGAAATAGGAACGTTTTTAGCCCTTTTTTTCATGCGCCCACATAAAAACGACATGTTAGGGGAACCAAAAGTTATTTTTATTTCTAAATAAAACTCATTCTGGAGTGAAAATGTTGCCCTCGCGTAATGTTAAGGACTGTAAAATCGGCTTCTTTGGGGGGGAAAAAAAAGAAAAGGTGATTCTGACCTATAACCCCAAATGCGTCGTACACAACAACAATGGCGTCCTACATGCTATATACTTTGTTTCAGTTGCGACATGCCGTTCTGCAAAAGACTCTGTTCTCACTTTGTTTCTCGTCATTCTTGTTTTTTTGTTCTATTTCCCGCTAGCCTTAATGCGCATGTACCATGCTGCTTGTTTAGCGCCACTCACAGGTCCGGAGGAACAAAAACATCATTTTCTTTGCGTTCCCGTGTGAATGAAAACATTCCTGAAAACAACTCCGTGTGCTTAAAAGTTTGTTTTTTTAGATACAACAACCTGTTTTAGAAAAAAACCCTCAGAACCTAAGAAGAATTTTTATGCCTTTTTATAGAAACACCTTTTTTTTTTTATAAAAGGCTCCCCAACTTCACATTTATGCAACATATATTGTTGTCCTGTCACTTAAAATCCCAGTAAAATACACAGACACTTATTCTTGTTAAATGTGTACGATACTGAATATTTTGATATCGATCCAATACCAAATAAATACAGGCCCGGTGTCACTGATACTGATACTGATTATTTTTATTCACGTTTGAGATATAAAACCTCTAACCTCCATCTGCTTTTTTTTCTTTTTCTTTTAACAAAGCTTGAAGGTGTCACAAAAACAATTGATTAACATACTGACATGATTTTGTTCAAAAGAATAAACATAAATTGAGAACAAGCCAAAAGAAAATTTTAAAAAGTTATCAATTTTAGCCCGTTAGTAGCGATCCGATACCGGCTCGATATCGATGTTTTGTACACATCTAGTGCTTGTAAACTAAAAGATAAACAAATGAGTCACTGCGTCGCATTGTAAGCTGAAGAGGCCAAGCGCTGCTAATGAATCAAACATGACGACGATATGTAACACATTAACGTGGCTACGGCCCCGTAACGACAACGGCTCTTTAGAAATGATGACACTCGCAGTAAACAAGTAGGAAAGATCCTAATGGTTAATCCCTCTGGGATAAACCGAATGATTAATTTAACAAAAGCTCCTCTGTTCTGCTTTTTCTTTTTTATCCAGCCCATAAAAAGAAACAATTGCAGGCACAAAAAAAAAAGAAAAAAGAGAGAGAACGCATTCATCTTCAGTCAAAACGATAAAAACAGACAGTCCTCTCTAAAAAGGGAAGAGAGAAAATCTGAAAAGAAAAGCCCGTGGAGGCCGCTGGTATCGAGGCATCTGGTCATGCATAATTCCTGCTTATTGAAAGCTTGGCAGTCCTGCGATGATGAGAATTTTCATTTTGGGCACTAAACTCCCCAAAAGCTCTTATCAAGAATAAACATGCAATTCTGCTGCTGCTGCAGTGTTTTCTCTTTCTTTTTGTTGTTGTTGTTGTTTTCTCAGGGTCACAGCACACTTGCATTAAAAAAAAAATTAAAAGAAAAAGTTCTGCCCTCGGTCAGGGCGCCTCAGCACAGCAGGTACCCTGCCCGGACTTCTACCTGTCGCTTAAAACATAATCCAGCAGGGTTGGTTTTATTCGCCCTCTGTGTTGCTGCGCGTACTTAGTTTGCAGAAGAAAAAAAGAAAATCTAAATGACTGCAGGATTAACTGGATGGACAAGTTGAACTCTGACTCAAATTTCTGACTGAAATTTCCACTTTTGAGGCTGTAGATCTTGACAAAGTTGGCCTTCTATCACCTGAAGAACATCTCCAGGATCAGAGGACTAATGTCTCAGCCAGATCTAGAATCTATAGACATATGAGGACATAACTGTTTAATCGGTTTTCACCAAACAGAGCTCAAACTTTCCCCAGATAAAAAAAATAAATAAAGAAAACGGGATTCATTTCAATGCTTTGTTTCGTTTTGGCAACTAAAACTGCAATCCAGTCCGTTTCAAATTTTGGAAGTAAAATAAGGTCGGGACAAAACTAAGTGAAAGACGACGAATAAAAGATGAAACAAAAGCTTAAAGTTTGATGGATTAGATCAATTTGTCTAACTCTGAATTGATCTTTATTAAAACATAATATTAAAAGCAACATACACAAAGTGAAACTTTATTGATACCCAGTTTTCTCTTTTGTTGCCCCACTCGAACAAATAATCAGAAAATCCAATTCGACACTCTTCTGGACATTCAAAGCACCGGAGCCTCTGGGTTTGCTCTGATTTGACAGAAACTCCACAGACGCCATGTTTCTCGGGAGAAGCGACGGCTGTTGTTTTCCTTCTGCTCATAGTCGCACCGGGTGTTTTCCACAGGCTCTGCTCTGTGTTTAGCGTCAGCCCCTGATTAGAAGTTTTGTCGTCGCTGTCGATCTGTTATGACTGCGCGGTCACAAAGCTCGGCCAGACGCGGCGGCGGGGCCGGCGTGGCTCGGGTTTGTTGTGTTTTCCGTTTCCACGTCGGCGGAATATTGACACAGTTCTGGAGTTTCCTTCTTCTCGAGAAACGTTGAGTATTTTCCTCTCGGTGCGGTTTGGACCTCCTGCTGCTGCTGTAGGTAACACCAGGCCCCTAGAATGCATAAAATAACACGGCTACAAGGTAATCACAACAATCTGAAATCCCAAATTGCCACTTATGGACCTTGAATCTCAGTGTAGCCCATCTGTCAATGAACTGCTGCTCAAGCATTTATTTTTATTTTTTTGCTGCTGACGTAAAAGAGTTTCCAATAATGAAGGAGCGCCGTCGCAAGACGCCCTTTGACCTTCTGCCTAGCATCAGGATCCGGGCCCGTGTTTATGTAAGAGAGTCTTTTGTGTACAGGAGAGGGCTAAATGAGGTCTGTGTGTGGGCTGCGTTCTCAGCAGATCAGAGCCCCAAAATATAATCCGAGCTGCTCGCCTTTGACTGCCAGCCGCCTCGAAGGGAGCAGCGCGGGGAAAGATCATCTGCCAAGGGAAAACGAGTCCTCAAGGCGAGGGATGTGTCTTTTCTTCCTTCTTCTTATTAAGGCTGCTGAATCACAATGTGACCATTTCTCAAATGGTCACAAAATACTTGAACCTTTAAAGACAACGGCTGAATGAAAGCAACTGAACTTTTTTTTTAAAATAAAGACTAAAATACAAATTACTCAGTTCTAATACAAAAAGGAAAAATTACACATTACGTTGTGACACATTTTTTTATTACCACAATCACACATGAGCAATGTCTTAGACAGAGCTTTTTCAACTCTGCGAGAACTTTTAGCAGGAATAGGAAAGCAGAATGCGTCTCTTTGTTTGGAAGAAGGGTTCATCTGGCACATCTGTGAAGGACGACCAGATGGCTTCAGCTTCTGTCCCCCTCCCGCCTCCACCAAAGACTGATTCTGTCCAGCGCCACACGACTCACACTTCGCGTTTGCAGACATGGCCGTCGTTCGCTGCAGATATGATGGTGGGCGCCTCCCACGTGACTGATGAAACGCGAGATGCTGCAAGAGGCGTCGGAGCAGGAGGGACAGAGACGGTCAC
This sequence comes from Poeciliopsis prolifica, assembly GCF_027474105.1. Taxonomy (NCBI): domain Eukaryota; kingdom Metazoa; phylum Chordata; class Actinopteri; order Cyprinodontiformes; family Poeciliidae; genus Poeciliopsis; species Poeciliopsis prolifica. The sequence goes on from NW_026562376.1 coordinate 22,171,622, forward strand.
AGCCGTCCCACAAGACAGTCACAATGCTTCGTTGGAGCTAAAATTATGCACTGCTTGGTACACAGTAACTGCTCTGCTTTCACTGAATGGCATAAGGAAGAGAAATGGGTCTCGAGTTTCACTTTCGTGTTGACAAAGTCGGCTAACAAAGGCTTGTCGTCAGGCAGAACGACGGCGCCCGGTAACATATTTGTGGCAGAAGCCTCCTCTGGTTGAAATTGTGCTGCAGCCATTTTGAGTAATTAGAAAAGCAAAATCAAAAACTGAAAATATAAATGATATTTGAACACAGTGAGTGCTACTGTTAGCTACAGCTAGCTGCTAACAGTGCTAAAGTTGACGGCTGTTTTGCAGTTTCTGGATGAGGCTGAACGGTTCTCCAATTTAAAATCTAAAATACTTAGTTATCAAATTCGGAGTCGATTATTTGACAATCGGAGATTCCTTGGAACACAGTTTGGGTACTGAAAAATTCTGCTTTTAACAGCGTTGACATAAAGCACTTTTAGTGCTTTTCTGAGGGTTGGACATTCAGAAAATCTGGGAACCCGTAGGTCAAACCTAAAAGGTCACTTCAAGTGAAACTCTAGTTGCACTCTGGACCTCCAGAGTTCAGTTGAACGGAGGTCCGATTTGGTGGCGGACCAGAATTTGCCCTTTGATCCACATCAGAGTCCAATTGTGCGTTCAGACCTGCCCAAACAAACCAGACTCTCCGTACAAGCTGACGAGAGTTAAATTAAAGCGGACTAAGCAGGTCTGGTGTGAACGCTCCCTCAATTGTTCTGCTTCGAAGTGCAAGACAGTAAACAAAATCTCAACACGGCCAGTATAAGCAGAAATATTCAAGGTTTCCAATCATCTGCATTCCCAAATGACCTGTGGACTTCAGTTCTTCTTGAGTTCTGCCTGCAGCTGCTGCTCATTCACTAATCCGGCCTCGCGAGAAGGCTGGCCAAATGTACTCCGGAGGATAAGCTGAAAGAGTTTTTTTCCAAATGGACCAGAACTCAATTTGCAGATTCTAACCAGCCGCGCTGTACGCCCGCGTCTTATTTGTCATGTTTTGTCCAACTTCTACCAGCAATATGCTGAAAATGAGCCGCCTAACGTATCGGCACGTGTTTAATTGTTTCAAGGTCAGCTCGGTTTCCCCAAATATAACAGGACGGAGCAGTTGCGGTTGCAACTGAAAGAAATGAAAGATCGAATACATGAGGTGCCCTCTCGTTTCGAGCACTCTTTCGCATTTCTTTCCTGCAGCCGAAACTGTTATCCGACCGAAGCGGCTCACTTGGACGACAGGCGGAGGAGTTAGCATGTGGCGTATGTCAGGTCTCCTCGACAGAAGTGAGAGCGCTGGCGCTGCAGGAATCAAGCTTTGTTGAGTAAATCTACTCTGGGCCGGGCATGGCAATTACAGGGCTGCATACTCTGTGGCCGCAGGTTGGGGAGGGAAATCATCCTGCAGGGAAGAGATGAAGTCAGAAAGAAGAAAAAAAAAGCAGGGTGAGGCCGGCTGCTCACACAGACAACTTTAGCTCCTCGGCTTCAAGGATGTTTGCCTCGGGCCAGAATGCCCAAAAAAATAGTTAATAACCCATGACTGCCTGAAACTTTGTGCCTGAAAGTGGCAGCCATAATTGTCAGGCGAGCAGTGAGGGAGTTACATTAGGAGAGGTAATATCAATATTGATCGCTTGAGCGATGCTAGAAGGGGGTCTTGCTTTCATAAAGTCCAAAGGACAAGCGAGCAGCATGTCTTCGGGAGAAAATGATCGGCGCTTTAAGGAAACGCTGAAGCACAGGAGCCTCCAGAGTTCATATAGAAACCAACGTTTTGGGAAGAAAAACCTGGCTCATTTTGAATCGTCGCTTGTTAATGTTTCATGCATTCCTTCCTATGAGCCTCACAGAGTTGAAGGGGGAACATGTTCTTCGTTCACTCACGAGCAGATGCTGCGCAGACAGAAAGAAGAAAAAAAAAAACTCCTCTCGTTGGACTCATTACGACAGGTCCAAACCTTTTCAGTGTCGACATCTGGAGCTACACCTGTCTCAGCTAAACCTGTTGCAGACCGTTCACATTAGCAAGGAAAGTTCTCTTGGACTTGGTTTGGAGATTTTAAGTTGCTGTTGGCAAATTGCGCTTCAAATTCCCCGTCGATGTCCAGCAACGGAGAAAGCGGACCTTCGCCTTCACGCAACGATCGTACTCATATTTTGCTCGTCTGTCTCTTTGTGGTTGTTTCTGAGGAGAAACCCAAACACACCAAATGGATTTCCAACACAGCAAATTTTAGGACTCTGTGGAGGGTTTGCTAACGGGGCGAGAGAAAAGTCAAGATGTGTTCACTGGCTGAAGAAAAGAGCTGCAGCTCCAAAATGTCACTAACGCCATCAGACTTCCTGTTTTTACTAACACAGCGACAAAAAGAGAAACTGTCACCATACCAACCAAACAGGCGTGTTTGGATCGGAAATATTCGGCCGGCCAGTTATTAGTACTGTTTCTCTCTCTCTCTCTCTCTCTCTCTTATTCAGCCGAATGGACGAACCTAAACGGTTGCCGAGGAGACGCGGAGGCTGTTGAGATGTTTTGACGGAAAAAGTTGAAACAGGAACATGTCATGTCCAATTTCAGATGGTTCTATGATAAAGTGAGCATCCCCTGATGTGGAAAAGTGCTCTCACATGGCTGATCCACGCAGCGCGGCACAGCCTGTCTCCTCCCGAGCCATAAAAATGTCACTTTTACATTTCACAGCGGCGTCATATCAGCGTCTCAAAAAGTTGGCATCCATTAACGCAGCAATGCCATTTCTTACAGGTATAATGGTGGAATCAGCCAGGCGCTTCTCGGCGAGGCTGCATCGTAGAAAGTCATTTTGGAGGGCCGTTTAAATTATATCCATTTCCAAAGAGCGTTTCTGTTTGCAAATGTGACCATTAGTCGATTAATGGTTAAACTCGCAGGACGTTGGCTTCTTTTATTTTGGTAACAAATCCACGCCGAACTTTTTGATTGGAGTTTTGCTAAACTATTAGCTACTTCTGCTGGTATTGTGTGTCCAGCAGAGAACAGTAGGGTTGATGTGTTTGCACAAGTTCTGTTTATAAGAAATATATCATCATTTTTAATATTTTGGAGCCAGTCGTAAGACTGGTTTGCTTCAAAACCGGATGCAATCTTGTTGTCAGCTGTTTTACCGACAACACTGATGCTAAAGTCAAGCAAGCTTGCTACCAAGGAAACACCCCACCCTGTTAAGAGTAAATATCCCAAAGCGTGGATCCGTTTTGAAGTGTTTTGGTAACAGCCTTGCTAAAATGTCTTTTTTATGAATCGTAGCCATGGCTATGTTTCGTATTTTTCTATCCGTTGATATTTTTGTCACAACACTCACATGAAAGAAAATATTCTCCTTTGCAAGCAAAACTTTACCAATAAGACATACATTGCAGCAAATGAAGAGAAGGTTTATTGAGTTGACCTATTTTATACCTTGATCACAAAACAATCGTTATTTGAGGATGAAGCTTATGACTTATCCATACGATGAGCTAGAAGTAACCTGTAGTTTGGGAGGTGCATTTTAAAAAAGGTCAAGTTGTGAAATCTGTTCTGACGCCAACATTGCAGCGCAGCTATGACACCTGAGTTGAAACCCAGAGTCAAGATTTTACCACCAGAAAGAAACTTTAACTTCTCCACTCATGAGCACTTTTCATGACGAACGACGGTCACTGCTTCGTCTAAACAACTTTTGCTCCTGTGCAAGATGTTCCTGGACCAGACTGGTACAAACAGAGCTCTTAATAAACGGGAAGGGAGACAAAAAAAACAAAACAACAACTTCAGAACAAGAAAGTGATGACGTTCTTATTGACTTTTTTTTGTTGTTGTATAAAAGCTCATCTGGAGCTTGTGGTCGGGATTTTGTGGAGCCCCCAGAATCTAACCGTCAACTTGACACATCTGGTCAACATTAGCATTTAGCTCTCTGAGGTCAGTGGGTGAGCTTTGTCACACTGAGGAGGCAGGGAGGCTGTAAAAACAGAAAATCTCACCAAGTATTTTTGTTTCTAGTGCAAATGTCTCAGTAGGCTTGAAATTAGACAAAACTGACTTATAAAGTAACTTTTCAGAGCTTGTTTATAAGTTTAAAAAAAGTAATAAATCCTTAATATTGAAGAAAAACGACCAGTTCCATTAGCAGATTATTTCACTTAAAACCTTTATGAGTTACATTTCACAGTGGCGATGTTTCCTTAAATAAAGCGCTGTTAAAATTACACGTGAGTAAGTTTGTTTGTGCAATAAGTCGTTAGAAAACGTGCCATGCCACCATCTTCCAACTGCTTCCTGTCGTCGTCTTCTTCGTGGTTTTCGGCAGTGGCAATAGCCAGTTGTTTATTATGTAACTAGTACGGTGTGGAAAAAAGTATTTTCATCGCAGTTTTGTAAAGTAGACCAATTTTGATATGGGCAAAAAAAAAAACATCACCTTATCAAAGTGCCAAAACTTTGATAAGGTTTCTTTGAATTTGCAAATTTATTTTTCAAAATGTCAAGTTTCGCAAGAATATCGTCAGTGGAAACCCAGCAAATTAAATCCGGTTTTGACACTCAAATACTCTTAAGATTTTTGCTTTAATTTTTGAAAAGAGAGCTAATAACGAAATTTTTCACATTATCCTACTTTATATGAGTTTTAAATTGAACACAAATTAAATATGAAATCCTACAGGGATATAAATAGCCTCCATATGGTAAAGTTCAGTATCTGCAGAACCTTTGCAATGGTTCTGCAGACAGTGTCCAAATTCAATACGATAGTTTGTGGAGAAAATTTGGAAAACACAGGTTTTTGAACAGATTGCATCATCTCCATCATCTGCCCAGACAGCACAGCTACAGCAACGTTGGCGCCACGCTTAAACTGCGCCTCGCCAATTGCCAGCAGACATAACTCGACAAGCCACCGTTGGGTCAACACGCCGCCAACTCCTCCAGCAGAGGTGTCACCGCCATCACTTCGTTCAGCAGGACTCATCTGCAAATGAGCAAACATGAGGGGAAAATCACTCTTTTTTTTTTTTTTTTTCCCACGCCAGAGATGAAACTGATCACACTGCGGAGAAAACCGAGCCCAACTTCCCACCTGAGCTTTGATTGACTAACCCTAACCCGAAACAGAGCGGTTTTCCCGTGTTCTGATCAAAGTCACTTCTGCCCCCCTCCCCATCCTGCCCTCATCAGCAGCCAATGAGCCTCTCCTGGAGAGGTTTGGCGGGAAGCGCACTGACACTTCGGAGGCGAGGAGGGGGAAGCAACGGACTCAACAGCTGTCCGAACCAAAGACGGTTTATAACGCGTTTTCCTGCTGATGTTGTGCGTCGGTGAACCGACTTGCTACTTTTGAACCCCACTGCCCTCTGGCGTTGTCGTGTCATCGAGAAAGTGTACCTGTGGCACTTCACACCTTCTCTGTGAGGACATCGTATGGGCCTCTTCCATGAAGCAGCCCACCTCCCTCACACACACACACACACACACACAAACACACACATACACACACGCTGCTGTCCTCACACAGCCCTGCTTTCCCTCTCTCACTTTCATCTCTTCTCTCCGGGTGAATGCGGAGCGGCTCTGCTCTGCCACCGCGCGCTTCTCTTTGAAAGAGCCATTCATTGCCTCTGACACGGGGCACCTATAAGCTCACAGGGCTCCGGCTGCGCCGCCTCTTTCCTTTTGGCGACGTGCAAAACACTTTCAAGAAAAATGCAAGCCGGCTGCAGGCGAAGAGAGGCGAGAAGAAGGAGAGAAAACTTAAAGAGGATTAGAAGGGAACAGATGTTGTCTCAGACTTTGGACAAGAGTCCAAGCAACGCGTGAAGTTTCAGCACAATGAATGATGCGGGCACTGAGGTTGTAGAGAATTTCACAAGGTACACCTTTTACATAAAAAGAAAAAAAGAAAGCAGCATTAAAGTTGAAGTCAGTTCAGTTGAAGTCTGAGGCATCAGCTCCCCCTGACTGTCATGCCTTTGACGTACAGGGGGGGATCTGACGTCCCGCCTCGCACACCGTCTCTGAACCGGACAGGCGGCCGCGGGATGCGAACGCCGATCTGCTGTGGCGCTTACCTCCGTGCGCGGGGCCAGGCAGGCAGAGCAGCAGGGTCACCAAGGCACCAACCAGGACCGGACTCAGGGCTCGCATGGTATTCTTTATTTTTGTGTTGTCGGGGTTGCTCTACGTTATAAGTCCTACACTCTTCACGTTAAAGACGCTCCATTCAGAAGAGACTGAATGAGTTTCCAGTTTTTTTCGGGGGGTTGATCTGCTACAGGATACTTCTCTATGTGAAAGGGGGCAGGGCTGGGGTGGGACCGCAAGAGGGACGCCCTGTTTTTTTTTCCCTCATCATCTCCTCACACACACACACCCACACACACACACACACACACACCCCCACACACACACACACACACACACACACACACACACACACACACACACACACACACACACACACACACACACACACACACACACACACAAACTTAGATGTCTGTGGGGCTGGAAAATCATATGCTGCTTCTTTCTGCCGACCCAGCACTCAGACACTCCCAGTCGAGCAGCCTGTTGATTTATTTGGCTCGTTTTTAAAAGAAGAAGTAAATCTTATCAATACACACACACACACACATACGTGCGCGCGCTACACGTTGACAGACGTTGGTTTAGAGGCCTCACACCAGTCGCTCCTCTCTGTATCGCTCTCAATTGCTGCGTTTCATTGCAAATGTGCAAAACAACTTTGTGCACATTCTGCTGTCGTCGAAAAAAACAACACAATTTCATATGTGCTGCGTTTTCTTTATATGAGAAAAGCGATTCAAATCATCATCGTCCTCCAACCACTTCCTGTCGTTTTCTTGATGATGTGACTTGTGTGATGCGGAAAAACATTACAGGTTTGCGAAATGAACTAGTTTCGATTGTACTAAAATAAAAGAACCCCACCTCATTCCAGCTCCGAAACCTTTTAGCAGAAAACATTTTCGAAATTGCGCGTTAACGTGAGGCAAATTTATTTTCGAAGCGTCAAAACGCAGTGGAAGCATCGCTTCTATTCCCCCTGCAGATTTCTAGGACTCTCTTCTAATTGTGATCACACCAGGTCAACCTTTTACTGTTGAAGACAAATCGTGTTTACCAACTTCTTCCTGGTGCTTCACAAGCCAGACTTTCTGACGGCTTTCTCCCACCGGCCCGCAGCCTTCGCTAATTAAACTCAAACCCGATTAAAAAGAGGCGGGCCACTTTGGATCCGCTCTCAGTCTTCCCCATCGAAAGACGAAGGACAATTCGACGGCGTCGGGCCATCACGCGATCCGAGACTCGTCTTTTTCACGTTTTCTCTCTAATTTAAAAAAAATAAAAATTTCTGGTAATGAACAATCGTGTGCACTACAACGAGAGGATTTTCTGCCTGGATATTAAAAAAAAATACTAATAATTGCCGTCGCCGTCGGTGCCTGAAGATTCAATTTTACCTGTCGCTCAGGCGTTTGGCTTGCAAATGATCCCTCATTCGCTTCTCCCATGGCTGGAGAAGTGAGTGTGCAATTAGAATTTGCCTGCGACTTCTCGACTGGAGTCCACGAAGCTCAATTAGGCGTTCCTCTCAGCTGTACATACAGTTCTTTGGAAATGCAGCCCCGAGTAATTGGAATGTGAAGAAGAAAAACACGGAGAGTCTTTTTTTTTTTTTCCCTCTCACTGTCGACTAGCCTGGATGCTCAATCCAAACGCAGCTCTTTGAAAAGAACCGTAGAACTTCGACCTTTTAAGCCGATTCCTCACATTTGGAGAAAATTACAAGAAATGCTTGTGTTACTTTGAAACATGACTAAACATAACTGATGTTCTTTTCATTTTTGCTTATGAAAGCTGCAGTAGGTAACTTCTGTAGGGAATGTTGCACTAAAAGTTACATTAAAAGTGTCATTATTTACCAAATGACACTTCATAAACATTCATGATGAAGACGCCGTCATTTTCATGGTGGGTTTGATGTCATCTTTATGACAGTGTCTTGCAGAGGTCGTTTCTCAGAGGATAGGAGGTGTGGAATCTGAAGTTACGCCTTCAAGACGTAACTTCCGCCTCAGCTCCTTCAGACTAGCCAGCAGAAATTAGCAAACACCTGGTGGATCTGTGCATCCTCAGAGCTCATTGACCAAGACACTTCTCAGTGAAATGCTGGTAAAAACGCCACTAAAGTGTTAATAGAGGTGCCACGTTTTGATGATTTCCTGGGCGGAGTTTCTTAAAGAGGCAGAGGCCCAAATCCAAGGCATTGAAATATGAAGTCACGTTTTATGTATGTAGCATTTTCAAAACAACTGAAAGTAATATGCTCACTGGATTGTGCTATAAAGTGACTCTATGTGCCTGGAAAACACATAAACCTGACATTTTAAATCTACAAAACGTGTAGAAAAGACTTCAAGCTATAATTGATTCTGTGAAGTATTGTAAAAGTTCCTTTGTAAAACGAAACAAAGAAAGAACATAACGGATAATTTCTCTTCCACCTTACAGTTTTGTGCTAATTCTGTTGATCTGACACGTAAAGTCCCATTGAAATTCATGAAAGTCTGTGGTTTTCTTATAGCAAAGTGTGGAAAAAAACTCAAGTGGAAAGAATATTCCTGCTTTCAGCCCCCAAATCAGCTCTCTGTCCTGAGGTACCATTCTCGGTCTCTCTCTCTTTTTTTAGTAAACAAACATAAAAACACTAAAGGCCTTTCAGCTGCCTCCATTCCAAGAAAGCATTAGCTGCAGCGTCTGCGAGCGGAGCTGTGAAACGACACACACACACACACACACACACACACACACACACACACACCCACACACACACATGCACGCACACACACACACACACACACACACACACCCACACACACACACATGCACGCACGCACACACACGGCTCGCGTAACGGGACGCTGTTTATTGCACACAACCTTTCCTGACACCGCAGCAGCCTCCTTGATTATTTCAGCATGACACACGCTACAAAAAAGAAAAAGAGAGAGCGAGAGAAAAACAAACAAACAAAAAAAAAAACAGGGCTTCCTTTGAGCCTCGGCCAGCGGTTTGTGCGGATGACATGCTCCTCGCCTCCCCGAGGAAGCAGAGCTTTCCCTGCGGGGATGTCACCCACTGAAGTGAGTGGGAGCCGGTGCAGGAACGCGAGAGCCCGGGCTGAGGCTTACGCAAGCCGCAAACATCAGTGACCCCCTTTAGCTGGAGCGCGGCGCCTGACGCAAGCCAAGGTGCGGGGAAGCCGCCTTTATTAGTGGAAGCCGGTTGTGTTCACGGGGAGGCTTCGGGGCTTTTAATAATGCATCGGCGTGCTTTGATTAAAGGTGTCGGGCGGAGGCTTGCAAGCAAACAGGCTTCTGTTTGCATTCATCCACGCATACCAAAATGCATTATATGCATCCTCCAGCCTTAAGAAAAAAAACATGTTTCATGTGTTTCCAACCTCACAAAACATCTGCTCACCCCATTTTTCTTTTAATCTTTTAATATCTGTTATGTTTGCATCGGCAAGCACTGTTTTCTTCTTCTGCTTCTTCTTTTGTGGCTGCTTCTCTGGCGGCTTTGCTTCATTTTTCCGGTTTAATTTATCCCCCTGCAACCGGACGTGCGCGTCAAATTCTTGCGGTCGTGGAAAAGAAGTGCAAAGCTCAATCAAACATCGGACAACAAGTAGTGGTGTGAATGAGGACATGCACCGATGCTACTCGAAACACATTTTGCACCCTTAAAAATAAGAAAATAATCATAATTTATTAATTTTTTTTTTTAAAAAAAAGCAATCTAACCCGGACACTTATTCTTATTATAAAAGAAGTAATTTTGGACTTTATACTTAAGTCGTGCACCATAACACGCAGCCAAAGCCGAGGGAGGACGAAGAAGAAGTAGCAGAGGTCACGTAATTACTCCTCACAAAAATGAAAGACTGAATTGAAATGTTGGACGGCCAACATGACACACAGCAAAAAAGCAAACGCAGAGGAAATGCTACGTTTAGTGTCCACATTAGTGCTGAATTTATCGGCTTCCTCCCTTTCGGTTCTCAACCTTTTGTGCAGCACAAAAGGTTGATGAGTTTCACAACCGTTCACCAGCTAATGCATGAAAAGACACGGCGCAACATTCGAATCGGGTTGGAGCTGCTCGTTTCTCTGTCACAGGAATGCAACTTCACATTCAAGCACACAGGGCATTCCATCACGCTCAGGCTCTCACGTCATCCACCTTTCTGCCGCCGCCGCCGATCCTCCGGAGCCGTACATGTACAGAGGAGATCAGAGTGATGAAAAACAGAGCCATGTTCTGTTTTTAGTAACGCATAAGGTGCGTTGCTGGCGCTCTCCCGACGTGTGGGTGAAAATGAGACGAATTTCAAACCTTTTTTACTGTAAAGGAGACATTTTGTTCAACAACTCATGAAACAGAATTTAAAACATATTAAAAGGAGAGATTAGATTTTACTCATCTATATGCTGACTTGGTCAGCATGAGAAATGTGCTGTTTCTGAAAAACAGTTTCTAAATTTGTAACTACAGCTCCCTCTCATGAGAATCTGCTCCTCATCCTTTCTGGGGTCAAATTTATGAAAATATTAGCATGGATATTTTCATATTAGCACGTTTATTTTCTTAGTGTGTACTCTTTATACTGGCCTGCTCCGGCCACCCCTATAAAGATCACCTTTCCACCCCGAACATCCTGCAGTGTCAGAGCTGCAGAACGTCCTTCTTGAGGTCACCAAGGTCGCCATAGCAACTACTTACTTACTATGAGGATTTTTTTGGACATCTTTAACAGCGGTGCCAATCACCGCAAAAACGGCTGTATGATCCACTTGCTGCTGTCAAAATCACCAGAGTTTATTGGACCACGTACTTCTCTCCTTATTAACCAAATTATCTCAAGTTGTGTTTGGCCGAGAGAGGCTTTCCCCCGCAGGCTCTCAGTGGATGTTTCCGAACAAGTGGGAGATTTCTGCAGATGGCAGTAGAGCCACTGGAAAGAGCCATGTTATTTGTTTTATATTATATCGGCAGCTATATATATATATATATATATATATATATATATATATAAATTATATATGTAACAAGTTTATATATATATATATATATATATATATATATATATATATATATATATTATATATATATATATATATATATATATATAAACATGTTATATTGCTTTATTTCACTTTAAACCATCTAAATCACAAATAAAAGGAAACTGGATGACTGTTATCAACTTATGTTGTTGTTTCTTTATATTTGCTTCAATATTATTAGTTTTATTGAGTCATTTTAGTCAAATAAGTTAATAAAAATGTTTGATGAAAATCGCTCTAGTTACATTCTTCCGTTTATGGAATATCAAGTTACTGGGATATGAGGTCAGAAGCAATTCGAGTCGTCACCCTCCTCTGGGTCACTCCCCAGCTCACTGTGGGAGATCCTCCGCTCAGAGGGAATAGATGTCGCCCCTCCAGAGTTTTCGGGGCTGACCCAGGGTCGAGAAACGTCCAGCAAGAAGAGCCTCGTAGCATCTGGGCTGACTCCTTGCGATGCTATCGCCAAGCATGACCTTACAGAAAAAGGAAAACGCATTTCATCTGCAGTCACGTTCTTTTCCTCGTGACCCATATCCATTTGTCCAAATGTGAGAAACAGGGAGGGCTTTTCTCTCTGCGTCAGCTCCTTCCTCACCGCGACCAGCCGCAAAAACTCCTCCGGATATTTAATTTACCAAGAACGGCGTATTATACAGGGCCGGACTGAATTGTGCCTCTATGTAGCAGATGTACCACAAATGTGTGTCACTGTCTTCAAAGAATTGATCTCCACTGACTTGTCGCCAGCATTGGCGGCATTAGTCGGCGCATTTTATTTGTATCGAATGAAACTCAAACATCCTGTTGGATGAAAACATTCAAATGCAGAGGTTCACTCAGTGGATCTTTCTCCATGGCAAAAAGTTTTCCCCAAACCGATTCCATTTGACTCCAACCATTAACAGCTCCTGATTTTAGTTATTTTTAAACAAGCTTTATTGTGAAAAACACTGCATTTCCTGTTTGTTAGACGACAAACAGGAAAGCCAGTTAATCACAAGGGTTCACGAACAGTCACATGGCTTCTGGAGACCAAAGGACATGGGTTAGAGGATTTATGGAGAAATCAAAAAAAGCTCTGACTCTACTCTTAGAATTATATTTTCAACCAGATTTAGAGAACGTGATACCTGACATTTAAACACACATAAGGAAGAGAAACGTAAGGAGCTCAGATGGGAGGAATTGTATGTGTGCTGCGTTCAGGAAGGCAAACAATCGTCGCTTGATTGAAAGCAGAGCTTCTTCTGGACGATGAACAGGACAAAAAGCAGGGGTCTGAACGCGGTGCTGTGTGTTTCAAGGACAGAAGCGCCTGCTGGCGGCAGGGTGAAGGTTAGCTTCACCAGATATAATTCATCCACTCTGGGTTTACTCACCTATCTGCTCACAGCTGGTGCAACTTCAGATAAATAATGTGTCCCAACTTCAAGATGCTCTGTGGTCCCTGAAAACCGAGATGCATTTTCTTTCATTCTTTATGTGGAATGGATCTTTGAGCTTTGCATCGAGTTATAGTGTTACTCCCTCGTTAAAAACATTCCCGGTGTGTTGCTGTGAGCCTTTTATGCATGTTTGAGAAATCCTTGCATGTCCTTGCGAAAACCGCCTGAGTGGACCTAGCTCCGCCTTCAAAGATGAAGCTCCTCCCCGGAGATGCAGTTTCCAAACTTCCGAGCTTCCGTCTCACAGAGCAGACCTCCGCCACTCAGTTCCTTCAGACTAGCCAGCAGCAATTAGCAAACATATGGCGGAACGGCTGAGAAACGACTTCTGCTACTGTAGAAATATTGCTAAAAGGTTAGTAGAGGAGCCATGTAGTGGTGACTTCCTGGAGGCTGCGTTTCAGAAAGAGCAGGAGCTTCTTAAAGGGACAGTAGGCCAATTTCAAAGCATTAAATTAAGTCAAATATCTTAAAATATTTCAAATATTGAAATTAAAAGTAAAATGTTGAGTTATATACAGCATTTTTATAACAACTGAAGGTAACACAGTCACTTGATGATGCAATTTTATAGCAGAATGTCCCTGGAAAATTTATAATAAGGCCAAAAAAAATATCCACGTTAAAAAAATAAAAATAAATAAATTTATATATTTTTCTTGATTGTTGAAAAAAGATTTGAAAGGTTATTTGTCTGCGAATGGGTTTCCAATCAGCAGCAAGTATCAACTTCTAGCTCCACTGTTCGGTGGTTTCAAGCAGTCAGGTCCATCCTGCACACACTGAGACAGAATGCCATTTTCAGGATTCCAGCATCTGAGCAGTTTTGGGATTGTATGACATTTTGTGGGTATAATATCAGACTTTTGTCTCCGGTCTGCTCTGTGACCTTCTGGGTGAAGCTGTGTTTGACGCCTGTGTGTAGATTACAATCGGTAGCAGTTGTGACGGCATAAACAGGGGCTGCTTGTGTTTCTGTAAATGTCTCAGGAATGCCAACGCTCACTGTCACAACATGAGGCCTCGCTGGAATCTGTAAGCTGCATAACATAAATCAAACACACAGAGGAAAACTATGTTCCTCTTCGTTTGCTGACTTAACACTGAACAGCTTATAAATCTGCCTCCACAGGACACACTGTTGCTGATTTGTTGCTATCTGAACCCCCCAAAAAGCTAGCTACCTCCGATTAGTGTTAAAATGGAACACTGACGAACGTATTCCATATGTTTGATGATTTTGATGATGGAATTTGACAAAATGTAAATGTTTAATAGTTTCATAACTCGTGACCTCTATGACGTAAGGCACTTTGAACTGCCTTGTTGTGGAAACGTGGTAAAAGAGAGATGGTCCTGGCTGCTGCAGCATATTCCTCTCAGAAACCCCCAGGTGTTTGGTTTTTAAAGACTATGATGTTTGTAATATTTTTCTTATTCATATCATTTGCTCACGGTTCAATTTCAGCTGCTAACACCATTAGCAAAGTGTTAACTGAGCCCATTTTCAGAGTTCAGTCTCCGGCTTGGGTTTTAAAGGAATAAAAAGAAAAAGCAAGTCAAAGTATGAATAATTGAAGTCCTTTCAGTCAATAACTGACCGGGTTGCATCGTCTCCAACCGCAGTGATTTTGATTTTTGATTTTTCTTTTTTTCTTTTTAACGCTGACCGGCAGCTACTGATAACATCAGCTCACCCAAGGGACACATTTTCATCTCTCCCAATGACCATGAGACAACATTTTCACTCAGTAGGAAAGCATGGCCAACACCATTTTTCAAGCTCTCATTCTGTGCAGCCGAATCACACGCCAGTCCTCTGAGTTACTTTCTCCTGCTGTAAGCCTATTACATTCCCTCTTTTGACAAACCGTCGGAAGCGTCAAGCTAATTTGCCTTCCTCCGGGCTAATCCGTGAAAATAGGTAAATAGTTGACTTACGTAATATTGCATCTACCCGGTTTATTAGTGATGCCTAAGCGATGCTTTCTCCCACCCCCCCGTCCTCTCAGTCTAAATAATTACGTGTTATGATATGTTTACTTCAAGAGCAGGGAGGATTAGGCTTGCCAATCACGCCGCTGCACACACATTAAAAGCAACCGAGTGTGATAATAATTGCGTCCCGAACTCTGTTTTCTGTAAATTTGATTTTAGAGTTTTGATCTCTGCTTGCATGAAACTCACCTTGGCCCAAGTCACTGGAAGAACCATCTCATCTCAATTCTGATGGCTTTTTGACTCACATGTTTGCATCTCCAGTGCAGTGCTTTGGGCGGGATTGTCTGAGGCGCTGAAGATTAAAGAATGAAAACACGTTCAGTAGCATAATGCAAAGAAAATGGAGGATGAAGAATCATTCATTAAAGAGGTATGATGTGTTTTCCAGGCGCATAGTTCCATTGTATAGCACAGTCAGGTCACTATGTTGCTTTCACTTCATAAAAATGTTGTATATATCAAATACAACTTTACTAAATTAGACATTGCAATTTCACACCTTGAAATTGGGCCACTGTCTCTTTAAGAAGCTCCCGCTCTTTCTTTCTTCAGGAAGTCATCACCACATGGCTCCTCTGTTGACCCTTTAAAAACATTTTCAACCAGCATTTCACTGAGAAATGCCTCCTATTATGAGCTCCTCAGATCTACCACGTGTTTGCTAGTTGCTGTTGACTAGTCTGAAGGAGCTGACCAGGGAAAAAGGAGTCCAGAGAAGGGACTCCTTTTGCAAGTCTGAACCTTAGAAATTGCAGCTCAGAGGCTGAGGTTCACTCAGTCATAAATTATGCTAACATCAATTAGGATTTTTATTTTATGTAGATAGAAGTTTAGATCTGCCGAGTCTCTACCGACGTGGAAACACTCTGAGCCTAAGTGGCATTCTGTGTTTAATTTCAAGAACCCACTTGTAGTATTTGTCGTGTTGCTTTACTGCTGATATTTCGTTTGGTTTCTTTGTCACAAACGCTTGTGAATTTTTAGATTTCCCCAATAAATCAAATCACTTTGAGTCCAGCTGTAAGGCAGAGGATATGACTCAGACAGTTGCAAAACTCATAAGTTGTAATAGTCAACAGAACGTTATGTCCACTTTTAAAGGGAAATTGTTCACTGCACTTTCTTGCCCACACAAACTCAATGCGCCATCATTCAATATCATTTTAGCTCTTCATTTTTTGTTGATTTGTTTTTTTTTTTGTTTTTTTTTTACCTCACAAGTCTCAATGCAAAACATAACTGAGAAGTTCAATAATTCTTGAAAGTTAATTTTTTTTTAATAATAATACAATTTTTTTTGTTCACTTACCCTGGCCACCAGGTGGCAGTACAAGGAGCAACATGCTGGAGTCCAATGTAGTGAGTCGCATGCAAGACTACGATCAGCATCCACACATTACACAAGAAGACGTTATTTGAATATCTGTCCCCCTTGGAAATATGAGCAACATCTAAAACTGCCAAACGTGTTCAGAGAGCCACTTCAGGTGCAGAGAGGGGAGTTCAGGCCGGTCGCCTGAGACTGTAAAAGCCTCTAAGTGAAAGAAGAAGAGGAAAAAAAAAAAAAACGCCTTTGATCTCTCACCTGAGATCAATAAGTAATGCACTGCAGCATATTACTAAAACATATTACCGGGCTGGAAGCGCTGCATCAGATTTCTTGTTTCTGCAAAGCCAGATTTACACAATCAGCAGGATATTAAAATTTATTCTCTGAAACTCCTCTTTTTTTTTTTTCTTTGTTCCAACAAGCAGACTTTTACTGACTTAAGCTGGGAAATAAATCTGAAATTTCTTAATAAACAGTAAAAGAGCTGTACTGGAATAAACAGCTGAGTGAGAGTTAAATTAAGGTCAATTAAGGTCAATAATTGAAGAAGTTGTGGGTAACATTAAGACTTTTTTTTTCTTTTTGAGGCATTTCCTTCCCTGATGGAGCCACAATAGTTACAAGGTTTCTGACTATTGCAAAATTGAAATCCATTCTGCAGAAAACAGAATTTAAATCAAAATCACACATAAGCAGACTTGTGCACCCAAGAAGCCATTAAAAGGCAGCGATGAAGATATATTCGAAAATCAGCCGTGACGCTCATCATCTATCAGCCAATCAGAGGAGACGTCTGCGTCTCATTCAGGTGTTGGAGCGAGAAACCTCTAAGCCTTGCGAGTGGCTTTGCTTCAAATCACAGTCTGTGATTCTACAGGGGAGTTCAACACGATTTTACACACATTTCATGAACTGTGCGGCGCTGCGAGAGCTCTGGTGGAGCCAGCCGCACATTGTCTGACAAAAACAAAAACAAACCCTCGTCCTCGTGCCACTTCCTGCCATCTTCTTGGTTGTTTCTGTACGAGCTGCTCAAGATTGCTGGTTTGCGGCAAATTTTGGTAGTGGAAACAATTTACTGTTACAGGAGAACTACTTATCCAATGCTAACAAGCTTGTGCACATGCAGCAGGCTGGTTACAGTGTGAGCAGTGAGTACACAATAATGATTGGCAGCAATAAGACCCTACGCCTGGCTCTGATTGGTTGTTTCTGACCAAGTGGTGCATTTCTGCTGCTGGCAGTAGGACAACAGGAAGGAGGCAGGGTGGCTAGATTTTTGATTTTTTTTCTTCTCTTTTTACAGATTTTTAATATTGCACAGTCTGGCCATAGTAATATATCTTAACAATTATGTATAAAACATTTATTTTCCCCTTTAGTTTTGACAAAAGTTGCACAAAAGAATTCCACAAATTATTTACTGCAGCTTCAATTTGCTGTGTCAAGTTTCCCACTGTAACTCCCATTACTCCAATAATTTCTCAGTTTGGAATTCATTTAATTTGTAATCCCAACAAATTAAATAAAATAAAATAATTAGTTTTTTATATTAGTGAAATATTAGGTTTTATAAGACTATAGTCCTGTGGAAACTTCAGAGCACTTCAGGACTTATTGATTGATGCTCATTTGAACTCGCAGGTTTGGTGAGTCCCAACCAGTTCAAACTGAAATCCTCCCAGTATAATTACTGTCGTGAACCACGATGTGCGCAACAGCCCGATCCTTTCTAAAGTCACTGAAATACAAACGTGTCGATTTGTTTTGTCAGGTCTCCCTCTTTGCTCCTGACACTTTGGTTTCGAGGTCAGGAGGTTCACACGCCGCGTGAGAAATCCCCACCGTCATCCGGCGCAGAAAATCGATGTTTGTCACTTCACCTGTCAGAGGTCGTGCCGCCATGGCCGGTCGGGGCTCGCTTGCATCTCACGGCGTCTTGCTGCGAGTAGCAAGGTCAGCTCAGTCTATGTACCGGCGCACACTGGAAGACAAAAGGCAGCGAACCAAAGCTCTGCACAGACAAAAGCATCGGTGAAAAGACAAAGAACAAAAAATAAAAATAAAATAAATCAAGACTTACTCCGTCCATCCACTCTTGCTCAAGGTTGTGGAAGAACCTCGTTGCACGAGTTTCGGACCGGAGGACTCTCCTGCTCTCCCCATTAGACGCTGCGAGTGTAGCCTAGCGTAGCATCTGCTTTTCACCGTAAATTTAAGGCCGTTTGTCTCGCCAACGACCCTTTGTCCAAGCAATCCCGACGGAAGACGAGAGTAGACGCCTGGTAGAGAATTGTTTCAAATTTATCTGAACGTGTCAAGTCCAGCAATGTGCCAATCACAATTGTTGAGGCCAAACGGGTTTACTCTCACAAGTGGAGCACCGTGTGAAACTTTATCGGAAATCTCTTTGGGTTTATTTCAAATATGATGAGCCGAGGGGAGGAAATGGGAGGTGAGAAGTTTTAAGAGGAAAGAGTGACCAGAGAAGAGAAAGAGGGACAAAAATAAATGAAGGGACCAAAGCGATGAACAACATATCCATGTGTAATACAATAATAACAGTCATGGCATCAAAATACACGAACAAGACGTGTTCAGCAGCAGCAGCTGCCCGACTAAGAGCGTGTCTGATAAACGCCTGTGTGAGTGTCGGTGTGTATGCATGTGTGTGACTGTGTGCGTGTGAGGTTTCTCCATAAGAATGTTAAAAAAAAAAAAAAAAAAAAAAAATGAGAGAAAAATTTAAAACAGAGTTTAAGTTATGAAACGATATCCTGAGCTTTGCATATGTCACAGGGGGCGAAGCGCAACTTCAA
This sequence comes from Poeciliopsis prolifica, assembly GCF_027474105.1. Taxonomy (NCBI): domain Eukaryota; kingdom Metazoa; phylum Chordata; class Actinopteri; order Cyprinodontiformes; family Poeciliidae; genus Poeciliopsis; species Poeciliopsis prolifica. Next base: position 22,190,458 of record NW_026562376.1, read on the forward strand.
ACCTACCATGACTTTGTGATTAAGCTGACATTAATCAGAGAAGCACCCAAGGCGCCCATGATTGTTGCACAGCTGCTCACAAGCAACATGCAACGTGTCTGCAGAAAAATGGACAAACGCGTGTCGCGTTCTCCTGCAAATGTTCCTTTCAGACGTTTGACCCGTTTTGTGGCCATAAAAAGATGAAAATGCAGTTCCCTTGAAATCATTTATGCAAAAAAGGAAACGCTTTACATTTTCCGGATATTTCTATTAAAGACTCCTGTACCACATGGAGACAATGCCTCACACAAAGGAAACCTGCTGTGAGAATAATAAAGAAACCCATTTCATATCCTGTTTTCGTCTTTTGCGTCCTCCTTGTTGTGTCACAAAAGACACTTTGAAACACACAGCGAAAGGAAAGTGCAAACAAAGTAATAGTAAAATGAAACTGCTCCATTTTAGATGCCCTAATAGCTTTTTTTTTATTTTCTTCTTCATAGGAGATTCAAAGTGGCATCCATCTCTGCTTTGTAGCTGAGAGAGATACGAGGCAGCGGCGGTCTGAAGGTTGAAGCACCACCACGTTCAGCGAATGCAGAGACCAGTCCAGCATCAGCTGCAGAAAACTACATATCAGATGTTTAAGAGTTGAGCCGCGTGTGAATTTAGCTGAGTGTTTTGCTGCAGCACCGGGACGATGAGGAACAGCTGGGCAGTCCAGCTGAGGTCAACAGAGCGCTCAGCGCTGCCCTCTGGTGGCCGATCCAATGAGCTCTGATGACTGTCATCAGGCGGGTCTGTCTGCACACACTTGTTAGAGAGCAGGAGCAAACACAAAGGGATGGAGGGGTTTTCACTGGGAAGCGGTCTGAATAACGCACGTCTCACCACGAGCGTTTCCATGGGGAAGCTCCAATGCTCGGCGTTTCAGCGTTTCGCCCTGAAAACTGGCGGCAGGAGTCATCACCGCGTAGAAAAACAGAACGAGCCTCTTTGAGAGAAATGTCCGCGTTCCTGGGAAAAAACGCAGGAAATATGAGCTTGTGAAAATAATTGAGTTGCATGGGAATGGAATCAAGAAAATAGGCTTGAATTAAGCACCGATGTTTTTTTCATGGTTATTTTAGGTTTATGATTTTTTAAAAAAGTAAGCAGTAGACATTAGTAGTATTAAGTAAACATTAAATTCTCAGTGGCTTGCAAAAGTATTCCCACCCCTCTATTCCCACATCACAGCCTCAAACTTCAATGCATTTTATTGGTATTTACTGGAGATGCACCGATCTGATCCCGAGATCGGCTCCGATATTGACAAAAACTCTAGATTGAGTATTGGCGACAATCTGTCGGATCCACGATCTGTTCAGTCTAATTCTATGCTTTGTGCTCTGAGCGACGTCGTGCTATATTATTTATCTCATACATCAAATTCCTCCTTGAACTTCCTGAGACATTTGAAAGAAGAAAGTTGATTTTAACTTGTTAGGGTGCGAGGCAGCCAAGCTGTTGTTTTTGTCAGCTTCTTTTTTATTTGTTTCGCACTCACTGCTATATGCCCAATCACAAATTAAAGTTGTGTTGTTTTTAAATGTTTGACCAAGATTGCGGGTATATTGCCGTATTTAAATGTGCTGCACTGGTGCAGAGTCCTCACATAAACTTATTATTTATAACATTTATTTGCAAAAAACGGTTTCCGTCACTTCAGCACCGATTTTCTGCGTGAGAAAAGCATCAGACATCGGTAACGGAGGTGAAAAAAGTGGCTCGACTCATCCTCAGTACTTTGACAATATGCTGTTTCTGAACAGCGTGGCATGCATCTCTTTTCTACCGCTTCAATCTGGATCAAATTCAAAAATCATCTGATTAGTGGGGAGTCTCAGTATGGATCTAGATGTTCTGTTCAAGTTTGTCAGAGAACAGAACATCGAGACGCAGTTTGATGGGAGATCAAACTGCGGCTCGAAGACCAAGAAGCAGCCGACAGGTCAGGTGGGGGAAAAAGTGTTGGAGAAGTTTAAAGCGGCGGCGCTTGAGCATTATGCCGGAGTGCTGCTCCATCCATCTCTCAGTGACAGAAGGAGAATCTTGCGACCGCAGACTCACAAAGACGCGGCCGTCCACCTTAAAACCGACACACCGGGCAGGAGGGAGCATTAATCAGAGGAGCTGACAACGGGCCCAGGGGAACTCTGCAGGAGCTGCAGCTACAGTTCAGGTGGAGGAATTTGTTGACGGTGCACTCTGCCAACAAGTCCGTCCTCAGTGGAGGAGCGGCGGGAAAGGAGAAATCTGTTGTTGAACAGATTTCTCTGAGGAGTTCTTTGGAAAGTTCGGCAAGCAAAGTATCAGAAGAGAGCAAAATTAACCTTTTTTCTTTTGAATTTATGTGAAATGCAACATGTGGTGGGAATGACACACAACATTCTTGTATATATAATCCAGGAAAACACGCAAATGCCAGTGTGTGGACCTTCTATACACATAAATAATTTTCATGAGAAAAGTATTATAAACTACATTTTTAACCTGTCAGTGAAAAATGCTTAGCAAAGTCAACACTGCAAAACCTCACAGGGTTTCACAAACCTTTTTAATGAAGTCACTTTTAACAAATCCTCTGAGTCGATCGAGGACGATAACGAACGGTGAACTCATTTTCAGTTTGCTCCATATCAAGGTCACAAACTCCTCCAGTCTTAAATGCCAGAATGTATCGATGAAATAAACTTGATCATTGAAAATCATGGCAGCCATGGATGTAAACAATTACATGAATTTCATAATTCAGCCAAGGGATCCTCTATCAGCCAATCAGAGGAGACGTCGGCGTCTTATTAAGGCGTTGGAGTGAGAAACCCTTTCTCCTTGGCAGCGGCTACATTTGTGACGTTTTAGGGAAATTGAAGTTGGTGATTTTGCAGAAGGGCTATGGATTCAACACCTCACAATGACACACAACTTTTTATGGTTCTGTTGCTGTATGAGCTCTGGTGGAGCCAGCTGCACGTTGCCTGGCAAAAACAAAAACAACCCATCATCCTCCCTCCACTTCCTGTCGTCTTCTCTGTGGTTTTTGCCAGTAGTAATGTCCGGCTGTTGATCACGTGACTCCTGTGATGTGATAAAAGCTTTTCCAATTGAAGTTTTGTGAACTATATCTCTTTCGATATGGCCGGGAAAACCACCAAAAATTGTTTAGACATAAAAAAATTTTTTTTTTTCCAAATTGCCGCATTTCTTTTTGTAATTCCAATTTGCGCAATTTTATGGCCGATGAAAACGCTACCTAGTCAGGATGGCTTACTCAACGTTCAGATCTATATTCAGCTTATTCTTCAACATTTCAAATTAACTGCTCCCTTTATCTCTCCATCCAACACAGTGAGCTATTTCTGCTCAAATTGGAAACACATTTCAGCCTCTGCATGTGCAAAGCTGGTTGCGAAACATCCCAGAAGATGGAGCGAAAGACGGTCCTACCGACTCCGGGGGGGCTGAGCACCAAATCACACATATCAGTTTGGGAAACAGCGTTCAATTATCCACAACCTTATCTTGCGTCGAAGTCTAAACGTTTATCATGACTTTTGCGACCATAAACTCTGGAGGTAGGAATGTTTTTGAGATTCTGCTTCTGGTAGTGAAAAAGCCGCCTTCCTTGTTCTTCCACTGAGCGAAACCGTTTGGCAGTCCATTCACATTTCGACAACACAACCTCCTTCAGTGACAGAGGAGGAGCTGCAGAATGAATGGCTCCTAAATCAGCACTTCGAAACGAGGAAGATGGCTCGCCGGGGCCTCCTGTTGGCCTCCACTGATACCCACAGATCACATCCGAAAAGTGGTTTTGTTTCACTTTCCACATACTACTCGCCTCACATGTACTTTTTCAGGACATGTGTGCAAACGTGTGTGTGCGTGTGTGTAGGCACGATGTGAAATCACCACCCACCCATGTGTTCTGCCAGGACTGTAACTCAGCTCTGAACACACCAATCCTGAGCCTTTTTTCCTTTCCTTCCTTTTTTTTTTTTCCCATGGATCTGAGTTATAGAGTGTTTTTCTCCCCCAGCACTCTTTGGTTGTCAGTTTCTCTTCTTTATTTTACTCTTTTGGCTGCATCTCTGTCATCTGTTACTGCACCCCCCGCCAACCCCCGGTCTCCCTCCGCGGTGCGCGGGGGCCGTTGGAAAACACTGGCCTGAGTCCCAGGCCCTCAGGAGGCTCAGAGGCTCAGGGTTGACTGATCGCTGGATTTCACCACAGGCTCCCAGAACGGGGGATTGTTCAAGAAGCCTTTCCCTTCCCGCTGAGACCCCTGTGGATTACGGATTCCTGGCTCCTGCCGCCGTAACAAGGCCTCACACGCAGCCAAGAGAAAACGCAGCACTTAAAAGCTCTGCACTGCTTCCACTGTACGACGCCAGCACCTCGTGGCGTCCCCGCTTTTTCCTCGCAGCCCCATTGTGAACGAGTGAAAATGTGGTATTTTGACTGCAGGGCTAATATTGTGAGCTGTCAAACACCCATCGCCCTCGTCCATCGCAATGATTCGAGATGTGAAGTTATCAGTATTTTGGATGCAGATGTGCACAACTTTCCGCGCTAGCCATCTAATAGCTACCCTCTCTGTCATGCCATGAGGTTGGGGCTTCACATTTCAGGATGTTTTTATGGCCAAAATTCAACACAGGCAATATTAAGGTCAGCTAAATTGTATCTTGTATCTTTTCTCGCACATTGGTCTTGAGTGTCCACATATTTTCTTTTTATTGGTCTCGGAGCCATGGGCCCACTGTTCTTCGCACATATGCTTGCCTGCTAAAATGGCGCTGATCATTTCCTGTTCAGACTGTGGGAACTATTGATCCTTAGCATGTGACGTCTGGCTCTTCTAGGGTCAAATTTTGCCAAAATATTCTTAATTTAACTTTACTTAGATCTGGACTACTTTGACTTTAGCCGTTTCCATTGTGGCTGTTTGCTTAGATTCATTTCTTCATATTGTGACATTGACATATTTGAGGTCATCAAACAATTCATTTTTATTCTTAAAGTTAACCTAAGAAAATACAAAAAAGCAGTTGTCAAGTGAATGATAATTTTGTACAATAAGGGAGAAAAGCTTTCCAAACCAGACTGGCCTTTTGAAGGGATGCATTTCCCAAACTTGTTAAATGATGAATTAACTGGGATCAAACCTCAAATAAAAAAAAAAAAATCGAGCTCAATTTTGCTAACTGAGACTAGGCCTAATTATTACTTGACCTGCAGACATAACAAATAATTTATATAGAAACTTTCTGACCGCTAAAAGATCTCAGAAATCAACACAGCATAAAAAGGAAAAGAAAAACGGGAAAATATTGACATTCATCACCCTGGAATAAGGTTACAAAGGCGTTTTCTAACTAAAATCAGAAAGTCTGAGGCAGTATTTATGCTAAATGAATGTTATAATTACAGAAAAATCAACAAAAGTTAGAAAAAAACAAAACATTTAGAAAGTTTATGTTTCTTTTAAGACTCCCAACTCAGAAGCTAATGTGTCCGGGGAAAAGTGTGGAGGTCACCGAAAGCAGTTCATTGGTAAGAGGGTAAAAAAAAAGAGCTTGATGCATGTGCACACCACACTTTTAAGATTTTTTCTATTAAAAACATACCCTTTACATTATGTCAACAGTCCCAAATACTAAAATTGCTATGTGACAAATGTAAACATAACCTGGTTGTATTTCTCTTTTGTTATAATTACACAAAATGTCTTTTAATTCAGAAAAAAAATAATCATGTAATTTGTATAAAAACGCAGCATTTTGAGCAAAAGTGAGCATCAAAGGCGGTTTGACTGACAGGTTTGCGGAGACATGCAACTTCACCAATGGATGCTTCAGATGAACCGCTCAGTTTGGAGGAGGAAGTTCTCGTAATTAAGCATCTCGGATGACTGGCACTGTCAGGTAAGCCGATTGCCTAATTGCCGTTTCACAGCAACATAAAACCTGCCACCCCCTCCATCTTCCATCAGTGGAAGTCAAGTTGCCATGCATGCAGGTCACGGCCGACAGGTGGAACCAGGACCACAACCTCTCCTACGTTCTGTCAGCAAGTCAAAGCTAACGCTAACATGTAAATACACGTCTACAGAAACTGCTTGATTAGCTTCAGGGAGAAAATACGTCTGTTTACACCGACAGCAGTTATTATAATTGCTTCTACAACGACAGTGTAATGGGGAAAAAAAGTCACTTTTTGAAAGTGCAGGAAAAATGTTATTGTATTGTTTTTTGTAACTGACAGAGCAAATCCATGTGCATCAAAGGCAGGAGAGAAAAAAAGAAGCCAACAAAAATCCAGCCGTTTTAATTAGAGAGCTGGAGAAAGTGACAAACAAGGAAATTACAGATGGGATAAGACGGGCCGGCCGAGCCTCATCTGTCAGCTGCCTGCTCTGAGTGGGCTACTTATGTGACGTTGATTGGTTCAGGCGCTAATGGGACATCCAGAACTCAGCCATTTGGGCCGCGGCTCCAGATGGCTGTCTATGGCGTTTTCTTTTCTCTTTTCTTTCCTCTTTTGTCGATGCCACGACCTCCCCCGTGCAAATTGCTGGCAGGGTACGAGCTGCCATTAGCTCTTTATGGTCGACAGACTCCATTAACGGCGAGGCTCTAATGGAATCTGACTTCTTGACGGTGCGATTTGCCCTCTCATCATCGCGCGCCGCCGCCTTTATGGCTCTGCAGTTAAAACCCGAGCAAAGCGACGTAGAGCGTCGGACGCAGTTTGCGAAACATGGTCTTCTGGAGTCGGCGCTGCCGCCAGTTTAATCCAAAGAATGTGAAGAAGAGTTCATTACCGATGGGACCAGATGGGAAATTCTGACGACTCCAAGACACTTGATTATATGGAGCCCTTAACGGCTTCCGTCGCGCTGAAGCTCCCAGAACAGATGGATCTGATTGGTCCGAAACGACACAAGCGGCGAAAGTCACCGTCGGCTGATTGAGACGCCACGTCATTTGTGATAAAATGTGGATGAAGGGATAATTCCTATTTTTTTAGCAGCAATATCAAGGAAACTGTTGAGGATGGCCAAAAATGGATGAATGTATGTTATTCAGCAGCCGAGTTCATCTGTAACAGAGAAGTTTTATTGGAATCCAATAAAAAAAATTAATTTGGTGAGTGGTCAAAAAACAAAAAAAAAAAAACTCACTTTTGTCTATTTTCAGATTTTTTTGTCCCCCATCGGTCAAATTAGCTTTGGAAGGATTTTTGCGGCCTAATAAATCTTTCGTAAACAGACCCCCACAAAAAATACATACTTGCTTTTAAAAGTATTTAATTTAAAAGTCCTTGCCCAATTTATTCCCTAATGCAATGAATTGTGTTGACTGGAATATCAATACGTGCCCCTACTGTCTGCATATTTCCTTCAACACATCAATAATGTTGCGCCTTTTCAATGAGCAGCGCTGCAGATAATGCATGTTTTTATTGCGTTCACCCTTAATGGCACAGTTTACACTTGGACTCTCGACTCTATGCACCAAAATCTCGTAAGAGAGAGGAAAGATTATACCTTAGACTGTTATCATCAAAACCGGCGTGTTACTTTAGAGGTAGTAAAAACGTTCAAGTGAAAGTGCTCTGCCTGCAAAAAGGGACTTTGAACACACAAAAAGGCCCCAATCATTTCCACTCCGGTTTGACTTCAACTCCACAGGTGAAATTTCTCAGTTTTTTTGAGACGTTTCCACAAAAGTTCACTCCTTTAATTGTGAAAGGTCACCCAGACCGTGTGTTATTCCATAAAATAACACACGAGAACTTTAAAATATGTGTGTTTTCCTTGAGTATGTCCAACGCATTGTGGAAAATCAACATTCTACGTTGCCCCGAGGAACAAAATGGAATTAAAGTATCATTTTTACATGATAGAAACCCTACATGTCCTTCTGTTTATGCCGCTTTTAGATCAGCCAGGAGAGACGCAGAGGATAACTGAGCGACAGACTGTGCGTTTTGAGATTTATTAGGTACTCTACCGTCGGCCGCACACAAATCAAACTCTGAAACATCCTTCAGCGCTTTTGAGAGTCTATTCAAGGGCTATGAGCCACAACAAGAAACTTGCTTTTACTGTATTATGATTGTCGTATATTACACGCTGTCACATATTTTTTTACGATGTTTTTTTTTTTTTTTTAACTACCGCACAGCGACTAGATTTTTATCCCTCAAAGCAGACAGCGATAGCAGATGTGAAAACAGTCACAGTGGGGCTTAAAAGCACAAATATGCAGGAATCCATTCCAATTCAGAGGTTCTCATGTCTGAGTGTGTAGGCTCAAAGAATAAAAAGTCAACGCTGTCATGATTTTCTTTCATTCCTAAGTTATCTGTGCTTCTGTGTCTGCTTGCATGAACTGTATGTACCACGTGACATTCAGGCTGCCCTGCAGTTCTCGTCGTTTCGACCCTCGACCCATTAATATACCACAAAAGCTGCAGGAGCAGAACTAAAACTTTCTGTGGCAGGCGATGAAAGCTTACAATTGAAGCTCAAAATGCACCGTTTCAAAGGATGTTTAGTGTTTGAATACAGTGCAAGCGTCTTTTTTTGTTCGTTCTTTTCAAAGATGTTTTTTAATGATTACTGTCAGCCGTCTTTTTTGAATAAATTAGTAGTATATTCAAATTTTGGGATATTCCGAATGTTAAATATTCACTACTTTATCCAAAACTAGTGTTGAAGGTGGAGTGGTATGTAAAATTGACTTTTTTGAGCTTCACATCATGTTTTGTTATAAACCTGGAGTGTTACTTTGATTCTGTCCTGCATGTTTGAAAAATCCTTGAATTTCTGTACAACACTGATAAGAACATCACTCGGCTTAATGGAGAAAAGTTGCGACAACATGCTTATGAAGGAGCAGAGTCCCAATTTCAAGACTCTAAATTACAAATTTCTTCTTTCAAAGGTTTTATTGGCTCTAGTGGCCTTTGTTTGATAGTTAATTGACAGGAAAGCAGGTAATGAGAGAAGGGGAAGACATACGGCAAAGGTCACAAGGCCAGGAATTGAACCTGCGACAAGGACTAAGGCCTCCATATATGAGTTGTGCTGAATCCCTACACCACCACAGCACATGCACAAATTTCTTTTTTAAGTCACATTTGGCGTATTCAGCTTTTCCTACAGACCCAAAAATAAATACACCCAAAAGTATTTTTGATATCTTTTTTTTTTTATTTGAAAAATGGTTCCATCATTCAAAACAATCTCCCTTTACAGGATCCTTTTTAGAATCCAGAATTTACAATTAAACTAAGAATGACGTGATTAACCAAGCATTGTGTGTTTTTTTTTTTTTTTTTTACACGTGTGTGTTTATCAGCCTGACGGAGAAAACCTGCGGCAGGGTCATTTTGCAGCTCTTCAAACCGAACCCGGCGAAATGCGAATGTCACTCTGCCTGTCGAAACAAGACTTTTGCCAAAAAACATGTTTCATCACTTCTTCACATCGGGCGCTGCACTGTTTTTCTTGTTCATTGGCTTGCTGCTCTTTCTGCCACCATGTCCTTTACACAGTCTGGTCCTGCGATGGCTTCTCCTCCTCCAGAGAAATGTGACCAGCACGAGAAATCAGGCATAAATGTGAACATATTTATAAGTTTCCACGCCCATATGGGAAGTATTTTATTTGAAATGTTTTAATATAAGTTGAGATTTTATATAAATGCCGTGTTGCCCTTTACGATCATAGCAAAGAGTGTTGACTTGGTAGTTTTCCAACTAATAGTCACTAGCTGCATTTCCATTACAGACGTATGTCCAACTTTGTCAATATTCCACTATTGTCAATAAAACAATTTTGCTATTGTGCCGTTTTCATTAAATAAGAAACACAACTAAAATCATGTGTGAATAAGTTTGTTCATGTGGTAAGTCATTAAAAAACATGTAGCGCCATCATCCTCCAACTGCTTCGGGTTTTCTTCTTCATGGCTTGCAACATCAGAATGTTGATCATGTGACTCGAGTGACATGAAAAAAGTGTTTCCTCTGCAGTTTGGTGAAATAAAACAATTTTAATATGGCCGAAACATATGGTGTCATCCTAGCACCAAAGCTTTTAGATTGAAAAGCGAGTTTTTTCAAAATTCTCTGTTCCCAAAAAACTGCAGAAACTCTCTATCCAAGATGCTGGAACTGTCATAAAACTGTCATTTTCATGAACGATGAGCAGCTAATGCTTTTCATGCAGGAAAACAGCAGGAGAACCCTGGATGTGGGGGTGCAAGGCAGTTTACGACGCCTCGCAAAATTCTATCCCTGCAGAACTTTTGTGCATCGTGCCACCGTACAACCACCAACCAAAGTATATTTTATCAGAATTTGATGAGACAGACCAGCACTCAGTGGTGCAACTGTGAAGTAAATAAAAAATAATGGCAATAAAAAGTGTGCTTTGCATCTTTTTTATTATTTTTTTCCCAACACGTAGTGTTTTGCTCTCAACAGTTAATTAGTAAAATTTTGACTCCATTTGACAAAAACACCAACAGGACCCTGATCTTAAACACACATTTTAAATGGCCGGTATTATGTATTTCCCAGTGTGATTTTACATCATCAATACCTCTAACCATTACTAGTCTATTTCTAATGTTAGCTAAAACTTAATTTACACCATACCTCTAAATCTAACTTTTTGAATTTATTTCTACCTTTATTAGGATATAACATCGACTTCCATTCATTTTAGTGACGGCATTTATGCCAAAACATTTTCCCTAACCATTGCTAGACTATTTCTAACCTTATATAAAACTTAAATTACATCATGCCTCTAAACCTAACACCCAATCTAAGCAAGGGATCTACTGTATTAGGACCAGGCGCTGGTCCCCATAAAGCCCATCAGTCTTCAGAAGGTTAGAAATTGTCCTAAAATAATACATAAACAAGTACACGCACACAATTTGTGACTTGCGCAGCCTTTACTCTATAATTGAAGCACAAAATTATTGTTAAAGACTTGCTAGAACCTTTCTTGTTCTTCAGTCTAAATTGTGCATTTGTTTCCTGAGGTATTGTTACATTCCCCAGTTGTTACACAATTATTCATCAGGCCATAAAATAAAAAAATAATTGCTCTCTGCGCTGTTAAGCACATAAACCCAACCTGAGTTGACTCACATGATTCTTTTCCTCCCTTTAAAGATGCCAACAGATATTTTAGAGACAGGGCGCCTCTAAAGAGAAGACAAGGCAACACCAGCTCTTCAGTGTTAGTGTTTTTGACGCCAATCCCTGAAACAGATTGCATTCCCCCCCACAGCTTACAGAGACAGAAAAAGAGAGAACAAGAGAGGGGGAAAAAACACAGCTGCCATGTTTAAGTCTGAAGGAGACGGTCCTTTGGAGTCTAAGCCGATTTCCAGCCAGTAAACAACTAAGGTAACAACAATAACATGCTGTAGCTCTATATTTATTTCTGTACCAAACTGAGATAAACTTTTCAGGACACATTTCCAAGGAGGCGCTTTGTGGTGGTAGGATTAGCCTTGCTACCTCAAGATTTAAGCAAATGATAAAATATGTACAATCACTTCACATTTGCAGCTGGTATAATCTGTATTATATCAGCAAGAAACTTTCTTGTTTTCAAATAATGGCAATATGTTTTACTGCCAGTGTCCTCATAACCAAAGGTCAGTATCAGCCACAGTTACAGTGTTGGACCAGCAGGTGGAGCACCTTCTGCTCTCCAGAGTTCATCTATCATCTGCAAGCAGGTCGTGAACCTCACTACAACTCCCAGTGTTATCTTGAGCACATGGTCACACTGACCAATCGTTTGTTTCCTCTTCTTTCACCTCTCTCTTCGATAGTAAACGATCATTTTCCAAGACAATATGAAGATAAATTAAGGCATTATCGGGTGTAAACCAGCTGATCACAAAAGAGAATTTCATTTACTCAAGAATATGATCGGCAAATAAACAATTACTAGATTCTTCCTCAATCTTCACTTTACGGTGGCCCAGAAGGGATAAGAAAACCTACAATGTGACAGAAATATGCCACAATATGATGGTAAAAAGTCTCACTGTAACAACCAGAACTAATAAAAACGATGCAGAGACGTTGATTCTCATTTAGGGTTTTGTTTCCTTCAACAAGTCTTGTGCTTTCTGCCGCATCCACTATTACTTGTTGTACTTAATGTTTTTACACCATTTTAAAGTTAAAACAAAAATCAGCTGGTTAACTGACTAATTTTGCTCTTAATTGGTCCTTTCCTTTGACTGGCCCACTGGAAACTCAAAAATCTGATTTTATTCTACTCAGTGAACGCATCTTACTTAACAACACACTAACAAAATGTTTAGGAGCAAGAAGAACACGAGTTTACCAAATCACAAGAGTGCAAGCGATATGCAAGGTGCTACTTTAAAGCATCTGTTCAAGCAGATACCACAGGCTTTCTCGAGACACTCTTTTGCCACAAAATAACTCTTCCAATGATTGATGTTTTTTTTTTTGTTTCATTCCAAATGACTCCCATGTTGGCATGTTTTTAAGCAACACATCTGTATGAAGAGGCATGATTTCCACGGAGGCAGCTGCAGGTGGAACGATCTCGAGTCAGAACTTGTCACAAGTCGGAGCGCGACCTCGGTCCAAGAGAGAGCAGAGGTAATCCGCCGCACTGAGCGAGACACGGTCAAGGACACAGTCAAGGACATACCGTCCTCACTGCTCGCTGTGTCAATGAGCTGCGATCCAATTTGGATCTTGACGTTATTTCTGCGATTTGGTCGAACTGTGTCACTTAAATCTTCTACGTTGTCATTCTGAAAATTATATCCAGCTAAAAACATTTTTGGAAAGTTATTTTGATTTTTTTTTTTTATCATGTTATTATGTTATTTCTTCATCAAAAACACACCTGGAGTGTTGCCTTGATTTTTACATGCAAGTTTGAGGAATCCTTTAATCTCCCGCGCAACCGTTCAGCTGTGCAAAACGCCTGGGTGGAAGTCGCTTCAAGGACGTGGATCCTCCTCAGAGCTGTAGTTTCTAAGTTTCAGCGCTCACAGTACGTCCCTCCCCCACCTTTCCCTTCAGACTAGCCAACAGCAATTAGCAAACTCCTAGCTCATTATAGGAGCTACTTCTCAGTGTAAGCTGGTATAAACCTTGTTAAAGGGTTAATAGAGGAGCCATGTTGTAATGGCTTCCTGAAGGTGGAGCGTCAGAAAGAGCACGAGTTTTTAAAGAGACAGAGGCCCAATTTCAAGGCGTTAAATAAGAAAGTGATAAAATTTTAAGTGATATTTGATGTGTAGAGAAATTTTATAACAACTGAAGGCACCATAGTTATTGATTATGCAGCAAGGATTTTATGTGCCTGGAAAGCACATAATACTGCCCCTGTAACATGACATCTGTTAAGCTTTTGGCCATCATGATGTATATTCCCTTTACAAACTGCATTTTCTCTCCACTTCCTCACATGCTGCACGTGAACATTCAGCTTGTGTTGCTGCATGTCTCTTACTTTACAAAAATAAAACAGCTCAAATGTTGATTACTTCATAGAAAAGCAGCGTATTTTCCTCTTGATGTCACTCTTAGAGAGCTCTCAGCGAGGCGGGGATCTTGTAGCCCGTTTTGATAATTTAATAACACACAAGCGCAAGATCCTTGAGATTATTCAATATAGCGTCTCACCAGAATTCATAAGTTAGAGTCAGCAGGGGGTCATTACACACGGTCCTTGAGCATGTTGCTCACTTTACCACATAGTGAATGTGAGTCGTATGTGGCGTTGAATATGAGATTACAGCATGGAGGACTGTTTGGTTTCATGGACGTCATGAGCTGCCTCTCTCCATTTCCACTGATTTTTTTATTTATTTTTTTTAACTTGAGCTGTGTGAGCTGGCTTTGGTGAGATGCTTCACGTCGGTCTGAGAAGAGGAAATGTTGTTATTTAAACAAATTACAAGTGGCAAAGATGAACTGGTGCGTCTCAGGAGGATATCATTGTCAGTAGTGGTGAAAATGTTCCCTGCTTATCCTATCGGCACATAAAAAAACAAAAAAGAAATGATGAAACTGGACATTTATTTTTGCTCTGCCTTGAGGATTAAAGTCGAGAAGTGTTTTTCGCTGAATACGCCCTATTTTGATTCTCTAGGTCTTGTGAAATAGATGGTCAATTAAGCACAAAAAGATGTTAAAAGGGTGCTTTGGGATTTTCAAAGTGAGGTTCTCATTAAAGATTATGAGCAATTCATGTCTTTCCTGCAGTAGATAACTCTCCCTCGACTTGTTTTTATTTCACAAATATCTGAACAGCTGCCCACAGCAAATTTTTAGTTGAATAGAAATAGAAAAGATCAAGTCATCTTTACGTCGACAAAGGATGTCGACGTAGAGAAGTGTGTTAATTTCTAAATCTGCTTGATGCTGATGAAAAGGGCTGAGCAAGCCAGACTTTTTACAACGTTGTTTTGGTGAGATGGGACACCGGGAGTAAAGAAAGTCTTTCCCAAACAGTTTTAAGGCTAAATAAAGACAAAGTTTAGTCAACCATAAAAAGGATGTCTCCACTGTCTGGTGTTTTGGAGGATAACGGCTTGTCAGAAAGAGGCCAAGAGAAAAAAACAGACTAACTGTCTTGAAACAACTTCGGTCTCTCACCAGTTAATATGAAGGCTATTTTATAAGTCTTCAAAGGACTGCTGTCTTTAAGTCAGGCGTTCACTTAATGAGAAGCCGATAATTACGTGTACAGGAAATGGATGTAGGCGGTCGCCACCTTTAAACACTTACTGAAAACCAAGCGCAGTTCCAGTCAGAGTAAAATGCCTAGCACGAAAGCAGTCTAAAAATGAGACCATATAAAAGGGCTTTAAAATCACCAGTTTTCTGTCTGTCCTTTGAATCGGGATCCCTTAATCTTTCACAACCATCTCCACTCTTCTCACTCCGGCTGAAGTTCTCAAACTGCGTCACTGGCTCTGCACTCTCCCAGTTCAGTTTCTGTTTCTTTAGCATGTCAACAACTCCATTTCTCCCTTTGGCTGTATCAAAACTAGTGTATTCCGCAAAACCGCGACGGAAGCGCCTGTTTCGCTGAAGATCTGATAGTAACATCTGAAACCAGATGTTACTATTGGCAGATGAGACGAAGATGACCACAGGAAGTAGTTGGAGGATGATGGGGCGGGATGTATGTTGATGCAAAAAATCGTGTTCATGCAATTTTAATTGCGCTTCTTATTTAATGAAAACACCGCAATTGCGAGATTTTGTCTTTTTCGACCTTAGTGGATCATGAGCTTGTGTCGAGCACAGCAGTGAAAGTTGAGAATCAGCGATTCGTCTGGTGCGTGTACTGCAAGGGCTAATTCCTGTTAGAACAGCAACTACTCCGCAGATATAAAAGCAGCTTCTTCTCTTAGACAGTTTTCCTTCTAGTCAGTCCAGGAGTTTGCAGGGTTTTGTGTCTAATCTCGCCCTGATGAGTGACTTCTCTGTCGATCTGAAGCTGGTGTTTGCCTCCTCTGATGTCACTTCCAATTTCCCTCTGGCCAATATTGACGTATCGAGTTATGTGCCCACACAACTTCACTGGGCTGAAGCCGAACAGGAGCTTCTCTGCCGGTTGAAAGTTTTCTATATTTTGAACATTAGCTCAACTGAGGACATAAATCTCATTTGACGGTGACTTGCTCATTTACTCTGCCACTCACTCATTATGAATTCTCATATACGGGCCTGGAGGAGTGTTTCGACTTTCAGATGTCTGTGACAGTGATACATGCTGCTTCTGGTTCTTGTACGTCTCCTCTAATTTATACTAGTCGCTTTCCAGGCAGAGTATTTGCTCGGCTTTCTCTCAGTCTTGTTGTTGCTACTATTTCTAAGGAAATTCAACCATCGTTGCACATTTCTGTACCTCTAATAGCTGCTTTTCTCTCTGCCTTAACATTCGCTCCGAGCCTCCATATTTTAAAGCTCTTTTCAGCTTGGTATGTTCACCTTTTCCCCAATCATGTCAAAGACTACTTACTGTCTGTGGTCTAGCTAAATCATGTTGTTGGTCCCTGATAGACTCATAGTCTGGTATGGAGCACAGATTAGCTGTTCCTGGAGGCTAAAGCTAATAGCTAGTGGACTTTTACAATCTGAAAACAATTGAAATTTCAGTAAATACATCAGTAATTTACAGAGAAGCAGCTAATTATTTAAACAGGAAATTGAGTTTGGAGGCGGTGCCCCAGATTTTAGCTTCCTGTGTGAAACATGTTCTGACAATGGAATATAAAATGTAAAATGTAATGGAATAGTAAATATAGTAAATCCACATTATTGTAAAAATCTTTTATGTCTGGATACAAGCATAAAAAATGTGTATGTACATCCCTCAGATTGTATGTTTTTTTTTATATTTCCCTAGAGCCACTTAAATTTCAGGATGATGCCATTTTTCAAGATGAGTGCCATTTAAAGGCCAATTTAAATGGCTTATATTTTACAAAAATCTATCGGCACATTAAATTGATCTAAGGCCAGTTGTCAACTGGAAGGAGATGAAACACACTGAGAGAGAGTAGCTTTAATGGTTAGCATTAGCTTCCACTTCTTGTTTTATGTGTTTAGCGTTAGCTTCTGCCAATTTTCTTTATGTGTTTAGAAATTTATCTTTAGTGGATTATCCAACTGTAATAAATATTGGCAGTTTTAGAGCAAGAAAAATGATTTTCTTTGGCCACCATGGAGGTCATTTTGAATTTTTCAGTGGCTGAGCTTCTGGCAAACAAGTTAGATTCTTGCGTTTGCATGTGAAAGACTTTGGCTGAAACATTCAATTATCTGCTGCACAAATAGTTGAAATCAAAGTAAGGCAGGGGGGGAAAAGTCTATAAATTAATTTCACTTAAAGATAATTGTTTTGTCTGTTTTTTTTTAAATATATAAACCAAAACATGATTAGAATATATCATGGCTGCTGGTATTTCTTATTTCAATTGAATTTAGTTTCTTGGAGTCACCGCACCAATATAAGTCTTTAGAGGAAAGTTTAAAAAAATGGCATAGACGAGGAAATTAAAATCACACAACTGTTTATTTTACATTTTTAAAAAATACTTCCTATAACATGAAGCAGTCCAACCATCACTCCAGAATTTGTTGTTGACGGAGCTATTGAAATCCAAGAAAGTTTAGTTGTTGAAACAGTTTCAATGGGGCTTTTTGGTTGGACTTTAGCAAGAGGTGACTTAACCCAACCACTGATTTGAAATATGTCACAGAAAAAAAACACAGAGTGAGAACTGATCAATCTAAGTTACACCTTGTCCAGCCGTTATCAGTCACCGCACGCGAGGGAAGTCTGAGATAAGGCCAAGCAGTAAATTATGGTACGATAGACAGAGCAGACGTATTCAAGCTCCCAGAAAGAAGAAGAAGAAGAAGACTGGTCAAAATGTTAGGGAGCCGGGGAAAGTGGAGCCGACACGGAGCCAGGGGAAACCAATTAGGACAGTGATGGGCACTTAAATCAGGCTGTTATTCAATACTGTGCAGTCTGTGTGGGAGTATTACAATTCCCCACAGCTTGATAGAGTATTTCTTGTCTCTGGCTGACAAAGTTTAAAAAGGGGGATAATACTGATTTTGAGCTCTGTGCTTTGCTCTGAAAATAATAAACTGTCTTTATAAGTGACATTTCCTGCAGGTTTTTCCAGCTAGAAAGAGAACAAAGCATGTCCTTCTCTCCATTCTTTTGATCTGACACCTTTATATTTTCAATCAATACGACATATTTTAGAAGGAAAGCTCTCACATAAAAGTCTTTAGTGAATACTCGAAGCACTTTTGGTCGCTGGTGGTCTCCTTTGCATCGACGCAGAACGCCTACCAAAGGAGCGGATGTGATGATTCACTCAAGGATTTTATTTTATTTTTTTAACAAGCTCGCCGTGTTTAGTTTGAATATTTTTTCTCATTATTGGAAAGTGAAAGAAAATCATCTGAGGAATCACTGTTTGCACAATTTTGGTTACCAAGCAACTGCTGTCCTACTCACACGGTGGTCATAAATTCATTGATTTTTCTAACTGAAAGTGCTTTTTTTTATTTGTAGGACATTACTGACTGAAATGAAAACACATCCAAGAAATCAAGGAAGCATGTTAGACTGATACGTTCCAATAGTGCATTTTAAAGTTTAATGGAGGAAGGGATGTGATATCAAAAACATTGGGGGACTTTAAAATAAATGCAATGATATCAGTTTATTTTTTTGTACGCTTTCTGATATATGTCCATTCCAAGCACATTTGCATGTAAGGACTTCTTAAAATCTAATAATAGCAGATGAACAAACCTCGTGGAAAAACTTTTTTGTGCAAAAATTGGAACTTATATGGGGCCTTTCAGATATTTTCATATCTTTTCACAATATAAAGAAGAAGAAGAACATAAACGTGTACAAGGAAGGAAAATGATTGACTGTGGCAAATGATTCATGGTTTGCCACAGTTTTACTGAGCGAAAGTCAGAGACGTGCAGCATTTATCATCAGTGAGCTGAGTCAATACTTTGTAGCGCAATCTTTCTATGCAGTGAACAGTTGTGGCTGCAAGTCTTTTTGGGATCAGTTTTACCGACTCTTCATGTCCAGACAGTGAATTTTCTACAAACTTTGTTTCGCAAAACAGCCTGAGCTCAGTGGACAGAAAGTGTCTGTTGTCGTTCACAGATCTGGCCTTGTAAGGAACACCATCTCTCTCAGTTCTTACTGACAGAAAAGCATCCACACAGCACCATGCTGCCACTACCATGGTTAACGTGGAAATTGTATGTTCAGGATGACGCACAGTGTTAGGTTTCTGTCACATGAAAACTTGTCCGCTTCCAGAAACTGTTGCGCAACGTTAAGCTTTATTTCACAAAGTTTTGGAAATATCACACAGATTTTTCAAGTTAAACACTGAGCAGAAGTTTTGTAATTTTTTTTTTCTTTTTTTAGTTTTCTGTTATATTCTTTGCAATAAGATCTTTATTGGTCTCTTTGGACTTTCTTTCACATGTTTGTTTTGTCTTTTACATTTATGGCTTTTATCTTGGGACTTTTTCAAAATGTCTAAGTTTGTGCCACCCGAGCTGTAGCTCTCTGTAGGTCCTCCAGAGTCACCATGTGCTTCTTGGTTGCATCTCTGTGTAACTATACTGCCCTCCTTCTCGACCACGTCAGATTGGCTTGGTGTTTTGTATTGTCCTATCCATTTTCAGATTAAAAGTCCAGCATATTGAGATTTGCAAAAGGATACTTTAATAATAACCCAACCCTATTTTAAGCATTTTTATATCTTCCTCTTTAGCCTGTCTTCTGTGTTCCTTGGTCTTCTTGATACTATCTGTTCTGTAATATTCTTTAGCAGACGTCTGAACCCAGAAGAACTGAATTTATACTGTTTTCATTCCTTATAGTTGTATAATTGCAACATTTGTTACATCTTCAGCTGGTGCCGTTTGCTTTCACACTGCACTGTGTCAAACAATCCAAACCCTTTGGAAAACCTGTTTCTTCCCTCACCATGTGGTGGCGCTGCACCAAGAACTACCAAAGGAAACAACAGAAAACACTCTGAAGAAGACCTGAGAGCAACTTTCTTTTTTGTAAAATGAAAGCAAAAGTTGAGTAGCGTCAGATTTTAGCGTTGTAGGATTTCTCTTTTGTCTTTGGTGAAAGATCATGAGCCAATTCTCCCACTATGTTTTGGTTGCATTTACTCAGAATGACCTGCGTTGTAGTTTGCTTCCTGCTTTTGGAGCAGTTTGCTCAGTGTTCACATACGCAATCAAACCAGACCAGAGTTTTCTTTTTTTGGTCCAAATCAGAGCTTGATTGTTCATTGACACCTCTACAAACTGGACTTGCAAGGCATGCAAACTAGAATTTGATTAAAGCGGACTAAAAAGAGTTGGTGTGAATGCACCTGAGATTAAATAACTCACAAACTCTGCTTACTAACTTATCATTCCCATCTCATATTTCTATATTAGCATCACTGAACTCCATTGAACTCTATTTAATAGTCAGTCCCTTTTGCTCATCTCTGTACCAACTGATGGAGGAGCGAGTGTTAAAAATGCCTGAGGGTGGGGGTTGTGACTGCCATGTCTATGGAATATGAAGGTCCAGGTATTGATTCATATATTAAGTTGCTCCAATGCATATGTCAATGTGTGGATAATGATGTCCAGTTGAGCAAAGAACAGAGTGTGGTGGTGCGGGAGTGTTTTATGCGCTGTTATGAATCTTAAAGGACTGTAGTAGACATTATCTGACAGTCTCAGACAGTTGGCAGAGGCGTTTATGTAAATAATGTCTCCATACTCAAGGTCTGTTAGGAGAATGGCAGCAACAAGACATTTACTATCTCTGTAAGAAAAAAAAACTACAAAAGAAGCCAAGTTTTAGTTTTCTTTTAAAGTTGCGTAATACAAGAATTAAAAGACAGTTCCATTAGTCAACAGGCTTAAGTATTTATACTCTACTACAATGTTTAGACATTGATTAGATGCCCATCTTGCTGGAACTTTCTATTTGTTAGAGAGAGATAAAAAATAACTTGGCTCGGTTCAAGTTAAGAAGCAGTTTGAGACCTGTTATATGAGGCTAAATTAAGGCAAAAATATTAAAAGGGGCAGTGTTACATAAGATCAGCTTTTTGGAGCTTCACATCATGTTGCAATGTTAACCCCTCACCAAAAACATACCTGGAGTGTTGCTTTGAATTGTCCAAGCATGTTTGAGAAATCCTTCAATCTGGATGAAGTTCCTCCTCTTAGCTGCAGTTTCCAAGCTTCCAATTTTCTGAGTTTCCACCTCACAAAGCAGCCTTCCCCCACTCAGCTCCTCCAGACTAGCCTGTGTCAATTAGCAAACACCTGGTGGAGATGAGCATCTGCTGAGCTCATTGTACAAGCTACTTCTCAGGGCAATGCTGGTAAAACCGTCGTTAAATAATTAATAGTAGAGAGATGCCGTGATAACTTCCTGAAGGTGGAATTTCAGAAAGAGAAGGAGTTTTTAAAGAAACAGAGGCTGAATTTTAAGGCGTTAAATCAGGGAGTGAATTTTTATTTAAATCATATATATATATATATATATATAGCAACATTATATATATATATATATATATATATATATATATATATATATATATATATATATATATATATATATGCATATGTATATATATATATATATATATATATATATATATATATATATATATATATATATATAGCATTTTTATAACAACTGAGTTACATAACTACTTGACATAGTTTCTTGATTGTGCTATAAAATGGCACTAAATGCCTGGAAAACACATAACATTCCCACTTTAAATACCATTTCAATAGCTTTGGCATCACAGCAAACAATATTGTCAGCATAGTGATGTTCAGAGGCATCAAAAATATTTTTGCCTGAATGTGTTATCTCATCATACTCAGAGACATTTATAAAAGAATAAGTGGAAGAGCTGAGTAGCATGAGTAAGGAAAAGTTAAAGAACCCAGTTACCAAGTCTATGTCTGAAAGTATTATTTTAAAATCCCATGATGTAGAGTATGAATGAAATTTGACAGCTTGAGTAAAAGTGCTTCGTAGTTGTGTTTGGCTGACCCAAATATTGGGTGATGTGGTGAAACCGCTCAGCATTATTGGATTTTATTCAGAGCTTTCACAGTAAAGGAAGCTGAATACATATTGTATGTCAAACTTTTCAAAATTGAATTTATAATAATTTTTTTCCAGTTCACAATTATTCATAATGTTGTCATGTAAATTTCACAAAAAGACATTGAAAAGTTGGTATAAAAAAATACTGTCGCTTTTCTAAAATAAAAACAACCTAAATCATTTTATTGCCAAAACTGTTTTTTTTCTGGCATTTGGTGATTGACAAAAACACTTTAGGCAAAAAATTACTAGCCCATTATTTCAGAAAGGTGACAATATATGAGGAGAAAATATAAAATGTGACGAATCTTCCAAAATTAGGACTTCTACTGGTACATATTAAATAGTTCGCTGAAACAATGTTGTATATATCAGTGTCCACTATACTAATCCCTCAGCAAACAGAATACTATGTGACATGCTGTTGTCCTAATCACCCTGAACACTGATATTTCTGTTGATTACCACAATCCATCCTGTCCAGATAACGTCTAGTCCTAACTCAAACTGATATCACCTCTGATATTTATTCAGATAGATAGTCTTAATTAAATCTGCACATTGCTCAATCTTTGTTAATACTGACACATGCTTTGTCTCACTCCTATACAAACACACACACACTCTAATAGTTTTTTTTTTCCCAGATGCTTGATTAGTATAACGTATCCTCCCTCTATTGATGACCTTAGCCTAAACCTCAACCCAGTCGTTTCATTAAGGGTGCATTGATCGTTTCTCCGACCCTTCAGTATTGGTAAATAATTGTTTTAATTAATTTGATCGGCGGTCATTAAAAAAGACAATTGAAAAGAGTCAAAGTTTTCCTTTTAAATCAACACAAGTGCGAGGTAGATATAAGCAGAAATCACTCATTTGGGAAACACAAAGAGGAAGAGCAACACTATCATTTTTCGCCTTAAAGGGCCGGTTCAAAGATCCAGAAATTCATACGGAAGAGTCGAGACAGCAGTCAGTGAGACTGGCACCAGCTCCGAAAAGGAGGTTTTGCTTTTCAAAACATCTTCAAACATGTTCATACAAATGTGATTTTAAAAAAGCATTACTAAAACATCACAATCTCATTAAAACATTTAAATCTAATCTTTGTATGTCTCTAAATAAATAAAAAGCCAATGTAATTTTTGAAAAAGAGATTAGTACTGAATGTAATTATTTTAATTAAGAGAGACATTAGTTTGTGAGGCTGGACAAGGTTTAATACGTATAGATTGTTAATGCAGACTGATAACTAAATGCAAACTTAACATTGAACTGAATGTTTGCTTATTCCTGTGTAATTTCAAATGAATCACAAAGGCCTATTAAACATTTGTGTGGTTTATGTTTGAATTTGTTTGTTCAAGACCTTTCTAAGACCCAAACAAAAATGATAACATTGAATAATCTTTATTTAACAAGGAATTGACTCAGTTAAACCAAAGATCTCTTTTACAAGAGCAGCAGGATGAAACAATAAAGCTTTGAAACATTTAAAACAGTTAAATGTTTCAAATCTTAACTATATACATAATGTTTTAAGGCTATATATTCTTTCTTTTGTTGTGAAAACTCAATTTCCAACCCTAGTTCTGTAATCCTAACCTGTAATCCCAAATTTATGTCTTTACCCAGTATGGACATGACAAAATGTCCTCACAACTACAAATGTAGTTGTTTCTCAAGAGTAAATCCTCAAAACAACATATAAACAAGTACGTACACATACACATCAAAAACGCATGACAACACATTTAAATAAAGAAATGTCAAGAAAAGAACAAGCGGCAACATCAACTTTTATGGTTAAGTAAATCTAATTGCTCTTGACCTGATCACATCGATCTGCTGGTGGAGCCAAAACAGCAGCAGAGATTTGGTGGCCTATTTCAGAAACGCACCGTCATTTATATTGATTAATACCGTCTGCCAAGAACCGTCTCCAATCAACGGTCAATCACTCATGTTAGCAATAACCGTATACACTACAGCTTGCTTTCAGATTGCAAACTTAGTGAAGATTTCTCAATGTTTATCCAATGCTGCAAGATCTGAGATGGATTCTCTGTTAGCAGATGGCCCCTCACAGAAACACACAAACACATGTAGACACGAATCAGCAGCTTTGGGTTCCTAAATCCAAGTCAATGAATAGCTTGTCAATAGCAGAGAATGTAAACGTGCCATATGTGCAAACCGCATATGGTATAAATTGATTCGTCATACAGGGGAGCTTGGCTAGAAACAAGCAATAAGTGCTCTAATTTTTATATTTAAGTTAACCAAAAATACGGTAAAGAATCACTGAAATGCTATGCAATTTCATTCAATTCAATTTATTCCATTTATTTTAAAAAAATAAAAATATTGAAGTTCAACATTTTTGACAGTTTTTTCAGAAAGTGAAATTCATATAGATTTATTACATACAGCATAAAAATTGTGACAAGCTTTTATTTCTTGTAATTGTGATAATTAAGCTTCACTAATTATGAAAACATAAAAGTCATATTCAGAAAATCTGAATATTACAAAAGAATTTGTACAAAATTATGTGTTATTATTGATATGAAACAGAAATGTCAGGTTTCTGTTTCATTCCTATGCGCTCAATGATTGGCTGGGGCTCCTTTTGCTCACCTGTGTTGTCGAGTCCATTGTCTCTTGACAGCAGGCCAGTAATTGTCTATGAGGTTCAGGTCAATCCAGTTCGCTGGCCAATCAGACACGGCAACATCATGGTCACTGAACCAGCTTTTGGCCTGAAATGAAATGTAAACTTTACTTTTGTCCGAAGAGGGGAACCACCGTGTAAAAGTGCGGTCTCTCGTCCGTAAATGTTTGATGCCAGGATTGTGACATTTCTAGCCCATGTGTAGCAGTTGTCTCCCTCTTACAGACTGTAAGAGTCTTACAGACTGAGTTCACTGAGATTATTGTACTGTTGTACAAGTCATCAAATGTAAAGAAAGGTAGTGATACATTCCTTATAAACACATAAGTGATGTAAATACTGTAAAAAATAAAGATCTTTTTTTTCATCTATAAGTCCACCAGAAGTAATGTCCATCTTTCATTTATTTATTTATTTTATACAAACTCAATAAAACCAGGTAAACACTTAGTACTTTGGATTCACATCATATCAAACTGCATGCTTATAAAATCAGAAACACTTTGATTAAACAGTCATTTTTAAGTTTGTTCAAACAGAAGTTTACCCAAAAATAACCTTGTATTTAAGAACCATGTAGGCATTTGAGATTTTGTGTAGTTTTTGTTCAATGTGACAAAAGTGTTTAAGTTATTTTTTCCTCATTTATGTGACTTTCTGAATGGTGCTGAGTGGAAATGTTATTGTACAGTATTTTTCATTTGAATTCTGAGCATATAACAGTATTATTTTCTATTTCAAAATCCTCATGTGAAACAAATGCAAACATCTATGTAACTTTGTCTCATGTGCAGAATATATCGCTACCTTCCTACAAGATACAACACAAAAGTCAAACCCTTTAAATCAGGAAGTGCACATTGTTTTTACAATTCTTGCATTCCTCTGTGTTTTTAAGAGTGACATGTTTAAGCAGAGCATCATCCTCTCTGATCTGGGTTTATGAGGTAATCGATCCCAGGTTGAAGTTGTGTTAGTGCCACACTATAATGCGGTTTATGATTCCAGCAACTTGTAATTGCAACATGGCCGCTGCACACACAGATCAGACATCTTAATCCCGGGGGGCAAGGCGTCATTATTTCCATTTTAATAGGCATTATTGTCATTGTCAAGGTTACACGTGGCGCTACTGTTGCTGACATTAGGTGTTTGCTCAGTGCAGATGATGCATATCCTCCCTTCAGTGCACACAATTATTGGATTCCCCGACCATATTTATGTTTTTAATCCCCTTCGACAAAAGCCACCGGAGATACAGACACATACAACCGGCTGGATTTGCTGCTAACAACCGAGGAAAACTACAGCTGGAGATAAAACATGGTCAGTTTTAGCTAATTTGTTTCAATGGATGCTTTGCAATAAATAGCCAAAAGAAAAATACTCAAAGTTTTGATCTTTTCGCTTGGCAAGGTGCATCTGAGTAAAAATGTGTAAAAATTAATAATAACTCAATGTTTGGTGTGTTGCTCTGTTGTACAATTTGGGAATTTTCTGCACTGATTGGAGGAATAAAAGCCGACCGGTGTTTATAATCTACACATTTACAGCCATAACATAGCTCTGCTGAAATGTAAAAAGAGAAAAAGGACATGATTTTTAAACAAGTCAATCTTCATATCTTTTTTTTTTTTTAAATAAAATTATTACATTTATTTCAGACATGTAAAATGTCAGAGAAAAAAAATAACGAAGAGCAAAAAAAACAAAAACAACAACAACAAAAGGTTTGTTTCTTTTTTTTTAAATTTTACTTTCATTTCATTTTCATTTCACTTTGACTAGGCCATTGCAAAACAACAACAACATTTATTGTTGCGGTACGTGAACTTCCACTACAGTTTCAAACCCTTTGTACACTATGACAGATTATTTTTTCCACTATTGCCCCGTATTTACGGCCGTCATTCCATGTTATTAAAAATGTGACGACTCACAACGTATGTCATAAGTTACTCATTCCTGTCAGTCATTCTTTAAACATGTTTCCATCAACTCTGCCCAGCTTCCATTTCTATGTCGAAATTAAATGACGATTAGAACCACCGTGAAAACCACGATGTGAAAAAAAAATCATATTTCAACCACTGCACACTGAAATCTTTTCAGAGACGTTTGTGTCGTAACCACATGAAGAATACACCGGCTAACTTCTCCATATTTTTTTTTTTTTTTTTTTTACCCTATTCTCTAGTGGTTGGTTTCCCCATCCTCTGTTTTTGAAAACATAGTCTGGAAGCCCTCTGCTGACTAACGTGGTCCTCGCCGTGTCAGACACGGACGGCCAATCAGCAGGATGGAGTGAAGCTGCCTCGACAGCCTGGCATACGTCTCGCTGTGTTGCAGTTAATGGGCTTGTCCTTAGGCTGCTGAAATGCTCCGGTGAATGCTCTGCTGGTTCCTTCATCTGTAGGCAAATCAAACATATAGGAAAATATATGTATTCATCAACAATGTCAAAAACTGCAACAGTTGTAACGTCAGTGCCAATTGATTACATTACATGCGTTCTCACTAAAACCAGGAAGATAGAGACATAACACCAGTTTTAAAGTCCCTCCACTGGCTCCTTGTAGCTCAAAGAATAGATTTTAAAATACTGTTGTTAGTTTATAAATCACTGAACGGTTTAGCACCACAATACATCAAAGATCTGCTGTTGTTGTATCAACCTTCCAGACCTCTCAGGTCTTCTGGTTCTGGTCTGCTTTGCTTTTTGGTTTGATTTTTGATTTGATTTACCCTTGTTAAAAAAACAAATAACTAAATCTTGTTTCACCATAAGTGCTTGATCAATTAGCAGTCTCATTATTGCAGTTTTTTATGTATTTCATCTTGCTTTGTATGTTTGAAATGCCTGGCAGCAGAGCAAATTTTTGTCTTGCGGGAAATCATCCCATCACCAAAACTTCTTATCAAAACACTGGTTTGTTTCTGCATTGGTGTGTTTCCAATAAGCAAATTTATTTTCTAAATGTTACGTGGTGCAGTTGTGTGGTCTATGAAAACGCAGCTAACGAGAGGTGAAGATGTCTCTTCATCGGCAAACGATGTCCTCAGAGGATCTGCTCAGGACTCGAGAACAGCAGAGTTACCTTTTGCTACATTTTCCATAACTATAGTTTCCATAATTTGTAGGCTCGATAAAGGCTGGCTAAATTAACATAGGTAAATTAACACATTAATGGCCTGCAAAACCCTATATGCCCTATCTCAACCACTGGCCGAGGTGAGGATAAACTCAAGCCAGTCTTGTAAACCGTCTGAACATCATTTTCTGGCTCAGAGA
The DNA here is from genome assembly GCF_027474105.1 of Poeciliopsis prolifica. Lineage (NCBI taxonomy): Eukaryota > Metazoa > Chordata > Actinopteri > Cyprinodontiformes > Poeciliidae > Poeciliopsis > Poeciliopsis prolifica. Next base: position 22,218,208 of record NW_026562376.1, read on the forward strand.
GTTTGGAAGGAAAAAGCAGGGCAGCCATTGTTGACTGGGGAGGGAATGAGATCTAGTTCTAGCGTGGCTCCTCTGTCAGAGCTGCCAGCCGAAAGGAGATGGACTTTCACCGTGGCAGAAGTGGTATCTGACGGGAATGACGAGGTGGAGCGGATCGCAGACTGACAGCTGTCATCAATCACTCACCCCGGCAGCCAGATGTGGGTTGACAGAGCGGGGCGCATCGGCCAGGAAAGCAATTCGTACGCAGCTTACCGGGGGGATGTCTTTTTTTTTTTTTTTTTGCAGGTCGCTCCCTGGTGGGATTCTGTCTGCTTTGAATCCATCTGACCACGCAGATCAATTACCTTTCCCCACGTCCGAGCCCAGGGGTGACACGCCGCATTTCTTAGTGGCGGCGGCGCAAGAGCTGCGGCGTTGATGATTTCTGATCCAACAGGTTGTATTTCCCTTAGGAAGGAGGGAGCGCGAGCATCAAATCAATGTGTCGCCGAAATCCTGACAGTGCAGACGCACGAGGAAATGGTGGGAGACTTTCTAGCCATACCTTATAAATTTGAAGACAAGGCAGTAACACAAATGGCAAGAGCTGGCCTAGCATAAACTGAGGTGACCAGAAACTAAGCAACGCCTTTCCGAGTAAGTTAGGGAGACAGAAGAGAATTGGTGCTTCGCCTCTGAGGAGTTTCAGTAGGTGGAAGCTCAGTGATGCTGAATGCTCAGGACAGCTTATACTGACTCTCAACAAATCTCTTCCTCACAGTCTCCTATAGGTTATGTATGACATTACCTGAGCGGAGTGTGCTTGTGTTCAAAATAATGCATTAAAAAAAATTCAATTATTGAAAGTAGATCAAGGATTAACCTTTTTTCTTTTTTTTTTTGAAAGAAATTTAGAAGGAAAGGTCCAAATGTCACTAATAGGTACAGCATGTACAGTGACCTTCACACCTGGTAAAGAGGTGTGGATTTTTAAAACATAAAATTGTATGTTTTAAAACACAATTTTTAAATACAACCTTGAATTTAAGAACATTCCACCAGTGAGAAAAATATCTCACTGACAAAGACATATAAAAGATATCTTCATAAAGTCAAGAAAATTATGGACAACCCTGACCATCCTCTTCAGAAAACGGTCTTGGGAAGGAGCATCTCCAGTCAGAGGCTTCTTCAGGTTGAATGTGGTACAGACTGCTACAGGAGGTCTTTCCTGCTGACAGCCATCGCCAACTTCAATGGCTCTTTGAAGAAACTCAAAGAGCTAAAACAACCTTCAATGTCCTTTTGGGATTAATAAAGTACTTTCGAATTTGACTGAAGATAAACGCCTGGATGAGTTTCTCTAGGAACATTAATCCTTTAATCCTGGAAATGTTCTTCGGGTGACAGAAGGCCGACTTTCTAACTGTCTTTATGTGACTCTGAAGGCTCTGCTCGGAGTCCATCGTATCGCCGGTTTCCAGCTGTGATAACCGAAGCCGCTCACTGTTCCCTGCGACGTTTTATCTCTGCTTCGGACTTTGGCCGCTCCATCCGTTCAGCAGGGAATTGGGATCCCAGCTGATCCATATTCACAGCGCCTCTCTGGGAGAGACGCCATTAGACTATTTGGGTTAGAATTACCAAGCACTACACAAACAAACGGACCTTTAAAAAATCCACTGGAGCCTGAACTTCACCGGAGGGAAGAGAGGCCAACTTCCATTTTATATGTTGGGAGCGGGACGAAGGGGTCGGGGTGTGTTGTGTGTGTGTGTGTATATATATTTAGTTTTAATGTCACAAAACACAGAGGTGACAAGCTCTTTGGGATGTGATCAAGTGCAAATATGATTGGAGTGCAGCAGAGCAGTGACGGCGTTGCCTCTGGGATGGGCTTTGATTATGCCAGGAGTTTGCTGCTGAATCAACGAACCCTGACGGTGTCGCCGTGTGCACCTCAAACAGCCGCGCCTCCCAGCGCCGCTCCAGTCGGAGAGCACGTCGCAAACCCTCTCTCATTTAGGCCTCTTTGTAATCAAATTCCACACATTTGCCACAAAGAGTTTTCTAATCTTGATTAGTTTGGTTTCAGTTTGAATAACTGTTGCTGTTTTTATTTTTTTTAAGCCAACTACTTTTGTTGCCTGAGATGCTTATTTGGAGTCTGCGTGTGATTGAAGGAAACAGACCCTTGGCGTGTGCCGTGTGTTTCTGCAACGGGGCGTTCAGCCGTGGCCAGGTTCATCAGCTCCCCCGGCGTGTTGAGCAAAGTTTTAATAAAGCCGCCCCGTTCACAGCCGACTGAAGGCTCTAAAGCCCTGGGGGACGGCGCTTCAGAATGACAGAACGACACGGGTCCTTATTGTTTTCTTCTCTGGGCAGTAAGAGCCGACTGCAGTCGGTTAGATTTGCTCACTAAAAATCAAACAAGAAAGATTCCTGTCCACAAACCGACTCTATGACGCCATCTAATTTAGATTTTTACATGGAAGGGAGTGGCAGAACGAAATATCAACCAATGAAAACGTCACAGGAAGGGGAGGGTTCTCGGCGTTTTTGCAGCCTGGTACGGTTCCCGGGTTTCTCAGTTTCCACACAGTCCGCTTCTTTCGCTGACAAATGAGGTCTAGCGATTCAATTTTCGCCTCAATCTTTTCAATTTCGGCTCCGCTTCCTCCACCTTACGGGGGCCGTGTGTGCTCACGGTGGTGCCTCTGTGTTTTCTGCGAAAAGATTAAGAGCACTAGCAAACATCCTAACTTGATACTCCTGAATTTCTCAGGTGCTTTTAAAGTTGCAAGGGGCATTTTGCTATTTTTTTTTGTTTGTCTGTTTTTTATGATTCCAAATCCTTTAGGAGTGCAGTGTGGCGTGGGCTCAGGTGGAAGTTGGGATGAGATTCAATAGCATTTATCTGATTTCAATCCGTTTATTGAATCTGAATCCTTCCAAAATCCTTTGTTGAACCCTTTTCAAGTAAATTATCTGGAAAAAGTGTGGGCTACTCTGTGTGTGTGTGTGTCCATTTTCTTTGTTTTGTTTTTCTTTATAGCCAGTCATCCAATCTACTTCAGATTTGGTGTTTATGCTGCTGGGAATCCAATGAGATGCTCTGCCAAGTTAAATGGTGCTGGGATGAGAAGCTGATGTATATATTGCATTTCTTTTTGCTTTTAGGGCTTGAGATAAAAAATATGTACATATATATATATATATATATATATATATATATATATATATATATATATATATATATATATATATATATATTATATATATATATATATATATATGGTGTGGTATATTATTAATGAATTGCGTAGATTTTACCATGTTAAAACAATTTTTTAGTGGAGTCGTTTGCGTTTTTTTAAAATTTGCAACAGTTTCATGGTGGAACCTTTGTGTGCGCGTGTTTCCAGTACGCCTGTAAACCGGACGCACAAGTGACACCAGCAAACAGCATCGGACGCCGCTTCTCTTTCCCCTGCCAGTGTTTCACTTTTGCTTCAGAAAAAAACGTTCTGATGGGTCGTCGTGCGCTAGGTGTGTCAAAAGGAGTTGGCTTTTTTTGCTGAATCCATTTAAATGAGACCAATTTCTTAATTGCTTGCTGTCACTGTGTGTGGAATTTTGTTTTATGGAAGAGGGTCACTCGTAAGTGACGTTTTGGATCTCAGTGGGACAACGCGTGCAAATAAATGCTGCTGTCTGTGTTTCCTTAATTAGCCTCACCTGTTCCCCCTCCAATAAGCACCTATCCCGCCACACAATTCTCTCTTTCTCAGTCACTACTTGCTTGTCTCTCCTGTTGTTTCAACCAGAATTTTTAAATTCCTCTGCTTCTTTAGTAGTTTTTTTTGTTTATACTATTATCTATTATGTGCATTTACACCATTCTGATTGTGTTTGGGTTCCAAGTTGCATTCTTTGTCGAATGGACTCCTTTGAGAAATTCTGGATATTCCAGTTCGTGCAGACTGCATCTGCTGCGCGAACGGCTTCGTGAGCAAATTCATTAATGTTCACAGTCGTGGAGCTCATAGTCATAAAACTGTGGGCACATTCAGTAGGAACTGTGAATAACGAGTTGTCATTTCTGCCTCTTTTTTTTTTTACCAGCACTATCTCCTCTCCTTCATGAGTGGCTCCGTAGCGTTTAACGCATCATTTCCCTCCTCATTGTGAGCGTGGAGGGGAGAGGAGGATGACGGGTGAGCGGAGGTGCAGGGAGGGAGAGAGAGAGAGAGACCAACGTCCTTGCTTTTTATTGCCTTGTTCGTGTCCTTCCAGCATGACTGGTCAGAGTGCAGCCCAGGGTATTACAAATAAGCAAATGCCCCTTTCACACCAACAACCCGCACAAGTCTTATCGCTTCCTACGGCTGAAACACGGAATCCTCTCTCGACACGGGTTATTTATTTATTTTTTTAAACTGTATCACAGAGACGTGGCTCTGAGGGATAAGCAGTCAGTGACTCATGAGAAACAAGAATTTGTGGAATTAAGGGTGCAGGATTAGGTGAGGTTACTGGAAAGCATTAGGAGGAATTAAGCGTAGCTGTATGCGTTTTAGAGATGGAAGATCATGAGGCCGTCCTTCCGACGATTCCGGCGAGGATCGCGGCGGATCACCTTCACTTAGGCTGATCAAAAAGCCCACAGCCCTCGATAAACTGCAGAGATTCACCGCTTCAACCCTCATGTCTCGCTTGAACTTATGAACCCTCCTTCCCCCCCCACCGTTAGCGAAGGTTCGGAGAGGTTTTCGGCCTTTAATGGGATGTGACTAACCGATTTTACGTTTCACCTTAATTACGGACGGCTAAGACTCGGCTGCCTCAAATTGTTCATAGCTGGGTAATTTTAATTTCACCTTCCTAAATAGATTTATTTAAGTGTAATGAAAGTGTTATCTTTTAAATGCACCATCATCACTATGGTGCATTTAAAACACTCGAGCGCGGACCAAACGCTTTGCCCGAAAGGGAATTGTTGTAAGAAAGAAAATCGCGGCTTAATTCTGGAAAGGAATGGAAATCAAGGTTGTTGAGTTTTCACATTGGTTCCATAAATCCAAGCAGTGGTCACGATTGTGATTACAAGTCAACTGCTACTTGCAACAATAATTGCCTCCTGGGCAACCAGAAGACAAAAATACAGATTTAGAAAAGTCTTTTCATGTACTTCAATCCTGTAAATTAAAAGGATTCTTGAGGATTTAGAAAATGAATTCCTGTTAAAAGGTTTGCATAAACAGTTATGGCTGCAGTAGCTTTTCATTTCATATGAATTCAAGTGAGTTCATCCGGGCTGAAGCTAACAGCCTGAAAGCGGCCAAAGAGGATTCAATCATCTTAAACCAACTTTAAGACTAAAAGTAGACATGTTTAATGAATACAGTATATATATACTTATATATATATATTAATGAATATAATGGTTTGTAAACGTTTTGCTTTGTCAATTATTTATACATCAACCAGTATTTATGCCCATGAGAAAGAATCATATACATAAAATATGATTTTGCTGTATAGTATTTTTCTCGGACCAGGAATTCCCAGAGTGCGACCCGTTGGCAATTTTTAGCCCCTGGAATGATTGTGTGTGGCCCCCCAATTCAGGAACGGTGGCAAATTGGGCAGCACAAAAATTTGATGGAAAAGGACCCATTTTTAAATAATACATTCAATTTATTTTAGCAAAAATTTGTGCCCCGTTAGTACTTTAGTGATTTTGGAGCATGCCTGTCTGGGATTTCTCCCATAGAATTGGATTCCTCCGGTAGATTTTCTACCGGACCAATCAGGAAACAGAAGAAGCTGTGAATGATTTTCTGCACTGCTTTAGAATTGCAGTCTGTCTGTCGCTTTAGAGATGGCAGCGTAGGACTTCATCAAGGTCAAATGAGTAGCTTGGATGAAGACATATACAAGGGCTTTCTCTCAGTTCTTTTGTTTTCCCAACATGAAAGCGAATGCTGTGACGAGATCTGGTCGCAGTGGAGGATGAATGTTTACTGCGCAGGCAATTTCTGGACAGTTCGAACGGGACAATGTTAGCGAATGGAGCAAAGCGTAGATCAACGGTCTGGCCTTTACCCCCTTAGGGAACTCAAATAGAAACAAAGTGATATTTTCTTGTACAGTCCCATGCATTGAACGTCCGATCCACCAATCCACCTTGTCAGCCAAATGAGCAGGAACCGTACAATAAAAGCCAATTAAGTTTTCACCACTTCTGCAATTTATTTACTTTTCAAAAAGTAAATAAAAGTAACTGGTGACGGCTCATAGTGAGCCGTTCCCAGAATCTCTCTCCAAAGAAATCCAAACTAACCCTTCACGTTTCTAATATTGCCGGATCGTTTCCATGTTGGCAAAACTAAAGAACTGACAGAAAGGCCTTGTATCTGTCTTCATCTGCGTGACTCGTTTAGTCATTCTGAACTCCCCACTGATTTTCCATTTCCAGTCTTCCTCTCTTTCTCTCCGACATGATGGACAACTGTGACCTGGTACATAAGGCAGCGTAATGGTGCTCAGTAGGATCAGACTGAACAGCTCAGTCCTTATGTTCTGTCAGTTTGTTTATGCAACACGAGAGCTGTTCAGAATAAAACGGCCTTAAAGACTTCAGTGAGAAATGAATAATTCAGACCTCAAAATAGTTTTTTAATGGAATTAATGAAGAATACGGGTTTTCCGACGGTCACGACACCGGCAGGAATTAAAAATGCCGCTTTAGATGAAAGCTTGTTACCGTGAATCAAATGGTTTTTGCGATGATCGGGAAGGCAGTGCAGCAACATGAGCAGCTGCCAGAAGTAGCTTAGCTGCTTAGTTTGTTTAACGGCGTTGTAGTTGCCAACTGGAACTTAACGTCGTAACGTAAAAAAGAAATTAATCTCCCGTTGGTTGTTTAGCTGCCCATCATGTCTTAATTTTTTTGACATTTTGTCATTTTTTTTAAATACAATGTAGAGTGGATTTCCCTTAACTCCTCCTCATCACTGTCATACCCTTGAATAAATTATATTATAGTACTTTCTTCCAAGTTTTCAACCACTTTTTAAGAAGCACTGTTTAATATATTATATTAAAATGAGCTCAGCTGAGGCCCAGCTCCACCAGATGTCTGCTAATTGCTGCTGGCTAGTCTGAAGGAGCTGATTGAGGCAGCCGTGGAGGAGCTTTGTAATTCGGTAGCTTGGAAACTGCAGGACGCCCTTGGTCCCCCCAGGTGCTTTGTACAGCTAACCGGTTGCAATGGAGATTGAAGTGTTTCTCAAACATGCATGAACGAATCATAGCAACACGCCAGGTACGTTTTTGATGGGGGAAAAAAAATTATAACGACGCAAAGCTCAAAGAACTCTTGTTTTAGGTAAAACCGACACTTTTAACGTAACGCTGATCAAGACTTTCTGTCGTTCAAGAATAGAGCGAGAATGCTAACTACAGTTTAAGTCACAAAAAATGAAGCTGCCAAATTTCTGGATAATCAAAAACCTCTTCAAGCATATAGTCACACTTAAAACAGCCGGGCGGCTGCATTGATTGACTTGGAGATTCAGAAGGCTACTTTGAGCCGTCGTCTTTCCTCTCTCCATCTCCGAGACGGCAGACGTGCTGATGAGGACCGGCGGTGGGGGGTGGGGGGTGAGGGGGGCGTGATGAGGGTGTAATAACTCCACACCTCGTCTGCAGAGGGAGACATCAAAAGACCCTTGACTAAGATGAACTCCGACAGAGTCTGCGGCGCAGCCCATCAATATCCCCCGCCGCCATTAAATCACGATCCAAAAAGTGACCGACAAAGCGTGCGCGCGCGCCGACAAGAAGACGGAGACACGAACGAGAGAGCAGGTGACAGACGCACACGTCGCAAAGACGGCTACCTGAGGGTGGAGCGGAATCCCTAATGAAAGGCGAGCCTTTTTACATCTGTCGGAACAGCAGTCCGACAGACGAGACGGCGTGCAACCCGGTAGCCAGGGCTTCGCTGATTAAAATGATTTGACAGTAAACACCTAAAAAGATCTGCGCTCCTCGGCTGCTCTCCAAGGTCATCCCCGTCCTCGTTGTTCACCACATCACAGCGCCACGTTGATTCATCTGGACACGCCGATCTTTTATAATTGGATGCCGAAGTCACACTTCTCTTATTTTCTCCCTTTGTACAATGTGAGTATTTGAGCGCCAAAGGAGCAAAGAGCAAGTTCTACCAGCATACTGTCATTGCAATGCCAAGCACAGGAAACTTTGAAAACAGAGGAACTCAGAGTTCTGCCCTTGTGAGGAGAAGAGCGGAGGAGCATGGCAGAATCAGTCATACAGACAGACTGTGCAGGAACAAGTCTCTAATGCAGATCTATAGAGCCGGACGGGGTCAGCGGAGGCACTGGAGTGTGTTTTAGTGCACCATAACCCAAGACGAATGACTGAGGAACACCACAGCGCCATGAAAGAGAATATATATATATATATTTCCTAGCTCTGCAAAAAAGGATGAGGAATTTTTGTCTTTTCAGATTTTACTGAAATGTAGTTGTAGTTGCTTGCTGCAAACGTCATCAGCTAGAGTAGAAGTAAAAAAGTATTTGTAATTAAGACCACCTTCTTATTGGAGTTAGACCCTCTTCCCTTCTTAGTGTAAACAAACAGTTTACACTAAGAAGAACAGTTTACACCTGCCAGGTTGAGGTACGAACTCCACTGAAGCTCTGAAGGTGTGCTGCCTTCAGTCATTTAAGTTATGAGGTGAAGCCTCCTTACGTTGGACTTCTTCGTCGCTTCATGCTTTTGCTCTGTTGGATTGCAACTCGTTTGTGCTTCTCGAATCACAGCTGCACCACCTTTACTTCGTGAAAGGGGCAAAGTTCTTTACAAAATGGGCTTTTTTTTTTTGAGCTTCGCCTCATGTCATGTCATCAAAAACATGGCTGGAGTGTTGCCAAATCCTTCAATCTCCTGTGGCAAGCGTTCAGTTGTGCGAAACGCCTGGTTGGACCGAGCCCAGCCTTTGAGGCGCAGCTCCTCCTCAGAGCTGCAGTTTCCGAGCTTCGGCCTCACAGAGCAGCCCTCCTCCCCCTGTTACTCCCCCGCTCAGCTCCTTCAGACTAGCCAGCAGCGGTTAGCAAACACCTGGTGGAACACCTGAGCTGAACATATGAGCCGCTTCTCAATGAAACACTGGTAAAAATGTCACTAAAGGGTTAAAAGAGTAGCCATGTTGTGATGATTTTTCTGAAGGAATTCAAATAAACCTGCTTTTAAAAAGACAAAGGGCCAATTGAGAGACATTAAATCAAGAAGTAAATTTGACATATTTGACATTTTCAGCAATTTTACAACAACTGATGTTAAAAACAGGGTAAAAACGCTGCAGGAAAGTACATACTGCTCCTTATAGCTGCATTAGATCAGGTTTTGCTCCACATGATCAGTGACCCTGTCACCTGTTCACGATGCACTGTGTGGTTTTCTACATGCTCTGACCTGGCTGTCTAGCTGTCACAGTCTTGCCTTTATCAAACATCTACTTGCTACCGAATGCTGTACACCCCCCAGTCAGGGCAAATGATGTCATGCTTAATTGGTTTATCTCCTGTATTGTTTACATTTCAAAGTCAATTTCAATCTATTCTTTCTAGTGCTTTTTAAAAAAATACATATATATAAATGTGGGTTGCAGGTCATCATGCACGCTTCTTTGAGTGAAATGGAGAATTTAAAACTCGATCCGTCCAGCGTTCCAATAAAGGCCTCATGCCTGCAAGCGTGTCATTCAGATTGACAACAGGGGCAGAGGCAACCGAAGTGAACTTAAGTCTACCCCCCCCATAAATAATATTTAATCCGTCTTTGGAAGGGAAAATTGGTAATGACTTTTGGAGCTTTCGGGATGCATCGCATTGCCTTGGCCACAGCTGACACCGAGAGGATTGAAGCCCACAATGGTGAGAAACGGCGGCTTTTTTCCCCGACATCAAATGAGATCTGCTTCAGATCAGGGGACAGGAGGGCTTTCGTCTGAAATGTGAGAGAATGGGAGGAAGGAAGTTGGCCTGGGGAAAACAGTATCTTTAGCTGTTGAAACAACCAGCATTTGGTTTAACTTTAGAACTTCAGTAGAAGGTCATTTAAATAAAAACTTCTGACTGTGGATGTGTCATGTTCTATAAGAGATGTATTATCTTAATGTAGCTTGTTAAATTATTGTTATTATTATTACTACCTCAAAGGTTAGGATGTTGCTTTTCACACAGTGTTGAAAACACACAGCCGAAAAGAACAATAACCAACAATGTCATTTATTGTAGCTTTTCTGTTTTCAAAATTATACTCTCACACACTAAAATAAATACATTAAACCATCTGGAGCAATAAAAAATGATCCTTTAGCAAGTTGCGCCATCACTAAGTCACATTTAATAGCCATCAACAAGCTTATGGCTTCATTGTTGACACGTTTCCTTTGTGAGCAAAGTGCCAGAATTTATTTTGAATGTTTGGTCTCCTACTTTTATCCATAATCTCTCTTTAAATCAATCTGATTGTTTCCAGAACAATGCCTTGATGTTCTGGATCATCTTTCCTTTTTGGAATCTCCAACTATGTCCGTTTGCCAGTCACATGGCTGACCCGGTTCCCTGAAGGATCTGGAGTTTGTGACCCGAGTGTTGTTGATTAGCATGAACAGTCGTCGCCTGTTGACTCTGTAATCAAAACAGGAAAAGTAAAGAACTACTTCCTTCCTTTCTTCAAAAATAAGAGTCTTCAAAGCGTAGATAGAATGAGCCAAGATTAATGCTCTTCGGGCACCGCTCCGTTGTGACAGTCGGTTGATTTCACCATGAATGCCATTTATGATTGTGACTCTGACATGAAGGATTACAAAATCCTGGGAGTCAAACTTGTGTTTCACTGCACAAACGCTCATCCAGGCTTCAGGAATGTACGAGTTCGTCCTTCCATTCCTGTAAAGACATTAGGAAAGCGATCGAAACAGGTCGCCGGGATCAACCGTCCGTTCTGCCGCCTCACGCCGACCCAAGAGTGAGCATAATACTTCCTAAATGGCGAATAAGTAGATTCCGCGGGGGAATAATGAGCAGCATCAGCCTGGTCCAATGCAGAAAGAGCAAGCGGGGAAGATGAATGAATTTTTATTAAAGACTACTGGTGCCTGGTCAGCAGGAAAATGATGAAATGGCCAGGCTGGGCCTCACCTGCACAGAGCCCCGCTGCCGCACGACGTCACTTTGCATTTCAGCTGGTTCATCAGCAAAGGCCTTCCTGATTAAATCCCCTGGATCAGCCGCAAAAATAAAAGATGGCGAGCTACTTCTGAACGGTCACCAGCGCGGTAAACAATTCGTTTCGTAAAGTAAATGCATGCTGACTGTGAGCGGAGAGTCCCATCAGTTGTCAGAATCTAATAAACCTGCATTGTGTTTCTAGATTTGATGTGCATTTAGACAGGCAGCGGTAATCGTTTGATGAATGTGATCATGTCAGTCGTAAACTTTGTTGTGTGTTCCAACTGTTAAGTTTGGTCTGATGCACAGCTTTAGTGACACTCTGGATCCCAACAAGGCCAGATACGAAAGGCCTTGTTGGCCAACAATTCTAATTGATTCTAATTGAAACATTAGAATTTCAATTATTCTAATGTATTTATTTGCACACTTTACTTCTTTTAACCCTCTCAGGCTCAAATTACTTGCAAAGACTAGCTAAGTAGCATTTAGTTGTTGTAAATCTGCAACATCTGCCTGGAGAGGGTTAAGATGTGTATAAACTATGTTCTTCTGAACATAAAGTTGACCTGGACCAAAATCCAGACAGCTTTGTATCCAGATGGTGATTGGTCTAAAACTGCCACACCTCTTCACTCTGCTTCTGATGTTTCTCTCATTTAAGTCCATTTGTCCAAATAATTCTGTAAGAAGCAGATTAAAAAAAGAAAACATCTGTTTTTTGTTGGGGTGGGGGGGATTTTTTCACGCCGTCTGTGTCCTGCGTCGTCCTTTAGACTCGCCATCGTTCCCGAACCATAAGGGCACAACCATAAGGGAGTAACAACTTTACACCGTGACGGCATCCTCAGTAAACCAGAGCTCCCAGCAGCAACGAGACCTGTTACAGATCCAGTTAGTCATGCTGCTTTCACTCATGTGCAAAAAGCCTCTGCTGGGTTTTTTTTCTCTTCTTTTTAACAGTGTTGCCTCTCTCCACCTACATGCATAACCCACAGCTGAATTCAATACGTTGTGTGGGGGTTAGGGTGGCTGTTTTCACGTCGTTCTGGGCAATGCGGGAAATTGCTTACTGAAGGAGAGGAGGAGGAGGAAGGTTAAGAGAAAACACGCTCAACAAAAACGGTAAATTACACCGTTTCCTGTGTCAGTGACACACAAGCGCACTCCGACGTCCGAGAGTGATCTGCAGTTTGGGTTGAATGGGGTCAGAGTGGGTGTTTGGAGATTTAAGATTCGAACGCAAACAGATTCTCAAGCTCTCGACCTCTCAGAGACAAATTGTGCTGCTCTTTTTTTTTTGTTTTGTTTTTATTTCTTTCTTCCTGAGGAGCAAAGTTTCATGTTTGAGTAGCACCTGCTAGTAAAGCAGTAAAAGCCAAGGCAGTATTGAGCTTGGCAATCTATGCGACAACCCCTAGAGAGTCGGCCTTCATCAGGATACCTGTCTCTCTCTCTCTCTCCTCTCTCTCTCTCTCTCTCTCTCTCTCTCTCTCTCTCTCTCTCAGCATTATGCGGCGGGTTGCCTGAAGTGGCTGCGCTTCTTTGAGCTTGTGCAAACAGGCCCTTTTAATTCCTGCCAGCAAGACATGCAGGTGCACAGTGTGCAGACGCGCCCTCCGAGAAATCAAACCTTTATTATTTATTAGGCTACAAAACGAGGCAGCAAGAAGAGGTCAGTCAGCCGTGAAGCCGGCAGGATGGAGGGAGTCGAAGGGGCAGCAGGGGGGACGCTGCTCGCTTCCCTTGTTTTGCCAGGGACCGCAGGTTGGAACACCGGGCATGTGCCGCTGACCGCACGAGCGGAAGATAAGAGGGACGTGAGATTGGATTCCACCCACCGTGTGTGTGTGTGTGCGCGCGCGTGTGTGTGTGTGTGTGTGTGTGACTGGCCAAATATAGACTGTCAGATGGAGTTCTTAATTATAAGATGGCACGCCATTCTTTGGCCCCCGAGAATCGACCATTTCAGGTCCTAGATAATCTTTAATCGGCCAAGTCATTCTCTCTTCCTCTTTTTTTTTTATTTTTTATTTTTTTTACTGTCCCGGCTATTGTAAAGGCTTAGACTTGGATTCTGCCATGATTTTTTTCTTCCCTTCCTTCTCCTATTCATGGTGATTTCTTTGCTTTCATGAGCAATTTTCTATTATCCCTGGCCTGGCCTCATGTGCTCAGTAAATGCCATTTGACTTCCCTTTTTCTGAGAATAGTGGAAAATAAAAAGGAGAAAGTAGGAAGCGGATTTTAATAATCCTGCCAATGTGATGACTCAGTTGATTTTCTTCCTGTTAGACTTTAAAAAAGTGCTTTGTTCCCACACCCTAAGCTGTATCTAATTTAGGTTTTCAAAATGGCTTTACAGAGAAGGAATTGCTTGTTTTTTTCTATAAAACTCAAGATAATATCTTCCATGATCTGAGTTAATTTCCCATTTGAAGTTGCAGAAATTTCACAAAAAAACATTTTATTTATATAATTGTTTAAAATGTCACTATGTTGTGATAGAGTGGTATGAGACAGATAATTGGGAAAAATAATTGCTTCTCTGGCTTCTACAAACAACCAATAAAAGCTAGAAGGCGGGTCTTAGCGTTGTCAATCACCCTACAGGTGCACAGTGTAAATGCTAGCCTAGTTAGCATGGCCACCGATGAATGGTTTCCCCTGTTAGTTGTTTCACCGCCATTGGTCCATTTAGAAGCGCGCTCATGTGGTTGATTGACAGCGCTCAGACCCTCCTCCTGTCTCCGATTGGTTGTTTTTGGTCGGGAGCCAGGCGGTTCTCCAGGCAGCAGTAGTAACTCAGGGAGGAGATCAATCTTTTCTCAGATTCTCCGTCTCATATCATACCGTCACAACAGATTTAACAAATGTGTAAAAACATTCCTTATAAAAACTCAACACTGCAGCATTTAATGTGGAATAATTCCAAACCATGTTAAACAGTATTATATCCTATATGCAATTTAGGAGCATTAGATATAATTCAATGGTTATATTCTGCTGAGATGCTGAAACTAATTGCTAATTAGCTTTGGTTATTGTAGCCTTCCTCAGCGCTACAGTGGCAATAGTCTTTATCGCAAAAGCAAAAAACAAAAACAAGTAACTTTCTTTGGACAGACATTAAAAACATGCAGTTATCTATACGTAAACTCCTTAGTGGATCTCGTCTTTCTTTTGATCAGCATTAATGGGCGACTAAAACTGAAGTGTTTCAAAGCGCTGCGGTTTTCTATTTTCCTGTCTGCTCCTCTGATGTCAGTCTCTGCTGCGTACACCCTCTTCTGGTTTGTGTTTACATTTAAAAAATCCATGCATCGCGCTCTGCGTTTGTTGGCAGAACCCCAGGGAAGGCTAAGATATATTCACTCGAGTTCACACAACGTCGCTTTGCAAAAACACTGTGACGAACTACCTATCCCATGTTGCCGGGTGTGCAACAAATCAGAAGTGGTGGGGACATGTGGTCAGCGAATGGGCAAAAGTTTTCTGTGTGGATGTTTAGGTTGTTTTGGCTTTTTTTTTTTTTTTTTTTTTTTTTTTGTTTTGTTCCCCGGAGACTCTGAGAGCAGACAAGCTGTCGGACATTATAATTACTTCCACTTGGGGGATATTCAAGCAGTGTTACGTTTTGAGGCCCCAGAGGACTCACTAGTTCATTAAAACAGACTCTGAGGGCGTCTGAGCTCCCTCATGGACGTGCCTGGCTAACAGAGGTTTGCACCGTCATCAGAGCTAACTGCTGCTGGAAACCTGGGGCTTTCAGGTTATCAAGATATTTGGATTGCAGTTTTCCTCGCTAATGTGTTTCAGGGTCAACTTTGCCTCCTGAAACATCCCAACCTGCCGAGCTTAATTTTGCACCGTTTCGGATTTCAGACGGCCATCTTTGTTAAAGAGAAGCAGAGTGGACAGTTCATGCTCAACCAATTAAAAACGTTGCATGTACCCAGCCACCTCTACACGCTCTGATCGGGGGAGGCTTCGCTGGCTGGCCGTGTGGATAGGAGGAGGTTTGCCAGGAAGAGGGGCACTGAGGGGCGGAGGCAACCGTCAGAGCAGATCCATTCCAGTACCCTAAGGTACAGTCGTCACTGTACCTGAAACTGAAGGATGTACTATCTCGTCACTGTTAGTCGCAGGATTCAGCCTTTTGACTCAAGTCTGTAGTCGTTTGCTTGGTGCAGACAAATAATGTACCCAGAGCGAGCCTCCAGGTACATAACTCTCTCCTGGCGTATTCTCTTAGTCCTCTGTTCACTTCCTGGGAAACGTAGTAACCTTCACAGGATCTTTCCACTCACCTGTCAGTCCCATATCGCTGACTTTATCCCAGCTGTCATCCCGGCCTCTTCACGTTTTATCACCTGGAGATCAGCAGACATTTCTACAGGCCCTCTGTCAGGTGTAGCCACCTCTGGGTCTAGGCTACGTCTCCACTGCACTGCGAAACCCAAATTAGTTCTACTTATTTTAGAAATATGTGTAAACGTGTTGCCACAAAATTTCTTTAGTTTTCATTAAAGGGGCAGTGTGACGTAAAATGGGCTTTTCTAGCTTTGCATCACGTTATAATGCTGTTCGCTCATCATAAACATAACTGGAGTGTTATCTTGATTCTTTCATGCATTTTTGAGAAATCCTATAATCTCCATGGCAAACATTCAGCTGTGCAAAATGCCTTGGTGGACCTTGCCCCGCCTTCGAGGTCGAAACTCCAGCTTGGAACTGTGGTTTCTGAGCTTCTCGCCCCATTCTGGTCGTCTTGCCCCGTCCTCTTTGTCCCGACGCTCTCTCTTCCTCACCTCATCTCATTCTCCTCGCTGATGCACTCAGGTCCCCTACCTCCGACCTCCCCCCCGTTTCCCCCCCCCTTACGGCACTCTGACTTGATTTTCCCACTCTTCAACTCCCTCACATGCTCTCATCCTGTTTCCATCTCATTCCGCCTCTTTCTCTGCGTCTCCCTTTCTGGTCGTCAGTGTGGGAGTGAAAAAAAAAAAAGGATTAGCCAACAGAGAGTGAGGGAGTGAAAGAAGGAACCAAATGACGGTATTGAGTTCTGGCCAAATAAATGTGAGCCTCTCACGCCAAGCGAGAAGTCAAGTCGCAGCCACTCCGGCTTCTAACACATCCAACGTGGTAACGGTGAATAACAGACTCGTTTCAAAATGACATTATTAAAAAGGCCTGGCGTTATGTAGACTTAGAGTTGAAACTTCCAAGAAAAAAAGAAAATGATTAAAAAAAAAAAGAGCCAGAGATGAGAGAAACCGGGCAAGTGTCTCTTAAAGGGCTCATTACCGACAGCTTTCTCTCTCTTTCTCTTTTTTTTTTTCTGCTGTTCTGATATCACATCTATTAATTCGTCCCAGTCGTCCGCTGGGCAGAACACGGTGAGGTCAAGCACACAACAGCTGTTAGATTTTACATTGTCGTCTGTAAGCTTTCAACAGACGTTGTCAATTTTCACTTTATCGATACGCCGCTGGCTTGTGATATTGAAAGCGTCACTGAGCTTTACGTCTTGAAGTAATCAAAACCTGTTTTTTTTTTGTTTTTTTTTTACATTTCAGTAGAAAAGCTTATAGAGGGAACGTGATAGATTTTTATTTATTTTTGCTGCGTACAGTTTGTGCTCGGGACATGAAAGGAGAAAATGAGAGTCACCTCCTGCGTGCTCAGCAAGCACTTTTAGAAAGACTTACGGCTTTTTTTAATCCATGGTAGAAATAGTGAGCAAAATGCACATTCCCAGTTGGAACTGGCTCAACGTTTTGTGTCCTCTGTAGGGGGAAATGGGAAGCAGGTGCTGGTCTGGGTCGACAACGCCCAAACTGGCAACGTCTCCACAGCTATCAAAAGATATTAGTCGATATCAGAAGCATTAAATCAGCACAATATTGAAGGTAACCTGTTGCGCTTCTTTGAATAGTTAGGGCTACGTGCTACACAAAACATGTTCATTACCTTTTTTTTTTTTTTTGCTCAAAATTTTTCTTTAGATGACGAGATTTCAGTCGGATCAGTTCTGCAAACAGTTGCTCAATAGCACAACCGTACATCTCGGAGAAGCAGAAGATGACCTTCTCCAGGACAAACAAGAACGCAGTGAGTGGTTTCTGGATGCTAAGTCAGCTGCGAAACCCTGTTTTTTTTTTTTTTTTTTTGTCCCCCAGCAGCCATTGAACAGCACATGCAGCGGTAAAACCTGCTGTCCAAACATGGTGGGGTTTTTCCCCAGGTTTCTAGGTGAGGGGAGCTGCCTGCTGATCTTTAGCGCTACACTCTGGAGGTTTTCGGTTTACAGACACCAAAAAACACATCACCTCGTAGCCAGACATGGGCTGGGAGTTTTTTTTTTGTATGTTTCAAGCGCTTGAGCTGCTTGTAGAAGCCGCAGAAATCCAAACGGAAGTATTTTGGAAGAATTTTGTGTAATAGGTCCCCTTTTACAACTCATAAAAACAATATTTGTGTTGGAAGTGAAAATCGTCTTGGAAAGCACAAAACGGTTGGTTATGACTGAAGGCGGCGGTGAAGGTCTGCTTTTGGGAGCTAAGTGGAGCGCTTTAAGCTCAACCCACTGTTGTATACTGAGTCTGTTTAGAGCTCTTATTGTGAAGTGAGAAGGAAAGTGGTTCTTATTATATTTACAAGGGTTTTCCACTGGTAACTGTTTTGTAGTCCAAGCCTCTTTTTTTGGAACCTACTTCCCTCATTGATGGGACAGTGTTATTTAAGATGGACTTCTATGAGCTTATATGGAGTCTTTATAACAACTAAATTAACACAATAACTTGTCTGTGCAATAAAATGGCACTATGTGCCTGGAAAACACATAATTAAACTGCTGAAGAGGTTAATGCAGGTCCTAATCGAAAGCTGGTTGCAAAGCCACAGACCAGTGAGGTTGCACACGCTGGTCATAATGTCAAGTATTGTTCCTGAACGCAGCCGTATATGATTATTATATGTGAGGCTATGCATTTTTGAAATGCACCTCAAAGAGAGCCCTCAGTTGTGTTGTGAAATCAGTATTTTGACTTGCATTAACGTAGCAAAAAGCGAAAACGACTTGAGAAGATATATATTCAGGAGTTTTCGCCCATCTAATTCCTTTATGTAATCTCCCCCATGTGCTCATGCCAACTTGAGGAACATCCACCCATCAATCCAGAGTTTCATTTTAAGACACAGACTTTTCTTTCAGAAATCTAAACAATATTTCTTTACAAGACACACTGAGCGAGGACTGTGCTGGTTTCTGGCATCGTGGTATGCCGAGGCTTTCACAAGTTACCATTTCAAGAATGTTTTCGATTTTCAGTCGTACCACCCCGTCAGTCCATCCGTTGGTCCTTCGTTCAAACCCACTCATTCTTAAAGCTGCAGGGAGGCCTGACGCCTATTTCCAGCAGCCGTTGGGTGATAGGTGGGGTACTAGAAGCTGGATGCCAGTGGAGGCGGGGAGAGAGCTTTCTTCAACGTTACACACACACAAAATACCCTCCGCAAGTCCTAGCTCGGTTCTCAGGAAGAGCGTCTTCCATTATTTCGTCATTAAGAAATTAAGCTTGACTTTTTCTTGTTGTGTTTTTTAGGCAGTGTGTAAGTGTCTGGTCTCAGCTGTATCTTCTACGATCCAATAAATCCAGGCCACCAGGAGGCCGAAGCTGTGCGCTCACCACAAGCGAGTCAGAGCACATCTTGCTTGTTGTCACAAGCGTTTGAATTTTTTAACCGTCTGAGCGACTTGGACGATTCCCAGTCCGCAGTAACTAACATTTGCTCTCATATGCACAGTATGTTTCTCCAACTGCTGAGTTGCCTCTCTTGACAAGACCTCCTTTATGTGTGGGAGTGGGAGTGCGTGCGTGTGCATGCGTGTGTGAGTGACTGTCCCTTGTAGGATGCTACAGAAACTAACTTTCCTGGTGCTTCGCTGTGCCAGGAAAAGCAGCAAAGAGCAGCCTCCAACCAGCTTGCTAGGATTCTGTGGAGGTTGTGAGGGTACGAAGTGTCTTGTGTGGGTGTGAAGGAGGGGTGGCTGCTGGGTGTTAGGTGGAGGAGGTTCAGGAATGCCATGTTAAATGAGCTTATAATTTATTGATAGCTACATTTTTATTTAAAGGGGCACTATTCTGTAAGATTGCCTTTTTTCCAGATTTACATCATGTTATGATATTCTTTTGTCACGTCCCTAATTGGAGTGTTGCCTTGATTCTTTCATGCATGTTTGAGAAATCCTTCCATTTCCCATGGCAACCATTCAGCTGTGCAGAGCGCCTGGGAGAACATGGCTCCGCCTTCGAGGGCGAAGCTCCTCGTCTGAGCTCCAGTTTCCAAGCCGCCGAGTTTTGGCCTCACAGAGCATCCCTCCTCCACTCGGCTCCTTCAGACTAGCCGGCAGCAGTTAGCAAACACCTGATGGAACTGTGCTTCTCAGTACAAAGCCGGAAACAAGTTTGTTAATAGAGGAACTACGTTCTGATGACTTCCTGAAGGCGGAGTTTCAGAAAAAGCAGACATTTTTAAAGACACAGAGGCCCAATTTCTGAAGCGTTAAAATGACTTTTAAGTTTTTAAAAATTTAAAAGTCAAATTCCTTTTAAGTCGTGTTTTGTAATCTTCCTCAAAATAATAATTTTTTCTACCAAAAGGGATTTGGGGGGAAAAATATAAAATAAAATAACCTCCCCAAACCCCTTTTTTTTTGCCAAAAGATGATTTAGGAAAAAGGAAAAAAAAAAAAAAAAAAAAAAAAACACCTTTGGTAAAAAATGACTTAGGACATTAATTTAGGACGATTTGATATAAGCAGCATTTTTATAACCACTGAAGGTTATATTGTAAATTGTGCTACCAAATGGCACTTAGCCCGGAAAAGATACATAATACTTCCTCTTTAAGTCTGTAAAAAAAAAAAATAGAGGTAAGATTATGTCAAAATCAACTAGTGCATATGATTTCCCCCCTCCTCTCTCAGGGTAGAGTCGTATGCAACTGCTGCTCCCATTAGCGCCAGATGTTCAACAAGCCGATTTGGAATAACGAGCGACAAAACTGCGACCATTCTCTCCACGTGGCGACATTAAAAACACATTCCCGCGTTCCGTCGTCGTGTTCACCGCTTCGAGAGGCGGATGTCACGTGTGTGTCTGCCATCGCGGCCTGTCTGTTGATGCTCTGCGAGGTACGCGTTTAACGACTTTCCCGTTCTCCGCCACCGGGACGCTGACAGAAAGCCCGCTGCCAGGCGTCAGAATCGAAGCAACGCGGGGGAAAAGACAACAACTCACGGAGATAGCTTGGGGCATTGTCAACACGTCTGCCTCCGTGAGGTATTGTTTTCATTATGTCACTGCGGCTTAAAAGCCCCCCAATCTGGAATTTATTTGGCCATTCATGGCTCAGCCCTATGCAGATGCGGCTCTGGCTGAATCATGGGCTTACATGGGTCTTGCTGGAAGTCGTAATGGGACGGCACCGGAGAAAAAAAACGCCAAAGGGCTGTAAAACACCGAACCGCCGTCAGATCAGTCCTGTTCGGCGAAAATCCGCCGGCACAGAAGGCCGTGTGAAAACAGTGCCGACGTCTGTCCAGGTGCTCTGGAGATCAAGGTTACGATAAGTGATCCAGCACCAGTGAAAAAATACTTACTAGAATTTTTTTGTTTGGTTTTGTTTCACCTGAGAACAGAAACAATGTCTTGTTGATCAGTAAGCATATTGTTTTTGGTCTTTTTTTGAGCTGTCAAAAAAAAAGAAAAAGAAGAAGAATAAAAGCATCTAGAAAGTACCAGTTGTTCTCAATACACTCATGCAAAGTATTTGTTGCTGCCACGTCATGGTCAAATATGGTAATAAACTAATAAAATCACACATAATCTTTAAAGTAACATTACATTCATTGGTGATGCATGGAAGTGCGCTAGTGTTGCGATTAATCCCTGACTCATCACATCAGCAGGAAAGACAAAATAAATACATAAAAGTATTTATAGTTAGTTTGGACTGGATGTGGGGAAGATGTATTATTTTATTTATTAGCATTGCCTATAATTAAGTGGGTTTTCTTTTTGCTAGCCCAAAATAATCCACCCATGTCTTATTTTGGCGGGTCAAACTGACAGCACACTTCAAGTTCCGGGGTCAGAGGTGAACTCGGATCTCCTCCATGGTGTCGCGTTGGTGTTTGGCGTTTCCCAAAATCACTGAAGAATACTGCCGAATTAACACAGATTATATTGTGTGTTTTCTGGCAGTTAGTCGTTCATTTTACCTACGATGTTTTCTTTTTAAACAGTAGAAAGGCGCTAGTGACACACCCACTCAAATTCCATGAGTTGTAACTAAAAAATTGTCTTCTATATTAAAAAAATCATTCCCTTTTTGTTAATTTTTAGTTACTTTTTGTTGATTTTGCTGTTTAGCTCCACCTACAGTTCAGAGGGGGGTAGAAATGGCGGCGTTTCTGGGACCAGTCTCAGGTCGACAGGGGCGTTCTTGAAACAGACAATGTGTTTAAAAAAAAAACAAAAAACTTTCTTTCATATTTTAATCAACTTGCTCAAATTTTAGATGTCTGCTTCAAATGTGTCATTCGCCATTTGAAATACGCCTCGGCTTTAGTTTTGCAGCATTTCTAAACGCTAAGCTGCAAAACCCATCTGACTTTTTAGGTAACTGAGATCCACGTGGTCCACAGGGGCGACATTTTTTCTTTTCCTATGTGATGCTATCAGGCTGAACATCAGTACTGTTCACTGTCACTGGTTGCAATTTAGCTCTCTGAATCTCGGAGCTCAAAGCAGATCTGTGACTTCTGTACTTCAAAGACTTAACAGACATGAAGGCGCGAAGTCTGAGAGCACATAAAGCCTTCTTCAAAAAGGAGATAATTGGCATGGCTGTATTATAAGGGCGATGAAGATGAGAAAATTGTTTGTTATCTTTGTGATGCCCTTATCGAAGGGACGCCGGCCCGGCTTTATCTTGTCCGCACGCCGTCTCCGCGGAGCCGGCGAAAAAAAACGAGACGGGGAGCGAGTTGGAAAGGAAACTTTCCAAGCCATAAAACTCCCCAGCTAACGTTTGTGCCCACTGTGGAATTAGGCTCACAGCTCTGGTGAACCATCTGCCTCCCCGAACACAATCCCGCCGCCTTTGGACGGAGCTCCACTGTTGTTGTCCTCCGTCAGTCAGCCGCCGACTCGACAGTGGAAGCCCAGGCGCTGTGCGAGGAGAATGAAAGCACGGCATCCGGGCAGCAGGCCGGCGGAGGGGGACGTTGGGGGAGCGGGAAACCTCTGCAGAGCGCGCGCAGTACCGCAACCCGTCACCTGGGGGCCACATCGTGCTTCAGTAGCTCACCTTTGTGTTTTTGTGTGTTTTTTTTCTTCTTCTTCTTCTTCTCTTCCCCCGTTTTAAGACAGATAAACACGGCATGAAAGCAGAGCTCACCTACCATCAAATGCTCGATGAATGCTTCGCTCCGCGAGGGGAACTGAGAGCGGCTGATGGGGAGGCATTTCAAAGAGAAAACCCACGTTTTCTGCTCTCCTTGCAGATGGAGCAGAGCTTCCCTCGTGCTCTCTCAAACCACTTGTTCTCCAACATGGCATCTGTGGTAATGAGAGATTAGTGCAGAGTAATGGAGACAGAAAAGGGAACGGGAGGATGACGGGGGGCCACGGGTGTGTGAGGGAAAAGAAGAAAGATGAAACTACAGGAAGTGAAATCTGGTGGTCAGTAAGAGGACTGCATTTTTTTAACACTGCACTCAAAAAAACCCTAACCCTTGGGTCAGTTTTTGAGTACAGAGTATTTATTTTTTGGGGGAAATTATGACTTTCGACTCCACTGTCTCAAATAATAATAATAATAATAATAACAAAAAATAGTGAGAATAACATTTTTCATTGCATTTTTATGAAAAGTATCACTACTTTTAATAAAGTGCTACATTTCAACACTTTGTTTCGTACCCAAGATACGGCTAATTGAGCGTGATGAGTAGATTATTGAAACAATGAACTAATTTAGTGATCGATTCATCTGAAACCGGAGCACGCGGGCTCAAAAGAAGGCCACTGGCTGAAAGAACAAAACACTCGAAGCAAAACTGTGCATAAAAGGAGGAGGGTGTGATTTTTATTTCTTTCTTTCTTTCTTTATGGCCCTGGGGATTTGAGGGAGCGGGGCGAGGGAACTGCATTGCACCGGAAAAGTGCACAGTGTATCTGATTCCTCTTAGCTGGGCGCTCCCTGCGCCCGCCTGATACCGATATCAGTGCCTCCTGCTAACACTCGTCACCCTTCCTCCTCCTCTTCCTCGGTCCTGCCGGGATGCAAAACGCTGGGCAGCTCCAGCAGTGACAGAAGGTGAGGAGAAGCCTGCAGGAGGAAAAAACTAAAAAAAAACAACAACAAAAAAAATGACACAAAGCAGAAGAAGCAAGGAGACGAAGAAGGAAAACAACCCGCTGTAAGTAAAGGAGAAAAAGAAGGAGCAAAGTGGGAGTTAGCTGAGGTAAAGACCTTGACAGGGAAGAGGCTGAAAGCAAAACATCCTTTGCTCACCCTCTGCGGTGGTGAAACATCGCAAGAAAGTAGACAGACAGAGAGGAAAAGGAGGACAAGGGCTGGGAGGAGAACACGAATTACAAAGGCGAGGAGGAGGAAAAAATGAAACGAGACAGAGAGACAGTGACAGAAGGTTGAGATCTACAGGAGCGAGACAGCTGTTGTTGGAAAGGGGGGGGGGGGAAACAACAAAACAAAGCAAGAAAAAAAAAAACGGCACAAACAGTGAAAAAGCAGGTCGGTTACACAGCTACAGCACAACTTCTGGTTAGACAACTGAAACCCCGAGGGCCGTTTGAGTGTCTGAGTTTGTGTGTTTTAGTGCTTCCGCGTTCGTTTGCGCATGTGGCTGCGCATGTGCTCCCGTTTCCCCGTCCCTGCGTGAGAACGCAGTTGTCCTGAGTTGCGCTCAGGTGGACTGGGGAAGTGTCGAGGGGCGCTCATGTGCGCCCCCTGGGGGGCCTTTTTGGCGAGGGAAATGCAGAAACTCGACGATGGCTACGCTTTTTTGTTGTTTTTACGGGCCTGCGTTTATTGTGATTGGCTGTAGTGTCTGCGTGTTTTCAGCGCATTCATTTGTGCATGTGGCTGCGCATGTGATCCTGTTGCCCCCCCACCCCACCAACCCTCTACGATGGGCGACAACATCGTCCAACACATGCAGCTAAGGCGGCGCACTGGGAGCGTCGAGGGGCAGCAGCTGCGTCGCTAAAAGCCGACCCCACGTCGCAATCAGGCCAGATGACTGCGCTCAAGTGCTCCCCCTGGGGGGCCTTTTTGGCGAGGGAAGTACAAAATCTCTGCAGCGGCGGCGATTTGGACTCGGCCAAACGGCGCTGCTCTTTTTTGCGGGCGACAGGCTCGTGTTTAATCATCACTTCCGCTTGTTTATGCCACGGGCGACGTGCCGCTCCACGGAGGAGAATCCCAGCCAGCTTTGCTGATGCAAGGTCAAGCACACAGGCCCTGGGTTTGCTTTGAAACAGATGTTGCCCCCGCACAGACGCTCCGCTCTCCCTTCTCCCTCACCCACCCGTCCCCCGAAAAATATATATATATCGCTCAAAAAATCTATTGCCTGTGACAGCTTATGCACAGGGATGATGTCTGATTAAATTCATATGACAGACAACACAGATTTGGCTCTCTGACCAAAGTGCGCGCCGCTGGGTATAAAACCACCCCCTGCATGTTAAAACGTGGGAGACCCTGGGCGTTCACACACCCTCTCTCATTTGACTGAGATGGTTTCACATTTAACTTGACTCTTTTCTCACCCCCCTTCCCCAGTCTTACGGTCACATCTTGTCTGGTTTTGTCTGAACAATCCAGCCATTATGAGGTTCGGGGATCCGCTCTGTGTGAAGGTGTCAATGGATCAAAGTCAAATGAGTCTTGAAAAATGGGGTGTCCTTCAAAGCCCTTTGTTGCCCAAATGAATCAAAGTCTGAACAGAGACGGTTTTGGTTTTATGTTGTCGTTCTGACAAAGCCGATGGTCAGGCGGAGGAAAATGCAACAAGTCTCTCATAATGTCAGTTTCTTCCCTGAGGTTGGCTCTCTGTATCGAACTGCGTTTTACTGGGATATACCGAGAAAAATTGGACTTTTTCTACATTTGACAACATATAAAGCAACAAGGAAAGTGGATATCTTCTCTCCATAAATATGGTATTAATGTTGGACTTTTGATTTGCTTGAACAGTTTTTCTTCTCTCCCTATGCTATATAAATCATACTACAAATGTCCTTGTTTGAGCTTGAAAACAAGTATTCAGATCACTATGGACTGTTTTTAATCCAGACGAAAATGTGGGGACAGGCGCAAATACATACATAAACCTTAAACAATAATTACATTTTTTGTTGTTTTGGCAAAAAATGCAACTTAAACAGCAGCTTTTAGATACACAGGCCTGTTTGCTCACGCTGTGTTCCAGTTAAGTTGGGACTCAGAGTTGGGTTTGACATCAGACTCGAGGTAAAAGAGTCATAATCAAGTAATCTAAATTACAACATGGCAGCGCCCACAAACACGGTTTGCAGAGGCTCTTCCAAACGTCGTCTTAACCTTTACTCTCCATCAGCCAACATCACTTTTAATCTGTGCAGTTCAGAGCTACAACACGTAACACAGAAGATAAACTCTTAATTATCTAAAATAAACATGTGTCCACCGCATCACACTGAACGTTTGCCTTGCGTGTCGTGACTTGGGGTTGGTCGGAGATGCTCGCAGTTTTCCAGTGTGAAATCCAACTTCAGAGTTGGGTTCCTGTTAGTTTTTTATTTATTTATTTTTTTCCCCAACTGAGAAGTCAGAATCTCCCGGCCCCAAGTTCGACTGGATCGCAACTCTCACCCAAGTCAATCAGCCAACAGATGAGCCATTTAGCCTTCTGGAAATCCTAAACGTAAAAGTACTTGGCCAGACTCGAGTCTCTTGGGTTTGGATTAGTTTATTTGGTTTTAATCCAAACAAAAGGACTATTGTCCCAAACACACATCGAAACCGATGTGGAAATGAGCGACACGGGCCAAACTCTGATCGAAATGGAACCAAAAGTAAACTGAAAATCTGTGTTGAGAGGTTCAATCAGCTAATTGGCGTGAGCTTCATCAACTCTGATAGGAACAGTCAAAAATCTCTCCAGAGTTATTGACATGACATTCATATCAGCGGGCGCATGTCAATGTCTGTTACAAACATAAAGCGTGTGAAAGCTCATTGAAAATCGTCTTCGTCTTCCTCCAACAAGTGTTAAATTTACCCCAAACGGCAGGAATGAAACTTTTAGCCGACCCAAACCGAGTCCGTTACGCAAGCGTATTTCTATTTAGGTCAATCAAAGATGTGCTCAGCTTGTTTTCGTTTTAAATGTGTGTCTCCAACTCTGTGGTTGTTTGGGGATTTCTGCAGGCGATGTGACTCAGAGTTGCACAAAAAAAAAAATATAAATAAAAATTTGAGGTGTAGAGAGTGGACAGGAATGGAGACGGTACACTCCCCTGTGGTGCTCCTGACTTACTAACCGCATCATCAGTTTAGGATCTTCCTCCACATACAAGGAAACGAAGCGAACGCCCTGGAGTGGAGGTAGGAAGTGAGCATATTGTTGCAAATAAAAACAAAAATTGTCTTTGGACACTTTAAAAGGTCAAAGTGGCTTCCAAGAGTCGTCAACATTGAGGTAAAATCAAGTGAACCAGCTGCAAAAACGTTCAATTTCAGACACCAGTATCTTTCTTGGGAGGCTCTGTCCTTAACTTTTTTTTCAGCGTAGAAACACAGAGCTAAACGCAACTATAAACCAGACTAATAAGAGTTTGTCTTCTGAGTGCCTTTGAGACTTTTAGTTGGACAAGTCTCCTTGGGTTCGTCAAATCTTCTCTGGATTTGATTTATTTTCCTCTCTGTAGCAATGACTTCACGTTCACTCGAATTCCCAGATGACGCATTGCGTCAGGTTCGAGCTTCGCCTCAGGTGTCGCTTTTAAAAGTAACGCATTTAAACCGAGAGCCGGAGTCCAGAGAGCGGCGAAATGAATGGGAAGAGAGAACCGCAATTGAGAGGGAACGGAGAAGACATTTGGACAGCTGCTGGAGGGAGGGTAAAAACAAAGCAGTGGTCAAGAGTTTTAAGCACTAACCTGCCAAAAAAAATTACTACGAAGTCTTTCTACTTCCGAAAGAGTGACACCGATCATTTTGACGTGCTGGTCGGTTCCAAACGGCCCGCTTGTTGAAATGCTAAAACATATTAATAAAGAATTCAACATAATTTGTTTTCGGTGTTGACTAAAAAAAAAAAAAAAAAAAAAAAAAACAGCATTTCCATTTCCAGTTTAGCATAGCGTCCCTGTTGATCGAACCGAAGCTGACGTTTTGTGGCCATGTTGCTGCCATTCAAACAAGACTCCATCTTTCTCAATTACAGCTTGCAAAGTCATCGGTCCTATTTTCCACCAGCTTACCCATCGTCGCCCGTGACGACTGTTTCCGCCTCATATCTGCATCCACAGCCTCCCCCTCAAAACGCAGGTCCACCTCCAGGCAGGAAAGTTGATTTGGAGAGCTGTAACAGCTGGTGCCTTCCACTGCCAGCAGCAAATTGAACAAACGGCGTGCCAACAGCTGGTCAACTCCACAAAACGCAGCCTGCCCTGCGACTGCAAAGAGGAAAATGAGGAGAACAAAAAACAAAGTAAAACAATGTTTTATTAGCAGGAATAAAACTCATTCCATGTCTTAATCCTGGCCGGTAGATATATATGCTTTAAATTCACCGTTGCAGTTGGACAACATTGTAAAGGTTTCCAAACCTTTCCCTAATTTTTTCGGTTCTGAGTACGAACTTTATTGTTTTTCATTAGTTTGTTCAGCTCAGCACATTAGCGGATAAACAGGATCACGAGGAGCCATTAAACGGGTAAATCTGGCACAATATATATATATATATGTATATATATATAAAAATATAAAAAGTTTAAAACCTAATCCTCAGTACTGATTGTTATCAGGACAATAGCCAAGCCATCATCCAGAGGTGGAAATATTGGAGCCAATGAACGGCAAGGACGATGAATGTCGCTCTTGGATTGGCTGCTTTGCAAATGCCAGCCATTTTTAGCGTGTGAGGAAACGTTGCTTCCGGGTGTTTCAGCTTCGTTTCCTTACATTTTAGATGCGCTCTGAACAATCAGTAAATCGGGACATTTTTCATAAATAATTTGAAATTATGTTCATCAGAAAAATCTGCAGACGGGTGCATCTGTGAAAACTGGACGCTGCATAGGGCAGTGGTGTCAGAAAATGTGTTCAAGGCTGAAAAGACTTTAGACTGGGGGTTCACTAAGTATATAGCCAGAGTAACATAGGAACGGTTCCGATCATGCAACCCAAATTCCTGTCAAAAATCCGTGGCCGAGTTCAAATGTGAGGATTTTTATTCCAAAGAAATTTAAATTCCTGTTACTTTTCCTCCCATTTAATTTTGGTTTGTTAAAAAAAAAAAAATGAAAAAAACAATCCTAAAAAAATACTTCCTGGTTGTTTAATCAACGTCTGTGAATAAAATTATACTTCCGTCAATGTCTGTGTTTATGACAAAAAGGTTTGTCTGTTTTAAAAGTGAACCTAAAGGCAGCAGTTGCATCCCGGCTTTGAAAAATTAGCTGAAACAAGTTTGTAATTTATCCTGCTTACTGTTTTGTGACCCTACAAGAGATCTTCAAAGATTGCGGTTTGTCCTATGATTTATTTATTTATTTACTTTTTCATGAGCTCCCATGATAATATAGACACATGTAAGACATGCGACGGCGCACTTTTGCAGTTAGCAGCTTCCCCCCTGCAGCCATGACTGAACTTGATTTAACACACTCTCGCCACCATATTTCTCCCAAATCTATTGCCTGTGACAATGCTGCATGGGGACTGATTAAATTTATCCGACAGATAGCACAGATTTCACTCTGCGACCAGAGTGAATGCCTCTGAGCATCAAAACATCTTCTACATCTTAAAAACGAGACGAGGCACTGCATTATGCTCGTCTCAAATTGGTTGGATCGGACGGGATTTAAATGTACTTTTTTATTTTGACCTTTTTTGTTGTATGTCACTATGCACGTCAAAACAGGTCCAGAAATTGATTTTCCATATATAATCCAGTTAAACAGGAAGAATATATTAACTATGAACCATCTAAATGTAAAAATGAGTCACAACGAAGCTCCAAGTGATGGACTGAATTTTGTTTTGCTTATTTTTATTTTATTAACCTACATTTTTCTACCGGTTTGAGTGCTAATACTTTAAATTTGGCAAAAAAAAAATCAAAGTTCTTTTTTAATAATAGTGAGCTTTTATTCAAATGGACATATGGCACTTTTGATTAGGCTTCCGATCCTGCTAATTTGCTGGCTGTATTTTTGCAATTTGAGAAAAGGGCACCTTGCTTTTCTTGTTCTCTCCATCCGCTGGAGCCAAAATCGGTCTCTGGAAATATGAGTCACAAATATGTTTTTCGTTTTATTTTACTTTTTTTTTTAACTTCCATCCTCAGTCACAACCAAATGATGGATGAAGCACAACCTCTTTTTTTTCCTTTTTATCCCCTATGAGAGGATAAAATGTTACCCTTTCAAAAACACTGTTTGCCTTCTTTTGAATCAGTCAGTTTTGCAGCTCTGGAATGCGTATATAGAAATCTCTGAAAAAAAAAATCACATTTTGTCCACATTCAGAGATCATAACATCTTTGAGGGATAACCAAGTCACACTGGCAACTCTTTCCCGTGCTGAAGAAGTCTCGGGGTTAGCCGTCGTCAGCCTGTGAGCTGATTAAAGTTGAAGAAAGCGGAAGCAAAAGCAAGAAGACGTTGAGAAGGAAGTTCAGGCTGCAAGAGCGGAAAGCTCTTACTCCTCTACCAAACGCAGAAGGTTGAAAATAATCATTTAGTGATTATCACTCAATTGTCATAGCTAATGTTAAAAAATATCACCATTTAGTTGAAAACTTCCTTGCAGTTTGTGTTGGTATGTGCGTACTTTATTTTGAAGGTGAAGCAGTCGTCAGTTGGGAAAAACCTAAAAAAAATTTTTTTTACAGATAAAATCTGATTAAATCTGTATTTACACTTTCGACAGCAATGTCAGTGAGTCTGCTCTACGTTCGGGTTAACTTCGTATATTTTATAAAGGGGACTTTAGAGAAGGTATCTGTGAACGTATCGGTACCAGGAAATAGCCTTATCCCAGAAGCTTGATTTGTTCAGCTGTTTTTGATACTAGCGTAGCAACGATGCTAACAATCTAATTAGCATATGAAAAGATTGCTAAAATGACTGTTGGCCTTTAGTAATGGCTAACGTTGACTCTTATGCAAGCTTTGTGACACTGGCAATTGTATTTAGTTCATTTATTTTAGATGACGAGGAGCTAATGCAAATTTGCCGCTCGCGTTTTTATTGATATTAGGAAACTAGAGAAGATCACTCGAGTTCTAACGTCCTTCCATCGTCTCCCTATAGCTCAGAAAACAGACTTTAAAAGACGTTTGTTAGTTTATAAATCACTGAACAACTTGCCACCACAATAGAGAAAAAAACCTGTTGTTGTGTCAACCTTGCAGACCCTCTTTCTTCTGTGTCCCCAGAACCAAACATGGAGAAGCAGCATTCAGCTTTTATGCTCCGCTAATCTGGAATGAACTTCCAGAGACAAAAAACTGCTTTAACACCGAGTTTATTTGAATCACGACTAAAATCCCACGTTAAGAACCGCCTTTGATCAAGAGCTGTCGTCTATATTCCAAATTTGCGCTCTCGTATTTTGTCACCGTAATGTAATCCGTTTTCATAACATCAACTGCTGTAAATGGCCTTGACGCTAAGTCCAGGTAAAGCCACCTGTCCATATCGCTAATATGGAACATGAAGCTCCGTCATCACTTTTTCATCTTCGACACTCCAGCAAACCCTGTCGCACAGCTGCCGCTCTCTCGCACGGCAGGGGTCAGGGTTGAAGAACATAAATCTGTGGTTCGGTACATTTGCTCTTTCACAAAACATCTCAAAGGCTAAGAGATGTTCTGCAGGTGACGCTGATGGCAGTTTGATCAATGGTGCCAGACAACATCAACGAGCAGCTAAACCTCTGGGGCCTTTGCATGCTCTGCTGCTCTTCGTTGTAAATGTTGAGGACAACAAAAAGTCTGCAGTGTTTTTCTTTTGGGCCTGGAAAGGCCGAGATCAGAACAGGACGTTTCCACCACCTTGTCGATCACACGCCTCAGAGAGCTGAGGATGCTGGGGTAGCACTTTACTTTACTTTACTCTCTGGCACTGAAACTTCTCGGAACTCTCAGAGCGGGGAAGTGATGTGCCACAAGGTAGATGCTTATAAAAAGAAAGGACACTGTTGGTGCCAATAATATAAGCACAGACTAACTTGGACATGTGATCGATCAGCGTTCATCAAAAGAATTATAAAGTGTTGATTGTAGTTGTGAAATCCTGCAGCTTTTTAAGATGTAGTTTAAAAAAAAAACTGCAATTCTGACTGTTTTGACCAGCATCGTATCTCTGATGCAGATTTCTTACAACTGTTTTTAGTGGCAGTCTACCTATTAGTAAGCAGTGAGGTAATTGTCTAAAACATAGCCAATGTGACTAGAAGAAGCTGAAAGTCTTTACTTTGGTTGGTCTTTCCATCAGTCAAGTGGGTTTAACTGCACACTAGTCACTATCTTAATATTACTCCAAGGGTGCAATTTCCCACAAAGGGATTTAGCCCTAAAACATGACATCAAGCTAATGCCACCACTGTGATAGTTGGAAGGGAAAATGCCGATACACAATTTGTTGTTTGTACAATCACCCCGATAATCGTGGCGTATTCTGTGAAATTTGACTTTAAGCTCACAAACAACATCCAACATTCTCTAGTCAGTGTTTTGGTAAGAATACATTTCTCTGTTGAAACCAGCAGACAGTGGTACTTTAAAATCAAGAGTTATCAAATCTGCTTTGAAAGTCTACAGAAAGGCAGAATGTGATTCATTCCTTTACATGTTAATGTTTTTAGTTTTCGATGCACCAAAAAACTACATTTGGATAAATAACACAATCCCCCATTCGGTTTTTCAGTTCATTGGATTTCAAACTTTATTCGGAAAACTCAAATTAAAGTAATTGGTCAGGCTTAGGAAATGATCATTATTATGATCTTAATGATGTTTGTTATTGGTCTTAATATGTATATTTTATCCTGTAAAATGATCTCACAACCACAGGAAGTGACTTTCATTTCTCTCTATGTACTTGGATTCTTGTTTCCGTCAAGTTGAGCAGTATCTCTCTATGGTGTGTGTGTGGTTCCAAAACGTGATGTATTTTAAATTGTCTTTTCTTGTTCCCCCAACATATGTAGTATACAAGTCATGCTTGCTCAAGTGTGTTAAGTATGAACAAAAGAAAAATCCTTCTGAAAAGGAATGCTTTAAAGATTAATATACGCAGCTGACAGAATCGAAACCTCTGACTGATTAGGTATCCTTTGCTTACTGGAAAGAGGAATCATTAAATAATTACATTTTGGGGGGAAAATTGAATTCTTATCGAAGAATTCTGTCAAACGTGGAATCCTGACAAACTGGAAGCTTTTCCCCTCGAGTTTGTAGTCGAGTCATTTTTTTCTTCCTGATAGTTTCCCTTCATCCCCACACACACCGTCCTTCCTATAAAACTTAATCTATGAGAACTTATCCTCAATCTCTCTGCTCCTGAAACGTTACCAGGCTTTTCGGGAAGGCTTTCATCATTTCAGTTTCTCCCGGAAAAAAAATCCCAACTGTGCCAGCTTCCATAAAAACATTTGGACATCCACACCAAAGATGGATCGACTCAACATTGCTCATCTCCAGGTTACCTACACTTGCAATCTTACATTATTCAGAAGAAAATCATTGGTTTTTATGATAGGAAGACCAAACTCCTATCATGAGATTGCAGTCATGTCGCGTCAGGCGCTTCGCTCAGAAACCGCAACGTCATCAGTTGGGTTTCCATTGACCAGGTAATCGCATAATTTGACATTTT
Organism: Poeciliopsis prolifica; assembly: GCF_027474105.1. Taxonomy (NCBI): domain Eukaryota; kingdom Metazoa; phylum Chordata; class Actinopteri; order Cyprinodontiformes; family Poeciliidae; genus Poeciliopsis; species Poeciliopsis prolifica. The sequence continues at coordinate 22,251,656 of NW_026562376.1, forward strand.
TCAAATTAATTTGCTTGATGGAAATACGGTCATTTCAAAAACTCTTTCAAAGTTTTGCCGCGAGGATGAGGTGGTGTCTTTTGGCCGCATTGAAATTGGTATATTTTACAAAAGGGCGATGGAAACACAAGTCCACATGATCAACAATCGAATGTTGCCACCGCCGCAAACCACAAAGAAGATGACAGGAAGTAGTTGGAGGATGATGGCGGAGCATGTTCTTGACTTCTTCACGTGTTTATTATTTACTGGAAACGCCACTATATGCTAAACTGTGGTTATTTTATTTATTTATTTTCTTACATTAGTGTAAAAAACAAAAACAAAAGACAGCTTAGCTGTCTTTTTGTGAGGGACACTAAAGCTGAGGAAATTTCAGTATAGCCTCATTATGTCACTGCTCCTCTCCAGGTATCAGCAAAGTAGGAATTTTGGACAGTGCCGAGTACAGATAAAATTCAGAATAACACAAAAGTTGTTCATCTCTGCTAGAAAAGTCAACATTCAGTTTCATCTCGAGCTCAGACCTTTTTTTTTCCCCCAGCCATCTGTAAGAATTTAATGTATCACCACGCTGAGACGAGAGCACAATATGAAACAGCATTTTACTTTAAAAAAAAAAAAAAAACAATCCCACACAAGTTTAAGAGAAGACAATATGATTCATAAAGGGGATGAGTCATCCACCAAGTGTTTGTTTGCCTGTTGATACTCGGCTGCATATGAAGCAGAAAAGCACCAAACAAGCCTCGCATGAGGCAGAGAGAAACCTTAATCACTTTTTGCTGTCTGGCAGAGGTTGAAGACATAAAGCGAACGGCCCTGCTTGTCTCTTCGCGTCTCGCCCTCACTAACCTGAGCCCTTGCGTTGTGAGGGACACTAAAGCTGAGGAAATTTCAGTATAGCCTCATTATGTCGCTGCTCCTCTCCAGATAATGAATTCATGCTTCAGAATGATGCAAAACTTCAAAGTACCCTTATGGTGTGCGCTAAACCTGTGGTGCTTATTTTAAATATAATTTAATTTAGCTCCTGTTGCCATGTGAAGCCATTTGAAACTGTGCAAGAGTGTGCTCGGGTTGCCATTCATATTCCCCTTAACCTGAACGTACTGTCCTCATGGGGAAACATGTTGGTGGGACCATCGTTCTGTTAGGATATTTTCTTCAACAGAGAAAAGAAAGCTGCTTAGAGAATCAATTACTTCCTGGAAACGTGGACTATGTTGAGGTTTTAAATTTTACACGAACTTGGCCCACGGTGAATGTAATGTGTCCGTTCGACGCTATGAAGCTTACCAGAAATTGCCTACGCAGTAACCATCCTCCGCTACAAAGAGAAAGCTGTCGAGCCGAATGAGATAGCTGTCAATGTCAATCCAATATTTGGAAGCCTGGCCAAGATGGACTCAAAGGATTTGTTCACTTCCTCCAGTGACATTACCAAAACTCCAGGCAGAGTACAATTCTAAACCGGCGCAGAAAATCAACGTCATCGTTTGCTGATTGGCATGGATGAAATTCTACCTGAGGAATCCACTTCAATGGGAGAAATCCCAGACAGAGCTGTGAAGGGAGATGAGAATCCACAACAGAAACAGGCTATTAAGCAACAAACCAGGAAGCACGGGATAAAAAGGATGGTGACTAACACTAACCACTAACACAACCAAGGCTTCACCTGGGGGAAGTGAACAACCATTTTAATAAAAATTCATTTTATTTCAAAGAGCCTCCCTTGTTTTATTTTAAAGGTTTTATTGGCTCTGGTGGCCTGTTTTTTTTTTTTTTTAAGCCCACTTAAAAAAATAAGTAACTACCCACTTTAATTGAAAAGAAAGTGAATAATGAGAGAAGGCAAAGACCTATGGCCGGGAATCAAACCTGTGACAGCTCGTCAAGGACTAAGGCCTTTATGTGTGGGTTGTGCTTAACCCCTGTGCTGCCACAGCACATCCTTTCTTCCTGGACACTCAAGAACATCGTACAAAACCCGGCAATTAAAAATAACTTCCGGAAAACCACAAAATAGTCAAAATACCGACTGAACGACAAAACACGTCAAAATATTTGATTTGTATTTGGTTGAGGACTTTGACGATGGCACTTGACAAAATGTGTTTCTAGGTTGTTTCATAATTGATGACCTGGTTTATGATGTAAAGCACTTTCTGCTGCTTTGACGCAGAAACGTTTTATACAAATAAAATGCGTCTGTAACAAACTGAACTCTGTCTAAAAACATGAAAACATTTGAAGAGTATATGAATGCTTCTACAAGGTAACGCATCCTTTCATGAGGGCGACTGAACTGTCACCTTTTTCTCATAAATAAGAGCGTTGCTCCAATTTTCTCTAAGTAAAGAAACGGCGATGACAGGGACGTGGTGAACTTGGCTCCAGAACCATTTTGTTGCTCACACGGTTTACCCAACCAGGGCTTCTGCCAGAGCCTTTTCATCTTCTTTACCCAGATTTATTTGCCCTGCGTGTAATTCGAAATGCTGACTCTGTGTATGCATTTCCCTCCACTGTGTTTGCAGTGTGAAATGCCGCCCGGCACCGGTTCATCTTCAGCGCTCGTCCACATTTCCATTTCAGTCATGTATCAAACATTTCTCTTTCAAAGCGAACACTTGTATGCTCGTCTGCCAGCTATTGTGTCACAACTCGTGTGGATTTATGTTGAAAACCACTGTGGGGATCGCTGATAAGTGTCTGCTGGAACGGGATAAACAGTCGTTTGAATTTGAAACCGCCAGGCCTTCATGTGATTGAAAAGGTGAATTGACATATTTTAAGACCAGTTTTTGTTTCAGCTAAATTGAGCAGGTTTCCACCTGAGGTTAAAGGTTTTTTTTATTGATCTTATTCTATTGATATAAATTGTAATCCTTTCTTCATTGAAGGATTTCTGACAAGAAACTCACTTTCCTAGTTGACTTACATATTCACAACTCTGTCAGAAGTGGGACTCGAACCCACGCCTCCAGGGGAGACTGCGACCTGAACGCAGCGCCTTAGACCGCTCAGCCATCCTGACTTGTTGCAAAAAAGTTTGAGATGCTTTTGTGTGTGTTACACCCGAAAGGGGAAAAAATCCCATCTTCAAATGCTTTATGCTCCAAGGGCAAAAAAAAAAATTGACTCTTCAATCAGAACTATGCCAAATAATGGCAGATTGGAAAAAGCAAAATTGAGCAGGTTTTCACCTCAGTTTCATATCATTACAGGCTGATCTCAAACCTCCCATTCATCAGCAAAGTTATTGAAAAAACTGTGTGTAAACAATTAAATAGTTTCCTCATGATGACCAACTGCTTTGACACTTTCCAGTCTGGTTTTCGTGCTCACCACAGCACGGAGACTGCCCTCGTAAAAGTATTCAATGATATCCATATAAATACGGACTGTGGGAGAACCACGGTGCTGGTTCTGTTGGATCTCAGTGCAGCTTTTGACACTGTCGACCATGACATATTACTGAATCGACTTGAAAGTTGGGTTGGACTCTCTGGTTCGGTGCTCGACTGGTTTGAATCCTACATAAAGAACAGGGATTTCTTTGTTTCAATTGGAAACTTCTCATCAAAGAGGTCAAAGGTCACATGTGGGGTACCCCAAGGGTTCAATCCTAGGACCCCTCTTATTTAATATTTATATTCTCCCACTAGCTCAGGTCATAACAGGAATAATATTAGCTACCACAACTATGCGGATGATGCACATTTCTACGTTATGATGTCACCAGGTGACTCTGAACCCATCCAATCACTGAACAGATAATTAGAAAAGATAAATGTGTGGATGTGCCAAAACTTTCTGCAGCTGAACAGAAACAAAACTGAAGTAATTATTTTCTGACCTAAATAGGAAGAATCTCGAGTCAATGCACAACTTCAGTTATTGCAACTAAAACCTAGCCATCAGGCCCGAAACCTGGAGTAGTGATGGACTCGGACTTGAACCTCCAGAGCCACATAAAGACAGTAACAAAATTGGCCTTCTATCACCTGAAGAACATCTCCAGGATTAGAGGACTAATGTCTCAGCCAGATCTAGAGAAACTCATTCATGCGTTTGTCTTTAGTCGCATTGATTATTGCAACAGCATCTTCACAGGCCTGTCCAACAAATCAATCAAACAGCTGCAACTGATCCAGAATGCTGATGCTCGCATTCTCACTAGAACCAGGAAAATAGAGCACATAACACCAGTTTTAAAGTCCCTCCACTGGCTCCCTGTAGCTCAAAGAATAGATTTTAAAATACTGTTGTTAGTTTACAAACTGAACAGTTTAGCACCACAATACATCAAAGATCTGCTGTTGTTGTATCAACCTTCCAGACCTCTCAGGTCTTCTGGTTCTGGTCTGCTCTGCATCCCCAGAACCAGAACCAAAAGAGGAGAAACAGCTTTCAGCATCTATGGACCAAAAATTTGGAACAAACTTCCAGAAAACTGTAAAACAGCGGAAACCCTGACTTCCTTCAAATCTCAAGTAAAAACGCACCTGTTTAGAGTTGCATTTGAAATGTAATATGTATGGATTTGATTTTGTGGATATGTATGTAATTTATATTTTTTATTTTTTTTTTTTCCTGTTGTGGGCAACGGGGCCCGGCGAATACCCGTGGTTAAACGGACGGCGGAGTCCGGCGGTAACAGGCGCTTAAATTCCGTGTCAAAGGGAAGGGGGAAGAAAGGGAAAAAAGAGGGGGAAAAAAAAAAAAAAACTTGGTATTTTATTCTATGTTGCATGCCTTTGTGTTTTGTGTTTATGATGTAAAGCACTTTGAAATGCCTTGTAGCTGAAATGTGCTATACAAATAAAATTTGATTGATTGATCATTGCTCTTATGGCTTTGGTGTAAGTCACAATCATTTCTTAATGAAAGGATTTTTGACAAGTAACTCACTTTCTTAGTTGACTTAAATATTCACAACTCTGTCAGAAGTGGAATTCGAACCCACGCCTCCAGAGGAGACTGCGACCTTAACGCAGCGCCTTAGACCGCTCGGCCATCCTGACTTGTATCAAAAACATTTGAGATGCATTTGCGTGCGTCATGCTCCATGGCCCAAAAAAAAATTGACTCTTCAATCAGAACTCTGCCAAATAATGGCAGGTTGGAAAAAGCTAATTTGAGCAGATTTCCAACTGACTTTCAAGGCTTTTTTCATTGATCTTATTCTCTTGATGTAAATTGTATTCCTTTCTTCATTAAAGGATTTCTAACAAGAAACTCACTTTCCTATTTGACTTAAATTTTCACAACTTTGTCAGAAGTGGAATTCGAACCCACGCCTCCAGGGGAGACTGCGACCTGAACGCAGCGCCTTAGACTGCTCGGCCATCCTGACTTGTTGCGAAAGTGTTCTAGATGCTTTCACGTGTGTTAGACCCTAAGCGAAAAAAAACAAAACATCTTCACGTGCTTTATGCTCCAAGGGCAAAAAAAATATTGACTCTTCAATCAGAACTATGTCAAATAATGGCAAATTGGAAAAAGCAAAATTGAGCAGGGGTTCACCTCAGTTTTATGGTTTTTTATCATTGCTCTTATCGCTTCGGTGTAAGTCACAATACTTTCTTAATAAAAGGATTTTTGACAAGTAACTCAGTTTCTTAGTTGACTTAAATATTCACAACTCTGTCAGAAGTGGGATTCGAACCCATGCCTCCAGGGGAGACTGCGACCTGAACGCAGCGCCTTAGACCGCTCAGCCATCCTGACTTGTTGCAAAAACATTTGAGATGCATTTGCGTGCGTCATGCTCCAAGGCCCAAAAAAAAACTGACTCTTCAATCAGAACTCTGCCAAATAATGGCAGATTGGAAAAATCTAAATTGAGCAGGTTTCGACCTGAGTTTCAAGGTTTTTTTCATTGATCTTTTTCTCTTGATGTAAATTGTATTCCTTTCTTAATGAAAGGATTTTTGACAAGTAACTCACTTTCTTAGTTGACTTAAATATTCACAACTCTGTCAGAAGTGGGATTCGAACCCACGCCTCCAGGGGAGACTGCGACCTGAACGCAGCGCCTTAGACCGCTCGGCCATCCTGACTTGATGCAAAAGTGTTCTAGATGCTTTCACGTGTGTTAGACCCTAAGGGAAAAAAACAAAACATCTTTACGTGCTTTATGCTCCAAGGGCAAAAGAATTATTGACTCTTCAATCAGAACTATGTCAAATAATGGCAAATTGAAAAAAGCAAAATTGAGCAGGTTTTCACCTCAGTTTCATGGTTTTTTATCATTGCTCTTATCGCTTTGGTGTAAGTCACAATACTTTAATAAAAGGATTTTTGACAAGTAACTCACTTTCTTAGTTGACTTAAATATTCACAACTCTGTCAGAAGTGGGATTTGAACCCACACCTCCAGGGGAGACTGCGACCTTAACGCACGCCTTAGACCGCTCGCCTCCTGACACCAAATCATTTGAAATGGTATGCCCTTCGTCAAGACCCTAACTTGTAGCAAAACAGAAATTTGCGTGCTCATGCTCCAAGGCAAAAAAAAACCTGACTCTTCAATCAGAACTCGCAAATAATGGCAGATTGGAAAAAGCTAAATGAGCAGGTTTTCCACCTGAGTTTCATGGTTTTTTATCATTGCTCTTATCGCTTTGGTGTAAGTCACAATACTTTCTTAATGAAAGGATTTTTGACAAGTAACTGACTTCTTAGTTGACTTAAATATTCACAACTCTGGTCAGAAGTGGGTTTCGAACCACGCCTCCATAGAGACTGCGACCTGAACGCAGCGCCTTAGACCGCTCGGCCATCCTGACATGTTGCGAAAGTGTTCTAGATGCTTTCACGTGTGTTAGACCCTAAGGGAAAAAAACAAAACATCTTTACGTGCTTTATGCTCCAAGGGCAAAAAAAATATTGACTCTTCAATCAGAACTATGCCAAATAATGGCAGATTGGTAAAAGTAAAATTCAGCAGGTTTTCACCTCAGTTTCATGGTTTTTTTTATCATTGCTCTTATCGCTTTGGTGTAAGTCACAACCCTTTCTTAACAAAGGAGTTTAGACAAGTATCTCACTTTATTAGTTGACTTAAATATTCACAACTCTGTCAGAAGTGGGATTCGAACCCACGCCTCCAGGGGAGACTGCGACCTGAACGGCAGCGCCTTAGACGCTCGGCCATCCTGACTTGTTGCGGAAAGTTTGATGCTTTCACGTGTGTTAGCCCTAAGGGAAAAAAACAAACATCTTACGTGCTATTATGCTCCAAGGGCAAAAGAAATATTGACTCTTCAATCAGAACTATGTCAAATAATGGCAAATTGGAAAAAAGCAAAAATTGAGCAGGTTTCACCTCAGTTTCATGGTTTTTTTCATTGCTCTTATCGCTTGGTGTAGTCACAATACTTTCTTAATAAAGATTTTTGACAAGTAACTCACTTTCTTAGTTTGACTTAAATATTCACAACTCTGTCAGAAGTGGATTCGAACCCACGCCTCCAGGGGAGACTGCGACCTTAACGCAGCGCCTTAGAACGCTCGGCCATCCTGACTTGTAGCAAAATCATTTGAGATGCATTTGCGTGCGTCATGCCCAAGGACCAAAAAAAAACATCTGACTCTTCAATCAGAACTCTGCCAAATAATGGCAGATTGGAAAAAGCTAAATGAGCAGGTTTTCACTTCAGTTTCATGGTTTTTTATCATTGCTCTTATCGCTTTGGTGTAAGTCACAATACTTTCTTAATGAAAGGATTTTTGACAAGTAACTCACTTTTATAGTTGACTTAATATCACAACTCTGTCAGAAGTGGGATTTGAACCCACGCCTCCAGGGGAGACTGCGACCTGAACGCAGCGCCTTAGACCGCTCGGCCATCCTGACTTGTTGCAAAGTTTCTAGATGCTTTCACGTGTGTTATACCCTAAGGGAAAAACCAAAATCTTATGTGCTTTATGCTCCAAGGGCAAAAAAATATTGACTCTTCAATCAGAACTATGCCAAATAATGGCAAATTGAGCAGGTTTTCACTTCAGTTTCATGGTTTTTTATCATTGCTCTTATCGCTTTGGTGTAAGTCACAATACTTTCTTAATGAAAGGATTTTTGACAAGTAACTCATTTTCATAGTTGACTTAAATATTCACAACTCTGTCAGAAGTGGGATTCGAACCCATGCCTCCAGGGGAGACTGCGACCTGAACGCAGCGCCTTAGACCGCTCGGACATCCTGACTTGTACTAGATGCACGTCATTTGAGATGCAATTTGCGTGCGTCATGCTCCAAGGACAAAAAAAACCTGACTCTTCAATCAGAACTCTGCCAAATAATGGCAGATTGGAAAAAGCTAAATTGAGCAGGTTTCACCTCAGTTTCATTGTTTTTTATCATTGCTCTTATCGCTTTGGTGTAAGTCACAATACTTTCTTAATAAAAGGATTTTGACAAGTAACTCACTTTCTTAGTGACTTAATATTCACAACTCTGTCAGAAGTGGGATTCGAACCCACGCCTCAGGGGAGACTGCGACCTTAACGCAGCGCCTTAGACCGCTCGGCCATGCCTGACTTGTAGGAAAATCATTGAGATGCATTTGCGTGCGTCATGCTCCAAGGGCAAAAAAAAAATGACTCTTCAATCAGAACTCTGTCAAATAATGGCAAATGAAAAAGCTAAATTGAGCAGGTTTCACCTGAGTTTCATGGTTTTTTATCATTGCTCTTGTCGCTTTGGTGTAATTCACAATACTTTCTTAATAAAGGATTTTTGACAAGTAACTCAGTTTCTTAGTTAGCTTAAATATTCACAACTCTGTCAGAAGTGGGATTTGAACCCACGCCTCCAGGGGAGACTGCGACCTGAACGCAGCGCCTTAGACCGCTCGGCCATCCTGACTTGTTGCAAAGTCTTTAGATGCATTTGCGTGGTTAGCCCAAGGAAAAAAACAAAAATCTTTACGTGCTTTATGCTCCAAGGGCAAAAGAAATATTGACTCTTCAATCAGAACTCTGTCAAATAATGGCAATTGAAAAAGCTAAATGAGCAGGTTTCAACCTGAGTTTCAAGTTTTTTTTATCATTGCTCTTGTCGAAATTGTGTATTCACTTTCTTAATAAAAGGATTTTTGACAAGTAACTCAGTTTCTTAGTTGACTTAAAATTCACAACTCTGTCAGAAGTGGGATTTGAACCCACGCCTCCAGGGGAGACTGCGACCTGAACGCAGCGCCTTAGACCGCTCGGCCATCCTGACTTGTAGCAAAATCATTCTAGATGCATTTGCGTGCGTCATGCTTTATGCTCAAGGACAAAAAAAAATGACTCTTCAATCAGAACTCTGCCAAATAATGGCAGATTGGAAAAAGCTAAATGAGCAGGTTTCACCTCAGTTTCATGGTTTTTATCATTGCTCTTATCGCTTTGGTGTAAGTCACAATACTTTCTTAATGAAAGGATTTTGACAAGTAACTCACTTTCTTAGTTGACTTAAATATTCACAACTCTGTCAGAAGTGGGATTCGAACCCACGCCTCCAGGAGAGACTGCGCGACCTGAACGTAGCGCCTTAGACCGCTCGCGCCATCCTGACTTGTTGCGAAAGTCTTCTAGATGCTTTCACGTGTGTTTAGAACCCTAAGGGAAAACAAAACATCTTTACGTGCTTTATGCTCCAAGGCAAAAGAAATATTGACTCTTCAATCAGAACTCTGCCAAATAATGGCAGATTGGAAAAAGCTAAATTGAGCAGGTTTTCCACCTGAGTTTCATGGTTTTTTTTCATTGCTCTTTTCGCTTTGTGTAATTCACAATACTTTCTTAATAAAAGGATTTTTGACAAGTAACTCAGTTTCTTAGTTGACTTAAAATTCACAACTCTGTCAGAAGTGGGATTCGAACCCACGTCTCCAGGGGAGACTGCGACCTTAACGCAGCGCCTTAGACCGCTCGGCCATCCTGACTTGTAGCAAATCATTTGAGATGCTTTGCGTGCGTCATGCTCCAAGGACAAAAAAAAAACCTGACTCTTCAATCAGAACTCTGCCAAATAATGGCAGATTGGAAAAGCTAAATTGAGCAGGTTTCACCTCAGTTTCATGGTTTTTTATCATTGCTCTTATCGCTTTGGGTGTAAGTCACAATACTTTCTTAATGAAAGGATTTTTGACAAGTAACTCACTTCTTAGTTGACTTAAATATTCACAACTCTGTCAGAAGTGGGATTCGAACCCACGCCTCCAGGGGAGACTGCGACCTGAAACGCAGCGCCTTAGACCGCTCGGCCATCCTGACTTGTTGCGAAAGTGTTCTAGATGCTTTCACGTGTGTTATACCCTAAGGGAAAAAAACAAAACATCTTTACGTGCTTTATGCTCCAAGGGCAAAAGAAATATTGACTCTTCAATCAGAACTATGTCAAATAATGGCAAATTGAAAAAAGCAAAAATGAGCAGGTTTTCACCTCAGTTTCATGTTTTTTTTTATCATTGCTCTTGTCGCTTTGGTGTAATTCACAATACTTTCTTAATAAAAGGATTTTTGACAAGTAACTCACTTTCTTAGTTGACTTAAATATTCACAACTCTGTCAGAAGTGGGATTTGAACCCACGCCTCCAGGGAGACTGCGACCTTAACGCAGCGCCTTAGACCGCTCGGCCATCCTGACTTGTAGCAAAAACATTTGAGATGCATTTGCGTGCGTCATGCTCCAAGGCCCAAAAAAAAAACTGACTCTTCAATCAGAACTCTGCCAAATAATGGCAGATTGGAAAAAGCTAAATTGAGCAGGTTTCCACCTGAGTTTCAAGGTTTTTTTTCATTGATCTTTTTCTCTTGATGTAAATTGTATTCCTTTCTTAATGAAAGGATTTTTGACAAGTAACTCACTTTCTTAGTTGACTTAAATAATCACAACTCTGTCAGAAGTGGGATTCGAACCCACGCCTCCAGGGGAGACTGCGACCTGAACGCAGCGCCTTTGACCGCTCAGCCATCCTGACTTGTTGCGAAAGTGTTCTAGATGCTTTCACGTGTGTTAGACCCTAAGCGAAAAAAACAAAACATCTTCACGTGCTTTATGCTCCAAGGGCAAAAAAATATTGACTCTTCAATCAGAACTATGCCAAATAATGGCAAATTGGAAAAAGCAAAATTGAGCAGGTTTTCACCTCAGTTTCATGGTTTTTTATCATTGCTCTTATCGCTTTGGTGTAAGTCACAATACTTTCTTAATGAAAGGATTTTTGACAAGTAACTCACTTTCTTAGTTGACTTAAATATTGACAACTCTGTCAGAAGTGTGATTCGAACCCACGCCTCCAGAGGAGACTGCGACCTGAACGCAGCGCCTTAGACCGCTCGGCCATCCTGACTTGTTGCGAAAGTGTTCTAGATGCTTTCACGTGTGTTAGACCCTAAGCGAAAAAAACAAAACATCTTCACGTGCTTTATGCTCCAAGGGCAAAAAAAATATTGACTCTTCAATCAGAACTATGTCTAATAATGGCAAATTGAAAAAAGCAAAATTGAGCAGGTTTTCACATCAGTTTCATGTTTTTTTTTTCATTGCTCTTGTCGCTTTGGTGTAATTCACAATACTTTCTTAATAAAAGGATTTTTGACAAGTAACTCAGTTTCTTAAATATTCACAACTCTGTCAGAAGTGGGATTCGAACCCACGCCTCCAGGGGAGACTGCGACCTTAACGCAGCGCCTTAGACCGCTCGGCCATCCTGACTTGTAGCAAAAACATTTGAGATGCATTTGCGTGCGTCATGCTCCAAGGCCCAAAAAAAAAACTGACTCTTCAATCAGAACTCTGCCAAATAATGGCAGATTGGAAAAAGCTAAATTGAGCAGGTTTCCACCTGAGTTTCAAGGTTTTTTTTCATTGATCTTTTTCTCTTGATGTAAATTGTATTCCTTTCTAAGGAAAGGATTTTTGACAAGTAACTCACTTTCTTGGTTGACTTACATATTCACAACTCTGTCAGAAGTGGGATTCGAACCCACGCCTCCAGGGGAGACTGCGACCTGAACGCAGCGCCTTAGACCGCTCGGCCATCCTGACTTGTTGCGAAAGTGTTCTAGATGCTTTCACGTGTGTTAGACCCTAAGGGAAAAAAACAAAACATCTTTACGTGCTTTATGCTCCAAGGGCAAAAGAAATATTGACTCTTCAATCAGAACTATGTCAAATAATGGCAAATTGGAAAAAGCAAAATTGAGCAGGCTTTCACCTCAGTTTCATGGTTTTTTATCATTGCTCTTATCGCTTTGGTGTAAGTCACAATACTTTCTTAATAAAAGGATTTTTGACAAGTAACTCACTTTCTTAGTTGACTTAAATATTCACAACTCTGTCAGAAGTGGGATTCGAACCCACGCCTCCAGGGGAGACTGCGACCTGAACACAGCGCCTTAGACCGCTCGGCCATCCTGACTTGTAGCAAAGTCATTTGAGATGCATTTGCGTGCGTCATGCTCCAAGGGCCAAAAAAAAACTGACTCTTCAATCAGAACTCTGCCAAATAATGGCAGATTGGAAAAAGCTAAATTGAGCAGGTTTCCACCTGAGTTTCATGGTTTTTTATCATTGCTCTTGTCGCTTTGGTGTAATTCACAATACTTTCTTAATAAAAGGATTTTTGACAAGTAACTCAGTTTCTTAGTTGACTTAAATATTCACAACTCTGTCAGAAGTGGGATTCGAACCCACGCCTCCAGGGGAGACTGCGACCTTAACGCAGCGCCTTAGACCGCTCGGCCATCCTGACTTGTAGCAAAATCATTTGAGATGCATTTGCGTGCGTCATGCTCCAAGGACCAAAAAAAAAACCTGACTCTTCAATCAGAACTCTGCCAAATAATGGCAGATTGGAAAAAGCTAAATTGAGCAGGTTTCCACCTCAGTTTCATGGTTTTTTATCATTGCTCTTATCGCTTTGGTGTAATTCACAATACTTTCTTAATGAAAGGATTTTTGACAAGTAACTGACTTTCTTAGTTGACTTAAATATTGACAACTCTGTCAGAAGTGTGATTCGAACCCACGACTCCAGGGGAGACTGCGACCTGAACGCATCGCCTTAGACCGCTCGGCCATCCTGACTTGTTGCGAAAGTGTTCTAGATGCTTTCACGTGTGTTAGATCCTAAGCAAAAAAAACAAAACATCTTCACGTGCTTTATGCTCCAAGGGCAAAAGAATTATTGACTCTTCAATCAGAACTATGTCAAATAATGGCAAATTGAAAAAAGCAAAATTGAGCAGGTTTTCACCTCAGTTTCATGGTTTTTTATCATTGCTCTTATCGCTTTGGTGTAAGTCACAATACTTTCTTAATAAAAGGATTTTTGACAAGTAACTCAGTTTCTTAAATATTCACAACTCTGTCAGAAGTGGGATTCGAACCCACGCCTACAGGGGAGACTGCGACCTTAACGCAGCGCCTTAGACCGCTCGGCCATCCTGACTTGTTGCGGAAGTGTTCTAGATGCTTTCACATGTGTTAGACCCTAAGGGAAAAAAACAAAACATCTTTACGTGCTTTATGCTCCAAGGGCAAAAGAAATATTGACTCTTCAATCAGAACTATGTCAAATAATGGCAAATTGAAAAAAGCAAAAATGAGCAGGTTTTCACCTCAGTTTCATGTTTTTTTTTATCATTGCTCTTGTCGCTTTGGTGTAATTCACAATACTTTCTTAATAAAAGGATTTTTGACAAGTAACTCACTTTCTTAGTTGACTTAAATATTCACAACTCTGTCAGAAGTGGGATTCGAACCCACGCCTCCAGGGGAGACTGCGACCTTAACGCAGCGCCTTAGACCTCTCGGCCATCCTGACTTGTAGCAAAATCATTTGAGATGCATTTGCGTGCGTCATGCTCCAAGGACCAAAAAAAACCCTGACTCTTCAATCAGAACTCTGCCAAATAATGGCAGATTGGAAAAAGCTAAATTGAGCAGGTTTCCACCTGAGTTTCATGGTGTTTTATCATTGCTCTTGTCGCTTTGGTGTAATTCACAATACTTTCTTAATAAAAGGATTTTTGACAAGTAACTCAGTTTCTTAGTTGACTTAAATATTCACAACTCTGTCAGAAGTGGGATTCGAACCCACGTCTCCAGGGGAGACTGCGACCTTAACGCAGCGCCTTAGACCGCTCGGCCATCCTGACTTGTAGCAAAATCATTTGAGATGCATTTGCGTGCGTCATGCTCCAAGGCCCAAAAAAAAAACTGACTCTTCAATCAGAACTCTGCCAAATAATGGCAGATTGGAAAAAGCAAAATTGAGCAGGTTTTCACCTCAGTTTCATGGTTTTTTATCATTGCTCTTATCGCTTTGGTGTAAGTCACAATCCTTTCTTAATGAAAGGATTTTTGACAAGCAACTCACTTTCTTAGTTGACTTAAATATTCACAACTCTGTCAGAAGTGTGATTTGAACCCACGCCTCCAGGGGAGACTGCGACCTGAACGCAGCGCCTTAGACCGCTCGGCCATCCTGACTTGTAGCAAAAACATTTGAGATGCATTTGCGTGCGTCATGCTCCAAGGCCCAAAAAAAAAACTGACTCTTCAATCAGAACTCTGCCAAATAATGGCAGATTGGAAAAAGCTAAATTGAGCAGGTTTCCACCTGAGTTTCAAGGTTTTTTTTCATTGATCTTTTTCTCTTGATGTAAATTGTATTCCTTTCTTAATGAAAGGATTTTTGACAAGTACTCACTTTCTTAGTTGACTTAAATAATCACAACTCTGTCAGAAGTGGGATTCGAACCCACGCCTCCAGGGGAGACTGCGACCTGAACGCAGCGCCTTAGACCGCTCGGCCATCCTGACTTGTTGCGAAAGTGTTCTAGATGCTTTCACGTGTGTTAGACCCTAAGCGAAAAAAACAAAACATCTTCACGTGCTTTATGCTCCAAGGGCAAAAAAAATATTGACTCTTCAATCAGAACTATGCCAAATAATGGCAAATTGGAAAAAGCAAAATTGAGCAGGTTTTCACCTCAGTTTCATGGTTTTTTATCATTGCTCTTATCGCTTTGGTGTAAGTCACAATACTTTCTTAATGAAGGGATTTTTGACAAGTAACTGACTTTCTTAGTTGACTTAAATATTGACAACTCTGTCAGAAGTGTGATTCGAACCCACGACTCCAGGGGAGACTGCGACCTGAACGCAGCGCCTTAGACCGCTCGGCCATCCTGACTTGTTGCGAAAGTGTTCTAGATGCTTTCACGTGTGTTAGACCCTAAGCGAAAAAAACAAAACATCTTCACGTGCTTTATGCTCCAAGGGCAAAAAAAATATTGACTCTTCATCAGAACTATGTAATGGCAAATTGAAAAAAGCAAAATTGAGCAGGTTTTCACCTCAGTTTCATGGTTTTTTATCATTGCTCTTATCGCTTTGGTGTAAGTCACAATACTTTCTTAATAAAAGGATTTTTGACAAGTAACTCAGTTTCTTAAATATTCACAACTCTGTCAGAAGTGGGATTCGAACCCACGCCTACAGGGGAGACTGCGACCTTAACGCAGCGCCTTAGACCGCTCGGCCATCCTGACTTGTTGCGGAAGTCTTCTAGATGCTTTCACATGTGTTAGACCCTAAGGGAAAAAAACAAAACATCTTTACGTGCTTTATGCTCCAAGGGCAAAAGAAATATGACTCTTCAATCAGAACTATGTCAAATAATGGCAAATTGAAAAAAGCAAAAATGAGGTTTTCACCTCAGTTTCATGTTTTTTTTAATCATTGCTCTTGTCGCTTTGGTGTAATTCACAATACTTTCTTAATAAAAGGATTTTTGACAAGTAACTCAGTTTCTTAGTTGACTTAAATATTCACAACTCTGTCAGAAGTGGGATTTGAACCCACGCCTCCAGGGGAGACTGCGACCTTAACGCAGCGCCTTAGACCGCTCGGCCATCCTGACTTGTAGCAAAATCATTTGAGATGCATTTGCGTGCGTCATGCTCCAAGGACCAAAAAAAAAACCTGACTCTTCAATCAGAACTCTGCCAAATAATGGCAGATTGGAAAAAGCTAAATTGAGCAGGTTTTCACCTCAGTTTCATTGTTTTTTATCATTGCTCTTATCGCTTTGGTGTAAGTCACAATACTTTCTTAATGAAAGGATTTTTGACAAGTAACTCACTTTCTTAGTTGACTTAAATATTCACAACTCTGTCAGAAGTGGGATTCGAACCCACGCCTCCAGGGGAGACTGCGACCTGAACGCAGCGCCTTAGACCGCTCGGCCATCCTGACTTGTTGCGAAAGTGTTCTAGATGCTTTCACGTGTGTTAGACACTAAGGGAAAAAAACAAAACATCTTTACGTGCTTTATGCTCCAAGGGCAAAAGAAATATTGACTCTTCAATCAGAACTATGTCAAATAATGGCAAATTGAAAAAAGCAAAAATGAGCAGGTTTTCACCTCAGTTTCATGTTTTTTTTCATTGCTCTTGTCGCTTTGGTGTAATTCACAATACTTTCTTAATAAAAGGATTTTTGACAAGTAACTCACTTTCTTAGTTGACTTAAATATTCACAACTCTGTCAGAAGTGGGATTCGAACCCACGCCTCCAGGGGAGACTGCGACCTTAACGCAGCGCCTTAGACCTCTCGGCCATCCTGACTTGTAGCAAAATCATTTGAGATGCATTTGCGTGCGTCATGCTCCAAGGACCAAAAAAAACCCTGACTCTTCAATCAGAACTCTGCCAAATAATGGCAGATTGGAAAAAGCTAAATTGAGCAGGTTTCCACCTGAGTTTCATGGTTTTTTATCATTGCTCTTGTCGCTTTGGTGTAATTCACAATACTTTCTTAATAAAAGGATTTTGACAAGTAACTCAGTTTCTTAGTTGACTTAAATATTCACAACTCTGTCAGAAGTGGGATTCGAACCCACGCCTCCAGGGGAGACTGCGACCTTAACGCAGCGCCTTAGATCGCTCGGCCATCCTGACTTGTAGCAAAAACATTTGAGATGCATTTGCGTGCGTCATGCTCCAAGGCCCAATAAAAAACTGACTCTTCAATCAGAACTCTGCCAAATAATGGCAGATTGGAAAAAGCTAAATTGAGCAGGTTTTCACCTCAGTTTCATGGTTTTTTATCATTGCTCTTATCGCTTTGGTGTAAGTCACAATACTTTCTTAATGAAAGGATTTTTGACAAGTAACTCACTTTCTTAGTTGACTTAAATATTCACAACTCTGTCAGAAGTGGGATTCGAACCCACGCCTCCAGGGGAGACTGCGACCTGAACGCAGCGCCTTAGACCGCTCGGCCATCCTGACTTGTTGCGAAAGTGTTCTAGATGCTTTCACGTGTGTTATACCCTAAGGGAAAAAAACAAACATCTTTACGTGCTTTATGCTCCAAGGGCAAAAGAAATATTGACTCTTCAATCAGAACTATGTCAAATAATGGCAAATTGAAAAAGCAAAAATGAGCAGGTTTTCACCTCAGTTTCATGTTTTTTTTATCATTGCTCTTGTCGCTTTGGTGTAATTCACAATACTTTCTTAATAAAAGGATTTTTGACAAGTAACTCACTTTCTTAGTTGACTTAAATATTCACAACTCTGTCAGAAGTGGGATTGGAACCCACGCCTCCAGGGGAGACTGCGACCTTAACGCAGCGCCTTAGACCGCTCGGCCATCCTGACTTGTAGCAAAAACATTTGAGATGCATTTGCGTGCGTCATGCTCCAAGGCCCAAAAAAAAACTGACTCTTCAATCAGAACTCTGCCAAATAATGGCAGATTGGAAAAATCTAAATTGAGCAGGTTTCGACCTGAGTTTCAAGGTTTTTTTCATTGATCTTTTTGATGTAAATTGTATTCCTTTCTTAATGAAAGGATTTTTGACAAGTAACTCACTTTCTTAGTTGACTTAAATAATCACAACTCTGTCAGAAGTGGGATTCGAACCCACGCCTCAAGAGGAGACTGCGACCTGAACGCAGCGCCTTAGACCGCTCGGCCATCCTGACTTGTTGCGAAAGTTTTCTAGATGCTTTTCACGTGTGTTAGACCCTAAGCGAAAAAAAAACAATACATCTTCACATGCTTTATGCTCCAAGGGCAAAAAAATATTGACTCTTCAATCAGAACTACGCCAAATAATGGCAATTTGGAAAAAGCAAAAATTGAGCAGGTATTCACCTCAGTTTCATGGTTTTTTATCATTGCTCTTATCGCTTTGGTGTAATTCACAAATACTTTCTAATGAAGGGATTTTTGACAAGTAACTGACTTTCTTAGTTGACTTAAATATTGAAACTCTGTCAGAAGTGGGATTCGAACCCACGACTCCAGGGGAGACTGCGACCTGAACGTAGCGCCTTAGACCGCTCGGCCATCCTGACTTGTTGCGAAAGTGTTCTAGATGCTTTCACGTGTGTTTAGACCCTAAAAAAAAACAAACATCTTACGTGCTTTATGCTCCAAGGGCAAAAAAAATATGACTCTTCAATCAGAACTATGTCAATAATGGCAAATTGAAAAAGCAAAATTGAGCAGGTTTCACCTCAAGTTTCATGGTTTTTTATCATTGCTCTTATCGCTTTGGTGTAAGTCACAATACTTTCTTAATAAAAGGATTTTTGACAAGTAACTCAGTTTCTTAAATATTCACAACTCTGTCAGAAGTGGGATTCGAACCCACGCCTCCAGGGGAGACTGCGACCTTAACGCAGCGCCTTAGACCGCTCGGCCATCCTGACTTGTTGCGGAAGTGTTCTAGATGCTTTCACATGTGTTAGACCCTAAGGGAAAAAAACAAAACATCTTTACGTGCTTTATGCTCCAAGGGCAAAAGAAATATTGACTCTTCAATCAGAACTATGTCAAATAATGGCAAATTGAAAAAAGCAAAAATGAGCAGGTTTTCACCTCAGTTTCATGTTTTTTTAATCATTGCTCTTGTCGCTTTGGTGTAATTCACAATACTTTCTTAATAAAAGGATTTTTGAAAAGTAACTCAGTTTCTTAGTTGACTTAAATATTCACAACTCTGTCAGAAGTGGGATTCGAACCCACGCCTCCAGGGGAGACTGCGACCTTAACGCAGCGCCTTAGACCGCTCGGCCATCCTGACTTGTAGCAAAATCATTTGAGATGCATTTGCGTGCGTCATGTTCCAAGGACCAAAAAAAAAACCTGACTCTTCAATCAGAACTCTGCCAAATAATGGCAGATTGGAAAAGCTAAATTGAGCTGGTTTCCACCTCAGTTTCATGGTTTTTTATCATTGCTCTTATCGCTTTGGTGTAAGTCACAATACTTTCTTAATGAAAGGATTTTTGACAAGTAACTCACTTTCTTAGTTGACTTAAATATTCACAACTCTGTCAGAAGTGGTATTCGAACCCACGCCTCCAGGGGAGACTGCGACCTGAACGCAGCGCCTTAGACCGCTCGGCCATCCTGACTTGTAGCAAAATCATTTGAGATGCATTTGCGTGCGTCATGTTCCAAGGACCAAAAAAAACCTGACTCTTCAATCAGAACTCTGCCAAATAATGGCAGATTTGAAAAAGCTAAATTGAGCTGGTTTCCACCTCAATTTCATGGTTTTTTATCATTGCTCTTATCGCTTTGGTGTAAGTCACAATACTTTCTTAATGAAGGATTTTTGACAAGTAACTGACTTTCTTAGTTGACTTAAATATTGACAACTCTGTCAGAAGTGTTATTCGAACCCACGACTCCAGGGAGACTGCGACCTGAACGTAGCGCCTTAGACCGCTCGGCCATCCTGACTTGTTGCGAAAGTGTTCTAGATGCTTTCACGTGTGTTAGACCCTAAGCGAAAAAACAAAACATCTTTACGTGCTTTATGCTCCAAGGGCAAAAAAAATATTGACTCTTCAATCAGAACTATGTCAAATAATGGCAAATTGAAAAAAGCAAAATTGAGCAGGTTTTCACCGCAGTTTCATTGTTTTTTATCATTGCTTTTATCGCTTTGGTGTAAGTCACAATACTTTCTTAAAAGGATTTTTGACAAGTAACTCAGTTTCTTAAATATTCACAACTCTGTCAGAAGTGGGATTCGAAGCCACGCCTCCATGGGAGACTGCGAGCTTAACGCAGCGCCTTAGACCGCTCGGCCATCCTGACTTGTAGCAAAAACACTTGAGATGCATTTGCGTGCGACATGCTCCAAGGCCCAAAAAAAAACTGACTCTTCAATCAGAACTCTGCCAAATAATGGCAGATTGGAAAAAGCTAAATTGAGCAGGTTTCCACCTGAGTTTCAAGGTTTTTTTTTCATTGATCTTTTTCTCTTGATGTAAATTGTATTCCTTTCTTAATGAAAGGATTTTTGACAAGTAACTCTCTTTCTTAGTTGACTTAAATAATCACAACTCTGTCAGAAGTGGGATTCGAACCCACGCCTCCAGAGGAGACTGCGACCTGAACGCAGCGCCTTAGACCGCTCGGCCATCCTGACTTGTTGCGAAAGTGTTCTAGATGCTTTCACGTGTGTTAGACCCTAAGCGAAAAAAACAAAACATCTTCACGTGCTTTATGCTCCAAGGGCAAAAAAAATATTGACTCTTCAATCAGAACTATGCCAAATAATGGCAAATTGGAAAAAGCAAAATTGAGCAGGTTTCACCTCAGTTTCATGGTTTTTTATCATTGCTCTTATCGCTTTGGTGTAATCACAATACTTTCTTAATGAAAGGATTTTTGACAAGTAACTGACTTTCTTAGTTGACTTAAATATTCACAACTCTGTCAGAAGTGGGATTCGAACCCATGCCTCCAGGGGAGACTGCGACCTGAACGCAGCGCCTTAGACCGCTCGGACATCCTGACTTGTTGCGAAAGTGTTCTAGATGCTTTCACGTGTGTTAGACCCTAAGCAAAAAAAACAAAACATCTTCACGTGCTTTATGCTCCAAGGGCAAAAGAAATATTGACTCTTCAATCAGAACTATGTCAAATAATGGCAAATTGAAAAAAGCAAAATTGAGCAGGTTTTCACCTCAGTTTCATTGTTTTTTATCATTGCTCTTATCGCTTTGGTGTAAGTCACAATACTTTCTTAATAAAAGGATTTTTGACAAGTAACTCAGTTTCTTAAATATTCACAACTCTGTCAGAAGTAGGATTGGAACCCACGCCTCCAGGGGAGACTGCGACCTTAACGCAGCGCCTTAGACCGCTCGGCCATCCTGACTTGTTGCGGAAGTGTTCTAGATGCTTTCACATGTGTTAGACCCTAAGGGAAAAAAACAAAACATTTACGTGCTTTATGCTCCAAGGGCAAAAGAAATATTGACTCTTCAATCAGAACTATGTCAAATAATGGCAAATTGAAAAAAGCAAAAATGAGCAGGTTTTCACCTCAGTTTCATGTTTTTTTTAATCATTGCTCTTGTCGCTTTGGTGTAATTCACAATACTTTCTTAATAAAAGGATTTTTGACAAGTAACTCAGTTTCTTAGTTGACTTAAATATTCACAACTCTGTCAGAAGTGGGATTCGAACCCACGCCTCCAGGGGAGACTGCGACCTTAACGCAGCGCCTTAGACCGCTCGGCCATCCTGACTTGTAGCAAAAGCATTTGAGATGCATTTGCGTGCGTCATGCTCCAAGGACCAAAAAAAAATGACTCTTCAATCAGAACTCTGCCAAATAATGGCAGATTGGAAAAAGCTAAATTGAGCAGGTTTCCACCTCAGTTTCATGGTTTTTTATCATTGCTCTTATCGCTTTGGTGTAAGTCACAACACTTTCTTAATGAAAGGATTTTTGACAAGTAACTCACTTTCTTAGTTGACTTAAATATTCACAACTCTGTCAGAAGTGGGATTCGAACCCACGCCTCCATGGGAGACTGCGACCTTAACGCAGCGCCTTAGACCGCGGCCATCCTGACTTGTTGCGAAAGTCTTCTAGATGCTTTCACGTGTGTTATACCCTAAGGGAAAAAAACAAAACATCTTTACGTGCTTTATGCTCCAAGGGCAAAAGAAATATTGACTCTTCAATCAGAACTATGTCAAATAATGGCAAATTGAAAAAAGCAAAAATGAGCAGGTTTTCACCTCAGTTTCATGTTTTTTTTTATCATTGCTCTTGTCGCTTTGGTGTAATTCACAATACTTTCTTAATAAAAGGATTTTTGACAAGTAACTCACTTTCTTAGTTGACTTAAATATTCACAACTCTGTCAGAAGTGGGATTCGAACCCACGCCTCCAGGGGAGACTGCGACCTGAACGCAGCGCCTTAGACCGCTCGGCCATCCTGACTTGTAGCAAAGTCATTTGAGATGCATTTGCGTGCGTCATGCTCCAAGGACCAAAAAAAAACCTGACTCTTCAATCAGAACTCTGCCAAATAATGGCAGATTGGAAAAAGCTAAATTGAGCAGGTTTCCACCTGAGTTTCATGGTTTTTTATCATTGCTCTTGTCGCTTTGGTGTAATTCACAATACTTTCTTAATAAAAGGATTTTGACAAGTAACTCAGTTTCTTAGTTGACTTAAATATTCACAACTCTGTCAGAAGTGGGATTCGAACCCACGCCTCCAGGGGAGACTGCGACCTTAACGCAGCGCCTTAGACCGCTCGGCCATCCTGACTTGTAGCAAAATCATTTGAGATGCATTTGCGTGCGTCATGCTCCAAGGACCAAAAAAAAACCTGACTCTTCAATCAGAACTCTGCCAAATAATGGCAGATTGGAAAAAGCTAAATTGAGCAGGTTTCCACCTCAGTTTCAAGGTTTTTTATCATTGCTCTTATCGCTTTGGTGTAAGTCACAATACTTTCTTAATGAAAGGATTTTTGACAAGTAACTCACTTTCTTAGTTGACTTAAATATTCACAACTCTGTCAGAAGTGGGATTCGAACCCACGCCTCCAGGGGAGACTGCGACCTGAACGCAGCGCCTTAGACCGCTCGGCCATCCTGACTTGTTGCGAAAGTGTTCTAGATGCTTTCACGTGTGTTAGACCCTAAGGGAAAAAAACAAAACATCTTTACGTGCTTTATGCTCCAAGGGCAAAAGAAATATTGACTCTTCAATCAGAACTATGTCAAATAATGGCAAATTGAAAAAAGCAAAAATGAGCAGGTTTTCACCTCAGTTTCATGTTTTTTTTATCATTGCTCTTGTCGCTTTGGTGTAATTCACAATACTTTCTTAATGAAAGGATTTTTGACAAGTAACTTACTTTCTTAGTTGACTTAAATATTCACAACTCTGTCAGAAGTGGGATTTGAACCCACGCCTCCAGGGGAGACTGCGACCTGAGCGCCTAGACGCTCGGCCATCCTGACTTGTTGCGAAAGTCTTCTAGATGCTTTCACGTGTGTTATACCCTAAGGGAAAAAAACAAAACATCTTTACGTGCTTTATGCTCCAAGGGCAAAAGAAATATTGACTCTTCAATCAGAACTATGTCAAATAATGGCAAATTGAAAAAAGCAAAAATGAGCAGGTTTTCACCTCAGTTTCATGTTTTTTTTATCATTGCTCTTATCGCTTTGGTGTAAGTCACAATACTTTCTTATTAAAAGGATTTTTGACAAGTAACTCAGTTTCTTAGTTGACTTAAATATTCACAACTCTGTCAGAAGTGGGATTCGAACCCACGCCTCCATGGGAGACTGCGATCTTAACGCAGCGCCTTAGACCGCTCGGCCATCCTGACTTGTAGCAAAACATTTGAGATGCATTTGCGTGCGTCATGCTCCAAGGACCAAAAAAAAACCCGACTCTTCAATCAGAACTCTGCCAAATAATGGCAGATTGGAAAAAGCTAAATTGAGCAGGTTTCACCTGAGTTTCAAGGTTTTTTTTCATTGATCTTTTTCTTTGATGTAAATTGTATCCTTTCTTAAGGAAAGGATTTTTGACAAGTAACTCACTTTCTTAGTTGACTTAAATATTCACAACTCTGTCAGAAGTGAGATTCGAACCCACGCCTCCAGGGGAGACTGCAACTTGAACGCAGCACCTTAGACCGCTCGGCCATCCTGACTTGCTGCAAAAACATTTGAGATGCCTTCGCGTGCGTTATGCTCCATGGCCCAAAAAAAATTGACTCTTCAATCAGAACTCTGCCAAATAATGACCGCTTAGACCGCTCTGCCATCCTGACTTGTTGTGATATGCTTAGATGGCACAATCAATTAAAAATGTTAACCTAACATGTCATAAAGATGCTACATATATCAAGTATGGTTTAAAAGAAATTTGACTTTGTAATTTAATGCTTTGAAATTGGGCCTCTGTCTCTTTAAGAAACCCTGCTCTTTCTGAAACTTCAGGAAGTCAATAAAAAATTCTAAATATAACATAAAATAAATAACAAAGCCTAATGTCACTCAGTGCATAAAGCATACAAATACAATGGATCAGGCACATTGTCACATTACCTCATCTAAAAAACCTTTCAATGCAGCAACTGATACAGATATCAATATTGTATCGCTGCATCTATAATCCAAATAGTCCTAATCAGTTTAGCTGACATAAACTAGTACGTTTCCTATTCATCATCTAGTCTGCAAGGTTAAGCCAAAGACATCTTTGTGAAGTACGAACAAACGTTTCAACCTAAACTGAAAACAAAGAGTGTGCTCGGCAGCTTTCTGAACATGCTTTAAACGGGTACAAAGGAGGAAAAAGAAAGAGGGAGAGATGGTTGGAAATAGCTCAAAGACCCAGAGCTTCTACCGAATTCTCAGATCTGTCAGAAGTCGAATTGAGCTCACGTGCAGACTCCCAACAACTGCGGCGACGCTTCAGCGGTTTGAAGGTTTGCTGCTCAACCTGAAGACACAGCGAGTACACGAACATCTGCTTTAATTCTCTGCTGAGCTCGTCTTCACAGGTTGGTAGTTGCCCTTTTTTATTTTATGTAAATAGCTTAAGAATTTGTTTTTATAGTTGCAGTCCATCCTGAAGGGTGCTGATGGTTTCTTCCATAAGAATCGAGCAATGGGATTCCAGGGTTGGCTCACAAACTCTGTCTTCTTCCCAGGATTTTTGGGCTGTCGGCGCTTTGCGGTGTGGTGTTATTTCACAGGCTTAGTACATGGTAAGGAAAAACCCCAAAAAACTCATGGCCAGAACTTAATGTCTCGTGGGAGTGACTTGTTTAATTCATGACCACGACTTAATCGCTACGACTTGTCAGATTATGTCGTTCCCAAAAACTGAACAAGTTGTCCCCATTAGTTCTGGTCACAATTTATTATTTTTTATTATTTATTATTTTTTTTCTTTTTCCACGTCACCAATAGGGGCTCCATAGCTTAGTCTGTGTTTCTGCCATCTTAATGACCAGTAGGACTCAGCTTTCTGTATTAGGCAAACCTCTGAGTCGCCAGGTGAAGTGGGTGCAGCTTGATGTCAGCTGTCTCGTGACGGTTGGCCGGGTTTGTGGCTTGAGGGTTCTGATGCAGTGATGGCAGATGGTCTGACAGGACGTAAGGCAATACTTACAAAAGAAGCAAGTGTTAGCCTTGATGTAGTCCAACACACACATCCTCTCTTAAGAAACCGGACAGGTGCTGCTGCAATCCCTTTAACGATTCCTGAACTTCTGTCAAAGGGTGGCTTACTCCGCAGCAGCTGAACTAAAACACATGACTGACGAGACGTTGGGCAACGGAGATGTGATTTAGTCTTGAGAACAGGAGATGTCCAGCCGCTGTCCCCAAAGCTGCAGGTTCGGCTGACTGGTGACACTAAATGGTGGTGTGAATGTGAGCATCCATTGGTGTCACTCTTTGTATCAGTCCAGGGCTCGACTGGCGACCTCTGCGGGGCGTTACCTCCCTCTTGCTCTCTGTCAGCTCGAATTGGCTCAACTTGTTCTCCACCACTGCCTTTTTTTTTCTGATCAGACCTGCCCTGTCAAGACTTCCCTTCTCTGTCAGACGTTCGCAGCCATTACTTCACGCCTCAGAAGTGGGGCCACAGTTTCAATTTTGAAACTGAAAATCAAAGCAGAAGCAGTGTGTTAAGGCCATCTGTTCGTCATCCATTTTCTTCCGCTTATCCAGAGTTGAGTCTTGGGGTCGGGAGCTTAAGCAAGGTGGAACAGACTTCCCTCTTTCCAGCCACTTGGTCCAAAGTGAGACCATGTTAAGATGTTATTTCATACTGTAATATATCCAAACCCGGTTCTCTTTGCAGTCGCACAAGGTCGGTGTCTTTGTTGCGGCGATCAATGGGGAACGGTGGCTTCGCCCTGGACGAGTCAAAACATTTGACCAAAGTGCGTCACGAATTACACCCACCATCGTAACAAAGACTAACACAACTAAAAATAAAACAGACATATCAAACAAGAAAACATGTTGAGTACAAGGACCAGAAAAGTAGCAGCTCAAGCTGCACTAAAATCCAGTGGCGACAGATTTTTAGAGGTGTTGCGATGACTTCCTGAAGGCGGAGTTTCAGAAAGAGCAGAAGTTTTAAAGAAACAGAAGCCCAGTTTCGAGGCATCAAATTACAAAGTCAAATTTCTTTCATAGTTGATAAAAGTAGCATTTTTATAACAGCTGGAGTTAACGTGGTTACTTGATTGTGCCATGAAATGACATGAAACCCAGCTCCACTTTTCTTAATGCATCACAGACGGTTTAAAACAGTTTGAGTTCATGAAACCTTTGTTGCAGAGTTTTACTCTGTAACAAAAAAGCCCTGTAATGTTTAGTTTTCCTCTGAGATGCTGTGAAAATCTCCTCATGTTCTTCCTAACCCAGTTTTGTGTGCTGCCTCAGAAGGCAGGTCTCACCCAGAGACCCGCCTTCGCCTTTTGACTTTTAGAAAGCTTTCGCCTTTTCCCATTCGTCTACTTTTCTGCTCTCTGCAAGGGAATAAACTTGAACACACCACGGTTTGGGACTTCTGAACTAAAGTCACCATCCTTTCAGGAAGTTAGTGAGTGTGTAGAATACCTGTTGTGGAAATGCAAAACCTTTCTCTCTCTCTCTTTCACACACTCGCACACACACACACACCCTGCTCTGCTGGTGATGAATCTGCAAGTTTCATCACCTTCTTCCAGGTGGTGCAATTATGTCTGACAAATTTAGACCGTCTATCTTCTCGCACAGTGGTGACTACTTCCACTGTCATTTTCTTCCAGTTGATAGTGAAATTGCCTAAATGCCTTGTTACCAAATTGACTTCAGCAGACTTGCTCCGCAGCCGATGGGAACGCGTCAGTGAGGCGTAAAAGTTGCCCGTTTCCGCCCTCGATTGACAGACCAGCTGACAACAGAGATGATGAGCAGATTGGTGCTCTCACTCAAAGGTTTGAGGAGCAGAGAGCAGCAACTTGTCACTGTAAGTGGGGGCCATCTTTGTGAGGCTTGTTGCCTCACTGCGGTGAAAGTGAGCACCTGTGCCATTTGTGTTTACGTGTGTAGAGATCTGCTGCGGGTTGAGAAAGTGAAACAACCAAAGGGTTTTTCTTATTTAACCATTTGTGCTTACTAATGCAGCCCAAAAAAACAAAAACAAACAGGAAGCATTCACTAGTCGGAAAAATTTGCTTCTATGCTACAGTGTGAAATAAACACACTTGATGTGTTTATTTTGTGATCGCTCTTGTGATTGCTCTTGTGATTGGAAAATGTTGGTGCTACCACAGCTATAAATGTAGCAAAACAGTTTGAGGGCATTTTCACAACAGAACATCTGATTTGATTGGGGACCAAAATTGCAACAGTTGTGTCATTTTCTGCTGTTACACCCCGCTGATCAAACTATCCAAACTAGGGGTTCATTGCAGTTTTTCAGCCAATGTCTGATTACCAATCTTTAAAATCCCTGAGCCGCCAATTCCGACTTTGGCTGATAACATTTTTATTGTCTGAAATGTGGGCAACTCAGCAACTTTCTTGCTATATTTATCAGCAGCAGGGTGCATATTGTTAATTGTAATTGTGCAGATGTGATTTTTAGACCTTTCCTGAGGTAAATAATACTGGAGGATAAAGCCAGCTTCACTGTTGGCCTATCATCCATCTCCCTAGATTAAAGAAATTGGCACTAATAAATCAGTGCGCCACTGATCCAAACCCTTTGAAAAACTTGTTCACCTCCTTGCCTGTGGTGGCGCTGCACCAAGACCCACTGAAGGAAATGACACAAAAATCTCTGAAGGATAGACAGAGCGCAACTTCCCTCTCCAGAAAACGTAAACAACAATGGAGTGGCGTTGGATTTTAGTCGTTTTAGGGTTTGTCTTTGATAACTATGAGCTTCTTGTCCCAGCAGTGCTATAGACACATGAATTTGTTTTGGTTGTATATACCCAGAATGCCCTGCAGTTGGGAAGCTGTTCGATCTGCCTGGCATTCACATATGCACTTCCACCGCGCCAGAGTTCACTTTAACCCAACCGAGACCAAGGTTTTAGGCGAACCAGAGTTTGATCGTACGTTCACACCTCCCCGAACGAAATGGACTTCCCAGGTAAACGAACCAGCGTTGGATTAAAGCGGACTAAACAGGGTTGGTGTGAATGATCCTTGAAACGTCACATTCAGGCAGTTTGTCACAGTGATTCAATAGGACACCCGTTGGCATGTTTGGGCCGCTGTAGCAATTACATCACGTTCAGCATATAACAAATCATCTGCATTTAATCGAGCAGGCCCTTTTCAGCACTTTACTGTTCAGTGAGTTCAGGACCTGACATTTGAATGAGGACATTAACTTATAGGCCGACTGTGAGTGCCGCTCTGCCAGCATATAGTTTGACAGTGCCACAGCATCCTCTTGCTACAGTGGACACTGTGTAACAGCTGTGCAATTTTCCTTTTTTTTGGCCCAAAGAACTCAAACTGCTATTTCTGTAATGTGACATAAGAGACTAAGATTGGCAGCAACAGCAACGGTCCAAACATGCATTTCAGCAAACGGTGAGATGCAGGATCTGGCCTTTTCACGTGGCCGCAGTGCTGAGTTGTTCTTGGCTGACATCCTCGATAACATGATCGCCGTTGTCATGCAGAACTTCTCATCTCCGTCCGGATTCTGTCTGACACTGCGGACAAAGAAAACTGTTCTTCCTCCCGGTTCCCTGTGGTCAGACTGAATTTGCTGAGTCTTTCCTTGTGTAAGCCCTGAGTGACCCTCGCCCGGCACAGATTTTCCTCGGCGACATTCGCCGCGTTACAAGCGAACAACAGGTACTTCCTGGGCAGTGGAAGTGCTATTCGGCTGCCCGCGACGCGCTAATCTGATTTAGCGCTTCCTGCTCCTCACATTTCGTGTGCCTGCCACCGGCGCCTGTCGAGAACATGCATCACGCCGAGCAAGAGAGAAACAGAACCACTGACACGGCACCATCTGCACATGCAGGTAGCAATCTGCTCCGTCCTCGCCAAGTCCCGGCCTGAAATCAGTGTCTTCCAGCGAGCAACTTATTGATTGAAATCTGCACCTGCTCTTAAAGGTAGCTGCAAAGGGTTTAAGGAGAGGAGGAGAAATACAGCCTCGCCTCTCGCCCATAAATTTACAAAGATTAATGGCTGTGGAGGCAAAACGCGGGAGAGACTATTCAGAGACGGAGATGCATCGTTTAAGGATTTCACATAGTTATGTCGGAACTGCTGCACGTTTATTTCCATGAGAGATATTCAACCAAATTTCAAAGTAACACAAATGAACGTGTTGCCATTTGAAGACAATCAAGGATTTGTTTTCTTGTTAGTGTCATTAAGAGAAAATCTTGGTTTGTTTTTGGGTTCTTTTTGTCTTTGAGTCATTTCTTGTGCCGATTTATCTTGTTATACCAAGGATTTTTTCTATCCTTTCTGTCCTTTTCTAAAACATTGTCACCCCCTTTGAAAAACAGCTAAAAAGTCAAGCCCACAAAATTTTAAGTAAATGTAATGTTTTGCAAAATCCTTCTCAAACGTGTAGTTATTTGATCCAAATTAGTATCAGAAATACAATTCAAGGCAATGAATGAAATCAGCATGTGACATTAAATCTGAATATTATGCATTTAAATGTATTTATATATATATTTTTTATGTGCAGGGACATAAAACATTATTCATCAAAAATACATATATTTCAAGAGTAATCCACTGACTGGACATGGTTCAGTACATTGGTATAAAATGTTAGCGGTTAGCTGCCACCTAAAAATGGCAGATAACTTCAAAGTAATTGATGATGTTACAAATACGAAACATTATCTGAAATCTGAGTTTCGTGAGACAATGCTTGTTTTTAAGACAAACTACTTCTCAGTTCTGCACTCAGTTATCAGTGACATAATAATAATGGCTGCATTTCCGTTATAGATGTGCACAAAACTTTTTTGATGTTACGGTAACCTTGGGAAAAAAAGCACAGAAGCATTTTGCCGTGTTTCTATTCAGTAAGAACTGCAACTGAAATCACACGTGAATAAGATTGTCCACGTGATTAAAAATCATTCTGTCTTCATCCAGCTATTGATCATGTGATGTGAAAAAAGTGTCTCCATTACAGTTTTGAGAAATAAACCAATGTTGATACGGCCAAAAAAACAAAACAAAAAAAACTCACCCCATCCCAGCGCTTAAAAGTTTTTATTGAATGATGAGTTTTTCCAAAATTTGCATTTTTCCAATTAGCAAATTTATGCCGGGAATGTGAATGCATAATTATATGATCAGTGGAAACACAGCTACTGGAAGAACATAGTTGTATGTATATCATGCAAAATCTCCTTTTTTAGCAGTACAGTGTTGGAGTGGAAGAAACTAAAATACGTTCTCTATTTTATAACTGCCTGGACAATACACAACACTCCCAACTTAAGACAGTCAAGATGGAGTTAATGTCCAGCCTGATATCAGACATTAAGCACAGTTGCAATACTGAGATTGAGTTAGTTTTACATTGATGTGCATTTCAGTCATGGAGTCTTTAATGTGAGGACTTGTGGTTTTGTCTATCCTATGCTTACAAAATGTAAACTAAAGAAGGACTGGTCTGTGTTGGATGGGACATTTGCGTAGAATCGATTGTCCTTGTAAGCTGTGATTATTTGTTTTTTTTAAAGTCGGTAACTTTGCGCCTCACCAGCAAGCGAAGCATCAAAACGATCGAGCTGTTCTTTGCGCAAAGGACACTCGTGATGTACAATAGACCGTTTTGTCCCCAACACACCGTGAAGCTCAACACCAGAGATCCGTTTTCAGTAAATTCTCCGCGGGATTCAAACAGACATGGCGCGCGTTCAGGTTTTTGTCTGCAGCCTCACTGTCGTAGCTCGGACAGGCCGTCACCGTTCCGCCAAACACAAGCTTCCAAACGGGATTACGTCAAAAAGTGACCTTGTTGCACAGTTATCACTCTCCTTGTAGTGTGTACTTTCTGCTTAATCCACCATCACTACAAATAGAAATACAGCTTATAAGATGAAAAAAATGGAGAGTCCAGAGATGGATGTTGAGCCCGTATTACTCGAGTACATCCATGTTTTTTTTTTCTCCCCCACTTAACTACTTCTGCTAACTCTGTTCAATTTCTACCATATTCTGCTCATTCAGGACATTACTGCGATGTCTTTTGGTCCTGACATTGTCCACTGTTCATGTAATATTCAGCTTTTTGTGATGATTTGGACCCCATTGAAATGAATGGACGAGCCTGTGCCATGTCATACTTACATCCCCAGGAAATTATCATTTATTTTGTTCTCTGAGGTGCCAGTAAATGTGGCAAAGGTGATTTTGCTCAACATTTCTCTACTACATTTGTTCCACACTGACACATCTGATCAAATAAAAGGGTGGATTATTTTATTGTGAATGATATCTCTTCATACTTCTTAAATGTGTGCCAAAAACTGCAGAGCATTGTTCAGCGATGCAATAAAATGAGACAAACCAGGTGGTTTTGCCACTGCCAGCAGATTTACCTGAAGTCCCTGGCAGGAAACCCACTTCTGGTTTACTAAAACAAACACAGAAAATAAATCCAATCATAAAAAAAACTCTCCATAATTAACTCGTCTTAGCCTCATTGTAGCCTCAAGCGTAGGATAGAAGAAACAACCTGAAGAATTTGTAACAAAAACATCTGGACTCAAAGAGTTACCAAGTAAAGCAATTTCTTTCCTAACCTGTGCAGAAGTAACAAAGTACAAGGACTTTGTTACTGTACTTAAGTAGATTTTATCTTGGATACTTTCGACTTTTACTTTTGAAACAACAATCAAACAAGTTCATTTGATTCCAATTAGTGTCGGACCGGGTTGGCTCCCCTCACACACTTGCACCCCCATCTCACCCGAAATAACTTTCCCTAAGTCCTGCAGAAGGATGAAGACTTTCCGCCGACCAGGGATTGGGAGTAAAACCAGGTGGGAAAATAGTTTGCTGTGACTCTAGCTTCTGTCTGTTCATCAGTGGCCAGCTTCCTATCGTCATCGCTCTTGAACAAGATACCAAGAGAATGACTGCCTCCTGAAGAAGGGAGAGAAGCGTGTCATCTCAGCCTTGAAGAACACGAACAGAACTGATAGGAAATGGGAGCAAAAAGAAAAAAAAAAAAGTCAAATCTGTTTGGCAAACCATTTTTCTTTTTTCTAATCTGCACTTCCTTGGAATGTGACAGATGTGTGAAACCAACACATCAGGGTTAAAATTCCCCTTCTGCATGACAGCCGCTTTATTAAATACACTCTTTACATAGCTGGAGAATCAGCAAATATCAGGCCAGCAGTTCAATACACTTCTGCATATAGACATGGTGGAAATGACTCGCTGGAGTTTAAATGGAGCTTCAGAGTCGGGAGCAAAGGCAGATGTAAGGGACTTTGAACAGAGCGTGATTGTTTTTGCCAGATGGGCTGGAATGATTATTTCAGAAACCCTTGATCCACTGGGATGTCTCCTCACAGCCATCTCTCTGGTGAACAGAGGATGGAGTGAAAATGACAAAATATCCGGAGACCGGGCCGACTGGTTTCAGATGACATCACTGATGGTTATAACTAACGTATGTAAAGTAACTAATCTTCAGCTTAAATCTAGTCATTGTGGGACTTGGACTAATAAAAGAGGAAGAGGTAAGGAAAAGGGAAACCTCTTCATCCTCCTCGTCCTCTACGCGTTGAATCCACACATGCTTTTATCTTAGGGTTTAACCCTAGCATTGGACTTAAATAGAAATGCCCACAATTCAACCATTGTGCTCTCTTGATCAATATGTACGCTGTTGCGATTTCATAATATTTTGGCAGGAGTGTGACCCCGTACATTAGATTCAAATGACTGATGATTAAAGACATTTTTGAGTCCAGCAAGTGGACTCTGAAATTATACTAGCATGGTGTACCTGGCTGTGCATCAATGTGGTGATTTAAAAAAAAAGAAAAAAGAAGTTGAAACATTTCGAAAGGTCACAAAGAAGAGACTTCGGTGAGATTTGTCAACATGTTTACCTCAGAGGAGCTCATTTGCATGCTGGACTTGACCAGAGCCGAGCGGACAGAGGCTTTGATTCAGGGGCAGAGGCAAAAGCACAAAGGTTATAAGTTGTTTCTTGTCTAGCATCAACAGCAAGAGGCATAAACACCTAGCCACGGTGACACAAATCACGAAAGGAGATGTGCGGGGCACATAAACATTTCACATTTCCACGTTTTCAAAATCGATGTACGCGCTAAAGATTTACTCGCATTTACCTCAGAGTTGTTGTCTGTAAGCGGAGGCCATCATTTAGCAGCACTCCCTTGTGTTATTTTCCCCTTTTCATCGATCCAGAGGCCGCCATTGCTACAGAGACTCGCTTTGGAGCCGTCCCTCCATGACAGGTCAAGATGAGTCTAATGTGTTGTGTGGCGACGGTGCCCTTTAAGATCGGCTCTGTCAGAGACTTTAAGCAAGCGATCCCTTGTTTTGCTGTTAGGAACACAAATGGAAAGTGCAAAGTCATGAGGGTCGAGGCAGAGGAGCTGCTTCCACGCCGCGCTTTGACTCACTCTGAGGGTTCAGAAGTGACAGGACGCCCGTCGTGTCCCGTCTCTCACAGGGAGGACCCGGCGCTCAGGCCGGACGTGAGCAACGCCGACAGGCTGCAGCGTCAAGCGGGCTTCAGAAACAGACAGCCAGTCACGACTCGCGTGATTACGTGACGTACTTTAAAACTTCCTGATGGGAGCGTGTGGAACAAGACTGTGCAGAATGGCATTAGTATTTGCACTGCAGCTAAAAAAAAAAAATAAAGAAAGAAAATGCCAAAAGGTCTCTCTTAAAGGAATATTTGTAATCTACAAAATACTCACAAAACTTCAGGTCAAGTCAAGCTCAAACATATGCTTTCCTTCCCTCTTTCATTACCCGTGACATTCAGACGCTCGTCTTAAATTTGGTGCGTGTCAAAGAGTAAAATTACTTATTGAACAGGTCGAGTTCAGGACGTTCAATTAAATGATATTGACTTGGTGAACTTTTTGTTTTGACACGGAGTCCTCAGCAGGCTAATCCCCAATATTGCTTCTTAACCGTGGATGAGATAAAATAAATGAACAGACAAGAAAGATAGGAATCCAAAACAATGTATATTTTACATACATATGTTGTTGAAGTAGATCTATGTCTGGATTACGCTTGACAATCAGGTCTCCACTAGAGGCCTAGATCTGAGCAACAATATAAATACAAACATGAAACCTTGACAGGATTGCTTTGTTTGGTTTTTTTAAAAAAGGGGCTGAACTCAAGATCCTTAAAAAATCCAGAAATGTGAAAAGATGACCAAAGAAACTGCTTCAACCTCAAAGTAAAAACTGATTTCTCAAAGATGACGAAACAAACATATGTCAAATGCAAAAAGTGTATCCTTTTATGATTGTTTTTTTAAATGTACAAGAAATTACTTGATGTCCAAGTAAAAACTGATTTCTAAACAGTTTTGACAATTGCATAAAAAAATAAGTGATTGCATTAATATTCACTCCATTAAAAGTGACCTCATTCAACAGATGGGGCCCGGTGTCTCAAAATGAGTTGATTTTTGACATTAAAAGCTTTCTTTTTTTCCATTTCTTGTGTCAACAAAACAAATTATGTTGATAATGATCGACTTTTAAAAGCAGCAAAACATTCAAGAGAGTCATTTTGATAGGTTTTGTAAAGCCCTCCAGGAGGAAAGCCAGGGATTTTTTTCTAGCAGCATTGCTTAGGCAATTCTAAGATGTGCAGCAGTACCTATATTACATTTTTAAAATGTGCAATTCAGGAGTTTGTATTCTCCAATTTTGAGCAAAATGTAACCCAAACGTTCCTGTCCTTTCATTGTGAGTTCGAGGTAGACTTAAGACTTCCCTCAGCAAGCGAGCAGATTTGGGAAATTATGGAGAGAAAAAAATACGTTTAGGCCGAGTCACCGAGCGCTACGAAAGGAAATGATAGATGGGCTGAGAGACAGAAGCCTGTTCGGAAGCAGATAGAGGCTGGTAAATGAGAAGAGAGGGAGAGAGCGTCAGACCAAAGTGAATAAAGATGGCAGCACAGAATATGTGGGTCATCCGGCCTGCAGTGAGCCGTCCCTCAGGCATCCAGCCTGATGGAAGACTTTGAAGAACTTTAAAGATGGATGTCGCAACGAAGACGGCAGACTTGGCTCACACGGAATATTGAAGGATCTATTTCAGATAGTTCAGAAGGAATTAATATGGAAGCAGGGAGGTCTTGGCCCGACTTACCATCTCTTGAAAGAGTTCTGATCCAAAATCGTTTGCCAAGTATTTTTTATTTATTAGTCAACTTTTCTTTCTTTTTTTTTTCTTTCTTTCTTCTTCTTTTTTTTTTTTTTTTTTTACAATATACAAGATCTAGTTTGTGCTGTGAAAATTTAAAAAACATCTCATACTGTCAACAATTTCACACAAGTATGAAACTCGTCTCCATTTCACAAGAGACTTTACTTCACTTTGCTAAGATGAACAGCCGCCCCATCGGCTCTGATGTGCATTTTTGCTCTTCAGTACAGAATACTTTTTTTATTCTGAGACACATTTCATCACTTAAACGATCTTTGTGTTTACCAGTCTTTTGATTTATCAAATTGATATGTTAGGTAAACAAAAACTAACACATAACATCTGAATGTAAAGGATTAAAGCTCCTGTCCTCATGCATGTAGGTTTAAATATGAACCAAAATATATTTTTTAATAATGTAGATTGTTGTACGTTACACTTTTTTTTTACCATGATCGAATCAAAATCACGATATACATTATTGATCCCCAAGGGGAAAAATGCTTATGTGTTGACAAGCTACACTCTTACGCAGTTAAATATGAACAAATGTAAATATAACCATTAGTTGTATTAAATTTAGAACACTGGTGAGAAATTACAAGTAATTTGAATTAACTAAACATAAAATCTACAAAAAGGGAATTGAAAAAAAAAATTCTATACATGGAAATAAGTGAATTTGTCATATTGATCTAGTCAGCATTATTGTTGGATTCTCGGTATTCAAATTTAACTTTTACTTCCCCCTTAAGAATATTTGACCTCAAATTACTTTTCAGGCTTGTTGCCACCTTTCACTTGAACTTGAAATAATCAAAAAGGATCTAGGACAGTCTAGATTCTTGATGAAGAACTCTTTAGCATCTTAGTTAAGGTGTATCTGTGTGTTTTTTATTATTATTTTTGTGTCTTTCATAAAACAAGATGCTGGTTAATTTTTTCCATGATAGCAGAAAATGTGAGCCAGTGAAGTTTAAGTGCTGCCACAACAGCTGCGTGTCGAAGCCAAACTTTGTCGATAATCTGCTAACGCCGAAAAATCAATTCCATTACATAACACAAAAAAAATCTCACCCGTGTTCATGTGTTAAATCATTGAAAAAAAAAAAAGTCATCATTCTCTTACCACTTCCTGTCGTCTTTTTTGTGGTTTCCACCAGGGGTAACGTCTGGTTGTGTGATGGGGGACAAAAAAAAGGTTTCCGAAAAACCACCTCATCCCAATGCAAAAATCTTAAATCAAAGAGGGGTTGTTTTTTTTTTTAACTTAAAAATTAAGTAATTTATTTTTGGGAATTTCAATTTGGACAATTTTGCAGTGAATGGAAACGCAGCTGCTGCAAAGTAAAGAAACGACGCTCCACAGTAACAGTAACCCATTCTGAATGAAGCATCGACTCCTTCCAGCTCCTCTCCTCTTGCCTTCTTGGTTGATGTGCTCCGTCCCTAGAGGCCTGTTGAAATGTCACAGGAGGACTGTAAGATGAGGTCTGTGTCAGGGTCACCGTCTCATGCCCGAAGAGGAAGCGGCAGACGAGAGCTCACGGCGAGCAAAACTCAGAGACTGCAGTCAGAAATGGTCAGCGTGCTCCAGACGAAGAGTTCATAGGCAGCAAAAATGTCATAACATTTGTCACGTTGGGTTGAGATTGTTGGGACAAGATAATGTCAGGGTATTGAAGCTGAAAGATTAAAGCGGTGTGCTCTTTTTGACGGGCGCCGCCGCGCGCTGCGTTTGCCTCGGCCTGGAGATGTGAAGAAACGTGAAGGAGGAAGGAAATACGGAAAATCAGAAATTTGTTTTGTACGTTCGTTTGAGAAAACTGTCCAGACTGAAGGCTGCAGCCACATTCGAAGCTCTGAGTTCAACCAGTCATCCAAAGGCTTCACTCTCCTCAGGAAAATAGGCAAATTTTAGTTTGGAAAACCTTGCTCTGTACACAAATGGCAGTAATTTGTCATGTGCTGCATAGATCATGTGCTGCATAGATTTTACATTACTTCTGTATTCATATACTAAATACATCTCATATTTAGTCCTGCTAACATTTAGTAACGTTGGCAACATTAGTCAGGAGCAAACGTTGTGGCGCCTTAATTTATTCCTCACTACAAAACTTTAAGCTTAGCTCAAAATGATATTGTTTTAGTGAAACACAACAGGAGACAAAAATGGCTCTGTTAATAGACTCTTGATGAAAACAAAATTAGAGTGTCAGTAACTAAGCTGGATAAATTTGAAAAACTACTGAAATGTGGTGCCAAGCACACGGCTCTTAAAAAAACAACTGGCTGCGAACAAGAACGTTGTCTTTTTTTCCTTTTAAAGGAATCCATTATGGGGCAAATTTACTCATTCTGAATAAATTGTTTATTCGGGGAAAAAAACGACAGCAATATCTTGGTGAGAAACGACTTTTTTTCCCTTTTTTAGCTCCTGATCAGACGAGGTTTAACCCGGCGCATTATCGCCCTCCATGAAGCTGAAGATAAAACTGTGTATCTCTGATGCAGTGGACCAACTGAGCCAAAAAAATAAAAATGAATGAGGCATCCACAGACACAAAGAGGTATGTTCGGACCTTAACTCCCCCCAGGTCAGTAATGAGGTCCATCCATCAGTTCAGATTTCATCTGCATGGAAACCCAACGATTGATAAAATGGTATGTCTTTGTCACATCAGCGTTTTAAATCAGAGCATCGCCAAAAGCAAAAAGGATTTCCACCGTTCGAGAGAAGGATGAGCGTCTGGAGTCGGCCGGGACATTCGGCTGGATTCAGAGACACCGAAACAGAAACGAAGAAAAACACAACGGCCTCGCGTCTGGCCAAGCAACGCTTCTTCATGTGTGGTTTTCATTTCTTATTTAGCTGAAACACCGCAAATTGTGAAGTTGTGTTTTTCCCGACATTAACGAAACATCGAGACAGATTTTCGCTCATTTGTGATGAAAACACGGCGTTGGTGAAACGTCAGCTTCATTAGTCACGAATGAACGTTGTGACGTCTCAGTTTATTCCTCACCAGAGATTTTACTACATTACATTTGCCCCCCAAAATGAAAGGAATGTTAAGATATTTCTTTTATTTTATTTATTCAGTTCAGATCAAATTTTATAATATCCATGTTTAAAAATGTGTTGGAAAACCAAAGGTGTCCTGTATTTTTTTGGCTTCAGTCACTAAAAACCTTCTCAGTTTGGGATTGTCAACACATTTTATTTTTATTTTTTTAATCTTAAAGCAATAGTAAGTCAAGTATCTCAAAGGATGGCATCGAAATGAGTAACTCGCGCAGCATTTTGACCGATGGCGATTACATACATCGTGTTGTCATTTCCGTTGCTTTGTGAAAGCAGGTGCACTTCAACTGCTGCAGCTGCAACTGCTGTCTCGTCATGCTTGTCTTTGGGTTTAATTTTTTATGTTAGTCACATTGCGCCACATTAATGCAATATCTGACTTTGATATTGTCGCTGTCAAAGCTGAGGCTGACATCATTAGCATCCCTCTTTGAGTCCGCTCGCAGGATGGCACAGCGAGAAATCTGTCAGTTTCCCTCCGTGTGCGTCTCCAGCTATCGGCAGGAGGGCCTGAACATGCTCTGCACACATGTGGGTGTTTCTCAGCGGGCCGCATGTTTGTTTTTGGCCCTTTTTTTGTTTTGTTTTTATATTTTTTGTTATACACTTTTAGCATTAATTGCCATGAGAGAATATGTGAGCAAATAAACATCTTTCCACTCTTGGTCATCTGGAGAGAAGGAGGAGCGCCGCGAGGCGGCCGGGACGTCCAGCTGGGTTCAGAGATCTGGCAGCAGAAATGATCGCGAGGAGAAACACAACAGCCTCACATCTGGCCAAGCAATGCTTCTTCATGTGTGATTTTCATTTCTTACTTAACTGAAACGCTGCAAATTCTGAAATTGTGTTTTTTTGTTTTTTTCGACATTAGCAGACGCAGATTTCCACGCAATTGTGATGGGAACGCAGCTTACGTAAAATGTCAGCTTCATTAGTCGGGAATGAACGTTGTGACGTCTCAATTTATTCCTCACCAGAAATTTCACATTACATTTCCGCCCCAAAAATGAAAAGGACTGTTAATATATTTCTTTTATTTTATTGAAGTGGGGAGATTTAAGCTCAAGTCAGAGTAGGATTTGAATTTTCATTAAAAAGTCGCAAAAGGTGAGTGAGTGATTAAAAATTTGTGAATAAAAGATTGTTTAATCAAAGTTCATCCTTCCTATCAAAACCTCCACATTTTGATGTTCAGCGTCAAAAGTAAACTAACAAAGTTCATCAATCCTGGCCACTGACTTTCTTCACTTTTGTGCACAATTCTCGTCTCTCTTCAGTTCCCAATTTGGACTTTCTCCCATTCACTTGGATTCCTCGGGTGAAATTTCAAGAAGTTGTGTACAGTGCAGATTTTTTTTTTTTCCCACCGTCTTATAATTTTATTCTGTTGTAGCAACATGGGGACATGAGCAAAGTTGTTCAGTCCAAAAGAAAAAAATTCTGTCAATTGTTTCACATAGAGCTGTCACCATCGTGTTTTTATGCCAAAGTTGGCTAAGATTGGTTATTAGGGTTTTCTGTCATTCTCTGAAAGTAGAGTTGCATTTCGATACGTTGTTTCATCAGTAAATCCGAGTTAACGTCTTATATGTCGGTGTATTGAAGTCATTTTGACTCCAGATATAACTGAAAACAATTAACATAGGAACATTTCTTTTAAAAGACCTAAATATCAGTCCAGTTTTTTGTGGTTTTTTTTTTTTCACTTTGAAGATTCACGGAACTAACTACAGGCTTTCACTAGAGTATGTTAACATGTTTAAAATTTGGCTATACGAGGATCTTACAAGGCGTCTTTCTGAGCGGCTCAAATGGATTACATAATACATTAAAGGATCTGAAGGAAGAGAGAGTTTAAATTGAAAACTGGAGAAAATCACAAAGGGTGCAGGGCTGTGACCTTTTAAGACATCTTACCAAAAGCTTAGAAGGCTTTTTAAAAATTTTTTTTTTTTTTTTATCCTTCACTAAGGCAGCTGTCGGCTGGAATGCCAGACTGTGACAGAGACGGGGATGAAAGGAAAGAAACATGGCAGGAGAGGAAAACTCAGTCCAAAGGACTTTACTGAGCGCTGAGTAGAACTGAGCAATACCTTTTTTTTTTCATTCTCAAAATAAATATCTGGTTACAGCTTTTTAAATTAAGATAAATGTCAAGTAAAAGCGTTACCTTTTAAAAAGTGCAATACATACATGGACAGACATGACTGTTGAGCTCTTCGGAGATAACCAGAGGGTTTTTGTGTGAATCCTGCGAAGAACATTTCATTTGTAACCTCAAAATATCGACTCTGAAGGAGCTCTGAAGTCCTGCCTTCTTTACTTCTGCAATAAATATGTAAATTAAAGCTTTGAATATATTCCTACTAGGGATGCCCTGACATTTCATTGCCCAATCGAGGCTTTTTATGACTATGTACAGCAAGTAAAATAAATACTGGAAATGTCAAAAATCTGGTAATTTCAAGAGTTTTACCTGCTTTCTCTGTTCAAGATTTATTTATTTTATTTTAGAAATCCATACTCATTTCATCTTCAGCTTCCTGTCAAGAAAAACCAGTATATTTCCACATTCTTCCAGCGCTACAACCCACCAACATGCGCTGTTTTTTGGGGTAACATGTAGAACCGTTCTTTCTCCAGATATGGTGTGTGTGTGTGTGTCTGATGTCATCCAAAGAGCCGACCCTGTTCCTCATCCGACCAGATTGTTTTCTTCTACTATTTTCCTGGCTTGTGCGATTGCTTGTGCGTGAGTAAGCAGTGTCAGCGGTTTCTCTCGATAAGCGGTTTTTCTATATCTGCTCTATATCTGTGCTGAAACATGCGGTGAACGTCTTTATTCAACTTGCATGCCTCTGATGATGATAGGTTTAGCTAGGCTAATGCTAACATGTTACCACAGGATGGGCAGTCATAGATTACAAAGAAAGTGCCTACTAATCGCCTACTTTCTCTACCTACTTCCTCATACATGTTGGCATTAGTTTTAGGTAGGCTGACGTCTAGCATGTCTTGGCGTATCTATCACCCACTGGGTTACCTTCTTCCTCTACTGTCCATTAGCACAGAACGGCCGGCGATAGTTTTGGTTCGGCTAACAACTAGCATGTCA
Source organism: Poeciliopsis prolifica (assembly GCF_027474105.1). NCBI lineage: Eukaryota > Metazoa > Chordata > Actinopteri > Cyprinodontiformes > Poeciliidae > Poeciliopsis > Poeciliopsis prolifica. The sequence goes on from NW_026562376.1 coordinate 22,293,641, forward strand.
TGGCTGGTCACCTGTGTCTTGTACTTCTTATTTGAACCACAAAAAGAAAAAAGATTGGCATACAATATCTGCAAGTCACACGTCACAACACTGCATTACAAATCTTTAATCCCGTTATACATGGTGAGTTCAGAATAGGAGCACATTAAAAGTAAACGCAACTTACCACATTTTAATCTGGTTCCAGTTGATCATAATAACGTTTATTTTTTTTTGCTTCTTAGACTTTGTGCTCTTCTCCAATTGCTGCTTTCGGTGCTCTCCTTCCTGGATGCTGGGAATGTGCGACCTACATGGTCTTAACAAAGATCCCGTGTCGGTCAATTGTCTGCAGGGTTGCAGGGGTCCGGTGGCTCCTTGAGCAGGAAATCAGTTGGGCTCTTCTGATCTCCCACATAAATCGGTTTTTTACTGAGATAGTTGCTCACCACTACAGATGCTGTCAAATGAACCCCACCTCCTCGCAGTTAAGCCTCCAGAACGGGCATCCGCATCTGCAGACGTTTTTTTCTTACGCGTCAACATTGGACTTTTTCTAATAATGAGAGCCAGAACGGGGACATTTGCCTTCGCGATATTGACGGAGGAGCTCGTTAGCACCACGTCTCGCAGCTGCAGAGCAAGAAGCTTGTCAATGAAACTGTCAAACGAACAACTTGGTGAATGTTATTAACTTAATAAGAACACACTTCTAGGTTTTTGTATAGTCGAGCAAAGACTAACGACCGCTTAATGTTGACCATTGGGGTTTTACTTGTGTTTCCAGGAACATCCCGGGTTGCACAGAAAGAAAATAAATCACTCGATTCTGTTCAGTTTATGATTTTGTGGGGATTCCAACAAAACAGTAGGCCTAAAAGTTATCAAGATAAGATTTTAAAAAATTATACACTGCTTGTTTTAGTACTGAACAAAATCAAAACAAGTAGGTCCTCATAAGAATTTCTTTTTTGAGCGACGTAACGTTCAAGTGATGGAGAAATGTCTTTCAAGTTTTATTTTCTTTTTTACAGCAGCAAAAGACAACAAGGGAATTAAGACAGACTGCAAAAAAAATAAAAAATCCATAACCCGGGTGGGAGAATTTGTTGATGACACACTTCTGCAAATCAAGCATTTATGAAAGTCTGGCCCAAAGAAACTCCAAAATTACTCTTTTAAGTCTAAAATGAATTTCTTTGTCACAGTGACTTCATTCGGCATATTTTTCTTTTCTCCTTTGTGTCTAAGTTTGTGCTTCAGTTTCTTCTTGAGAAATGTTGAGCAGTCCTCAAAATATGAATGGAAAAAAAAAAACAAACAAAAAAAGTGTCGCTCCCACACAAAGGCACCCAGCCTGCACAAAACTCCCCGTCGCTCTGATTTGAGCAAAATCACTCCTACGCCAGCAACACAGGTGATGTCACGGCTCTTCTTACCTAATCCCACGAAAGATATGGACTGCTAATTGCATGTGTGGATGCGAGTGTGTGTGCGTTCATCAAAGCAGCAGCTGATTTTGCCCCCGGTGGGCGGCTCATCAGCTAGTGCTGCTATAATTCACATCGGTAGGATGGAAGCTCCTGTGCTGCAGTCCGGTCCGTACAGATCTATGAGAGACGGGCTGAGGTTAATCTTTAGCTACCAGCACTTATTTTGGTCATTTTTTTCAAGCCAACCAGAATAAATCTTTGTTTTTCTTTCTCAGACGGTGACAACTGCAATGCAGTCCAGATGCTTGCAGGTGCCGCATTCATCTGCTCAAACAAATATGTGCCAGTCATATAAACACAGTGGGAATGCCATGTTGTCGTACCGTTCAGAAACGACTGAAATGTGAATTTCAGTCAAGAGAACAAAACCAAAAGATAATTTCCAAACGCTGGCTGAGTCTGGTGAGAGACATGGGCTGAAAAGCCACTTGGCAAAGAAAAAGTCACTTTTTCCAAAAGCAGCAGAAGACAGATTTTTGTCATTTTTTAGTTCTTTCATTTGAAGGAAATAAGGCTAAAGTGCCTACTGTGAAGTACTGTGTAAAAGTGGCAGCTGCGTGTGTGTGATGTGCAAAGAGAAGGACTGGTGCCCTTCACACCAGAGCAAATTCAGACTTGAACCTTCAGTCACATAAAGACGGCAACAAAGTCGGCCTTCTGCCACCTGAAGAACGTTTCCAGAATTAAAGCACTAATATTCCAGCAAGATCTAGAGAAACTCATCCATGCATTTATCGCATTGATTACTGGAGTAATGACTTCGCAGGTCTGACTAAAAGTCAATCAGACAGACGATCATCCAGAACGCTGCTGCTCACCAGCAACACAGAGCACAATATCCCAGTTCTGCAGTCCTTACACTGTAGCTCAGAGAACAGACTTTAAAACACTGTTAGTTTATAAGTCACTGAATGACTTAGCACCAAGAGCTGCTGTTGCTGTATCAACCTTCTAGACCTTCGCATCTTCTGGTTCTGGCCTGCTATTAAAGATTTTGATTGTGGCTTTCGACAAAATTACGTGTTCTTTGCTTGTTCCAGAATTGCTTATCGTGTGACATTTTTGTGTTTCAAAGCACTCTGAACTCCCTCGTTGCTGAAAGATTCTGCACAAATGAACCGGACTTTAGCGCTCCTTCCGTGTTGAATCGAAGCACACGAAGTGCTAACCGGAGCAACTTAAAGGCAACGAGGCGCCAAGTTCACTTTTTTTCTCTGAAAGACACAGCTAGTTAACTTTGCACCCGGCATTTATGTTACCGAACCAAATTATCCCAAAGGATATGTTAAACAACCGAAGGAAGGTGTTGCTGCAGTCAATTATCACTTGTTGACTTCGTTTATATTCTGCCAGGATAAATTTAGCGAATGCATATTAAATTTTACACTCGTTTCTGTCTCGATTTTGAACAGGTGCAAATTTGTACACGTTCCTGCGAAGGATTACGTTTTTTTTATTTCCAATCAAAGCTTGGCACCAATCGTACAGCGACGGCTAGGGTGGCGGTAAAGCATCGATGCTGTTGCTTGCACAGTTGAGATTTTCCATGTGGCAAGTCTTTGCAGTCTGCACCATCACTCTGCCCTTCCTCAAAAATCCCTCTCCCCATTGATAAAGGAGCGAGCTTTACCTCTTTAGCAATCTCGACCGCTTCCTCCCTGCCTCCTTCTAATTCTGCTCAGGCGGTCGAAAGATCGTGGTTTGGTATTTTAACATGCCTTCTCAGAGAGGGTTATTGGCTCCTCAAACAAGTATTCCCCGAGGTGTGACTCAAAACCATACTCGTAAAATCTAGAGATATCCAAACCGGCAACGCCTGACGTGGATTGCATCAACATTTGCTCCCTGTGAAACACCCACAGGGGCGCGCAGCTGTTTCATAAAAAAAAAAACGGTCGGATTTAAGAGCGCACTCGTGTGAAGAAAGACTAATTATTCACTCGGGCAGATGGATAGCAGCTAGAACAAGTCTTTTGAAATGGTGTTTGTTGAATTCTCCGCACTGACAGCGGCCATAATCTGAGGCACGATGACGACCTTTTGGTGCTTTCACAGAGCAGACAGCGAGCGTCCGTCACCGGAAAAGACAAAACAAGCAGAGGTGACCCTTGTGGTTGTGCCCTCTGTCGCACATCGACAAGTTCAACCTCCTGACTCGCTGTATATTAAGCAACAGAAGACAGCACAGAGCGATGGATCATTGAATTATCTCCTTGATACACATATGATATCCTCCCCATTAACTCCAAACAAATCAGGTTAAGTCAACTAGTCGTCACATGAACAAACTTTTTCATGCGATTTTAATGGGGTTTTTTAATGGAAACATCCCATTTGCTAAATTGGGTGTTTTTTTGTTTGTTTTTTTTCTCAACTTTTAAGTTTACATATGCATTTTATGCAGAAATATAAAGTTCTGCACCCATTTGTAATGGAAAGGGAGCTAATATGGACCAAAATCTCAGAGGAAAGTCTGTTGACACATTGTTGAGTCTTTGACAGGTAGAATTAAGGCAGTGCTGATGGAAAAAGAGGGTCAAGACCGGCACCAGATAGTGCATGTCACAGACATATTTGAACTTGTATCCGTTTACACATCCGTTACATTCCAGGAACATTCTACTGAGAACATCTCACCAAGTCAAATTTACTTATAAGCTGGGATTTAAAAAGAAAATTGGAAAAGTGCTGCAAATAAACAAAATATTATAATTTCAAAGCCAAATAATAATAATAAAAAGTCTTGATTTAAGTTTTGAAAATCCTGAGTCCAACAGCGAGGGGACGTTTTGTCCCAGAGTTTAGATTGTGGCAGCAACAAAAGCCCGATCTCCTCTACGTTCCCCTCAGCTCCTCATCCAACTCAATCTACTTCCCCGACCTTGGCGACCGAGCAAGAATGTGCAAAGTTAGAAAACGAGAGAGAGGTCACGGCGCTAATTCAAGTTTATTTGTACGGCACATTTCGAGCAACAAGGCAGCTTAAAGCGCTAATGAGTTTAATAGTCCCAAAACAAACAAATGGGTCATGATTAATTAATAAATGAACGGGGAGACTGGGCAAAAAGTCAAGAGCACTTTCATCTGCCTATCAGTGAGGAGCTGAGCCATCTGTTTTAGTGAGTGTTTATTTGATCATGTTATTGACTAAATTATATGAAGAACTATTTTTAGATAATATGGTTGTTATGGGCCTTTCTTAAAGGGGCAGTATTTTCTGTTTTCCACCCACACATAATCATTTCATGCCACAATTGAGTAACTACGTCACCTTCAGTTGCTATAAAAATGCAGGAAATATCAAATATGACTTAAAAGATATTTGACTATGTGATTAAATGCCTCTGTCTCTTTAAGAAACTCCTGCTTTTTCTCCGCCTTCAGGAAGTCATCCCAACTTGGCTCCTCTATTAACACCTTCAACAACATTTTTACCAACGTTGCTCTGAGAAGTCGCTCCTATAATGGCCTCCGCCGATGAGCAGCTCCACCAGGTGTTTGCTAATTGCTGCTGGCTAGTCTGAAGGAGCTTGAGTGGAGGAGGAAGCTCGGAAAACACAGCTCAGTGGAAAAGCTTTGTCGTTTTTCACCTCTGAACGGTTGCCACCGGAGACCAAAAAATTCACCCAAACATGCGTGAAAGAATCCAGGCAGCACTCCAATTACATTTTTGATGTCTGAATGGCATCATAACAGTTGATTTTTCATAATGCTGCCTTTTAAAGAAGCTAAATTGTTTGCTGTATTGATTGGTTTTATTTCTCAAGCCGCCGCAGGCTCATAATAAACCTGGAACGCCAACAGAGAGATGGAGGCTTATTTAATTATTCTATAGGTAACTAAAAGCTTCATAATAATAATTGTGGGTCTGCCTTTATGACAGCCTCAGGCCCTTTGAAGTTGCAATGAAATGCAGATATTGCCGAAAGCCTCTTTGCACACCGGTGTCATATATTACAGCGGTGATTCTAAACCCTCATGGCTCAAAGTCATTCATGTTTCCAATGTTTCTATGAAAACGCGTTTCCGCCGTTTGTACCGTCGTGTCACCTGCTTCATAACTCTGGTTTTCCAGATGGCATTCCTCCGTTAAATTGTCTCGTCAGAAACACCTGGCGAGAGGGGGAAAAAAATACAATACCGCCAGCGGCAACTTCCCATTACAGACGCCTGAAAGGTGTGACTAATAAAGTTTAAACGTGATTCTGTGACTCAGAAGACGAGCCAGGAAAAAGAACCGACCCGCTGAGGCAACAAGCGCGGTAACAGGGCCCGACACTGAAAAACCGAAATGAAGTGAAGCTTTTGTTAATGTTATCAGTAACGCTGCCGTTTGGCGAGGTGCGGAAAGGCTTCCGAAACACTTTCATCGCTGAAATTGCTGCTGTGAGATTTTTTCTTAGAGGAGGTAAACATCATGACCTTTACCCTCACATCAACGGTCATCTCTGGCTTGTTAACGTTGATTCGGCTTTGCTATTTATTTATTTTTTCGCTCTCTTGTTGGGAGGAGTAACATTTCTATTTTCTGTAAATAAAGAACTTCCCCTACAGATTCCTGGAAGTGCTGAGAAAGATGGTTGTAACCACAGATTTAGTTCACCACACTTATGTGTTCATCTGTATTCATGGTGAGGAGAAAATCAGCGGTGAGCCACATTTTGTCCAATCGGGACGAATAAATTAGTTTCAATTTAAAGGCGTTCTCACACTTCATTCCAAATAATTTAAAAAGCTGCCTTATAGTTTTGTATATAACGTTTACAAAACTATTTTTGCCTGTGTTAGTTAAAACATTTGCAACAGTAGATTATGAAGCGGATCATCTGTGAAAGTTCAAGCTCCTCCCTGAGCAACTATCGCCACCTGAAGAAACGCACAGCTCCCGGTCAAAACCAACCAATCAGAGCCAGGAGGAGGGTCTTAGCGCTGTCAATCACACCCACATACTGCTAACCATGCTAATGGTGGAGAAACTACTTAACCGTTCCAGCGAAACTGTTTATCCGCCATCGTCGGTGGCTATGCTAACTTGATTAGCATTTATGTTAAACCAGCAGTATCATCCCATTACGGACTAAAATCTTTGACAGACACGTCTAATGCTTTCTGTAATTCATGTATTAAAGAAACGACAGGTATTTTCTAACAACTTGCACGTTGGTCTGATATTTTACCAGGCCTTCGATTGACCACCTTTTTAAGCCTCTTCGTACCGTATTTGTACGCCGTGAAGTTTTCTCACATCTCGTCATTTTTTCTTGAAGAGACGGAACAACAAAAGCGTCATTCAGCCGCGAACATTTGCAGGAATAACAGGATAAAATCGCAGCTTGAAGAAGTGCTTCTTCGCTTCGTAAGCCCAAAGCCGTGACTTCTTCAAGAGGTTATGAAAAGGTCGAGCTTAACTGCGCTCTAAAATGAAGTCTTCAGATAATTTTCTTATTTCCAACTGTGACAGACTCACCGTGATTACCCCCAGCAAAAAAAACTGGTTCCATTTATTCTGGGTTTTTTTTGTGTGTTTTTTTATTTTTTTTATCAATATCATTTTAGGCGTTGTAACAATTGGAGGATAAATGCAAAAATCATTCAGCGGAGTAACACCACAACAATTAAGGCATTGCAATCTGTGTGCCATGATCACTAACTGGTGTTTTTGTATTTACCTTTGCAAATACAGTGGCTGTGTTTGACAATTATCACACCCCAGTGCTCAATTAATGAAACAATTTGCATTTTAATAGGCAATTGAAATGGGTTGAGCTAAATAAAAGGGCTAAAGGAAAATAGCCGTTGCCCGTTCAACCTCATCCTCTCAATCCACGGGGTTTGACAAGGAGGCGGTTCAGCCGTGGACAGACCTGGCAGGTGCAAAACCCATCTGTTCCCGAGTTCACCTTTTAATTTAAAGTCCTAACAAACGTAAAAAGAAGAGAAAAAAAAATCCTCGTCCATCATCTGTCGCAGCAGCCCGGTTAAAATTTGTGATGTTTGAAATCCGACCCAATATGTCCATTTTTTTTTTTTTTAAGAAAAAATACGCCTGAGCAACACTGAAAGGAAGCAGGGCTTGGATAAGAGAGACAGAAAAAAAAAAAGAAAACAACTTTGCCGGATCGATGTAATTAATTTATTGACTGGGTCTCTGGACAAGAATGAAAGATGGACAGAGAAAATCAAGGTAACCCCTTTTGACAACCTGTTTATGAGGTGTCAGTTTGGATTTGGATCAAGGCTTGTAGGGCTCTGCAAGGGCAAGTGTTGGCTGATTTTTAGTGGCTCCCGCTGGCTGCGCGCTGGCCAGCTGGACAGGCATACGGCTCCTTTTCCTTTAGCTTACAGTCATCAGGATCCCGAGAAAGAACAACACACCCGAGCAGAAACATGAGTGATCTTTGAACCCGATGTTCTCATCGGCTTCGCTGTAGAAATGTAGTTAAAAATGCTGGTTAAGGAAAAAAAAAAAAAAAAGGACAATTTTACAGCAGATGACAGTAATTATTACAGGGATTTCATGTTTAAACAACATTAACGTTTAGAATTCCTGAATGATTTTTGTCACTCGGTTGCCATAAATCAAGATTTACTTCTGCAGATATGTCACATTTTCCTTTCTCAAAATACTACATGGTGCCATAGTCATACATTAAACCTATTCCATTTCTGTTTTGCAGTACGTATACAAACTTTTGGGATTAGAAAAACAGGAAACGGCGCAGAATTGTGTTGTGAACGTATCTTTTTTTAACATGTAAAAACCCAACACATGTTGGCGGCGTCAGGGTTCGGAGAAGCTTTTCTTCTGTAAACACAGGGGAGGAGGGTCAGAGTTGATGGGGCAAAATGTAGTCTGATCAAAGCAAGCCCAGCAAAAACACCTGACGTCCAGCAACAGAGGAATGATTTAGAACAGGTATTAGGACGGCCTAGTCAAAGTTCAGACCTAAAACCACTTGAAATGCACCTCTGAACAAAATAATCGATCTCCTCTGCCTCCTCCTGTGTCCTGCAGAATTACTCAGCTCAGTCAGAACCAGAACAGCCAGGTTTGTAACTCAGGATGATTTATTTTGATGCAGCCTGTGTTTAACACTGAATGAATGTTCCCTTTTTTACTTGACGTTATTTAACATCGGCGGTGTTATGAGATTTACTTGATTAATGTATAAAGAAGACTGTTGAGAGCCTTACTGTCAAAATATTGTTTTACTGATTGCAGGTTGTTCAGTTGTCCTTTTGACTGAGTAGCTGCTGTATTGTGCCTGCAAGTATTTTGCATGTTTTATGTCTAATTAGGTGACTTTATTGCCAGATCGTCTTTCCAGTCTGGAAGATCACGTAGCATCATTTACACCGAAAGTGAAAAAATTAACAGCCAGTCCAGGTGATCAGCAAAGATCAGCGATTGGCAGAGATGGAGATCGGCCTCACGGCTAATCGGTATCGTAATCGGCAGCAAAAAAAAACAAAACAAAAAAAAAAAAAAAAAAAACAACTGATCAGAGGATCCCTGGTATTTCTTCTTTTATTTTGCAAAACTTTGGTCAATGTGAGGCATCATTGGCAGGCGTTCAACAAATGAAGCTTGATTGATTGAATCTTACATTGCCTCACAACAACCTGAAAATCTTCTGCACTGATGTAGTATTTCTTATAAATAGTCTGAGCATCAGTACAGTTCTCTTGAATATGCTGAGTCAGTTCCCTGGGTAGCACAGCGATACGTCATTGCACAATACTGCTGCAAAAATGAGGAGGAACGTCGAGTTTCTTCTGAGACTCTGTAACAAAGCGAGTCGTACCCACCATGACGGGTGCAGTTCTGTGACAAGAGAGCGGCGGTCAAGATAAACCTTTTCCTCATCTGTCATTGCAGTGTTCATCCAAGCATGCTAGGATTTATGCCGTCATTGGTATAAGGCGATGCCTCCTTAGGAACCCATAAGGTGGAAGTCGAGACCATGAAGCCGGCGCGCTAACAGCTCCTGTGTGTCGGCGCCGATTTATTTGACGCGAGAAAACGACGTCCTGCTCTCGCTCACACGCCATTTCCTGGGGAAAAAAAGCACTTACCTCCAAGGTCCCTTCCTCCCCGTCTTTGGGGCCTCGTCCTAAACTCGAGTCATGACTCACCGGGCTTCCAAAGGGAGGACAAATGCAACCCATTAATATTCCAGCAGCTTTGTCGGTGCCATTCTCGTGTTTTATGCTCGCTGCGCCTCCCAATTCTTTTTATACTTTCTCTTCTCCCCCTTTTCTGTCTCTCTTGCTCTCATCTCTCATTCTGCCTTCTTCTAGTTACACATGCAAAGTCAGCTGGATTATCCACACCACCTTTTTTTTAAAAATTTAAACGAAAGCCTGCTTCATTCTTCCTGACAAGTCATTTGTTTCTGTTTTTGTTTGCGCGGAGCTGCTGCTGGTGCACAAATGCTGATGCTCCACTTCTGGGCCGGCTACCTCAGAGCTGTAATTTCGCCTTGTATTGTGCCACGTGTACGGACTTAATTAAGGCTTTAATTCAATCTCCATTAAAGTCCTGTGTAAGTTAGAGTGATGAAGAGGTCGCACGGCTCTCACTGGAACAGGTGGAAGTTCTTCAGCTGGGCCTGAAGGGCTTGTTCATGGCGGACGTCGGGATGAGTTCCAGCGAGTTTGCCGCAGGCGTCGGCTCCGACGTGAGAAGGAAAACAAGCATCCGATCAGCAATATACGCTGCAGATGTCACCCGTCCCGTCCCGTCTTTCACCCCAAGACTGACAACCACAACGCCGATTCAAAATGCGAGTCACACTGCTTCCTGCTTCTGGAACACCTGGTATTCTGACAGATCAGAGCGCTCCCCTCGGCTGTTTTGGGGCCTGAGCTGAAGCCAAGGAATACTCATTTCTTTAGTTTATGTATTTTATTTTACCAACAATGGAGGTCAGAGTTTGAACATTACTGCAGAACTGTGTCCTCAGGAGCTGATTGGTTGTCTTGCTGCCAGGACCCCAAGCAGGACAGACGGCTGGAAATTATTCTTTTTTACTTTATAGCAGCACTTGGGGCATGGAATAAGATATGCCGTCAGAGGCAAATTCACACCTGTTTTTTGTTATTTTTTTCTTGGCTAATGTATGTAATGAGTGGCGCAAGTTCACATTTCATGACGGGGAAGCTCGTGATAAGGGCATTAAAGCCTGTAGTTCACTCTTTGACATCAAATCTATTTATTTGTAACGTGGACAAATGAGTCGTGTTTGACATTTTCGCCCTCTTTAACCGTTTTCCTGCAGGCCAATTCTAAAGGTTCCTTCCAGTTTTTGTCAAACAAGAGTTATGCTCAAAAAAAAAAAAAAGGTTTTGACCAAATGCCTCTCTGTGCTTCTCAAAATTCTCATTTGAAAATGTTTTTTTTACCATTTGGTAACCGAGTGGCGTTTGAAAAAAACAAACTCCAAAGCCATTGTGGACTGAATAAATTCGACTGAAGACAGACGCCTGGGTGAATCTTGGAAAGCTCTTCAGGTGACAGAAGGCCGACTTTGTAACTGCCTTTATGTGACACTGACGGATCAGGCCAGAGTCTGTCACTACACCCAGATTTTGAGCCTGATCACTATTTTCTAGATGTGACTCTTCATTGTTTTCAGTTTGGGTCCAAAGATAAAAACTTCAGTTTTGCTTCTGTTCAACAGGACAAAGTTACGGCACTCCCACTCACTGATTTGTTACAATCGTTTGTTAATTCCTTGTTCGGGTTGAGAGTGGTGTGGTGACATTGTGATGCAGATCTGTGCATCATTTGTGTCGTCGTGATAGGCATGTAGATATCAATTAGAAGGAGTCCCAGGATCGAATCTTGTGGTACTCCGCAAGTGACTTATGTTCGTTCTGATGAGAAATTCCATATTGACGCAAAAAGCTCAGCAAAACTATAAGCAAATATTTTCTGATACTTTTCTTAGCTTCCTGCTGTGATACAATTTTCTCTTGAAATGAAATCATTTGCAATGACTGTCAATCTTATATATTTATTACATTCTTAAGGAGCTCTTCAGTCACTGATACGACTGAGAAAAGGTGACTTCTCATGTCAGTACATCAATCAGTAGTTACAGCTCTCTTGGTAATTTGTGACGACTTATCTCTGGTTTGATTCAGTGTGTGTCGTTTGAAGGCGTTTCTCCACATTTATCTCTGATTTCACCAAGGTTGGCTCCATGGCGAAACAACATTTGGCCGCTGAGATTTATGGCTGTAGATTCACCCTCGCTCCGCTCTTCTCCCCTCTCCGGACTCCGGCCGCCTGTCCGCGTCGTGACAGTTTCATTTAGGAGCGGCCGACAGCGCAGAACGGCCGTTAGCTTCTCCCGCTAACGGCCCGTGGTTTGTTTTCTTCCGGTAAATGTCTCGTGCTCGGACGGTCTTCTGTCCATTTCATGGACACTGGTGTTTCTAAAAGTCAAACGCGGAAATCGGATCGTCCCCCTCCAGAGCACACCAGTCAGGAATTGCTTATGGCATTTTATCAGGCCTCAAATGATGTTTGTAATTCTGGATAAGTCCCTGAAACGGCCTTTCACAAATGGAGGAGAGAGGGACTTTCATTGTGTGTAATGACAGATTCTATCTGTGGTGTTGCTACTGCTGCGCCTTGCTGTGATGGAGCTCTGACTTTAAAAAACTGTCATAAATATCTTATTATTGCCTGGGATTTAGCATGTTGATGGGGAAGCGGCGGTTTATATTCCCTCCTGCGTGTTGCACAGACTTGCACCAAACAGACACAATTGACCTTTGTTTGAAAGCTGCTGATATTTATGTTGGTTCCGAATGCAGCGCATGTTAAAAATGATCACTAGGAATGGCCACCGTCTTGAAATTTCTCGCTGTAAAGCTCGTAATAGCATCCCAGACGAGTTTAAGTTCTCGAAGCGTTTTGTGTTCGTGTCAGCAGCTTGTAATTTGGAAGAGGTTATGGCCGACAGCAAGGACTTTCTTTTTCTTCTTCTTTTTGTGATCCTTTGAAGGATTTATTGAAAACGGGACGCTAACCTCAGAACTGAGACATAAATATCTGAAGGCAAAGTCACTCTGCTGTGAAACAAACTTCAAATCAAAAACAAGTAAAAAAAAAAACATAAATGAATGAAAATTCATGTGAAGAGATTAAAGCTGCTAATATCATAAATTGGTTTTGCCTTAACTTTTAAAATTCAGCCGAAAGCAGCAAATTAACATTTTGAGACAAATGCTGATGATTAACTTTGACTCCATGGCTGGATGCGAGGAAATGTTGATCAAGGCGATGTCTGCTGGAAAACAAAACATCAGATCATTTTATTTGGATAAGAAAAAGTCATAGCCGCCGTCTCAGGTCAGATGTGAAACTAAATGTATAGTTGAGCTTTTGTAGGGCAGACTATGAAGAGCCCAGGTGAGATTTTCTTAAGACCAGGTAGGATTCATTAGAAACAATCCCAGGGTTGCCAGACCGACAATTGTTTGTGTCTTCCTGTCACAGATGAATAGATCTGCAGGATTAAATCTCGACTGCTGTGCTTTTATCTACTGAAAAATACAAAGATACTATATTCGTGTCAGAACCAACCCATTCATTATTTTATTTTCTTTTTTTTTCCCAAACTGATTTATTACATTTATTTCAATCATTCTTTGTATCCACCCTAAGCCATTAAACCTGAGCATTTTTGATGAGTGCTAACCCTTTTTATTTTTTCTAACTTTTCAAATAAACTTTCCTTTTTTGATATGTACAGATGGCATGCTGCGTGTTATCCAGGGAACATTTTCTTCTACATGAAATCTTTCTAAGGTTTTGAGTAGAATAGGGTTTGGCACCCTTTTTGTGTGTGTGTGTGTGTGCGTGTGTGTGTGTGTAAAATCTAAGAAATTTCTCCCAGCCAGAAGCTGGCAGGACGACTTTTCCTTCTGGCTTATAGGTTCTTCTTTAATATGTCTCTTTCCATTTCTGATCCTACCTCTCTTTTTTCTCCCCTCTTTCCCTTTTTATTTTCACCTTGCTTTAGATTTGTTCAGACTTTAGCACCTTTCAACGATTGAAGGCAGAGAGCTTCAATAACCTTTGGCGTGTGATGTCTAAAAGAAAAAAAGGGAAAAAAAATCAGCGCGGCGATTTCGGAAGTGCATTTTAGGGAGGCACTGCTCCTCTCTGGCGTAAAGGAAGGACTAAATCAGTGGGTTGTTTCCCTTTGAAAGCATGGGAAAGCATGTTTGAGTTTACTGTCATTTCCCCAATGTTTTGTGGTAATTACTGCAAAACATCGCACGCAAGACAATCCGGGCAGTTCCTCGATTTCTGCTCGAGTGTCAAATTGCACACTCAGAGGCGCTGGAGCGCACCACAGTTTTTTTTTTTTGTGGGTGGCGGCGCAGACGTCGTCTTTCACACGCCACTTGGAGCCAACACCTGTGACGGCTTGACGGATAATCTGAAGACGAACACCTGAACACTGTATCGCGGATCCCGTCGTGAAGATTTTACGTGTGAAACAACATAATCTGCAACACAAACATCGCTTTGGGAGCTGAACGATCGCTATATGATGTGACGATCCTCACACCCCAGACATTTCCTCGCGGCCTTTCCCTGATCCGCTGCTCCCTTTTTTTTTCTTTTTTTTTCATGGCATATACCCGTGAGCCTGTTTTTCAGCCTGTGAAAGAAATGTGCCAACATTAGACAACACTCATCACTTTCTCTGGGACCTAATCCCTGCCACGCTGAAAGCTGATTATATAATTACCCATTCTCTCCCAAAGATGGGGATGAGAGCGAGAGAGAGAGAGGCCTGTGTGTGTGTGTGTTTGTGGGTGTGTGTGTGTGTGTGGAATGAGGGCTATAGAATCTGTGTGAGAGAATTAATGAGCGCGGCGGAGGGGATGACTTGGTTTTAACGGAAAACTTAAATATATGGAATCAGGCAAACAGGCAGCTGGCAGCGAGGGACCAAAGTTAATCGTGTTTTATGCCACTGGATATCTGAGATTGCAGGGAGAACGAGAGAAGGCAAAGAAAACAAAACTAGAGCTGCTGAACACAATTTAATCATGTACTATAATAAGCATCTGAGAGGAGTCACTTTTAAAACCGAGGATGGAACAACGTAGCTCCATCAGTGACGAATTTCCTTCAGTGGTCAGGAGGGAAAGCAGTGACTGAAATAGACTTTAAACTGAGCACTGAAATGTTAGAGTGTAACTTCCACATAAATCATTAACGCACCAGACACAGACTAACTATGATTTATGGTTTTTAAAATGCTTCCCACTATTTTGGCCTAAAGACTTGCAAACGAGGATCAACAAATATTTACTTACCGCATCTAGTGGTCTCACTTTTAATTGACTGAATTATTATTTAATTGTAGTTGTCAAAACTCTGTTTACCTAAACTGGTCATACATTACATATGTAAGAGGCAGCCACCAAATCCTGCCCCCAACAGAGAAAGTAAGTGGGAACAATCCTGTGACTCTGGCTTTCTGTAAGGGGTCTTTGGTTTTGTGTGTTAAGGGATGTTTACTTTCTCTGTTGGGGGCTACCATTGGTACGATGGTGGCGACAGCAGCAGGAGTTTATCGGCGGGTTGCTGGTTCAATTCCTGCTCCGCTGTCGTTTTGTTCTTGGGCAAGACAGCTCACCTGCCTTGTGGTGCCGGTGCACGGCAGCCTGACCTTTGTCAGACTACTTCAGGGCAGCTGTGGCTACTGTCTAATAGCTCACCACCATCTGTGTGTTAATGAATGATTGCAGTGTGAAGCACTTTGGGGTCATGTCGACTTGATAAAGCATCATGTACAGGACAAAATTAGTAAATGTCTTCTTCTTGACAGATCTCTTTTGGAGGTTTCCATCCCACTGGAAGGTGTGAAAAAAGAAACAAACATTGAAAGAGCAGATGAGTTTTGACGGTCAAGTGGAGAACCTTCCCATCAGACAATCCTTCCAGAGGCCCTTAACTTTTACAAGGTCTCGGGGATTGGTGGAACCCCAAGGAAAGGGTGTTGTCACCTGCTTCCAGGCCATATTTGAGGGACTTACCCTACAAAGTACAGCAGCATTTCAGGACAATGTGAAGCAACCTGGAGTTTCTGGGACTACCTTGATGTCCTTTGACATGAACAGGAACCACCAACCAGGTCAAGGGTGATGGCTAAAGTGGGGGACATAGTTGTGGAAATGGAGCATTGTGTGCTGTGCTATAGAAGCATCATTGAGCACTACAAGAAAAATGCCATACCCTGGCTCTCTGCCATACTTTGATGATCGTGGCCTCTGCCCACCTTCCTGGAATTTGCCAAAGTGCTTGTTATAATAACTTTGTCTCTTTTGCTAAATAAAAACTACTCATCCTGGAAATTGGGGGTGTCACAGGCAGAGCTCTGCAGATTAAAGATTCTGTCTACGTCCTTTTGCCCAAGGCGTTTGTTTTCAACCTATGGTAACTCCACTATGAGATGACGTACTTGATGGTAACCACCATTGGCCTCAAATGAAAAAGTGAGCCCCCCAAAGATTCTCAGGTGAAGGAGGAAGAAAATTCTCCTCTGCTGGAAAACAACGAGCATGTTCTCAACACTGTCTTGCTGCCAGCTGACACAAGCCGCCATCAGACAAATGTGGAGGTGGAAATGATTGACGTCAATCAAGACATTGGACTGCAATAGGCCTATAAAATACATGCAAGGCATTACAAAGTAGCTGGTTTACCTGCAAGGTCTTATAAGGCTGTTGGTTCTAAGCAGTGAGATGAATTGTGAGATTTGTAAGTTTGACTGCTGTTTTTTGTCTTACTTCTTCCATTTAATGACCATGTGGTGTTTCTTTTCAATTTGAAACCAAAATGGAAAGTAAAATAAACCTCAAGTGGAAAGATGGACAGGAACAGTGTTCTCAATTTAGATGCCCATGTTGAGCTAATGAAAGAAACGGGGATATTCATAAATGATTAATCGGCAGGTCACACAAAAAGGATCAGAATAATCCCACAATTTAGAAAAAAATCCTTGCCACAATATGGATCTATTTTAACTTCAATTTCCTTAACAGCAATAGAAGAAGGATCTTTCAGTCAAGCAAAGAAATGTCAGAATTGCACAAATTAGAAAAGACAGATGAAATGAAGGATTGATGTGCACCTAATCAAAGCAACTGGAAGTGGCCAAGGAAACAAACACGGTGCTTTGATGTACGACTGCCTTCCTTTCTGCCAGCGTTATTGAGATTAAGTAAAATGAGATTGCTTTCATGCCTTTGCAAATATCTCCATGTTGGGAATTAATTTTCTATTGGCACGAGATATGATAAATAATAAATTGGCAGAGAAGTTTCCCATCTGTGAAGATGGCTATGAAGGAGGAATCTCTGAAGGGGAGAATCTTAGACCAGAAAGTCTTTGGAACGCCAGCAGACCGCCGTTTTCAGAACATTAAGTCATAAATGGTGGGGAAAATCACTTGTCAGTTAGCAGACTAAAAAGGCGATTAATGAAGCATTTTGAAGACAGTAGTTTATTGTAGTTGGCATATTAAATATGAGTTAAATGTAAAAACAAAACCAAAAAAGTTAATTTCTTTGACATCCAAGATGGACTATTGGTGTCCTTGTAGATCTGCTGCAGAGTTCTGGTTGTCAAAATGGATAGTGGGCTTCAGAAACTAGGGTTCCTAGTTTCTGAAGCAATAATCTAGTTGTTAGATTATTTTTTTCTCACTACGATTCCAGTTGTATATGGTAACCTAAATGCCTCTCAGCACAATTATGTTTTTATAATGGCTTGTGATTACGATTAACTTGTAGTAGCTAAGAAGGTCTTTTCTCGTGTGTACTGCACTTTGCCTTGTTTTCACAAAGCCATAAGCTATCATGGCAGCTAGCCTGGCTAACATCCAGGTTTAATCCTGGTGCCTTGTCTGTTTAGTTTTGATTACGGCGCTAAGAACTGTTCTTAGGACCGTTCAAGAATCTTTTTCGAACATGCATGAAAGAATCAAAGCAACGCTCAACATTATGACATGATGTAAATCTAATTTTACACAATAACTCGCTACCCTAATGCTTTTTTTGTTTTTGTTTTGAATGTTCACGTTAATAACCTGAAGTAACATTTCTGTCATGTTATGGTACCATCAATGCTAAGCTAACGTGCAGCAAGTTCAGAAAGCAGATATTTGGTGTGTAGTGCTTTATGGTGTGACTCCACAGTGAAATATGTGTGGCATCCATCAGTGCTCCTGACGTGACTTTGTGTCTGCACGGGTTTAATCACAGCAACCACCGCCCCGCACACACGCAGTTGTGTTTTCATCACTTGTGGGGACTTCACATTGACTTCCATTAATTTCTCCAGCCTACCATTACCTTAACCTTCACCCTCAACCTAACCATCACAGTCTAATCACTAACCCAAAAACAACAATTTCCCTTATGGGGACCAAGAAAATGTTCACAAAGAGCAATGGTCCACATTGTAGACAGGAATATGTTCCCATAAGAATATAAAAACCTGGCACACACACACACACACACACGCACTCACACACACACACTCCCTGAGCAGTGATGACTCATCCTGTTTGAGTGGGACCTTCTCTTCAAGCAAATTGTGGCTTTCTACTACCATGTAACCCCCACTCTCACCCCTCTCCTGCAAAAACAGAGATCTTTTGATCTCGGTTTTCTGCCTGCCTGATATTTTTATCCACCAACCAGCCCTAGTGTTAATTATAGCAAATATTCAGTCATTAAAGCGAAGCCTCTGTGACTTGGCATCGTGCACACTCTCCGACTCTGCAGTAATGTTTAAACCCCATGTGTCAAACTCAAGGCCCGGGGGCCAAATCTGGCCCGCAGTAGTGTTTTTTTTGTGGCCCTCCAGACTCCAAATTATATCAATAAATCTCCAGTTTTTCACAAATTTACATAAAGTTAACAGATCCCCACATTTTTTTTCAGATTTTACTGCAATTGTTTGTGAAAATTGTCCAAAAACACTGGGTTTAAGTGGCTGTTGCCTCAGCCTTCCTTGGTATCAAGTTGTAGTTCGTGATCAATAAAAAGCAAAGAGTCACATTTAGCACCAGATATTAGTGGAAATATTGTAAAAATTCCTTATGAGTATTTTTAAATTACAAAAATCCAATGTCGGTGTTATTTTAAATTACCACCACTAAATTACAATCACAAAATCCTGGATGGACTGAGCAGTGTGAAGAGATGTTCAACATTATTTAATGTTATGAAACACTTACTGAATGCTAAAACAAACATTTATTTATTTATTTATTTATGGATTTTATCAACACATTCTGGCACAACCGTCCCTTTAAGAACATTCAGATTTTTGTCTCGACCGAAAAAAAAGAGAATAAGTTTGATGCCCCTGGGATAAACCATCGCAGGAGTGTCACCTCAACATGGCCGCTCCCTCTGAATTTACGTGCGGCTCAGCACTGGAAGGCGGAAAAGTCACACACACAGAGGACGAGTGTCAGAGTTGAAGTCTGTGTTTATCTCTGCGTGCGGTGTTTCAAAATTTAATTTGAACGCTCCTGCAAAAATCAAATCACCAGTTCAGTTGTGGCTTACTCTGGAAAGTGTGATCAGCTGGCAAAGTGATCAACTTCCAATAAAGATGTTTTCACGCAAAGAGACGACAGAAGGGAGTTCAGTGCAAAAGATAAATAAATCCACCTCTTCCTACAACAAAAATATTTTATCCAAAAAAGTGTGTCCGTTTAGCTAGATCATTTTTGTCCCTAAAATTTGCGCAAGCTGCATTAGTTGAAAGGCAGGTTGTGTCGTTGCGGTTCAACTTATTCAAGACCGAGCCAAAAACAACATTGGATTTTTTTTGACTGTCAGCTTTTGAAACCACAAGCTATTCACCTTGATGGATATTTAACTCCATATGTTTTGGATCCCAGGATCCCCCAAAAATCCTCGATTGGAGCACAATTGGTCGTTTTTAACCAACTCTCGGGACTCGCGCCGACCCGGGATGGGTGTGAATCCACTTCTGCTGCCTCAGTGGCGCTTTAATTGTTTGGCAGAGCCTCCACAGCGGCTCTTCGCTCAAACACAATATACAACGATGTCGAGAGGCAGGTCATTAAAAACCTCACAGTGGACTGCAAATATTTTAATAGCTCAGTAATAGCGACTGAACGCTAAAGATAAGGATTAGAATTACTGTACAATGAAGAAGCGTGACGTGCGTCTGCTGTGCAAGAGCAATTTATCAATCCTCCTCTGACAGGCTCTAATTGAATGAAAATGACCCAGGCCTTGAAAGATTGTTTATTGAGCAACTAATCTGTGCAACCCTCCACCCTCCCGTCTTGCCCATGAGGCCAAAGGGAAAAATAAGGGGGGGGGGGAGCTCAATCAATGTCCCATTACCACTGTGAGTCTTTAAACCACACATACAGTATGCAATACACTCCAAACGGAGCATGTTTAACTCGTACTGAATGGGGCTCTCATCAATCAATCTGAATAACACTAGAGGAGGAGGTGTGGGGGTGGAGAGGATTTCAATGAAACAATGAAACAACAAAGGTTATTGCCTCACACCATATGTGGCACTGAAAGCAGCTCTGTACCCAGCTTTATTCTGGGTGTTAAGGTCTGTCTTATCTGCAAATGAAATATTAACCCCCCGACCGTTGGTTAAGTGTTTCATAAATGTTGCATGGTGTAGAGAAGAAGTAATTGGTTCCCTCATCCATTATGGTTGTCGCCCCGGCCCAAAGAAAAGGAAATGGGTTCTGTGGAAGACGGGAGCAGGAATCCCAGTGGAATTCCACGGATCTCCACTGGATTTGATGCCGCATCCGTGGAAAGGCACTTCAGGAGACGCTGCTGCTTCTGAATTATGGATTCATTTTTGTGAGCACCACGCATCGGCATCAAGGAAACATTTTTCTTCACATCTGAGTTCTTTTTCAAATATGTAGGATAGATTGCAGTTCGGCACTTTGTGTTGAAAGGAGTTCGGGTTCTCTTATGATATTGATTACTAGTTCAGAAAACAGATTATGCTGAAACCAAAAACTCCAGACTTGGTGAATGTTTGATTACCTTCATCAGTGGCTCAGTTTCTCTGACTAGTTAATTCAATAAAGAGTCAATACGGTACTTTGTAGAGACACTGTTTGTTTCAATTACAGCTGTAGGTCTTTCAAGAGATGAGACACTGTTTTCCATTGTTCTTTGCAAATATGCTGAGTCAAATTGTTGGAAAAAAAAAATTACGTTTCAATTCTTGGCACTTTTTCAATTGTGTTTTGGTCTGGCAACAAACATTTGAACACATGAACGTCTGTATTAGAAATATTCAGTCACATGTTAGGATGGACCATTACAACATGTTACATGGAAACAAAGAAGTTTCACTGGGTCAGACACCCAGTGTCTGTATCCTTTTACCGTATATTTGGGAAATTTGACATTTCGAAAATAAATCAGCTTATTCGAAATGAATGTCATTTTGAGTGTTCCTTAGATTTTTCTGTTTAGTTTGCCCTTCTTCTGTTCTTAATGATTATAGATATGTTTTTTTCTTGTTATTTTCTGTTCTAGTTTATCATGTTTCTTTAGTCTTAGTTTTTTTTTCCTGTTCCCCTGTGTTCTCTCGCTTGCTCTTTCTCCTGTGCCACGTTTCTCTCTCCGTCTCCTCACTATGCTTCCAGTCCTTTCACACTCACACCTAGAATCAATAAGCTCATCAGCCCAGGTCTACTCTTCCAACACTCAACCTCCCAAGTATTTAAGCTTCTCATTATCAGTCACTACTTTCTGGTTTGTCATGTCACCTCTCATCGTCACACTCCTCACTTCTCCCTGCTTCTTCTGTGATCTCAGGTCTCCTGTTTGGATTTGTTTTTGACTTTCTTGTTTCCTGGACTTTGGATTTTTTTATTTGTTGTTTTTTCATTAAATATCCACAACTAAATTTCATCTCTGCCCTACTGCATTTGGATCTGGATTTAGACAAAACGATTCTTAATTGCATTTCTTGGTGAATGGAAACAATGCAATTATGATTATTATTATTTGTTTTTATTTTTCTTACTTTGGCCGACGTTTTGCACACATTTGTAATAAAAATACAGCTCTGGCGAGGGGTCAATGGGACTGACATTACCATGTCCATTTTTTTAAAAGCCTGCACTGGTGGTTCCCTTTGTTGATTGTGCTTGGAGCAGTGAGTTATGGGAGTATATATATACATATATATATATATATATATATATATATATATATATATATATATATATATATATATATATATACATATATATATATATATATATATATATATATATATATATATATATATATATATATATATATAATATATATATATATATACTCCCATAACTCAAAATATATATATATATATAATATATATATATATATATATATATATATATATATATATATATAATATATATATATATCCACATATATATCCACATATATATATATACTCCCATAACTCAAAATAATATATATATATAATAATATATATATATATAATAAATATATATATATATATATATATATATAATATATATATATATATATATATATATATATATATATATATATATATAATTTTTTTTTATGTTTGGGGGTCCAACAGAATATTTTTCAACTGTTAAGGATGCACATTAAAACGTGAGTGTATAATCTGACAAATATGCAAAAAATTTCTTGACTACTTTTGTAGCGGAATTTGAAACAATCACATTTCACAGATTTTTATTCCTAGCTCTTTTTAATAACGATTAAAAAATAGTATTAAAAATATTGCAAATTGAACCTAAGTCGAAACACTGCTTGAATTTACATAGTCGAGAGTTAATTATCACAGAGCGTCGTTCATTTCCTCCTTCATCTATTCAATCAAAGTGACATCTGCATTGCTGCACTGGGTCGACGCGTTTGAGCTCCGCAGCTTTGTATCTGACAGACAATTGTCTGAAGTTTTGGATCAGGCGGGGATTATGGATCTGGGCTCAAATTTCTGTCAGAAGAAAGGCTCATTGGTGTCAAGCCATCCGCTGTTGAGAGCGGCCGTAAGAGCTCATCCTTCTGTGGAGAATTTTTGGATCCGCATCCAGCTCTGTCTTTTATCTCACCGCTTGCAGATGCCTCCGTCAGCGTGGGGATGGCTATCTGGGACTCTGTTCCAATACAATTTGTCTTCTCACTTCCAGAGTTTTCTCTGTGTTTATGTGGCAATTGTGGTTTAAATACCAGCATATGTTTAGGCATCTGGATGGCATTCAGGCACGGAGAGGAATGTGCATTGAGGTAAAATCACATTGCCTTTATAAAAAGTAGCTGTGTCTCTTGGACTTTTCCAGTATTTGTTGCTTTATCCATCACACATTTTAAATAACTTTATTTGAACTTCTTGTAAAAGCAAAGATGTGCATAAATATCAAACAGGAGGTAAATGACACATGGCATTAAATTTACGTACAAATAAACATTTATAAAGAAGTGAAACTCCACCTTCAGGAAGTCATCACATCATGGCTTCTCTATTAACCCTTTAAGAACATTTTTACCAAAAGAAGTAGCTCTATGGTGAGGAATTCACAGAAGACGGATGCTCTGTGGGGTGGAGCTGCGCATCGGAGGCGGAGCTAGGTCCACCCAGGTGTTTTCCACAGCTGAATGGTTGCCTTGATTTTTTGTTGTGTAAAAAAAAAAAAATTAAGGCAACACTGCAGGTTGTTTTTGATTAAGTAAGAACATGACATGATGTAAAGCTTGAAAGCGTAAATTGCACATAATATTGCCCCTTTAAATTTGTTGTTTTTAAAGTGATAAAATGTAAAATGGCTGAAAGGGAATCTTACTGTATGTCTTACTAAGAAGTGGAAGGATGTTTGTTCTGCCAAAAACCTTTCTGGGGCTTTATGAAATCCTTCCATGAGACAAACCAGTGAAATTATTGAGGGGTTTTATTCTGCTGTGTTTGAAAACAAAATTAGATTTGATCTGTCAGACAGTCTGTAATAACGGGACTGAATGGCATCAGTCAATCTTGTTATAAAAAATGCTGTCTGTGTGGATGACCCGGAGGGCGCCCACCTAATAAACAACCTAATGCCCTTTGGCTCTCCGACTGCAGATCCAATCCGTCCCCATTTCTGTCAAGTTACATCTTAACATCTTTTCATGTGTTGCTCTGCGTCACTTGCACACTGACCTCTCTGCAAGCTTCGGAATCAGCAATCACGGCACCAAGCTCCCGCCGGCATGCAGATTCGCTCGTTCAGACGGGGAGTCTTCACGTGTTTGAAGGTCCTATCAAGAGACTTGATTGTGCCTCACTCCGCCGCGCTACAAGCCGGGATCTGATAAGTTCGCCGGGTTGTTTTGGGCTCTCGGAAGACGAGCTCTCGTGACTTTAATCCCCTTCTTCACAATTCGCGTCCTATAGGCCAGGAGCGGGTAAGCCACGGCGAAAGCGGCTTACCTCCCCAATGTGTTCTATACGGCTCCGGGACAAGCGCTTGCTTTCACACACGATTAAATGCATCTGACAAATATTCATAATTTACGAGAGATTTCAAGAATTGAGCCCTCAAGTGCCAAGAGGCTGCCTTCCCAGGTACAAGCGATAACGTTGGTGGCTACATTTGTCTGCTTATCTACCCCATTCTGATTATGCCACTTAGAATAATGTAGATCTGCTTGTTCGTGGTCTGTATTTATATGAAACTGAATATTCATTAATCGCAAAATGGAGTTGAGCTTAAGAGAATTCAACATATTTCCTTGCATTTTTTTTTTTTGTTCTTTCAATTTTACTTAAGAGCTGTATAGTTTTTGGTTTTACTTTTATAAACTATGGAGTACGTATTACTTTAAACTGAATTTTAAAACAGAAAACTGTCTAGTTTATGACTTTTAGAAGTTGTGGAGTACTCGTTACCTTTGATCAACATTTAGCTACTTTTAAAAACTGTCGAATACGTATTACTTCAAACTAACATTTAGCTTTATACTTTTGATATCAGAACAGGAATTCAGAGAAACCCCTACTAGCTTATAAATTATGGCCTTCTTATTCTTATTAAACTCTGGAACCAGTATGTAGTTTTATAGTTTTGCCTTTTTGTCTTTCTTTTTGGTTTGAACTATTTGAAAGACGTAATACTTGGTTGAAAGTTAAAATAGTAGCTAGGTTTTGAAACGGGTTGCAAATCCAATATTTCGCAGACAACAAGCTCCAAAATTTACCTGTAATCTAGAGATGAAACGTTTTCTAGATAATCTTCCAGATCAAAATGTTGTGCAACACATTTTGTATAACTGGGAGAAATCACCCGAGTGTCTTATACACTCCCCAAAGTTCATAAATCCAACGTGGAGCCGGTTCCTGATTGGTCCAAAATGACAGGTGATCGGTCTTCAACCGAACCCCTTTCAACTTGTATTGATTTTCATATTAGATCACTTGTACAGTATATCAGCTTCCATGTTACATAATAGATGCAACATGCTTTCTGAATCACATTTCATCGATTGTTGGTCTTTCAGAAACCAATCTTCTCTGTTCCACCGACGTTGTCAGCCTCTATACTGACGTTTCCCAGAAAGAGGGTTTGGAAGACCGGCTGTGCTTTTCAATAAGAGAGAAACTCTCAAACTCCCTGCACATTTTTTGTTTGTTTGTTGTTGTTGGATCTGTGTTGAATAAAAATGATGTTATGTTTTTAGAAATTCTTTCAACCTAAAAATTCCAGGGAGTCAGCAGGGGTAGAAGATTTGTACCTGCCTTATCCATCCTATTCATGGGTAAATATTTGATTCGAGCCAACTTTGAAATATTTTTTTTTGTGTACTGCAAAAAAAAAAAAATTTCTTCAAATACAGCAAAGATTCAGCTGTTATGTTCCTTTGATTTTTTTTTCGGGTCAATAAAAACTGTTACTTTCAAACGTAATGTGCTCGGTCTCATCAAAGGATCCTCTCCTCTCTATCCGTATGTCAGGATTTAAGTCTTGTTGACGACATCTTCTTTTTGTCCCTCATTAAACTCAGATCGCACAACAACATGCGTTGCCCGCCGTCCTCCCCGCGTCACGTTTCATCCTCTCAATTCCCTCACATTTCTATCAGCCCCGTTAAGGCTCCACCATCACGCTAACCCCTCGTAACGAACGCCTGATTGGAATAGACGCCGACCTCATACTTGTCTTGATGAGCAAGTGGTGCATGCTGAACTGATTAATAACCTGTCACACAGAGCCGTTGGGAGATAATGATTGATTCATTTCCCCCCAGACTGGCATTTATCCCACCAATTCCCCTAAAACCATTACTATGGAGAGAAGCCACCCTGATGTCGGCGAGGAGACGGACCATGACTGTCTGATCTCAAAACAAATCCCCCGCTTGTCACGAGACACAAGTTTCCAATTTCACAGATATTACCACATATATAAGAAGTCGAGCTGATATGTTGCTTTGTCACTTATCTGAAGATGACGCCTTGGGCTCGATTCACTGTTACTCACTTTGTTCACTGTCTGAACGAATAAATAAACTTTGGTGTTTCGCATTAAATTCCGCTCCGACGCCGTCTCAGAGTTTAGAAGTCGGCCGTCGAGTGAGCAAGTATTTTTAGTATTTTTTTTATCGGTTGAATATATGGAAGTCAAATTGGGGAAAAGGTTGATGAAATACAGAGAAAACTCACTTTGTCTATGGTAAAAGAGCATGTCTCACAAACTGAACCCCCCGCCACCCCCCCAAAAAAAATCTAAAGGCATGTATTTAATGAAACAATGCATTTGCTTTATGGGATTACTGTGGTGTTTTCTCTTTTAAAGCAAGTAGATTTTGGAGGTGGACATAAACTCTCAGATCTCAACATCATACTAACAAACGGAGGGTTTTGCTCAAAGGAGCCGTGAAATTACGAAAATAAATTTGCTTAATCAAAAAATCTCATGCTTTTCGATAAGTTTTTGCACTAGGATGTGGTGGGGCAAAAACACGTCAGGAAACACTTGTTTTTGCATCAAACGAGTCACATGATCAACGACCGGATGTTACTACTGCCGAAAACCACAAAGACAACAACAGGAAGTTGTGTGAGTATGATAATTTGTTTCTTTTTTCATCAGACAATTTGCAGCTGGCTCCACCAGAGCCAGAGTGTTTGCTAATTGCTACTGGCTAGTCTTAAGGAGTTGAGTGAGGGAGCCGGGGGCTGTTCTGTGACGAGAAAGCTCGGAAAATGTAAGGGCTTCGTCTCCAAGGCGGAGATAGGTCCACCCAGGTGTTTTGCACGACTGAATGGTTGCCAGGGAGATTAAAATTTCTCAAACATACAAGAAAGAATTAAGGCGACACTCCGGGTACGTTTTTGAACTGGGAATGACATGACAAAAAATCTGTAAATCCGTATTTACATAATACGTTCCCTTTAAAGACACTGAAAGTCAGACTCGTTCACCCATTTTATCAACCTTAAACACACTCAGGCATCAAAGGATGTCACAATTTCACTTCGATGGTCAGCAATGCCTAATTTTCTATGTCCTTTGACTGACTGTGCTCAGGGAGATTGCTGCGTCCTCACGCTGTCTGCTCTGTAAGCTGGCTGCCCCCTCAGCAGCTGGTCATGCGGTTTCTCTGACATCAGAACCGGCCTATTATCTTCCATCCCTCAAAGATTTTCCTACCCCCATCAGAACCCATAAAAAACACATTACATTGTGTCACATGGAGCTAGAAGGAAAACATTTGGGAGTGGAGGACGTGCGCGTTTGTAAATGTTTCTTACAGAGGTGGCTGCAGGGGAGATGAGTTATACATGCAAGAATAACTCGTCATACAAGAACAATGGGCAAAATTTGGAGGAAAAGACTTTCAAGCTTTTTCTCATTTATTTGCTGAATATCACAATAGAAACACGCAAGAACGAGTCAAGTCCATAACGTAATTGTGTTGCGTTTTCTTTGATTTCTATTTAGATTCTGAATAGAAATTCAGACATTATGTGAAAATTTTTTAACACATTTTTATAAAACACTTTAAAGCAGACTATGCTGTTTTAAAGTGGTAGTATTAAGTGAAATCGACTTTCTTGAGCATCAAAAACACACCTGGAGCCTTGATTCGTTCATACATGTTTGAGAAATCTTATAATCTCCATGGCAACCACTGAGCTGTTAAAAACATATGAAGGGATTCGATACGCATCTCCTCCTCGGTAATGGAGTTCCCGAGCTTCCGCCTCACAGAGCAGCCCTCCTCCTCAACTCTCCCACTCAGCTCCTGCGGACTAGCCAGCAGCAATTAGCAAACACCTGGTTCATCATAGGAGCTCATTTCCTAGTGAAATGCTGGTAAAATTGTTGCGAGAGTATCAATGGAGGAGCCATGTTGTGATGATTTTCTCAAGGCGGAGTTTGAGAAAGAGCAGGAGCTTCTTAAAGAGACAGTGTCCCAATTTGAAGGCGCCAAATTACAAGATCAAATTTCCTTTAAGTCATATTTGATACGTATGGCATTTACATAAATTAATTTAACAGTGTCATTTTGGAGCACAATCTTGTCACTATGGGCAGAAAACACAATGCTACTTCTTTAGATAACAGTATCATGTCTTCTGATTTTTTTTTTTTTTTTGGTCTTTAACTTAAGTTTGAATTTCCACACTTAACCCAAAGTTGGGTTATATTAATATAGCATTAATTTTCTACTCTATTTCCTCTTGCTGATTTTCATTCCGTGCCCTTCATGCCCTCAACATTGTGAGATTAGCTGGAATGGGGGAAATCTATGAGTCATTGGATGAAACATGGTGGTTTAATCGATGTTTATATATGAAGCCTGCGATGAGTTGAGGAATCTGAAATAGCTGGAGAGCATCGATTGCACACTGAAGGCCATTGTAATGCAAGACGGTGCCAGGGGACATAAAAGAATGTCATCTAAAATGGACGTTCGAGCACTGAGTAGAAAGACTGATATTATTCATGTATAATGTAAAGAGTAATGGACCACCAGCGGAGCCCCGTGGCCATCCATTACTGATCATAAAAAGACCCGACTGAGCAGCGGCAGCAGCGACGACGGAGACAACATCCCAAGACGTCATGAGTGAGGAAGCAACTCCGGTTATTAAGACCGGAGACTCAGCTACTGACGTTCCTCCTCAGCTCATCCACGCCTTTCAGCTTCATGCTATAACATCCACAGGTGGAAAGTAAAAACACTGCTGCATTACTTTAGTACAGGTAGTTTAATGTAATTCAGGACTAATGCATTGCTTTCCCTTTTTAATATATAGAACTTTATTATTTTTTGGTTCTTCATCCACTATGTGAACAAAACACACTCTGTTCTACGAATGGCTAAAGAACGCCACTGGATCCCCCCGCACATTTTGTTTTTATTTCTGTTTGCTCACTTGATTTTAATATCTGAACTGATATGTCTATATCACGGTAAAGAAAAAAAAATAGATTTACGTGCATTACTATAATATTAAACTATTTTGTTCTGTAAAGGGGAAAGGGTTTGTATTGTATTTTCCAGCCACAAAGTATCATTTTATAGCACAATCAAGTGACTGTGTTTACCTTCAGTTGTCATAAAAATGCTGAATGCAGAACATGACTTAAAATAAATCTGACTTCGCAGTTTGACGCTTTGGAATCGATCCATCTCTTTAAGAAGCTCCTGTTCTTTCTGACACGTCGTCACCACAATGCTACATGCACGTCGTCCTGCGTCTCTGATGCACGGTTAATTCATTTTGTTGGAGGATGGGTTAACAGAGAATTCAGTCTGTTTCATCCTTGGGCTTCAGTGATATTTATCCATTTTTCAACATCATTGTAATAACATTTTAGCTTCTTTTTCTTTTCTGCTCACCATTTCCTCTGCTCTGCCGTATGTGAAAAAAATAATTCCCTTCAAACACGTCCCTTCACACAAATGTTACACGGTCACGTTTGTGAGCTGTTCCAAACATTCTGCAGCTTCCTACCTCTCATATTTAGAGCAACCTTGGAAAGACACGTTGCTGCTGGAGGGCTGCAAGGCCTTTTATCTGAAAATACAAGTGAATCAAATAACAGGAAGGCATATGAATATGGCTGGAAAAGCATCAGCGTATATATCTTGCTATGAACATAGCTGTATCTATTGCTATGTAGCTAGTTTGCTCCTTGCAGCTGGCTAGCTAGAGAAGAGAAAATATTCTTCAGTTTTCTGCAACATTTTCAAACAGTGTGAAGGTGCTTTGAAAATCTCCAGCAGCAGTCAATGAAAGGAAATGTGGAACTTTCTGTCCTGGTGTCGAATTTAAAAATAAAAACCAACAACTGGATTTTCAGTTTTATTGAAGACCTTTCCCATATGGCTGTCCTCTGATTTTTTTTAATATTTGTAAGACTTTATTCTTGTCACAGTAAATCTCTAAGGTTTGGGTGTGTACTGATCTGGGGAAAGTGTCTTCACAGGTCTTTGGCCATCTCCTCTCTTTAATCTGCTCATGCAGGTCTTCAGACTGTCCTGCAGGTTGGGTTGCATGATGTTCCCTCTGTACACCTTGAAAGTCCACCTGTGCTTTCAGATCCTTGTCACTTGCAATTCGTACTGGACAGTTGCCAGATGTGCAATATCCTACTTACAAAAATTTGTGGTTGTGCATTTTTTAAAAACCAAACGAGCAGTAGAGGCTGATGGAGCTTTTGAGTCTTTTGAATCCTTTTTTTTTCTATTCCTTTGAAGTGTTTCTTTGTTTCCATTCTCCACTCATAAAAAACAAAAAACTTGGAACAACTCGGGACGTTCATCTCAAACATTACTTCTGATGAATTGACAATTCTCTCTTACAGGAAGATAATTATGTACATACAAAAATAAATTATTTGTCAGCCGTTACTGACGAACTCATATTTTAAGCGTTTCATGTCGTAAACATTAAACATTTACTTTTGCAGTTATTTAAGAATTCTAGTAAAAATTAAGGTTTTTGGAGAAGAATTTTTTTTTAAATTATTATTATCCCAAGAAAAAGTAAGTCAAGCTTTTCCATAACTTGCATCAACAATACTCTGAGCTGTGATTCACTGGAAGTTCATAGGGTGGCACAATTTATCCTACTGGCTTTATTATTTTTTTTATTTGTTTGCTTTTTAACAGTTATTAGGTTCTCAACTGAACAGAAGAGAAAACCCGCTGGTATCGTCAATGACTGAAGATCAGTCCACATTTCTTTTTGATTGAATTTGCTCTCTGCAGACACGGTGCTGAAAACAAGCCAATATGAATCTTCCTTTCCTCTATAAAATCACCAGTGATGCACTGCCGCATGCGAAGCAAGTCAGATATTTGCTTGGATATGAAAACATTTTTCTGCTCCTGAAGTGCCACGCATGAGCAGAAATATGCTACCAAAATATTTAGAGTGAGAATAAGTACCTCGGCCCTCAGCTTAATAATTGAAGAAAAAAAACAGAAATGCTCGACGTGTACGCCTTTTGGGATTTCTGTTTCTCTGCCGTTCAAAACACACAGCTGTACAATATAGAATATTAGCTCAACTAAAAATGTCAAAAAAGTTTGTTTCCAGTGGATCCGTCTGTAGTGTAGAGGAATGAAATCAGGAAAAGTCTCACCCAGCGTTCGGGCCTTGATGATGTTGCACATATTGAGCACCGAGAGCGTTTTATGTGTTTATTTATTTATTTTTAACCTGGCTGAAATTCAGTGGTACTCCCCTGAAGTGGGAATTTGCCTCTATCTGTATTTTCTTGGAGAAGTCTTAATAAGCAGAAACCCGAGTCCCTGGAGCACGACCAGCAGCAGAATGCTTGGCACAGCACAGATATGACTTTGACTGCAAAGAGAACACGGAAAAGAGTTAAAGTTGAGTCAAAACGAGGCTCGGATTTGACGTGTAAATACGGTTTTTGTATCAAATGCTACTGTATGGATTTTATTCATGCATTTTTCGCTATGCTAAAATGCACGCTTGAAATATTGTCTGCATTAGAGCGCCGCAGGCTGCGTAACCGTGGCAGCGCCGAGGTGGCGAAACATCTGGGAAAGTTTTCTATTCTATCATGATCAACTTTTTTTTTCTTCTTCTTCTTCTTTTCTCGCTCCATCAGCTTTGAAAAAGTGGCTTCCAGTATTATGAGACTTACTTTTGACAGGATGAAAAATCATCAAAAGACTTTTAAAGACAGTTAAGCCTCGGCTTTTTGAAGAGCACCGAGTCATGCACTTAAGTGAGACATCAAGTGGAATACGTTATAGATTTTCTCACCTGATCATTAATTTAGAGGCATCGGCGCGCTTCCGGCTTGTGTCATCCAGGTTGTCATGCATCTTTTGTAGCTCGCCAACAACCTGCAGTGCAGCTCCGGCTTGTGTTTTCGCCATTTACAAATGCGACAAACGTAACACTTATTTTTTATGTTTTTTTTATTTTAGTGATACAAAACTGAAAAGTGTGGCGTGCATTTATTTTCACCCCACTTTGACTCGACACTACGTGAAGTCGTGATTTAGTGTAATTATAATTACAAATCTTTTTGTGGTCTGACTAAATGACTGGATTTGGCTAGTTTAGCAGATATTGACAATAAATACAATGATTAATTAAAAGAGCAAAAAAAAAAAAAAAAAAAACCTCAAGCGCGATCAATTTTGATGGAGAGTATCAAAATTCATACGGTAAAATGGCTTAACCAAACAAATTTCGTGATATATGTGAAAGTAAACTCTTTCATATGGAGATTCTGACTCCCGCTGCCTTCTAAACACTCCAAGCCGTTCAGAGCCTTTGAAAATAAAAGCACGGGAAAATTATTGGATGGGATGAATGCGACTCCCCCCTTCTTCCAACCCGGTTCCCACACCTCTGGGTGTGACCGCTTTCCTAAAGCACCACACACACGTCATTCACCAGTGAATGATTTTGTTTTGCCCAATTTGTTGTTGGCGAAACATCTAGCCTTGAAATGTTCTTGTAAATTTCACGGCCAGAGCACAAAACGTGACTGAATTAGTTCCGGAGTGACAACCCGTACAACAAGTAGCATTACACAAGCTATTTGCAAGGTTCTTGGTTACCCCAATTGTAAAACAGGGAATTCAATTGTGGGACTAGAATATTCCATCACAAGTCTCATTAGTTAAACCAAGAGGCTCTCCATTTGGATTTGACAAAGAACCCCGGCACCCTGCGCGCCCCTGGCAGCGAGTCGGTGCCGTTTGACTGAGACGTCGGTTTTCCTGAGGACAGGGAAGCGCACACCAGAGGAAGTGGCATATTCAGCTAATGAGCCGTGAATTCGGTATCAAATACTGGGTCCTTCTCATTAATGCTTCAGAAAGGCCTGTCAGAGAGGCTTGCACTCACAGTGTGAAGTTGTTTCATCATTCTTGCCCTCTATTACAAATGACTTAAGTAAAGCGTGTTTTCATATTCATTTTTTTTTTTTTTGGTTCTTCAAAAACTTTTGTCAAACATATGAAACCCTTCGCAGAGAAGAACATAAAAAGTTTGTCACACTGTCAATGGTTCGTACTCACCGTTAGGATGTTTCTTTGAAGAAAATCTGATCTGTGTTCATTCAGTCATTCTGAGGGAAAAAATCAAAAAATGTAACAGGTTTTCTCAAACTGTCGTATGCAGGCGCCCCCTGGTGGTCCGCAGGGTACTGCATGCAAACAGCTATTTACATGCTACTTGAGCTCAAACTCAAAGTGTGACGCATACAGTTACCTTACGAAATGATTGTGTTTGAAAATAATAATAAAACATAGCGGTGGAAAGAAACCGCGAGGACGTCTTATATTATCATACTTACATCTCCAGGGTGAATTTCTTTAGCGTAATCGGTGTACCGCGGCAGCTTAGATACCTGTACAAGAATCGTCTTTTTGCCTTCCAGCGTTGTGAGTCTGGGTGAAATTTCCAGATGTAAACAAAAACACGCAACATGCCTAGACTCACTGGTCATGACAAATTGTTGATGCAATCCCCAACTATACTCATGTCCAACAGCTTCCGTGGCACAAATGTTTGTTTTTCTACTTCCCATGTTGTTCTGATGTATGATTAAAACCACACCGGTTCAAACACGTCTACAACTAAATATGTCAAAATCTCTCCCTGATTTAACGCACCTGGATCAAATGATAGCGCGTTAGAGGCCTAAGAAGAACATTGATATTCTAAACAGGTTGTCACTCCCACCAAAGAGTGGATGCAGGATATCGGGCCCTCAAGGACCGACTGCTCTGGACTTCTTTGCGTCAATAGCAAACTTTCCATTCGAGTAGAAAGAAGGCACTAGTGGGACACCCCAAGGTTCGATGGACATAAACCCACTAGCTCTGGTTATATATGGTAAGAAATAAGATTAACTTCCATAACGATACCATGTCATCGGGTGAATATGAACCCATTCAAGCGTTGAACAAATGCTTAGAATAAGTCGATGTGTGGTTGTGTGCCAGCTGAACAGAAACAAAATTGAAGTTATTATATTTGGATATAATATTTACATCAGTGGAGCGATAAAGAGTCGGCACCCAACTTTTAGCCATTACAGCTAGAAACTAGAGATCAGGCTGAAAGTCTGGGTGTTGTGACAGAGTCTGACCCGAATGTTCAGAGACACGTAAAGACAGTAACAAAGTCGGCCTTCTATCAGCCGAAGATGAAATTTACAGCGTTCAGCTTCTATGCACCACCAATCTGGAACAATCTCCCAGAAAACGGGAAAACAGCTGAAACACCGAGTTGATTTAAACAATTCTGAATCCCCGCCTGTTTAGAGTTGCCTTTGATTAGCAGTAACTGGAACATGGATCAACATATGTGATGCGCACTGATCATTTTAATAGCATTTGTAAAAAATGTAATCTTTATTGCTTGTTTCATTATTGGTGACTGTCTGACGGTTTTAGTTTTTAAAGCTCTTAGAACTGACTGAAATGTGCTGGATAAATAAACTCGACTTTATTTTCTTTGCTCCCATAAAAGAGAGCATTGCATCTATACGTCTGTGTGCATTACAGTTTCCAAAGAGACAATGTTCATATTTCATACAACTCAAGAGTAGCTGCCCACTCTGTAACATGTTCAAACGTTTTGGCAACAGCCGTGTTGTTTTGACAAAAGTTGTAGGATTCCTGTGAACAATACCTTACCCATTCTCTTTCTCTTCTCATTCGAGTTGTGCAACACAGTGGAGGCTGAACGATGATATCCTTTCAGGGAGTGATGAAATGTATCCACAGAGGTTGCAGGGGGAAGCTGCAACAGAACTTTTGTTTCGGATGCCCAGGTTTTGCTTCATTGCGTAGAATTAGTCTCAGTTTAGTCTTGGTTTGTCTGTGAGTGGCTTTAAACACACAGCCATGCATTGAGGTTACGTTCACATACATTTTCTGACCAATACAAAGTAATGGAGAGTTGTGCATTTGAAGAAACATAGCACGTCTTTCTAATTCCTTTCATTTGAGTGCCAACATTAGCTGCAATCACAGCTTCCGCTCTTTTGGGGATATTTTTGAACATCTCGGAGAGAAGTATTCAAATCCAGGCGCTGATTTGAATCTTTCAACCTTTATGTGTCTCCCTGGTCCGACACGCCTGAAGCCCGTATGCAGTCAGCTTCTCCACTCCTGCTATAATGACCCAATTATTTCACACAGGTCTGTTGATGCAGAGGCGCGTAAAAGGCGACAGGGCGCCGGCCAACAAAGCCTGAATTTCAAGACCGTAGAACTGTGGACTTCTCAAATTCTCAAATCCTGCCACAAACCAAATTAGGTCATGCTTTGACTGACTACGATTCTAAAACAGCGCACGAAATGAACATCATCATTCACAACTTCTCCTTCTGTTTGCTGAAATTCTGCCAAATAATCCAAGTCAATGGGAGAAAGTGGAGACGGAGCTATTAGGCGAGATTTGAATCAAGCAGAATGGTGTAGGAATTCAACGGTCAGGTTTCAAATTGCACACAGGTGTAATTACATTAGCAAGGAATTATTTATTTTAATAAGGGCAATATTGTAAGGGGAGGGCATAAAACACATATGTTGAACACAAATTGTAGAAAGAGTTGGAAAGACATGTATCTTTTCCTTCTACTTCTCTTCTATCCATGATTAATAACGCTCTCTCTTCTGCTTTATTTTGCTGACGTTGGCAGATTTTCTGTCCGTAGTTGAGTGGAACATGAACCTGCACGAGGACTGAAGTACGCAGGTGCTCGTTTAATTATCCTTAATAAGGTCTAAAATCGAAGCTGTTAGAAGGCAACGTGCATCTTGAGTAGATGACTCAAAAGCGAAAGCACAAAACCAAAATGGCCCCATAAATAGAAATTTGTACCCCACCAGAGCGTGCCCTCACGCCTCACATACATGTAGGAAATGAAACCTAATGAGGTGGAAGGCAGGGGAACGGAGATGGGGGCTGGCTGGCCGAGTGCCACCACCGCATGGAGCAGAGCCAGAGCAGGTGAAGCCAAATCCGCGTGACGGCCCACCTCCGCCTGGCAGAGCCCCGCTGTGACAAGCCTGCGCCGGATAAAGTCACATCTGTCAGTCAGCAAATATCATCTACACAAAATAAAAAAATAGATCTAATATTCAAGGTTTAAGCAGAAGCTTTACCTTGTTTCCCTTAAAAGACGGAGGCTAAACAAGGAATACCTGTTAACCAAGCCAAATATTCATGTGGTCTGAACTGAATACTCTACAACTTGCTCTTACTAACATTTCTGTCATTATGCAGAAAAACTGAAATGTTTGCTTTGAGGGTACTGTGTCCACTGTCGGCAGAGGCTTAAGTCTTTGACAAAAATGTCCAGGCCTTTATTTTGAGGTTTTATTGGCTCCAGTGGCCTTTATTTGATAGTGAATTGACAGGAAGGTGGGTATTGAAAGAGGGGGGAAGACATGTGGCAAAGGCCACCAGGCCGGGAATTGAACCTGCAATGGTTACATTGAGGACTTAGGCCTCCATGTGTGGGTTGTGCTCAACCCTGGCGCCCCCACAGCACACCGAGGTTTTAGTCCTGGTCTGTGGGCGTTTGCTGCAGATTGATTTCCTGTGAAAAATCACGCCTCTCAAAAACTAACAAAACAATAATTGCTTGCTCACTTCTTAGATATTTGATAACTTGTATCTATAAAGTTATTTTTTTTTTTCTTTCCATTTGTTGCCTGAGGTAACTGCTCATCTCTGCTAATATTTGCTAGTCTGACTCATTGATCACTTCTGCTTTTCTTGACATTTGGTTTGCTTTTCAAGTTACTGGTTTTCAGACCCCGAGAGTCCGGTAGACTTGGTTCAACTGGGGGCCAAAGTTGCAACATTGGGGACATTTTCAACTGTGATTCACTTTCACGTTGCGCCGTCAAACGATCCTAACTAACTGAAAAGCCTGTTCCCCTTCTCGCCTGGTGGCGGCGCTGCACCGAGAACTACTGAAGGAAACGACACGAAAGCCTCTGAAAAAGACATTCCATATTTATGAAATGGAGACAAAAATGGAGTGGCGTCAAACTTTGGAGGTTGTAGGATTTCTCTTTTGTCTTTGGTGACAGACAACGAGCAATTTCTCCTGCTGCTGCAAGATACAAGCATTTGTTTTTGTCCTATTTACCCAGAATGCTTTGCAGTTTAGTCTGTGCCAAAGTTCCCTCCAAACAAACCCAGACCGAAGTTTTTAGGTTGACAATAGTTTCTTTTTTTCCCCCTATTTTAATTAAGCATTCAAACCTCCCCAAACGAACTGGACTTTATAGCCTAAGAGTACAATTAGTTTAAAGTGAAATAAACAGAGCTACATTTTATATCCATCCAATTTAAAAGGGGCATGTCATAAATTATACACTTTTCCATATTCAGTGGAAAAAAATCCTCATTGGCATTAGAGCCTCGAAGTCATTTCTCTAATTGCCGCACAGCTTTGTCCACATTCTCACCAGGATTTAAATGATTTATCTTCATCAGTGATTCTGAGGCTGGACCGCCTCCTCGCCATCACTCTGATTGGTTAAATTAAAAGATAACTTTAAAACCCAAATCTGCCTGGGATAAGAGTCGTCTGAGCCTTCACTGAAAGGCTGACTGGCACGGCATTACTGCCTTTCCTCCGCGGCAGGGAAACGGCCTCGGCTGGGCGCTGCTCACTTTTTCACAACACAGGATTTGGCTAAAGGCTTCTGGCAGACAGCGTCATCTCCAGAGTCCCAGCAACAACAACAACAAAAAACAAAACACCCTTCTCCACTCCATTTAGTTTATGACTCTCCTGCCCAGCTTTTTCGGTACTCCATCCACCTTTTAATGGACCAGATGCTGCGTCTACACACAATGGACGTTTCCGTCTATCTGGATGTCACTATCCAAAGCATCCAAAGAAACCGGTGGGGCGTCCCAGAGGCGCCAACCCAGAAAAGTCTGCTGGTAGACGAAAAGCAATTACAGTGTCGGTGGTTCTACTTTACTTGGAGGCCAGACGGAGTACCCAGAAAGTCCACAGTGGCTCTTAAAGAGCTGGAAAATCCCTCCATCATTATTTTTCCACTAATCTGTTGAATAGCTGAATGAAAGTCCTCATAAGTCCAGTTTGAAGGAAGAAAGTGCCGTGAAGTGAGAAGTTGAAATTGGTGGCATACAAGTAAAATTAATGGTAAAATCCAATGGCTCTGTTAAGGAAACCGAATCTTCAGGATTGTACATTTGTAAAAAAAATAAATAAATACATTTTTCTTAGAACAAGTCATTTTGTCTGTGACAGTTTTCATGGGTGAACTTATCAAAAAAAAGTTGAATCATTTGCATTGATGGAATAACCGCTGTACGCGCTTACAGAATAATACACAGAATGTAAATATTTCAATGCAAAGTACACACAATCGGAGTTGAAATTATTCGTAACATTTTAGTCCAGTTTGTA
Source organism: Poeciliopsis prolifica (assembly GCF_027474105.1). Classification (NCBI taxonomy): domain Eukaryota; kingdom Metazoa; phylum Chordata; class Actinopteri; order Cyprinodontiformes; family Poeciliidae; genus Poeciliopsis; species Poeciliopsis prolifica. Next base: position 22,332,135 of record NW_026562376.1, read on the forward strand.
AAATAGAGGGAAAATGTAACAAATGTTGGGAAAAGTGGACTTGAGAGGCCTTGGCACAGACAAAACTCGTTTTCTGCTCCACGTAGCATCACAATTACAGGAATGCATTGACAGCAAACACGCGACTATGAACATTTACCACAGAGCAAAGAAGAAACAAAGAAGGTGGCGCACCGTGACCGTCCTCATCCTCTCTGCCGTCAAGTCGCACAAATTCTAATTACAGAAATAAATTTGCTTACTGGAAACATGCTGACTTCACAAAAAAAAAAAAAAAAGAAAAAGAAAAACTCAAGTTCTCCCATGAAGCGTTTTTTTCCCCCAGATGTATCAAAATTGATGAATTTAACAAAACTGCAGCGGAAACGCTCCTGTCGTGTGATCAACAACCGGATGTTACTACTGGGGAAAAAGTCAAAGAAGACGACAGGAAACGGCAGGAGGAGGATGTTTTTTAACAACTTATCGCGTGGATGAGTTAAAGTTTTTTTTTTTTTATATCATTAAATCTCAGTTAAAAAACATTCTGGTTTTAAGGTTTGTATCATGACAAAATATAAAAAGGTCCACTGGTGAAAACACCATCATGAGAGTCTCTCTGTATCTCTAACCTTCGTCGTATCTGTGCGAATCCTTCCGGTTCTGAACACGGAGACACAGAGTCGCCTTCTGGTTCTTTGAGTATCATCTCGGCTTGCACTTTACGCGTTAAGTCACTGCAATGGGAGGACTTTGTCTGAAGGCAAGAACAGCTTGATGAATTGCCTACTATGCAACATATTTCCACTTGGGGGATTTATTTATTTTTTTTCCATTCTCAGTCTCTTAAGTTTTTATTTACTTGGAGGCAGCAAGAGAGAGAGAAAAAAAGAATGGTGTTAAAAGTAAATATAATGCTCAGTGGCTCCTAAATAACCTCGAGGTTAGAGTTTCCTTGAGCTAAACTGAGATTTTTATTTAGTTTTTCGGTGGAAATGATTGCAGAGAAAAGACAGGTATTAAAAAAGAGTATTCATGTTTATTTGGAAAATCTTGACAGGCTCAGTTAAAATATTCGCCCAATATAAAGCAGCAGACAATGTTCTTATTTTTTTCATTCCCTACAAATTAAAGGGAAACACTTTACCTAGGAAATTCTAAAATATCTTCAGATTACCAGCATGATTGTTGTCGAAGTGAAATATTTTATCCAGTTGAAAAAACTGTTTTGTATCAGAGACGCTTATAAATTAACTGTCATCATCCAAACAACACATACTACAACAAAATAGACAGAACAGAAAATATGTTTGAATTTCCAGAGTCTATTGAGGTTGAAAAACTGTCAGAGCTTCGTAGCAGCAGAAAAACACAATGAACTCTAGGTAAGGACTACAGCCGTCTCCAAACAGCCAAAGTCCAGAACCCGATATCGACACTGTAAAAAATTACATACACCGGAAAATTTTAGTAAGTGCAGCAAAAAAACATGCTGTCAGGAATTGGGTTTACGAAAGTGTCTCTTCCCATTGGAGCAGAGCCGGAATCATCAGCCGGACAGGATTTAAGGAGCTGCCGGACCTCACCTCTCTGCCGGGTCATTACTTCCTCATGGTAGTCTCGAGCGCTAGACCTTCTCCTGAGAAACTCTAGTTGCTTGTGACCTTCTGGAATAAACCTCGGCTTGTTTTCTGCTTCCCTCACTCATTCTGTCTCTCATTCCCAGGTACTGACCCGTCTCTTCGCTCCCAGACGAACGCTGGGCCCGATCCAAAGGATCACCTGTGACTGTATTTTGTATATAAATTCTTAACCTACTGTTTCCCGGGTTTGATTCTGCATGTGGGCCAGAAGCTGTTGGGAAAATTGTATATATTTATCAGACATTTGTTCAAATATGATTTATTCTGAATCGCTTTAACCGCGTTTCCGAGTGTGTTTTGAGGAGCCCTTACTGAAGGGAGCAGTCGTCGTGGATGTTCTGAAGTCTCAGCCCCGGTTCCAGCAGATAACTGCTCGTCAAGAAGTTCCTGTGCCCTTGACACAAATTGTACATGGACATGTACAACGTTACGTGTACGTAACAAGGAAACAAATAAAAAGAGAGGGTTCGGCAGGATGTGTTGTCAGAGCAGTAGGAGAGTGTAACTGAAACACATCTCTGTCTATTCTCCTCGAAGCTAAAGCCTCTTGTCTTTCCAGTGTCAGTATCTGAATGCTCTAGTTGTTTAGATCTGACAGGAGCCTACCCTCGAACATGACGCATGCCTTGATATTGTCATATTCCTACAATAATAGAAGGTGATAAGTAATTTTTTGCAGAAAGTGTTTTTCTTTTGTTTGTTTTTTTTCCGTCCAGATCATCTTTTGTAATAGAGGTGGTATTTTTATTTATAAATTTTTTTGCTCACTCTTAATATCACACACAGGTGGACTTTATCTATTGGATTTGGCTTATTTTATTCATGAGAATCTGATTGAAGTCTGGCAAATAGATGAATTTTCAATGAGGGACGTCTCTGAAAACAACGTACAACTCCCTTTTTCTAACTACATAAAAATCCTTTTGTGGTTAAAATGCAACAAAACATGAAAAAGTACTTCATGCAGTGGTTCGCCAATGCAATTTTACCCCATTGAGCTACTCCTGAATTTGCAATTTCAGGAGCAGCGAGGAAAAAAAAAAAAGATTTCCTACAAGGCAAAGGGGGACCTGTGTGCAAATTTTAACCTTTTTCAGTGTTCAACATCTTAATCACTGCTGGCCTCTGGTTGATTACTCTGGGTGAGAAAAACGCTACAACTTTCAATTGCACCTGTCAGACAAGAGGCCACTCACCTCATTTCTGTCTTCCCTGAGCTCCCTGACCCTCCAGGAGGGCAGGGCGCCACAGCTATTCATCCCTTTCCCCCGCGATACGGATCCCCCTGCTCCATGCAATCATTGTCCCATCAACGGTGCAACAGCTGCTGACCTAAAGCCCGAGATCCTTCTGCCTGTACTCCACAACTCTTTCTGTTTGCAAAGAGAGTTGGTGTACGTACTCAATCATTCTGATTGAAAAGCCTTGCGAATGAGATTTCATTTGATCTGGTTCTTATGCAACAGAAGAACAGTGCAGAAGAACAGTCCACCATAAAATACATAAAAGGTTTTCTCTAAAATGAACTTGCAAATGTAAAAATGTACAAATTACAGTTTCTACCAATGAATTCATTCACAGCAACTTTACACCAAATTGACAGTTTTAAATTGTTGTCATAGTTTATGGATTTTTACTGCTTATTGCTGTTAGATATACAAGTGTGCAAATATATGTGCGTGCACACTGTTTGAGTGACACCGTCATGATTCCAGAGTTTGCTGCGTCTCGTAGGGCCAGATAAAAATCAATGGGTAATGTTTCCAAATTTGCCTAATTTGCTGTGGCACTAGTCACCTGTGGAGAGGCGTATAATAAGAAAAAGTGACTATGTCTTTCACCATAGACCTGGGGTGGGGAATGCGGTCTTGTTTCCTCAAGCATTCTTTGTTTTATCCTGAACAACAGTTCAAAAGGCAACACAGAACTTTAGTGTTTGAATGTCACTGAATGCGACTGCTTCTCGTGTCCCCAGTCTTGGTCGTCCAGATGTTTCAGTCCCACCTTTTTGTGCAATAAGGTCGAATTAGGTGAATCCGTTGATCATTATCATCTCTCCTGAATATGGATGCATTCAGTGCATAGGAGTTCTCGTTGCTCACGTGGCTTCCACTGTAACACTTTAACTTTCCCACTATACGGCATTTTGAAGACGTTACAGCTCTTGCAGCGAGCCGTACTGCAGGTTTGAGCGCTGAAGCAGAAATAGGAATATTAATGCTCACCGAGGGCTCTGATCTGCCGAGGCCTGCGTAGCATACTGAGCAGATCTTGCTCCGCTCTTTTTTTTCTTTTTTCTTTTTTTTTTGTGGCCCTTAAGCAAAAGAAGATTTTATTGTGTGATTCGGCGTCAAGGATCATCATCTCCGTCCCTCGTGGTTGGAAATTCCGACGAGGTTTTCTCCATGTAAAGTCTGAATTTCCATGCATGCCTGGCTGGGCATCGTAACATGTTTTTGGCATGAACTTTGACGCTACAGTCGTACGCAACATCGAGTGTTGGGCCTCGTGATCTTATTCCCTTTTTGAGAACCACAGACGTCAGTAGCTGCGTTTCCATTACAAATGTTTGCAAAATTTTGCCGATATTGCACAGTTTCGCAGTCGACGTCTTTCCTTTCAGTAAGAAACGCAGTTGGGAGTCATCCTTCCGCTTCCCGTCATCATCGTTGTCTTTTCCGCCGGTGGCAGTATCTGGTTGTTCATCACCTGTCGACTTGTGGGATGCGAGAAAGAGTGTTTCCGTTGCAATTTTGCGGAACGCGCTCATTTCGATTTGATTTCGTCCTTTGGATGAAGGACAAATCGTAATCTCAGTAAAACAGGTGGGGAGAAAAGTATACTAGGAAAACGTCCGCTCACTACGGTGGCCCTGAAGTGCAAAGCACTACAGCAAATTGAAAGCACAATTAGGTTACAACATGAATGAAAACACTACAACATGAATGAAAACACTACAACATTAACAAGAACCGAAGAGTTATGTCCCATTGGGAGACCTAAGAAGTCGCTGATTGGACTAGAGTTCGTTTTACTTTAGAACCAGAAGTTACTCTGGCTTTAACTTGATTTTTAAAAACATGAATGTACTCAGTGATCCAAACCTTACTGCTGCTATTCGAGAGTTTGATATAAACCAGACGTTGTGCTTCTTCTTAGATGCTTTTATTGAAGTCGCTCTGGCTCGTTTGCTCATACAAGTTGCACACAGGTGTCTCACTAATGACTGACTACTTCTGTTGTCCTATTCTTGACATTTATGTGATCACCTATGTTCGTGACTGCCATCTAGTGTACATAAACAATTCATTCAATCATCATACCTACCACAGCCCAAACACATGAAAAACAATCTGTAGTCCAATCAGCAAATTCTTAGGTCTCCGATTGGAACATAACTCTTCCGCTTTCATTAATGTTGTAGTGTTTTTGTTAATGTTGTAACGCTTTTGTTATTTGTAATTGTGCTTTTCAGTTTGCTTGTAGCGCTTTGCACTTCAGGGCCACCGTAGCTCTCGCATTCTGCGAGAAAACATACAGAAAATCATCCATAAAAAGCATTGACTCAGAATATGTGTACCCCACTTTTCAGCTGATAATCAACAAAAAAACCCAACATTTTTATTATTCCCAAAATGTCCAAACATGACTGAACGACAGTAACAAGTCGCGGAAAACAATGGAGTAAGATTTGCCATCAGTAGCAGTGTTTTTGTTTTATGTTACTGATGCCGTAGCAAATCAACCAGTCGTTCATTTTCATTTAGCAGATCAGAAAAGGTCTGAATAAATTCCTCTGTCGTCAGGAGGGAAAACTGTTGGCTAATACGTGAAGGAGCTGAGAGCGGGGCAGAGCGTGTGGCTGTCAGTGCCCTCCAGAAATACACTTTTCTGCTCTGTGCTTCTGTTGTTTACTTTGGATTGAGCAACCTGTCGCCGTCAGAGTTGATGCTGGCAAAAAAAAGAAAAGAAAAAAAAGCCACATTTATGCTTTTCTAGTCTCTCAGCTCACCTGATCTTTTTATTTTTTTTCTCAAGCTAAAAAAACCACAAAATTCAACACTCCAAAGTTGCCTGAAGCTTATACGGTAAAATAAACTCCTTCTTAAAATAAGTTGAAGAAAGAATCTGTTTCAATGTCGACTTTCTTTCCCCAAAAGTGAACAAATCTTCTGTTTGTGCTTCCTCCACTTCTGGCCACAGGACCGACGCTAACTTCCTTAAAGAAATGTTGCGGTTTGATTAATTTATTAGAATGCTAAAAATAAAAAATTAAAATGTCTAAAGAAAAAAAAAAAAGAAGAAAAAGCTTTGTGTCCACATCTAGCTTCAATTGGAGAGCAAAATTACAATATTTGTCCCATTTTTTTCAACTTTCATTCATTCTGGAGATGAGCTGTTTTGGGAATTCAGATATGTTTTAGTATCAATTTTGTAAACTTTATTTCAGACCAAGCTTGATGCACTTGATTTTGCTTTGAACTGAGCTCAGAACGTTCAGGTTGTGAAATATCATGCATTGTGTCTCTACCCCAGAAGCGTTATTATCCAGTCCACACGCCGCTGTACTTCATCATATGTTTGTTCACCCGAACCAGCAGTCGAGCACAAAGCTGGAAGCGAAGAAACTTGAAAGTGACCTTGTTCTCGTTTCTTCCCGTTCCACGCGGGCCGACCTCGGTCTACGTCCAATGAAAGAGTCCGTGGGTGTTGCCTGGTAAGGGGTTTAAGTGACAGAATCCAATTCTCAGCACATCAGTCAAAAGGGGTGCGGGAGGCACCCCGCGGTGCGAGCAGGTAGTCCGGCGGAGGCAGTTCAACTAGCTGGGGGTGTCTTATTAACCCCTCTGTCTTTGTCCTCCTAGCGTTTCCTTACACGGCCAGCAGATTTTGATGCGGGTCAGAGTTCGGCGATGTGAGATGTGTGCCAACGAGCTGCACGGGCCTCTGATGGAGGGCTTGACATTTCGATGATGAATGTAAAGCTTTTTTTTTTGCTGCACGAGGTTTCTTTCAGTGACAGTATCAGAGGAACATATATATCTATATATATATATATATATATATATTATATATATATATATATATAGATAGATATATATATATATCTATCTATATATATATATATATAAAATATTACCCATTACCCAGAATGCCTCGCACTTCCTGCTTTTGGAGCGGTCTCTGGTCCGCTTGCATCCACGTACGCATACCAAAGCCCTTGCACCCTTATTTATTTATTTTTTTTTTTGATACGCAAACTTTGCATAGTCCAGGACATTTTTCAGGAGAATTTTCAGATTTGCTTTTTATGTAACTTATATATAAGTTACATACTGCAGTTTTAAAGTCATGTTGTTGTGATTAGACATACTTTTTTTTTTTTAATAGTGATTTTATTGTGAAATGAAGCTGTAACATAGCAAAATGTGGTAAAAGTGACTCTGTGAACACTCTTCATATTGACTGCATTCTGCCATTTGAAGCTGAATTTGGAGCCGACTTTAAGAGAATCATCATGGGAAGGGATTTGACGGGCCTTTCAGACTGTTATCAACCTGGGATAACATACAGAATGCACTAGCGTATCTAATCTCTGAAGTAATAATAATAATAATAAAAAAAGAACATCTTTGCACTAAATGCAAATAGAAGCTAAAGTTATCGGATTCAACAGCCGTCCCTACGGTACAGATCCCAGCCAGCTGAAAAACATACCTTAAAATTCTTACAAAGAGCCTCGCTGTCTTCCTGTTCTGTGTGGAAGAAGAACAGAGGATTCCTTCTCCGACAAATCAAGTAAGGATAAGCGCGTCCAGCAGCACAACAAGGAGCTCTGTTGCTCATAAAAGGATACGCTGGCAAACCTGGCGATGCTCTCCTGCCAATAGCTGGCAGTAACTTGGAAATGAGTTTGACTTTCTCGCGACTTTCATCTCGCACGCCGCAGAGCTCCGAGAGACGAACGCGTTACTTCACTGGAACCAGGTCGCTCCGTTTGTGTTGACAACTCCACTGGTCCCGTCCACCTGATTTGCATAATGAATATGACAGAACAGAACAGGTGTTCAAGGAAAGGCCACAGGATCAAAATAGATTATTTATGTGATCCTGACTATATACGGTGCTAATATGCATGTATGAGGGTTTTATCACGAGGCCATATCTTCGAGCCAGAACCTGTAAGGGTCAAAGGGGTCGTCGGTGTTAAAGGAGGGCGCTGGCAGTTTCACAGTGGTGCCAGAAGCATTATTGGTTTCGGTGAGACATTCTACGTTATACATCCAAACATAATTACGGTTTTACAATGTGAATACGTTCCATCCATCCAATCGATGAATCAGTTGAACCTTTTTCTGTGACCGGAAAGCAATCACTCCTGCGCAATGCCGCAAAGAGTTTGTTTCATCTATGAAAACAGTAATGCTCTTCAATGCAAGATGTTGTTTTTTTTTTCTTTCCATTTGTTGAATAGATCAGTGTTCTTTAGGTTACATCAATCCTAGAAAGTGGCCCCGGAATGAACAAGACGTGATCTCTGCAGTCTCCTTCCAGAGACGACGCGCTTCTCTATTGTCCCGCCATGTAAAGTTCACGCCTCAGAAGCTGCTACGCTCCGCCTCACATGAGGAGAAAAGAAAGCAAGAAGAGGTGGATCTGAGAACCATCTGCTCAGACTGTCCAAGTTTCAACACAAAAAGAAAATGAGGGTCTGATTAAGAGCAACAGTTGGATATTTCCAGCTGCTCGACTTGGCAAAGTTTTCGCAGTAACATCTCTAACCCATTTACTCAAAAGTAAAATAAAAACAATTTGTGTTTTTGATTATTCCTTTGAACTCAGCACATCCAGTAAATATTACTTTTGGTTGATCAGGTACAGGTTGGTGCAGTCGCTCAGGAGGGATTTTAAGTCCTGCTTCTAAATATGCTGGTCACTGATGAGTTGATGTGAATAGTTCATGCATGTCAGGACAAAGAGCATTCTTTGGCTTGTTTTAATTGTATTCTTTAAATCTCCTGTGAGTAAATGCATTCGCCCTTTTGTCCATAACAACTGGAACTCTCAATGTGCAGCAAGTTATTTTTGCAATTTACTGTCTATTAAAAAAACAAAAAAGCCCCTCAAATTAATTTCATTTCCTGCTACTTTGTCAGCGGTTTCAAAGTAGTGAAGGCAACTTTGAGACCGCTATCAAGTTATTGCAGTGAGATTACCGTAATAACTTGATATTCGTTTGAAAGCCTAATATCTTCCCTTTCAGAAACCGTTGGAATTTTTTAAAGTGTGCCAGAATTACGGCTCTGTGAATTTATCTGGGTCACCGACGCTCCGTTTAGGGGTTTTAACAGCTGGTTTAAATCAAAAGTCAAGATCAACAGTAAATACGATAAAATAATCTAAAAGAGATATAAAACAATGCACTTGAAACAGTGGAATCAAAACAATCATATTATCTGAGCTGAATATTTTAATGTCAGTTCTGGTCTGAAAACTCCAAAATATTCAGCTTAATAGCAGTTCTATATATTTTAGAAAAGATGTCGGTTTTGAGTTTCGAGCATCTCTCATCCCGATGTGAGTCAATGTAAATTGGCGCGGACAAGGCGTTTTCATGATTCCGTGTGGAATAAAGTAATATGTTAGCGTGTCGATCCTGCAGCAATGAGAAGCAGGAGTCTAGACGTTGTTACGGCAGTACAAATGTACAGTGTTAAATGCCCTATGAGAGCTGCGGTAGATGCAAACGTGGCAGTTTTTTGACAGGCGACGAACAAAACAACTCTCTTGAAACCCGCCTCAGCCGGCGCTGAGGCCTCAAACAAACAAACAAACACAGATCTGAGGCTGAAGCAGATCTGACAGGTTTCTAAAGAGGCAGCTATTGCCTAGCGCTGCCTGTAAACCCATTAGTCATGATTACTTTGAAATGAAATATCAAATTCCTGAAACACGAGTTCAGTTTAGACAGAGGAGAAGAAGATATCGAATGTCTGAGGTGAATGCGATGTGAGAAAAACAAACGAACCAAAAAACAAAAAAACAAACACGTTTGATAAATCTTGATAATTAAAGAGCAACTCAAATCAATTCCACCGCGCCGGCCGGGTGATACGAGACCCGATGATGAGGCCCTCAGAAGGAAAATAAAAAGAATCTCTTCAGACAGATCACATAGGGTGGGGTCGATATCTGTGAAAATAACAAAGCCCCAAAGAGCAGATTTAGCCACATTCAACCTGACATGTGTTGCTGCTAACGACTTGGGAAGGACTCGATGGCCACATTCCTCAATTTTCACCCTCAAATGGAACCAATTACTGTTTGCTGTCCGGTTTAAAGAAAGGTTTGCACCAACAGGCCGCACCGTATCCAAGTGATGACTCGCATGCGAACCTACAAAAGGCATTCTGCAACAAAATCTCTTGTAACGAAATGAGCTGTTTGCATGCTGAAGCAATATGAACATAATTTATTCCGCGTGTCAGCCTGCTCTCTCAAACTCTAAGTAACACACAAATCAGCAAAAACAAACACAAAAGACAACTAAGCTATCTTTTGTTTTCTGTTCCAAATTAGCAAACAAACAAGTTTTGATATGCACAGAGAGCTGTTTCGTTAGCATTTCGTGAACTGGAGTGAAAACCTTTAGAGGAAATAATGAGACATATGCTTTCTAAGTTTACTGTGTTTTGTTGATCAGTTTAGTCAAAGGCGTTTTTAAAGAGTTTTTTTCCTATGACTTTTTAACACAAACTTACACACGTACCTTACGTTTACGTTACACACTTCCAGACGAATTGAATCCACTAATTTGTGTTGCATTCATGCTAGTTTCCGAGACGGAGAAGTCTCATCTTTTTGGGCGGTTTGGATATTTTCACAGGAACTGTGCTCTTGCAGTGCTGAACATTTGCTCTTTTTGTGCTCGCTGTTGTCCTCACAGACTTCAGGTATCGAACACGGGTGGAACGTATCTGGCAGGTAGCTGACATAACTCCTGGCATGAAACTTATTTTGAGTGCAGACGCTAAAAACAAACCCAGACGGTGTCAGACCTCTGCTGCCAGTTATAGACGACGCAGGTCTGTTTACCACCTCAAACTCTTCTTTCTCTATATTACGTAAGTATGGATCAATTCTATTTATTTATGTATTTATTTAGCCCTTTTCTTGACAGCTTTACAAGGAACATATTTAGTATAAAGAAACATGAAAAGTGTTTCCAGGAAGTCTGAAGAGTACATCTAAAATGGTCCTCGCTTTGTTGTTCTGTGTCACCAACATACAAAGCTGGAGTCTAATGCTTTGTGAGGCGGGAAACATCAATGCACCGTCTGAGAGCTTCTCTCTGCCCCCCATGAGCCAATCAGATGTTTACACCTTTGGCAAAAATATTGTTTGACTCTCCATATTGAGAAATGACGATACTGTCTCATGATTTCAAATCATTTTGTGTCGGGACGTTTGGCTCCTTCTGCCTGTGTTTTCACTCACTTTGATATTAAACGGGTCATTCGACAACAAATTAACCATTTTGTTTGCCTTCGCTCCTTCGCTGGATGTTGATTTTCTTTGGTCTGAAGACAGGTATTAAGCGGAAATGCGCATAATTAAAAAAAAAAACTAAACATTTTTTTATTGAAATAAGAGGTACCATCCGCGCGAAAGCCAATGTAGCAACCCGAGGTCCTGGCTAAAAGTATTTACTTCCCTGAACTTTTGTCATCTTACAACCACAAGTTTAAAGGTTTGGAATATTTTACTCGAGACTCTAAAACAAAGTTGCAAGTAATTATCACATTGAAAGAAAATTACGCTATTGAGGTTATTTTCTTTTTTTACAAATAAAAAAAAATAAATACTAACTTTCAGACAGTCTTTTGCAATTGAAGATTTTACATTTGATGGATAGTATCTGTCAACATAAAAGTTCGAGTCTTATTGCAGACTCTCAATTGGCTGTCCGGACTTTGACTAGGCCATTTCAAAATTGATTCGAATCGTTCAGGGCAATTGTTTTCAGCACACAGCATTTGACATGCTGGTAAGAACGTGGCTGTTGTCCTCGTTTCTTCAAGACTGGCCTCTTGAAGAAAACTGTGATCAGTCACATGAATTAAAATAGGATTGTTCTCTCAGACTCACTACCAGTGTTATTATTTCTTTTTTTTCGGTTTGGTTCTACAGCCTTTAGTGCGATCTCTCGGGGCAAATGTGCTGTAATTCCCTGTGAGTTTTGTAATTCCCTTGAATAGTTTATAAATTCTATTTTTTTTTTATTTTTTATCACGGTTGCCAATTTTGACATAGAGCACTGAGTACGTGAGAACATCACGTCACAGTTAAATGTGTCTCTGCAGAGACGCAAACACGTCAAAGAAGAAAGTAAACAAACTGTAATACGTCCAAAACTGACCGACACGTTGACACGTTGTTCTTTTTCTCTGTCTGCGTTGTGAAAGGACTCGTCTCTGAGAGCTGCACTGCTTTTTCAAATGCATCCCGAAACTGCCCTGCGTTTGTCACAAATGAACGGCTCTTCCCACAAACGCCAGCTTGTCCTGCGCGGCGTCTCGGCGAAAGCCGTCAAAGCGTCGGGAGCGATCGTGCCGAGCGACGTTTTACTTCCGACTTGATAATGAGATGCTAATCTGGCTCGGTTTTGGCTGTGTTCAACTAATTAGGGCATCCTTATTGAACACTGCATCTCTAAATGTTGTTCATCAACAATCTTTGTTTACGTTCATCCATATTAAAAAGCGTCACACTCGTGTCTCCAGGCCTGATTTCTTAAGCTGATTCGTGAGCAAATTATTATTATTTTTTTTTTAAATCAATTGAAAATGCATGAAACCAGTGACAGAAACAGCAATGTGGAGGCATGCACAGTGCTATGTAAAAAAAGAAAAAAAAGTGTAATCCATTTGTGAACAATATTTCTAAAGACTTTTGATTAACATCTGCAATCAAACGTTGGCATTACCTGTCCCCCTTACAGATTTCGTCTCTTCCACTTTGTTTATCCTAAAGTCAGAGAATCGAACCACATCGTGATGGAGGGTTAAATTGTTCCATGTCATCAGTTTCTTTTGCCCTTAGGAAACATATTTTTGCTGCATACTGGAGATTAACGACACTAGAACGTAGCACCATCTTTAATGCCTTGGGGCGAACGTGGCTTTTTTTGTAGTAACACAAACGTTGTTTGGCAGAGAAAACATGAACTTCATCTTGTGAAAACGAACACATTGTGTTCGAAGGATGAAATTCATTGCATCTTGAGTTGTTTCCGACGGTTAAAATGGACGAGGACACGAGGTGTGAGGGTTTCATCACCTTGTCACAGAGTTGACAAGAGCACAATACGCAACAGTGAAAATTCATACTATTCTATCAAAAATGAAAAGCAAAGGCTTTTGTAGAATAACGTGGTTTTGGATTCGCATCCAAAGAGAAACAAAAAAAAATAAAAAAATCCTGGTTTACAGTTTTAATTGGGAAAAGCCTTTGATCACAGAACACTGGAACATATTCTTACTGTGGAAGTTATATGCAGACATAGTTGTCAAAACTATTTTGTGGAATTTGTAATTCTTTATGAATGTTTGAAAATGCATCCACCCGTTCTGCCTGGTGGTGGCGGTGTTGTACGGCAGCTTTGCTTCTGTCAGACTTGTCCCACTAGTTAAGTGTGTTTCCATGACAAATGTGCACACGTGCACAAAACTTTGTTGATATAAAACACACACACACAAATGTGGAGTTTCCATTTTAAAAAAGAAATGCAGTTGAAATCACACTTGAATTACTTTGTTCATGCAATAAGTGATAAAAAAAAAACAAACATTTCCTGTTGTCTTCTTTGTCATTTCCACCAGTAGCAGCGACATCCGGATGTTGGTCATGTGACTCGTGTGATGCAGAAACAGTGTTTCTGTTGCAGTTTTGCAAAGCACACTAAATTTTGATACTGCCAAAAACAAACCCCACCTGATCCTGCTACCAAAAGTTGTTTTTGTATCAAATAAGTTTTTTTTTCTTACTAAATTTGAGTGTTTCCATTCAGCAAATGCTTGCAGTTCCAGTTTTCCAAGTTCAATTAAAGACACAAAACAGCAGAAACGAATTTATTGGTAAATAAATATTTTCACACAACCGAACACTAACTCAGGCCCACATTGATAAAAAAATATCCATAAAATCTTTTTATGACCAATTTATGGTACATTTGTCGGTATAATAAAAGCTGCGTTTAGCAAGAAGATGAGAGGAGAGTTCGTTCCATCAGGGGCAAATTACTGCAATTAAAGAGCGGGCCTTTACGTATTTTGAAGCAGAAAGGTCATATGGGTTGCCATTTAGCTGCTGACTGAACATTATTTAAGTGTGCGATTAGAGCAAGATCCCTTAGGAAAACTAAAGACAAAAAATAAAAAAATCTCCCTCTGCTGTTTTATCAAAGTCCAGTGGCACGCATCTCTCTTACTTCCTTTCAATTTCTCTGCTTCATGAGCCGCTCTCTGTTATTTAGGGAGCCGATAAAGAATCCGAACCGCTGACTGAACACGGCGCGGACTGGACTATATTTACCGATACAGTGGGAAATGAACACACGTCCTCATTTCGGGGCTATTGCGCAAACAGTTGGAACAGTGGCAGTCCGTCATGCAAAATGAAGCTTTCGCCATAAATATCTAAAGCCCTAAAGTGTCAGGCGCATAAAGATCATGAAATGCTCACTTTAGAAAGGCACCAGTGATATTTCTATCCGAGCCCACTGGGAGAGCGACAGATTTAAGATTCATGAGCCCGCATAATTGCAGCATTAATAAACCCTTCGGAGACATTAAGAGAAAGTTATGTTGTATAAACTAGACGGAATGACAGGAGATGCTTTAGAACTTTTTAAATTGCCGAGTTAGCGACAAATTGGGTTAATTGTGACAATATTTTACTGGGACGCATGCATTATTGTAAGCCATATATATTGATTAGTCGGACTGTGTGTGTGGGTTGAAGTAAACATTTAAAGAATCAAATTTTTAAAGCCTGTTTTGCAAAAATGAGGTGCAGAGTGAGAGAAAATGCTTTTCCCCAAAGGGTGACAAAAACCGACTCGATGGACATTTGCAGCGATTCTTCCTCTAAACGCACCTCCTTAATTCCGTTCTTCTTCTGTTTCACGATCGTTTTCGCCGTGAACCAAATGTTCACAGCCTCGGCTCGACGGGGTTGAAGGTGTTCTGACCCGAGGAGGCCTTCGGTTCTGTCCAGCAGCAGCTTCTCTTTTCGCCATCAGCACATCTGTGGCCGCTTTTGAACGTCAACTGGCGCCGCAGAGCGGGACAGTAGATTACAAACAAAAACGCATCAAAGCGCCGCAAGAATCCACATGGCGGCTTTGACTAATGTATGCAAACCGGGCTGCGCTCCCCGCCGGCCCAGAGGGAGAACAGAAGGTTCGCTTTCACAGATGCCAGTCGCAGGCACTCTGGGAGTGTAGAGGGCTTTGTGATTGCACAACCAATTCAACCTCATCTCTTGGATCAGTCACGTTCAAATAAAAATGTCTCTTTTGTTTTCTTAACGCTCGCAAACCCATCAAGCGTGTTTTCAGTAAAAAGGCGCTGCGATTTTCCAAAGTGATCACAAATTCCACGCTGTGGCAACTGCTGCAGCTACTTTGGGGAATCCATTATGAATCCTACCATGACATGATTTTTTTAAGGGTTATTAATTTTCCCGAGCATGCATAATTTGCTCTATGTTATGGTTTCCTGCCATGTTTCGTTCAAGCAAATTTGTTTGGCACTAAAAGTCTGGGGGGGGGGAGCATAAAAAGAAGCAAAAAAACCCTCTACAATTTTTGTAAAGAATAGGTACAAATATAATTTTCTATTACTAAAAAAATTCTGCACTAATTTAGCTCGATAGCTAAATATTACATGTAAAAGTAACGATACTTGATTTAGCTCCGCCCCTTCTGCTCCGCCAGATGGTTTGTTCCCGCGGCGCCGCCATTCACTGCCACCGTCATACTGAGGGGGAAGAGTAGTCAGTGGGGCGATGGCGTGTTTTTTAGGGTGGCGGCTAAATTTTCCTCGAGGAATTTTAATAATCGAGTTGCTCGGATCACTCGAGGAATCGTTTCATCCCAGCGGATCCCCTTTGATTCTCCATCTTCTCACTCTGATTCATTTACGTTTTATTTTTAGGCAGATATTGTTGCAGTGATCAATCTGTCGATAGATAAATGCGTAAAAGAGTTTCTCAAGGTTTTGTCGGAACATTTATCTGTTAGTCCCGGAAATGTTTCTCACGCGATAGAAAACTGACTTTCCAAGTGTCTTTAAGTGACTCTGACGGCTCAAGAATGAGTCTGTCCCTCCACCCAAATGTCAGGCCTGGTTGCTAATTTCTAGCTGTAATAGCAGCTAGTTATGCCATATGCACACGTTGATTTGTTCTAAGGATTTGTTCACTTCCTGGATATCAGCCTGACGAAACCACAGACTTCCTTTTCAGACTTGGTCCAAAAACTCCAGTTTCACTTAAATGTAGTTAGAAAGGTACAAAAAATAATGCAGCAGATTATACTCATGAGTCCATTATCACACTGATTGCGATGACGCAATAAATGAAAAGACGAGAATGTTTTACAAATCAAAAAAAGCAAAACGTTTATTCTACTTACAAAGCACTTAAACAGGAGGTGAGAAGAAGAAGAAGAAATAACCTTCTCATTAGGCTTAACTGTATTGGTGATTATGAAACTTTGGACTTGGAGTGCAACATTACCATTGTGAAACTCTGAGGAGGTTTGTAACTTCCAGCCACTGTTGTCGATGAGAGAATCAGGCGACCTCATGCCTCTTCAGCTGCTGTGCTTAATGAGGCCTGGCTGTTTAAAGGCCAAACCAGTCCCAGTTCAGTACTGGTAATTGCATGGAGCTGCTCACCCAGACCCGATGATTAGCATCTTATTATGGAAGCAAAGTTATGCACCAAAATCGACTGCAAAAATTTAGCAAGATATGACAAGTCCCCACTGCTATTAGATGTTACCGAGCTTTCAGCGACATCTTAACAATATTTAGATATGTCTTTTGGACAAGTGTTTGAAATTAAATCTACACAATGAAGCAATAAATTGTGTATTTATCGTTTTATCAAATCATCTTACAATTACGAGTCATTACAGTTCAGGTAAACAATATAGTGATCCTTAGTGGTAGAGTGAGTTTAAAGTATGTTTATTAGAAAATACTTAAATCCTTCGACATCTATGGCATGTCGGCCATGACGCAACAAAACCTCCTGTGCAAATTGAAGTTGATTTCTTTATAGTTAGACACCCTGATGTGACAAACTCAACGTATGCTATTGCATCAGGTCTGGACTTGGCTCCATTTTTCCATTTCTTGGACAAAACTGAAATAAATTCTCCATTATTTCTGTTCGGGTTTTATCGTTTCATTAAAACAAAGCAAGCTTTAGATCAGGATTGTTTAAAACAAGAATTTTCCTCCAAACACTCGACGCAGCATGCTGTTATTTGGGGAGGCCCTCCTGCTTTGCTGGATGTGATAAATACTCACAATTAGTCATACATGAACAGCCACATTGATGCACTAAGCTAATTGCAGGTGCTAAAATCAGGGAAAGCATTGCAAAGCGAGGAGGGCGCCCGCAGGCAGAAACCCAACTCACAAAAAATTAATGAACCGTATGTAAACAATATTCCTCTCAAGCTTCACTCCCCTATGGCGGTGCATTGTGTAAAACGTTGGTGTATTTCATCACGCAGAAACACAAAATAGAGCAGAAGTAAATATAAGTTCTGCTTTTTTTCCCCCTTCAGCAGTGCAAAAAAAACAAACAAAAAAAACAGCTCTACTAATACTGATAAATATATGAAACAAACAAAAAGCAAACAATAACTCCCATATACACCACCTATCATTCTGAAAAAAGACACAAAGGCCTCTGCATTGAAACACTTCCTGAATAAAGTGTGGATTTACCAAGTCATGTTTATCTGTGTGGCAGAGATAGACAAGGCAAAGTGCAAAAGTGCTTCAAATCATAAAAACATTATGCATCAGTTGCCAGGACATTTAGTCAAGTCCATCATCAAAAATCGTCAAATTTATCACTCGATGTTCCATTTATTGCTAATCAAAAGCAGCGCTGCACATTTGGGTTGCCGGCCTTCGTTTGAAGGAACTCAGTGTTTCAGCTGTTTTGTGAAGCTATTTTATGAAACACTCAAGACATTTTCAAATACATACGTGTTGTAAAAAGTGTTATGTATACATTTAAGGGAATAAGAAGCTTTTTGGTGGATTTGCGTCTTAAACGTAGTCCTTTATGAGGACTCTAAGCCCAGCTGCACCTACTGTTTTCCAACAGAGAATTTATTTTCATCAGCATCTTCTGTGAATGACGTCACGTCAGGGGAAACCTCGCCCTCAGCGAAGCGGTGGGAACCTGCTACGTTTTCAAATTGTGGTTTCAAACTCGACACAAATAATGCCAATGGTGGGTTTGGGTTTCCCACATCTAATGGGAAATCACACAGGCAGAAAACTTTTCTCCCAGAATGTGTTCATGTTCTTCTGCTCTCACAAGTTTTATCGTAAAGTGTCCCGTTTGTTTCTTATGTCCCTTCCTGCAGTGACAATAAATAAAGCAGCGGCCAGTGCAGATGTCCTTTTTCCTGGTCCACTCCCCAGGAAGTCAGTTCCTTAAACATTTGAAGGTAGTGCAGCAGAAATTAACATGCTGAATGGCTGTCAGAAGGTGTGTGTGTGTGTGTGTTCATGAATTTCATACATATGTAAAATATTTACTGTATGGTTTCTCTTGAATACATTTCCTTTTTCAGACAAAAGATTTAGATTGGTGTATTGGTGTAAATGCACAGCTCAGTTAGATTATCTTATATTTATTGACATAAAAGAATTAGCCGAGTGAAAGCAGATTAAAACACATGCAGTCACACTTAGAAGCTGCTGACATTAACCGTAGCAGTGTGAGGAACTGCAGACTTAATCCAAGTTATTTCCATGTTTGGCCAGACTCACCACATGCTGCCTTAATTCATTAACAGCTTTTAGTAAATATATACATTCAATAGAAGTAATTTAATTAGTAAATTGTCAAAAGTAGGCATGCTATATGCTGATCTCTAGATGGCAGCAAAGCACTCCCAAAATAATTATTTTGCGCGCATATTAGCTTACAAGAGATCACGCACTTATCTGTTTTAGGAAGATTTTAAAATTGACTGACAATTTTCAAAACCTGAGAAATCAATAAAAAAAAATATTATTGTCACAAGTTTGGTCATGCAGTGTGTGGCGTCAAGCCACATGGCAGGAGCAACTCACCGACGTTCAGGTGCCAGGCGCGAAATCTCGCCAAACCTCTGAGGATCAAATCGAGTTCACGGTGAAGAAAGGAGAGAAGAAGCCACCGCGATAGTTTGTGGACCGTGTTTGACAGGAAAATCCAACATCAAAAGAAGTCTAAGCTGGACTTTCTGGAGTGCCATGCAAGAAGCATGTTGAATATCCCCGCTATAAGTCCGCAATCGGGCTGATAGCAGTTACTTATAAGTCTGCAATGTCTGTCTACCAGCCTCAGTTCATTCTCCTTGCTAACCGACGGCAACGTTGCTCAGCTCTGCTAGGTGTTGTGCTTGGCTTCTTGAAGGAAGAGGTAACTTGGTCCTGCAGAAATGCTGCATAAACACAATAAAATCCATCTCTTTCCTCCATTGTTAAAGTCCGACTGCACAGCAATATTTAAATTTGTACCATGTGACGCTTCGGTGAATCCAAGGAGTATATATATATTTTTTTCATCAAAATACTGAGTGCTACATTTTACTACTGAGTTTAGCACAAGAAGCCGTAACGAGGTGTGAGTCTTCAGTAAGTAGAAGCTGATATGCAGGAGATTATGGTTCACTAAAGCGGTACACTGACCTTTTCCAAATATATGTCACTCTGTTAACAGGATTGAAAGAGCTAACATGGTATATGCTTTAGATTTCTTCCTAAACCTATGATAAGGGGTGAATAAAGGTCACTGGAACATTGAAAAGATTTAAAATATTCTTCTTTTACACTCAAGAAAGATGGCGGGAGGCATCAATAGAATGGTTGCTCCTGTAAATCTGTTATGCTGACATATCAGGCAACCCAAATGCCAAGTTCAGACGCTCTGTTTTTTGCACTTTGTTCAAGTGAAAACCGACATAGCCATTTGTTTGATGCGTGATTACTAAAATATGGCCGGCCTCAATTTTTTTACAGTGGGACACACTGTCCAGGTTTCAGTGTGCTTCAAAACGAAACCAATCAAAGCGCCAGTGGTGATAAGGTCAATGAAACTTTGGATCTCAAAAAAAAAAAAAAAAAAAAAAACCTTTCACCTGCCCAGAATCCCTCAAGCCAAAATGCGGCTTGATTCATTTGCCCAGGTTCAGACGCTTGTTGGCACAGAGCGTATCAGCCAATCACATGGCAGCAACTCAGTGCTGTCTGGCAAAAGGATTTCAAGCTCATAACCTCTTAATTTAATTGGAGAACCATAATTGGAAAGAGCTTGAGTTTAATTGCTTTAATTGTTGGTGCCAGATATGATGGTCTGAGTATTTCTTAAAGTGTTTTCTGGTTTCTGGAGTTGTTCTTGGTACAGCGCCACCACAGGCGACGGGGCTGAACAGGTTGTTCAGAGGTTTTGTGCAGCGTGACAGCAAAAACCACACCGACTGAAAATAGCACGAGTAATTTTGGTCACCAATCGAACAGAGTGTACCAGACTACCAGGTGTGAAAACATCCTCATACACCAAAGGCAACCTGAGCCACTTCATCACCACGGTGTTCTCGTCTTTCAGTGATTACTTCCAGCATTGCGCCAGAAAGCGCAAATCACCTCAGATTAGTTCCTTCAACATGATCATGAGTTCGCTGTTAGTTCATTAGATCTCGGTCGGGTCGGAGCATCAGATGGATGGATGTGACTGAAACCATGTTGACTATTTGAGGAGCGAAGCTGAAAATCCATCAGCCAGTGTCTGAGGTAACTTTGTGTAAATCGTGCTCACGATTTTGCACATTCACAACAGTCAATGTTTTGTCGTTGAACATTGAGGATAAAAAAAAAAAGCCACGAAACGTCTAAATGAGTGATATTTTTTTCCACCTTTTGAATTTCACTGTGCTAGTGGGAAAATGAAACTACGTTACACAGCTTGGAAGGTTGCCTTGCTATAACCAAACAAGCTTCCCAAATGCAATTTACTGTAAGGATTTCAAAAGAAAAGAAGAAAAATGTTTCTAAAAGCAGAATGCTAGTTTGTTTTTTTGCTTGATTTTCACATTAGTGTTACTTTTGAGTTTTCTGTTCTCCTGTACTCCATGTTTTAGCGCTTAAAATCAAAGTGAATGTAGGTCAGTTGTGTTTAAGAGACATATTTCTCTAACATATTCCATTAGGAATATTCTGTAGAACTACAATCTCCCCATTTGTATTCAGACACTTTCATTCCAGGCCTTTTTGTACTTTCCCCTCTTATTTAAAAAACAAACTTTTTAAATTAGTTTTTGAATTTCCTGTTAATTAAATATCTTTTTTTTTTCTTTTGGCATATTGAGAGATAATGAAGAGCATTTATACATGAACAGGTCTTTGAACGTTCATTCATCTGAGAAAAAAAAAGAATCTTTGTATCCATTTAAATTTCATTTTATAGTTCTAACACATAACATCAGTTTGACCAGAATGACACAATTTCATGCGCCGAGTCGTCACAATAACGCTCCGCGTGGACATAATGACAGTGAACGGTGTGACATTTAAACATTTTCATCTCTTTCACAAATGATTTAGGAACAGAGGGAGGCAGATCACAACAGATGAAACACCATGAATGGACTTTAAACATTGACAGTAACCATAACTGACTCATCATGCTTGTTACGGCGTCGTCTTTCGTGTGAAGCAGGCGTTCCCAGCGTTGCCGTCAGGACGGTTTCACACCGGTTAAAGGCAAAGACAGTAAAAAAATAAATCAACCGGGATTTAAAAACTAAAAATACTTATAAATATTGAGTAGTTTCTGCAAGAAAACCCACATTTATATTGATTCTTTTTTTTTTTTCTTTTTTGCACAGCCATGAAGTCCATGGAATCAAGCCCGAGTAATTAGGGAAGAATCATTACTGCGTGCATCCAGATTTAGACATCCGAATGCACCGAGAGATAACCGCCAGCGAAGTCTTGGCCAAACCCTAATTGCATTTTCGAGTCAAAGGCGTCAGATCAATGACTGTCTGCAGCCTTTTACCGTGTCCTTCACCCAGGAATACACCAATGAGGCTGATAACAGGGAGATAGAATCAGTTCAGGTCAGGGGACGTCGTCAGGCTGCCATTTGTATCAGTCACACAGCTCCGTAATAACACTTGCAGATAGAAATTTTATTAAGAAGAGCTGCTCAGTAAGCGCACTGACCAGCTGCTGTCATATTTTGGCTGCCTCTCGTTATTCTACATTGTTGTATCTGGAACCTGCTTTGTGAATTTTTTTTTCTCATAGTATTATTTATTTATTGAACATTACCTTGCAGTCCGTCCTCATCAGGAACCAGACTGAGGGAAGAATAACCAGCTGCCTGTTGAGTGGGATATAAGTGTACAATCTAACCAGCCTGCAAAAGGCATAATTACCACATTCACACACTTCTGTGGAAACAACATGTGGCAGGAGAGGAAGCTGGAATCGAACCTACAACCTTCTGATCATAAGACGACTACTCGACCACACAGCAATAAAAGCTTTTGTCTCAGGGGAAACGAGTAGCAAGTCAATGGAAAAACCCCACAAAACTGGTGTTTCCAATGGGTCAGAAATGTATTACGTGAAATATTCTTTTTCTTACCCAAATATTTAAACCACTTTTTGATGTTAAACTTTTAAAAACAGCTGCGAACTATATATATTTTTAGGAACAAACACAGTGGCTCTCAAAAATACGACTTAAATAATTCAGATTATCGTCTCCAAACTTCCACCATCCATACATCGTGTACAATCTAACTGAAACACAGACACACGGCGTGGTTGGGAAACGCATAAAAAATTTAAACTAGAAGAACCAAGAAGAGTACGGTGTCCTTGTAGGGTTTTATTGACATTTATTTTCTTGCATCCTTGAGCTAAATCTCCAGCCTGCACAAACGTGAGAAATCATTTAAGTGTTCACATTGCGTCAAAGTATCAGTGAGGAAAATGCTGCAAAATGCAAAAAGTTTGAACAACAACAAAAAAGTGTTTATTCTTATTGTCTTTGTTGTGACACACTCGACAGTGAATTTTACACAGCTGGATGGCCTTTAAACTGAACCACATCTATGAAAAAGGTGGACTGAGCAGCAGAGTTAAATACGTTGTTTTGCACAAAATGGTGCCGTTTTTGTGTTTTTGTTGTTGTTGTTCTTTTCCACTGTTAAAACATGCTAAAAGTGAACGTACTAGATTGTTGCCTCTCTGCACTGAGACATCAGTGATTACGAGCTTTGGTGGAGGCAGTGTGACGTTTGGCAATCCAAATACTAAATTGTGCTGCTCAACTCACAAATGCATGTTCTTGTAAATATGGCACCATTGAAATTACTTTGGGTTTTTTTGACGTTTTCTTTATTCCTGTTTTTAACATTTTTTAAAACTGTGTTGGTGTTTTAGGTGTCTGGTTCTTAAATACGACACTTTAAAGTGAAACAAAAAGACTGCATTTAATTCAGTTTCTTCAAACAGTCACATCCACTCTGACTGAATAATGCATCCATATTCAAATGCAATGCAAAGTCTAACTTCTTTCCAGAAGTTAAGATTTCACCCAGAGTGCAGATCTTTCGTTAGAGTCCCGATAAAACACCACGGAAATCACCGCAAACGGTGGTAAACATTTCAAGTGCTTTGCAGTTTTGATTGAAGTCCTTTCTGATACACGTTACTGTTGGATCCCAAGGTCTGCAGAGCCTGTTTGGCTCACAACACGGCCACCAGCTTCGCTGTTGTCAGTAATGAACGGCTGCTTTGACCACTTCTTATCTGATGGTGGTTCATATTCGCTCAAACAAGAGAGCCAATCAAAAACATCATTTAGACGTTTCATTGCATTCTACGAGTGTAACAGTGTAGAGACCCGAGCCTTGGTAAACCACGTAAGTTTGTTGTTGTGCTGAGTTGTTTGGAAAAAAATTCCAGCACACAAAGTGTTGTACAGAATAATTAGATGAAGTTTCTTCATTTTTAAATGGACTGCTGGAGTACATGCTAAGTAAAAAAAAAAAAAAAAAAAAAATTTAAATGTACTCAATAGGTCAAATATTTTTTGTTTCTCATTTCAGAAACATAATTCATGTTATATATTTTTTCATCAAACAGGGATAAAAAATGTAAACATTTATATCTGGTAATTGGAGGATTGTGGCTTAAAGGGGCAGTGTTTTGTAAAACACTATTTTAGCTTTACGTCATATTATAATGTTATTCTATCTTCAAAAACATACCTGGAGGGTTGCCATGACTTTTTTTTTTTCATCCAAGTTTGAGAAATCCTTTAATATCCATGGCAATCATTTAACTGTGTAAGATGCCTGGGTGGAGCTCGCACCTCCTTTGAGGACGAAGCTCCTCCCTGGAGCTGGACTTTCCAAGCTCGTGGGGGAGCAGCTCCTTCAGACTAGCCAGCAGTAATTAGCAAACAGTTGGTGGAGCTGTGCATCTGCTGAATTCATTGTACAAGCCACTTCTCAGTGAAACACGGCTGAACATACTGTTGATAGGTTGATAGGTTAATAGAGGAGCGATGTTGTGATGACTTCTTGAAGGGGGAGTTTCAGAAAGAGCACGTGCTTCTTAAAGAGACATATACAGACAACATAGTTATTTTATTGTGCCATAAAATGGCACCATGTGCCTTGAAAATACATGAAACTGCCCATTTTAAGAAAGTGAAAGCCCAAAATGTAGTGTCTCAGAAATTTAAGATTGCGTAAGATCAATTAAAAAGCATTTTTGCAAGCTAAAATGTGCATTAAAAAATAGATGATTTAAAACCCTACCTCTGATTTAAAGTATGGCTTCAGTGCTTGCTACTCCAGATCAACTAACATTCCACTGAGTCTGTCAACGACACAATTGACGGTATAAAAAGAAGTTTATTGTTCCTCTTGGATGTTCCTCAATGATTTCCCTCCCAGCTGTCAAGCTCCGCCAGCCAGAACTTCACCGTACTCCCTCTGTGTAGCCACTGATAAGAGAAGTGAAGCCACTGAAAGTCTGAGCAGGAAGTTGGACCAATTAGAGGGAAGAAACACACCGTACCCTTAGCCTTAGATCAGCCAAGCACATAGGTGGCAGGTGTTTTTTTTTTCTCTCAGCTCTTTCTCCTGGAAACTTATTGGTGTTATCTTGACGGAATAAGCTTCAAGTGTACTTTAAGCTTGTTGAGATGGTTGTTGTTCCTTGTTCTGAGATAACAAGGAGCCGTAATGACAGAGGAAGCTTTTTCTTCCTCTGCTCACACTCATTTGAAGTTCCTTTTAAGATGCGCTGACAAGATGCGGCAAAACTGACGACTTTCCAAAAAGGGACCCAACGAACAACCTAAGAAATTTGATCAAACTTTAATAAGCAAGGCAAAACTCTTCATGGCATAAGCTTTTTTTTTTTTTTTTTTTTTTGCGGCTAACATCAGGGCAGATTTCAGAAAAACACCACCATCAACCCTTCAAAGTGTTCACGATGAAGCGCTTCTCTGCAACAGCAAGGTGAGAAAAGTCACCGAAGCCGGCGAGCAAGGTGTTACCTCGTCCTCCCCCACAGGACATCCGCACGTTGCAAAGTGGCAGAGCTGTTGTCATGGCAACACTCCTTCATTTCTGCTTTCTTTGGCAGGTTCTGACGGACGTGTTAAGCCTTATGGGCAACTGGAATCGAGAGGATTGACCCCGTCCTGGCCGCGTTCGGAGAGAAAGAGAACGAGCGGAGAGCGAGTCAGAACGGGAAAGAGAACCACCAACGGAGAGCAAACGTGATCAGCAACCTCCTTTCTGCTCATCCTGCTGTGTAATCAACGTGACATTTGTGACATTGCAGGTGGGGAAGCTGTGGGAACTCGTCTCTGCCAACAGACCTCGGGGCGAGCCGTGGGGATCGCTGGCTGACGGAAAAAAACTCCACCTCGGGGACTTGTGATGTTCCCTCTCAATCCGTATCACTCTCAAACAGTCTGCCGCATGAACCCGGCTCCGCCGTCATCCGGATTGCCTCCAACAAACATTTCTGATCGGCATTTTCAAAGCCCTCAAGAGTACAGCCGGCCATTGAAGGGAAAGAGCATGCCTGGCTGCGGTTGTGGATATTTTCCTGCTTTGCATGGAACGCATGTATCACTGTGTGAGGAACCTTGGAGCCCCTGATAAGTTTCAAAAGTCAGTTTTACCTGATTGTGAAAGAAAGAAACCAACTTAGTTTGTGCAGGTGGAGCAACAGCATTCCCATTCGTTTTGAGACTCACCCAGACTTTCATCAGCGAACCTAAATAACAGGGCTGTCTATTTTAATACGCTCAAAGCTAATCAGAAGATGTTAATGCTTTATTAAATAAAGCAGATGAATCAAACTACCTATTTTGACCTAAAAGCGATGGTAAATGTTGGAGGTCGTTTTCCTTCTATCATCAGCTAATGATGAACATGTGACAATACTAGATTAAGCTTTGTTTGTTTTATGTATAGTTTGCCCTTGAAGACCGATACTTTGCCTATGACAATGTTTGGCGCAGAACCATAAAGGAGGAAAACCACACAGAGCAACAGCTGGAAGGCAGACTGCTGCTGCTCTCCCGCATCCCTCATATTTTTTGACGTGTTGAACGTGCCACTAACATATGCAGGGCGAATGTTTCAAACCCACCAAGATCTACTATTTAGAAAAGAAAAACGTGTATAATGTTTCAAAAGGCACTTAAGATAAAATCCCCAGACGAATTGAATGAGCTTTGCTGCTATTACACACTCAAACAGCATGTTAAAGTGGCTGCGATTACACATAACTACACAAAATAGTTGTTTGGAAATACAGTCTTCCTAATAATGTCTCAGAACACATTTAGGTCTCAAAGGGCCGAGTATAGGGGCATTGAAAGCTCTCTTGTGGAAGAAGTCGGAAGCATGCAAGAAAGACGCGTTGTCACACACTCATTTGTACAGTTTAGATATGAACACTATGTGCTTTATATGTCTTAAAGTGCCAGCCACAAAAGTCTTAATGTTTTACTCTATAATTTCTAGCTGAATAAGGACCCATTTCTGTCATTTTATGTTGCTGTGAAATCGCCGTCTCTGGACGTGATGCAGCTTTCTGACATATTGCAGCCTTTGTCTGCTACAGAACTAATGCAAATTACGTGCACGATACAGTAATTTGATGATGCTGACGCTTTTTTTTTCTCAGGCCCCTGATATAAAGACATAAAAGCCTCCTGCTATATAGGCGAAAGGGAACCAATGAGCTTTAGAACCACCATCCACAATTGATTTAAACTCTTACCCATCACCCTCAAATAGCTTTAATGTCTTAACTGTCATGATGACACCAGTGACCTGTTGGGCCCATTGACTTTCATGTAAACATTTGTATGCTTCTCAACATCCATTATCTTCTGCTTACCCCGGGTCGGGTCGCAGGGGCAGCTGCCCTCTCCCCGGCCATGTTGGTCAGCTCCTCCAAGGGAATCCCAAGGCGTTCCAAGTCCCTCCAGTGAGTCCTGGGTATTCCTCTTGGTCTCCTCCTGATTGGGTATGCACAGGACACCTCACCAGGGAGGCAAACCAACCAGATGTCTGAGCCACCTTAACTGGATCCTCTTGATATGGAGAAATGGTTGCCTTGCTCCTGTAGATCGGAATGTAGATTGGTTAAATTGAGAGCCTCGCATTTTTATGCAGCTCCTTCTTCACCATTCAGATCGGCTCAAACCCGTCTTAAAATTCCTTCTGAACTTTTTGCGTTTTTTCACGAGTATTTCTGATGATTTATCTTGAGAGTCGAGCTTCAAGTCTTTGCGTTTGGAAGGATTCTTTCCCATCACCCTAATCTTTAGCTCTTGCCACTGATTCAACATGAGATCCAAGTTGGAATTTCCGACTGGGAGAATAATGGAGCGAACATCTCGTGGTATGATCCAGACATACACATCGTTGCTTGTCAAACCAATGTTGCGATGAACAAAGTCGATCAAGAATAAGAAATCACTTTAGAGGGCAAGGAAGAAGTTGTGAGAAAAGCCAGACTCATGCCAGTGGCTGCGATGAACTTGGACAGGAGCTCCTGCGAATTCCAAGAACAACTTCTGATATATTTGAGTAAAAAGATCATCAGACTTTGACGCCCAAAACACTGATCTGACCATTCAGCTCCCAGTTCTGATAGAGGACGTAAAGTTTGGGTTTTTCATACCTTCATACTGAATGTACGGTACCAGGTCTTGCACAAAATGCACAAAGATATTCTCCTTCTTGCTGTCTCAGATCCATGGTGCAATCGCACAACACCCTCCCCGGATTCTGTTTTTGCTGCTGCTTTCAGATCCTGACTCGCAGAGTGTCTCACGCCAGAAAGATGTCCATCTGTTGCAGTTTGTCAAGCACCTTTTAACCCTCACTGGATGTGACAAAGCGTGTCATATCTGTTGGTTTTCGAAACACATCATATTCTTTCGCCAAAGAATAAAGGTCACGACTGATGCCCGTGCCAGAACTGCTGTCAGTGTGTATCTGTGCCGACATGTCCTCACGGATGTCCCCCTGCGCAAGAGAGACGCGGCCCACCCTTCCCCGATTTCGGGAGGAGTGGGCTGTAGTTGCGGCTGTCGTTGACGAGTTGCAAGTTTATTGTACAGGTGTCTCATCACTGCAGAAGGTGGATAAATATTCATTGCCTTCAATGCCTGTATCCGCCTGCAGACGAGAGTCAAACAATATTTATACATGATACCTAATGCATCTACACACCTCAACAGTAGGGTTAGGGTTAACAGCGTAATGAATCCTGTTCTTATTGTTGACAATGGTTGCAATTGCACCTCGTTGCGTCTTTGACTCAAACACTTTATTCAACGCAATTATGCATGGCAATACAACAAAAGCATCCAGAAGTACATTACAGTACTTAAAACATGACGTGTCAGATTTATGAGACGTTCATAAAGCCAAGGCTTTTCCTTCATAGTAGCAGGAAACCTTTTAAGCACTGTTGACATTTGCTAACGAGGTATTAATAATCAACTGGCTTGCAATGTCAAGTTGTGAGGACGAGCTCATTTTAAAATGGCACTCCATGACACGTTCTCTCTGCACATCAGAAACAGACTCTTTATTCCCATAAATGTGGCATAATCCCCATCAAGAATAAAACAATGAGATTTCTTTTCTCTACTAGTATAAAGATGGTAATTGGATCTGAAATTAACCCAGCTTTACAAGCGCAAAGCTTTGCCGCGACTGACTGCAGCCTGAGCTTGGATTTATTGATCTCTTGGTGAAGAATCTACATTCTGCTGAGCCAGCAGGGACGGCCTGGGCGAGGGTTTTCCCAGGGTCTAAGAACAGGAGGTGTTATGTAAATTTTATCGACTTGGTTTGACTTGTGTACTGTCACAAAGGGAGGAGATGCGAGTTTATTTAAAACAAAAAAAAAAAAGGCAGGTTGTTGAGTAATCCAGCAGTTAACGGACCAGAAAATGCAACAAGCGCCACAGCCCTTGTTTTGTTGTGTTAATTGACACGTATTCATTTTTCCTGGTTCTATATTGGCTCTAATGCGCAGCGTGTCTGGCACTGATGAAATCTGTTCCTACAGGAACGTCGGGTCAGATAGCTGGATTGTTTACATGTGCAAATGCTCAGTAATGCCTTCGATATTTCATGCTTCACACGCCCATTTGCTCTCTGAGGTAAACAGACGACTATGAAAAAAATGCCCATTGTTTTATGACGGCATATTGGATAAAAACAAAGGAATTTCTGAGCTCCCTAGGTTCTAAATTTGCAAGACAAAAAAAAATTTAAAAAAACTTTTCAGGAATAATCTCAAAACTTTTCCAGAAAGAAAAATTTCCTTTTTTTTTTTTGGCATAAATGTACTAATACCTTTTCTTTTTTCCTATTCACTATAGCCTCAGCACCTCACTGTATTCATTAATGTAAGCTGTTCATATTTTAAACATGCATTTTTGGATCAAATTGCGCATTGTTTGTTTGGCTTGGCTCTAAATAACTATCATTCAATAAACTAGTAATTTAGATCAAATTGCTTAAAATAATGAGCAATTTGGCAAATAATTGGCAAACGGTTATTGCATTATGAACGTCTGTCTGGTGATAACAACAAACGAAGGATTCATTCGATCACTGATGTTTTCAAAAGGCGAGTTCTGCACACACATTCAGAATGAACGCCGAAGTCAAGATCTTTACAAACAATGTAATTCAAAAACTGCAGCTGAAACACTTCACTCGACAAACTCACTAAGATGGTAGGAGTCAACTAAACTAATAAGTAAAAGTGAGAGAGGAAAATTCAAACGGAT
This sequence comes from Poeciliopsis prolifica, assembly GCF_027474105.1. Taxonomy (NCBI): domain Eukaryota; kingdom Metazoa; phylum Chordata; class Actinopteri; order Cyprinodontiformes; family Poeciliidae; genus Poeciliopsis; species Poeciliopsis prolifica. The sequence goes on from NW_026562376.1 coordinate 22,362,434, forward strand.
CCCAGCGCTTCAGCAAACTGCTGCAGATAGAAACATAATCAGTGTAATTAAGACATGAGCTTATTGAAGAATTAAGCTTTATGTGTTCAGTCAGATATGGCTTTAAAGTCAGATGATAAAGCTTCGCATGCCTCAGAAGAAATAATGTTTGGAATATCATGTGCGTCCTAACCCAGTTAACCCGTGTTGGAGCAGCTTATTGACGCGGGTCGGCAAAAACTCTTACTGGGACTAATAATGTCCCGTTAATGAAAAGTGCATTTTGCAGTTTCTGAAACATTATAATTGGGAAGCAAAACAAGTGCCTCTCACATGAAACAGTAATGAAGATTGTGTGTTAATTTAAAATAAAGCCGGATATTTTGCTACTGACACGTGGCGCTGATTTTAGGAGTAGTTTTGGAGCCGTTAAATATCTGCTGAATGAATGAAGCTATTTGCATTTAACGCTTTACAGTTGGTTTGACAATAATAAACCAGTGAATATCATCAAACCAAGAAAATCCAGTTGAACGTCCTGCACTGTTTAACAAACTCTCACTGCACTATTGCTACAAATATCAGGAAACAGTGTAGCTCCACTGTATTTGCTATAATATATTTGTAATTTGTTCATGGATAAGTCAAGAGAGAGACGAGCTGCAGAAATTAATCTGTAGTCTTATGTAAAAAAAAAAAAAAAAAAAGGACTTTTCTGAGCTTTACATCATTTTATAATGTTATTCCCTCATTAAAAACATTCCTGGAGAGTTCCTTTGATTCTTCTGCGCATGTTTGAGAAATCCTTTAATCTCCTGTGGCAACCATTCAGCGGTGGAAAACGCCAGGGTAGACCGAGTGCCGGCCTCGAAGAGCAGCTCCTCTTCGAGGTCCAATTTCAAGATGCAAAACTGCAAAGTCAAATTTCAAACGAACAGGCAGTCAGTCATATTTGATAAACATGACATTTTTATGACAACTGATGAAGCTATAAAGTTATACTGTGTAGCAAGAAAACATCCTTTTTCTCAGTCCTCCGTTTCTCAATTCAGCATTTCCATTCTTAATGTGCATAAATACAGTAAAAGTAATAAATCGGTGAAAATTTCACCCCTGCCAAAGCATCTGCTGAGGACACGAGCGAACGTGCTGATGATGGAAAAACGACACCCCGGGCCTCTCTCTCTCTCTCTCTCTGTTCGGATCGCCCCAGCGACGACGACGGAGCAGAGCTGGGATGTGACTCGCTTGAAATAAAGCTGCACACATATGCATGCGTGACAATTCCCCGCACAGCGTCCTGATTTTTGACAACCCTTCCTGGCCTAGCTCAAGGCTGGGGTTCAATATTCCAAAGTGCAAGGCCGAGCTGAGTGATGCTTGGCAGCGTGGAGGCTGAGTGTGTGGCTGCTGTGAATACTGCTGTGCCAGTGTTTGTCAATGATGTATCGTTTGTGGAGGAAGGGAGCGGCTTGGGGGTAGATTACTTTCCTAAACAAGGCAATGGTCTTAAAGGGTGAGTTACTGCTTTGGCTATTGGTTTCCCTTCCAGCCTCCCTTGACAGCAGTAGCATCTTAATACAGCCTGCAGAGCAGGCCGGCAGATTCGCTGCCAAGTGGCAGATGCTGGGGCCGTTCAGCCCGGCGCAGCAGAGGGCCTGACTGACATGGCAACGTGGGGGACAAGTCAGTCAATTTCACAAAACACTCAAACAAGAAGACTCTTATTTCAGGCCTGGGGGTAAAGTAAACAAAATAGAATATTTTCCGTATGTTGGGGCGGACGGTGAACCAACATCCGGATTTATATTTTAGACAGTTTTCAGGGCTGATTACAAGAAAAAAAACAAACAAAAAAAAATTGTTTTCTTTGGTATCAGGCTCGTATTTCATTGCAAATATTCACATCAGTGATACAACTGATGCTTTGGAGAACCTTTAGTAAAACCAGATAGCAATAGCTTCATTTCCAAATTGTAATTTCATTGAGCTTCAGCTTTATAATGATGACCACACTCTTGCCTCTTTGTCAAGACCCAGCATTAAAGCTGCATCGTGTAGCCTCTTTAAAAAATGTTTATTTAATTGTCGAAACTGTTACCTTGTCGTGACAGTTCGCTATGAGACACTGATTCTGTGAAATGTCGAGCTCCTCTGTCTTCTACAAGTGCAAACCGGAAACAACCAACCAGAGCCGCAACCTCGTGTGGCGCTGCTCGCATTGCATATTGTGAATACAGGATGTTCTGAAGTCTAGTTAGCATGGCCACTGAAGTGGTTTTCCTGTAATTGCAAGCTGTTTCTCTTTCATTAGCACATTCAGCAGCAAGTACATGATTTTGGTTGGCGGCACCAAGTCCCTCCTCCTGACTGATGGCTTGTTTTTTTGTGTATTTCTTCAGACAGCAGGTGGAGGAGATCGATCTTTTCACAGATTATCTGTCTCACACGGTCACGACAGGGTAACAGTTTTGACAAATATGTAAACATTTTTTGAATAAGTCACTCACTGCAGCTTTAATACATTTCTTGATGCCAAAAAACCCCCCCAAACAATTGAATCGGTCTAACTCGAGGTGGACCGGCAGAAATTTAAGAATACATTTGTATTCTTAACTCTTTTCTTACAGGAAGATTAGGAAGTCTCTTTGCTTCTCCCAAATGTCCGAACAGAACCAAAAAAAGAGCTGAAATAAAACACTTGATCTGTCGCTCAGTTGTAACACAATATCAAGAATCATACTTCATGAATAATGGAACCGCTGGTCTCTGATTGAGAGTCGGACTGCATCGGTTCATTTAATCAGCTCCACTTTTCAACTGAAATCAGACGCCACCAGTCATATGTATATGAACGTCTTCACATTTCACCTACATTTTTATGTTTAATTGAAAGAAAACATAGTTTCAATCTCTTTCTGAAGACCACATCCAGTTACTGATTCCCAAACGCGCACTTGCATGTGTGAGAAATCATTTAATCTTAGGCAACCATTAAGTTGCGTAAAAAGCCTGAGTGAACCTAAATCTGCCCCAACTCAACTCATTCAAACTCGCAAACACCTGGCGTTATTGGAGCTACTTCTCAATTAAACGCCAGTAAAAACGTTGTTAGAGGGTTAATGGAGGAGCCATGTTGCCATGACTTAATGTGGGAGGAGTTCCAGAGAGAGTAGGACTTTTTAAAGAGACAGAGACCCAATTTCAAGCCCTTGAATTACAAAGTCCAAGTTCTTTCAAGTCAGATTTGATATTTCTATCAATTTCTTAACAGTTACTCGATTGTGCTATAAAATGGCACAATCTGCCTGGGAAACACATAATAATCAAAATGTGGAAAAAATACCAATGTCTATCAACATGATTTTTACTTTTTTTAAATTAATTTATTTTTTGTATTTGTGCACATGTTCCCTGCAGACTGTAGTGCTTTTACACACTATTATTCAGGATGAGAACCTCTTGTGCCTTTGCATTCTCTGCATTTCCAAACACGTACGAGTTCAGCTGATTTTTGAAGGCACACGCTCCTGAAATCAATCCAAGGATGCTGTTCTGTAAAATTGCATTTTGAACTCGTACGTTAGCATCTGGCGCTTGGCGGCTCTCGGCCTTCTCTGAGCTTCCTCTATGTGTTTTGTTCTGGTTGGCGTATAAACAATCGCTTCCCGCTGCCAGAGCCTGCGCTCCTCCCTTCGCCCAGGCATCCATGTGACAGCCGACTCTCCCATTGGCTCGCACGTGGCCCGTGATGAATTAGCGTAATGCCGAGCAAATATTAATCACATTGTCACCGCGGCTGAGCGGGAAAGCAGTTTAGTACTGCAGCCACCATGCAGCCTCATTTATCAAACCCCGGAGCTCTCATCCTTTTGCTCTACCCTCCTGCCTGCTGCCTGCAAAACACAAGCTGTTCCCACCCGGTTCTATTTTCTTTTATTTTTTCTGCTGCCAGAACTGCCTTCGACCGTTTCTTGAGCGGCACGCTTTACGTCAGCGCTGTTGTTTCTGCCCGATAAACGCGCCAAAAATCATTTCGCATCAAGGCCGACGAGTGTGCACGTGGAAACGTGCTGCCACAAACGACTGCAGACAAAACGTGTGCGTGTTGGTGTCGTTGATCTGTGTAAGATAAGCGGGAAAACTTCTTGACATCAGCAGAAAATTACCACGAAAAGAAAGATGGCAAAGGTCATTATTTCCAGCCCACTATGGCAAGCAGTTTTCACAGCCTCTCTATGTGGAAAGTGAGTTTCTCCTGTCATAAATTTCTCACCGGAACTCAGCGCCGGTGGGCTCCACAAATGTGTAGTTTCCCTTCACAAGACACCTCCTTCACCCCTCTCTATTAGCTGCACAAAGATATACCGAGGGATAAAGAAGACCAATTACCTGCTAATCCATTCTAGGATGGGCGATGCACAGTGAAAATACTGCAGACATTTAAAGGCGAATTGTCAAATTGCACTGCTCCTCAGACTCCCACATCCAACGGAAATAGCTTTCACTCCACATGGGGGGAGCCTTCTGCAGGGCAGGAACATAGTAGCCCAGCATGGGGCAGTCGCTCACTCCAGGGAAGTTTAAACTTCAAGAAAACCACATTATAATAATGCAAAAAAAATAATAAATCAAGCAGACCTGTCAGATAAGTTTTGCACCAGCTTTTGCTGAATGTGTAGTGTGTAATGGAAGAGTACAAGGTAAGCAGGTTCGCATTTATGTAAATATAAAATCTTTCATCTTAATGTCACTGTGGTGGTGGATAGTATGAAAAATGCATTTGCTTCTGAAGCTTTGAAGGCCCTGTATTGCTCATGACATCAACCATTTTGGAGGTTTACAGCCAAAGTTAATTTATCTTTTTTTAAATGTAACAAATATTGCTAAGAAAATTGATTCTGCCTCTCAGCAAGACGTGTGGCAAATAACGAGAGCACATTTTTTCCCACAAATGATCAAAAGTCTCACATTTCAACTCATCAATGCTAGTTTTTCATTATGCTTTAAACCTCACACAGTCTTAAAAGCTGGGGTCATTTGCACCCCATGAGCTATTTACCTTATGCTCCGTCTCGCACTGACCCTGCTTGTGCTTTTACGACTTTCTTTCTTTGTGTGTTGTTTTGGGAACTGACGGTTTGACGGTACAGCGCCCTTTTCCCCGCTGCCCAATCCTGACATCTGTCGTGTTTCCCCTGAGGATTGTACTAAGACAACAAGAGGGTAAAAAAAAGATACATATCATGTCTCAGAATGGGGAGCACTTCCATCTTAGGTGAGATGCTGTTTGGTTTATCAGAAACAGCTTGGACTTCCTTTTTAGGTTCTGTCAGCTCTCCTCTCCACTCTTATTAGAACAGAAAGGATTGTCAACATTGGCTCACACAGGTGCTAGCTATGCGTCCATCCAATTGCCATGCGAGTTTTGCACAAACGTTTAAAATGTTGCAAAAAAACAGAACAGAAAAAAAGCGAATTAGTCGTGTCCATCTACTGGTTTGGAGCGAATGATGACATGTTGATGCTACAAATGTAATAAACAGGAAGTAGATGTTGCAAACTAGCATGACTCACACACCTTTGGACATAGAAATTCGGCCAAGTTTTGTGCCTCTGGTCAGACACTCCGGTGGATGGGACTGTTTGTTACATTAGCACTTATTCAGCATGTCTGTTTTTATCTCCACATTTGTGCATTAACTCTTAAACGGAATGCCAAAAGCTTCCTCAAGTAAGCCTAAAAACTAATTTGATACTTCAAAATGTGTATAAAAACCGGAAACAGAATGGAGACATGGCTATTATCTGCCCAGGAAAACAACTGTGAGTCTTAAAGGCTGTTGGATGGATGGTTGGTTGTTCCTCTGGCTGGAATTGTCAATCCCAAAAAATTATGTTGCTGAAAGATTAGAAGTTCTTGGTGACTAAAACAGTGCAACCTTAATTTAGCCAAGTCAATCCAGGTCTGCTGGTAGCTCAAAAATTTTGCTAATCTATCATCCTCCAGATTTTACATTTAGAGTTCTTGTTTGCAGAAGGGAGTTCATTTCTTGTGCTTGAAGATTGGGCACATAAAGTCAGTCTATTAACAGGAAGGGAACACAATCAAGGGGTTTCATAATTAGGTGGTTTCCTGGAATGGCAATGTACAAGAAGAAAATTAACTGTGGCTTGTGTATAACTACAGAACTACGCACATTGTGATTGCCTTTTGCACTTGCACGGTGTTTTTAATAGTCCAATGTGTTTTGGTTTTATATATCCTCATCAAAGAGATGAGGAGATGGAAATAAAAGCAACGGCTGTTTAGCAGCACAGTTCTAGTTAACATAACATTAATATTCACTCAGTCAGAATCTATAGAAGACTGTGATCATTTTCTTTGACTTAACACAGACAAAGCAAAGACTCTTGATTTGATTGGCCGTCGTTTAAAAAATACCACTTTTCATAATCTTTGGTTTTCATTACAATGTGTCTGAATCGGCAACAGCTTGTGTAATTGGTATGTTACTATCTTGAGAGTGTTGCTGGAATGAAGGCTTTCTTTCTAAGTCATTGATGGAGACAAAAGTCACTGTTGTTTTTATTTTATCCTCTATTGATCAATCCGAGGAGGGAACTTGTTTAAACACGTTCCCTCTGCACGTGTTTAAACATTAACCCATTGAATCCCAATTTTTTTTCCTGCAAAATAAGTGCATGCATTTCAATCCTTGGGCTTCCTGAACTCATGATATTTATGAATTATTATATTTTATGTTGGTTATGTCAGTGAAAATGTAGGTTTTATACTCGTTTCCGGTGGGAAGCGGCATAGACTGAATTACAGAAACTTCACCTATTTATACATATAAAAGAAAAAATAAGAAAAATCATGACATGCAAAATATATTATAACAAAGAATGGTTACAAGAGTGTTTAGAAATATTGTAGATGCATAAAGATTCAATGCCACATCCTGAAGATGTCAATTGTCTCTATGTGCCAAGCGACCTTTGACCCCTTCATTTCATCAGTTAGGCAAAATCAGGCGAAAATGTTAATATGAACAAATCTGCATCTGAGAGGACATTGCCCCTGTTGCACCAGACCAATCACTACACCCTGGCCTTGTGCTGAACTAGTTTCAGGTGTGGCGCCATCTTGAGGCCATTCAGTGAATAAACCACACTTTGTGGAAAGGATCAGCTTTTGAGGGGTGGGAACTGGGGAGGCCATCCACTGTGAGAATGACAGTGATGGAGAAGACATCACTTTCAGGTTCCTTCAGGTCTAGGAGATCTAAAATATCTGGCAGTTTTATGCTGTGTGGGAACAGCAACATACAGAATAGACAGCAAAGCCATTAAGGACGTCTAGCATCATGCTGTCCATGTATTATGCCAGCAGCAACAATAGTTGCCACACTTACGTTCACTCTTCTTATGATTAAGAGATTAATGGATACAATCTTCTTTATATGTCAGTAGAAGACACTTGAAAGAACATATGTACAAAATATTTTATTTATATTTGTTTATTGAAATAGTTTACTGACTTCCTCTTGAACAGGTTTGTGACACACAAATCCGGCGTTACAGGCAGGAAGTAAAGAGGTCTGGTCATGTGACGTTTCACACTAGATGCATGCAATTGATATTGCTTAGCGTCGACAAGCTATTATTTTATTTTAACACTTCACTTAGCTGCCAAAAGTCAAAACTATTCCTTTAGAGCTCCCAGGAGTTGGAAAAAGTGTCTGGCAACAATAGTTGCTGGTGGGATTGAACGGGTTAAGTCTATGACTAAAACATGCCTGTCAGAAATACTGACAGGCCTACATGTGTAACAGGATGTTATGTTATCTGTGCTCACCAGCTAAACTTGTATGGAGTGTCCAGATACATATGGAGCATTTTAAAAAGCCTGGTTGCCGTAAGGGAATAAAACCAATGGACGTGGGTCAGTTTAAAAATAGACATTTGATTTGTTCTCTTTACACCTGCCTGACATTTTGTAATTACTTTGGCCAGGATTCATGGATACAAACTGTTTTGGCCACAGATGAGCAATGCCTTTGGCTGTTTACTCTGGCAAATTGTTTTGGATTCACTTCCCATAATGTTGTCCAATTTTAAAACTATTATATTTTCACTTTAGCGACTGACCATCTTTGACATTGCGGGTTGTTGCAGTTGCCTAAAAATGCTTTCCCTCTTCTATCACGCATTTTCCTTGCGATTAGATAAACAGCAGAGGACCTAAAGTTTGTATCGTACAAAGCTTTGCAAAAGCACTTGAATTTTTCCGGACTTTGCGAACCTTGATGGATTTTGTTGAGATTCGATGATACAGCAGCACAAAGGATGAATTATAAAGTAGAACAAAGACATTTTTTCAGTTTTTTTTATTTTCATTTTGTTGTGCATCAATAGGAGTTTAGTTTTGGTGATAACCAGAAAACATGTTGAGCGCAGGGGTAGGACCGCTAGAGCAGGCCACCAGCAGCAGTTTGCTGGAATTTATCGTCCGGCCAAATTTGTCACCATGACAGGCCTTTAGTGAATAGTTGAAAAACTCTCAAACAAGTCAGTTTTACCTAACACCCTCCTTTTAAAATATCAACTTGGGGTCAAATACAAATGCACAATTTGCAGATTTTTATATGTCAACATTTTTGAAATCCCATCATTTTCCCTCCGTTTCATAATCATGTTCAGTTTAGTGTTGTTCTGTCACATCAATGCATTGAGGCTGGAAAGTGACAGAATGTGGAAACCTTCAAGGGCTATGAATACTTTTGTAAGGCACTCATCAACCCCACACAAGACATGGACTGCGCAGGAAGCGCCGCCTCTCACCAAAACGTACAGATGTCCCCCGCCGGTGGAACGGCCCGCTGACCTTGTGCGGAGCGAAGTTGTAATCTTCAAAGTACATTATAGGCCAAGAATTCACCCCGTAGCCTCATTCCCCTCACGGCCCGCTCCCAGATTCTTCCTAATTTCGCTTCATTGTCAGAAATCACTGTTCTAGAAAAGGGACTTATTCAGTGATACCACAGGGAGTGCTTTACCCATTAGTGGGCAGTGCAGTGACCTTCAGAGAGTCCATTCATTACCTTCTCCTTTTGTTGGACTCTTTCTTTGCGAATAAAAGTACGTGCCAAAAGGAGCGAGTCTTGCCAGTTCAAATTCATCTTCTAAATGGGCACAAAAAAATAAAAGATCTTGTCAAGTAGTGATACATTACTTCACACGGTACATCAATAGTACGCATAGGGATATCGGAGCAATGTGCGTGAATGTTACTTAGCAGCCGATTGGCCACCGTCCCAAACCCCCTCCAGAAATGACAGGGGGTCACTTTCTCCCTCTTGGTGCAGCTCCATCAGTAATGACGATGACATTTAGAGAGGGGGTTGTTTTGTTCCCTTTTAAGGGTCCTGTGATTTCTAAGCAGACTTTACAAAAAGGAAACGTTTTGTTTCGTTCTCCATATTTACAGACTAATGCTTGGAGTGACTTGTTTTATTAGTTTAATGTCATGATTTATGTTTCTATAATCTGAATGATGTAACGTGTGATTGAAGTGTGTTACAGTTAGAAATCAAAAGCAAATTCGTGTGTGTGGGGCTATAATCACTGTGACGCACCTTCAGCCATAGTTTTTATTGTTATCACAATATTACCCCAAAATGTTGAGATAAATCATTTCAGTCCATACCTTAACGTGAACTAATTTTAAATTCATGTGACGTATCTATTGTGTAATTGCAGTGATCTAATCTGTTAGAACAAAATGGAAAGGCATTAAGACATCTTTGATTTAATTTTAGCATTTAGTCCTGTTGCGTTTTTAGGTTCCATCAATTATGATGGTTCCAGTTTTGATTTTCCTGACATTTGCTCGTTTGCAACATTTATTGAAGTCAGTATAGTTTTGGGCCTGATTAACATTTGTTAGGTGTAAGCTCCTCAAATAAGTCACTTTTTATTGCAGTCTCACGTGGGAAAACTCGTCGTTTTTACACACCTTTGCTCAACAAAATGTGCAAAATTTTATACTTGAGATAATTGTTCCTTGACAAATCAGAGTTACCAGTAATCACAAGGGAAGTGTGATTACATTTTTTGTTTGTTTTTGTGGATCCATATTAATAATCTCTTAACCTATGACTTTATTTGGATCAGGGTCAAATGGAGAAACTCGTCACCAACGCTGGAAAGATCCGGGAACGAAGTGAAACTGATGTGAGTCGATCTTTATAAACGATCCTCATCAAATCTTGACCCTAATTACAGTTAAATAAATATTTTTGAAGCTCTCACTGAATAGTGAGAGCTTGTGCACACTTGGAGAATTAAAAAAAAAAAATTTTAAAAATCAATCAAAGTTTTCTTGAATTATTATCATCATTCAACTCTTATTTCACCAGGTAAAAAAAACATGTTTGAGAATCAATTATTGTTTACAATAATCTATCTATCAAAGAACTGCAGAGTCATATTATCATGCAGTAAAAGATTCATTATTTAGTAGCTGTTTTAAGCCTTTAATTTATTTAACTAATTGGCTAATCAATTATTAATTAACTTAAGTCGTTTCCTTGCTGCAGGTCAGCACCTTCTCTATCAGTTGCATTTGATTCTTTGTTTTCAGGGTGTTTCATTTTCAGCGCTGCCTTTGCGGTGCGTTTTGTCTTTGTTAACATGTAATTATTACCTTCACCTGGTTGCCTCCAGATTGCAGCCTCCATTTCACACCACCTAATGAGAACGGTACTGTAAGTATTAGACGTGCTCCCGGGCTGAGAAGTAATTGCCTACCATCGGTTAATCGTTCAGCTCTTAGTTGCGTTAATTGGGTGTGATGTATGGATGAGCAGTTTCACATTTTTGCATGACGTTAGAGGAACTTCATGTCTTCTTGAACAAAGACAAAACAAAAAAAAAGAGGTGTGTTGGAGTATTGTAAATTAACAAGCAAGCATTAGAGTCATAAGCTATGAGGTCCAGTTTATTTATTTATTTTTAAATCTTTATCGGGGATGGGATGGTGGAACAATATATTACCTTACTGATTTTTAAAAGCAAGATTTGACTGCACTGGATACAAGTTCCTGTTCATTTTATTTTATTTTATTTTATTTTTTTTGCAAACTTACACAAAGCCAAAATTATCAATAAAGACGTAAATAATACTTATTCACACTCACTAATATTTTGCTCCGATATTTGGCCACTTTGAGAATTGGGAGACATGATATATGGTGATTCAGATGTTCGTAGGTTTTCAATAAAAAGCAGTTCGCATATTTTTGGAGTTATTTGTCCTGCTAATTCGTCCAAGTTTTATTCCGAAACTTCTGTTGATTTGAGGTGAAGAATTTGGAGGTAGTCCTCATTCTGTTATGCTCCAGTGGAAACGCACACAAACCAGGAAGCAGAGTTTTAGGTACGTGTGAGATGTCTTTCAATGGACGGCATCCTGGGCAACACTGCAGGGCGACCTTGTCACCTGATCTGGCCCTACGTAAAGGGAAAATGTTGCCAAAATACCTTCCTCCTGTGTTTGATGTCCAGAACGTAATGTATTCTGGGCAATAAACCCGGCGCGTATCATTAAGAGAAGCCCTACTGTGTCTGTTTGCTGATGCGGCGGCAGTGAGCACAGCAAACAGGTGAAGAAGGAGCCAAAATCTCACGTTTACTCAGAGAAAACGAGCACACCTTGTTCTTCTCTCCTCTGGCATATGAAATCACAGATGAGAGGATATGTAAAATGCAACATGAAAGAAAAACAAAACAAAACAGTTTTTACATGTATTTTGCATACATTGCAGACGGTGCAATGACTCACAGATGTGTTTTAAGACCCTTTGATGTTTTTCCCGTTTTGTCACTTTACAACCAAAAACTTGGAAGGCTGTGTGATCTAATTATGAAAGAGATGAGCGTTTATTATTAATTTCTAATTCATTATTATTAATTTCACAGGCCATCGCCATTCCTGGGTCATCCCCAGCCACGCCTTTCTCGTCCTCCTCCTCTGACGATGACGATCACGAACCTCTTAAATCGCCAGTCGTCCCTCCTTCTCCGCTACTGGATCTGCTTCAGCGGGTAAAGTTTGTGCGGTAAACATATTTGTCAGTTTCACTCATTTTCCTGAATGCGCTTCTCAGCTTTTGTTGTCGCAGCTTCTCTGACCCGCCCCGTCTCGTATCCGCTCACTTTTCTCAGACTCTGAAATTGTGCTATTTGTGACCTTGGAGGAGGGCTGAGGGGTTTCACTGGATAAGCCCGATGCCCGCCAATAAAATCAACCATTGGTTAGTTAGATTGTTTCCCACATCATTTCTGTCATGTGACTAATTGGGGGGGAGAAGACCAGGCGGTTGCCCGGCGTTGCAACGGAAGAGAAGATGGGGGGAATTTATGAACGACACGGTCCACTGCTCTGCAAAAGGTAACCGAGATGTCAAAAAATACTTTTTTTTTTTACCAGTTTTAACCTTTGCTTTATAAAGACATATCAAAATAAAGATCATTTTGTTCGACTGATGTGAGTAGAACAAGTTGCGACCACTCAAATTTACCAGTAATTATGCCCCGACTAGTAACTGTCGGTCATCCGTCCGCTTCTCCTTGACCAAAATTAAATCGCAGGGGAACAGGCATTAAAACGCAGACGGCTTGAACGGCCCCACTAGTGAGTTCTGGCCACAGATCCAAGACACCCACTAGAGCCATACCTTTCATCCAAAAATAGGTGCTTTGGAGGCATCCTGATCGAATCCCCAAGCCATCTCAACTAATTTGTTTCAATACAGCCTGAGTCCGGCCGCCCGATGGCTGTGCTCTGTTTCTTATGATTGTAGTCGAGGGTCGCGACACGGACAGACTTTCTCCAGCTTTTACTTTTGAATAGAAGAAATCTTGCTCTCAGTCTAACAGCTGACCAAGAGGAAGCGGTCCACCTTTTTCTAGTTGAGAATAATTAAGGATTATCCTCTTGGAGGAAATTCAGGCAAAATTCAAAGTCACAGCTTAAGGACAGACTGGTTTTAAGGATGTAAAGGAGTAATGGGGGCCTCATGGGTTGATGTCCTGCAACTTTTAGATGTGTCTCATCTTCAACACACTTAGTCAATTAATGAGGTTATTAAGATGACTGGACTGAGGAGATCAGTCATCCATTTCATCTGGCTCTGTTAGAACAGAGACTTTGGCCCTTCAGGCCTGGATTTGAGGATCCTTGGAGTGTTAGTTTTGAGAAAGCAAACACGTTTCCCTCTATTGCTTCAGTTTCAGGTTCAGCTCATTAAAACCACTAAGAGGCTCACAAAAGTGTCAGCACCCAATTAGTGATGCTCACAATGGGAGCAAGTTGAACTTTGCACTGAGATTGCGAACACGACTCCGGATATGGGAATTCAAAGAATCAATTGAGTGATTCAATATTCCACAGACTGCCTTTCCTCCTGAATGCAAGGTTTAATAGTTGCAGCCTCGTTTCCAACGTTGAAGAGTTAACTCTCAGGGAGGCGGAGAAGTGTGATCCTTTAATAACTGGAATACGCTCTCTGTTCCTCTCTCATGAAAACCAGAACTACCATCTCCGTTTGCAATGTTTGAGATATCACTCTAATCCGTTGTTTGGCACTGAAGAGGTCGGTCAAACACAATGGGCCAGTAAAGCCTGGAGTCTCTGGTATTTTTGGGATGAATCTTATCTACCCTTGCGTCCTTTTCCTCAGGGACCTTTTCCATTATCCTGGCAACTGCTGTCTTAGTAAAGAACTTGGCTTCTCTTGAGGCCTCAGACTTCCCTAAAGAGGACATGGTGATTGTTGCCCCTCAATGGTTTTCTAGAACGTCTTTGATGCCAACTGAAAGTCTTGATAGCCTGACTTTCTCCCGTGCACAATTTTAAGCTCCTGTAAACAAAACCGCAGCAGTTCTTCTCATCAACCGGCAGTCTGTACTTGTTTCAAAAGTCCTCAAAACTCGTCAAGCCCTGAACACGTCCTTCACTTTTTAGGTTTTAATTACCACTGGGTAAATAGAAGGTAATGGAATGTCACATCATTTATAAAAAACCTTAGCCATCTTTGCATAAAGTGGCTTTACAGTTCCAATAAACCTTGGATTACAATGATTGACTGGCCATTGAAAAATGCACACAGAATATAATGCAAGTGATATTGACAGGGGTCTATTATACGTTAAGCAACAAATTCACTTCGTGATTCTGAAAGTGCCTGCGAATTATCAAGAGTACAGATCCGCAAAACTGATCAGGGCATTACTCTTGACCTATAAAAAGCCTGGAGGAAAAATTCAACGTAAGTCAAATTTTTCCGCTTCAAATTTTCTGTTTAAATTTAGCCGCTTTAACACAGTCATGTTGTTCGCAGTCAGACTCATTAGCATGTGTGCTCTGTGCTGCTCCCGGTACGGCGGCATTGATTTATGCCCCCCTCCTGTTTCTAGAACACAGATCTCTGCTGGTGCTGATTATCTTGGGAGAGCATCTGAATCAGCAGGATGGTGTTTCGACCAAAAACCCTGAGCTCCCACCTTGAATGACCTCGCTTTCGACCCCATCACCACCAGCTTTCATTAGAGCATCGGGGCTGCATTCCACATTATTCCAGCTGGCCCGCTGTGGATTGCTGTTTTCATTCTAGCCTCCATAATTAATTGGCCTTGATGAGCATTGAGATGGTTACTAATTGGTCGGTTAGGGATCTCTTTCACTTGAATTTTTTTTTTTTTTTTTTTTATGGGGATAACACACCTAATTTTAAATGATTGAGCTCAAATTGTGCGGATGAAGTTCCTCCGTGGCGACAAACTGTCCTTGCAAATCCTAAATATTTATTAGGGCATAAATGTTTAATTCATTATAGGTTAAAATGTTGTTTAGAGCATTTAGGCTGGGAAGTTGAAGCTCTGACTCTCACAAGTCTTACAAATGACACATGAACAAAACGAGCAATGCAGTGAAATGCTCCTATTATACATTACTTTATGTTGTTTTGCAACATAAAATGTTTATGTTTTTTATGAAGCTCGAGAGGGAGTTTTGTACCAAGCTATCGTATCAGGTCTGCTGCGATGGATCAGATGCAGGACTGCTGTGTCACAAAGAGAACAAACTAAAAGTTTCTTTCAGAAACTCGGGCATTCAGCTTGAGCTTCCCAGTACCGACCTCCTGTTGTCACTTGCATTAACATCCCAGTTCCGATTTACCTTGTAATCACCTCAGCACACAAACATAATTGGTGTAGATTTTGTTTTGACTCACCCCTCCCATCCTATGGACCTCGAGGCTGCGTTGTCTAAAGTTTTAGCGCCTGCTGGAATATCAGGCGTCAGGAGGCAAGTCAGACTCGGAGTGATTTGTGGATCTCGATAACAGCAGACCATGTTAATTGGCGTATGTGGCTTGGATCAGAGCGCTCCAGCCTTCTGGCCTCCTGGAGCCTTTATGGCTCCTGCAGGTTCCTCCTGCTTCTCTGATCTAAGCGAGATTTGCCAATTAATCAGTCAGGTGGCAGGCGAGGGCCGGAGCCTGAACCCTTACCACGCTTCCCATTTCACACAAAATATAAAACAGAAACACATCATCCAAATCACAAAATTACTGTTTAGCTCAGAACAAATGATCAAGCGTGTCACGTACCAATTTGCGCATTTTTGATACGACTGTCCACTTTCAAAGCAGCACTCTGCTTGATGCAAACACAACGTATTCAATGGCTACGTGTTGATCGTTCTATGAAAGTGTCCTCTCTGAGGCAATAGCAGAAGAATACCTTGAAGTTTTATAAATGAATAGCATTATTTTGTTGCAGTGCCAGCTATTCACCTCTTCATAAATACAAATGCTCTTATTTCTGAGCAACAGTTACATTTTCCCCACTTTCACTAGGGACTGGTGGAGAAGGACATGACCCACTTAGTGCTACCCTTTGTGTTTCTCACATCTTTTTCCCTCACCTGAACAACAATTGCGATGGCGCTCGGTTCTACGACCCAAATGTGTTATTTTAAAAACAGACATGAACTAAAAGGCTGTTTAGGAAAGATCTGAATCTGGTGAAGCAGATTACCTTGAGCAACTTGTGATCCATTCTGAACGCTGCAATTCAAACAGACTTTGATTCAAATATTGAACACCTTCTTAAAGAATATTTCCCTTACTAGTTACTTCATATCAAGTAATGTCTTCGTAGGAGATTAGTGGGTTTTTTTCCCTCCATGATTAAGCTTACCAGGGATAACAAAATCCACTGAAACTACCACTGAGGCATATATAAATATTATCTTTGGGCATTTTTTCCCCCTGTTTCAGCAGATAGTAGCAGATGGCCACTTCTTCCTTTCATCTGTCTGTCCATTATGTGGCCATTTCTGCTTTGTTAAAATAATTGAGGGAGGTTTTTTTCTTTTTCCGAATCAGCAAGGGACAGATGTTTCCTGGAGTAAAGCTAGTAGTCCGTATCATCCAGAGGCAGCACAATTTTGGAAGATGCTGAGTCAGAAGGCGAGGCACTGGGTTTAAGACTTAGTCAAGATAGGTGGACATTATTTTTGTGTTTAAAAAACACGAACATTTCCTCTGTAGTGTCATCTGAGTTGTGAAAGGAAAAATTCTCATTGGCTGCATTTAGTTTTGGGTGTTCGACTCGGTAACTCTGGAACATTCACCTCATTTACTTTTGTTTTCCATTCAGTCTTCCACCAAAACATCAGATTTGGCTGTACACTTTCCCATCTGTACTCTTTCTGGCACCACTAGTGGGATCAATACCCACAGCATGATGCCACGGCTCCCCAGTGGCGATAGGATCTTGTTGGTGATCTGCAGTGTTCGCCAAACATAGCATTTCGTCGGACAGCCAGAAACCTTCGTTTTCGTCCCATCAGAACTAAGAACCTTCATCCAATTGATCTGGAGTCTCATGTTTTCCTTTTGGTCACTTAAGGAAAATATCGCATTGAGGTTTTAAGATATATTGGGTGGGTTGGTGGCATTACATCGCTGTACCTCTCTTAAATGAATAAAAACCTGTTTTCTCATTATTTAGAACAATTCTGGGCAGAAAAAGTCAAAAGTATGTTGGTCAAGACCGTCAAAACGACAGGGGGAAAAAATCAGTGAGGTCTAATATGCTTTTAAGTTTCATTTCATGGATCGTGAACAAAGGTGTTCAGTGCAGCAAAAAAAAAAAACCTTCACTAGGATTAAAAAAAATAAAAATAAACATTAGTCTTGTTGTGTGCCTTGGCCTTCAACCATGTAACCCCAAAGTAGTGCAGAGTGAGGCGAAAACTTAAAACCATTTTCTTTACATGGCTGTAGGTCAACCTAAACCTTTAGATGTTGTGTTTGTTCCCCCACAGTCCACACCTTTTATATAACCTGACATCTACGCAGGCGGTGGATCTAAATGGTTTGATGAGCGTGAAACTGCAGAAAACTCTTTCATGTGAACGCTTTTCTCCTGCCTTCTGGAAGCTTTTCCTGAATCTATGTACAAGGGCAGTTGTGTTTCATTACTTTGGACTAAAGTGTAATTTATATCTGAATGGTAGATTACTTATATGCCTTTGCGGTGCAGCACAGGTAAAGTACTACATGGGAAAACAAGGCAAGCAATAGCTTTAGAGCAGGTTTCGGGTTGTGTTTCCCCCCCCCCCCTCTCTTTTATAGTTTGAGTGCTTTGTTCACGCTTGTGAATTTAAACACTATCGGTTTAAATAACTTATTATCAAGGGGGTGACTGTTTTTGGCCTAAAAAAAACCCCAAGACTTTCCAAGGCCAAAGCGGAAAGTAGTGCCGCACAAACTACCTGTGCATAAGCAATCCCAAACTTTCTTCTTCCCAAATTGGCTTTATGGCACTGGCACCGTTCAAAAAGCCTGCTTGAATGTGTTCTGTAGTGCTGCGTTTGGCGCTGAGAAGATCATTTGACTCTGATAAATGACATCCAGACGGAAAGTACTTCAAGCACAACACACTTCATTGAGGACACTTTTTCATCCAATTAGACTCAGAAATATAGTTTAGTATTCTGTTGGCCCAGGGCGACAAATTCTCAGGTGGAGCCGCTTGATTTATTGCAGACAATAGTACGCTGTTTTGTGGCTCACAGGTACACTATACAAGGGTGATTAACTTAGATATGAAACATACAGTTCACATTATGAAGACGGCTTCTGCTGCCCAGTGAAGCAAGACTGGCTTGCTGCAGAAGTGAAGTCCCCACAGAGTACCTGAGCTGCTCTGGAGACCGAGTTTAATGTGGTGCGCCTGCAATTCTGGGTCACTTATTTACCAAGGTTGATGCGAAACGATGATCACCAGAGGCACAACTCATGGGAGCGGCAGAGAAGATTAAATAATGTACTAATTCAATGGAGTTTGCTGTAAAATTGTGAGGGGCGGCGTCGCAGACAAGCAGGGATCAACTCCATGTAATTCCTGGAAAAAAATCCAGATTTCCTGTGGAGTTTGGCTACCCAGAAATCCTCTGACCCACTTCGGCAATGCCATGGAGTCGAGTAGACGGTCTGACCCACTTTTTTATTGTCTCAGGCGTTCCTTAGACCGTGTCTTTGCCCTCTGTGGTGACAGCAGCCATACAAAAGTAAGAGGAATATTACACTAATGACTAGAAAGATTGGAACAGTGTTGCGATTCAGGTGTTTGTAATGATTTGGTACAATGTACTTTTATTGTTGTTATACACGTATGTTGATTTTTTTATACCACTTTCTGCAGGCGTAGAAGCAAATTTCTAAAATCTTGCATTACCTTTCTCTCCTACTTTTATCTCCGTTGCCTTTTTATCTTTCCACATCATATTTTTGTTTGTTTTTCACTTTCTTTACAGTCTCTGTCCATTGCATTTGAAATGAACCCAAAGTAATTTGTAATTTGTTTTTGTTTATATATATATATATATATATATATTAAGTGGAGCAGTATAACTAAAGCTCTAATGCTCCACTTGTGAAAGTGCCATATTTTTTGTTTTCATAGTTTTAGTTGTACACATTTTTAGATATTGTTTGAACAATCAGTTTTTGACCGATGCCTTAAATATTAATTCATACTGACCGATATCAAGCAAGGAGGAGGAAACGCTACATGAGACTCAAACAAGAAAGCTCCACGTGTTTGTTTTGAGCTTGTATGAAAAAAAATTGAGACCAATTTTGAGAAGGGTTTTGTTTATATTCCGAAATGTCTCCTCTAAAAAAAAGGGAATGTTTCATTTTGGCCCGTCACGATTAAGAAGTTTGCTGGAGGATATATTGCGATAAATAATAGTACTGTTATGTTGAGACCATTTTCAAGTAATATAATAGAAATGGCGTAATAATGGCAGAACAAAAAACTTTCAATTCTAACTAATTTTTACCAATTTGAAATATTCAAAATAAATGAACAAAACAACAAATAAAACGAGTAATAAAGTCTCTGTAAACAAAATTGTCCTTCACAAAAAGGGCAAGTTGAGGCCAAAGCTGAAGACTTTTTGTCATCAAGAGAGCAGAGAAAAACAACAAATCATTCAAATGGAAATTATTGAGTGTGTTTTAATTTATCAAACCAATAACTGATTTACTGATTATTGTGACTGGCCTATCTTCATTTCTAGCAGATTTTTGTGCAAGTGAATGCAGCTGAGAGGGAAAAACGGACATCTTGATGAAACATGTTAACCCCTTGGATGATTTTTAAGCGTAACAAGCTAAATATGAGTAGAAAGTCACTCGAAGTCTAAGCCAAGTGTTTTTAGTGGTCGGCCACAGTGGGGTGAGGGTGGGAGAGTCGCTGTGTCTCAAACTGAGGACATGTCAGTCCTTGATACATGGGAAACATGCCAGACATGACTTTTGTCAGCGGTAGCAGAATATCCAGCGACCCCAGCTGCTCTCTCGCTGTCAGGTCTGCAGCTTTGCCTCAAGGCCGTCTGAATGTCTGGAGTTTCGCAGTAAATGTTCTCTGAAGCTCAGCAGTGCTCACCGGCTCCCAACGCGAAGCGCGGCTCACTGACTTGTGTTGTTTCCCCCCTTTTATTTCACCCACCTGTCCCATTCATTCATGGCCTATTGTGCTTTACCTTACTTTCAGTGGCCTTGGACACTTCACTTTCCTTTTCCATTATCTGTAGTGCAAGATGAAAGCGATCGGAAGTCTTCAAAGCAGGCTCGAGCTTTTCTTTCTCTTTCTTTCTTTTTTAAAGAAGCTTAAAGTAATTGGCTGCTCTCATCAGGAAGAAGCCTCTGGAGTTAAGGTCAACTTGCATCATCCCTCTATTCACCACCAAGAGGGTGTAATTAACACAAAATATCAAGTGAGCCTTCCATGTTGCACGCAACTGATACTTAATTAGTCTAGAAATCAATCAGAATAGTAAGGAGGGGAAACTACGCATTGTGAGGGAGAAAGCAGGATAAACCTGGGAGCAAGGCTTCACCGCAGCGATGTTTAAAGATTTTCTCCAGAAGTATTTTCCGGGTCGCATTGACGTCTCGCATGATGTTGTGGATGGAAAAGAGGAGAGTCTGTCTTCAGATCAAACCGACATCCAGACTGGCGAGTCTTAAAGCTGCAGTGTGCCTCTTTTGTCGAAAATGGCTTTATTTTTTCACATATTTGTTAAAACTGTCTCCATGTTGTGACAGACGGAGAAACTGTGAAAATATCAGGTTCCTCCACCTCCTTCCGGAGCGACTATTCCAAAATCAGAGACAGGAGGAGGGTCGTAGCGCTGCCAGTCAATCAGTTGAATACGCTGCTAAATGGCCTAGAAACAACTCACCACTACAGCAAAAGCTGCTGCATTCGGTGGCCGTGCTAACTAGCTTTAACATTCATGACAGGCTTTGCTTTTGGGAAGAGGCTGCTATTTTAGCTGAATTTTATTTTGTACGCTGATTGTTGATTGTGGGTGAGGGGTTCAAAGTTTCCTATGTTTCACATATGCAAAAACGCAATAAACACGTTGTTGGAAGAAATTTTTCTAGCAATATGGGTGGGGGCATAGTGACGGCTTCAACAAATATGTATCTTATAAAAATGACATGCTGCAGTAATCTGTACGCGGCCTAATACAAAAGTAATCTGGCATTTAAGCAACTCTCATTTCTGTGAATTGTCTCGATCACAAATTGTCCCGGGACACACTTTGCATTTCTAAAATTTTAATTGAATCTTCTGCTCTCCACGGCGGATGTTAGCATAAAAACTCCTTTAAATGTTAAAAAGTGTTTTTCTGTGCCATCAGAGGTAACTAAGGAAAGGAGAGACTATTCTGGATGCTCCCTGGCACCAACATGCATCCACTCGTCTCCGACTAAGTGCGAATGTCCGCAGGCGATCACTCCATCTGGCAGTACACTACAGGCCAGACTGTCCCCATCACTTCCCCCGTCTCTCTCTCTCGCCTCGCTGCGACGCAAAGACGTGCAGAGGGCAACAACTCGCCTCTTATCCAACACCACCCTCCCTAGTCTCAGTGCCGTCCTCTGTCCTTTGGGTCCTCGGGTTCTTTGATAGTCTCACAGGCGACATATGGGCGTCTGATTAGCATATGGCTGCGGGTTACTGCATTCCAGAACCCGCAGCAGGACATGGCGGCAAAGGCTGTGGGGAGGAACGTAATTGATTCAAAGAGCTTTCTCCCTCAAGCGCAGTAGGTGATAAAGAGAGCTTAAAATAGCTCGGATACCTTTAAGGTGTGCAAATTTGACTTTGTGAGACTCGTTGAAAAGAGAAAGGGAGAATTTTGGTTTAGTTCAGTCACTCGCTCGCATTTATTTATTTATTTTTTTAATATCAGAGCCATCACTGTGTAAACTCTGGCCAATAACTTCTGCTGGACGACAAATTGTACCAGAAGTTATTGCAATAAATGGTAATATTGTTGTTTTGTATTGTTATTTTTTAAAGTAATGTAACAATGCGAGAACATCTTGCAGATCAAAGATCATCTCTCAAAGATTAATGAACTTTCAATTCTAATTAACATTTGACACTGGAACTGGGCTATTATCCAACAGAAATGAACAAAATGAATTAGAAACAGTAAAAAAAAGTATCCTTTAAATTAAAGGGCTGGTGGAGACCACTGCACCAGACTGAAGACTTTTTCCATCTAGTTTTTGGTAGAAAAAAAAGGAAGAAAAGAGAAAAATAATAAAACATGCAAATGGAAATTATTGAGCTTGTTTTAGATTATCAAGCAACTAATTGATTTATTACAATTTGCGACGGGTCTACATACGTAAATACATATTTAAAATCCTGCTTTTCACAACTGGACAATGTACGTTTGCCAAAAACGATGGCACCTCTCCGAAAATCAAACTGTTCTGTGGAAGATTTCAACAGCGGCAGCGTCATGAAACGAACTCATGTTTCTGCAAAGGTGCGCAATCTGGCCAGATCAAAGTCACACACTTTCAGCTTCATGGTAAATAAATCCTGAGCGTATCAGATGGAGAGAGTACAGTGATTTAAGAGGCAAACGGTTTGAGAACTCCAACTCTTAAAAGAGTAATTAGGAGGAAGAGGATAATCTCGTTGGTTTTCCAGCTGATAAAAGAAGGAAATATCTGTAATGGGCATCAAACCTAATATTTAACTTCTGAAGGTTCCAGATTCCATCTACAGCCAGGCTTAAAAAAAAAAAAAAAGCACTTATCTTCTTCAAATGCCACGTTAGATTCTAGCCGCCTTCGCGCTCATGGTCTTAACGCCTTTATCTTGTAAGAAGAAAACTCCAAATATTTTCTTAGATGCCATCCGACACTTGTCAGGAGTTAGTGAATGCCAGAGGAAGACGTTTTTAAGAGTAAAAAAAAAAAAAAAAAAAAAAAAAAATATATATATATATATATATATATATATATATATACAGATATATATATATATATATATATATATATATATATATATATATATATATATATATATAAATAAAATGTCATGTAATGTATGTGTGCCCATGTAGGCATCTAGCCTACATGAATGAATGAACATAATGACTTAATCACATGTTTGCTGCAGTTAAAATATCAACCTTGTGCATAAGTCGGTAAAAAAACACATCTCAGTTACTGTGGTAACACCTTTCCTTTAAATGTCTGATTAAGGGGTGAAGCGCTCCGCTTAGCTAAATTACAGGCATTGTTTTAATGTGAAAAACAATGTTTAAAAAAAAACACTCCGCTCCACTCCAGGGTTTCCCCCAGAAAACGCTTTCTAAACCCAGAACTAGTCTTGAGAACAACAAATGAAAAAGTCCAATTAAAATGAATGTCAATTATTTTCACTTCTGTTTAATCCAAATGAAGTCAGCGGCTCCATCAGGCCCCCAGAGCTTCAGGGCCCATAAATGCTAACGTTTTAACAGACCACACATGTATAAACGTAACATTTATTTACTGAGATTATCATTGGTGTTAAAGGAGCTGGCAAGTTTACTTTGTAAATCTTCAAAGAACAAGTTTTCATAGTTCGGTTTCTTTTTTTCTTTTTTTTTTTTGTTTCCACAGCGACGATCTGATGCTGTGAGTCTAATCTCTTGAGTTTGAGCTGTTTGTTCACAAATCCAAATAAGTAAAGCTTTTAGGTTGACCCGTGAAACTACTCCGCCTCTCTCAGATTTTAATGACAAATGAGTGTTTTTTTATTTATTTATTTCGCTGAGCCTGGCAGGGGGGCTAGTAAAGCATGGCGGGCCGGCAGGCTTATAATACACCTGGGAAAACCTGCACTCTTTTATAAAATAGACCACAGATAAGGTGCACTTTGTCACACAGACTTACTCGATTGTTTTTGCTCCTTTCAGAATATCTCACAGTGTTTCTGTTGCTTTTATTGGAAAGCTGACATCGTCGCAGCAATGAACCTTTATCTCCCGAGAAATGAACAGGGCAAGGCCGTGATTGTGCTTCATTCCCCCCCTGAACTAATGGCCCTTTTTCAAATGAAAACCAGAACAGCAGCGTAATTACAATCCACTCTGCAGTTCACAAAGACTCCCTTGTATCACCAGGTGAGCCATGGTTTGTGGTTCATTGCTCGGAGGCGAGTGCTTCAGCTGCCACCCAATATAATCAAACCGTTTGCATCAAAGTGTCCAGCTGTTGGGTGCTGGCTTTGACCGGGTGACTGAGTCAGGGCGTTGTGAAATACACTCCTCTTGTTTCTGCTTTCTGCCCACCTTTAAATACTTAAGATCAACAAACAAGGTTTGATATCAGTCAAAATTAACATCTGCATATATAAAATGCAGTTTAATGGAGGAGGAAAAGGCATTCAAACCAATCTGGCCTGCTAATGGATCAAGAACTTTTTCATCGATATTAAGGCGTTATTTACTAAAAACCAGATCCTATATTCTGCTCAAAAGAAGCTTGTTATTTAACCAAAAGTTGGTTTTGTCTCATTCAAGTGTACCGAGATGTTTGCACTAGAAACTCGACCGGCGTGCATCTCTATGTGCACCCTGTTGGAATTTCGCTTTATTTCCATCCCCCACAAAACAGACGTTTACATTCACCAAATAAAAAGACATGCACTCTTTTTCTAACAGTGTAAAGATAAATCAAACCAAACTTGCTTTGTTTCAGGTCAGTCATGAGTTTGATTTGCGTGAAGCCAAACGACGGCTTACTTAGTCACGAAGCGGTTTTTCACCTGATGCCCTCAGACTGCTCCACATTCAGCTCACAGTCGATAGTGGCATTGAACCAGGCCGTCCTGACGTCCATCTGCCACAACTCTACATCACACTGAGCTGCCATTTGTATTAGGCCGCGTACAGACATTGTACCTGCTGTCGCTGTGAATGTTTTATTCCAGTCTGTACCAGATGCTTGACTGTATCATTTTGCCACATGCCAGGCATTGTGAGTTTGGGCTCCATTTACATGATCCTTCCCTGTGAAAACCCATCTACCTCCTCCCACTGCATTTTTATCTTCAGGCGGTGAGCGGTTGGTGGAAACGAGTCGTTTCCACCAGTCTTGCTTCTCCTGCGCCGTCGCTTCAGTCCGACTTTTCGGCCCAAACGAACTCCAGCCTGTTATTTTTTTGAGCTGTGTGTTGTGGCATATAGTATGTAACATAGGGAGAAGGAATGAGTTTACTTGAAAACGAGGCAACGCACCACATACGTTAACCGCTATTTTCCCAACTGCTGTTTCCACACAAACTTTTCGGCAAAACAAACTTGATTTTAAATTGGTGTTCACCATCAAACTGGTTTCTTTTTTGCAATGTCAAGTTGTGGAGTTCTGTGGTGAATGGATGCACAGCTATATCCAGTTTCAATGATGAATCTCACCAGCCAGGCGAGGCCAATGATTGGCTCCACCCCCATATTTGAATCCGTCTTATTTTATAATCCCGTTTGTGTGCATAGTAAACATATCCGAACTCCTTTGTCTGGATCGAAATATTTAAATCTGTCCAAAAAGCAAAAACAAAACAAACAAAAAAAAATCTATAAGGAGCTCAATACTTTTCCAATCATTGTTCGTGCTTTGTTTCTTTTTCTCACAACTTGGACCCTGTCAGCATTACCAACTGCACTTGAGAAAGATTCTGTGAAGCAACAATTAGCCGGAGCTTTGAACACCTTCACTAAGAGAAATGTTTCTTTGCAGAAGGCAGCTCATTTCCATTCTCAGGTAATTAAAGGCTCTGACCTGCTCCGTCAGGTCAGAGTAGGTAGATTTTGAGTCTTATTTTTACACTTTCCACCTTCCTCACTTTGCTCACCTAACTGTGTTTGAAGAGTTGGGTTCTTGTAAATTTCTTCCTGAATGAAAGTGCTGTGGTCCAGTCTGCTGAAAGCAGAGAATTGCTGCTGCTGCCGCATCAACAAAACAAGTTAAAAATGTGTGAGTATTAGAAAGAGAGGGGTCAAATTAGAATGAATTAACGGTACATTTGAATTCAGAACACAAAAGCTCAGAATGTGGCGACCCCGGCGCCGGCCAGAAAAATGATTGCTGTTCTGTACACTGACGGGATATTGATTTCTGTCTCTGTTAAGCCCTGTTGAATGTCAGGCGCTGGGCTTCCATGGCATTTCTAACAACAACCTTGGATGACTGACGGGACTTTTAATTAATAATAAAGTCGGTTTAGTGCTGGCGGACTCTGGCGTCGAGGAAAACAACAGAGCTGGAGCACAACGAGAAAAAGGTTTGCGGTCAAAGTGAGCTTCACGTTTGGTAGAAAAGCTGCTTTTTCCGTTTTCTGTCGCGCCACATCAGGAAGGAGTCAGGTGCTGCCTGATGTTTCACCAAACATGAGCCGCTATGTTAACACGCAATATTTATCTGCTATGCGCTCTTCTCTGACATCATCGTTGGCTGTGATTACATTATAAATGTGCACAAGTCTTTGTCCTTATTTTGGTAATGTTGGAAAAACAACCCAGTTCCGAACACGATAAGCCATGAAAAATGTTGGCAGAAACGGTTGGGAGCAGTTAAATGCAGTCGGTTAAATGAAGCGGTCATAATGTGGCCATGACGCTCATCGTCCATCAGCCATCAGAGGAGACGTCAGCGTCTCATCCGTGAGTCGGAGAGACAGGCCCTCGTACTGGGGAGCGGCTGTATTTGCTGCGTTTTTGGGAAAAGTTGTAGTCGGCGATTTTACAGCGGTGCTGTGGAGTCGACACGTCTGAACGACGCGTCACGTTTGGTGAACTGTTCGACGCTATGAGAGTTTCTGGTGGAGCCGGCTGCACATTGTCCGAAAATAAAGCAAACACGCTCGACGACATTTGCCCTGTTCTTTTTCTGAAATGCTGTTTTCGATTTTTTGGGGGCCACATGTACGATAAAGTCAACCACATTGGGCAAATCTCTGCTTTCTTTATCGCCAGCGGTGGTTTTCAGCCAGGACTCGCACCGTTTTTAACTCCCTCTTATAGGTCTGTCATGAACCCCAAATTTATCTGGCATCCACCAGGCCGCTCTTGGACCAATTTCAGTGGGCCGGCCACTTCTGTGACGGCTCTCCACTGTTTCATGTTCTCTCTACTTGTGGATAACGGCTCTCACTGTGCTTTGCTCGAGCATGAGAAATAGCTTCGTAATTGTTTTCAGACCGATGGCTGTCAGTGACGCTGTGCCTCATCTGTTCTTGGATTTCTTTCCAGAGATGAGTGACAGTTAGGGAAGAGTTGTTTTATTCCCACATCCAGCTTGGTTTGGGTACCTTATTCCCTGAAAACGCGCCATCATCGTTTGAAAACTGCTCCTCAGATTATCTCTGGCTGATGTTAAAATTGGTTTGATCTGAAACACTTGGGTGCAACAAAAGGAGATCAGGCGAAAAATCGTCGGAGATCAAAAACACTGCTCATTCACAGCAAAGTCTGAGCAGGAGCTTCCTATCGAACCAGCAATGCATCCTTTCTCCTACACAAAGCAAATCTTCCGGGTCGTCTGCCATGCAAGTAAAGTACCATAACAAGCAGGCAGAGCAGAAACTTCTTTCTGGCTTGCATCACTGATTCTGAACAGATGTCAGGTCACATCGGTGCGATCCCCGGGGTCAGTAGCGACAATATCCTTTTAATTCTTAATTCAACCTGCGGCTTGTCAGCGTTTATGTCAAAAAAGTGATCTTTGTTTCTGTTTTTTCTCACTTTTTTTTTCTTTTTTTTACGATGCCACATGTTTGGTTCCCAGCGTTGTAGTTTGATGGGTTTTTACCCCCTGATAGACCGCAAGCTTTTGTTTGATGGGCAGGAAATTGTAAACAGCTTGTGTGTGAATGTCAGGTGTTTGGCTTTGAAAAGTATGTTTGGTGTCTGACTTGTTTTGTATATTACAATTGTTTTGGTTAATAAATTGTTAGAACTACCTTCAGATTCGTTTCCCTGTTTTAGATTTAATCTAAAAGCTTAATTTTGCAATTATTAGTAGATTTTGTTTTGTAAACTAGTGTCTTACAAAAGTATTCATCACTTATGTTCATGTACAATGTTTGAGAACATCTCAAGAAATGTGTGTCTAATTGTGAAGTAGGACAGAAATAATAGATAGTTTTTTTTTAAATAGTGGGATTTTTTTTAATACATAATGCTTGAGGAATCTTGCATAACAGAAAAACAAAAACATGATTTGGAGTACGTCTCTTCCCACATTTATACATTATAAGACCGATTTTGTTGTTTTTTTTCGATCACATTTGTAGAGCAGCTCAAGCTTATTAGATCATAAGTAGCCAAACGTCAGTTTTCAGAATAAAAGCTGAAAATGAACAAATACTTGCTATTTTTGTTGGGTTTTACAGTGAAATCTCTGTAAAATCCATTGAAAATGTGGAAAAGGTAACATGAGATAAAACTTGATTATTCCAGCTCATCAAGGTCTTGTCTATCTTCCTTAATTAAAAAACAAAACAAAAACAAACATGGTTACACACAATTCGACGTTGACACTGTTCAAATTTAAATCCACATTTTCATCACAGCTGTACTAATAAAGTCTTCGAAGTCCAAAGCATGCATCATTTACTCTGTTTTGAGGTCGCCTCTCCTGGTGGCCCTGCTCTGCTGACTTCATGTCAGTAATCTCTCAGACGATGTCTTTGCTGTCATGGCTTCTGCACACGTCCGGCCCCTCTCGGCAGACCACGAGTTCATTAAAACCGTGCTTATGAAAAGGCAGACCCACGACTGCCACTCTGTCTCGATACCTGGCCTTCGTCACTTCCCCCGACTTCTTCCCGGCGTCGTCTTTATTACTCACTTCCAGACCGTGCGTGGCCTGCGCTCCGCCCACAGCACCTCACCATCTGCACGCTTCGTCTCTTCCGTTCACCAACAATTCTATGAGTGACTGTCTGTTTTACTTCCTCCCTGTCTCCCTCTCTCTGTCCACTTCCAAAATGTTCAGTTCAAAGATCCTGAACAGCAGAGGCAGGGTCTCCTTTGGGCTCAAGTCTGTCTTCTTTTACACCAATTACTGGCCCAGCTGCATAACTCTGGGGGATTATTTTATTGACATTTTTTGCCGATTTTTGAAATCTCTTTAAAAACTCCTGCTCTTTCTGAATCTCCGCTTTCAGGAAGTCATCACAGCATCACTTTTCTGTTAACCTTTTAACAATGTTTTTTGTTTTTAACCAGTCTTTCACTGAGAAGCGGCTCCTGTAATGAGCTCAGCAGATGCTCAGCTCCACCAGGGGTTCGCTAATTGCTGCTGGCTAGTCTGGAGGAGCTGAATGTGGAGTCACAGGGAAGGAATACAGCAAATGAAAATGTGTACACAAGACTGATTGACAGTCTACTTTTCTAATATAAGCAAATCTTTTAAAATTTATATATATATATATATATATATATATATATATATATATATATATATATATATATATATATATATATATATATAGTTTTTGCCTCTTCCGTACAAAAAGTCTTTAATGACAAACTTAAACTCAGAGGGCCTAAACCAAAGTGAACACATTATAATCTCACCTGGTGAGTAAAGCCCTTGGGAGGTTGAGAGGGAAGGACGCTCTCCAGAACTCCGTAAATATCAAGCTACGTTAACCCGTTGAAGAAGGAGTTGGTTCTTACAGCGCTTGCTAAATTAAGGCGTCCTGAGAAGGTCCAAATTATCACAGCTCTGTGAAGATCAACACTAATGTCCTCACCATGAGTAGTTGATAATTCATCGCTCCTTGACTAAATGTGATCTGCTCAGTGCAGATTAAAGAAATTTCTGTGATCAAAGTAAAGAAATGTACGCGCGTTGCCAGCAGCAAATTTTCCAACGCAGCTAATCCCTGGAGTGAAGGAGATCAGAAAAACTGACTGGATGGTTGCACTCGAAAGACGACTTTACAGGCAGGATGATTTTGTTAGTGGAAAGTCATGCATTGTTGAAGCATTATTTTAAGCACGGACGTAACTCACGGCTGAATTAGTGCATCATTATCAAAGGCCTCAGTAATGACTGTGGCACTCCCCCCGATTTACCTCCACAATGCTAATCAGGCTGGGCTCCACAGCAAGAGGCGACTTGAAAAGACTCATTTACTGCAACACGTAATTTAAGCTCCGCTCCCTTTAAGATCGTGATGCAGTTTGATTTTTTTCTAGTCAGTCTTCAGATGTAAAGATCAGACAAAACATTAAGGCTAATGACCTAGTGCTGAGTACTCTGTTGTTGTAGAAACGTCTCTTATGGTATGAACAAATCCTATGAAGTTATGCTGTAGAGTTTTGCATAAAGCTATTAACAGGAGATGCAGTTCACATCAGCAAAACAAAACAAAAAAAAAGGTGCTCAGCCAAGAAATGAAGACTGGGTCATCACTTCAAACTTGAGTAGTCGTCCTCTACCGAGCTCATATCCCGCTAAATTTGGTTCGATTGGATACCAAGCCTGCAATATTTGCTGCGTTTTCACCTGATGTGATTTACTTTCCCTCTGCTCTGAGTCAAATGAACTAAACGAACTGAAAAACCAGGATTTCTTTTTTGTCTTTGGTGAAAGACTACGAACCTTTTCTCAGGCTAGCGCGAGACTCACGCGTTCGTTTGGTTTTCATTGACCCGGAATCCCCCGCGCTTCGGTCTCCAGTCTGCTTGCAAGCAAATGCATTCGAACATCCCCAAAGTTCATGTCAACCGAACCGAGGCCAAAGTGTTCAGGTGGAATGGAATTTGTTTATTCTTGTGCGCTCTCCAGGAGAGTTCGGTTGTGCATCCACACTTCCCCAAACGAACTGGACCGTCTTGGCAAACGGAGCAGAATTCCATTGAAGTGGACCAAAGAGGATTGGTGCGAACGCACTCAAAGTTTTGTAGCAAATCACATCTGTCACTTCACAATTCATTCTACTGGCAAGTGAAAACTATAATCTCCTCATAAGAAAAGGCGATGATGTTATTCGTCAGAATAGCTACGTTTTTATATTTTTGTTTCCACTATCCAGCTCTGACAATCAGAGCTCTGGACGATCTGGCTTTAGTGAGGAAAGGTCAACTTATTCACCTTGCCTGACTTGTACAGTCACACGGCCGTGTGCAACACAAGAGTAAAGGAATTCAAGAGGTTTGGAAATGGCTTTATAACCCTCCCAGTAATCCCTTCATTAGTCATTGTTGATCTCTTCCCATCTCAGTAATGTGTTAAAACAAAACCGTGCTGGAGACCAGAAAAGGTCCAAACCCCTGATGTGTTGTAGTGCATTTGATCAGCTGATGCTTTTTGCACAAAGGCTCTAGAAAAGAGGAGAAGTGTCCTTTATTATTATACACTGGGGAACATTTCTGACGAGGGCTAAATGCATTTGCATTGTAGATCTGCGTTTGTTAACTTATTTAGGATAATTTGAAACATTTTCTCTGATTAGTGTACTTGAGGTTTGTTTAAAGTACTTTGAGAACTTGACAAAGACCAGATTGGGGTTTTTGTTGTTGTTTTCTTTTCACATACGACTCTGTTAAGTGAATGATTGTGATTATTTTCATCATACTTTAAGCCCAAGAGTAATGCATCAAGCACCAAAGTCTGAAGGTGTAAATTTGCTCGCCTCCTTCAGGGTAATATCAGGGTGCTGTGAAAGACGGCGCTTAATGCAGGGACTATTCAAACCACTTTCTCTCTCTCGTGTTGTAATAGCCCTTCCTTTCGGGCTGATGAGTAATTTATACTGTTTCTGATGACGGGCGTAAAATGCACCACGCATGTTTTCGGCGATGAGACGAGTAGTGCTTGTCTAAATGTCCCCCATCTGTCTCCACTGGGCTTTCAGAATGCTCTCTGGAACCTCTTTATTTGACATCTTCTGGCACCGCCATCCAGCGAATGGCCCGCCGGGCAGACAGACAGAGAGCACTTCACTTCTTTCCACACTCATCTGCACATTCGAGTGGTGAGGTACGGCCAAGCGGGACGCATTAGCTTGACGCGACGTGTCGGCGCAATTCAATCGGCCCGACTCCGAAAGAGACGCCGCGTCCTACAGCGGGACAATTGGACAGAAACGCAAAGCAGTCGGGTCAGAAATGAACTCGGCTTCCTTGTTTGCAATCGTGTTAGAGATGACTCTGAATGGGAACGTTGACTTAAAATGATTTCCTTCAACAGAGAGCTCACTGTGCATTTTTGCACGATAACTAATCGAGTCGATCGATTAGTTATCAGAGCACATCTGCAGATTGTGGTGTTGACAGGATTCACAGGTTTAATTCTGATTGAGGAAATGTGCCGTGATGATTTATCTTTAACCAGGATTCATATTG
Source organism: Poeciliopsis prolifica (assembly GCF_027474105.1). Lineage (NCBI taxonomy): Eukaryota > Metazoa > Chordata > Actinopteri > Cyprinodontiformes > Poeciliidae > Poeciliopsis > Poeciliopsis prolifica. The sequence goes on from NW_026562376.1 coordinate 22,394,724, forward strand.
TCCAATAAAAGTTGTTGTTACAAAACTGTTATATTTTACACATTTAATAAGAAATTACAGTTGAAACGTAAAATGGGATCAGAAAGAAACAGTTTCGTTCCATAACGTTAATTTGCCCTGAGATCCAAATTATTTATAAAAGCCAATATTTTACATTGAATGCACTCGGGGTTTTCATGTGTTATTAAAAATGGTAAGAGCAATGCTCAAAACTTTTTTTTTTCCCCACAATTTTTGAGTTCTCTAGGAAAAAAAGAAAACCTTTGCTTTAATGAGTTTATTGGTTGCAAATTGTTGAAATTTAAAAATTTGTTTAAAATGAAACAATAAAATGAACAAACATGCATAGTTTTGGGACAGTGACAATAATCTTCGAAAAATAGTTTTGTTTTCTGAAAACGAAACTAAATATTATTCAGATTTTCTTCAGTTTTATACATTTTAAGGCTGAAAAAATACAAAGTATTCCTATGATTATTTGTTCTTCAACAAAGAAAGAAAGGAAACGATGTGACTTTTTCTGCACTCCCGTACCAATTCAAAAACAAAAGTCAAACGAAAATGGACTTTTTGTAAAGGCTGCCACATTGACATTGCAATAGTAAGTTACACTACTGAGTACAAAGGTGCATGTTGTTGAAAAGTAAAGCTAAATAATGAAGTAGCCTCACTGTTGCATGTGCAGAAACACAAACATCTCCGTCTCTTTGGAGTGTTTCTAGTGGATTGTGCATCTGCAATTTGGTAAGCTGCAATAGAGGAACAGCTGGAAGCAGGAATCATCAAAACGCCAAGCCTCCAGTGATATTGCAGAAATATTCTTGTTTCATCGGCTGATCATTACCCTTTCACTCTGTGTGTGCCTATAGTAGCCGAGGCTCACAGGAGCCTTCATGTCAACGCTCAAATTCGTCTTGTATGGTAAAAAAATAAAATAAAATAACTAATCAGTTTACGATTTAAAGGTGAGGAGTCTAAAAATGTAAAAATGTACAACGGGGAAATAAAATGTGGAAGTTCTCTGTGATATTATTAATCATCGTGACTTTTATGTGGTCTAATGGACTACACTTTAGGATTTAGCCCTTAGCTTGCATTTTTGTTCGCCGGCCATTGAGTTTCTTAGCCCTGGTCCTGCAGGCGCAGCACCGTGCACGTTTTAGTTGTTTCCCTGCTTCAGCACAACCGATTTCAGACTATGGACGATTAAGGGGCTTTTGCTGCAGCGCAATTATTTGAAGCAGGTGTTTTAAAGCAGGGAAACAGCGAAAGAATGCAAGGCAGTGTGCCTTGAGGACCACGGTTGGGGATAAACTGCTCTAAAATGATCCGTCTGCAGTTGTTTGATAGGGGAAACTTGTTTTTTCTTTGCTTTCTGATTAATCCTGTCCTGCCCTTTCTTGTTCCTTGAGCTAGACGTCTTCTCTTGTTCTGAGTGATCATGAAATGACAGCAGAGGTCATTTTATGGGCTATGAGTATTTGGCAGCTAAAATTCAAAACATGTAAATAAAACTACTTATATCACTGTTTCGGTTTTGCCTGACTGCAATAAGCAATTAACAGGGATGTCAGGGACTCAGAGGAAAGGCCTTGGGCCGCAACAGATTACAAAATCAGGATTTTCTTTTCAGTCGTGCAATATCTTGTGAAGATTTTATATTTCACCATACCTCAGCTGCATCCAGTTCTGATCACCTCACTGGCCCTCCTGACAGATTCTGACCAATCCAAGACGACTGCGCGACCTTCTACACAGCAACATTTCCCTTTCCAATAAATAACAGAAAGTAACTTCACAAAAGTGAGTCCAAAACATCTTTAGAAAAAGAAAAAAAAATATCAGAACTTCAAGACACAGAGAAGGATGTGAAAGGACGAACACCGACGGGGGGAGTTTGCAGCAGCTCAGGGTCATTTCTGCCCTCAGCAGGCCACTTTTAGAAAGTGACGAGTGTCTCAGTATCTTTCTGTGACGAGTTCACTTTCCGAAAGCTCTGAAACGACAACATCGGCTCGCGGTTCAAACGGCCACCGCCTGGTTTTATCGCCGGCTTATCCGGCAGTGAAAGCATTCTTTAGTAAAATGCAAAAAAATAACTCCGAAATGCGAGCAGGAACTCAGCTGGACTGAACCCTTGTTTTATATGAAAGACACATTAAATACGTTTTGTCATTTCAGCCCGGCGGTGATTTATCATCGAACCGAACGCGATGACGGTTTATAGCGCTTTAAAGTGCTTTGTCGCAACAAAAGAACTAATAAAAGCAGCGTCCATATATAATGCATTTAATGTCGGCAGCGTTTACTGGCCTCACATCGTCAAAGATGATGCTGCGACCTGAATGGGAAAACTACCGTAAAAGCCGAAGCTTCTTCAAGAGAAGTGACCCGAGCCACATAAATCAAAATACAAATATAAAGTCTTTTTTTTTTTTTTTTTTTTTTTTGCATGAAAAGCTGTCACCTTACTTCTGTTTTTATACCTCTGTCGAATGTGAATCCAAACCCACCAAGCGACCCGCAAATCCACAAAGAGGCAAACAGTACCAGAGCATTTATCTTAGTTGCCTGAGGCTGGTCTAATGTATGGCTGCCTCTCTGGAGGATGTGTCTTTGTGGGAGAAAAGACGGCTCAGTTGTCAGAATGCGTAAGTGCTGACAAAAAAACAAAAAGAAAGATGCATTGCGTCCGATCGTCCTTCCTTTTAAAGAGGTTCCAGTGTGGCCGTCCCTTTTAAGTGGTGGCACACCTTGATTCGCTCGCTGCGGCTGATTGATTCAGACTCAGGCCAGCCAGCCATGAAAACACATGCATGAAAAATAAGGCGTTTTGGGTGAAGTGCCGACACTGCAGATGTTCAGATTTAAAGCTGCGGTGTGTAACTCTTATAAAAAATATAATTTTTTACCTTATTTATTGAACCTGTCGCTGTGTCGCTACAGCATGGTACGAGACAGACGATCTGTGGAAAAAAAAAAAATCAAGCTACTCTGACATCTTCTAGTGCCAACTGGAACCAACCAATCAGAGCCAGAAGGCGGGTTTTAGCGCTGCCAATCACTCTTCCTTCCCATGCTTGATCTCTGGTATGCTAGGTTAGCATATCAACCCATGGCGACAGATGACAGGTTTTCCTGGAACGACAAGTTGAGTTTCCACCAGCACATTTAATAATGTTTACATATAGTTGATTGACGGCACTAAGACCCGCCTCCTGGCTCTGATTGGTTGTTTTTGACTTGGAGAGGTGCTTTTTTTTTCAGCAGGACATGGAGGAGATGAAAGAGCTTGATTTTTTTCTTTTCTTTGTCTCACACTGTCAGGACATGATGACTGTTTTAACAAATATGTAAAAAAAAAAAACATTTTGAATTTATTTCTTATTATAAAAGTTACACTATGCACACTTGAAATGGGTAAACATATAAGTCTGTAGCAAATTGGAAATTATTCTTAAAAGGATAAATGAAAACAGTTGCATGGTGTAAAAAAAAATAGACAAAGTTGTTGTTAGTTTTGCTTCAATAGCTGTACTTGTCAGTGTTGGTAGAATGTTGTAGTTGTCGGTTTTGATTCGCTGGAGCTCATGTTACACAGCATTTTTTTTTTAATTATTATTATTATGAAAAGCAAAAACAAAAGAATCGTGAAACTTTGAAAGCTTACCAAGCAGAAATGTAGCCGAAGAAGCAGGTATCGTGCACACAAGTGTCCCGAACTGCACGCATCGACGGCAACAAACCTTCTGTTCAGCGAGGCTTCATCTCCTATTGGGGTTAGCGCGGAAACAAGAACATGGCAATGCGACAGGTATCTTTGTTCATCTCAGGGATGACAACAGAGCCGGCTGCGAGCGTGACAGTCGAGCCAGTAAAAATTCAAATTCAGCTCCTCTTGTCCTTGTTGTTATGGAAGAGAGGAAGCATGAAATGAAATGAGAGGTAATCTGATGGACAGCGTGCAGTCCAGTAGGGAATAACCTATCAGCCACAAACGTCGTTGTATTTTACTGCGATTTTTAATTTTTTATTTATTTATTTCATTTATGTAACGGATGCCTTGAACTGCATAAACCTGAAGTGAAAGAATACACATTTTTCCGGTCTTCTGTACTGTGTGGCGTCTGGCATCTCATCACGTTCCTCCACGATGAAACATCGGCGTTTCTAGTTCCTAGTGAAAAAAAATAGGAGAGGTTCACGGCGCTTAAATACCTTTGCAAGGTCTACTGCGTTTCACACGACACTTAAAGGGCCACGGCAATTTGCAGCACGCGCACATTAGACGGCAGATCGTTTGTGTGTGTGACCCGTGGGGGGCCGGGGGAGGTGATGTATTGTGTTTTCTCATTTGTGTAAATAACTGAATGCAAACATCATTAGGAGGAGCGGTGATCACTGTCTTCCCGCAGAATGAACTTTCCAACGTATTCCCGGCTTTAATGCACGTCCCTTAATTGACTTCCCTTCAAGTGTTGCACACATGGCTGGGCTCCCAAGGGCAGACAGCCCTGCAGATAAACCCGAATCACCGCGTCTTTGCTTCATTTCATCCGACTCCTATACCGTGCACAGCAAATGCAAATTTCTGGGTAGGAGTCTACACAGTCAGTGTTTTGGTAACCATGGCAACAAGGCCTTCTTTCTTTTTTCCTTTCTTCGTTTCTCTCTTTCTTTTCTGCTATACGCCGGCTGGAAGTGGTGACCGAGGCTCGGTGAATGAAATCGGATTCTCCAGGTTAGTCCGACATCACTTCAAAGCTCGGAGTCGTCGGTTGGGAGGGCGAGCGTCGCCCTCAGCCAGCCGCCGCCGAGGAGGCCTCGGGTTCGCCTCGGGTCCGCCTCATCCGTCCACCTCTCTCTCGTCGGAGAGTTGGAAGGCATTCGGCGCGGGGCAACACGATGTCCAGCACGGTGCAAATGAAATGCTTGTTTTATTCATCAGAAATCGATGAGTCGTCTCGGGGCGCTCCTGCAATGGTGCTGCCTGGGCTAAAAAAGTGGAGCTACTGTAAAGGCCTTTGCTGGCGTGGTGTCTGGTCTTGACTCAGTAAACCAAGTGGACGGTGTGTGTTTGTGGGTTGGGGTCCATCAACTCCTGTTTGGAATATTGTTTCTCTGCTCCATCTGCAAATCAGTCGACCTGATAAGGTCTTATGTTATTACAATCTCTCATTTTTAATCACTTTTTGAATACAGAAAGTCACTCATCATTGGCATGGATGTCATGATAAGTTTGTGCTTATTTCTCTGCACATCCAAGTTGAGTTAATTCGTGTAGCACATTTCAGCAACAAGGGAATCCAAAGGGCGTCACACCATGAAAACATACAGTTGTGAAATGAGCAGTAAACATGACATTTTGTCTAAGGCCATTGTCATAGTCATCAACATACATCAAATTTGTTGATCAGTGTCCCACTTCCTGCTAATCAAAGGCAAGTCCAAACAGGTGGAGGAGGAACTCAGTGTTTCGGCTGTTTTGCAGTTTCCTGGATGCTTGCTCCAGATTTGTGGTGTGCAGAAGCTGAAGCCACAGGAGCAGAGACACAGACAGTTGTCAATGTTCTAGCATATTTCTGGCCGCTTATTTGACCTCTCTGCTTTTGCTTCAGGCTCTTTTCGTTTTCTGTTCTTACTTGTAAACAAGGGGGTGGAGTTTTCTCTGTCCTATCAGAGTTCTTTTGCACAAACTAGTTCTCCGGCCTTAACGACCGACGGTCATCCACCGCAGAACAGCATTCCTCCTCTTGAGTCGACCAGCGTCATCTCATGAATCTTAAACAGAGAAGTTAATATAAAACCCCTTGGAAACAAAATAAATGGATATGAATGAATAAATTCAATATTGTTTTTTTTGTTGTTGTTGTTGGTACACAGCCAAGCAATTAATCAATGAAAATAAGAAACATTGATTTTCAGAAACTAACCATGCAGCACCCAGTTACGACTTATTCCAGCCACTTGTATTATTCCTGTAGCGTTTGACTGAAACCGATAAAATATTAAAGGAAAACCGCAGACTTGATGTCTGACCAGGAGCCACATTTAGAATAACAGGAGAGTCATCAGTGGAGTCGTAGGGTGCTTTCAGGAGGTTGTGGGGAAAACGGAGGAGTGTGCTCCCCTTAACGCCGAATCATCTATCACGGTCATGAGATGACAATACAAGCTGGCTCTCCTCTGCTGTACAAATGCAGAGTCTTTATTTCCCACCAGCTAGAGGTTTACACCTGTCATTACATAACCGTGTTACTGATTTCAGTCGTTAACAGCCATCGGCTAAATTTTAGAAGATGGCGTTGCATCTGTTGAGGTTTGACCTGTTGTCATGGCCACTTCCACCCACGTTGCCCCGCCCCCCTCCTTCAACTCCGACGAGATTGTTCTCGGACGTTTGTGCAGCAAAAGTTTTTTCGTTTGTGCCGCTGTCGTTTTAAAGACATCAAGAAATGTTCCCAGAAGTCAAGAAAGGTCAACAAGCCCCCCTCACCACCACCTTAAATTTCATGAATATCTTCAAAGCCAAAGCAGCACAAACAAAAACAAACGTAGTGCAGTTGATTGACCCCGATTTTATTTTATTTGAAGTAAAAAGGGGGAAAGGGAGGCGGGAGGGCTGGTTGACCTTTTATGACCTCTGAAAACATTTCTTAATATATTTAATGTGATAGTGGAACAAAACAAAAACACATTTTTGCTGCACAAACGTTTGACCCACAGGACGCATTGGCAGAATAATTTCTGTACTTGACCTTTTTTTGTTTTGTTTTGTTTTACACTTTTTTCTTTCGAAATCGACAGAGAAATCTGAAGTTCGTTGGGGCCACAGTCAGCCATATCTGCCACTGTGGAGAACAAGTTATATGTGCTTCATCTGTTTGTTAAATATTAATTCAGTCGAATGAACAGCCTACGTCACTAGTGTCGTTCTAAAAATTGAGAGCTAAATTGTTTTTTTATTGTTTTTTTTATTTTGACTGACGGCATAAAAAACCCCAAAAAAACAACAGAAACTTCTAGCGTGACGAGCTGTAAACGTGAGATAAGTCTACCGATTCCTGTGAAATTTGGGTTGCTCTTGTGCTGGGTATCAATCCCAATAATAATAATAATAAATAAAAAAGGTAACATATAGTACCAGCACTTAAGTGTTGCCTCATCATCCACCAGAGAGTCGGACAAAATGCCAAGACTTTGACCCCCAGCAGAGCCAGGATCAGCCAATTCTTTCAGCCGCCGGATCTGATGACGGGACAGAAAATGCGAGGGAACAATCTGTTCCTCCAGCTGACTGTGAAGCTGCCCACTGTGAGCAACCAGGTGCTTCAGGTCCTAAAATATGCATTGTGTCATTTCTGCCTCGTTTGCCTTATGTTAAAAAGGTAGAGATAATCTGATTATACAGTAATGTAGGAACAGGGCGTTTGTTAACTTTTGAGCATTTTACATAAAATCAAGCCACGTCTGAAATGGCTCGATAAGAAACGTTTGTTTCTGACACATCTGTCAGATTTTGCAACGTATGCCTGTGCCTTTTTTTTTTTTTTTTTTTACAGTTCCAAGTTTTAATATCCAGCAGTCCCTCAGCGGAGCATGCAGTAATTAACTACAAACATCAGCACCGAGCAGCTTGGATGGCATATTGAAATTTTAGATTGAAAGTTCAAAGCAATATTGTGCGATGTGCTTTCATGGGAGTCTGACTGGAAGTCGATTTGTTCGGAGACCCTGACGCGGTAACGCCTCATTATGAGAGGAACCAGGACTGCCGTCCGCCTCCCTGTTGGGCTTCCTCCAGAGAAAACTGGCAGCCAATCACAGACAAGCTTGGATGATATATATCTTTATAGATCTGATCAGAGGCATGGATGTAATCCTGAAACATCAGGATGAGGGGCGGGAGGTGAATTTTCAGGCAGTGGTATGATTTGAAAGTATATTTAAAGAGTGTAGTTCAGATTATGGGCATGTTAAAGTGTTAAGAGTGTTCAGAGTTTCTTCCTCCATAACTAGGCTGTTAAGAAAAACATACACTTTAAAACGTATCAAATCTGAAAGTGATTTTGTCAGAGAAAACCCGGAATCAAAATCCTCGTATGCATGTTGTCTTCAGCAAATGTTTGGGCCCAAACTATCCTCGTCATACACTTTATGCTCCCGTGCGACTGTTTCAGTGTCAACATTTCTTTGCAAGTGTTTGCGCAACATCTCTCAAAAGGTCATTGTACCATAATTTGCAGACTGGGCATATTTGAAGGTGAAACAATTCAGTGTGATCTGCTGTTATTTTAGCAGCCCGGTCAGAACTGACCAGGTGGAACAACTGATTGGTGATAAATGTAGATTTTCAGTCATTTTCGTCTTTCCAATATGCGCAACTATACGGTCATTGGAAACGCAGATGGAGATGGGATGTCTCCCCTAAAATTATGCACTTCTTTAAATAGTGTGTTTATCAAGGGTCAGTACAGCTTGACTAAACACCAAAGCATCTAACCTAGCTTTCCTTTGATATGTTTAACTTCAATGATAGTGTTCATGGCACATTGCAACTTGTGACATTAAAAATGCAAAGCTCTACATTTTGCTGCGTTCTTGGAGTTTAGGCATCTTTGTATCTCATCAAAACTCCTTGTAAAGTTTGGGCAGAGAAAATATCTGAAAAGTGACTCCTGTTTTTATGTGATATGCAGAAAAGAAGAAAGAAGAGAAAAAAGAAGTCGGTGTCATGAAGAAAAAGAACATTCTCCACGCTAAAAACTCTCATAATGCGAAGCCATTCTTGCACCGGAACACCTACTGTCTCCCAACAGAGAAACAAAAAGAGCTTTCTGTCACCAAATCCTTTTTGAACAGTTGGAATTTAATTAAAGTTACTATTTAGGTGAACTCAGCACTGTTCCTGCAAACCAGATGCAAATGTTTTCCTCCATTTCAACACAGCGGTGAATACGAAGCATCATCCTGCGCTATGAAATTTTACACAATTACACAAAGGCTCTCGGGGATCCCGGTTTCTTTTCTTAGGTAATTCAATTGCTTGAATGTGGAGCAAGTCAGCAGAGACTGAACCTGTGGCAGCAAAACAAACATTGAGCAACGACCGATTGTCATTTCGTCGGGCTTCTTCTTTGTGCACGAATTCTCCCCGAAAACGTTTGTGTGCATTTTAAAACATTAGGACAACGTTTAAAAAAAATTTTGTAAAAAATTTTTAAAATCCTGCATGCCGCGCCAGACACCTGCAGTCAGATGATTATCCATCATGGTCTCAACTATGCCTTTTTTTTTTTTTTTTTTTTGTGAAAGATAATATTGTCTGCAGAGACATTATAATCTCTTCTACTTGTTGTTTCTGCTGTTTTCTTAATTTATTTTGGATATTCCAAAGTAGAAATAAAAATTTATTGACATTGGAGAACGTGTTCTTGCATTTTTATGCCCTAATTACTATTATATCACCGGAAAATGTTCTCAAAACAACAATGCTGTCGTTTATTGCAAGAAGTTCTGGGGCAATTAATCGTTGGGGCAAAATTTGTTCTTGTGATAGGCCTAACGGGTGTGTAGGTTTGAAACGACTTCGCTAACGATTTATCTCTAATCCACACAGGGTCCAAACTGCACATAAAATACTCAGTAGAGTCCTCACATATCCCTTAAGTTTTTGTCATAATAAGATGCTCGACAAACACATTTGGCTGTCAAAGACAACCTGAAAAAATGTCTGACGCACTATAAAAATGTGGCATGAAGACGTTAAAAAAACATAGTGAAAGCTTTTCACCCATGTTGCCAAACTGTCTGCTGTTAACTTTGTGTTTTCTGGACCCAAGCATTATGCATTACACAGCATAAATGTGGTGAAAAGCTAAAAGAGCGTTGAAAAGGAAAAGAACCAAGGAAGGTTTAGGTTAAACTGCTCTAATGTAAACCTTTCTGTCCTTCTTCTGTGAACTTTGAAACCGGGTCAAACGGCTCAAAACGCCACACGACCTTCAACGAAGCACCAAAGAGGTTTTAGTCAGCAAAACAGACTGCGACTTTAAGTTAAAATGTGTATTTGACTGTATTTGTTTTATGTTCAATTCAGCAGAAAACATTAAATAAAAACAAAAGCACAGCTATCTGGAAGGAGGCTTTGCTATTTATTTGAGGCAAACCTTTTAGTGACACACTTGGTATTTCTCATCTCATTATTGGAGCTGATTATAATTCATACGCTATATTAAATGTCAGAGAAAGGCCAGGGATTGTTATGCAAATGTTGAGAATAAATGTGTTCTTTCATTCACATTGCATTTTTTATTTCTCCTGCTCTCTGCAGCTGACTGAAAAGAAACACAAATAACAATCGAATACTGTTATTAAAAATATGAAGAGATTCCCGGGACATAATTATCTTTTAAAGTGTCCAAATATGGCACAGTGGGACAGAATTGCACAGCCAGTCTCCCACTCACAGAATGTGAAGCTGCAGTCTCCTCTCTATAATCCAGCTGTGGACGGCATGTAACAGAATAGTCTTTTTGCGTATGGTCTGTAAACAATACCATGCAAGGTGTCCGTATTTGTAAATCTGATTCTGATTAAGTCAGTGTCTCGCCAGCTACGAACCTCACCGCACATCACAGATGTTTTACCTTGAACAAAATGCATCACGGGAATGAGGGAGAAGCTGCTATACAAAGTGCGACCTCATGAAGTCATGATATTGGCCATGAAGGGTCCAGGAGCATGCTGGGAGTCTGACGGACCGCTGCTCTCAGCCGTATGGGCACCCCGTCCCGAAAGAGCTCCAGTTACAGCCGTCCAGCCATGAGAGGAATTTATCACGTCCAGATGAGGTTTATTTCAAAGAAAAATAAATAAACACGTCTTACAAAAAAATAGCAAAGAACCGATGAGTGACAGACATTTAGACAAAGAAGAGCAGTGTCAGTCTAAAACATGTAATACAGCAGCAAGCAAAAACTATGCATGAATTTGAATTTCGCTACCAATTTAGCTCCAGATCAATAAAAGCTCAGTTTATTTGTATAATATGTTTCAGCAGCAAGGCATTTCAAAGTGCTTTACATGATGAAAGGTTCAACATTATGTTGCTCGAGACATCCCAGTTATTATTATTATTATTAGTCTACTCTAAATGGATGATTTGTTTTAGCCTTGATTTAAAGGAACTGAGTGTTTTAGCATTTTTGCAGATTTCTGGATGTTTAGTCTAGATAAAAACTCAATGCTGCTTCTCCATGTTCAGATCTGATTCTTGGGAAGCAGAATAAATCAACCAGAAAACTTGGGTGATCTGGCAAGTTTGTAAAATGGCAACTGTAGGTAAACAACAGCAGATAAATGTATAATTTCTCAAGATCATGCTAGAACATTCATCCTTAGAGCCTGAAAATGTTGTTGCGGTGATAGAAGGCCGACTTTGTAACTGCTTTTATGTGTCTGAAAGTTCAGGTCAGAGTCCATCACTACACCCAGATTTCAGGTCTGACCACCAGTTTCTGTCTAACATATAAAGCCGAAGGCTGACTCCAGATCATTCCATGTTAGGTCCAACAAGAATTAATTCAGTTTCTGTTCGGCAAAAGAAAGTTATGGCACATCCACGCATTAGCTTAAGCTAAGAATCTGCTCAATGCCTGACTGGATTTATAGTCAGCTGGTGAGATGATAAAGAAGAGCTGTGTATCATCTGCATAGTTATGGTACCTTATTTTATTGCTTGTTTTAATCAGCAGGAGCATTTAGGTACTGAAAAAGAGGGACACTAAGATGGAGCTTTGGGGTACTCCGCATGTGATTTTTGTCACCTACTGAAATGAAAAAGTTCCTGTTCTTCAGGCAAGTCTTGTACCAGTGAAATACTGCGGTTGAGAAAGTAAAGAGAAGATATTCATTGTGTGCTAAAGTGATTAACTGTTATATATGGTGAATATTTTCTCTGGAATCCCCTCAGTAGCGATGAGCAGAACTCCAAACATGGTTGTCTGCTGTCCCTTTATCAGATAAGTTAACCAAATATTGATTTCTTTGAGCTTATATACCATCCCCTCTTTCCCTCCCTCATTAAATACATTGTGTAAATATGGAAATTCAGATGCTGTTAATTATAAGAGCATCTTTGGAAGTCGTCATTGCATGACTTTTCCCACAAACGCATCGCCTGTTAATTTGGACGCTTTGAAGGGGCACAGATCACCAGCTGAACAAAGATCTCAATAATTAAACCTGTGAAAATTGAAGAGGCAGTGATGAGCAATCTGCGGCTGATCTGGCACTTAATTAAAAGCAGAGTAGGAGCTAACGCCGGGGCCTGTAATTCCGGTGGCGAGATCATTACCCTCAAAGAAGGCAGCAGAAAGAAGTCGCACTTTACAAGCATTGTTAGGTTTCCAAGGTGAAGCAGCAGAGAATGAAATGCCCCTGTGATTTTAATATTCTATGTTTTCTTGCCACCCCGCAATCATTTTGCATGCCAAATAGATCCCTGATGTGCACTGAGCACTTTGGGGGATTTCCATTAGGTGCAGTCATTGTAAAAGCTCTTATTTATTTATTTATTTATGTACTGCTTTATGTAGCCCACTGCCACATAGTAATACCTAGGTGGAGATAAACAGCAACACAAAGCTCTAAGGAAAAAAAAATGTCTTCACAGAGGGATTGTGAGCACTGATGTAAAAATTCAATACATAAACAGTAAGACAGAAATTAGCATGAAGTATATTATAGAAATACGCAGCTTATTTAGAACCCTGATGATCAATTTTGTAGATAAAAATAAATTAAAAGTGAGTTTTTTTTTTTTATCAACTTAAGATTGTGCAGAAATCAAGACTTGAATGCCAGTCAAAAACTCATTTACAGAAGTTCTGCAGTGGGAGAATAAAAATAATAATTTCTTAAACAGTAATTGGATTGAGTGGAAAGCTTGTGCTTACGGCACCGGATAATGAAGTAACACTGAAAACTGTTATTAGTTGACTCCTGGTCCAGGCTTGGTCCTCTGGCCTGCGTTCTCCTCGGAAGGACGAACTGTGAAACGCGTCTGCAGTGTTGTGTGTGATGAGCCGGCGACCTTCAAACTGCTGACGGGAAAACGCAGAAGCCAAAGCACTCTGTTGACACAGACTTCGCTGAACAAAGGAGGATTTTATTTCCACATCAGACGATACGGATCGGTGCGATGAACTGGAGGAATCTTATGCCAAATGTCGAAGAAACGCTATTGAGCCTCCGTGGTTCCATTTCTGGCATTCCCCAACACACGACTCTAAGAGTCTAAATCTAACTCTCATATAGACTCATATAGACTCTAACAGTTAGAGTCTATATGTTTAAGTCGAGTCTTAAGCATATAGATGTGGTTCACCACACTTATTTTAAAAATGTAGGCATGAACAAACAAAACATTCACTCCGTAGGAACTTCTAGCTGACCTCTGACGACAAAATTAGAAGATAAGCAATGCTTTGCTTTGCATAGTTCATTTTTAGACAATTCTGCTGCAATCTGCATTTATATTTTTCTCATAATTTTCTATTTTTGTTCACAGATTTTTAAAAATTTTTTTATTATGGACCTTCTTATGTATCTGGAATAAAGATATGATGATGATGACGATGAATTTCTAAGTGTCACAAAGAGACCTCTGCCTGAAGACAGCTGCTGACGACCTCAGGACTGTCAACACATGACTCCATCAGGTGTTGGCAATCACTGCTAATCCACCTCGTTTGCTTTTGCCACTCTTCTTTAAATCTCTGATAAGCTCTGGAGTCAGGAATTTTGTGATTGAAGTGGGAACTGTTTTGAATGACCTGCTTTTTTCTCTTTCTCTCTCTCTCTCTCTCTCTCTCTCTCTCTCTTTGTTTCTTAAACTACCACATGTACATGTCCAACATTTTAAACCTCTTGGTTCACACCTTATCATAGCGTTACTTCACAGCTGAGAAACTCTTGACGGCTCAAACCGGGGGATGCTGGGAAACAAGACATGCAAATAAGTGTCGAAGTCTACGTACATTGTTGCTTCATGCAAATAAAGTGGCAGATTAATGCTTCAGAAAATGCTGTTTGGAAAATTTCTACAAAATGGTAGAAATGTGCTTTGGTCTTGGCTCCCCTCAGGCAAGTTGTTAGCTGAAACCTGCAGGGAGCAGAAATCGATTTAATGTTTATTCCAAATATGAAGAGGATTATCTACTACAAGTCAGTTACAAAGTGATTATTATCTTTTAACAGAACCGCCACGTTAAAAAAAAATCATCAATGACTCGTTTTGAAAGCCCCATCATTTATGCTCAAAGTACAACTCCCCGTCCCGTTAGCTGCTCGTAAAAAGATCTAACACTAAATCTGAACAGAAATATCGGAACTCAACTGTACATCATCTGAAATTATTTAGAGACCATTAATCTGACGCCCTAAACCATACCTTGTACTTTTCACTCCGTATGACTCTGATGCCACGTAACACTAATTTTACAGCTGCCGTGTCTTTAAATGACTGTTAAACCTGCGATGATGGCAGTAATTAGCACGCGGCACAGATGCCGAGTCGTGTACGCTGGGCCTAAATTTAAAAGCATTGTCAACCCTCATCTCCGACCAGATGTTTGCTTCTTATACAGTAGAGGAAGCTTCGCCCATTTAGTCCTGGGAGCAGCGTGAGCATCAGTGGCTCTCAACAGACGAGTGCAAACAGAATCGGCTCACAAGAAGCAAAGTCTATGGCGATTTGAACACCGGTGCAATTTATTATTATTATTATTATTATTATTATTATTACTAAGGACCGTTACTGCAAATGTTTGGATCTTAATTATTCTAATGCAGAAATAGATGGTGAACATTAACGTTTTTAGCTCGTCCATTTTCCATACGTATAATTAAACGAGCAAACCTCTGAATTATTATCTTTTATATTACATGAGCTAGCTGCTGATTGGATGAAGTCATTTGCTAAACGATTGGTAATCCTGCCAAATCAAGGAAACTAGTGCAAAAACAACAACAAAAAAAACAACAACCACAAGCCTTAAACAATAAAAGTAAAGCACAATGGATGTTTGAATAAAACTAACATAGTGTGTAGCCTATTGCAACAAAACATTTCCCAATTACATTTGGAACAAAATGACTTCTTTTAAACTGAGAAGTTTATTTTGAGACAATTGGTCGGGACGTTTTGACCTGACCATGTGTCAGTCTTTACCCAGCGAAGAGACATTTCGCCATTCTTTCGGTCCTTATCGTTTCATAAACTGAGCTTTCAAAGCACCACTGCACAACACACACAGTCGTAGCTTTCAGTTGAGAGCCTGCTTGTAATGTCGAACGTGGCAAGATAATACTACAAAAACAAATGTTGATTGAAGATCATGTCTTTTTGTTCACTCAATGATCTGCTAATGAGCGCAAATGAACAACATGACTATCATTTTTCACTCAAGAAGTATGGTAAGTGTGTGAAAACTGTTGTGTAAAAACATTTCTCAAGCTTATGCCAAAGATAAGTGACAGAGCTCTTAATTCCTTTGTGTAAAAGAACAGGATTATTAAATGAAGAAATAACAGCTCTGTTTAGCTGTGATACCTTCCTGTAGAGGAGCATCAGCTTCGCTATTGAAACCAACAACTTAATGTTCAACAGACAGTACAATGTTGAAGTCCTTTAGTTTAACCCTGTCTTGACCCTAGACAAAGGCATCAGCTGATCTTTTCTTGCACGCTCATTCAAACCGTAGCCTTTGAAATTGACTCGGAGCTTCGTTGTTTTCGTTTAAATGAAGCCACTACAGGACGTTCCGCTGCCGTTTACCTTTTTGCATTTTATCAGTGGCTTACCAAGCTGAGGTCCGCTGGATGTTTCTACTGTTAAAGGGGGGTTTTTCTCTCCACTGTCGCTGCATGCGTGCTCCCCTTGACGATCGTCAAAGTCAACAAAACAACGCAAGCAGCTGACCGGCCACATTTTTGCCCAGGAGGAACAAATGCTGCATTTCTATTACAAAAGGTTGCAAGACATTGTTATTCTGTTTATGTAAAAAAAAAAAAACAACAACACAATTTTCAATTTTTTTTGCAATTGCGTGTTTCCATTAAACACGAAGCGCAATTAAAATCACACGTGAACATGTTTTTTCACGCGGTAAGTCATTAAAAAACATGCTGTGCCATCGTCCTCCTGTCATTTCCTGTCACTTCCTGTCTTCTTTGTCGTTTCTGCTGTAGCATCTGTGAATCATGTGAGTGGTGTGATGTGGAAAAAAAGTTTCTGTGCAGTTTTGCAAAATACACAAATTTTGAAGCCACCTCATCCTAGCTCTATAACTTTTGATCACAAAACAGTTTTTTGTTGGATTTTCTTAAAAATTGGCAGATCCATTAAGAACTTTTTTTTTCGTAATTTCAATTGTCAAAATGATATGGGAGCTTAACTAGTGACTCGACCGAATCTGTTGGTTTCCCTCAGCACATTTCAACCAATTTTGAATAATAAACTCAACCTGACTCCATCGTTTGACACTCCGGACCAATTGGGATGCATAAATGATTGGATTGAATTGGATGGACTTTTTCTCTTTTTGTAAAGTGAATTGAGAGGACGTCTCTTTTGCACTGGCTCTTTATGGACAAACTGAACTGACATGAACTAAAATCCCAAACTTGTCTCACCGTGACACAGTTTGTAATACTTAATGCTTAGTATTACAAGCACCTTTTCAATTCTGTGCGGACGAGGTTAAACAAATGCTTGGCGAGCTGAACTTTGCCTTAACCTCCCTCTGAGAGACCAAGGTAAAGATGCGCTGACTGCTTACATGCCTTCAGTGTCCTCTCTGGCATAATGAGCTCTGACATTTAGCGCTCCCTTAACTAGCATAGCTGCGTCACTGTAATTAGCCCTGACCTTCCGTCTATGAGACCAGTACGGTTCTGACCCCATGTAGCAACTGGTAATGAGAAGCAGAACCTCAGCTGTGATGGTGTCAGATCAAAGGCAAATCAACCAATCAGACGCACGAGCGTGGGGACCGTCCTCCCTCCAATGCAAAGGTAAAGCAGAGCTAGCTTGCTAGCTTACAAGCGAGGTTGAAACACTCCTAGCTTGCTGGCTTCGCAGCCTAGCCTGTAGAACACGCTATGTTTTTGAATTAATCTTCTAGTTAATTCATAAAGGGTGAAATAAGATCATTCAATTAACCCTGACAACACACTGTTGAAAGGGCACAATGTTGTTTATCGGGCTAGTTTAGCTTCTACGTCGATGTTGTGCAATTTTCCAAATGTCATTTTCAGGGTTTTGTTGTCACCCACGACTGGGTGATTTGAGCCTTGACCACAAGTGGTTCATGGCCAAACTGTGATGTTTTGTTTTGTTTTTCTCCACTTTGCTGTTATGTCTCTCAATGTTATTATTTTTTCATTTATGAAATCATTTAACCAGGTGACGCTCTACATCAAAACTAGGAACAATTTGCCAGAGCAGAAATAGAGAAAAACTTCAAAAAAACCAACTATTTCTGAGAAAATAGTTGTTTTTTTTTGTTTGTTTGTTTTCTTTGTTATTTTAATACTTGAAGTCTGAAAGAAAGTGCCCCATGATTCACATGGCAGTTTTGGATGTTTTGAGATGGTAAACATCATGTTTACAGAGTAAATGAGAGTGGAATATAAACTTCTCAGTATGTTTCTCACCAAATGGAGGATGTGCTCACTGCCGACCAAAAAACTGGTCTGATCTGAAAGAGCAACTTCTTCCACATTTGTTCTGTTTTTCGGATTGTATTAAAATTCAAAATTTCTTCCAATTATGATTTTATCCTGACTTACTTTCTAAAAACTTAATCTTTTGATTTTTGCAATACAAAATGACTATATCTTTGAGACGTTCAAGTGATACTGAATACTTCAATCTTCAATTTTGTTCCACGGTTTTCTCTGTGCCCTCAAATCTGAATGTAAATACTTACACTAAGTACAATCAAGTAAGTATTTCACATTCTATTATTATAAAAATGCTCTAAATATCAATTATGTCTTCATAAAAACTTGTACATTGTAAAATCAAAATCATGCCTCTGTCTCTTTAAAAACTCCTGCTCTTTCTGAAACTCTGCCTCCAGGAAGTCATCTCATATTTGCCCCTCTTTGAACTCTTTAACAACTTTATTTTTTTATACCAACGTTGGACTGAGAAGTAACTCATATAATGAGCTCAGTAGATGTGCTGTTCATAATATTGCCTCTTTAGAGAAATCAAAATATAGAGGGCTGAATATGTACTTTTGCTACATTTTTCCTATTCTGACTGTTTTCCATCATTATATGAAAAATCTCCTAAGTATGAACATTTTTGCAAACTGTAGTTCTTTTTTTTTGCCACTGCAAAAAAAAAAAGAAGTAGAGCTGTTCTGCCGTAATAAGGGTTTGCTATCAATTTTATTTCCTCCGTTTTACATTTCTTTCCGTTTTTTGTCAATAAACCATTTTTAAACATATATCTTTCCTGTTTGTTCGAGCTCCAGTTCCCTACCTGATTTATCGCCGTTCGCCAGCAAAACAAGTATAACTTTAATCTTAAAATAAATAAATAAATAAATCAAATTCCCCACAGGCACCCCTGCTGTTCCAAAGTGCTTCTGAATGACAGTAAGAATTAGGCGTAATGGACTGCGGTGGAACCACGCCAGGATGATTGTTGGTAGCGGGGTTGTATGGACCCCATGCCATTAAAGCGCTTCACACACTAACTACTGTGCAGCTGATAAAGCCACATGGCCTCTTCCCAACCCACTGTCATTCTGCTAACCCGTCCCACGGAGCGATAGAACGATACGTAACGCATGACCTCAAACTGGGGAGCATCGCATTAACAGTCGTCTTGACATTAAGTCCAACGCCGAGTCGCCGGGTCACCTTCTCGGTACGAAATCCAGTTTTGAAAGCCAAACAGTTCAGTTGTCAGAGCTTTTAGAGGCGAGGGGTATTCTGAAGGAACGAGTCGCCTTTCGTATCCTACCTGGGAGTGGGGCTCTGACGCGCCTCGGTGCCAGTAACCAGCCATTAGCGCTTGGCGAGCTCGCCTTCAAGCATTTCAATGTAAAACTGACATTTAGAAGAGGGCAGATGACGCTATTGACACTTGGATAGGCGGTAATTAGCTACCCCTTTAGGTTCCATTGTGCGAGACATTTCATCACTAAATGTCAATTATCATGGCAGCTCTATTCAGCGAGTAACCTTCAGTTATCACTGTAAGCATTAAAGAGAAAAAGGGATACCTTTAAGATTAAGCTGACTTTATCCCCATGCTGACAGGTCCCTTTGACTGTGCCTGGCGACACGGGATAATGTGGCGTTCAGATATCCGGGGGATCCACAAATGAAGAATGCCATTTAAGATCGCCCTATGACGATGAAATATAATGTCCACAAATATGTGTGGAAATATAAAAAAATTAAACAGAGGAGTGTCGCGGGAAAATACTCAAATACAATAGCAGTAGATTTCTCATAAACGACCCAGGAATAGCGACAAACTTTATATTAATCTATTTTCACCTGAAGATGCATTTGTCAAATAAATCAGTAGATCTTTTTTTTTTCTATTTCACTGAATAAACATATGAGAAAATGATTATTTCTTAGCTAAATCGTCATCAGTCATTTGCTAAATATTTAAGCTCGTGTCATTTATTGTGTTTATTCACCTCAAAAATCACAATGACTCAAGGGTGGTGAGCTGCAGTCTGAATAAAGTGAGTGGTCTGCAGCTGTGAGAGCCCACGGACCCAGAAGCATTGTGTTTCCACGCATGGGAACATGGGATGGAGGGTATGGCTTTAGGATTTGAGGCTCTTTCTCTCACACACACATATAATTATATAATTACTTCTATGCAAACTGGGGACTTTGTATTTGCTTCTTTTCATTTTAGTAAGTAACTGCATTTGCGCCTAATGTAGACGTCCCGTTATTCTTACCACTACCAGTCTATGCCTAGAAATGTAATTCACATTTGACCTCAAAATCTAACAAGTAGAGCACAGTAGAGGTGCAAAAAAAATCCTCCTTTTCTTCTCTCTTTGTTGGGAAATGGTCCTGTTGATATAGTATATAGAAGTACACACACACGCACACACACACACACACACACACACACATTTACCCTTAAAGGTTGACATAGCTGTGGTGCAGCAGAATGAACATTGGCACCATTTTGACCAGCCCCTTTGGGAAAGCACTCTGTGTGACCTTCTTCCTCTGGTAAAATACAAACTCCAGCTCTATCAGACGTTCTGCTGCACTCAGTGTGATGAATCTGCTTCAGACAAGCTCTGAGTCAAGTCTGGCCTCAGCACTTTATGGAACGTAAACACAACTGGACTTCAGACTGAAATCAAAGGCTCGCTCGTCCCAGACTCTTTTCATCCTCAAGCCTATTTCTGGATTTACTTGATGTGAACATAAGTATGAAAACAAACAGAACGCAATAGACTTTCATTTTTTTTAGCTGTTAATGTCATCACAATGAAAAACATAAAAGACTAACTCTGACAGTTTTTTTTTTGTGTGTGTGTGATTATTAGACTGTAAAATCCACAGAAGAGACACTATGGGAAAGCGAGACGATGAGACCAAAGGAATGACTCGTACAGACAAAGGCATCACCATCACACTGTCAGAGGAAGCATAAAAAAAACAGCTCCCAATAATTATACTAGTTAGCATGATGTAACACTCTGTTATATTCTAGCCGGTTTGGTTTTATTAGGCTTGTTGCTTTTCGTAGCGCTCCTTTGTTGGACTTTAATGCTCTTTGTCAGGTGAGTCCAATGTGTCCCGGGGGACATTTGTGGCTGACTTTGTGCAGCCTCCCCAAATGCAGTTTGAAAATGACATGACAAAAGATTTTAAAAATGACACGTTGCCGTTTTTAAAATGCAGCGCCCCCTAAAAAACGCCCCACCTCGCCAACAATGACTACCGGTGGTGTTAGCCGTCAACATAACCCTTCAAATCTGACATGTACGTGTGAAATTTTAGAGATAAAGGCTTTCCTATCAATAGGGCGACTGGAAAACAAATTCCAAAGGCATCACATTTCACCGGCCAATTGAAAGTTTTAATTAAAATCGCGAGGGAGATTTAAGTAGGTGAGTGAAGCTAGCTTGACTTTGTGAACCTGATCATATCTGCATGTACAGTGTTGACACTGAGAGTGAACGAATGTAACCCGCAGGTTCATGTTTCATTTTGACGGTATTGTTCTACCGTCGCATCGCAGAAAAAAAATCATCTTTTTGCCCTCAGATGTAAAAACAATAACATTCAAACGTTAATATTGTAAAATTGACTCCAAAAGAAACTGAGAACTTGATGCATTTTTAATACAGCAAACATACAATGAATAACATCCATTTTGAAAACAAAAAAGTACTTTATTAGCTTGATTTGATTTATTTTCTTGACCTGCGAGTTATTTTAACTCCGTGACTTTGGTGACAAAACGTTTTGGACCTTCCTGCTCCGTTACGCAGTGTTAGGTTATCAAGCGACATCCTGAGCTTCCAACACCAGGATTTTCCTTCCTTTTCCGTTTGCAACAGTCAGAGAGAGGCGACTAGAAATCACCCAACTTTCCACACTGATCCCTAAAGGACGACACCTCAAATGAGTCTGTGGACACTGATAGCTGGCAGACGGGGCGAAAATGACTTCTTGCTCCTCATGACACCTTGACTTTTTTTTCTCTTCTTTTTTCTTGATGATTGAGTTTTTTTTCCCAAGATGCTGAAATGATAGATTTTGTTGTGTCACCACCGCATATATGTTATTTACAGACCAAATACCGTGACACTTAACCCATAAACGGTGGGCAAGTTTAGAAATTCATGAGCAACTGAAGCAAATTTCAAAGACTTGGAGCTGAGCAGAGCATCAGAGGAAATATGTGAAAAGCTGGTCAGTGTTAACAAGTATGTTTGTAATGCCAATAAAGATTTTCCCATCGTTTGTTGTTATCATGATGTACTTACATTTTCTCCAGTTATTTTAAAGGACATTTGTTGTTATTCTGCAGTTTCATTTTATTTTATTTTTTTCATTAGTTAAAAAAATGTTCTTCACAACATCATTACTTTCTCTACGTCGTTTATTGCTGTCATTATGAATCCAAAATGGTCCGCCGCGAACAGCTTTCATCTTTCGTCTGGGAACAGAAGGTCAACGTCAAATTTATTCAAACTGCACATTTCCAACAGCTCGAGCAGCACAAAGTGCTTCACGAGTTAAAAATGCAAATGAGGATGAGTACAAGTTCATAACAGTGGCATATATAAAAAAGGCGTTAAAACGGCAATAAGACAATAATAAATAATAATCCGGTTAACATGAACGGAAAGCCAGTTCATAAAAGCAAGTCCTGAAGAGTGACTGCAGCTTCTGCATGTTGAGGTCACGTGACCGGTTATATCGTCTGTCCGACGATCATTTCTGGGATTATTCAACCGTTTATGTTGGCCGAAAGAGTCAGTGATGACCTCATTTCTTCGGGTGGAGTCCTTCTCGCTATTCACGCAGACGTCCTGTTATTTGTAAGAGCTTACAAAACGATGCACTCGAGGTTTCCAAGGCTTATGGAACAGAAAATGCCGTGGTACGTCTATCGTACCACAGCAAGTGAAAGCAAAACTTTATGCATCGTCACCTAAACATTCAGAATCAGGCGTTTCTGTTGCTCAACAAAACAAAGTACACAATGCCGTGAATCTGCCAGAGCAGCTTTAGTCTTCGCGCTTTCTTTTGATGATCCATGTACATTAAAATTCAGAGGCCCATCAACTTGGCTCCTCTTCGCTGTGGTAGGTGGAGATGACAACCTTGGTGTTGGAAGTGAAGGTTAAAGCCCTAAAACAGCCATAATACCAGCGCTGTGTCGCCGCATGCACAATGTACCTTTTGTGTGCGAGACTGCCACTTTTCATTTAATCAGCCTCTCTTTTGTGAGGACGGAATTACCCTCGAGAGCTTTCCTGACAAAACCTTCATATTCCGGAGCAAATTAACAACAGAATCAATCCCTATTCTGAAGGCACGCCGCGACTGCAGCGCACTTCAGGTAAGGTGAGGCTGCTGTGTTTTTCAGCCAGCTCAAAGTAAGTTATTTTTCCATACGAAATTACAGTCAGTGTGGCTGGTCTGATGTTTTTACTGTTAATTCATCATTTGGTCCATACAGAACAAACATCGGACTAACAAACAGGTATTGCTCTGCAAAATAACACATAACCAACCAGAGAAGAGCACTAACACCAACAACAAAACAAAACAAAATCATAAAACAAACAACAAGAGCAGGCACACATTAAAATGGATAAAACGCAAACAGAAATTTTATTGTTTTCAGCTCATGTGGGTTTGGATGCTTTTTTTTCTCTGATTTTTATTGCTATTTTCCTTTTCTCTAATGTTCCCTGTTGTGATCAACCTCTGGTTCCACAGATACTTCAGTGGGGGAAAAAAAGACAGAAGAAAACAAAAAAAATGGTCAGATTTTTTCTGCACGTTTTAGCATTACTGTGAAATGTTTGGAGAATCTGTTTTGCAGAAATTTCACAGTTTGAGGTTGTAAAGTGACAAAGTGTGCACAGAAAAATGTACCTTTTTGGATGTTTTTACAAAGCACCATTTAAAAAGTAAATGAGGTCCTAATCTCAATCGCACAACCCGCAGTGTTGCCTTGTGGCCCCTTTGCTTAATGTAACATTATGCAGAGCGACTTGCCCAACTGTTGCACGGCCAGCCGAGGGAAATTAATCACACAGTAATAAAAATGCAAATATTATGAACAGACGCTCACAACAAAGGAACAACAAACGTCCTGTCTTTGACTTTCAGTCAGCCAAAAGAAGTGTTCAGAAGTCGTCTTAAAACAGAACGTGCATAAAAAAGCTGCAGTTATTGAAGTGAAAAGGAAGCAGGTTTGCATGAACTGCCTTCGTGGGTCGAGAAGGAACATTGCTACCCGGCTTCCCTTCGCCAAAACAGTCCTCCTTCTGCCACGAGTAGTCGCGTGAATCTTCTGCACGTCGTGCTCTTCTGGCCGCGTATTTATCCAGACGTGTTGCTTGTTTGTGAAAGTGCGCAGGCAGGGTCCAAGTGCCTCCCTTGGTCCCTTCAATCCCCCAAAGCATCGGCGGCTGCCAGGCTCATCCAGGCCGCGTCTGTCAGAAAACAGCCCTGTGGTGAAAAGGGGCCAAAACTCACCCTCTAATGGGCCCCAGGATAATGATTACTTTGACTGATAGCATAATGAGGGCCTAATAAATATGCATGGGCCACAAGAGGTAATAATACTGTGGATTATTAAAACTTTGGGGTTAGAGGTCAGGCTAATGAGACGAGGCTGCAGGGGGAGCCGCGTCCGCCGACACGGGGGCACCGAGGTGGGCCGGGTGCCGGAAACATGGCTTGTTCTCATGTCACCCGGCAGTAAACCGGTGAAATCTTCTGTCATGTGTGGATAAACTGGGGGTGGAGGAGGCATTTCTGTTGTTGTTTCAATGCCAAAAATAAGTTTTAAAATCAAATTAATATCGCTAGATACATATCACAAGACAAAGTTGTGCATATCGGTGAAATGGACGGAGGCTGATAAATTATTGGGCAATAATAATCCAAACGAAGAGCCATTTGTTGTAATCAGCACCCAGGAACAACATTTTGCTGCAATTACAGTTGCAAAGTTTTTTTTTGTTGTTGTTGTGTCTCAGGCAGAATATTTGCTCATCCATTATTGCAAGGATGGCTGGATGCAGAGTATCTGTGTAGATCCCTACCTTCCTACTTCCCTCTTTTGTCTCTCTTCCTTGTTGTTTTACATCCCATTTTTTCTTTCCTATATTCTCTTATTCTTTGTACCACACTTTCTTTCTTCTAGCCACCTTCCTTGAATTAGTTATTTTGTCCTCTTATCGCTCCCTTGTGTCCTACCTGCCTTTCTTCCCTCTGAGAAACCTGGAGCTGGTTAGGGCCGCCTGAGGATAATCTTCAATAAAAATAACTTCAGCCACAATATATTAGCTGCTACCAATATTACTTTTTAATGTCAACAGATGCAGTGTTTGGAACATTTTGACTTTCTGTTTAGCTGTTAACGCATTTTCTCTGCCAACACACACACACACACACACACCCACACACACCCACACACACACACATTAGTTCCACGGTTCCCAGGATCTACTGGGAATTCAGTGACAGAACACTTCTGGTGGGTCAGAACGGTTTCTAGGGGGGAGGGAAAAAGCTGTCATGCACCGAGCGACAATTTTGTGCCCACATTACGCCCGGGGGAGAACACTGCAAATGCTAAACACGGACGAGAGCAAATGCCCGGATTGCAGTCAAAGCCGGGATTGTCTCGTGTTAAAAAAGGAAAAGAAGAAGAAGAAAAGCCAGGACTTGGCTAGAGGAGCTGTTTATTAATTCATGACTGAGTATGATTGGATACAAGGAACAACCTTTCCCCATAAGCCTGCAGAAGAGGGCCCGTTTACCTCCGACGGAGAAAGTTCCGGTGCAATATTTTCGTAATGTTGCCGTTTACATAAACTTCAGTAAAGGCAAAAGAGAAAGAAGGGAAAAAAAACAAAAAACTTGCATGTGGGTGTAAAGGCATGTTATATATGCCGAGCCGGAGATGAATTCAATAAACCCAGCTTAGGATGATCTGTAAATATTGACTCCATGTCTGCTGGCTTTCACTTTGCACTGTTATTCAGAAGTACAAACCGTAAACCGAACAGGCTAACAAAGATTTTGCTTCCTGGATTTACTTCTCAAACTAAAAAATAAACAACCCAACAACAACAACAAAAATATGCCTAATTGGTTCAAATCATTTGGTTAGAACACAATAAAGCTGGACAATAAATCAGTAGCGATAAATATGGTGAGAGAGACTTCAAAATCAACACAATGAGCCAGAAATCTGTTGCTGTTGTTTTCAGTCGCCCTAATCTTTTTCTGTCGCCGAACGTGCCGTGACACGAGCAATAATTAGTGATCATTTGTGGTGTGCGGAAATAAAAACAAGACGATTGCTCCAACGGTGTGTCCACCTTCAACTGGATCGCAACCACTTCTCATCTCACGCGCATGAAACGGCTTCCACGTCATTTTCATAAAATCTCCTTAAACTAAAGGATCCCCAGCCGCCACTCTGACTTCGCCTCTGCAGGAACAGTAAATCTTTCACATTCTGTTAATCAACTTTTTTTTTTTTTTTGCATAAAAAGACAGCAGTGTTCATCCTGTAAGTTCAACCTCTGACTCTCTCTGACTGACATTGACGGTTTCACTGAGGGAAGCGATAACCAGAGACTTCCACCCACCGCCGCCACAGATTCCTAATCCTGTCTGTAAGCTCTTCGCTGCGGGGCGTCCTGACCGCTTATGCCACCCATACTCTTAACCCCGGCCTCCAACTGTACGCCGGTTTGGCGCATGAATCATCAGTGTAGGATTTATATGGAATGAGTCATATCAGCAAAGGGATGCCCGTTGCACTGTGCGAAGGATGCGTCGGTGTAGATTATTTGCAATATGTGCGGCAGTTTTTTGGGAAAAACAAAAAAAAACAAATCCAGAAGATGTGTGATTGCTGGAGCAGAGAGCAAAAGATTAAAGTTGTCATCTCATCATCCTGGGGGTAAAAGAAACAGAAAATATCCCCATCATGATATTCTTTTGGATTCACCCCTTAGCTTAGCTTCGAAACTGGAGGATGCAAAACATTTCTCATTGGCTGAATGACCCCAGCTTTATGTAAACACAATTAAATATTAAATATATTCATAAAATCCTTCAGCTTTAGTGGATATATTTGACGGGAGGAAGTGCGGAGATTTGTCATCAGAGAGAGTTAAGCTCGCATTGAAGCCTTTTCAAAGAGATTTTAACTGGTAAAGTTACATTATTTTAAGGGTTTATGTTCTGAGATGCAGATCGCAGTCATAAACAACTGCCAAGAGTTGTCGATCATTCAACAAAACAATTTCTTTAAACTTGAATAGACCAGAAACTACGCAGCGCACGTGGGCACAGTTTGTCTAGACATGTTTCACAAGCATTAAATATTCAGGCTTTGTGGATTTTTGCAAAATTCTCCCGAGTCAGGAGGGATTTCAGTTCTGATCCAGATCATATAAATCAGTCAGTCAGTTTTATTCTTCTTGTGCTCTGTTGACAGGATCGGCAAAGTTTCTTTGAAATTTGTTATAGCCACTCATTTCCACTCAGTTCGGCTTTTGAAAAACAAAAACACGACGAAAGAACCTAAAATCAATGGTAATTTGACCATTTTTAAAATAACAACCCGCTTTCCTATCAATCTACTGAGAGCCAAAAAAAAAAAGAAAACATTTTGTCAAAGAAATATGTTTGTGTGAATTTTGATATATGAGGGTAGAATCTTTGGGGGTTATAAACACATTGTCTTCTAGGTGTGGAGGAGTTGAAACAAAATGCAGAAATGTGTTTCAACACTTCAATGCATGTCCATCCATCCATCCATCCATCCATCCATCCATCCATCCATCCATCCATCCATCCATCCATCCATCCATCCATCCATACATCCATCCATACATCCATCCATACATCCATCCATACATATATATGGGATACTTTTATTTAGATCGATTGAAAAATAAGGATAGACTCTCCCTCTCTTTTTTCCATCTCTCACCATCAACTCCTCCTCCTTTTCCTCCTCCTCCTTTTCCTCCTCCTCCTTTCTGTCTCTCTTCCTTTTTTTTCCTCCTTCCCCCTTCCGGTCTCCATCCCACTTTTCCATTCTCCCTCCTCAGTCTCTCAGCCTGGACACACCCTCCGTCTCTCCCTCCCTCCCTCGCTCGCTCGTTCTCTGCGCAGACCGCATGTGCCAGCGCGTGTTCACGCGTGGCTCCGCCGCTGACGGGAGACGGCCGTGGACTGGATGTCAGGTTCCCCCCCCCCACCTCCAGTCCTTATGCACACTTACCCCCTTTCTTAACACCCGCTTAACATCCGTTAGAGAAATCTCATCTTCCTCCTCTTGAGGCAGCATCTCTGATGGCATCTTCCATCCTTCCTCCAGCATATTGGATTTAATGAGCAGGACGGCGTGGATGGAAAACGAGCAGTCTTTGGATTTCCTCGGTTACGGCGCTTGGTAAGTCTCCAACCTCCCTCCCTGCTCTCCCCGCACCCCAAATTCACTTGTCATAAGACATTGACAGGTGAACGCAGAGCGCGCGCTATCATGTGGAGGGGAACCGTCAAAACTGAGCTGAGCTGAGCTGGCCATTTTAAGTGGGACACAAATATACATATATAGAGAGAGAGGGGCTGGGGGTGTCTGCCTTTGGGTTAGTGAAAGGAGTCAGGTAAAGAACTGGGAGATGTTTTACTGTCCTCCCGTTCACTGCTTCTGCGCATTGATCTGCTGGTTATTTTCAGCTTCCATCCCAGACAAGTTCTCGTCGCTCCACCTGCGCGACTCGGATCCGCTTGGCCAGAACGAGAGCATGGATGCATGGATGCAGACGGTTGGGCGTGCAGAGCTAAGTTTATGTCCTGCAACAGCGTCTGATGCAGCGCAGTTGGACTCAAGTCGCTCCATTATTTGATGCTTACTTCCTGTTCTGGCAGCCATTTTTGGAGAGGCGATAGTTTCCTGGAGTTCTGACCAGTTCCCAAGAGATCCGCCTCAACTTGCAAATCCACTACTGAGCTTCTGTTTATTTCATTTGTATGTTCCTTAGTTGACTTATTTTACTCGGTCAAGTACGTTTGCCTCCCACTTGTTTTCACTTTACCAGCCTGGCGAAGTCGACGCAGATGTTTTGGGTTGGCTCACGTCGGCCGGTCGCTGTTCGTCTTCCTCTCTCGTCTCTGAGGAGAAAACGGATTGCTGGGAGGAAAGAAATGAGGGATCTCAGTTGCTAAAAGCAGTGATGGAAGCAAGAAAACAAAAGGATCATGAAGTTCGGAATGACAGATTGACAGGAGACACGAGAACTGAAGTGAGTGAGAAGACAAGAGCTTTTTAGACAGCCAAGCCTCTTCTGATTGCCAGGCTTTTGGCAGCTGGGGTCAGTTTACACACACACACACACACCTTCAGGTTCTCTCTGATGGGAGCAGGAAAGCGCTATAGATCACCTAAGACCTGCACCCTCGCGCCTGGCTGGCTGCGTTTCTTGCAAGGGACATCAATATTTATCACATTTTCCATTTCAAAAGAGCAAACTGTGGTAACGCCAGGAGATGGGAAAATAATAAAAGATAAATCAAATTACCCCACCTCCGGTGGACCTGCTGTTGCTGTTTCATTTAGGATTCCTTCCTAGCACTTAGCCAATTTTGGCTGGATCCCACTGCATATTGAAATACAGGTGCAGCATGGCGACTTGTGTTCTCGCCGGCTGTAGCGAGGAGCTGGAATTACATTTGCAATGATAATAGGAAGACTCTGAATAGCAGCAGAGGAGACTGTATTGTTCTTCTCTTTTTTTTTTAAGCATTAAAGGATTTCTCGGTCAATATATACTACAAAGAACATAGGGTTGGTAGTTCTCTCGCAGAATCTTGCAGAGGACTCGAGGTAAAAAAGAAAAATGATTTATTTGTAAAAGGGATGTGCAATAGATTAGGGGCTAGGACTTCTGGAACAAATGCGTGACACGGGTGACAATATGCAGAATAAACAATGAGACGGATGTCGCGGTCTAGTGAAGTGGCGTAGACATGGGGACGTGTGGAAGGCAGAGGTCCAAGTTGTGCAGAGTCTTGGTTGGAGTCTGGTCCAGAGCCACACAGGGCAGATGGCTTGTGAGGGCTAAGTCTGGACGGTGAAGGCGTTGGAGAGTGGGCAGACAAATGGAATCGATGATGGTGTGGTTCACCAAGGACATCAGCATCTGGTCAAGACCTCGTGCAAGGAGCTTTGATCCAGCTTGTTAAACAAGAGATCCAGTAAAGCGAAGGTCTCAAACTGCAATCCTGGAGAGCAAGAATACAGCAGCAACAAGATATGTTCCTTGTCTTCCACATCGGAATTAAATGGTGAAATGCTTCACTAGCATGCAGTCAGAGCTCTTCTAGTGAGATAATATAGGAGCCAGGTGTGCTGAAGCAGAGAGACACCTAAACGTTGCAGGAGAGTGGCCCTTAAGGACTGGAGTCTGAGACTCCTGCAGTGAAAGGTTGAACCTGTGGGGCCCAAAATGTTATGCTGTTTAGATTCTCAGGTCAGGCAGAACAGACAGGAGTCCAGAGGTCCGAGTTCTCAGAACTTTATTAGGACACACAATGACGCATTAAGGTCATACAATCCTGCCAGCTTCCCCACATGAACATGGCTGACGTCTTCTGCCCTGCAAGATGTGAAGAAAGAGTAGAAAAGTAGGATTGGTACAAAAAACTGTGCTTTGGCCATACTGTTTGTTAATCCTATATGAAATGTAGTTTATTGACTTTAGGTAAAATTAGTCTAAGACATATAACTGCATAAAAACTATGCAAGTAAATAAATGTTATGTTATTGGGTGTTCAGTCTTGAATAAAGACTATTTTAAAGGTCTTAGGGTATGCTTTTTTGTTGTTGTTGTTGTTGGGTTGGGCACAGTTTACCCCAAGCCAACGAAGAAAACACAAGTCAACAATGTCAATAAATATCATGGAGTACTTGTACGCATAATGACGACCCCTTCACATACTTTTTAAAGATCTGCATGTATTAAAATGATAATCAATTGCAATAGATGACGTTGTAACTGTGATGGTCAGTATATGCGTTTAGCAGCAGTTTTTCCTCTTTTTTTTCTAAAAAGTAAAATCACCCAGATTGTGTTTTACCTTTGTTTATTTTGAAAATGTTGCCCTAAATACCTTAGAGCAGTGGTTCCCAAAGTGTGGGGCGCGCCCCCTCATGGGAGCGCAGTGCCATTGCAGGAGGGATGGCCGGGGAAATGATATGGACTATGGATGGCTGAAAAAAAAAAACCTGTTACACGAACGTGTTTCACTGCAAATTGTAGTGTGTTTTGTTGCTACCTGAAGTGTGAAATCAACTTCACTGGAATTTGAAAATGAAATATGTTTATAGGTTTATGTCTGGTTGAATAATGCGTGTGCCCAGTTGGTTTTCTTTTTCTTTTTGGGGGGGCGGGGTTTATTGTAATCTAAAGAGGGGCTCAGAAAATCTTTGGAAACTTAAAGCAAACTAAATCTGATCCTGCCATAAGATTTTATGTGGCCCTCTAGACTTTAGAGCCACATAAATAAAACCTTCAGGTTGTGTACTTTAATTTTATTGTATCAATCAACCCGAAGCAGTTCAGCTGCGAAATTACATCAATGTGAGAAGATGTTCAGCATTACTTCCAATTTAGGACGTATTCATTGAATGCGGACATTCTGGCACAACATGATCTTGATCTGGGCCAAGATGGAAACGAGTTTCTTTCTTACAACTGAACATCTAATCTGGTGTTTGTATTTATTTATTTATTTTTTAAAGTAACGGATCCACTTTTTAAAATTCCACAGCACTCACACAAAACACAAGGCCCCTAGGAGGAGTCTGTTGTTTTTCTTTTTTCTCCTCCTCCTCAGCAGCGGTAAAGAGGCAGTAGGTGACCAGAGCGACTCACGCCGGCCGTGGATGCCCCTCCTCCCACAGCGACGACGCGTCGATACCACCCATCACCGACTGAGAAATTAACAACCCACCCCACCAAACCCACCCCAGTTCCCTCAACTTCCACAGCAGCTTTTCTCATGGTCATTACAGCGAATAATGGTTATTACCGATGCGGCTTCATAATTTAGCATGATGCATGAAATGAAGTTGGAAAATCAGTTACAGCAATTGACAGCTAATGGTGTCCGCGGCGGCGCGCGCCAGTCGAAAAGCTCTGTGGGCTTCGGAGCCTGTCACCCGGACGCGGTTGGACACGCAGGACGTCTAAACAAAAGAGATTCACTGCGACGCGGTCGAGCTGCGTTTCGAAATGTGATTTTGTGACGCCCGGACATCAACGCACTTTACAATGACAGAAAGGATGTAAAAATACTTCAGAGTAATGTGGCAAAGACTGGAACATAATGTCTCGAAATCGTGTTCTCTCACCGCTCAGCTATTTTTGAGTAAACAGTGTGGAGTTCTTCCATTATCTTCCCTCTGCGGATTGATTAGCAAATAATTAACTTTGCTGATAATGTAAATAGGATATAATGGGCTCTAACAACAGTGTTAGGAGTATTTAAGTCTTGTTCCTTTTTATCCTGAGCCCTGGAAAAAGATAATATTTAGCTTTTCTATTGTTGGCAGAATAATATTCAGCTGTTTTGGCCTGGGTTGTGCACACAGACAAGAAATTTGACTTCAGTTTCCCTCGCTCACATCGTGCAGACAGGAAAGCTGCTGTGTGAGACAAATAATCTGAAACAAAAATCAAGCTCCTCTGCCTTTTCTCAGTGCTATTACAGAAACGTACAGCTCAGTCGGAAACGACCAAGCAGAACCAGGAGGAGGGTATTAGCGCTGTTAATCACTCTTAAAGTACACGCTTCTCACGCCCTTTGCCTTTCTCTGTGCTACACTTCTGCTGATTCACCACAACATAGCCTGAGGTGAATGCTAATGCTAGTCAGCGTCGACGGCAGCAGATAAAGAAATGTTCTTGAATGGTAACTTGCTTCTCCAGCACTAGCACATTTTGAAGCGTACACTGGGATGATTGACAGTGCCAAGACCCTCTTCCTGTCTGTGATTGGTTGTTTTTGAACAGGAGTCATGCGATTTATTTTTTTTTTTTTTCAAATTTCTATAGCATCTTAGGTAGGAAGAGGAACTCAATCTTTTCTCAGATTACTTGTCTTATATTCTTCCACGACATGGTGACAGTCGTGAGAACATATTTTTTGTAAAAGTTACATAATGTAGCTTGTGTTGCATTCTCTGGGCCAGATCAATTCTGGCCCAGACTTCTGGTCTCCATCCAGCATTTCTGGGCTTGTGTATTTATGTACACGTTTACACTGAATAAGTGCGAGTCTGTTAAAAAAAAAAAAAACACACTAAACCCAAATGCAACTGAATATTAATGTGATTTCTGTATTTATTCCGCCGTGGCAGAATTTTAGCAGTCCCAAACCACTCTTTGCTGTTTGGATATTTTAGAAGATTATGAAAACATTCCTCTGTTGCACAGTTTAATAAAACAAACCCAATACACGGTGGGTCCTTGTCCACAAGAGCGTCCATTTCTGTAAAAACTAAAACCAGCGACAACTGTCACAACCGCATCAATGACTTTTAATTTTTCCGTTCCTTTCAAAACGTTTGAGGCCCGGTCTGGAGCAAGGTATACATTTTTGCGTTTCGCCATCCGCTTGATGGGCTGAAAATGTCTCTTCAGAAAGTTGTGGAAAATTTTTTTTGAAATGAATAAAAATTAGCTCCGTTGGGCGAAAACAACAAATGCCGCTAGGCGTGCATGCCCGCGAATCTCTGGAGTCGCTCGCAACGTAACCCGCCACTCGGAACAGAAACCGCTCCGGAGCAGGTGAGGAGTTCAGCGTATATTGCCGCGTTTTGAACGGAGCCAACTTCAGGGCCCCAAAAACCTTCACGATTAGCCCAACAGAGCCGGCTAAGCCGTTAATCCCACTTCCTAGTACATCCTCCTGGCTGCTTCCTGAGCCCCTGTTTGCATCCCCTCTGTCGCTTGCACACAACAGATATACGACTTAACTTGTTCTGTTTTTCTTTTTTTTTTTCTTTTCCCATTAAATTATTTTATCGCCCCGTTAATTAGTAATCACACTGATGCACACAAAATAAGTTTTTAAAGTTGTTTTGGGTAAAGCCCTGGTAATCCTCACACCTGCAAATGCATTTGGGACTTATAGCTGGAGTCAGCTGGAACTGGGTTAGAGACATTAACCCTCCACTTGTGAAGGATGAGATTGCTATTTTTGTTCCCTTCCCTTGTCTTTTCTGTTTTTTCTGCCTGGCCCAGTAAATGTAAATACTATAAATTAGATTTGTATTTGTTTATATATATATATATATATATATATATATATATATAATATATATATATATATATATATATATATATATATATATATAAATAATACAGGAACTGCTTTCATCTCATGCATTTGGGCGCGGCGCAGTGAAACGCTTGTGTTGCATTCTCAGGAAAAGAACAACCTTTCTGTGACTTTTTGTGTTTTTGGCAAAATCACATGAATATGCCTCGCCGTATGGCCTAGTTTCCACTCGGGACACTGTGCCTCAGAGTCATTTCTTTCGTCACCAAGGCAATTTTGTTCTTCTTCACAAACTAAGCAAAGAACTGAATCTACAGTAACTCGACTATTTAAACACCAGCAATATTGCTGTGTCAGTCTAAAGATTGAAGGATGTTTGCCCTGTAAACGAACGTTTTTTTTTGAAGGGGTAATATGATCTAAAATGTACTTTTTTTGAGCTTGACATTGTGTTATTTCGTCATACAATCATACGTGGAGTGTTGTTTTGGTTGTTCCATGCATATTTGCAAATTTTGTTTTAATCTCCCATGATCAAGATTCCTCCAGAAGGAGCAGCCCTGCCCCGCAACTCCCTCTGCTCCTTCAGACTAGCCCACAGCAATTAGCTAACACTTGGTGGAGCTGAGCATCTGCGGAGCTCGTTATATGAGATACTTCTCATTTTTAATAGGGGAACCATGTTGCGACGACTTCCTGAAGGCAACGTTTGAGAAAGAGCAGGAGTTTTCAAAGAGACAGAGGCCCAATTCCAAGATGTTGATTTGAAATTCTAATTTCTCGTCTGATCTATAGAGGATTTTTATAATGACTGACGTTAACATAGTTTCTTAATTGTGCTATTAAATGGCACTACGGGTCTGGAAAATACATATTTATGGTGTTTTTGTAAATAGTTAGAGCAGAAAATTCATGGCACCAAGCCTGAACACGAGAGAATAATTTCTGAGGGACATTTTGATTAAATTTTTTATAATTTTCCAGGCATTGTCAATGTTTTCTAGATGACCTTCGGGCTAATTTTACCAGAGGCTGGCAATAATGAAGTACCTTCAGTGACCCTGAAAGTGGGATAGTACAGTTCTGGAACGATTATTACTGTCCTCGTCATGCCTGCCTTCCTTTGAAAAGACTGACATTCTTGAGAAAAAGGTCACCAAACATTTGATGCACCTTTGAACCTGGTTTTCTGAGCTATTTTCAAATTAGCAGCTGAAACTGGGGCTTCAATGAACAACGCTCCTGTGCAATTCCCAGAAAAGGGCTCCACGACTTACTTACTTTTTTTTTTAGTATTTCAAACAAGTGATTCTTTATTGTTGTGTTGTTTTTATTTTTTTATTGGTATTCTTTGAAAAGGTCAAAACACTGATCAGCAACATTTCAATTTGATCATTGCGTTCTTGTTTGTCAGTGGGATTTCTGGAGTAATCGGCATTGAGCACAGGTATTTATTTATCTATTCATTTATTTATTTTGAGGGGGAAAAAAACCCCACCAGGGTTAAGTTTGCAGAGCTAAAGTGTGCCACAGTTTCTGGCTGTACAGCAGAAAAACCTTCAGAAGACTCCAACAAAAACAGAGAGAAAGGCTTACAATTTTGAAAAGAAAGTGATTGCCAACAAGGACAAACAGAAATTACCCCCCCAAGGATTGGCCAGGGGCAGATTGTTTCATTTCAAAATGTTGGACCTGGCAAACTTTGAGTGGTGCACAAGGTCATGACCTTTACTTCTTTTTTTTAAAAGAAGTAGTTGTTTGAAATAAAGTGGCAACATTTGTTTGATACATTTGATCCTCTGCGGAGGAGGATGTGTGTCTGAAAATTGCGATTGAGCGTTCATTAAATACTGAGGGTAAAAACATTTGGCTGAAATCCTAATATCTGAACAACACAACAATCTACGCTGGCAATTATTTCACAATACAGCTTTAAATGTTGCATTTTAATGTCAGATTTGTCAGTTATTATTTCTGATGATCAGGTCTATTTTTTTTCTTCTTTTTTTTACTAAAGATAATTATTTGTTAAAAATGTACTGCTCTATACCACTGTTATTAACTCTACAACAGAGTTAATAACAGTCTGTTTTTAAAAAAAATCATGTTTATAGATTAGAGTATCTGCAAACTTAAACAACATCTATTATCACAGAGCCAACCCAAAACCTCTGAGCTCATGTGTTTTTATGTTTTCTCACAATTTTACAGTCTTTTTCTGAACGCCTGTGTTACATTAAAATAAGAAATAAAAAGATGTTCATTTTATTATTATTTTTTCTAAGCTGCTTAAGGCGGAACTAAAATGGACATAAAAGCAAACAACAACTTCCAGCCACTTTTTTCAAAACGTGAACGCACCAATCGATCCGCAGGAACCATCCTGAGGATCCGTATCATTTCTGACCAATAGGAAAATTTGGTTTAAGGCCGGCAGTTTCAGGCCTTAAACCAAAGAGGGCAGCACTAAGACGGTTTGAGGCCGAAGTGGTGCTAAATTGCACGTTTCCATGGAACACTAACAAATGATGGTGATCTTAAAGCCCAATTAATACAACTTATTTAAAATAATGAATTGGAGTCAGTTTTTCTCTTCAAAACTGACTTGCTGTCCTGAATATCTCCCTTCAGTGCTGTTTACAGTAAGATTGTTAGTTTTGACGCCGACACACCCAGCGACTGGAAAATGTTTGAGGAGAATCACTTTTTACTTATTTTAAAATGATCTAAAATTGATTACAGGCATCGTAACTATTAGTTTGGTGGTTCTAATTATTGCTAATGATGTTCATGTACTTGTTACTCACAGGCTCCATCTTGCTGTCTGCTAGGCTGCAGTTCCACCAATGCTAGTTCCACCAATGCTAACTAGCCTTAGCATTAGTGACCTCCGTTGATGATAGTTTTTATGTCACAGCAAATTGTTTTTCCGCCTTCAGCTCACCTGCGCTCTGATTGGTTGCTTCCAGACTGGGAGAGGTGTATTTCTGCAGATGGCTGTAGGACTACAGGAAAGCGGCAGAGGAGCTTGATTTTTAATGTTTTTCCCCCACAGAGTATCTGGTTCACTCCGAACTGTCATAAAATGGTAAAAGTTTGGACAAATATGTAAAAAAAAAAAACAAACATATAGTTTATTGAAATTACATAATGCAGCTTTAAGCCTCAGAGCATTCTGATTTCTGTCTTCGGCATATTCATGGCTGACCAAACATCCTTCGCAAGGTCCCTCCACATTTCCCTTTGGACTACAGGCACAGCAAGAAGAAGAAGAAAAATAAAAGCGTCACCACTGAGAATAATCCGAGGCATAACTCATAAACAACATGGACGAACACATTTGCAACTATGACATGATGATCAGGTTTAATGCTGTTATGGATAATCTAATTTGTTCCCCCTAATAAAGTCTGGCCTTCATAAAAAAATAAAAAAAACACAGTGTACACAGTAATTACTGGAACACAACACTCTGCTGCATTTGTTGATCGTAATGTGGCGACTGTGTCTTGAAAAGGTGCTCTGATGCACTTGAATAACAGCCGTTTAAGCTTCATGTGCTTCATGCACGCCCGGAAAATGGAGGCGCGCAGGTTATCACTTCCTGTTAGGTCAGTTCATGATGGTAGACGACAGCAGAGTTATGCTGCTTAAGGTTACATATGATTAATGCAGTAAACGGTGCTGGTCAAGCTACTTGGAAATAGTAACTAGTTACTGATTACTGATTAATTCCCAGAGAAAGTATTCCAGTTACTTTATAGATTTGATTTCAAAAGTAATTAGTTTCTCAATTACTTGAAACAAGAATACGCAGTAAAGCAATACACCTTTGAGCCCAATTCTATTCTTTCTGCGTCATAAGATCTAATCGAATGAAAACGTCTCGTGTTAAAATTTGGTTTGTTTTGCTCTAATTTTATGCATGTTGTGTCACCAAAAGTAAATGCAAATGCAACAATGTCTTTTTATTTATTTATTTTTTATTGAAGAATTTACTCATTACTTTTATAACTTGCTATGTAAAAAAAATAAATGCGTTACATGTTTTAGTTGACTGAAGCATGCGCTCCCCTTCAAATGCCGCCCTGGACAACTGACCATACGGTATGGTCCTTTAAAAAAGAAAAAACAGCTCACCACCACTGGCGTTAAAGTACTAAAATAGAAACTCTTATTTAACCAATTTTTTGTTTTTTTTGTTTGTAAAACTGCTCCTTTCCTTCCCACAAGGACTAATATAGGTCCCAAAAAAAATTCTAATTAAGAAGTCATCCCTCTAGCAATGTGGCTGATTCTGATGCTCTGGAAACTCTCCTCAGAAACCGTTCTCCGTTACTAATAGCTCAGATGCCGCGGCGCTCGCAGCTTGCTTGGAAACATACCAGGAAAGATGTGATTAAACCATTGAAACTATTTATTTGTTGTGCTTTTTGATCAATTTTGGGCTCAAAGGAGCTAGATCAGCGCGCTAGCACAGCTGGGTCTATGAGGGCCTTTCTCAGAGAGAGTCGCTGCTGGATCCTTTCCCAGTCCTGACGGCGCTCCTGTCTCCTCTATGATTAACGTCAGAGATGAGTGAAAACACGGGCTCGAGCGAGCTGCCGGCAGCTCCAATTATTTCACATGATGCACCCAGAGGTCTATTTTTGGTTCAGCAGAAAAGTTTCAACCTCAAAGTCCTTGGAAAAAGACGTGTAAATTTAATGTAATACATACTTTAAAAAAAAAAAAAAAAAGTACTATTAAACATCAAGGAGAGAGTATCAATTTGTTTGGCTCAACCTTCTGGTCTCGCCCTGCTCATCTATCACACATGAAGCCTGTAGGATGCTAAGTATCTCTTTTTCTGGACACTTGCATCATAATTTGTTCTTTTCACCTGCCGGTCTCATTAAGTCGCGTCTCTGCAGCAGTCGATGGCTGCATGTGTTCTGAATGTGCAACAACGTCCATGTGCAAAAAAAAAAAAAAAAAAAAAAGCAAAAAAAAAAAAAACCTAGCTAGTTTGTTCTTAATGTTTTTGGACATAAATACACTTCATGGAAATGGAGAAATAATTCCAGAAAGAGTCATAGCTGCAGTATATGCACCAAGCTTTTTAAAAATTGACATTAATGTGTGAAAGGTTCTTGCTGGGCAGTAGAAGGTTTAAACCTGTAGTATGTAACTTTTATAAAAAAAAAATGAAAACTTGATAATCTGTGATAGTATGATAATCACAGATTATCTGAATCTTTTTCTTTCCAGATAATCTGTGAAAAAAATTGAGATTCTGTGTCTGCTCCCAGCGCTAACTAAAAACAACCAATCAGAGCTAGGGGGAGGGTTTATGTGCAGCCAATCACCTCTACCTCCTACAAACGTCTTTTATAGAAGTTGAATGAGAGTCTCTACACTTTCACATGACTTTACACTTTGGTGCCAGTAATCCTCCGAACAATTTACATTTACATTTTCTTTTGTACGACTCATACTCAAGAAAGCTTGTCAAAGCTAAACCAGATCACAAGAAGAAAGCGAGTTACCCTGGATCTCCTTCTCCCTGTACTACTTTGTAGATTTTTTTTTCCCTGCCCCCGGTTTCTTTGGGGGGTGGTAAATGAAACCATCTCCAGAGGGTCTTGGCATTCAAAAGGAGGGGGATGAAATGGTAATGCCAGGACCCAACATGGGCTAGCAAGCAGCGCACGGACCTGAGGTTGTTTCTCTGACGCGCACATTTTAGTTTTGTTCCTTTTTGCAGCAGCTTGGCTCTTTCTGCTGACTCTCAGACAAACAAAAGGAGCGAATGTGCCGCATTGTGCTAGCATGCATCAAGTGTTTGGCACAGGCCTAAAAGTGAATAGGAAAAGAGCAGATCCGTCATGTCACTGACGTATGTATGTCTCCCAAGACACCTCCCAGTTTCGCGTAGCGCATATGGATTGGGATGAAAGGTGTGAAGTGAACAGCCCGCTACTACGTCAATGAATCATTTATTTTAAGGTCACCAGAGCAACGTCAGGTATTCGGCTCGTGAAGGTGGAGGCGGTCGTTTTTTTTTCACTGCAGCCTTTGCAATCCAAGGGTCCAGCTTTGCCCTGATTCCACCCAAATAACTTGTGTGGAACCGTAAAAGGTCACACGACCTTTTCTTAAACAATATTTATGATTTCTGATCAAGATCTGCCACAGATAATGTGCTGCCATTTTTTTTTGGGTTTTCTACAGAATCGCTATTTTCTTTTTCGTCCTCACTTGAGGTCACGCCACAGTTTCTCTGACCGAATTTTAACACGGATTTGTCTTGGAAAATCTGAGACATTCTGTCTATGTGATGTTCTAATAATGAAACTTTGTAGTTTTTACAAAATGTTCTACTTTTTCCAAGTAATTCAAATGATTTCTATTTAAGAGATTTCTTTATTCCTGCGGTCTGGCAGTAATCAAATCTGGCTATTGCTAAAACAACTAACCCACCATCTGTAGTGAATCACAGGTAATCGTCTGATTTATGATTTAACATGAGGGGCTTAGCTTATGTTCACCATCATGATTCAAATCATTGTCTCGGCATTGAGCATTTTATTTACTCAGGATATCCTTGTCTGATCTTAAATTTTGGTTGTTGGTGTGAAACCGGAGCAAATTCATTTTCACACCCCTTTTATGTACCGAACCATCACATTATATTGCTGTGTCAGCTAACAGTAATTCAGTGATAGCACCACTACACACACACACACACACACACACACACACACACACACACACACGCACACACACCTTCTTACGGGGCCAAGTATCTGTTGAAAAATAGCAACACCCATGTCCTATTTCCACTGCACTGAAGCTGAATGAATTGGACTCAGTCAACACCTCTTGAAAGAAGGACTCATCTTTTTCATCTTTGTTTTTTTAAACGATTTGGCCTGTCTGTGCCGATATTTCATTTACATTTGTGGCCATTCGGCAGTAAAACGCAGATCATTCGTTCTCCTTTAACAACAAGACATTTTTAGATAGCCTTTGCCAGGCTGTCACATTCGCTTTAGCAATAATTTCAACACAGAGTTTCTTTCCTTTGGAGCACACTCTGGAGAGATTTGCTTGATAGTCTATGCAGTTTGTAGCCGGCGGTCTGCTGCCGGAAGTTACGGCTGCATACGCATGCGGTTTGTAGTCGTTGAACAGCTGCTAAATGTGACCTATTTTATCCGCAGAGATCTCGCCTCGCATCCGCACATGTATGTGTTTCGGCAAACAAGTCACCAGACAGTTTACACGCAGCTTTTGTAAGGTGCAAGAAGGAGGGGGGAGAGGGAGAGAAAAGCAATTGGTGGCTGGTTCTGCCAGACACGAATTGCCTGCATGCGCAAGCGTTGGGCGTCTCACGGCACATGGTGGCTCCACGTGTCTGCAAATGAGTGTCATCGCCACCTGGGACAAGTGATCTTTGTGGCATGATGTTATTGCTGCGCTCCCGCTCTTTAGAACTGGTTCAGCGGGGAGCAAAGGCTGTCAGGAGGCACCGGAAGGAGATTTGGATGCAGGAGGTTTTCATGGAGAAATCTCTGTGTGTCTGCAGTTTTCAGCTTTAATGGCCTGAGTTGGGGCCAGGCTCAGGTACGGTTCTATATTTAGGTCATATAGGAGAAGCAATTCAGTAGTAATGGTAGGCTGGTGGAGATGTGTCTTTGTAGGGTTTAGGGAAGGTGATGTAGCAACTCGTCCTACGGATTAGGCGACGAATCGTTCTGCAGCTCACTTAAACACGGTTGGATTGAGAAAAGAGACAAAGCCGTGATTTCGTTCTCATTGTTGGTTAATAATGACGCATCCAACAGATGAGAGAGAATAATATGGAACATTTAGGAACAAAATGATATTTTAGGATTTTTTATTTTAGCGCCATGTTTAGGAAACCTATGAATGCCCCTCATTTCTTCCTGTCAGAAGTCAATTAAGGTCTTACACACGACAAACTGCAGGTTCAAAGCTGTTTGTTGTGGCGCCGGTCAATGTGTTCTGGATGTCACTGTTTCCTTGTGTTCAACCCCTGCTCATCGCTGAAGCTAAGTTCACAAGAAACTTGTGCCTGGAAACTGCCCACATGTTTGGATGTGGGCTGGGGAAATAATTTCACATTTAGACGACACACAACACACAGCTAACGTCAGCTGTAGTTGTCATGCCGGGCCACTGTATGGCGCTGTCATCGAAAACGCCCTTTTGACCCCCAGCTTCCACCTCATGGTGAGCAGTAACCCGTCCCCGACTCCTAGAAACAACGTCTTCATTAAACAAATATGAAACCTTCTCAGAAATTGTGTTGAAGTGAACATGTGACACAGAATGATGCCAACAGGGCAACATCCAGGCGTCTATGTGAAGACACATTGGTTGATCCGTGTGATCTCCGTGCCATCTCGCTCTGCCAGGAATGGAGGAAACTCTCGGTTTCTGCACGAGCATCGTCTAACGTCGTACAACGCTTTTCAGGTTGTAAATTATATTGACGGACTAACAGACAGTTGATCAGCTGATTGATACGGTGTCTTGAGCAACTTGTTTCCCAACAACTTTTCAAACCGTGTGAGGAAGTCGGAGAAACCAGAGAGGACAGGGAGAACAAGCAAAGCCTCCCTGCCAGGAATTGGACCCACCTTGATATACCTTTTAATGGTTAAAAAAAAAAACTATTTCTACTTGGATTGTGAGGATTAACCATTGACTGAGAAACCACAAGTTTACAGTTTACAAAAACACAAAGGGGGAAAAAAACAACCTCTGCTCAGTACATTTCACAAAATGCCATTTAGTGTTGCAAATTTCACATGAGACTAACTTTTTATTTCTCAAAACCAAAGCTGACTCTTCACCTGGAACCAAAATGAGGTGAATTTGTTTTGAAGTGGTTCATTTTATACTGCTGTAATCAAAGTGGCCTCACTTTCCTCCTAATCTGACTTGAACTATATGAAACGGCGCGCGTGTGTGAAGAAATGTGTGTGTGTGTGTGTGTGTGTGTGTTTCAAACCATTCTCATTTAGAAACTGTCATAAAACATGCTTGCCGTTTTAATACTTTCTGGACTCCTTTCTTCAAAGTGTGCGACAGCTGTGCGAGTGCATACTTTAAATAAGGCGACACCGGGAACCTGAGCGTTTAAAGCCAGCCTGAGGCCACATTCGCATGGTGCCTTGCCTTGGCATTTTGAACTGTTTTCAGCTCAAACAGAATGATGTTGCTGAGAAAAAAAAAAAAAAA
The DNA here is from genome assembly GCF_027474105.1 of Poeciliopsis prolifica. NCBI lineage: Eukaryota > Metazoa > Chordata > Actinopteri > Cyprinodontiformes > Poeciliidae > Poeciliopsis > Poeciliopsis prolifica. The sequence goes on from NW_026562376.1 coordinate 22,438,113, forward strand.
AAAAAACGAGGAGAAAATGTCACGATGTGATCACACGAACTGTGGCGGAGGAAGAGCAAAAGATTCCTTTCGGTAGCTGATGCACAAAAGTCTGAAAAAGTCTTCTGTTTGGATTATGGATATCAAGTCTTGCTCAAATAATCATCCTCGGCTCGCAAGATTGCATCACTTATCACCGAGTAGACTCCTGGGAGTTTGCGAAAACATCAACTGAAGCAGCGGTACAATTTGAGGAATTGATATGATGAGAAGAAAAATCTGGGAATTCAGAGATTTTGCACAGGATAGGAATTGGCCACCGAATGTAAGACCTATGTGACGGCTGGGCATGCAGACGTGACATGTCTGGAAGGCGGTCGTGAGGCCGAGCCAAAACTGACAAGACCAGCTATGAGGATAAACTCTGTCCACCAATGGGATGGGAAAACTCCCTCTGGGGGTTGCAACAGCAGGCAGAAGATGCAAAAGGAACAGGCAGAAGATGCAAAAGGAACAGGCATCTCTCCAGGAGCTGGGCCAGGGACTGGTGAAACAGGCCCCCCGGGGGTTAGGCCGGATGCCGGCAGTGATGACCGAAGTCCTGGCAAGAACAGACAGTAGGGCCAGCTGGAATACCTGATTTCTGACTTAAAAAAAAAGAGGATTAACTGAAGGCTTTACACAAGACTGCAAAGCACCTGGCTTGCACAGGGGGAAAAGGGGGACAGATGCTCAGTAAGCGAGAGCTCAACCGAGACCGTGACGCGAAATATGTCAGCAGACTCCTACACCTGGAAATTGGATGTCTCAGCAGAGTCAGGTGCAACTAGAGGGGGAATTTACATGGTAATAAACCCTCTATTTCACAGGGATAGGGTCTCCAAACTCCTCTCTTAATCTTCTTTCTGCACAGGTCTTGCGCTTTGTATGTACCAGCTTTGCGCAGTTGGAAACTGAATCTTTGCCTATTGTTGTCTGCCATTGAAGTAATTCAAGCTCAGTCAGATTGAATATATTTACAATTCAATTAACAGAAGTGAAAACAATTGTTTGTCTTAGTCCCTACTGACTGGAACTAAGACATCTTTCATGCACTGCCTTTGTGCTTAACACTTGTGGGAAACCCTTGAACGAAACCGTAAAGGCATCATTTTTCAGACGGTACAACTTTTGCTATTCCAGTCAAAGAGATTCACCAACCTGAGACGTAGCTCGACTAGAGTTACGATGTTCCTCTTGGGTGTGTCCCAGATCTTTTGGTGCCATAATCTGCCCTTTTTAGGACAATCGATTGAACAAGACTTGTGAGACGTTTGCACAAGTCTTGTGCAAGAACTGTGTATAATAAAAGGACTGTGAGTTTGTTTCACTTAAAAGTGGACGTTGTTTAGTTTAAAGATACTTTTGGACGTCACTGCTTTTCAGAAAGGAAATGGGCAAAAAGGGACTGATAAACGGGTGCACCTCCAGCATGAATACATGCATGCGGCACGCTGTGCTAGAGAGAGGAAAGCTGAGCAAGAGCAGAAGAAAAGCACAGATTTATCATGTTGAGCTTCATGCAGAAACACACTTCTACCCTTGAAGTCTTTTCATCTCCAACCCAAACTATGTTGATGACAACATTCTGAACATCACTGCAGCACGGATGAAAAGACAATAATCTGCAGGCATGCTGTACATACTGTCATTTTCCAGCACATATTGTTCTTCCATCTGGGGTTTTCTGATAACAAGGAGTGTGAGCGACACAAAACACACACACAGCACACGCACGCATACACACACACCCACACAAACTCGGATACATTTTTTTTTCTTTCGAATTTGCAGCTTTGTGTAAATGTGTGCTGCAGTGCAGTTTGGGCTTTCTCTGAGATATCGTTTGTCATCCCACACAAAGGCTTTGCAGCGTTAAACGCACAATGAGCGCACGCTACAAGAGCGTTGATATTAGAGGTGTGCCATAAGTGTTACCCAGCAGACCTTAATGCCTTTTTATTTACACGAGATTTGCTTCCATGGCGTCTTTCTGCAGTGGCCCAGTTTCCTGGAAAAAGTCATCAAAGTTTCATTTCATCTTGCTGGAGCCACAAACAGATGGACTCTCTCCCACCGCGGGGAGCTGGTTTCACACCGCCAGTGTTTTCCCTTTTCTGTGTACTTTTGTTGTGCACAGAAATGGGAGCTGTTCTCGCCGAGTTCCAGCATGAGGCCCTTTTCTGTCATTTTTAGTCATTTCGGCGCGATCTGTTGGTGTCTATATTTAGTCGAAACAAAGCAGATAATAATTTTTTTTTTTTTAATTTCTGCTACGCATTGCTTTCATGTGGCAGCAGAAATGGAGATCTCATTAGAGAGCTTGTCGACCGGATGGAATAATATTTGAAAAAAAAAAGAAAAGATTTTAATTGTTTTTCATGTAGTTAATCACTGTTAATCAAACAAAACACAGCAAGTTCTGAAGCGGGATGTGCCCTCAAAAGGGAAGTGCAAGAATAATAATGTGTACCACTGACTTCCATTCTTTTCCATCCTCCTTTCTGGTTTTGACGTCTGAATTATCAGCCCGCAATGGAGTCGGCTTCGCCAAACATTTCTGAAAGAATGGGTCACTTTCCAGAGCGGCACACACAGAGTGATGCATTCAGATGTTCTGTGGAGAGTTTGCCAACTTGCGGCAGTCAGTAAATCCAGACCTCCAGACCTCACGAGGCCGACAGATTAGCTCCACATCGGCGCACGTGGAGCTTCATTGAATGCTTTTCCAGTGCCTGGAAAGCAGCATCAAAAGCCTCACTTCATCAGCTCGATGGATGCGGCGGCATAAAGCAAACAGCTACGGGATTACAAACAATGGGAGGCATGTTCTCTGAAGTACCAAATTACACATCCCCAGCCCAATGAATCCAATGAGCTTGTTTGAGTTTCGGTGGTTGCCAGGAGAGCAGTATTGTTCTGCCTCCATTTTGTCAAGTGGAAAGTTTGGTGGAAGAGTCGAGAGGCTGGACGATCCGGCTGAAAAATGTGTCACGATATTAGTGTTTTATGTCCGTTGTTTGATATTAATCAGTTTCGTCTTAAGTTCTTCAAATCCCGACCAACTGGTGGCATTTCTTTTTCTTTTTTTCATTTTAAGCAATTATGGTGGTGAAACTTTAATCGGCTGTTGCTAGGTAACTCATGAGAGAGCGAGTCAGTCGATGCCACCCTGTGAATGAGCAGCGAAAGGCTTTCCTCTTCCTACATCCCCCAGAATGCTGTGTGGTTCTGGATTGGAGTTCAGTGAAATTATTGAAACTTCTTTCAGACGCATCACCTAATGATATTGATCCCATCTATTGAAATCTATTGATATCGATTCGTTGTCATTATTCATCATATTTCGCTGTTTGTCTGGCGGCCCTATAGTTTCAGTGAGAAGAAAATTTTGTGTTGTAAATACAAGGGTATTTGGAACAGTGGTATGAATCCAACTCACAGTTTGACTCTTCCAGCTCCAGCAGGACTAGAGCATATTGCAAAGTCCGTCATGACATGGATGAGTGACTTTATAAGTGACTTTCCTGTGGAGGAACTTAACCGACCTGGACGGAGTCTTGACCTCAACCGGACTGAACCTGTTTGGGCCGAATTAGCAGAGACTGCAAGGCAAGCCGCTGTGGCAAAGGACAAGTACTGTCCTGGCATTTCCAAATCTCTCATACGGTATATAACAGATAAGTTTTTCTTAATAATGAATCATCATTCTTTTGATGCCCTGAACTAGGAACCCCTATGTTATATGTCACTGCAGCGCTATAGCAGCCAGACAATGGATGACAGGGTGCTAATATTTGTGCATCCAGTGAGTCTCCAGGAGTACAGAAACAGCCAAAATGCAGCCTGGACGGCGAAACAATACTCAGGAGACAGTGAAAGCCCACTCATCCAACTGAAAGGACCAGCCACTTAATGAAGAGTTTTCAAAATGGTGCCAACACAAAGACTGCTTTGCAGTATAATCCCACAGAGGTAGAGGTCGGCGAACAGGGCTTCACTTGTAACGGATGATTGAAAGGCTGAGCTTTGTAACAATTCGGTAATGTCTGTGCAGACAGACAGCATGCTAATTGCCAGTGTGTCTCGTCACATGGTGCATGTGGTTCATCAGCCATGTGGGAGCCATGTGTGCACAGGCTGTCCTTTGGCTTCGCTGATTATCTGTGAAACGTCATCTTGCTTAAGATGTTTAAAGGTTGATTGGGATTAAAATGTTTTTATCCCAATCAACCCTGAACTGTCTTTGGAACATACTGTACCTCTTACTTCTCATTCCTGTAAAATGTTTGACAAGAATCTCCCGGGTCAAAGCTGCGATAAGTAACTCTTAGGAAAAAAATGTGGTCTTTATTCTTACACATTTTGAAAGATCTAATATGTGAAAATCAAGTTCTTCTTGCCTTGCGCCCTGCGCTAACCTCAGAAATGCACCACTCAGTCAGAAATCACCAATCAGAGCCACTCCTACACTGCGACAACTTGTTCACCACAACGTAGCCTGCCACAAATGCTAAGGCCAGTTAGACAGTGACGGTGGATATGCAGTAGTTCAGCGGCATGTACACGAGGTGGATTGACAGCACTAAGACCCGCCTCCTAGCTCCTGTCGGTTGTTTTTGGTTGGGAACAGTTGACTTCTTCTGACAGAAGCAGTCGGTCGAGGACGTTGATCTTTTAACAGACTATCTGTCACGACATGGTAACAGCTTCAACCAACACGGAAGACACATATTTTTGCAGAAGTTCCATTCGCAGAATCAACACAAAAGAAAATATTTCACCGGAAAGATGACGACGCTAAATGACGTTGGACAGCATCCGCCTCTGACGACATCGGACGTCAAAGGGAGCCGTCTGCAATGTGACGCTGAGACAACCGGTGGCTGTTCAGTCAAAACCCCAATTCAGATGTCACCGGGATTTCTCGGGACGACTTTCGCAGCTCTAAGTGAAAATATTTACACCTCGTCTGAGCAGAAAACTTTCTTCATTCTGCTGACACAGCTCAGCGTTTCCTCCCACGGCAATGTAACGTCGCCAAGCCTGAGTCCTTACAAGCTTTTACACAGTGTTTAAAAAGACATTTGACCTTTTCGTTGTCAGAGTCACTTCAGGTATGATGAATTACTGCACTCCAGTTGAGCCCGCGACTCTTGTTTTTCTTCTCCACTTTGCAGTTAAAACTATTTCTTTGTAAAGGTAAATTAATTCAACAGCCGCACCGTCATCTCTGCAAGATCAGTGGTGGACATTTGCTTTTAAGACATCTCTCTTCAGATACTGTCTTTTAAGTAACATAACTTGTTAGCTGCAAGGATAAAACCGTCTTCGCTTTTCCATTTCTTTCTTTTTTTTAAATTTTTTTATTAGCATTTACAATCACGGGAAGCCATAATTACTTCTGAAGTGCAATTTCAAAAGGCGTCAAGAGATGAAAATACAACTGTAGGATAGTTTTGGCAACAAGAATGAGTAATTTGAAAAATTTGTCAGAGCTCTGATTTAATATCTCTCCTCTCGCTGATTAAAGTGCTGCAGCGCAGCCAGTCACGGCTCGTGAAATGACAGCCGTGTCCAGCGAACCGTTTGGACCGCGTGGAGCAAGAAGTGAAGTCCTCCACAGCCCCGTTGTCACGTGAGGGAAGACCGGCCCAACTGCGTCGACCTCCGTCACGAGCCAACGACGAAACCCATCTGGAAGTGCGATCCATTAGCCTTTTGTGTCAAACTGGAAAATTTCTAACATTTTAAAGCTCAAAGTGTGTGTCAGAGTCTCTTGAAACCCCGGCGGGATTTTTTTTATTCCTTTTTGTTTTTTTCCAACAAAAAGTCATCAGATTTGCCAACCGTACCGAGAAAAGTTACTGAAGCTCCATTGTGAGTTTTTCAGTGTATCTGTGAGGTGATGCCGATTAGAAGGCTTACTTATTTTGGGAGTTTTTTTTTCTTCTTTTTTTACATTTATCTTTGCGTTTATAGATATCGGTATCAGAAGTGAAAAAAGTGGATCGGTGCCTAAATTTGTTTTTTTTAAAAGTACTAGATAATTTTAGATTTTTTAATTTTTTTATGCAATGGTAATATTGTGATAGTTGTAAATCAACTGAGACATTGTTCAACGGGACACAAAGTAAAGCAAAACTATGAATGGAAATATATATATTTTTTTGTCTTTCACAATAAATATCTTAAAACCGTGATTTGTATTTGGTCACTTTTAATCTGGAGCCCATGAAAGAAATGTGGTCCAATCACTCGTCCTCAGAAGAAATCGAATGTATAAGAAAAATCTGAGCGATTTTATTTATGCTTTTTTTTTTTTTTTTTTCTCAATCAGAGTTAGGACTCTACGTGTGTTTGGATTATCATCTTGTCATTTCCAGCTCTTTGGCATTTACAGCAACGACTCATTCCTGTGGCATTTGTCAAAATGTGTTACTCAAAACTTTCAATTGCTTGACATTTAAATTTTATTTGTGTCAACCGCAGAATCTTAACTGATAACCAAAATAATGCAGCTTTATTTTCCTTTTCTTTTTTTTGTTTTGTTTTTGCCCTGAAAGTCCTGATGTTCTCTGAAAGCATCATTGCTTTGTTTTTTTGTTTGTTTTTTTGTATATTTGTTATTATAAATTTTTCTTTGTATTATTATTATTATTATTATTATTATTGTTGTTGTTGTTGGAGTGTAACACAGCCATGGCAGTGTCTGCTGCCGCCTGCGTCGCTCACAGCTTGACGCGGCTCCAAACAATCTGTTACCTGGAACACATGATGGCCCAAAAATAGCTGCGGGCGCACACAAAACTTCCAACGAGTTTGAGGCGCTATTTATTGATAGTGTTGCAAAGTGCTGTCCTCCGAGCCTTTCGCTTTCTGCTTTTGGCTAAGTGAGCCCGCGTTTGGTGATTTTCAAACTCCGAGAGCCACTCGGGTTTTCTGACACGTTCTCTCGATCTCTTTGCTGCGTCTCGTTAAACTTCCGGTGTGAAGCATGACCTCTGCGTCATCCCGTCAGGTTCGACAACAAAGACGCGCTGAACGTTTCAGCAGTACTGATTACGTTGCGTAATCAGTACGCCACTGGTGTCGCCCCGCGACACCAGTCTGTTTCTGATCTGGGAATGGTTTATGACATCAATATACCTGCTGTCCTCGTTTTGTTCACAGCTGCTTAAAACCCCTTACGCCGCTGTTTTTATGGCCGTGGCACAGGTGCGTTGGAGTCGCTGCGTGAAACTGGGTCATTTTACAGACAACAACGGAGCTAAAAGGATGGAAAAACTCCAGCCAAAAACTTGATTTGCTTATGAAAAGGCTATTGTTTTTTTTCTTTGTTGTCAATTTGATGTTTCAGGTAACGGTGATGTGGTAAAATGCATTTTTTTTTCCATATTTATTGAAAGAGTCACAATGTGGTGACAGTTTGAGACACAAAATTTGTGGGAAAATCCCCTGAGCTGCAATTGCTGTCTGAAGAAATGTATCACTCCTGATAAAAAAAAAAAAAGAAAACTAATCAGAGCGAGGAGGAGGGTTTTAACGCTGCCAATCACACTAGTGTGCAAGCTGCTAAATGTCCTGATGGCAGAGAAACAACTTTCTGTTGAAGCAAAACTGTTTATCTGCTGTCATTGGTGGCCATGCTAGCTAGCATAGCATTCGTGGCAGGCTAGGTTGTGGTGAACCAGCTGTAGCATAGCAGTGAGCATGCGAGTGGCGCATACACGAGCTGATTGACAAGGACGAGATCCTGTTTTTTGTCTGGAGTGCTGCATTTTTGAAGATTGCAGGAGGCAGAGACGTTTAATTGTTATTTTTTCACAAATGTTCTTATTAATATTATACTCTCACAACATAGTAGTAATTTATGCAAGTTTGTGAAAAACATATTTTTGTAAAAGTTACATCCTGGAGCTTTAAGACAAAATAGAAAATAGTTCCACTTCTCTGCACTGGAGTATTGCCCATATATGTTCACATTTAGGTCTAACACGAACCACAAACAGCATAGTAAATGTATTTGTATATTAAAGGTGTTGATATATTAAAAAAAAAGCCAAAAGTGGGAATCTTCATCAATTTACCAACAAGAATCAACCAAAAAAAGGTCTAGGTATAATGAATCTTACATATACTGGAGGACCAAATGTTAACAAATAGTGTATTAACGGGTTGCTGGTTGGGAGCCAAAGTGAACCATTATATTTAATGGTCCAGTTTTCGGATTCCTTTAAACAGCACAGACTTCAGAGGTCCAGAACTTTTTGTGCAGGTGTAAATACACTGAATTGGATCCTGGTCTGGACCAAACAACAAGACCGAGGCGTCCCCTTTTTCAAATAAAACAAAAACAACTTACAAGTAACTTTTCAGCGAGATACAGGAGTTGGTTATATATCAATAATTCCTTAATATTGATTTAAGAAAGTTCTGGCATATTATTTCACTTTTGGGAAAAAATACCTTCTCAGAAGTGAAATAATCTGCCAGTCGAACTAGAACTCTTTCATCGATATTGAGGAATCGTTGACCCTAAACCAGCTCCATCTTTCTGAAAAGCTACCTGAGAGCTAGGTTTTGAATTATTTCAAGTGCACAAACATAGTTACACTGTAAACTAAACCAAAAAAAAAAATACTTGGGAAGATTAGTAACTTTTGCTGTGTTCACATCAGTGAGGAGAAAAAGACAAACTTTTATAAAGTTAGAAACGAGCTGCAAGATGTAAATTCCACTTTTGTTGGTGATGAACAGTTGTTCAGTCAGTGTCTTGATTTAGTGTTATCAGTTAAATAGGTAATAAGAAGAAGGATTGGAGAGTTGGACTAATGGGATCCAGACTTTATTGAGTGGAAAACACCATCACTTGCCACTACTCCTGCACATTGGGGTGTGAATGCGTGTGCATGTGTGTGTGTGTGTGTGTGTGTGTGTGTGTGTGTGTGTGCGTGTGTGTGTGTGTGTGTGTGTGTGTGTGTGTGTGTGTGTGTGTGTGTGTGTGTGTGTGAGAGAGAGAGAGGAAGAGAGGGATGATGGATCCCACTGTGACCACTGCAATAAAAACAGTCAGTCTCTGTCTGCTTTGGTTTCACTCAGGCTGCGCTTGCGGTCGGCTTCGTAGTGAACTCTGGTTATTTATTCATGTCTGACTTCATCTCCCACGATGCATCAGTCATCTAGCTTGTGCTAGTTGTGGTGACTTTGCCTTGCTACAACGATACAGCAGATCTGCCTTTACCTAAGGCAAACTAAACAGATTGTATGCGTATCAGAGGCCTTATTGGTTTTCCTTCATATGAAAACAAGTCACTCATTTGATGTTTGACGTGAATCTGTGTATAAATGAAGGTCTTTATGAGATCTTATGGGTTTGAAGAAGTGAATCCTGACGGCTCTCTGCTGACTGCAACAGTGCAGATATCAGACTTTTGACTCATGCCTCGACCTTAAAACGTGCCGACTGTATTGTTACTAATTAATCAAATACCAAAGCTTGAAAGGTCTTTCATATTTTCCTGTTTTCCTCACACTGTTTGAATCTACAGGGGATATGTGAAGGTATAGCCTGTGTTGCGCATTGATTCAAGGAGAGAACGTTTAAGCAGTTGAAAACGTGAACGAAAGCTTAGGAAACTACAAGGAGAAAATACAGAGATAAGCAGAGTTCCACAAATATTCTTGGCTAGTTTTAGTGTTACTCTACGATTCTGTTGCTACTTGGGTTCAAGTTTGTTTAGTGTCCTTCGGAACCCCCGAGTTAGTCAAGACACGTGGTAACTTCTGTCGTTTTTTTTTTTTTTTTTTTCTCCAGAAAGTGTTTGTGCTGCTGGTTCACTTCGTCTGAATAAAGACGCAAAACCAGTAAATTCTGGCTAATTGAAACAGTTTGAGAGAGGCGTGGCTTGGAATCATTGCCGGTGTCTGATCTGGTTTGTGCTGTCAGGTGCTTGTCGTCTGTCAGACTCATTTTGCAAATTGAATATTGTGCAGTCTGCATTGGAGTTTTCCATGTGATGCAAGTGAAATGGGGACGTGACGCTCAGAGCCTGGTTGATCAAAACGCAGCCACAGAAGTTGCTGGAGTTTGTTGCGTCTGGCAGAGAACCGCATACGGCAACAGGTTTTAAACGATCGATGATTGGAAACACATCAAGACTTCTGCAGACGGACTGACTCAGGAAACAGTATGTGAACCACACAGTCATTTTGAAATTAAAGCCGAACCCTCTCACTCACAAAATCAACTTTCCTGTGAAATTTCATCTACATATCTTTACCCCCCAAAAATATACATAACGTTAAAATCAAAACTTACAGACCGTGCAGTTTACACGTGTTCATGTTGAACCGAATCAGTCCAAATATTGTGTAAATGTGGCCGGATTGGGAGACGTCGCTCATTAACGTGCGCTACATTTATCCATCAGTTCATTGTTCGATGACCTTTGTGTTCATCACCAGACGGGGGAAGGGGGTTCTGTCTCGTACGTGACTCCATGCTGTCTTGCCGGGCGCCATTTAACCACGTTTGCCTTGCAACAGCGAAAAACAATGACCTTTCCGCTGCTTCGAGAGAACCGCCATCCACTTGCTCGTATTTGCATGAGTGTCCCTACCTGAGTATAATTAGTCAAATAACCTTGAGTCAGCCGGATGAATGAGGTGTGACTAATTATCCGCCTTTTGTGCGGCGATCTGCAGACTGAGCCAGCACAAAGCCAAGCATGTAGAAATACATCTTTAGATTTGAGTCATGAAATCCCTGAGACTGGGGGTTTATGAGATGTTATGATGACACACAAAATCCCGACGCTCTACGGTGTATTTCTTTTTTTTCTTTTTTTTTTTTACAAATATAGAAAATATACGTATTTGTGCTTCAAAGACATGTATTTCACTGCCTTCCATACAGTGACAATGGCAGAGAAACGTCTTTATAGACGCGTTTTGAGCATCAACATATTCATTTTTGAATTTTTTTTTTCAAGAGGTACATAAACGTCTCTCAGGAAACGTTATGCTCAAACGCCTCAAAGGATTCTTGTAAAACAAAATGGGGGTGAACAAATTTGATCTTATTTTAATATTTTTCGGATCCACGCGTTAAAAATGATAAATGTCGACGCGACACTCCCACATTTAGTCCTTCAAATTGTTTGTTTTTTTATTTTTTCATTTGAACCATCCACAAGCTTTTGGAGTAAGTCTGTGTCAACGTCTCACCGCTTTTCTTGACATAATCTGTAGGGTTCATTCAAATGTTCCACAATATGGGACTCAACTGAAGCCAAATGTGTGGTGTCCCATTTTGTTCTCCCGACGGGATCAAAATACTTCATGAATATTTTAATTACATCTTATATCCGTGTCCTGACCTCGGAGGAGTTCTTGAAAACCTTACGGAAAAGTTTACATCGACATTGTGTTTCTGAATCAGCATTAATGCACATGATGAGGTTTCTAACGGAAAGAAATGATGCCTCTATGCAACTGATTTAAAAGAAAAAAGAAAAATTGTAATAAACTTACATAAATTTACTGTACTAGCTTCTATTTTCTACCTGCTGTGTGTTAGCTATTCTGTCGTGGTTCTTCTTACCCACTGCTTGTGGGTTGAAATACTCCGTAATCATCACATGTGAATTCTGAAATGGGAAAACGACATTTATGGGATTACAATTCTCCCCCGCCCCAAAAGTACCGGGCCAGGCGATGAGTTCTGCCATCTGGGACATTCCTGGCATGTTTTACCGCCAACATTATTAACAGCTTTTAGCAGATGGTTTTTTTTTCTTCCGAAAACTAGTTCCGGTCTTTCAGAGCACACATCCTTTTTGTCTGTCTGGAAGCTGCGTAATTATCTCTTAAAACGGTTGGACTTTCCTACAAATACATGCGCGACGCGTCATTTGACTGTGACTCGGAGCACATCAGGTTGCCCCAGAATTTCAAACCCACAAACACCCGAGTGAAATTCAACGCTTCAAGCTTCGATTTCCACGCAATTCGACAGAAGAAACCTCGAGCAAACCCTCGTGTCGATGTTAGCGCCTGCATTTATTTGATCGTTTCAAGCGCAAAACTTTGACGTTTATGATAACATGAAAGGAAGGAAAGAGGGGACAGCTGGAGACTGATCTGCCTTTCAGTTTTTGTTTGCCTCTTGATAATCTGCTGACATAAAATGCTCACATTTGCGTCAGGCGTGCCACAAACAAGCTCACACAATGTACATTTCAGATATTGGAAATCAGACGGCAACTGCTGCCGCCGGCGGAAACAAGCCGCCCTCCGGTGCCGTCAGACGTTATTATCAATGTTTTATAAATGCGCATCAGAACAACACATTTCTGGAGGATTCCTCACAGACGGCGTCTCGTTCTGTAAAATCTTTATCACTTTTCTCTACGTACTTTTCAGAAACTCCACATTTGGCCGACTGCTTCCTGTAACATTTTGCGCAAGCTACTATTAAGTTTTTCTTTACTCCCCATTTCCCAGACAGTGCAGATTCAACACGTACTTTCAATTGAAGTTTTTGAATTATTTAATTGAGCAAAGCCTACATATGAATATTTGCATTTCTGACAGTTTTCCATTCAAAACCCTGGCAGCCGAAACAGATTGAGGCTCTGACGAGCTCTGACCTTCACAGACAGGAAGCCCATATATGTCTGTTTACTTGATTACTTCCTGAGCCTCATGTGTGGGTTTGTTCTTTCCTTTATTTTCGTAAATTATAGCACTCAGCCCGAGAACTTGACAAGTCCTTGCAGTGCATGAAAATAAAAATTTATTTCCTTTGTTCTCATCCTGTTTCCATGGCAACGTGACAGGGAGTGAAGGACAGGCTGCTGGCTCTAATGAAAACACCCCGGGAAGTACTGGACCCTTCTCGCTCCATATCTCTTGGCGGGGCAGAATTATTGAACGGTTTTTGTTTTTTTTTCCTTTTGCAGATTTAAGATGATTCATTTTTATAATTAACAGCCTATTAAGCATCTTCTGCCTCAGAGGTTGATGCAGAGACAAATTGCGTTTTGGAAAAAGTAAGCGATCTGAAAAAAAAAACAAACAAAAAACACGTTTTTATTGTACAGCAGATAAAAGAGAAGTGGGGGAAGTGTGACATGTCTTTCTGTGCTGCCTATTTTACTTTACTCCCTTAAATAAAACTTTTAAATGCGTAGTTAGCGTCCATCTGTGTGTGTTTATTCACACTGAAGTGCAGCTATTTGGTTTGTCAGGGGACATTAATGAGCAAACAGAGACACGGAGACCAAAAGACGAGACAGACGTGTAAATAGTGATGGGACCCAAATACAATTTCTAGTCAAGTTGACTGTCTGTAATGAAATAATTACAATTAACTGCATTTTAATCAAATAAATCACATTTTCAGTTAAACCCTTCTTGCTGTTAAACAATTAAATAAATAAAGATAGTGAAAAAAAGAGAATTAATGTTGCGAAATTGACTTAGAAATGAGTTAAATTATAAAAATGTAAAATTTGATGTCAACTTGATGTGTTAATTAAAAAAAGTTAAGCTGGGGCAAATTTTAAAAAATGCATTTGGAGTGAATAAAATTACCCCAACCCCATTTTGAGTCTGGTACAATTACTAAAGACAGTCAACTCGGTGTAAAAAAAAAACCAAAAAGTTGCTGCTTCTTCATTTAAGTGTTTTCAACTGGACAACTAAAGTTGATGCAACTTTACTGAGTTAAAGCAAGAAAGAAACTAGACTCACTCAAGTGGAGGCAGCTAATATTTTACTTATGTCATATTGACCTCAACAGTAAAGATATTCACTTTTTAAAGTCTATTGTTCAGGGTTTTCAACATTCAGATTGGTGCACAGTTCTACTCAACACCTTCAAGTGAGCAGAAACCTTTGATCATTCATGGAGCAAATTGGAAAAAACGCTGGACGCTAGCATTAGCATTGGGGACGTCTGTGTTGCTGCAACATGCTTAGTCTTGAGATGCTGGTTTAGGCGAGAATAGCTTCGCCGACAAGCTTGTAGCTCAACGCGAACACAACAGTAATCAAACGTTACTCAGCAAAGTAGCGAAGAGGTACATAATGAACCTACAAAAAGCCACAATTTTGGGCCACAGAGGCTGCGAACTTTATGGAAAGAAAAGCCAAGAAGAAAATAAAGTCAGATAGGATTGTCTATAATGTCTAAATCGAAATAACTTGAACTGAAAATGGCGAGGAGCCAGAATAATCAAGGTCACTTTGTAGGACTTTATTTTGGCTTTGACTTCCTGAGGACAGTAATGATGACTGTGAAAAATGAGAGCGCGCTTCTAAAGTGCTGCATAAGTGTAAGGGATGCATAAAAGATGACATTTATGGATAGACCGTGAACGCTTGTTGGTGTAAAAACTGGACAAAACTTCACTTCACATTTTTCAGGGGCGCCTGAGGAAAGACATTTACGAGTACGAGTGTGAGTCCAAACACACTCCCAGCAGTCACATGAAAATTATGAAATCTGGAGGCTGGAGCACTTTGGGGTGTTATATTATGGATGACAGGACAATGAAATATAATTCCAGCAGAGCAGCTGAAAACTGTGTGATACATCCACTGAATACTTATGGTCTCATTGAGCATAAAAATAATCCTGCGGTAATGAAGCAACATGAGCCAGAGCTCCCTCTTTTTAGTTTCCTCCCCCAAATCCCATTAGCCAAACAAATGACTAAATAAATGCTGATTCCCATTTGATATTTTTAACCAAATTAAACTAGTGTGAAAGTAACAGTAGATTTTAGTTGCATCTTCTTTCACCGCTGAGCTAATTCCATCCAACTCACACCAGCCTGAGCTGGAAATCAAAGTTGAGACATCGCATGGCGGCCTCTTCAGTCAGATGGTAATAAAGTGAGGCTGCATTCACACTAGCCACGTTTAGTCCACTTCAGTCGAACTCTCGTCCTTTTGTCCAGGAAGACTAGGTAGTTTGGGGAGGTATGTATCCTCAGTCAAACTCTTGATGCGGACCAAAAAAAGGCAAACTCTTTTTTTTGCCTTTTTTGGAGGGGGCTCCGCATCCACCGAAACAAAACTCTGCCTCAGTTTGGCTGAAGTGAAATCTGGTTCGGTTTGAATGCGTATGTGGATTACCAAGCAGACCGGAGGCTGCTCCAAAATCAGGAAGTGGACTATAGTGTAGAGCACAGGTGTCAAACTCCAGTCCTCCAGGGCCGCTGTCCTGCAGTTTATAGATGTACCACAGGTACAAAACACTGGAATGAAATGGCTCAATTACCTCCTCATTTTCCCTAAATTTCAAAACGTGTTTCATAAATCGCCCGATGTGTTTGGCATCCTGTCACTACAGACAGTGGTTTTTTGTTTGTTTGTTTTTGCATCAATAATAGCATGACTTCCTGTTGTGAAAATATGTCAAGAAACTTCTTACGGCAATTGCTAGAGACACGTCATCCTCCTCTGTTGAGGATACAATTATTTCACCTCAAAGATGGGTCGAAAGCAGCGTGCACAATGACCTTTGACCTTCCTGTTGGATTGAAAAAATAATATATATATATATATATATATAATAATATAATATATATATATATATATATATATATACCAGTGAAAAAAATCAATAGAGGACTTGTAACTAATACTTGTTTGTAATTGACATTTTCTGTCATCAGCCGGGGATAATGACAGCTGTAAACCTGGGTTAATGTTACAAAGCTGGTCCAAGGACGCGGCCGCCAAAGTCCTATCGGGTCGGATCGCAAAGGGGGGAAAATGTTGATCCGGCACTTGGAGCGCCCGTGAATCATGGCCACATGCTGACACGCTGTGAAATCAATATGAAGTCAAGTAATAAGAACCGGCAATCAGCAGCCTTATGAGGGGAGCAGGTCAGATGCCATCCTTATACATAATTCTGTTGACACACAGCAGCACCCATGGCTAAAGGGCATGCAAGATTTAGCACCGCAATTTTGTGCTATGAGGAAACATAATTAGGCTCGTGAGATGGTTTCAGCCCAGTGTAATTTTTTAAATTTTTTATTTTTTATATTTATTTTTGCAGAAAGAAACAGAGCAGCGTGAGACAATGGATTTTCTCTAATGGTTTTGTACACAAGAGCTCTTTTGCAGATTATGTATACAAATTATAGAAAACTTAGATGCGTACGAAGGTTTCACTGGAGACGATGCGTAGAGTGCAACACACTGTGCGCTTTAAATTTTAACTTCTATAATATATAACACTTCGGTAAGAAAGGGAACACATAAGAAAATTAATGCACTATTGAAAATTCTTCCATCTTTGTGACTAAATTGGATGCGTTTTTTTTTTTTGTTGTTGTTTTTGTTGTTTTTTGGGAGTTTTTCCAGGAACGGTCGGGAAACTGAGATCAGTGCTTCACTTACACGACAACTTCCCTTACCGAACGCGCAAGTCGCTTCCTTGGCATTTTCACTCGAGCGTCTTAAGAGCCATTTTCTGCTTTCAAAACAAATTAATTGTTAATCAAATTGTTCACTGAGAGAAAAAAAAGGGGAAAAAAACTATGGGTGAGATGTAATCTTGCATATGAAGCAGACTCTCAATTGAGTTTTAATGGTTTCATTTATTTATTTATTTTTCCACCATCAGCCTAATTGAAAATCAGTATGAAGAGACTCTCAGTTGGCTTGATTAAAGCTTACAGCTATTTTGAGGAGGAGGGTGGGGGGTGGGGGGGTAAGCTTTTCACACATATTTGTCAATGACTTATCTCCTATAATTATCTATGGAATCGGTATCTTTCACAAGAATTATCTTGTGCGTAGTGGAAGCCGATATGTGGACCTAGTTCATGAGTTGGATGAATAGATGGCCCTTTTTTCACTATAATCATAGGGATTCCTTCTTTCAAGTGCTCCTCAGGTTAATCAACATGATCCTAAAGATTATATTGGTTCCAAAATTAGGAAAGCATGTAAATACGTCACCAGATTTCACAACTAAACAAAAAAAAAAAAGAAAGGAAATCAGAGCCTGAACAAACCTTTGACTTTATTTCCCTAAATAGTAAGTTCTGCTCTGCATAAGCGTGACTTCCTCCATGTTGATACGTCGAGCAAATTCCTCAAATCTTACGGGTGAAAAGCTCATCCTTCTTGCACTGCGTGTTAATATCAGTAAGCCTGAGTGAGATTAAAGATGTCTGCTGAAGTTATGCTCTCATGTCGTACGCGCTATGCTGAGTGAACAGATGCACTATCCCCATATGGCCTGGTGCACACCACCGCTCCCCTAATTAAACGTGATGGAGTTTCTCTCATTCTGAAACCAGCAGGAATGTTTAAAAAAACAAAAATCCATATCGATACCGCTGCAGAAAAAAAATGCACCCAGTTACACAATGTATAAACAAATAAACAAACAAACAAAAAGGCTCTTTTGCTACAAAATTGTTGAAGAAACGAACAGCCAATGCGGAGGTGAGGAGGGACACGGTAGTGAGTAATCAGATGTATCAAAAATACTAGAAATATAATGGACGCTGCTGGATATCAAAAGCCATGCTATATTGTATACATTTTGAGAAATCGAAAGAAAAACAAATGAAATCAAATGTGTGATTTTGAGCAGTTAGTATCTTCCTTGAATTATGTCTTCAGATTAGAAGAAGAGCTCTTGTTCATAGTCAGCCTTACAGGTATCAGATATATCAAAACTATGTATTTTATTTAAAAATTACAAAAAGTAACAGTGTCAAAAAGTATATTAAAGCATTTTAAGCATCAAGCAGTTCTTTTTGTTTATTTTTGCACTGTCAAGTACTTAGCATAGAAAGATTAATATGAACAATCCAGGAACATCAAATGGCTTTTTTTTTTTGCACTTCTGGGAAGGGCTAGCTGTGTTAGCACTGAGCAAAGTGCCATCTTAGTGGGCGGGGAGCGTCATGTCAAAAACAAAATCCTGCCGAGCCCATCTCCAGACATTCCTCATTGTGTCCGCTAGTTAGCAAGTTAATCAATTTAACTAAATCAATCAAAAAAAAAAAAAAATTCTCATCCATGTATCACCTCTGAGATTGACTCTCATGTCATTTGTCGGGAAACGTCCCAGGGACGATGGTGGCGATGTCTTTGACTGAAGTTGCGCAGATTGTGGATTCGGCCTCCAGATCAGCATCCAAACCCTGAGACATATGTAAACATACATACTGTAATCTCTGGCCTTCAAGTCTTGTCCATGTTGATGTTCCTGTGACACGTTTTGTTTTGTTACCTGCTTTTCAACAAATTCACGGAAACTGTCAACCCGGGTCAGGAAGTCTGTTGACAGTTTCTGACACTTTCAGGGAAGATTCTGCTGCGCTGATAAAGTGCGCAGTGGAGCAGAGACGCATGCAGTGTAAATTGAGGGTATGATAGAAGAGGTTGTATTGTAAGAAGCGCCAAGGAAACCTAGCTGCCTCGCATCTCCTTAAGAACTGCCAGGGTGTTCGTCTGTGGACTTGTTCCTCCATCTCTGCCCCTTTCGCCTTTAGCACACAATTAGCTTTCCTCGCAATTGAAGACGGTACGATTTAATCCATTCCAATTCATGGTTTTTGTATGTTTAAGGATCTCGCATTGACCACACAACATGACCTTAAATACCGTAAGTGGCACTTATTTTTATTAACACAGTTATGAGATCTCAAACCCGACAATGTCGCGTTGAGCAACTCGACCAGTTCTTTCCATAAGCACAGGTTGTCTCTGTCGTCTCTTCCTGCTTCTGCTCTCAGTCCAGCCTTTTGCCTTTCAGGGAACACACGTATCCAAACACAACCGAAGATGCCTACACTCCTTCCACTACTGCTTACATGCGCAAATAATCTCGACAGCAGATACAACCTGTCTGGCGCTTGACACATGCTGCAGAGGAGAAAATGGAAAGACCAAAGTGATGATGAGAGGAAAGGAGGGTCAGTGGGAACCACATCTCATTTTAGATTCGGTGCCATCATTTTTTCCTCCTTTGTGCACTTCTCCTCCTTCCCTCAATCATTGCTCACACTTTACTTCCTCGTAGCAGATCCTTTCATCCTGCTGTCAGCTACGCCGTTAGACAAAGCCGGCTTTGAACGCGCCCGCGTCGCTTCTGTCGCACCCGCCGCTTTCTTTTCCTACCGTCGTGACTTTCACCTTTTTAAATTACACTCTCATATAGGTACTTTAAACCTCTATTAATCTGCAGGTGAATTTCCCTGAATCAGAGTCTTGGACTTTTAAGGACCTCTGTTGTGCAGTAAAGCTCCCTTTTAGGGCTTAAGGACACCAAAATTAAACCCCACTGTGGCTTTTTAGAGGCTCCAGTAATGGCACAGGAGCTACTGATGAAAACACATCTAAAAGAAGCTTGAATGTATAAAGAGCCGCTGCACCTGAAGAGCTAAACCCTTGAAGTCTACTGTGGCCAGAAAAAAAGAAGAAGAAGTAAAGAAAGAAGAAAAAAAAACATAAAAGAGCCCTCTCAAAGGTACCACTAAAAAGTGCGGCGTTTCTCCTTCAGAGAACAGCAGCTAATTATTCCTGGCAAAAACGAGGCATTCATGCGATTTCCTTTTTTTTAGTTCCTTGGTTCCAAATATCAGTTCCGATTTTAGGCTCGAATGACGGGCAGGGAGCGGCTTTGGAAACCAGACAAAACTGTTTTTGTTCTAAATTGCAAGTTGTTTGAAGGTTGGTCGTTTTTCAAGGCAGGTCGTCGGTATGTGACCATGATTACCACTGATTTAATTTACTAAGGATTCACACAGAGAAGGCAGCAGTGGCTGCGCTGCAAAAACACAAAATCTCAACAAGTATTTTTGACCTACTTTCTATTGGAAATATCTCCGTACACTTGAAAGAAGACAAATCTAACTCAAGAGAAATTTTCAGCAAGATATACGAACTTGGTTTAAGTCAACGATTTCTTAGTTTTATGAAAAAGTTATTTCACTTATCGGAAAAATGTTGTTACAGTTCAACAAATCTCCCAGTGGAACTAGAACTATTAATACTTTCTCATCAATAGTGAGAAATTATTGATTTAAAACATTTCCATATCTTGCTGAAAAGTTATTGTAAGTTAGTTTTGTTTTACTTCAGACGTACTAAAATATTTGGATTAGTTATAGGTAAGAAATACTTGGTAGGATTTTGTGTTTTTGCAGTGTAAAGCAGTTTGGCAGGTTCAAACCTCTGTGTTGTAAACTGGTTAGAAAACCAGAGCATACACACACACACACACACACACACACACACACACGCACACACGCACACACAAACAACGGATTCTCACACTCTTATGGATGTCTTAAGGCTATTTTTGGTGCATGGCTCTCGCCACAGTCAGGGAGCTGCTTCATCCTGCCTAGGAAGCCAACTTTTTGAGAAAATAAAATCCAATTATTGCTACTCTTTTAAACTCGTATTCATCTTTCCTGCAGAATCCATGCACTGAGGATTATTTTTCAATAGAAGTCCACTTTTGGGATAGAAACAAGTGGATTTCACTGTAAAACAATGACGCATTACATGACGGCAAAAATAATCAGTCATTAAGTACAAGCGATTTCATAAACCAACTGAATAAAGAAGTGCAGAGAAGATAAAAATCATGATGCCACACGTAAAAGGCCATCAAAACCCACTTTATGTTGCAAATAATCATGTGCCACGAGTGTGAATTCGGTTCTGATTTTCGACGGCGCAGTGTGTGTGCGTGGCGCGTCAGTGTGAATCGCAGACATCAATAACGCAACAGACGTTGAATTAGAGCCCTGTAATAGGAATATAATGAACCCTCTGTCAGCGTGCGCACAAGTAAAGAGGGTCTAGAGCTAATTAAAATGTTATCAACAAAGGTGCACGTACTTGGTGGGTATCAAAGTGGGAACGAGTTCTGGCTCATTTGAATGACTTTCTCGAATGCGCCGAGCGGTGCACAAGAAATGCCAACTATGCTTTGCAACTTTGTTTACACTGAAAAGCCTTGGAAGTTTGGCTTTGGAAAAACCTTTGCGAGCTGGGTTGCAAAAACCTGACATTCCTAAAGTCTTTATATCTGAAATAAGACTTAATTTAGTACCAGACGTTGGCATTATGTTAGTATGTGAAGCTATGGGTCCTTTTGTACCTGAAGTTAGGGCTACTTTAGTTAGGAGTGGGTTAATATCTGAAGTGACTTACTCTCTCAAATTAGGGTTATTTCATTGTCTAAAGTATGAACTATTGCTAAAAGGTCCAGAAATAAATGTGTTTCTTGTAAAGGCCCATCAGTCTACCACTGTGCTTTCAAAACAGAACCACATAAGGACATAAATAGGAAGGGAACCTGAACTTTCTCAAGATGCTGTCAAGCAACACAAGCTGAATTTAACAGGAGCTCAAAAAGGAGCGAGAGGCCCTGACATACACCACCAGAAAGCAAACATCCGAGAGTGAACTTTGAGACAAACACAGTTCAGTGTCTCAACTGGCAGCTGAATTAAATACCAGCTCGACCAGTTTGTAGGTGAAGAGCTAAGAGGAAAAGAGTTGTGCTGTGGATTGTCCAATGGAAACACCAGCAAGAAGTGGCTGAAAGTGTCCGACACGAGGTCTTTATATTAAACATAAATGTATTTGAGAGATGCAAAACAGAGGGAAAGATCCAGCAACACCACTCAACACCGCCAGGCGAGCAAGAAGAGAAAAATTTAATTCAGAGGAGGAAAAAAAAAAAACCCGGTTGATTCATTTTTAAATCCTTTTGTTAATATGTCGTTTGTGTCAACGATGAGTGTGTGTGCAGACCTCCGACCAACACCACGAGCCGCGATCAGCGGAGCTAAGTTTCAAATTTAGCACACAGGGGGGAAAAAAAGAAGAAAAAAAATCATCTGCTTTTGCTTCTTCAGTCAAAACTCTGCTCTGCAAATGGAGATGGGATTCCGGCTGTTACTCATGATTTGTGTCAGACTTAAATGAGATTTCAGAGCAGTGTTGGCGCACTGTGTCATTTTGCAGAGTGGGGGTAAAAAAAAATAATAATAATAATCTGAGTGGTATTTTTATCTAGCAGATGTGGAAATCTTGCAGTCATCTTTAACTGGCTCCGTTGCACATGAGTGCAGCTTTCAAACACAGCACTCTGCCTTGCAAGCTACAAACCCGTCTGTTTCACACTCGCTGCGTTGATAAGACCACCCTAAAAGAGAGGTTTCTTTTCTCGTACCCTGAACGCCTCATTGAGGAAGGCTGGTATTGATACCTAGCAAAACATAACTAATCACCTCCTTAATTTGTTACCTACTGTTAGCAATAGGAAATAAATCTTGGTCATTTTTATCAACATATGATTGAGATCAAATGTTTTCTATATCATGAAAACACTGCAATACTCCAACAGTAGCACAAGCCTTCAAACAAAAACTTAGGGGGATATTTGTGCTTCACTCTTACTGGCTCAACAACACAGTCATGATAACAAGAGCAGCATTTAATTATCAGTTCCCAGAGTCAACTGAGTTATTACCGTTATAGAAATGTTAGCCAATGCTTTCAAACCACGACTCGGCTCATCTTCTGGAGATGTGATGAGTTTTCCGACGGAGGCCATTTAAACACAGAGAACGCCTTTGAAAATTATTGCCTTCTTTTCAAGTGGGATTACACCGCCAACGGCGCTGTGATGTTTGCAGATTTGTTAGGAGTCCGTGGCAATTTAAAGTGATGAAAAGGCTGAAGAACTATGTGTTGCACGCACTCTGGGCTAATGATCACGTCCTCTTGTAAACAAACAGCAAACAGCGTTTCCTGTGCGCAGACGTACACACCTTGTTTAAAAACGATGCTGCTCAGTTTGTGTTTGTATCGTTTCCATATCCATCTCGTCTATCTCTTTGCTACTGATCCATTATCGAAAACACAAATCACGCAGCTCACATCTTTTGAAATTTCTTTTTACAGCTATTGTTGATCTTCTCCGTCAATTGTCTTACGATTCAGCCACATTTGCACAACATCTTATGTTAAATGGCCTCACTGTCGAGTAAAACAAAAACAAAAAAAGTCCAAGAAGACTGCTTCCTTTTTCGCGAGACAAAGCCAGATTGTGTCAAAGCTCATAGGAGAGGGCTTTGATTTGGAAGGGCTCAGACAGACAGCTGGGAAAATGTGCTTGGACAAGCGGGTATTGAGAGTCAATGACTGATGTTACTTGTTTCATAATTGATCAGATCTAGCAGGTCCACGGTTGGTACATGTCACTGGAGAATTTGACATTGTTTCGTCAAATTAGGTTTCTTTTATACGGGCCCGGAGGATATGTAAAAATCGGCACATTGCCTCGCCGAACAAAATGAGGCAGGCTTAGAGAGAGACGGAGAGACAGAGGGAGGGAGAGCGAAGCAGCCATCCAGCTGCAGCTGCTCATGCAGTGAAGCTGAAAAAGATGAAAGCCAGATTGTTAGCATCAGTGACATCACAGCAGAGCGGGGAATTGCGTCAGCTTTCTCAAACAGCACGCATAAAACACCAAACGCCGCCTGTTCTTGTGACAACAGAGCGGACCCCATAGGATCTGTTAATGCTTGTAATTGTGGCTGTTATTTTTATTTTTTTTCGCCCCCCACACAAACAAAATCCAGAGCTTATCGCGGGAAACGAAATGGCTCCAGATGCGCCAGTTATTAATGCACACTTTTGTCTTTAACTCTTGCTTAGCACAAACAAACAACCCGTATTGTGGAAATGAACTGGAAAAGCTGCTGACCGAAGTGATTGAGAAATAAAAGGTAACATAGCAACCGGTGTTATTTCTCTTAACATCATGCAAAGCTGACTTTGCTGTTAATCCGGGAGGATGTTGCGCCAGCCGACGTTGATTAGTCCTGACCCGGTTTCCTGTCATCTCAGTCTGTGGCTCAGGGCTGCTCTGGTTCTGTCTGCAGAGTGTCACACAAGGCCTGATAGCTTTTGACCCCATCACCGAATAGCCTCTGTGGCGTCTTCCATACCGCCACACCGTCCAAGGCTCTGTTTGCCACATCAGCATAATCAGTCTCCCGGCATCAAACGCCTTCACCCTGCTGACTCGGCGTACAGCAGAGAGCTGGAGAAGATGGTCTTAACACATCTCAAATACCTCGCAAAGCTATTCTTACTCTATGCTGCGTTATGTCCAGAATTATTACCTACTTTTTTTTGTTAAAAAAAAACAACAACCTCAAATTCAGTTAAAGAGAGTCTCTAGCCATCAAGTTGGATTTAGGTTTTGAGCTTGTTTGGACGTCTTTAACACAGCTAAACCCTTACATGGAAGTTCCAGTTGTATGTTTTTCTTTATTCATAAAGTGTCTGTTGAGCAAATATGGGGGCAACACGAATCCCAGAAAGCTCATGTTTTTAATACCAGGTCAGTCGGTCAACCAGAATACTGGACAAGTGAAAACAAAAAGAAACAAAACAACGCCATTATCACCGACTCGGATGTCTTGCGTCAGGTGTAAAGTCTTTTGTGTCTGGATCCCAGCTGGTTCCAGGTTCTGTTCCCTCGGAGAACCATGAGGAGAAAACCTCAGCCTCTCCAACGTCAGGCGAAATGTGACTTCCTTGACTCATCGGCTGTTAGATGGGAGGCAAGTTGCGTTTCCAGTTGAGTAAAATTAAAGATCTGGCCAATACAGAAAACCCATTTTATGCACCTTCTGATAAAAATATTGATGTGTGGGATCCCAAAAAGAGCAGAGAAGAGTGGAGATCCGCTTCAACACCTGGGAGTGTGCTTGGTCTTGTTTCCTGATAGAAAGTGGACCTCTACCCACTTCTTTTGACGCCTCTAGCAGAGTTGACTCTGGCCAGCCTCCGAGATTCTGTTGCCGCCATGTATCTCGATTGAACTTGTGTGCTTGGCTTGAATTTTTCATCTGAAAAAGTTGCCACAAACCCCAAAAAGCCATGTTTGCTTATGGCTTTTGTAGGGCAGTTCTGACTGTTGTCGGGCCAGAATTGTGAAATGTACAACTTTTGGCTCTGAACAGATTCACCTGGATTGATGCTGGACTTCATGGCTGGTTAACGGCGGACAACCTGTCAATCGGGTTGACAGGTCTTCCCCAGTCTTTCCATTTTCAGAAGACGGACTGAGACCAGTTCCTTGTGACGTCCAAAGCTTTACACACTGCTTTAAAACTTTACCCCGGTTTAAACTCATCTGTAACTGTATCATCGGTGTGTATTTTCTCTGGGTCTCAGTAAACCAATCTCAGTATGTGCTTGCAACACGACAAAGTGCAAAAAGTTTGACCATCCACCACCTTTTTCTTTAAACTATACGCTGAGCTGCACTATAAACATGAATCTTAGGCAACCTTTTCTGAGAAACCAAAAACTTTTAGTCTATTCCCAAGTTTGCTTCTTTGTCTGGTGTTTGATGTGTGTTTCGCAGTTAAAAAAGAAGAAAAAAACAAACAAAAACAAAGGCCCCCCCCGCCGGCTTTGCTACCTTAGTTGACCTCTGTCGTTATTAATATTCAAACGTGTCACAGTACGCAACAGGACGGCAAAACTTCAGCTGACCTCCTTGCAGGAATTCCTTCTCTTTCATCTTTCTCTTTCATCCACGTTCCTCCATAAGAGCATATTCTTGTTTACAGCAATCGCCCCGGGGAGCCGTTGCGAGAACAGGCAGTGCTGCACACAAAGGCACTTTTGGCTGGGAAGTGACCAGTAAAACGTGTGGCCGCTGCTACCCACTAAGTCATTTCAGCCCTTTGCGTAACGGTGCGCTCACATTTATTTAGCGTCATGTGTTTATGTCATTTCGTTTCAAATTGTGCCTTCGGTCTCCTCAAGAGACTCTTAAACAGGCTCGAGACAAGGCATGCTCTCTGCTTAATGTTTCCCAGAACATCAAATCTGAGAGGATTATTTATTAGTTAATTCGATCTAATTAGGAATATTTTATATCTTCGAAGGGATGGAGAAAAAGATATTCAATTTTTTGTTGAAAATTGCTTAACACTTAAAATATTTCATACAGGTAATAAAGTAATCAAGCAATTTTTTATTTATTTTGTGTTTATTTTGAAGTGGTTGATGCTAATCTTGATGTTCCCCAAGGTTTTGTACTTGAGCCTCAACATTTATGATTTGCCAGCTCTTTAAATCAGGTTTGCATTGTTGCAGCTCATTATAAATATGTATATTTTCATTTATTTTGTAAAATACATTAAAAAAATGTTGTTGTTTTGTTACAGAGGAGGGAGTGGAAATGACAAAAGCTGGAGGAGGGACTAAGTAGGGCACAAAGGGAGATGAGAAACAGCTCCTTACAAAAACAAAGGGGAAAGGTAAGGGAGGAAGAAAAACACACAGTAACACAAATGAATATTAAATTGAACAGAACAAATCCCCAAAAACATCACAAACATTAAGAATAGCTGAACCAAATGAAGCATGAACAAAAACGACAAGATATAATAAAGCAATAAAGAAATCCAAACAGAAGCCAAAAATTCACCCGAGTGAAATATATTTTATTTCCACTTTAATCAGCTTCTCAGTTTACTGGGTAATATTTACCGTCTAAAGCAAATCCAGGACTCTTTTTAACGTTTTTGAAATGTACTTCCTCCTGTTGTTCTGGCAAACAAAATCATGTCAAATATTAATTCAATTCACAGTTGATCAAATGTGTTGTTTAAGACTTAAAATTTCTCACTTAGGACTTGTACTTCACTTGAGAATTGGGTGGAAAGATTTGAGCTTTGCCTGTCACAAGGACCCACCTCCGTTCCTTCCCAAGCTCAGCACAATCCTCCTGCACGAGTCAAAGGAAACTCTGTCATGTATAAAATATTAAATGTATTTGTTTTCTTTTTTTACATTATTACCTACTCTTACGCTAGGAAATAATAATAATAATAAAAAGAGAGATTCCGTTGAATGATTTCGTCTAAATATCAGAATGAGAAACTGCAGTTCAAGGTTCTGCATCCTCTCTGCCTCATCAGTCTCGCTAAAGGCCTCAGAGTGATGCAGCCCGTTCCTGGTCCCAGAGGGACGAGGCGGGGAGCGCCAGCGCGCAGGTCGCAACTCCACACTGCATCACAGAGCCACACCACAGAGAAACCCATGGCTACACACAGTCAATCTTAATTAACCGAACGCTTACAGCTAAAAAAAAAATCAAAATAAAAACAGGAAAAGGGAAAGAAAAAAGCAGGCTACCCACAGAAAAGACACAGAGACTCTAGTGAGAGGCTGTTTTCCTCGACGTTATTGTGGCTTCATGAGGAACCCAGATCCAGTGTGTAATAATATGCATATTAAATAATAATAAAAACATTGAGTTTTAATCTTTTACCCGTGTCTTTAGTAAGGTTGCATAAAAATTCAACAGCAATCAATCATAGCCGCTGTCTCACTGCAAAAGAATTACATTTTTTACAAAACGGATGGAAACACAATTATATTCCAGAGCGCAGAAATATGCAGCCATTGATTATTAACAAATCAGTAATTTCTTGCTTTAGATTTTTAAATTAAGAAACACAGAAAACAAGTCTCAGTTGTCTTACTTTAACACGGATATTAAAATCAGTGTTGGTAGCTCGTCGAACGAGCTCGAACGTCTTTAAAGACAAAAGAGGGAAAAAAAATAAAAAATAAAAAAAGCTACAATTTCAGCAATTTCCCAAACTCGTTTCAAACCAAAAACCCATATAACTTTGTGGAGTCACTTTTGACACACCGCGAAAAAAGTTTAAAGTCCTCACAAGGCGCGTCGTCTCACTGATGGCGTCTGCCTCACAAGTAAACAGGAAACACCCGTCGAGTTCACATGGGAATTAAGAGAGGAACAACATTTAGGTCACCACTTCTTAGTTCATCAGATAAGTCTGAAAAAATATTCTCTCTTCTGTCTTTCACTCTCACAAAGCGAGGAAGCTGATACCAAAGTTTAGCTTCTCCAGATCAGTTCTTGAGAGCGGTTCACTCGCTCACAGCAAGACTAATTCCTGCTTGAGAGAATTAAATGAACATCCCATTTTAATCACATTAATAATTTCTTCGATAAGTGATAGTATCGTGATTCAGATCAACAGGGGAGCTTCTAAGTCACCAAACAATGGTTGCTTTTCAGATTGTGTCAAGTTATGTTAACCTGCCTCAACTCCTGTTTTATGGTTTTTATAACTACCTGGAGATGCTTCCTTACTGACAGAAACTGAACAAAGTGGTCGTAGGTTTAAAATTTGTTTTTTTTTTTAATTATCATTTTTATTTCAAACTGTAAGTTGTCTAAATAAATCAGAGCTACCGCCACCAGTTTCCTGTCGTCTTCTTCGTCTTTTCCACCAGCGGTGACGTCCGGTCGTCGATCTGCTCCCATTGCAGTTTTATGTGAAATGCGCTAATTTCCATAAGCGTCCTCATCCTAGCTCAAAATCTTTTTTTCAATCACAAAATTCGACGGCTCACAAAATTGCCGCGTGTCCGTTTAGCGAATTTATTTTTGTGATTCTAATTTGTGTGATTTTCTGGCCAACGGAAACGCAGCCAGTATTTGTTTCAGATGTGAAAGCTCATTTGTCCTGTTGGGTCTTAGTGCACTTGCAAGAGAATCCTGGTGCCTTTTCCTCACAGTGGGAAACAAACCACAAAGACAAAGTGAACCAAAGAAGGAAGGGGCTTGTAATTTTAAAGTGATCTTAAATGGAACTCCTTGCTTGGCAGCCATGTTGGGTCAGAAGAGGATTAAGGCGGAATACGAAAATCGTAATCTGAACTCACTCAAACCAAGATGGCTGACTGCTACACCAGTGGCTCCTGTCAGTGCGGAGGACTCCGTTTGTTGAATGAATAATGTATTAAGTTGCCATTATCTCTGTGTTCTCTGAACTTCTAGTACATCACATCAAACCATAATCGATAACAGACGCAACCTGCAAACACTTTCGTACAAAAGTGGCCTCATAGGAGAGGATGTCAATGGTATAATATTAAGCACCAGGAATCATTGTTACAAATAAGTTGAGTTTTGTTACGCCGCATGCTAACTTTAGAGGTTTGTAACATTTAGGAGTTCCTCTCAATCAAAAGTTTGTGCAAAAAAGCTGCTGAAATAAGAAATTAAGACGGAAACTGAAAAGGGTTAAGGAGCCTGACACTGTGCCCTGGTGCGCTACAAGGCTAATTTTAGCTCAGCAACACCCACTTGTCATTTCATTGCTTCTGACTTTAGCAGATTTGAACCATCGATTCAAAGGACTTCTGTGAATAAAACGTAACAAAAATCTGAGGCAAAGGTTTGTTTTGTGTAATATCTTCAATGTTTGAATACTTTTTGGTACTTCCTGGTCTGTTTGGAGCAACTAATTATATTTTCTTCTGCAATAACTTGAAAACCAAGATAATATTAAAAATCTACAACTCAGGATACTTTGCCTCGCTGCAACAATGTGGACCGACTTGTGGTATTCTCAAATAAAAAAATATTTTTGTCAAAGGTGTGAGGGGAATATTTTGGTAACTTGATTTACGCACTATTCTTATAACCACGTGGTTCAATTTGAACCATTTCTTTCTCATTATTTCAGTCTTTCCGTTATCAAATTTCAAGCTATTTTACAGTCCTCGCTCTGCTTGTTATAACGTGCAACTAGTTTTTGTTTACTGCTGCATGTGTCAGTAAATTTACCATTTCTTCCATTTAGAAGGTAATGCAAAGCCCCCGCTGTGAAAGGACAACTTATTTATTTATGAGTTTTTGTTTCTGAAATGGAAAAGAAAATGCATTCTGCGGCTCACTGTTGCCGCCTTATTAGGAGAGCGATAAGCGCACATGCTGCATGGCAGGTTTTTAATATTGCGCCGCCGCCGATTCCCAGTTGGGTTCATTACTCTCGCAAGCCAGGTGTTATGAAGGATGTGCTGGAAGTGTGAGACAATGTTTGTGAAAGACTTTGTTTATTTATTCAAATCTGTAAATAATTACTCTTTGCACTGCCTATTCCATCTACTTTGTCTTATCGTAGTTCATTTATTTATTTATTTTTTTGCTAAAAACACAGGATTATGATGTTTGACTGAATCATGTCATGTCTTAAATCAATATTATTGATGAGGCGCTCCCAGCTTCATCTCCACTGACCCTGACTTTTATGTGCCAGAAAGGCACGGGCCAATTATCAGGATCAAAATATACAAAGGTCTCAGTTAAAGGTTGTAAAGTTGTTTTCAAAAATTATTCTAAAGTGCTAAAAAACAACAACAACAACAACAAAAAAACACTGTCATAGTGTTTTTTCCCCTTAAAGCATGTAACTTTTTTAAAGGATATGTGTTTTTGAACGTTTGTTCACAGTTTGCCAGGAGTCGTATAATCTGTGAAAAGATGGATCTCCTCCTCCCTGAGCTACTGAAGAAACGCTCCTGACTGAAAACAACCAATTAGAGCCAGGAGGCGGGGCTCAGCGCTGTCAATCAATCTATCTCGTGAACGTGCTGCTAAAAGTGCTAACAGTGGAGAAGCAAGTAACGATTCAGGCGTTTTCCACAGGTTGTCACAGGAGATTACAGTATTTTTCAAACGTGCATGAAAAAGGTCAAAGTAACACTCCTTGTATGTTTTTCTACGAGGGAATAATAAAGCCGCATGATGTAAAGCTCAAAAGAGTCAATTTTACATAACGCTGTTCCTTTGACAGTAGCCACTGAGTCAAGGCCTGTTTCTTGAATCCCAATTACCAGTGCATCCCTTCCACCGGCTTTTCGTGTCTGAAAGCTAATTGCGTCAATATTCAAATCGTTGCCAAGCGGATTGTGTTGTCCTTCCTGATGTCTGCAGATTGTTTTGCATTTGAAGCCAGTCTTGGGAAAAAGGCAGGGAGAGCGTGTGTGGCTGGAAGGTGCAGGCCCTCCGCCATGGCAGAGCCTGTCCCGTCTCTTGAAACGTCAATCAATCTGACAGACGGCACTTATCTACCAGCTTGAGAGAAACGGACCGAGCCCCCTGTCCCTCCAGCAGTTCATCCACAGGCAAAACTCGCAGGAGTTCATCAGTTGCACATCACAGATAAGGCTATTGAGATGGAGGGCTTTAGGTAGTGTGTGTGTGTGTGTGTGTGTGGTGCATGTGTAGACTGGCTGTGCTTAGAACCGAGACCTTTGTGTGCGCCTCACCTGAGGTCTGATAAGATTATATTCACTTATTCCAACCAGATTTCCCTCCTCCCCTGAGTCGGGCCAGTGGAAAAGGTCAAGGAAGTTTGGCTACGTGTTTTACAATGAGGATGTTTCAAAGGCGGAGAAATGTTCCACAACACACCCGTCGTGTTATTGACCACGACGACCCGAACCGGAGTTTCATTCATCTGTTTAAACAACAATTTGACCGGTGATTCGATTTCTGCCGCGAGCTATGAAATAAAGTTGAAGTCTCCTCAGCTGAACGTCGGCCACGATTTTGGCTCCTTTCAGCTCCGTCCAGCAGAGCGCCGAACAAGAAGCTGCACGGATTTCTGGCCTTCCTAAACATTTGCATGCTTTTTCCAGCTATTCAATTTTTGGTTTTCTTTGAGGTCACACATTGGCAAAAAAAAAGAAAAGAAAAAAGACTGAGGCCGTTATTGTAGGACGGTGACAATATGCAGGAAGAAGACTTAACGTTCCACTAGAATAAAAAAAACGTCTACAAGAAATATCTTGTTTCTTTTGTTTTAAACAATTTTAAACAAGGAAGGGGAAATAGTTTCATTTCGATGAGTTGCTAAAAAATGGTTGGTTCGTTGTTGAACTGTGAGCAAATGTCAGTTTCTCTCGTTTGTCGGTTTTATCGAGCCTGGCTTCTGTGCTGGTAATGCAAATAAAACAAAATGGCTGCCCAACACTAACACGCTAGATTTGCTACAAAATCTCCCGTTTTTAAAATGGCAGGGCGTTTTCTTTTCCAAGTCAAATCTAGCTTAGCATTCATGTTTCGGAGCTCTGTCCGGTTCCTCCATTAGGGAGCTACCGCTATGAACTCGGCGAGTTCTTTAAGCTTGGCGCCCGATAAATATGTGGAAAAAGCGTACTTTGTGTCCAGCTGGCCATTTTACAAAAGAGCCAAAGACGTTTCCACACAACATATCGCATTTTCTTTTCGAGCTTTTAAAGCCATTTGCACACACTGCAAGAACGCGGCAGCTGGCTAAAAAAGCTAACATCGGCTGCTAACATTGATTTGTTGGCGGCTGCGGCTAATCTTCTCATTGAAGCTAAACTCAAAACTTGCTTCACAAATGATAAACCAAAGCCTCCGTGTTACAAAGTCAAAGCTTTTTCGACTTCTTTTAGATATAGCGGATAAACAAAGAGGCGACGTTGTTTCACATGTTGTATCTTTAAATCCCAGGTAGACGTTTGAAATTGGGAAAGAGTGATTGCAACACAAATTAGCCACAATGAATGTTATGTTTTTTTAAACTGTTTATCTTTAGGATGAGGTTGAGAATTGTTTTTTTTTTTTTATCTTTAGGTTCAACCGTTTTATAATTTTTTTTAGAAATCCTTGAAAAACGTAGCAAAACAGTGGTGCGGTTA
Organism: Poeciliopsis prolifica; assembly: GCF_027474105.1. Taxonomy (NCBI): domain Eukaryota; kingdom Metazoa; phylum Chordata; class Actinopteri; order Cyprinodontiformes; family Poeciliidae; genus Poeciliopsis; species Poeciliopsis prolifica. The sequence goes on from NW_026562376.1 coordinate 22,470,726, forward strand.
AAAATCTAAATTAAATGCGGTTCATAATTTGTGACTGGTTTTTTTTGTTAACTACAGTTGAGAACAATCACAGGACACTTGGAGTATCTGGAACATGATGTCCTCAATCAGAAGCTGTTTTTCTGTCTTTTTTTATTTTTTATTTTTTTAAACCAATAAAAGTGCATCTGCTACCAAAACCAAGTTAAGACAGCAATGCCTCGTAAAATGTGCTCAAACATGATTCATTTGACGATGCGCGGGGTTTTCTTCCACCGTCTCAAACTAAACTGGGAGACCCAAAACAGGGGGGAAAAAAAGAAAATCATTAATCAGGTTTTTTTTTTTTTTTTTTTTTACTTTTGAAAGGAAATGCGTGGAAGTGTGTCAGCACAATATTATCTTTTCCGTCCAAAGTTATAGCGTTTACACTTCTGAGCGTTAGCCAGCTCGATGACGCTGGACGCCTTACAGAACCACAAATTTGCATTTGCTATTAATCTTAACTCCCTGAAACGCTACTCCAGTTTTTCTTTATCTCAATTTTCCAAAGACACACACACATAAAAAAAAAAAAAGCTCAAGTTCTTTTGGCAGCATTTTCACTGAATCTTAAGTCTTCTGCTGTTCTTACTTCTGTTGTGTTTATTTTCCTCTCTGTTGATCTGAACTTCATATTTAAGATGACGGGCGGGCTGGACGTGTTTCTAATTTATTGCGACCCAAAAGCTGCTGAGTTATGAAAAAGAAGAGTCCACTTTCATCATTGATTTAGTTCGATTCAATCGTTGGTTTGTTCAGCGCAAATGAAATGGATTCTAGTTTTTACTTTGCGTGCTTTATCACAATAGACTCACCAAACGGGACATTGAAAACTTAACCTGAAGAATGAATTATTTGAGAGATATTTGTCTTAGAATGACAATGTTTTCATTTTTAGTTTGCGTTTGAACATTATTTACATGTTTTAAAACTGTCTGCATGTTGCGACGATATAAAATGAGACTGATTATCTGAGAAAAGACTTATCTGTTGTCATTGGTGGCTATGCTAACTAGCTTAGCATTCATGTTTCAGTTGCGGTGAACCAGCTGTAGAGCAGCAGAGCGAAATGTGCAGAGTGTGATCAGCATATAAGCAGGCATAATTGACAGCGCTAGGACCCGCCTCCCGGCTCTGATTGGTTGTTTTAGTTGGCAGAGGGAGCAGTTGGAAAAGGCTCAGTTTTTTCACAGATTGTCTGGTATTTCACTGTCATAGTGGCTTTTTCAACAAATATGTCAAAAAATAAAATAAAATGTTTAATAAAAGTTAATTCTGCAGCTTTAAATGATTGGATGTAATGACAACAGCCTCATAATTACCTCCTTTATTTGCAAACGGCTACTCTGAGGGAAGCCAGAACCTCACAGTAGTAGGAAAATGAGATTGTTTACCAAATCATGACTGTCTGGAAAGTCCACACAGGACCTTAAGCAGCTCAGATGCTGTGCCTCTGCACTCCGACAAAAAATTAAACATTTACGTGCTTCTAAAAACTTTAAACCCCGCTGAGTGAGAGTACTTTTTTCCCCCCCTGCTTAGCTGGTGTAAGAGCCTTCTAAACCAAAAAGCCTTTGGTTCAGAAGAGGCTTTTAAGAAGGAAAGGAACATCTATAACCCATCTCCGTGTTGCCACTCCCGAGGCACCGGCTCCGGGGGCGGGCCGGGTCTTGTGAATCTTTTCCCAAACCCATAAATGAGCTTTGCTTCACAAGCCCCCGAAGCCTGTTGGGATTTCTGCTGCTTTCGTACATTGTTGTGCCACACTTTTTCCTTCCACCTGACTTTCTGCTATTGTCCTTGGATTCCTTAAACAGGTCACAGATGTTATTCGGCTCCTTCAGTCACGACTCGTTGCGGCTTCTCCTCCCCAACATGACATTTCCGTCACAAAACATTCTGTGTTCAAAATCTATTCTTATTGGTTTCTTATTGTTTTTTTTCCATTTTCTGACTTCCTAAACTTAAGAAGAGTGTGCCCCTCAACAAATTGACTAGAAATAAATTAATAAGATCTAATCAGTCTAATTCTATGCTTAGTTCTCAGAGATTTAGTAATTATTTTACATTATAAAATGTAATGTAATTGCTCTTTCTAAACCAAAACAGGTTTTGGAAACAAACTTTTTTAACTATTTTAAATCGGCAGTTCTTCTCCAAATTAAAGTAGTTTTTACACGTTTGATCGAAGCTACTGCTGTGCATAAAAGTGCAGAGTTATCAAATCTATTAGTAATTCAGTATGGCTATATCAAAGTTTCAAGAAAAGAAACATTTCAAGTCAGTTCAGCACAGCTTTTTGCGTATCGGATTCGTATCGCCCGACACCTGAGATGGCGTCATCGGAAATTTAAAAAAGTGAATCGATGCACTCCCAATTACAGACGGCGTTTTCCACAGCGTGTGAGTCGACCCGTGTGCTGCAAAAGTAACAATAAAAATAAAAAGACTACTTTGTGCGCAAATTTGATGAGTTTCTCTAAAGCATGTTTTGAAAGACCCATATTCATAATATCCATCTGAGAAAAAAAAAAAAAAAAAAAAAAAAACACTAAATGAAATAAACAGTTCCTAACAGTCTTTGCTCTCCCTTCTGCTTTAAACTCTTCCTTCACTTTTGCCACATGCCAGATTAGTCAAACTCACGGTGAGATTATCATTTTATCCCAAGATTACAATTTCATTAGTTTTCCAATTTGAGAGCATGAGTGATTACATTGTTCAAACAACGGTAGGCCTGAAATAATAGCCTGGTGTCGTAATGAGTCTCCATGGCCTCCCGGTGTGGTCGTAAATATTCATGACTGAGCCGCCGGTCCAGCGGTCAGCAGGAAACGGAGCCCAGTTTCAGTTTCCCCGACAGGTCGCCCACCAGAACAAAACATTTGGAGCAGACGCGTCTGCGGGTCAGACAAGAAATGACCTAAAATGAATTAAAGCGGATGTAAAGTTGTAATGCGAAGGAACTTGTAGACGGACGACCCGCTGCATGTTAAGCTTTTGTTCATTGTGGTGGTTTTAAAATAGAGCAAACCAACAACGACGGGATCATGGCATTATTTTGTCGGCGAACAGAAAACATGCTGCACTGCATGAGCCGATTCACAACAATTGGTGGGAAAGAAAAAAAATTATTGTCATTCATTCAAAAATAATCAAAATGCAAATTTTGAGTCAGCCCTTTATTTGAGTGCCAGAGTGAAGCTGGAAATAATGCTGCATATTATGTCACTTTGCAATCATCATAGCGGTAATATTGTGAAAGTAAAAATCATCCTAGTGTATTAAATTTTGAGTGGGTGAAATTTAATTTCATCATATTTGTATAGCAAATATTTGGCATCACAAAGCAAAACAGCAAATGTCTTAAATTGAGACGGTAAGAAAAGCCTGGAGGTCCAGCTCTCTGTTGTGGCAGCTAGCAGAAAATTACATTTTTACTATAAACCACTTTCTACATCAATACACAATTAGCTAACATTGAGTGCTCTTCTGACAGTAACGACGTTTACACTGAAGAGTGTTGTACTGCAGCAGGTGAAATTTTGGCATTTTGAGCCAGAAGGCAGATCTGAAAATCCTCCAGTTCCAGTCACTGATGTCTTCTTAGCATCTTTGTTTGGAGCCCTGTTGTTTGTTATACATCGCTATGGAAATCACGTAACAAAGGCCGAGAGATGCTACCACAGACTTTCATAATGTAACAGTGTGTGCTGGTTTGGAGCCTCTTTTCACTCTAATGTTTACAGCATGACCTTAGAACTGAACTTATAGTACAACGATTAAATTGCTGTGAAAAGAAAAGATTTGCGTTTGATAGTTAAAAAAAATGCATTATTAAAATCGGCACAGGTAGGAGGTTGACATAATGACTTAAATCTGATGGCGTGTTGATTTTGTATGGGCAACACAACAACATATGAAGACGCATCCCAGTTTAATGAAAAATAAAAGGAAGCAAAAGGACAAATTATGAGGATTTGTTGTTGTTTTTTTAATTGCGACACACAAACGAGTGATTGATTCTGTTTGCACTAATTAAAGTTCTCCCGCTTCAGGCCTCTCTCATTAGCTCCCGTGCAAAGTGCTGCTTTTCGATTAAAGGAATAACAGGCCGACCAGCGTTTTTTGGCATCTTTCTCCCCGGTGACTCTTCAAATCTGGCGGCCACGCAAACTTTGGTGTGTTCCCCTAATTACCCTGATTGTATTGTGCTTTCGAATTAAGTCGCAAAAATGAGTTCAGAGTTCTTCTCGAGGCGAGCAGGGGGCAGGAGTTGTGAACCATGAAAACAAGGGCTCAGGGAGAACGCAATTACTTTTGCAGGTCAAAAGTTTTTTTTTTAAGTCGTCTCGTGGGAGGTTAGCGTCGGTTAGTCTATTTGGCTTGTGTTTTCGCACTTAACGCGCATGTGTTATTTAAAGCCCCACAACTAATTATAACAGAGGCCCGTGAGTTGATGATAAAAATGAGGAACGCTTAATTCGATTAGGGCGTGAAATTTCGTCTTACCTAAGCTTGGTGGAGTAAAAAAAAAGGCATGAATGTGCCGCAGTTCAAGTGCTCACTACTAATTTAATGGCATAAAAACAATACAACAGTTTTTGATACAGTCTTTGTGGTCTTACACAAGGCAGCAATTCAGCATAAAACTCATAAAACCTTTGTGCACATCCGGCTTGAGAAATTTCAGTGTGTGCACTGTCCCATTGAGTTTTCTTTATTTTTAATTTTTTTTAATCAAGCATAAATTTAGATAACAAACCAATTCCATAATAAACCTGGAATTTGTAATCAATGCGACAAAAAACCAGAACGCACAGAGATGCATCTTCACATGTCCAAATCCAAGCATAAAATGTAAACATGAAGCTAAAAATTGTTTGTTCACGCAGAGTGTGCTACTTTATGTGTCGTGAAACATTGTTCGCAGTAGTTCAAAAGTATTTTTACAGTTCATTTTAACACAGAACTGTATCTGCGCTGACCGGAGCCCTGACAACAGGCAAGCTGATTACAAACAGTGATTGTAAAAAGATGGTTTTCTATGACAATCAATAGTCATGGTAGCAACTTAGCTAGAACTAAGACTTCACAACATTGAGGAAATGAAATACACACACATAAAAAGCATTTGACCCCAAATTCCAGGGGCTGGTTTTATTTATGATTTCAACAGTCTCTCACATCGCTGCTGAGTGCTTGTGCTCCCCTGCCTTTTCCAGTGCTTTTAGTTTCTGACAAAGCCGTCATGTTGTGGTCTCGGCTTTACAGGGTCCGTTGCAACAGATTTTTCCAGAGCTGCGGACAAAGGCACGATTTCACCCAGGCTTTAGGTGGCGTTTGCGTTCTGGGACGAGCGAGGAATGCCTGCGAATGTTGACGATCGATCAATCAAGTGCGGTTGAGAAGCAGGACCCCGAATGTTACTTCCATTCCTAAATTTTACATATGGATTTCAGCTGCTCCCGTGTTGTAGGGGCGGGGGAAGGAAAACAAGAAAAAAAAAAAAACTAAACTTGCAACAAAATCACATCCAGCAGTTCCGCTTCCACTGTGCTAATCAGCAGAGCAAATACAATAACGCAACCTGTGTGTAATTTAGCTATTAGGTGTGCAAGAAACGGCAAACTGTTTATATGCAAAACCTGGATATTAATGCGGGGAGACAAGGCTGTAATTTGAAGATGTGGCAAAATAACTGCTAAAACCAGCTATTTTCCGCCACAACAGAAATAAACAAACTGAAAAGCGACAGAGGAAAAGCAGAGTGATGAAATTCTGGTACAGTTATGAGTTCGCCGGGGCCTGGGTGTAGATGTGTCTGCTGAAATGTGATGCGATGGCAGAACATCTGTGAGGGGCTTGTTTTGTCATCACAAGCTGCTTGCCTTGCAAATATGGACGATTACTATCGAGTAGATCAATGTTTTCCCCCCAATTAATGTGTCTTAATGAGAGTGTTGACATGAAATTTGCCCCCAAACGTCATTATCGACCAAATACACACATGCAGAAGAAATCCAGACATCTTGTTTAATAAATTATTTGCAACACAGTGGAATGGCTGAGTAATTTTAAATGTGTACAAGCGAAGCCGCAAAAAGCCATGGAAATTGTATATAACATATACGTGTATAATTATATACAAAATCGGTTTTGTGTTTATTTCTCTGCTATTGAGTTTTGCTAAATTAATGGATGCATTCGAGCTTTTGTATTGAAGTGTGGGTGGAAATCTGCCTTTTTATGTTTGTTTTCGGTGTTACGTAATCTTGTTTATAAGTGCTTTGTTATGCACAATGTGTGCGGCCTTCTTTGGGGAGCGAGATGACTCGTGTCAAGGGGTTGTCTCTCGAACAGATCCCATTGAAATATACTAACTTTACCTAAATGCTTTTTACTGCGCCCATTTAAAGCAAGAGTGTTTGTCCTTCAGCCCGCATCGCTGCTTATTTTGAACACATCGGGAACGACGGTGAAAAAGGTTCATGGCCCTAAAGCTCCTATCGCACATGACCTGATAAATGTGATACGGCTTCATTGAGAGACGGCGTCATATGAACAGAAAACAAAGACGAACATTTGAAGTAGTAGCTAATTCTTTGCAAATATGGGGACAGATTTTTTAAAAGGATCAATTTATTCCATGTTATTTGGTGTAAACACACACTAGCAATCAAAAGCAGCTTTGTTTGGTATATAAATAACAAAAGTGATCAGCAACTTTCAGTGCTTTCAGTGGACTCAGTACTTTAAGGATAACTTACAAGTCCTTACTTCAAAAATCCAATATGGCCGACATGAATTTAAAACCAGGTAATATCTGTACAAAAAAGACGAAAAATACAATAAAGTACTTCACCTGTTCTTTTGATTATGCTCGTCTTGTTTAGTGTAAATGTTGCTGCAGTATAAAATTTTAACGTATTTAGTGCACAGAAATGCTTATTGGCTTGTGTTGCTAAGCGAAATTAACTTTTCCAAAGAGCATGTCTAGTAGATTATCCGTCTGGTTTTCAAACCTTGAACTGGGAACATGACTAAAATCCATTTATCCGTGTTTCTGGTGAACTGCTGATTGCTCCAGTTTAAACTGGGAATTCTCAAAATCTCTTCCCATTCTCTCCTCTTTCTTCGGTTTCCGACAACCAAAGATGCTTGAACACCTCGTCCTCTTTGGCTGCTGATGCGTAGTTGCTCTACGTCGTAGTTAATTCCTTTGCATTTAACTTTGAGAACAATTGACACCAACATGTATTTTGAGTTCCACTAAAGGCAGCAGCTGCCAGTGGTGCTTGCGCCACGGTTCGAGAACCGTAAAGCTTAAATCACCTTCTGAAGTCGTACTTAAAACGAATCAAGAGCTTCGTGCCTTCTGTTTTGATTCGATGGCGCTGTGTGCATGTGGACGACTGACTGTGCATTTATCTCCACAGTCATTCATCTGCAGCAATAACAGATAGAAACAATTGGCATAAACTCTATGAGCCATGAGTGAAACACAGAGGGCGACACACTGGATGTGAGAGATCCGAGCAAAGCATCGACTGTGTAATGTGATCCGATCACAATGCCCTGGAAAGTCCCTGAAATTATATTTCCTTCTTAAGAAAAAAAAAGTTATGGCATGTCGTTCATCCTGAGTTGAAAAATAACGCGATCCTTGAAAGATACTTCTTTTTTTTTTCAAACACTCCTATGGATTTCACAGTTGATTTCCACATCGGGCCATTTTACAAAAACGGTTCTGGGACCTGGCCGTGGACTGATGGTTCCTGCATAAAACTCAACGAGACAGGAGAACCTGAGTGACTCTGTGTCGGGACCGGACTCCCCGTTTCGAGCGGGCAGTCCGGTTGAAACGGGCAAAAAATTTTAACTTGAAATATTGGCCCAGACACCAGCACTTCATCAGCATACGACCATTGTTTACTGGCAGTTCGGCTGTGACAATGGACGGGTGTAATGTGAGAAGAGAGACAATAATTATAGCTCCCTTTCAGTGTCTGTTTCGGTCTGTGGAGAAAGGCTTCATCCAGTCAATGGATGGAAATTCTTTCTGAATAGAGAAGCTTCTTTTTAATCCCCAAACACCATTTCCTGATTTAACCCCTGAAATGTCATACCTTGCAGTACAAATGTGATAAACTAAGCATCTCTGAAATCGTTTGTAACTTTAAAAAAAAGAAAATCTATCATGGTTGCAACCTGAGCTTAAGGTGAAAGATGCACCATAAGGCGTAAATTATAGGAGTCCCAACAAAATGGGATGTTAAGCTAACAGGACGCAGGAAGGAGTCTATACAGTCTGAGGTGGGGCCATGGGGATACTGGGTTGTAGACCACCAGACACAGGGTAAATGCTTTGCAATATTAATGCCTTTAAGAAGTAAGAAATTGGTCTGCAAACTCTGAACTTCATCTTAATGCTGAGACACAGAGGAAGCGGCAGAGGTAAATTTGCAGGCTAACTGCTTGTCATTCCAGTGTTTTTGTGTTTCGTGATTGGAGTTCTTACAAGTATGGTCAATTATCAAGTCACCAATCATGTTAACAACTATTAAGAAGTTTTCTTAATTATTAAATTAGACTCAGCCTAGTTGAATCCCAGGGTGGGTCATAAGTCTCCATGCACAGAAAAAAAGAAACATTTTCTATTGGACGACTGTTATCTTGGTGGGACTCCCTGCACGTCTCCGGGTCACTTCATGGTTGCAAAATTTCCAGTTTTCTGAAACTTGCAAATACATTTAGCCACAGTGTCGTGAATGTTTGTGACGCTTGTTCTATGTTTTCTGTTAAAGTTTCGTGCAACCATGCGTTTGAACCTGTGCAATGCAACTTTCTTTGACAAGCTTCGCAACAGTTTAATTAATTCCTTTTTCCCCCCACCCTAACATCCCAACGTATTCAATTAACGTAATCACTTCCCATTTTTGCAAATCTACAACACTACTTTCCTACCACACATTGCACAGTTAGTCCCGACAGTGCAGTTAAGGCTATGTGGCTTGCTAAGAGGCACCTCGAAGCCATTGTGCACGCCCAAGGGGGAAAGGAAACTTCCTGCTTCAACCAGGATTTCCCAAATGGCACGACAAACGTGGTTGCAGCGAGAATCTAGTCGACATGAGTTTGGGTGTTAAAGATCGTTTTAATTCCAGCTCGGGCTAAAAGCATCCCTTTTTGGTACAATCTCACTGTTCAATCGGTGAGAAAAACAAAGGACCGAACACGGAGCGTTTGTTCGCAATTGACGGGAGAATTAATAGGCAAACCGAAATTCATTGTTGGATCCAGCTCCGTTTCATTTGGAGTTCCAAAAAAAACCAAATGAAATTGGCATCTCTGTGGAAAAGCATTTCATATGAAGATGACTGAACAATAACGAAGGGTGAAACCGCGTTCCCCGCAGTGAGTCCTACTGTAAGGTACGCTCCCTGGGATGCCTGTTAGTCACCGTGGCTATGATAAGTTCTGCTAGATGCCCTGGAGCGGGGAGTGCCATGTGGGTGAAGCTTTTGCCTGTCGGATGGCTTGTGGTGAGAGCTAATCGCATTGAAAATAGAAATGCTTCCTGCCTTGGGACTGAGGGAGGGCGTACCAGAGCGACGCGAGCAGCCCCAAGGAGTCAGTCATACATGTGCGCGCCGAGAGATAGCCTAATCTTGTCACAAACACAGGGGGGTAGGAATGAAAGTCCCCCCACCTATCAGTGGCAAATGCTTCTTCTCACGGAAATTATTTGTAAAAATCAGGCCGGCACACCCCTGAAATGTACCAGGTTTTTTTTTCTTCTTCTTCTTCTTTTCTTGTGCACAAGCTGCTGTTGATTCATAATCCACCTATGCATACATTTGCTGAACTGGATCTCCTTTATTAAATCACTTCTTCACCCCTAAAATTGCTTTCCTGTCAAGCTTACCAGTTGGAGCCTTAACCTCCCCCATCTTCTATCATGTGCCAGTTTCTTCTCTCTCTCGTTTTTTTTTTTTTTTTTATTTACAATTTGCAGATTCTTTTTTGTCGATGACTCCTCTGTCTCTCCTGTAGCCTGTTTTTCTGCCGTCTGTTTTCCTGCCAGGTGTGAAAATGTGCCTCTGGTTTAAGCAGTGATTATGTCGAGGTTTTTTCCATGGCGAGCTTGCTGATTTTCAACTTACATTGTAATACCTGCTGACCCCCACACCCCACACACACACACACCCGCACACACACACACACGTCCCTGACTTCACAATTATGTCACTCGAGCGTCCTTGATGCCGTCTGAGTCTCGGCTATGCTTCACAGACAACATGCGGCGTCTGCTTCTGCATGCTGAGGTGGAAGGCGGCGGCGTTAAGAGCGATGTTCCCCGAGGTCCCGCGTATGTGACAAAGTGGCGGGAATGATTTTTTGTGAAGCCCACTGTGAAGGGCTTCAGAGTGAGGAAACAATAGGGCCGATTGCCTGCAGCCGAAACAGCCGGAGGCACGTTCTGATGTGAAGTGGACAGGGCTGGATTTCACTTCAAGAGCTCCGTGCGCTGAAAGGGAAATCACAAAGTGGTGAATAATATCAAGGTGCAGGCCTTTAAGCTAAACCGTAAAGCAACAGAGAAATTACTTTTTGGACAAACTAATAAATATCCACGTTGCGTTTTGCTGTTAGATGACAATAAGATGCCAGTATAATACAATCTTTTTTCAAATACGACACTGCAGAATACTCAGTTTAGCACAGGCTAAGACTGATTTCGTCATCTGTGCTCTGTGACCCACATCGTCGTTGCACCTGTTCAACGGCTGCTTAGAAAAGGTGAATTGGCCAATCACATTGCAGCAGCTGCTACGCATGCGTCTAGACGTGGTGAAAGTGATCAGACATCGAACATTACAAAACGTGTGCACAACGTTATCGGTATTCCACAAAGAACCGCAACTTTGTGATCGTGGTGCTTCAATTAAATAAGAAACGCAACGCAAATCAAACGTGAATATAAATCATTAAAAAAAAAAGCCGCGCCATCCTCCTCCTGCCACTTCCTGTTGTCTTTTTCGTCACTTCCACCAGTAGTAACAACCGGCTGTTGATCACGTGGCTACTGTGAAAAAAGTGTTTCTTTCAAGAAATACACCTGAACCTATCGCAAAAGCTATGTATAGAAGTACCTCACCATGTATATGCCTTGATACCTGGTAAGACACGACAGAGTGAGACATCGGTTTATGTTTTTCCAATTTTTTAAAAAAGATTTCTGCCATACAAAGTATGGATGTTAGTAATGTCGTTTCCATCTTATTCTTATTTCAACATACCTGGTAGATTTAATCTTAATTCTTTGTTTTTGGTTTCACATTAACAGGTTGCCCTATGATGGGCTGGCAACTTGCCCCGGTGTTCCCGGCATTTCACCCAATGACTGTTGTCAATAGACACAAACACTCTGCAAGGATGAGCACGGTATGGATAATAGACGGATGTAAATTAACAGCTGCCTTCATGTTCGCTAAAGCTCAGAACAACCCTGCGAATTTTCCCTGGAGCTTTGAAAGGAGCACTCACAGAAATGTGATTAAATCCTCGGCTAATATTGAAAAATTTGCACCTCTGGCAATTTGTTAGGTTCATTAAATCTCAATCATGTATTCCCTCTGTAAACAGTTATGACCGATCCTGATTGGATTTCCCTGAGTTAATGTTTATTTGCTGCTTGGTGCCAGTCTGTCATATGAAAAGTCAGTAAAGTCAGTGAAGTTTGAGGTTGTGATCTACGTTAGAAGATTAGGGCAACTACAAAAAAAAAAAAACAAATCTCACAAAAAATTTTTTCCTCAAAATTATGACTTTAACCAAGGGCATGTCAATAATATTAGTTTTTTCCCCCTCATTATTCTTTGAAAAAAAGTCACAATTCTGAATGAAAAAATGGAGATTTTGTTCTCGATTGCCTTCCGTAATAATCTATCAAAAGCACAAGTCATAAATGCTTTTGCGACCACTTTTTTAGCAGTGTCACATTTTAAAGCGACCTCGCCCGTACCGAGGCAGTCGAATCGTAAGGTCATCCCCCCCCCACCGGAGGAACATCGACGCGTCTCTGCTTCAGCCAATGACGTCGCATTCGGACACGTCGCCTCTGCTCCGCCGGCCGACTTTTTTCCCCCAGCCAGGAAATCAAAAGGAAGTTGCGTCTCCTCTGATTTAAATGTATCATCCTGCTCCATGCGTCTGTCAGAATGTACAAGATCAAAAAAAATAATTGCCATCTCATTTGACCGTGCTCGGGTTCTCGCTCCGTCGGACTCTCTGCTGATAGTCATGGCTCGGCTTTCATGATAATTTGATGCAGTGAATTCTGCTCTTTTTTTTTTTCCCCTGTTTGATCCAACGCATCAATAATTATGAGCCGACTCTGTCATCAGGTATCCCTGTGAGTGCGAATAAATGTAAAACATTGCAGCAGATAAAAAAAAAAAAAGAGAAGGAAAAAAAAAGGTGATTGGAAATGTGAATATTAATAAGATCACCGGCATCTATTTAGAGATTTATTTCATGTAATGAAGGAACAAATGAACTCCGGCGTCCCCCTGGCCTCCGGAGAGATCCTGAAGGCTCATCGTTTCTCCCCGGCAGAGACGGAAATGAAGCCTGTGGTTATTTCAGACGGGAAGTCAGGACGTGATACCCAGAAGTCTGAAATACTGCTGTAATCTGTTGCAAGGAGGGTTTCTCATTTACAGGGTATATAGATATAAAAAAAAAACCTTCATAACACTGCAGCAGTCATCAGCATGGAACATTTTTGCATCTCTAATTGTGACCGCCAACTCCGGCTTTAACTCTTAAGACTAATCCTGGCTGCTCGGGTCTTCTCTTGTAGGTAAACATGTCTTGGGGGGGGAAAAAGTAAAGTAAAGCAGCAACTTCCCGCAAATCAAGACCGCAGCCGGGCGAAGAGGAGCAAATGTTTTCGGAGAGTTTTATGTACAGAGTTTAGGGTTTCCTGGATTCATGTCTGTCGTTTCAGTGTGAGAATGAAACGGCTTCTGGGCCGGGAGTTTAATCAGCCAAACTGGCTGTTATAGACAGGGAGGAGAAAAAAAAAACACAAGGTGATTTCTGTGGTGTTTTGTATCTAATAGGATGTTATGTTCTTCAGAGGAGTAGGGAGTAGAGGAAGTATGGACCTCAATTTTTTATTTTATTTGGTCTTTAGTGACGTAAGCAGCAGCGCGAGAAGATACGATAACATGAATAATCAACTTCATGTTATTTATTTGTTTGTAATGTCACATTTTGCACTTGTAGATATATATAAAGATAAAAGTCTAACTTGATAGTTTTGTGGACGATCTAGATTCTTGATGACTGTTGTGCTTAAATCAGAAATTCCAAAAAGAAGAAGAAAAGTATATCACAAATGTTGAACGCAAGATTACGTATTTAATGAATGAATTTATTTATTTTGAGCTCCTGCTTAACATTTCAATGCACAAGTCAAAAACCAACTTGCAATGCTGGGAAAAAAACACAAAAAGACAAGACAAAACCAGTACAGAAACAAAAAAACCCCAAAACATTTCCGTTAAAAGACACATTCAATCTACATTGGTATAAAACTTTATGAAGAATATTTTGGTTTGCTTTCTTTCCCAGATCCAACAATAGTCTGGTAACACTGCTGTCTAATTATCTAACAAAGCTAGATAATTTGTTAATCTAACGGATTAAAAAGGCGAGGACAACAAACCGGATGGTGATTTTACACAGCAAAATGTAAGTGAAGTTTCCCCTGTTGGTCGTTGCAGGTGGCTGATCATATGAGGAGGGAATGCTGCGAGGATATGTGGATTAGGTGCAGAAGGGACCCGGCTCACTCCTCCCGCCTCCCACTTTCCACACAGTAAGCAGATCCAGCACATCTTCTGGACCAGCAGGCCACCAATCACTGCCTGGGACTTTTCTTAAGGTAACCGATGAGGCTTTATTTCCAAGACGCACGCTCGGAGTGACCGCAGAACTCGCCGGAAAGCACCGCTTCTGTTGGCTTGGAGCTCGTAACTGTAGGAGCGCTGGCAGAAGAAGTTAAAATGTCACCAACGTTTCAGGACGAGGCTTAAAGAGGCAGAAGAAAATATCAGGAATGTGACTTTTTTTTTTAAGGTACAAACTAAGCTGGATCTCACGTGAAGCGATTGGTGTTTAGTGTCTCTGTGGCGACAGCTGCAACTCCAGCAACTTTAATAAAAGCAATAAAAAAAAAGGATCCTAAGTGTGGCTAAGGCATCACATGAATCTCCTATAGCAGTCGCGTTTTCTTTAACTTTACTCTGTTTTTCACATCTTCGGCACTTTAGTTGGACGTAGTCACTGTACTTTGACTAGAAACTCCTAAAAAGGAAACAAATACTAAGAAGCGGCTAAAGGTCAATGAGCTTCCGCGGCTCGGCAGGGCTTATTTTTCTAGATAACAAAAGAAAACTTCCTCTTTCACAGCCTGTCATATTTTTTACGAAGTTAAAAGCGGGTCAGGTTGACCATCCCAACCTGTGTGCATCACCAAAGACAGATCTTTTGTGAGCTCTGTTTTGAGTGTGTAATTTCTCTGATTAAATTTGTTGAGATGGAGCCTGGACGAAGCAGGAAGGGCCGGTGCGACGCTTGGGGCAATGTTAAGCTTGGATCCCGCCATTGAAGCCGGTGTCATTTTGTCCCGTGCCAGTATTGTTGCTGACCAAGTGCGTCCTTTCAAGGAAATTGCATATGCTGATGGGAGTGCCCCTTTTTTCCCCCCTCGCCAGTATAATTAGTCCTCCCGTCTTGAAAGCAGCGATGGTCACATAATGGTTTGAGGGGGTTGACTTTCCTGCTGTAAAATTATGAGCTTGCAGAAATGGGGACCTCTTTTAGGTGGAGGGAAAGAATGGCGAGTCAGTTTCATGCATGTGGTGAGATAAAATTTCTGCGATTTCAATGGCATAAAAACAAAAAAAGCCAGAAATTTCACGAGTAAATCCGGACATGTCCGACTGCCATCAGCTGTGTCTCCGTTACAAATGTACAATTTTTGTTTTTTTATGACATTCCACTGATGTCATAAAAACAATAACGAATGGCAGTATTTCCATTAAATAAGGGAGCAAATAAAATCACACACAAAGAGGCTTGTTCACGTGATGAGTCATTAAAAATCATCATCCTCCCACCATTTTCTGTCGTCTTCTTCACCTTTTCTGGCAGTAATAAACATAACTTTGCAAAAATTTAAAAGAAATAAAGGTTAGGGTAATTCCAGTTTTCGCAGATGAGAGAACGACTTATTGTCGACTTGTTGGTCACATCAAAAAAATCCTGTGGAATCAAGTTACACACAAACTGCTACAAAACCGAATTATGTGTTGATCCGGCCGCCGTTATTCGAAGATGACATTACCTCGCGCTACGTTACGCAGTCGCTCTGTCTGTGCAGGAGAAGATCCACTCACATCAGCATGCTAAATGCTTAGAGTGGCCAAATACCTGGTTATGTGTTTTTGTGCCAGATTCAGACGTGAAGAACGACCATTTCACTTTTACACACCACTTAGACCGCATGGTAAGGTGTGACTGTAGCTACAGGTCAATAACCGGTAGCAGAAGACCCGTGTACACAGGAATCACAGTCCTCAAAGACAAATCTAAAGTTTGACCTTTTAAGTGACACTTGTAGGTTTGCGTTTGTTTGAGCACTTCATGAGGGTACTCATAGACTTTCAAGCAGAGAGATAAATTATGCATTTTAGGGATAAATGACCCAGTTTGCCCATAAAAGAGGTAGGTAGAGCCGGTGGATGTAAATATGTCAAGACTTTCACTGTGGCTGAAATCTGAATAATGTAGATTTACAAAAGATTATGTTATCTTCCTGCTTTTCTATTTCCTTTTTTTCCCCCCATCTTTATTTCAGCCCATTTTCAAAAAGCTGACATACTAAAGTCACAGTGGAATGTTTTACTACAGTAGTAGGGATTATTATTTAGTCATATTCACCACAAAATTCCTTTTAATGTTATTTTAAAGAGTTTCTCAGTACGTTAGTATGAAAGGAGAGCTAGTCGCAGTCCTTTGCTTTTACTGTTCAGGTTTAAAGAAGCAATATCACAACGAGGCAGTATCATCAAAGAAATAGTTTTCTGTTTTGAGATGGGATATAGTTCAAGGTTAGACCCAGAGGACTTTCTTACAACATATTTATGAATTATTAATCACCTCTAAACGGATTTCCACACTCGCTGGTTTATGGAGTAACCGTGGTTGCTTTCACCATCCATTAAAGATTCAAGCTTGACATCAGTTGAAAAGCCATTGATGCAAACATTTTCACATTTTGCTTCACAGACTATGACAATGACGTGCATAAACGTGATGCGGCGGAAGAGTTTTCAAATCTTTGTTTACAAAATGAGAATATCCGAAATCTATGGCAGACAGTTGGGCTCCACACT
Source organism: Poeciliopsis prolifica (assembly GCF_027474105.1). Lineage (NCBI taxonomy): Eukaryota > Metazoa > Chordata > Actinopteri > Cyprinodontiformes > Poeciliidae > Poeciliopsis > Poeciliopsis prolifica. Next base: position 22,487,219 of record NW_026562376.1, read on the forward strand.
CTTGGGTTAACGATTTCTGGGGTCGCCAAAAGCATTCACTAAACCCATGTCATCAACGAGAAATAACATGCTGGTATTTGAACTCAGCCCTGTCACATATTGTCAGATGAGCGTTTAGCCGTTTGATATTTCGAGCATTGTCCGTTCAGACGTTTTATTTTTCCTCTTTTATCCGTCATCTTGATCTCTGGTCGCCGCACGTAAAGCCGTGAAGCTCAGCTGGGGGCGGCCAAGTCATTCATTGACAGCAATGGCTTTCCAGATTGCCATCGTCATCAATCACGAGTCGTTGTAAGGGGAGGTGGAGAGGGGTAAGATTAAAAGATCAGATTAAACTGCCACTTAGCAATTCAGCAGACTGTGAAATACAGGTGAGTCGCCTCTTAATTTCAAACACCTGTCTGTTGCTTCTGACACTCCAGCCGGCCTTGGTCTTCAACCGTCCCTTATTACAGGCGGCCACTTTTCCCGCATTGCCCTCATTTCACCGGGCCGTCGTTTTCCAAAGGCGTCTTTTGAGCGCCTTTTGGTTCGCTTGGTTCCAAGCATTTCCGTGTCCCTCCCAACGTTTCCCCGCCGCCGCGAGTGAAAGTGACGGCTAAGGTGAAAAGAATTGAGATCTACAGAGTTTGTGTACGTCGGTAATATGTTCAGTGGACTGTAACTCCCTCCCCGTGGATGACCGGGCCTCTCCAGCCTTTCGAGGGAGCGAGTCGTGAACGGAGCGCCGACGCTTCAGCGCCCCTGTGCCAATTGCTCAAAAACGGCCAATTTCCTGTCTAGGATGTGTGTTCTCACATTTTTATCATCCCCCGCTGTAGTTATCTAGTTGCACTTAGGGTCATCAGTCATCGATGCTGCGTTTAGAGGAAGCCAATGTGCAGTAAAACTGACGGACGGCCTTCCGCATGACTGAAGATGTATGAGGCGCGCAGGTGAGGCGGTGAGGCTCCTTCTTTTTCTTTTTTTTTATTGTATTTTCAGCGTTGTCATAAGGTGCCAGGAGGAAAAATAGCACAGCTTACCCTGCTCGCTACTAAATAAAGCACGGTGGGTTTACTGATTCAGTGTTTAGCTTGGCCAGTGTTTTCTGTCTTTTTTGGTTTGTCTGTTTGTTCGTTCTTTATATGTTTGCAGATTTTTGCAGTCACTGGAGACAGGACTGGCTAAAAGTGGAATTACTGCGAGATTTAACATCTCGACTGCGGTGAAATTCGATTTAAGATTATTTGTTTCATGTCTGATTGGCTTAGATGAAAATTCGAGTAACGATTTGGGAGAAAGTGAGAAAAGGAGTCAAATAGAAAGCACTGTAAACAACCTGAGTGTTTTGCCTCGTTTAGTATTTTCTATATTTACTAATACTACTGCTACAGATGATTAAAGTGGCAATATTATGTAAATTCAGCTTTTTTTCTTCTTTTTTTAGCTTTAAATCATGTTATAATATTGTTATAACATGATACATGGAGTGTTGACTTTAGTGTTTTATGGCTGATTTAGAAGTCCTTTAATCTCCATGGCAACCATTCAAGCTGTGCAAAATGTCTGGTTGGACCAAGCCCCCTGCCGTAGAGTTGCAGTTTCCAAGCTTCCAGCCTCTCAGAGCAGCTCCTTCCGACTAGCCAGCAGCAATTGGCAAACACAGGTGGAACTGGCATCCGCTGGGCTCATTATAGGACCTACTTCTCAATTAAAAACGCTGGTTAAGAAAGAGTTAACAGAGGAGGCATGTTGTGATGAAAGAACAGGAGTTTTTAAAGAGACAGAGACCCAATTTCTAGGCATTAAATCAGAATGTCAAATTTCTTTTAATTCATGCATAATACACAGCATTTTTATGATAACTGGAGGTAGCATAGTTACTTGATTGTGCTATAAAATGGCACTATATGCATGTAAAACACATAATACTGCTCGTTCAAAACAAGGGGTAAACTACTCTATCATGATCCATGATGCTGAAAAAGTTCATGAGGGCATTGTGAACCTTGTCAGCTAACTTAAAGTAGAAATGGTCAATAACCGTCTCTCTGTTTCACCTACATTGTCTAATCTCCATTGCAACTCAGCCATCATAAAAAAAACCCATATTGGTCTGATTTGTTTTTCTACCATTTATTTCTCCACATTTAAAATACGTCAGAGTAAAACCCAACAAAATCAATAAACGTTGAATTTGCTTAAATCGGCGCAAACGTTTGAGAGAAAATTGGCAACAAAACTCCATAATCATGCAGCACTACGTGTTACATTTGGCAGATTGCTGCGAACTACACTAATTATTGTTTTAACATTACTACTGACGCCGTCGAGAGCAATAAAAATCACACATTAGAATTGTATTAACGCGGTTAAATTTAGATGGCAGCAGTCCGCTCTCCTGGTGAAAACAAAGACAGATTGCAGCGAGGCAGATTTCACATCGACATCGGCGTTCCGGCCGTCGTCGGGGAACGGCACGTCACAAGCTGCTGCGCTTTCACGCCAGAGAGGAGGTCGAATTCTGCCGCACGGAGTGTGCACCGCATTAAGCCCCCTAGCCCCCTCCAAAAAAAATAAATAAATAAGTGACTCATCATTTACATAAGCACGAGAAAAGGACACCTATCCACGAGCTGGAGTGATAAATGTTCCTGTTCGTCGTGCATGCACAAGCCCCGGCAACTTGACCTTTGAATTATGAATACCCGCCGCCGCGCAGGGGAACTGCATCCATGTCAAAGAGACGGGGCGGGAATATGAAGTGGGATGCACCAACCATCCTATCTGCTTTCGACCGTCTCAGGCTGCACATGATAACGACATGAGATCGTTGTCGCCCGGCTTGCAGGAAGTGGCCCGCATCTTTTTCTCTCTCTCTCTCTCTTTTCTCAACAGCGTGTGCGCGAAATCGAGGCTAACGTTGTTTTCACAGGGGTAACGCGGCGGTTGCATTTTAAGCAGGTGGCCTTGTCAAATTTCAAATGCGAAATGTAGGAGTGTTTCTGATTGGAGGCCATGATTGTATTTTTTTTCCCCCCTCGACGAACATCTGAGTGAAGCAATTACTTCAGTTATGCTAGAATCTGTAAAGCCATTGACTTGTCATGACTGGAGGCTGTCAGTCAGTATTTGTCTCATTTCAGATGCTTCCCTTTTGATTCCATTTTTATATTCTTTGTGACAGACACCTTCCCCCGTTAAATATGAATTTAGAAAATAAGCACCAGGGGCTTTTTTTTTTTCTGACTCCATAAAGACTCAGAGCACAAGTTCTCCAGATAAAATGCCATATCAAGCTGATGATAATCTTGTAAGAATGTAGTTGTTGACATATGGAAATCTGATTAGTTTAAGCCTAAATTTATGTTTAAAGAGGTATGTGTTAAGTGTTTTAGAGGATATAATGCAATTTTATAGTACAATCAGGAAGCCATCAAGTTACCTTTAGTTGTTGGGGGGAAAAAATGCTACATTGTATAAAATATAACTTTGCAATTTAACGTTTTGAAATTGGGCCTCTGTCTCTTTAAAAACTCTGAAACTCCGCCTTCCGGGACGTCATGGCAACGTGTCTCCTCTATTAACCCTTTAACGACGTTTTTTGTTTCTTTAGCAGCATTTCACTGACATGTAGCTCGTTCAATGAGCTCAGCAGATTGCTGCTGGCTAGTCTTAAGGAACTGAGTGACGGAGCTGAATGGCTGCCACAAAAGATTAAAGGATTTCTCCAACATGCATAAAGGACTGATGTCACGGTCTAGGTATGTTTTCAATGAGCGAATAACATTATAACAAGACCTGACACTCAGAAAATGGCGGTTTTACGTAAAACGTTATTGATTTTATTTTGATGCATGAGAAGAAGCTACTGTTGAGCTGCTGGCCACTTAACACTCGTTTAAGCAAGTTCTAAAAAAATGTAAACTTTTGTTTGTGTGGCAGAATATGTGAGTACCCGGTGGGAAACAGAGTGCCAGGATAACAAAAGACTTTGGACTACATGTGAAAATACTACAACTGGTACTGTGTCCATTTGACTAACAAGTTAGCATCTTCGTCATCTCTAATTCAACATTCAGAATGCTTAACCCGATCAAGCCTGATCCGCACTGCTCTACTCCGGACAGAAATGCTCCAAAGCATAGTTTGAGATTTACAAAACTTTATTATGTTTGTGAAAAAACGAAACGAGAGAATTTTGCCACCTTAGAATCAAGACGATCATAAATACAAGGGAAAGTCAGAACTGGACAAAAACTTTCTCCACCAATTACAGACGTGGCGAAAACAGAAACCAAACTATGAAAACAAGCCAGTGATGAAACATTTGGACGTCCTGATGTGAAGTGCTGTCTTTACTGAGCAGCTGGACGTGTCGCCGCTCTCTACCAGGAGCCACCGGTAGAGAACAAAAAGAATCAAACTTTCCAAAATGGCACCCTACTGAGTTGACTTTTTTTGTTTTTCCAAATCAAACATTGCTTTCCACACAGTTTCTGATGACAAATTCTCATTTGTTTGGTGTGACGATCAACAAAAATGCACGATAGATATTAAATATCTGCGTTAACCTCAGCAGACAGTTGTCGGACATGCGCGTGTTTGCCGACAGTCGGACTCTTCTGGGTTCCTTGTAATCTCCGGTTTCTGATAATAAACAGCACTCCCCGGCCCTCGAGTAGACCAAGGAAACGATATCTGTACATCTGTAGTCTTGTCAACAAGCTTTTCTAGGAGCAAAAAAAAAGAAAAAAACAAAAGAAAGAAATCTCTATGTTTTCTATTCACGGCGTGGCTTCAGGCGTTGAATGTAACAGGCCAATTATCTTCATCTCCCTCCCAGTGTTCAAGCCGAGCTTTCGTTCGGCGTGTTCTCTCTGTGGCTCTTGTCTTACGGAGCAGAAACCAGGGGCAACTAGTTGAAAAGAAGTAATTGGCTTGATTGCAGAATGGCTAATGACAGCTGCAGTGGCTCAAGGTATATACAGTCCAAAAACACCGAATAAAAGTCTCACGTTGAATCAGACCAAATCTTTCTTGTTTTAGGCCATTTAGAGAAATAGAAAGTATTTCTATTTGCTAAACAGAAGCTGGTTGTCATGTTCCGTGTTTTTCTGTCGTGTTTATTTGAGTTTTCTGTATCCTGAGTCTCCTCGTTGTCCTGTCTTCCCCTTTATTACTCCCAGGTGTCTCTCGTTCCCTTGATTACCCTCAGTGTATTTAGTCCGTCCTGTGTCCTTTGTCCCTCGTCGGGTCCTTGTCAGATTGTCGTTGTTGTTGTTTGAGCCGCCTGTTTGACTTGTGCTACCGGTGTGAGCCCTAGCTTCCGCTCAGCCGTGCTGCCTAGCCGCGGACTACTCTGTTGACTGTGTTTTTGTAGACTTGTTTTCATTAAATTACTCACCATTCACCTACCTGGGTCTCCAGTGTCTGCCTCACCACCACCAATTTATGACACTGGTTTAGGGTTAGTTTCATTTGGAGCAACAAAAAAAAAAAACCTAGAAAAGTCATTTGTTCACTGCATGTGGTTCCTGTATGAGGCTTATCCCGTTTGAATTGGGCTTCAGATGTTCTCGGAGCTGACTTTGACTTCAGTTCACATCATAAAAACATCTTACAGTCAACAATTATGAAACAAGCAATATCACGTTTTGTCATTTCGCTCAGCGTATGTCAACTCCTGGCTTGTGTTCTTCTCTTTTAAGTTGGAACATCTCATTTACAGAGTCTACCCCCGGTGGTTCTTTTATGTCATTTTTTGACTTCACCTCTTGCTCTTTTTATAACAGAAATGAAAAAAAAAAATGGGTCATGACGAAAAGCGATGCCAGAGACGGAGGCGTTCACACGTAGGAGCGTATCCTCAAATAAAACCCTGAACCCCAGATGAGTTGCAGAGGCGGCTCTCGTGAGAGAAAACGAGTAAGAAAACGTGGACGTTTTTTTTTCTTCTTCTTCTCCATTCATCGCCATTTTTGAAAATGGGATCGCCAGCAAACGGAATGGAAACAGCTTGGGTTGGTGACAAGGACACAGCATTATTATTATTATTATTAATATTATTGTCTCAGTGAGGTTGGGATGCAGGAGCAGATTCTCCTGAACCTCCAGCAGAAAAAGCAGGAGATTAATGCAGCTGTTGCTCCACTGCAGCGAGCTGCTGCAGAAGGTCACGGCTGCCCTTTGCTGCTGCCTTGCATCACGAGTCCACATAATGACCACTGGTCCTGACTCTGGTTTGTCCTTTAGCAAATGTGTTTATTTCCCCCCAAAATCGTTGACTCAATGTGCTGTGATTTATGGCGGAGTGTTACGTCCACGCTAAGACATGACCAAAATGAGGCGACAAGAAAAACAGTATGACAAGAATAAAGTCGGAAAATATGAGGAAGGAAAGACTATTAGGAAAAATAAAAGTGGAAATAATGCAAGGAGAAAGTTGCAAGAACAGTCGTGACGTTACGGAAATAAAGTCATAGGAGAATGAAGTCGTAATATTATGAGAACATCATAGTATCACAAAATAGTCATATTACTTTCAGAATAAGAGCAGTACAATAATAAAGTGAAATAACCACTTTATTCTCATATTAAGACATCGCTGTACTTGTGTCATTTCAGGAGTTTTAAAAGATGACATACATGGAGCTTAATGTTTGTTTATATCAAGCAAGAAATGTTGGTGCAACTTTGAATCTGTATGTGACATACTTTATGTCACTTTTGACGTTTAAAGTCCCTTTAAATGTTTGAGCAAAAAATCCAAACGTATCTTTAACAAAAAGGACTGAAGTTCACAGAGCACATGTCTTCTAGTCCAGCTCAATTTGAAATGCTTTCACACATTTGTTTTATCCCAATGAGATTGAGAGAGGAAGTTTTCCCTTCTTAGCGTCACGAAAACACTGGCCTAGAAAAGTGAAAAAAAAGGCAGTTTTGTAATTCTAGTCACCAGTCAATAGAGGGTGTTATGCATTCACCCACCTAACTGCATCCCAGTAACTCAGAGCTCTTTCTGGTTTCATTAAACCAGGTGTAGTATTTAGCTGAAGGTCACGAGGACCAAGAGTTCAGCTTGATTTTCGTCGGATTCATTTTCTTCCCACGGAACCAAAACTCTGCATCTTTCTTATCCTCTGGTTCTGACCTACTTTTTTGATAGAGGGAAGAAAAAGATAGAGAAATCCCCATCCCTCCTCCCCCCTCCAGGGAAAAGGATTTTTCCCTTTTCTGTCAATATTGCAGTTAAGAAAACGTCTCTTTATATGCCGAGGCAAAGTAAAGCTAGATCTCTGAGAGCAACAGAAAATAAATAGTCTGTTTCTGCAAGATTTCCTCTAATCTTTTTCTGCAAAGTGCAAAACAAGTATCCAAGGTCATCTTTCAAAGCCGTAGAGAAGCCAGGCAGAGGCGTAACTCTGTGGTTAGCGTTGAGCTAGCAGCCTGACCGGCGGCTCATGGAAACGCACTGCGAGCCAGAGAGAAACATCAACATGGTAGTCAGGTAAAATATTGTTTCGTTTAATTTTGCATCGTCCTAAACAGGCAACGTCACACCCGATGGGTGCGTTCCTGTGAAAACACAAAGAAGCTCCTCTGTAAGGTGAGGCCGGCCGCTGTCCGCACTCCGCTGTCCGGTCTGCAGGCGTGTCGCGTTCAGACGGCGTTCGTTGTGTGTGCAGCCGGAGTTATCGGCGGTGATATTAAGGTTTCCTGAGGGAATTCATCTCTAATGCTTGTGATTTATGCATTAATGGTCCCATAAATGGAAAATCGATTGCCATTAATCTTAAGTATGGAACGGATGTTGTAATTATTTCTATGTGGGCCGACAACAGAACATCGATGTATTTTTCTAAATTAATGTGATGCCATTTTTTATTATTATTATTTACTTATTCCCACATATAGCAGCTCATTTTTAAGTTGTGGCTTAACTGAAAAACAACAACAACAAAAAATGCCTCAAGTTACTGCTTTTTATGAAACTTTGATCTGGTCTTAGAAATTCAACATCATTTTGATTTATCTTTAAGAGTGACATGAAGCCACATGAAGAGCATTGAACATATTTTTTCTTTCATTTCCAGTGTCACGAGCAAAGACAACGTGACAAGAAATATCAGAGAAACCTTGACATAAAGACATGCCACAGAATTAAGATTTTCGGTTCAGCTACCAAAAACTCAAGGCGATCCACACATCAACTCTCTGACATGTCTTAAGTTGAGCAGGTGTTTAATCAGCTGATGAATCACCACTGATATTCACGCAAACACTTCAATTGTTAATCGCAAAATAAACGTCAAGCATAACAACATGACACTACTGGACTGAGTGCTCTGTTCTTTGTGAGGAAAATGTCCAGCATGTGTGTTTATTAGTATTGAATCCTAAATGTAATCTCTTCTCTTGCATAAAGCCTGTCCTGAATGCTGAAGCTAGTTGGCCCCCGATGACAGCGATGAGTAGATTTGGTAGATAATAATAAAGATAATAAATCTTTATTTGCTATAAAACGATTGTGTTTTTTGAATTTTTGGGTGTCAATTCTTGCTAAGCTACTAATCTATTGATTTCTGGTAACTGCCATTTCCTGGCCCGTCTCTCCTTCTTGGTGTTTGTTGGGTTTCAGAAAGACGGTTACCAGAACCCTTTTCTTTTCCTCTTTTTTTTTTTTATAGTAGCCGCTATTTTCTGGTCTTATCTGGTGTATGCCGCTGCAGTGACACTCTGCTCTTACGGTGATTGCGAGGGATCAGTAAGTGAAGGTCATCTCTCCGCACCGCACTTGGTGCACTGCGCTATCAAAAATTACATTACTAGTACCCAAGGTTGGGCTGTAACAGTATCTGAGCTGATTCCATGTCAAACATTGATGGTTTAAACGGATTAGAAATGGGATGATGGAGCACAATACTGAGAGCATATGTCCGCAAAAGAGCTGCTATAAAGGAACCCGAAGCTCAGGATGAGTAAAAATTATTTATTTATTTTTTCCTTTTGAATGTTATTACAGTAAAAGAAAATAATAGCTTAAAAAAAAGCACATCGTGGGAGCATATTGTGTAGAAACCCCATAATTTCAGCAATGGATTGAATTTGTGTTGCGTTTTACTTCATTATTCCTTTCGACAGTCTGCATAAGAGTTCATTAAGCTTTGTTTTTAGGCCCTTACTGACAAATGGTTTTCCACTGAATTCACTTTGTTGTTGGCGTCTCTACAATGTGCTTATCAGGCTCGAATCCGGAGCGGAGTGACAGATTGTAGGACCTCGCTCAAGGTTTACGACACCGCGTCGAGAACTGAAGGACACAGTCTGTTGTCGGTTTGACATCAGCTTATTAGCCGATGCCTCTGGGCCTCCGTGTTTAAAGGTCATAATAACAACCATGAATTTAATGTCAGTCATCATCTCGATTGCGTTGGGATTTTCTGTAGGCCTTTCGATGTAATGTCGCGCTCATTACAAAACTGCAGGCACAGACTGGCAGAATGGTCCTGAGTCGCGTCTTGCGGTCGACCAATGACCTTCGGGATCGTAGTCTTAGTTGTTTAAATGGTGGAGTATTTGGTGTTTCTGCCAGAGAATTAAGCTGCTCAGCTTATGAATAAATGCCTGCTGGGACGCTCTGATGGATACTCCAGCTGTAACTTACGGGGGAAGCAGTGGGACTTGGGTACAAGTGTTTGGAAGAGAGTAACAGATCTTTGTCAACTAAACTTGTTGAGGAAGCACTGGTTAGCTTGGTAAAAACCAGCCACTTGTTTCAGGCTTTGCTTTGTACAAAGAGTTTGAGCCGTTGGAGGAACGACCTCTTGCTGGAGACGCAGACTCTGTTTAAGTCATAACTTTTACCCAGTCGCTAACGTTTGCCCGTGACGCACGTGAAGCTTACCGGTAATTTCTTGTGCCGTAAGCAACCATCCTCCTCTGACGGGAAAGAGGCGCTGATCGAGATGCTTCGTTCACTACGGCGATAGGAGCTCATCCCGCAATCGGTCGGCTGCCGGTTCTATTTCCGCTCCGTCATTGCGTCTTTGAGCAATTCAACGTCATCAGTCACAACTTCTTCTGTTCGCTGATTGGCGCAGTTGAAATGCTGCCAGAGGAATCCAAGTCAATGGGAGAAATTCCAGTGACCTGGTAGAGGGAAATGAGAATCAATCACTTATCAGGCCAGGTAATTAAACCATGATATCACATAACTCTTGCACCTACCTAATTAGTTTGCTTCGGTTATCTAGTATTTTGGCTTGTGAGCGCTATTATGAGTAAATCAATTATTCCAGTATTTGCACATACATGTTTGCTAATGAGAGGTTGTTTGTTTTTATTTTTTGTTTTTTTAAAGAACATTTTACACACTTCTTACTCCAATTTGCCAACCTTTGTTTCAGGATTATGTTCTTACATCACAATTATAAATGCAGGTCTTTTATGAGCAGCAAACTTCAACTGCTTTCATATGAAGTTCAATAGTGTTGTTTTTCATTATTCTGCTTCTCTAACGAGGTGCGCTGGCCGGGCACGGTTGTGTCGGAGCCTCCAGCTCGTTTGGTCTTGTCTCCGCTGTAATCCTGATTAACGTCAGCAGCTTTACAGACAAAAGGGTCATTTAAAGCAAGCCTGAATAAGTAACTAGGCTTTTATCCAAAAAGGCCTGCATGGCTTACCAATACTCGGGACTTCCAAAAGTCAAAACAGAAATTTCTTAATTGCGCTGCCAGTTGAGAAACCGTATCGCTGACTTTGTTGTGTTTAAGCGATCCGAGTATTTGAACAGATTCATTTTCAGTTAATTTTGTATCCCCTTTACGTTTTTTTTTTTTTTTCTTTACCTGTCCTTTTAAATTTGGACATAGTACCAAAAACATAAGAGTTTTTTTTCCACCTAACATTCAAAACATTCAGGTATATTGATGACTTTTCTCGACGTTTTTCTCTCTTCTTTTTCTGTGTTCTTCCTTTAAATGTATGTGCATCGTAAATACCGTGTAGCTTTTCCCCGTCGAGCTGAAATCTGATCATTTCACCCTAATATTGGGTTGTTTTGTACCAGACTTTACTGGTTTGGAAAATGTGTGCATTTCAGTATGCTCTCCGAGAATCAATCACACATGCTCTCCGAGAATCAATCACACATAGTAATTATCCCAGTCTGCTGGAAGGAGCTGTGGTGATAGGATCCCAAAAAACAATATATGTTTGTTGTAAAAAAATAAAATAAAAATAATAAATAATAATAAAAAAATTTACAAATGTGTGTGAGTGGGGAAAGGAGCAGGTTGGACATATGAGAAAATGATTAACCGCTGAGATTGAGATGATGGGGAGATTGAAAACAAAGCAAAGAAACCGACACAAATAAACACAACCCAAAGGATAAACTGAAGCAATTAGGAAATGATAAAAACATAAACGTAAATAAAACTAAAAGTACAAGCTCAAATAGGTCATAATAGCATTGCAAGTTGCTTTTTTTATTTTAACTTAAGCAGGAGACAAATAGAGATGAGAACCACAATAGAATCAACATTTTAATACAACTAAATAAAATAGTGAGAGGTATAGGCACTTTTTAAAATCTCTCATCAAACTATTTCAACTAAGAAGCAAAATACGCGGCTGCCTAAACCCTTAAGTATGAAGTATAAGGAGGTAAAGTCTGGACATGGAAGTTGGTGAATAAATCTGAAAATTTACTGGAAGTATGAAGTCAAGAGAAACAAACAAATCATCGTGAACTGAGCAATCGTTTGAGCCTCAACAGTAACCCTGTCCATCGATTTCCATTATTTCTCTGCTGACATTTTTTTCATGACTCACTTTTTGGTCAGCTGTGCTTCCGTATTTGTGAGGCAGATTTGCCTTTTGAAGAGACTCGCCGCACAGACCCGCCTTTGAACGCAGGGGCCCGGCGCTCCTTCGCATCTCACCTTCCAGTTTCTCACCATTCCGAATCCATCAGTTTTAGCTCCTGAACATAATTCGGCAACGAATATAAATGCGGTCTTGGTGACGCATCGAAAACAGCCTGCTTCTAGAGTTCACCTCAGAGTTCAGCTGCTGTATAAATCTGGTATTTTATAGGGAAAAAAAAAAAAAAGGAAGGAAGGAATCAAGCGCCACTCCATTTTGCTTTCATAAAGTAAGTGGTTAGGCATTAAAGCGGTCATAGTTTGTGCATAATATATGTGTGACATTGTGCCTCATGTAATTGAGTATGGCTTGTTTGTGCGTGGGCGAGCAGCGGCGAGGTCGGACCGCCGCTCGCCGGCAACCTGGAACACAATACGGCTGACGGCGCCCGATCGTGTTCGATCAACAGTGGTTTGTCGCAATTGTGCGTTTAGATTGTTCTGATGTTAACACGTCCTCAGACATATAGATATATATCTATAGAATTTTATATATATATATATATATATATATATATATATATATATATATATATATATATATATATATATAAATGCATTGTTGACAATAGCATTACCGGCCTCATTTACCTTAGCCACGGCAGATGCGTGATGCACATTTTCTCTCTCGACGAAGCATTTGTTATTCTGAAAGGACATTTATTTTGCGTGATGGAATTTGAGCCGCCTGTGTTTGCCGCGCAACTGCAATCAGCGCGGAAAGTGCATCTAATGTTTCAGCGGTGACCTATGGAGGGGAGAGGATGCAGTCGGAAAAACATTTTTCAATAAGCCAGTTTGTTGTTACTTAGGGTTGATGCGTTTTACTGTGCCATTTGCCTTCACCTGAAAAGCATGAAATAAGGCTCAGGAAGTCAGGAAATTAGATTGTGTTTGTCTTTGTCTCGTGGAAGACGTGAAATAAACATTATTTCTTTGAGGCTTTGTCTCAATAAACCTGAGTGGGAAAGACATTTAAAAAGCATCCAGAATTAGCAAGTGATGGCCTGTTTGAAAGATTCAATTTGATTTCATTCATCTTTATAGCACCAAATCACAACAAATGTTGTCTTGACGCACTGTGAAGAAAAATAATTTCAATTCAGTTATGCATTCATTATTCCAACCGATCCAGTTAATTGCATTTAACACAGCCGAAGTCACAGAGTCACTGGCTTGCAGCGTTCACTCCTCCCTGACGAGCGCCTGGCAATGGCGGAAATTGCTTGTCGTTGACTTTCCAGCAGTTCCTCATGCGGAGCAAGCATGTAGCGACAGCGGAAAGGAAAAACTCTGCATTAACAGGAAGAAACCTCCAGCAGAAGCAGAACCTGGCTCGGTACAAGAGGCCATTTGAGAAGGCAGAGGAGTCATACAAAAAAGAAACAGATGAACTCATGTAGGATTATTTTTTTTATGTCAAATTGAATTATGATTTTTATTTTTATTTTTTATCTGTTAGATGAGAAAGCAAAACCTGTCCTAGGTGTTTCATTTGTTAATTTTTTTTTTATGTGTCATGAAATGACTTTCATTGTCAGGTGGTTCTATGAGGTTTCAACAGGGCCGTTCCCTTTATTCTGCTCTTTTGAACGTGTCTGAGTAACTTTACCAGAAGAGAGGTGCATGAAGACAGATGTGATTAGATCAGCTGCTGTACAATCAGACACAACGTGTCTAGACAGGCTCATATTCCACTATAATAGCAATCAGAATACCATGTGGCATATTTAAAGCTCAGACGTGGAAATAAAGGGCTGCTTATGAAGTGGAAGCAGTTTCTCCAACATGAAAAAAGCTGCTCTCCAAGGCGTAAAGGTAATTCATCTATTAAGTTTTGTTAATATAATTAATGCTTAAGTCTACATTTTTCTTTCTTTATCTAAAAATATGGAAACCATTAAATTATTACAGTAACAAATGGGTTTCGGTAACAAGATTATACTGTTAATTTATTGATACTGTTAATTTATGGATTTATTCGCTTTAAGACCAATAAATCCATTGTTTTCCAACAAGCAGCATTCCACTTTGCATGTCTCATAAAACTTTAGCTAATTCTCTATTTTGGTAAATTTTACTTTCTGCTCTGGAAACTCTGATAGTTAAATTTATAATTTACATTACAAAATTTCCTTGAATTTGTGCTGGAAGATCCAAGGATATAAATTTGCCCCTTTTTTAATTGCTTGTACAGTAGGGGGGAAAAAATACAATTAAGATATAAACAGGGATTTTTAGGTTTTTAAATAAAGTTGCCTTTTAATTTTACCCTGACTGGATTTATTAGAACCATCTTGTCGGACTTTTAGGATTCAGCTCTCCAGAGTTTTATCTTTACATTCACTAGAAAATGTAGTAGAAGAAAATTATGTGGCTTCATATTTTAGCCTAACTCAGCAAATATGAATATTTGGGCGTAAATAAAACCTTTTGCATCCAGAGTATTTACGAGAAGCCTTGTGCATACGTAATTTTATGTATTTGTTCTGGTACGAAAGCAGACATCCTTACTTTTTGGAAGATTCTCCACAAATTTATGATTGGCCTAGGGGCATCAAGCTTGTTTGGATGCTACCAATCAAAACAAGCTCCTCTCAGTGAGCGGGGGTGGAGCCACTGAGAGCGAGAGCTGAGCAGCAAAAGGAAAAATAAAAAGTTGTCAGCTGGCTTTCACCCAATGGGAATCTGTTCTCTTGACTCACGGCAAAGAAATCATGAATGAACATTTGGAAAGCGAATAAAGCTCAACAACACTTGCTTTGACAGTTTCTATCCAGTCTTGGAGGTGTCTGAATAAAAATTGCGGAAAGTCTCGTACGTGCAAAACAAAAGTTAGTTTTTAAGACGATCACTTTTTGTACTCCCGTAACGCTCAAAACCGGAGAGAGTTGTTTTTTCTTTTCCTTCTCATGCGAAGCGCAGCGTAAAATAACAAGCACTTCCCGTCGCGTGTCTCACTCACTCACACGCCGAGGGGGTCAAACAAATAACAGCTAATATTCAGCCCAGCAAGCTTTGCTTATTGCCTTTCAGAGCAGCGGCCCCTTTTCTCACAGAACGCTAGACGGGCGGAAATAAAAGAGACAATGATCACAGTGGTGTTCCTCCTCAAGGTCGAAGCTACGCATGTAGGAGAGAAACTAAGAAATCAAGAAATTGCTTTTTCATCCCAGGCGGCAGATATTTGGAAAAAGGGGAGAAAAAAAGAAATCTTTTAACATTTATTGCTTACATTTTGCTTCTAAAAAATTGCAAATCGAGAGGATGGCTCGCCGGAATTAAAACGAAAACAAGAGCCACTTCCTGTTTCTGCCGGCTTTCATTCCACATCAAGCGGACGCTCCCCGGAAGCCTCCAGAAACGGCGCAACGGAATCAAAGTTGCTGATGTTTGAACAACTCGAGTGTCTGTTAACGAGGAGCTTAATTTGTTCAAAAACTCCTACCTGAAGCTTTTGCTCGGGTAAAGCCACAGGTCTTTTTGTTTCTCACGGCCCCGGAGAGCGGCGAAGTGTGCCAGTGTGACAGCTAGACAATGACTAGACCCTAATTGATACTGCCAATTATTCTGCCAGCAACAAAGCGTGGCAATGTACAGTGAGCAGCACGTTGGTTTAATTAGAACAGGTGCCCTAGCGCTACAGTTCCGGGGAGTTTGATGAAGAGGAAGCAGCCCTCGCTCGAGATGATACAAGACACAGATGAAATAATATTCCATTACAGCCACAGAGAGGGTCCTGCAAGCTGGGAATGTGAATATACTCTGCCACAGCTCCTATCCTTGCAGATAAAGCACTTTCCAACGGCAAACTTCTATTGGTTCTCTAGTGCAAAAGATTTACAGCCACAGGCTGATGAAGTTTCAGCTGCATAAGTGATAAACCAGCGTGAGGCGGCGCACGATCGTAGAGCTTCGAGATTTAAAAGCTTTTGTTTTCAACTGCCTTCATTCTGATACCCGGAAATCAAACCGACCACCTTTCGACGTCCTCTGAGTAGCAGATTGATCTCACGATAAACCCGTCCGGTTTATGAGGATGTCAGAGGTTTAACAGAGAAGGTTGTTAAATATTATCCTGCTGACCCCAAAAAAAAAAAAATGCAGCTGACAGGTCGAAGATAAAGTGATGTCAATCAGCCAACCGATCGATCAAGCACAGCACCTTTCAGCAACAGGGCAATTCAAAGTGTTTTACGTCAACAATTGTCAAAACCTGTAACAGACATTGGATTCCTGCTGAGTGCCGCTGTTAAAATCATAAACAGACGTCCAGTATGTCCCATTTATTATGGGTCAACAGAGAGGTTTCCTCTCCATGAGACACTCCAAGCTTTAAACACATGGAGCAGCACGGATGCGGTACAGATGTGGACCTATAAAAACATGGCAGTCAATCAAAACGGATAGCTTTAGCATATGTAGCTAATAATATAATGCACTGTTATGAAAATGTGTGTCAATATCCAATATTAATGATGCTGTCTGTCATGGCCCACACCCAATATTTATTGATATTGTGTACATATGTATATTACCAGGGCTGAAAAATGTATAAAGATGCAAGCATTTCCTATCAGTTGGTATTGATAATTATTGATTTGGGTGTTTTTTGTTGTTTCATCCATAGTTTCTACTCCATGTCATTATTATTATTATTATTATTATTATTATTATTTTTATATTAGTTTAAACAGTTATGAGGCCAAAGCCTTAAACTGCTGCTGCGCAAGTTACTCAACGGGTTGTTGCTAGATAACCAAACAATGAGTGAGTTAGTAAATGCCGCTCGCCCAGCATAACTTTCGACACCTTGACAACAACATCCACATCACCACCACTTCTGTGCTTCAGTTGAACTCCCCACAATCCTTTGCTGCTTCACTGTCCCTGTCACATGACCTGAAACAAATATCAACGTAATAGACATAAATATCGGTTGCTAATATTGACTCGATTTCAGGTATCGGACCAATACCGATGCTGGTCTGTATTGGGAACCGATGTCCGTCGATGCTCTGCATTCAGCTTTGCAGAAAAATGGCCAAACATTATCAAGTTGCATAGACCTGGTGGAGCAAAAGTCGAGTTGCTCTGCCCTTCACTGAGCAGATTCAGAGCTCAGCAGGGTAAACACATACCAACGCTACACTTTTCAAACTTTTTCCTTGTATCCGATTACATTTTTACTCTAAAAGTGCGGGGGAAAGTCCCAGGGTTATGTTTACTTTTGCAAGGAGTCGTATGAGCTTGAGGTCTTCTTCCACGGCTCTGCCAACGTTGAAACGAGCCTTCAGAGTGTAGGTGTGTTGCCGTGTGTGTGTGCATGTTCGCTTCTTTACGACAAAGGCGTCTTGAAATGCAGCCTTGCTAAAAAGGCACGAAGCAGCTGTTCGTGGGAGTAACTAATGTGTAGCATGTGAGGAAAATAACATTGATTGCAACAGAGTCATTTACCCTCTACTGAGAGCCAATTTGTTTGGTGTTGTTTTCCCACAACTTGAAGGATGGTTTCTCGATACTAGGAACCAGGGTCGCCGGGTGCAGAAGTGCGGTGGTAAACGATGTACCCCCCCCCACACACACACACACACCTCCCTCGTTTCCCCTGTCCCTCACACACTTCAGCTCCACACACACCTTCCATCTAAGCGTGAGATAAGATGTCTTTCTAATCTGCTTGGGGACTCTTTGACCACAACAAGGGCACTGAATCATTTTCGCAAAAAGAGCACCCATCAAAGGAATCATAGACCAAATGGTCCTAATCTCCTCCCCCTCTGCCCATGATTACTCGCCGCTTTGGGCGCATCGCAGTAAGAAGGTGGAAGCAATGATAGATAATGGCGCTTTCAGGGGAATTGCATTAGAACCCTTTGGGTCTTCAAAAAGAGTTCCTCACAAAGCCAATTATGGAGTCTGTTTGTCTCAAAGCTCTCTCGCATCACAGCGTTGTGTCAATAACCTTTAAACGGAGTGAAGCACCGAGTAGGACCCGAGGGAGCTGATGGGGGAGGAAACGGCAGCTGCAAGGTCGCATGTAGACCTTCCCGCGATGCAGAAAGAAAAAAAAAAGACTCCCTCCGTCTGGTAAGTCCACACTAATTGCGAGGTCACATCTAAGACTGGCAAGGATTTTACAGGCCGAGCGGTAAACCTCAAACCCAATGGGAAAACGTCCAGGCTCCCTCCAATCGGTTCAACGACTCTTTATGTCCGCCTATCAAGATCACACTCTCTGTTGCCGTTATGAACAACTCCGCCCACCTATTTCTTTATGCACCGCACAAACAAACTACTTCAGCATGAAAAAGTTCACTGCCCCTCATCGAGAGCCCCCGATAGAAACGCCGCAAAGCTCGCGTTCAAGCAACGACGAGCTGCTTGAACGCGAAGCCGGCGTTTTCCTGTGAACGCGCGAATGAAAAAAAAAATGGAGGCGCACATCTGGCAGACATGCTTTACTTTCCTTCACGAGGATGAATGTTTCATGGCTTGAGATTTCCCAGCAGGACAGAAAGCAAATTTACTGTCCGGGGAAATTTAGCGTGTCGTTGCAAGTCATAAACGGGACGCGGGGGAACGTCCAATTGTGATTTTAATAATGACCAGAGTTCTCCACCAGGAGCAGCAAAACCATGCAGAGTTTCGAACAAGCGTCCGCGTTGATAACCGAGGAGAGGAAATGTTTTCAAAGCTCTCAGCACACACACACGTAATCACGTCATGCCCACGACGCAGCAGCGTTTGGTGCTAGAGGTATTTGTGTTGTGTTTGAGTTTCTGTGTCCTGAGTCTCCTCGTTGTCCTGTCTTCCCCTTGATTGTTCCCAGGTGTGTCTTGTTCCCCTATTTATCCTCAGTGTATTTAATCCCTCCTGTGTCCTTTGTTCCTTGTCGGGTCTTTGTCGTTTGTTGTCGTTTTGTCGTACGTTGTTGTTTGTTGTGCTGTTCGCCTGTTTGACCAGTTGCTACCGGTGTGAGCCCTGGCTTCTGCTCAGCCGTGCTGCCTGGTCACAGACTTGTGTGTTGACTTGTTTTTCTGAACAAATTTTGTATTAAACATTCACTGCTCATCTTACCTGGGCCTCCAGCCTCTGCCTCACCACCAAACTGCACCGCAGTCCATGACAGAATCAATGTGACAGAGACACTAAAAGTGAGGCAGGAACATATGAGAGAGAAGAGGGGAGAGTATTCTTTTTGATAATTACTTTACGAAAACATATGAAGTGCCGCGCGTTTTTATGTGTAGCCCTCTGTATGTTACAAACCAGAGCAATCTGCTGCCTTCAAAAGCCACCATTGCTAATAAAGTTGTGGCTCTCAGCGGCACGCCAATAACAAGGCAGTATTTGCTATTTTTTTCTGTGAAACGTAACTTCCGATTACTTAAACATATCTGCTTGTGGATTTTTTTTTTTTGTGAAGCACATTTAAAATAATCAAACAAAAATACATTTTGAGAAGCTGAAGGTCCGACGCTACTTGACATGCTATTACCTTACATTTGCAAATTAGCCAATTCAGAAGCTACTTTATTTCACACCGATTGGCTGTTCCCCCAAGAGCAGCGATAAGAAAAACTTTTTAGCTTCTGTGGAGGCACTAAAACAGTTTCCTTAACATTTGTCCATAAATGCTAAGGTTCTCGAGCTACTGAAAGGAAGTTTTAAATATTTTTAGAGGATGTCTCAACTAGTATTCACATATTGTTGCTATTATTTCTTTGCTAACCACCACGAACACCAGGAGTCCACTGTGTGTAGTACAAACATTTATTTATTTATTTATAAATTAAAGAAGTAAAATATTGATAAAAAAATTCATTCTTAATCCAGCTCTCTTCCTTTAAAGGCACAACAGCATCAGTTGATCTGGGAAGCAGATTTCACTTAAATATTAGTCTTCACTCCCCTCGTGTTGCTGAGAACTTAAAGTGGCAGTATTATGTATACAAACTACTATTTCATAGCACAATATAGTAACTATGTTGCCAACAGTTGTGAAAAAAATGCTGCACATATCAAACATAATTCATACGACATTTTACTACGCAATCTTCTGTCTTCTGTCTCTTTAAGAAGTTCCTACTCTTTCTGACACTCCTGTTTGCTATCTGTTGCAGCCACTAGTCTGAAGGAGCTGAGTGGGGAAGGTGAGGAGGAAAGGGCCGCTCTGTGAGGTGGAGACTTTTCACGAGCAAACGTTTAGCCACCCATGAACGGTTGCCACGAGAGATTAAAGGATTTCTTAAACGTGCACGAAGGAATCAAAAGCAACACTCCGGGTGTGTTTTGGATGATCGACTAACATCATAGCGTGACACTAAGCTAAAAAATAAAAAAACAAGAAAAAATAGTTCGCACAGTGCCTCCCGCCCCCTGAATACATTCACAGAGAAATAGCAATAAAAAAAACAACAACACAACGTCAGTTGACAGAAACGTTTTACACCTCTGACAGAGCAGAGGTGCACAGTGTGTGTAATTGCACACAGTACGCCGAGCCCACCTTTTCCCAATCAATCGTTCAGGAGGCCTTTTAATCTTGCAGCTGTGGCTCGACTCCAGCTGGGAGCAGAACGTGTTTATTGCCTCTCGTGTCAGTAGGACACTCACAGCGACCCGTCCCGACTTTCAGGCACAGATTCTCGTCAGCAGTGCGGCGGGCGCCTTTCCCGATGGAACAGTTGGCCCCAATCCAGGAAACAAAAAATGGAAACAACTGATCAAATTTACATCTGGATTTATTTTGGTTTATTTTTTTTTTTTTTTTTTTTTTTGGCGTTCATTAAAACTGGCACCAGGTTGGGACAGTATATATAATTTGTGAATAGTTCCATATCCTCCTGGAACTATTCTTCAGACGACTATTACTGTCGTCTGAAGAAATGGAAAACAACCAATCAGAGCTGGGAGGAGAGTCTTGGCGCTGTCAATAATCCTCATGTACTGCTGCTAAATTTGATAATGGCAGAGAAACAACTTACCGTTACATAAAAAAACCCATTAATCCACTGTCATCGGTGGCCATGCTAATCTCCAACATAATTTCTCTCTTGTTTTTTTTTCGAATTTGAGGCCTGGAACACAGCCAGTTCCAAACTTGTTGTTGTTTGGAACTGGCTGGACCAAAAGGGGAAATTTTCGAATGAAGTGCACCGCAGAAAGAACCGGCACACCTCTAAAGGGTTTGAATGACAGCCTATTAAAAAGTTTGCGTCGCACACTGCAGTCACGCATTGGCAATTTGAATGCACATCAGAAGATATAACAGCTCAACATGTTCCTCTGCCTGGCGCATGAGCCGCACCGCTTGTCTTTAGAGAAGTGGGTCAGCATTAAAGCAGGAGATTTGTTTTTTCCCTTTCTTTTTCTTTTCTGGCACCGAGACCCTGCTTTTCTTATCCAACTGAGTCACGCATTTGTTTCTGTTTCCTATTTTCATATACGGCACAATGTGAAACGCTCGCCAGCTTGAGCATTTATATACATGCACATAATCAAGACGGAGGAGCAATTCAGATGTGTTGCCGGTGGTTGAAGCAGAAATAGTTTTACGGTGACATGGCTCCTTTCTGCTTCTTCTTCCTTTCTCCCCTTTAATTAATCCTCTCTCGTCATCTCCTTTATGATTGTCAGTCATAATTTTCGAATGGAAATGCGGCGCCACGGGGAAGCTCCCGTCCGGGAGAAGACACCTGCTACTTTAATAATGGCTCTTCTGAGGCAAGAAACAGTTAAAATGAGGAAGGTGCTCCCGCGGTGAAAGCCTTTCATGTTTGACAGCTTTGTCAGAGGATTTCAGACCGGATGAAGAATCTAACTACCACCATATTAGATTTATTTATTTATTTTACACCACTGCCAATTGTGGTTTGCATGTCGTAATGATGTTTTTGCTTTCCGCTTGTGTTCCCCTTCACTGTATTTGCCGTGTCGCTTACTTGGTCTGTCCCAAGGTTATAACAGCTTTATTATAGTTTAGTTTTACTTCACTGTGTCTCTTTGTTTGTTCTAATTCAGTTCATTTGACTTAGTTTTTAGAGTGTGTTTTTCTCGTTTTTATTGGCTATATGTGGTTTGAATTTCAGCCAAGTGCTTATTAGTTGTAGTAGTCTTTTGAGTTGTTCATCCGTTTTTAGTTTTTTCTTACTTTTAAATAAATAAAAAAAATCTATTTTTAATTATTTGAATTAACCTTCGGTTAGCTTGGATTAGTTGACACTTATCTCGTTTTAAATTTTTAGGCACAAAATTTCACCCAAAATAAATAAAAAAACAAATTCAAGCTGGCTGAATTAGACAACCATAAAGACGTGACGACTTGAGGCCAAACTGTAATGCTTGGCTTTGAATTCAAACAAAGTATTTCATTGTGATTACATATCGATTCGGTAACGAATACTCAACAGAAGATACTTTTTTAAAATTGCATTAATTATGTCTTTCACACAAAATATGAAAGACTCCAATGCGAATACTGTTGCAAGCCACTACAAATACAATAGTTTTCTATTCAGCACCCGATGAGAGGAAGAGACATAGAAGTGAAAATCCACTTGATAAATGAAACGTCTCCCAGTTACACTTTGGACTCAGTCCATCAATCAATCAGTCGACCAACCAAGTTTATTTGCATAGCACGTTCAGCCACAGGCCAGTTCAAAGTGTTTTGCATCATCAAAACACAAAAATAAAAAGTCACAAAAAGCCTCATACAGTCACCAACTGAGAAAACCGCCAACAAACGTTACATTTTGCCATCAAAAGTCGTCAATACATGTCACATATGTTGGTCAATGCTCCAATTATTATATGGACCAAAACCAACTCTGTATCATCTGGGCTTCTAGCCTTGATTTGAAGGAGCTCAGTGTTTCGGCTGTTCTGCAGTTTTTTGGAAGTTTGTTCCAGATGGAGATCCGTGTTCACCGTCCATAAAAAAACAGCAGTTTGATTTCAAGTTTTCTATGAGTGTTGGCTGCAAATGAAATAAACCTGAGACAAAACCAGGCGGAAAAAAAAAATTAAATAATGCACTTTCTGCATTTCTCTTCATGCTGATGCATTTAATTACAAGCTACTCTATTGAGTAACGTGAGAGAGGGCTTGCTCGCTAGAAATCTGTTTTCCCAGCTCATAATTAAGCGGTTAGTGATCCTCTTATCCCCACTAGTGAGCACCACCAGGTATAATTGTCCTCTTCGCCGATACTGAACCCAGTGAGGCCCTCTGAACAGCTGGACTGGAGGAGGGGGTCTGGAGGTTCACTGTGAAGTTTTCTGCGTTGCTTCTGGCTAATCAAAGGCCCTTCGTGGCTGAGTTCATTTCTGCTTAATTAGCGGGCGGAAGAAAAGGCAGGCTCTCTCTGACGTCTGACCCCACTGTTTCTTAAAGGCCTTGGCGGTCACTTTCAGTATTGGCTTTTTGTCACCAAAGGAAAAAAAAAATAATGACGAACCTCTATTCACTCTCGCACACCAACGCTGCAAAGGCAGAGCGAGTGGCACAAAAAGGAGCGGCGCGTTACCCCCCGAAGCGCGGCCGTCGCCCCCGAACAAACAGCGGCGCTCGGGAGAAAGGGAGAATTTCCCCGCATAATAAATGCAGGACGGAAATAATGCCGGTTCGACAGTCACAATGCCGCAGCCTGAATGTGGCGCGTATCACATTCAGGCTCTCCGCTTGCCGGGCCCCAAACGTTTATGCGTTTGGTAACTTGCCTCGACAGAGTAGACAGGTCGGGGAGGTTAAACGAATTTATTTGCTGTCGGCTGTTTGCTTTTCTTTTTTCTTGTTTTTTTTTTTTTTTTTTTTTTTTTGCTTTGCTGATCTCCATGCTTCTGTGAAATTGCTTTTGTATTATGGCTGTACGTTATGCGTTCTGAAAGACGGCTGGAACAGAGGCGGCCGTGATGTTCCTGCTGCTGCTCGGTGCTTTTGATTAATATTGGGCAAACCAGCCGCGATGTTGTGGTATTCTCTGGGCAAACTGGGCCAGCCACAAGGAAATACATACATAGATTTTTTAAATCAATTTAATCCGGTAATTATGATCAATATGGTAATCTAAAGGACCAATATTGCTGCAGAAATAGAAAATTATTTTGGGACAAATGTTCACATGTATCAAACACCACAACGTAAAACAGAACGTGAAGAGGGAGGGCTGCTCTGTGAATCCCAGAAGCTTGGAACCTGCAGCTTCGAGGAGGAGCTTCGTCCTCAAAGGCGGAGCTAGGTCCACCCGGGTGTTTTGCACTGCTGAACGATTGCCATGGGAGATTCAAGTATTCCTCAAACATGCATAAAAGGATCAAGGCAACTCTTCCTGTGCGCTTTTGATGAGGGAGCAACATCATAACGTGATGTAAAGCTCTAAAAGGTTGATTTTATATTACACCGCCCCACATTATAACTGTATCACTAATAAAGGAATTTGTTCCACGTTGTACTAATGCATTCAGAATAAAGATTGTGGGGGATTTTCGGCATGTTTCAGTATGAGACAATTCTACTAATTTATTTGTTTCAATGCATTTTACACGTCTGTAACCAGGGCTGCCAGCAGATTCGTCTATAAATGGTTGAATTCCAGACGCCATCCTGTGAGTCTTTGAAGATCTCAAGTTATTCAACACAATAAGAAGGTAAACAAATATTTCCCCGAGGGCAGTCAATGAAACAGGCCCTCCCTTTTTATTTTATTTTTCCCCGAGCGGTAAAAAAAAAAATTCAATCCGGCTTGCATCTGAATCGTTTCCAGCAAATGTTGACAGAAGCGGCTTTGTTTGTGTGCGTCTCCAACAGGCTTTGGATCGCAGTAGGTTGCCCGTTGCTGGAACGAGCATTGTTGTAAATCAAACAAGACAGAGCTGCGGATTTTTTGGGGGGGTTTCTCATTTTAAAACTTTGCAATTAATAAGCCTCGTGCCATGTGGCGCCGTGCTGAACTCAGATAGCAGCTGGTGCAAGTCCAGCAAGGTCAGGTGAAGTTTTTGAAAGCTTCTCCCCCGGCCCCCAGCAAATGGTAACACAAATGCAGCCGAGACAACGCGACTCTTACCTAATTAAAGAAATGAGAGTTCATGCCATCGTTTTCACCACACTTCCTTTCCTCAGTGTTCAGGCTTGTGTGACCTGATGACTGCATTCATTTCTTTGACTGAAAATAGGAATTATTTGATAGAGCAAGAATAAAAAAAATGAGAACCAACGTCTCATGAGATCGTAAAGTGGACGTGTATGATGATTTGGAAAACCAGAATGTTATTAAGACATAAAGAAGAAGCCAGGAGAACTGTTATCTGAGAGCAGGAAGTTTGGAGACGTAACAAACTGGCACCCTACTGAAGGAGATAAAAACTCTCCAATCTCCATATTATTCACCATCTGGATTGACTCCTTCTTATCCAATAAGTCTAAAATTCACACAGGATTTAGATGGTTATAATTTTGACTTCAACATTTTGACTTTTAATAAGCAAAATATGGCAACAGAATGCCCTAAATTATCAACAAGCCGTCCAGGGATGTTAAAATGTTTCTTTTTCCTACTTTATTTGGGTTGTGCGTTTACAGCGACATGTATCAGTGATAGTGTCGTAAAGACACATTTGATCTCTTTAATTAAACTCAAATTCTGCCATTAGCATTCTGAGCAGCACCCACGGAGATTGATTGACAGCGTTGAGACCCTCCCCCTGGCTCTGATTGGTTGTTTTTGAGGGATGTATTTCTTCAGACAGCAAAAGCAGCTCAGGTAGGAGGTGGAGGAGGCGGATCTTTTCAAAGATTGTCTGACACTTTTAACAAATATGTCAACATACTTTTTGTTAAATAAAACATACTGCAGCTTTAAGGTGGGATTTTATGTTCTCTTCATCTGACAGTGGCATAGATGTGTAATTAGGACTCTGGGGTTAATGGTTCTGGCTCGCTGTATTCATATTTTCTTGAGTCACCTTGAACAACCGCAAGAAATTTGCTCAGAGCAAATTCAGGCATTTGGACTTTAACGTCCTTGTAAAGGATTGACGAGCAAGGCTGTCAGTCATTTATTTAGCACGAAAACACTGGGCTAAGAAAACAGATGACGCTCGAAAATGGAATGGATTTGCCTCAGTGGAGCTCTAATGTACAGCAGATGAAAAACTATTTCAGCCTGTTGAAGGCAGTTTGTCAACGGCGTTCGGGTTAGGAAGCCCTGATTAGGTACAACGCCTTCTGTTCCAGTTATCCAGCAATATGGAAAGAAACTTACACTTCAGCACATCCAGTCTTTTCAGAGCATACTGGACAGTGAGATGCGTTCAGCTGGTAAACAGTGGATGAACGGGTTTAGGAAATGTGTGTAACACCCTGCAGGGGAGACACACAGAAGCATCAGCAAAATTTAGCAAAGCAGGCGGCTATTTTCTCTCTCTCTCTTTTTAGCAGCTGTGTTAGAATTGAAGGTAAATTCTCTCATTTATTTAAAACCAATTCAAAGTGGCGCGCAGTCGGACAACTCCGATGGTTTCGACGGGGCCGTTGTTGCTTTGATGCTGTTTAAATGGCACATCAAACAGGGGTTGGCTGAAGGAAACGCTATTATGGCGCAGGCGTACGATCAAATATTTATTGATGATGTCGTTTTGGCAGCTCGGTCTTTCTGTGGGAAATAAAAGTTTTTATGTGGGTTTTTTAAGCTTCGCAGCTTATGCGCGTCAACTAATATCCGTTTTCATGACTCATGTATTTTGGTGACACCATTAAATGCATGAACCACATTAAGGCTGGCGCTGGAGAAAGACAAAAAAGGAAGAAGGCCCGAGGCGCCGGGTTCCTCTAAGAACCTCCATTTGTTTGATATCAGCAATCTGAAGTGATTTTATCTCACTGTAACACTAGATGGAGCTCAGACGTTTAGAACATGTAAAGTTGTGTTGCATTGTGAAATGGTGAACGCGTGTGGTTATGACAAAATGAAGGTGTGATACAAAAGTATTGGTGATGCATTTAATGTTTCACAAACTTTTCAACTCTCTTGGTTAACAAAAGCAGGCATGGTGGAATCTGTTTTGTGTTCTCCAGGTGAGATTTGAAATGAACCAGAACCAGGAGAGCTGAGGGGTCTGGAAGGTTGAGACAACAGCAGCAGCTCTTTAATGTATTGTGGTACTGAGTCATTCAGTGGTTTAGAAACTAACAAATGTATTTTAGGGAGCCAGTGTGATGTGCTGTAATTTCCTGGGTTTAGTCAGAAAGCAGTCCTATGAAGACACTGTTGCAGAAATCAATGTGACTAAAGATAAATGCACGAGTTTCTCTAGATCTTGCTAAAGGATTAGTCCTCTAATCCTGGAGATGTTCTTCAGGTGATGGAAGGCCGACTTTATAACCGCCTTTATTTGGGTGTAAGGTCCCAACATTACTCCCAGATTTTGGACCTGATCTCTACTTTCCAACTGTAATAACTGAAGCTGTATGTTGACTCTACATCATTCCTCTTAAAGTCCAAAGATAACTTCAGTTTTGTTTCTCTTCTGTGTGGAGTTTTGACACATCTACACATTTATCTGTTCTAAGCATCTTTTTGGACTTCAGTTGACCAGGTGTGACTGTAATTATGTCATCTAATCTTTCTTAACCAGTCTTTCTCCTATGTGACGACCCTGTTCTGATGAATTCCCAAAACCAGGTGGATCTGATGCGGACGATCCACCTGGTTCGTCCACATCACTGCAATACCTGAGTTTTTACTTTTTGCTAAGGCGACTTGTGAGATCCAAGTCGTGTTGCAGCAATATTTCATTTCCCTTAAAGAGATACTTTGGGATTTTTTTGTTATAAACAGAATATTTCAGTGGATAGCTTTTGGCGTATTTTCAGTGTCTTTGTGATTGGTTGTGAGTGCATTGAAGCATTGCTAGTGTTCAGTAAATCAGGTACAGTAACTTTTCCTAATCAACTGTTACTTTCTCTCTTAGATCCTGGGAAAGCAGCGAGAGTTAATGCCAGTGCTGAGCCTTGGCGTTAGCTTTTCGACCTTGTCTAGGAAGATGAATAACAAGTCTTGTTCTGAGGCTCTGTGCTCACTAACACAGAGCAGATTGTTTTTACCTCCCATTCTCATCGCAAACTGATTTTCCCGTGAGAGAAACGTCGACTTTTTGTCTTTTTCAGAGAATCAAACATTGTTTCAAACATTTTCTGACAGTGACGCGAGGTAGGTTTCCGCTTAATTATGAGCTTGGTTGTTTTTGATCAGAAAGCAGAAGCGGCTCAGGAGGAAAATCAATCTTTTCATATTTCAACTGTCAAGATATAATGACAGTTTTAACAAATAAGTTAAAATATATATTTTTATATTTAAAAAAACTAAATGTTTTACATCTATCTATCTATCTATCTATCTATCTATCTATCTATCTATCTATCTATCTATCTATCTATCTATATATATATATGTGTGTGTGTGTGTGTGTATATATATATATATATATATATATATATATATATATATATATATATATATATATATATATATATAGTAATACTGAAATACATAGACGTTCTTTACTTACGGCTTTAACAGCCTCGTCCTATCTTCCTTGTCTGGTTAAAGTTAACTGTAACTCATACATACATACGCTGCTTTTAAAATGCCGTCTCCATATATCCAGAAGTGCATTGAAAACCTTCAACGTCTGCTCATTCGCAGGCACTCAGGAGCTGAGGAGAAAATGAGATTAGGCCTCTCCTCGTTCTTTTTTTTCTTCTTTTTTCTTTTGCAGTGAGCAATCACTCAAAGGATCAACATGGATTTAGCTGTCAACAATTTGCCAAAGCCGAGGTGGCGGCTATAAAGTGATTGAAATCTTTCTCCCCTTTGGATGATGTGATGCCACAGAGGGAGGAAGGAAAGCGAAGGAAGGGAGTAACCTCCGTCCCCCCCAAAAAAAGCTGCAGTGAAGAAATGATTACCAGTGTACGCTACTCCCAATACCATTTCCCTCCACAGCGATCCCACAAAAACAAAGGGATGGGATTTGATTCAGGTTCAGATTAGATTTGTGTGTGTGAGTGTGTGTGTTTTCATGTTTGTTTGGGGAGGGCCTTTCCCCACTATGTGTGTAGGGGTGTGTGTGCGTGTGTGTGCGTGTGTGTGTGTGTGTGTGCGTGTTTGCGCCGAGGCAGAGCGGCGGCAACATCTTTTACAAGAAGGCTCTGATGTCAGGAAGCCATTGTCTGCGCGGCGAGATGACAGGCGAGAGGCGCTGGCAATGGATAGCGCCCGGCACCCCAAGAAAATCAAGAAAAAACGGGGCCATTGTTATAGAGGCCTTGAGCGAAATATCTGCAGGAGTGTGAGGCCAAAGTGCTGCTCATAATAACCTGTCTACAGGGAAAAACATTTGTCTTGTTGGCAAAATGAAATCCCAAATGGCTCTTTCAGTAGAATAAAGGAGGCTCTGCTGTGGATGATCACTAAGTGTATGTGTGTTTTAGATAAATCTTTTGTTTGTTTGTTAGTTTGTTTTTGCCTAAATCATCTTGGCACAACACAAAAAACAAGGGATTTTTTAAATATGTTTTGGCAATAATTCCACAGACTTGTTTTATTCCATTCCTTCTCCCTCTGATTCCCACAAATGAAAAACAACATCCTTCAGGAAAATTTGGCCCATTTACCCACCAATTACCTCCATTTCACAATCTCAGTATGTATTGCACTGTCTTTCTCTCATGGCAACACGTTTCAGCTGGACGATAAATTGTTCCAGAAGTTATCGCGATAACTCAGAAGTTATCGCGATAAACGATGATACTTGTTATTTCGAGAACATTTTCAAGTAATATAATTGGGAATGGCATAAAAATACAAGAATACAATCTCAAAGATAAAATAAAAAAAATTATAAAAATAATAATAATTGTAAAGAACATTTAAATACTGGAACTGGAAGACATGTTAAATATCTGAAATAAATAAATAAAATGACAAATAAAATTAATTTACCACACAACACTTGTAACACAATAAAATAAATTTAAAAAGGCTGCATGTGTATTTGACTTGCATATTTTGAAATGTTGTACCTAAGAACATACTACTGCAGACAATTTTAAGTGAAAATTATATTCCTTTCAAACAGCCACCAGTCTCATCACTACTCCTCACCACCCAGGAAAATATAAAGATTAATATTTACCACAAAAAATATCAGAGTGACTGAATTTATTGAATTCATTAAATGAGAAAAGAAAATGTGCAAACAGTCAATCAGGAAGTTGATATGAAGGTCAATAGAGCTAAATCGATACAGACGGGATTAAACTGAAAACATTGTTTTCATACCAGCATTTCAAATTGTATTACGAGACCAAAAAAAAAAAAAAAACTCTCTTTTCATTCTGCTTGCTTGTGAAGCTGAAGGACGGCATCATTGTCCTCAAAGAGAGAGAGAGAGAGAGAGAGAGAGAGAGAGAAAAAATCCCTTGAAAATGTAGAGGAAATCAAGGATGATGTAGAATACAAGAACGCAAATTGGAGAGGATTATTCAGTCTCATTTGGGCCTCGGTGATAGATTAAGCCCCAGTATTAAAATACATTGTGTTTTGTTCAAGGGTGGAAGTGACTTTGCCAAGACATTGTGAGATAAGAAGCTAACTACTATTAGTTTAATAGGAATGATAGTCTGCCCAAAGCAGAATATGCAAGTGGCAGAGGAGCATCATTTCTCTTTGCAGTCGTTCTTGCACTGAGCTGAGGTTAAATGGAAGACAGAGAACTGCATGGTAAATAGTTTGTTTTGTTTTTGTTTTTTTTAATGTATCCATTGAATCAATTTGTCGTTTTGGCAACCACTTAGTAACAAACGTCAGAGAAGTTTAGCGGATTTGTTCCAAACAAACTCTCTCCGTTTGGTAATGTTTTCTTTCTTCTGGGCGTTTCAAGAAACTTGTTGGAAATGGGAATATTTTGGGTAGTATCTTATTTGAAGTGGTGTGCATAAGACCGACATTGTCGTAAACATGATGTTAGCGTCGTTTGGTAACTAATGACCCTTTTCATGCAAGTTTGCATTAGAAGCTAACTCAATTTAGCATCTTTATGCAATTGTATTAAATCTTGCATTAAAAGTCAATAGATAAATATATTTTGTTGCTGTAACAGGATATAATTTGAATAGCGCTGTTAAAGGGGCAGAATTATGGGACTTCCAGGCACATAGTGCTACTTGTATATCACAATCAAGGAACTATCAGTTGTCATAAAAATGGTGTGTATGTAAAGTATGACTTAAAAGTAATACCACTTCCTAATTCAATGCCTTGAAATTGGGCCTATGTATCTTTAAGAAACTCCTGCTCCTTCTGAAACTCCACCTTCAGGAAATCATGAAGGCTATTAAGTCTTTAAAAATGTATAGTTAATGTATAGTTAGCGATGTGCTGCTCCACCAGGTGTTTGCTAATTCCTGCTGGCTAGTCTGAAGGAGCTGAGTGCGTGATTGGAGAGGTGGAAGCTTTGCTTGGAAACTGCAGCTCTAAGGAGGAGGAGGAGCAAGAAGAGGAGGAAGAGGAAGAGGAGGTATATCGCACAGCTGAACGGTTGCCACAGGAGAATAAAGTATTTCTCAAGCATGCATGAAAGAATCAAAGCAACACTCCAGGTATGTTTTTGATGCAGAAATGACATTATAACATGACATAAAGCTCAAAAAGTAGCTTTTGCATAACACTGCCTCTTTAAAACAGGCACTGTAAACATAAAACTCCATATTCATGATCAAAGCATAAAGTATTGGGGTTTTTTAGATGAGGAGTGAAACATGAAGGGAAGTCCAGCTGCATTCGAGATTCGGACAGATTTGACTCTGAATACGTCTTGACTTGGTTTCTCTGCATACTGCCCTCATGGCGAGCCTCCTGTCAGCGTCTGAAGCTGAATGTCAGTCCTGCCAGACCCAATTCCTTGCACATTCGCTTGTTGCCTGCGAGCCCATATTATAATGCTTATTCAGGAGTGTTAGCCATTCAAAGCCCATTGAAGGTCCATTTTTCCTTCAGCCTTACCAGATCTGAAGGGAAAATGCCACTTTGCCACTTTCTCTGCAGCAGTCATTTCACACAGCAGCACAACAATGCAAGTCAGGAAAAATGAGTGACTGCAAGGTGGAGAGTGAGTGACAACGACTGAGTCAGGGTGCACAGGCCTTTTTCGTCTGTGTGTGTGTGGCTGTTCCCTGACATACTGAGTGCGATCTTTTCAGCACACCTGGCAGATCGTCAGCCGGTTAAAGTGACATAGTCTGCAATTGTTTTTCCAATGTACATGCAGCTTATATGGTGTATTATGTGATGGCTTTCTAAGTTTCCAATCCCAAGGTCCAACTCAGCGTTATGTAAAAATGAATATGTAGGTGCTTGAAAACTCAGTGGATTTGAAATACTGTAAAAATGACACGACAGTTGATCAGCGTTAAAAAATCCGTCATTACACACTCGGCAATGATGTTCTGGAAAACACAGCAATCAGTTTTCTTGGCCGCTTTGTTACGACTCAGGGCTAAAGCAGCAGTACATAACTTTTTTAAAAAATATCTAAATTTTTTTGCATATTTGCCAAAACTTTTATGCATTATGACAGATTGTCTGCGAAAAAAAAAAGTTTCTCTGCTGAGTAAACACACGGCTTCGTCAGAAACAAGCAATCGCCACAACAGAGGCTATTGTGAATGCTAAGCTAGTTGGCATTTCCTCCGATGACGGCGGATAGTCAGTTCCCATGGCACAGAACGTTGTTCCTCTGCCAATAGCACATTTAGCATTGTGTACACAAGCTGATTGACAGCGCCAAGGCCTTCCTACTGACTCTGACTGGTTGTTTTTGACAGGCAGTGGTGCATTTCTTCAGACAGCAATGGAGGAATTCGATCTATTCACAGATGATCTGTTTCATATTATAGTCATGACATGATGCCGGTTTTCACAAATATATTTAAAAAACATACTTTTAAGTTGGGCACTGTGGATTCAACTCGTATAACTTCCTGTGTTTGGTGATGTTTTCATTTGGACCAGTTTAAACTGGTGTTAACGCTAGCATGTATAAATTAAAATGTTTAACTTATTTGTGTATTGTTCCAGTAGCAACAGTAAAAGATTTGATCCTAATTGTAAGACAGATTGCTTTGAACAATTTAAAGTTTATTGACTAGCATTTCAGCTGCTCTTTTAACATCAACAAGATGACGCACTCAACGGTTTTATTCAGGTTTGCAAGGCAGCCGAATTGAAATGAGCCGTGATTTAAAAAATAAATCTAACAGTTTTATTACTTGCTGGCTGACAGTACAGCTTTAGGTGACTCAAACATTTATCTGTGAATTTAAAAACAGAGTAAAACCATTTCTGCTTTTATATGTTTAAAGAAAAAAAAAACAGAAATGTGCAGATAAAGTCCTACGAAAATGCATTTGGTGAAGTTGCAAGTTAGATAAAGTGTAATGCAAAGCTCTTACTGTGTTTGCTAACATTTCTCAAAACTGCAACTCTGCCAATCCTGGCTCAACACTCTCTACTTTCCTTGGATTTAAATTTTATACCCTCTCCCGCACACGCACGCGCTCGCCCACGAGGATCAAATCTTCCACACAGTTGACATGTTAATGCGCGTGTATGTTGATGTCCGTACAAATGCCTGGAATGAGAAAGAGTGCAAAAGTAAAGACAGACTACGGTGAGGATTTCAGACTGGAAATAAGTACCTTTCCCTGTGAAGAATAGTCAGTTTAAAGGTCAGAAAGATAGGCATGCTGCATTAAAGTGGTTAAAAAATAGTACTGGCTTTTAGGGAGCGAGTGCTGAGAAGATCCCAAAGGGCAGAGCAAGGAAAGACTGATTGGTCTTGCTATGCCAGAGCAGGGGATGCATTTGCAAACTGTGCTAATCTAGCCTAGAAATAAATTTAAAGCAGACCTTAATGTGGCACTTGCAATTTCCATATGTCTCCATCTCTTTTCGCAGGATGCAGAATGACCTCGCAGCATCGGCCATGTGACCGACACATAAATGCAAAACTGAGCAATTTTACCAGAAGTCATTGATGGTGCGTGCAGTGTCTCACAAAAGCAAGCACAGATCCTTTTACATTTACAAAAATGTGAGGGGCTGATTAGATCTGTACATGGGACAGCTCTGAAGATGTGCCGTTTTAGTGCAACGTAAAGTAGTCGGTGTACAGCTGGTATGGCCATGTGAATTACTAAATAGCTCATTTAACTGTCATTAGCTTCTAAATGACTACACCCCATGATGAAAATGTCCAAAGTGAGATATTTTTGCCCTCAAACACATCTGCGCTTGATTCTCATCTCCTCTCATTGCGTCGTCTGGGATTTGTCCCATTGAGCTCGATTTGTAAGGATGCATTTCATCACAACGTGGAGTTATGAACGATGAGTTTTTTGCGCCATGTTTAAGTTGTAGTTCGACAATAGAGGAAGTGAGGACAGCCTTTCAGTCCCTGTTGAACATGCTTTCAAATTTTCAAGGTTTTTTTTTTTTTTGGCTCTAGTGGCCTTTATTTGAATTGAGAGAGAAGGGAAGACATGCAGCAGGGGTCACCAGGCCAGGAATCGAATCCGCGACAGCCGCGTCAAGACCTAAAGCCTCCTCATGCGGGTTGTTCTTAACCCCTGCGCCATGCGAGGCTCTTTCTGTCTGTGCCATATTGAACTTTCCAGTGACAGTATGACGGAGTGTGAGAGTGATGACAAGCAACTTCTACCCACCTGCTCCCCATTTGCACCTGAGGCTTTATAGCACCAGCAGGTCACATGACACAAAAAAGGTAAAATTGCTAACTGGTCACAATTGTGACGTTTTCACTTAGGAGTTTATTCACTTTTGCTGTCAGCACTTCAGACATTATTGGCTGTGTGATGACCGTCTGTGTATTTCAACAATTGGCATTCGGTTGTCCTTCTGTGCCTTGGTGAGTCGTCTTTGATATTTCCACGGCACGGATATTTCTGAACCCTCCAGTTCCTGGAAAACTGTCATATTATTGACGTGACCAAGCAGGTTGGGTTCAGAATTACCTCTCTTTTACGCGTGAGTGGGATGACTGGGTTTACCTGCTGTCAGAAACTGCTGCTTCCGCAGGATGACAGGCTGTCAGCTGCTCCTCACCAGAATGACTAAAGTACTGAAAAAAATAATAATAACAATAAAGATGAGCAAATAAGTACTACTTTGGGCTTCTGCTAGTTTTTTCTTTATTTTTATTTTTTTTTGGAGGGAGAGGATAACAGCATAAAATGTTGCCGTTTGGTTATATTGAAATAAGTCAAAGACTTGCTCACTCAGCATATGAGACGTATCTTTGGGCTGTTGTGTCACGTCTCCCTGAAGCACATGTGTCAAACTCGAGGCTCGTGGGTCAAATCCAGCCCACCACAGCTTTCTATGTGGCCCTCTAGAGCCTAGACTAAGCGCAACGTGTGGTTAAATATTATGCTATCAACCACCGCAATGCAATTTTTATCTGTTTACTGCTAAATTGTATCAATCTGTCCCTCTGGTTTCATGAGAACTATCGTGGAAAATTCACACAAAATGAACAAATCCCTGCACTTTTTTTGCATTAATAATTGGTCATTTAGTGCAGATTTTTTTCAAAAATTGTCAAAAACGTTTCATCTTGTGCTGAACAGCTGCCTCAGCATTAAATGACATCAGATTATAGTCCAAGATCTACACAGCGAGAAAGAAAAAGTGGCATTTACTGTCATAACTAAGCGCAAATATTTCCAAATTAAACACTTTGACTTTTGTAGGGGGAAAAAAACTCACAAAAAGAATCACATAATCCTGGAGGGACTGAGAAGATGTAATTTAGTTTTAAGATTTGGTTGATATTTTAACCGTTTGTGAACAGGTTTTATCCAAACATTTGGACACCACCGGCCCTTTAAGAGCGCTCATGATCTCGATTTGGCCCAGAACGAAAAAGAGTTTGACTCCTGCATGATAACCAGAGCAGTCTTTCTCCAGAACCCACACTCTTTTACTTAAGTAGAACACATTTATTGAGCCAGGAGTTCACAACGCAAGAGGAATCATTCGCCTCATTTGATTTTCCTTAAAATAGTGCAATCCACGTTGAAAAAGCTATTTTGTTTTTCGTTCAGCCACAAGAGAGCACCGTTATCCAATACTTTCACTGACTATAAAGGAAGCCAAGAAACAAAGCTGGCTCTAGTTCCCCTGTTGCACAACTGTATAAATCCAGCTCAGCTCATGTTTGTCTATTGAGATTAACCGAATGCAGAGCAGCACCGCTGTTGGTTTTCCACCTCTGGCTAAAGTGGGAAGCTTTACATTGACGTCCTCCTAATATATACACCAGAAAAAGTCAGCTGGTCGTTGTAAAAATGAACTGTTTGTAAATCTGGACTAATATTTTTGATCAAAACAGCTATATGTGCAATAATCAATATATACATTAGTGACATATTTCAACATAAAACAATGAGATGGCATGAGATTTTTTTTTAAACGTTTTTTTTCTTTTATCCATTTCAATATTGAAGCATTTTATAATCTGAGCGACAGAGGAATAGTGGCAATGCTAAAATGTAGTTTCTTGCTTTTAGGAAGTTACAGAGCAACTTTAACAATTTGCCAGACAAGTATTGTTTTTTTTTTCAACAAGGTAGCCCCCAAATCCATCCCCAACATGCATCCACAGATGTTTCCTTGTGCATTTAATAAATATATCATACAATGTTGTAGCCTCGTCTTATGGTGCATTATGCAGAGGTTTACGATTGTTTCACTTCAGCTGTTGGATTCCTCAGGGGACTGACATGACAGGAGACCTGGCCTTATTTTACGATTGATCGCCTAATAACTATGTCACCTCCTGCGGTCTGTGGCAGCCTGTGTGAACGGCTTGAAACGCTCAGCCCGAAATGGGATAGGAGATCACAAAGAATGAGCAACAAGAAAAAGAAAAAAGAAAAAAAACAAAAAACTGTGTTTGTTTACCTTGATGCAGTTTCAAAGAATGTGTTCTTTTATTTTGCTTTGATGCATACAAGTTTTGTTTTCTCTAATATTCTTAACTGTGTGGCAGGATGAGGATTAGCCGGCACTAATGAACTTTCATGATCAAAGCCGACAGCTAATCATATTCATGATCCACTGTGGCACAGGGCCATGAAAAGAAATATCTGAGTCATGACATGTTTAGTCTATGTTTAATTCATTTCAATGATATATGCATCTCTTTCCTGTCTGAATTATGTAGCGAGACCTACGTGGAAATATTTGATGGTCTGTTTTATTCACAAGTTTGCATTTTTGCTTGTCCCGGATGCAGACATGATTGTATAATAGTTCTCCATCTTTCTCTCGGTGGCAGAACTTGGACTCGGATTTCTCTACCTCGTTTTCTGCCGTCGTTCATTTTGTCACCTGCACTTAGCAGGAATAAGAAGATAACAATTTAATGCGAGAATATTCTTATTCCTGCACTAATGTAAACACAGGGGTTTACATGTAGTTGTTGTCACTGATCAAAAATCCAAAGAACTTCCTGTTCTGATATACTTAGGGCAACTGCAGATAGAAAAAAAATAATTACATTTTCACCAAAAAACTTTATAGAGAAAAAAAAGAAAACAGGTTACATTCTTTTGGAAAGTCAAAAGATTTTCTCGAAAACAAATTCTCAACTTTTGAAACTTAGAAATGTTCACCTTTTTTCTAGAATATTTCTGGGACTGACGTCAAAATAGATGCATTTTCTCCCAGCATATCTTTGACTTTTCAAGCTCAGAACTTTCTACCGTTTTTCTAGAACATTTCTGAGATTAATCTAAAATAACGTTAAGTTCTTCACTGAGCATTGTGAGTTTCACTCCTTTGTCGACATAGGATAGAATCCAGACTTCATCTCTTTTCCCTCTTGAACTGTCATTCGTCCAGTTTTGTCAGAGTTAGCCTTTTCTCGTGACATAAGTGAAACATAAAACAGAGTTCTTTGTACTTTCTTCCCTTTCTTGCTCCGTGTCCAGGTCTTTCATGGAGCCAAGCATGTTCTTGTGACAGAACCGCATCATTCCCGACACAGCAAAATGTTACGCGTTGAGAACAAAAGAAATGATTTATTGGTGGCATGCTCTCAAGCCCGGTGGCGTCACAGGTATCCATTGTTACCTCAGATGTCGTTTGGAGCGAACGGCGACCAGGACTGTGAACCCAGCCTCTCTCCTGCCTCCCATGAAGTGCATCCTGCCACAGCTAATGTTCTCTTCTGCAATCTTCCTCTGCCAAATGGCGCTCTCATCTACCACCAAATTTAGCGTTGATTAAAACAAAAAGAAGGGATTACGGAGCAGCTGCTCGGACGAAGTGTGTTGCCCAAACATCATAACTCGAAAGGGTCCTTTCGGTCAAAGGGGAAGTGGGGGAATGGGTATTTTGTTGCGGCTACGTTTTTGATCCGGTCGGTTCTAGTTTGCTGATCTGGAAAGAAGAACGGCCAGCTAGGCCCTAACGCCTTCCCTCCCCGGAGGAGGGGTTTCACAGCCAGGGGTGCGAGGGTGCAAGGTTGCCTTGGCCATGCGTGAACTGATGCTGATGACATTCACATGTAGCTAGGATGCCTGAGAGACTTGAGACGTCCTGCAGGTCTTTGCAGAAAGGTTTTAGGGTACAGGAAGGACAGACACACTTGTGCTCTAATATTTTAGGAGTCTTTTCTCATTTTCTTTGTGAGTTATGAGGGGATATTTCGCTGAAACATGCAAGTAACGCCTGCGTCGGATAATGAAATGTTAATGCAGTACCTTACTAATGAATGCGCAACAAACTCGGTGTACTTTTACCTGTGATGTGGAAGCAAAAGAATAGATGGTTTTAAAAGATTTCTGTCAGTAATGTAGTCAGTAATTTGTAGAATCCCCCATTTGTTCCAATTAGAGCTGCAAGTCTTTTGGACTCTACCTGCTTTGTACGTCTGAAAAATGTGCACCCTTTTTCTATAAATTAGCTCCGGCTCAGTCAAGACTGGATGCGTGAACAGATTGTCAATTGAAGTGAGGTCCAGGCTTTGACTGGGCCGTTTATTCAGAGCAGGAAGCTGTATAGCCACTGTTGTGCTGTTGGAAGTTGAACCTCTTGTGGGAAAATGGAAATTGTGCTTTTTTTCTGGCTTTCTTTAACTAATGAGTTTCTATTTGTCAACCTCCCATGAAGGCCTGATTTATGAAGTGAACAGCCAATAGTTGTTCACTCACATTCACACCTGTAACTGGCGCTTTTGCCGTTTGTTTATTTTTGTCATGGTTACCTAGAAATTCGCAACACAAGTTGCTGTTTGTGGTCAAACATGGTTACTTTGAGGTTCGTCAGTTGTCTGTAAGATGTTTCTTCTAATTTATGTAGATTAAAATAATTTGTTTGATTGAACAGCGAACCTGAAGTGGAGTGAAAGTACATCAATCCAGAAAGCAGCGTGAAGACCGGGGGAATCTGAATGAACCTGAATGAGGCATCCTGACCAGATGCCTGAGCCTCAGCTGGCTCCCCTCGACGTGGAGGAGCAGCGGCTCTACTCTGAGTCCCTCCTGGATGACTGAGCTTCTCACCCTATCTTTAAAGGCAAGCTCCGAGAAAACCCATTTCGGTCACTTGTATCTGCGATCTTGTTCTTTTGGTCATGACCATAGTTGAGGGTGGGAATGTAGAACGACGAGAAAATCTAGAGCTTTGGTTTTTGACTCAGCTTCACCAGACCTGGCGGAGTCCAACTCTCACCTGAAACGAGCTCGACTTATTGCCGGCAATATGGACCAGACTCTGATGCCGGTCATACAGGACCACCGCCCCAGTCTGCCAATCCAGGGGAACTGCCCCGATGTCCATGCGATATTGCAGAGTCGTGTCAGCCACCACAACCCTGCAACATCCAGAGCTTTAAGGAACTCTGGGCGAATCTCATTCACCCCTGGGGCCACAACCTGCCATGTGGTCTTAACAAGCTCCATTTTTTTGTAGGGGTCTGTTTAATAAAGATTTATTAGGCCACAAAAATGCATCCAAAGCTAATTTGACCAACGGGGAAAAAAAATGTGAAAACTGACAAAATTTAGTATTTTTGTTTGCTCCCCAAATGAGTATTTTTCATCAGATTGCAATAAAGCTTCTCTACTAAAGGTAAGCTGGGCTGCTGAATAACATAAAAGCATCCATTTTTGGCCATCCCCAAGTTTCCTTGATATTGCTGGCCGGGATTTTTTTGTTTGTTTTTTAATGTCCACCTTCTGGATAAAGAGCAGGACGACTTTAATCTCTGTGTTTTATTAGAGGCAGCCCTGTGATTCACAATCTGAACCCTTTTTACTGTTAAGCAGTGACTTTTTTTTTCTCCCCCACCATTACTAACCTTTTCTAATCAATGAGCACCCTGGGCAGTGATTGCAAAGGAAACTTTATCATTCAGCTCCTGCTTAACACTGTTAAGAGGTTTTTAAATTCACATCCTGCGCATTGAGAGCATCCATTGACATTGAATGTCCCCTATTATGACACTCACAGAGCAATAATGTGCTCGCCTCTCACTTCAGAGCATATTTTACAGAAGGGTGAAAGAAATAGGAGTTTAACCGTGTGAAATATTTATTCTCTTTGCCTTAAACACTCCTCTCCTATCTCTGCCCCGGTGGTGCCTCAGACCCCATTTTTAAACTCGCAGGGGGATAGATAAAGGATCAGATATGTGTTAGGCAACACTCTGCAGGGCCCGCCTCTTGGAAAAGGGGGGTATGACCACTGTATGTGTAGCCCACAGCGCCATCAGGCTTTCAAAGGAAGTACTGCGAGCATTTCCCATCACTCTTATTTCAGCCTCAGCTCAGTTAGGAATTTGATTTTAATTGCGTGTTTAAATCTGCTTATCGGTTGTTTCCAGAGATAATGCGGGGTGTTTTTTTTTTTTTTTTTTTTTTTTTTGCAATTTTCCTCCTTTTTTGGAGTTACAAAAAAGGCAGAAATTAGCGTTAAATAGAAAAAGGAAATCGACGTCAAAATAAATAAATAATAGCAAAGTAGCGGCTCCCTCACAGGCTCGCGCTCCGTCAGTTCAAACAACACACGGTCACGCGCGCGCAGAGACACACTTTTGAGTTGGATCCCGGGTAAGGAGCGCGTTCCGCTTATCATTTCCAACCAACCCTCCTTTCCAAGCAGGCGGACCGCTTCTGCCTCTGACGACAGCCGGTCACACACACACACACACACACACCCCACACACACACACACCAACACACGCAGCGCTGCTCAGAGCGGAGTGGCTGAGGAGAGACCGCATCAAGGAGCCGCGTTCCCGCCTGCTGACAGAGGAGTCGCGCGTGGGAGTCGATAACCGTCTCTACCTGCCATCTGCATTCCTGCCTCTTTCTTCCTATCGGACGGGTTCGGTGCTCTCAAGGAGAGAGTCCCGTCACCACCGAGACAGAGGACCGAAGCTCGTGTATTTTTTCTTCTTCTTCTCCTTTTTTTTTGATTGTTTTTTTTAATCGGAAGATTTGAAACAAATATCAGAGCTGCGGTCGCTGTGGAGATTTTCGCTGGAAATCAGGCGGAGTGCGTTTCCTAACCCCCCCCCCCACCCCCCTCCTGCCTCCTCTCCACCCTAACACCCCCCCGGTTTGTTTCGTGAAAGCCGTCTTTTGAAAAGGCGGGAGGGGATGGACTTGAGATAGTGCGTCTCAATTTGAGTGCGGAAGGCTGGGAGTTGCCGTCTCGGAGAGATGCGAAAGCATGCTTGGAAGCTGTGAGCGCTGCCGCAGGTGAGTGTCCGTGAAACGACAAAAAAAAAAAAAAAAAAAAAAACATTAATTGTGTTGGGCTTCTGAACCCCCCACCGTCCCCAGTTTTGTATTTGGAGTAATGTCTCTGTCGGTGAGCGGTTCCGTGTCTGTCTGCGTTTCTGTCGATGCGGTTCAATGTGGCGCGCGGCCAAAGACGAAGGTATGGCAAGACATGGATATACATAATGCAGCCAAATCTGTTCGATGAGGGGGGGGGGGGGGGGGGGGGGTCTGTCAGTGAGAAGGAAAGAGGCTTTCTAATAATATTAATTAAAAAGAAAAGAACCCGAACTTACTGTGATGTCAGATGTGGGCCAGAATAAATAAATAAATATGAAAAATAAAGCTGAACCTCCGACGGTCAGAGCAGAATCTACTGTAGACAGGACAGAGAAACAGAGCGGCAGAAAATAAGGACCTGCGCGTGCTTAGGCGCGTCCTCTGCAGGTATAAACATTAATCAACACTGATTT
The DNA here is from genome assembly GCF_027474105.1 of Poeciliopsis prolifica. Classification (NCBI taxonomy): domain Eukaryota; kingdom Metazoa; phylum Chordata; class Actinopteri; order Cyprinodontiformes; family Poeciliidae; genus Poeciliopsis; species Poeciliopsis prolifica. The sequence continues at coordinate 22,529,481 of NW_026562376.1, forward strand.
CTGCTCTTTATTTGTACATTTATGATTGATACGGTTTATCGTGTGTGTGTCTCCTGCCCTCCATACTGTCCCTGTCTGTAAGGTGAAGAAGGCTTAAACCATTCATCAAATTTAATTGTCCCGTGACTGAGACTGGGTGAGTGTGAGAAGGAAACAGAATGTAGATCCTACCTTTCTGTTCGGTGTGTGTGTGTGTGTGCGTGTGTGTGTGTGTGTGTGTGTGTGTGTGTGTGTGTGTGTGTGTGTGTGTGTGTGGGTGTGTGTGTGTGTGTGTGTGTGTGGGTGAAATAGGTGGAGAGTTGCAATTACAAAACGTTACCTTAATCTATTTGCCAGCGTTTTGACTCTGCTGAGGTAACATTTTGTCTTTCCGTGCAAGTCGTGAATGCCATTTTTTTGGCAACTGCAAAAGATGGCTATCTCTTAAATGGGCAGCTGAGAGGAAGAAGAAGAAGAAGAAAAAAAGGGAGAAAAGCAAGGAGGATTCTGCAGATATGCAGGGCTTTTTTTCCTGTTTTCTCCCCCCCCATCTTCCTCTCTCTCTTTCTCTCCTGAATTAACTTGGGACTCTTTGTTTTGAACGGGATGACAGTCAGCAGGGGTCTATATATAGCTTCGGCTGCGACAATATGGGACAGAGGAAGAAACTTGTGCGTGTATGGTTGCACACACTCCGTCTGTCTGTTGTTTGTTATTCAAGGCAGCGTTTGGCAGAAGTAAGGATAAAAAAAAAATGATGCCAGTGGCTCCTGATAATTTTCATTTTCACTCTGCCTTTTCTGAGTGTATGTTATGTGTAAAAGAAAGGGAGGGTGAAACAAAAAAAAAGAAGTCTACAATGCACACAAAAGCCTGTGCAGTTCAGTATTAAAGGCTGTGCCTGCGGTTATTCATAAAGCTTTATATGTTATAAATAACTGGAGGGAGCGGACGGGCAGATAGAGGAGCAGCAGCAGCCTCTCTTGCTTTATCAGAACCCACAGTCCAATATGATAGATAGATGATACACTTTGAGGTATCGCATAAACAGGGGCCAGGGTGTGGCACGCTCCTCATTCCCCTCGTCCAGGCCTCAGTGATGACCATAAAAGTGACTGTTTTGTGCTGTGCTTGTGTTTACCAGACCTGAAGCGACTTTCAAACGACCCCATCAAACTGATGGTTTCCTTTAATCTGCTGCTGGTGGGCTCACACCACCCACCTCTTAAGTTTTCCCCTGGATCTAATAAACAAATGGCGGGCTCTACCTTAGTTAATCATGGTCGTTTTTGCTATAGCAGAGAGGGCCGAGCATGCATTGTGATGAGCCCTCTGGGTTCGTTAAATTAATGTGCTGTAGCTGACCTTGGTTAGCTAGTGCCATGAATAGGATTCACCTTTTTGCCCCGCAGTGGGGGGTGGCATATTGCAAAGGCCTGTCTCATCCTACAGCGTTACCCCGCTGTCGACATCCCGTATTGAATTACGGCACCCGTTGATCAATGCTCGCAATAACCCCGGACCTCTTCCATAGCGGCCGGTTTAATGCAGGAGCATCAGATATCCCAGGAACAGAATCATGCTCCTCGCAACGCGGTTCATGGGGGTATGCTTAGATATTAGTGTATTAGTAATCCAATCATATACAGACAGAACGGAGAAGAAAAACAATGAGAGCAGCCTCAGAGTGTGCGCTGCATTAATAATTCATGGAAGAAATCAGCTTGAGCGTAGATTTGACAGCAGACCGGAGCAGGCGAGACAGAGTGGGTGGCGGCGGTGCGGACGGTAACGTTAGAGCACTGTGACTGATCACAGCCTCTGTTTTTCTTTTTTCTCTCTCTCTCTCTCGCTGTCACACAAAATGACCAGCAGTGTTATTAGCGAGTGGGCTAATGCCGGCTTATGACGTGTTCTCATGTCTCCTGGAGACGCTCTCATCTGGGGGTGCAAAGCTGACACCTACTGCAGCGACAAGGTGTTTATTAGCTCCCAGTTGTGAGACCACTCTACGTACATGATATTACAGTGACATGGAGCTACTAGTTCCCACACGGGATGCCAATTATGTTGTTTTTTTCTTTTTAAACCAGGAGTCAGATGCCATTCTGCTTGATGCCATAGCGTCTCGGTTCGGCAATGCCCTAGGCTGGGTGGCATCTGCATGTAAGGCCCTGCTAAGGGATCACAGTGGCCGTTTGATGCGAGGGAGAGGGAAGATCTTGTGTGCCGTTGTCCTTGGTGGATGTCAGATGAATTAAAGGAGGAAGGATGGTTGTGATTGTTGTTAAAAAAAAAAGGCATCTGAGATTTATGGTTCTTCTTTTTTGCGGTTTCTGCAGTGCTTTTCCTTTTAGAGGCGTCAACAAGTCCTGGAAAACATCTGTCCTAAATGTAATGCAACCTAGGCACCCTATTATGGCTTCCAGTCATATAGCAAGTGGCTCTGCATAAAATTTGTTGTGTTTGTTTATCTTATATCTATGTAATACAATTAGGATTTGGATTTTACTTAATTATACTCCACAAAATCCAGTTATTCACTGAAATGCAATATGATTTTACTGTTATGGACAGTATTAATAAGACCAAGCCAGTGACTAAACATCAAGCAGTAGTTTTAGACTAAACAGAAGTCATTATTTATTTATGCCAATAGAGCCCAATCAAAACTGCGGCGCTGTGGTACGGTGGAATCCCATCTGCCTGTTTGTCCTTCAATTGGCCTTTGGTACCGTCGATGAATCATCAGAAATCAATTGCTTGATTAAAATTTCACTGTCCTTAATCCTTCAGTGCCAAACACGTTAGCATAAGTGATTTATACCAATTCAGGTTGCAACATTTATACTGAACCAGAAAACGGCACTTGATACATTCAGGAGCTGGATTTTTAGCGAGAGACGTACCTCGATGATTTCCCAACTGAACAACGTCAAACTGACTGCGTGACGTTTACTCCTCTTTTGATGAACCAACAGCAGACTGACAACTGGTAGACTCAAGGAAAGATGTTCTGCATTCACAACAATGTTGTTCAGCACAGAAAACTGTGACAAACACTAATTCCTTGTGGAGGGGGTGATGGGAGGAGGATTAGTGTTGTCTGGCTACCTGACAAAGACAATGAAAAAACAGACCTTGCAGTTATTTTGAGTGACTATCGTAACAGAGCTTCGACTATGCTCAGACTCTTCTTAATTTGATGATGAATGCCATTAATGAAATCTAGCAGCGCTTTGAATTCCACAGACCACTTTAAAAGCACATTTAGAACAATATTTATGCCTAAGTCAATGTCCAGGAGTACAGTGGATCCTAGGAGTGCGTGTCCTCACATCTTATTTTGGTTGAGTCAACAAAAGCTTACTTCATTGTAGACACAGCAACAAAATTCCTCGACTGCAACAACAGCTGCCTTTTCATCCACGAAACCCGTCTCACATTCACTCCCTCTGTGTGGTAAACATTGTGATTTCTGTGCTAGATCCAGCAATAAGTGAGAAAGAAAAGAATTAGTGCACGTGAACGCAATCACTACAGCATCTCTGGGAGGTGTTGATTAGTGGAATAAGACAGAAACGGCTTCTTCCTGTCAGCGCTGCAGCAGTGTCGTGCCCGCTCACTTGGACATTAAGTAATTCTGCTGCAGAGACATGTTTATCACTCCAGATATGCCGTGCGGAACGGCTGCAGCTCAGTCGGCAGAGTGGGCGTCCTTCAACTGGAAGGCTGTTTCTGTGATGCACAAGTCACCCAGTCCTCATGTCAAAGCATCCTCTGTTGTCAAAGATACTGAACCCTCTCATTACCTCCCCAATGTTTTCATCACTGAAATCATAGTCGTATTCCGAAAAAGACAAGGTCGCCCCTAATCATACAAATTTCTGTATCTGTTTGGCATCAGATCTTGACAGGTCTGTTGCGTTTGCAAGTATTCAATCAGCTCCTGTTTTTGGCTGAATGCAAGGATTTTCCTTCCGCCGTTTGTAGATTTTCAAAAGATAAATCATCTTAAAAAGCTACAGTACAAGCCAACGGGTCATGGGTTGGAAAAATGTTATTGTGCTGACAGAGGACTTTCGCTTCTTCGAGGCGAAAGCATTTGTATTCGCTGCATGCGGGACAATCGGGGGTCTATTCTGGCACTTTTGTTGCCAGGAAGACTCACTCGTCCATCTTTTAAATGACTGGGTTAATGTCACCCTGCTAATCTGCTAGAGGGGGCTGTGAATCATATCGACTGAGGCATTTGACTGGCAGCTTTTGAAGGGGTGACTGGAGCCGGAGCGCTTCAGTGGAAGTCACCCAAATTAGCATTGCCCAGGCTAAAACACATTCTGTACTTTCGGTCGTTTGCAGCTTGTAGCCCATATGTTGTACAGACGGTACGGTATGTGGACATAACAACGCAAGTTTCCAGGGTCCTTTTTTCTTTCCCAGACAGACAATTATTGCTTCATTTGATTTATACGCAAGTATTATCATCATTATTATTATTATTTCTTTTCTTTTTGAGAAGAGACTGCATGAATTGCTCTGCAGTATGACAGGGTTGTGTGGCAAATATCACAACACGCTGCCATCGCCTCTGCTGAACTCATCACGTCGAACGACTCTATTCAGAAGTGATTGTAAACACAACTGTGGGACGGAAGCAGCTCCACTTACGCACCCCCACTCGAATGGAGCATATGATCTTTTTCCATAAGTGGGAGCAAGAATTCAGTTCGAGCACCACCCCGCTGCTGTAATGACGGCTAAAATACCCCACTGAGAATCAGAATTCACAAAGTTCAGCGTTTAGGTGAAGAGCAGGTGCTCTCAGCTCCCTTTCCTCCGTCTAGTGGGCTAACTGGGGGCTCTGGAGGTGAAGTTGTGTTTTATGGCAAATCTGCTGGCTGTGTGTTTCAGTCACTGAAGGCATTTATAATTAATGAGTTCTTGGCTCTTATGCAAATTGTAGGGTTGTGTTGATACAATTTCATCTCATCTCGTTTTCGTTCATGGAAACGAGATGAGATGCAGCAGTATTTGGGGCAACACTAGGAACGTTGTTTTTTCTTTACACAAATAGAAACAGTATAGTATATACTAATGTTTTTTATGTTATCATCCTACTGTCAGACATTTGAAATGGTTGCACAACACAAATTTGACCTTTGGGCTTCATACGTCCTTTTTGCTTGGTTGTTTTTTAAAAGACAAAGCTGTTTTCCCACTGTACATTTTGGCTGAAGTATGCAGTTTTATTACACAATCAGAATTTAATCAAGCCATTTTTGGGTTCCAAGTTAAAAAATCACTGAAAATAGAAAAACAGTTTTGAGTTTTTCCTTAAGCTAAACCATAGATTAGATTAAGGCATATGATTATGCCTTAATCTAATCCAATATGAAGGCAGCATGTTTGAAACATAGCAGCAGCTCCACTGAAAATGTGCCGTTCTTGTCTTTCTCACAAATGGTAATGTTTTAAGCACCTCGAATTATGATATATACATATGTAGGCTTGTCACAATAATACATTTTGTTAGACATCAAATTCATTCAGAAATTATTGTGATAAATGATAATATTATTGTTTTGAGACCATTTTCAAGAAATATTGGGGTAATGGTATAATAATGCAAAAAACTTATTCTCAAAGATCAACATACTTTCAGTTCTGAAATATAACAAACAGAATTTTGGTCTGGCGATAGTGAAACTCAGTCATAGAAAAATTGCAAAATACCTGCTGCGTTTAGTGGCGATAGGATTTTACAAAGCAGATGCCAATTAGCGACATTAGTGGTTAATGACTCCTTTTTTCCCAAATTAAAGTCTCAAACATGTTCAGAGGACAACAAGGATAAAGCACTCATCTTCATCCATAAAAATAGCTTCACCATATGAAGTCACATACATAACATATACATATATAACGACAGCCCTTAATAAAACAGACTTCTAAAAACATTTCATTTTCATTAAGCGAGATCTTGTGCCAGGAGATATTTTTACTGTTAAAAGTAAATTAATGATTGGCTTATCTTTTGACCTAATGCAGTTGCTGTTTCTGTTTAATGGTTCTTAAGAAGGTTTAATTAAAAGGCACTAATCCGATTAGAGTCCAGTAAGAACATGGACACCCCCTTTCTAAAATGCTGCCAAAATAATGGAGGGTTCTGTCCACCATGATGCTTTCTTATTGGGGTGTTGTCGCATAATTCAAACATTTTAACATGCTTCAGACCCAATATCCCTTCCATTTGTGTTAGATCAGAGACGTTTCTTTTCATCCATTCAAAGTCAGCTCCCATTCATCATGTGATTCAAAACAACAGGCCCTTTGCATTGAGGAAAAAAGGGGGAGAGGCTTTTAGTTCCCTAAAAGCTATATTACCCTGTTTCTCTTTGGTCCTCTCCGTCCATCTCTTTCTCTCTCCTGGTTTAACTTTCCTAAAAGCTCACTCCTTCTGTCCGCCTGTCTACCCTGTCTTTTTCCTCTTCTTTCCTCATCCAGCCTTTCTTTCACCCACTCACTGTCAACACAGTAACAGAAAGAGAGCAGGAGGGCGGAGGGAATTGGAAAAACAGAGCACTGCAACAAAGAACAGCTAATACTGTTGATGGAAGAGAGCGAACGTGCTGGGAGGAAACAAGAGGTCAGATTACAGGTTATCGACCGGACCGGGTGGCATGAACGACGTGTTCGTTTGATGGACCTCTAAAAAGCTGTAATATTCCAACTACAACTTAGACATGAATCAGACCTACACTGAAATGTGCAGGACCACGGCCTCCTTACTCCCACATTAGTAATCTTTTTTAAATTGATTTCTTTGCTAAGCAAAATTCAAAATCTCATTTTATGTTAATTCTATAAGATGTGTCCTCCCAGGTTATTGGAAAGCAATAAATGATAGATTTGAGGATGCACCACTCTGGCTGAGACATACTTCTGCTCTTCTTTTCTTTGATTTGATCTGCTGAATCCAGCTTTGACAGATTTAGGGTCCACTCACACCAGCTCTGTTTAGTCCGTTTTCATCGTTCTCTACTGGGCTTGTGAAAAATAGCGAACTCTCGTCCACCTAAAAATGTAGATTTCGCTTTGGTTGAAGTGAACTCCAGGGAAGTTTGAATACAAACCAGTCTGCTCCAAAAGCAGGAAGCCGGCTATGGCGCAGGGCATTCTGGGTAAATACAACCAAAAGCTTTAGTCAAGGCTAGCTGAAGAAGTAGCTCGTGGTCTTTTACCACAAACAAGAAAGAAATCCTACAACCCCTAGAATTTGATGCTACTACATTTTGTTTTACATTTTGTAAAGACAGAAGTTTGGCTCATGTCTTCTTTGGAGGTTTTTGTGTAGTTTTCTTCAGTGCAGTGCCACCACAGGCAAGGACAGGAACAGGTTTTCAATAGTTTGGATCGTTTGACACAGTACAATGTGAAAGAGAATCACACCTGCTGAAAAAGTAACAAATGTTGCCATTTTTTTCCCAATTCCAACTGAGTCTACCAGACTAGCAGGTGTGAGTTTTTCTAAGCATTGTCTCACATCAAAATGTGCAGAAGGCCTTATCACCAACAAGAAGTGACCAAAAATATTTTTAGTTTCTATGCATTTAATCAATCAGGAAAGAAAACACCCTGGTATCCTGCCAATCAATGTTACTCTTTAGTTAGATTATTGAATGGCGTTCTACGTTTTGTAAAACAAACGCCATCAAATTGTGATTGTTTATCTCTTGGTTAACAAGAGTAAAGATAGTCAATCTCAATGCCATTTAGAAAAAGAAACTCACAAAAAAAAAAAAGAATTACTGGGTCCAAGGTCTTACCTTTCTTGTTTGGATAGATTTTTTTTCCACATGCAAGAAAATAAAAACAGTTTTAGGCAATTATGTTTAAATGATAAAAAGAAAAAAAAAACAGAATATTTTGCTCTGAACAGATATTTACCCTGGGCGAAACTCCGTCATGTCCTCTAAATGTGAGGCGGGGGTCGTTTAACTGGAGAGTGACGGAGGCAACACCGGTGTGAGTCGGGAGGGTGAGGCCGATGAAAGAGCTGGGCAGCCATCAAAGATGAGGAAAATGAAATGGCATTTGACCTTGCACAGTGCTGGTGTGCGACGCGCCGCCACTGAAGTGCGAAGTAGTTTGTGAACCTTTGGGAATTGGGAGAGGAAAGAGATCGGGTCCGTGGAAGGCCAGTGAGGGGTGAGAGGACGGGTCAGCCAATTTAACCCTTCACAACTGATTCAGCCGCGGACGAAACAAAAGTTCTAAAAGTGACAAAATTAGACAAAGTCAGACCGAAAGAAAGATAAAAACCACACACACAGAGAAACTACTTATATTGTTTCCTGTGTATGACTTCAGAAAAAGGTCTCTTAAATGGGTGAATCTTGTTTTACAGCCTGCAAGAAAACACGAGAGTAATATCTTCTCCGTAATAGAATCGCTCCTCAACCAGGTCCTGAACTTGTAGCAGATATGCAAATGTCAGATAAATAATTCAGCTCTTTTGCATTTGCTTGCACTTATTTCTGCCATTTTTGCAATAATGAGTAAGAATGTGATAAGAAAAATATGCAGTGTTTATACCATTTTCCGTGGACGGTCTATTAGCGTCAGAACAGGCTTAGCGGGTGGATAATAACCACTGCATTTTGACTGTATATGTCATCATCGCTTTTCCTGATTTTCATGTGTCGGATAAGAACAATACAGCAAGAAATACCAATTTAGCCATGACTGTGCTTGTAGAGCTTTTATTTATTTTTTTCATTAATCAGGAAGTCAGTAAGACTATAAGTTTTAAATTTGAGTCTATTTGAGTCATATTAGCATTAGATTGTCAGATATTTGTGGAAACCAAGCAGGTAAACGAGCGTAACACAGCAACAGCATCTATGTTATGCCTTATGTGCTTAATTCTTAAATAGCTGCAACAATTAACTCATGATGCAACTAATTGTTTCAGATCACAACGCAAAGTTGAATTTGCAATTCAAATGGTGTTTTGTCACTCCCAGGTAGGAGGGAATCTGTTCGTTGATCCACCGTTTCTGCTGCCTCATTGCAAGACCGGCTCTAAAAATACGAGTCTGCTGAACAATCCAGACTGAGGAGGCAATGGCTTCAGCACTGAGAGGAAAACGGAAACCTTCGCATCGTGTTCATTAGCATTTTCACATTTTTGCTTCTTGTTTCATCTGGAGGTGTCAGACAGGACTGACGACACGATGAACGGCAAAGACGGGGTTGTAAGCTTTGGTGTCTGCAAATGTGATCAGCAGAATTCAACAAAATAATTTTTAACACTGTTCTTTGCTGAGAAACATGGCAGCTGCTTGTTTAAATTCAGCAAAATTGGGAGGGTTTTTGCTAATTTTATCAGTTAAAATAAAGTCCAGGCTTCGACTAGGCCATTTCAGAATCACCCTTATATTTTTTTTTCGCATTCCAATTTGAGCCTATTTTGGTTCCTACAACCCAAGTGCTTCTGATCTTGTAGTCGAACGCTGATGGTTGTTTGACTCCACTGATGTAGCCAGACACTCCATCTTCAGGAACTTCTGGTAGGAGACAGATTTCATGTTGTCATCAATTATGACAAAGTCACTACTCTTCCCTGCGTTCTCCATTTCTGGATAATGGCTCCCACTGTGCTTCACTGGACTAATAAGGCTTAGGAAATGGGAATTGCAGAATGATTGTTGTGTTTGTGTCTTACATTTTACTGAACTTGTTTAGATTTGGACATGACATCTTTAACCTCTCTATTGTTGCTAGACTAAACCTCTTTTAGAGATTTTTGATCGTCTCGATGTGGCAAATGAAAATGAGCGCCCATGTTGCTAACCACAGTTGAAATAGTCCAACTTGAATTTTCACATAGCTCCAGGCTTGATAGATTTTTTCCCCCTCATTTGAAATCAAATGCCGACCTTCGTCAGTTTTCAGTTTGATCGGCCCTGGCCGTTGTCCAACCTGTCAAGAACTCAAATGACCAACCATTTCCTAATCTGTGAATGCATCACACGAACTGACAACAGCATTCTTCAGTGTGGATGCTGTTACTGAGTAAATAAGACAAAAAAATAAATAAATAAAAAAGCTATTTTCTTAATCAATAAGGCGTTACAAATAAGAGCATATAAAGTGCAAACATTTGAAAGGCAGTTTCAGCCAAAAGGCTGCGGGGAAGCAAGAGTTTTCTAAAAAAATAAATTCAAGTCATATTGTTTTCTCACCAGCTGTGTCCTTACTTTACCTAAGGTGGAGGTGTAAAAGTAATTCAGCATTTTCTCCAAATGGCAGTCATTTTTGAGGTGTAGGTGGTTTTATTTAAAAATTTGCTTTTTTGCCTTCACCATCATTCGTGTAGCATGACTTATCTGATAATGATGCTACAATTACTTGTAAGAACCACAAACTATTCCTGAAAGCCACCTGGAAGTGCTGCACAGCTTCACCTTGTCATTGATTCTCACCTAGCCTGTGAAATACCGCGATTGTCTTTCTGAAAGCATGTGTCGTCTTTCCTCTGGGTAACACTGCGGATAGCCGAACAACACAGTTGAATATCTCCTCTTCTTACGATATTCATGACCCCCCCCCTGGCTCCCTCCTACAGCAGGCAATCAAAGATAGGGAACGGGATGATGCAAGGACAGCTTAGACAAGTAATTTTGCCTTTAATTGCTTGGAACTCCCTTGAGTTCTGATGCTTAAGCACTCTAAAACTGTTGTTGTTTTGCTGTGCATAATCTTTGATTATATGAAGGTCAGCTTTTTTTTCTCTCTCTAAGCTTCTTACGGAAGAATTTGGAGCAGGTGGATTGCTCAGATAGCGGGACAATGCTCCCCCGCCGGAGCTGAGGGAGTGAACCGCTTCCTTTCTCCGTCCACTCAACGCTCTTCACTTCCAGCGTCTTCCAAGGGAATCTTTAACCTTCTTAAAGATGAGAGTTTTTGTTGGTTTTTCTTCTCTTTTGTTTCTGCTCAGACCTCATTTCCCAGGCTGTGTCTACGTGTCATTATGTGGGGGTTTATCTTACTAATTGAGGCTTCATCTTTCTGGGCAATCTCTCAATGGACACGGATTAAGCGCCCGTATCTACACTGGAGCCACAGTGCGATCAGCCAGTCATGTTCAACATTCTGGGGATTGTGGAGGGGTGAACAATAAAAGGAACGTTCTCGATTTGATGGGGCTGGACAATATGGCTGAAAAGCTTATCATGACATAAGCAATATCAGTCTATAGAAGATTACTGATTAGTTTTTTTTTTTGTTTTGTTTTATCCACAGTTTTCACTCTGCGCCGTTGCACTTTATTTTTAGGCAGTGATGAGGGACAAAACCTTAAACTGTTGCTGCACAAGTTACTCAATATGCTGTTGCTAGGCAACCAAATAACGAGAAGCTGCGTTCCCATTGTCCATAAAAAAAATACTTTTTTTTTTGTTGCAAATAAGACCATTTCAAAAAAACCTGTTTTTCGCTAAAAGGTTTTGGCGCCAGGATGAGGTAGTTGTTTTTGCCGTGTCGAAGTTGTTTTTTTGTGTTTCGTAAACCTGCAACTGAAAGACATTTTTCACATCGCACAAGTCACATGATCGACAAGCGGATGTTGCCACTGATGCAAACCACAAAGCTGATGACTTATTGTGTGAACAAACTTAATTACTTGTTGATTTTTAAATTGCTTTTCTTATTTAACGGAAACACAGCTATTGAGAAACTGGATTTTTGACATATTTGTAATGGAAACATAGTGAGTTAGTTGATGCAACCAGCCTTGCTTAGCTGGTCATCAGAAAGCTTTTCTCTGCCTACATCCCCCAGAATGCTGTGCGGTCAGGATTGGAGTTCAGTGAAATTATTGAAATTTCTATTGGACTTATTCTATCTTGATATTGTCAGATACATATATTTATATTGTTACTGATTTACTTCCCATCCCAACGATTTTCACATATATATAAAGGATTTACAAAATGTGTTTGTACATTATGCTGCATTGGTGATTTGACAAACATTAGATCTAAAGTTGCAGATCTAATATTGATCTGCATTGATCTACATTATCTTGATTTTGCCTTGCTGCGCCACGAGTCTGTTTTGTTTGAGAAAATCCTGATCACTGCTCATGCACACTGTAGTTTCTCCTGTCATGTACGGTGACTTGCATGACTCAACAGACGCCATTTTCTTTGCATAAACAATCAGCTGATTTGTTTAAGTGGGAACATGGGTCCCAAGTCTCCGATAGCGCGTTCTCAAGCAGACGCAGAGCTTTATGAATTTCAAATGTTCCGGGTCTACTCTCATTAGCCCTAAAAGCCAGCAGATGAAAGTGCAGGTCAGCACTCACTGAAACAAGAGCCAAAGACCTTGCCCATAGGAAAGGAGAGTGACTCAGTGATAGCCGTCAGACCAGATACAGATTTTACCTTTTCTCACACTGCTGTGTGCACGGAGAAAAAAAATAAAACCCGTAATGGTCCGATCTATATTTAGCTGCACTTATGGATATCGCAGCTTTGGTTTTGGATGAAACATATGAAAGTTTTAAGGCAGAGTCTTAAAACCCAACAGATTAGGCAGAGTCGAATGGCATAACTTTCAACGCATGATCCAAATCCTTTAAATGGAAACTTTATTTTGATCCATCAGATAACCCAATCAAAGTCTGGTTATTTTTGAAGTGCAGGTTAACACCGTTGGCACTTTGTGGTCTATTCTGAGATGAAACTAAACAGGACGTCTGGCAGGTTGCATTGTGTTACTGGCAGAAGCTGCTGCTACCCAAACTGACACTGTCATTGGATAGGTATTGCTGTCAACACGTCCCTGCCAGTGTTTCTGGTGTTCAGTTGACTGAATCAATACATTTCTTCTAGATACGGGTTTGCAAATAGTTTATTTAGACATTCAATGATCAGGAATTTGAGGCCAATTTGTGTTAGGGTTTTTTTTTCTCACCCTTTAACAGTTCTGGATTTCTTAGACTTCTCTTTTAGACTTATAGTTAAAGGCCAGCAGATTCTGATTGAGTAATTTGTTAAGAACAGGAAGAAAAATAAAGAAATACTTAGCATAAACTTACAGTAAGTGCAGAACTCCTCATGGGACCTTTCTAAGCAGCATTTGTGACTATAGTAACCACATCCCCATCAGATTTCAGGACCAAAAAGGTCCAAAAAGAAAGAAGTTATGCTTACGTCAAACACAAGATAAAATAACTCCCAAATGAACTCTTTAAAGCAATGTAGAGTTAGTTTTCTCTTGCAGATTGGGAGAGATAACACATTTCTCTTTTCTTTAGGAGCGAAGTCCTCACATTGTTTGAAACATTTTTTTCTAGCCATCCTGTCATTAGTGACAATTATTTAAATTAAAAGCAGAAGTGACGTCACACAGCGTGTGAAAGAGCTGCAGACGGGCCACAGGGATTTACTAATGATTTGAAGAAAAGACCAGATGATCAGAGTTAATTTTCTAAACTGTCTTTGAAAAAAGAAACAAACGCAAAAAAAAACACAATTTTGAAATAGCAGTGTTTCCTTTCAGACTATTTCTCATGACGGTTGCTGTCCTTTTGTTTTTTCAACATGACATCGACAACTAATTGTGCTGTAAACTTAAAACACTGAGGAAGACTGACAAATGACAATAACATGCTTAAAGATCTTTTTTAAATGAAGTGTCTTAAATTAGCTCAGAGGGCAGCGATTAGTGGTCAAAGAAAAAAGAAACAACATTCCTCTGAAGATGGTCAGATACTGGCCTGAAAACTAACAACAAAGAAAAAAAATCTAAAGAAAACCATGAAATGACCTTCAGAAATCCTTAAGATAATTTGTGACAACAACGTCTGGCTGCTTGGAGTAAATGTTCAAAGAAATAAGTGAAGACTGAAGACATTTTCGCGGTAATCAGCACCGGATTACCTCATTATCGCTCAGGAAGTCACGATGTACCAGTTGATTTTCAGACAGAGCTCACATATCTTAAGATATTTACAGCAAGGCTGTTCATCCAAGGAACCAATTATGCATTATTTTTATTGTTGTCTAAGAACATTTCTGTCACTAAGCAAATATATTCAGATATATTTTCCTTCCCTTTCCACTTTATTTGTGTAAAGTTCATTTGAAGGCTTTTATGTTCACCATAAAGAAACCCTGATTTGCAACAATAAAAGCTGCAAGCGGAGCTCATTGTCAGGCGTCTCTTGGCCTCCTAATCTGTCCTCCGCTATCCCACGTTAGCCGCCAGTATCCTCCGGTCGCCGATCCCTGTGCACTGGTGTGGCATTTTCAGCGTCAGGGTTGACTCTTTATCAACTAATTACAGCTCATTTCCCTCTGAAAAAAAAGGGCCTCGCTGCGAGCCCGAGCCTCAGCTGAAGCAAAGTGGACATTTTCTCAGCCACACTGGGAGGAAAGCTTTTAAATGCCACTCACAATTAAAGCCGGTATGGCCCTGAGCCTTTTCACACTGTGCCCATCGCACGTCCCAGCAGCCGATAAGATATAGTTTTAATTATTCATTATAAAACTGAGGCATGTTTCCGTGTTGACTCCCCCCTAATTGAGGAACTAGTATAGTGTAGTCACTGCTATTAGAGCCGTATCCTGCAGACATGTATAGAAGAGTCATTGCAGCCCTTATTGCAAAAGTCAGGGAAGCAGCCCTGACCAAAAGCAACAACAAAGAAAAGGTTTTTTGTAGAAGAAAAAAATCTGTGGACTGTACGGATTCAGATGCAATCTTATGTTTAGGGGTTATTTGTTAAGGACTGAGTGTTAGTACTTATATAAACTTGTAATACACATGTTATCTCTCTGTATAAAAGTTGGTGATCTGAAGTATTGAGTTAAAAAAATAAATTTAAAAAATTGAGTTCTTTTGTCCAGAAATTTTAATAAATTCCAAGTGTTTTTTCACATTTTTGTAATTCTTTTGCAGCTTTATCTAAAAGTAACAGCGTTATATGTTTTCCAGGCAAATAGTGACATTTTACAGCACAATAAAGTAGCTACGTTAAATTCAGTTGTTTTAAAAATGCTTCAAATATATATATATATAAATTTGAGTAAAAAGAAATTACTTCTTTATTTAACGCCTTGAAATTCGGGCTCTGTCTCTTTAAACTCTTTCTAAAACTCCACCTTCAGGAAGTTATCACAACATGGCTCCTCTATTAACCCTCTTAACAACATTTTTACCAGCTTTTCACTGTAAAGTAGCTCCTACACACCTGTACACCTGAGTGCAGCAGGTGTACATTTTAACCAGGCGTTTGCTGATTGCTGCTGGATAGTCTGAAGGAGCTAGTTGTCCTTGAAGGCAGAGCTCAGTCTACCCAGGCGTTGTCCTGGAGATTCAGGGATTTCTTAAATGTGCATGAAAGGAACAAAGCAACACTTTAGTTTTGTCATTGATGTGGTAACAACATTATAACATGATGTAAAGCTTTAAAAAAAAGTTGATTTTACATAATGCTGTCCCTTTAATAATAAAGCACATAATTATTTTGAATATGATTTTTCTTTTTTTTTTCAGATTAGAAAAAAATATTTGAATTGAAAACCAAGTGTATGCAATGCAAAAGTTCTCATCTTAACTCAAGAGTGGCTGTTCTCCAGTCATCACACTGATGTTAGTTACCATTTGAACATAAAATAATCTACTTTTGCACCTGCCTGTTCTTTGTTTTTACTCCTCAAATACCAAATAGTGGGAAAAAAAACTGACATATATATTTTTATATTAGACGACCATAAATTTGGTACTTGTGCTGCATATTTTACTCGGCTTTAGAGCCCAGCCAATCCTTCAGTCCCTCGGGGCTTTCTAAAGTGGAGATGAACAATTACTTCATTACAGAAAGATAATTGAGATCCTGCACCCTGCAAAAATGGAGTTTACCATCAGTAGCTCCTCGGCCCCAAGAGAGCGTGGAAATCGCACAATACCATTGTTAGAACAATCCGAACAAGAGGGTACCTGTTTTGCGCTGGGATTTTGAATATATTTGGTAAGTGAAACTGGAAATTGCTACTAGCCCCTGGAGGGACAAAATATATTTCCAATTAAATCATATTGGAGGGGATGAAAGCATTAAAACTGTTAATGTTATGGGTATAATGATGTTTCCTGTTTCTTGTTAATATCATCTGTGTTTTTAAAAGTCTTTGACCTGATGATATAATTTTATATTTAACTTTTTAAATAAAACGTATCCATTTCTTGTCACGAGTGTTGGTGCAGTCATATCCTCCTACGTTTGAAGGAGATCAGTTGCTTTGACACAGTTTTGCTTTTTTTTTTAACAAAGTCAAAATGATTTAGAGTTTTGAACAACTATTAGCGTCTTATGTCCTTGATTACCATAATAACCAAGTAAATGGTTACCAGAAAAAGGCTCACAAAATGGAGCAAAGTATTGAACGTCCATCCAAATCTAGATCCCTGCTTCAGCGGTTCTGTAAAAACTATCATTCACACTGTAATGTATTGATTATATTCATCTGTGTAAAAACACCAACTATTTTTTGCAATTTCAAAGTTGTTGTCAATGATTTTTGTCAGGAAAAATCAACGCTGCGCTCAAGGTGCATGTGAAGCTGACACCTACAAAAGTCACACATGAAAAGATGAAACATTTGCATTAAAGTTGCTTCCTTTGTTCTGCTGACAGTGCATCACCTGCGGTGGCCATTAAGGCTTTGAGTCCTTTTGAGAGCCTTTTTTTACACCCAGCAAAACAAAGTTTGTGATCTGAAAGTGTTATTAGCCAACATGACCAGAAATGCTGAGTGAAAAAAAAAAAAAAAACCTTTCTCTGGCCTTACTGTTGACTTTCTAAAAGCACCTCCTGGGGTCTTGTTAGCACTACAGCTTGGCAAAAGTCTGATCTACACAAAGCCCACACAACCAAAACTCTCGAGCCCCTTTGACCTTCAGCGGTTATTGCCTCTCTCCTATATTCTTATTGCCGGAGATCTGTCACAGCTTTTTATTCGTGGTGGTTGGAGTCCACGTCTCTAACCACCTCGGCGAGGAGCGGCTCAGTCAGTCAGTGCCCCGATCCTGAAGATCAGCTCTCCTCGCGGGGGTGCGGCACATGAGACGACAAGCCAAGTAGAAACGTCGCCGCGTCTGCTGGGCGTGTGTTTTTATGTGTGTGAGTGACAGGCCTGTAATGCGTCTTTCTCTCTGCCTCAGTGGAGAGGGGAAAAAAAGTGCCGTCTCACTACAAGGGAGCTGGGCGAAGAAGTTTCTGCCGCTGAAGGCGCCAAGTGTGTTGCAACTGTTGAAATAAGCACATCACATCTTTACTCTCCCAGTAGGTGCACGATTGCATTTGGGTTTGTTTTTTTTTTCTCTCTGGCTCTGTCTTCTATCACTTTGAGAATGTATGAACAAATTCTAGTGTAGTTTTAGAAATTCGCTTCGACAACCACATTCTGCAAAAAATCATATCTTTCAATCATCAAACTCAATAATTGGGGCTGTAAAGATACATTTTTCTGGGTGATAAATTGTCCAAGTAATTATTGCGATAGATGATAATGTTTTTGAGATCATCTTCAAGTGATATATTGATTACTTGAATATAATCAAGTAATCATTTTCTCAAACACCAATAAACATACATTTAGTAAAGACACTGGAAGAAATTTGAAATTTCAAAATAAAACGCACCAACCAAAAGCAATAAATAAAACACTTAAAAACCATAACTAAAATGGATTATGATGTATCCGAATGAAATTTAAATATCAATCACCAGAATGGGAATTATTGAGTTCATTTTAAGATATCATGTGATTAATTTATTAATTGAATAATTGCCTATTGCAGCAGACTTATCACTGACGTTAGCAATAAAGGAGAGCATCTGCATTAAGCAAATTTAGTTTTGAAATGTCAAACTCCTCAATTTTACGGTCAGTGGTAGCCACAGATGGCTATCATTAGTAGTATTAGTACTACTGATGGTGGTTTCCACTTCCTGTCGTTTTCTTTGTGGCTTGCACCAGTTGTTGTTGATCATATGACTCTTTTCAGATGATATGTGATGATGAAACAGTGTTTCCATTGCAATTTTGGTGACTCCAACACCTAATCCCTCTTTAAATCTGAAGATGTCAGGCACTCTAAATGCAATACACTCCCACTTGAGTTTCCGGTTTGACATTTCATACTAGTTTGGGGTACTTTCCTCTTGCTAAGCACAATCTTTCTGCAGATGTATTCATCTCTGCGAGGTAAAGTGAGACATCAGTGACCGGAGCACCTGCACAGAAACGATAAATGACCCTGGTGCGGGGTGAAGTTCAGTGGGGACATGTCAACAGGCTGCAGAGCGTAGTTTTGTCAGGGCAGCAGCTGCGCTCTGTTGGAATTCTGCACCTTGTTGCATCAACCAGCTTCTTTGCCTGGATTAGGGCTATACTGTCCATCTGTCGGCAGTCGGCTTTACTTTTAAGCCCTGCCATTTCACAGGTCCACATCTAGCCGGCAATCCCGGTAGGCGGCTTAGCTCTTTCAATGACAGAAGAGTATCCTTGCTCCTGAAAATTCAGCTAGCCAACACTCAGGTACTGTGAAAGCAATCTTATTTAGCAAGCTAAAGGTCAGACTAATGGTTAAGATGAATTAAGCTGAACTGTGGCTGCTACTGTTTTTTTTTTCCTATCATGTGGAGGCTCCTGCTTATTGTACAAACCAAAGTGGTTTGATTAATAATTCAACTTCATATCATCATCATAATATAGGCTGGTTAATTTTAGAGAGGCACCGATCTGATATTAATATCCGTATCGGTCTTGATATTGAACAAATTTTAGATTGGGTATTCTGACAGTGTGCCCGATGTAAGGACGGCTCTATTCAGTCTAGTTCTATGCCTTGTCTCATTTATTTCTTACATTACATTTTATTTTCTAATTGTTATTTCTGAACCATTTGAAAATGGTTTGTTGCAACATATTTTTTACATGTTTAACTAACTAGTCAACCTGTTCCAGTGTTAAATGTTCAATAAAATTAAAACTTTATTGATCTTTGCAAACATGTTCTAGCATTACTGTGCCATTACCACTATATTACTTGAAAATGGTTTCAAAACAACAATATTATCATTTATTGCAATGACATTTAGCTTAATTTATGGTCAAGCAACATTTTTATTGTGACAGGCCTTGTTATTTTTACACGTTTGGCGTATTTAGGTGTTCTGTACTTGTGCGGAGTTCCCAAATACATTTGTAATTCAGTACATTTATGTTTATGTTTTAAATCAGTTCAGCACCGTTTTCCTGTATTGGATCGGTATCTTCCGGTACAAAATCTGTAACAGTATCGGAAGTGGAAAAAGTGGATAGGTGAATCTCTAGTTCGTATAAAAACAAACAGAAATCGATGGCCTGCGTTATTTTCTTATCCATCCTGAAAGAGATAGAACGAGGTTGCACATTTATAACCAAGTGTTCTAGGAAAGGACCGTCAAAGCCATGGATATAGCCGCGTAAATAAAAATCCACTCCTGCATTTGGCCATTGAGGATTAGCCTGGCAGCTGACTAAGCAGTTTGCCAAGGAAGAGGCTTTAAAGGCTTTTAACACTTTGTGCTGCAGATAACGTCAGCATCATCTCATGGATTTCCCGGCAGCTTACAGGTATTTAACAATGGTATTTAAAAGGGCTTGGGAGTGATGTCTTGTGACAGGTAAACTAAAGCTTCGGGCGACGGATGTGTCTTCTCCCTGCTTGTGTACCATTGTGCCTATTGTGATGAATTTAATGGAGACAGACAGATGAGCAGGGAAGAAATCAGCGATGTATAATAAGTGCAGACACGAAGCCTATTCAACATGCGCCGGCATCACAACACAAATATTGGATGCCGGTGCGTGTCGGACAATGAAACTGGTCCAAGTCTTTCCAAGGCCGAATATGTAATGTAGACAGAAAAAAAATAAATATATTTACTTATGCTGAAGAGCATAAGTAAAGCAATATTCCTGCAAGGTAATCCAGAGATGTCAAACGCAGAAATACATGACATTTGTTCAACAATGTCGAAAAACAATAATTTAGAAAAGAAGAATTTCGTTTTGAAGTTTAATCTCTTTATTATTGTTAATATGTTGATGCATATTCTTAAGATCTGACAACATTTTTTTAAAAGTTTCATTAAACTAAAAAAAAAAAAATATGCAAAAGCAATACAAAGTCAAAGTTTAAAACTGAATGCACAATGTTGCTTTAAAAATCTGTCCTGTTAGGTAGTATTTGCAATATATATTCCAAAACATTTATTTTTTTCATTTTAGCATGAAAACTTAATCTGGAAATAGCTACCAAATTAGAATGAAATGTTCAAATTCTTGTTTTACTGCTTATCTTTCATAATATCACCTTAAAAGTATTGATAAGTGGAATTATTAGTTTTCTGGGGGATTTTTGCTGCTCTGACAATTCTGTATGTGTTTTTAAGCATGTGAGATTCACTGATTTGTGGATTTTTGTGAAATTATTCCCAGAAAACCCATATATTCACAGATTCTTTTAAAACATCTTAAATATTCGAAAGCGAATGAAGCCTGGGAAGCTGAAATACTTTTATCCCACTTGACACATTTTTCTTTGCACTGATTAACTGTACCAAAGATTGTCGATATTAGCTTCTGCAGTACTGCTAAATGTGATTTCTACTGTACGCATTAATATGGATTAAGGCAGATTTGGTTATTTTTAGTCATATTTCTTCTCTTGAGTATTTCTCATTGTGTATCATGCTGCTTGTGTTTATGACACTTATGAACAGGGGAAATGCAGTTACCTATAAAATAAGTCAGAAATATGCATTTGTTTGATCATAAACTTTATTGTTATGAATTTCAAAATAAAACTCTGAGTCCATATCGCCCAGGTCTAACTACTAGTCACAGTAGTACTTGTTTCATTATGATTACAGCAGTGCCCTCCATTGTCAGAGCAGCGTTGGGTACCATCTGCCTCCCATGTGAGGCAACATCCTCAAGATCCCCGTAGTCGCTGGCACAAAACATTTCCCCCCGATTCGTTGATCTAGTTATTGGTTTTGGACCAACAGGCCCTTGTTTATTGAGCACAGTGGTCTTATTTCTCCAACATATTCATTCTCTCAGGAAGTGGGCCCCCTCTCTCACTCCGCCTCAATTAATGTAATTCTCTGGGAGCTCACTGATTGCTATGAAGAGCTGCATTCAGGCTGCATGCCTGTGAGGGAACGATAACGCCAGATATCATTAACAATCCAGTGCTGCTAATGTTTACCAGTGGAGGTTATTTTTCATCTTAATGTGTCTGTCTGTATTTTTCCTAAATTTTGCTACCGAGGCTATGAGCAACATTTCCCCCCACCAACTAAACTTGCCAGGAAATAAGAAATACACAACATTTAGACTGATTATTGTTTAAATCCTCAATGAAACAGATTCAGTCACGGTGTGCCTGCTTTTGATCTTCTGCTTTTGAAAGAATTTGAAGGTATGATTCTATGTTTGGCTTTTTTAGGTCTTGTTTGTTGCCGTGGTTTAATGGGATATTTCCTTAGCCTGTTTCCTGGATTGCCTCTGTTTGTCTCTTCCCTCTCAGCCCACACACCTCGACCTAATTTGCTAATTATCATACCTGACTCGTATTAAGTTATTTACACCTTGAGCGGCAGCTCTTTGTTTTCTGTCCCTAGTCATGAAATCGCTTCAGAATTTGTTAGTTTCCTTTCATATGGGTCAGTCCGGCATCATTTGTCTTTGTTCTAGTTTTGTTTTGTTTTGACCACCTTGTTTTATTGTTTCGGTTTCAAAATTGTTTGGCTTTCCTAAAGACGTGTTCAAATGCCAGACTGCTGTACAAAACTTGCTGAATATGCCGACTTTCTTTACCAACAAGAAATTACGATTTAGGGTGCACAGTAGCGGCAGAAGTGGTCGGGATCTGCATCTACTTGGTTTTCCTCTCCACACAGACAGAATAAACCAGTCAGCCATGGTAAAAATAAAAACTCTGAAACACTGTCATATCTCCCAAAGCTTAGCGCAAAATTTAGGGCAGGCGAATTATGTGAGACAGAAGAAAACTTGTATGTCTGTTTTTGTCAGCACAACATTGACCGACGGTGCTAGGATACGACGTCTACTAACCATTGAGAAGCGAGCTAGCTTCTAGCTAACTGCTAGAAGCAGTTAGCTAGAAGCTACTTGCAGTGAGCTATGCATTTAATTGCGCAGCTCGATTAAATGAAATTGAGCTGCGCAATCCACAACACCCACCCATTTTTTTCTGCTGACTCTTAAACATTTCAATAAATCTGTGGAAGCTTGAGTTGTAGAGTCTTACTGCTGTGTCCCAAATCAGATGCTAAATCTAGCATTTAGTTAGTGTTTTGGTGTATAATGTTCAACAAATGTACTTTTAAAAGGGACATTTTTTTATGTTTAAAAACGAGATTCTTAGTTTTTCATGTAATTTTTGAATTCTTCAGAAAATACATTTTTAACATCTTGCGTAATCATTTTATGTTCTGTTGAACAGTCCTTGTTTTGTTTTGTGTTAGAGAATAACAGGACATGTTGACCTCCAGCTCTTGATTTGTTCTTTTTTTTCCGATTCACACCATAAATACATACTTTCTGGGTTATTAAAATACAGCTAAAATGGAAAAAATGTAATTCAGAAAAAAAACAACAACCAAAAAATAATAAAACCGATTTTATGGGGCCCTAAAAACATCATGGGCAACAGAAGTGAATAACAGCGTCTCATTTGCTAATGCGCACTATGTAAATGCCTTCATGATAGACGATGACAGATAGAGCCAAGCCTGGGGTCACTGCTTCTTAGGTGTCTTAGCATGCCACACAACACGCCCACGTCTCTCTATCTCTGCGCTCCCTGCACTCAGCACTAACTCAATCGATGACGTTGGGGAATAAGACTGATCACATATGGCTTGGGGCTGAATGCAGCCCAGCAGGCTTTGCCGCAGGTCTCTGATCTCAGACAAAGTCCCCTCAGTGTGTTTCGACATCACTTGATTACAGATGGTATCGTCAAATCCCCAATCTGAACTTCGACCTTATACAAAATTAAATGAAATTGAGCTATGCGATCCACAACACTCACCCTTTTTTTTTCCTTTTTATTCTGATGTCCAGCTGTCTGGTGATACACAGAGAAGGGGGAAAAATGTTATTAGTGGCCTGGCAGTAGCATGTCACCCCATAATTAGCTGTCAGCTATTTTTTTTTGTGATTTCCTTTTTCCCTTTCCTACAATCTCTCTCTAATATGTTTGTTATGGTTTACTGAATCTCACAAAACATCCTTCGTTGGGTTAAGAGGAAATACCCATTAACCTGTTTGACTTGCACAAATCCTGAAACGTAAACAAATATTAATAGTATCTGGCCCTAACCCTGTTGTTTAAATTTATCACCAAATTTTAAAATTATCCAGTTATCATGGATTTTTACTGATGCCGTTCCACGAAGCACCAACACCAGAAATAAATACGACTTGTTTTTTGCCCGAGAAGCTTATTTTTATCCATCCAGTACCCCCACTGGTGCACTGGTCTGTATTTTATCCCAAAAGACTGCATGAGCTCATTCTCAGCCACAGCACATACATCACACTTGCCACCATCGATCTTTGATTGAGTCCTCTTGCCTTTGCTGCTGCTAAATCCTCTGGTCTTTTGACTGGTTCAGCAAGGAAACACTATGGGCTGGAGAAAAAGAGACTTTTTTACTAGAACTAGGTACAAAAAAATGCTCAGCATATTTTCCTGTGACACAGCATAATGCGGATTACTAAAAAGAAGGCAGTTAATTCCACCTGAAGCTGCGCCTTATCACTTCTTGTCTAAGGGATAGCATCAACTGATTAAGTTTCTGAAAGGCGATCTGTGGAAATAATGCTCAGCAGTGCACTGCAGACTCAATGGGGGTGGTACAGCAAGGCTAATGTAGATTCCCAGAATGATTGCACCTTTGAATTTCTCGCTAAGATTGTGACTTCCTCTTTTTGACGTCTGTGAAGGACTTTCATTTTATAATGCCTTTTGAATCTTCTGCAAGGCACAGAATCCAAAACTGTCAATTCACTGAAGCCTGTATTCATCTTACGCCTACTCATAAATATTGTAATAGCTGTCATACTATCTGTCCGGTTCTCTTCACTGGAGTCACATGAGAAGGACATCCTCTTAGCTCCTATGATTGGTGCACAAACCAAATACCTAAAAATGTCAAGGCCAATGGATAAAACCTAAATTAAATTCAAACCTCTACGAGTTCAAATCTATAAAGCACCTGTGTTTGTATTTTGTTGTTCAGACTCAAGTACCCACTGTGGTAATTAAGTTTTTAAGATCTTTAACGTTTGATTGTCTAATAAACTATTTGCCATGTCTCTGCTTCTGCCCAGGTAACCGATAAGATGGTGGCCAGGGAAGCGACTGGGCACAGCTACCTGGTGGCTTGCTGGCAGCCCATTCTGATCCTGATGCTGGGCACCGTGCTTTCTGGCTCCACCACGGGGTGTCCATCCCGCTGTGAGTGTAACGTTCCAGAGCGCTCAGTGATGTGCCATCGTAAGAAGCTCATGACCGTTCCCGAGGGCATTCCGGCAGAAACGAGACTGCTGGACCTCAGCAAGAACCGCATCAGAACGATTAACCCAGATGAGTTCGCCAACTTTCCGAACCTGGAACACCTGGAGCTCAGCGAAAACACTATCTCTACAATTGAACCCGGAGCATTCAATAACCTTTATGGCTTACGGACATTGGGATTGCGCAGCAACAAGCTCAAGTTGATCCAGTTGGGTGTATTTACAGGCCTGAGCAATCTCACTGAGCTGGACATAAGTGAGAACAAGATTGTCATCCTGTTAGACTATATGTTCCAGGATTTGTACAACCTTCGCTCTCTAGAGGTGGGTGACAACGATCTGGTTTTCATCGCTCACCGTGCTTTTCACGGCCTTAACAGCCTCGAGCACCTGAGTCTTGAGAAGTGTAACTTGTCTTCTGTGCCAACAGAGGCTTTTACCCACCTCCATAGTTTGATCACTCTCAAGCTGCGTCACCTCAACATCAATTCCATACGGGATTACTCTTTTAAACGGCTGTATCGACTAAAAGTGCTGGAAATAGCTAATTGGCCATACCTGGATACCATGACCACAAATTGTTTGTATGGATTAAATCTCACCTCTCTGACCATTGCCAACACCAACCTGACCACGATCCCTTATGTAGCTTTGCAACACTTGGTTTATTTGCGATTTCTTAATCTTTCATACAACCCCATCCATACCATAGAGGGAAATAAGCTGCATGACCTTCTGCGTCTACAAGAGTTTCACCTGGTTGGAGGGAGACTAGCAATGATTGAGCCCTACTCTTTCCGAGGACTAAACTACCTGAAAATACTAAATGTGTCTGGAAACTCTCTTACCACTTTGGAGGAGTCAGCTTTCCATTCGGTTGGAAACCTGGAAACCCTGGCCTTGTATGATAATCCCCTGGCCTGCGATTGCCGACTCTTGTGGGTTTTCCGAAGGCGATGGAGACTGAACTTCAACAAGCAGCAGCCCACCTGTGCCTCTCCCGAGTTCGTCCAAGGGAAAGAGTTCAAGGACTTCCCAGATGTTCTGCAGCCAAATTACTTCACGTGTCGCAAGTCCAGGATTAGGGATCGTAAAGCCCAGCAGAAATTTGTTGACGAAGGAGCCATTGTTCATTTTGCTTGCCAAGCAGACGGAGATCCAGCTCCAGTGATTATGTGGCTTTCTCCTCAGAAAAAGTTAATCACCTCCAAGACAATTGGAAGGCTCTCAGTGTTGCCAGATGGCACCCTTGAGGTGCGCTATGCCCAGATTCAAGATAACGGTACCTACGTGTGCATAGCCAGCAACGCCGGGGGAAATGACACCTCTCTCGCTCACCTACACATTCATAGTTATTCACCGGACTGGCCCCATCAACCTAACAACAGTCTTGCTTTCATATCCAACCAACCCACTGAGACTCGTGCTAACGGTACAAAGCCCAATGTCCCTTTCCCGTTTGACATAAAGACACTAATCATTGCAACCACAATGGGTTTCATCTCTTTTCTTGGTGTCGTCCTGTTTTGTCTGGTACTGCTGTTCCTCTGGAGCAGAGGTAAAGGCAACACAAAGCACAACATCGAGATCGAGTATGTCCCACGCAAATCGGACGCTGGGATGAGCAGCACCACAGTGGATGCTCCTCGCAAGTTCAATATGAAAATGATTTAAAATCGTTTCTCGATTTTGGACGTCAGCACCAGACAAATTAGAGAAGACTCCTTTGCAAACCTGTCGGTTATGGTCTGTTAACATAGATTACTGCTTTTTTTTTTTCATCTAACTGGTGGACTTGACAAGAGACCAGTTCCTGACTTAGAACAAAAAAAAAATCAAGAAAAAAAAACAAGAGGGAACGTAACTACAGCCAGTGATAGGGTGGTTTCTACAAAGCCTGTCGGGGCATTATTTGAAATTCAGATTGATCATACAAAGATCATAGTCCTCCGGATATTGATTGGGGAAAAAACAAACTATTAAAGAAGAAGAAAGCTCTCCAAACAGTCAGAATACGGGGCCAGATCATATTTATATCATTTTATTTTTTTCTGTTCATTCCATTTCTTGTTTTCTGTGATGCTGAATGAATGAACGAGCTCACACACATACATACAGGTACATCTTTGTTTAAAATGTTCATACAATGTTTTAAACAAAGTCTTTTTCATTTGTCTTTTTTATTGTGTCACAGTGCTGATAATCTTTTGCTACAAACATACAAACAGAAATTCCTAGTTACAAAAACCGTAAAAAATAATAATAGGAAAGTAAAACACAATCTAATTACGACCACTGCTGTTGCAGAGCCAAGACGTTGCAATAAACGATTGGCTTCGGTTATAAGACCTTGGATTACAATTGTAATTATAGTCCTAGTAGTGCTTTATTGCAAAAACTGCTGAATTTTATTTTGAGTAGCTGTGTTTCAGAAATGCAATGTTTACAGACAGAAAGGAGAAGAAAACCAGTCTGGTGTTCTTTCCTTTGTAAAGTTGAATTTTATTGATGTATGACAAACTTTGATACACAATTCTCAACCGTCCTTTTTTCCATTGATGCTTAATGTAATATTAAACACAACAATTATGCTACGATCTCAAAAGAATGATCTTGTTTGGTCCTGTGGCCCAGAGACCAGTAAACTCTTGGTCCTGGGTGTTCATCAAGCATTTACAGATTTAACTAAACTTGAAACATCAAATTTCTGGTCAGTGTTTGCTAAAAGGTTTGAGGAGATTCATTCCAGTTATTTTTCGGTGTTTCTAATCCAGTTTCTTTTATTTTTTTATTCACTGCAGGTCTGATTGGTAAATTAACTTCTTACACTGGCGCAGTTTGTGCCCAAACCTTTTTCCACATTGTGCTCGACTCTGTTCGCGTGACGCCATTCTTTTGTCCTCTACCTGACTCCAAGAAATAAGAACTACTTGTCGTGGTGCTCCTAAAGCTGTAGAATATTTCCGTCATTGTTGGTTACTTCTCTGGAGTTTGTTTTTTATAATGAATTGTTTTCTTGTTTTGTTTCTGTTCTTTTTTTTTTTTTTTTAAAGAATTGACGATTCATTCATGAAAGTGCCCCTCTCTTTCCCTTCCCCCCATTTAAGCCATGGAATCGTTACCTTCTTGGATCACTTACAGGTTTGCTTCTCCACCGGAAATGTGCTTTCCGCGTCACGAGGGAGCGGAAGAACTCAAGCACCTTGAGCTCCCCCGGTCGGTACTGGATTTTAAATTGAAGGGTCGAAGCCTTAACTTTTTGAGTGCACACGACGGACATCTGGGCTTTACAAGTGTGTGTTGGTATACAGGCGTCTACGGTGGATGACACTACAGATAATGTCACGGTGATGGCTGGCAGCGAGGACGGAATATGCAGATGGGTGGACAGACGCAGATGGTTTCACCCGTGGAGCGATCTGAAGCAGCTTTGGTGTAATCCGTTTTGCATAAAGGAAAAGAAAAACTCAACTAAACTGGATGTGGCTCACGGTTCTCCCTCTTGCTGAATATGAATGCTCTTTGTTCAAAGTGTGGCTACTGTATCGAGCCTTTTTTCTTCTTTTTTTTTTTTTTTAGTCTCACGTGATCTGAAGGTGTTTGGGGCGGGTTCAAGTTTTTTTTTGTTTTTTTCCTTTATTTTTGTTACCCCCTTACTTAGTTTTTTTATTTCGACCCTGGACTATGTCCACCATGTATAGTCCAAGCCAACTTTTTACAAAAGAAAAAGATATTAAAAAAGAAGTCTATGGAAAAATACATTCAAATTGTTCTGTGCAATAAAGGTAATATGCAGATTTTTTTTTTCTTTTTTTTTTTCAATTAACAAAATTTTGTTGATGTTGAATTGTTGAGAATATGGTATGTTGTATTAAACAATCTATGGACTTTTTTAAAACATGTGGTTCTGGTTTTGATTTTTTATGTATATATATATTTCAGTGAGGAATTTATTTTTGGGATAAATCCTTGTTGCATACTAACATAAATTATTAATTAAATATTTCACGATATGCCACATTTGGATTATTTTGTTAAAATCCAGCATGTTAACATGTGACTGTAGTGCCTTATAAGATCATTTGTGAAACTTAAAACACTCTTTCCAGATCAGGACTGTCAAAAATCTAAGAAGAATCTCAAGGCGAGAAAATAAAAATATGTAGAAAACCTGGATGTCAGAGTTAGACGGGTACATTAAAAAAAACTGAAAAAATAACTAAATATCAATTCACTTTCCAATTCAATTTTATTTTATTTTTTTTTTTTGTTGAGCTTTATAACAAAGTCCCACAAAAAATCCATATAGTTTTCGGTCACAATATGGAACATTTTGAAAAACAATTCAACGAAACACTAACTTGACCTTGATAATTCAGGGCGAGCTGAAGCCTGGTCCACCTATCAGGTGCAGGATTTGAGAGCCATTGACCAAATGAACAATTTCCAGTGATGTTTGGATTTTCATTTGTGATTGAACGGCTCATTATATTCAGACAGAAAGGTAATTTACCATAATATGTTTTAGCTCTAAATGACTTGTTTTCAGGGAAAATTGCAGTTCCCCAGCTTTTCTTCTCAGCATTAATTACCCACCATTAGAAACGGATCACAGTCTTTAGAAAACGTTTAGGGAATATTAATAATTTAACTCAGTAAAATTAGAGAAAATAGCTTTTTCCTTTAAATAAGAATTTGATTCTGGGACAAGGCTCAGCTAAACGCGACCAAATCAGCCTGTTCTTTAAAAAAATAAAAGGAAAAGTGACACAACATTAGAAATTCCTTGTGGACAGTTCAACTTCATTTCTGCACTCTGTTAGGACTCCATGGGAACATTTGACATTCTT
Organism: Poeciliopsis prolifica; assembly: GCF_027474105.1. Taxonomy (NCBI): domain Eukaryota; kingdom Metazoa; phylum Chordata; class Actinopteri; order Cyprinodontiformes; family Poeciliidae; genus Poeciliopsis; species Poeciliopsis prolifica. The sequence goes on from NW_026562376.1 coordinate 22,558,990, forward strand.
CTCTTTCTGTTAGACTGTCTCTAGTGATGCTCATGCATGCTGCGAGTGGAAAACAAAAAGGACTAATGGAGACTCTTTCTTGTGTCCTGTCTCTCCTTCAAAGCTTCCTTTCATTCTTCCACTCGTTTATTTTTCTTACTTTTTGATATTAGCTACGTCATTTGTGCGTCGCCCTGCCTTCCCTCCTTTCCTCTCGTTCCCTGATGTCATTTTTTTTCTTTCTTGTGGCCTCGGTTCGTTCCTTCTTTAAGTCCTTAACTCTTTCTCTTCTCACTTCTGTCATTCATTGTGACTCCCCTGAATCCTTTCATCTGTCTTTCACTTCATCTGTACAATAGTAAGTCATACTAAATGCTCAAATTAAACAAACCACATGTGTTGAAAAAGGAAAAAAGTGTAGAATATATATAAATGTATATAAAATGACTACAGTTCAACACCGAGCCACTGAGTTGTCTTTTTAATTAACTTGAATCAAAACTAGCATCTAATTAAATGAGGAGACTTTTATAAATATAGGGTTTCATCAGATTTCTCAAAATGAAACTAATTTGTAATGACATTAAGCTGTTAACCCTCTCAGGCTCAAATTACTTGCAAAGACTGGCTAAGTTCTTGCAAATCTGCAACACCTGCCTGGAGAGGGTTAAGAAGAGTAAAATGTTTAGGAAATGTTGACTTATTGTGTTTGTTTTATATAATCTAGAAATAACTTGACAACTGAAGTAACAAGTCACAGAGTTTGGAGAACTATACGTGCTAGGAATGGTGTTTTATTTGTTTGTTTTTTGTACACTGTTAGAGCAAAAGGTGTTATAGCTGAAACCTCAATTTTGCTAAAGCATATGACGCCTGACTTTGTCATAAGTGCAGCCCCTGAGGTCAGGGATGCACATAATTTTTTTTCTTTAGCCTATAACCAATGGTCAAACAATGCAAGTTGAGAAAAAAAAAAAAATTGCAGAAATTTTTTTTTTCTGCACATTCACCTTGGAAACGCCCTTGCTAGTAACGTTCAGTATAACTTCAACATGCCACATGTTGCGCTGAAAATGTAATAAAGTTGCACAGCCGCCCCGCCCCCCTCTTATCATGTTGAGCTTTGAAAATCTGACCAACATAAGCAGAAAGTCTTTTTTCGGGTTGATTGAAGGTTCTACACATGCATTTTAAAGGACTGTTTAGTTGAAGAGGAGAATCAGACCCTCAGATGGTGCGGAGTCGTTTCTTACCTCTGAGGCGCACAGGAAGCAAACAGAACTCTGTCATGTTTCAGTGAAACTCTGAATTAAAGTGGAAACATCCTCTGGTTCTGGAGCGAGCGGCGGCCTGTTTGGCTGCTGGGGGGCTATCGAGTGAATTCCTCTTGCAAGCATTGTTCCACAAACTGGACATGGCAGTTTATATTGCAGCGGACTCCCACCGACCGCATCTAAAGGTTAAAGGGGGCCGGCACATGAGGCACGAGCGCAGCAGGTCTGTGTTTATGGCACAGCTGATGGAACACAGCTGGAACGACAAAACACTCCTTTTCCACACAAATTCAATTACAAAAAATGTTTACGTGTCTGATTTAAAAAGACTTCAGGTTTCACACATGTGGACTTTGTGGAACCGTGTTTTGCTTGCAGGTCAGGTCTGTACCAGACGTCAACATGTTTCAACTCTGGTCAAAAAGGAAATATGTGTAATTGTGGTGTGGATTTAGACAGATAAGAATCCAATTAGATTCTTTTAGCCATTTTTTTTACAACGAAACTGACAACTTTGGTGTGTTGTTCCACTTTAATCTCTCAAATGAAATCCAGTGAAACTGCTTACAAAGACTCCACTAGTGGCTTCTTAAGGACGTTTTCACACCTGATAGTCTGGGAGACTCGATTAGATCGGGAACCAAAATTGCAACGTTCGGTTACGGTATCAGCTGGTACGGTTCACTTCAACGCTGCACTGTGTCAAACTGTCCAAACCACTGAACGCCTGTTCACCTCCTCACCTATGGTGGCGCTGCACCAAGAACCACTGAATGAAATGACGCAACTTCCTTCTTCGCACAGCAAAAATGGAGGGCAATCAGATTTTAGCAGATTGCAGGATTTCTCTTCAGCAGTTGGCAAAACACCATGGATCATTTCTCCTAGCGCTGGACTCTTGCTAGTTTTGGCTGTACTTACCCATAATTCCCAGCATTCCCAGTCTCTGGGCTACTTTCATTTAAACCGTCCCCGGAGTTCACTTCAACTGAGCAGAGGTCCAGGTTTTTAGGTGAACTAGAAATTGAGTTTCGCATTCACACCTCCCCAGACAAACCAAACTTTCTAAGCAAACCAACTAAAACTTGATTAAAGAAAAAGTGCGGAAAAGTTTGTCTATAAACCAACATCAAGGTCGGCGCGTGTCACTGGGCGACGGTCAACCCATCATCTGAAAATGGAAGAGTGTGCCACGATCAAGACATGGCCGTTCGCCTGAGCCACCTGTCAAGCCCGGCAAGAAGAGCGCTGATCGGGAAAGCAGCCAAATCACCTGCGGTGACTTTGGAGAGACAAGAGATCCACAGTTCAGGTGAGTGAGTTTGTTGATAGGAAAGTGTTAGTCGTGCTCTTCACTAAACCGGCCGTCAACGGCAGAGTGGGACAAAAGTCTCAAAAGCTCGCGAGAGAGAGAGATCGCTCAGATGAGAACAAGCAGATGACCAAAACGAAACAGACAGAAAACTAACATCTTCAACGCACTTTCTCCACACCGTATCCATGGCAATAGCAGCATCAAGCTGGGCGCGTGCTGCTCTTCGGCAGGGAGTGGAAACCTGGCAAGGGTTAACGAGAAGATGGCAGCAGATGAAGAAAGAATCCCGAACAATGACCTGGTAATGGCCAAAGGTGAAGGTTCGTCTTTCGAAAGGACAATAAACCCGGACACGCAAGTCCGGATAAAACGGTTCGGTCCACAGAACATGTGCAGTTCAGGCCCAAATCTGACTGCGAACCTGGAGACTCCTTCAACACATTACGGTGCGCCGGGACTCAGCCGCTCTGTATTATCGGGCTACGGAAACACAGCTGGAAAGTGGTTTGGACTCGGGCTGGTCAAACACAAACGGACCCGCACGTTTCAGATTTTCATCTGTAAAAAGAAAAAAAATCTGTTGAAAACGTTTTGCAGGTTTTGTTGCTTTATTACATGAAATGTAAAAAAAAAAACAAACAAAAAAAACATCAACTGCAGTTTGTGGTTGTAACAACAACAAAAAAAAACATTAAAATAACTTGATTTTTCCATTTGTAGTAAATTCACAGCATTCTGTCCAGACTCCTGATTTCATTCATAGAGGTGTTTTTTAAGTAAAAAAACAAAAACAAACAAACAAACAAAACGACCAACCTGATTCAACCTCATCCGCCTTCACTCGCATGGCGTTGGCTGCGTCGTCATCGGTTTATGGTTTCTGGCCGGACCCCGGGGGTCGTCAGGCGCGACCCGGGCCGGCGTCCAAGAGGACGATCTGTCCAGGCCGAATTTGGCCCGGGCCATATGCCGCAGCCAGGCAGGCTCTGCAGGTGACCCGATGTAGGCTTTTGATTTATTTAAAGACCGCATGAAAGAGTCATGAACTCCCGATTCAACAAAATGAAACAATAAAGAAAACTCAAAGCCAAACCGTCTGCCGTTAAATCCTTGTTTTTTTTTTTCTATATCGCCAAAATCAACTCTATCCCCAACAGATCGTTTGTGTTCGCCTTTACAGGACAACACATTGTTTCTAGGCAGATGTATTACCAAGGTGATCTGGGCAATTATTGCCAAGTGAAAATAGGTGAGGAGGTTTGGGGGCCGTTCGGTTCCATCACGCCGTTCCATTTCCAATTCTCCCGCTCCAGTCCTGAATATGCCACGGAGAAATAATTGAGACCTCAGTCGCTGTTTCACCTTGAAGTAACCAGTCTGAAAATAATTTGGCTGCTGCCTGCTCGCCTCAAGGACAGCGGGCTGCTGAGATTTGATGGGGTGGCTGAGACAGGTGCCGCTGTGAGATAGACGATGTGATCTGATGAAAACAGCACAGCCGGGCCGTCGCTGCCATTTGTCAGCATTGTTCCAAGATATCTGCAGGTGAGTATGGGTTTCATTTTTCATTATTTTCTCTGTCTACCTTCTGATGTTGTGTTGGGGGTTTTTTCTTCTTCTTTTTTTTTTTATTTTTCAACGGAGGCCTTCCATCATTTTAACGCCTCGTCGTAATGTCTCCCCCCCCCCAAACACGGTGGCGACAGATAACGTGTCGCTGCAGCGCAATCAGGGACGTCAGGACACGTGTTACGAGCCATTAGGCCGTTTGCGCTCACGCTGCGGACTGAGCCTTTACCCTCTTTGTTTTCTGTTTCACATCTGCAGATTTAAAGAAAGCACCCATTGGAGATGTTCGAGGAACGTATGAATTTCAATTAGACAATAATAGTGCATATTTTGGTGTTGATCTGACAGCAAGTAAAAACGGGGTATTTGCTCCATGTTCCAAATGATTACGCAAGTGATATTTACTCAGATTTTTCTAAATGGTCGATGCAAATGATGGTCAGTGTAATCTTCAAATGAATACTGAGAACAGAATTTTCTAAACATTGTATGGATTATAAAGAACTCCAAACAGTTATTCTTTGAATGTGCAGCATCAAGTACTAAAATCAAAAACTATTTCAATCAAAAACATCTTAACAGACAGTTACATGTTAACATAGGACCTTCGTTAATATAACCGTCTCAATTCTTGCATCCATTGAACTTGTGAGTTTGTAGAAAGTTTCTGCTTGAATTTCTTTGCAGGATGTCAGAAAACCTTCCCAGAGCTGCTGTGTTGATATGAACTGGATCCCAGACTCAGATCTTCTGCTTGAGGAAACTCCAAAGGTTCTCGATAGGGTCAGAGGTCAGAGGAGGATGATGACCTCACCATGAGTTTCTCCTCTTTTATGCTCATAGCAGCCAATCACACAGTGGTATCCTTACAGTATTCAGTGTCATGCATGAAGATGATTTTGCTACTGAAGGTCCAGCTCTTTGTTTTGAACCATGAAAGAAAGTGATCAGTCAGAAAGTCCATCTTCTTTGCTGAGGCCATTTTCATACCTCTGAAGGGGTCGACCAGTGATTCTCTCCCCATGATTTCAGCCCAAAGCATGACTTTGCTGATGTCACAGCCGTGTTGGGATGTTTTGACCGTCCACCACCAACCGACTGCTGCGTCCATCTGGACCCTCCAGGGTTGCACAGCAGTCATCAGTGAACAAGTCTGTTTGACGATGATTCTTCATGAACGGCTGGCCCCTTGAACACGTCTGTGCCCCGTTTCCCCACCTTCACTTCCGGTTCACAGCGTTGTCCGGCTCATTAGTGTGTCTAGGCACGCGGTTGTGGCCGCCGCGCTGTCAGCTCCGTTGTGTGCATTTGGATCTCGGTCGGATGAGCTCTGTGCTCGTCGGGCTACTGCACTAGGATTTGCATCACGGATATTTGTGCTGCCGGCAGAGTAAGCTGATTTTTGACGTCACCTGTGGCCGGTTCTCCGTAATGTCAGGTCGCTTGTTATATTGTTGCTCCTGGTTTTTCTGACGTGATTTCTAATTGCTGTTCAGGATGCATTTCAGTGTTTTCTCTGCAGCGTCTGAATGTGCCAGTTTTTCATTTGACCTTATATGGCTTCATTGTTGTCGTTTTTTGGGTGCTACACATCGCCGCTGTTGCACATCATGCTTTAATTGGCTCCTCTAGAGCTGGAGTTATAGCACAAGCACTACAGAACCAGAACCACGGTTAATATGTTAATATGTATTTATTTTATTTTATCTTATGAATTAGCTGACTGGACACAGCTATGTAGGACTGGGTTGACGCAGTGTGAGATTTGCTTTCCTTTTGTTATTTAACATAATTCTGTGTCATTAATTTGCGTGGCTACTAATTTGTCTCTAAAAGTCTCAGATTGCTCCTTGTATTGTCCTGGGGTTCTGTGCTTTATTGGGTTTTTAATATTGTAAAAGAATGTATTAATATAACTGAATTTCAACTACCATAAACAAATATAATCAAATATCAAGAGAGAGTCTGAAACTGAAGTATCGATCTTGCTGCGCCAGTATCGATCTAATACCGATACCGACATGGTATCGATATTTTCTACATTCTGGATGGATTTACCCACAAGTAGACGCAGTCTTACACTCTCACGTTCATTTTGGAAATTTTTAAATGGTTACATGCGAAACAGTTTAAATCGCTTGACATGGAAATATTTCATCAGTTGCTCTCAAAACTTCAGTCCTCAGAGAATGAGTCTAAGTCCCATCTGTATGTCTTTTTTTTTTTTTTTCTCATTTTTTGTTATTATTATTATGTTAGTCAAGTTAAAGGTTTTCTCAAATGCTCCTTGTAAAATTAGGGAGTGCCGAAACAACTGCAAGGCCAATTAAGTCATGATTCATCCAGTTCAGATAAGACTGACTGAACTTTCAGAGCATCAGTCACAATAAATAACGCACAGACGATTACAGGTACGTTTAATTCATCTTTAAAAAGTTAACTTGAAGAGTTCAATCACCGATACCAGGGATACTAAATCTAAACGTTTCCTTAAAAACAGAAATGAAATTGAACCAGAGTCGTGCAATCATTACGATACTTTCTGCTCTTTCAAGCATCTAAAACACTTCAAGTATCCCAAAGTGCAGCTCGCCGAGACAGAAGTTTCTGCAGAGGTAACAGTGGCGCAATGGGGCAATTTCCAAAGGCTTATTTTAACTTCTAACATTCTGAAAGAGAACTATTAAGGAAGACTTACACACACACACACACACACCACACACACACACAAAAACAAAGGGCCGCGATCCATCCAGCTGTTCTCCGAGACCCTTATCCCGTGAAGTAAAATAGAGTAGATGTCAGGAAAGCAGCCGAACGCCTCAGAAATGACTTTCTTTTCGCAGAGCCTCGAGGATGAACAATGCAACAATGGCGAGGCACCGCGTCGCTGAGGAGACATTACGAATCTAAACTGTTTTGACTTCTTCAATAGTCTCACTGCACGAGCCCGCAGACGATCCTTCTTCTCATTCAGCGAGACAGAATCTCCCAGCTTTAGTCAGTGTTCAAATATCCAAAAAGGAATCATGAGCTAAAAAAGAAAAAAAAAAAAAAAAACGACGGGGGTGAGAAAATCCTTGCTTCTCCCACATTCCACTGCAGAGAAAAGCCCTGGATGTGCGTCGGCTGTCTGACAAAATACAGTGGTAGAAAAGCCTGTTTTTGTTCTTCTCAGGCTTTGACTTTTTTTTTCTTGCATTAGATTCTGTATGTGAACCGGGGAAGAAGAAAAAAACAGATTTATTCTATGCAGGTGGGAAAAGTCATTTGTTTGGTTGCTCAATTTGAAAAGGGAAACAAAGATTTATTACCTGTGGAGGGGATGTGTTTCCAGTTTTCTTTCCTGTTAATTGTGATGATTATGGCTGTTGGCTGAAGAAAACCCAAAATTTAGCTTCTTGGGAAATTGAAATATTACAGCAGATCAGAGCTGGGCGTCTTAAATTATTCGTACCATTAAAAGTACCATTAATTACATTTTTTGTTTGTTTGTTTGTTTGTTTGATTTGTTTTATTTATTTTTTCTCTCTGCCATTTTACATGTTCAAAATAAATAAAGGTTTCATTTCATTCATAGGCAGAAATGAAAACGTCTGAAGCCTGCAGTTTGGATCGTCAGGAAGCAGAAAACAGTGGAAGTTACAGGCCTGCGCAGACTGCGGAGCTTCTTGACGCTTCGGCCACAAACCTAAATGAGTTTGCTGAAACATTCGGTGTTTTGTGCGGATGTGTGTGTCTGAACCCAAACCTCACCTCACATCCGAGGCGCATGAAGCAGCCCAGGAACAAACCGGCCAAAGACGTTCGAGCCGCGAAAAGAATCTACAGCGAGAGGCTGGAACATTTCTGCACAGCAGACGACCTGACATGTAGTCGGAATGATCTGAAGCAACGCCGCCCATGACGCGCGCCCGTCCCTCCGTCCTCGCCTGGCAGACAGCCTTAGCAGCTTCTGCTGCAGGTTCGAAAAGCAGCCGTTCACACCAGTCGCCGACGCGTCCACGTCTGGCTCTGAAACACAACGGCTCCCCGTGCAACAACCGCCCTCAGACCCCCCACTGGGAATGAACACGTTTGAGGGAAATGTGACGAGCCTCTTTCATCATCAGAAGACCAGACAAACTTTGGGGCCTGACGATTATTCCTGAGTTCGTGTACTGACCTACGTCAGGCTACGTTCACATGACACCCTGCTGTCCGGAAACTCCCGGTATTTTCGGATCCTGATTTGGGAATCGGTTAGACGAGATCGCTGCAGTTGCCATGCCAAGCCACTGTATGGTGCTGTGATTTTGGCGTGTCGCCGAAACGTGCATTCGCTTTTGACCCTTAGCTCTATGTGACACATACACTCCAATTAAGAAATGTATTTGTGCTAACCTGAACAGGTTAAAAAGGTTAAAAGGCAGCATTATGTGTTTTCAGACACATTGTGCCATTTTATAGCATAATCAAGCAACTGCAACAAAAACTCTCTCTACATAAAATATGACTTAAAAATTTTGACTTCAAAGTTAACCGAAGAGCCTTACTTTGGCTTTGTTTACACAATTTCGGACGTCAATTTGGAAAAAGTTCCACTTCTAAATGAGACGACCAAAACCAGGACACCCTTCAATCCGCTGTAGTTGTCATGCCAGGGCACTGGGTGGCGCTGTGATTTTAGCATGTCGTCAAAACAAGCGCGTGCATTTCACTCCTAGCTTCCCTCCGATCGCACTGAAAAACGTTTACTCCCAATTTATATTCAAATCAATTTAAAAAAGATATACACACAAATAAAATGTAGATATTTAAATTTTTTCACATTGACGACGCCTTCACCGGAAGCTGAAGCCCAAATCCTTGTGTAATTTGGTTCATTTTGATCCGCGCGCTCAAACAGTGAGTCGTGTGCGAGGACATTGTCATTAAAAGAGGGTTGACGTGACAGCGTTTGCATCAGGCAACAAATTAAGACTCCAGGCAGCTCTTTGTAAATGAGAGCGCTTGCTCCAGACTGGCTTCTTTCCCTTCCAGGGGCAAGAGAAGTGCTATCTAAATAAACCTATTGTGCCCAACAAGAGCATTTACACAAGAGAAAATAAAACCACTGCTGAGATTTCAAGGGAAACACAAAAGCAGCTTGAGCAAGTTGTTTTCTGCGAGATGCACAAACACAATAGGAGCCTCTCAGCACTCTGTTGACTCAGTACAGTTCAAGGAAGAAGTAACATTCTTTTTTTTTTTTTTTATCTCACATTTTTCACAGTTTGGATCCTAAGAAGAGTCGGCGCTACACGTGAAACAAGTGAAACTCGCCTTGGGGGCTTTTTTCAATCGGTGACGGGTTTCATTTGAGGTCTTTCATCTGGAATATTCATGGAATTCAGGAAGCCATTTGCATCTTTCTGCACTTCTGAACAAGTTTGCTTATTATTGGCTGATACTGCACTTTGTGGTCTGTATCATTCTTTACAACTGATTTCACTAGTAGCCGTTTACGTTCACTTTCAACTCTGAAATCGATGCATGTGTAAAAACGAGCAAAACAGCTTAACGAAGGGGAGCCAATCACAAGGCAGTGACTGGCGAACACACCCAGAATCTAGCAACATGATGTTCACAACTCCCAGCATTAATAAATAAGACAATTAATAAGAGAGTGAGTGGAGTTCATGCGGAAAATGAAATTCAAACAAAATGTTGCTTGGAGACTTAAATTACCAGCACTATGTCCAGAGAATTAAAAGTTGCTGCAGTCAAAACGGCTGTTTTGTGATTCAAAATTGCAAAACCCATGAATTTATGGGAGCACTCAGTTTCTGGAAATGTGATAAAATCTTGATGAAATACTTACAACTTCAGTTCGTTTGCGTCATTTTAAACAGTTTATTGCAAACGACCAAATAGCTGAGTTTCACCAAGAGCCTGTTTTGCAAGTGGTGGATTTTTACTTTTAGGTGCCAGAGTAAGTACTTGTGTTGAGCCAATTTGGTGAATACTTGAGCTTTTAAACACAGTTTCCATCCAAATCCAGTTTGCACAAAAAACTGCTTCGAGTCAGGACCTGGTGAGCTCATTTTATCAGCTCCAGTCGCCTTGCGGTTTCAGTAAGAGGTGAATAGAAATGCCAAAGTCTTTTCACCTTTCGCTTTGCAACAACTTTCATACTGATTAGGTGAAAGGCAACATCGTCTTCTTGAAATTTGTTCAATGAAAAAGTTGTTTGGTGCCGGTTGCCCCCCAGATTGGTGGTTTCCAAAGCCATTTATTTCCTGACTTTTCATATTTTCAGTGATTTCTAGCAGCGGAATCTGAAGATGAAATTGAAATGAAGAGGATTTGGAGTTCAACTGATTAAACCAAACCTTAAACAAATATCCCCTGTACTTGTGAGTGAATAAATTACGTGTGATTTTAATGTGGAAAACATTTCCCCATTCCTAATGACATCCACCACATAAAGAGGCCTAATCGGCTGCTGCGTTCTCTTTAGACTCCATTAGGTTCAACCGGGTCTGCTCAGTTGAATGTCAATGAGCGTCTTCCCATCCGCAATAAAACCTGCAGGAGCCAAAATGTTCTGGAAAGAGCTGAAGCCGATTAGTGGTGCTGACCAGCGCCGATGTACATTTGAATTTATTTGTTAATTCTCAAAGGTCCGAGGTATTCCTCTTAGGCCCGCGTGGCGAGATTTCACAAACGTTTGTAAATTTACTGCAAGGCAGACGCACTGAAAGTGTTTCCGCTGACAGAAACATTGCACAAATTGAAATAACAAAAATAAAATTAGCTTAATGGAAACAACACGGCAATTTTGAAAAAAAAAAAACCACATTTTTCGCTAAAAAGTTCTCGGGCCGGGATGAGAACTTTTTTTTTTTTTTGGCCTTATTGACAGAGAGTGTTTCACAAAACTCCAATGGAAACTTTTTTCGCCTCAAGTCACGTGATCCACAGCCAGGTGTCACGACTGGTGAAAATGACTGCCTGTTTACATCTTATTGCACAGACTAGTTTATTTATTTACTTGTGACTTTAATTTCTTTTTATACAATGGAAACACAGCAACTCCAAAACCTATTTATTTATTTTTTTATATTTGCAGAACCCGGACAAAGATTTGCGTACATTTGACATGGAAGCTAATGTGTCACATGGATGAAATGAGCAAAGTGATGGAAAACAATTATTTATTTATTTTTATCCTGGGAGGGCAACAATTCAAACAAGATCCACAGTACAACTTACTTGTATGGCTGAAAGTTGAGCCTTTTGCTTTCCACCTTTACTATTCATGCACAACTTTCAGAATAAAATACCTCTTCAGGCTGCACTGCTTTTGTAGATTCGAGTTTGGGTTTTGTCCTTGCATTTCTGCGTTTCTAGCGCTCCTCCGCAGGAGCTCGACTCAGCATTCCAGAACAATAGAGGCCGTTAGGTGGGAAGAAGCCGTTCGCATCCCGTTTGCCTTGTTCTGACAAGCCGTGTGACACATCCGACTGCTGGAACCAAGAGCTCCTGGGGTGAATTTACATGAGGACTTCCTTCTTGACACATTAAAGAGCAACTCAAGCAACTTGAGTCCTGTGATCTCTGCAGCTGAGACACTAAAGCCGAGCGCTTTAGTGTGCAGCTTGGCAATGCAACAACAGGGGCGCACGCGTGCGGCTGATATCAAACTAGTGTGACAAAAAGAAATAAGCTGCCCTGGTAAGTGCAAATTAGAGCGAGGAAGTTGCAGATACAGAAGCCCGGAAGGATTTCTGACTGCTCTAGAAAAGAAATAGTCGTCATGCAAGACGGAGTCAGACTGAAATAAAGAAACACTAGAGCAGGCACGTAGCAAGAGGTCCCCGAAGAAAATGAAGGTTTTCTAAAGGAATTACAGAAATAATAGCTTTCATGTGAAATGTAAGGACACTGCTGACACCATTTTAAAAGACTGCTGTAAGGGGGGTTTGTACCACTGATTTTCTGTTCTTGTTTTGCTATTTTGTCGTACAAACATGTTGCAGACCGGGCATTTTGCACATGTGAACAACTCTAAAGGCCACAAAGACTCTTCTACTCACTATGCGCGGTGACGCTGCCATGGTAGGACGGTTCCATCGACAAAATTAAACCTGGAGACGAAGAATTATTAAACAAGTGCAGTGCACTGCAGCGAAGGGGAAAAATAACACAGGAAAACTGCTGAAGATTAACTCAAAACCCCTCGTATTCTGACTTTTACCCGCTCTCTGCGCCGGCTAAGCTACACGCACATCTGTTGCAGTAGCGACGGAGTGACAACGGTTTTGTGTTTTCAAGCCTTAATGTTTGTTTTGCAATCAATACGTCGTAATTGCAAAAGTAACATCTGCATAAACACAGATGCGGTTGATGAGATCGCTTGAACACCTGCTCTGCTGACGATCTGTCAGAAAGTCGGCGAGCGGGCCGCCATGTTTTTTTGTTTTTTTTTATTTAAACTGAACCGAAACACGCTGGATTCCACTGCACAGCTACATGCCAAGGTTTTCAAAGTCAAGCTGACTTACTAATTAAAACTTTATCTGTGATACCCTTGGACCTTATCGTTACAGTTTTGTGTCCCGTTCATGTTTAAATATCAAGCGTACATTAAAGATTTAACTCGACACACAGTCATTGTCAGGAAGCACATTTTTTCCCCCTCCTTTTTATCTGAATGAACCCTTACCGCCTGATTTCATTTGTGAATTGATTTGAAGAAAAATGATCCGTTTTTGCTTTTGAAACTAACTTTATATCAGCCGAAGACTCTTATTGTTGAATGTGGCACATGCAAAATATATTTTTCATATGCAATTTAGCAATATATTCTGAGAATAATCTTCAGGTTTTCATGACATGTAAGGGAGAAATCACCATAATTAATCAAAACTGGACCGGAGATGGAAGTCGGCCGCCTGGCTATAATCTGATGTATCCGCATGTAAACGTTAATGAATATGAATTGTGCCATTGAATTTAAAAAAAAAAAAAAAAAAAACTTGAAATGAAAACTTTCAAACATCCACCTGTGTGAAATCAATCTACATAATGTATTTCACTCAGTTACAACATTCCTGAAATGCAAGAAATTCAATAATATTCTGATTTGTTCTTTGGATCCGTATGTAAAGTTCGAAAATTGAAGAAAGTCACAAAACAGAGAAAGTCACTTCCTTCATTTATCGAACAGAAATAACTTTGGTAACTCAAACTAACCTAAAACCCAACAGCTAGTTTGACTTAATGCCGGCGAGCGGACATTAAAATGTCACGTTCCGACGGTGCGTTCGCGTATTTCGCTGCGGACACACACATTGAAGATGCAACAGAAATGCGTCGTGGAGCGTTTCCTTGCAGTGAAACCTCGCACGCGACACAACACCAGTGATTTTGGGTTTCAACGTACAAAGCAGCGACAGAGCTTTCCAGATAAAAGTCGGACCGACATCCGTACTCCTTACAGCTTCATTAAAACACGCCGCTGAACGTGATGTAAAACAGAAAAGCCCAGGAGGCGAGCTGATATTCCTACAGGGCTGGAGGTTTTCCTAATATCTCACTTTATCACCAAAACAATTTAGATTAACTGCTCCAGAGGCACAGTGGAAAGCTGCAATATCTCGGCTTCATGTGGGTAAGACTGAGAAGGCACTAATGTCACCCCCTTTAAAGATAGGATCCCTTGCTAGCTTTTTTGTTTTCAAACTCATTTAAACCCAATGAAAAAATATTGTGTCAAAGCAGGGCTTGATGGCTGCCTCTGCCATAACCGATGAGGCTACAAAACCTTGATTTAAATCACAGAGAGCGAGAACATATGTTAATAATTCAATGACGCAATCTGCCAAATGTCACATTATTGTGACTGCAGCAGCTGGGACTGCTGCTATGCCATATGAAGTACATATATATAAATATTGCTGTTCCACTGCAGTAAGATTTGTATTGCTTAATGTTGCAGAAGCGCGAGGGCGATCATTTAATCACTGACACGTTCATGTACCCTTACAGGACACCGGCACATGCCTGGCATCAGCTCGTGATGATAATCGTGTCGACAACGTTTTCTGTCCTCTGAAAATATTTCGGCCGTTTCAGAAGCTTGATCTGACGGAAACGCAAAATGGGGACTTCGCCCCGAAACAGAGCGTTTATAAAGGCGGCGGTGTGTGATCTACTGATGAGACGTGATGAAGAGTGGTGTGCACTGGGAAACGCTTTGGAGGGACGGAACAGGTGGTGAAGCAAAACAAACCCAGACCTTTTATTAACGGTCCCTTGTTTCACATCTGAGCAGAAAATGCGACAATTCCCAATCCATCTCAGCCTCAGGGTAGAGCGGATGTTTTTATTCATCGGTTTCCATCGGGACAGAATAGCCTCTTCAGATTGTCTTGGTGTTAAGATTTATGCTGGTGGATCGCTGGGACTGAGGGGAAGGCTTTCTCCACCCGACTCTGATATGTCGGGCTCCATGAGTTTAATGGTTTTATTTATACGTTTTCTTATTTGAGCACAATAAGGCTGTTTTCACACCTGACACTCCAGTAGAATCGCTTCCATTGGGGACCAAAATTTGTTACATTTTCACCTGGTGTGGTTCACACTGAACTGTGTTAAACGAACCAAACGATTTGAAAAACCTGTGGTGGCGCTGCACCAAGGGCCACCGAAGGAGACAGCAAGATAATTTCCAACAAAGACATGAGTGCAACTTCCTTCTTCGCAAAACAGAAACAAAGATGGAGCAGCAGCAGACTTCAGAAGTTGTAGGACTTTTGCTGTTGTCATTGGAATTTGATGAAATTGATACTTGAGACTGGAACAATGGCATCAGTTGAAAAGGTGTAATTCACAAAAATAAGAGCGTATGAAAAGTAATGGGTCCAGCAAAGTGAATCCCGACACTTAATCATTTGTATCACACTCTCACTGCCTCAAGATGAGTTACTGTAGAGTCCTTGTTTGTGGACGAGTACGGATATTGACCGAATTCTACATTTTTTATTTTGCCTGAAGTTACCTTGCAGAGATTAGTTTTCAAATTAAACTTCCATAACAAGAAGTCTAAGCAATCAGACCTTTCCCAGCAGTCCCCTCCTCCCACCCCACCCTCACGACTCTTTTCTTAGAGCAGGTTTAATTATCCTTAATGGCAAAGCCAGGCCTCGCATATCTGGTAAGAAACAATGTCCATTCCTCATAAATTCATTAGACTGCTGGGTAAAAGGCAATGCTCAAGGCAAGTCTTGTGTCATTTATGGAAAAGCCAATAATGAAGTTTGCCACAGAGTTTTGTTTTGATTAGACTGCTGAGACAATTACCCATTGAGACAAAAAACGTAATTGTAATCAACCTGGATGATAATTATGAACATGATGAGGATTGGAAGTTTTCAGATGTGTTTTCGGAAATCCACGAGTGGAAAACTTGCTGAAAGTACCTTGGAGTCAGACATTTTATTGTGAATGAACAATAAAAAGGTTTAATACAAATACGTACGAAAAATTGCTATGTCTTCACCCTCTGTTGTAACCTTATTTCCTGTCAATTGATTGTTGACAGGAAATAAGGTTAGAAATAATTAGTGCCAACAAAATCTGTAAAACGATCTTTCAATCTTTTAGTAAGAACTATTAAAGAAACTATTAAAGCAGAGAAAGCAACAATGTCACTGGTTCTATCTGAATACCCATGCTAGATTTTTCTGAACAGTTTGATTCAACGTTTTTTCTCTTTCAGGTTTGCATTCAATTTTATTTTACCTAGATACCTAGTCTCATGTACTGGTTATTGTACATCTTCAATATTTTTCTGCTGGCCTGGATACATTTGGCAAGCTGTGGGCAATGTGAGCCAACCTGGGCTGTTCCCCGGTGGGGTGACGATGCCTCCCTTGGTCCTCATGAGTTCAAGCGACTGCCTGTGTGACGTGTTGGGAGTTTCTTGGGGTAGGGGCGGGTCTCTACCTTCTTGCCAGGGGTTTTCACAGAGATCGCATCCTGGCTAAATCGCAGGAATTTGGTGCCTCGCGTCTTACCCTGTCCTTCCCCCTGTGGTTCTTTGGCCGATGAGCTGCGGCTCCTTTGGTCCACACATGACTTACCTCTGTGTGGGGTGTGTCACTGCTCTGGGATAGAGGTGACGCGTCTGCCACCCACTAGTGTCAGGTCCAGCTGTTCTTTGTTGCTCTTGGGGATTGAGTGTTGCAAGCTTTCTTCCTTTCTCACCACTTTAACGATGGTGTACCTCGAGGTGACAAAATCACCCACATACACCCACTCAACACAAACCATTTTTACTTCAACACGTACGCTCACCCGCACAAGGTCATATGGTGTTCAGTAAAATCAATGTGGTTTATGCACTTGATGCTGTTTGCAGTCCTAATTTAATAAACTCAATCATGCAATCAGGCTAGCATATTCAAGTATCGTTTTTGTCAGGAGGACATCCGCCCCGACACGTCCAGGTACCCACCTTCTCTATTTGGTGTGTTTGAAATGCAAAGACACCGTGAGGAAAAAACAAGTTACTCTTCAGTGTTAGACTTGGCTAGTCACATTGGCTTTAAATTAAGATTAAGGTTAAGGGCACCATCACATTTGATGTGCAAACCAAAGACACCATCCAAACCATGAAGCATTGCTGTAGATCTGTCAATCGCTGTCGAGCACGACAAGTCGAGCATGTCGTCACAACCAAAAAAGTAAAAAAAAAAAGTAAAAAACCTCCTTCGTACCAAAATTTAGGTTTCATAACTCAAGAAATGGATTTCACAATGCAAAACTACTTTTAACATCTTGTCTCAGGCATGCCATTAAACCCCTGTGTTTGTTTGTTTTTTTCTGGGCATTTCAATGATCAAAAAGACTAAATGAGCAAAGAAAGCTTTATTGTGCAATCAGCATCTCAGTCTTTACTCTCAGAGGACTGGGCCATTGTTCATTGAGACAATAGAGGCCAGAAACAAACAGTTTATCGTTCTTTACAGTGTCCTTGACAAAAGGAGCCAATTTGGAATAACTCAATTTCATCTTCACTGTAATTTCTAAAAAGTTCATTGGCGATTTGACAAAACAGGTATTTAGTAGGTTACGTAGAGCCAGGTTGCTCTTTTTTCCTCTAATAAGTGAAACCGTCACTTGAAAACAGTTGTTTTGTGTTTGCTTTGTTCATTTTTAACTAATACTATGACGGTGTAGTAAGGCTGCTGTACTATGTTTGAACATATTTCTAAAAAACAAACAAAAAAGCCTATTTGATTTTAATAGTTAATTAATGTTAGAAATGTTTTAGAAGTGGGTGCTGTGGTGGCGCAGGGGCAAAGCCTGACCCATATATTGAGGCCATAATCCTCGTGGCGCTGGCTGCAGGTTCGATTCCCGGCCTGGTGACATTTGCCGCATGTCCCCCCCCTCCTCTCTCTCAATGCCCTCTTTCCTGTCTAACTACTTTAATATGCAAGAAAACACTTTAAGATTCGTCTCAGAAACTTTCTGGAAAGCACAATAGGATAAAATTCTGACGTATAAAACAAAATTCGTATTAAATAGACAAAAATGAGCAAAAGATGTTGCTCTCTATATAAAGTGTATTCCTTATTACTATTTTTTTAATTCCCAGCATTGTATGTAAATGATGTCTCTGCCTTGCAGATTGTTAAATCTTAATCTTTGAAGACATCACCATGGGTCTGCATGGCTATTAACGCTTAATACAGAATTGTGTAATTTTCTGATGTCAAGTCAGCTCAGAGTTTATTTATATAGCACATTTACAACAACCTGAGCTGACCAAAGTGCTTCACAACGTCACAGGTAGGTGATACGCAATAGATTTATATATAAAATATTTATCAAAAAATGACAACGCCACTTCTTTCAAACATTTAAGAGAATAGAATTCAAAGTAGGAAGACATACAGTGCAGGAATAGCAAACATAAAGTTATAAACTGACAAGTCGGGTTAATCTGAACCGTTAGACGTGTCCATTTACTCTGGCGGTTTTATATTACAGCTCCACACAGCCACATTTATGACTACACCTTCTACACTTATTAATAATCCTTGCGGAAAGTTTGCCGACTATTAACCTTGTTATGTTCACAAATATGCATTGCTGTTGCTGTGCATACACTGATAACAAGTTAAGATTTACAGACTCAAGGAAGAAAATAGCCGAGGAGTGTGCGTAGGTGAACACCTGCAAGACAGGATGTCGGGGTGAAGATGGCTGAGTGAGCGGGCAACAAACTGCTACTAAACTGGAGAACTGGTTCTGTTCTGGAGATCTCTAAAAAGCTGCAAAACCTGAGTGAAACGACACCAAACACAGTCCGACAAATTGGTGTCTTTGTTTGAAAGTTGTTCGGTTTTGTGGCGCCCCTCGACTCCTGGCACCCTGAGCATTTGCTATACCGCCTATTGCCCCCACATCCTGGGTCTGTCACACATAAAACCCCGACAAAAATACACTGAAATTTGAGGTTGTAGTGACAAAATGTTTAAAAGAGAAGCGAGTGGACATTTTGGCAAGGTATAATATTTGTGTATTAGGCTTTGCTTTTCTTTATATTATCTTTTTCACAGTTGGAAAAAAAGCAAGCAACACTTGCACAGGATTTCTTAAAATAACTTCAGCATTTTAAACATTGCCTTTTTTTTTTCTTTTTTGACAATTTCTCCACACTGCTATGTTTTTTTTCAAGCCAAACTAAAGCAGTGACATGCTGGTGCAGAGAGGACCGTGTGCGTGTGCTAAGTGTGTCCAGGGTGTTTTACAGTTCATGGCCCTCCAATGTGCTGCTACGTTTTTCACACCCAGGAATCATGCCTCAGGTAATCCTTTTAAATATCGCCAAAGTGTGTGTGCGCAGGCTTGCGTGTGTGTGTGTGTTTCTCGCCTTCCTAAGTGATCTGAGGTACCGTATCTGTCACTAATGCCTGTAAAATCAGGAATAAAACGTTAAATAAGTGGTGACAGAACGCTTTCTCTCATTCAGTATAGAGGTTTAAATATGGATTTGTGTTGTGTGTGTGTTAATGTTAAGGAAGCAACCACCTTGTATAAAATATTTCTACTTCAATAGGATAATAATAATAATAATCTAGAGTCCAAACATGTTTTATGGGGAAAAAAATGAGTTGACTACGGCTGACAAAGTGCATTTATTGCACACATCATGTGATACACGACTTAAATGTTGCTACAGCGCGTCGAAGCAATCGTCAGCCAGAGTAAAGACTGAACTTTTAATGAACTCCAGGAAATTCGTCTTTTTGACACATCCATTGCATTGAAAATTCTTCAAATGAAACAACAACCTGGAGCAGATTCTGCCAGTAGGATGCTTGGAACATTTTTTTTCTTTTTCCCTCACACCATCAGAAAGCAGAATAGAACAGTGGTTACCTTGCATCTGTCAGTCTTTGCCTCTTTTCCTGCAGCTGCAACACCACCTGGCGTGATTCATTTTTTATAACCTTTGGTCCTTTCGGGTCTGAGGATTGTAGCCGTGACATATTGTCAGCGGAGCGCGGCATCGTTATCGTTTGTTTGCGGATTTCTGGATTTGTCGGCTTTCACACCCCACCATGAACCGAGGGGGGAGAAAAAAAAAGATGCAACTTAGAACTTTCTTCACCCTGCAATAATGCAAAATTTTACCGAGTATTTTTTGGTCTGGTTTCTAGTGAAAATGTTTGAAATAAGATTAAACTAACTTACAAGTAGACCTTCAGCAAGATGTAGGAGTTTGTATATAGTCAATAATTCCTCAATATTGATGAGAAAGTTCTAGTTTCACTGGCAGATTATTTCTCTTGTAGACATTTTAGTGAAATAATCTACCAGCACATTTTACTTACTTACTTCAAGGCTTCTAAGATATTTTCACCGAAAACTGGACCAAAAATACTTTGTCAGATTTTGTAATCATGTGTTAAAAAATAAAATTAAAATAAAAGTAAGTTCTAAGTATCACTTGCACACATTTAGAGATTTTGATTCAGTTCCATTTGCAGTCAGATAAAATGGAATGGAGAGCTCTTACGTCTTGCGACAAATTCCCAATTTAATTCAGACCTGGACTTTGACTAGGCCCGTTCTGACACATAAATACGCCGGCGTAGCTGTGGCTGCCCCGCTGTGAGGCGAACCGCCATCGTCGTCGTCTTCTTCGTTCTCTAGCAGATTTCCTTCCACACTGGTTTTGTATTTAGCTTCATCAATTCACTTCAAATTGCTTCCCAGTTCATGCTGAAGAAAAGTCATCCCCAAAGCATGATGCTCACACCACTATGTTTTCAATGGAGCCAACGCTTCTAACTGTACACTTCAACATCTTTTGGAGAAATGTAAACAAAACAAAGCAAAAAAAAAATGATAATAAAAATTGAGACGACGGCTTTGAAGAACAAATGTGTCGTCTATATTTGCGGTACATGCTATATGCAATATTTTGCACTGTGTTTTATAAAGACTGTGGCACAATTTTATTTATTTATTTTTGTCAGATTAGCAACTGCAGACGTTACTGAAAAAAGTGGGAACAATGCTCAGTAAAAATAATCAAAACTACGTCCAGTTGTAGTTTTTCCCCACGAAAATCGTAATCAACGTTCACCAGTAATGCGATTTCATTACACAGGATATGATCATATTACAGTCACTGATCATATTAAAGTGGTAGATTCAAATGTGAACATTTTTCTCATGATTTGTTTGACACAGAGCAAAGTCGCTCGCAGTAGATGGGAAAAATAAAAGAAGCAGGAATTTATTATTCCAGCAAAATTGTTGCGCCAAACAAACACAATCCCAGCTTTCATTTTAAATCACAGGTCACATTTTCTATATGATTCTTTTTTTTCCCCCATCTACTATCTATCTATCTACCGGAGAAGGCACAACACACATTTTTTCCCCACACACATTTCTAATGATTAAATTTTAAAGATGAAACATCCCTCTGACTGTTTCCTCCTCTTTCTTACAAAGAAACAGAAGAACAGCTGCAATAAAAACAACAATAACAAAAAAAAGCCCCTCCATCAGTTCCGGGATTATGTTTAAATGATAAGGTCTCTGTCAGGTTCAACAGCCTTTAAATCTCACTTCAAGAACACAAAAACTACACACCGCAGACTTCCTCTGCTTCGCTGTTGAACAAAGTTCATGGCAAAATGACGAGATTTGCGAAAAGCTTCACACCCGACGCATGTAAAATCACTTAAATCACAGTGGTGTTTTGAAAATATTCACCCGTCATCGGTTTCTTCAGCTCCTGTTTAATATTTCAGATCACCACACAAATGGTGCTACTCGACAAACATAAAACGTCACGCAGACGTTATGGTTTGCATTCATCAGTGAATCTGCTAACTGGTTGTGTCCTTCACGGCAGGAATAACTAATATCAAACATTTGCAGTAAGATGGCGACGGCTGTTTTGCATCAGTGATGCTAAATGATTCATCGTCGGTCACAATAGAGGGTTCTAGTTCTTTCTGTTTGCTGAATTCACACTCGGATGTTTGGAGATTTTTCTACACCAAATGGGTTGACCAGCACATTCGCTGGTATGCTTATGCGTCAGGTTTCACGACTCTGTCCAGACTTTCCAGACCGTGGCCGGTGGACCGACACCTTCAGTTGGCCTCCACCCAACACGTCTTGTCAATGTCAGCGGTGGCCGACCCTGGAGACCGACTCGGTGTGAGCCAAGACAACTCTCAGATCCCCATCACTGAAGTCCTGTGACCTAAATGCTTCTCTTTCTCCACATGTAAAGTGTCTGGGATAGAGTGAATTATTCAGTGATGGAAATCATCTTCAAAAAAAAAAAAAAAAAAAAACGGCAGAGGGGGAAGGAAGTAGCACAGAGTGAAACGTGGAAATCTACTTCCAGGAAGCAGAGGGTGGGATGCTCCGCTAGTAAAGTCAGTGTTGTGTTGAGTCTGAAAAGGCCTCTGACTGAAAACTGTTGCTGTGTGACAGAATCCAGACTGCAACCTGTCCTGGATGGCATCGTCGGTTTGCTGTTCTTCTTCAGAGGTTTCTTTGGGGTTTCCTTCAGTCGTCCTTGGTACAGCGCCACCACAGGCGAGGAGGGAAACCGGTTTATCAAAGAGTTTGGCTTGGTTGACGCAGTGCAGTGTGAACTCAAACCACACCAGCTGAAAATGTAACAAATGTTGCCGTTTTGGTCCCAGTCTAACCAGAACATCCCAAACGTGTCTCATTGTTGGAAAGAGACTTTAGAATTGAGTTTGAGCTTCTCTCTTTGCTTCTTGGTCTCCTTCGTTCCACCTCTTCCAGGCTCGTAGTTTGGTTCATATTTGGGCTTTTGAGATGCTAATGAGCTGCTCCAAGTTGTTGCCATGGTTACACGTTATACTAAGAGCAAACAATCCTCACAGGACAGTAATACGGCCATCTGCTCCTCAAGGGGTCACTAACTTTGTCGCTCGTCTCCAGCGGTCAAAACTCCACAATCTCATCTAGAGACGAGCTAATCTCCATCTGATAGCCTGCTGGCTCACTGATATCATGGCGACAGCGGTCATGCAAGCAGAACGTGAGTCAATGACTGTAGAGCAGGTGACGCTATGAAAAAAAAAAAAAAAAAGGTTCTAAAATTGTCCAAATGCCTTTTAGCAAGGCCCCAGATGCCAAGCCGTTCCCAGCTCACTAAGCAGAGTCTGCGGACACGCAAACGGAGCGCTGGGAACTATTTTGGTCTCGCGTAGACAGCGAGGGTGACACACGGCCCCGACGCGGGGACGCGGCGGCGAGTGGCGTTCAACCGGAGACTCTGGGTCGGTCCCGCCTGTGCCGTTGTTTCTGCAGCGCGGCAGAGACCAGAGGAGGAGGAGGATATCCAGAGACGTGTCTGTCTCACCCCGCAGCAGCGTAGGAGGACTGGAGCAGCGGCTTATGCCAGGCTGAGGATTACTACCTCCACTCAATGCACACTCCAGTTCACAGCTCAAAAGCTTTCTATTAGATTAAAAAGCACTTTCTGTGTCATCATGAGCCTGATTGTTTTGTAGTCCATTTTTCACCCATCCCCCCACCCCCATTTTTTCTCTCGTTTGATTTATTTAATTTTCTCTCCCTTCTTTTCTCTTTTTGTTGACCAGATTCCAAAAACTGAGTCACGTCGTCGCCGTTTCTGTGCGTGTTCTGTTTGCTGTTTTTGAGAAATGAGTCAGAGCCGACGGTGCATCAAAGATTGACAGGACAGACGAAGAGATGTGAACTGAATCAAAAGCGGTCCGGCCGCGGCGCGCCAGATGAATTAGCGCGTCGGTCCTGCTGGAATGGCAGAAAAACATCTGGGGACGAGGTGGGGGGGATTAATGAGTGGATTATTAGACAATTTGCACCTGACGCGTCAAAACAGACATGAGACACACGGCTGCGTAACACGCTCTTTGTCCTTTTATTGTATTATTTGCATTTATTTCAGCGACGTTAAACATCTAAAAGTCCTGTTTTACATCAAACCTTAAAAAAAAAAACTATTCACACCCTTTGAAATGTTTTCATGTTTTTAAAATCCCAACCAAAAAAATTCGATGTAATTCATTGAGATTTCACATTACAGAAAAAGACGTGATTTTTTTTCCTCAAAATATCTGGGTCAATTTGCAATATCGATATATGACTTAATATTAGCTTTTAGGATAATACTATAATACAATCCTTGGCCTTCATGTGTCGTGTATTTATTCCCACATCTTCAACCAAAGGTTTTGTGCTTCACAAACGGCAAAATCTCACAAAGTTGAAGTCGTAGTTTTGGAACATGAACGCAGGTTAATAAAAGTCGGCGCTACTAATTGTGTGCCGTTTAATTTTTTTTATTTTGTGAGAGGAAAAAAAAAAACATGCCGCGTCACACTAGTTGGTTCAGATGACTCCAGTATGGCTGTCAAGCTGAAGAAAAGCGATGCACACAGGCGACGGCGAACGGCTCGCTGCTCGGGGAAACAAAGCGCCTCGACAGAATAACGCTAATTTGGATTGAATGCCCACTTTGGATTCGGCTTGAGCTCACGGACCGCCGGCATTAATCGAGGGGCCTGGGTCCTCCGTCAGAGCCTCCTGTCCTCCCCAGCAATCCGCCCGGCCCCTCTCCCCCTGCTCCCAGTTAATAATGCCGCACATTATTTCCCAAGCAGATAGTCATAGAGCGTGAAATCAATTTAGGTGCAGAGGAGTGTGAGAACAAACCAAACTGGAGGAAGAAACGCCTGAGTTTCAATATTTTCTCCTTCAATAATGCACTCTGGTCCTTCCATGGTTTAATAAACGCCGAGGCGGCGACGGGAGGACGCGGTGGGAGCGGAGAGGGGGAAACATCAGCATTTGTGTTGCTTTCTTTTTGCCAGTGTGCGAATTCTCTTAATCGTGCGCCGACTCGAAATGGAGCAAAAAAAGTCAGAGGAACGTCAAGAAACGCTTCCCTGCTGCGCCGGCCTCGGGCAAAACGCCCGTTCCGCCGTTGGCGAGCGAGAGGCGGCGGCGCTGCAAGCCGACGTCGTTTATCGGCGTTCGGTTCTCGCGAAGGGAAGCTGGGAAGGCTGAGAGCCAACGGTGCCGAGGAGCCGATGGAAGAATCGTCGTCTGTCTGATTCTGCCAAGCTTCAATGTGATCCCTGTCTTTGTTATGTAAAAAAAAAAAAAACTTGAAAGAGTTTAAAAGGTAAATACAACTCTGGAGTCTGGGATTATTAATAAACCCCTCTCTGGGAAGTGTGTTGTTCGATGAGCTTATCTCTTTGTTTAATCCTGGGCTGAGTTTTCTCATTTATTTAATGCTATAAATAGCGTCGCGAGTATCAACAGTATCAGAGCGTTTTCTAAAAGACAAAGAAAAAAATTTCGAGGCTCCTGCACATGCAGTATATTAATGTCACTTCGCTCGCTCAAAGAACTTGAATACAGCAAAGAACACCCAACACTCAGACACTTTAAAAACCCCCAAATCAAAACACAAGAGAAAACAATAAATACAAAAACACACACAACCAAAACCAGACTGAAAATGATTTATGATGTCTCCGTACACAAACTTTTTCAGAAAACATCAACCAGAATGGAAAGAGATCCATTACAGATCAATTACAGTACAGACCAAAAGTTTTCATTCAATGAGTTTCCTTTATTTTTATGACTATTGACATTGTAGATTCACACTGAAGGCATCAATCTATGAATTAACACATGTGGAAATATGTACTGAACAAAAAAGTGTAAAACAACTGACAATGCGCCTTATATTGTAGTTTCTTCAAAGTAGCAACCTTTTGCTGTGATCACTGCTTTGCACACACTCTGCATTCTCTTGATGAGCTTCAAGAGGTCGTCACCTGAGATGGTTTTCACTTCACAGGTCATGAAAATAAAGGAAACCCATTGAAGGAGAAGGTTGTGTCCAAACTTTTTGTCTGCTGTATATATTTCATGCGGCTGATGGATTGATTGATTGACTGCTTACTGTGTTCACAATCCATTACAAAATTCCAGCTAAATTCACCAAAACCCCCAACAACATCACAGCAGATAATACCCAAGCTCTTTTTCAGCAGGAAGGCTCCCGTTGAGACCTGGAGTGATAATCTTCTCGTTCCCTGAAACAAAGGTCGCCCTTTTCCCTTAGATCGCACTGCGGTGCAGCACACATCTCCGGGTGTAATTTCTGTGGAATAAACAAGACGGAATTATTCAAACTCCCTGTTTCATCAGCGTGGATTCGGAGCTCCCTGACTGCGCTCGCTCGGATCGGCTCTGCAGTGTTACTGTGAATGGGAGTTTAGTGGCGCTAATGCTACTCTTCCAGCAGTCTCTCTGCAGAGCTTCCTAAACTATAGCGTCGACAATATAATGCCTCCGAGGCTTTCTCTGCTCGCCAGGTAGTTAGGTGGCAATAAGCAGGAGCAGGTCGCAACTTTATTACCGAAACATTTCAGGAGCTTTATACCAGCAGTTTTTAATTATTATTATTTATGACCGTGGCCACCTTCACCATCTGGGGGATGCATTATTTAGCTTCCATCCACACGTGCACGACACATCCATACATTGGTTTTGAGGCGCCTGCACCGAAGGAAAACTGAACCGAATGAATTTGTGCAAAGTCTTTGATGCCATTTTGTGCCATGTTGTCTTGTGCGACAGTTCTTGGGATCTTGGCTGGCCTTTCCTAGCCAAACTTTTGATCAATATCTGCACCGCACAGCGGGGACGTATGGAGCATTTTATTAAAATACAAAGCCATTTCTGCAGCTCCTTTCAAAACCGTCCAAAACTGAGCCACTTTGAATTATACTGACTTGCACCCCAAGACTTTCTTTCTTTTAATACGACAAAGTAACACAAATGAATTTAAAATAACATTTAGTTTCAAAAGCTAAAAAGTCTCACCTGTATTTGTATTTTGCCCCCGAATCAATACTTAATTGAAATACCTTTTGGTTCAATTATATCATCTTAAGACTGAAAGTTTTACCAATGCTCCCGTATGAAAGAAAGATATATTTACCAGTTTTACAGTTTATTTCACAAAACCACAATGAAAACAATTTCTGGGCATCACAAGAGCCACATTTTGAACAACCGGATGTCGCCACCGGCACAAACCCTGAAGAAGACGACAACAGGAAATAGTTTCAGGATAACTTTTCAACGACTTGTCACATGTGATTTTAATTGCGTTTCTCTTTTTTAATGGAAATACAGCAATTACAAAATTGTGTTCTTTACAACATTAGCTGAACATCCATAAAGTTTTGCGTGCGTTTGTCACGGAAACGCAGCTCATGTTGCCCTGCGAGGGACTGGGAACAGGTTGCACCAACACTGGAGACAGAGGCAACGATACACGGGGTAAATCGCGCTGAGCAGTAAAAACTGATTAAGGTACGCTGTAATCAAAAGCCCCGCTTCTCAAATTTTACTCCTTTGTCTCAGTTTATCACATTAAACCCTCATAAAAAAAAAACTGATGATCGTAAAGAAAAATGTAAAAACCCCTCCAGGGGTGTGAATACTTTTGTGCTGCGCCGTATTATAAACACCAACATTTGTTGCAGGTCACCTTAACGTCAGATCATAGCTGCAGGGTGTTCAGTACCTTCCATATAATTTACTGTAAAAAAACAAAAAAAAAAGAGCCATCTGCTTACGGTAAGGTGCTAATGTTTTATTACTACTATCAGCAGAATCAGCTCACATATAATTGGGTCACTATGAATTAAAGATCCACATGAGATTGATTACCGAAAACCGCTTACGACATTTTGTGGCCACTCTTTCTAGATGAGTTCAGGCCGAATGTCGGCTCTGTATTTTAGGATACCGCCTCGTTGGGCTTGCAGCAAATTTTCCCGGAAAAAATAAAGCAGATAAAAAGGCAGAAGTCCAGAATCAAGAGTGGGGGAGAGAGATAGGAAGACGCCTGAAGTGCTGACCGGTATTAAATATGTTGCTTTTCACTCTAAAAGGCAGCCAAATCCTGCAAGGCTAGCGAACGCTCTCCGCCTCATTTTATTTACCCGTGTTCTGAAAGCTTAAGAGTTTTTTGGCATCCAGTTTTGGGAAATAAAAATCAACAGCTTTTCTTTTTTCTTCTTTTTCACCCTTGACAGCATGAACATTTAAACTAATGACATAACACCAGCTGTGTGAG
The DNA here is from genome assembly GCF_027474105.1 of Poeciliopsis prolifica. Classification (NCBI taxonomy): domain Eukaryota; kingdom Metazoa; phylum Chordata; class Actinopteri; order Cyprinodontiformes; family Poeciliidae; genus Poeciliopsis; species Poeciliopsis prolifica. Next base: position 22,586,831 of record NW_026562376.1, read on the forward strand.
TGGTGCTTGTCTAGCTGTGTGGGTGAAAAATCTCCACGTCGTACCTTCCTCTGCTGTTGGCGTTTATCTTTCCGAAACGTTGCTTTAATGCAGCTGAAAAGATGTTTTGCAGTAACGCCGCCATGTTGTTGCTTCGTTTTCTCTCCAAACTTAATTATCACTGCTTCAAAATGAGTCTGACTGCCTCCAAGTGGTCAAAAGAAATGGTTAGTTGAAGAAATGAGTTAATCTTCTTCAGCGCAGACAGAGCGACTGCATAACATAGCATGGGATTACATAATGCTATGACTTTTGACTATTTCTTGCTTATTTTCTCTAGTAGTGGCACCAGTACTGGAAATTTGAACTTGTGAATATAAATACATCTCAACAGGAATTGCGGGAAACCTGACCAGCTTCTAAATGCCCCAAGTAGAGATTTTTTTGTTATGTAGTATTCTACATGAAAGGAGTGGCTGTAAGCTAGCGTGCTGCTAGCTCCCGTCCCCGGCTTTGTTTTTCTGGTGGAGTTAAGATGTTGCTGCTATAAATAGCAGCGTTTCCATTACAAATGTACGCAAATCTTTTTCTATATTCTGCTGTTGTTGGAAAAATATACAATTTCGGAATTGTGATGTTTCCATTAAACAAGAAATTGAATTAAAATGTAAAATCAGGGGGAAAAAATCATTAGATCCATCATGATATTAAACCGTTAAATGAGATATATTCATGATGCAGCAATGGCGCTTGCACTCATCATGCATCAGCCAATCAGAGGAGACGTTGGCATCTTATTCAGGCGTTGGAGCGACGAGCCCTTTATGCCTGGGAGCGGCTTTGCATGTGGCCTTTTGGGGAAATCACAGTCAGATTAGTTATGGATTCCACAAGTTAGAATGATGCACAACCTCCAGTAACATCCAGCTGTTGATCACGCATGACTCGCGTGATGGGGGGAAAAAAGTTTTTGCAGAATATATAATGGCCACCTCATCTTAGCACAAATAACTTTTATCAAAGTTTTTCTCCAAATTGCCATGCTTCCATTAAACAAGTTTATTTTCATAAGTTCAATTTGCAGTTTTATGGCTAATGGAAGTGCAGCTTCACCTTTCCAAGTTTCCTCCGCATTGACAGCATAAATGGAGAACCCCAGGGTGGTAATAACATGAGTGCTTCCTCCTTTTAAAGAGAAATATACATATATTATTTCAAGCAGGTAGTTGTACCCAAAAGAAAAACAAAAACAAACTCTGTTGCCTGTATTTGTTGTTGCTTTATTAATATTTCACCAACCAATGAGCGTAACAATGTTGTGAAAAATTAATGACTGTTGTGCTGAAAATCACCGTGGCTTTGAGTGTTTGCGTTTTGGTGACCATGAGGGCCTGGAAATATTTAATTTCTCATTATAATCAGACAGCAAACTTGTTTCCACATAAAGATCCTTGAGATACAAACCTCCTGATGAAGCCTTTTACAAAGTGTCTCTGAGTTTCGAGGCTCACACCATGAAGCTCTTCAACACTACAAAAAAAATTTAAAAAAACTATATATATATCAGATACATTATTAGGAGGACAGAAAAATGTCCTGGAGTGTTTCTCACTTAGAAACAAACGGACAAATTTAGCGAATATGCTGAGATTTGGCGTTTCCACCTTTATACAACTTTAACTGTACGATGATTATTAAAATATAGCTACATTTGGGGGTCACTGTCATCAGGTTGTTGAGAATAACCTGACGACAGGAATCTGAACAACCAGAAAGTCACAGAGGAAGCTTTCTTGTCTCACTCGTCCTCTGAAGCAGAATAGACGTTTCACTGCTTTTTTTTTTTTTCTTCTTCATTAACGCTCCACACAACTACATAACAAGCCAATATAGTTATGCTCAAGATGTCTGCTGCTACGTTTGTCAGCCTTCCAGGCTGTTTTCTTTGCATCTTTAAAAAAAAAAGAAGAAAAGAAAAAAGAAGTGGCTACATGCCAAGCCAAAAATGCCTCTACATGTCCGCTGATTGCAGAGTCACAGCGCCCACATGCACCCAGTGCAACAAATGTCCGTCCTGGTGACTTTGTGGAATATTGAGGAGTGAAAAAGCAAAGAGTTAAAAAAAAAAAAAAAAACATCCAAGTTACCCTGTTTTTTCTCTTTTTATAAAATCGCCATCACCTTTTTGTAATTTCTAAGAAAAACAAAGGGCCGTACTCTGCAATTTTTCCATTTGTGAGAAAGTGTGTTTAACATGACTTAACGCTGAGCAGCTCCTCGTTTAAACGAAGTTTAAAGTTTGTCACTTGCACTTCCTGGCAGAACACTTGGCACAGGCTCGACAATATTTTAATTGGCTTCTCATGCTCCAAATGGTAAATTGACAAGAAACCGGAATAAATTAACAGTGAGGAGGTGACAAAAAATTTTAAATAAATTAGCAGCTGAGAAACTGATGAGGCCAGGGAAAAAAATATTAAAACAACCTAGATAAATTCTGAGACTAACAGCATTTCCAACATTTTCTGAAAAAAAGAAAGAATAATAAAAAAAAAAACTCTTTGATTTAATCCTGAACAAATTGGGAAACTGAATCTAACAATCATCACTGACTGGTTTAAAAAAAAGATAATAATGTGAATAAGCAAGGAGCAAAACATTCCTGGACTGCACAAGGCTTTAGCTAAGAGCCTCAATAGGAAGAGCTCTGACAATTTTCATCTTTTGCTTATCCTATAACCACTAATGTCAAGTAGTAGACTATTTGAATAAAATCACTAAACTGCCATCAGAATAGAAGAAGACAATTATTGGGGGATGCCATAAGATCTCCCAGTTTTCACAAAGCCATGTAGAATACACAATTATTCTAAGCTGAATTCAAAATTGAACTCTTTGACCGACAAAAAGAAATACGGCGGTAGCAGCATCATGCTGACTCCCATCTTCTATGAGGACAATGATCCCCAAAAATGCAGCAAAAGCTACAAACAGAACACTTCACATCGTCGTGTTAGAGTGTCCAGTCAAAGGCCGGACCTCAATCCACCCACGAATCTGGCGAGACTTGACAAATGATGGCAGCTGTTTTGTTAGCAAAGAGGAAATGGACAAAATGTTTTGTCTCCACATGTGCTGGAAAAAATGTACAAATAAAGACCAGAGTTCAAACACACAACACCGTTCAGTCGTATTTGCACACACTGCGCATTTTCTGATCTGCGTACGGCACTCAGGAATGTGGAGGATCCATCGCAAACGCTGGGAAAGTACGTGTGTCTTATCCGCAGAGACAAGGTCGGATCGTAGAAAGTCGAACATGACTGACGAGAGCAGTGGCAGAAGACCGAAAAGTGACTTCCTCGCCAGTGTCAGTGTTAACTTAAAGGCCTCTGCGTAGATGGCAGATATGCTTTTGTATGCGACCAAGTTAGCAAAGATCCTGTTGCTCACATGGACAGAAAAGCTATGAAGACTGTGCAAAGTGAGTTTACCTGTTAAACTGAATGAATATGACCAAATAAACTAAAAACCGCAGTGTCTCTTTTTGTTAAAATGTGTTTGTCAGACTGTTGCTTTACCATTTTATCATCACATTGAATGTAATTTTAGATTTTTGAGTATTTTTGTCCAGGTTGACTTAAAACATGAGTGGTTATTGATACAGGTTAATTTCCCAAGCTCCAGTAGGTTAGGGACGCACTGATATGATATCAGTACGGTTGCTCTGGCAGAATTTACCAATGTCTTTCTTTTACCGCAATTTTTATTTGATGACTCGATTAATCGAAAGCATAATCAGTAGATTACTTGATTATTAAAATGACTGCCTTTGTGAAACTTCACCCCGACACAAATAAAACACAATCCGGCTGATTGTTACGACCCGTCTGGGGGAAGCCAGATCATAACATGAAGGATCCATCTACTTCAGATCCCAAGCAGCCAACATATTATAATGTTATTTATTTTTTAAAAGATGCATCTTTGATTGAGATTTTACAAGAAATGGAGCACATGGCTTCAGAGTGATTTGTCGAAAACGACAAACAAAAGGAAACTTCATGAATATAAACCAACTCGACTAATTGGAAGTGAATAAGCCAAATGACAAAAACTTGCCTCCCTAATTAAGAGAAACATGAGAAAACTAAGCAGACATAAACAGCGGCTCACTCCTGCAAACTCCAAGAACTTTGCAAGGAGTCAACAGACCAGCAGTGCGAGCCGGTCGGGGTGAGCCGAGGACGGATGGCAGGAAGTCTGCAGCGTTTACATCCGTCACCTCCGGGAGGCCGCCGACTGGACGTCGTCGTCGTCTTCTGGGAACCAATCAGAAACGGGCGCCAGCACGCTCGTGTTTGCATAATTAACTTTACGACGCCAGGCGATACAGTAATCTCGACCTAATGCCACTCCTATAGCTTTAGCAGAAACAAGCGATTGGTCACATTCTGGAGAGGAACAGTGGTTCTGTAGTCTGCTGCGTTGTCTATGCATGATGGGATCTCTTGGGGCTGTACAGTAGGAGAGCACGCCTGGTGAAACATGTTCTAATCAGAAGGCTCTGCAGAGTCAAGCCTGAGGCAGTTTACCTTCACCCAGTAGCACATTAAGCCATGTAGCATGTAATATGTTGAACAACATGCCATCGGGCGTTGCAAAGGGTTTGCAGTCGCTTCAACATTGCAAGTTGGAGCTAGACTTTCACTCAAGGCTTTTCTGAACATGTTCTCATTGTGCATGTGAAGAGAAATCCTGACGTTAGAACAGCGAGAGAGTCTGACTGAGCTTTGAAAAACAAAATAAGTGCCAGAGGAGCTGAATGCGCAACACCTTGAACAGACGCAACAAGGAAGCAGACATCTTGTAATGAGAAAGTTGTTTGTTAAAAGAAACTGATCGAATCGGAGTGGTTATTTGGGCACAATGAAAGATATTTGGAAGGCAGCACTAAGAGTCTGTTCTTAAACTTCAATGTTGAAAAGAGCAGCAAAATAAATGTGATTTGAACTGAACTGAGCTGAACACTGGGAACCTTACGGCAAAAAGAGCATCTAACAAGAGAGTGTGTTTCAGCAAGCAGCTACAGAACACACTGACATGAATTATTAACTTTTTTAAATAAATTATCATTGATCATTGTCTCTCAGCAGGATGAAAGTTTTTTTTTTTTCAGGCAACTTGAGCCTCCATTTAAAACTAAATTTAAACCCTCCAGGAAGTTCAGTTGTTTTTTTTGACTCCCTCACTAAGGCGAACTTTTATGTCTTAATTTTACCTCAAACCCTGAAAAAAAAAAAAAAAAATCCAGATTCCTACTGACGTAAAGGAGGGATTACTTTAATTGTTGCAGTTAGAATTAAGAGGTTACAAATTAACAGTAATTTTGGACAAGGCACAGACGTATTCAAGATCACATCTGTAGAGCTGTTTCTAGTAACCGGAAAAATTACGCAAGTTGAAGTAGCAAAAATACATTTGGCTGAATGGAAAGACGGCAATTTTGAAAAAAAACTAAAGTTATCTTTTTTTCTTCTTCTTCTTCTTCTTTCAGCCTTATCGAAATAGATGAATAATTTAGCAAAACTGCAATGGAAACACTTTTTTTCTGATTCACATGAGCCACGTGATCAGCAGCCAGATGTTACCACTGGCAAAAACCACAAAGAAGACAACAGGAAGTGTCAGAAGGATGATGGGTTGTTTTTTTGTTGTTGTTTTGTTTCAGACAATGAGCAGCTGGCTCAGAGCATATATAATCTCATGTAGCTGTTCACATGCCATGATTTTTAATGACTAATCACAGGTGAATAACCGCCACGGCTGGTGAAACATGTGTTAGTCAGAAGACTCTGCAGAGTCAAGCTGTAGACAAATTACAATCACGTGGGATTATAATTTGATCTCCTATTTAATGGCAAGACTGCTATTGCAAAATTGTGTTGTTGGTTGTTTTCTTGTCGTTTTTTTCACATTAGAGGAACACAGACAAAGATTTGCGCACATTTGTAATGGAAACTCAGCTAATGTGGCCGATCTTACTCCATCCTCACCAGTTTTACACCAACATGCCCAGATCCTGAGTTAAGTAACCTTTGACTTTGTGATCAAGCAAGACCGGCGAAGCCTTGTAACCTAGCAACAACCACGCGTACCAAGAATGGGGGTAAAACAGAAACTGAATAGCAGCTAGCTTTTGTGATATTGTAACATACATTGTTATTTTTTTCTTCCTCTGTGTTTCTACCTATTTGCACGTGCGTGAGCACGAGCCGGCCTGCAGGTATGCTCAGTTCATATCATTAATATTGCAGTCAGGAGAAGGCGATGCAGAATTATGCGTACTCTGAAGGAGTCTTAGACAACAGAGCTTTATGATGTGATCAGATTACGAGCAGACGGTATTTCTGACTTCCACAAGGGACTGCTTTCCCTTTCACTAATATTGCTCCTCTGCACAGGCCTGACAAAGCGGTGGACGCTGTTGGGAAGCGTCGGTCGGAGAGACGGATAAAAGCTCAACAACATGCACTCCTGGAGTTCTAACACCTGTTTCTAATCCCTCATTATCCCTCCGTAGTTTATTGCAGGTTTAAAACGAGCTGGGCAGTCAGTCTGGCCCTTGCTGCGGATGCCGCGGCTTGTCAAACGCAGGTGTAAACAATTACATTAATTACGGCGAGAATCTATTCTGGTTGTCCCCCCTCCCGCCCCCAGTGCCAGAGCTCTACTGTGCACCAAGGCTCACCGCGGGAGTTTGCAGGAACACCTGCGCAAATTATTTCTTCGCCAATTTGCATCGTCTTCCGTGAACGACGGCGAAACGGACTCGCTAGTTTGAACATAAAATAGTTTTTAAAGTGCTTTTCAAGGTTTTGTGTCAAATGGATGGCAATCTGCAAGACAACCAAGCCATACAATAGTAAAGAAAATATCGGAAATTTGGAATGTTGTGTAAAGTGAGACTTTTTTTTCATTTTCTTTTTTGGTCAGTTCTCTCAGTCATTTTATAGAGATTCACTTCACAGGATGAAATATTTCAATCTTTTGTTGTTGTTGTTTTTTTTGTTTTTTTTTTTCAGTTTCAGGCAAAGACTAGCCAAAAATCTGGGTTCCCAATCGACAATTGATGTTTTATTCGCCAACGCCAGGCTTCTGAAAAGTAGAGGCATCTCTAAATGCTTGGCTCGGCGTCCTTTTTCATTGCACTACACGGGTTTCATTTTCTGAAAGAACCGGCAAAAACTATTGTACTTTAATGCAACACTCGTTTTATTTTACATGCACTAGCAATTAATCTTGCTTGTCTTCTGTTTTCATCTTGACATGATTCATTTTTGTAAAATTTCCAGAACCCTCAGGAAATCTTGCCAGCGCTGAGAACAACAAATTACCTCAGTTACATAATTGAGGCTTTGTTTGGGGGGAAAACAAGAAGAAGAAGAAGAAGAAGAAGAAGAAGAAGCAGAGCTTTGACAGATTGCATTTGACACCGAACTATGAACTTTTTAACTGCTCGTTTTTTGTTTTTTTTTCTCTCCACACGTTCTGTCATGCTTGAGGTCGCTGAGGGTTGGGGCCCTTTTTAGCATCCAACAAGCAGGTGCAATTAGAGGGTTACACCTCAGACAGGCTTCCAGCCCACCGAAGGGCAAACACACAGACACGCTGAACAGACACCCATACAGGCGGTCAGCCTCACCTAAAGGGAATTTAGAGTGGCCAATTAATCCAGCGCAGCTAGAATGGAAAACCACAGAAAACCAACGTGGGCAGGAAAAGTCCAGGTTTTCCTCCTGACGTTTAAACAGATGATATTCTGGCTGTGAGGCATAAATAATAACTAACACAAAACACATATTGAGGCGCGCACATACACGTCGACGCAAACGCATTCAGTTCTGGCATCGACGTTAAAAAAAATATATATATGTTTCTTATTGATTTTTATCTTTTAGGACAGGAGGTAGTACCTCAGTTCACCAAAAACAGGAATAATAAGCAATAATAATTTAGAGTCTGTTTTTGTACTTCTTCAAATTAGATGATTTGTGTGTCGTCTGTATGGCTGTTTCGCGGACATTTCCCACAAGCAATAAGAAAATGCAAAAGGAAAAGATCGACGCCACTTCCGAAGACGACCATTATCTTTGTCGCCAATTGTCTCAGCCTCTAAATCCATCTTTAAGATTGTGGATCATCAGAGTCTGAACAGTGTGGAGCAATCTCTCTGTCATAGGTTTATCTGTGGGGAGAAAAGTCGGTCTTCTTTGGAATAATAACTTGCCCTTCCAGTGCAGCATCAGCTAAAGCCAACAAAACTCCCCAAATCACAGATATTTGTGTCAACCCTAACTGTTTACAATTATTCCTGTTATTATGATTCTTATGACCCAAATTTTACATCAACAACTTGGATGTTTACTAGCCTTAAACACTGGTGGTGTTTCATGAAGTCCTTTGGCTTTTGGTGAAATCCTGCTTTGATTTGAACTATTTGTGTAAAGGGGTTCAGTGGTGGTTGAGCACAGGCCACACAAGGAGGCCTGAGCAGGTTCGATTCCCAGCCTGGTGACCTTCTCTCATTACCCACTTTCCTGTCAATTCACTATCAAACAAGAGCCAGTAAAACATTAAAAAAGAACAACAATTAGTGTATAAAGCTCATAAATAAATACATGAACTATGTCAAAGTGACTGAGCATGCGTAATTTAATTCTGTGTGGGTTTGATCTCCGATCAGGAGTAAATTGGAGGATTCTGGCTAATTACCGTCATCCGCTGCTGTGTTTAAGTCAATTCATTCTGTCATGAGTCGATTTTTGGGACTAAAAACAGCACAGCGAGATGGAAATAATGGAATACTTTTGTGGTGTAAAACAGCTGGGGGTCTCAGTAATGAGTGAAGCAGGGACCCAGTGACACGGGCCCCCCCTGCCTCGGGCTCTCCTGCGACGTGACGCATGCAAATATTTTTACAACTCCAAACTTTTCGAAAACGTTTTCTTGGCGTCGCTAAGAAAAGCAACCAAGGGGAACTTTACTGGTTCCCTTCTCCGTCCGGTGCTCGCATGTTCACAGCAGCAATCTTGGAATGTGAGAAAAAGGGAAAAACAAAACAAAACAAACAAAAAAACGTCTTTGCCGCTTGGGTCTGCTATCTCATGAGACTGCTGACAAAAGGGGCGCTCATCCACGCCCGGAGCAATTTAAACCACTCCACTGAATCTCTTCCCTGGGGTCACTCATTTCGTTGCGACCGGCTCTCATGCGACTGACATGTGCTGAGCAACTAATGAAGTTGGGAGTTTAGATGATTGGGGAGGAAGAACAAAACAAGAATTAAAAAAAAAAAAAAACATGACAGTGTCAGTGAGCAAACACAGAGAAAACGTGTATGTAACATTTTCGCTGAATGCTGGATTTGCATGGAAATGAGAGGCAAATCTTGGCGAATAATCCTGATCGGAGAAATGCAGAAACCCAGGATCTTTTCTTTGGGAGAAAGGCCGTGGCTTCTCACTCACCAGGTTCTTTTCGTCCCTTCTGGAGAAAAGGCTTGAAAGCTGTATTGCATATACACACGTGTGTTTTTAGAAAAACAGGAGGAAACAGTTACTAGATTGAGCTATGAGATGGCGCTATGTGTCTGGAAATCTAGAAAGGGAACGACACGCAGTTGAACCACCGTGGTCCCTTCAAAATAAAAGCATCAAACCAGAAGTTAATCATAGATAAACCCAAGTAAAAGCAATAAGCATCAAAAAAGGACAAAAACAAATAAATTCATTTGGGGTTATTTACAATTGACATTTGTCTTCATTTAAAACTGAAAATAAATCACACTGTTTGTGATTAAACTGTATAATATATCTATTTATATATATGGCACACACACACATACTGTATATATAAATATATATATTTAGTAAACAATATAAATAGTATTATTTGGTTATGTTTCCAGTCAAAAACATAAGCCAATACACACTAAACATGTTGTAGTATGTAGGCATCATCCAGCGTCGCACCGCAGTTATATTTCTCCTAAATTGTATGTGCAGCCACTCTCAAGTTCAATCAGAGCGAGAGCTGGAGAGAGCTGTGCTGGGGATCCTCATTGCACAGCCTCTGCGCATTGGTGATTAGTTTCCCAGAGGGCACAGCAACATCCATGGTCTCCCAAGCTTCCAGACGTCCCGGCAGCCTCCACTCCTCGGCGATCACCTCTCCACACACACCATGCAGATTTCCCACAGAACTCCTCGTGTCAAATCAAAGCACCTCGAATGACCGATGTGGAAGGTGACCGAATCATCACTCGCGATTCGACTACTTTTTTTTTGTTTGTTTTTTTGTCTTTAACTCCCCGAAATATGAACAGCGTGTTAACAGGAATGCTAAGCTTTGCAATTAGCCGCTGCTGTTGTTTAAACAGTCAGGAATGAAGCGCTGCGTCTTGTCAGCGCCGAGCGATTTCATGATGTTTCTGCAGTTTGACGGATGCCTTGGCAGATTTGCCCCCGCCGCCGGGCCCCCCGCTGCTCTCCCAGATTCCAGGCAGAAGATTGCATCAGCGTTTTGAACAAATCTGAGAATGTGGGCAATGTGGTTTCTATCCAACACCCCCTGAAAAAATTCAATAAAAAACATTTAAAAATAAAGATGCATTTAATACAATTTCTGCATTGTCAAGCGTGATGTTAGGTCTGTCTTTAAAAAAAAAAAAGACCTCACCCTTTCCCCCCCACCCTGCTTCCTTTAAGATGTGGAAAACCATGTTACATGGCGGAGCAGCAGGGGAGTTGCTCTTCAGTAAGACATCTTGCAGCTTCACTCAATTCTCACTTTGGTTGAGGCCTGCCAGGGGAATTGATTAATATTCATTTTAATTTCAAATTCAGGGAGAGAACCAAGAGTGCTTTATTTTTCTCTCTCTTTTTTTTTGTTTTGTTTTTGGCAAGACTCAAAAGGGAAAACTACACATAGGCAACAACAATGCAAAAAATAGGCCGACGCGGTGGAAGCTGTGCGACCTCTCCACTGAAATCCACGTCTTTGTTGATTTCCGAGGCTTCGGTTCTCAGCAAAACGAAAAGATGAATAATTAAGAATGAGAAAAAGAGCTTTACCTGATGTGAGCCGCCGATTGAGTTGCTTGCGAAAGTGGTTGACGCGTATCGGGATTTTGTCCGCGTCACAAACACAAAGGTTTGCGTGTTTCATGGACACAAACGAGCAAACAGTTGAAAGCACGAGAAGAGAAGATGCATAGTTTTCAAATAAAATATGTATCTTTGCTAAAAGCGAGTGAATATATTCAACTAGAATTTCCCATTATGGTTTTCTTTTACAACCAGCTTTGTTCTTAAAACTTTGTTATATATATATATATATATATATATATATATATATATATATATATATAATATATATATATATATATAAAGACCAAAGTAATGACCTTCTGTAGAAATGGAAATGTATCTTTCCAGTTTTGAGAAATGCACTGAATAATAATAACAATATTATTGACAATATATGGTTTTGTAACCCAACCTTCATTGAACGTCTCAAAGCTGTCCTTGATTTACCAGCTATACAACTAGCTGGTTCTTCAGGACGTGATTGCTAAATGAAATCAAATTTCTTGCATTTAGGGGCACCGCAGTAAATTCTGCTCAATCAAAATGTCTACATTTCACATGTTCACAGTCGGAGCACCAAAGGTTCTGACACCTGAGAATAAGCTGTTTTTGTCCATGTTACTTTGAGCAGGAAGTAGAGGTTGTTTCTCTCTGCGGCCAGCTTGCGGCACAGAAAAGCAGGAGCTTCAATGGACTCTTTGCACCTCGGCTTCCGCGTTCGGGAAAAACGGCTCAAATGTTTCCAATCTATTGAAAACGGTGCTTCACACCGGGTATTTTGCAGGGCTTTTCCAAAGTAACAATTAATAATGTACATCGATCTGAAGCCCCAACAAGTAACGGTTTTAAGATGTTCGCCTCGTTATACATTCACAGATATGAAGGTGAGTTTTACTTTCTTTAAACTTTGTGGCTAGCATTAACTTTAGCTTGTGCTAGTAGGCAATATTCTCGGACATTTTTCTTGTAAAAATCTGCTATTTAAGTATCTAAACATTTCTCATCCATTCTAACGGATAATGTTTGTACCTTATTCTCAAGTATATTACGTGTGTTTATTTTTAAGGACAGTAAAAAAGAGAGCCGCATTTGCACATGCAGTTGTGATGTCATGCCATTTAAAATTAGATTCTTGGTTATTTGTACAAATAAACTAATTGTTACTAAAAATGGCACGTGATTTGGCAACATTAGTCACGTTTGACTCAACAGGAAACATGGCTGCGAAAAATCTTTGGCATTAAGAGGCTTATTGCCAAGGGGTCTCGAATGATAGACCCCAAAAATCAAGTACTAACACAAGATAAATTAGATTATGACGAAATGTGCCGTCATGCTCCAAAAAAGCAGTCAATTATCAATGGATCTGTGGAAATGCTGACATCCATTTGGCAGACGAATTAATTTTGCAACCCCAGGAAGCAGGGAGTTACTCCTTCGCTTTGTAAAAGTAATTTGCATTGTTCGAGTTTCTGCTCCTGCTCATTTTTCTTGAAGTAGAATCAATTAATTTGAAAGGGGAGGAAATACAGGCTCATTTACTTTCCAAAGCTCTGGCTTCAGGCTCTTGGATTTTATGGCCTCCCCGTCTCCCTGCGAGGAGATCACAGCTCCACACGAGAATACCACGTAATGCCCGCAAAGAATACTTCCAAAATCGGTATGCCAACCATCAGTGAGAGTAATAATCAGCACCTTGAACAAAGGAAGGGGGAAAAACAAATGTACGTTTTTCACTGGTTTGTGTAATTATATTAATAAAATTGTCTCCAATGGCCTTGTTGTTCTGTTTCTCAGACGGCAAGTTTTAATAGCTTTGTTGTTCGTGTGTGTTCAATAAATAAAATCGGCTCTTGGCTCAGTGTGCCGCTGCCTACAGCAAGGTGTGGCGTATAAACAGCAGGATAATGAATAACTTCTGCTGCAAAGTGCGAGCGTCCTACCTTGAAAGATCAGGAGGAGGCGAATGATGACAACAATAGAATTGCTCTTGAATTTCCATTATTGTGAGAGAAATGTTATTGCTGGGTGTGCATTTCATGCAGAAAGTACAATCTTCTATTCTAATTGGTAGATGAGTCAGTGGCCACTAGCATAAATTAAGAAAAAAACAACAATAAATGCAAAGCAATTCATTTTTTACATTTTTAAAGAAGAACTTTAAGAAAGAATTAAGAAAATTGTTTTTTTGTTTGTTTGTTTGTTTTACATCATATCATACCGTTGTTCCTTCATCAAAAACATAACTGCAGTGTTGCCTTGATTGTTTCATGCAAGTTTGACAAATCCTGTTAACGTTTGCAACCATTCAGCTGTACAAACACCTGGGTGGACTTAGCCCCGCCTTCCAGGACGAAGCTCCTCCTCAGATCTTCAGTTTCCGAACTTCCAAGCTCATTGTATGACGTACGCCACAGGGCAACGCTGGTAAAAATGTTGCTAGAGGGCTAATAGAGGAGCGTTGTTTTGATGACTTCCTGAAGGCGGAGTTTCAGAAAGAATTAGAGTTTCTTAAAGAGACAGAGCCCCAATTTCAAGGCGTTAAATCGTCAGGTCAAATTTATTTTAGTCATATTGATATGTGAAGCATTTTTAATATGTTTAATAACAGCTGATTGTCCAATTAAATAAAACATAGTACTGCCCCTTTAAAAGAAAAAATAATAAATGCAAAGCACAAAACTTTTACATTCATGTGATAGGAAAAAACGGAAAACAACTGTAATAGTATTGTTGTATTTCAAAATGTGTAATATTTTCAGTTTTATACTGTAGACATTGGTCTATAAAACATACAGAATTTGTGCTGTAAAAAAAATAAAACATAGTTTTTTATGTTTTTTTTATGCTGGAGCAAAATTCATGACAAATTAGTGTAAAAAAGTATCAACCAGTCTTAAAAGTATAAGCATCAGTTTAACTGTAAGAATATTCCAGGTTTTCCAGAGCTGAGGCTAATATCAGGCTAATGTGCAGTTTTTCAGGGAACGCCTCGGCCTTAACTAAAAACATTACATCTCCATCCCAATGCTTTCATGCCAGTGGCACTGGATCGCTTTGTTCAGTAATTCTGTATTTGATAACACAATAAAGCAGAGCCAAAAAAAAATAAAAAATACAAACTAAAAAAATGAAGTAACATCGCCTTGTTAGGTGAAGAATTTGTTAGAAGGATTCTCATTTTATTTTTGGCAGCATTTCTGCCTGCGAGTGACACCAAGTATGCATTTTGCGCAGAAGTCGAAGGGATTCAATTAAATCGCCGGCGTGTGTTAAAGTCATTAAATTTTTCTGCCCTGTGGCTCAAGGAATATATTTATTCTTCTGCTTTCGTGATAGGAGCCGTCCCGGCCCTGTTCTGCTTCATTTGGTGTAGGTTTATCAGGAGCCGCACCGTGAACCAAAGAGCGAGCGGGAAAATGAGAGCGGGCAGATTCTCCGAGACTTCAACTCCAGCGTGGCAGCAGCTTCCCCCATTTACTTCTGCTAAAACAAATCACGCTCCGAATAAGTGCTCAGTGTTGATGAGACTGGCAGATTGATTACATGTCAGGACAAAACAATTTCATAATAGCTGCTGCAGATGCCGAGCATTGGAATTAAGCCGCTACGTGAATTAAAAGGGAAGTCGGAAGGTGTAAGTCATGTTTTGAACATGCACACATTGAGGGATTGCAGACTACTTGTGCCGACACCAACATGGTGAATATTTTGGTATCTTTTAAGCTTTGGCTTAAAAGATAGCTAGCCTGGTAAACCAGCTCCTCGTTCTACTCTTTGCTGTGCTCTCATCCTCCATCCTTTTGTTTCTGCAACACTCTTTTTCATTTGGACTATTCTTAAATCTATTCAAATGGCAGGTTTCTTGTTTGCCTTTATGTCTTTCTCATTTTGGTGAGCTAAATCAGATCGCTAACATTTTTTTTAAGCACAGCTGTATTTAAAGTCAAGGACCTGAAGCTGCTGTAGCATCAGGTGTCAGTTGTCAGAAATTCTCACTTTGCATCAGAATTTATTGGAACAATTGCACTCAGTCAGAATGGGCAAGTCGTGGCGCATTATTCCAGCCAGAAATCCATTATTTTTATTACTCTGCTTCAGGGACGTGCAGGTGGGGGCAGAAGGGGCTGGAGCCCCTGCCCCTTTTACCTTTGGTGCCCCTCGTGCCCTTTTTGATTTTTTTTTATTTTAATTATTATTATTCTTAATCTGTGCATCAGAAGGCCTGCTTGTGCCCCTTAGCAATAATATTTAGCAAAATAAACTAGTCTGGCTTCCCTCGGTCTAATAATGACTCAGTTTCTCTTCCTTCATGTTGTTCAGACTCCGGGTCCATAGTGAGGAAGAGGAGGAGGATCTGCACCTCTAACTGTCAAATCATGAGAAAGAACATTTTTTAATACACTGCCTTCTCAATAAAAACGTAGGTCTGATGTTGACGTTAGAAAGCTGGTTCTATTTATATTTTCATAATTGTCCTCACAATAGCAGAAAAAAAAACCCGTCTCGCCCCTAAACACAGAAAAGCTTCTGCTGCAGAGAAACTTCTGACTTGAACTTCATCATTCTGCTAAAGGCCCAGTTCTACAGGCGGTCTGGGTCGGTCCCACCGACAGAGAGAAAGAATGTCTGTTTCTACTGCAACTGTCACCGCGAGGCGCCCCGGTACCACCCGGTACCACACGGTATCACCCGGTACCACCCGGTACCACACGGTATCACCCGGTACCACCCGGTACCACGTGCTGACTGTTTTGCTCTGCTTCTCCTTAACGTTTCTACCAGGCGGGTTAAAGCAGCTGCTGACTGGATCTGGGCTGGAGGTGAACTGCTGTAAATAGAAGTTACCGCAGAACCTCAAGTGTTAAAGGAAGATTCGGTCCAGAGCAATTAGAGGTCACGAAATAAACATCAGAGAAAATACTGGAGCAATAATCAGAACCGCAGCATAAAGCTAAATATGCCACAATTAAATTAATCAAAATGTCCCCAAAGCATCGACGGACTGACAGGGGCCACCGGGGGATTCCCCAAAATCCTTCCTACTACGAACCTCAGCATCACTAACATGTTTAAATATTGATAAGGCGAATCTGTGAGAGGGAGACCAGGTTTGTTGGCCGAATTTTAAATCAATCACTGATTATTCATTGTTTGCTGTGATGTATTTGTGAACAAACCCAATTCAAACACAAAGATTACACCATATTGTAGCCACGGTAATACAACAATCAAACTAGTTTACTTTTACAAAGTAAACTTCTTAATTAAATCCTAATTGTACTTTTTTTTTCTCAGCTGAATGGTTTAAATAAAATTTAATAACATTGTGATTCTCTATAAATGGATGGCACAGGTTTAGATCTATGGTCTGTGTTGCAAATAAACCATTTCTGGAGGCCCCTGAATGGCCCCTGTCAGCAGCTACTGAGTTTTCTTTGCCTTGATATCCCAGTCTTATGATTCTAGATCTCAGAGGTGCTAACATCAGAAAGTGATATGGAGTTTGAGCTTGTTGATCTGTCATTCTGCAGCCACGTTAGGCCTATTAGGGCCTAATTAGTAAAATTTCAGCAAATTTCCTTATTTCATAATTTCATAACCTTTGACCTTCTCTCCTCTGGTCTGTTTAACAGCAACAGTCTCAGATCAGCTCAGCCCTCCAGGACTGTCAGCAGCAGAAACAGCAACTTCATACCTGTTGGGGAAAATATATCACATTTGCTTTGCATTTCCTCGCATGACGGCAATGATACAGTAGGATCCAATCAAATTCTGGATTAATACGGGTTGCTGTATGATGTTCAATGTGCCCTTTTTTTAACTTTGAGCCCCTGCCCCTCCGAAGGTCTCTGCACGGCCCTGCTCCGTTTAATCATATTATATTATCCTCAAACCAAAGTGACCATCCACTTCTGGTCTCTGCGTTTGTAAATCCATTCACACGCAAACACACATGCCTGGAATAACAGGAGCTTCAAATAACTTTTACATGGGATCAGCAGCACATCTGTTGTTGGCCTGACTAAACCCCACCTGGCTCCTTGCCAACTCATTTCTGACCGTCATCACATGTGAGGTGCATGCACTGTGCAACATCTGCAGCACCGCACTACAAATTATGACTTCAAGGCACTGAGCTGTTATGGGACTAGTTTTTTTTTTTTTTTTTTTTATTACCCCAGGTCCCAAAAACCTTCATCCTTGTTGGAAAGTAGGCCATTAAAAAAATAATAAAATAATGAAATAAATAAAAGAGGCTAACAGCTGACTAGCCTGTGGCTAAATATCAAGCACACGGTGGGACTGCACCTTGTACTGATGGAGGAGTAGCTGAGGGGGTGCAATTGCGTGGAAAATGAAATCCCTCTGTCTGTGGCACATCAAATATGTCTCACTAATGACTTCACTCTAATTGCAAATGTCGCCGTATTTTGGTACGAGAAAACTAAGGAACTGCACAAGCATGAAGCATAAGTCTTAGTTGTTTTTCAAAGGTAGATGAATAATTCTCCAGGCTTTGAAAGACTGGACTCTGCCCTACCATACACACAGAGTTTCACAGCGATTGAGCTTTCTCCCATTTACTTGGATTCCCTCCAGGAGATTTTCTAGCGGGCCAATCAGAAAACAGAAGCCGAAGCGGCGGTCATGCTTCCAAATACTAAACTAACATAAAGTAATGTGTGGATGAACAGCCAGACTTATTCAGTTTAAACTGGATAAGTGCAGTTTTGTTGTTGCATTACTGCCCCCTTATGGCCAACAGAGGTATTGGTGTGCTAATTCACTTAACTCAATTCACTTAACTCAATTTTGTTGGGTTCACATAAAACAAAATTATTTTGCTCGGCTAAAATGCGGAAAAAAAAACATGTTATCTTTACTAGAATAAATGAAATAAACACAACAAAACATTTTTTTATGTGTTAACTTGAAATAAAATGTTAACATAAAGTGAACAACTGCCCTGTTTCACTTCTTGGAGGGTTCAACGAAACGCGCCTTGTGACTAGTGATATTTTTTCAAGCTTGCTATGTACTTAAAAACTGTTACACTTTCATGACAGCTTAAGAGAAAAAAAATCACACACAATATTTGCTATACCCACAATTTATAATCTCTTAATTGATTTTATATCCTACATGATTACTCTCGGCTCGCAGCGGCGGCGCGCGGCCCTCGTGACTCTACATCTTGTTTAGTTAAATGCTTGTAAAACAGAAAATTCAGGAGCTGAGACTTAATCAGCTTTTACAGTCAGAGCTCTGAAGATGTGCATCAGCGAAATGCCTGGGACTGCAACAGCGAGAGCCGGGAAGAGTAAAGAAAAACCTTATTAAGACGGAGAACTCATTTAAACGTGAAATGCCCTGCCTGGAATTATTATCGAGTCTTAACTTTATGAGCTTCTGTTTCAATATTATTAAAATACCCATTTGACGGATTTTGAAACACCTCCTTCGTGAGCACTGATTACACTTTTACTCCCAGGGCGGAGATAAACATGAACAGTGTCAGTTGAGAAAAGCAATCAAATGCAATAATAAAGATAGGGGATGTTTTGCTCCAGCTATTTACTACGGGGGGGGTGAACACAAAATGTACCGCACCAGCTTCATCTTCGGTTGTGGAATCAATAAAAATGTTCAGTATTTTCTTATTTAAAGAGTGGTTAGTTATTTTAACCCAGCAGAGTTGCTACTACACAGTTTTTCTCTGTTGCTACGCTGCGCTTTTAAGAAGAAATATTTACTTTAAACTGGTAATGGCAAACTGCTTTTGGTTATTGTCGCATTTAATGCATCAAAAAGGCTTGGGAGGTCATAAGAAAATAATAATAATAATAATAATGAAACAGAAAACTAAGCAGGAGAGTTGTCACTTTGATGGAGACTTATTGCGTTCAGATTTTACCTGGCAGTTTTGAAAAGCGGTGACGGAGCAGCAGAGTGACTGACACTAACCGTGCATTAGTGGGCTGCATTGTTGATACGTCCTTCTGGGCTTACTGAACTGTCTGTCAACACTGACATTTTCCAAATCCCAGAAAAGCTTCAAAAAATGTATGATTAGAAATGTGCAAGGAGCAGATTTCACAAGATTTTTTTTTCTGGGCTTTTTTTTTTTTTTTGCAAAACACATGTCAAGAGGATTTAGTGACTCTTAGCAACTTAGACACTTTAGGTCAGGAGTTTAATGGGTTTTTTTTTCAGACCTTCATATTGATTTGCATATTTAGACTGAGAAATCAGTAATTCCTTTAAACTTTCTGTAAACAAAACTTCTCCGGATAATCTATATATTATATTCTGGATGTACGGCTGATAGTAGCCGTGCTTCCATTAACTGTAAAATTGCGTAAATTGCAATTCTGAAAATAAATTTGCTTCATGGAAATACGGCAGTTTTAAAATAAATGCAGTTTTTTTTGACAAAAATTTTTTTGCGCTTGGGTGAGGTGGTTTTTTTTTTAGCTGTAATGTAGATGTATTTCGTACAACTGCAATGGAAACACATTTATCACATCACACGAGTCACATGACCAACAACCGGATGTTACTACTGGCAAAAACAACAAAGAATAAGATGACAGGAAGTAGGAGGAAGATGAGTTTTTTTTGTTTGTTTTAACAACATGCAATATCAATATCAAAGCTCTTACAACATCACACAGTTTATAAAAAGTTGTGTGTCGTTCAAACGTGTTGAATCCATAACTTCTGTAAAATCAGCGAAGGTTGATAGATGATGATCGCTCGCGCAACGCCTGAATTATGAAAATATCTCATGCAACTGTTTGCATTTGTCGCTGCCATGATTTTTATTGCCTTATAACTGGAACATATTTTCTTACTTAATGGAAACGGACCCAACTGCGAAATTGTGTGTTTTTGTTTTTCAACATTAGTGGAATGTAGACCAAGATTTGTGCACATTTGTAACTGAAACACAGCTATTGAGAGTAACACATACCATACACAAAAGTGTGCACAGATGAAACATATATCTATATATATATATATATTCACTCTCCTCACAAATCTCCACAACTGTTGAAAGTAACAAACAACAACAAAAAAGACACAGGAAGAAAAGCACCAGTTCTCTTCTTCCTCTGAAGAAGAGCACTGGAGCCTTATTGTGTTCAGATTTTACCTGGCCCAAAAGCAATCTGGCCTTCTTTCTGCTCTGTCGTGCGATATAACTTCATGTGGAGTCACACTCGTGGCAGTGGAGGGTCTCTTAATTAAGGGCTTGGGAACAAACACGCGAGCAGGCTCTGAAAAGGCCTTGCCCTTCTCAGATGAGGATCGGAGCTTTCTATCAGCATCTGCTGCTCTTTATACCACCATCCATCACCTGCTGCAAGATGCATCGCTTCAATTTCATTGTCAGCACAGATGAAACATTTTCCAAAATGCTCCTATTTGTTTTGACTCTTCTTTTTTCTTTTTGTATCCCGCTACAAAGCCTGATGTGTCTATATTTTTCATGTGGATTCCCTTATTTAAAAAAAACAGCATTTTTGTGAAACATCAAAGGCCCTCGTTCATTTTAAACGAAATATGTGTATCATTTAATATGGAAAGCCATTACATGCATTGTATGTTAATTGGGATGAAGTGTGCAAATTGTGATTGTGATCCCACATTAGGACACAATTTGTTCTTTACCATGGCATCTGTTTGGGTGTTTTGTTTTGTTTTTTGTTAAATGCACTGTATATTTATAGTATTGACAAAGTGAAATTAAACCTTTAACCTTTTCCAACACTGAGCCGCAGTTGCCCTTGTTTGCTTTGTTGTTTGTCGTACGCTTAACAGGACTTACGGTTCATCCATTTTCTTCGGTTGTGGAAGTTCTGTTTTGTTGGCAAAACTTTTTACGATCTATTGAACTGCGTCTCCTTTTCAACTCATCTGATATTAGGGACTGTAGATGAGATGTAAATTTAAAATTGTATTTGTTTTGTGAGCTTTCTTGTCTTCTTTCATGCCCGCTGTTGTGTTCATTTGGTGACATGTTTCCAAGTTCTCAGAAGTCAGTCAAATTTTAATCAGTTATTATCAGTTATTGTTATCCGTGCAAATACAAAACAGTTCTTAATTGATCGTTTAATTTAGAAAAAAAAAATCTACCCAAACTATCTATTTGAAAACATTCTTGGTCAAGGTTGTCATGTTCTATTTTTATGTGTTTGCATTGTTATTTCAAATGTAACACCTTTGAAAAAATGTTTTAGCTCCATCTCTTTTTTTATTCTTGAATCATGACCACTTACCTTAATGTGCTCAAAAGAATCTACTCTAAGAGGCAATGTTTTGTAGTTTATCAGAAGAGCCGACTTCTCACGTTTTCTTCCTTTCGCTGCTCAGCTCTCACTCCCACTCTGAGTGGCTCCTCCCTTCTAACTGCAGAACTTTGTTCTGATTGGTTGCTTGGGGACCATTGCAGCCAATACGAGGACATTTAACAACTCTGCACATGTCAGTGCTTCAACTCTGAGTAAAGCCTTGTGCATGTAAACAGACATCATGAACAGATTCATTAGTTTCGTGCCAGCACAAATGCTACATTTGGGTTAATCAGATCAAGGAGTTTTGTGCGCGCAAACATAGCTATTGAGATGATGTAGCACATATACAAGAACCTCCTCAAAAATTGCACTGCTGAAAGTGAGGAAAGACAGGAAAGTCTATCCATCTCAGACCCATGTCAAAGAGACAGATAACTGTTAGAATACAAATAGCTGTCAATAGATCTTGTCTTGAGGAAGGACGCATGAATCTGTGGGAAGAAAAAACAAGCTCCATGCAGAACACTCATCTTTTTAAAGAAAATTAACTCCGGTCCCTTATTGAGCCCCTTGAATGCACTGCCAGGTACAAGATAAAACAACCAATTTATTCTTTAGGTGAGATTCTCAAGGTTACATAGTCAGTTACTGAAATTGGGATGCCTGAGAATCTAACTTTCCACTTTGCTGCCACACACTGATACCTCTACATTTTTCATACTGTATGACAACCAGGTTGTCATACAGCTCAAGATTGATAAGAACCTCCTGCAGAAAAGACTGTAGAAAATAAAATGCAAACACAGACAGACTGAGGTACCCTTTCGGATTTTTAGGTGGAAAGTCATGCCAGCAAGTCTTAAGAAATTACAGAATCCTTCCCTGGAGAAACAGAATTGCAAGTAAGCTTTTTCTATAATTTCATTGGCTGGATAAGGATATATGTTGAATTTAAAATATTTCCGCTGTCATAAAAAATGCTTCAAAATGTAAGGTTTTGAATTTATTCAGTGTAATTTACTGTAAGGTTGCGTGATGGCACAGGTGGTAGCACTGTTGCCCTGTGGCAAGAAGGTCGCGGTTTCTCTCTGGGTACTCTGGGTTTGTCCCACATCCCACAAAGATTGGGTAAACTGTTCTCTCCTAAATTAATCGTGTGTGTCTGAAAGTTGTTTTTGATGAAATGTAAGGATAATTAAATGTTGTGAAGACCAACTGCTCCTTAGGATTAGGAACAAGCTATCAATGGTAAAGGTTAGGGAAAATCTTTGTATAAATGTTGTTACTAAAACGAAAAGAAGTCAGTACAAAGTCTTCAGTTGACAAAGCACTTGCCAGCAGTTCTGTCAATGAGTTTTTATTTGAGAACAGTGGTGAATAAACAGCATTTTAAAGACCAAGAAACACAGCAGACAGGTCAGAGAGAAAGCTATGGAGAAGCTTGAAGCAGAGTTAGGTTATAAAATAATACCAGCCATCTACTAATATATGTTCACCCACCTAGAGACAGGCTGGACCACACCGGCATTAATCATTCAAGTCACTTAAAGGTAAAGGGTCACCATGTGACAACTGGGAAAGAAGAGAACCATGGCTCAAGAAAAAGAACAAGTCCCGTTGGCGGTTTTCACGCATCATATGGCACAAGGTGCTCTGGTCAAAAGAAGGCAGAACTGAACTTTTGGACCCAGATCCCAATTACTATTTGTAGCAGAAAAACAAGACTGCATTTCACACCGAGCACACAACTTCCACAGGCAAGAGAAACGCAGTGGACAGTAGTTGAAAAACTCCAGTGGGCAACAATGAGCCTGGAACGAGTGCCAGCAGCTGCTTGAGCACAGCGAGTGAGTGACGTCTTCCTTTGGACTCGTTTTCAACAAGAGGTGTGAAACCGTGAGTGAATGAGGTTCAAATGACCCCAAATAGGGGTCGTGGGATGAGGAAGAGCCAAGGCCACAATATGTGGTGACATCCTTCTGCAAATATTTGACTTGGAAAAGAAGTATGTTTGAGTGGTGCACAGATGGTGCCAGGGCAATATCGGGTCATCACAGCAGAGCAATTGTCCAAATTCACGCAGTTGCACTCAAATTGCAACAGATTTGTTGCAGAATCCGCTGAAGAAGATGCCCAAATAGTTAAAATACGTAGAAAACTCCACCAGCTGCGTTTCTATTACAAATGTCAACGTTACATTAGTGTAAAAAATGCTATTTCTCAATTGGGATGTTTCCATTAAATAAGAAACGTAATTAAAAATCACACATTAAGAAGTTTGTTTATATAATAAGTCATTAAAAATACTGCTACACGCGACTACTTCCTGCCTTCTCCATCTTCGTGGTTTGCACCAGTGGCAACATCCGGCAGTTGATCATGTGACTCGTGTGAAGCCAAAAAACAAAAAAGTGTGACTGTAGTTTTGCAAAATTAATTGATTTTGATACAAACAAAAAAACGGAAGAAAGAAAATGTGTCTTTTGTTAAAAATAAAAGCCATTTGGACCAATGAAACATGAGAAAACATCAGCCCACCACTAGCAGACCTACAGCAAACTGGTATTATTTATTAAAGCACTTCACCACATCCTCTTGTAGTAAGTTAATGAAAAAGAAAACTCCATAAATAAATCAAACAAAACAGTTAAACTGACATATATACATATAAAACACACAAGAAGAAAAAAAAAAAAAAGAAAGAATGCTTTGAACTAGTAAACATATAAAAAGTTAAAAGTTTCTACGTCTGACTTGAAGGATGGCTTCACGCTAAGAAACAAAAATGAGAAATATTGTTCCCCAACTGAAACAAATTTTAATCCTCCAGTCAGACAGGCTTTGATACAATGCACCCAAACTGTAATTATGAGTTAGTGAGAGTTGCAATATTGCATTTCCACACTGAAACTGCTTGGTAGTCCAGATCATCAAGTCATAAATATTCCGCTGTTGATTTACCATTTCACCACTGCTGGCAAATTTCATTGGCTGTAATAATATATGCAATATGTCCCTCCAGTGTTCTTGTTCCACTTCTGATTATGAAATACATTATTCAAGTACAAGCTGAATCTTTTTTTTTTTTTTTTTCACAGCTTCTCATTATTCATGCAGACCAAGAGGGTAATCTGTTATTTTCTGACTCGGTCCTACAAGGCGGTTCGGTGCGTAATCAACGCCGGGAAAAGCAAAGCTAACAGTTTTGATTTATTCCGATTTTTCCCCTCCATTTTCCTGATTGGCAGACTATTGTGCCCAACTTAAGCACCTTAGCTTTGCCGGAGCAATTTAGCTGCATTATGTCTTTGCATAAACCTTGAATTAAACGACCACATGAAGGTGTGTGAAGTTCGACTTCGGAATTTGAATACTACTTTTTGAAGTCGCGGAGCCGACAAGGTCTTCAAGGTTCTGTGTGTCGTATTCATGGTGATTTGCTGGGGTTTTTTCCCTAACCCAGGAGGTTAATGAACGAGCCAAGCCTCTTAAGGTCATGGAGTATTTGTCAGAAATATGGCTTGTTAGGCTGATGTTCAGTCACGCTGCTCTCGGTGTGTGTGAATATTTATGCTGTGTGTTTTTTGGGGGGGGGTTTAATTACATCAATATTCTTCTATGGCTCTGCGCCTGGAAGTTTGTCCCACATAATCAATTTTTTTGTGCTTTTTTTTTGCTTTTTCTGCCTCAGCAACCACAGTGAACAATCTCAGTCCAATTAGATATCCTGAATTAAGAATCAGTTCTTGATTAAACAAAATAGATTAAATATCACATTAGGAAGTTTTCAAAGTTTTTTTGTTTCTTTTTTCTGTTGGCAATTTTTTTTTTTTCTTTTTTTTTTCTTTGCTTCGTTTGGTTTATTTCTCGTGTTCGCTGGTACGAATTGTTCAAAGCCAGCTCGGTTCTGTTTGTTCTGTTTCAAAGCTGCACTGCGGTGCTACATTTAGGCATTAACAATTTATTTACTCATGAAACAGAGGCGCTCGAGGGTCTGTGTTTGAAGCTGATGAAAAAGGAAATCTGAAGAATGGTTGAGCCTCATTGACAGATTCCTTATGAGGCGCTGCGGCATGAATTACTCTAATTTTTCTGACAGGGCACAGTGTGCTGTGAACATCCATGCTACTGTTTTGTAAAAAAAAAGAAGAAAAAAAATACATGTATTTTCCAATGCGTGCATTGCAAACTAAATCCCTCTGTGTACAGTATCTGTAGAATAGGATGTACATCTGTTGCTGTGGCGAATCGTCGTTGGATGCGGACCGCTGAGGCAACTCTGCCTCCGTTTATGCACGACGCGGGACAAAAATTAAAGCAACTTTCTCCATTTCAGCCAATTCCTGGCACGCGTTATTTTGATATGTGTCATTGGCCGCTGTGCTTAATTGGGAGCTGTCTCCGCGAATATAAGCTCGGACGAGAGGGACGGGCTTGACAGCAAAACAACATTTTCCCGACTGGAGAGCAAAAACCTGCCACTAATAAAAGATGTGATCGGCTCTTTTGTGTGATTTCGCATGACAGACCATTAGTCTGTCTGTCTATCTGTCCTAAATTACAGGCCACGCAATCAGGGAAACACAAATTCAAATTTTCACATATTCATACATTCATATTTTCAGCATATAATTAATTATACCAAGGCAAATTCATATGACATTCTAAATACAAGATGTCAGGGGGAAAAAAAAGAAAAAAAAGAAGAGAGAACCACAAACTGTGATGTCGATCATAGCCCAGCGGGGTCGTATATATTTCACTGCCAGAGAGTAATAAATATAAATAAATCAAAATGAAAAGAAAAATGTGTTGGTCAATGGCAATAAACAAACCACCAATTTAATTCACACAGCAGCAGCTCATACAGGTGCCTTCTGCAGAGACTTGAGTGATTCAGAGAAATAGTTATGAATAGAATATGAAACAGAACCATTTTTTACTGTTGTCTTTCTTGTGTTTAAGCAATAAATAAATTACTTGCATGATAAATTCAAATGAGCTCAATCATTTCCATTTTCATGATAGATTGTTTTTCTTTTGTCTCTCTTTCTCTCTCTCTCTCTCTCTACCAAAGATGAGGAAAGAGCCAAAAATGAAGTAAGTCTGGAAACTTGCTAACTAGTAGCAAGTCCGACTTCCCCCTACTTACGTCTCAATATGGCCGCTCAATGTCACGTGTCGCGCCCATGACAACAAACTCAGCAAATGAAAGGTGGTGTTTTATTATCGAACATAAAGCTTAAAATGATGTGTATAAAAGCTACAGCAAGCAGTGTTTATGGGCTTATGTTTTTTCAACAGTGTTTATGTTGAAACTCCAAACTACTTAACCAGATCGCTGTTTCCCTGCTTTAAACCTGCTCAAGTTGACTGGAACCCAGTTTGGATTAGATGATTTCCATTTATTTTTAATGTTCCTGGCAGACACATCGGTTTATCTCTGCAGATATTCCTGGGTCATTTCCGTCATGCTGTCTTGGTGCCTCAACTTCTGTCATCTTTCAGATTTCTGGTTAAGTCAGTAAACCTCTTTCCTCTCACAAATGTCAGCACATATGTGGCATATGGCAGTTCTTTAAAAAAATAAAATAAAATAAAATAAAAAATCCAACCAATACGTTTCGAGTGAGACGAGTGCGTCTGGTTCTTTAAAGCTGAGCTCACCTGCTGATGCCACATGTTATTTTCCTTATATATGCTGCTGTCTTACAGTCTCTTTGTTCCCACTGTTCTGTCACGCTCAAACCAAACACACCCACACAATCACAGATTCCTGCAACCTCCCAGTGTTTCACAGGGCATGTCATGGTGGATGTGACAGTAAAGTCTCTAACTAATCTGCTCTGTGTTTCTGCAGCTTGATAATGAACACCTGTGGAAGTTTCATTATTTCTCGAAGATTACAGAAGATAATTGCCTCCAGGGAGTTTTTAAAGAAGAATTTCCGCTGTTACATTTTAAGGTAACGGTATGGGATTCATAAACAACGACAAATCATCTTGAGTCTCCTTAATGGGTTTTTTTTTATCACCGCCTATAGTATGTGGACAAAATTAAGAGCAGATATTTCAAAAGGCAGGCATTGAGAGGACAGATGTATTGATTTAAAAAATAAAAATCAATATCAGATATTAATATTGCTGTTATAACTAATATTTCCCAACATTACATTTTGCTACACCTTTGGGGAAAAGAATCCAACCACAAACAAATGGCAACGTGAAAACTCATGTAGGTTGTTAAAATGGGCCCTGTTTTATCTATTAGACGGAGAACAATATGTTAAAAAATGACTAATATTGACCAATTCCCATATTGGAACCGATATGTCCTACATCACTTTTGTTTTTTCTTGCAGAATAGATGCTTAAGTCTTATTCATGAGGCTGACAAGTGGAAAAATGTAATTCAATCAGAAGTGTGCATGTTCGAATGTTCAAAACATTGTTACACAGCACTTTAAAAGCTGCTCCCTGTCAGCAGAGCCTGTCAAGAATGCTACGACGACTCAGCACGGCCACCGATCACAGCGGATCAACTATTTTCCTGGAACGACAAGCTGTTTCTCCACTGTTAGCATTTGTAGCAGCACGCTAGCGTGATTGACAGCCCTAGGCTCCTCCTCCTCACTCTGATTGGTTGGTTTTCTTCAGGAGGTTTGCAACATGACTATACTTCACCTATCTCACTGTATCACGACATGGTGGCAGTTTTAATAAATATTTTTAAAAACATATTCTCTCATTAAAGTTCCATACTGCTACTTTAATTGGACATCGTCCCCTGGCCCAGCTATTAACTTGTACCTCTTTCAGTATATTTCTCAGCACACTGTGACTAAACATGGCTGTAAACCCAAAGGAAAGTGAAACAAAATACATAATTACAGCACTTAACCTCGCTGTTCAGAGAGAGTTGTTAAATACAAAACAAAGTCAAATCAACTCTGGAAATTTAAAGTCAGTGATGACCATCTGGGGATATGCAGTCACATATTGAAATGACATTCAGTGCATGACAGTGGAGCCGTTGTCTATTCACAGCTTATAACATACCAGACAGTGAAAGGTAACGCACACATCTCTCACAATAGAAAGTATAGTCCTTTTTATTGTTGCTGTTGTTGCTACGGTTGGGTGTTTTCTTTTTCTAAGTCATTCTACCCACTGAAAGTTTCCAATTTGCATCAGCAAAATTAAATTACCAGCCTCTTGATGCTATACTAATTCAGCCCCAGAGTTTAGCGCGCACAAAATTGGTTTGCAGTTCTAACAGGGCGCAGCTCGGTAGCAACACTGGAGACAGAGACTGGGAGACTTTAGTAAAGACCTGGTTCTATTTAGATCTTAATAAAGAAACAACAGAAAAAAAAACCCAAAAAAACAAGACAAACTTCAAAGTACGTGTTTGAGGATACCGACTAATTACTGTGGACACATGAAGGTGGCTTCCCTCTCTCTGCTCACTGCTTCAACACGACCTGTGCTGCATCAGAAATATATATATATATATATATATATATATATATATATATATATATATATATATATATTTATTTTATTTTTTTCAAAAAATGGCTCACTGAGGGAGCGAAGTAAAGATTGCGGCCTTAAAAGCCCCCGAGCAGCTGGTCCTCCAGGACTCCTCCATATGGAACACGAGGGTCGGTGTTATTTTCGCATTCAGGCCCGACCGACGCACTGAGGGAAATTAGAGTTCAGTCCGCCAGTCTGCCTGCCTGCCGACGAGCCCAGTGAACTCCTAGCAAGGATCCGTCCCGGCTGTAGCCATAGCAACAAGCCAGATCTAATGCACTCTGCTTGAGTTGGCCAGGTGGCAATTTTATTGAAGAGAACTTCCTCGCACCTCTGCCAAGCAATAAAAGGGAAAAAACATCAATATCTGTATCTGCACATATGCCTGCATTTCGAAATCTAACTAAACCATTGATTTTTGCAGTTTGTGGAACTGTGCACTTCATGGTGATGATTTTCAGTGGCTTGAGCCGTCTGTAGTGGCGAAACGTACATATTTCTTCTTTTCTTTTTTCCAATTTGTGCACAGAGAGTTTCTCGTTCCATTATCGCATTTAGGCTTACTTGGTCCAACTTTGTCAGTTCTGGTACAAAAACGACAAAAGCTGACGGTCGCTGAAGGCGGGGGAAGCCAACGGCGGCTAGTGGCCGCTCTTGCTACTCGCTCAGGACTGACGGACTGCCTGTTGTCGAGCGTTGTTGCCATTAAGGTCTCCAACAAGACAGCGACTCTGTATTTATCACTAGACTTTGCTTTGAAAACAAGTCACTGGAAGAGTCTGGGAAATCGGTAACTAGAAATCATCCTCATCGCACCCCCACTCGGCCGTGGCTCTTGGCTCCGCCCACTTTGCTGGAACTTTTCAAAATGTCTAAGGAAGGAGGTTTAGCTTTCAGAGGAGGGTTGATGCACTTTAAGGTGAATACCATCCAGTGACACTTAAAAAAAAAAGCCACGGTCTGCCACACCTTGTGCCCAATAAATAGTTTCCATAGCAGCATAGATTTGGTCTCTCTTTCTATTGAACATCATTCAATCTTCGGTTTGTGTGGCTGCAAAAGGTGAACACATTTCTCTTTCTCTGAGCAACGTCTATCTGAATTCTCCATAGTTAAGAAGCTGTATGTTCAATGTTAACGGATACAAAAGCAGTTGTTGCTGAGGAATGCCTACCTAGAGGACCTTTGCATTACAAGGTTTGGAGAACAATTGGTTACCTGTTCAAGAAGGAAATGGGCTGGTCATGACTTGAAGGGCTGAACTCTGTTATAATTTATTTGTTATTGTCCTGAATATCCCAGCTTCCTCTGTTTTGTGGAAGAGTCAATGGGACACATCTTATTAACTCTCTCAGGGTATGTTTTATTTTTACTTCATAAGCGTTATTTGTAATTAATATTAAATCGGTATTTTATTGTTTTGAATTTGTAAAAATTTTTAAAACAATGTTCCAATTATGCTAGTTGTAAATAATAGACCATGTGTTCTTTTTAAAATCAAGCACGCAATGCTCTCACTGCGAATTTGGATGTGATGGCAAAATAAATATCTGTCAGTCCAAGCGGGGTTGAACATCTCAGTATTGATAAAAACATGTTGCATGAATCAAACTTCCCAGAACCACTAACCAAGAAACAAAATAATGTGCTGCATTACCATCCAGAAACACTCAGAACTACCCCACAGAGTTACGCTCAGGAACCTTGCAATTTTGTACTTTTACAATTTCTGAAGGGTAGCAAAATTACTGGATTTTGATTTATTTTTCTTGCAAAATTATACGACCATCACGCAACGAACCATGTGCAACGACCATCACGCCGCCATTTGAAGACTTAATGCAGTGACTCCACTTAATCTATTTATTGTTAATATAATTTC
This sequence comes from Poeciliopsis prolifica, assembly GCF_027474105.1. Classification (NCBI taxonomy): domain Eukaryota; kingdom Metazoa; phylum Chordata; class Actinopteri; order Cyprinodontiformes; family Poeciliidae; genus Poeciliopsis; species Poeciliopsis prolifica. The sequence goes on from NW_026562376.1 coordinate 22,617,681, forward strand.
CCAACATGGATGTCTTCAAATACACCCATACCTGTCAAATTTTGGATTTGAGAATATGGGAAACGTCTCTGTCCGCTGCTACTGTCAGAGGAGGAGGGAGTAAAACTAACGTAAGAGCCGTTACAATAGTTTTCATCGGCTCCATTACAGTAAAGTTAATTCTGCTTTTGCATAAACTCGACCAACAACAACACATTTAACACTTTTGAATTTGTTGTGTGGTCTCCACTCCACATGGAAATCAAATCTCAGAGGTTTTGTGGCTCCTAGTAGGAAGGAGGTTATGTTTTGAAGTTTGGTCCTTTAAAAACAGATTTTTTAAAGGGTAAAGAGAGGGGGGGGGGACCTGTTTTTAAAGGAACCAGTCTTTCCATGTTTGTTGCTTGACATGCACATAAAACCAATCCATGAATAAAAACACCGATGTTGAAACTTAACTCTCCCGCACTGAGAACAGCGTTTGCAAACTCAAGACTGCTGGGGAAAAAAAAGATAAATTGTGATTAATTTGCATAAAACGTTGTCATTACTATCGTCTGCCTTTCTGATTTCTGCTGCCGGTGACACAGCGACATGACAGCGTGATGATGCCAGACTCTGGGAAGAAAAAAAAATCCCACCTTTCATTTATCGGTGCCAACGTTGCCAGCCCAGTTTTAATGGTAATCAAATATTAATGCTAGGAATTTGAAAGGGTAATTAGATGTGCTGTGATATGGCCTCGTCCTAACCTCACCACCTGCCAGTCATGTCTGCATCTGTCCTATTTACTCCTGGTGTTGAAAATAAAAAAAAGAAAGAAAGAAATCCTCCGAGCTTGAAAGAAACTAAAACGGAAAAGGTGCAGTCGAAGGGACGGTCAGAAATGGCTTCATGCAGGTTTGAGTTTGATGCTTGTACCTTCGAATTTCCATTCAAATAGAACGCTGCTACATTTCAGCAACTAAATTCACCCAAATAAAACATGTGGACTCGTAAGTTGATTCTGTTTCTGGTACTAACTCATTAAAGTTGAGGTATGTCACTTTTATGAAGGGTCTTTTTTTTTCACATTTGTTGAAACTGTCACCATATCGTGAGACAGATAATCTGTGAAAAAAACAAACAAAAACCATGTCTTACAAGTTGCACTCAGTCTCAAGATGTGGTGTGGGAAGAAGCATCGGCATACCTGTTCAAATAAAGACTTTGCTTTTCTTTTTCTAAGTCCAGTACTGAAGACCATGTCTGTACCCACATTATTCACGTTGACTCTGCAGCAGTACCTGCCAAAGACCTGTACATGAAACACCGGTGGCCTATCGATCAGAGCGAGATAACTCAATTTCTCAAACAAGAGATGGAATTGGTTAGTTGCACAATTTCATTTTGTCTACTCTGCACAGCTCTCTGCTGTATCACAAACGGTCCACAGGAGCATAACGAATGCTTGTCAGCTGCAGCGGACATTGTGTTGAAGGAAGCTAAACTGCTTTAGTCAATGAGAAACTAGAATACACCGAAGTTGAATCAGATAATCCCCAATAATCCTCCATGTAAACGGCATAATTTATGTACATGTAAGAGGGGAAAGAAAAAAAAGAGTCTGATAACACGAAAGAACAAGTTATGATCCCAAACACTCAATACGCAAGGCTTTGGGAACGGACAGGAGCGATTTGTTGTGTTTTTCCTTGTAATGGTGGTGGTTAAAAAAAGTGGTTTCCGAAGAGCTTAATGTGTCTGCCACAGTGATTGCGGTCCGTCTGCTGGGCTGTCTGAAAGCCGGCTGAAAAGCCGCCACTGTTACTGCAGCCGTCTCAAAGTACGGCCCAACATGCACAGCTTTAGCAGACATCGGATCTCTAAATCATTTATGAATATTCAACAGCAAAGACAACAGATTATTTTATTAGAGCTTACTAGTAGCTGTACTTCATGTTATGGACTTGTTAACATTAATCTCACTTAATTCTTTTGGGTTAGCGATGGCAACTTACTTGTTTGTGTTGAATTAACTTAAAAGCTCCACATTTTTTTACTTAAAGGAACTTCTTACTTTGACTTTACTTGAAACTATTACGTTCAATGCTGCACTCGCATGCTATGCCTGATGTCGTGAAGCAAGTTTCACCAAGGGCAGACACTGTGCCAACCAGGGTGCTGTGGTGGCGCAGGGGTTTAGCACAACTCTGACTTAAATTTGTCAAGTCAAACCTAATTACCCCCAATTACCAATTGAAGCAATTCAATTGAGTTGATTCTACTATCTTCTTTTGTCAGTGTAAAAAATTGTTTATCAATTTCAAAGGTGATCCTCAGCTTAGCACGGGACAATTTTCTCAGGTTACCATTTCCACTTCAATTTTTCATCACACAAACTCTCGTGACCCTTCAGGAAAATTAAATCGGTCGTCCAACCTTAGCGCTGATGCCACATTGCGACAGACATTGCTTTCGCGTGCCTCGAACGACCTGAGAAGTTCAAAGACAGAAAGACTCTTTGCCTTTGCCATCTGGGTGGGGGGGGTCATTACAACGGGGATGTCTGCCAGAAAACAACATGAAAGTCGGACTTACCCGCTGACTTCGAATTTCTTAGGCTATCGGTCCTAAAGGTTACACTGATCAAACGGCGTTGAATGCAAATACTTTCAGATTTGTCCCTGGTGTTAGGATTCTGCTCAGCAGAGTTAAGTCTTTGCAAAGCCAAGGTGTTATCAGACTGCTGTTGATGCCAGAGAAGTAGGTTCTGGCAGCAGTGGCGTAGCTGGACCTTCCAGGCTTAATTACTTCACACATTTCGATGCTACATGTGGGGTGTGAGGTGCAGGAGCGTGTCGAGCGAGCATGTCCAAAGCTCGCTAATTCCCCTTAATTGCTAGTGGTCAAGTGTAGCTCGCTGTGAGTTTTTCAGCTTGTGCAGCAGTGCAGCAGCGGAGCCAGAGAGTGATGATGACTCATCACATAAAGGGCTCAGTCATTGCCTGACCTCCAGCGAGGCCTGACCTGCAGGATCACACACACACACACCCACACACACACACACGCCACACACAGGATGCAGGCAGCAACACTGAAGATGAACGGCCGTCCAAACACTCCACAAAGTGCAATGCGAGATAATTAGGAAATAATGCACTGATGCTGAAAAGAAAGACAGGGAACTTTTGGGAATCACTTGTAATTACCAGCTCTTGTCTGTTTACACGACACATTCATTGCTTCTGTAATGACTCTGTACTGTACACAGCCCAGCCATGACACACAAGGGAGGAGTGGTTTAGAGTGGAGCAAAACACTTTGTTGATGTCTGTAAGTGTAACTTTAATATTTAATTTAAACATTCTCTATGCCGGTGTGTGAAAGTCAGTTTCATTTTGGGCCGTATCAAAAATCGCCCTTGTCCCAGAATGTATTCATATAACCTATTAAAGTGTTTTTAATAACAGTAATAAAAGGCTGCTCCTCCAGGATTTTACCATTGTTTTTGAGTTTTTTTGTAGTCAAAATCACAAATGTTGTGGTGCTAAGTTAGAAATATTTGTAAGGAAGTTGTATCATGTTTGCTCCAATGTATTACTTTAAATGTGACTTTTTTTATTCCTCGCTGTAATTGTGACCCGACATCAAGTAAGGCAAAGGCAGCAGTCAGCTAAGCCCAATGTCTTTGATAAATTTTGAGAAAAAATTGCATTAAAATCGGAAAAAATTTGGAAATTTGTTGATTTTATGTGAATTTTACAGAAAATATGGAGGGATTTATTGATGCCGTTTGGAGCTCTTACAAAGCTACGGCGGACAGATGTGCTCCATTCTATTCAGAGATTTAAAATAATATTTAAGAAGATCCAGATTTTCTACTGCACCTCTAGATCCAACATATTTCTCAGAGGTATTTTTAAATCTGCCTTTAAAAATACCTCTGATACTTTAAAAACTTAAACAGTTTTATCGTGCTTTAGTAAACTTTCCATTTTATCTCTAATCACACAATTCAGTTCGCTGGATGTCCAACACACATAACCCAACAAATGTCATAATTAACCATCAAGTTGTTTCACGTGTGTCTTTCCCTCTTCAATTTAAGAACGAACACAGCCCAGCTACACGTTTTCCATTCGCAATCCACATATCATGTTTATGGATTCAAACTTGTGTACTTGGCATAAAGTCTGTATTTTATAAAAGGAGAGAAGAAAATAAACATGAAGGCCATTATGAGGGTGAATATGCCCTGCTGTGTGTCTCAGCTCAGCTTGGAGTTGGCCTAATTACAAAGACAGCGGTTCTAAAACCCCCGTCAAGCCCCCTCAGCTTTCATAATGTATTCATGATGGGGTAATTCATTTTTCTTCACAGGAGCCTCTACCCATCTGACACTGAATTCAGCCAGCATTTTTTTCTTCCCCAAACAGGTGCCTAATGAGACGTTCAGCAACCAAAACTGGACTCACGTGTTAGTATTATTCTAAGGGCCGAGACGACGACGTACGGCGCTTTGCAACAGTGTTTCGTAATTTGTCATATCTCAATAAATCCATCGGAGGTTTGTAACAGGACATGTACGTGAACAAAAAGTATCGCTAAGAAAAAACCTCGGTGGTGAGAGATAAAGATGTGGAGAAGTATAAAGCGGGATTAGCTAGTAAAACAATAGCTCAGGCTTAACCATGATCAATAACTGATCAATTTAACTGATCAATCAACAGGGTATGAAGCTCCAAAATCTTTAAATTGTGGATTTACTGAAGAAAAAGCTGCCAAAGGAGCAACTTGATGATAACTTTATGTAAATACTGTCCAACACACAAGTTGTTGGCCAAAACTAATAATGAATCTTAGTTCCACAATCTTTGACAAAATGAAAAAATTGAAGGAGATCCATGTCAAAACCTTAACATAGTCAACGGCCCTGAAGTTCACAGGAAAAGATCCAGTTTGAAAATTGTCAGTCCGCATAAATATGTTTTTTCTAAGTTGCATCATGATGGTTGAAAATGACTGCTGATATTCAGACCGCGTGCCCTCAACCCCTCCCCATCGCTCCTCTAAGGGATCTCATTGATTTCTCCAAAACATGGCTGAGAATTACAATCGTGCTCCGGAAAGAAATCGCTCAGAAACGTGTCAAGACGGGTGAAAAATCGTCCGCCTGCCAGCGCTGAGCTCAGTCCACTGGGGAACCAGAGGCGGCACACAAAAGGCCGCCGCTATTAAACTCTAACCCAAGGAGAAAATGTAGATTGTGTCCGACTACACGGAATGTGTCACCGGTTACCTTGGACAACTGATGTTGGCTGTTTGGTTGTGATAACAGAAATTGCCCTCAAGTCACTCACCACGGCATTTTAAAGCACGATTGAGGATGTTGCATTAATGAACCTGAGTGAAACGTGTTATTTGGTGACATTGCTTTCAAGCAGAAAGGCCGGTATATATTAATAAAAATGCATAAAGTATCCTCCTATGAAGCGCCAGCATGAAAACACTCTTTTAGCCATTCGGTCCTCCAAAGGCCGATTAAATAAAGCCCTTTTGTGAATAAGCTGCCCTGTCACATTGCCCTTGCTGCTCAGTAATACCACAATCACCATGGATATTTCAGTTATTGTAAATTCTATTATCGCCACAAGACGTCCGATTACCTCCCAGGCCTATTGTGCCATGTCAAGCTACTAGTATACAGTTTACAGCACAGGATGCAAGGGATCCAATTACTCTGCAGTAATCTGATGTAATGAAATAAAAATAACCATCACAAAAAAGGCAAAGGCAATCCGAAAGGGGACGTCTTCCTTTTCTGTTCGACTTGTTGAAAAATTATAATAGATGATTGCCTTCATCTGCTCGCTGCGTAGAATAATAATAATGACGATAATCTAATAATAAAAATAATACGGCTTTGTGCAATACATCAAACGCGGGGAAGTTGTAGGCTTTGAAGTCAGCCGAGCCAGCGGAGATGGGGCTGGCTGAGCACAGTGATCGATTAGGGATTTTTAAACACTCCTCCTGGTGAGCTCTGCTGTGGCCAAAAGAGCAGCTGGGGTTTTTTCCCCCTCCTTTTGCGAGAGGGGGTGGAGGAGGGCCACAGATGGCAAACGGACCCTGCAGGTCAAGCACTATTCGAGGATGCAAAGCGGGAGTGAATGAGTGCGTAAATTAATCCTGGCCCCTTGGACTGCGTCGCAATTTAGCGCGTGGCGCTTCGCAGTAATAAAAGGCTCCACGTTAAATCCATATTATGTATGACACATGAGCTATTAAAGAAGAATTCGCACAACTACAACCGCTCCGTCAGCCGTGGAGGAACGTTATTGCTTCTTATTGATTCAAAATACACATATCACTTCACGCACCGCTCAGAAAATAATAATGTTTACCTCTGAGATGACTAAATCGCGGCGGAGAGAGACGCTTCCTTTCAGGCTCCACGCCAGACCGCGTCGACGGGGAAGCGAAAGGGGGCTGACGTAAACAGGATCTGAGGAGAGAAATTGACGTTTGTTGGTTTGTTTCTTTTCTTTTCTTTTCTGACAGATGGAGCACATTAAACATCAAGAGCCAAAACAGGCATAATTGAAACTGTTCGTATCGAGCAGAGTTAAACCAAATTAACGCAAAAGTGGAGAAAAGGGACAAGCGAACCTGCAGTAGAACTCTGTGAACGGGAAAATCATAGATCAAGAACTTCTCCCCAAAAAAGTGTCGGTAAATGGTGTGAGAAATTCACATTCATTTCCTGAAGGGAAGAGAAGCATCTTCAGGCCACTACCAATGATCCTTATCTTGCCATGCATTTTTGCTTATCTAAAAACCCTGTTGGTCCAAGATATGAAGAAATCCAGCATGTATTCTGAAAATTAGAAACCTGTCATACCTTATTAGTATGTATTGTGTGTGGTGCATCCCTATTTCATTTAATGCATTTGTGTTGGGATGATGGAGGGCAAAATGTCGGAGTTCTTTCCCGTTGCATATCTGATTGCATTTGCTGATTACATGATAGATAGATAATCCGAAGTAAATAGCACTCCAAAATCTCCTTCCTACTCATTTAATACTTTAGCATCAGAGTGAAATCACCAGGTAGTCCAAATTTTAGGATATGTAGAAAAAGTTCTGCACAGTTGGACTCTATTTAGTCATTAGCTGTCATCACTCAACTTCTGATGGCAATAGGTTGCAGTCATAGAAAAGGGAATACTTTTACACAATGTGATTTTCAGTTTTTTTATTTGTAATCTTTTTTATTTTGGATCAGATATAATTTTCTGTCTACTTTCCACTTTTGTCTTTCACATTGAATTCCAATATTTCTGGTCGTAATGTGACAAAATATTGAAATATTCAAGGGGTACGAATACTTTTGTAAGGCACTTATAGTTATAGATTCCACCGATTTTAAATTGGTCAAGCACACCATTATGCAACAGAATGCATTTGCAGACTGCCTGCAAATGCATTGTAGATTTTCTCCCCTCTGCATGCTGAATGCTTGAAGACTGCCAGTTGATTGCGCGCTCTTATTTTCTGACTAACTCAATGAACGATTGCTTTGAACACCCACAAACTGTGAAGAGAGCAATAAAACGTGTGTGTTGTTTAATGTTCAGGCGATCCATATGTGCAGAAGCCAATAAACAAAAGCAATATGGCCACATCACATAAAAAGACACACAATGAATGTTGATAAACATTCATACAATGAAATACAAACAAATGGCAAGGGGAAAACCAATGTTTTTGATATAGGCCATAAAAGCAAGTGCCTAGGGCATCAGTAGAGTGGAGGATACATGAGCACCAGATAAACAAAAAAATATTATTCATGTGGCAGTTGTGCCCTAAGCCATTTTTCTATTACTTTTGTTGCATGTGGAGAGAACAAACCACCACTGATACAAGCAAACACCAGAGGAAACCAGACAATAGCATAAACGACATACATTGTTCACATGTATCCCGATGTAAGGTTTCACAAAATGGGCTTCATATCCTCATGTTTAATTGCAGATAAAATGCTAGTTTTTGCATCATAACAGCACATATTACAAGAGAAACATTGAACGGCTGCTGAGACATCAACACAGCACCCCTGTGTCAAATCCTTGACCGTATTTTAAAATAATCCATGTTTGATATGATGCCTTCAATTTGTTTATTGAGGCCTGCCATGGCAATGCCTGGAAGGCACCTATTATTCTGCGCCTCAAAATAACTGCAGCTTCCTTTCGGCGTTGATGCGGCTCGTACCGCTGCGTGCCCGCCTCACAATACATACTTCAAAATGTGCGGCTCGATCCCGTGATGGGTGCTATTACTTTTGTTGGCAAAAGTAATAGAAACCTGATGCTCCTAAACAGACAATAACTCTGGGCTGTCAAAATAAGAGCATCATATCTTGTGTTTTTTTGAACAATAACAATATTTGTTGTTAATCTGTTGCTAAGAGATGAGCACGTTTTCTGGTAACCAAGTGCCACGAAGTGAACATCAGATTATTGCAAAATTTACCAACTCTAAATTTGTTGTGTCGAAGCAGGTAAGCAGTATTTCAAAAGAGCTCATGTTTTATTAGCAGTTGTGTTGCTTCTTATTAATTTGGTGTTAATAACAAGTAACACCAAATTTACTGTTTGTGGCAGTTTGTTAGCACAAATGTCTGTTTTATAATATTGTATACTTACCATCAATGACCAAAAAGAAAAAGAAATATTTTTTCTCTTTTCTGCCAAATTCACCAGCTACAGAACTCTTACTATCAGATAATAGTATCTATCTGAGCTGAGGAATTTCAACATACTGAATGGAGTAAGTCCATGTTACTCAACATGCTTGTGATTCTCCACATGCTATATGCTGGGTTCCAACCGACAGGCACACTTTGGTAGGCGACCTTTTAATTTCTTCAGAAATCTTCTTCTAGTTTTGGATATTCTATTTTTATTTTGTCGGAATTGTAAGTGACACATCTAAATATTGGTGGGAACATATCAAAGCTGAATCCAGGATCATTCAGTAGCTGTCACATCCGTTTCCTTGAGTAAACTTAGCAAGACATGAAGCATAACGCATTAGCTTTGTAAAATTCTCGCTTAATCATTTGTTTTCACAAATTTTCACTTTAATTTATCTCATTAATGGAAGATTGAGGGAAAACAAATATCCCTTTGCTTATTAGTAGTTCTCATTTGATGATGGTAATTCTGTTTTGAAATATTACAAATGTGTAGAAAGAGAACATCTTGGAGTAAGTAAGTACCTGGATGAAGCTGAACACAACAGTCTGTTGGGTCATGGTAATCTGGCTTTAAGCCAAAGCACCTTTTTGATACCTGAAACAATCAGGGCAGAGTATCGTGACGACCAGGGTTGTGAAGCCACCCAGGCATTTTCCACAGCTGAATAGTTGCCACAGGAGATTGAGGGATTTCTCAAACACATATGAAAGTGTCAATTTTGTGTCATACTGCCCCTTTACACCTTCCAGAAAACCTGGAAAAATGTTATGTTTGGTTTGAGCCAATAAATTTTCTCCTTTTGGAAAACTGACAATTTTGCCTCGACACAAAACCAGCAAATCATTCCAACATGGAATCCTTCACCTTTGAGGAGAAGAAAGTTTCTTTGACCGGTAATCCAAAGTGCAAACAGAGGACGACAAGGTCTGACTGAAGCTCATGGTGACATGTTTGCATTCACTGATCATATTGATTCACTGTCATGGCGGCCCTATATATGTTTCAGTGCGAAGACACCAAGAGTGTCATGGTTTCATTTATTGACTGTCCTAGATCATGTTTCAGAATGAACACTGAATGTTTAAAATATGCATGAGGAACCACTATGAGGGGGATTTTACGGCACGTTACACGGTATTTTGGTAAATGTTCTGCTGAGAGAAAAACATTGTCTCCGGGAGCCACTAATGGCACTTTAAGTGTAGCGTACTGTATTTGTAAAATAGGCAAAATACATTTTCAAAATATATCCCAGCCAGGATTGGTGTGTGTTGGAATAAATGCGTTTTTTAACAGTATTGTTCTGTACTGACAGCCTTATATTACAAAAAAAAAAAACACATTTAACAGAATCTTTTCCTTGCATGACTGTTAGAGTGTGTTTGGAAAAAAGAAATAGCTCGTAAAGTTTTAAATGAAAGATTAGTCTAGAGACCACAATGGTTTTTGAACTTTACATTAAAGCTGCAGTATGTAAGCCTTAGAGAAAATTTATATTTTTATTATACACAAACATATTTGTTAAAAGTGACACAGTGTCACGACACAGATAATCTCAGATAATTGCCATCTGAAGAAATGCACGACATCCAACAAAAACAAAAACAACCAATCAGAGCCAGGGGGAGGATCTTAGTGCTGTCAATCAAGCGTGTGTACTCATGCTCAATGTGGTATTGGCGGAAAAACAAATTAACGTTTTTTCACCATTGTTTGTGGCTATGCTAATTAGCGTTAGCATTTATGACAGGCTCTGCTATCAGGAGGGGGGCTTTCGTAGCGCCACACGGAGAATGATTGACAGTGCTAAGACCCTCTCCAGGCTTTGATTGGTTATTTTCAAATAGCACTGGGAGAAGGTAGAGGAGCCAGATTTATTTATTTTTTCTATAGATCATCTGTCTTATACCATACTGTCACAGTATTGTGACAGTTTCAACAAATATGTAAAAAAATATATATATTTTGTATAAAAGTTCCACACTGCGACTCTAAGCAGCAGAGTTTTGGGTGTCATTTGACAGCCTCTTGTTGTTTTGAAAGTGGAGTGAGTGTGGGTAGAGTGTGTTAAATAAAGCTGTAAAGACAACTGGCACAACTTATCCTGCAACTGAGCTCTTCACTCTGGGAGGGATTGATTAACTGTTCCTTTAAGGTTAGTTAGATAAAGACGATCTCTTCTACAGGATGGATATGCAGCAGAGGTGTCAACTCAGGACAGGTGCAGAAATGTTATGAGTTCAGATGTTAAATTGAATCTATCCATAATAGTAAGCTTTGGTCCTATGGGCCACAATCAGTACCAAAGCATCTGAACTTTCTGTCAAGAGTTTTCCCCAAAGCAGCGTTCAGACACCGGGAAAAGATTTGTCCCGCCTGTGCCGAGCTTCTTAAAACACATACCATTTTAGATTTGCTCATATTTCTGAGGGGAAGTAGAGAAATAATTTAAACCGGTTGACCAAACACTCTAATGGAACAGCAATGATTGTTGTAAGGCTCTTTAAAAAAGGTTAATGCAATAATAATTGAGGCAAATTAATGCCTGTTAACTAGCTAGGCGGTTCCGAGGAAAAGGTCACTTGTGTTTAGGGAAAACGCAAAATGAAAAGGATCATTGAAATAAAATCAGTAATTATCACATCAACCCTGAAGATGGATAAACATGAAGGATTCTGGTTGGATTTCTGAGGATTCTACTTTTCAATTATTCTATTTTATTTTAATAACTTATTTCATTTCAGTGGACAGAGCTTGGTTTGCTTCTTCCAGGCTTCTTTTGAAAGATTGATGTGATTAATAGCAGAAAACATGTAAGCATTACATGTTTACATGACAATCTGTGTTAATTAGCACAAATACACTCCTGAGTACCTGTAGTACAGCAGCAGTACAGCAGCAGTCAGATCGTACACACATCACTGTGTGTTCTGGTGAAGTTTTAAGAGCCCAATAGTAGGAAATGGCTACTTTTTAACAAATGTATGTTATGGAACGCAAATGAAATATGTAGGTATAAATGTTTGCAGATAAACTTTAAATAAAGAGTGACTATTTTTTAAATTCATTTTGTTTCTATGTCACTTTTACATGCATTAAAAACATTTTGGTTTTGTTTGTTTATTTCTTCTGTGTCACATTTGGATTTATTTATTCTTTCACTCAAAAACTGCTTCAGTTACATTTCCTTAAAGGAAGCGTAAACAGAGTAAAAGAGGTAAAAGTTCAACGTGCAAAAATATACTATTTTAATATTTAGTGGTCTAACTACAAGAGCAGGGATACATTGTACTTTCCTGCTCCACTGTGTTAAGTACTTTATCAAGACGGTCAGACACTTTTTCAATTCCAATCCTAATATTTCCTCAGTTAATATTTATTAATTTACCATTCCTACAGTGCTTTGTCTTTAAGCCATTACCACCTAATTGATAGCACTTCCTTTATTTCATATACAAGCAATTTTAAAAGACTGAAGACCTTTTTTGGAGATATTTATGCTCAACTTTCTGGACTGAAACGTAGCTCCCAGAACCCCCCACAGTGTTCTGCCCAATTCATTCTATTGCCTTCCAGCTAATTGTCTGGTAAAAGTGGAGCTGCTGCGGAGGCTCACACTCTAACGGTGATGGTAATTGCTGTGTAGTGTACAAATAACTAATCTCAGCTCATGCAAAAAAAAAAAAACAAAACAGTATCAATTAAATACATTTGTAAATCACACAGAGCTTCAAAATGTCTCGGTTTTGGCTTGACTTTCGCATCGCCGAATAACCAACCGGTAATTAATGTAAGCGTAAACATGTTGTATTTTACATTAATTAGCACTTGGGTTACTCATTTGTAAACAGAAGCAAGTTATTACAACTGTAGTAGCAGAGGGGTGGGGGGTTAATGTCGGGAGAGGTCCGTAGACACTTTTTCAGATTAAATTTCTTTCGCCGCTTTTGTTTTGTAGTAGTTTGCGTTCTTTGTGTATATAAACATATCAGATTTATCTAAAGCTTGTCAATGCAGGATTCATGTGTTTTAAGCACGTACATGTTTCCAAGCGTTTTTTTTCAGTAAGCTCAACTTGTTAAATTTTAGAGTGTACTTGTATCATTTGCATTAAAAAACAATTTCAGTCCAAATCCACATAATCCCTACAATTGTTTCTATATTAGCATATGTAGTTGGTGTACTTAAGTATGTTCTGCATGAACGCCCACAAGATGGAAAGAATAAATAAGTAAGCCACTCAATGAATCTCACCATATGTTACTGCTCCCCTTCCTGACACTGAGACGCTACATTCTTCTTAACTTCAGCTATAGCTTCGACAATCTCCAGTTATATAAGTGAGAACCGTACATGAAGCTACTGAGAGACTTTCCAGGGTGAAGGTTTTCCCAAACCACGTCTGGGTAGTCTGGCATCTTACCAAAAACTCTGCTTCAGTCAATATGAGTCTGTGTGGATCACTGGACTCAGACCATGTGAAGGTCCATCAGCTGCAAGCACTCCTCTGGTCTAAATTATGACGCAAACTTTCAGCATCTGGATAATTTTCAATTGGTGGTTAATTTATTTTTCGAAACATATTTTAGACACAAATTCTGATTGCTGACATATCTGAGCACTTACAAAAGTATTCACACCGCTTGAACCTGTTTTTTTACATAACCTGTGCATTTTATTGGAATTTAAAATTGAAAAGAAGACACAATGTCCTGTATGATTGGGGGGTAGAGGTGAAAGCCTAGGCTTGAACTTTTACTGGGCAGTTCTCGAACATCCAGCAGCCTCTAACAGGTGGTATTTCAGAATTGCTCTACAGTAAAAATCTACGCTTCTTTTTAAACAAGTCAGGATGAGTCTATGGGCATGACAAAACATGCTAATTACACTCTCTACATAAAAATCGTTCTTAGAGAATGAAATTTAATCTGCTCCGTTCTGCCTCGTTTGAGCTCCTTTCAGCTGTTTTAAAACTGTCACTTTTACGCTAATAAAAGTGGCAGCTGGCTGCGCCCCTTGACCCCGACTCAAAGTTCACACTTGCACTTTACACACATGAGGACGGGTACAAACTGATGCGCAATTGTGCAATGATGCATCTCTGACGCTGAGTCGGACCCAGGGGGCCTCCTTTGAAACCGACAAGAATGCAGGAAGTGGTTTCTGGACGGTAAGTCAACAACAAAACATTAGTCTTTTCCAGCTGCCATTGTACATTTCATACAGCATAAAAATAATTGGTCAAATGTGCTTGTCTTTTACCTTTGGAGTGGGTTGTGCTTGGGTTGCCAAATGAGGGGCAGTGACTATTGTGACGCCATAATTTTGTACGTTTTTTAAATGTCTTGTTTTCTACACACACAAAAACTGACTAAATTATTTGCCAGAAAATGGCTGAATGTTTTTTGTTGTAGCTGTATTAGCAGTTGGACTGTTTCTACCAGCAGCAGAGATAATGACAAACATCTCTGGCTCTTGTAGAACAATTGTGAGAATTTGATTTCTGAAGAAATTTAAAGGTTGCCTGCCAAAGTGTGCCTTCGGTTGGAACCCAGCATATAGCATGTGGAGAATCACAAGCATGTTGAGTAACATGGACTTACTCCATTCAGTATGTTGAAATTTGTGTACAAGTTAAAATGAGCCAAAATGCTAATGTTAGCCTAAATGCTGCAAGTGGCATGTGGGCTATAACCAGCATGTCATCCATTCAGTGTGCCAAACACGGTTAATAAAAAATAAAATAAAGCTAAAAAGATCTGGGGGAAGGCACTGCCTGCTAATGTTTGTATTAATGTTAATGCAGTTCTGATTGTAACTTTCTGCTGGAGTAAAAATCTGCTGTTTACTTCGTGTCCTCTGGTTACCATAAAACGCGCTCATCTCTTAGCAACAGATTAACAACAAATATTGTTATTGTTCAAAAAACATTAGATTTCCTCAGCTCAGATAAATACTATTATCTGATAGTAAGAAGAATTCTGCACCATCTGCAGAATTCTGCAGAAAACAGAAAATATTTGTTTTTGTTTTTTTTCTTTTTGGTCATTGATGGTAAATATATTACAAAACAGACATTCAACACAAAAGTGAAAATCTGATGTATACTTTGTGATGACAAACTGCAACAAACAGTAAATTCTGTGTTACTTGTTATTAACACCAAATAAATAACAAGTAACACCACTGCTACTCACGAGCCGCACATTTTGAAGTATATATGTCAAACACAGCGGTACGAGCCGCATCAACTGTGAAAGGAAGCTGCAGTTATTTTGAGGTGAGGAATAATAGGTGCCTTCCAGGTATTGCTATGGCAGGCCCCAATAAAATGTACACAAGAAGACTTAGTTTACTAATTAGGCTGCTATTTCTTTCCAATTTTCACGACATCTGCTTTGTGACACTCCATTTCTTAAAATCACAAGAAAATACCCTGAAGTGATAATAAAAAATAGGAAAATCTACTTAGTAATTCATCCTACTGCTGCAGAATTGCTTTTTTGGTATGAAAAAGACTCTTCAGGTAAATTATTAAAGTAAAGCACAGCAGTTTCAGGATTTACTAAAGATTTGTGTTTTATAAAGCAAATGAGAGTTTTCAGTCGAGCAAAAAATTTATGTCGCATCTAAATGTGTTGAATGATTTCAAAGAAATTTCCGTTAAATGGATCTTTAATGAATCCAATCAATCTGTGCAGTTAAAGTGAAAAGGCCTCGTTATGAAGCAGCAACGCTCTGCTTGATCTGTCGTTATAGGTAGCCTTTAACTCTGTCTGCCGTAACGCGGTAGACGGAGTTGTATGCCCTTCAGCAGGAGTAAATGTCATAACTCTCAAAGTTTTAAAGAAAACATGAAGACATCCTGGTTAAATCCAGACACATGCAGTGACTGCACAATGTAATAAACCGCATTGCTTATTGATGTTATTCAGCTGTAATATCAGTGATCCGTTCTTTTCTGACCTTTAAGTTATTTACAATGACTTGCCTGAAAACTTGCTTGGTTACAGATTTTAGGTTCTGTATTTAACTAAACAATTTACTTTTTATCAAATGCCAGTTTGTGGTGACTTTAAACTGAAATCCTCCTAAAAGTCACATTTCAAGTTACTTAGGTCATCGATTGAATTTCTTTTCAGGTAAATTAGTGATGTTGCATAACACCACAAAGTGAGGTTACATTATACTTAATGAAGGATTTATAAGTTACATGCTTCCTCTCCAACCTTGAATGTACCACAGGAAGAAAACAACAAAATGAGCAAGAAGGAGGTGAGGATGAGGAGGGAAACAAGACACATCTCTTCAAACAGGTTCCATGTTTATTTCCAGCAGTGGCTCGTAAGCTGAGGGAATTCAGGAAACTTTAAACGCTCATCAGTAACCAGAAGAGATCCTGACATGAATGATTTACGGTCCGATCTCAGAGAGGCTACTGTGATGTTTTTCCTTTGTACAAGAAAAACCATCTTTCGTGCTCCCAGTCTTCTTAAAGAGTGGGAACGATTGAAAATTTCACGAGGAGTTTACATGACAAACCTCAGTTGGTCTAAATGCGAAGACTATAAACACACAGTTTTGAAATCACCACATGGACAAGTATTGCTGTCTGGATTCTAAGAAGCCTTGTGGTTTGATGAAGATACTGTCCGTGAACTAAGTCAGATTCTGAAAATTATCGTAACTTCAAATCTTCTTACAAGACACTCGGTCCCAGGGTTTATCTACATTGTTTATAGGTACTGCTGGATCTCGTACCCATGAACTTTTTATCCATTGAACATAATTCCTTCAACATAGGCAAGGACTTTTCAATCGCTGATCTTTCCACTTGCTTTCCACCAGGTTTTCAAACAAAAGGCTAGAAAGCTTTAACGGGTATTGTACAAGAAGTACAGTAATTAGTGAAGAGACTTTCGCATTTTCCACAAAACACTTCAAGTCAAACATTCTTGAGAAGAATGTGTCCAGTTTAGTTTGGCAAAAGTAACATGGAATATGTGAAAAACCAAGTTTGTTAAAACTCATTCTACGTAATATGTCATCTCTAGTTAAGGATCTGCACAAGTTCAGTCTCCCTGTCACAACACTCTTCAAGCACCTATGTTGTCACGAGGTCAGCTGGTGTCAAAAGTGCTTGTCTTTTGCTTCATCCAGACAAGCCCAGGAGCGTTATTATGTCTGGACACATAATATCACTTGACATCTTTAACCTATTATGATTCACAAAGCTCATCCTCTCAAAACACTTCCTACATAAACCTAGAGATTCTTGAAATGTTTCTTCCCTGGTTGAAAAAACTTCAAGAAAGAGAAATTTTCTTATGACCTAAATTGGACAAATCCCATGTTGCTGTTATTTTTTGGGGGATATATTTATATGAATGGTGTTTTTATAAGATTGTGCTTATAATCAAGGACAATCAGCTTGTAATTGTATAATTTTCCCACCAGAATCCACATTATGTGGATGGGAGACAACTAAAGCAGTTTTTATTTATTTTTTATTTTTTTGGAATACATCTTAATTACCACAACTCTTGTAGCTGTAGTTTAGCAGTGTGTGTAGTTTCACTGTGTTCTGGTGAAATTATAAGAGCCCAATAGTAGGAAATGGCTATTTCTAACAAAGCCAATGCAGCTGAGTTAATTTTATTGATTTATTTTTATTTTTCTTATGAACCTTCTCAAAACACCTTATTTTTGAATTGATATGTTCCTGCAAGAAACATGCAGCAGGCTATTTCTGTTTTATATTGCTTTATTTTATTTTTGGTTCCTAAATATTGTTCTGGGAGGACGGTTATTAGTGTCGCACAAAGCAAGGTTCTGTTATGTAGCTGCAGCTCGTAACATGTCTGCTAAAAATGTGCTAATGCTACCTCTCACTCTCAGCAATGTTTATAATGTTTAAAAAAATAGTTCTCACAGTTTTGTGTTGCATAAGAATATAATGTTAACTGTCTTTAAGTGTTTTAAAAAACTTTGGGTTTGGTTAAAATTTAATCGTTATAAAGATTGTCCGTTTGTTTCCAGATATTTCCAAAGTTACAGTCTAAATAAAATCCCGAGACCATCGAAAAACGGCCTCGAGACCAAGACCGGTTTTGAGTACTTCAACACGCTACAGTACTGAAATTCCTCCAGGAAAACGAATCTGCCTCAAAGCGTCGTGAAGTTGTACTTCATTATTTAATACATCGTGTTCCGGCCGGGTATTACTGGCGCGCTCACTAACACCTGAGTTGTCGATGAAAGCTAAGTGTTAGCAGCATAGCATGTTAGATTTACCAATGTGTTATTCGATCTGTTTTTATCCGATTAATCGTATGAATAATCGATAGATTACTCGATTACCAAAATACTCGTTTACAACATCCCTAACATAGATCAACATATTTGATGGGCTTTGATCATTTTAATGACGGCACTTGACAAAATGTAATTCTTGTTACAGGTTTTCACAGATGTTGACTGTATGATGTTGACGAGTCCTTGAGATGAACTGGCGCTTTTCATCAGGAGAAACCATTTACTTTATTTTGTCTTTTTTTTTTCTTTTTTTTTTTTTTGTAATTATGCAGATGAACCAGCTATCAACATTTGACTATTTCACAGACCCGGTACAATTTGTTTAATGACTACTGCTGTTGGACCTTCATAGCGTCCCCTGGGCGTATGTTGTCACCTGGGTCCCCGCTGAACGCCCTTGGCACTTAATTAGTCAATAGAGGTGATTGAGTGGCTTCTGTGTGAGAGACGTAATGAGCTCCTGATTAAAATTGTTGCAGCCGGACCTGTAGACTCCGTCATGGCTCACAGGTTTCGCTGTCTTGCTAAGCTCTTCGGTGATGTAACCTTTCACAAACCGGACTGAAAAATAAAAGCAATGACGGCTTTTTAAATATGTGCCGATCATGACGAGAGTATAATTGTTATTTAGTTCAGAATATTTTTAATGGACTGGCTACACATACAATGGGACACATTCTTGGCCTGTGTTCTTTAAGTCTTCTACTGACCTCAATGAAGTTGAAACGTCTTATTTGCAGAATTTACGCCGCTCGTCTGAATCATTCTTTTATATCGATTTTTGATTTCACCTCTTGCTCTTTTTAAAAAGCAAGATTAATTTTTTTTTTCATTTTTCTTCTCTTCAAATTAGTCAAGACTGGATGGGTGCCACAGATTGTCAATTGAAGTGAGATCGAGGCTTTGACTGGGCCGTTTATTCAGAGCAGGAGGCTGTATAGCCGCTGTTGTCCTGTTGGAGGTTGAACCTCTTGTGGGAAAATGGAAATTTTGCTTTTTTTTCCTGGCTTTTTTTAACTAATGAGTTTCTATTTGTCAACCTTCCATTAAGGCCTGATTCATGAAGTGAACAGCCAATAGTTGTTCACTCAATAGACTCTCCTCATCTAAGGTTGTGTATATTGGCTGCTTGCCCAGAGTTACCATACTTCTTGGCTCCTCTCTGGTTAGTCCCAAAAGTACATGTTGAACTGAGCAGTCTTCCATAAAACTTTCAAACTAGGTCATGTTATTTAGTAACCTTTAACCTTTAGTACTTGCAGCAGGACAGAGGACGAGAACAGTGGCGCTGCGCTCTGTGTGCTTGGTCATTTCTTGGTCAGTATTTATAGTTGAGTGTTGTCTAAGACCTCAGCGAATTGTGGCACGGTTATGGAAGCAAAGCAGAATGAAAGGAGGGTATGAATTGATTTGGTGAAATTTATTTCAGCTCTAAATATTTAATATCTAGGTGATTTTATGGGAATATGGATGTTTCAGATTAGCTTAAGAAGCAATTTTGATCACAGTTATTGTGCCATGTAGTGCGGGGCGTCGGTCTTGGTCTCAACTCGGTCTCAGACCCTAAAAGTCTTGGCGCTGTCTTGGTTTCGGGTCAGGTGGTCTTGACTACAATATGAGAAATAAAGGCAACCTACTGCGTGAACCGCTTAAAAAAAAAAAAAGGAAATGAATGGGCCAAAGAAAAAAACAAAAACAAGTGCATAATAGTATCAATGATGATAGTATCAATGCCATTATCAAGTTTTGTCAGGTTTGGTTTATTGTGTGATTCCCCACTTGAAAGGGAAAGTTTCTACTATAAATCTCAACCCTCCTGTTATGTTTGTTTCTGAGGTACAGCAATAATGTTCGTGGGTCAGTTTAACCCAGGGAATCTTTAATTACGCAATAGTGTGAGAAACCAACAAAATTCCTCCAAAACATTTTTGTATCTGATTATTGATTATTTAGAATAATCAAACAGGATGATGATGCAGAAGCAGCAGTGATCGTTTTTGGACTCATTCTAAGCGATAAAAGACGAATCAAAACGAAAAGGCGTTTGATAAAAGACGGCGGAGCAGCCGCTCTGTTTGCTGCAGGTGAGTTGTGTTTGTTCATAGTTAACATTTTTAACTGAATAAACATAACCACATACAATAAACATACATAAAAATGACCTTTACATATATTAATAAACATTTCCACATGTCACCTCGGATGTCCACTGGACTCTCAGTGGCCATGTCAACGTTCTTACGTCACGGCGCTTTCTGAAAACAAATCTGCTGGTCGGTAGTTTTCAGAGACAATGTGGGGTATTCTGTTGTAATATCCCCCTTTTGTGGAGTTAAAAAATGCAGAAATTAGAGTTAAATAAAATAAATTGACATAAATAAATAATAGCAAAGTAGCCGTCCCGTGCACACAGACACATTAGAGACACACTTTGAGTTGGAACCCAGGTAAGTAAATCCCATGTTGCTATTATTTTTTTAGGGATATATTTACATTAATCATCTTTTTATAAGCCTTTAATCAGGCACAATCAACTTGTAATTGTATAATTTTCCCACCAAAATCCACTTTATGTGGATGGCAGACACCCAAAGAATGTTTTTTTTTATTATTTTGTTTTTGTGAAAGCACCTTTTATGCAACATGTGGTGTTCCAGTGTTGAGGCACAAATAACATAACATGTTAGTGCTTTATGTGACTTACTGATCTGATGCTTTTCTGTAATAGTTTTGTCAGTGAAATCTGACCAAATCAAATGTTATGAAAAAATTAATCCCTGTGGGCTGTAATTCCCTTCAGAATATAACTGTGCAAAACAACTAGTACCACACAGTGGTAAACCATGTCATTTTCAGCTGCTTTTCTCAGCTGGGGCACTTTTTACACAAGAGAACGGCTATGGCAACATGTTGTTGCACATTCCCAGCTTTAAAGGGAATGTGTCTTAGATATATATATATAGATATAGATCTATATGTATATAAATAGATAGATATATGTATATAGATATCTATCTATCTATCTATCTATAGATTGATATATATCTATTTATATATCTATTTCTATATAAATATATAGATATATATATCTAATTATAGATATAAATATAAATAGCTTGAAAACATTTCTGCACCGTACGAATGACAATGTTGTAAAGGGAGTGTATTATATTAAATTGACTTTTTTTTAATATTCATATCATGTTACACCCTCATCAAAAGCAAACCTAGACCAATGATTAGAGTAATATTAAGCTTAGTTTTCACAGAAGTTAACTGTGCGATTAAGGGAATAGAAAGTAGTAGTTTGTACTGAATAACTAAGCTTTTTACCAAGCTTAGTTATTTTACAGAATTAATAAAATTATTTTAGAAAAATGCAATCCGTTAAATGCCTGGCCTCTTGATGTTGCTTTGTTTTTCTAGGATTTTGCGGGATTTGTTTTTGCTTGTTCACAGCTCAGACTGCAGAGAACAAACAACTGTTTATGAGAACAACTAGGTGAAGGTCGAACGGCGCTGGACGGGTCGTCTCCTGCAGGATTCATTATGGGGTCAGGATGTTTGGGTTTTGTGGGATGTGCAGTGAAGGACAAATAAAGTTTGCCCCAACACTAAGCAGCACATCTGTACTTTAATCAAGACAACCTTTAGCTTGGATGTGTGTGTATTGAAGTTAAAAGTTCACCCAATAACTAATGCTTGTTATTAGGAAACTCATCGCTTTCAATGAGAGCTAAAAACTGGTCCAGCTTCTCTATGAAAGCTACCAGCACTTACTAGCAGAAAACAACCACCGGATCAGCAAATATCTCATATGCCCTTATTTGGATGCATCCCTTGTCCTGCACCCAAATTAAATACAAGTGGGCGTCTGAGAAAGATAGTAGAAAAATTATACCAAGACAACATCACAACATATCAGTTTCCTAACGCTGTCAGATTAAGGATTGCTGGATGTTATGGCTGAAGTTTGTCCTCACAAACAATCCACAACAGATTTTCCTCAATCAATATGTATCCCATGTCTGTCCTTCACCATTGGGCCCATTTGAACTGGTGTAGGAATCATCTGCACTGGAACATGAACATGGAGAGGAACACAATATCCCAAAATTTCTCCAAATGCTGACAAAGGCACATGGGTAATAAAATCAGAGTGTGGAGAAGATGGAGAGAATGCTCTACTGATTGCTTCACCCAATAAGGTAAAAGCTTTTGGTGGCGTTAGTGTGATGGTGTGGAATGGAATCTGTCTCAATTGAATAGCAATGATTGTCCTAGTAAGTCACAATCTGAGTGCAAAGATATTGAAATGAGATTCAATGCCAAGTAAAATATCTCCAAAGTCTGAACTCAATCCAAGATTGTGATGCTCATCCTCAGGGAGTGAACTTTATCAGAGAATAAAACCTCCTGAATGTGGAAATGGAGTGAGTGGACTGCTGGTCAAAGAATGGGACGCTATCCTTACCCTTACTTTTAATTTACTACTACATGCCAGTGAGTTTATTGTTGCAGCAATAAGTCACAATCAGTTTCTCTCATAGGTAACTCACACACTGTCCAAACGTGGGTCTGGAAATGTTTCAACCTTCCGGTTTTCCCCTGCATTGCAATAGATTTTCCGCTTCCCTTAGATTCACACAGACGTACTGTGGGCATTCACATGCTGCAAACGAGCAACTAAATGAAAAGAAAAAGAGAAATGTGACACTCTGTTCTGCAGAGTGAGATTTAATGGAATCTCAGCAGATCTCAGATCTCTTTGATGCATCTTACAGGGCTCAGAGCCGGGAAAGACGGGAGGAAGAGCACCTTAAAAAATGAATGAACTTGAAAATGAGAAGGTTAACATGATTTATGCTGAAACAAAGTGTGTGCGGGTGTGAGGGGGGGGCTCATTGTAATAATGGGAAGCTGCCACAGAATTCATTTGTTCAGCATGACATTCAGCGCAATGGAACGCTATTCGTCTTCATCGCTCATCACCTGTCCTCGAGTCTATGAATGACAGGGGAGCCGCCGCCGGCACTTGTGCGCCTGTATAATTCCCACTGCCGAATTACGGCCTCACGTACATATGGCGGCATTCTGCCTAATAGAATCGTTGGAAGGCCGTCGGTCGAAAGTGACGGGAGAGAGAAGTCACGGCGTCGGCTGTGGAGCCGTGCGCTGTGCCGAACCGGTGCTTTAGAAGAGGGTTATTTTATTTCCTTTCTGCAGGAAAAGGAAATCAAATAAACAAACCAGAGGCAGCTAGCATGCCCACACAGCGAACAAACACTTTAGATTTTAAAAATGTAAAGAAGAAAAGGAGTTCTCTCCTTCTCAGGAAAATCAAAAGTGCTGAACAGGCACGCCTGCAGTTTTCTAAAAATATGATAAAACAATGTAAAGCATATGAAATGTGTATTTTCACAGCCTATTTTTGAGCACATGTTCCCTATTCAGAGTTGAGGTAGTGATAGATGCTCAGTGTCCTTTATTGTGACGCAATTCCCTCAAGTTCTGAGGAATAAAGGAACATGTTGTGGCAGCCTGATCACTCATCATTAAATAAATATTAAACGTACGTTACCGTCACCAACACGCCCCATTTTCTTTTGGAAGATGCATCCTCTGGCAACATGGCCGCCAAACTCAGTCGTTTCCGGTTGCTGCGTTTGCCAGGAAACGCAGCAGAGTAGAGCGAGAGAGAGAGAGAGAGAGCAAAAGAGAGAGAGAGAGAGAGAGAGAGAGAAGAGAAAGAGAGAGAAGAGAGAAAGAGAGACAGAGAGAGAGAAAGAGAGAGAGAGTGACAGAGAAAGAGAGAGAAAGAGAGAGAGAAAGAGAGAGAGAGAGTCATCTCACAGCTCCACTGGCTCACAACAGAAACCTTTTTGGACCAAGTGTGGCTCCAAATGCTGTGAGTGAATAAAAAAGTGGGTAAAGTAACCACAACTTTTACTTATTCAAGAATAGTAATACTTTAAAAGGTGAAAAAAAAAAAAAAAAAATAGATTTATTTTAAAGTCATTATATGCTGAGCTGAGAAAAGTGGGCCGTCTGGATCAGCAGAGCCTCTATGCGGTTGCACTGAGCTGAACCAGCCACACAGTAGCAGCTGCATCTCTGACAGTCACCTGTTGAGAGATTATTTTCAGTCATTACATTTTGTTAAGATTACGACAGCACAGCTTCAATTTTGGTTGTACAGTGTGGATGAATTAAATAAATGCATTTATTCACTTTTTAAACATTCAGTTTAAAATGCTCATAATTGAAACCACTTTGTTGCTCTACAACAAAGTGCCAACAGATTCTAGACATTTCAAAATAAATTGTCTAATAAGGAAAGTGCAGTGACAAAACATTTTATCAAATGTTTTGTGCTTTTCTGCCACACAATGCCTCTAATACGTTAGTCTCCTTCACCAACATAGCTCAGATTGTTATAACCCCGATTTGGATGTCAGTGTCTTCATGTCGGAGTCATTTTAAATGCATCTTAAGCTAGTTAAAATAGGCTGCTTTTGTCCAAAGGGCACACTAGTAGCCTCTGTGTCAGTCCGCCGCTATCAGAGCGCCGGTGCTGAATTGGCCCAGGTTGAAAGACGCACGGGCGCACACATTCGCCGCAGTTTGGCTGCATTGACAAGCCTCCCTTTGTTGACATCTGCACTAAAACCTCCCTTTCTTGTTTATTATGAACAAAGTGGCTTTTGATTGTGACGGTTTGAAAAGGAACAGAGAGCCCAAATAAAACAGCCGAACCAGTGAGATCGCTGCCATTATTAAAAGGAGCGTCGTGAGCGAGAAAACAGGGACTGGCGCTGTTTGATGAATTATTTGCGTTATTTGATTTATCCGCTGAATTATGCATAACACTATTTTCTGCGGCATCAGCGCTGACACTCTTAGGATGGCTTTAAAAGTCTGGGAGACGAGAGGAGAGCTTTGGAAGTTTTCAAAAGCCTCTCTTGGTAATAGTTATGCCGACTTCCATCTTGCTATGAAGTCGTGTCATCACCTCATATCTCCTCAGATTTCAGCTAAGAGCTTGTTTTCCCTGCACTCAATACGTCTTTCCGAGTTTTGCGTCTGCACACCGACGGCGAGTCGGAACGGCTCCGCGTGGCGCCTGGTCACCTCTGCAACACGAGAATGGCGGCGTTAAGCTGCGGGCTGTGCAGCGAATGTGCAATATAATGCTTTTTGACTCATTAGATTAAAGATAAGAGGGTGAGAACATGGGTTTCTGTTTATTTTTTCGCCATGGTTCGGCTGTGACGGTGAATTAAGATGATTGCGCATCCAGGGGTGAAGTTAAGTTCATGCACAGCTGGCTTATATGCTGCACATCCGTAAAGGACTCAGAGCGCTTCCCTTTTCAGCAGTTTTGTTGCACTTAAGCCTTATTCCAAAGTGGATTTAGCGTAATTGTTCCCTCGAAACACCACATGCAACACTGCATAATGAGAATGTGATTTATTTCTTTTTTGTCTGGTTTCTTTTGAAGGCGACACCTGGCATTCATGCCCAAAGGTTCAACCTACGTTTCATTAGACTTTTCGATTTATTTCTCATGGCAAATGCACTTTTGCACCTTATTTGTAGGGGAGGCTTCTGTCTGCGTTCTCCATCTTAGGGTGTTTTCACCACTGATACTCCAGTGGACTTGGTTTGATTGGGGACCAAAATTGCAACATTTTGGTCCCAAAATGTTAAAAGAATCCGTGGGGCTGCTCCCAGAGCCACAGAAAAGAAAATGACGGGAAAACCTCCTGAGACGACGTGAGCATGACTTCCTTCTTTGAAAAATGTGAACAAAGGACATGCACACCAACTCTAGAATCACACGTCATCACCTGACATCTGGTATCCCATCGAAGGCCCCTTTAAATCTGCAAGGCCGACCATGAGAAAGAGCGCAGCCTGCACATTTTCGAGCCTCTGAGAGCTCACAGGTCATCGCTTTTCCCCTCTCTGTCGTACATGCGGTGGATACTTAACGGGTGGATACCCAGAGCGTGTTCAGTACATTTCGTTCCCCCGGGCCTTTGCTACTCCTAAGTTCTGTCGCGCTGTATGTGTTAGCTTCAGTAGTTTGCACATATGCAACTGAGACTGGTTGGCATAATATCCTCAAAGCCTGCATGCAAAGCTCGCATTCTCTCCTCCTAAGAAATGGCCAAATGCGTACATTTATGCAAAGTTAAAACCATATGCGTGGCTTTGATTGACTTATGTTTTAGGACGGCTACCTTTTACGAAAAAAAAAAAAAAATTTATATATATATATATATATATATATATATATATATATATATATATGTTTTTTTTTTTTTTTTTTTTTTTTTTTTCAGTTATGCATCAGCGAAGGTCAGCAAGTGATGTATGGCTGACCTCGGCTGGAAGGCACTGGGACGTATGTGCTATTAAAGCAGATTTATTTAACCTCTGCGCCAAGCATGACGTGTCATTTGTAGACTTAACAAAGCAGCCATTTGATCTTTGGCGTGGCGGCACATCTTTATATTTTGAATTTATCTTTTTTAAACATTTGTCCTGTATATGTCTGCAAAAGTATCTCAGTGTGTTTTATTAATGCAGGGTGATTTATTCGAATTAAAACTGAAGAGGAAGTGAAATGATGCGACAGTTTTACAATTGAGTCGGCTGATTCCACTTTGGCCTCCCTGAAAAATCAATTGCAGCCAAATTCCTGGTTAATAAACTACAACTGTGGGTCATAAACAGAGGAGATCATTTGTAAGAAAAACAATTCTTGGAAATTTTCTAGAGAAACAACCTGAAAATTTCTTATTTTGAAAAGTCTAAAATTTGCCAGAAAAGGCTCTGAAATTTTTACATCAATCTCCTTTTATGTGGAAATTTTGTAGCAACATTTACCCATTTAGTTGACTTATCGCAAAGAATGTCAGCAGTCCCGCTGACAGTAAAATTGCAAAAATTGGAATTACAAAAATAAAAATATAAAATCACTTAATGGAAACACAGCAATTAAAAAAAAATCCTGTTTTTTGATAAAAAGGTTTTTACACTAGGATGAGGTGGGTTTTTTGGCCGCGTCGCAGTTTGTAAATTTCGCAAAACTACATTGGAAATACTTTTTCTTATCACGTGTGTCATGATTACCACCTGGATTGGACTACTTGCTGAAAAGATGAGGATGAAGACCACAGGAAATAGCTTGTGGCGAGCGTCGCGGTATGTTTTTAAACTATGTCATTTTTATTAAGTTTGCCACTTAATGTAAAAACTGCAGTTGCCACATTGTGTTTTTCCAAAATTAGCGGAAAATCAACAAAGGTTTGCACACATTTTCAATAGAAATGCAGCTACATGAAGGGCAATTACATGGCAAAAGGTTCAAAAATAGCGATGAGCAGTTTAAGGATCTCAAGAAGATTCGCTAAGTCAAAGACGGGGCTTTTCAGGCGACATGTTTTTATCGACATCGCCTTAAAAAACATTCCTCCCTACTTTAATCCCTGATGGCTGTCACAGAACAGCAAGATCAGAGACGGCTTGGGGAGACGGGAAACGTTCACCTGAATAGGTCTCACAGCAGAAATCACTTGAGTTTGTTTTAGTGTTGACATTATTTTTAACCAGTACGAATTAGATGTACTGTTTAAGTGGCCTTGTTTAACTTCTTGAACTGAAATTTTGACTCATTATTCAAATCTGGTACATATGGAGAACACGTGGGCAGCGAGGTCAAGCAGTTTGACTCCACTGTAATCGCAAAGGGGGCTTGAACAGTCGGTTTTTATTCATTTCTCACTTCACGCTAATGACATGCAGTGCTGCCGTGCCCGGTCGTCTTCTTGACTTTGTGCCCGTTTGACACCGTGTCACTCTGTCGAGCTAAACTTTGTCCCGCACCCAAAGGGAGTCGACACGGGGGGGGGGGGCTTCGGCTGTGGTATTCTGTACTGGGCCAATTGGCAGCAGATACTGGAGCGAAGCCAACACACAGTGGCCCGGGAGCCGTTTCTCTCCAGCAGTCGCTGAAGATTTCTGCAAATTTAATTCCCCCAAAAAAGAAAAAGGAAAAAAAGGCCCAGAGGTCCCTGTGGTCCGGAGAGCTTTAAGGCTTCTGGACCCAAAAAAAAATGTTTCAGGGATTTCCTGAAGGGAATTACTCTCAATGGAACTGACAAGTAATCACCTTTATGAGCTTTCGCTCCATTTGCATGTGGAATAATGAAGTGTAACTGGTGGCTGGAGGTCAAATGTAGACTGTCACTGCATTGTCAGGTTGAATCAAGCTTCAACTTTTTGTTGTTTGGGTTTGTAACAGTACAACACATTTTGTTCATCATTGAGGCTTTCCCTCAGCCAGTGGCATTTCCAAGTTATTTTATTTCATTTTATTATTCCTCTGGAAAGATTGTTTTCGTCTACGGCCAACAGCTTGAATTGATCGACTTTTTTTTGTATTACTTACTCATTTTAGACACTCGATCAATCAATCTATAAAAAAACAGCAGGACAACAGGGCGGGCAACTCTGACAGCCTTTGGCCGAAGTGACTCTTGACATCAAGCAACCAATCTGACTGCAAAAATCATTTTAATACACAGTGCTCTGCCCTTTTAGCCCTTTTTTACATTTTGTCTCATTATATCCTCAAACTTTTGTGTATTTTATTTGATTTTTTTGTGGCAGACAAACGCAAAGTAGCAAACAATTATGAAGTGGGAGAGCAAAAACATACCTTACTTCTGAGATTACTTCTGCTTTTGTTGTGTTTCAAACAATTGAATTGTGACATCAAAAGTTAAAACTCTCCATACAAAAACAGTCTTCAAACAAAATTGTATTCTTTTAAATGAAAAAATCTTCCCAGACCAACTTGGGCCTATGTCAAAAAAAATTGTACTTGCCGTCCTCCCACAACTTTGCCGGTACTTCAAGTCGTAGAGCAGCCCGATACCATCATACTACCACCAAACAGAAATAACATCACGTATCAGATATGCTGCTGTCATAAATATCACTGCTGTTCTCTGGCACAGTTGCTCAGGAAACATTTGGTTGCAGGGGATCCTATGGAGGAAAACCAGTAATTTCACAATTGTTTCATCTCTGGTTGCAAGTGAATCACTGACATTCAGTGATGTCTTCCTTCTTTGACAAAAAAATAAATAAATAAATGTCTATGCTGTTCATCCTGCACAAAATCAACCAGACTCCCAAGAAGAAGAATGAAGAATCACAAACCAGGCTGTATACCGTGTGTTATGTGTACGCGTCTGAAAAGACTGCGCATTCTTTTAGCCGTATTCTGCACGCTCATAATCGTTTGATAAAATGTCTTTTTTATTTCAGATGCACAATTTTATGGGGAATATCCTACCGACTTTGTGTCTATGTGTTTGCCTGTGGAATGACAGCCGTCAGTATCGCCCTCCTGTGCTCCATTAGTAACGCTGAATGCATTTGTGACTGAGTGACCCAGAGAGGCAAGAAACACAAAAATAAGCTGTTTTTGCAGTTATACCAACAGCCTGCAGCAGCGAATGAGGGCGAGGGATTGTTTTGCATCTGTTTCAGTGCTGTTTAGCATGTTAACACGATCCTCAAGTGTCTTTGATTTCTTTCCTGTTTCAAGAGTCATGCTGACATCCTTTCGGCGCTGTAGAAAGCATAAGAAACATAAATAATATGTTTTCTATATGCTTGTACTTTTTTTTTTAAAGGAAAAAATTATTTTAATCAAGATCTAAAGTAGAGGCTTCATGGTGGACGATCAGAAAAGAAGAGGAAGGAAATGCAACGATATTACTTTACTTTAGTCTGCTCTTTGTGAGATTGAGAGGTTTGGTCTTCCATGAATGAAATGACACAACCTCATTTTTTTTTCATGATGTAACCTCCAAGCTCAATATTGTTTTGGATTTCATGTGCTTCAAAGCATATAGCGTTCCATAACTATTAAATAAAGATAAATAGTAAATTTTAGGGAACCACTTTTTGCTTTCACTTTCACCTAAACACAAGAGGTTTTGGACCCGCGTGAAGCTGACGCCCCACCCACGTCAAAAAATGTGGCTGGTGCTCCGTTTGTGCCGTTAAAATTTTTGTTTGTGCAGGTTTGGTTTTCGAGATATTTAAAATGATTCTTTAGGTCATCCAGAGTTTACCAGAGTTCACCATCTCCCCCTCTAGCTCCAAAAACACCCAAAGTGGGCTACTGCTCAGTCTGTGTCTATCAACTATCTATCCCATACAAGATATTACATCATTTTCTTTCGGACTACAACTGACTACACCAAAACTGACGACTGAGTTGTGTACATGCGACATCGAGGACGAAGATTTCATTGCGTTTAGTGATTTGGAGAGACACGGATGGTTTGGCAAACTTGTTAGCATGTTATTTATGCTATAGTTTCCTGAATAACTTAATATGTTATGTTAACATATGAAGCACGTTCTCAGTTTGTTGTTTGACATGTAACATTAGCATCCTGTGCAATTATTCAGCCTGTTGTTGCCTCTATTCTATTTTTATTGCCTTTCAAGATGACATGTCTATTCTTGGTGTTGGATTTTATCCAATAAGTTTCCCTCAAATATGCTACTTATACTCCGGTGCGACTTATATATGTATTTTTCTGCTTTATTCTGCATTTTTTGGCAGGTGTCAATATACAAGCCAGAGAGGCCGTTTGGGTGGATATTAACCACCTTTCGAAATTATCCAACGCCATGTCTCAGTTGTTCTGGTTTCACTCTGACATCAACATGAAGCTGTTTTGCAGTGGCAGTGCAGCCTAAAGCGGTGAAGGAGCGTTTCATTTCTGTAAAGTTTGCTTAATCAACCAAACAGCAGAATGTGTCCTTGCTCATATGAATAAAAAGCTTGTTTCACGACAATAAAAAGTGAGTGCTGAGTCTCCAATTCTAATTCCTACACATAAAATTGTTTTGTCACAAACTGAGAAAAAACTGAAATCTTTGTGAGGGCTGGAATTATTACATTTTATGTGGTGCGGAGTTGGAACATTGACGAGAAAATGTGCAGAAAAGATCATTTGTTCCCATTGTGACATCACACAGCACACCCATCCAGGTCGCCATGTTGCCTGCTCAGTCATCCTCATGTCTCCAGTTTTGTAGCTCATAGAGTCAAAAACCAGTGCAAAACTTTTTATTCAAGCTTCTTAAAGATGTTTAAAATTGGTATATAAAATTAAGTCACAGTTTGAGACCATATGTTACAAACATAAACCCAAAACTGGCTGCATAAAATCGTTAAAAAAACAAAACAAAAAAGAAACGCAAACAAGACACGTTTAAGCTCCTTATCAGGGATGCACAATATTGGATTTTTGGTCGATATCCAAGAAAGCTGTGGACTTTTTACCATTCCTTATAATATACACATTTTGATAGTCTTGTTTCCTTTCCTGTCTACTATATTTTATTGAACTATTTTTGATTTCTGATTTAGCCTGATCCCACCATGCTAATAGGTTGTCAGTGTGATCCATCTCCCCACTCAAGTTTTGCAGCAGGGCGTTGATCTCACCTCTGTAAAGCTCCTCCTGGAGAAGAGCAGCATTCAGACACCAGAGACGCCCATTTCTGATGCCTCGTCCATCTCAACCTGGAGGAAGGAATGGACGCTCCAGGCGTTGTCTTGAATGAGACAGGACGACACCTCGGGGACAAGAGAAGACGACATCAGGCACAAGTCAAGTCGTGATTGTTTAAGATTTCCCAGAACAATTTGTTTCCTGGTAAACTGTTTTTTATCTGGAAAGAAAAGTCTCCACATATCTGTTAAACTATTATTTACCATGATATCAAAAAGTATACCTCTGCTTGGATCTTCAGAAAAAGTGCAATTTCCTTAAATGTCTGAATTTGTAAGTGTTGTATTGAAATCTCCTATTATTATGAAATAATTTGTGAGGCATGTTCTTACATTATTAAAAAAAATGTACTTTCCATGTCTATATTAGGAGCATGTATTTTAATTAATCTACACAATTTATTTTCATCAAGAAAATCAATTACTAACAGTTCACCTTTACTTTCTTTCATGGTTGTTCATGCAAACATTTCTGGTTATGGTGAAACAGGTTTAGATAGCATACAAATCATACTGACTGATTATGTCCTGCTAATGCTCTTGTAAATAATATACAGGTGTGTTTCCATTGATCATATAATTGTGCAATGGAACTAAACAAAAAAAATCTACCTAATGGAAACATCATTTTGAAAAAAACATGATTTTTGATTAATTCTTTGCGTTGGGTTGAGTTGGTTTTCTAACTGTATAAATCAGTATATTTCACAAAACTACAACAGAAACACGTTTTTCGCATCACGTGTCACGTGATCAAGAACTGGATGTTACTACTGGCAGAAATAACAAAGAAGATGACAGGAAGTATTAGAGAATGATGCTGCTGCAGGGGTTTTTTTTCAGTTTCTCATAAATCCTTTATTGTCACCAGCTAAATATCATATTTATTGTTCCAGGTAGGGAAAGCCATGCCTTGCTGCATTTTTCAATGAATTTAAGTTTTATATCAAAGACTCTGACAAAAAGTATCTATTAAGACAATTTAAATCTGAACTGCTTTGAATGTATAGTTGGAACTGAAGGCCCTTAGCTTTTTCTTAAATACTGTTTATCAGAATTTGTTTTTCTTGAGGCATAAAAAATGTTTCACTCTGTCATTATTCAGTGTGTCTGCAAATAAAGTTTGAAAAAAAAGAAAACATCCCCGCCCCCGCTCGCAACAGACTTCTTGTGGCTTTGATGTGAAACTGTGATGTCACTCATCCTGTCTGTGACGTCATTGGTGACTGTCTCTAAATTCCAAGATTCGACAGAGAAATTCATTTGCGATTTCAGGACGTTTGATAAACAGAACAGCAATGGAGCAGAAGAATTTGTGTTTCGAAACTGTGGAGATCTTGGAGAGACGGTGTGAAGAGTTTGAGGAGGAAAATATCCTCCTCAAACAATCACTGGAGAAACTCAATTTAAAACTCCAAAATCTGACTGAAAGAGACTCCACCATGAATAATCTGGTGAGAGAAAATTCATTGCTGAGAGACAACGCGGATGAAAGTGAACGACGAATCCTGGCACTGACCGAAGAATTGGAGAATTCAAGAGCAAAAATTGAAACATTGAAAAGAGAATATAGAGACATTGCAATCGAGAATCAGCGACTGGAAAAAACCAATGCGTCAATCAGGCAACAGGACGGACGGACGGCCGGACGAACGGATGGATGGATCGCTTGCAGACAGTATAAAGACAAAAACACGCACAAATTACAAAAGTTGTTTTTGTTTTCCTTGATGTTGTTTAATGGTTACTGTGGTAACTATGGCTACTGTGGTAACTATGGTTACTGTGGTAACTATGGTTACTGTGGTTACTGTGGTAACTATGGTAACTGTGGTTACTGTGGTAACTATGGTTACTGTGGTAACCTTCAGTTATGACTGGAGACTCATTGTTGATGTAATCATTATAAAATAACTTATTAAGTATTGGCAAAGATCAATATGATTTTCACAGCGTTGTTGTTGTTAGCAGCTGCTGAAAGTAATTAAAATAGTTACTGTTTATGTCACTTAGTTACTTTCCAAATGAAGGAGTCAGTAATCTAAGTTACTATTTGAAAGAGTAATCAGTAATCTGATAATGCAATCACTGCCTGTGTGTAGATAGTTTGGCTGTAATGAAAGAAAATAATCTAAGAAACGCACAGACAAGAACATCATAGAGCAAAACAAGGATGGAGTTTCAGTTTACTACATATAGACATGTATAAATAGTATATTATACACAGTATAATATATGTTATTCTAAAAAATATATATACATAATATATTATAAAATAATAATAATAAAATTATATATATATATACATATATATATAATTTTATTGTTTTATAATATAATATGTTATAATATATATATGTATGTATATATATATAGATATATATTTATATATACATATATTATAACATAATATATTATAAAATGATAAAATATATATATATATATATATATATATATATATATATATATATATATATATATATATATATATATATATATATATAATTTTATTTATTTATATATATGTCTGTCGTGACAAAACGTGGCAACACTTTTCCACCTGGCACTCTACATATAATATTGATAGCAGAATACGCCGAGCGTAAGTTGAGAGAAATTCAATAAAGTTGAGACTGAAATGACCTATGAATGAGGAAAACCTCCCGAGGAAAGACACAGCCTCCCAGACGTGCCAGCAGGCATGTCGTTCAGGACACTAAAAGGTCTGAAAGTGGCTCTGTGTTGGATCCTACTTCTTAGTTTGACCCAGTTTTAAAATAATCTTGAGAGGTCTTCTCTCAGCTGCAGCTATTGTGGTGTGGGGGGAAGTAAGATGTAAATTGATTGCTCTTAGATTTTTCATACCATCGACTGCTGGGACATGTCCGCCTTGAGAATGATTCGGCAGGTTTTTGTATCTTTTGCTCAAATCCCACAATGAAAACCAGTCCACAAACAAAGAGAGAAATCAATGGATTTCTTTGGCAGCTTTCAGAGACTTGCTTAGCATCACAACGCACTTGCCTGAGGTGAACATCCCAGAGTGTATTATGGTGTTGCTCCATTGCCCTGTTCGCATCCGCAAGCTGTTCTAAACCCATTTGAAGTGAAGCACACAGGGTTTTAACAACTATCAGCACAAGTGTGAATAGCCTCCTAGGGCACTCTTGCTCCATTTTCCTGTTGAAATGGTTTCTCTCCTCAGTTGAGCATCTATCTATTCCAGCAAGAAAGCGTTAGGATGAGTGTTTATGTTAAAAAAAGAAGTAGAAGAAAAAAAAAGGTGTTTCATTCAGCTTCGCAGATCGAGCGGCGGTTAAAAGTCAATAGTTGTGGGGGGTTTTTTTTCCCCGTTCGATCAAATGTCACAAACCCAACTGTAATAGTGAAGTAACTTATCTAAAATCACATTTTACTTTACAAAAACTTAATGTGAGGGAGACTAAATAATTTGGACCAGAAGATTCAGCTACATATAAAAGATGTGAAATGAGACTAAAACCAAGAACCAAACTAGCTGATACTGGTGAACCTGGTATATCACGCTAGCAGTAAACATACATAAAACATGCTTAGCATGAGCTATGTTTGCTAACTATTCCTTTTACATCGATTTGGTGTCCATTTTTTCTATCTCCTAATGCCAGAATTTCTTTTAACCCTCTAACTGCTGGTCATGACGAGTAATTCGGCATAAATAATTAATCACCATTAAACTAATTAGTCTTTTCGTGTTCATAGGAGTTTGCTTTTTTTGTTGTTTTTATTAAAGTCTGATTTCAATGTGGGTTACACAGTTTTTTTCCACAATCATTTATCATTGCTGATTTTGTCGACGAGTTAAAAATTACAGCGCAGCAGACGAGAGGGCATCCCTCTCTATTTCCTTTTATTATTTCATCCCTTCACTGACAGTGACTACGAACCTGCGTTGTCACCCCGGGTGGAGCCGAGATTCAAACATCCTTCCCCCGTGTGATTGAGGAGCCTCATAAACCGCAAACGCATCCCTGCGGTCTTTCAAAAGAAGAAGAGAAAAAAAAAGCCCCTCCTTCTCTTTGAAGAATGGTGGGAGGGATGTAATTCACTTTACAATATCAAATAATCACCACTTGTGATTCTTGTCTCGCGGCTAACTTGTCAGGCGTGAGTTTATGTCTTTTAAGAGCGGAGGTGAGCTGTTGGAAAGACAGTTCACCAGCTGCGTCCTGAAGGCGATGGGGCCTAAAGTGAAGCCGCACCTCGAGGTCATCGAGCAATAAGTGTTATCAAGTGAGAGCCAGAAGACAAGTGACGCTGGTGGAATTTAGGAGAGGCCTTGCAGGATGACCCCAAGAATGACCGGCCATCCTTTACTGGTGACAGCGCTAAAGCGCAAAAAAAGACTAATACGCCTGGATTGTGATTAAATAGTCCCTGGTTGTTAAAGGCGCTGGCACCAACAAGAGATTTCCTTTTTCCTCCGACAGGATGCATACAAGTCTGCTCTGATACTTCCTTTGTCTGATCTATTTATTTCTTTTGTGAACTAAAGTGGTGCATCAACAGTTTTAGCAGCAGTCCTGGGATTTGCCATGAACAAATGAACGTGGCTGTGCCTCCGGCTGTTTAACAGGTACCCTGCTTGTTTCTGACAGGGTTAACTGTTAGAGGTAAAACATTCATTGAGACGGTTTACATAAAATGTTTTCGCTCAAAGTCGGAAAAGAAATGTCTGTCTGCAAAATGATCAACATTTGTGCTGCCAAATAAGTTTTATGACTATTGTATTTGGATCCAGTTGTATGTTTTATTAGCTCCAAACTGCTCAAACCTTTACTTTCTATTTTACTCAAAAACAGTAAAATTGCTAAATGGACTTAATATTCTATACAATAGGATTTTACACCGGCGGACTCGACTTAATTGGGGACCAATGTTGCAACTTTTGTTACATGCTCAGCTGCTGTGTTTCGCTTTCACTCTCCAGTGTGTCAAACAAACCAAAATAACTGAAAATGACCCGCTCCACTCTCTCTCGCCTGTGGTGGCGCTAAACAACATACAAACTTTTTAAGAAGACATTGAACTCAACTTCCTCCTCCAAGAAAACGTGCGCAGTAGACTACTTCCTGCGTTTGGAGCGCTCTCTATCTGGTCCACTTGGTATTCTCATTTTTACTGCCATAATTTAGTTTATATGTTTTATTTTGCATTATGCATACACCGTCTCGTTGAAGTTTATGTTGTATTTCAGTTGGACGGTGGTTTAGATATAAAGTGGAGCAGTAAGGATACTTCTCAAGATTAAAGCTTTGCACCATCAGCTAAACTAGGTCCTTATTGCCATTAAGAAGAGGTGGAAGTGATTTGTTCAAACCGGTCCAGAGTTTACTTTAATCGAACCAAGACTGAGGGTTTCAGGCGGCGTCAGATTTCGATTGCGCGTTCACGCCTCCCCAAGCAAATTGGGCCTTGTATGCAATTAAACTGGAGTGCGACTAAAGCGGACTAAACAGGGCTTGTATGAATGCAGCTTTTTAACACTGATACTGTCAAACCACTCAAACAGTTCTGGCAGCTCATTCTCAAGGTATGCATTACATTTTATTTAATCTAGTGACACTGTGGTTGTAGTTCGACTTAAAGTTGACATGTCCTCCTGCTGGCCATTTCAAAGACAGAAATTGGCCAAAATCTGACTGTTATATTTTGTCAGGCTTTTTCACTGGCACACTGAACAGATTATCCAACGACAGGACGACAGCACACAAACGTAATAATGCAATATTACAACCAAATGAGACTCATTAGCGCACTTGACCCACATGTCTGTGGAGTTGAAGGCTGAGATAGGCCAGAGAATACAAATGACATATAGTTTTATAATTACCTCATCTCCTCAAGTGATGTTCCAACACCCAGCAGTGATAGGTTAATTAAAGCAACTGCCTAATATGTTGAAATTTTAAATAATTGACAACCACTAAGGATTTAGGGGTCGTTTCTTTTTCTTTTCTTTTTTTTTTACAGTTCACTCCTTTAGGCGTTTTGATTACTTGAACATACGAGTCCCAGATCAAATAACGAAACCAAACTGAAATGGTCACAGTGATTCATGACAAGCACAATTATTTCCTTAGAGACACATCTGCGTGACCTCTTCCACGCATATCAGTCGCACTTCCATGATAATGGGCACAAAACCTTGTTGATATTCGGCTAATGTTGAAAAACCAAAATTTGGGAATTGCGCTGTTTACATTAAATGAGAAGCGCAATTAAATTCACACAGGAATAACTTTGTCCACGCAGTGAGTCATTGAAAAACATGCAGCGTCGTCGTCCTCCTTCCATTTTCTGTCGCCTTCTTCTGCTTTTCTGCAAGTTCCCTCCATGTTATCATCAGGTTGTTGATAACGTGACTTGTGTGATGTGAAAAAAGTGTTCCCACTGCGGTTGTGTGAAACGCACTAACATCAACGCAGCCGAAACAACCTCCTACTGAAAAACGTGTTTTTTTTTTTTCAAAATTGCCGTTTCTATTAATGAAATTTATTTCCGTAATTCCAATTTGCACAATTACATGGTAAATGGAAATCCATCCATCAAAGATTCCTCGGCTAGCTAGAGCGTTAGCTGGGGGAGAAGCCAGCTAGCCCTTTTTTTCAGTGCCTCCTGTGCTGAGGAGCTAAACTAGCTCATCCAGCTAGCGCTGTCATGAAAACATGATGCGTTTTAGGGCCTCTCTCCAGAAAATCACGAAAGTTTTGATTTCATATTTAACGCTGCGATGTGTCAAGAATTTCAAAAGAATAACTTTGAAGCCACATTTGTTGAAGCTACTGGCAAAATGTTTATTTACATTGGTTTAAAACCATGTAGCATGTAGCATTTTGAGACTCATCTCTGCAGCTAGGGTTACAGTTCTGACATTTATTGAAATTACATTTATTTATTTATTTTTTTTTAAAGCTGGCTCATCCCTGCTGTTCAACAGCAGCATGGCGAGTCATCCCAACTGTTGTTTTGGGGGGTTGGCGGGAACGAATGCAGCCGTGGCTCTACAGCGTCAGCGTCTTTGTTGAAACATATTTGCATATTTCAAGATTTCCCAGTGCATCTACTTCAAACTGGAACGGCGACCTGGTTCTGTCAAATGTTGCAGCGTTTGGCTGTAAGTCTGCGTGAGGTAAGAATCAAAAGGAAGAAAAAAAAAGCTTCCCAATTTTGATGTTGATTTCGGTGCAGAGCAATGCATGGAATGCATTGCTGGGGGGAGAGGAAGCAAAAAAAAAAAGTACCATCACCAAAAGGTGCATGCCATGTCCTCTGTTTTTAAACGCCATACCAAACATAGAATTATTAAAACTAAATTTGCCACCTGATATTAACACTAGTTTTGTTGTTTTTTTACATCAAAAGGGCTCATTAGTTTTTGTGAGTCAGCTTTTCTCCTCTCTCAAGCTAACGCGCATTGCAATCGGCCTCCAGGCATCAGCTTTTCGTTGTCTTTCTCCCCATCTCCACAACTGCATTTGTTTGTCTCTGACACAATCTATCATTATATTTGGAAAGCGTTTGCCTGGATGGGGAACATTAATTTCCCTCCTCCCAACCTGCAATCTGCAACGCATATTTGCGGAGGCCGCCAGCGTCCACACACACACACACACGTGTGCGCAATGCCGATAGCAATGGCCGCAGTCTTCGACAGACGCGCGCCGTTCTCCACCTCATTTGGGCGGAATATCAATGGCGGCGGCTCGCCTTTTTAATTGGGGCTGAAGCAATAAGCAGTCAGCAAAGTTTCTAAAACGCATTTGACAGTCACTATTCATTATCAAACCGATGCTCGCAGCACCACTTAGCTCCTTCTCAGCTGACGGACCAAACACTGGAACGTTTTTCATTGTGTGACAAATAATAGAGGGATGCTGTCATGACTGTTTAGGATATCCATTATCTTTTCGCCTCAAGATGATGCACAACACAAATGAGTCACGGAGCTGGTGGAGTGAGCTCATTTGACTTTGATGTTGCCTCAAACCAGGCGACTTCTATCAAATCAAAGACTCGTCGTATTCCTTGTGTTCGGTGTTTTGTAGCTCGGCACAAAACGGCTGTTTTGGGCCAAATTTAATAGAGCCAGTCTGAGGGGAATGCTACGTTGTGCATCGTGCGATGATTAAACGGGAATCTCCATATTCATGCTTGGGAGCGGCCTAATGAGTGGGATTAGATGTCTCACACCTGGTGGCCCGTATTCTCATTCGCAATGATTAACAGCTGCAGTGCAGAACCGGAGACCAGAGTGACACTTGACTTGCAGATGAGCTCCTCGACTGGGTTTGTTCTCTTATCTCGCCGGAGAGGTAACACGAACGTGATACGACTCCGGGGTGTGGAGTAACACGGTGGTCTTCGTTTCCAGCTCAAACAAAGTGCCAAGCTATGGATTGGTTAGATGTTAGAGCAGCAGGCTGCCTTAAATTTTAATGAAGAGCTTGTCGAAGGTGGATTGCCTGTGTCGGAACCTGGCTCTACATTCAGGAGGAGAGGTGCAAGGCATCCTGGGAGATGCGATCATCATGCATTCATGACAAGGTTTTATCCAAGTACCTGGCCTAAGGATTGGTGGGCTCCAATCTTTGCACAATTGCGAAGGCAAATAAAATTCATGGTTATCCAAATTGTATTTATTTTGGTAAAATATTGATTTTTTGAGCTCTCCATCATGTTACAATTTTATTTCAAAGGCTGAGCGATATGAACGTATTGCAATAACGGTAAAAGTAGCCATAAGAACTATTTATTACTTCCATTTTTAAGGCTGCGACTGAATGGACCAGTAACCAGAATATTGCTCTTGAAAAACACACCTATTTTCATTATGCTCCTTCAGAACACCGTTCACAAAAAATGTGACTTATTTCACTAAGAAGCACAAAGTAACGACATTTAAGAGTATATTAAAACTGATTGGTTTCCATCCAAACATCTTTGTGACTCCAACAGTGGAGAAAAAGGGCTAAAAATAACGACCCCATCAACAGGAACATTTCTTAGGGGCTTTTTGAACATCATTACTTGGAATTTAACAATAAACCAGAAACTTATTAGAAATGTATCACAATAGATGTGCGATAAACGCCCACATAGTAAGAATAACAATCCTATCGACAGGAAGATATTTAGGGCCTTTTAAACATCAGCAATTGGAATTTATCGTGACGATAAATCAAAATATTGGCATAAGAATCGTATCACGATAAATGATAAATGATGAAATAAGTGCTTATCCCTAACAATAACAGTAGAGAAAAATAGTAAAAATAATTGGGGCTTTTTGTAACCTCTGCTGGCCTCTGCATCACCTCTGAAGCTGCCGGCCGCCGTGCCAAGCAGCCGCGCGGATCCGCTGATGCAGGGAACCGAGAAGGCAATCTGACTTCGAGAGGCGGCCAAGAGTGTGGCCTCTGCTAATTACTGCAAATAGCATCCGCTGAAATGTTACAGAGGTAAACTGACACTGACGCAGACACGCCCTCTCTAATCCCCCCCGCCAGTCAAGGCAGTTGACGTGCTCTGTGTTCGTTTTTCTTCAGCAGATCAATCCGCCGAACGCTGTGGTCCGAATCACATCAATCAAGTCGTATTTGGAGACTTTTGGAAAGGCCTCGCTGCTGCAGAGGGAAATGTTTCCCCATCCATAGTTTTGTTTTTTTTAATTCTTTTTTTTTTACTGTAAAAAGCCAACAGGATAATGATCAGCCCCTTTCAATGAGGTGATCACACCACAGCGGTGATTTCCTCATTTCGTTTGGAGTCGTTCTGCTCCACTGTCTCAGGGAATACCTGTTGCCATGGCGACGCGTTAACGGGAGCTGGGGTCGCATGTCGTAAGCGAAGCAAAGTGAGTCAGACTTAAGCAAGAAAAATGAATTTTATTATTATTATTATTCCTATAGTAGAACATTCTCCACAAATAATTATTTAGCTAAAACTAAACACTGGAAACAAAATCCTGCCTGGAGATGTTCGTTTGGTCTCAGTTTTTGACACGCTCGTCTGACTCGGTTGGACGTTTCTGAGAAAGTCGATGCACGGGTTATTAGGTTAGATGGTTCTGTTGTTTCAGGAACATCTGCTGTATGTAATATTAAGTCTACAAGTTGTTTTTTTTGTTGTTGTTGTTGTTGCTTCAACAATTCTCCAGCAACTTACAGCAAATCTGTTTGCTTTATGTCAACACAGAAAGCTTTCTGTGTTATTCCTATTGTTTGTGGAAGTCAATGTAGACGCTTCAAAAGGAAGAACAAGGATGCTAGATGAGGTGTCATCTACAGGAAGGTGATTTCCTGTTGTATTTGCATCTTTGTTTTTTGTTTTTAAAGGGCCAGTACTATGTAAAATACACTTTTTTTTTGTTTTGCATCATATTATATTATTGCCTCATAAAAAACAAACCTGGCATGTTGCCTTGACTCTGTAATGAATGCTTGAGATGCTTTAATCTCCATGGCAAGCATTCAACTGTGCTCCTCCTCATTTCTGAGCTTCCGCCTCGAGGAGCAGCTTTCCCTTCGCGACTCCTCCACTAGGCTCCTTCAAACTAGCAGCAGCAGCAATTAGCAAACACCCGGTGGATCAGCTGAGCTCATTATTAGAGCTACATCTCAGTGAAACGCTGGTTAAAATGTTGGTGAAGGGCTAAGAGGAGCCATGTTGTGATGACTTCCTGAAAGCGAAGTTTCAGAAAGAGCAGGAGATTTTAAAGAGGCTGAGGCCCAATTTCACTTACAAAGTCATGTTTTATGTACGTATATATGTTAGAATGGCCCAAAGTCCAGG
The DNA here is from genome assembly GCF_027474105.1 of Poeciliopsis prolifica. Classification (NCBI taxonomy): domain Eukaryota; kingdom Metazoa; phylum Chordata; class Actinopteri; order Cyprinodontiformes; family Poeciliidae; genus Poeciliopsis; species Poeciliopsis prolifica. The sequence continues at coordinate 22,660,170 of NW_026562376.1, forward strand.
CCAAAATCCATTTGACATTCTAGTAAAATACAAAAAATAAAATACAGGGATGCTTTCTACCTCATCCAGAAGTAGGTCCAAAGATGAATCAGTAGGCCACCTTGAAAACTTTGGATTCTTCACAATTAGCCTCACTTTTGTTTTCATTTTTAAATTGAAGCCCTTTAAGCACAAAGGTGTTTGTCCACGTTTCAAAATGTTAAAAAAAACATAAAGGAAAGCTTCTATAGGTGTGAATAGTTTTGCTAACTGTAGGTCTGATGAAGATTTTCCTCAAAATTCAACACCATGATTCGCTGTCTAAGTAATCTACATCCTACCACTCCAGAAGTGATACCTGCATTAGGTAGGTGTAACCCACATAAAGTGGGAATAGCCTTTTGGGAAATAGAGATTGGGTAGGCGGGGTAGTCTGCCAGGCCAATGGGAAGTTTGATTCCCATGAATGTTTAGACCAATCAGAGAGCGGAATGCCACAGAGGCTCCACCTTCTTTCCCGTGTTGGCAGCGTTGATTGTGAGCCGGAGATCCGACCTGATCAGACAGTGAGCCAGAGTGAGTCTTTTGGTTTCTTTTAATATCATTTATTGACTTTGAAGGATTTTTTTTTGTAAATAGTTATTGTTTAAATCCAACTTATAATTTAGAAAGAGTGATAAGTTTCAGAAAACTGAACTTCAGTTTTTCTGCTGTTAGAACCACTAAGATCAGTTGGAACTGTTGCACTTTCTGGCAGTTGATTGGCAGTTGTTTTCAGTTCAACTGAAGGTAAAGCCTATATAATAATGTATTTTTATTTTACTTAATTCATTTTCTTTAAGTTAAAACTTAAAAAATATGCATTTTACACTGTCTAGTGCCCTCCGTGTCTGGAATGAGTCCCTGTCTAGTTGTTTTGAACGTGCCGCACTGAGATCGGTGAGCATATTTTGTACCTTTCATTTGGTTTTTGTTCTTTTATCTTGTTGTCAAATAATGATCTTTATTTGACCTACTTAGTTATTAAAACGTGAACCTTTGCTGAGTTTGTGTAAAATGTAATGTTTTATTATTGTTCTTGAAAAAGGATTTTTCGAACAGTTATGAAACATGATAAGCTAGAATGGTTTAATAATAATTCTATGTTTCTGCTGGTCTTGTCTGTTGACAGATCAGGGTTTTTTTTTTGTTGTGTTGTTTTTTTTTTTTTGCTTTTTCTTCTCTTCTCCTGGATTGTTCCTGGAGTGGATTCCCCTACTGACTTTGATGGCGAGCCTTCCCACCTGGACTTAGAAAGATCTGGATTTCCTCCCATGTTGAGTGAGACCTGAACCAGGATTTAATTTGATTCATTTGTCATCTAAAAGAGATTAGAGCGCAAACTACCAGGGTGCACCCAATAGATTTAAATTTGATATTTAGCACTTGGCCAAGTATTGTTGTTTTTATTTCATGTATTTTATTGTGTGTAATTTTATTTTCTTAATTGTATGTCTTGTCCACTTGTGAGTTTATGATTCATGTTACTAAAGCTAATTGTTTTTTAAATTCACCCAACTGTGCATGTGTGTCATTTAAACACCCATCGTGCTCCGACAGCCGAACCTATTGGCCCATCTACCTAAAACATATTGTACCCTTCTCAACTGTGTTACATACGGACGCACAACGTAGGAGTATTTTGAATAATTTGTATAAAAGTAAAATCTAATTGGTGCCTCTGACACATTCCCATCACTTCCAAGATTTCCTTAAGAGGTTCACCTTCGGCATCTTAGAAGAAATGCATTTAAAAGATACGCTATTAACGATGACAAACCAATATTAAAAGAACGTTTGTTTTTTTTTTTGCTTTTATAACGGACCCGGCTGCCTCGCCCGTTTTGATCTTGTCCATTCCTCTGGAGAGAGGTGGCGTCGCTCGGCTAAACCTCTGAGTCGGCAAGGACGCGCCGACCCAGGCAGGTCAATCACTTAAGCTCTCCAGCTGTTATCATGGAACCTGCATCGACGGCACAATCTATACTTACAGCCACGCGTCGCACGGGTCATGAACAAAACTAAAAAGAAATAAAGATTCCTGTCGAACACGGGTATTTCTGTATCATCGGAGAGAAACAGACAGCTTTCCTATAAATTTCTGGACTTGCGGACTGATCTCGAGTATCAAAACGATTCCTGACGGCTCCGAATGACGCCTGGCTGTTGTTGACATGGCTATTGAGAGGCTGTGCACACCAGTCTTTGTGCTAGGGAAGAAAACCAAAAGAAATTTACATCCTGAATTAAAAAAAACCCCCACCAAAACGTAACCTGCTCTCACATGATTTCCCATCTAGACTTCTATCAGGGCAAACTATGTTTCAAAAAACAAAAAAAAAACTTTGTGATCTAAAGATTTCCTAAAGTTTTACAATGATGCATCGTAATAAGTTCCAGAGTGAAGCAGATGCTGTTTTTTTTTATGCTAAGCTGTCTATCGTCATATACCACTGAAGCACAGGAAAGACGGGCGATGTTTTTTTTTTATGTTTCTATTTTAGCGCAAATAATTATAAATTCTTAGAAATGTGTTTATCCGCTTGTATGATCATAATTGTTTCAAACACCAAAACAACATGTTTTTGTCAGTAACCTTTTCTATTTCTTTATTTTGTTCTGCTGTCTTTGGGTTCAAAATCCAAGCTCCAAAACAAGTTGTCATCACATTTTCAGTCTCTTTTTTTTTTTAAGGTATCAGGCAACCTGTTCTCTCTCAGGTCAGAAGAGAGAACATTGATGTGGTGAATGTTACTGCCCATTCCAGCATCCTCTGGGTAAAATCCCAAACCAGCAGAAATGTTCCGACACCCGCAAACAGCCTGCTGGCTCTATCCAGCTCCAGGTGCCGGCTGAGGCGCGCAGCCCTGAGGGTGTTTTCTGAGGAAGAGCGTGACTAAAGAGGAAACTGAAAGCAATAACATCTCATTTGAGCAGCCTTTGTCCTTCGCACTTCTCCGTGCAGTTTTGCCATTTTGAAATCCGGTTTTGCGGGGCGGACAAGGAGCAGACAACAGGAAATGGGATTTTCAAGTACATCTAATAAACTCTGACTGATGACTCGGCACTGAATTGAATTGGAAACTAGTGAATCACATCTTTAGTGAATCACATTGCTGCTTTAGAGGGGCTTTTTTTATTTTATTTTCTTCTTAAACAAACATGTCGTCCTGAATTACTGGATGTTTCTTGCGGAGGCCCTTTCTGTTCCATCAGGTGCATTTTATCCTATCTAAAAGGATCACGAGAGCAACAAAAGCTAAACAAAACCTTGACATCACGGGGAATATCACAGCAATCCGACATGCCATAAGAGAAGTAGGCAAAACGTCTGCTTCGTGAGACGAAAGGTCGTCTCTGGTCTCGTTGCACCAACAGCTCCTATCACGTCAAGTCTGACTCCACTCTGAACTTTCTTTGAACTCCTGACAGCTTGTATGATGTTAAAGACGCTCCCCTCTTCCCTGCTAAGACTTTTGTCATGTTTCTTAGAGCGGCCACTTTCAAATGGAGACTTCTTTTTTTCTTTCTTCCCCTTTTTGAATTATACAACAGACGCACTGCGGGACAGTCAACCTCAAATATTAAACCGTGTGTCTCTTTCAGGCAATCAGACATTACGTTACCTGATGGGGTTCTAGAAAACTAACATAAAATAAATGCCTTTTTTTATCTCTTTTATTTTAGCTAGACGTTTAGCTAAACATCCTGTTTAGCTACTAAAGAGCTATTAGCACAAATAAACAGATATTAGATTCTCAGATCATGTTTAGCTAGTAGCTAAAACTGATTTGAAAGTATTAGCTATATCACGTTTAGCTAGGAGCTGAAGATCATGCTTGGTTGCTGGCTAAACATCATGTCATGTTTAGCCAGCAGCTAAGCATGATGTGAAACTAGTAGCTAGCAGCTAATATGAAACTAGTAGCTATATCATGTCTGGCTGACTAGTGGTTGGTTCCCCCTACTTTCAATAAATGAGATAGTGACCCGTTTCAGTCTGCTTAACGCGGATTCAGACAGTCAAAACCAAAAACACAACAGTGTCTCGTCTTCTGTTTTATGTGCCGCGTGTGTATTTTTACGTAAAAATTGTTTCAAACTTTCTTTTACGTGTATAAAAGACTGTTATTTTTGCATCTGACCATGTTGCCATGCTGATGTTTTACATTGTCCTTAAAAATAAATAAATAAATAAAAATCCAGACACAATTTTAAGTGAAAATTGTTCTTCCCTGTGTGGGCTGAATAGCACAGGAGAGAGAAGCCAGTAACTTACGAGTTGCACCTCTTTCTTTGACTTGTGTTCTGAATCTAAAATGAGCAGCTAGAATATCATCAGCAGCCTTTTAGGGTTGCCATCAAATGCTGAGGCGCATCAGTAGTTTAGCACTTTGGGAAATGACTTGGCACGGATGGCACCGTTACAAACCGGGAAATATTAAAAGGCGAGGCCAACCTAAAACCTCTGCTTTTACTGTATGAGACTGTGGGCTACTGACTTTTAATTATTGATGCAAACATCCACTTTGACACTTCACGTCAGCGACGACAACCCGGCCGCCGAGCCTGACATATAGAACAGTGATGATGCATCGGCAGGTTTGCTTTCGTCAAAAGTTCTGAGAATTAGCCAGAAATTTGCTGTCCAGAAGCCACAAACGGCGGCTTCATGCTCTCTCTCTCTCTGGCGTTCCTCCTTCCTGTCCTGATGAGACGCATAAAAGACAAGCTGAAAGACGGGGATCGGAGGATCGGTGTGACCCGTGCCACGGATTGTCAAGAACAGGAAGCTACAGGCATGCTAATAGCTGCTTTTAAAACCACGAGCCACTTTTGACGTTTGTCACAATCCAACCGGAAACGTCAGGATTTTATGTGATGGACCACTTAAGGTTCACGGTTCGGTTTTCTGGGAAATTTTACTCGTAATTATTCAAGGAAGATCTCTCTTTTTGCAGTTTTTTTCTTCTTTTTTTTTTTTGCAAAGTGCATATTTAAAACAGTATAAAGACAATTCAGGCAGGGACGCTGGAGCATCCAGTTACAATGCTGCTTGACATCCTATTGGCTTGTGTTTGCAAAGCAGCCAATCCAGGAACGCCATTTATTTTCCTTGGTGCTGATTGGCTGTACCTTTTAAGTGTTGAAATAAAGAAGATTGAAGATTTTGGCTTTTCTAGTGAAGTGCACATTAATGCACTTTAACGGGGCAGTATCATGTTACAATGCTATTCCCTCATCGAACGCACGTCTGGAGTGTTGCCATGATTTTTTTGTGCGTGTCGGAGAAATCCTCGAGTCAGCCGTGTCGACCACACAACCCCTTCAGACTAGTGGCAGCAGCAGTTAGCAAACACCAGGTGAATCTGCACATGTGTTGAGTTCATTATACAAACTACTTCTTGATCCAACGCTTCTAAGAACATGTTACTAACAACATAACAGTGCTGCAGGCGGAGAGTCAGAAAGAATAGGAGCTTCTTAAAGAGACAGAGGCCCAATTTCAAGGTGTCAAATTACAAAGGTAAATTTCTTCCCAAGTCATATTTGATATGAACAATATTTTTATATACTGCCTTTACAGTGTATTTGGTACAGTATATATATAGAGATATATATCTATCTATATATATCTATCTATATATATATATATATATATATATATATATATATTATATATATAGATAGATATATATCTATATATAGATATATATCTATATAGATAGATATATATCTATATATATATATATATATATATAGATAGATATCTATCTATATATATATATATATATATATATATATATATATTTATATATATATATATATCTATCTATCTATATATATATATATATATATATATATATTTATATATATATATATAGATATATATATCTATCTATCTATATCTATCTATATATATATATATATCTATATATATATATATATATATATATATATATATATATATATATATAGATATATATTATATATATATATATAATGTTAATAATATATATATATATATATATATATATATATATATTTTTTTTTTTTTTATTTTTTTTCTTTTCAAAAAAATAATGCTAAATAACGCTGTTCTCAGGCAGTGGTCCAGCACATAGAAATATTTGGAAAGCAATTTCAAATGTAAGCTGCGAACATGTTATTAAGTTTTTCAAACAAAACTTTGCCCAAAATAAAGAAATAATAATAAAACGAAGACAAGAGTGCTCCTTGTTTATTTTGGAAGTAGCACTGAAGCAGCTTGCGTCTGCGTGCGTCGCGGCAGCTTCCACACGGATGAGCAGCCAGTCGGGACAAGTGCCAATCAGGCTGACCTTGATGTGGCATCTTAAATTATGTTGAAATAAAGAATGCATTTCTGGAATGCAGACACGCTCCCGAGAAGAAGCAACGCAATCACTTTGAGCACAGAGACCCAAAGATGCAAACCAGAACAGAAAAAAAAAAACGCTTCTCTGCATTGTACAGACAACGGCACTGAATGTTTTCAAATCATCAGGCAGCAAAGTGACGTATGACTGGCAAATCTGCGGAAATTCATTTCTAGAATTTTTTTTTTAAAAATGACATGGTGCTGATTTCGGCTCAAACAAGAGATGCGTCTTTATGTTCTTAAAATGCTAAACTAAACGTCTGTGCGCTTGTTGTTTCATGTGACCAGTGTCACATTTAAAATGATGGTTGTTTGATATGCAAATACTTGTGCTTAAAAAAAAGGCTTTTTTAAAAATGTTAAGCAACTTCATCAAGTTGCACCAAAATGTTAAAAGGTCGTAGGATGCCAGCTGTGCAGGAAGTATAATACTGAACAATAAACTATTAGTGTCGTTGTAGCAAAGGGGAAATGGGTGAGAATAAGAGTAACTTGAGCAAAAAAAACCCAAAAAAACATCCTCAGGTAAAATCCTAGACAATGGTCATCTCTAAAGGTCATACTGCGCGAACTTAACTTATTGCTCATGTCGACTCTGAGGACAGTTTGGAGACACTGTCCTCAGAGTCCACAAGTCCAGAAATACATTAACGATTTTCGAATAAAGGAAACTGACCAGCACTTCAAACAGACGGCGTTTCCATTGGTCACATAGTTGCACAATTTGACGTTTCAAACAACTGGGACGCTGAGGGAAAAATGAATAAATAAATGATGATGAGGTTTTAGATGGATTAGTTTTGTTCAGGCCAACAGCAGCTCTTGGGTAGAAACTGTTTTTTTTTTTTTTTGCTTTGTCTTTTTTAGCTGAACACACAGCCAATTCAGAAGTGGCATTTGTTTTCCTTGCTGCTGATTGGCTGAACCCCAAGGAAAAAAAAAAAAAAAAAAAAGAAGACAGCTGTGGACATTAGCTTCTGCGGATGTGAAGGGACAGTTTCCACTGTGCATTTATCAAAGCACATTTGGCATTTTGAACTAATACAACAGGCGATAATTAGTGTTTCTAGAGTATTTGCAGATTTTAGTTGTTTTCAGCTAAAATACTGGTGTCAAAAATACATTCAAATGATTTCCTAATTCTGCAAACAGGACTTTTTTATCAATAATAATCATCTTTTTTGTGGGGAGGTCATATTCAGTTTTATGGTTAAGCTTAAGAGGTGATTAGTTTTTGCATTTCGATACAAATGTATACAAATAACATCTTTAAATTGACCGCAGGTTTTTATCATAACTTCACAGATTGAGAAGAACGAGGCATTGGAAAGAAATAAGCATAAATATTTATGCAGCTTGTCACAGAACAAGCCTGACTTCTGATAAGAGGTAAAGACACTTCATCAGACTCCTTTTGTTTTCTGCACAGGAAGCTTCTTTGCTTGATATAAATTGGGAGAAAAATGAAATTTACCACCAAGAAATTACGCCGCGTACCGATGCGGCCCACTGAAAATAGTTTAGGCCCGGCAATTAAATGTTTCCCTTTCAGGCACAGCAGGAGAGCGATAGGTCTGAATGATCACCCTTCGCAACCGTTTCAGATAGCGACACCGTACCTGTGTTGTTCAGAAGATTAAAATGTCACACGCCAGGAGACGAGGTCAAAAGTGTTTTTAATTCCAGCTCCTGCCTGATTACATGGGTGATCATAAGGATTTTATGACATTTACAAGAGAGAATGACAATGTCTTTATAAATAATCGATGCTTTTGGGAAAATAACACATTTGTCATGTTCTTGAGTCGGAAAGACTTTTATGTGAGATTTTTATGTGAGATTATGTGAGACTTTTATGTGAGATTGTGCCACTGCTAGCGCAGTGGCACAATCTCACATGGAAAATGTTTGCAACATCTCACCTCTGATGTGACGGCGCCTGTTCAGCTCGGAAATGTAACTGACGCTTTTCAGGGTTAGGGTGCTGATCGGAGCGCTTAGGAAACTTAAATTAAAAAAATCAGCGACTTCCTCTGTTCTTGGGACGTGAACATGGCGAGACACGGCGGCCCATTGTCTTCAAATTGGACACGGCAGGTGAGCGTGTTAAGGAAGAGATGATCTCATAAAAGACAGTAAATGACAACCAGATGCGTCTCTAAAATGGCCAATATCCAAAGTATGTGTGGTAAATAGACAAGCGTCAAACATGGCTGGGTAAAGAAGGTTATCTTGCCGAGAAGAAAAAACAAAAAAGTATCTCCAAAGCCTGTTGTTGCAGAAATGCATCAAAATAAAGAGGCATTGTCAGGCCACTACGTCTCCATAAGCAACATTAAATTCTGTCAACATGCCGATCGTTTGTGTGCTAAATGTTCTGAGTCTCACTGGAGACACTTATCTTGATAAATCGGCGGGTTTTGCTTTCATGTTTGTTTGTGTAACGCATTTCAGCAGCAAGGCAATTCAAAGTGATTTATATCATAAAGACACAAAAATAAAGAGCCATAAAAACTGCATAAGGTTGACAGTTCAGAAACCAGTGACCAACGTTCATCATTCAACGTGGTGGTATAAATTTACTGGTCAATGTTCAAAGGATGAATATGTGGTAAAGAGGTGGATCTGTGATGCTGTGGGCAGGTTTTTCTTGCAGATACTACTTATTCAGCTGCGATATTACATCAAACTTCTGACTTTTAGTTTTTCTTAGTCTTTTTCTTTTGAACTATTTTGTTTAAAACACAAGACAGAGTTTGGACAAAATGTTTAATCATCAACAAAACACTTCAGTGCCAGGTTAGTAAAAATTGTGCGCATTTTTTTCTTCTCGATAAAATGCAAGAGAACAAAAACAAAATCTGTTTAGTTGTAGATTTAACAGACTACAATACACAAATCAAGTAACATTTAAAGACAGAATTTGAAACCAAAGTATTGATGTGACTGCGCTAGCGTCAATCTGACAGTGATACAGATTTTGTATCAATATTATCATTATTTTTAGATCGATCTGCCCATCTGGTGAACGTACTCCAATCAAATAAGTAGTTCTTTCAGTTTTTGTCAAATATGTGCTATGCTACTGCAGTTAGAAGGATAAAGAATAATAATAATAATCATAATAATAAAGAAGAATTTATTTCAATGATTTTTACACATCTTGGTAAGAATAAGTGTAAACAGAATCATGTCTGCTTCTGAGAAATAACAGTGAGTTTTCAAAATGTAATTTAGTGATTTTTCAAACCTGTACCTCTCAGAACCCAACAGGAGCATTTTTGTTTGAGGAGAGTAGAGAAAAAAAAAAACCACAAAAGAAACATTCCCTCTAATTGTTAATGTCGTCGCCATTTTGGCCGCGCAAACCTGCCAAACGTAGTGCGACAACCTTCAGAAGGTAATTATGCAGCTGCTCGCACGATAATTACTCCGCTTCTGTTGTCATGCTGTCAGGAAATAACAGAAGGAACGTCGGCGTCGTGAGGAACCGTTTATGTTCAGTTCTGTTCGGCTCAGTCGTTTCCTCCCCGAGAGGACGAGACATCGAGGCGCTTCTATTGGGTCGGGAAGGGTTGCAGTCCGGTTCGTTTCGGCCGACCAAACGTATGGATTTCTGTTCAAGGAACAATACAAAATCCACATCCATCGTCGCACCTGACGCGAGTCTCCCATCAAACGTCACTCAAAATGCTGGCCTGTACTCTTATGCTCTTGCCATCTCTCCCAGCACCACATGGAAAGCACCACCACCTTCGCTTGAATAATGTATTCTTCTATCAAAATCGCTCAGCGAGGCTTTGGCCCAGTTTTTCAGGGATTTAAATTAGGTTTTAATCAACACGTTGAGAGATTCGCTGCCCCCTCGTGACATTTGGGGAAATGAAATTCGAACTCATTGACTCACAGAACAGCAGCGGAGGACAGGCTCAAATTCCTCAGTTCGACAACCATCTCCTCAGAGGGAGGTGCTAATCCTCATCTTGGAAAAAAAATAAATAAATAAATAAATGAAAAATCTGTGTCTCCGCCGGCTGAAGAAAATGAGAGAGCAAAATGGAATTCCTCCTCGTGGTCGCGTCGAACTGAGGGCGGCGAAATTACTCAAAACGAAACATTAGTGTCATTTTTATGCCTTTTACGCTTCTTGAATTTCTTTCTTTGTCTCTTTACAATCTCATGATCGACCTGTTTCATCTGTGGTTCATGTGACAAACCATCACGCAGCAGTAACTGTAAAGTTGAAGTTGAGTTTCTATGGATATACAAACTGAAACGTGTGTTGAGTATTTACATTCAGCCATTTTGTGTTTTTTTTTTGTTTTGTTTTTGCAAATTTGTTGAATCTGTCGACGTAGCATGAAGCTACAGTATGAGGGAGAAAATCTATGACAAAAAATAAATAGATGAAGCTCCTCTGCCTTCACCCAGTGCGAACTAGGAACAACCAATCAGATCCAGCAGGCGGGTATTAGCGCTGTCAATTGCAATCTCATGTGGCGTTGCTTATCCCTATCATAGCATGTTATGAAGAATCTGGCTCGTTAGCATGACCACCGAAGATGTCAGATAAATGGCTTTCCTGTAACGGTAAGTTGCTTCTCTGCTATTAGCACAATGAGTAGCAAGTACTTCAGGATGATTGACACCTTGCTCTGATTGGTTGTTTTTGACCCGGAGCGCTGTAGATTCATCTACAACAGCACAGGTTGAGCTTCTTTTTGTAGCTTTGCATGTTAACCTTTAACCCTCATTGTGTGTTTAACATGCTGCTGTTTCTTTCTATGCCCACATGACGGACGAATCACCGAGAAGGTCTGATTCCATCTTTCTAAAGCCAATTTTTATTTAGCCGCAAACGTTTTTGTCAAAGACGTCCTCGGCCAGGACTTTCTCAGGAATCCAGTTTCCTGGTTTCCGCCACAGAGAGACCTCATCATGCGGAATCAGCAGTTTAGCTAAAGCGCTCCAATAATTGTTGGGTTAATTTTTGTTGGAGTTGCAGCTTCAAATGGAAACCCGGCCCGAGCCGAATTATCAGTACAACGGCCGTCCCCCAATCGCACCTCAAAGACCTTCCCGTTCACGCTTGAGGGCGCTTATAGTCCCGGCTGGCACCTGGGGTGTACACTTGACGTGCGCTCCCATCTGAGCCTGCCGCCGTCACACTTTGGCCTGAGGGCTGCAGCAGCTGAGGGCAGCCGGGGGAGTCGAGTATTCTGCCTCACCTCCCAACGGAGTGGAAGCACATGTGCAGGGTGAGCATGAACTGACGGGGTTTGTCACAGCCCTCCTCTGCGTCGGCGCTGTTCGCCAAAGCACTTCTTCAGTCAGCCTCACTGCAATGGCTTGGAAACGAAGACAAAAGGAGGGAAAAAATGAGCTACGGAAGGCAGAAATTTGATCTAATGTCTTCAAATAGAACATCTGTCTCTGTAAGAAGCTCCTGCTCTTTCTGAAACTCCGCCTTCAGGAAGTCGTCACAACATGGCTCCTCTATTAAAACTTTAGCAACGGTTTTACCAGCATTTCACTGAAAAGTGGCTTCTATAATGAGCTCAGTAGATGCACAGTTCCACCAGGTGTTCGCCAATTGCTGCTGGCTAGTCTGAAGGAGCTGAATGGGAGAGTCATGGAGGACGGCTACTCTGGGGTGGAAGTATGAAAGCTTGAAAAACGCATCTCTGAGGAGGAGCTTCGTTCTCAGGGGCGGGGCTAGGTCCACCCGGGTGTTTTGCAAAGCTGAGTGGTTGCCATGGAGACTGAAGGATTTCTCAAATAATGCATGAACGAATCAAAGCAAAATTCCAGATATGTTTTTGAAGAGGGAATAACATTGTGACACGGCGTGAAGATCAAAAAAGTCAATTTTACATAATGCCGACCTTCAGTCGGCCGCGATCTGAGCCAAACACGATCGCTTCACACACCTAAACAGAGACACTGATGACGGTTCACAACTGGTAAAATTCACTGTACAGTCATGAAATCAAAGTAATGTTTCACAGGCCAGCGTGACCCGAACACGGTCTGCAGGTTTTAAGGCCAGGACCCTCGGCTGACGTTGATGCCCCCGTGGGAGCGAGCGCAGCTGGTGCCTCTGTGACGCCACTTGGACTGTCATGCAATTTTTGGGTTATTACCCTCGGCATGACGCATCCCGTTTGTTCAGTGGTGTTGCTATCCAAACAAAGTTAAAGATTAGTAATAAAGCGGTGAAAGCCACTCCTTTGAGGACATTGCACGCCTTTTGTAGTAAATATGAGAGATCTGATGAACCTCCAGTCAGCTTTTAGAGATTTACAAAGAAGTTAGCTGACCAGACCCAAACTGGAGACTGGCTGCTCGGAAGATGTTTTCACAGCTGACAGTTCTGTGAACTCGGGTTTGATTTGGAGCCAAGACAAATGTCTTGGCTTTGGTGCGTTTGCTTTCACGTTTCACGCAAACAAAAACGGAGTAGCGTCAGATTATATATGTATTTGTGCAGGCTGTTTTCCCAGAATGCCCTGCGCTGTCGTCCACCTCCTGCTTTTGGAGCGGTCTCCGATTCACTTCGGATTTGCACGACCACTCGAACCGCGCCAGAGTTCACTCCAACCGAACTGGGAGCAAAGCTTGCAGGTGGACCAGAGTTCCCTTTTTGCTCCTTAACAGTTTAACTATGAAGTCTAACAGAGAGCTGTGAGGGAAGTGTAAGAAGCTGCATCATAGAAAGTTTTATTCTCTACATGCTGAAGGTTTATTCAGGCTGAGACAGTGAAATGTCTCAGCTGACTAGAGACTAGCAAAGTTGCTCTGATGTACCTTTCCGTCTCTCTCTGCTTTGAAACAGGCTGGACTTTGAAAAGAACGGTGGCAGCTCAGTTATTAATGGTAATTAATCCTCACCTGCGATACAAAGATGTCGTACCACTGTGAACGTGCCGAAAACGTAATCAAATTCTAGGTGTGCAGGAAGCTTGTCAGATATCCTCTTTCAGCTGACTTTGGCTGTTTTAATCAAACTCAAATGTCCCTCATCCCATACTTTACATGTTAGTTCAAACTGTCACTGTGTTGTGACTGTGAGAAGGTAAAGATCAAGCTTCTCTGCTTGGCGAGAAACAACCGATCAGCGCTGTCAATCAAGCACATGTATACGCGTGGACAACTTAGCGTTGCAGGAAAACTGCTTGTCTGGCGTCAGTGGTCGGCATGTTTCATGGCAGGGTCAGTAGTGGGATTATAATCAGATTTTGAAAATTATTATGCAAGTTATTTACGGTCTGGGAATGGAATGGAAAGTGACTTAATATTTAGTCTTGTGTGATTTCTTTATCTACAGGTTGCTTTCACATTTTTTTATTTTTTTTATTTTAGTGTTTTTGTTCCCAATCTTTATCACCTCTATACTAATTTCCTGCCACTGCTTGGGTTTGTTTACAGCAGCAGCATGTGAATTTTTTCTATTCCCAGGCATAAAGGAGACCTTTAATAAAAAAAAAAAAAAAAAAAAAACAATGAAGGTTAACTTGTTTTTTATTGTATTTGATACTGAATATGCATTCTGATGCTTGCAGCAGCAGTTTCTCATTTTGCACTTATTCAAATTGTTTTTTAAGAAACCATGTTTTATACATTTGTTTCTAAAAGGTCAGTTCTCAAATCAGTGCAACGTCTAATCAGTTTGATTGAACTGCAGAAGATTATTCTTTTGTTTCACCTTCTTTTGTTATCCAGCTGCACTGTGTTGAATAAAAACTCACGTTGTATTGCAACGCACCACGACTTGCCGTGCATCACATCGTAACCCTAAAATAAATGTCTGAGGAGTTACTACAACAATCGTGTATATAAACCACTTAAATGAAACAAAAAAGAAATTCCTCAGCAAAATCTCCAAAGCAACTCATTAATTCCTTAAATACTTATTGCATGACTTGACACTGTGGATGATTATTTTTTTTTTTTTTGCGGAGGTAATATTTTGCAGCCTCGTTTTCCATGACATTAATTCTCCACGGTTTCCGATCATCATGAGTTCCTTGCAAAACCCGGAACATCAGCTGCCAGTATGAATATGTATGACTCCCTGTTGGATAAATGACGATAGGCGCGCGCAACACCACCGCGCTTACAGTCCTTTTACCGTTTCTGTGGCAGTCACGTTTTACCAAAAAAGAAAAAAAGACTGAACCTTTGATGTAATCTGAAGCAAGGATCATTAATTAGGCGATTTGCATGAGGTGATTAAGAGCCGCATCACCGAGGGGGTTTCGTCTTCTGGATATGCAAGTCTGGAGTGACAAAACACTGAGCTGCAGACGTTGACTAACTCAAATGATTTGAGACGTTTGTTTATCTTGTGAGGGGTAATAGGGCTAAAGTCACCGGAGGGGCTGGACTGGGACAGGCTGTTGAGGAAAAATTGCCGTCATGTGAAAATGGAAAAGTCATGTTTTCCCAGAACTTCTAGCGTAGCGGAGGTAATTTTTTATTTTCTTTTGCATGACGAAGTTGTACTCGACACAGGCTTCCCTAGCGACAAGAAACAGTCGTTGATTTGGGAGTGAAAAATTGTAGCAACACGTCCCATTATAGGTTTTCTTTGTTCTTTTTTTATTTTTACAAACTTTTTGAAGTTATCATTTTGTCCTGACAGTGTAATGTGAGGCAGATGATCTGTGAAAAAATTAAAATGCAAAAAAAATCAAGCTTCTCCACCTCCCAGTACTAACTGTAAAAGTCAGAAACAACCAATCAGAGCCAGGAGGAGGGTTTTAGATCTGTCGATCACACCTGTGTACGTACCGCTCACATCGTCACCCTCGCTCTCTGCTCCGCTACAGCTGATTCGCCACAGCATAGCCTGGTAAGACTAAGTTGTTTCTCTGCCATCAGCACATTCAGCAGTGTGTACACGAGCATGATTGTCATCACAACACTGCTCCTCTATTAAACATTACTACGATTTCTCGAGCATGCATGGATTCGTCAGAGCAACACTCGAAGTGTGTTATTGTTGAGGGAATAGCATGATAGTATGACGATAAGTTAAAATTAGGTTTGATCTTAGATAATGCCGCCCCTCTAAACCAAGAGAACAGTTTTATCTGAACCTCTCCATGGACTTTCTGCGTCTCGATGTTGTGAAGCGCAGCCGGCGTGACAGGATCTTCGGTAAAAATCTTAATGATGAAAATCCTTCCTTCTTATTATCGAGACGGGAGCCTCGCTGCCTTGCACAGACTTAGCTGCTCAGCATCGGTGATCCTGTTTTGGGCTTCAAGGGTAAATTAAAGTTCTGGGGAAAATAACTTCCTGCTTTTACAGTCGAGTCGGGCCTTTCGGGTCTGATGAGTGGTTAGTGGGGGGGAGAAAAAGAATACGTTTTGAAGAGTTAGGACCTGAAATCGTGGTTCAAGCTTTCGTCATTTTAGGCATCGATGTCTAAATTACTTTAATATTAATTCGTTTATTCACTATAATGGTACCGTTTGTGCTTCAGACAGAAACTCAGAGTGACGCCTCTATGGATGGCACAAGCTAAGACCATTCGATGTTGTAGTTCTCGAGCCTCGGGGGATTTAACGTAGTTTTTTCCTAATGATTTTCCAGAAAGTTCCACCATGGTGCAGAGAATTCAGCCGATATAATCAGCGAACCGACGATCACACGCATACGCTACGTTTCAGCTCTTCAAAACACAACAAGCCAAGCAATTTCCTAATGCACAGGGAGAATATGCCGTTTCGTCCTGTCGTCTTAACACCGGAATCAAAACACAACAGGCTCTTACATGCAGGAAGAGAGAAAGAGAGAGAGAGAGAAAAAAAAAACTACTTCACATGATAGGGTTGTACTAATTCATTTTCTCAATTTCCGAGCTCTGTCACTTGTCACTCTGGGGAATATGTGAACAGCTTCTCTGACTCCACTCGTTGAATTTGGTTCTCATTAAGCTCGGGGGCTGTGACTTTCCTCTCAAATTGGAGTAATAAAGCGATTCTCAATGAGGTCCAACTCTGGAGCAATTTATGGGATTTCTCGACGTCGGCTCTCAGCATGGGAGCCCTTCTGGCATGCCGCGCGAAAACCAGACAATGTGATTCTCCCTGGAGCTGACTCAGCCCAAAAATACCCTTTCAGAGATCACTTATGCTCGCTTTGTCTCCGCCTGACCCGCTTGTTTTCGCTCTCTCCTTCAGTTGCTCAAGTTTTTCTTCCGCGTGTCCAGCCGTGTGGAAAATTAGGACGCCCTGATAAATATTAAGCTTCAGTCGTCGATGTCTAATCGTTTTCCACTCATCTCTGGCAAATGAAGTGTGATTTAACTACAGGTAAAAAAAAAGGAAGAACAAATCTTGTTTCAACTTATTGAAACCACAGTATGTAAATTCAAAAATATGTATTTTTAAAAATATTTGTTAAAACTATAGTTTAGAGTGTGGCACAATACAGATAATCGGGGCGGGAGAAATCCAGCACCCTTGTCTTCTCCCATTGTAAATGCAGAAAAACATTGATTGGTTAGAAACAACCAATCAGAGCCAGGGGGAGGGTCTTACCGCTGTCAATCACGCTAAGGCCTTCCCCCTTACTCATGCTAAAGCTGTTAGTATGCCCACTGATGATAAAATGATTGTTTCTCTGCTATTGGCGCATTGAGCAGCGTGTCCACATCGGTGATTGACAGCACTCTGACCTTCCTCCTGCGTCCGATTGGCTGTTTTTGTGTCTCAAACCAAGATACTGTAAAGATATCCTCGCTGTTCATCCATTTAGCTCTTTTAGCATGTGAAAACTATGCAGCAGATTTGTTTCTTACAGTGAACTAGCATCCTAATGCTAATGCTAGCTTAGCCTCACCGTAAACAACTCTCTTTAGCGCCGTTTTGCTAATCCCACCATGCTTATCAAATGGAAGTGAAAGTTATTGAACCGTTATAGGCTACAGATTGGAAACAACCATTTGATTACCCTCTTCTTTTATGAAAAGATTTGTGCGCGCAGTCGCCTGCGGCCGCTTCTTCATCTTATATTAAACATCATATTCATCAACCTGCCAATGAGACGGGGAGGTCAATTAAGTCACTTGGCCGTAATCCCATGTTATTCGCAATTAAATGTTAACATGAAATGTCTGTTCCTGAGAGGGACTCCATCAACTCGACAATCACCACCAAATACTCTTAGCTGTTTGGAGTTGGGCAGCCGTTTTTACCAGACTTCAAATACGTTGTTGTACATTGAAGGTATTCTAGGAAGGAAAAGAGATCCCTGTTTTTAGTTTTACT
Source organism: Poeciliopsis prolifica (assembly GCF_027474105.1). Lineage (NCBI taxonomy): Eukaryota > Metazoa > Chordata > Actinopteri > Cyprinodontiformes > Poeciliidae > Poeciliopsis > Poeciliopsis prolifica. The sequence continues at coordinate 22,677,867 of NW_026562376.1, forward strand.
AAAACAAAAAATTCCCCTCACATTGTTTGGAAGTAGCCCTAATTTTTTGTATTCTGAGTGTCATGTAAGTAGAGTAAGTAAGTGTTAGGGTCAGACTAAGTAACCAGACATTCATGGAAGGAAAACAGAATGAGCCAGTGGAGAACAACTTGACTGAAGAGCTTAAAGTACAACTATCCCCCAAATCATCTGTGTTTTTCTGATAAAATTGTCTCACTTTATCAATGCGACTAAAGATAAACGTACGGATGAGCGCTTTGCGTCGACGACGCCATATGGATACTTTAACGAGGTTAAAGACTTTTAACTCCCCAGCGGATACGGGCTTTGCCGATTAAAGGTTATTCAACTCCAGTCAAGGAGACGTACTGTACATAACGCATGTAGTGCAGCACTCGATTGGTACGAGACGGCGTCGCACCAACTCTGTATCTGGATGAGTCACGGTGCGGTGAAGCTTCATTCAGATGAGCTGTTTGCCAGACAAGGTCACTTTCTTTTCTTCTGCTGTGTTTACCCAGCAGCAAACCACAGAGCTTGAATGCTAAGCAACGTTAGTATGTGGTGTTTTGTTAATTACTTTAGCCCACAGCAGAATTTTGCCAACAACTCTTAGAAAGAAAACAAACAAACAAAAACAAAGACCAAAGTCGGTCAAGAAGTTAGGGCAGAACTGATAACAGAAAATGGCTAAAAATGTGAATCAAAGAAAACGTTAAATAAAACTTTATCCAATATATATATAGACATATACATTTAGAGACAGTCTCTGGTCATTTATGAAGCTTAAAAATCAACAAGAATCAGCAACCAGAAAATAGTGCTGTTTTAAAGAGGCACTGTTACGTAAAATCAACTTTTTTTTCTGAGCTTCACATCATGTTGTAACTCAGAGCATTTGTTTGAGTTACAACAAATGTAACCCTCATCACAAACATGCCTGGAAAGTCACTTTGATTCTTTCACGCATGTTTGAGAAATCCTTTAGTCTCCATGGCAACCATTCAGCTGTGCAAAACGCCTGGGTGGACCTAGCCCCGCCTTCCAGGAGAAAGATCCTCCTCAGAGCTCCAGAGCAGCCCTTACCGGCAACGTCCCAGAGTGGCTCCTTCAGACTAGCCAGAACCAATTAGCAAACACCTGCAGGAACTGGCATCAGCTGGGCTCATCATATGAGGAGGAGCGATGCAGTGATTGTAAATGACCTTATTAGTAATTTGTGTTTCCTCATTTAAAAACGAGTATTTGTTAACATAAGAATTTATGCTTTTATTTTGAAAGGATTTGAAACGGAAGAGTGGTGAAGTGTGAAGCCAACGTTAGACAATTAACTGACAATTAACTGCTGGTCATCGCGCAGAAAGAGAGCGCTCAGGTTGGAGTGAAGCTAATAAAGGAGTGGTTCAGATTAGAGTATAGACAGTCAGTTGGTTGGCGCTTGGTTGATGGGGAACAAGGTGAGAGTTTTTAATATGTAAATATATATTTAGTTTTACTGTAAAACGTGTAATTTGCTTTGGGTGTGACGGTTTTGTTTTACTATTATACGGCACTAATATTCGTTAATTAACCGTTAACAGTTAATATATTGCGTTTTATTTCATGACAGGTTTAATGACAGAATGTAAGAAAAAGGATTAATATGTTAAAGTAAAATGTGAAAACAACACTGTTTGAGTTATTAATGAATTGTCTTGTAGCTCTTACGGTGTGTTCACATAAAAAGGCATTCAATAAATGTTGTGAACCATCAGTTTGAGAGACCATTCAACCGGGACGCTACAGTGATGACTTCCTGAAGGCGGAGTTTCAGAAACAGAAGGAGTTCTTAAAGAGACAGAGGCCCGATTTCAAACCATTAAATTACAAAGTCAAATTTATTTTAAGTGATGAACGGTACATAGCATTCCTATAAGAATCGAAGGTAAAATGTTCATGTGATTGAAAATACATAATTTTTCCCCTTTAAAATGTTAACGCTTTGTACAGACCAAAAATAATTGTTGGACTGAAAGTGTGTCATAAAATTTATGCTTTAAGGGCCACAGTCCACTGCGCCTTCCTCTTGTTCACGTATTTTACTGTTTTTGTTGTCACAAACAGAAAAGGATCAAGCTGACTGAAGTACTTCTTCTTTAATTTTCTTTTAATATAAAATTTGAACCGTGGAAATTTTTAAGGAGCCAGGTTCCTGATGCTTCACTTAGAACTTCAGATTGAGTTTCAGAATAACTTCAGATAATGAAACATCCATTGGCCAAGGCAGAAAAAAAACAACAACAAAAAAAACTTCTGTGCTTCTTTTTTTTCTAGCAGTGCATGCTTGCATAGTTGTAAGAACAGAAATGAAAATCGAAATGTTTGGCCAAAGTGAGGAAATTTGCAAGCTTGAGAGAGAAGTACAGGTGGAGCACCGAAAAGTTAAAGTTTGGGAATAAATTGGCTAATAGAACCGAAATTACAGCGAACCAAGATGAGCAACATATGGAAGGAAATCCAAACCATTTGACCCACACAGTGCAAATGTCAGACCTGCAAACGTTTGAATTTAAATTCACAAAATATTTCATCATGCGCTCTCAATTTTACTTTCACGGGTTAGATATTAAACAGTAGGATGTGTATTTTATGTCCTCATAAAATAATCTACCAAATGTAACAAAGTCAGTGACGGCTATTCAGGATCAATCAGAAATGCTAGAGCGTTGTAGTTTTACCGCAGTGATGATATATATACATATATATATATATATATATATATATATATATATATATATATATATATATATATATATATATATATATATGTATTTTTTTTTTTTTTTTTTTTTTCTTGCCAATATTCTCAAAGTCAATGCGAAGTTTTCTGAGCAAAGAGGCTTTTTTTCCTTTGTTCTTTTAATGCATTTCTGAATAGCCGTGAGGTTTCCCAGGTCGGAGCAGAGGGGAGCGCTGGCTGCTGTGACTGCAGGGTGCCGTTACCTCATTAACATTAGGAGTCTAATCCTCCAGCTGGCTGGAACCAGGGGATTTGACAGAAGAGTCCTGTCTCTGTCCTCACCTGAAAACTGCCCTTTGTTCAAGGTGAGAGTTAAATCCGTCCCTGAGACTTTTTAATCTCGGAGGCACTGTAAGGGAGGAAGTTTAATTAAGACTGATACAGCGGCGTGTGTGTGTGTGTGTGCGTGCGTGTGTGTGTGTGCATGAGTTTGTGTGGAATGTCACAGTCTCTGTGGCTGTTTTGGGTGTGCTGCACTTGGATGCTGGGCTTTCTACAAACAAAACCCTTTCTAACAACGTGGTCAATGAATAGCAGATTTTTCTGGCAGCAAGCTAAGAGCAAGCAGCAGTTGAGGATGTCATCTGTTGTCACGTCTCACTCTGAGACATGGGTGACCCTGACATGAGGTTAGCAAAGGCTCTCCGAATGTTCAAAAACCTATATCATGCTGCAGTTATCCGGGGGAGACCACACCTGTAGAAACAAACAGTGCAAGTCTTTTCCAGCCAGTGGGGAAAGAAAAGCTGCTTTATCATCAGTGTGTGTTTGCGTCAAGACTTACGGGCGTACCGGAAACGCAGTACCAGGCAGAGGTTCTGGTTTGGGATTTTTATATGTTAAAACAAAAATAATATCAAAAATAAAAATAAGAATTAAAAATGACTTAATTCTCACATCGAAGCTATAATTAACGCATTAAAGCTGCAACTTTCACAAGAACATGCTTTTTCCTATTTGTCACAATAACGTGAGACAGACTATCTTCACCTCTCCCCCGTTCTGCTATTGCTGTCTTCAAAAAATGCCCGGCTCAAGTCAATCAGAGCCAAGAGTAGGGTCTTAGCGCTGACAATCAACGTCCTGTTTGCTGCTCCATGTGCTAACGGTGGAAAAGCAACTCGGCATTACAGCAAAACTGTTTATTTGCCGTCACTGATTGCTATGCTAAGTAGCCTGAGCATTGGTGGCAGGCTAATTTGTGCTGAGCATGACAGGGATTGACAGTGCTAAGACCCTCCTCCTGCCTCTGATTGGCTGTTTCTAAGTGAGTGGCGTATTTATGCAGGCACTACTGGGAAAAAGCAGTGGAGATAAAAAAAAATAAATAAACAAAAAAAAAATCAAAATTCTCACATCATCTGTAGGACATGATAATAATAATAATTTTAACAAGTATGAAAAAGCACATTATTTTTATAAATTTGCATACCTCAGCTTTAAAATCCAGGCCCTACTTTTAACCCAACACACGCAAAGTTATTACAGTCCAACCATACAGACATATTCCAAACACATTCCTCATTCATCCCATTTACTGAATAATGCAATAAAGTTTTGTTTTATTTTTCAAACAGTTACAAAGTTTCCTAAGGAAGCCCAGCAGACTCTTTGAACCCAGCATGCACGCAGCGACAGTGGAGAGGAAAAACTCCCCCTGTAGCAGGAAGAAACCTCCAGCTGAACCCAGCAAAGTGTGAACAGACATGGGTTTGAGAAGACGTCGCGTGCGCACGCACAAAAACCGTACACAGAGTGGATTAGCGTCTGCTAGCTTTCAAATCCTCCACGATGCAGTCGATGTCTTTGAGTTGTCACAGTTTGACATTCGCACTATATCCCTTAAATATCCCTTAAACTCAATACAACTCATAAAAATTTTTTTAAAAAAACATTTTTATAAATCCTAGAAAGTGGAATCCGTTATTTCAACAAACCCGGACCGTGTGCTAACAATAACCACCAAATGTATACTTTAGATGGATTGGTTGTGTCAGCTAACTTTCTCGTAATTTTTTTATGGTGTATGTCTAGCAGACAGATTGAGAGCTACACTCAGTGTGACACCGCTGCCAGTGTTCATTATCGTCACGCCATCATGCCCCTGAGAGGAGAGTACGCTTGATACAGTTTGAGATGGGCAATGGCTAATGTATATTGTATTATGTCTGCGTTGATGAAGACTAAATCTCTCGCCTTGTTTCCCATTTGCTATGTAGCCTCTCAAACTTCGGTCAAAGGCATTAAAATGATTTTCTCGAGGCAAATGTATAGGTGTGCAGAGAAAGCAGCGTCAACATTCAAGGCACAAACTCCAAAGTATTGTCACAGGATTCGACGTGGCAGATCGCCACAAAACGGTGAATAATTGTCAAAGCGTACAAAACAATCAGATGTTTGGTGCAAATCAAGATCTCTTGGAGCAAAGTTTCAATATTGAATGTATTGGAGCAAATCTAGAGAACTGCAAACCTGCCGAAACACTGAGGCCCCTTTAAATCAAGGCCAAAACCCCCATTTGTTTCGATTTGCCTCTGATTAGTTGTGACTGGAATAATGACACATTTGACGTGTATTCATGATTTCGATGGCAACATTTGACAAAATGTAATGTTTCATAAAGAGTGACTGATGTTTTTGTCGTGTGAAGCCTTGCCACTGAAATGTGAGCCGCAAGTAAACTTGACTTGAGCTATCGTTGAAAGTCTCTCGGCGTCACACGTCACAAGCCGAATTCTTCTTCTCTCCGTTCTTCTTGCAAAGGAGATGGCATCTGTTACTTGTGTTTAAACCCGGACTTTGACTGTGCCGTTCTCACACATGTAACTGTGATCGAAAACATTCAATCAAATTCCATCAAATCAGACCAGCATCTCTGCCGAAGGAGAAGCATGATGGACGGCGATGTCCAATGTTAGTTTCCAGTGACGTCTTATGGTATTTTACATGCAAGCCAGAAAGGCAGGTTTTTTTTTAAAGGCTTTCCCTCAACAAAGGTTTGACTAGCAGTCTTCCTCCAGAGTTACTTCAATGGGGGATCCATGTCTTTGTAGGTTTGCTGGTATGGCGTGCTCCTTGTTTCCAGGCGCTGCATTGAACACAACATAACTTTATCCCTCACCTGTGTTTCACAACCTTGATCTTGAAGCTGTTGGTTTGGTAATGTTCCCCCACGAACCTCTGAGGCCTTCAGATGATCTTTAAATGATCCGGTAACATGTGTTGGTAGCTTAAACTTCCACTAAAACAAATTCAATTCTCTGGTTATAAACTGACAAAATCGAGGGGAAAAAAAATGAAGACTCTTTTATTTTAGAAATAAAAAAGTCTGAGCTATGAAAAGGTTCATATGAAAGTGAGTTTGCAGCACCACCGGCTAATGTTTTATTTAGGGGGAATACGACCAATGGTCTTCAGAAGAAAGGATGTTTTCATTTGAAAGCTAAGCCAGGGATGCGCAATTAAACTAGCTTCATTAGACAAACGCTTCTAAGCACAAACACATTAATATCCTTTCTTCCTTTAGCTGACATTTTATTAGCATCTCTGCTGGTCGGGCTCTGGAGGTCAGACAGCCCGTAAAATTTGCATAGCCTTTCTGGCGAGGCAGCCGGGTTTTCGGTCCTAAATTGACTTTCACGGAACGTGTTGAGGTCAGTGTGCCATAATAAGTGGGAAAGAGGTTGATCCCCGTTGCTAATTACACAGCACATGGCATTGTTATTCTTCACTAATTGCACACCGAGTTTCCAACAGTCTCTTGCCTTAGAGATTTTTAATCTGTGTATTAAGCTCATAAGTTTGGCATCAAACGCAGTCATTAACAGTGGCCCTTTTTTTAAAATCCACAGCATAAATCCCGGACAAGAGGAAGGGGCTTCGTCTTGACTTAGTTTGGCCCACTTCCTCTGAGTGACGAGAACACGCGAGGCTGCAGCTGCATTTCCGCTGGAGGTGGAATTACGGGAATCGGATTTCTGAAAACGAATATATCAGAAACATGCCAATAATGGGCAGTAATGGCATGTTTAGATTATTTGCTTAATAATGAAAACACGTTTTTCAACAAAAATATTTGGTGAAAATGAATCATGTTTTATGGTTATGAGGGACACGACGAGAAATGTGGCGTTTTAATATTGTGAGTAGCTTGCTGTGAAATGCTACTGCTGTTTCTATTAATTTCCTGGTAAAATAACAGACATGTTTGTTTTTCTGCTGTTTTAAAGTGTGGCATATTGTGCGAACCTACAGGGTTATACAAGTCCACAGGAGACGCATGAGACATTCTGTTATTTACATTGTTTTTAATCTATTTTTCCCCTGTATCACTGTTCAAGTGGTTGTTTTGTGGGAATAGGGTTATGGAAATTACTTCTTTTTTTCCCCGCCTCTGCTCATCCTCTAAATAAACGATTCTTAAGTCAAGATGAGAAAAACAAATGACACTCAACAAAAAGTGCATCAGTGTCAGAGAAGCTGTGACAGACATGTTTTTGAGACGCAAATCTATGAAAACAGCTTTTGTAGCTACAATTTGGAGTGCCAAAAAAAAAACACAAAAAAACCCTGCATACTTTGCAGCTTGCTGCCATCAAAAGAGCTTGGCGTTTAGGAAGTGCTTCTCTCTGTCAGCAATTTCCCACAGGGGGCGCCGGCTGAACATTTCGGCTGTTTATCCCTGACGTGGATCACCGTGATTTAAAAACGCGGCAGCGTGTGTCAGAGGCCGGCTTACGGCTTTTGACTTGAGCTAATTTAGCTTCGAGTTCATGTTGTAATGTGCATTTACAAAAAGATTTTTTTTAAAAGTGAACGCTGCACTCGGAAAAAAGATGGGAACGCGTAAATCTGATGGAAATGTTTCGATGTTTCTGAAAACGTGAGGTGATTCGGGGGAATCTCAACACGGAAACGAGAAAATGCCAAACAGTTTTGCTCGTCTCCAGTCTGAATGTAAAGTTCATTGCCAACTTACTGTCTCTATGAATCAGCCATTTCTTCTCCTTACATGTTCAGGTCATGAGTTGAAAATGACTGTTTTCTGAGATGGTTTTTTGTTAAATCTACATATGAAATTAGTTTTAGTTGCTTAACTACCAAAAAACAGAAAACAAGACGTCCACAATTCCTTCTCGGGGAAAAAGTTTGAATTGAGCAGAAAGAAAGTAGAGCTGCAATGCAAAATTGGCAAGTGACTGGAAACGGTTGATTTTACGCTTGACTGGCCTGACCGAGCACCAGCAGGTTAGAAAGTTAAAAATTCAATATTCTTCCGGTCAGTAAATGCACCGTACCCGGGCGCTAAACAACAGCCACGGCAACAACTTTTTTGTGCTAAAGTGGTAACTAAAGGAAGTAGTCCCAACAAGTGCTTGTTTATATTGTCAGTTTAGTCTCTGTCCTCGAACACAGTCAGCCTTTTGGAAATCTGAGAGTCAAAGCTGCAATTTGTAACTTCTAAAAAAAATCTCTTTTAATAAAAATCTGCCACAATGTCTCTCCGTATGTGAAGAGACAGATAATCTGCGGAAAGGGAAAAAAAAAAATAATCAAGCTCTTCTGCCTTCTCCCAGTGCTAACTAGAAACAACCAACCGGAGCCAGGAGGCGGGTCTTAGCGCTGTCAATCACGCTTGTTTAGATGCTGCTCACCCTCCTCTACTCTATGCTGTGCTAGAGCGTCGTCCTGACAACAGCCTGCCTTGAATGCTAAAGCTAGTTAGCATGGCCACCGATGATGGTGGACAGACAATTTTCCTGAAACTGCAAGTTGTTTCTCCCTGTAGGGACACAAAAATATCTATTTCAGTCATTCAACATCGTTTCACAGTGTGTGCGGAGAAATCACAACCATGCATCTTTACGGTGTGTCCGTTTTCATCAATGAAAGTGTTTTCAACCCGATCTCCTTATCAGACCAGCTTGGTTTTTGCCAATTGAACTTGGCACAAATTCAGGTCATTATTATTATATTTCTAAAATAAAATATCATTTTTTTAATATTATTATCATTTCCATTTTTAAACTACAAACAAATCAGTTGAGACTCTCTGTATGTGCTGCAAATAACAGTCAATAAAGGCTTAGTAAATAAAAAGGAGTGGACCCTCGCCGCACAGGGACCCTCGGCGCGTCTTGATGCACAAACTCGTCTGAAAAAGCACTTTGTGGTTTCGTGGAAGGACCTCTAAGTATTGACCATGTGCACTTTTTGTCATGTTGCTGTAGCACTTTCATTTATTATGCTTAAAATCAATAAAACATAATAAACAAACTCTGTTCTCCACTTGTCATGTCGCTCCCTTATATGTCCTTATGACTAAAACCAATATTTTCCACTATGATAAATGTGCGTCTGAGAATGGCTGGCCCAGTGAGTCAGACCTCGCTTTTAGAGGCCTCTTTGTCTCAATAGCGTTGGCCGAACGCAGCGTCCTGCACGGCTTCCCACATGTCACCAGTTAAGTTGCGACGAACGATGTTTTCGCTCTCTGCAGTGAAGCTCCTAGAACCAATAGACGGATCACACACGGTGGAAAACTTAAGTGCTTTCGCAGATATAAGTTTTGATTATTACGTGGAAATTCAGTGTCTCTCTCTCTCTCTCATACATGCACCACTGGTGGAAAAAAAGTTGTTGTGCTCCATTTAAAATCGCTTATTGACAAAAACCAAGACAAGTTGCCATAATGCTGCTAGCACATAGCAACGAATGAACGCGCTGCCCAACACAAATCATGATCTGTCTTCTTCAGGAGACAGAGGCCCAATTTTATGAAGTTTGACATATGCAGCATCCATTTTAACAACGGAAGGTAACATATTTATGTGATTGTGTCGTTAAACGGCACCAATATGTTTTACTATGTGCCATAACGCACCTTCAAGCGTTGGCTTGACACAAGGAATTGGACTTTTGCCACATGTGTAAAGATTTGTGTCCTCAGAATAGCTCTTGACGCACTGACTCGATCTAATTATCCGTACTGTCAATCTAAAGGTGAGTATTGTCACCGGATCAATAATGGGACGATGAGATCAAAACTTTTGTTTGCGATTCCTCCTCCATATGTCCAGCAAGTGACTGGATTTTCCTCGTGCCGGAATTAAAACGCCAAATGTCAAGAGCTTACGCTTTCGATATGAGAGCAGGATTTCATACCTTTGTCATGTTTGCACTCAAAACTTCTGCTTTCTTTCAAACACAATCTGTTCAATTCCCCCACAAGCGCAGCTTCACTCCAACACCGTCTGCGCTAACAGCACATCTCTCTCTGTTTTCATGGGGCAATCTGTGGTGAGAGGTGCAAATTTAGCGTATCAGTTAAACTATTATTATCTACTTAGGCAGCTGGAAAGAATCACTCAAAAATACACACTTATGTAAATATACATATTATATTTCTAACCTGAAATATAAATATGGCTGGATGTAATAGCCCTTTTGAAGGGAAATTATTAGCATCTATATTTAAGTTACATGCAGATTACGGTCAGATTAGAAGGTGACAAAAAGGGAATTATTGTATTTATATTCTCCTGTATTGTAGGTAGCAAATTAAAAAAAACTCTTTTGTTTGCCTAAAATCTTTGTCAATCAGCTAACTGAAGTCAAATAATTTAATGTTAATTACATTTCAGGGAAAAAGTATCAGAATCGGTATTGGCGATACTAGCTCTGTATTTACTTGCCGATTCTCAGAGATGACTTTGTGCTGTTTGCTGTTTTTCAGACTGAAAAAATACCTTAAAAAGTGTTTTTTTTTTTCTTCATTATTTTTAAGGTCTCATTAGAGATATGGAGTACAAGCCACTCTCCTCTCTCTCTTTCACCAATAGTTGAATTTGGCTGGAGGCACATTATGAAACACACCAAGAGCAATTCAAGTTTTGTTTTTCTTTTTTTGTTTGCATTTCTGCTCTAAAGAAGTCAATTTAAAAAATAGATTCATAAAACTCATAACTGCAACTCTTGTTTTTGTTTTTTGTTGCTGTTGTTTAGTTGCTGTCAAGCAGCAAAAATCAGTCAAATTAAATCGTTTTGTTTAGACGACGCATTTGAGTGAATCTTATCCTCACCTGTCGGATGACGCTGAGGTTAGAACTTGAATTCTGGCTTCGGTAAACTAAATAAATAACACTAAATAGTTCTGCCTTTAAAAATATAAAATAAAAACCTAAAGCAGTTCAGAGAGATCCACCTGGACTCAATCAATTATTTCAAATTGTCAAAGAAGGCGAAATGTCTTAAAACTCATCACTCGTCACAAATTAAGTTGAGAATTTGTCTTACGTGTTGAGCGACTTAGCGTAGCTTTGATCAGTCTTAGCATTTCAAGCTCGTCACGGCAGCCAGAGCATCTGATTAATCCCTGATGAGCATGACTCTAAACGTGTTAAAAATTCCTCTAACTTAAGAAAACACTTCAAGTTAGGCGATGGAGGGGGTCTGGACAGTTAATTATGTATATTATGACTTTTAGAGTGGGCAAAGTCCAGCTTATCAGTATTCCACAGGCGTCACTCAGTATTAGTCACGGAAAATCAGCCCACGCAGGTCCTGTTTACAGGTACGACTAGCTTAGCTTCACACAACACGCTGAACACATAGGATGAGCTCGTACATGTTGACACCTGCTCAAATGGCTTCGATAACAAATTACTGCAAAGTAAGACTTACACATTAATGTGTTAAATATATTCTTCTTGCGTGGAAAGAGGAGTGCACCAAAAAGTTTTTTTTGTTTTGTTTGCTTTTTTGCCCTTGCAGGTTTTCTCGGTGCCTCCGTCCCGCAGTGGCTAGTTGAAGTGTGTATTCCAGGTCTTGGTGACATGAAGCAGGAATACAACACGCATCCTGGTTGTGTGAGCCACTAATGATGCAGCGATGCTCCCCGTCTCTGTTGCTATGAAACGTCCCAGTGCCTAACAGCTGGCTGAGGTAGCGGCACGAGCTTATGTAAGTGAACTAATGTAAGCGCGACAGTAAGCGTTGCAATCACGGCGTGTTTTTGTCAATCCGGCCTGATGACTCTCATTCGAAATAACAGAGTTTAAAGTGACTTGTGTCTCAGAAAGCAAGGTCCTTCTCCAAACGCAGTCTTTCTGCATGAAGCCACAGCTGCAGACATCTGGCACTGCAAAATCCTGTCTGAGTTGAGCTGAAATTCTTCCTGACTTTTCTGTAGAAGATCTGCAGGGGAGGTTTTTGCAGGAGCGCTGAAGGATGGTAGGCCTGTCTCTGTTTCAAATATCAAAGGGGCAGCGTCTTCCAGGCACACAGTGCCATTTAATAGCACAATCAAGTAACTATGCTACCTTCAAATGCCGTACATGTCAAATATATGACTTAAAAGAAAATCTGACTTTGTAAATTAATGCTATGAATTTGACCTCCTGTCCCTGTAAAAACTCTTCCTCTTTCTGAAACTCCGCCTTCAGGAAGTCGTCACAACATGGCTCCTCTATTTACCCTTAAACAGCGTTTTCACCAGCGTTGCACTGAGAAGTAGCTCCCATAATGACCTTACCGGATTTTCCACCAGGTGTTTGCTAATTTCTGCTGGCTAGTCTGAAGGAGCTGAGTGGGGCAGAGCTAGGCGTTTTGTACAGGGGAGGTTAAAGGGTTTCTCAAACATGCATGAAAAAAGCCAAAACAACACTCCCGGTATTATAACATAATGCAAAGCTAAAAAAATGATCTTAAATGATGCTGCTCCTGCTGCAACAACAGCAGGAACAGAATGTGTTGCGATGGTTGGTTGTCACTTGTAACTGTATGATTTCCTCGTTCTTTTATGCTTATGGAAAGATATATATTGGCACACTGTCTTCATTTCTCTGTCGTCATTGTTGAAAGGTGTTTTTTTGTGTTTAGTTTCTTAATTTTTTGTTCTATTCTTTGTACTTTTTGGATTTACTTCTCTTAGATCTGTGCTAACCATATTCCCCGGTTTGTCCTATTTCAACTCCCGTTGAGTCATTTCAGCTCATTGATTATTTGATAATACAAGAAGTTTAAAAAAAAAAGCTTTTCTTGATCATTGTTTCAGGTTGTGTATTTTTTTATACTTATTTTTATGAACACTTTTAGTGACTTATATACGTGAGGAAAATTGTAAGTAACTTTACAGACCAATTAGTGCATACAAAACGAACATCACAGACAAACACAGGTAACAATCTATAAAATAACATAAACATAAAATGTACAACGCAAAAAAATAAGCAAAGAAAAAAAGAGGTGCACATAAAAATGGATGCTTTTTTAAAAAAAACAGAACATAACTAAGTTGTGATGTCACAACAAATATGGAATTGTTTGACTTCTTTTCAGGCCTCTTTTTCCACTAAAACAAACTACATTCTCACCTTAAACATCCATTTCTCCAACAATACTCATGGAAAAGCCAATTATTACCATTCTCATTATTTGGCCCTTTAATTCTGTCTTTGCTGCTCTGCTGTCTCCACCGGAAGCAGGTGACTGAAGCTGGACCGTCTCGAACCGGTCTGTTGTTCTTTCTGCTGAAATGGGTCAGAGTGCTACTGAGGGAGCCGCAGCTAAAACAGGAATTACGTTTCAGGTCACGTCTCCAGACTAACAAGAATGACATTTTTTTTCGGTTCTCATCATGACATTTTATCACCGTCATTACTCTGACCCGAGGGCGGCGGGAGATAGAATTGAGGGAAGGGCCAAAAGGGAACAAGCAGAGGAGACACATCTTCCCAACTACACAAGTAAAGACTATCTAATTGGGATCTTATGTGTTTTCTTTCACCCTGCTTTTTCCGGGAGTAAACGTCTAACGTTGGCGTCTATTAACATTTTTCTCTCCTTTTTTTTTTTTTCTTCTTTCTTCAGTGTTGCTTATTTGCTGAGTTGTTCCCCCTCAGCCCTCTTTTTCTTTCCTCCAATTATTTAAATTATCTTTGTTCCTAATGAACATTTTTTTTTTTTGAAATCTCATTTGTTGGGAATCTTTTCAAGTATTTATTCTAATTAGGTCATTACCACGCCGAGCCGGTTTGGATTTCCCGGCTCCCCATAAAGCAACTGGATAAATGACACGCATAACACAGATAACTGCAGTAGAGTAAATGAATCGCAGCGATATGCGTGCCATCTAATCACTTTAATTAACAGATGTTTGTAGGAAGAAAAAAAATTGGTTGGCTTAAGTTGTGCGTTAACGACTCGGTCCACACACTGCACGGCACTCACAAAGGAACTGCAGTTATTTAAACAACAAAATTCATATTTAAACAGAAAATGTTCATGATTAAGAGAAGCTTTTGATGTAAAATCTATTAACATGCTAAACATTCTTGTACCTTTTACATCGATTATGACGTAAAACATAACGTTTACATCAACAAACGTGATGTTTGTTGGTGCTACCTTACCCATGTCTTAAGCTAAGCTAGCAGCTTTAAATTTTGCCTGCTATCTTAGCTTATGTTTTAAGCTAAGGTAGCTGCTAATGTTTAAAGCTGCTAGCTGAGTTTACGTCTTAAGCTGAGCTAGCAGCTTTAAACATTAGGGGCTACCTTAGCTTATGTTTTAAGTTAAGTTAGCAGCTTTAAACATTAGGGGCTACCTTAGCTTATGTTTTAAGCTAAATTAGCAGCTTTAAATATTAGGGGCTACCTTAGCTTATGTTTTAAGCTAAATTAGCAGCTTTAAATATTAGGGGCTACCTTAGCTTATGTTTTAAGCTAAATTAGCAGCTTAAATATTAGGGGCTACCTTAGCTTATGTTTTAAGCTAAATTAGCAGCTTTAAATATTAGGGGCTACCTTAGCTTATGTTTTAAGTTAAGTTAGCAGCTTTAAACATTAGGGGCTACCTTAGCTTATGTTTTAGGCTAAATTAGCAGCTTTAAATATTAGGGGCTACCTTAACTTATGTTTTAAGTTAAGTTAGCAGCTTTAAACATTAGGGGCTACCTTAGCTTATGTTTTAAGCTAAGTTAGCAACTTTAAACATTAGGGGCTACCTTAACTTATGTTTTAAGCTACGCTAGCAGCTTCAATCATTAGGGGATACCTTAGCTTATGTTTTAAGCTAAGTTAGCAACTTTATACATTAGGGGCTACCTTAACTTATGTTTTAAGCTACGCTAGCAGCTTCAATCATTAGGGGCTACCCTAGCTTATGTTTTTAGCTAAGTTAGCAGCTTTAAACATCAGCTGCTACCTTAGCTAATATTTTAAGCTGAGGCAGCAGCTACCTTGTATTAAAAGGTAGCAGTTAATATTTTACCTGCATTAGCTTATGTTTTTTCCATTTTTCATTGAACATAAATACAGTTGCAGATGCTAATGTCAACAACTTGCCCAAAGCTTTTTAAGACCAGAGAGGACGGGGAACAATCTCTAAAGCTTTTTTTTATGTTTTTATGTTTATGTTCAAAAAGCGCTGTCCAAGTTGCTACCTTTATTGTTATTGAGGATAAAATATACATGTAGTGGTTTACTGTTTTTTCTTTTCTTAGATTTAATTATTTTAAGATAATAGAATGAAAATTGCAGAAGATTCCTTTGGATTATGGCTTCTAGTTTTTTCATAATATAATAAACTTTCCCTAAAAATGAACACCCAGCTGAACACCCAGATGAACTTACCTGAAGGAAGTCTGCTTCTGTGTTTCTAGTTTAACGAGAATGTATTATAAATAGTTTGACAATATAAATAATTTCACATAGGTTTAGTTGCTAAGTTTACATTTTGTCGGGTTAAAGTTACTTGTAAAGCACATTTCAACAACAAGGCATTTTAATGTGCCTTACACAATATTCTATTCGTTTTGGTCTTTCAAAATGTCTTCAGTGGAGCGATGACATGAGTCTGGCGATTATTAAACTTGGGTACGACATCTAAAATTTACTCCAAAGCATACACATTCAGGCTTGACTAAAATGACCACTTTTCAATATTAGTAATTCAAACTGTCATTGCAGGAAAGAATTTTTTTTTTTTGAAAAGACCCAGTGATTCATTTCTTTGGTCATACCAGCGAGAATAATGTTTGAAGAAATGAAGGTGAGGCTTTTCAACCTGAAACGGTGATGGTGGCATCGCCCGCTACTAGCAGAGTTGCTAGGACTGTATAACCGTCTCCAAATTTACTTCAGAGGCGAAATCAAGAAAACTGAGTGCTCCAACAAGAGAGATACGGTGGACAAACAAGGACTAAATTAAGCTTCTGACACAACTTGTCATCTCAGCGATTTCTGAACATATATTCCATGTCAGGAAAACTGCCAGTTTAATTAAAAACGGTTCCAATAAATCATTAAAACCCCAAATCAATATGACTCTTTATGCTGATGAAGAGTGTTTGTGAATTTCGGATCACAGCTGCACAAGGATCAACACTTATTTTTATCCCGAAGTGTGGGAAAAACAACACGGCACAGCTTTTCTGTGGTTTATTTTTCTGACATTTTTTTTTTACTCCGTATTTGTGACTGATGCCACGGAGATGACAGGCTGTCAGCCTTGTAACCACCGACGAGGATTACAAACAAGCATGGTTGACGCTCTGATGACAGGATGGGATTTCCATTAATTTCATGCTTTAGGTTCTCACATTTGTACAGTAAAGTACATCCTAATTTGACTGCTGAACAAACACAACATGTGTCCTGTATCAAGACATGGAAATCTTTCATGTTTTATCAAAGTCTGGATCATGGATTTCCTGCCGCACGGAAAATCAAGCGACACCGACCGTACAACTGTAAACGGCGACTATAAAATGGGATTTCTTATCCTTTATACAACACTGTGGCTCTTATCCTTCCTTTAAAGCTGCAGTATGAACTTTTTATTTAAAAATTTTTTTAAAATGCTTTTTATGTATTTATTATATCTCAAAATGTGACGGTGAGAAAAAAAATTCTGATCCTCCTCCCTGATATACTTCTGCCATTTTAATAAATGCTTCACTCCCCGTCAAAATCAACCAGTCAGAGCCAGGAGGAGGGTCATAACGATGTCAATCGGGCTTCTGTATGCGCTGCTAAATGAAGTCATCGTCCCAGGAAAGCTTTTTATCCGGTCATTGGTGGCAGTGCTAATTAGCCATAGCATTCACTGCAAATCCCCATAGCATAGCAGAGAGCAAGGTTGACAGTGTGTGTGAGCAGCCTGTACACAAGCAAGATTGACAGCGCTTTGACCCTCCTCCTGGATCCAATTGGTTGTTTTCAGTTGGCGCTGAGAGAAGCCAGATGAAGTCAAATCTTACAGATGTCCCATATTATTCTGTTGTGAAATCGCAACAGTTTAAACAAATATGTAAAAAAAGAAAAAATAATCAAAGTTAGATGCTGCAGCTTCAGCGGCTGCACAGTCACTTTGACTTGGCAGAGATTAGAGAAATTTTAATTAGAAAAGCTGTTCAAGTCTCTTGTTTGACTCGCTTATAAATTACTTTTGGAAAGGTGAATAAAACCTTGGCAAGGATAGAAAAATCGATTAGGAGAGGTGTTCGTTTAATTGCCCAACAAAGATACACTGAAACGAGAAGGATTAAATTAGCGTCGGCTTTGATTCAGTCGTGTGACATCTCGTGCTCCTTCTCTTCCCTTCAACTGGAGTGTTGTTGCAACTTGCACAGGAAGCACGTGCCTCTCTGTCCCTCCAGAGCCTAAACGCCATTCGAAGAGCGGCGCCAACCTGGCAACGCAGCGCCACGCGGCATCCCTGGCGTTCCACACATTTGCCCTCAGAGGGCACACTGCGAGCACCCACACGTGCTACAGTGAGTAATTATTCCCTGGAAAGAGAAAAAAAAAAGACCCTCTGATCACGACGACGCCGATTGCGCAAGGCCTTTATTACGGCATGGCCCAGTCTGGCTCGTGATTACACACAGGCTGTCCTACGAAATGACTCAGCCTTCGATGAATCCTTGCTGTTAAACTTGCTCGTTACGTTTCGTCGGGGCGTTTTGTCTGATATCTGAATCATCTTGTATCAAATCTGTGACTTCCGAGCATTGTCTGTTCGTTTAGTGCCGCCTTAATGAGGGACGCAATGTGATTTTAATAGGCCCGCTGTGGTCCGCTGGGAAGGCGGCGGAGCGTTAGTTCTGTTTGAGCGCATAATTTAGCCGAGCGAGGGGAAGAGCGGCGACGGCCGTCAAAGTTCGGCCTGGCGGAGTGAACGAGCCGGCATGTCGGCCCCTCGGTGTCTGGAATACGTTGACCTTTTCCTTATTTGTTCTGTGCGTGTCCTCGCTTTGTTCCGCCGTGAAATGAGAGGAAGCCTTCGCCGCCGCGAGGCCACAGCCACGCTTACGCCGGGCTCACTCGGCATTCTGGCACCTGCATATTAGCCTTCACTCGAAATGAGAAAAAACGAGGCGGGAGAGGAGGAACTTCAAGAGGTGCTTTGGCTCGGCTAACAGCTATTTCTTGTCTCCCTGTCTTAATCTATCTTTCTTTTCGTTCCCCCCCCCCCCCCGTGCTCTTCATCTCCACCGGTTTAAAGCCCAGTACCTCGGGCGCTGCAATTATTGGCACGGTAAAAGATGAAAGGTCACAATTGTTAGCAAAGGAAGTGACAGAAAGAGGAGGTGGAACCTTCTAACTTTGAGCTGTGTCAAGCGGCACGGCACAGAGGAGGATAATAGAGACGTAATGGCTGTCAGAGAACTTATTATCCATGCAAAGCATTGATAAATGTCTAGAGTGGATGTTGCCCCAACGTGTAAGCCTTTAATTAGTAAAGAGACTCCAGATATCATAAATATTTAAGTTCTATTGAGTATCAGTTCCTAAAAGATTGAGGGCATCATTGAATTTGTCTTTATCCCACATCACAGATCCTCTTCGTGGCCAACAGCAACGGCATTTACATTATAAACGTCCGCAGTGTTGTCAAAATAAGACACTGTTGCAATTGCTTCGTTTCTATGAAAATCTCATGAAGAAACTTTTTCACATGCTGGGTCATTGAAAAAACATGCCGCGCCTTGATCCTCTACTTCCTGTCGTCGTCTTCTTCGTGGTTTGTGCCAGTACTGAAAGAAAGTGTCTCCACTGTAGCTTTGTGAAATAAACCAATTTCAGTACAGCTGAAGAACCTTCTCATCCTATAGCGCCAAAACTTTTTTAGCAAAAATATGTTTTTTTCCCCCCAAAATTAACATTTTTTCCATTAAGTGAAATGTTGACTTGTGCAATTATTTGGTCAGTGGAAAAACAAATTTACGAGGCGATTTTTGACATTTTTGAAAAACAAATTTACGAGGCGATACAAAAGGTTGAGTTCATGTGCAAACTGGGACATTTCTGAACGAGGACGTTTGAGTGTCCCAACAGCAGCGTTGTGCTGCAGCTGGTCACTGCAGTGGAGTGGATCCAAAGAGCAGGAGTTTCTTTGCTTTCCAGGAATCTGACAAGATCTCCTTAAAGCTCCGCCATTTTTATTAGCAATCGTGGTCATCCATCTGTTAACTAATACACTTAGTTGATGGACTTAGTTATGCCTGCCCATAGTGGTCACTGGACGGGTTGTCAGTCCATTGCATGGGAACGCATGCACCACATTATTATGCAAGTGATATTTTCTCAAATGGTCAGTATAATTCGCGAGTCATGAACTATTACAGTATAAATCAAATAAATGAGGCACCAGCAGCTTCCAATAAGTTTCGGGCCCGGCTCTCATGTTGAGTGGCTGTGGACAGCCTGGCTAGTCGGGTCCAGTCTGTCCACAAAGTGTGTGATAGGCTGTACCTGTGGGCACTTCCTGTGCAGTGACCTTGACCTGAAGACTCTTCCCCGGCTCGGCTGGGCGGCGCAGCCTGAACCAACGCCGTTGCTGCTGGTCAGAGGTCAGGCACGTCGGCTGTAAAGAGGTGTCGGCTTCAGCTACAAAAGAAAAAGGTTCTCCTGGAAAAACCTAATCTTTCCTTTAGTATTAATTGTCCTTTGAGTCGTTGACTTTTCATTTATACGTATAGATTTGAGTGAAAACTGACTCAGGGTAAAGTTAGGTGGATGTGAAATAGAAACTGGTGTTGATCTGGTTTCAAATCAACTCACTCCCATCATTTGTGTCAATGGGTGAATATGAAGTTTTAAAAATCTCCACTTGGCAAAAGAAAATCTGTTTTTACTTTCCAAAGGAAGCTCTGCCAAATTTACGGGATTGTGTGGGCGCGGTCTTTATAAGATTTACTAGAGATCCACAGAGACTTTGAAACCAATCAAAGAAAAGATTCCAGACCTGCTGAAATAATTTTTCTTTTTTTCTTTCCAGAACTAAAAATAACATCAAAATATTTTTCTACCTTCTGGAAATCAAACATGCTTGGTTGTACATCTTTTTTAAACAAAACAACAGCTGGGGCCATGTGATATATGATTGTACGTTTCACTTTCTCTTCACTTAAAGCAGCTTGAATGGTCTTGTCGCTGAAATGTATCACACTAGTAGAATCGATCGATTGTTATGTCTTTATTCGCTAAATCGTTTGTTTGTTTGTCAAGCAGCCAAGTTGAATAACCATCTGAATCAACACACCGTCACATTTTAAGCATTCACCAAGCTGATGGGTCTGAAAAAATACAAAAGTTAAATCATCCGCCATTTGCAGACGCTTTCCCTTTTTGTTGTGCGAATTAAATTTATATCTGAATGTAGATTTGGTTATGAAAAGGGATGTCAGGCACCCTGACAGATCCACGTTTGCATATGCATGGCTTCTTGCATGGTCTGCTTCAGCCTCCTGCAGCCTGATTAAAACTGCGACATGATTGAAACTTGTATAAATTGGTGGCGACTGTTTTGCTCCCGCCTCTGTTTCGTGACGACTGTACTTAAGCTGTTTTGTTTTTCTGTGTTTGAACCTCGTTTTTCTTCCTTTTTATTCCAAACAAAATCCTAACTGGGGCGTTACAAACAAGAAGCTCAGGCTACAAAATGTTAAAAGTTGACAGGGTCACTCATCACGCTAATGTCATGTTGGATGCGACTCGCTCAACCCACATGCAGAACACAGACAAGAGAGGGAGGAATCGGATAAATACAAACGTATTTTATGACAGGACAGTTGATGAGGTTTGAGTTATGTCTCTTACTGGATCCGGATCATCTGTGATCTGAGGGCTGGGGAGAGACGAGAGGTAAGTGGATAGTGAGAACAGGTGAAATGAGAACTGGAACGGGCTTACTGGTTGAGATGAAGAGAATCCGCCAGGGTGGGATGCTGGAGCCGGGGTCTTTGCGCTAGAGGAGGGTGCAGTCTGGGTTTAGAGGGCCGAAGGAATCAGGGGTGACTGATCTCACATCGGAGGGCGGGCGGGAAGTCAGGCCGTCAGAGGGGCCAGAAGCGGATCTTCTCCAGATGCTGTGCCGCAAAATCAACAACAGAGGATCCTAGGTTTTGATCTGAGGTCAGTGGGCAAACTCGATGAGAGGAAACCCGGGAGAGGTCAGAGAAGACAACAAAAACTGGAATCAGCGGGGAACACAGTGAACAAATTCGCAGATAAATAGGCTCAGAGTACCAAAATCGGTAAACACTCAGGCGCTGGAGAACCGACCACCCGCTCCTCGGCGACAGTTTGTGGACTATTTTTGGATTCTCCGGCGTTTTATCCCCATCATTTTGCTTTCTGATTTAAAAGGCTCCGTTCTCTTTAGGTCCTTGTGAAACACCCCAGATTGCGTGATCTCATCCCAAGACAATCCAACACGTTGAGTATCCCCAATTTGAGATCGGAGCGGTTCAGGTTCACTCTCAGTGCAACAAACATGGCAGGAGAATCTCATTAGATGATCTTTAGAGCCTCCACAACAATCAAAGTGTACCTGAGGTACCAGTGTAAATCAAGCTTACTTGATCCCCGCTACAAGAAAAACCGACCATCTCAGAGATGGGAGGGTAAAATGACAAATTAAGAAATTAAGGATCTGGCAGAAACACTGTACAGCAACAGGATGATGACGATGTTGTGGAGGGAAGACGAGATGGAATTCAAGGTCAGCGGCACTGCAGGTCCGTCATGCCCCGGGCCTTTCTATTAAAGGCTCAAACAGCTGCTGGATTTTCCTCACGACAACCAAGGAATGGGATTAATGCAACGTGCAGCAACGTTTCCATCGTCATTATCAAGCGTCCGAAGGGAAATGCTCTCACTGCTCAGGTCATCACGACATCCTCTTACAGAGGGAACACTTTGTAACAAAACCGCACATTTCATCGATGTAGTCAAGATTTTTATCTATTGTATTACTTTGTTAGTGCGTGATCATCCATTTTGGTCCCAGACCAGAGTATTGTTGGTCGTTAAATTACTGGTCGCACAGCGGCCGTCAACGCGCCCCTCTGGAAGTGATTAAGATTCATTTCAAAACCTTTCAGACAGTTTTGGAGCACGGAGGTTTCCTCCCGGTAAGTCTCTGAATTATTACCGAGACAGGGAACTTTTTAAAGCTGATCCCAGAAGCGATGGACGGGGGCTGAAATTGCTCGCTAACGAGAAACTTGCAAAAACCTCCACCAACCTGGAGGCACGCTCCTGTCCCAGAGAACCGCTCTGGTCATAAATAAAAATACGGTGAGAATTGTGTTTTCTTTTCACAGGGAAACAGCGCGTCCGTTGGAAATGCGAAGCGAGTTCTTGGCCGTCTTCCAAGAGAAGGCGGTCTGCAGGCCGTGCCGGAAAACCGCAGAGACCCAACTGGATTTGATTTCAAGGTTAGCACCGTCTCTTTCCTCCTCTTTATTTCTTTAACTCATATTACTCTGCCGCTGTTGTCTGTCTGAGCGGCTTGACGGGATCCTTATCTGAATTCAAAATCTGGGACATGGGCTGTCAAAAGAAAAAAGAAAATCAAGGCTCCAATTTCTTCAAATTATGATAATCTTGTAAATGTTAACAGATGCTCATTTTTCAGCTACCCTTATCAGCTGGACCTTCAACAGCCTGAAGTATCAAATCACTCGCTGGAGTCACGTTTCACGTCTTTTGTCGTAAAAGCTTTGAAGTACTGAAGAACATCTTAATGACAATTTGGATCTTAATGGAAGCACTTGAAATGAATCTTTCAACAAAAAAAAAATACAGGCCACCCACTCAGCATAATAAAGAGGTTTTGGAAGGTTAATTAATAATTATGGTTCACCTAAAACTATGAATTATTCTTACACATACGCTGCCTTGTAAAAGCATTCAGACTTTAAATTTTGTGATAAAAACTGAAATGTGGTTTTTAATTGGTATGCCAATACTGTGTACAACCTTTTGCTTAAGCCACAAGGCTAGAATTGAAGCCGGTTCTTTGCAATATGGCTCTCGCTCTGTTAAAATGTAAAGATGGGCCTGGACTTTGACTGGGCCATCCAAATACACTTGCTTAGATCTGGCGGTTCTGAAGCTGCCTTCAATGGCGCTTGGAAGAAAGTTTGGTGAAAATGAAGTAAAGCAGACTAAATATTTGTAGTTGAACTGGGATTTGGAGCTACAAAAAGGGGCTGTGTGATGTAACATCGACTTTTTGAGCTTTAAATCGTGCAATTATGTTATTCCCTCGTCAAAAACATACCTTACCTGGAGTGTTGTTTCGATTCTTTCGTGCATGTTTGGGAAATACTGTAATCTCCCGTGGCAACCTTTCAGCTGTGCAAAACACCTGGATGGACGTAGCTCCGCCTTCGAGCCCCCCCTCATCTCCTTCAGACTAGCCAGCAGCAATTAAACACCAGGTGGAACTGCACATCACAGCCCAACGATTATGAATAAATTATGTCTCCAAAAAAGTCCAACAAAAGCCTCCAAACATCTTCAAACTCCTCTGCTTATGATTTGACAGTGTAGGTTAGCTTTTCCTACAAACTAAAGTCTGGCTGCAGGTTTTGGGTGATTGTTCTTCAGCCTCCTGCAGTTTCTAACAGGTTTTCATCCAGGTCATGTTCCAGCTCCTTCCTGAAGAGAAGAATCCCTCCATCATTTTGCCACCACAACGTGGTGATGCACCGTTTAGGACGACATGCACTGTTTGAATTAGCTCAGAGTAATTATGGCTTTCTCACAACTCTTTTGTAAATTTGGGATTGTCACCATTGACCTCTTGGTCCCACAACTTCCTCCCGCATGCTGTGTTCCTTGGTCTCCATGATGCTGGTTTTTTTTTCCCCCATTAACAATCTACCAAATTTGAGGCTTTCACAAAACAGCTGGATTGGTAATGGGCATAAACTGCCCAAAGTCGTTCTCTGAATACAAATGCACTCCACACTTTTTCACTTTGAAAGCCACGCATTTTTCCCCCCTCCAGCTCACTTTGTATCGGTCCATCGCATTCAAGTTTCTGATTGGCAAAGTGTGAAAAGTTTAAGGAGTGCGAATACTTTCGCGAGGCGCGACATGTTTCTGTGCACTCAAAGACGGCCCCGCGAAGAGGTTTGATCAGTCATTCAGTTCACCTGCGTTCCTGGGAGCTCAACAACAGGGACGTAAAAGCTGCTTCACTGAGGGTCCCGTGAAATACGTGGTTCTCAGCCCCTGCGGCAGCAGCGTGGCCAGACTCGTGCCGAAGTTGAGCGGGAAACGAGCTCATGTCAGGCGATCGAGCTGAACGAAACAACAACTGTAAACTGGCTGAAGACTCATTATCGAAATCAGATTATTAGCAAAACAACTGCAAAAGTTTGATCCCCAAACTTTTAAGATTTACTATTGTTCCTTTTCATGATTAACATATTATCCTTCTGTGATCAAATCAAAAGAAATATTTGAATAAGACCCTCTGATGTCTCAGAGACATTTTACAATTTTCCCACTCTTTTGATCAGGAAAATGATTGCTCCTTCCAGTTAGACTTTAATTTTCACTATAAAAACATTGGTGCTTTCTTCCCCTTCTTCTTCTATGCCTTTGATAAAGTTCAAAGAAAAATAATAGAATTAAGTTAGCAAAAATATAATAAGAAATAACCGTCACATATTGGCATTTGGGGCTGGAGGATGGAGAGTTTTGACAGCTATGGCAACATAACATGTAATTATGTTAAGCGACAAAATAAAGGCTGTAATCATAGCGGGAGTCCAAACCAAGTCTGTCTAGACTGCTCATGTATTGAACTGGAAACTTGAGCTGTTTTGTAAGCATCCTAACATAACAGCGTCTGTAAATGAAGGACACGCATCAATAGATGAGCTTATGTTCTTTTTATAGCCATGTCTGTATCTAAAGCTGTGTTTCCATTACAAGTGTGTGGAAAACCTTCCTGTCTGTAGTTACATCCGGTTGTCGATCACGTGACTCGTGTGACGCGAAAAAAGTGTTTTCGTTGCAGTTTTGTTTTTTTTTTTGATACAGCCAAAAAAAAAACATCTCAAAAACCTTTCATTGAAAAACATGGGTTCTTTGTTGATTTGCGCGATTTTACGGTCAGTGGAGACGCAGCTTGCGTCCCAGTAGTCGTCATGTAATGTCATAAACTTGGCTTGTCAGTTCCAGAAATGTATTATTATAATTCACTTTCTCAGTTTTATTATGAAACATGCCGGATATGACGCAGTGTCAGTCGTTATTGAATAAAAATTAGGTTAAAGTAAAAGCATTTGGGAAAATTTAAAGACGCCTCCAAAACCCCTAAATATGTTAAAAAATGTGACAAATGAGCAGGTTTTCATGAC
Source organism: Poeciliopsis prolifica (assembly GCF_027474105.1). Classification (NCBI taxonomy): domain Eukaryota; kingdom Metazoa; phylum Chordata; class Actinopteri; order Cyprinodontiformes; family Poeciliidae; genus Poeciliopsis; species Poeciliopsis prolifica. The sequence goes on from NW_026562376.1 coordinate 22,703,315, forward strand.
AGCACGACTCAGATCAAATCTGGGGGATTCTGATATGTTCCTTGTCCCAAATTGACTAAAAGTCTCTCCAGCAGGTTGGAGACCTGGAAAAATAAACTTTTAAAGGTGAAACTACACATGTATTTTGATGAGACGCCCAAAACCATTCAATTCCTGTTAATGTGAGGCGGCGGCGGCTTTCCTCGATTCTCTCTTGACAAAAAGAAACAACAATAAAGTTTCCATTTCAGGTTCAGCTCTAACTTCAGCAGACCAGAGCAGAGCAGCGTCGGCATCGCCCGAGTCCACCTGTCCGTCTCATGCCATCAATCATGAACAAGACAACAAGGTAGCTGGACTCTTGCTGGAGGCAGAAACTGAACCCAGGCCTGGAGGGGGAAGTCCATCTTTCCCCGGTTCGGAACCGAGTCCTCCGACTGACTTTTAGGAAATTAGATACTGGTAGCAATGGGGTGGAGAAAAATGCATTTTAAAAAACAGGCAACGGTCGATTGCATATTTCAACATAACTTTTGTTAAAATTATTGAAAGGCAGCACTGGCTGCAGGGAAGACTCTGGATGGTTTTGTTTTGCACATTTAGAGCCGTCGATACTTCCTCTTCGGCTTCAGTAAATACTTGAAGGTTTGACAATACCTCTTTTCCTGTTACTTGCAACAAACTGATAACCAGCAAAGCAAAGAAAAGCCCAAAGACGGACATCAGCGTACTTGCTAAAATGTAAATATACTCACCTGAAACGCTGGAGTCCAACGACCAGCGTGTAGATCCACATAAATTTACAGCAAAGGTTTGGTAGCATCTCCCTGTGAGCCTCTTATTCACGTCTAATGCCTTGTAAAACATGTCCGCCTTATCTTCTCATTGATTTAGCAAGTTCATTTTATACTCTGCCGATACAGTTATAAATATTATAGCGCATTGATTCGGTCGTTATACATTTGATCGCACACCACTCCAGGCATAAAGTGCAAAGCCTTTAGGAATGGATCAAATAGTGAAGCGAAGAAACACATTTTCCATCTGTATCATCAGAGTTGATATTTATTTGTGTCTACAGTTTTCTCTTTTGATTAAACCCCAAAAAATAAGATACAAAAAAAAAAAAAAAAGAAAAACAACACATCAGTACTGCTGTAGCTCCAGGTCATTTTGTCGTCCGGACTCATATTTGTGCTGGTAAAAGTCAAGATGGAGGAAAACAAACACGAGACATACTTGTTTATCTGTTCTGGTTGAGGGCTTCAATCATCAGTCAACCATAACTGCTTCAACTGTTTTTTTTTGTTTTGTTTTTTTTTATGTTGCTGAGTTTTCCAGGGCAGATTGACTGCCAATAGATGTCTGGGTTGTTTCATATCATCGCATATATCCAGCTTTTCTAGTTTGAGAAAAGTAGTCTTCAGCAGACTCCATGAAAAAGGTTGGAGTGGCACACTGGAAAAAACAATCAAGTATTTTCAGTTTATAGTGCAAATAAGTAAACTATTCAGCAAGATGTAAGAGCTTGTTTTAGGTCAATAATTAGCTACTTAATTTTGACAAAAAAGTACTTGTTCCATTGGCATTAGTTCATTAATAAGACATTTTTTCCATAAGTGAACTGGAACCAGTACAATAAAAGTGAATAAACAAGGTCCTGTATTTTGCTGAAAAGTTACTTATAAATCAGTTTCAAGTGTACCAAGATGTTTACACTAGAAACTAGACAAAAATGTGCGGTAAAATTGTGGGTTTTTTTGCAGTGGAGAAACATGGCAGCAACTCACGACCAACCTTAAGTAAACGGCCGTCAATCACGTAAGGGCCTATGGACGACCGCTCTGTATTTTATCCTTGATTATGTTTTAAAGGGCAAAACTTCTTCAGAAGTGCAGGACCAAGTATTTAAAGTCCACAAAGACAAACGAACAGCCCGTTTTCACAATAGGACGACGGCAGCAACCACTCAGCCACCTCCATGCCGTCCGTGATCAGAGCCATCTGGTGTGCGGTGGAGACACCAGCTGGAGGGACACAGGACAATGTCGGCCTGTGGGAAAAAGGCAGGAGTCACGGCGTGAGTTCTCTGAGTCAAGCGATGTCTCACCGCCGCGGCAAGACGTCCAGGCGACGCGGCGCGCTAACAGGCGGCGCCGGTGAAGCTGCTGTTTGGAGGAGGGAGGGGCGTTTCATCAGAAAACAAAGAAGAAAAGGTGGCTTTCAGGGAGGATTGCTGAATCCTTCGAAGACGGATACGAGTTTCGATCCTGACCTCCCAAGTTGGGCAACGGTTCAAGAAATCGTTATTTATACGCATTTTACAGTTCCGACCCCTGGGAGAAAGTCGTACCAGTTCACAGGCCGCTAATCCAGTTCATTTTCACTGATAACACCAAACGCATTCCATTCTGTCTGCAATTATTGCGTACACAGAGAGGATTGTGTGGAGGAGAATAATACAATGAGAATTACTAATGGCATATTGTAGATTGAAAGTGCACTTACACGATCTGGCAAAGCCTAATGCAATCAAAATATGCTGTGAAGGGGGTTGGGGGGGGGAATGTTTTTGTGGAGAAATATTAAGAATAAAACAGCAATTACATCCACAAGTACAGTAAATGTTGCTTTACAGAGATTATCTGATTATTTTATCCTGTTTGTTCCTCCTACAGAGTTTCCTTGCCTTTCCCTCTCATTTTCAATGCACGGAGCAACAAATCCATGATTATGCTAACGAAGATGAGGGGTAAGAGGCAGTGGGGGTGTGTGTGTGTGGGGGGGTGTGTGTGGGGGGGCTCTTATTCAGCATGGCTGCATTCACAAGCTTGTTGAAACATAAGTGTTTTGGCAGCTGGATTCTGCCACTGCGGATGCATCCAGCTCAATCCTGGTTACCCGTGTCCTCATATCCACCGGTTTTCACGTCCTCACCGTGGCGGCCAGACTGACTGCCTCACTGATGCAGTGGCCCGCATAGGTTGCAGGTGCTGTGTCGCTGTGTCGTCCAGGAAACGGGGACACCGAGGCAGGAAAGGATTTGCATCCTTGTTGAGCTGATCTACAGCACCAAGAAGTTCATGCCCGCCCACCGATGTCATATGGATTATGAGCTTTTAAAGTCTATAGTTAGACTCAAGATGTGGGAGCACAAAACTCAGAATAGAAATATTATGCATGTACCTTCATGAAGTCAAGATGCTTAGTCGTTGTTGAACTTCCAGACAACTCCAAAGATGCAGAAACACTTGACTTGTCTTGTCCGACATCCACACCTCCTTTTTCATGATTTGAATATTAGTGTGTGCAACTTCAATATTGTAAAGAGGAACTGTTATATAAAGGGTGTCTTTTTGGGCTCGTCTCCAATAAAAGTCCCTTTTCTTTAAAGATGTTCAATAATATTGTCACATTGTTGTTTTACAAAATCTACACTTGAAAACCGAAACAATGCAGAACACAAAACTATTTTGAGCTTTCATTGGACCAAAAGCCCACAGGTTGCACAGACTCCCATTCAAACTGCTGGCTCTACTTTCTTTGGAAAGGTAGCAGGGCAGTTTGGGGGGAAATGAGTAATATTTGGTCAAATGTACCCTATCAGCACGGTAAAACCTTCTCAAAAGCTTAATGTTAGCTGCTGTTATTATGGCCAGTGAAGCCGGTTTCCATCCACACTGACTGGATGGGTTCATGCTATGGAATAAACCCCGACTCCAAATCAATGCCCTCAATGGAAATGTGCAGCTGCCCACATGGACAACCCAAAACGCCCTCTGATTAAAAGTTTTAGGATCTGAAGACACAGATTGAGGAGAAAGTATGCCTGAAGGAGTCAGGGTCATGTTTCCCTGTAAGATAGTTCAATCAATTCTCAAGCATAATGATGGCAGCAAACTTTCAGTGTCCACTAAGTGGATGTAATATTAGTTTGAGTCATTCAGTTTGAGTCATTCAGGGGCCACATTTGAGCTTATATAATGCGTCCGAGGAGATTAGTCAAGTTTTCCCTCGTATTCATAGTCCTATGATGGTATCAGTAGTTTTTACTTAAACATGCCATATTCAGTGCACTGTTTAAGCAACAGGCAATTTCTCACGTGTCTTTTTTCCAAGGAGAAAAAAGATTCAGGGTTTGAGGTCTACATATCCGAAGACAAGAGAAGCCAGAAGAACCAAAGGATCCTGGAAGAGAGATGTAAAGACGTCCATCTTTTATCAACTCTGAGTAACATCAGCAGTGGCTGGGACATCAGTTCTCACAAGAAAAAGAAAAATCTCACCAGACCTGAAGCAATACACACAATGTCACTAATGAAAGAGATCTGGAAAGGTCAAAGCTCAGAGAGTGGCATAAGTGCACAACCCATGGGTGGTCCTCACGAGAACCGGTGAATTTCCATATAATTCCCCACATAATCCACCTCCTGACAATTCCCCTCTGTTTTCAATCTCTATGATAAAGAGCTCTGGGGTAAGCAGAGTGAATGAAGGATTCTACCCCGAGATAAGGGACAGAGTGGAAAGCAGCGGGGAAGAACAGCAGCTGCGCTCCTCGAGACAGCCAGCTTGGAGGCTGAAGAAATTTTCATCCTTGCAAATATTGATTTCTGTCTGTGCTGCACTTTCCATCAATGCTTTAAACTCACACGCAATCCCAAGCCACCGCCGGCTCTTCACGGCCTCGTTTGGTACCGGGCCAGCGGTGAATATGAGGTTCATTCACTCCATAAGCTTTTGGTCATTGTGGCTATTTACTGTATGTTTTTACTCCTTCAATAGTTATTTTCTTCAGCCTAACAATTATGAAATCACTTGTGAGCGAGGTACGGACATAAGCAGTCGTTCTATTTGCTGTATTGTAATCAAATGTCGTGTGAAACTCTTTTGCCTCAAACTATCACAGAGCCAAGATGGCCGCTGTCTGTCACCAATGCCTAATGCCGATTCGACACATACTACAGTCATATGAACTTTGTGGTCATCTAATGCTTGGAATTAAGCGATAGCAATGCCTAATTTAGTTAATAAGCATATTTAGTATCTACATAGCATTTAAAAAAACTGCCTGAAGTTGAATTCCTTGTCACGGAGCCTTCCTGATGCCTGATACATCACAGCTTTTACGTTGGAAAGTGGACAGCATCACTCAGTAACAAAAATTCTTCCCCATTACCTAAAAATCATGTTTCACTTTAACAATATCACTTAAGTCTTGCCTCGTTCTCCAAAACCTAAGACAGCGTCCTGCCTTGACATCTGGACCTATGGTTACACATCTACTTCTCAAGCAATTGACCGTTCCTTCAAAACTAAAACTAAAAACTCAAGTGACGACCTGGCTCTTTTTCGACCATGTTAAAAACATAAATGTTTTTTGTAAATGCTGTTTTATGAGAGAAAATACAAATCTCCAGACACTGGAACATTGTGTGATCCTAGTACATTATATTTGCATAACGTGTAAAACTGTCAGCCTAGAGAACCATTTTCAATATTATGTATAATTAGTGTTATTGATTTGCTCTTGGATGATGAAGAGAGACGGCGCACCTGTTAATTGATTCCCCACTCTAAAACCAGAGGATGATACAATTTTTATTCAAAGCTATTCCGCTCCTGAGACATCTAGCTGTCACCAATTACCACACACAAGACGCCGTGTAATACCGGAGCTGTCAAACGCTCATCGAAAAGCCAGCACACAGTTTAAATTGTCTTACACCAAAATGGGCGTTTATTCCTCAGATTTCGGCTCAGATATTCATGATCCCACCAGCTTTCAGAGCTTATTCTGTCTCTCGGGTGAACAAGCAGCTACTCCTCCGGGGGATTTTGGACCCGTTTCTGTTCACGTTTGAAACCGAGACGTTTGATGCGGTTTAAGGCACGAAAACAGCACGTCTGTGCTGATTTACCCAGGAGTTTTGGAAGACAGATATATGTTAGTCTTTCACTGTACACCGAGCTCTGTTCAAAGAAGATAACAAGGACCCTGGACCCTCAAGGGACCCTGACCAAGACTAAATGGGTAAAATTTATAGTGCCTTCACTTTCACACCAGCACAGATAGCCTGGCTGAAATACTAGACTTTGTATGGAAAAAAATGCCCAATGGCAAGGAAAAACTAACTCACTCATTTTGAGCAACTGTACACTCACTTAATAAATTATGTAGCTCAAAAATATAAAATCGTTATAATATATAGCCATAAATATAAAATGACCCATAGGCCATTACAGGCTTCACAGAAAACAAAAACATTTTGATCAGTGTTGGTTTAATTTTAGCACAATACTGTCCTTATCAAGCCTGGATTTAAATTTGAGAAAATAACACACACACACACACACACACACACACACACACACACGCAAAAAAGACAGTTTGGCTCTTATCAGCCATCTTGGATTTGGAGGAAATTTACTTGCAATTACAATGACTGGCCACTGAGTGAACCTCAATGGAAGGAGGCAGTAGAGAGCACTCTCTTCTCTGTGAATGTCCACCAGACAAAGCGAAGCGCTTCAAAGAAAAAGCCTTTTTAAATAACTTTTCACATCAGTCACCACTATGAGCCAGAGGGTGCGACTTTAAATTGTTACGCGCTCGGTTAATCCAGAACGTTTTAGAGTGGTTTAACTTCATAAAACATTCGTGTGAAGGATGGAGTCGAATGCTTTAGTTATAGCATTAAACCCCTGTGTGAAAAGCCTTTATGTGTTTAATTGAAGATGTTTATTCAGTGGGGAGATTTAAAAATGAAGAGTAAACGAGGCCTAAGTAAAGGTAGAATCTTTCAACATATTTCAAAGTGAGGCCACCCCGCTGCAATAAAAAATCATACTGGGTGTGTGTAGGTGTGTGTGTGTGTGTGTGTGGGAGGGGGGATGGAAATGAACAGTTCACACACGGGCAATCAGAAGAGTTGAAATATTTTGTAAAACTAAAATCCGTAGCACGCAAACTGTACAACCGTCACATGTCAGTGACTCAACCCGATTCTGCTTGCACATCAAGAGAAACATGATCCAATTTCCTTTCCCAAAGTCTGATTAATTCAGTTTTGTCACATCTCCAGTTTCCTGCGTTACTGACTCCTCCACGCACTGAGTGAGACCGCACCATCTGGTACATGATGCTACCTCAGTGTCTGCACACAACAGAGATGTGCTCTTTGTCATCTGTTGGAGCAGGAACTCGGTGGGTTTATAAATGCCGCCTGTCCGCCCAGACACAGGCCACCTTTCACAACTCCCACCCCGCCCCCAGCCGAAGAGCAGCGTCTGTCGACTGGTGCTGATGTCGGCCCATATTTGCCGGCGCCGGCGCTTCAGACAGCCTTTCATGTCACATTCATTACACCTCTGAGGGCAGTTGTGCATCACAACTTCTCAGGGGTGAGGCAATAAAGGAGGAGAGCTCTGAAAGTGCAACCCAGAGTGAGTTTCGCAATCGCGTCATAAATGGTTTCCCCAGAAATGTTTAGAGAGGGGCTGCCGATGGCAGGAGAGCGATATGTAGCGTTTCACTACCCATCGCAAAACCAAACATTTTTATACACCAAATAGATAAAGATGGACACATTTTTTTCTCATTGATTGGTTGAAGCCAAATAAGTTGTAACGAGAGAGAGAATATATTTATGAATGTATTAATTAATCACTGCAACTTGTGACTTTGGCCCATCCATTTTGATGCTTATAATACCAAATGGTGATTATGAAGGCAATGTGAAATGGTGGTTTTAGAACTTCTTCCATCAGTTTCTACGCAACATCTTCCCACAATATGACAACAGCGTCAACGTTTCTCTTCCTCTAGTCCACGTCCGCAGTCTGTTATCATGGTTTTTATGACAAGATAAGTAATGAGGTACAGTTTTACAGTTGGTCACTTAATACTATAACGGTAACACCAAGCATGGATTTGAGCACAGGCTCACCGGGGGTCCAGAGCAGGGCCGGGGCCTTTTGGAGTAATGCTTTGTATTTTTGTGAACGAATAAGGTCAGAATGTCTTAATTTTAATGGCTGCCTAAGAGGCAGTTGTTGAAAAAATGTCTGATTTGTTCTAGCAAATTTCCATCATGAATGCTTGATTACTATTGGTCCAAGTTGGACGTTTCTAACAACAGAGTGAGTGACAGCGGAGCGCAGGAATGAATGAAAGAAAAAGAAGAGCGTGACCGAGAGGTGATGAAAAAAATATCCGACCTCACAGGGTTTTTTTTTAAACCTCATGTTTGACATGGAACAGAACCATAACTCTTCTCCGCTTCTCAAAACGTTAGGCAACCATAGGGTGACCGTTGTAAACGGTGCAAATGGAGAGCTGACCTGGGGGACAGGACTGTCCATTGGCCGTCTCTCATGGTAAGATATGGACCGTTCATAACCTAATACCAGAACCACACTGAAGAAACTCAGCTGTACACCTACGACTTTTAATATTTTTACTGCAATCCTAAAAAAAAGAAACAAACACAGACAGTACAGAATCAGTCTTAGAATACATGATTGAAACAGTTTGTAGCTTTTGGGTGGGTTTCTGCACCGAGGCCTTGACTAGAGATACTGTCACTTCACAACTTTTCATTTTTGTTGTGTTTGAAATTCCTCTTCTGTGTTACTCCGCACTAACTCCTTATATTCAATTTAGGTGGAGAGAATGTTAAAAACATGGAATGTATTTGCATATAAAAAAAAAAGTTTTGTTTTTTTTCCTCCCCTCCACCAATTTAATATTCTCTCGCTGCTGTTCAAGCCTCACCAGTTTCGACTCATTTGCATAACAACAAGTGCCGCATTTGTGCTTCAAGATTTCCAAGGTTCTTGAGAGCAATCGGAATAATTTGGAGTCATTTCCATTCTCATTTTTGGAAATTCTCAGCCACTCATGTGCGTATTCGCCTTATGTCTAGATGTGACGGCACTTCAGGGTTGTCGCCGTCTGAGAGCGAACACGGCAGGTCAGCAGACGGCGGTTATCGAGGCGCAAGTTTGTGTTGCTGCGGATGTTTTCTAAAACGTGTCATCAAAGTCTAGAGAAGGGGGTAAAAATGGCGTCAGCTGCTGAGGTCTGTTGCTGATTTCAGCATTTGTTTTGTTAAATTGAAAGGAAATGCCTGACACTTTCTTTCAGTTTAATTAAGCACACGTACATATTTGCTTAATTGTATTTAAAAGAACAACAATCACGTTCTATTTTAGAAGCAATCCAGCACTTGGCAAACGTTTGTTAACGTCTGTTAATTCAGATCTCCACATCCTCCATTTACTCAACTGCTGGAATATTTTCTTTCTCCTTCGTTCGCCTCCCTTCCCATCTTCTTTTTCCTCGGCTGTCATAAAAATAAGTTGAGGCAGATGCTCAAGACTATAAATGTAGCTAAAGCTTCTGCAAACTAAGTGAAGAGTAAGGCAAACACAGTCTAAAGCTGCTGCATTATACATTTAATACATGAACCATCCAGGGCGATTATAAAGGACCAGACTCTCAATTTTGCTGCTAATGAGCCGTTATTCACTGATGGTGGAGGAGACACCTTATAAATTTTTTTTTTCTTGTAACTGTTAAGGGTAGGTTTTAGGCAATAAATAGGAGGGAGTGTGTAAATGAACAAATAAAGTCCTCTTATTTATTTATTTTTTGTCTCTGTAAAGATTTCAAGCCCTTTTATGTGTATAGTCCTAAATGATGCCTTCAGGGAATGTTTTAGGGTACAATTTTCCTGAAAACCACTGCAGTGAGGAGCCCTCAAAACCTTTTGTTAAAGTTTTTGTGGCAATGGTGTAGTAATAAATACATATCCTACGGGAGACGTCTGCTCTACTAAACTGCGCGGTGAGTTTGTGCTCTTAAAATGTAAAAAAATATATATTTAAAAATCAAATTTTCATCTCATACGGCCCCAAAAAAAGAAACAACACAGTGAGCTTTGCTGCTAATGTGAAGAGCTGGTTGAGTTTGATGTGAGTTAATGATGTGACAAAGTCTTTATTACGTAAAAATCAACTTTTTTGAGTTTTGCACTCCCTCGTCAAAAAATAGCTGGAGTGTTGCCTCGATCCTTTCGTGCATGTTTGAGAAGTCCTTTCATCTCCATGGCAACCATTCAGCTGTGGACAAAATTTCCCTTCGTAGCTCCAGTGTCCAAGTGTCAGAGTTTCCGAAATACAGAGCAGCCCTTCCCTGCGACTCCCCCACTCGGCTCCTTCAGACTAGCCAGGAGCATTTAGCAATCATCTGGTGGATCTGGGCATCTGCTGAGCTCATTATACAAACTACTGCAGTGAAACTCTGGTAAAAATGTTGCTGAAGGCCATGTTGTGACAACTTTCTGAAGGCAGAGTTTCAGAAACAGCAGGAGCGTCTTAAAGAGACAAGTGCCCAATTTCAAGGCATTGAATTACAAAATCTAATTTCTTTTAAATCATATTTTATATATAGAGGATGTGGCATTTTTCTTTCTTTAGAAAAAAATACTGGTTTTATGTTTCTATTGTTTATGTTATCATGTTATTTTATCATCTGTGAAAAGAGCCCCAATAAAAGAAAAGATAAGAAAAGAGAGAAGCATTTTGTGCTAAATCTTGTACAACTGCATGACTCACTGCCGAATATTTCAAACACGTCCGGCCAAAACGCTTACGCACTTCGTTTGAACCTCCACAGGTCAAAACAGTTGAGATTTGCGGCACATTTTGTTTCCAGGAACCTTTCTTTCTGCCTTTCTCTTTTGATTTCCAAAAACCTTCCAGCGCTTTGAACGCAGCTTAGATCTTGCAATGGAAATGCTGCCGCTCAATTATGTGCGCCGCCTTTTCAGCGAGCTATAAGACATTCCTTCGCGAAAACACTCCAGCTGAATAACTAAAGAGCACTATTTTGTGTTAATGCGTCTAATTATCATGTTGTCATGATGACATAAATAATTCATGTTTTTTTTTCTTTTCCTTTATCAAAACAATCTACAATTTATATTCGCTCGTTCGTTTGTTTATTTGCTTATTTTGTTAGTTCACACTCCTCCAGAGAAGAATCTCCAGACTGAAAAGCTCTTAAGCGACAACAGGCAACTGGTGCTCTTTGCAGATTCATCCCCAAAAGCCTCGCATATTCCTAGAAGTTTCATAAAAGCGCCCACCATGTTCATCTGATTGCTTCTTGGAACTCAGAAGAAAGAAAATAGAAAGAAGAAGAAAAAAAAGGGAAGATTATATTGAGGCTGTTACATAATGTAGTTTCCTTGTTCCCTCACTGACAGCAGGACTCAGAGCATATAAATGTTTAACGTGTGCCATGAAATAACCATTTTTCCTCGCTAATTAGGATGCCACTCCGGTGCCACTTTCCTCGTCTATTTGTCTCCCCGTCTTTGCACATTCCTCCCGAGCAATCTGGTCAGTCAGGGCGACAGCAGAGAGGACGCCAAGATAAAAGCACCATTAATTAGGTTAGAAAATAAAATCATTTGTAGCATTTAGACCTCCTTGAAAATGCATCGCACACCGAGAAGCGATAAACAGAGGCGAGAAATACGTGGACGTCTGGCGCGTCACACCATGGTGGGAACAGAGGAAGGAAAGAAAGAAGTAAGGATGGAGAAAAGAACTCTTGATTTGCTCTTTTGTAGAAAAAATCTCTGATTTGGGTTTCCGTTGTTTCAGTTAAACATGTTAACATCTCAAATCATTTTGTAGACATCTTATAAGCGTTACATTGCAAAGTCAAACTTCTTCTAAGTCATATTTGATAATATGGAGCCTGTTTATAACAGCTCGAGGTAACAGTTACTGGGTTGTGCCATAAAAAGACATTATGTCTCTGGAAAATATATAATACTGCCCCTTTAAGTGAGGGGTGATGATGTGGGACTGTTTCTCTTCCAAAGTTTGTGAGAAATTGTGCAATGAAGTAACAAACTTATTTCCATGTCATCATTTAGGAGGAATTTTTAAATGAAGTGAGAACACTTTTGCACAAAGTTGTCCAACTCTACCTACATGCACCATGTAAAAAGCTCCGAACAAGATTATTTCCTTCAATGTAGAATTAAATATTCTGTTTATCCACGGGAAGTGCTACTAGCTAAGTGTTGCAAGCCATTGTTAGCATAATGGGGAAACAAAACATGAAGAAATGTATTTGTTTACACTTACACATTTTAATCAAGTATCTGAGTCAGATTTACAAACCCCATGAAACCATCGATCATATTTTGATTCGGAGCGTCCTTTTATCCTCTGTATCACAACAATGCTTTTCAGTCAAATTGCAGCGCAGTCGGAAGAAACCTGGACAGGGAGACATTCTTCCCGTCATAATAGCTCTGAAATGGCGATCATAAACCGTTTAGGTTCAGAAAACAGGACACTGGAGTGGCTAAGAGGTTTCAGAGAAATATCGATGTAAACATGACAACGCAGCGGCTAAATTCGAGCAACGAGAGAGACACATTTTACTGAAGTGGGCTGTCCAACATCTCAGGAGGGCGAAACGGTCAGAACATATTCCACAGGAAATTAAACCAAACAGTGAAGCTGTTTGTGAGGTTGCTGCTCAAACAACTCGGCCTCTCGGGTTAAAAATACATTTGCTTAAAAAAAAAAAACAAAAGAGAAAACAATGGCATCCTGCTCAGTCTTGTAATTTAGGGAAGTCTTGTGACAGAGGGGAGAAAACAAAAGAAAAATTGGATATGTCATAACAAATATGAAAGCTGAATGAGTGAAAATTTAATGATTCCCTTTCTGCTTTGAAAGGCTGCAAATACAGGGCAGAAGGCAATGTTGGTGTCTTGTTGCTGTGCTGCAGTGGCCCCAATGCCCTCAAATCCGCCGTTTCTTTTCCAATATTGTTGTTTATATGCTTGATTAGTCTTCACTGCACCAACAGCACTTTCATAAGGTCAGAGTTGGCGTGATATTTAAATTCTTTCTGTTCGTTAAGAAAATCCAAACAACACAGTTAACTGTTTAATCGATGTGACGTTGATATTATTACAGATGAACCCATCTTTGACCTCCACACATTTTGATCCACATCAGGGCTTTGCATTGACTTCCATTCATGTCATTAAATTGGGTTTATTTGCACATTCCTGCGACGAGGCATGTAAAAACCTCATGCAGTCATCAAATATGAGCAGTAAACAACACAATTGGTCAAACGGCTGCTCACAAGGCTTTAACCTTGATTTAAAGTGTTTCTGTTATTAGTAGCTGATTTAATGGCTGAACTGGACATTTTCTGGAACTCTAACTATTTCTAGTCTATTCCTAACCCTAACCTTAAACTTAATTTACACTAAACATCTAAAGCTGACCTCTAACCTCAAGTGTATTAAGACTTGGCATTGGTGAGGTCCATTGGTCCTCAGAAGGCGAGGAGGAAGTTAGAAATTGTTCAGCATAGGATAGCTAAACAAGTACACACCTATATTCTAGCCAAAAAGAGAAAATGTCTGACATATGTATTTAGTACGTCTTCCTGGTGTGCATATTGGACTTCAATGTACCATTATTATTATAACTGCATTGAGCAACAACAAAAACAAAACAGATTTAATGCATTCGTCCACATTCAAGGCAAAAACAAATGAGAACTTCAGGTTTCCTTCACATCTTGCAGCTGGCACTACTTAGGCGAGAACTTCAGCCTGTGGTCCCACCTTCAGCTATTTCCACCCCTCCAGCCCCCAAAGTCCCAATCCAAATCCCAGGCAGCATAATCTCATCCCCCCACTCTGATGTACTTCCATTTATCCCCAGCCTTGTGCCGCTGCCAGCTCAGTCCTGTGTCGGGGAGGAAGGAGAAAGAGGATTTCTTCTGCTTTTGCCTTGCCGGGGCACTTCACTGAGGTTGTAAGTCCGTATCGGCTCGGAGCGCCGCCCAGGCGGCTCAGTGTCACCCCTGCAGCGCGTCGACACACAATGGCCGCCCGCCTGTTATCGCGCCACTTGCAGCCCGGCTTCACCTGAATGACTCGAGAGGCGGGAATAAATTCATGCACAACGTCAGCAACTTGAACGTGCATGCAGTTTCAAAAGCGGCAACTGTCTTCAGAAAGAAGAGTGGACTGCTTTTATGACAGGTTTTTTTTCTTTAAATACCGAGCAAGTCACACCTACTGGCGACCTTGGGAAAGGTGTGTGATAAAATTGCAGTACCATCATCACCTTGGGCTTTTCTATGTGGGGAAAAAGTCACATAGCAGAAAGTATTGTCAGGTTTTCTTACCCCAGAAATTACACTTATTTGTAGAGTTTAAATTTATGGCCTGAGCCCGACCCAAACCCGCTTGGTACAAACCTACACATGGCTCGTCACACACAAAGTTATAATTCCTCTGCTGTCGTGTCCATCCAAGACTTAAATTCTACTGAAAACCTGTGGGGATGTAGAGAAAAGAGAAAAAATATGGAAAAGTTGCGCAATGGCAGTGATAAAAGTGTTTTCCCTCCGTATCTTAAAAAACGTCAAATGTTACAGATAAAGACAGAGTGCTGTCCTACTGGCAGAAACAGCAGCTGCCTTCCTATTAACCATGAAATTCAGCACGTTGGAATTGTGAAAATAAATTTGCTCAAAGGAAATTAACGTTTTACGATTTCGAAAAAGTTTTGCACTGGGATGAGACGGGTTTTTTCCACCCGTATAGAAACACTTCTTTCACATCAGACAAGTCACGTCATCACCAGTCAGCTGTTCCTACATGGCAAAAAGGACGAAAAAGACAACAGGAAGTGGTAGGAGGATTATGGTTTTTTCAGAGAATGTGCTGATGATGTCATCAGACGACTCACAGCATCACAAAAGATTATGGGTCAATTCAAAGTGTTGAATCTGAACTACGATTTCCTCAAAACATAGCCGCTCTCAAACATAGTTATCCATGTGTGATTTTAAGTTAATTTCTTATTTAGTGGAGTCACCGCAATTTCGAAATAACTTTTTTCAACATCGGAAACTCAGCTGCTTCCATACTGTCTTAGATTAGGTCAAAATAACTTACTTCTTTGTACCCAACACACCCGTATATCTGCTCAATTACAAAAATGTGTTTTCCAAATTGTTTTCTTGCGAGATTATTGCAATTGTAATCCAAGTTTAGCCTTCTGATTTGCTTCTCACATTGGTGCCAGTCACTGGAGCCGTATTCAAATAAGATTTACTGTAAATGCAGCAGAAGTAATTATGTGCTTCAGTTACAGTATGTCCTTCATTCAGCAGAGAAGATCCCCGAGAAATCCTTACCTCTCGAAAGTCTTACGCAAGACAACCTCCGAGTTTGTGTTTGTCGCCGTAGCTTCACATCGCGGCAAAAAAAAGCATCTCCAGAGCACATTTCCTCCACTCCAAGATTACGTAAAAAAAAAAAAGAAAAAGCAAAAAATGCAACAAGTTGCCTTCAGGGCAGACTGTAAGAGACCCATAAAGGTTTGAGAAAAGGCTTGCGCCTGAGAGCTGATGGTGTTTTGCAGCAAGACACATGAAAAGGGAAAGCAGTTTCACCCCCCTCTGAGTAAAAACCCTTGGAACATTTAAAAAGGTTTCTATTCGTAGATTCCGCACTTCAGAAGGGTTTCAGCCATGTATGATAAGAGACCCTAAACCTAAGTAACTATTTTACATAATGTTCTTTTTTTTCCAAAGAAAAGCATTGAATGGTTTTTATTTTTTTTCATCCCTCGCTGTGTAGAAGAACAGCCCTTTTGATAGTTCAGCGTTGACTCTGCTTGTCAGTCACCTAAGTTTTACAGCATCTTTTGTGTTTGTCACGTCGACACGCTTTAACAAATACTGAATTTTGTGGTTGCTGCAGTTTTTTGTCAATCGGATGGTTTTTCCAAGTTGTCAGCTGTTTTCATTTTGTTGATTGTTTTGTGAAGTGTACAACACCGCGAAAACGCTTTAAATCACTCATAATTCTCTTGTACTTTCCTTTCAGTGAACCAGATTTTGCAATTCTCTCCAAACGGTCAGTCAAAGTTTTTTATTTTTCATCCAGACCTTGTACCTGACCATGGCAACGTAAGAGAGTAGTTACTGGGACAAAATGCCAAAGAAAAGATGTTAGGTGTGCAATCTATTGATAGAACAGTGACATTAAGAATGGTGAGAAAAAAGAAAAAACTACGAGCAAGAACCTGTTCTGGGTTCTTCAGAGGCTCAAAGCTAAAGTTTTTATAGAAAAGCTTTTGAGGAATCACCTTTTTGGTGCACAAGTACTATTTTTCCATGTGTCAGACTGTGTTACCTTTAATATCTCCCACAAACTCAACCAGTGAAAAAGGCACAAGATTGTGTTTCTGTGATTTGTTAGGAACACGATTCCTAAAGCGTGTGTCACAATCTCTTATTTTTGCCACAAACACTGGCTTATTCAGAGCCACTTTCCAACTGGGTCCAAACATGAAGAAATTAAGTGTAATGTTCATGTCACTTACAATCAAAATGGGGTTTTTCTTTGCTTATTTTGAAAGAATTACACCGGAATAAAGATAAAGTGAGGTTTATTGCTGGGACTTTTTTTTTTTTTTCAATTTAGCAAAGTTATGTTCAATTGTACTGTCAACAGGTTAGGTTTCAACAATAGAAGTTGTATCTTATTGGTTAGCTTTAACAACAAGCCACTTTTATTCTAGGAAACAAGGCAGTAGAAAACAGACTAAACTGAATAAGGGTGATCTTGCACACTGATTTGATTCACTAAAATCCTCCCTTGTTATTTCATGGGAACTGGAGCATATACATTCATCTTCATAAAATCTTTTTTAAAGTTCCTACTTTGTCCTTGTGACTAGTAAAACCAAACGTTTCATGTGTTAACAACAGCTCAGAAAATTAGTTTGGGGCAGAATCTGGTATAGCTCTTTTTCCCCCTCTAAGAGCCTGGAGGTGGATTGAGAAGCTCAGACAGCCGAGTATTCGCACGTTGCGGTCGCGGCGTTTTCGGCGACACGCGACTCGGCGCAGGTTTTCCAGTGACTTGGCGTGCAGGCGTCACCTGCAGCCCCGCCAGTTTTGCACGGTTGCCCTCCTGTTCACGGCGCAGACGCCTCTCGACGCGCGTTCAACGTGCGAGCTGCGTCACAAACGCGCGCTGCGTCACTGGGCTGTTGCGTCACCGTCGAATCAGCCGCAGGTCTGGAAGTGCAGAAGTGTGAAAAGGTTCAAGTCAGGGGGGGTTCATCCTTCTTTGGCCCCAGGTGTTAAACGCCGTGACGTCATTTGAGCTTTCTGAGGTTATCATTCGTTCCTCTTTTTACATTTTGTGATGAGAGTTTAGAAGACGGGTGGGCGATATGAAGTTTCATCACATTTTGTGGTAGTTTTGTGATCACAAAACAAATGATGGCGTTAGAGATTTTTTGGTATTATCATTTTGTTAAAGTGTTCTCTTCCTTATGTGTGTATAAACTGACCTGGAGATTACGACTGTCTTCATGCGAGGTAGTAAAACTTTATGGTTCTCAGACCTTAAATTCTTCTTGTGCTCACTGCTCACTTCCTTAATTGATAGTTTGACCTAGAGCTGAACTGGGCTCAGATGGTAGATCAGATATCACACCTGGAACTGAGTTGTTGGTCTGTTTGTGTTAAATGTTTTACGACCTCTGTTGTTTCCTGACTGCTCACGTGAAAGCAGATCAGAACGCTCTATGAACAGCTTGGAGGAACTGTTGATGGAAACTTCTCCTTCTGCAGAAGCTAGACCATATTTAATTCATATACGTTGTCTGTGGTTATTTTGTTGTAGGTTCGAGGAAAACACCTAACAATGGCTTCTTTTTTTCGGTTACAGCATGGCTGACGCAGCAATCGTAGCCTGCATTTAAAAATGTTTTCAAAGGTACTGATGTTTATTGATGCGCCGTAATTGAAACTGGGAAAAAAAAATATAGTAAAACTAACAATCCTGACAATTTGGGCCGTTTTGAAAGGCTTTAAAAATCGTTATTTTTAATTTATTGAACCAAAATACTTGTAAGAAATGTTTCCCGATGAATGATAAATGAAACGATAAATATCCAGCCCTAGCAACGCTGGTGCTCTTTGTTGTCTTCTAGATATTTGCATGGATTATTCATGTTCCCACCTACATTTGGTTTCTGCACAGAACCCCTCAATTTTGGCCATTTTTCCGGCTGAAAGTGACAACTGAGATGTAACTTGACAGAAATTACACCATGGTCTCGGTACGGGGGAAATGCCGCTAAACACAATATAACCTGTGTGTGCAAGCTGTAAACCTCCAGATGGTTTTGCAAAGGATTAGGCTGGCATTGATCCCTGGACCATGAAATAAGGAGCAGGCGGAAGTGGAGCATGAAAAACATGGAATGCAGCAGGTCGTCTTGCTATGCAAAGGCAACATCAAAGCAAACGTCACTGTAAAAAACTAGCTGTTCATCTGAGGAGAAATCTAAAACCTATCACTGAAGACACACACACACACAAAAAAAAAAGTGAGCGAAAGCTACTGCCACTTTATACCTGCTGCCTTCAAAATAAACAATAATAGACGTTCTGGGCCACATGAGTCAGAACAGAAAAGCAAATATAGAAGCTGAGTCGCCCTGTGTGTTTGTAGCAGTGATTGAAATTTTCTCTGTTACCCTCGATACCCCAATTGAAGCAAAGAGCAAAAATATCAAACTGTGCTCTCTCTTCATTTGCATTTTATCCCTATTCTATTGCATGAGCAGCTCACTAACCTGATGAATTTCTGATGTCAGGAAAATTGTGCCCAAAATATGCTTACAGGAATTTTAATGCCGTGTTTTGATGTCAAAGTGCACATAATATGCGACATGCAGCCCCCACCGACTGCACTTTGGTGTCTCTGTCAGAGGAATACATCAGCATAAATCCATACCGCGGCCTCGTTAGCCGCGCACACCCGGCATTGTTTCGTTGTTCATTGTGGGCTTGTTCTCTGTATTATTAATTACCTCGGCTTAAAAGGAGAGGATTTCACATTTTAGACGGTCATTAGAAACATATTACTGCACTGCTGATGCAACGTGACTTATTCACTCCACAAAACAATTTCCTCTTTGTTTTGTTTTGGGGTTTTTTCTCTTTTGCCTCAAAGGCTCGGAAATGAGCCTGGGAAAGAGAGGCTACGAGCCCGGGTTGTGCCGCAGAGAAAACACAAAAGATTTTTTGTCATAGCAGGAAAAGGCGCGTCGAAGCTGCTGCGTGCAGCCCGGGCTCCAACAAATGGATTTCTGAGTTCGGGTTTGCAGCCTTCAGCAGAGCACTAACATTATTTCACAAGTTGTTTGAAGCTCTCAAGTTGTTCCCCTTTACTTTGGCTCATGACTTGAAATCACTGACAAAGAGCTCCACAATATACAAATTGTTCTGCTGTTCCTGTCTTGCAATGATGGAGCAGAGCAGGCAGAAGGAAGAAGTGTGCCATTGTGGTTGCTAATGCTAATGTTAGCATGGTTCTTCCTTGAAGGATGAGGGACCAGATTTGCTGCTGTAATTTAAAAAGACATGACTGCAGACACCTTTTGGGATTCAGACCAAAATGTTTTGATAACTTTTCTGCTCCAATCGGTGCCAATGCAAAAGAAGAAGATCCTGAGCATGGCTAAGCAGTGCTTGGCTACGTATTTCAAACATTCTTCAAATACAAGTATAATTATTTCTGCTCAGTCATTTCAAATGGTGAGCTTGAATGTTTAATCGAAACAGAGCCACTGATCCTAGTTTTGGAAAATATCCACCTTAGTGTGGACGTGGCTTTTACTTGGAAGCTTAAATTGAACTACATGCAGTAAAGAGTCAAGTCTATAAATATATAACTGCACCTGATGGTCTATTCCCTGCAATGAATGTTTCTTAGTTAATATTATGGAAAAAATGGGGGGGAAATCACGTATGTGACATGTGCTATTCTTAAGTATTTCAATTTTCAATGAGATTCTGCTCATTTCGGTCAAAGAAATAGAAATTTTGCTCTTGGTGTGTTTGTTCCTGCAATCAACAGAGGCGGGCGGATCGACCCAAAAGTATCGGCGACATCGATAACAGGTGCTATCAGATCAATAGGAGCTTGCTAAGATCAATACTTCAGGTTTCAGATTCACTCTTGAAGTTTGTCAAACTTTTGTGTTGTAGCTTACCTCAAAAAATAGCTCATATGCTAATATTTTGCACTTTAGAAAAATTTAAACAAATTTTCTATCGTCACTGTTTGTCATGTTAATATGTTATGAAAACACTTTGTACACATCTATAAACTTTGTCCAAATTTTGTCCTACATTTGAACAAAGACATTCAATGGAAAAACTACAAAAACTACAATATTGTCAATATATTATCAAACTTAAAAAGTATTGGTCTTACTATCAGTGTTGTTGAAATTGGCCCTGTATTTCTTTGGTATTGGATCAATACCAAAACAGACAGTATCTCACAACTATAGCAATCAAACTTATATTTTTGTATTGTATAGATGTTTATACATATATGTTTTTTTTTTTTTTTGCAAAGAGAATGGGGAATTTAAAAGAACAGCAAAAGGATCTGGGGTGATAAATTACCTCCAGGGTCTGAGCAACGCTTGCTGTGTGTTTGGAGTAAACCCGGCTCTCTTTGTTAACATTTGTTCCATTGAGAATAAACATCTGCTTTCTCGAGACATTATTGTTCTGTGGCTCATGAAAACATCGGTAAGAATGTTTACTATCAGAGCTGGATTCATAGGAATCTCCGCGATGAACAGGTGTGTCTCAAATATTAGATATTCACACCAAACCAAATGCATCCTGATTCGCTCTCCTTTACAAAACAAGTATGCGATAATGCATGCAATTATTAACCAATGAAGGAACAAAACAGTGCAAATCAAAGGCAAAATAGCAGTTGGATTTTTGTTTTAAGTTGGAAAGCCGAATGGAAAAGATCCTCCTTTTTTCTAGAGCCCATTGGGGTAAAAAAGGTTTTGATGTATCCTGGTCCATCGCAGAGCAAACGCAGACGTGAGGCAAGCTAGCATTAATGCACACACATG
Organism: Poeciliopsis prolifica; assembly: GCF_027474105.1. Classification (NCBI taxonomy): domain Eukaryota; kingdom Metazoa; phylum Chordata; class Actinopteri; order Cyprinodontiformes; family Poeciliidae; genus Poeciliopsis; species Poeciliopsis prolifica. The sequence continues at coordinate 22,724,336 of NW_026562376.1, forward strand.
GCTCAGGTCAAACTGGAGTCTCCGATTAACCCAACATGCATGTTTTTGAACCTGGAGATGAAATCAGAGCACCCAGAAGAACATATGCCGATCACGACACACGGAACCAGCGGTGAGGTCTATCTGCAGTGCGCAGCTCCATCCAGTTGTTGTCAGCAGATGAATTCATATTGTGCGGAAATTGAAAGCTATTATTTTGACCCCTAGAATACCAAACCACAATGAGCAATGGATGGCTGAAACCGGATCGAAAGAAAACACCGCAGGGAATACAAAAAGGGAAAAAACGATTAGCAAAACAAGAACATTTACACTAAATGAGCGGCTAGAGAAACAATACCTTACTTACAAATTGAACCTATTTTAATTTAATCCCAGTAATTACTTGGTACTACACATTTTTGCATTCAAAATAGCCCCCAAAAAATCAAACTGTTTGCCATTTGCTGTGTTCAACTGCGCTGTCTTGGGCTAACAATTACATCCATTAAATATAAGACTGATAATGGCTCGTTGTTACAAAACATAATGTATTAGTGTGAGTCTTCCTGTCCCAAGAGTCAAATTGTTGTGCCAGTAGGAGTCATAAATCAAACTTCATGGTGAATACCGATTGGCGTACGCTGACTCAGCTAGTTCAGGCCAAAATTCCTGCAAACTCTTCTGAGAAACTTGCATATAAGGACAAATGACCCTTTTGACCACTCATGCAGACCATCAACAATGATACAAAATAGGAAACTGAACATAAACTTCCTAGTTTGAAGAATGTAGAGGAGCATGTCTGTGGCATTTGTTTACTCTGCATTTGTACTGGATTTAAATTCTGCTCATTTTTACAGAACATATCTGATAAAAAAAAAAAAAAAAAAAAGCAAAACCATTATTCCTTTACGGTGCGGCACGAGGGACATTGTTGTTAGAAAACTGGAGGAGTACATTTCTGCCTAAAAGCTTAGAACAGTTTAGATTAATCTCAGAAAGTTTCCAGAAAAAAAAAAAACACAGAACTTTGTGATCTTCAACACTTGACATTTAGAAAAAAATAAAAAAAAATTCGTTTTTTTCTTGTTTGTTTGTTTTTTTAGTTTCTGAGATTAATCTCAGATCCAGAAGTTAATGTTTTTTTTTTGTTTTTTTTTTACTTTTCAAACTCAGAATATTTCCAAAAGTCAAAAACAATTGTTGGCTTTACGAATAAAAAATTGAGATTAATCTAAAAATTTCAGATTTTTCTAGCAATTTTTTTTTGTTTCTGGAACTCAGAATTTTCCGCATTTGACTTTTTTTCTAGATTTTTTTGGCTGATATTTATTTCTCCTTTTCTTTATTCTACCGACAACGACCCGAGTACACGGTGGTATTTTAGAAAAATCTGTGGTTAATTCTTCAAAGCAAACACAATTTTTCATTCCTAAACTAACAGAGTTAAGTGTGAAAGCCACTTTCTTTCCACTTTAAAATGATTGGGATCAAGTGAGCGTTTTCAATCAGCCGTGACGCTTTGCAAGTAGGCTAGACCTTCAGGACTGGTCAAGACCCTGAGACTGTTCGCTGTCCTTTATGTCGATCTGGATGCGAGGAAACTCTGCGTCGCATCCTCTGGGAGCAGATATGTTTCCAAAAAGCTTCGGTCTTTTTCGTTCTTGTGGTGTTGGAGGAAGGAAATGGATTGAGGCGAGGTTTATCTGATTCAGCACACATTAAATAACTACTGTGCCTCCCACTGTTCTGATGGAAACCTGCTTGAATGGATCTGAATTTCAGATTTATCCGTACATGGCAGCAAAAGATAACGAAAACTAAACGGACCGTCTCTGCATCTCTTGTGCCGACTGAATGGCCGGGTCTTGGGAAATTGAAGATAAAAAGCGGCTGCTTTTGAAGTACATACTTTCTGCTGCAGATAATGCGATGTAAATGTACTCTGTGCCGTGAATTGATTTGTCTCCAGAACTGAAAACTCCACATGGGCGTGAAATCAGAACGCGCAACTCCTGAACTAAGCCGAACTGTCAGTCAGACAAGGGAGTAGTTCAGGTTTTCCCTTCGCTTTCCTCGGGGAGAGCCGCGTGCAGACGACGCAAATACACGCACTCATGAGTGAGCAGCTGTGGGCATAACGTCTTCTTCCATTGGTCCGCTTGCAGCTGAAGGGAGCACTTTTAAAGCTCCCTGCTTCCTCCATCCCAACAGCCGACGACAGACGCCGCATTTTACACGTCAGAGGAACCTGGGCCGATTCCAATCTGCGAGCCGCTCATGAGATATTAATAACTCACCTGTGCGGCTGTGTGTTTGTGCCCATGCGTGGGCGTGCGAGTGTGTTTGCGTGCTGCCAGAACGAGACAGAGAGGAAGAGAGGAGAGAGGGAGAGAGGGAGAGAGTTGTCTGAGGGTGTTAAACACCCACAGCTCCCTCTAGCTTCCTCCCATGTGAACAGCGTCCTGCTCCAGATGCAGTCTGCCGGACAGTGTGGGTTGTTCTGGGCATCCGGCTCCGAGCGACTCGTTTGTCATGATTTGAAACAGGGAGGGTGAGCTACACCGGAGCACAGCTTCCGCTGATGGGCCAATTTGCTGAGCTGGTTTGTCGCATTTCACCGAAATGAGATGGGCAAAAAAAAAAAAAAAACAACTGATGGCACCGCAAATAACAAATACCAACAGTTTTCAGCTCTTAGCAATTCAAATTTTTATTCATAAGCCCCAGTCAGCATATCCATATCTTGATTGTGAAACGAGTCTTTAAGCTTTTTCTTGTGTTATTTTTTTTGTTGTTGTTGTTGCCAGTGAGAGAGCCGCTGGCCGTGCAGAATAATGTGAAACATTGTGGGAGACAGGCTCTCACAGAGTCAATGCCAGTGCGCTGATGGGAGCAAACAATGAGCCAGAGCACGAGCCGCTGCAGAGCTACTGAGACGAGAGGAAAGGGAGAGAAGTTTAGACACTGGATTTTACCGATTGATTCACTGAGAGACAGAGAGAGAGACAGAGTCTCAGGGACCCAAAAGACCAACTAATAAACACAGAGGCAGGAGGAAGTGGGCAAACATTTGCTCCTCAGTGACAAACATAGGCTCTTATGAGGCCAGTGAGCTAAATTCTTATTTGGTCTGTAAGAGTACCGGGGCATGGCAGTGTTGCTTCAGTGCTTTCTGCTGCTTTCTAAAACCCTGCTTGGTGATTTCTTTAACTTGCACGTTGGGTTCATGCTGGTGGGACGGCATGAACCCAACCAACCTGTGGCTGGGTTGATTGGGTTGAAGAAGACGCCAAGGATCGTTTTGACCACTGCTTCACACTCCAAAATATCCATTCGACTTTGATTAGACTTCAGTGACGCCATGTGTCCAAAATATCTTCCACCGGATGAAACCTTGTAGTTTGCATACGTCTCTAAATCGGTGTTTCTCAAACTTTTTCAGAGTGAAGACCAGTCAACCAATTTAACAGGCTGTCAAAGACCACTGAATTTAAAATTGCCCCTGAAATAACACATCTTAATAGATGATGCAACCTGAAATGAAACTCTTCACTCATGTATTTTTCTTTGTTCATGTCAATGAGAAGAGCGGTGCTACTTGGTAAATGGGACTGGCTACAACAAAGGTCTCCTTGGGTATTTTGACTTATTGACAAAATTAAATGAAAATAACCACAGTGGTTTACCTGAAAGCAGAGCATCATTCATTAGTGTTTAGTGTTCCTAGTTTTTTGCTCATAGATTCTTATATTTTACAGAAACGCTGTTTATTTTGTACATGCATGCAGGGCTTGTTGTTTGAACTCAGCATGTAAACTTAATTCTTCCTTCCTTCATCTGTAGTTATTTAAGACCACACCTCACCAGCCAGGTTTTCCTAAAACCATAATTGAGACTCAAAACTACTTAGCAATTATTTTTTGGAATATCAGGTGCTGCCCTGACTTGGTCATTTTAAGCTAAAGTACTAATTTTGTTAATAATTGCCTTGGGCACTTATTAATTAGAGCTATTCAAAGCCAAACCACGTCCATTGTTAAACAACAACTCTCTCTTCCCGTATCCATGGAGACTTTAATCCTTTCATTAAATATTTCGATCAAGGAGGGTTGCTTTCATCAATACATTTGAAAGCAAACTCTGTACAACACCGTGATATTCAGGCAGGGGAGTTGGGCTTAAATGTGTTTGCACACTGAAATATATTACTAACGTCAGATAATTAAGGTTTTTTAGAAACATCTAACTTCTCCATGTTTGTTTCAGTTTAACATGCGACAGATAACGTGTGAAAAGATTGAGCATCTCTACCTCCTCACCCCTGAACTGTTACTGCGGTACAAGGAAATGCACGGCTCCCGGTCACAAACAACCAATCAAGAGCCAGGAGGAGGGTCTTAGTGCTGTCAATCAAACTTATGTACTCTGAATGAACTAAATGTTTTAATGGTGGAGAGATAATTTATCATTCCAGGAAAACCGATCACTAATTAGCATTTGTGGCAGGCTAAAAGTGATTGACAGCGCCAAGGCCCGCCTCCTGGCTCTGGTTGGCTGTTTCAAAGTGATGTACCTAGTATTGGCAAAACTGTGAGAAAGCAGTTTTTCCATTGATTATCTTTCCTTACATTTTCATATTTTCAACAAATATGTAAAAAATTAAATTAAATAAAAGTTAAATAGTGCGGCTTCAACAAAACATATGGAAGAGTTTAACTGGAAAATGAGTGCAATAAAATTCTGGGTGATATTTAATCTACTTGTCTACCTGTAATAGTTGGATGGACGGACGGATGTTCAACCAATGAGAAAGCTTAGCTCAACCTGTAGTTTAAATTCCACCTTACATTCTAACCAGGACTATTTTGGGGGCAGATTTTTACCCAGTTCTTGTCTGACTTTACTCTTGTTTCTGTATTGGTGACGTAGGGCGGGACAAAATAAAAATAAAATCAACTCCAAAGTTTTTAAATGCGACTCCCAGACCATTGGTTTAACTTTCAACGTGAACACGAAAAATTTAAAGTAACTTCAAAGCGATAGTAATATTCTGCGACACCCAAACGCCATCGCACTGTAGGTTCTACATCTAGGATGAATAAATCTACAGTACAGTCTTTCAGCTGCTCCTCGCTACAGTACCTCTGCTCTGGGGACAATGGCACAAAACAGAGTGAATAAATTCATCATTCAGCCAGTAAGTCTGAGCTAGTGCCAAGAGGAAAACCACAACAGCAGATGCTACCACACAAGTGCGCCGCTCGATACGATAAAGCCACCAACTTCCCGCAAAGCTCGGCGGGATACGCAGAAAAAAAAGACAAAAGCCGAGTCGATTCAGATTTCTGAATCGCAGCAGGAAGGGAAAGATCTTAGCGACTTTTGAAAGAGAGCTCGGCGTCGGGGCGCAGATGGCAGCAGCTCAAGGCCGCTCGACGGTGTTGCAGTTTGAACAGAGGTGGCAGCTGTAATTTTAATCAACAGGAAAGACAACTCTGAAGCTTTGGTCAACAAAACACATCTGATTAAAGTGATGCATTAGTGTTATTATGTTGGGGTGGGCGCAGAAAGGAACTGCGTTGGTAAGAACGGGCCTCAACTGCACAGCGGGCCTAATTGTAGCAGCTTTTGGTGGAGGAAAACATCATCACTGAGCTACTAGAGAGCACAAGTCAGGAAAACCCCAATGCTATCAGAGAAATCACCTTAAATATTATATGTAGACGATTAGAATCTGAATTGCCAGTGTTTGGACAAATGGAAAATGCAGAAACAGAATTATAATACCTGAAGCAGCAACGTTCATGCTGTGAACCCCGGAGCTCGTTTTGACTCTGTCTAGATTAAATGAAGCAAAATCCTCATGAAACCTGCTTCATCTATGCGAGGACGATAGTCGCGTCCTCACATGCTAACAGTAAGTCTAAGCAAGCGTTGGTGTGGAATAACTTTGTACCATCTCCCCAGCGATGCTTCATTCACATGTTTAATTAGTAGAGATTTCGTTAATAAGGGATTCAAGATTGGTTCGGCAGAGCTGGAACTCTGCTGACTCGTCGGTAGGGGTAAAATGTAAATCAACAGTGGCCACATAGGTGACATATTTATTTCCTGTTCTCTATTTTCTGCAGCCTCTTTCCTTTGTCGTAATTGTAGCGCCTATACTTTTACACTCCTCACACCTCTACTTCCTCTCCATGACAAGGCCTGCTATTTCGGTGCCTGAACTTTGGAGGTGATTGGTGTTTTGTTGGTTATCTTTTTTTTTTTTAACACTACAGAGAACTGTAGTGTTATTTCTGGAATCAATGCATTTTGTCTGGAAGGAGTCTAAAATAACCCATGAAAGGCACTCTGTGTCTCTTGAATAACCGAGGCAGAGACGAGAAACGAAGGAGCGTCGTAACTGTAAATGTCTCCCTGCAAACGTTGACATTTAAGAATCACCGAGTGATTATGAAATTCACTATTAAGCCTATGCAGAAAAATAACATCATACGCCATAAGCGTCCATGTTATTGTTGTAATTGAGTCTTACTTCACTGACTTCTCAATGAATTTCTACTCTTATAGTGAAGGAGAATGTTGATGCCGACAAACTGAACCTCTGGTGTTTGCGAGGATTCTTAGAGTCACACGCTCTCACCTTACATATTTAAAACTGTCTATTTCAATCAATCAGACACCAAATTTACTTGAAAATGCATTAATACGCACTGTTGAAGCCATCATAGGCATGACTGCTGAAGCTAACATGTGTAGTCTTACTTTTTCCCGCTCTTTGTCGTCTGGCCAATCAAAGTCAAAGAAAAAGCAATGGTGTTCCAGGATTGGCTGCTTTGAAAATCTCAGTTGAGATATGACTTGTTGATAAGTAGGCCTGTTATTTTACTGTAGTTCCAGTTCTTTGTATTGGGATAAAAACTTTAAGAAAAAGTTTTATTCAGATACAACTTTTTCTAAAAAAAAAAAAAAAAAAAGGTTATGAAGCAACTCTTGGGGTTGCTTCATAACCCCAACAGTGTTGCTCTGAACGTCATTAAGCAGAAGGAAGAGCGTTTCTGTAACCTTTTGCGCTCCTCTTCCTGGGTGCTGATGATGCCTGAGATGCATGATTTATGACTTTACTGCACAAAGGAGGTCACATTACACAGAGATTTCACCAAGAATGGGAAAAACACTTTTAAGTTTACTACATCAAGGGAGATCAATGCAAAAAAAACAAAACAGAAAAACAGACAGTAGACCTACGATGCATGGATGCCAGTAACTTAGAATAGCTTGAAGTGCCAGTCACTGATCATGGATGGCTGTGAAAACTGTCAAAAGAGCCATTTTGTCCTCAGTCCAGCGACATGAAACTGGGTTAGAGCTGCAAATATTGTGCAACTTTTGAAATAAAGACAAGTTCTAATTTTTTATAAATATCTGCAACAGAAAATAGTTTTGTTTTTTTGTTTTTTTCTTACAAAACTTAAATTGTACTTTTAGGTGTTAGGATGAAGAAAAAACAAAACTGTAAAAAGATGAGGGGAACATGTTGGGATGTTATTTGCACAAAATAGATCAAAATTAAAATGCCTGGTACTTAATCATTTTGATGAAATATTACTCTATGAAAAAACTGAAAAATATCTTCAACCTGCAATTGTTATCGTTTCTATTTTTAAATTGTCACTAGTTTATCATTTTTAGAGGCTCTGTTGAGCTGCAGGTTGGCGAACACAGGTTGGCAAACTGAACTGGTTCAACTTTTTTAGACTTCACTCTTTACTCAAATGATATGAGAAAAGACCTATTATTTGCTCTTTTGTTATAATTTCATAAAATTGTTTACCTCATAATGAATATGTGGTTTTAACTATATTTTTTGATGTACTTTGTTGATGAAGACTTGCTAATATTTTCAATTATTTTAAATAAACATATTTATGTTTTTAAAAAGTTTTATTTACAAGCTATAAAAATTATGCACAGCCTACGTCGCCATGTTGCACTGACAAGACCTTTAGGCGACTTACACGTCTGCCGTACTGGTTCTCACAGCACATGAATATAAAAGTAACTCAACAGCTGCTTCTGTCAAAACATAAATAAACAGTGTCAATTTTTTTGTGTCGAAATCCGACACAAAAAAATTGTCGGATTTCCGCAGTTTTCCGACACAAGCTGAAAGCTGCAGTTTTCATTCTGTCCATTAACAGAGAGAGTGTCCTCTAATGGTCCGTTTGCAGTCTGATGAACATCTGGACTCAGTATAGCGCTGATCATCGCTGACATGCTGCCTGCCAAACCTCATGCGGAGAGCGCTAAGAGCTGCAGAGCTGTGCCCAGTTAATTTTCACAAAGAATTAGTACTTTCTCCTTCCTCCAAAATAAATAAATAAATAAAGTCGCCACCCAGGTGCCTTTGATTATTACGCTGTTAACCCTGCCTGACTGGAAGACCTGCAGGTCCTCCAGGCTGCAGCTCCTCCACATTTTTAGCTCCATGAGCGTGCAGGATGGGATGCCGGGGGGACAGAAAGAGCATGAGTAAATCCGGATCGGGATACGAGCTTTTCTTCCCTCCGACGCCATGACCTGCGACAGGCCCGACTTTGATTCCTCCGCCCCCTCCAAGGCAGGTCGTCAGAAGTGGCGGCCATATGGACGGCCGCTTCGTGTGTCTGCTCCCCTCCCCGCCCCCCTGTCCTGTGGGATGAGCTGCACTCGACGATGAGTAATGCAATTATCGCCGCCATAATTCTTTTAACTTTAATTTTTTTTTTTTTTTTTTTTTTTGTAGTCCAAGGCACAACAATTTTATTTTTCATTAACACATGTGGCTGCAGTGCGAACGGAAATAACCTGGGTTTTATTTTTCTTTCTCGCATGCCTGTGTTTTCTGTTTATGATAGCCACACCCATCTAATATTTATGAGCCAAGTTGTTTTGCCTGTTTTCCCACTGAAACGGTGAATAAGAAATAACGTTGATGCGGTTATGTCATATTTACTTATCGTCATTTTTTTCTTTTTTGCATTTCATGCTGCTTTCACGCTGTCTGTGTATACAACCGACGCTACATGAATTTGCATCCATCAGCACATGTGTTTGTGCCTGGTTGAAACTCTCACATGAATCTCACCGCTGGATCGCTAAGGTCGGGGTTTGGCGGGTTGAGGGTGTCAGGATGAGTGACTGCTGGCGTTTGGTGCCATTTTGAGCGAGATGGCATGAAAGCAAGAGTCGAAAAATCGCAAGCGCTCTTTCTGTCTGCCTTCACGGTACCAGATGAGCATCTCCCGATGCGGTGTGACTGAGTGACTGTGAGGAGGAAGTGTTGAATTGTCAAAACCCCTCATGCAGATTTTCTCTTCCCCACTTTGCCAGACGCAGAAATGAGGCAGTTCATTTATAAATGCGGAGGCTGCTGGGATAATCTCGAGTCGCGCTTTCCATTTACCTCACCTGCCTCCTAAGTCTGCAGCTCAGTTGGACTGGGGACATTGTAGCTAGAAGATAAAGGAGTAAATGTCCAACAAAAATCTAAACTTTTCTAGGAAAGAATACGTAGAAATTCAAGAGTCCAAAATTTTCAACATTTTCAGCTTCATGCGCTCAGAAAACTTCAGTGTGTCTCCTTGAAGTTTTTCCTCTTTCAAATTTTGGACTTTTGGAGCTCAGAAACTTCCCAGACTTTTTCTAGAATATTTCCGACATAAATCTGAAAATTTCTGAATTCCTTTTTTTTTCCCTACCTGCAGTGGCCCTAATAATGGAAACTGCCACGATAATCTTGAATCTCTTGCCCTCAAATCGTGCTGTTCAGTTTAGTATTGAGTGAATCTGTTTTGTTTCTTAAGAGTTTCTCCTCTGATAATGACAGCTGCAAGCCGTTGCTTCAGTGCACCACCATGCAAAGTAGCTTAACAAATGTCCAAGCATGTTTGGCAATACAAAGCAGTAAGTTTCGAAATCTACACACATTTCATCTCAAATTCTGTGCCAGGAACATGTTTATTCCCAACCAGCTCACTAGACGACTGACTGGACGTCTTTGTCCAGTCAGTCGTCAGTCCAGTCAGTGCGTCCTTCGCAAGCATGTAATTTGCGAAGGTCGCAAATTACATGTTTGCGACCTTGGTTTGAAGGTCGCAAACATGTTATTTTTACAGCGGCAACCCGTGATTTCTTTGCATTTTGGCCAGAGTGAAGACAACGCGCACAAAGGATGAGCTGCAAAAGGCAAACTGCTCAGATAAAGCGAGATAAAAGATTAAAAATAAATACACTGTGGTCAGGCGGCAGCCAATAATTTTCAGATTGGATTTCAGCTAATGCATTCTTCTTCTCTTTCACTTTACACAATGTATCGCTCTGAATCTGTGCAACCAAATCCCACTCAAGCATTGATTGCCAGCACTCCTCTGCTGTTTGTTCTTTCTTATATTTAATTTCTCAGCTCCGGCTGCAGCTCTGGCGTGTCCCCTGAGCGCTCACACACAACGTGCAAACGGCGACTGGATTCTGGCGATGTGATGAGCCGTTTGGGGTCAATTGGCCTTGAAACGGCGACAGATTTCAGACTGGGGTGAAAACGGTCTCATTTTCTCCCCAGCCCCCCAAAATTATTCATGAAGCGGCTACAATCCGAGCGATTACAAACATGCAAACTGTGACGAGCATCATGATCGCAGGATTTGCATATCTGTGAGATAATAGTGTTTGTTTTGTGCGCAGGCTCCGACGACAGGGTGCGTTTGACTTAATCTCGACGGGTAAAAGAAGACTATTCTTGACACGCGTGCCCGCTGTGAACCCGAGTGGAATTGGTGACATCAATATCAATGAAGTGAATCATTAGCAGGGCTGCAAAAGTCTTTTTTTTTCCCCCTCCATGACAGTCTTGCGGTTTGATTCTTCGCTGTCTGAATCACCGAGGGGATTGATATTAGTGAGCAGAAGGGAACTGTGTGTCTCTCAGATGCAGATGGTGTTATTTGCTTCTGCACAATCCTCGTTGGCTCATATCATGCTCTGTTTTTTTTTATTTTTTTTTTTCAAAGAAGGTGAAGGAGAACTCACCTTCTGCCGGTTCTTCTCTCCACCCACAAATTGTCTGGTGGAATTTAAAAGCTCTGCGGGAACCTTGCTCTCTTCCCCCCTGCTGTTGTTGTGTTGTAATTGCCTCGAACTTCTCGTACTGATGCAGAAATGTAGGTGCCGTGTGTGTGTGACGTGGCGCATCTGGGCTCGCCGATCAGTCGGAAGTGCTACAGGTTACTATAGAAACACTTCCAACGGCGCCTAAAGCCGGGCCGCGTTCAATCTGAACGTGAAGAAGACGTGTTCGACGTGGAGAGGGTTCTTCGCTTTGCGCCGCGTTCTTTCGAAGATGCTGTCAAAATTTACCAGCGAGATCTGAAAACGCTTCAAGTAGGAATTTTTCTGGCGCCGTGGCGGGGTATTCTTAAACTGAGGCTAAAATTAGATGCTGATGTTGAAATGTGACGGGTAGTGCACCCGAAATTTAGAAAAACAAACAGGAAGGAGTTTAATAATCCAATTTACAAACTGAACTAAACAACTGTATTGCTTCCAAAATGTTTCGTTTTATTGTGACCAAACCAGCCTGTTGCTCTGTTGTATAGTGAATATCATACATGATGATTACTAGTGGTAAGCAAATACTGAAGCCAGTGGTTCCCAAAGATTTTCTGGGCCTCCCTATGGATTATAATAACCCCCCACCCCCCTCCAAAAAAAGAAAAAGCAAATCAACCAGACACAAACCTTTACACATATTTTGTTTTCAAACTCCACTGAAGTTTGTTTTTAGTTTTTTCCCCCACTTTTCCCCCCCATGTGGCGCAACCCGCACTATGGGAACCACTGACATAAAAAATATTTAAAGTATAATTCTTAATTTTATCAATTCACATTTGTCTTTAAATCAATTAATGAACACATTTGCACCTCCACATTTTTGTTGGATTTCTAACAAAACCTTGGTAATACCTATTTGACATCAGTACTTGGTTGCGATAATGTTAACATCAATATTCCTATAAGTAGGGAACCCTGAGCATGGCTAAGGCAGTGCGAGGCAAAGAACTGTCTTGTGGCTCTGTAGACAGATATCTGTCTTTAAAATATTGACGTTAATGTGGACAGGGCCACAGAGCAGCGAATGAAAGCCTCCTAATTTAATTTCCTGCGAAAATGGAAGATGTCTTGCATTGGAATGAGATCAGAAGAGGCAAAAACAAAACTACTGTCTGGAAAAGTTTGGTCAAAGGTGCCTTTGACCAATCAGGTTTGTTTCGCAATCAGAAACAAACCAAACAACTTATGAAAACAACATAAATATTAAGGTGCAAAGAAACAGCAGCAGGTGCTTTGGACTGATTAGTCAAAATTTTAAATATTTGGCTCGAGCAGAAAGTCGTTTTAACTGCCAAACGGCTGCAGAGCTGCATGGTGATGAGTGTCTGCAGGCAGCAGTGGAGCATGGTGGAGGCTTGGGGATTCGGTTTTGACAAATTCTGTCTGAATGTCCTTGAAATGTATAACAAGCCAGGACTTCGCCTCCAAACACAGAACATTTAATGATATTAAAACGATTTCTGGAAAACAGGAGCACAGTGGAACCTGAATGTGGGTAAATTCAGCGGTTTGAAAAAGCGTTGGCCCCCTTTCTCAATTGCTTTTCTTGGCATGGTTGTCACACTTAAGTGTTTCAGAACTTCAAAAATATATTTAGATGTTAGTCAGACAACACAAAGTAAAGACAAATGCAGTTTTGCTGGAAATCTAAACTTAGTGCGATTGTCATAAATCCACATCGAACATGAAATAGAAAAGAAACATAAAAACAGCGACAACAGACCAAATAAATACTTGATTAGAATAAAATATTAAAAGAGCGTGTTAAAAAATATTTATTGCGATATTTTGTGGTATTATTGTGATTATGACAAAAGTGAAAGTAAGAACAATTTCTAGCTTTTTAGGTTATCTGTATGGCTGTGACTGCATGACACAATAATAACAGCACCAGAAAACACAAATACTGCTCTTGAGAAGTATTTCCATTCGCAAAGAAGCCATTTGTATCACTGAACTGCTCATATAAAATTAATTATATTTTCAAGTTATTGGTATTTATTGACACATTCATTGAACTGATGGTGGAGAAAATGGTCCAAATAATCCTCCCGACTTCATGGACAGTTTATGTCCATTCGAGTCATTAATTGGAATTTTTCATCAGAATAAACTGTAATTATCATAAGAAATGATAAATGATACGATAAATCCCATGATGCAATAAATCGCTTGAAGATGACTGAAGTGCAAACGGGACCTCGGTCGTGTTGTAGTGCCACAAATACACAGTAAAGAGTAAACCAAACATGAAAATATGCTAATTAACACAGTGTGAACAATGTGGGAGCCTAAATTAACAAAGGGAGACTGTACAGACCACACACACACACACACACAGGTTGGCTGTAAATACCTACAATAAGCAGGTGATTACTGGTAATTACAATCAGAAACCTGATTTGTGTGTGCGCCTCCAAACAGAGCGAGAGTGAAAGTAAAATGAAGCCACTTTCTCATTTTTGTTCATTGAAACTTTGGTACAGATATTGCTTTTGTTTACACCCCAGCCAGTACCGGGCGACGGCCGGCACAAGCAGTGGTTTTTCTTTTTGTTTTCTGAAGTTCTGGTTTGTTTACCTTCTTTGTTTCGCTCTCACCGTTCAAAGCCACAGTAAAGCCCCAAACAAAACAGATTCAAATTGCCTTTTATTAAAAAATCCCCTCCTCTAAAACGCGCGCGCGCCCCGTCTTGATGAACGAGGCCGTCTCCAAGCAACATGAGCCGGCGCTGTCACTCCGCTCGATACCTCAGACTTCATCTGTTGTTCCAGTGGCTCCATGGGAACAGGTAATCAAGTTTGGTGAGCTATTGTCTTGGAACGGCAGCTACCTGCCCGGTAATTGAAAGTGAGTGAGTGTGATGTGGAAAGAGTGTGGCAAGAGTTTTGCAGGGCTGTGGGAGACATGACGGTGGGAGAGGGGTGGAGGGCTTAGGGGAGGAGGATAGAAAAAGAGAAAGAGAGAGAGAGAGAGAGATTGGTTTATGAAGCGTGTTTTTGTGTGTCTGCAGCCGGGCTGTCAGAGAGAAAGGGACAGTCAGTGAAAAGCTCACTGTCCCCTCGGATTCCTCTAGCGGTGATGGCTATTGGTGTTCCTCCTCCCCCGGGAAGCCGCTGCACTGTCATCACCACCGACACACACACACACACGCGCAAACACGCACACACTTCTGCACACAGTCCTCTGAGACAACATCCTGGCTCTAAATGTATTAGGTTTGTTTTTTGGGGGGGATGCATAGACTTACACAGCTGTGCTCTTGTGTGAGGGATTTTTTTCTTTTTTCCTGAGACATTAACACTACACATTCTCACACATGCATGACTTATTGTATACAACGCTTTACATGGCATCCGCTATGGCGCTGGCACAATGACAACAAGGTCATGCCTCGGGGAGGTGTGCATTTTTCCAAAAGTGACACTGTAATGCTGCTGCTTCTGTAACAGAGAGCCAGAGACAAAAGGAGATTTATGAATCTCCCTCCAGTTGCTCATTCTTGACATTTTCGGCTCAGTAGGTGGCTGGAAATCTTTTCAGCATAACAATGTTGCTTCAAAAGCAGGAAATCAATTGGTGCTTTTTGTTTTGTTTTTTTGTCTGTTTGCACGTCGCTGCGCGTACAGGTGGAGAATCCATTCCACATGTCCTGAATCCAGTTTGTCGTAGGATTTGCATAATGCAACATGTAGCCTTGCTTGTTGTTTGGGATTGACAGATTTGAGTTTTGTATTGATTTTTGTTCTGGTTTATTGACTGTTTTTTCTGTACCTTCTTGTTCTGATTTGAATGTCAGTTTTTGGTTTTGTGTCTGGCCTTTTGAAATTTGTCTTATTTGTTTGGTAACACAACCGGAAAATGAGAAAACAATAATACATATCTTTTAACCTTCACAAAAAAAGAGTACAGGTAAAAGGCCAAACTGTCAAAGCTCACGTTTAACGAGTGCATTCATTGCATTCTTTGTATTTTCTGATCAAAACTGGATGCCAAACAAGTGTTAAAATTCTCATTCTCTTTCTCACTCTTGACTGCGTATTTGAGTTTTTTGAGTCTTAAAGACACAGAGTGCAGATTACAAACAGATTTAATGTTTCATTCAAATAGAGCCTCTTTTAGTCTTTTATTGTATTATATTTAGATTGATGCTTTCTTATTTTATTATTCTAGCCTCGGAAAAAAATTTCTTTCAATTGTACATTTTGAAATGTACAATTGAATGACAATAAAAGTTGCCTGCATGTGTCTCTTTCAAGTCACTTTTAAATGGAATAGTATTTAATCTGAAAAGCTACAGCTTATTTAAATTGAGGAACTTTATATTTTATATATTTCTTGAATTTACAGGGGGGGAGGGGTTTGTTTTGTTTTTACTAAATTATCCATATTATCCCTAACTGTAATAAATCGTGTGTGTGGTGTGTGTTTTCGTACTCATGAAATCAGATAAAAGTTATTTTTGAACTTCATAAAGACCGGATCATGTTGGAACTGCCTGATCGTGTTTGAGGTGTGGGTTTATTGTCGCGGAGACGTCCCGAGGGTTTCACCGTCATAAATTGCATGTGCGGCGCTCAGAGAAGAAGAAACCAACACATTGTGCGATCTGTGGAGCCAGAAAACTGGCTCTTCCCCACGTCGATCATTTCCCCACTCCACCACAGAGCAAGCCCTGATTGCCCACTCCTCGTGTTTAAGTGTCATTGGGCTCGTCTCAGCTTTCGGCTTCGGTCCATTGACAGCTGTGTGAGTGTAGATGTTTTTATCCTAGATACAGCACAATGAAGCCGTTACTGCACTGCACAGACCAAGAAGTGATGTTCATGGTGTCAATGCGTTGCGTTCTGTACAAGAACTGAAAACCAAAACAATACAAATGCGGTTGAACCATCACTTCTGCCGTCTTCACTTCATCTTGGAATTGGTTAATGCTCTGTTGTGTGACTGAAAGATTAATTTGGTCATTGTACTAACTGCATATTCAAATAATAGTTAAACACCTTTGTGCTACAGTTCCTCTGTACTTCCATTTTGTTCTTGTAAACAAATTTGTGTACGTCTACACCTCTTTGCCTTGGTATCCAAATTTCACTGTCAGTTTAGCTTAATGCTGCATATGATCATCTGCGTTGCACTCTAGTATGTTGGTTCTTGTCTCTGTTTGGGCCATTCACTCTGATGAAATATATGGGATTGTATCCTCTGTCTAAAACCAAAGTAATTCTAATTGACCATTTGCTGGTATATATTATTTACTGGAGTCTTTATTCCCATAATACTTACCCAAAGGTCAAAGAAAAATACTCTAAATCTTATCAAGGTTGCCGAAAAGTTTGAAACCTTCCCTGGCGAGTGTTAACTGTGGCCTAGAAAAAATCATGACAACCAAGGGAAAGGGCTGCAGTGAACCAAACCCCAGACTGTTCTTCCCTTTCACTCTCCTGTTGTAATCATTACCGCCGACTACTGCCCTTGCATGGGTCTTTTAACCTCATTTCTACCGTCCTATCAAGTTAGAAATATATTTCCAAATAGGCCAGAAACAGGCAGTTTTAAAAAAACATCTGCTAGCGTGTTGCTGGGGCGCGAATAAATGACCATGGCTTGTAAACGTACTTGTCAACACGACGTGAAAAGCATCTCCTAAATGAAGCCCATTTACTGGCGTTTTGGATCAGAGCAGCCCTCGCTGGAGGGGCCAAGCTGAAAAAAGGAAGGCGCTTCACGGGCACGGCGCCTCCCATCGAGGGCGCAGAGAGGGCCAGGAAGGGAAGAGCGCCAACCCTTGCCTTCGGTGTCCACCTCAGATCCCTTCATCCTCTTCTTTTCCCAGCAGCTGGCCGGTCTTTTACTCCGTCAGACAAAGACCTCTGTGTGTGCTCTGGTTAAGAACAGAGACCCCGTCCATGAATTCACACCTGGTGCCTCCTCTTCTTTCTCTCTCCAGTCGTTCCCCCCTTCACTTCCTGTCCTCTCTCCACAGTTGCCACTTTTGCCCTCCTTCACCCCCACCCCCTCAAACCGGCCCTGGTTCTCTTTAGGTTTTCTTCATATTTTCCGCAGAGCTAACACTTACTGCTCTCCTTCTCTCCCGATCCAGCTGTCAGTCGCGTCTCCGCTTTCTCTGGGCCAGGTTTCCAGTCCAGTTATTATTGACTCAGAGTGGCATGCCGCTGAGACGATAGCAGCAGTCCTCGTGGGGAAGTCATTATGTACAGATATGGAGCACCAAGTCCACACCGAAATGTCAACAGCATCTGACTGCAGGGGAATTAGAAGCAGGAGACGTCTTAAACGAGGCCCGGCGACTCCCACCTCATCTGAACGCGCTGTTGCTCTTTACAAATGAACCCCTGCAAAGTCGCAAATGGATGATTTAGGTCAGCGAGGAGATCCTCCTGTCTTATTTGTACGCTCAGTATTCTGGTACTTTGGTTTGCGGCACTGTCGAACATAAAGTCAGAATCATCTCGATTCGACAGCAGGGCATACTTTTCATTTTACTCATCCAGGTTGCCAAAAATTCATAAACGATTGAGAGGTAGTCTCGCAAGGTCATCTTTTATTCAAAAGTAATGTTTGTTTGAAGACGGTGTTTTTCCGACAACCAGAAACAAGAAACTTTTCTGGAAACTGAGAAGCATCCGTGTGGAAGGAGGTCAGAAGCACAGACACAGGTGATTTGTTGGAGCTGCGGTGCACATCCAGGCCAAGCTTGTGTTCAGAGGTCACTGCTGCTTTAAATATGCTAGTCTGTGGGATATTCACTGGAACAAATTCAACTGTCTGGATTAACCAAGGTGGGTGGTCGAACTGTAGTCATCCCAAACAATCGAAAGGAGGCTTTATCTAAATTAGTGCTATAAATGTAAAGGGTAGAAAAAGTAATTTATGAAAACAACATAATTCCCCAATCTACACATTTCAATTTAAAGAAATAAATGCTAGTCATTAAATATTAGAATTGATCGTTTGTGATTCAAAATGTTAAATTTATCATCAGAATAACAAATATGGACATTTCTGAGAAAATACAAATAAGATTATGGGATTAAAGTCTTACAAGAATAAAGTCAAGGAGTTGAATTGTGACTTTGTTCTTGCAAAATTACAACTTTATTCTCATAATTGTATTTATCATTTCTTAGTATGGCCTTAATCCTCACTATCTGCATTTATTGCTGTCATATTTTTGTCTCTGACTCTTATTTCAAAGAAGGAATAAAGCATTTTCGGAGCTGCAAGCCGGCTAACAGCAGCTGCTAGCCGGGCTAATAGCAGCTGCTAGCCGGCTAACAGCAGCTGCTAGCCGAGTAGCTCGACAGCACTCGCTAAAAATTCAAAGAAGCCTCTTTTACTTTGACGTCACTGGGAAGGGAGCATTTTATCGAGCCTCTTATTAAAGTACGCCACGTTTACACTGCCGGTTAGCTAGCTGAAAGAAGACCATATAAGATAATGTTAATGCTAAAGGAGCTAAAAGGGCTCTTGTAAAAGGCTAAAGCTTGAAACTGCTTTTCAATTTCGGTCAATAGCACCAGAGGGACGTTATTTTGTCACAGTCACCGTTAGTTGGTCTGAGAGGAGCTAAAGACTCCAGATTAGCCTTCCCAACAGGAACCATACGGCAGCAACGTTCCCCCCAGACAGGAAAGCAGCCGCTGCTGTTTCTTGGTCTGACGGTGGCTGACCAAGGAATTTATCACCCAGACGCAACTGGCATCTTAAATGGGGATGGTAGAGAAATCCCAGCAGTGAGATTCCCAGGGAAAACATTAACATGTGTATACGGCAAGCCTTTATCCTGACAGCAAGGGGCAGACTACTTAACTCTACCCACCTCCTCGTTGTGCCTTGACAGCCTTCCCGGATCATTTATCAGCTCCTTTGTCTCGAGCTTCGTTGCGTGTAGCTTTCAGCTGCGCCGTCTATTAGCACCTCCAACTATCTTCCCTCGGCGGCTCCTGCTGTCGGCCGGCATCCCTCTTCAACGCTGTCAGCTCTGCTGCTCCCGAGTTTTATTTTCCCAGCGTTCCCTTCTGCTACATACGCCACCGGTTCCCTCCACACCGAGCCGCCTCCTCCTTGATTGGCTGGAAGAGGGAGAAGCATCATTAGCAGGCCCCACTTCTCCGTCTTCTTTGCAGTTCATAAATTCTTCAAATTACTTGCTCTGGAGGCCTGACCCCTAACGTTAATCAGGCCTGTTACACAAAACGATAACTCTACCGCTCCAAGCTCCAGCCGTAGACGCTCGCTGCGTTCACAAGGGGATGAATTTACTATCCTACAGCCACAGTTGAGAATGTGTGACGGACTATGAGGGCCACCATAAAATCGTTAAATTATAAAAAATAAAGTCATGAAATTGTGAGAATAGTCACAATATTTCAAGAATAAATTCAAATAAAAATAAATTACTTTGACTTTATTGTCATTCCAAAATGACTTTGTTCCCCAAGTTTTTTTTTCATACACCATCGCTCATATTGATAAATAGGTTGCTGATAAGAGGATGAAGGACCAAGCAGTGGCGTCCACATACACATTCCCACAGGGTCCAAAACTTTACTGTGAAAATAACATGTGGACCAGAAAAACATATTTCTCTTGTTTTTATGTACAAGTTTTACTTTTTGTTCAACTGAGAAAAGTTTTACCCTTGCGTTTTGAAAAATTAAATATGTTATTGACACAAACTTTCTGGTTTTATCGATTAACATAATTCAAATAAAGCAAAAAGTTTCATTCCTAAAGTGTGATGGAAGGTCTGAGCAGTGTCTTCTTTGCATTTCTTGGCTTTTCAGTTGGATTCAAGTCTGGCCTTTGACTAGGCCATTCGAATACATGAATATTGTTTTTCGACTGAAGACTTTAGACGATTATCCTGCAAAAAGTACATGTGTTGTACTTTTAGCTCTGACGTTCAGGGTCTCTGTGCAGCTGGAAGTTGGACCAATCCTGTTTTGTTTTCTTTTTCTTTTTTCCATTATTGCCTTTCAGTTCGCTTCACCCGTCTTCATTTACCGAACTCGTCTTCCAGTATGTTCTATAAAAATGATCCCCACAGCATGATGAAATGAAACTCAGAAATTTTAAACCACTGGGTTTAAATTTGTCGCCTTCCAACACATTCACACGGCTGGTCACAAAATAGCAACTTCCAACAGTGACTTTCTTCCTGTGACTCTGCTGTGACGCTCAGGTTTGCTTTTTGCCAACAATTTCCAAACTTTGATTTAGCAACTTAGAGAACCACGAGGAATTTATTTCCACTTCTAAATACGCCCTACTATTGGGTTCATCACATAAAATTAATAAAATATAAAATTTGTACTGCAGTTATTGACCATACTGCCCACAACCTTTCACTCCCAACTACATTTTTTTAAAATCTAATTGCTTTCAGATATATCTGCTTCTCTGAATTTGCAGTAGTCTCTGTATGTTGACCATCAGATTGTATTGACTTTCTCTTCTTTCCTCTTAACATGCATTATGATTCAACATCATAATCCATGTTAAATATGTCATATAGGGCAAAGATATCCATCCATTCATCCATCCATTCATCCATCCAACTCGTAATCAAATCCACCCAATGGTAGAACTATTATTGACCGATTTAAAGAAATTTGCTTATTTTTTATTTTCCACATAAATGTTGTGGAGCCATTCGACTCCCTTGCTACAACAGAACCAGAGTTATTCCGCATCCCAAATTGCCTCCGTTGTTTTGTTTCTTATCACGCCAATCAGCGAATTTTGCGCAAGCGACACTTACCCATTTATCCTGGGTTCTGTTGTTGTTGTTGTTTTATTTCTCTGATTTATTCATTCGTCTGCAAGTGTACCCGCAGAGCTTGAGGACAGTTCAAAAGCTTAATCTAATCAATTTAAAAAACAACAACAACACATGTACTTTTTGCAGGATAATCGTCTCTTGCCAGACAAACAGTTTTTGAAAATAATCCTGTGCAGCCGGGGAGGCAGCAGGGGCGCCCGAGGTAGAGCAGAGCGCTCCGAAAACGCTCATTTCTGCACACTCGATTGCCGCTACCTTCTGCTCGACTCCTCGCCCCTCACCTCCGCTTATCTGCTCGCAAGCTAAAAGCGTTCATGGCAACTTCGTCTAACCTCTTGCAAAGCAGCAGCCCCCCCACCATCTTTGATTTGCGCCGCGACGACGTCCCCGTTTCACACGGGTCTATCTCTGCGACGAGAAACGAAGAGCAAAACAAAACAAAACAAATCGCTTTTGCACCGTGCTTGTCTTGTGTGTGTGTTTTATTTTTATTTTTTAGATGGATTAATTAACTCGGCTCAACTCATTAACTTCTGAATGAGTTTGCGTTATCGCGTGGAGCTTGTACTCGTGAGGCCTCGCACAGCCGCGTCCCGTGATCCGTATGGAGCAACTCATCTAAAAGAATATCTGATTAAGTAATCAAGCCGCATGCATTTCTGTAGGCTGTTTGATGCCAAGTCATGCATGTACTTGCTGGTGCTGGAGGAAATAAATTAAGTTACAGAACGAAAGATTGGTGCGTGTGTGTTTCTGTGCGCGTTTGCGTCTGCTTCACTTCCTCCATTATGTTCAACATCTAAGTTGACAAACTGCCAAGAAAAGAAAAAAAAAAAAAAAAAGGAAACCAGCTCATCTTTTGGGTTGACCTAATACAAGCACAGAACAGAAGACGCTTTTATACCTTTTTGCAGTTTTTTTTTTTTTTTTTTGTTTCAACTCGTCCCGCTTTCATCGTCAGCGATCGAAGCGGACGTTCTGTTCTCCTCTCTGGGTTCCGTCTCCTTCTGAGCCGCCGCATAACATCGGCTGCGTTCCCGTCGATTCCCCCGTTCTGCTGGTGGAAGTTAAAAATAACAAAGAAAGGGGAGAGGAAGAAAGTAGGAATCGGTTTTGTGCCTCGTCGTCCCTGCGGCTTCAGCCGTGCCTCACACAAGAGCGACTCTTTGATTTGCCCGTGAAGGCCGCTCCCTCTCGTCCCCGACTCCCCCGAGCTGCAAATAACGTCCCCAATAAAACGCCGTCCGCAGCCGGAGCAGTTAAAGTGACAAAGGGTCCAGGGTGTAAATATGCCATTTTCTGTCAAATGTTTTTTCTGTGGATGTAGTGGGTGTTTTTTAGAGCAGCTGGCTCGGAGGTCTGCGCTTTTCCTTTATTGCACGACTACAGTTGTGGTGCTTAAAATTGTTCCTGGTATGTGAAGTGCCTCGCATGGCTGCCGTGGTGCAGGTCAAGTGCTTTCAACAGGCCTTCATGTAAAAGAGACTTATCATGCAGACAAATACGCATTCCTGTGAGCGTTTGCACACTGTTCTTTTCTTACCACAAAGGATGATGTTTATTGGGATTTTATGCAGCAGGCGTTCACAAAGTAGTGCATAGAGGTGGGAGGAGAAGTGCAGCGTGCATTTGAACGCACCATTAACCGAAGCAGTCCCTCAGGGAGCGTCTCTCTATGCTTTGAACATTTAAAGGCGCATTCACACCAGCGTCGCTTGGTCCACTTCAAATGAACTATGAAAGTCCGGTTGGTTTTGGGCGGCGCGAATGTCCAATCAAACTCTTCAGGTTTTTACGCCCAAAAGCCTCAGTCTAGGTTCAAGATAAGGTGAACTCTGGTGCGATTCCTACGTGATCAAAGTGAACCAGAGTCCAATCCAAAAGCAGGAAGTGGACTACAACGCAGGGGGTTCTGGGTGAATACAACCAAAATAAACATGTTTGTCAGGCGCTAGAGGGCCAAAACACCTTTAACATCAAAGATTTCCGAACGTTTTTTTACCCAATAGCTCAAGCTCTTTTACATCGTGTTGATAAATGTATTATGCTTCAATGTTTTTGATTAGCTTGTTTACGGGGATCATAGCCGTTCTGTTTGTTTCCTAACATCACAGTATTCCCAGCCGAAGTCATTTGCTCTTTCAGATCATGACACACAGCTCATCCCCACACAGAACGAAACAAAATGAAACATCGTTGGAATCTCCCACAGCATGATCCGTCCAGCACCGTGTTTCAACGTTGAGGTTCTGGACAGTTTGCTCAGTTACATTTACTCGAGTGACTTTTTAGGAGTATTTCGTCTGCGCTGCACTTTTTGCTTTCACTTGTGCAGTTTCGCTTCTTTTGATCAACATTTCTGGACACTCAACCTAATGTGCACGAGTAACTCCACTGAAAGAAAGAAGTTTGTTTGAACCAAACACTCATCAGCCTCAAACACAAACCTGCAGCTTTTGTTAAAAGCTTCCTCAGTTTTATGTTGAAAGAAATGTTTCTTTCGTCTGACTTCATTTTGTATCTGTTATTTATATCAATCATTTCCACGTAACTGTTCAGTTCGGTTTAAATATTAAATTATGTTTTGATCACTTACTTGAGTAACCTATTTTCCAAATATTTTTCAAGTCTTGAATGATTTCTTCTTACTGAAGTGAACATTTGTTGAAGTAGTGTTGCTGTTACTTGAGTACAATTAACTCAACCCACTTCTGGCTGTGGGCTCGATTGGTTATATTGTGTATCATGTCAATATTTGAGAGCAACTTGGGCTAGATGGATATTATTATCTGTAGAATATTCTCATAATTATCTCACTTTCTTCCACTTCACAATTACTCACTGTGATGTGTTGATTTATATACTTCAAATCCTGATAAAATGCATCAACGTTTGTGTACATAATAAGAGAAAAGCTCCGGGGATCTGAATGCCATTGCAAGGCACTGAGACGGTTGTTTATCTTTTCAAAAGTTTTACTTTTTTCCCCACACAAAGTTTTTGGCGCATACAAAAGCAAACTAAATTATTTTTTTTTTTATTTTTATTTTTTTTTTGCAATCTTTTGTCACACATTTTTCTTCTTTCAGTTTTGGATATGCAGCCGCGACGGTGTTTGGAGTAAAATGGATCTCCTATCCTCAAAAAACATTCTTTGTTGTGATTTGTCGTCTTTCGTGAACGACCTGGCTATTGTGAGATCCCCGAGAAGGTGGGGGACGAATGATCATTTTGGTGACATGAAAAGACCAATCCAATTGCGGCAGAGATTAATGTCAAGCCGCAAAGGTAATCTGGATAAAACGCATCCCGACACAGTGGAGATAAGAAGTGCCGTGCGCGGGGCAGATGTGTCGGTCTCCATGGCAGCCGGACCAGATGGCGAGCCAGGATTAAACTGCAAGCGCTCGATGAGTTTTGGTCTGGCACTCTATAACCTTCCGTGGATCTTTTCACCCTCCTCCGTTCAGTAATATGTCAGCTTGACATTCAGACAGAGCCTGTTGCTGCAGGAATCTCATTTCCACTGTTGGATTTGTTGCTTTGTGCGCCGTTATTGGCTGTGAGAACGCTGCGGTTTCTCACATTGTCTCATGCAGATGAGCTCTTTATGAATCCCACATTGGTAACGTGAGGTCCCTCAAGGTAAAATCTGCCTGATATTGCACTGCTGCGCTGTCGTCGGCTGCTTTGGCTACAGTAAAAGCTATAGTTACTGTCAAAACACACAAAGGCACGTAGGTTAGGGTATTTTGTATTTATCGAGATATTTTGATGGTTAACTTTTTCATTTTGGCTCAAAGCTTTCTTTTGCAGGGACTTTTAAGCAAACATCTGCCTTTCAGTTTCTAGTAACAGTTGTCTCCTGTGACAAAAGTCTCCTAAGAAAGTAATTTCCCTCCGAAGTTCCCTCGAGGATCGCAAGATCACGATTTGAGGTTTGAAGTCGTGCATTTTGACCAAGAGAACGCTTGCAAACCAGTCAGGGTTTGGCAAAAACACCCACAGGCTCGTAAAAGACTTTCAAAACAAGTCGACTTGTGTATTTCTAAAGTTTTTTTCTGCTGCACATTGTTCAAAAGTAAAGACTTTTTTTTAAAAAGGAACACATGTTCCTTTTTAAACACATGTTCCTATGGGGGTGTGGCGCTCTGCGCAGGTTCAAAAAGTCACAGAGGATCATGAGAAGTAAACAAATAAACAAGAGACAAAGAGTAATGCAACAAGACAACATTAGATGGATGAACTGAAGAAATGCTTGTCAGAAGGATGCAAAATTTTTCATTGAGAAATAGTTTGGTACGGGTGACGGGATCCGAAATCAACAGAAGAGCCACAGTCGAGGTGTTAGACTCAAGATTATTTTACAGCACATTTAAGCTCAAAATGCTTCACATCATAAAAACACACACAAAAAAAACATCAAGCAGTTACCAGTTTGAGAACAAACAAAACATGGAACGCTGTAGAGATTAACGTCGGCTTAATGTCTGCCTCTTCGGTCCACTAGTCTGGACCAGATACTTTATTTTTTTTCATGAATCAAACTGCGGGCTGCTAAAACTGAGGATTCAGGACTTAATGTTTGTAATTTGATCTTTTTTTAAGTCATGTTTCAAACTCAAGGCAAGTTTGTCAAATCTGCGCCGCCAGAACTTTTTATGTGCCCTCTAGATTCTATCTAGACTAAACACTAAATGTGCTTAAATATTATGTTATCAATCAACTCAATACAGTTTTTGTCTGTTCATTGCCAAATTATATCAATCAATTTCTTCAGAATTATTGTGGAAATTTACACAGAATGAACAAATCGCCGCACTTTTTTTTTGTGCTAATAATTGGGAGTTTATAACATATTTTTCTCAAAAATCGTCGAAAACGTTCTTACTTCTACTAAACAGCTGCCTCAGATGTCAGATTATAGTCCTGTATTTATACAGCGAGTAATAAAAAAAAATTGTATTTTGATTTTTATTGCAAAGAATCACAAAATCCTGAAGGGACTAAAAAGATGTTCAATAATATTTAATTTGAATAATTAATTGATATTTTAAGAGTTTGTGAACAGGTTTTATCAATAGATTCTGACACAACCGGCCCTTTAAGAGCATTCATGATCGATTTGACCCAAAATGAAAATGAGTTTGACTGCCGTGTTGTAAATCCTTTCACCTGACTTTCCATCCTCCCCTACTGCTGCTCTTCCAAGAGTTGTTTTGCACCAAACCAATTCCTGTTGATCTAGAACTTGTTCAGCTCAAATTCTTCGGGTTCCACAGCCAAAAACACCAAACAAACGGCACCAGATCTGTGCTGGGACGCTTCCACCAGCAACATGAGGAAGCCATGAGTAAACAGCGGAGGTTTGCATGGATCAACTCTGCAGATGATCCATGCAAATGCGCCGTGACGACCTGTCGACATGAGTAACCTCTCAGAGCACCAAAAACACATTGATTCATTGGCGTGGGTCACTGTTCCACTGCACTGGAGATTTATGTGCACTCAACAAAACCAAAGTATTTCTTTTAAACGAAAATATCATCCTGAAATTCGGAAGTTTATTTTTTTGGAAACATTTTCTGTTTTCCTCATTAATTTGACAAAGAAAAGCACATGCAAAAGAAAAACTTCCTGTTGTTGCTTTCAGCTATAAGTCCGATGTGTTACAAGCTGCGCACGCGTCTAGTCATTCGAAAAATGTCACTCCTTTTAACTGTTCCACATTTAACTTTTCCGCATGTTACACCTACAATTGTGCAATTAACTAATAGCTGAATAAAACGTTAAGATCTAAATAAATTTGCATCCCGGTGATATATTTGGACTGTAGGACGAACTCTCACATCCTTTTATGGTCATGCCACATAAATATTCTGCTTTCTGTAATACTTAATCTCAGACAGAAAATATTTTTTTTTAAAACCAAAGAAATGTTGGGTTAAGTTTAACCAATAAATGATTTTTTGCATCACACGAGTTATGAGATCAACAAGCGGATGTTTCTACTGCCGGAAAAGACAAAGAAGTCCACAGGAAGTGGCAGGAGGACGACGACGCGAAAACGCTTATTGATGTGAGATTTCGATTGCGCTTCTTACTGAATGGAAGACGTTAGCGGAATATCTACAACGTTTTGATTATGTTTGTAACAGAAAGAAAACCCAACTAATGGTCTTAGTAGCTTTCATATTGACTTCGCTCTTGTATCCTGGAGTCACTTCACATTTAAACACAAACATAAAGGCTGAGCTCTGGTTCTGTCAAGGCATTTCTTATGTCGGAGTTCCTTTAATGAAAGCTCCTCTGAGGACGACACTGAAGGCTTTTCTCTGCCGAAAAAAAATAAAAGATATATATTTTTTGCACATTTCCTGAAGGAGACGGACACGAAACTGATTTAAGAAACTGACTTCTTTCCTTTGATCTGACTGGCTGAGACGATCGAACCCAAAGTGAACTTTCCGTGACTTTACCGCGGTCCGTTTCTAAATTTCCAGCAGGGCACATTTTCCTACAGGAAAAACCATAAGCCTTAGTTTTTATTCAATATGAATGAGTGAAATGTCTATTAACTGTCTCAAACCATCTCCATGACGAAACAACAAGAAAGATTTTTTTTTTTTTTTTTGTGAATTTCAAGCTGTCAAATGTTGTTTTGCTGTTTGCTTTTATTAATGTGAAACATTTGGATGTTTGATCCAGGGAAACTACTTTTTCTACAGAAGAATTTTTATGACAGATGCCGCTCCTTCCAAATGTCTTAAAGCATAATTTACAAGTAAAAAAAAACACAATATGAGTTCAGTCGGTCATTTAACTCCCCGTGGATCAGCGCAACAAGGTGAAGTGGAGGGAAAAGCATAAACACAAAGCTACTTGGTGAACAAATGATACCAACATGATGAGGGATGGTCTGATTTCGACATGTGTCCTCTTGATGTGTGGATGTGACGCGCTTAGCTTTCCCTTTTTTTCAGGCGAACCGTTACTGTGAGTTTTATTTCATATCCAGGAACGCAGTTAGCATCCTAGCGACCTAGACAAACAAATAAACAAAAGAAAGATGAAATAGCATTGAAACTGCACAGACAGACATTTAGCTTAAATCCAGACGAATTAAATAATTACTGAGTTCCACTGTGAATCAAAAACACTATTCAAGAGCGATTATGGCATTTCATTCCTACTCTCATTTTGATCATAATGATAGCTCTCCCGGGGTTTCACGTGAACATCCCTCCCACCACATCAAGCTTGACGAGCTCTGAGGCTCGTCTTCCACTCGCGCTTCCTCCCCACTGGAATCCGCCTGTAAGGGGTTGTTCGGCGGCAAAGTCAGGAGGATTTAGTAAGCCGGACACCTAACCAATAGGTCAGGACGAGAGGAGAAGCAGATGAAGAACGAGCTCCCGTCTCATCGAGGTAAGCCATGGAGCTCAGCCTGTCCAGTCAGCTACAGTAGCGTGACCGTCGAAGTTCCTTGGCTGCGTTTGCGGCTTTCTCTTGCACTCCGGCAAACTTTTGCTTCCACAGACCCTCTTGAGATGAGATTTGTCTTTGCAACTCCTACGAAAGATTGCGTTCCTTCATCAAGTGGGAGCCTCCGTGGACTACAACTGGGGAAAGTAATATTTTATCTATTAGCTACTGCTTTGGGATTTGATTCCTTCTGGGATCAGGGAGACTCTTTTCATCAAAACATTGGTTAGACATCTGTTGCCAGCTCTTATCCCCTCAGAGCCCTCTAAATCTGTCATGGAGGCAATGGGTTTAAACTTCTTTGACAATAAAAGGAAGGGGGAAAAAAAAGGTTGGTGTGATATTCTGTGTGGAGATCTGTAACGCAGTGAATTGACTTTCCCATGAACATGAGTCGGAAAAATTTGCCTTCTTATTGGTGATGTAATAAAAAACGGACGTGAAAGAGAAAACGCCAAGTTTTCACTTTTAATCCGTTTTGTTAATAGGGACGAGAAGGTGTCTCATGTTTCAGACATTCAAGAAAACCTGCAGCATTGTCCCTTCACTTCAAACTCATCTGCTCCTTTGCATTGGTCTTTGAAATGTGACATGTAAATACGAAGCACTTTATTCTAAAGTTTAACAGATCAAAATCTACTAAACAGATTTTGATGTTAGCACAGTGTTCACCTGTTTTCTGGGTCAATCTTTAGGAAAGATTATCGGGGCTGTCACCCTGTGGGGAAAGAACAATTGTTTTTTTTGTGTGTGTGTTTCACAACATTGCATTATTAAAATATCGTTGGATTTTTTAATTAATTTTAACTAAAATGTTCGAAGATGATCATCTTATTGGGACCAACATGGATACATCTGCCAGACGTTTTCAATTTGCAGTATTATGTGAAATGTTGAGCTTGACTTTATGTTATAAAGTTATTCCCTTAATCTCCCATGGAAACCGCTCAGCTGTGCAAAGCACACGGGTGAACCGCAGCCCGGCGTTTGGACACAGCTCCTCCTCTAAGCTGCAATTTCCAAGCTTCCGCAACTCCCCCACTCGGCTCCTTCAGACTAGCCGGCAGCAATTAGCAAACATTTGGTGGAAGAGTTCATCTACTGAGCTCATTATAGGACCTGCTACAAGTAAAAACATCATAGGGTTAAAGGGAAGTTTACATGACTTACAGGAGCTCTTAATGTGACAAAGCAGCTCCAGCCCTTTGGCTGGAGAAATAGAAACATTCTTCTACTTCTGACCCTGTTTCTCTGTAGAGCTTAGAAAGCACTCAGTGTTATATTTTCATTGTCAGCCATGGAATCTGCCTTTCCTGAATCAAAATCCCGGCATAACACATTACATGTGTTAAGACATCAGCCTCGCTGTCCGCTTCCTGACGAACATATGAGAGATAAATTCAATTACGGCTAATGCAATCCCTTCCATCCACGGCTTTGGATTAAAAGCAATCAACATACGAAGACATCCGCCCAGTATCTCCAGAGCAGGTGATGGATCTGGAAGCCAATTATAAGATACTGCAGCAGCAGTTTGTCTTGGCTTGGTGTTAAAGAACGCAACGCAGGTGTTCAGTCCAACCAGAGAAAAACACTTTGCTTAAATGAGTTAAAAACAAACAATCTTCACCTTCAGAAAAACTTCCTTCTGAACTAAAACCGATGCTAACTAAATCCCAAATGTAAATTAAATTGCAGGTTGTGTTTTTTTTTCTTTTCTTTTTACAACACATTTAAAGGTTTTCTGGCCTGATTTATGGCTAGGGTTTTCGAAGCACACACTACTTCCCAACTTTTCAGGTTCCTGGAGAGCAACTCGGCTCAAAAGAGAAAAACAAGAGTTTGTTTCTCTGAGGAGTTCTTCTTGTTTGAGACTGGCTGAAAGTTGGGGCTTTGTAACCCGGTTGAGCGTCTCACGACCGACCCAGGTGGTTGCTCCCCTGAGCAGAAGTGTACTTTGTGAAATTCCACCTTGAGGTTTTCCTGCTTGCAGAAAGCCTGCACCACTTCCTAATGGCCAAGTCCAAAAACCAGTTGAAATTCGTCTTATGTAGTGTCGACACGGCAGGCACTGCAGAACCGCTGGACGACGGACATTAGCTGAATGACAAACTTGCATAACACAGAATTTAACACCATGCCAGGGTATTGTGCTACAAAACTGGTCACTATTTTAAATATTGGACAATATTCTCTGAATTTTTTTATTTAAAACTACCATCAAATACAGAAAAAAGAGGCAAATTGCAGAAGTGAATATGAAAATTCTGAAATATTGTTTGTATTCTACATACCTAACTTTTTGTTATACTTGTAAACATAGCATCAACAGCCAAACATGTTGTTTGGTTAGAAAAACTTTTACAAACACGTTTCCGCTGAAACAATGTCAAGTAATAAAGATTTCCATGTGGCGACAAATAAAGACGATGCGCCACAAAAACATCAGCGACGCTCTTTTTACACATTATTACATTTTAAACACTCATTATACATTTATTATCTCTATCTGGTTATCTTGTTGCCATTTGCAACATTTTAGGATGTTGAAAGTGTTTATTATAAAGAGGAAATTGCAAAAAAAAATGTAATAAAGCCAAATGAGAACATTTTAACAGCTGCTTAGGAGAATTGCAAGCTTCTCTTGTTTTTTTTTGTTTTGTATTTTGAGGCGTTATTAGTAGGAATTGGGATCCTTCTAATCAGGCAGGGGTAACTCAGTTTCTTTCTACATTCTTATTTAGTTAAGTAAAACATTAAATAAATCCAGTGTATAGTGATTGAAGTGCAAATGTGGCTGCAAAGGCAGCATATTGCTCATAAAAGGCAAATTTTTGAAGGAGTTAATTTCCTGCGTTTCTGCTTTTGTATACCAAGAAGTTGGATAAAAAAATGTTATTAAGAACACAGTTTGACAGAAAAAAGTGATGTATTTTAAAATACAGGTGAGTTTTGAGCATTTTTGAGCTGATTCATCTCCACAAAATACCAAGCTAAGTAAGGAAGTAATCCGATACACAGTAGCTCCCTACGTTAGCATGAAAGGGTTTGTTTACTGCACAGAGCAGAGGCTGAATTTGTCAAACATTCTCGTTTTCTGGCTATAAAAATGCAAAAGTTTAAGTTTTAAGGTTGACAATCTTTCGTATCAATGTTCTACTTATTATTTTTTCAGTGCCATTTCATAACATCCATCTGTCCATCCATTTTCAACCAGCCTTGTCTCTTGTGGGGTCGGGAGGTGATGGTGCCTGTCTCCGTCTAACGTTCTGGGCGAGAGGCGGGGTCACCCTGCACAGGTCGCCAGTCTGTCATAGGACCATTTCACAACCATTCAAACCAATTATTTACAAATAATTTCAGTCCAATCATACATACATTTCACCTGGCCCTTATTATCCACCGGTGCAGTTAAGTTCAGCTCATTATTCAAACTGATTTGAAAATGTTCTCTGAGGAAATAAAGCCAGAATCTTGTAATTGACGCGTTTCCGGTACGCCCGAATATCTGACGCACAAACGACATCCGCTAAACAGCAGAACTGGGAAACCAAGCTGTGTCTCTCGTCCCACCGGGATTTAATTTCCGCTTCAAAATCAAACTGATGGGACGCCGGAAGAGGCTGCTGTTGTGTGGAAGTTGTGGTAAAAGGAGTTAGCCTATCACTATAGCTTTTCAAAGTCTTGAACGGCATCGCAGTGCTAACTATGTTGCAGTAGTGCAGACGCTAAGGCCGGCATCCACGCTTTTAAAGAAGAAACCCCACGAATGACCAGAGGTTCCTGAAACAGTGGAAAGCTAAATGGATATAAATAGCATTTTTCACCAGTCTGATGGTTGAATTACCAAAATAACAATTGAAAAAAAACAAAAAAGAAACAATAAATGTATCTCCTGTTCAGTTCATATGTCTATTTATTTGTTGATTGAGTCGCTTGAAAATAGTTTTGATTCGTTAATTAAAATTTTTCACTGAGTTAATTGTATTTTAAATGAGTTGCCACCTGTTGTGCATGACTCACATCCAAGGTTTCAGTCATTTGGTTGTGGAAAGCATTAATCAAGGAAGTTTCTGGAGTGTAAAATTATACCTGAATGCTTTTTGTCCACAGTGAGAGAAAAGCTGAAAAAAAATACACCAAATATTAAAGTTGTGATGAAGACTGAATAAGTGTCAGTGTTTCCGAATCAAGGTCGGGTTTACATATCAGTTTGCCAGCCTTTGAACCACTGTCATGGCCCTTCACCACATAGCGCTCAAATGACGCATTAGGAGGACGGCCGCGGCCCCGCACGTCTCTTCGGGGACGGCAGACATAAGTGATATTAATGGAAACCATTACAGAAATCTTACATGAGAAACATGAGCAGCTGTGACTGGCACCGATCGGGAGGGGCGTCGCGTTTCGACCAGGCGAGGGCAGTTTTCGGATGTCAGCGGGGCGAGACAGAGGGTTCCTTCTATTTTTTTTTTTTTCTTTTTCCCTGAACGAGGACGACAAATTCTCGCACCACATTAAATGTCGCCTCTCCGCTTTGCCAGGATGACCTCTGTGGCCAATTATACGCGAGGCTAATGCTCCAGCTGACATATCTATTTGAATGGATGAGATGTTTTTGCTCAGTCACTGACACAGGAGATCACACGCTTATTATCATCACAATGGTCGTATACACAAGCTTATGTAAATGCCTCCTCACGCCGTGGCGACTGTCAGGCCCGCCGCATATTAGCTTTGTGCTTGGAAGAATGGTGAGCGTGGAGAGAATGAGACGGATAAATTTAGGGTTGCTGCCTGAGCTGTAAGGGTAGCAGGCCTGTTTTTTTTTTGTCAGTCATATGCCATTGTTGTTTAATAAGTTTCATCTTGGCAGATTTTTTTTGGGGGGGGGTACCGGGGGATGACACCGGAGGAGGGAAGCATTTGAGCGTTACATCGTAGCTTCTAGGGCTTTCTGACCAGTAGGACATCGGTGAATTTCCCGTTCAGGGAGCCAAACCATCAAGCGATATCTTTGGGACTCTGAAGTGATAATGAACTACTGCAAATGCATTTATTTATTTATTTTATTCTTGTCTTGATAAGATCAATTCGCAGAGTATTGAAGACTAAATCTAAACGTGCTCTCAATGTCAAGCTAGAAACAAGAACTGGAGCGTCCCCCTCCGTCCCTCGCGTCCTCCAGGTCCATACGTTCACTTTCTCCAGACTGAAAATGCCTTGTGGATGCAAAAAGAAAAAAAAAGAAAAAGTGGGGAAGGCGAGGAGGCCCGGGGCTCAGGAAGAAATGGAAAAACAGCCACTCTGGCTGCATGGTGGACTGAGCAAATAATACAGCTGCTCCAGCCGACTCCCCCAGGAAACGGCCCTCAATTAGGCCTCTTCATATTCATCTTTGCCAGTGCCAGAAGAAAAGGGGGCAGAGAAAAAAAAGGGGGCAACTGTAGGGTTTTTGAATGCTCGGGCTGAGATTTTATCTGCGCAGCCTTTCTGCGACTCCAATTGTGTTGGCTGGCGATATCCTCTGCTGCCTGCTTCATTGTTTCTTCATCGGACCTCTTCATCAGACTCCAATTAGCCGAATGCATGCTGAAGGACGAGATAGAATTCATTTGTGTGTGAGAAATGTGTGGACTCTGCTCGCCATAAGATGTGTGTGTATTTGCACGAACACGCACACAGACTTTCACAGTATTTACCAACAAAGGGAAGTCATTTGAGGAACGAGCGGTATGGTGTGAATGAAGTTTTGGTCAAGGTAATGGTTAGGAAGAAATGCAGTTAGTAAAACGAATGGAAGTCAATGCAAAGTCCTCAGTTTGTATGGAAGTACAAACTGTGTGTGTGTGTGTGGGTGTGTGTGTATGTTTTCTTGTGTATATCACAAACAGAGGATCATTATAAACATATTTACCAATGAAGGGAGGTCATGGATAGAAAGTGAGGACTTTTTTGTAGTGTTCACTTTTTTCAATTGAAATGCGCTCTACTAGTCAGGTTTAGTGTGCAAAAATGAATGGAAGTCAATGCAAAGTCCCTGTGAAGATACAAAAAAATCATACCTTGTCTGTGTGTGTATTTATGTGTGTGTGTTTGCTGCTGTCAGTAGTCTTCCCATCCGCGGGGAAAAGTCAACTGATTGGCCTCCTGCTCTCCTCTGTTTGATTGCGCTGCTTTCTCAGCCGTTAGCTTGTTTGGTAACCTTTGACATGCAGATGATGGGGCCATACTGATGACAGAGCGTGCATGACAGGTGTTTACTGAGTTTGAATGCAAACATCACAGCCATGTACGCATTATGAAAAGAAAATTCTTCCTTCCATTATATTACTTTTCTGGAGCCCACACTCGACCTGCAATGTCTCCTGTCTCTTTGACGCATCCTCTAGTCATGTGGACAGCCAAAGAATTAAAATCCCCAAAATTCAATGCATCTCAAAAGCATTTTATGTCAGTGAGCAACACAAAGCACCTCTTATCTGTGAAGTGGAAGGAAAAAAAGAATACATGGTTTTCAGAACATTTTCTGAGTAAAAATCTGAAGAGTGGGGTGTCTTCCCATGCATAATTTAATCTCAATGTAAGTGCAACTCTTCTGTGAAAGCCTCAGATGTTTGATTAACAAGCAAAAAGCATCATGAAGACCAATGAACATAACAGGCAAGTAGAGAATACAGTTCTGGGGAGGTTCAAAGCAGGCTCTGGTCTTGAAACAGCTTTGCTTGTCTCTGAAAATCCCATGAAAACAGAGAAATGTGGTATTAGCTTTTATCAGCAGGTATAAGGAAGTTGGTCATGGAAGAACATCTGTTGAACAAACAGTATCTTGAAGCTGAAGGAACAAATCAAAATCAGGAACCCTGACCCAGTCAAAGAGAGCGTTCATCAAATGTGAAGCCACCAGACCCATGATACAGCTTGTGGGATTGGAGATAGGCGCAACTCAATCTGCTGATCAGAGATTTCTTAGTTGTGATCTTTACAATGTTGGCCTTTATGGGAGAGTGGGAAAAAGAAAACAATTGTTGAAGAAAACCCATGAGGAGTCACATTTTCCGTTTGCCATCACTCATGTATCAGACGCAGCAGATGTGGATGAATGTGTTCTGACCATGTGAGGCCAAAATCAGACTTTTTTGGACTTCATTCAAAGACCAGTCTTCTGGGCTGCTAGAAGACTGAAATAGTAATAGTAGCTACTGGATAGCAGCTTGCCATTGTGTCCAGCTGCCCTGGGGCACATTTTGTGTTTTTAAGTACTACAGACATGTACAAATCATAGATAACCCATGCATACAAATAAACTGTTATCACCAGGTTTCATATGCGTGGCAGCCATATTAGGGTATGAGATTGGGAATTCAAGGAATGTCAATTTTTTTGGTAAATTATGTTTCTTTCAGCTTTTTTATGACATACAGCAACGTGCCATGAGTTGAGACACCATTAGTAAGAGATCTAGTTAAAGTCTACATTTATATCCAGTTAATGATCCTAGTCTTGAATATTGATGTTCAAACTCTCCTCATACGATGTGAGTGAGCTTGAGTGAATTCCCATGTAAGTATGAGAATCATTTCAGTCTCTATATGCGCACAGCTGGTAGCAACCCTCAGCTGTAACGGCTGTGTAAGGTCATTCAATAAAATATTGATGCAAGAAGGGTTGAGACTTCTATCCATAAACAGATTCTTGAAATATAAATATAATATAATATAAAAATCCCCCAAAAATGCATTGATCTGTGAGGCTGTAATATGGGAAAAAGTGAGAAAGTTCAGTAGGCCTTGAATACTTTTGCAAGACACGAGAGGCACGAGAAACATGTAAAATGCTCAGAGCTCTGGGTTTTTTTTTTTTATCTATATCATCCAAATGCACATCTCCAAGTCACCTCCTCAATGAGGTTTGATCTAGCAGCCTGGAGGGAACACAGGGAAGAGAGTGGAAGGGACAGCAGTGCGACTTCTTGCATACAGAAGCATCTGCCTGTCTGTTTCTCTGTCTCTGTCTCGCTGGGTGTCCAAAGACTACAAGTCCAGGCTTATTTTCAACCTTTCATTCCCTCAAGCAGCAGCTTCCCCCCTCCCACCCCTCCTTTTTTAATGACCCTCAAGCCGCACCTCTACTCCTTTGAAAAGTTCAATCCACCTTCGCCTCACCCGGCCAGCCACTATCTGCCTGTAATAATTGAACCGCCTCATCTTTGTAGATGGACTAATTTGTGGTCTTTGTGCTGTTTTGTTCTCCTCCCTCTTCATTGGATTTCTCGCTCCACCTGCCATACTTGAGGATTCCTTGGCGTCCCACAACCCTCGCTGCCCCTCACCTGGACGCCGCAGCCACTACTGTCAACTACTGCACTCTGCTGGTCTCTTTCGGCATTGCATCTGCACAGGCTCCTGTACATGAAGCCTTGCAGTAAAAAGAGATTACATTTAATGGTTGCATTAATAGTTCATCTTTCACACACCTGTAATCCTAAATGTGACCAGATTCAAAGTTTCTCTCCGTTCCTCCTTGCTGGCTCTCCTGTGAGGCACGAGAAACGAAAAGAAAAAAGCAATCATTTTGGAGGATTCTCAGGGGCCCAATAGCCTTGTGATGCACCAGGTGTCATTTGCTCACTCTGCTGTGTGTCTTATCATCCTGGAGTGCTACATTACTCCCCACACACCCGCAGGAGTTTTGTGAGCTCCTGCGGATGGATGGCTCGGCACACTAACTTTGGAAAATACTTTCAGATCTCATGCGGCGTAAAATTCAGACGAGCCGCTCGCCGACAAAACACACAGCCATTTGTATTCCGCTGGCGGTTTCTCTCTGCCCAAGAGAGGCCCAAGAACCGCTTCAATCATTCGGCATGTCAGGTTTTTTTTTTTTCTATCTCTTTTTTTTGGTGGGGGGGAGAATCACAGGCTTAAAATAGCTCCGGCCATTTTGGATTTGGCTAGCGCCGGTGAAGAGGTGGATGCGGCGCAGCTGGCTAAAAGGTTTCTGACAGTAGCTATTCAGGCCTCCCCGGATGTGTGTACGCAAACACACACGCCTTCGCACGACGGCAACACACAAAACACAGATGCACCGGCCCAACAGAACTTGGCAGGGCTGTCGCCGCAGCGCTGGCCAGAAAACTGAGCCCAGAGAATGACTTTGCTTCTCTGTGTCAGCAGCTGTCCCTCAGCACAGAGTTTGGGGACGAAGGAGGGCCTGCGACTGTGCTCTGCCTGAGTGCCGCTAATAAGAACAGGAAGCCCAGATAAAGGGCTCTCTTTCATGGTGTAGCGCTGGCATAATGAGCTCTGGCATCTGATGGATTACCCAGACTTATTTTGCAGAAAGCCTGCCTAATTTTTACTTTCGCTCCCCACTAACCCTGCGCTCTCCCAGACTGTTGAACAAAGGCCAGCCTTCTCAGCGCCTCGATGCTCTCATCGCGCGGCCATCATGCGCATTACGTGTCTTCCGCTCGTTAATCGCCCGGCGATAAGTCGGACACGATTTCCCGGAGCAGCAGACGGAAACGATGAGAGTGCTCGGTGAAGATATGGCGCACAGCAGACGCCTTTAGTCACAACGGTCACGACTGAGGGGGGGGGATATAGTTTCAGCTAATTTCATAAAGCTAATTCACTCAGTCGAGGAGGGAAGTGGAAGACTGGGGGACGAAGAAGAAGATCCTAAAGCTGAAAATGGAGTATTTCTCTGATTGCAGTTGGAGGTTCACACACACATCATTAGCACTAGCATGGACATCACACTCCTTTTAGCCTTTTAATTAGCTTCCTCTATGACTGCCTACGCAACAAACCTCAGTTATTTATAAAGACGCAATGTGGCTGTGAATGTTTTTCCAGGATTCTGGTTCAAATATTTACATACCCCTTCCACTAATGTCACATGTTCATTTCCAAGTTGAAGAGAACCAGAGTGCTTTTTTTTTAGCCAGTAGCAAAGTTCTCATATGCAAAAGATCAAGAGAGTGCTTTGGCACCTCAAATAATGTAAAGAAAACAAGTTCATGTTCATCTAGAAACAATACTAAATGTTGACCTCTGAACTCGGGAAGAGTTCACAAATCAATATTTGGTGGAATAACCGTCAGGTTTTCAACGGGATTCAGTGCAGTGGTCGCTTCAATTTTTTTTCCCAAAGCTTTATTGAAGGAATGATCTTGTAAAGAATTTGACAAGCAAAGTTTTCACAAAGGTGCCATGCAATCAGCAGTTTTAGGCCAAAACTATCACAAAAAAGACGTTGAAACATCCTGAACGGACTTTTTTTAATTGTCAAATCACACAAGAGCTCTGTTTGAGTGAAGGTCTAAGGCAACTGAGGCAGCGTCATGTTGTGGAGATCTTTTTAATAACTCAAACTACGTGAAATCACAAGGAGGGTTGATGCATAATCAGGGCAAAGATGTATTGATTTCTTTCTTTCTGTTTTTTTTTTTTGGGACAACCGAGAGCAGCTGGTTAGCATCCCAAAAACTCAAATAAACCCTGGATTCATGGATTCTGGCGAAATTCAAGCTTTTCTTATAACATCCTTACCTCAATGGATGTTGAATAAGTGGAAACCTGGTCTGCAGCATCTGTGTTAGGCTTTAAGAGCATTTGAAGCCGTGTGCTAGTTCCTCCTGTTGCGGTCAAGGCAGCAGACGAACCGCCAGGAGGGTTTATTACACAGCCAAACAACATTCCTGTTTTTTTTAATGTGAAGAGTTTGAATTAAACCGCAGCTGCATTGGGAGGCATTCATAACCTTGGCAGCTTTAAAGACCAGTAGCTTCCTAACAAGGCCGAGGACCTTGTTTTCTCCTCGCATGCATGCGCCGCGCGGTCAAAGAGCGAGACGTGACGGTTCACAGAAGACGCGGTGCTTTTCCCCGTGTTGCACAAGCACACTCTAATCAAAGTGACTGTGTGAAAGCGACAAAATGCTTCTTCTGCCTGCTCAACTCAGGAATAACTATGGAGCTCACAAGCAGCTGTACCACAGGTCTCTGGTGGACCGATCAATCAAATTGATCTAAAATTGAGCTTTAACCAGCTTTGAATGTGACAACAGGTGTGTATGACGTTTTACTGGAACGCTTTTATTCCAGTCCCAGTTTCAAGCTTGTTGTTGAGCTTAATTGACAGAAATGAGGAATAATAAACACATATGGACATGGTCACTTTGGGGTTACGGAAAACGGTTCAGCATAATTACCGGTGGACACCAGGGATGAAACGATTAATCTGATTAATTGTGATTAATCTGATTAATTGTGATTAATCGATTGTTGAAATGATCTAATTTAGTAGTAAATTAATCGCTATTAGCAGTACACAAAAAACCTCATTTGCTCACAAAAAGACAACATATTCAGAGCAGTAATTAAGCCAAAGCTGTCACATATAGATATATATATATGTTTGACATTTAAGATAGAAACACCTTTGTCAATATGTTTTACCCAAAACTCCTCGAGTGGCAATTTTTATATTCACCAGGTTGAAATTAACTAAAGGTTATTGCATTTTAAGCAACAAATTGTCTTATTCAAAAAGGGAACTCAGTTGTTTCCTTCCATCTTTTAATGCATTTCCAGTATTATGTAGAAAAGGCTTGAGCAGTTTCATGGAAAATCTGCAGAATGTGCTCATTCTGCAGATTGAACACATTCAATCTGACAATTAATTAATCGATTAATTGTTTGAAAAATTGATGAATTTATCAATTACTAAAATAATTGTTAGTTGCAGCCTTGGCGTACTGACGTTTGACAGTAATCCTAGCGTATTTTCAAATGCAGTGCTGTAAAAATGCCCCATCTCGGAGTCAAGTGTAACTTTTTTTCCCGCACCTAAACATTTCAGACCAAACGCATTTTAACATTAGACCAAAATGTCTACCACATATACAAAAGATTATTTTTCAAATATTTAAGATTTGAAAAAAACAAAACAATCAGCATCGCCTTATGTGAAAAACATCTACATAACCGGTAAGGCCACCATCAATGGCAGAATTGGCAGTGAGAGGTTTTACATACCTGTGAATGAACTTTGACACACCGTTCTCCTAAAAATTGAGGTTACAATTCAGCCGCTGTGAGTCATCAGGATGCTCCCAGCAGCAGAAGCTGTCAGTGGAACCAATAAGTCTTTAATATTGAACAGGCAGCGTGACGGAAGGGGACCAGTAATGAACAATAAAACCAGTGAGCTTCTATACTGAGGTAATGATGGAGAACGCCACAGGATCCAGATGAGCGTTAGCAGGAACAGCTGTGGACGAGAGAAGAGCAGTGAGTCTGTAGGAAGGTGAGGAATAACAGAGGGAGCTGGACAAGAGAGGGGAGCAACAAACTCATATAACAGGATTTGTACTTTCTACTAAAGTTTTGATTTTGTACCGTCAGTCAACAGGATATCTCCCAGACAGTTTTGCTTCAAGATGGAGGTTGTTTTTTTGTTTTTTTTGGCAAAAACCCGTGAGGATGGCCTTTGAGTTGTTTTCTTTTGGTCAGCTGTGGTTTTTACCGTTGAACTTCAACGGTAAAAACTGATACTATTTTTTTTTATTATTATTATTTTTGAATAATGACCTTTACTGAACTGCAATGTTTCACATTGTGTACTGGATTCTTCTGCGACATCTCTCGTTTTGGGATAATGATGCTTTAGGGGTGTTTTGATTGCTCTATCCACCTTTTGTGGAGAAAGCCTTTTCTGAAAACAAACAACAACAAAAAACAAAACAATCAGAATGAAAGTTGAAATTTATTTGCTGAACTAGGTTCGTCTGTCTTGTGCATAATCAGATTTCCTCAGACCGTATAATTCATCCTTCTGGAGAACGTGTGACATTTTAAGACCAAAACATCTGAATGTTTAGTGAATTTTGTCGTTTTATCTGTTCTACGACCTTTGACATCTGTGGATGACTGTGATTATTTTAATCCTGCATGTGGAGCAGAAGCTGCCGAGTCTCCTATAAATGTCGCAAGATAACTGGTATTTGTGGTACCTCTAAAAACCGCTTAGGTCTCTGTGGTACCGTAGCATAATTAAAGACAAAAATATTCCGTTCCTCCAATTTTTTGAAACTTGTTGCTGGATGTTTTCTCCACATAAATGAACTCGTCAGACAAGGAGGAGATGAGTGATCCGCAAGGCAACATGGAAGAAAAGGTTCACCCAAGTTGCTTAACAACAACTCCTTTTTGAAGACTCAGACCTGGACAGTGAGATAGTTAGAAAGGGGAACTTGTCCGTTTACTGGGGATTGTTCCACCAGCAGAACCACACCGAGAACCGAACTCTATACGCTGGAAAAAGAGAGTGGTGAAACTACGGACAGCAGGTCTCTGGTGGAAAAGAAAGCACTTCTGATCGGGTTTCACCACAGGAAAGTGAATGATCACTTTGTCCATAATCATAAGGTCAGTGGTCGGGGTAGAGATAATTGACAGGGCAGTCAGAGCTGGTGGAACGGATCCAGAATCAGTGAGGCTGTAATGAGAGTCCAGGCACTTGAAGCAAAGGCTCAGAGCTAAAAACACAGTAACTCAGAGAGCAGTCAGGGAGCAAGCAATGGTGATGGTCAGAGGGGCAGAACTCAGATCAGACCCCTCAAAGGTCTTGAGCCTAAAAATGAAAATTAATCAATCGGGTACCTATGGGTTCAGGTCGGGCTAAGTTGGATTTTTCAGGCCTGATATAAACTCTAAGAGAAAGAGGTGAAAGCAGCAGAAAAGCTAATGCTAGTTAGCTTGGCCACATGCAGTGAGTCGTTTCTCCTTCGTTAGCACATTTAGCAGCGTATACACCAGATAGTTGACAGTGCTGAGACCCTCCTTCTCACTCTGATTGGATGTTTTTGACCGAGAGTGGCGAATTTTTGCGGACTGCAGTAGTAGCACTGGGAGAAGATGGAAAAGCTATATCGTTTTGCGGCTCATCTGTCTCATATCGTGCTGTCACGACATAGCGACAATTTTTATATGTAAAAAAAAAAAAACGTTTTTTTTTTTTTTAATAAAAGTTACATGCTGCAGCCTTGAGCAATAAAAAAGTACATGAACGACAGTTTAGCTAAAAGTCTCCTTCCAGCGGGAGCTGAAACATAAAACGACAGGCCTGCTGGGTCCCTGGGCTGCGTTTGCATCAGCGTGCGTTCACGTTGAACGTCCGCACACTAACATTATCCTTCGCATCTGCGCTAATGGAGCATGCGAGACGACTGTGTGTTTTCTCCGAGTCCTTGGTGCTTCTCGGTCTGCAGCCAGAGCCGGAGCCGTGTTGCAGGAGATACAGCTCGTCTGTTACCGAGACAGAGGGAAATGGAGCTTGGCTCGTCGCAGAGGGCCCCTCACAACTGTATTTCTATCAATTTGGCAGCGCGGCTCATCAGCGAAGTGTCGCGTCTGCCGACAGAGAGCCGCCGTTTGTTTGGAGAAACAAACCACAACAACAAAAAAAGAGGGGCCCTGTCATTTAATTGCGGGGTAATTTAGCGCCTGGCTTGCTAATTAAATTGCGTCTCCAACCAGCCCGCCGAAGCTGCGTGGAGTCTGTGTTTGAGACTCCAGGCTTGACTGCGCGCGGGAACGGAGCACGTGGAGCAGAAAGGCGCGAGGTGGAATGAAGCCAAGGAGGTGATTTGCAGAGGAGATGAAAGGAAGACGAGGCATAAGGTCAAATGAATGGAAAGAAGAAGGTAATTGGACGAAAGG
The DNA here is from genome assembly GCF_027474105.1 of Poeciliopsis prolifica. NCBI lineage: Eukaryota > Metazoa > Chordata > Actinopteri > Cyprinodontiformes > Poeciliidae > Poeciliopsis > Poeciliopsis prolifica. The sequence goes on from NW_026562376.1 coordinate 22,767,493, forward strand.
AGGTGAGACGCCGGGACACGTGACATCTCTGCTCGAGTGTCACCAGAAAATGAAGCTCGATGTGATTCGCATGTTCAAATAAGCCCGACAATTGGAGCAAGAGTGACGAACTGCGAAAACAAGGACGCAACCAACAGCTCAAAAGTGTCAAAAAGAGATCACTTGTCATCGAAATTATAAGTCCTTCTCACAGTTAACAGTGAAACTGATTCAGTATCGCATGATGTACTTAAAGACAACAACACAGTGAACAGTGTTTCTAAAGTCACTGAGAACCTTTGGTAACTCGTAGAGTCATGTTTAAGAAAAAAAATGTCATCTTCAAAAAAAATATATTTCTAGTGAGGGAAACTTTTAAACTCCTAGTAACTTTTTAACCACAGACTGTATTTTTATTAGGAAGTTATTTGACAGATCACGCCACAGTGCAGAGTTACATGGATGTCAAGTAAAAAACTAGAACTGGAAGCACTTGTCAACGGGTTCTAAGCCCGAGCCGGACTTATAACTCCGTATTCACTGACAGTTCAAGTAGGATCAAACATCATCGCTGTTTTGCATTGATGAACAGACAAGGCTGGTCGAGATGTAACCCAAAAGACTTGATAAGATGACCATAGACACGCTGCACACTTTCCAGATTCTCCTTGCGAAAAGCGTTCAAAATGTATACATTTCTCCTCGATTTCACAATAAAATTCAGCAGCAACGCAGAGACTTGTACAGCCAGTCCTGCAAAAGTGGATTTTGTGGTGGGACCGGGTCAAACACATAAAAGGACAGAGAGAGAGAAAAAAAAAATACCAACACGTCTTTCTTCTCTTTATCCGCTGCGTGCGTTAAAGGACATGATGGGTCGCCGTTTTCCCTGGGGCCGCAAATGCTTCCTGGTTTTTTCCCCCCACTCTTCTATAAATGCCTGTCGCAGTCTGCAAAGTGCAGAAACATGTACGCCAAAAGTGCTCAGCGGGCTCCCTGGCTCGTGTCCTGGACGGTCCCATCGCAGTGACCCTGGTGGGAGTGGGCCGGGTGAGGACACCCACAGGTTGTTACATACTTATACGGGTAGCTGCAGGTCAGTGCCGTGATATTTTCTTTCCCTCATGTGACCCCATAGAATTGTGGGACATGGAACAGTTCAGGTGAGGTCACGACCACAGAATGCTGACAAACATCGGTTTTCGTGTCGCTGGTAAAAAAAAAAAATTCTAACATTGACCTATTTCTATGAATACACTTGCATGAGACGTTGCTTGTATAAACATTTGACAGGTTATAACTTCTGAAGTCTGACTTAAAGGAACTGCTGAATTAACGGAAGTCAACTCATATTTAATAAATGTGAGAATCATGGGAAAAAAAGTATTTTATTTGAGTCATCTGATTCACCAACTAAAACACAACCTGGTGGTTGGAGCGCTCTGCAGGGGTTCATCCAGCAGCCTGCCGTGGTTTTGAGTTAAAAAAAAAAAGTTTAAAGTTGATAGGAAATTTGAAAATATCCCGTCGGATTATAATAGACGTAATTGGAAGATTGGAAGATTAATACCTGAACACGAACTACAAAATCTTAAAAAATGTAAACGTTTAAAAAATTGTGACTAAATAAACAATGCTAAGCCTGGTGGGGGCACAAGTAAAGCCTGGTGGCCCGCCAGGCTTCTGATGCATCGGGGGAAACCCTGACATTGTATAGATTAATAACGCTCATGTTTTCATGGTCTCATTTCTGTTTATTGTAAAGATTTTCTGCTTACAGCCGATGAAGATGCTGCTAAAATAAAACTAAAAAAAAAATTTTCATAGCCATTTTTTTTTTCATTTCTAATTTTTAGTAGGACATGTTGTTTCCAATGTCCTCAAAAATACAGTTTGAATTTAAAGTTTAAACTCGCACAATGTATCCAGAAAATTTTCATAGTGTTTCCAGACGTCTTATGTTTCGGCTTTTTTCCAAATTCCATCAAATGAAACTGATTCCTTAAAATTCTGCACTGAAAACACCCCATTTTGACAAAGTGGGAGGAAAATTTTTTATAAAAATAGAAAAAAAACATTCACGGAAGAATTCATAGCCGTTTTTGAACTTTGAGGAGAGAGCGAAGTGAAATGTTAAGTTTGTTGCACCCCTCTTCTTTTATCAGATTTTATATATATATTATATATATATATATATATATATATATATATATATATATATATATATATATTATATATATATATATATATATATATATATTTTTTTTTTTTTTTTTTAGCTTGGTATAACACCAGGCCTGTGTGTGTGTTTAACGAAATGCTGCATTCGCCCGCCGAGCTGCACTGGTCGTTCTCATTATCCGTACAGTATGCCTGAGCATGTATCGCACTCATCAGCGCTCAGAGCCATCATCCCTCGGTTCATTCAGCAAGATTTTCTTACTTATTGATTTTCGTTTCTCCATTATCTGCCGGTCGCTGAACAAAAAAAAGAAAAAAAAAAAAAGATAAACGTGACATGGTTGGGGAGAGGTACTGTCATTGTGTATGAATTTAGATAAGACATTTAAAGCTCGCAGCAGCGTCGTGCATCAAGTTATCATCCGTTGTCAGCTTCTCTTTCGTCCTGAGCTCTTTTCAAAGGGCAGCCCGGGTCTCTTTTTGAGCCGTTATTTGAATTCAGGTTTGCTTCCCAGCAAAAAGGTCTTATCCAGTTTGTTTAGTGCATGTCGGTGTGCTTCTTTAGGCCTTTGAAAAGGTACACAATGAGGCGTTCTTCTCAAGTGTTTCCATGAATGCAGATGTTTCGATAACTAGGCCTCGGTTCTGTCTCAGCACACGCACCGTTTAAATTTATATTCACGCAGCGTTTAGTAGATATCCTGTGTTCATACCTCATTTATACCTCACGCCTGTGAGGTTCTCTTTCTTCTTTGCGTTACAGGTAAATTCTCGATCAGCGCTCCTTTTCGTTTTTCAGCAGCTGATGCACACGCGTCGTTCTTGAACTCGTGTACCTCTTTCAAACGCTGATTTGATTCAGATACTCATTTCTGGAGAGACTCTTTTTTTCTTATTATTCGCATTAAAAATTTAGGTTGATTCTGAAAAAAACAAAAGAAAATACACCAAACAAGATGTTAAGGGAGGCGTAGAATTTCTTTGTCTGGCATTGAGAGCAGTGATTTATATTAAAATGTACATTTCTATTAGAAACAACATCCCAGTCTGGATAAATAAATGCATTAGTGGAAGATATTGCTGAGGGATTGAATGAAAACAAAGTAAACAAGGTTTTTCGGGTAGATTCAAGCGTAGCATTTAAGGGAATCTTCAAAGGCCTTGAGCTTAATAAAAATGGGAGATATTGCCAGAAGAGCAGCTCAAAACTCTGAAAAGCTGATTGAGATGTTAGTCACAGTGCTTTCTGGAGAACTAATTTGTAATACGGGTGAATTAAAAATGATGAGTTGACAAGAAGCCTCCTGGTTAAAGTCAACTCAGGGTTTCTGGAAAGAAGGATCCACCAGGATAGTGAACTCTTGGGATTGTTGTCTTGGAACAGTGTGGTCATTGTTCTGGCTGTGGCCAGCGTCAGAGATTGGTCCGTATCGCTGGCAGTAACTCAGACACGTTTCCAGTGAAAACTGGACTCCACCAAGTTGGTCTTTCCCACCAATTATGTCCATAATCCAGTTACAGGCTAAGTGTTGGGGGGGATCCATTTTGGTAAAATCACATCTCTGCTTTTTGCGGATGATGTTGTTCTGTTGGCTTCATCTGATGGGGATGTACAGTTTTTATTCGAGCAGCTCGCAGGAAAGTGTGAGCGGGGAAAAGTACGTAGTGCTCTCTGTGGATCAAGGACAAAGTCCTGCCCTGAGTGTAGGAAGCGTCACTGGGTCATGTTCACAAATGAGGGAAGATTGTTCAGCGGATCATCGTGGCAACCGCTTAAGCTGCTGCTCTGCAAACCAATGCAGGAAGGAGTTCGCAGGATTAATACCAAATCAGGTTCATGCTAACAGATACGTAGCGATTGAGTCATTCAAACACTTCCAAAGTTAGCATCTAACGGCTAGCTCCAATAACAACTTACCATACAGAAATACAGGACATAACTGAACCACAGCTTAGCATGTACTGACAAGGCTAAAGCAACTTTTGTGTGTTTTTAAACGTGCAGACAGAGTTGCAGAACCAAAGGGGCTTTACATGTGTCTAATAACATTGGATTGTTGTGTCAGGATAATCTTGTTGGCTCTTTTGATAAATTCACTGCTTCAACTGTCCAAAATATGCCAATGCCTTCAGGTGGTTACCGTTGAGTGCAGAGCTCAAACAGACGCTCGAGGTGTGAACATACAACGACGCATCCTACAGAGTCAATGAACATATCCCTTCATACCGCCTCCTGATCACTGACACACTACTTTTACCTTTCTGATCTAATGACAAGCGGATAGCTCCAAGAGTCCAATGTGGCGTCCTCTCTTTTACTCCGACAGTCTTGTTCAACGCCCTCGGCACCCAGCGAAGCTTCGTTCAGCCATTGAAGGAAAAGAATTATTCTGAGATCTGATTCACCTTTGTCACATTAGCAGCAGTGTTCTGACAAACAGCTTAAACAGGCTTCGCCACGAAAGTGATTTGATATGAGAATCCCAGGGGGCACAATGGGCTCGATTAAACGTCGGCTTTGTGTGTCGTGGAGCTCTCTCTGTGGGAGGGAGCGCGTTTGATGACTTAAAGGCAATCAGCTGGAGGCGCTTAAGTTCAACGCTCTATCCACTTCGAACGAGTCTCGACATGAGAAGCGAAGCTTGAAATGTGGTAAACTGGTCCGCTAGCATAAAAAGTCATTTTGCTGGGCTTCTCTGCTGTGTACATGTTTGAAGTCCTCTCACGCTCCACGTTAAATTGCAGTAGCTTGTTCGTTGCGTTACACCAGAAGTGTTTACTTGGTTCTTTCCTCTAAAGAGTTGTACTCCGCGTCCTTTTGAGGTTTTCCTTGTTTGAACAACTTGTATGATCAGTTTAACAGCTTAATTACCTGATCTCCATAACAGAATATATACACACAGTGCCATTAAAAAAGTTCATCATAACAACCGAAAGATTTTGACACATTTTAGCCGCAAACTTCAGTTGTGTGTGTGTGTAGCGACTGATTGTTATGTCAGCATCTTCCAGAGCATCTGAGAAACTTTTCTTGCAAGATGACTTCTAAGAAAACATGTGAAAAAATATGAAGATGTTGATTAATCTGAACAGGAGAGCTGTGCTGCAACCTGCAATGTTCTCCTGCTAAAGCTAAATCCCTACTTTGTGCCACAGGCATGCCTTTTATTCTGTGGTAGATTCAACACAACTCTCATACTTCTCTGCTGCCCTCTACTGGATGATCTTCAGAAGCAATAGTCCCCTCCAAGTTGAAGGTTTCCCGGTATTTTCAGTGCACTGAACATGAGGCATGACAAACCTGATGAAATTAGGTTCAGAGGACGATGGTGATGAGATGCTCTGAGATAATCTAGCCATGCGATTCACGATTGGCGGTCATGATTACACGTGCCGCAGTTTATAGCCTTTTGGCAGGTGATTTCGGCGGGAGGCGATAACGCTCACCACTGAGATCATCTGCTGTTGGAGTGTTTGATTGGCAAGGAATCCTGATTTATGCACACAAATTCTAGTATGTCACGGCGTCTGGGAAACCTTCACGCTGTGTTCTCACACGGAGGATAATGTCCCCAAAACCCATTGGGATTATCAGTGTAATGCCCTTTTAACTGCTCTGATTAGCTACTTACGCCTTATTAGCCTGCTGCACCACAACAAGAGGACGCCGACATCTTTGCATCGTTTCAGGGTTTTGTTTTGGGCAGAAAAATCACAGGAAGTCTCAGAGGAGCTTGTGGAAACGCTGTGTGACCTTCAACAAAGGTCAAAGCCACGTTTTAACTGCCCAATAAAGTGGAACGTCGACTGTCAGACATGCCACAGATCAAGCTAATGCTAATGCTAACGCCTGCCTGGCTTGCCCGCGGGGCAGAAAAATACAAAGGATGTGTGAAAAGCACTTAGTGGCTTGCACTGCGGTTCAGTGGAGTCCAAAGACAAACACATTGATATTTTATTGCCTCATTAGAAATGGGCCAATTACCCGCCTCAAGGTTTGAAATAGCAATAGCTGTAAAAATGCTAACGTTTTATCTTGATACCTTTCCAGGGACTTATTGTCCTTTTCATAAGAGGCCAGAAAAAGCGTCTGGACATCTTTTTTTTTCCCACCTGTATGAGGACCTTCCCCCACCTATTGCTCGCCAAGTCAGTAGATTGGGTGACTGAAGGTTTTTATGCCATTCCCTGACTCATCAGAAAACAGATTTTGGCTAATGGGAAACATTTCAAATCATGAAAAACACACAAATCTTCAGACTTATTACTTGAACAGACAGTCTGGCTGACTACCCAATAAATATTAACTTGGCCATAATTTCCTAAATTTAGTCAGAGATTTTCTCGCAGCAATAAAAAAATTATATTTTTTGCACATTTTATCAAGTTTGCTAATAAATGTAACACTTTTTCTCTCTCTTTTTTTTTTTTTTTTTTACAAAAACAAATTTTTATCAAATTTGTACGTGATAAAAACTTGGCATAAAGAACTGCAATTTCCTTTTCAATGACACCAAAAAGTAAACAGCAAGCTGGCTGCAGAAGAGACGATAACGTTACGTTTATTTCTCAAGTTATGTGCATTCATATTCGAGTTATGACTCCATTTTTGTGTCTGGAGATTTTCGGTCAACAGGAGAGTCCTACCTCAGGAATACAATTACCACTATTTGTTGAGAATGTCTACAAAAAGCAATTTTCTTGGAGATCTTGCCCACAGATTCTCAATTGAAACTTTGATTGGGCCGTTCCGACACAAACATAATATGATCTGAGCCATTCCTCTGTAGCCCTGTCTGTCTGTTTTGGGTTGGTCTTTTAGCTCCGACCATCAACTCCACCCAGCTTACCCATCTTCTGTTGAAGAGCAGCATCCCCACAGCATGATGCTGCCTCCACCATGTCTCACCATCTCTCGTGTTCTATTTCAAGTCAACTTTAGGCTCCATGGCATGCATAACATTTTATCTTGATATGTTGTTTCAATTTGTCTTCCAACTTGTTTCATGTTGCTAAAGGCACATCTGGGGATGTGCGTTTGCAAATTAACTCAGGCTCTAAATGTCGCAGTGTTCTGCTTCTTTTGATTAAACTTAACACTTGTCCCCATGCAAATTCAGGCTAGCAACCCACGCTGTATTTGAAAGTTATCCAGTGATCTCCCACGACTTAACATGATTGTATGATGTTGCTCTATCCACCCTTTTCTACAACTGACGGTGAGCAATCGTTAGACAGATTATATATATTTTTAGGCTGCTTTCCTAATTGGACTAATCTACTGTAACTTCACACCTCACCACTCGGCGTCCTGATGGTGAGAAAGTGAGGAAGTGTGTGTCAGACCTTTAATTTGCAAGCAGCTTCTCCAGCAGTAGCAGGTGGCTGTCAGTTTGTGTATTGGGGGGGTTGTTTCAACAACTAGGGACTACTGAGCCTTCATTTAAAAATAAAATTTAAAAAAGGGTAAGGGGGGTGAAAGTAAAAAAAAAAAAACAGAGGCAGACACGCTGCTTCTGGGAGTTGAACAGTTGGTCTGCATCGCTGCTCTACTCCAAATCACCCAATTAGTGACGAACACGACTCCACGCTGCAGTGACGCATGCCTCTTATTGTTTGATGACTGTTGCAAAAGAACTAAACGATACTAGAAAATCAAATTTCTGCGAGCAAACGATTGCCGTGCTTCAAGCAGGCACCTTGTCTTTCTGGGTTCAATTTGTGTACCCGCAGATGTGATTGGTCTTCATTTCAGCTGGAAATCAAACGCGCGGCTCAGTGAAAGATCTCAACGGAACAAAGAAGATGACGCCTCGAGACATTGTGCGTCTTTACATTCATTTTTGATGCTGCATTTAAGCTGTTTTCGTCGCTTTGGTGAGATGATAAATTGTATTGTTTTTTGTGAATTCTTTCTCCAAACAAGGTTAAAACTGGACATGAAGGCTAAAATATACCTGTTGGATAAATATTCACTAAAAAGCAATAACTTATGCTTCTGGAATTGTTTGTTTTCTGTCAGCTAGTTTCTTGGCATAGTTGGAGGATTTTCAATTCTATTGAATTGAAGATGTGTGCTGTAGTCAAAGTTCACCTTTTGGGGGTGGGGGGAAGAGAATAAAAAGGTTTATCCTAGAAAATCCCCCAACCTCCTTCCACCACCATCCCGTCTTGTGCAAACGTCTTGACTGGAACTTCAGGAATAGTTGAACATGAGTGGGTTATTTGTGGAATTAGATATTTAATTCCCCCAGCCACTGATTGGATCTTCTTCGATCTGTTAAAGCGACGCGCTTCTCTTTGGTTTGTGACTAATCTCCAAGAAGCAGCTTGATGTGGCCAACCTGTGTGTAATGAGCCTGGGAACTTTGCTGGATTAGAGCGGGATCATTTGTATGAGACTGCAATCAAAGATTCAATTAGGATGCAGGTGCCAACTTATCCTTATCCTCATCCCCACCCCCCTGACTGTTGATTTGCAGTGTGTTCATTTCAAACTACAGTGTTAAGTCTTTCCCTGATACTTAATCCCAGACAACATTTGAGAAACGCGTTGACTGTCTGTTTGGACAGTTTGTTCTTTTTTTCACATTTCGTCACATCACGACCACAAACCTAATTCAGGTTATTGAGGAAACAGCGTCATGAAGACCAGAGAACGCACCAGGACGCATCAGGGAGAAAGTTGTGGAGACATTTAGAGATTCCTATTCACACAGTCTTTTAAATATCGCTCCATGAGCGAGCTCAGGCTGTTTGGAAAAGAACGGGTCAATATTTTTGCCGACGTCTCATATGTCAAACATTTATCACTTTCACAAAATCACAGAACGCATGAAAGTTTGTGATTGTAAACGTGGCAATGTGTAAATGGACGCAATAACAGGCTATGGACACCAGAGGGCAGCAGAGGGAGAAAGCTGGACGGCGCTCTTGGCAATACATCCACGATGAAAAAGAAACCCAAAGACCAGCCAAAGAACTAGGTTATATAGAAATGTGTATTTGGCTTTAGCAAATTATACATTTTAAAAGGCTCTCGTCGTTTTATGATGCTTAACTAATTTACGTGTCTTATCTGCTGTAGTTTAAACTGAGGTAATAAAGTTGCTCAGTATTTCCTCTAACAGATAGCATTAGCTGGACGCATCCAGACATGAATGTATAGCTGTTCTATCTGCTTGGTTTCTATGGCGTAGCTGATGTATTGTTTTGGTTGGGAAACTTGCCTGCTACAGCAACGAATCACTTTCACTAAGGTCAGTCTTTACTGCATGGATATCACTGTGTGTATGTATGAAAAATAATGTAATTCGGTATGATTAACAACGCCATTAGGAGAAAGTAAAAGCGATCATTCCTCTTCTCGTGTGTTCGCTGATAACTGAGCGCTAACGCTAGCTGGTGCATAGTTAGCCGCCAGCTCGGCGGTTGGGCTTCTTCTTGCTCTTGCTAATGTTAGATCAAAGTGAATGATTGTCACCTCGCGCAAGTCGTTGTCGGCATACATAACACCGTCAAATGAGAACGCATTCTTTAGTCGTTAAAGCTGTTAAACGTGGTGATAGCTAGCTGTCAGGACGTTAGCATTACCGACTGCAGGTGATGCTAGCCTCTAACTGCTGCTGGTTCAATCATTGGATTGTTTGCCCCACAATATTGCTAGTGGTCAGCATGCTAACTGGGGCTGGTAAACCTGCCTTTGAATATTGTGTTAACGCATTACATTAGCGTTAGCGCTATCTTTCAGAAGCCAACCCAGAGTTAAACAAGTAAATAATTATCTGTACAAGTTGAAACTTTTCTAAGACGTATGTCTAAAAATAGCCTACTTGTAAGTTTTTTTAAATGTTGTTCACAATGTTTTGTTTTTTAATTGAAATAATTATTTATTGTACTATTATGAGGGAGCCAAGCTCTTGTAACATTATTTAACTTTCATTGACCTTGAGTGCTTTATTATTTTCTCATTCAACACATTTTCTCTTTAATAACAGCTTTAAAATGATATTTCATGGTGAATATTTAGACTGCTGGTAGCTGCCTTGAAATGGTCCTCAGTTTCTTTTTTTCTTGAACAAAAGCTAAATTAGTTTCTCTGCTCACATACACAATCATAAATATGTAACAGAATTGGTTGCTGATTCAAATGAGTGTTTCTAAATGCATTAGTTGGTGATTTCTAAGCTTCTCTTTTGTTCCTGAGACCTAATTGATTAGTGTAGAGACAGCCCCAGGAGTTGGTCAGTCAATTTCTAAACTGACAGAGATATTTACCTTGACTCTTCAATCTTTTATTTGAGTTAACGGTGTGATAGCAAATCCTGCTTTACTCTAGTCCTAAAATATCATCAACCTTTGAATGAATGTATTGTATATAGGTTGATCCCCAGCAGAGGGCAGTGCTGCACATTTATTAAGTGATGTCTGGAGAGTTCATTCCTATTTGCCTTTAATATGTTTCCTCACAGCTAAGCTCTGGCGTCTTTCAGCCTGACCCTTAAGAACTGCATGGGCAGTCCTAGACGGGGGGCAATAGGGGCCAATCCCCCTGTAAATCTGGTACTGATCCCAGTTTTCGCTCCCGTTCTGAAGACATATTATTTAATTAGTTGTTTTACGATATGCTCTGGCACAGAAACAGCTAATTCCTGTCTTCACAGTTTTACTATAACAGCAAATTCAAAAATTAAGGTGGTGCACTTTTAGCTTCTGTCGTATTGACATTGGATCTCAGTTTTGACATTTTAAATCGTGAAATATTGCCCTTTTTTGTTTTCCAATCTTTTGTTCTGAGCATCTGTCAAGACACGTTTATTAACTTGCTAAGCCTGGCGCCAAGGCAGTCATCCAGCCCACCACCTTGTTTTTGAGTTAAAAAATGTTCAAGGATGTCAGGAAATTTGAAATGATCACTTGATAGTTATGCATTACTGGAAGAATGGAAGATTAATACTGAAACACCAACTATAAAGTCTTTAAAAAATAAAGGCAATAATTAAAAAAACTAAAATAAACAATGCTAAGCTTGGTGGGGGCACAAGTAAAGCCTGGTGGCCCGCCAGGCTTACAATACACAGTGGGAGACCCTGCAGCTTCCTTTTATGATAACAAGCAATAAACATTACATTTTATCAAATGCCATCATAAAAATAATTAAGAAAATATATGTCCATTATATTGAACAATATTCCAGTTACTAGGAATCAAAGGCAACACTAAATAGGGAGGTTTTAAGTCTTAATTTGAAGAAATCTTAAGTATTTAGCTAGCATGTTGACATTTCAACTTCTCTAGCATTCCCAGTGAGCGCCGGTTTATTTCCCCGTCACTTTCTCATTAATGATTGATAGCGGCAAGACATTTCTATTAGAGGAAACATGGCCAGCCAGGAGGAGAGCTGGGAGCCAAGGGTGGGAGGAGTTTGGATGAAAAGTAGATCCAGCTGCAAGAAGGAGCAGTCTATTTCCTGGCATTGCTGTTCACTGCCTCCAATGTGTTTGAGGCAAAAAAAAGGAAAAAAGCTCGACCCACTTTTAGCCGGCAGTGGGTGCCCCATCTGGCTGCCTCAGATAAAACCCTACCTTGGTTAATCACTGACCTTTTTGGATCTTATGTAAATGCATATTAAATTTACAGATATTAAGTTTCAGATTTCCTATTTTTGTTTTTTTTTCTCCCTTGCGTTCATTGAAAGTGATGGATGAGCAGACGGGCTCTCCTGCAGGCAACGCTGACAACAACAGCCAGAGAAATGGAGACGAGGTAAGAGGCTACCAAATATCAAATGGCACATTTTTCACTTTTTTCTTCCCTTTCTCTTTATTTTTTTCCACGGAGGGCAGGAAACTCCCACGAAAGCTGCTACCTGGCGCCTTCCCCTGTCGTTTCTCAACTTGCGCTGTTCCTGCAGAAACCTCGACGTGGCAGCTGGACCAAAGGGAGGAAGAGGAAGAAGCCAATGAAGGACAGCAACGCGCCCAAAGCTCCCCTGACGGGCTACGTTCGCTTCATGAACGACAGGCGGGAGCAGCTGCGGGCGGAGCGTCCGGACGTGCCCTTCCCAGAGATCACCAGGATGCTGGGCAATGAGTGGAGCAAGCTGCCTCCGGAGGAGAAGCAGGTCAGGATGAGAAGTTTCCAGACGGCGCTCGGCCCTTGGGCGCGCAACCGTGAAGAGAAATGTCTGGAAGGTGGTTTGTTTGGCTTCGCGACGCCGCGCCGGCGACGCTCAAAACGGGACGGAGTCAGAATTAACAAGCAGGCACGAAAGAGCATGGGAAACTCTTGTTCTAAGCCAAACTACTAAATGTAAAATTTTTGTCTGAAACATGTCACTCCTTAGACCCTCCAACATAGATCTTTTTTTTTTTTTCTTTGTGGAATACCTGCACAGAATGTCTACAAAACAGTAACCCTAACTAATGATAGCCCTTTATCTTTTAAAGTCAAGTTTATTTATACAGCACATTTCATCAACAATGGAGTTAAATGTGCTTCACACAACAAAAACATAACACAGAAACCAAAATATGAAACAAGCAATAAGCACTGTTTTGTCAAATCTCGTCATCAAAATCAAATAAATACACATTGAATATGTTGATCAATGTTCCACTGGCTGCTAGTCAACAGCAACTCTAAGGGTAGTCGTTGCAGTTTTCTGGAAGTTTGTTCCAGGTTTGTGGTGCGTAGAAATTGAATGCTGCTTCTCCTCAGTCGGTTCTGGTTCTGGTGATGCAGAGCAGAACCAGGAGAGCTGAGGGGTCTGGAAGGTTGAGACAACAGCAGCTGATCTTTAATGTATCGTGGTGCTACGCCGTTCAGTGATCTATAAACTAACAACAGTATTTTAAAGTCTGTTCTCTGACCGACAGGGAGCCAGTAAGGACTGGAGTTATGTGCTCCATGTTCCTGGTTTGAGTCAGAACGAGAGCAGCTGTCTAGTGGATCGGAACCGATTGATCTTTTTAGGCAGATCTGTGGAGACGCTGTTGCAGTAATCAACAAAGATGAACGCATGGATGAGTTTCTCTAGATCTTGTTGAAACATTAGTCCTCTGATCCTGGAGATGTTCTTCAGGTGATAGAAGGCCGACTTTGTAACTGCTTTCATGTGACTCTGAATGTTCAGATCAGAGTTCATCATTCATTCAGATGTGCCTGATCTCTAGTTTCCAACTGTAGTAACTGAAGCTGTGCATTGACTCCAGATCGTTCCTCTTTAGGTCCAAAGATAATAACTTCAGTTTTGTTTCTGTTCAGGTGGAGAAAGTTTTGGCACATCCACACATTTATCTCTTCTAAGCATCTGTTCAGTGACTGGATGGGTTCAGAGTCACCTGGTGACATCGTAATGTAGAACTGTGCAACATCCGCGTAGCTATGGTAGCTAATCTTATTTTCTATTATAGCCTGAGCCAGTGGAAGCGTATAGATAATAAGAGGGGTCCTAGCATAGAACCTTGGGGTACCCCATATGTCATGTGATTTCTAATAAGAAATTGACGACTGAAACTAGGAAATCCCTGTTCTTTATGAAAGATTCCACCCAGTTAGACCCAACTCTGCAGTCGTTCCAGTATCATGTCTTGGTCAACAGTGTCAAAAGCTCCACTGAGGTCCAACAGAATCAACACTGTGGACCTTCCACAGTCTGTGTTTATATGGATATCGTTGATCATTTTGACGAGGGCGGTTTCGGTTGATCGTTAAACTATTTAAGTATTGAAACATCTTTTTCAATCATTTTGAAAAAGATGGAACGTCGGAGGTCAGCCTTTAATTCTGCCGGGTTTGGTGTCTTTTTGTCAGAAAAATCTAGCTGTTTTTGTTTTTTCTTTCTTCTTTTTATTACTCTGTTTTCTACTAATAATAAAAACAAGCATTTTTTGTGCATTTTTGCATGGACCTTTGAACGTGTGCCGCCTTCCCTCCGCAGCGCTACTTGGACGAAGCGGAGCGAGATAAGGAGCGCTACATGCGAGAGCTGGAGAAGTACCAGAAGACAGAGGCCTACAAGCATTTCACCAGGAAGGTCCAGGAGAAGCAGAAGGGCAAGAGGCACCGGGGAGGTGAGGCACGGTCAGGCGGCCGGCTGCCTTTCCCTTTTTTGGGGGGCAGGAGGAAGAAGAGACTTCCTTTTAGAAAAGTGTTTTAGTGAGACGCTTCCTGTGTCTGAAGATGTTTTTTTATAAACCCGTCATTGTTGGCTGAGGAGTCCTTTCCAGACAGGATGACTCACAGGAAGTTGAATGTGTAACGAGGGTAAGTGGAGGAGGAAACAGTCAGGAATGGGTGGTTTCTCTTTTTTGCGTGACCTTTCAGAGTCCTTGGTCAAATCACCAAGCAATCAGCTGGAGCCTTGGGTCGCTTTAAGTTTAATCTTAACTTTTGCAGACGCCTGTGTGGTTGAAAGAAAGCCGGGGAAATTTAAAAAGGGAAACGCTGCAGCTTTTTTTCCCCTGAAAACCGTCTTCTCACCTTTTTCCTTTTTAAATTAGAATAAGTCTTCAAGACATCATAATTTTTCTTAGTAAGCATATTTCTGAAGGTGCTAGTGACATGAAATGTTGAGCAGGTGTTTGTAACAACCTAACACTGCAAAAACAAAAATCTGACCAAACATGTTTTTCTCCTACTTTCAAATGCTGATATTTTAGTCCACATGAAATAAGACAAAACTAACTTTAAAGTAACTTTCTGGTAAGATAAATAATTGTGTTTTATAAAATGAAATGATATCAGACTTGCGCATAGCACGGTGTTTAATCCGCCAAGGTTTCTTAGAGACGCTTCACATGAAATCAGTCAAGTTTTAAGTAAAAAAAACAAACTTTTTTTATTTTATTTTTAAAAACAAGTTTCATTTTACGAAGCAACAAATTTAAGTTAATACAGTTTCAAGTCGATAATTCTTGATTATAGATACAAAAAGTCCTATTTCCACTGGTAGACTTTTTTACTTAGAACAGAAAAAATGTCTTTATAATATGGAAAAAAAGAAAACTATATTCAAGAATTATACTTTATGTTGCTGAAGTTACTTTTAACTTAGTCCAGAGTACTAAGATTTTTGTGCTAGAAACTTCTGTGAAGATTTTGTGTTTTGGCAGAAAGAAACCAAAACAAATGAGTTGAGAAATGAAATGTGTGTAATAATGTTGAAAGAAATAGCAATAGAAGTATACTTACTATGTAAAAACAGTTTATTTCACCCACTGTAAATCAAATCACAACTAGAAATTCTTGAAGTGTATTTTGTCCAGTCAGTGGGGAAGTATAGTTAGAAGTGTGTCAGGTTAATCGCGTTATGAAAAGCAGTGAAACATAAGATTCAGTGACCTTCTTTTTGCCATTTTTGGCCAAACTTTGCATCTCATCATCTGAAACTTCAAAATAAAACAAAAAAAAAAGTTGAGAAAAAACAGCTCTGTTTGGTGAACCCCCCCCCCCCCAAAAAAAACATTTCCACTGAGCTTGAAGGATTGCCTCACTTCAGCTGATTGATATAAAGTGTTGACGTTTTTATTGACCTCTCTGTTTTCATTCGTTTCCCTGAGTTCGTAACGAGCTGACGACAGGCCTGCGATCCCAGAAAATCTGACTCATCCGTGATGATGTCCCCTTCATTTATTCTTTCCTTCCTCTCCAGATGTTGGGCACCAAGTCGCCAGCGAGGCTCTTCATGAGGTCAGTAAGTCTTCCCCTGCCTGGTGGTGACGCTCAAAATTGCCCTTCATAAGCGCTAACTATCAGATTTCATGAGGGGAAGAAACCCTCTTGGAGTTGACTTAAGAGTTTTATGTGTTACGCAACCCTGTTAAGTCATGGGGTGGAAAGCTCTTACCTAAGGGTTTTGTTTGTTTTTGTGATCACAAAACAAACAACACAAAAAAAGATGAGTATTAAAATAATTTTGCAACACTTCGCTTCCTCAGTGACTTCAGGGATGTGGAAAATCTAGCTGAAATGGGTGAATTTCTTTTTTTTATGCTTTCCTCAAGGAGCGGCAGGCGGTTATGAAACAGAGCTCAAACCAAACGGATTGATGAAACCGTTTCACTCACTGAGATCTCTCTGGCCAGGACATTTCATACTCCATCAGAGGTTCTGCCCGTCGTAAATGTGCAAAGAACAAGCTGCAAAAAGTCCTAACGCACGTTCACAGCGATAGAACAGGGACTGTTCTGTTCTGTCATTTGTAGTGACCAAACGATGATCCGCAAAACCGAGGCTGTGATTTTCTGCAACCCGAGAGTCTTTCTGTAAACTCAGTCAACCCTCAAGCAGCTGTGACTCCTCTGAAACAAATGTCCAGAGCTGAAATATCCAGGAGTTTTGCGGCGTATTCACATTGATGAAAGTGTTTAGCTCACTTTAATCAAACTCCAGTTCATTTGCCCAAAAAGTCTGGCTCCTTTGTGAATGTGCAGTCGAACTCTGCAAGCCAACTCCTGTCCGCCTAAAATCCCAGGTATCCGTTCAGTTGAAGTGAACTCTGGTGGAGTTTGAATGCAGGCGGACGGGTGACTGCGCCGAATGCAGGAAGTGGATCATACTGCAGGGCATTCTGGGTAAATCCAACCAAAGCAAACATGCGAGTCTGGCGCAAGTGCGAGAAGTGGCCTTTGGACTTTTATCAAAGACAAAAGAGAAATCCTACAACCGCTAAAATATGACGCCACCCTATTTTTGTTCATATTTTGTGAAGGAGGAAGTTGCGCTTATCGTCTTCTTAGGAGGTTTTCTTCTCATTTCCTTCATCAGTTCTTGGTTAAGAGGCACCTCAAGCGAGGAGGTGAGCGTGTTGTTCGAAGGGTTTGGTTCTTTTGACACAATGTCGTGTGAAAGCGAAGCGCAGCAGGCGAAAATGTTAAAAAATAAAAAGTTTCAAAATTTCCCCCCAGTCAAACAGGACTCTCAGGTCTGAAAACCCCGTCAATGATAGGAAGCAAACTGAGCACTTTCACTGCCGAGATTTTCTATAGCGGTGAGATGTATGCCTACTGCAGACTTTTTTTTCCCCCCTGAACAGTGGATTTAAAAAATACAGGGACATGTCTTTGGTGTTGGCTAGAGTATTGGGAATACACTAGGAAAGCATCATATTTTAGCAGAGAAAAATGTACTGCAGAAATAAAGGCAGGGACGAAATAGCAGTCATTAAAAATGGAGCCAAAGCTGAGAATCATTGTTGTGTCAGTTCAGATCACAGTGATGAAGATCATGTGGTACTGATGAGATCCAGAGGGACTTTTGAGTTATTTAATAATTGGCAAGTGATTGGAATAATTAAGGAAGGATTATTTTTTTAAAATCTTATTTGAAATCAATCTTCTTTAAAGATTGACTTGACTGACTGAGTATAACTGAAGTGTTCTGGTGTGGTGTTTTATTACATGATATTTCGCTACATAATTGTTCAAATAATATATATGAATAAATCCTGTTCAAACTTTTGATGGACAAGAAAATTGGCCAGATTGTAAGAAAGAAGTGAGAAACATTCAGACGGAGCTGAAAAACAATTAAAAGCTCTTAAATCTGTTTCACGTTCAATGGAAAATCTTGGCTGTATTGACCGAGGTTGCCAATATGATTCAGTTTTTTTTTTTTAATTTATGCATGATTGTGTGCGGAACATGTTTTCTGTAGAAAGAACAATCAAATCTCGTCATGCTGAAGAGGGAGGATGTTCTTGTTCTGAAAGCTGGTAAACTGTGAGGGGGGAACGTCTGCTTTTACATTTTGGCATGGCTCTTTCTAAATAAGTAATTCCATTGCGAAACATGTCATGACGTGTTGATGAGGGATTAATACGCATTAACTGGGGGTCTGAACGTTTTATTTTGAAAACTCGTCCACAAAACAAGACAAGAGGAAGGTCGCCGACTGCTACGTCAGTGATCATTTTTGGCGAAACGAATTGAATTTTATTTTTTTAAAAAACAACAAAACAAACACCCAGGAAGCAAAGTGCTACTTTAAGTATATAAAAAGGAAGTGTTAGTTTAATTGATCCACTCCAAGGCTGTATAATCCGTGTTCCCCCCTGAGAGCCAAGGGGCACCGTTGGCCCTTCCTCTGGCTGCAAACATTTAGTGCTCATTGTTGCACGCCTCAAGCCGGGGGTTAATCCTCCTTAGAGCTGTGTTTATGATCCAAACGCTTAGCTTCCACTTCATTTTTATTAACTTCAGCATGTAATTAAGAGACTCCCCCCCCCCTCTCTGTAGCTACTTTCAGAACCTCTCTGAGGGTTGTGACCAAGGTGACTTAAGCGTGATGAGCGTTGCTGTGGGAATAGTGTCGCTTTCTCCCGCCCCGCTCCTTCCAGATTAGCACCAGCGGGGGGATTCAGCACAAATGTCATTATGTTGGGGGGGTGAAATGAAGAAGGATGGCGCGTTGTTCCAAAAGGAGGGAGTGAAAGCTCTATTGTATTGCGCTCTTCTGTTTCAGCGCCTGTTTTTGAGAGCAGATTTATTGCACAGCCTCTTCCTATCTCGGATGCAGAAATGATGAAATTACTTCCATCCCCGCATTTCATAAAAAAAACTGTATCGCAGTGTACGTCTTGTGGCCAGATCGAAAATCAATTACCAGCCCACCCAGAGCCCGGTAAGATAAATGACTGTGTCTGGTAGTTTGGCTAATCTTCTTCCCTCCCTCTCTAATGTCTTTGGCTGGAAACAGAAAGACGCGGAAGGAAAGGACAGGACCGTGTTTGACATCCCAATCTTCACGGAGGAGTTTCTCAACCACAGCAAAGGTAAAAATAAAGGAGTCGGAAGAACGACTCGAGCGTCTGAATTGTCGAACTCCATTTTTATTCAGTGTTTTTGACCCATTTGAATAAAATTTGCAGTAAAAGTAGAAAAATAAGTAGAATTTTGCAGATTTGGCCCCGGGGCCTTAAGTTTGACACATGTGCCTTCGGGTAAATAAAGCGTCTTGAGAGCACGTGTGTGTGAACGTGGATTTCTTTCCCTTGCCGTTAGCGCGAGAGGCCGAGATGCGGCAGCTGCGCAAGACCAACATGGAGTACGAGGAGCGCAACGCGGCCCTGCAGAAGCACGTGGAGAGCATGCGCGGGGCGGTGGAGCGGCTGGAGGGCGACGTGATGCAGGAGAGGGAGCGCAACGGGCTCCTGCACCAGCACCTGGAGACCCTGCGCCAGGCGCTCACCTCCAGCTTCTCAACGGTGCCGCTGCCAGGTGAGCGAGACGGCGCCCTGCAAAAGTGTTGATGAGTCTTTCACCTTCTGTCAACACAGCCTTGAAAAGACATTTGAAGTTAAGGGTCTTAAAATGTCTCCATTTCAGTTTTAAAAAGCACGTTATAGTTTAGTCGTGTCCCAAACTACGACATGGTGGAACATGTCAACCACATTTGTATCGAGTCTGCTGCGTCTCATGTACTCTGGCAAAATCTGCTGCGAGTCTTCCTTTCTAACTTTATTTCCCACGCATTTAAACTCTCCTGACAGCAGCCCTGCAGACTCGACAAACACCAGAAATAGACATAATAGGCCCATAAATTATTGCATCAGAGCTCCATAATGAAAGATGATTACAAAACTTCAGGTAGTGCCTCGGGGTCGGTTTTTTTATTATTTTTTTTGCACTTACTGTTAAAGAGGTTGTAAATTAAAGTGGGTAGAACGAAGCCTTGTGTTCTTCTTAGCTTACAAAGAGCAGGTTTGGCTTTATTTTCCCCACTTTGATTTTTTTATTTTTTGTTATTTTTTGGGGGGGGGGTTAGAGTTAGACTGAAATCAAATTAAATTACAGCAGTTTATGTTTCCAGGGTTACGACTCAGCCACGGGTTCCCCGCATCTCTTAAACTTTATTGGGAAATCTTCCTATAAAAGTAAGGCACGCTTTTGCTTTCATAAGATTTTATCGACGGCGGTTCTGTAAATACGGGAGAGGATGAGGGCCACTGTAAGGAGAATTGCCTCTTTTTTTTCCCCTCAGAGTTCTTGGAGGATCGTCGGTGTCCGTTGCTTTTCTTCAGTGGCTTTCATCCTCCTCCATTCACAAATCACACAAGTATCGTTTTAGCACGCTTTTCTTTAAACGCAGAATGGAAACATTTAGCGCTTTTACGTATCAAAAGCACAATTTTAAGCAATTATGAAGTAAGTATAACGGCTTTAAGGAGATAAAACCGCAGGAATAAAGAGCGCAAAACATCGAACAGGAACTCCTCTCATAGATCGAGACAAGACAGAAAGCTGGAGAATCTTTTACAGAGAATCGAAACTGGATTGGAATGAGGCTGAATAGTGAAGCCTCTTCTCGACTCGAAGAAGACATTCCGGAGTAGCGTGAGTGAGTCCGCGCTCCGAGGACGATCTCTTCTTGTGAGGTTATGTGGAACAATAACATCGTTCAGCTCATGGAGGGCTTCCTATGAGACGAAGAGGACTTCATATTCTCTGCATGTTTGTGCCCGACTGCAACGACGCTTGCAGCGTTTAGGATCAGCGAAAGCATTTTAAGCAAATTGTCTTGAGAAATGCCATCGCAGTCAACGCGGCCCGGAGGTGATAAATACCTGGAGTGGTAAGTTATTGTCTTGTTTGAGACGCAGCGTCTTGCCGAGCTTTTTCACAGAGCAACACAAAATATGAAATGGAATAAAAATTAAATGTTTTTTTTTCTTGTTAGTTTTTTTTTAAGTTGACCTGTCGCTCCACTGCAAAAACACAAAAATCTTAAATATTTGTTGTCTAATTTCTGCTTTACATATCTTAGAACACTTGAAATAAGGCAAAACTTGTACGTTTTCACCAAGACATTGGAGCTTGTTTAAAGTCAGTAACTCCTTGATATTGATGAAAAAGTAAGAGAAATAATCTGTCATCAGAACAAGGCACTTTCATTTATAACATGGACAAAATGTCTTGTTTCTCTGGCAGATTATTTCAGGTTATCATACATCATGCTGTTTTGTCAAATGTGCAGTTTACGACATCGTAAACACAGTGATCATGGCAGAGTGAGACGGCTATTGTGAGTTCAGAGTGCGAGGAAATAGTGATTGATGCGCTGCGACATCTCATTTTGTTTTCCATGTTGTTGTAAGTCAAACAAAACAAAACAACAAAAAAACAAAACAGAAAGCGTCTTTGGGCCATTAGCCCGCTTCGTTGGACGTTGGGAGTTTAGTGTTTTGGTCCAAAAGTATGGAGTTCCTCAGACAATCGCTTTAAAAAACTATTGATCCTGAAGACTAATTGGTTTCTGGAAGTCGAGTCGTTTGCTGTTTTCCAGACAAGCTCAAAAATTCTCACGTGGGGAAGGGGGACGAAAAGTCGCAAGAAGGGGCTGAGAACAAAATGACTCCATTTCCATCACACAACTAGGACAAATGGAATCCATTTCCACTCGTCAATGAACCCTTTAGGCCGGGTGAAAACGAACACACGGTTCGGATTTTTATTTGTTAAAAAAATAAATAAATTTGAAAAAGCCACAAATCATTTCCCTCCCACTGTGCAGCGAACCTTTACGTACCCTTGATTTGTCGTAGAGAATCTCAACAAAGCATCCAAAGACGTCAGAGCGGTTGTGAAGACGTTCAGTAGGTACGAAAAGGCTTGCGATGCAAATCTGAACACTGAGGATGCGTGCTTCCTGTCTGCAGGCAGCGGAGAAACCCCGACCCTCGACACCATCGACTCTTACATGAAGAAGCTCCACACCGTCATCATCAGCAGCCCCCAGGAGCACGAGAGTCTCATCAACACAGTGAGAGACGTAGTCAGCCGCCTGGACAGGTAGGAACGTCTTTCACTACGTCTACTTGTGTTCCCTGACTTTTTTTGGGGAATGGATTTTTTTTAAATATTTTTTTTAGTTGTTTAGTTGACAAAACAACTAAACCTGGAGGTTTGTTCCTGTGGTGAATCAGTGGCGCTTCGCTCTGAATTCCAACCCCTCTTTTCTTTTGCCGATGTTTGGTGCAGATAATCGGATGGAGTTCAGCTGATTGGATGGACCGGGATTCGTCTCATCAACTCGTCGTCTCCCAGCTGAGTCACGAAATGTCCAGACTCTGCCGTGATCACATTGGTGGCTGTGTGGTAGCGTCTCATATTAATTTATTTTGTCCCCAACGGTTCAACGCCTGATTGGTAGGACGGTAGTGATCTTCTCGTTTCCATCCTGTCCATTCATGTCTAGCAGCTGCTGTCCGTCACCATCAGACATGATGTGTTTGTGTTAAGCCATTACCGAGAAATGTCCCTGACATGTCTGTTACTCTCGTATAATCAGTCAAAGAAGAATGAGAAGAAGAAAAAGAAAAACTTGTGCCATTGTTTGTTTTTCCAATTGTGAAAAGTGTTTGTATTTTCAATAAAAACGTTTTCATCAGTTTTCCATTTTGTGACAACCTGAGAACTACAAAAGTATTTGCTTTAAAAAATAATAATAATTAGCACAAATACAGGAAATGGTCAAAACATTCTTGCTCTTTTTCCAAAAGTAATAAAAATATATTTATAGCAAGAGAACTCTGGATCAAAAGTTTATTTTAGGTACAAAATGTCTTAAATATGCCCATATTTTCAATTTTGATGTATATTCTGACTATACGGTTATACATTGTCTTCATTTGCTTGTGCTGTACTTTTTGTTTCCTGGCTGCGTTCATTTTTTTCTTCTTGTGATTTGTAGTTCTGGAGCAGGACTTTCCCGTTATTAAGCTGTGGCAGAACTACAAACTCCATGGCGCACGGTTTTGACTGAGGAAATGAGGAATTAAAAAGCTCAAACCAAAAGATACTTTAATTTAAACCCAACGAACACCACTAATACCGTGACTTAGAATTTGCCTCAAAGTTTTAGAGTTTTCCACAAATGGGGAAAAAGGAAGAAAAGCCCAATCAATTTAAGAGGGTTTAAGAACTTCTCGTGTTTCCAGGGGTTTAAAGTCTTTGCGCTATATCCATAAATCGGTGGCTAATCGCTGCTAATTTGCCGACCTGCTCGGCTCGCAGCTAATCTTATTTACTTCCAGTTTATTCAGCCAGTTAAGCAGCTCTGTAGAGACGCCGCAGTTGGTTCTGCTAAACACTTTGGCTTGAAAAATTTAAGTAAATATCCCCAATTTAAAGCCTGTAAATTTTAATGCGAATGAACAGATTTGCTTTAAATAATGCATGCATTGCTGTTCGCCGATACAAGTTTAATTTCCAGCAGAGGCGCTTTCTGCTTATGGCGAGCTGCTGATGGATGACACCCTGATTGTGTGCGCAGACGAGAAAGGGACACACTTCTAATCTCTGTGCTGCAGAAGATTTTGACATCTGATTTTGAATACTTAAGACTTTTGGTGTCATCTCGTCTAGTGTGTAGTTAATATATAAAGTAACAGGACAGCTGCATGTTTATGTGCATTCCCAGTATTCTGTCGTCTATTTACAAGCCCTAGAGAAACACTGTGATCTCTGCATTTAAAGGCTTCTTAATCGTTGCCACAACACAAATGACATTTGAAGTCGTCAACTAGAACTTCCCAGAATCGGTCTGTCCTTAACATGTGAGGTGTGCAAAATGCAGTTGTCATGTTAATGCATTACAGATGTTGGCTGGCTGACCTAATTAGCTAGTAAAGTACAATACAAGCGTGAACACTCGCAAAACACAACGCAAGCTTTTCCAGATTCCTTCACTTTGCAGGAAGGGCTGGGCGACATTGACCTAAAGTTTTACCACACTATTGCTTTGCGGTGCTTTTGTGACAGCGAGAAAAGTGACAGTAAGAGCTACTGCTCTTACTGTCACTCATCTACTTATTGCTTCGCTTCTAGGTAGACTGTGTGGCTGACGTGGCCATCACAGTCCCATGAATACAAACTACGCGTTTGGGGAAAACAGTCACTGCAAAACCAACAAAATGTCTCCAGTTGTTTTTGGTCTCTCCAGTGCAAATATCTTTGTGCACCTGAAATAAGACGAAGCTAACAAATTGGTAGATTATTTCACCAGTGGCGAGACGTTTTCCCCATGTTATAAGTGTAGCAATTTGCCAGTGGAACTAGAAGTTTTTCATCAACGTTACAGAATGATAAACCCGCATGTCGTACTTTTGTCTTATTTCATGTGCACTAAGATATTTGCCCTGGAAACTAGGGCAAAAATACTTGGTGACATTTTTGTTTTTGCAGCAAAACGCTTCTTAATGTCGTCGATCAGATGAAGACATTTGATGTGCAACTCTAAACTTCAATTGAATTTAATATTTTTTTCTATTGACACAAGTATAAATCACACTGCTTACCATGAAAATAAACCATAAACAATACAATAAATGCCTTCCCAAAATAAACTACAGACTAATGACTTGTGAAGTTTAATACCTCATTAATCTAATAGCATACATGGTTTTGTGAAACACCCATTTATTAATGTTTCTTTAGTATTAGAACACATAAAATAGACAGTTGATGTCTATTTATTTTTGTTGCAAATAACAGTTTGCTCCAAAATAAGTATTAAATTACACAATTTTCCAACAGTGGAATGATGAGACCAAAGCATACTCATCTATTAAAGTGGTCCAGTCAAAGTCCAGACCTAAACTAATTAGAGGTAACATAGCAAGACCTAAAAATTTAATCTCACAGACACTCTCCATCCAATCTGGCTTGACTTGAGCTGTTTTAGAAGAAAAATGGGCAAAAAAATATAAAAATCTCCAGTTGTTACTACAGCAAAAGATAAACCAGGTAAGATAATAACAGATTTTTTGTGACCAAATGTAAGGAATTGTATCTATTTAAGCCACGCCAAAATATGGTTACAAAACCTTATGCAACAACAAGAATGAGTTACTGTGACCTTGCATAAGCATTAATCTGCTGAGGCTGGAGGAGAGGCAAACGTCAGCAAAGGTACGGACATGAGTGCCGGCCGATTTCAAATGTTTCTGAGAAATGAAAGCGCCAACCTGGGTCTCCCAGAAGAAGAGAGAGGGGAAACAAACATCAACAGCCACCAAAGCAAATGAAGTTTGTCCCGAGAACATAAACACCCGACTTCATCCATATTTTATCGCTTGCTCAAAAGTGAAGTTCCTCTTCCTGGGAATGTCATCCAGCTCCTTTTATGAGATCCCTGATGAGATATGCAGCCCGATCCAACCACGGCCAATCTTTTTAGAGCCGGGGAAGATCTTTTGCAAAGTTCATGCCTGCTTAATGTCATCCCTGGAGCAATGGCTGAAAAAAAAAAAAAATCCCAAAAACAAAGTGCATGCTGGATGAACAATTTGGGAAGTGAAGAGCGTCCCCCTGGGACTCTACCTCGGCCCGTTAAAGTTGTTTACCTTTTGGTTTATGGTGTCGCCAGGCTCGCTGTGTGCAGAGGGTCTCAGAGCTCATTTGTATAATGAGCTTAACTGGAGCGCTTTTATTATCATTATTATTATTATTTGTCGTTGCTTTGATGTTGCCCAAAAGCTGTGAAAACACCAATGGGAAAAAAAAACAACAAAAAAAACATAATGAATGCTGATGTTCCAGGCCTTCTGCTTCGTGGGTTAGTTATCCTCTCTTTTCCAGGTGACGATGAGGAAAATGTATTTTCAGTGAGCAGCTGGAGAAGAGAAACAGCTTTTCTGCCTTGTCGCTGCGTCAGGTTTTAACGCAGGCCATACGGTTCGCAGCTCAGAGTGCTGCGTGCCAGGGGGTGGCAGAAGACCTCACGAAATGAGACGTAAACAAAATAGGTCACATAAGTTCACATTACTTCTGAAGGATCAAGACAAAAGTGGCTGCTTGAGCCCTCAAGATCGCTAACCTCTGACCTAAGCGAACGAGATGACTCAAAGAAGAAGGGAAAATCTATATTATGTGTGGAAAATCACAAAAAGACCATCTCAATCCTTTTTGTATTTACCGCCAGGCGGCTTATTTCATGCTGACTGCAGCATGAAAAACCATTTGGATTTGGAGAACAAAAATGGAGAGTACTTTTCTTAACGATACATTTGCAGATTTCTTTTTTATATGAGAGAAAAAAAACCCCTAAATGATAGTGATACATTTGACGTAGGATTTACATTCCACAACCTAATCCCTAAAGTAAACAACTAAAAATAAGAAAAGAATAGGAAACAAATGAACAGCATGCATAACAAGAAAAACAACTCAGCACTTGGCATCATTGTCTTAATATCTCAAAAACTCTGTCATCTTTGACCATATATGTCTTCAACATTTACAATACAAGAGAACTTCTCTAATAGAACTTTTCTCTCTGTGTCGCCTCATTGTTGTGAAGTCCATAATTGCACATTCTTTATGGTGATGTGCCGCCCCCTTTCTCCCTCTTTTTTTTTTCCTGGCCTCTGAAATAAACACCATCCCCTTCAGTCTTTTGTCTGAACAAAGAGACACTCAGAGGAACACAAACACCTTCTGGAGCTCCTCCACCGGGGGCTCGTCCGGGTTGTTGGCGGCCCCGTCCTGGCCCGTGGAGTGCAGCGGGGTTGACGTGAGGACAGAGGAGCCAGCTCCAGCAGAGAGCCACACAGATCCTGGACCAGCGGAGGGAGGGAGGGAAGGAGGGAGTGACTCAGAGGAGAGAGGATGAGTCAGTGCGTCATGTGCTGAACAGGCAGGCAGAGGTATCAGTGTCCTGAATGGTTTCTCTTCCCGCTGTGGTCAAACCGAGCCACCTTTTGTCAAGGAGTCGGGGTCTAATCCACTGCGCACATTTGAGGGAATCCTTTACCATTCGCAACGGATAACGGACGCGAATGAGCGTTTCAAATTTGCACAGGAGTTGGTCTGGTCCTGAGTATAAATTTGGGTGAAAATACTAGCAACTTTTTGCAGCTGTTTCTCACATTACAACGTGTTTCGTTGGGATGTTATGTGATTGACCGGCACAAATTAGCACGTAATCATGAAAACAGAAACAAAGGACGTGTTTACATTTAGTGCCCTCACCCCAAAGTCAACACTATGTGTAATTACTGCACAGCTGCCTTTTTCATTTTGGTATGTCTACAATGTTGTTTTTTTGCAAAGGTTTTCAGCAGCTTCAAACATTCCCATTGACTCTGACCAGCCAGCTGTCTCGCCTTGACCAAGCATCTTGTTGCGTGACGCTGCCGCCGCCACCAGAGGTTGCTTCTCTTGGATCAAGCTTCTGGAGAGCATCTGGTCGCACTGTTTTGTTTAGTTTTCTTGTCGGGGTCTAGTCCAATCAAGTTTATTTGTACAGCAACAGGGCAGTTCAAAGTGCTTTTAGGTCACAAAACCATAACCATGACCAATTATGAAACAAGCAGTTGACCGTCAAACGAAACCTAAATCATTGAGCAAATACACATCAAATATCTTGATTAGTGTTCCGGTTTATTAATCAAAGGCAACTAAAAAAATTGGGTTTTTAGCCTCGATTTGAAGTCTAGAACTAGCAATGTGGATTTTTAGTATCACTTCTGGTCCACTTAACAACTACGCACTATTTTGTGTAGGTCTACAATAAAACAATCTGTATAACACACAGATTTTACATGGCTGTAACATGTCAAACTACGAACAAGTTAAAAGGGGTAAGAACCCTTTTGCAAGGTGGTTTCATGTTAAGCACAGCCATCTGTTTGTATGTTTTCAGCTGCAGAATGACTGAAATGATCTTTGCCTGGCGAATAAAAGGAAACAATAGTCATCTTGCTTCATTATTTTCACTCCTCCACTCTTGGAAAATCCTTGGCTTCGGTGCTCGGCAGCGAGGAGGGGGATAACAATGCCAGGAATGTAGGGGAAAAAGAAAAACGCTTGACTCATTCCCACGTGTCGACGTCTGGCTCAGCTCCTCCTCCTCATCCTCCTCATCTCAGGTTGTGAAGCCTTCAGGTTCCTCTCACACAGGATCCCGTCTTTCTTGGAGGGCGGCGGCTTGAGAAGCCATCCCGCACGACAGACTCTCGCTCTTTGGGGAAATCTCCATCGTCAAAGGTCGCAGACCTCACCGCAAACTGCTGTCGACTTTTTGACAAGCGATCACATTTTAAAGGGTGGCGCTTAATCTACTTGTAATACGCAACAGCAAACTGAATGAAAAGAATCGTTTTTATTCCTGATGAATTCAGATCACGGCGTTTTCCCACAGAACCCCGAGGCCAGCTGAAGGAAGTGATTTCCTTTTTCCAGCGGTCATTTATCCCTCACCGAATGCATTATGTCAGTCGCGCTGCACTCGGCGCTTTTTAATAAGCGTCGCAGACACACTCGCTGTGGCTTTGTGCTGTGCATATGTTTACTCCCTGCTGATCCGCTGTGTTTCCTCCGCCAAACAAACAAGGATTTGAATAAATTAGACCGACTGACATAAAACTTTCTGCTTTGAAGTGAGCCTCCCTAACTTCCTGTGAACAAATGCAACCGTAGGAAATGGACGAGGGGGGGCTGTGTAAATGCCACGACGAGTTACAGAGTGATATCCCAAAACAGAAAAGCAACTGCAATGCTTCCTCGTCCGAGGGCATTGCTGACTGTCGTTGCTCTAATTCTGAACGAGCTGAGTCAGATTGACTTAAGATTTACGCTACTAATGCTTGAACTGCTCTCTATATGTTCACCCTGGGGTTCCCCAGGCTGTGACCTTAGGCCCCTACTTGTTTCTGTTATACATAATAAACACAGTGGCTCCCAGGAGGACACCTGTTAAGATGGGAGGTACTTTGTGTTGTAAAATTCTATATTTCTAAATCATTGAAAACCTTTTTTTTTTTTGCAGATATAATGTGACACACACCCTGTTCATAATAAGTAAATATGTTAAATTACAAAATATTAGAGAAAAAGATATTTTTCATTCACTTTCATTTTTTCTTACTTCACACCCATTGTTTATAGTGAATTGGACCACTTTTAAAAATGTTTAGCTGTGTTAGTAGGATTTTTTTTTGGGGGGGCGGGTATTTATTCATTTGGCATTTCCTCACAGTAGTATTTTAGGACACACATGTCAAACCCAAATCTGTCCCGCCATAGCTTTTTATGTGTCCCTTTAGATTCTAGACTCAACTCTGCGTGTGCTTAAATATTATGTTATCCATCAAATCGCTTTAATCTGTTTACTGCCATCGATCATTTTCCTCCAGTTTCTTGAGAATTATCCCCGAAATTCACACAGAATCGGCGAATTGCACAAACAACTGGGAGTTCAATGCAGGTGTTTCTCAAAAATTGCCAGAGTGGATCGCCAATGTCGTGTAGGGTGAATTCAGCTTTTATGTGTCCTGTTTTAACCTGTCATCCCAGTACGCCCAGCTGGAGCCCCGGGCGAACGGCATTGTTGACCATAACAAAAATAAACAGGCCAAACGTTTGTTAATAAAAGTGACTGAGTGAAAGCAAAAGGAATGCTCACGCTGCGCACAGTGCGAGGCTCGTCTCAACACTGTTTGGAGTTTGAAGCCAGTTCGGTTCGGTTCGGCGTCGCTTTGAAACTGCGCGTGCACGCCTCCTTCTGGCCGGCCCCAATCTCTCCGCTGCGCGCGCTCCCGATTCACCTCGGTGGAAGAAAAAAAAAACAGAAACTGCTGCGGCTGTTGCAGGAGCCACGCAGAGAGAAAGCCACAGGCTCCGGTTTGGAGTTCAGCGACTCACTCCCGGGGTTGTTTTTTTTTTTTTTTTAGGGGCGTTTTTCTGCGTTCAGTCGAGAGAAAGGCTCGTCAGGACCCGGATTTATCATGACCGAGTAGTGGGAGTTGGCGGCGACGAGGAGGCGCGAGGCGAGGTAAGGAAAAAAGTTAGCCCGGGCTTTCCTTTTCTCCCTCATTGAAAGTGTCTCAGTCGTAAAGGTCTGGCCAGTTTTGTTGTTTGTTTGTTTTTTGTCTCACGGCTCACCCTCAGCAGCGGTCCGGACGCGGCGGCTGAGGGTGAGCCGTGTGTTTCCGAGCGGCTCCGCGGGCTGAACGTTCACCGCTCTCTCTGTGGGGTTTCCAATCTCCGGGGATGCGAGAAGTTTTCAAACAGTCGAGTTTTGACCCCACTGCGACGTTAGCCGCCGCTGCTGCTGCTGTCAGGAGGTTCAGTCAGTAAAACACTGAGGGGGCTCGGTTCGAGTACACCGGGGAAGGTAAAGAGCTAGCACCAAACTCTGTTGACTAAATGGGCCGGGCTGGAGTTAGTTTTGCCCAAGCCGGGGTCTTTAACGGGGAGTGGTGCATGGCGGCTGTCAGCAGCGCGACTCTTTTCCTGGCGGCTGTCAGCAGCGCGACTCTTTTCCTGTCCTGACAGACATCAGGACTGACACCTGCCAGGTCTCTGCTTGTTTCATGCCGTCAGACTCTCATTATTTTCATTTATTCGTTGTCGTCAGATTTTATGCTATTTCTTTAATTTATCACAGCAATAATGTTGAAGTTGCACCAGTTGAGTCTAAACCTGCCGATTCTAACATTGGGTAATGCTATTTATTTATATCTTTTGAAAATATTTCCCTTTAAGGACAAACCACTTCATTAATATTTGGGATGAAGTGATAGCGGTTTCCGTGGCATTAATATTAATAAGATTAATATTTTAGACTGCATGAAAGGAGGAAAATATTTAGCTGCAACTACTTTGCCTGAATTTTCCTGCTGCATGTCGATGATAAAACCTGAAGTTTTAGCTGCAACAGCTTAGCCGCTAAAGGAAAAATTAAGGAGGTTAAGAATATGTCAAGCTGGAAGGAAATATCATGGCGATGTGTTATGTGATTATCTGACACTTTATACATAAACACCCCTTTCCAATTGCAATATTGCCTACACTGATACTGCAATGAGGATTGAGATTTGATATGTCGCAAGGTGTCCCCCAGTGTATTATAAGCCTGGCGGGCCACCAGGCTAGGCAGTGCTTATTTATTTAAGCCTTTTTAAAATGTTTGCATATTTTAAGACTTTGTAATTGGTGTTCAGGTATTAATCCTCCAATCTTCCAATAACGCATAATTATCATCATGGCAATAGCTGATTTTCAGAAGTAGACAGGATTGGTATTCCCATTTCATTAGCATTGTGGCTAAAGACCTGCAAAGGGTGGGACGCCCTTCAAACCTTTATAATGATAGTAGTTAGTCTTCTCTTAAAAGCAACAGTAAAACTTTTTTGTACCCACAGCAATCAGATCCCTAAATCTGTGAGTTATAATTCACTTTTTATACATTTCTGAATTTGTGCTTGTATGCTTTGTCTGTTTTTTAACTTTGTCAATCCACATTTATGTTGTTCTGTATGTTTGAAAATGCCTGGCTGCAAAACAGATTTCCCCCTTTGAGGACTATAAAGGAACTGAACTGAACGGATACTACTACTACCACTCTTTGTGTATTTTGAAATGTATTCTGATGAAATGAAGATGAGGCCGATAACCATCATGAATTTGCACACAATAGTCTTGACAGAAAACATTTATTTTGTCACGTGCCTAACTACTTATAACCCATGATGCTTGACTGTGACTTCCATATCAATTTTCTAACCTGCAAGCCAAAATGTCTCACAGAACAAACACTGATTGAAATGTTGGGAACTATCGACTTTAACATCTTGAATGGGACAATGTAATCACATATTATAAAAGATTGCAAGCATGTCTTGACATTGACTACTGGGATGTTTTGCTTCTCCGTCAACTCCTTGTCGCATGGATGATAAATAGATGGAGAATAGAGTAAAATATATAATTCAATTCAATATTGATCAGGTATTTTCAGTGCTTTTTAGTTGTTGAAATCCCATTAGCTGTGGGAAGCGGTCATCTTGGGATGAGAACATGTTCAGAGATGAAAAGACTGTCTTGTCATGGAAAACCAAACTTCCTGTTATTCTTTAAACCTGAAGTTTTTGTTAGAATAGTGGAAGGGGCTAACTTACAGAGTTTTCACTACATTCATTCTCATTTCTCTTCCGCCTTTAACTGATGTAATAATTCACCAATCATGAAAATAATCTTGTTTCACTTTGTGTGGGAAATCATCACCCTTTAGCTTCGTGACGATTGAAGCATAGGAAAATGAAGAAATTTAGTTAAACTCCAGATCAGTTCTAAAAAAAAAAAGGCTAAAAAAATGGATCTGGAAAGACTGAGATATTACAATGAAGATAAAGTCAGTGTGTTTGAGAAAATATGGAATCCTGTATTAAAATCCCATCAATGAAGAATTGTTAATGACAGACCTGCCACGGTTTAAGGTCTTGTATTCACTTTGTGATGTACTTGTGTTGTTTTGACTTTGTCAGTGCTTTATGATGTGCCGATTTGGGAGGTTGAAGGATTTGATCTGTTATGTTAATCTTTGTATGTCAGTATGAAAAAAATGGAAGCAAGATGTTCTTCAGTAATATTTGTTTTCCGAGAAGTTTCAGACATAATCAATCCTACAACAGCAAGAACAAGGTGGAGAACACATGATTAAAAGAAAAGATGCTCAAAGTTTTAAATAGTCTGCCACTGATGGTGTGTGATGGATGCCCTTTCAACCTGGGCATCCATCACAGGTTGATAGGAACACATCTAATGAGAAAAGAGAAACTACCCCTGACTGAAGTCAAAGTGTCCACTGTGTTTTTTATACACTTCAGTGTGCAGTGATGTCACGAAATCATGTCGATGATGGACTGATTTGCTCTGGGCAACTACACAGAGCCTGTTCATATGTCTCTAAATATGACTTTGAATAAGCTCAACAAATGCTTCAAGGTACATCCTGGTAGTTTCTGCATTCATATGCTGAAAATGGTGCCATATAAAAAAAGAATAATAACATTGTTTTAGTCTGGATCTGCCAATCACCAATCAGTCGATTAAAGGAAATTTCCAATTTCTGAACTGTCCATTTCCAGATCCGTATTAAATAGAAACCAAGACCAAAGTAAAAAAGCATGCTACACTATTTCATTATTCCATTTTTACCTAAAAAAAGAATATGGAGGATGAATGCTTTTCAAGTTAATGGCAGAAACTTTAGCAAATTTAAAGCTGTATAAATTAACATTCAAATGAAATTGCAAACCTTTTGATGGAGCCAGCCTGTCTTTCTCTCTAACTGTGAGGTTGCATCTTCTGTTGCTTGTTTTTTTTTTTTTTTTTTTTTTTAAGTATTCTGGCTAAAGTAAAATGATCATTAGTCCTCAGTGTCACAAGTACAGGTCAGTGAAAGTTTAAGTACATCAGCACCCCGAGCCTCCGCTCATTCAAAGCACCCTGTGTGCTCCTGATAAACGAGCTCTCCTCTTGTTTGTTCATGTCGGCCTGTAGTGTTCAGTTCTTGTTTTTACTTACTGGCAAATGGACGGAGACGGGAGCTGTTAGGTCTCTGTCAGCATAACTGCTTCACCTGCGCTCGGAAAAAGGCTTTAGTGGGGTTTGCAGAAAATCCGGGTTTGCCTCTTGGTAATTGTCCTCTGAATGCTCGTCCCGGGAGCCTTGTGGACCAAATATTTGTTGGAGGGTTTCCTACATCTCTGACTGGGGAACATAGCTTTCATTCTTGTGGTGAGCAACAGGAAGATTGTGTTTTGTGGTTATCTGTGTGTTTGTTGTAAACAGAGCAGTTATGGCCTTTTTTTTTCTTTTTTTTAGGTGCATTGCTTAATTTTTTTATTTCTTACCATAAAATTTGACAGGAAGCGATTGTCTGTCTGCACCCCGAAACAGAACATTTCAGGACATTTTGTTTTTCCTGAATTTGTAATTCACCTTTCCAGGTTATCCGCAGATCCTAGAAAATTCTTAAATTCATGAAACTAAAATTAATGCCTGAAAATATCTAAAAAGAATAGCAAAAAGTATTTTGGCCTTAAATATGTTAATTACAGGTCTTAAATGTACTCTTGGCAGGTCTACTTAATCATATAATGTATGTAATCTTTTTTTCGCCAGACTTTTCTATCAAGCATGTTTGAGTCACATGCAGACATCTTTGTGACTCATTGCTAACATACACTTGCCAATCTAGCTGTGTTAGTTAACCTTGACAAATGCAAAAAATCCAGCTAGCTTAAGTAAGTGGGCAAGTGCAAATGTATTGCCAGCTGGCTGGACAAAGTTTGTACATTTTTTTGGAGAAATATACAAGAAATATCTAAAAATGGTCTTTTTTTTGGTATAGAAAAAAAAAAAGGTCTTAAATTTCAGTTGGTAAAACCTGCAGAAACCATGCATTCAGTCAGGCACTCCAAAGCCTATCACTCAAGGTTTAGGTTTCCTTGTGGCACTGATGTTGACTGAGATGGAGTAGAAGAACATCAAAATTTTCAACATTTGCTCCTTCAAGACGTGAAGACATTTTTTGCCAGTTTTCAGCAAAACAAGTTCCAGCCCTTTTAATTTTTAATTACTTGACAAAACACTGATAATGTGACAACTAAATGTTGCACCCAAGAGCCTAATTTGAATGGACTGATTCAACATTTTTTGTGATTTATTTCGGTTAAGAGCATGCTAATCAGCTTGAATCAGTCACTTATGAAATAACATTTATTTTGAAAAGAGATCTGTTCTTTGACTGCTGTAGTACGAATGCACAAAACATTTTTTTCTAATTCTCTAATTACTGTATCTCGAGCTAACGAGCTGCACACCATGTACAAACTGCATTATTTATCGAAAGTGGCATGAAAGCACCGAATTCTCTGTTTATTTTCTTAATTCATTTCAGTTTCAGAGTCCATTTAATTGGATCTCACCATGAAGCTCAGGGTCTTTTTGTGTAATAGTGGATTAATTCGATGTGTGACCGGCTGCCGAGGTTTTCTCATATGGTGTGAAATTCAGTTAGATTTTTCTTTATTTAGTTTTGTTTATTGAAATAGTTTTTACTAGCAAAACCAATAACCCCAGAGAACTTTAGTTTGTCACTTTTCCTTGTTGAAACATGGTCACCAAAATAAATCACTCCTTTGGACAAAATGTCTCATGGAAATGAAGTTGTTTTTATTTGCCTATTATTTACTCTTTGCACAATAATCCTACCACTTTTAGGATGGGATTGTTGTGCAAAGCAAGAGGAAAAAAAAACATTTATTGTCACTGTTGCAAATACAGGAGCCTTTCCGACTCTTAAGTTGTTCTCAGATATTATGTTAGTAATGTTAGCATGTAGCATCAGCACAGCTAGCGTGTGGCATCCTTCAGCATATCTTTCCTTCTGGAAGATTGGCTGGAGGAAATGCAACAAGTTAGGCAAATGTTAATGAGTTCATATATTATCGATTTTGATGCAAATTAGTATCTTTAAATAATTTATTTTTCTAGCATTTTTCACATCAAGATATCTATTATTTAGAAAACCGTAGAGCATAAATATGCATTCACTGCATGAGTTTCATATTTTTGCAAACAGTTTGTTGTCCTAGACGTGCAGATTTTACCGTCTTTTTTTCCGAGTGAATAATTTTCTCACCACCCAATGTTTCAAAGCAACAATCATTGGGCTGTGATTTGCAAAATGCATAAAAAAGATCAAATAATTCTGTATATCAGTTATTTGTTGGGCCATTATCTGCTTGCATTACATTAGTAATAGCAGTCTGTTTATCTTTTTCATCTGACGTCATTCTGCTTTAATGCAAGAAGTATAATAAAGCAGTGGCTGATATTAGATTTCAGAGCACGAGCTGTACTGCACACTCTTAAGTAGAAAAGTGATCCCTCTCTCACACTGGCATCCCAGACAAATTTTCTGTGAAATATCAGATACCAAGCCTCATTCACATTCACATTACCATGCAGACTAAACATGTTGGCGACAGTGGTGTTTCTTTTCTTTAAATCAAGTCCATGTTTGTTCTTAACATTCCTATAATTCATTACTGCAATCCTGGGAGCCACATTTAGTTATTTGTAATAACATTTGAAAGATATTACATAATTTCAGTGATAATAGTTATTTTGCTGTATATTCCATTGGTAAAATGAGTGTATTTAAAGACAATCGAAGTTAAACAGGGGATTTCTTTTATTTACTCTTTGTTTAACCTACACAGTGGCCAACACTGTAAAAAAGCGTACCCCAAATCTATTCAATAAAATTAAGACAACACATTCCAATCAATTCACAGTGTGTGGAGTTGAGGTAAATTTAAGTAATTTAGAAAAGTTACATTTGGGAATTTAATTTAAGTATATTCAAATAGAAAATCTAAATTAGTTAATCATAATTTAAACAAGAAATTAAGTTGGGCGGCAGGAAGTAATATTCTTTTTATAAATTAATCATAAAAATGCATTGAATTTAATTCAATATTATGGGACTGAATGTCCTCCAACTGCAACAAAGGAGCACTTTCACAGGAAGAGTTTTTCCACTTAAAACCTAGATAAATGTATCACCTTAAATTGAAGTAAAATAACACAAAATCATTTTGTTTTCTTGAACTGGACCCAGTAGTTTTTGTGGTTTAGTAATACCAGTCTTGATCTTAAAACTGGATTAGACTGTTTCAAGTCAGATTTAAATGAACAACTGCCACCAAGTTAAGACAGTAATTATATTTTACTTAATGTATTAGTTAAAATCTGTTTAATCACAGGCTCATTTTTTACAGTGCAGCACCTAAAGTCAGTTTAAGATTAAAACAATCTTAATATATGTGTTGAAGTTTTAAAATATAAAAGCACTTCACCCAAAGAACAGATTATAATATGGGGTTACTTTTCTTCAGATGGAAGAAAAGTTGTTTGAGGGCTGGATAAAGTAGGCAAAGATAAAGTTTAGGTGGATAAAGTCATAAACACTAGATTTAAAGGATACAGCCACATTAATTATTTAATACCAGAAACATTAAAGTTTTGGAACAGCCTAGTCAAATCCATCTGGTTTAGAACTGTTTTTGGGTGCTGACAGACTAAATGCTGGAATTGAACTAAAAAGTGTTTCAACAAAGTTTTAGCTTAAGGGAATCCAACTCTGTACTCTCTGGTTGTTGCAGCTTGTGTGATTTTTACATGTGTGATTTACATGTCTGATTTAGATTTTGACTCTTAATCTCAGTTTTTCCAAAGGCCAGACGCTGACTGTAACGTCACGCTCCGTTTACACCAGGGATTTGGTATATTTGTTGCTTTGCAACGAAACAGCCCTCAAACAACTTTAGGTGCTTTTGAAGGTCAGCATGTTTGATAAAGTACAGTTTGGGCTGGAGGCCATCTGTTAAATGAACTCAGCTCTGCTTGCAATCAAGGGAGAGCATCAAGGCAGAGCTATTTTGTTGTTGTTGTTTAGGAATATCAGTCTTGACCTTAATTCATGTGGGAAGGAACGTGTCGAGACTTACGTGAAATGCTTTGCTTTTAGGGAATCAGATAGACTTTTTACTTGTACGCACATGACCTGACATGACCGTTCAGGTTCACATTCAACAGATAAAAGCAACACTTTCACACCAAGAGCTTTCGTGTGCATTAATGCCATATTTTATCAGCAGAATTAGGGTGAAAGTTCACCTGGCTTTGATAAGTTAGAGTTAATTTGGGATGTAGGTGTGAAGTGGTAGGCGAACAATGCAGCACCTTCATTCCCTTTACATTTGTTGGTGTGCTGATGCACATCTGAAGGGAAGAAGCTGTGAGCAAAAAAAACCCACCTTTTTTTTTTTTAACCAGCATTGAGCAAGAGCTGTTTTATGAAAAGAGCTTCTGTACCGAATTGTTGTTTTGGTGGAGATCAGGCAGTTGTATGAATGCTATTGCTTGCTTTGAACAAGCCTAACACATTGTTTTTGACCAACCAGTTGATATTGATCAGCATCTCATTTCCATCAATTTATCCGTTTAATGGTGTTTCTGCTTTATATTCCCTGTTGCCAATTTATTCATGTCTACAATAGGTCTGCTTGACCTTTATAGGGAATGTTGACTGTGTAAACAGTGATTATTAGGGAAACTAAAGGCTCTGGCTTTGCTGATAAGCTGTTAACTAGAGCCTGACCTTGAAAATGTCAATGTAATAGGCTTGTAGCCGAGGTGTTCAGCTTTGGTACCTTAAAAATCTTAAGAATCATAATTAAGTAAACTCAACATTATCTTGGAGGAAACATTTGGCCTGTTATTTCCTTTAGCCATTATCAGAGAACATTACTCAAATTAGACATTAACCAAATGTTTGTTTAAATTACATGCATTTACATTAGTTGTTCAGTGTCAAGTGTAATGTTTCAGCATGTTTGAATTAATAACTGAGCTGATGATGCTCTGATTGCTCAGTAAATGTTAAAGTGAGTTTGTTACTGGTTGACTTTGTTGGTGCAGCACCTCAAAGACGGTCAGAAGTTAGCTAACGGTGATCACAATTAGAGATGCATCAATGACATATTGACCGAATCAAACAAATTTGAGCTAGATATGTGCCTTAGTATGTGAATATTTGGTAATAAACCTGAAAGTCCAGTATGTTGTTTTGTGAATCAATATAAGACCAGTTTTGTCTTTTCTCTCAGTTGTGTGTTTCCTGCTTCGATATTTTTTAAAAAATAAGCTACTGTTGAAATCATAGTAGTAGGTTATAATCTGAAGCTGCTGCACCCAGTAGTTTAATGATTGGTTTTAAACGCATTGCAGTACTCACCATGAGATAAACTCTCCCTGCCACCATGTTTTGTCCTGTAGAGTTCAAAAAGCAAACTTGAAACAGGAGCCAGCAGTGATGTAAGCCTGTTTTATTGTTGACGTCTTCCAGACCTCTCACCTGTTTCTCAGCTTGTAAAAGGCCCTATTATGGCTCACTAATGTCTACTTAATTGTTGATTGATGTGAACCGTGTCAGTGGGGATCAGCTTTTGCTTTTGGTTGCGGAAAAACCTACAGGACCGTTCTATATCAGCAATAAATATGAGGACCTGGGCAGGAATGTCTTCTATATACTCACTTTTCTTTAAATAGACTTTAGAAACAGAGGTTACGTTTTAAGATTCCTTCAGTTTTTATGTTACCGCCAAAACAAACAGGTGGATGGGGGGTTTACCTTCTTACACATATAAGAAGGTAAAGCTTATATGAGGTTTACTTCATACAAGAAGTAATGTCAATTGAAGTGTTTAGCTACTGTTATATGCATCCGATCCCAACTAGCTTGTTATGAGAGGACACTTAATATTCTAATGGGCGAATTTGCATTTTAATTTGAGACAAGGTTGGCAACGGTCAGCCTCATTGGCAGCTGCTCTGCCCAATTTGGTCTGACAGTTCAACCCTGAGAAATTGAGAAGAGAGTTACTAAACTAGTGTGTCTAAAGTTTTTATGTTGTTAAGGTTTTAAAATTCAAACTAGGCCATGATTTTATTGATTTATTTTTTTACCTCTGCATTCAAAGATAATGTTAAATTTGCCAGACCTTAATGCACAAAGTTGTCTAACCCTTATCGGATTATTATTAAACTTGAAAAAGGACATCAAAAGATTTGCTATGGGTCAATGAATTGACTGAAAATGGTGGCAGTGCTTAAAGTATATATTTTTTTATTTTATTTTATTCTTTTAAACATTTAACCTGTTGAACCCAGATTAAAGCCGTTTGAAGACAATTCGGCTGATTCCGACCTCTGGCCTAGTGATTGGTACATTTCAACAACATTCTTACTTTAACTTGCATACCAACATTTCTGAATATATCGATTTGAGTGTACTGTTTTGCTTCACTAAATTAAAAGATGGTGTCTGAGACTAAAACCCTCAGAGATGGATGAGTCTGCTAAGTTACTACCACCTATGATTGCTTTCTCTAATATTGCAAACACAATAAACCATCATGTTTTATAATCTTTCAACCAGCTCATCATGACTCATAACATTCCACCCCAAAGTTGAATTTACAGAGATTCCGTTTTTTATGTCTTACTATGAAAACATCTCCTATCCATTATTGTGTTGGTTAAGCTTCACCAAGACCACCTGACTCCGGGGGGAAATTTGGGACAACCCATTTGACGCTCAGCATTTCGAAGTGGTATGGACATTACGCAATATTCACGGTGTTTGCCGCCTCAACGCTTGTAAATAAACAACCAGAACCTGACCTCCTCTGACACAGCAAGCCCTTTTTCCAGAAATAAATCCTGCCGGTGGCGCTCGAATTAAACCTGCCCACTCACCCCGTTTTCAAGCCAGCCAGCTGAGCGAGAGCACATCTCCAATTACCTAACTCATCGTCCATCCTTTCACTCATGTCATTCTACACGCACACACAGATCAGAACCCGTCTTAACTCTGTGACTCCCCCCATCCACCTGCTTGTTTTGGCGGCACCATTTTTTTGTGTCTTGATTGTATGAAAACTGTACTGGTATGAAAACAAACCCAGACCCTGGCACCGGCATTCGGACTCATACCAAAGCTGTATCAGTTCTGCAATGGGAGTGTGACGTATCAGTCTGAGAATGGTGAGAAAGGAGTGAACACATGCCCATCCTTATTTGGATGAGAAGAACTGGTTTGTGGATTTTCTGTTTGCTTTGTGAATGACTTTAATAGCCAGTGGCTGAGCTGGCCAGACACTGGCATCCAGCCACGAAGTTTGGGCCATGAAAGAAAGAGGAACGAGGAGCCGGGGGAATGTGACGGGGGTCTCTGATTCACAGAACTGTTGAGTGACAGCAACAGGGGCAGCACTCAAACTAGCCAGCAAGCTTACTGCTGGTAAACAAGCTCTGCTATTCAGTTCATCTTCTTTGTGAATTCACAAATGGGATGAGATCAAAGTTAAAATCTGATGTTCCTGGGTTTTTTTTTCTTTTTTTCGCTCTTGCATTGAGCAGGAGGAGATTAGCTTGAGCTATTTTTGCTGATGAGTAAATAAAATTTAAATACAGAATTAATTCATGCACATATTTATGTTGGGATGCATATTTCTTCCTCGTGTCAGTATATGTCTCTCTGGGCCGGTGTTCCAGTACAGTAACTGCATTGACTCGTGATGATGAAAGGTTCTGTAGACATTACTGGAAACTTTAGCATTTGTGCAGTTAAGCAAAAATATAACTTGTAACAATGAAGAACAATAACACCCTGATTGTTTATTCTAATAGCAGAGTGGTTTTCTTCATGTGTGATATAAACTGCTCTACTTCACAATGTTATACTGAGTTAAGGGGTTTTAAGTCACTGCAAAACGTAATCTAGATATTCATCAGTCAGTCAGCCATGGCTCTGATTAAAGAATGGTTGGACAAATACAAATAAATTTCATTTTACTTTCTTGTATCTAGCACTACTTCTATTTTCCATTTATAAATGCATCAACCAAGTAAAGTTTTTGATATTTTTTGTTGCCAATAACTGCAAAGACCAGGTTTTTCTTATAATACTTATAAAACTGATGCATTGTTATGACATCCCCAAAAAAATCAATGGTCAATGGTGTTTTCACACGTGATAGTCCGGAAGATTTGGTTCAATTGGGGACCAAAATTTGTTCCACTTTTT
Organism: Poeciliopsis prolifica; assembly: GCF_027474105.1. Taxonomy (NCBI): domain Eukaryota; kingdom Metazoa; phylum Chordata; class Actinopteri; order Cyprinodontiformes; family Poeciliidae; genus Poeciliopsis; species Poeciliopsis prolifica. The sequence continues at coordinate 22,809,100 of NW_026562376.1, forward strand.
GCTAGTGCGGTTTACTTTCACACTCTACTGTTGTGTGAATACTCTATTCTACAATCCAAACCTTTTGAGAAACCGCTGCCCCCCCCCACATCCTGGCGACTGTGGTGACGCTGCACCAAGAACTACTGAAGGAAATGACACCAAAACCTCCAAAGAAGACATGGACGCAATTTCCTTAACAAAAGTTAAACAACAATGCAGAAGGGTCAGATTAGCAGGTGTAAGATTTTTCTTTTGTTTTTGGTAAAAGACTATAAGCCATTTTCCCCAATGTTGTGAGACTCTTGCATTTACAATTACCCAGAATGCCCTGCGCTTTAGTTTGCTTCTTGCTTTTGGAGCGACCTCTGCTTTCAGGCCTTCGAATCGTGCCAGAATTTAGGCTGTTAGGCAGGCCAGAGTTTGTTTTTTGCTTTGTATTAGAGTTTCCCCAAACAAACTGAACTTTCTAGGCAAACAAACAAAAGTTAGATTAAAGTGGACTAAATAGGGCTGGCACAAAAAAACCACATCATCATCACAAGTTGAACCGAAGAGGACCAAAGAAAAGTGGAAATCACTCGTCACTAGGAAAACCTCAAATTGTGCATCCCCAATCTATACCCATCCAATATTTACAAACCCTCACCGTTTAACAACGTTTTGACTTTGCACACACTGCAGTTACTGGCAATAACATCTCAGCCAGTTGAGCAGCACATGTTAATTTACTGTTATTGCATCAGCAATAATTTGGCTCTGAAAAGAGGTCACACATCTTGATGAGAGGAGCATTCTTCAAAAGACAGTATTGATTTGATGTTGAGATGGTAGAACCAACACATACTTTCATACTTAAACTGTAGCTGTTGATCAATTATTAGACCATATACTTTGCTTTACCCTGAAAAAAACATGGACATGATTCAACTTATCAACACAACTTTTCTATGATACACCAACACAAATGCCATAGTTGTGAAGAGAAAATAAGTAAGGATGTGGTTGGAACTGGATAAAATGTTAATTTCAGTTTCTTGTAAGAGTATTTATGCAAGTTAAAACTTTTTAAGTGCTTATGTGGGCTGCTATGTTTGTGTCAAGCATTTCTTTACAGCACAGATTTCAAAGAGAGATCTTATTGGTTTTCATCTCGACACAGTTTCTCTGTTTACTTAAGAAAAGTGCCGCAGTTCTCAGTTACTTAAGTACCGGCTGGAGTTACTGGAGCTCAGTGAGTTTGCTGACCTGCAATTAGTGCCGACCATAAACAACCAGAACCCCAGTGAGCGGTGCCATGGGTGGCTGCCCTCACCACGACAATCTGGAGTTTCCCTTTTGTCCTTGAATACGTCAGATGTAGAGCCAGCTGCCCACCCCGAGGTTTCAACTGCGCGCCTACTGACACGACCGAAAGAAAGTTGTGCAGACGATCGTGATGCATGGAGGGAGAAAATGTATAAATACCTCTGGGGGGGAAGCAATACGTTGCAATGCCTGCGGGTTTAAAGAGGTTCTAACATGTCACACTCACGTTCTGTCTTCCAGAATCAAATTTGTCATGTGAAAGTGATGCAAAACCTTGCATCTATGATCAAATCTGATACTTTGTCCATTCTGTTTTTAGATGTATTGTTATGACATTGTTAATGTGCTACTCAACCTCACTCCCCTTTATTGGACATTTTATGTTCTTTCTTTCACAATGATTGCAGCAATTCAATCACTTGCCAGATATTTCACTTGTGATGTAATGTTTGGGAAAATAGTCACTTGCTTATGCTGTCATTGGCTTGGAATGGAGGTATTATATGTATTTCTTTTCCAGATTATCAGCAAATTGCTGTGGGGTTTGGTTTATCAGTTGGCCTAAATCCACTATGGATTAGCTAGCTGCCCATCCTGTGGCTTCCTGTATCATTTAGACAAAATGATAATAGAGTGTTTTCACACCTGATACACTCTGTTCTATTGGGGTCCAAAGTTGCAACATTTGTTCCATTTCATGATCTCATAGTAATGAAATTTGAAGATGTAGAACATTGGCCTAAAGAAATAATGTTGCTTCTTTTAGAGGACCGGTGACTCCATATATTTTCATGGGAAAGAATACAGGGTTCCTACACTCTCAAAATATTTGGAAATTGATTTGAGCTTTTATTTAGGTTTGGATTAGCATAGATCAAAGGCAAAAATATATTCACACACGCACGCACACACACACACACACACACACACACACACACACACACAGAGAGAGAAAAAGACTTCTATTTGATCCCTGTATCATTAATTACATGTTGAATCCATCCATCTGGTATTTGAACATTTTTAAAGGTAAAGATTAAAATTCTGTTAATGCTGTTGAAACGTAAGTATTCAAAGGAAACTTTTGTATTAAGAAATGAGCAATTGAATTTAGCACCTGAGAACAACAGGCAGCATGGCGTTAAATGCCTTTGAATCCAATTTCTTTGCCTATCTAGTGTGACGAGAATCTCTGAAATTTTTCTGTTTCCCAGTCAAATCCTGTTATATCGCATGTGGTTTCGGGGGTTAGCGTAATGCAAAGTCTTTGATCCAGGTTGTGTTGAGCTTGGCATGCATGTTTTTTTTCTTCCTTCTCATGGGGATCTCAGTACTTGCTTCAGTTTAACATCAAATGCCTTGCCACAAATACACAGCGCCCAAAGCTCGCTTTGACAGTCTATGAAATTGTAACGTCCAATGATGACGCATTGCCAAGTTCAATCCAGACCTGGTATTTTCTCAGCTTTATACATAAAAGATGTCCACCGTATCATCCTAACCGCAGTCTGAGAAGCATAAGGTCCTGAAGGAACAACAGTTTGCATCACGGTAGCTGTGTGTCAAATGCAGACACATGGAAATGTTTTGACCGCCCGTCTCTTTGAAAAAGAAGAAGTAACTGCAGTGCTGTGCCAATTAAAGCAGGAGGAAGGAAGTGATCAGCTCTAAAAACCCAAGAGTAAACGAAAAACCCAGGGGAGGCTTGACCTGGAGCCTTTTTTTTTTTTTTATCTCATGCTTGGGGGCACTTCAGACCCAAGCACTTTACCCTAAGCGCATTTTAACTTTATTGTCTTCGTCTGTATTAAATTATGTAAGCAATGTCTGGCTTATGTAAGTGATATTTGGTTTGAGCTTCAGACATGTAAGGATTATTATTGCCATCCAGTGATTATTTCATAGAAACGCTGACGTAAAAAATCTACAAAGTCAAATATTAACTTAATTTTGCCTCCTTTCACCCATTGTGAGCACAAGAAACCAATATTTGGGATGGATTATGTGCTTATTTATGAAATCATGTTGTCAAGTGTGCCGTCTTAGAGCACAAAATAATAATAAAACTTTTTGGTATCAACAGCCTCCCCTCCTCCAGGCCCTTAATTTCTAATAGTTTAGAACCACAAGCTGAACTCAACACTAACATTTCCTTATATAGCTTGTTTTCTTGCCTGAGCCAGACTGCGGGGTGAGAGGGTGAAACCAGCATGTCACGCCCGCAGGGATGAATTTAAGGGGAGGGTAGTGATTCTTGTCTAATTTCTGCTGACTCACTGCTTTTAATGAGAAGTGGGACATGACGCCCGTTGTTGGAGGAGAGGTCGGGAATTGCTTGTTAGTGTCTGCCAGCGTTATTAATTCACCCCGGCCTCTTTTGTCTTTCGCTGTGATGATTGTTATCGTGCATCATCAAGGAGGGAGCCACGCTTTTGTTTTTGTTTTGCTTCGAGACACGTTTTTGTGTCGGGTCCTCCAGGAGAAGCGCTGACCGCAAAGAGATCACATTAATTATTTTATGTCTGGACTTGTCACACTATGTCAGGAAGACGTGAAATGTTTTTGCTGCTTACTATGAGAAGAGATCTGTTTATTATTTGCTTATGGTCTATCTTTGGCATGTCAGTAAAAGTACTGAAACCTCAGTACTTTTATTACTTCCAATGAGTGAGAGAGCATTATAGCAGTGGGTTATATTTATAACCCTCACCCTCTGCTACATCTTCTTCTAGAAGTAATCATCAGATGCAAGACTAGGCAGCATTTTATCAGTTTATTTATGCCAAATACCATTTACTGTCAGTGTAGGATATGAAAGTCTGGACCGATATTGAGATTTGATAAGCCTGCTGCAGTAAGAAGTTAGTCAATTAATTGCATGATAAGTTAATTACTACTCTGATAATTAGTATTTTTTCAAGAGCAGTTCAATTTACAGAGACATCATGGCGCGATTTTATTTATGGTTTCAGTTGCTGGATATTCAAAATGTCTTTCAGGTCCAGTCTAGTCTTTGAGAGAACGCTAACTCGCATTATTATGATTATATTAGTTGAAAACGGTGTCAAGATGACAATATGATAAATGCCCATGCGTCAGTGGTAGCTGAACGGAAAAATCTGATTTTTAAGTTTCAAATTATCGGGCCGATCAAGCTGGAAATCAGTTAATCTCTACTAATCTGGTAAACTCAAGCTGTAAGCACGTGTGCTTGCAACTTTTGTTATCTTTTTTTCTTTCTAATTTATGTTGTCAACAAGTTGCTTCAATGTTTTCAGTTGTCATATGATGTAAAAATGTTTGCCTTTATTCTAAATGAGAAATTTTTCCTTCCGCTTTTCATTCCATGTGATAAATTCTTTTGCTTTTCACCATCTTGTTCTTCTGCAGAAAAAAACCCGTGCAGATGGAAGATGCGCTGAGGAATTTGTCTGAAGCAGCAAGGCGCTGATACGCTCAGCCTCAGAGGAAACGGGAAGCCGGAGCCTGGCAGGTGAGCCAAGTTGCACTTTCTGCTGCCTTTTATTACCAAGCTGTCATCATTCGCTGGGCAAACAATTATCACAGTGGGGCTGCTGCATCACTTTGTTGTGTAGTCTCTACAGGCATGACAGTTTTACATAAGTGCTTCCTGTTGTTTTTCTCTGCTGTACATAAAAAATGACTGCAATCCCATAGGCTTTTCTTGGACTTTTGTTATAGATTTCTTTTTCTTTCTCTCCTTTTGGATGCCATGCTGGGTCATACATATAAATCAGTCTACACAGTACGACAAGCCACATAAAGAAGCGTTGTTGTCTTAAATCATAACTTGCGGTGGAGCTTCCCCAGACAGACAGTTGTCGATGTGTTAGTCATTACGATACCTTGCACACGTCGTGACTAAACCGTTGTGTAAACGGTTTAGTCACAGTTTTCCCAGTTAAACTGGAAGGCAGCAGTGTGAGTGTTTCAGTTTCTGTCTTTGCTGCCAGCTGATGAGTTTAACTTTGGGGGCAGTCTGCAAAGATTAACATCTAATGTTGTGTTTTAAAATACACAAGATAGAATGTTTTGTGACGAAAAATAGCTGAGTGAAATCAACAGAAATCCGCTTCCATATCGTTTGATAAAACATGGTTGACTTTGAGATTAAGAGGTGCAGTTTCTATCTGAAAACCAGAAAAGTGACAGCTGAAAATTTTCCGGTAAAGGTTGTTTGTATTTCCATGTGTGCCGTCTGATTTTTCTTCTATAGTTACGGGATCACTACAGTTTTGGTGAAAATGCTTCAAGAGGAAAGGTTTCAGCACGATGCGTTACTGTTTCTTCATTTTATTATGGTGGGAGACTTTCAGTGTTCCAACATTATGAAACACGTTAGACCAATATTTATTTTGTATTTAGCAAAGGATGGCAGTCAAATCCTTAGTTTCTGCAAATAAGTTGTTTTGTCTGTGGCTTTTTTATATTAGCAATCATATTAGATTTACAGCTTATTATAAACAGATGAGTAGTGTAGTAATGTTTCTGACATGACTTGTAATGATGCATCATAAAACAGCCAATAGTGGATGCACTATTTTCTAGTGTCTCCTCAATAAGCTGTCTAAACTGTTTGCTTTGATAACAGTTTAGATAAGTTTTCTTTCACAAGAAAAAAAAAATTCAATATATATGTAACATGTTTTTTTTTAAAGATAATAAAACATGACTGCTGTCTCAGATTGAAATTAAAAACGTTTGATCGGTGCACCGTAAATATTGGTGATCAAAGTCAAAGTTTTGAACTTGCTGATCTCCATTTTATGCTGTTTTAATTTTTGTTGTTGTTGTTTTTGAATATTCTTTGAAAAACAACAGGTTGTAAACTCCAAAATTGAATTTTTCAGTACAAGTGGATTCATCAAACTACCAGGTTGTCAGTAAAATCTTTGTCAGTAGGATGTTTTAAAAAGGAAGTTAGAGGATGTACAGAGACGTGAGAAGATATTTAAAAAGAAAATGTATTTTTGAGACATTTTTATGGTCCACTCCAGCTGTAAGAGAGTGAGAGAGTGAGACGTCAGTAGATAAAAGGCGAACTGAAGGTATTAAAATAAAAAATTTCAGGGTTTTTTTTAACCATAAGAGCTTTTAACTTCTGTCATGAAACATGCCAAATTTATAAATTAATTGTCCTTTTTATATTGAAATCCTGTTTTACAGTGTCTGCTCTCCATTACACAGTGTGAAAGAATTGCTTAAAATAATAGTCTTATTACCTGCATTTCCATTGTTCGTATAACTTCACAAATTAGAATTAGGAAAACAAATCTGCTTCATGTAAACATGCCTATTTGTATCAAACATTTTTTTGATAAAATGATTTTTCCCTATCGTGAGGTGGTTTTTCGTAAATGTTGAAATGAATATATTCCACAAAACTGGGGTTGAAACATTTTTTTTCACATCACAAAAATCACTATTAACAACCTTGTGTCTTTTCAGCTGACCACAAACTTTTTCAAACTTAGCTTTGTACTTTAATTCTACAGTGCGCAAATGGTGATAATTCATTACACATAATTCATTACACATTTCACAATCCATTCATTTTGTGTTGGGTTTAAAACTGCTGCCTCTATCAAGAAACCTTTTTTTGTCATGATCAAAGATTAAATAAAGTTCAAATGACTAGTCACAAATAAAATTGCCTAATGTTAAGTCACAACTGGCAGGTCAGAGTTTCAAGTAAACCAGTGAAAGCTTAGTCAGTTCATCTTCAGGCTAAAACTAATGTCCTATACCAATGTTTAAATATTGCATTTTGATGGCCGGTGCAATCTCAGGGGCCAAGTGCTCCTCAGCCCCAACGGAGGTTTAGAGCACTGTGAAAGTCAATGTATATTGACTGACGGTAAACAGCATGTGTGTAGATCCATCACTTCTTTGAATCATGGATGCTCGTAAAGTTCCTCTGTTTATCGATTGTTGCGTTTCGCCTTTGTAATTGTCAGTGACGAATGGACAGGAATGTGTCCTGTGCTTTTTACCTCTCGAGTTACCACTTTGAATCTGCTCCTGAAAGTGCCCTTGCTTTCTCATTTGAAGAGTAAATCATGTACAGTTTTCCCATTAGGACCTGCTTTATGGGACTTAATTGAATTGTACCGTAGAAAGTGTATACCTTGCAGCAAAATAGTGTGAAAGAGGAGAAAAAGGGTCGACCCATTATGTCCTTGAAGCCTGTTGTGTTAAAACAGCAAAGATCAATAAATTAGTAAGCATCTAGAACACGTAGTCCTATCATACTCCTGTGTTTCATCCCCCCATCCAACTCGCAAGCCCCTTGTGTTTGTCCTGCTAAGTGAAGTGTGGAAGCTAGCAGCTGTTGGAGTTCCCATTAGAGAACAGAAATGGATTTCACAAAGAGTCACAGATGTCTCAGACATCAATATAAAATGATCTGTGGGTCAGCTCTCTGCTCCTTTTCCTTCAACTACCATTTCAGGGAAGTGGATGTGTGGATGCTGTCATGTTGGTGTCTAATCTTCTAACCCACATGCAGATCACTCCAGAGACAGGGTATAGTTTAAGATATTTAATTTAGTAAACACAATAACGCTGGATAACAGTCCGGGCTCGTCTGGCTGGTTCTCAGGTCGGCATCCGCTGTCCATTCGTTGTCAGTTGGTCGGTGGATTGAGAGCGGGGCGCTGTTGGAGGACGGACAGGTAAGTAGGAGGTTGGAAATTATCTTACTTGGAGGAGAGGTGCCGACTTTAAGGGCCGGAAGGATCTTACAACAGATGAAGTGGCGTGTATCTAGCATCTGTTGGGGGGGTTAACCCACGACGTCTAGAGGAGCGGTTCTGGAGCCAAACTCTTGGCAAAAATCAGGATTCACCAGGGCTTCAGTGAAAAAAGACACCTGAAAAAAGAGCAGAGACGCAACAAATCAGAATCTAGTTACAGATCTGGTGATTGACCGTGGGTGAGCCTGTACCATAACTGGCTAACACTCTGGCAGAGAGGTGTCCACAGTCTCCTCCAGTTATACAGCCCCTGATGACAGGATGATTTCCAGGTGCGCAAGTCAGTAGACGCTGATACACGCCCTCGGGTGGCACACGGTCCCTGGTGCTGTGTGGTGGACAATACCGACAACGCCAGTTCCCAACAAATGCTATGCTTTACTCTATGCACACGCTTCCTAGCCATGGCAGTAATTGGATAATTACAGGTGGGATGATAATTTCTACAAATGATGCGGAAAAATGTAAACAAAGTAATGACCTCTAGATGACTTTTAGAAAACTCTACGCTGTTGATTTAGCTTCTCCTTCTTCTTCTTGAACTTCTCTGCGTTACCCCATCCTCCTGACCTTGGAATATTTTCTTGAACTTTTTAGATGCACTTTGGTCCTTGATGGATAAGAGCGTTTGATGAGGGCTGGGTGGAAGTTTCCATAAATTCCACTAAGTTGTGTCTCCATGTTGCATGCTTTAGTTACCCTGAGTCCATTTCACTTTTGTTATGGTAGGAATGTGCCATTGCATGAGAAAAGGTCATCATTCCTGTCATGGCTCTCTGAAGTCGTTAGTCGAGGTTCGCAACATAAGGGAATTCTTTCCCACACACGTAACTATTCATCAATAAAATAACTGCAAATGTTTATTATGTTTGGAGCTTCTCTGTTCTTTACTCAGGGCCTTTAAATGATGTAAAAATAAACACATTTTCCTGAAAAGATTTGCTCAGTTCATTCTAGTTTATAAATAAACCCACAGTTGTTCCAGTTTATTATTGGCTTCACAAATTAACTTCCATATAGTAGCCACTGAAACGTTATCTACACCCTCATTTCATGTTGGCCTTGTGTTTTAATAACATAGGAAGATACATACTTTAGCTAAACACCGCAAAAGCATCATTTAACCAAGCTTAATAATGCTAAAGCAGGCTCAATTCATTCTAATTTATAGATTAGAATGAATTGAGCTTCCAGTTTATTACTGGTTTCACTAATTAATAACTTATTTAGTAACCACTGAAATGAAATGCTAAAAACCTGCTGAAGCTAAGCCTTTAGCTTTAGCTAAAGCAGGTGTCATCTGACAGTTTTGATTTGGGACAAATTTTGAAAACATTTGTCACAACTTTAATGTACTCCATAATATGGCGCTGCTACAAAACTACACGACTGCTACTAAATTTTCAAAGAAATAGCCCGACAATGCTAATCTCATACAAGTCTATGCAGACACTTTATCTGCACTTATGAAGAGTCACGTCACAAACTGATTAATTCAGTTAATAATTCTTTTAAAACTTTGAGGCATACAAAGAAAAGTAAAACTTTCCTCTCCAGAAAGTAATTTGATTCTTAAATATTGAAACAAAATGGTGACGTCATGGCAGAAAGTAGTGCTTCCTGACTCAGTGGAAGATTTTGACTCTTCATTCATTATACATAAAATATTCAAGACAAGGGGCACATCCAATATTTCCTAAGCTGTTGCATCACTTTATTTGTGTCTAAAGCTAATGGTTACTATTAGGATTAAGGATGGTGGTAAAGGACTAATGATCACAGTAATGTGAGGACCAGAAAGAGTGCAAGACTCAGAACATCAGTTTTATGACTGGATTAATGTGTAAGACTGGCTAAAACTCAGTTTCAAGATTAGTTGTCATTAATTCTCATGGACTTATAAACACAATCTTCTTCTTTTTTTGTTTTGTTTTTTTTGTCACGGTGTGTGCGCGTTTCTGACCTGTTGGAAAATATCAGAGTATCAATCAACACCTCGAAGACTTGCATTCGGATCAAATCAGGGAAAGTGTTTTCATTGATAGTATTCCTACCTCATAATGCTGTAACGTAATCTGATTTTCCGATTTATTATCCACCAGTTTGCCCAGTGACTTTAAACTCGATCTCCACTAAGTCCTTTGGTCTTGCCACCAATTGTTTTATTGGTGATTCAGCTTCGTCTTGGCGGTCTCTTTAACAAGACTGATGTTTCAGCTGTTCAGCTTCTGGCCTGGCCTGTGCGGCTCAGGCTTTGAAAATGGAGAGACGATTTGGATTTAAAGCAAGACTGAGCTTAAAGTAGAGATGAAAGAAGTTGTGGAAGTACCAGTTGGAATAATGGAAACAGCTGACGAATGAGTCTGTCCTGCCACTACCAGTGATCATGTTTCAATTAATCCATCTACTGTTGTATCGTTATTGTAAATGATTGAAACTGATTGTAAATAACAACTTCATGACGTCTAAGGAGACACTTTAATTCGTGAAAAATGTTTTAATACGGTTGATTCTTCTGTGGTTTTAAAAGAAGAACCAAATGAGATTTAACTTTCTGGAAACATTTTTTGTATAAAGTATATTATTTTCTTCATAATCCAAATTCAGGACAGGACTGACTGTTTTATCTTTGTTGTATTTCATTTTTGTTCCTAAAGCACAGTCATGAAGTTAGAAAAACAAACCAGAAATGGATCTAATCACAAGTCAAGTCACTGCGACGTGATTTGTTTCTGCTTATTCAGGCTAATACTTCATGCAACAAAGTATGTTTCACACACAAACTTAGGCAACAGTGTAAAATGGAAGTTTTTTTTAGCAGCATAGAATTACTGTGATGCCCTGGGGCATCACACTTTTAATTGGACTTAATTTGTCACTGTTTAGACATGTGCGACTGTAAAATTGCTTATGAATTATCTGCCTTGTTTGGATATAGAAAGGTTTGTGACTTTGTGAATTCAGAGTTTATTTAGCATATAAATCCTCTTTAGTATCATATTTGAAATATAAAAGTTAAAAACACTATTTCAGACCAGTGAAGCCTGTATTTAGTGAATTATACATGCGAAAGAGCTGATCTGCTGTGTATCCTTGGCTTGTTGTGACTACTCGACTCCCAGCCAGACCCCTGATCTTCCCACCCTCTTTAACATGTTTCTTCAGCTGTGTTTACATTCCCCTAAAAGTTGAAAAGTGGTCTGAATGCCTTCCCCAGTCCTCAACCGCTGACATCTGTCAAGTCTTATTATCATTCAAAACCAGCATTCCTCAGCTCTTGTGCATAGTGAGTGAGCTCTTACAAGTTGAGAAAACTTCCCAAAAATTCACAGAGGGAGATAAACATTGTTTCAAGATCACTTAAAACGAGCTCCAAATGTTTTCAAGTAACCAGATATCTCTAAATATTCAAATGAATAAAAGAGACTTAATAGAAAAATAAAAAATACAGGCATTTTCTGAGTACGATCTTTCTTACTCACAAGAGTAAGAAAGATTTTGTTGATTTTTAACTAGCTGAAATTACATTGCAGCTGTAACGCTTCATGCTAGCCTTTGACTTTTACATCGGTACTGCATATTTAACTCATGATCAGTACCTTAAGCCTGGAAAGAATATTGTGTTCATTATGCATTATTAGTAAGTATGAAAATAGACCTACTGAGCTATGTAACGTTTCAATACCATTACTTATTATTCCAGACAAATTTTAATCAACTTATTACATTTGGAGGTCAAACAGTTATAGATTGGAAGTCAACCACAAATCTCCAGTCAATATGCGTCTCAACAACCGATATGTCGCGTGTAAGATCCACCAAGATTTAATGTTAACACTTGATAAATGGAAGTGAAAGTTCATTTTTTATTGAATCTGACACTGACTTGATACCAGAAACTTCTGACACATAACTATGTGGGTATTACAGCTTTCAGGTTCATTGGCTTATTTAAGTCTGTCCTCTCATGCAGTTGCATCAGTTGAATAGCAGTAATTATTTGGTGACTTCTGTTTTTTATTGTCTTTGATGATGAAATAAACCTCAACAAAACGAGAAGGCTGGAATAGTTTTTTTCATCATTTAAAATATAAAAAGAAAACACAGTGATAAAAATTGGTCTGATAGTTTTTCAAAGATGCAACCTGGCAAAAATTAATTTATCCCCCCCAAAAAAACTCCCCCCTGAAAAATGGCTGTGTGATGAAAGTTTTAGCCATCCATCAAATTTTCCAGACAGCCATTTATTTAGGCGGTCACGGCATGATTACGTAGTTATGATGATGGACAGTTATGAAGGATGCTGTTCCCCTGACGAGGACAGAAGGCAGATGGATAACGTTGTGTTAACATCGTCAAGATGTTAGCAGTCGAGTTGTGTCATTTGTAAAGAATGAGTGATGATTAAACCAGATAGATCAGACTTTTAAAGAAGTGTAGCATTTCAATACCTGCACCAATCAGATAAATGGACCCATCCTTTTCAGGTTTTATGCATAAAGATGTTCTCAAAAGCTTACATTTTTTATATAGAAAGTGAGTACCTGAACTGAAAATCAGAGGGCTCTTTTTTCATTTGAGGTTCACAGCTGGAGCTGGACTGTGAGCGTGTGTGTCCCCTCTAAAAAGGCCCCACGGCACTGATTCCTCCAAGGCCGGCTTCTAGATGCCATAAATAGTTTGTCTGAGTGCAGTACAAATGTTTTCATGGTTCATCCTGTTCTTTAATTCCCAGCATTTAACTGTTTGTGTTGACTGCAGACAATGGGACCAGTAAAAATCTGTTGAGGTGAATTATGGCCAGCAGACAAAGTTCCAGTAGTTTGAATCTGATATGAAGGCAAATGTAATAAAAGGTGCCACACTTTGTAAGTGAATCTCACGGACCCCTTGAAGGTTCTTTGAACATCTTGAAACCTTTCCACGTCTGAAAAGGTTTTGTTTTTTTCAGCCGCTTACAGATGCAAATTTATGATGGTTTCCCTCCAGTATTTTTATCCCTAAATTGATGGCGTTTCCCTTTTTTTTGGAAACATTGCGTTACCTCCTGCCAGAGGGCCTGCCGAGCCAAGTCTTTCTTCTGTCGGCAAATGACCAAAATGAAATTAGATTTTCCAGGAGGCAGGGAGGGGAAGTGAAAACTATTTTCAGTAAGAAAAGTGGGACAGGGTTAAAATTGACCAGAAACTGCACGTCATTTTATATCCTGTCAACTTGAAATACGAGGCAAAGACCTGATATTTGCAATCGTAAACGACTGACTGAGGTTTTTATTTTTAGTTGCATTATAACATTTCAGGAGTTTTTTTTTAAGGTGAGAAATGGAACATCAAGATCAGAGACTTCCGAATAGGCTCCCCTGCTTTCCTTTGCAAAAACCTAAGTTTAAAGTTAATTGGTTTCTGTTGCATTCTGAATTTTTAACTCATTTGTCTCTATAAGGCGTTTACTGAAACATCCTGTCGATTTCACTGCTTTGCCTTTGTCAGCACAGTTACTGGGAAGCTTTGACCTCCGTTGAGTTTATATTGTACCCAAATAATGCTGTGCAGATCTTTTTCACTCATCAAAACAATGCGACGTGGTAAAATTCACAGCAGTTTGCTGTTTCATTGTGATAAATGCCCAAAACCTGTCATGTTGGAACACGATATTTCTCCTAAGGCCTTACTCGCCCGATCTGTGGTTCTGGCAACGTTGTGATGTCCTGTTGCTGCACGTTTCCCACAAGCTCAGCTGTTGATGGAATGCATGGTTGGTGGAGTTGAAATACTTTTTAGCAGGATGGTGCATAGATGTGCGAGCTTCTTCAGAGGGGAGTGGAGCATGACCTGCTGAGAGGGTTTGTAGCACTTTTAAACCCCAAAACACAATCGGGTTCAGAATAGATAAAAAAAATTGTGGCATTGACGATCCAGAGGACGTTGACCAGAAAAGGGAATCTGGACTGTATGATGGTAACTAATTTCATGTGAACAAAATTAGTTTTAGTGGAATTTGTTAAAAATGTTGCACTGTGATTAACTTGGTTGTTTTTGTTTTAGGAATATTGCATTTTTTTTCCCATTTTATGTTCTTTTGGGCTTTTACCGGCCAAAGTACTAACCCAACTGGATGTGCACTTACCTTCAAGACGTAGTCAAGATTTGTAATTTGGAATCAAATCTAAGCAACACTCCCAGTAGAGCCACTATTTTTTTTTCTTTCCATCTTTTTATTTCATATGCTGCAGGGTTTCCAACAGCGTATTATAAGCCTGGCAGACCGCCAGGCTTTACTTGTGCCCGCATTAGGCTTGACATTGCTTATTTACTTCAGTTTTTTAAAATTATTGTCTTTATTAAGACTTTATAGTTGGTGTTTAGATATTAATCTTGTAGTCTTCCAATAACACATAACTATCACGTGATATTTCAAAATTTTCTGTCAACTTAAAACATTTTTTAACTCAAAAATATGTTGGTGGGCTGGATGACTACCCTAGTGCCCTGAGAACTGGGATTAGCAAGTTGTCTGGAGGAAACCCTCTGCTGTTACTTAAGACTTGTAGTTGACATGAAAGCTGAAAGTTTTACTTTGGTGAATGAGGTTGATGAATTATAGGATGTTAACTCCTATCAGTCTGTTCATAATGAATGATTAAATGAGTGTATCTAAAGGTCAATTAGGAAATAAAACAAGCAAAACACACATTTAATATTTTCTCGATTTGTTGGATCGCTGTCTTTTCCCAAGGGACACAACAGAAAACAGAAGTAATTAGTCACCATGTTATGTAAGTCTTAATGCTACCGATGGGGATTTTGACAAACATTATATATCAACCTTTAAGGTGGAAAGAACTTGCCGTGTTTTGAGAATCCACTTACCTTCACAACTTAATTGAGAAATTACACTTTCGTATTCATCTTTTTGTCTTTATGATTTCCAAGACATGCCAACCGTATCGAGCTTTATCTGAAATCTTCATTCTGAAATTTAACATCCAATTTTGCATTCAGGGTCCTACTTTCACGCTGAGCAGAGAAGAAATTCACTTCCAGCAGTATTTGGTTCCTGGTGTCTATTACAGATTAGACTTCAAAGAGCTAATTTAGGACTGACATCCTAAAAATAGAAGAGCAACACAAGGCTGTAAAACTCAGCGGGGAATGCCTGTGTTCACGTTTCTAATGAATCCATGTCTATGCATCACTTGCGGTGCTGATGGTCTGCACCATCTTGCTGTGTTTTAATGACTACCTCATCACTTCTATTGCACCGATGAAGAGAGTTGAAGTATATAAAAAAGCAATACACTTGATATTCCCTACCAAGATTTTTTTTTCTCATTACCAGCAGTTCTTTCTTCTATTTATGGAAATCCTATTAAACAAAGTGAAAGCAGATCTGTCTGTCATCCCTGGCAGGCCTGCAAGTACCAAATATTTCATTGATCGATTCATTTGTTCAGTATTCTGATAGTTAATCGTTTATTCGGATAAGAAATTAGACGCACTTTACAAATTTTTCATTAAAACAGTCTTTTCAGTTCAATCTTTGAAGTACGTTAGAAGATGGAAATAAACGACTAAGTCAAATAGATTTTTAAATAAGAAAATGAGCATTTTATTTCCTAGCATAGCAGAGCATTTCTTTAGCCACTTGAGGAGTTTTGGGTTAAATATTTTATGAAGGAGTTTATATCTTAAATGCGAAACATATGTATGTATTTGGTGCATTTTTAGGTAAATTAAAGCGCTGAATGTATCTTTTTTAAGCAAATAGGTTTTTTTTAGTGTATATAATCCAGTTAACTATTAATCGATTACTACAATAGTTGATGATTATTTCAATAATCGATAAATGACGATCAATTGTTTCATTCCTAATCCACGGTCACATCATTCAGCGCTATCTTGAGTTTGTTTTAGTTTTTTTTTTTACAACCAACTTTTCCTGTTTCATGCTGTTTTTTTCTGAATGAAATGCTTCTTGTGCAGACAAAGGATCAGAACATTTTATTTTTTCAACAAATGCACTCTGGTGTTACATACAGTAGATGCAAGGAGGAGATGCCTCAGGTTATGTTGGTGTTTTCTCAGCACTTCACAAGAAAACAAAGGTGCATATTTTCTTTTTGCTACCCACAACGTTTGTGAATAACTGCTGAAGCATAAAAATACCTCCTTTAGTCTTTGAATGTACTCTATGGAAAACCAAGTAGTTTTATGGTTTTTAACCTTTGAAAGAAAAAGAAAAGTGGAACCAGATTTTACTTCTGTTACAGTTTCTCCAATGAAACTTTAATAAAATTAATGTAATTAATTAATTGATGTATTGATCAAAATATGTTTCAAGAATGTGTTTCTAGTATAACCTCCAGTAAAATTGTCATTGGTTTACAGTATGAATACCAAAAACTTTTAATACAAATGTATAACATTAGCAACTTGACTTTTATCTTAAAAAAGAAAAGCCATTAATAACAGTGGCTTTCAAACTTGTCGGAACATAAAATGTTTCTTTTTTCCTAATATGACCATATTGTTAAGACAGGTTTCCCAGTAGAGTTGGATCTCAATTTGTAGTGCTTATTCTTAAAAAAAAAAAAAAGAAAAGAAAAAAGAGTAAAACAAGGGGACAAAGCATCTTTTTTCAGTCTGCACTGCTTGTTTGAACAAAAAAATAAAATAAACATTTTGAGTTGACAAAATAACCAGGATGTGAGAAAGATAACGATCTCACCAACCTCCACAAACCAATATGGCTGCCATGCATATATATATATATTTTTTTTTTCCTTCCTTCTGATTTTTGGCGCTCTCATAAAATGCACGGTGTCTGGCTTTTTTCCCCCACGCCATCTACCTCAGAGGACTTTTAACAGTTCTTTTTCAGACTAACAGAGGCTTTTAGAGACATGCAGCAATCAGCCCAAAAAAGGAGGACAGTATGAACAGGCAGGGCAGAGACATTATTTTCTACTTAACAATCACAGCCCCATTCTCCTTTTCCTGTCATCCCTTGTTTTTGTTCCCTTCTCCCCTGGGCTGTTTATAGGAACTCATTGTCTCTGCTTTTGGCATTCGCTGCTCTCAAAACTTTGTCCTTGTCATGGAAGTTGATCATGACAGAAGATCCACTTCCAGTGAACCTCTCTGGAAGTTTGACAAAGAGGACGACGACCATTAAGTTTTTCCTCACTACCACAGTTTTTGGTTTGGTTTATGTTTGTTTGACTTACAGTACTATGTAAACGTCTGCTGCGATCTTACTCATACCTCTCCAGGTCTAATCAGTTTCACATCTTAATGCCACTTGATATTTTTAATGGGATAAATTGAAGGTAAATTATTAGATTGTGGTGTAACTTTTATTAAAAATACCATTGTTTCATACGGTATTCAGCCGGCTTTCAGCTAACAGACGATTTTCCAGCTTTAGTTTTAATCAGCATTATTTTCATGAAGGCGTTTCCATGGTACCAGCAGCTGCGTTTCCATTGACCATAAAATTTAGCAATTTGGAATTGCAAAAATAAACTTGCTAAATGTAAACACGGCTCGCTTGTTCATAAAAAATGTTGATGTTAGGATGAGGTGGGATTTTTTGGCTGTATGAAAATCACTGTATTTTGCAAAACTGCAATGGAAACATTGTTTTTGCATCAAACGAGTCGCATGATCAACAACCAGATGGTGCTACTGGCAGAAATGACAAAATAGACGATGAAAAGTGGTAGGAAGATGATGGCACAGTGTATTTTTTTTAATGACTTATCATGTGAACAATCTTATTAATGTGATTTTTATTGCTTTTTTTTTTTTGTTTAATGGAAACAGAATTTTGAAATTAGGTTTTTTCCGCTTCGCGGAATATCAACTAACTTTTGTAATAGAAAAACAGCTAGTGTTTTTGTTTCTCACTGCTGTTTTAAACTATTTCACATATATTTCTAACAACCAAATTGTTTTTTTCTGACCACAGGAAGAGTTTAGCTGGTGTTTAGCTGGTGTTTTTCAGCCATTTGACCTGTAGTACTCATTATTAATGGTCAATATTTGAGGAACAATTAAATATCCATTATTTCATCTTTGAAAACTAGTGTTTTTATATTTGTAGCTTTTGTACATTTAATGACAGAGGAAAATATGAGAAGTTTCACCCTTTTCACTTTAAGAGTTAAAAATGTAGGTAATTTGACCCAAAACATCCTGATCCTGGATGTCAATTATCCAAATCCTCCTTGTACTTCTTTGTACTTTTCAAAGTTGTAACTCACTCTTTAGAGCTCTGTGTTATTCTCAAAAGGGAGCCAGACACGGTTGCTCTGCTGGGTAATGGTTTTTCAAGCCTGGCTTCGTGTATGCATACCTGAGTTGTGAGTCAGAATTATACACTCAAATTAATTTTGCTCCGTTTTATCACTCTCACCGCTTTATTCGCTGTGATCTAGTTAGGCCATCATATATCTGTCTCGACTGAATATTTTATGACCCGATACCCTCCTCTGGCTCCAAAACGTGTCGAAGCTGATCGTCATTCTGTTTCTATTGCTGTCTTTTGCCCTGCTTATGGGTAGGAAAGGGCTTTTTCTGCCGCTTTCACTGTCAAACGGGTCCAAATGGCCATCTGAAGGGGTCATTTTATATCACTTCATCTTAAGAATTACAGTCTCCATGTCTTGTTGTATGTTTTATTACCCTTTAAATTATACATAGCAGAGTAACACAAGTAATATATGTCTCATATCTGGACAGATGATTCCGACGTAGGACGCCCTTTGAAGTAAAATATTACTTTTAACTATTTCCATGACGCAGTTTTACATTAGTAAGCCACCTTAGGGATGACTAGCTAAGCTGTGTTGCTGTAAGAGTTGATATAACATTTAAATCCAACCCTGATATTTCTATTAAACAATAATGCAGAAGGAAAACATTTTCATAAGATGGTAAGAAAAATGTTAACAATAGTATTGTAATAGGGGAGGAGGCAATTAAAAGTATGGCAGAAACTGGACACTTGTACAGGCTAAAGTGGTAATAATATGACACAGCTGTCTGTTGCAGGAAATTAGAAAAGCAGCAGTTCAAGACCTATTTCTACCATGTGACAACTTTTACATCATATTTATTCATTTGTACCCAGTTGCATTTACTGAGTAAATGTAATGGGTAAATATTTGCTCGCAGTGCAAGCAAAATAGTTTTGAGATGGCACTGTGAGCTAATCCTGTTCTTTCTTAGCTTGTGAGGTTTTCCCACAAAAAAAACAGACGGACTTGTACAGGTTTCCAAAGATGTTTCTATTGAATTAATGTTAAAATCACATTTATTTCCTATTTATTCAATGAATGTAAGTATCGGCCGATTATTAATCACACAAAATTAAGGAAGTCACGGTTGGGAAATCAGCTGATTATCTCGGATTGGTTTGATTGGTGTTCAGTTCAGTGTAGTTAGAGGATAAACCTGCTTTCAAAGGACAGAATCATATTCATGTCTCTAACCTTATTTTTTCAGCTTACTTAATTGTTTTTATTTCATAGTTCACATTTTGTAACCTGCAACTCTGACTTTGCAGAGTTGAGGACTTAAAGAGGCTATGCAAAAAGTTCAGGCTGTATTTGAATTACTACCGAAGATAACAACTGACAGCAACTCTGAGTTAGCAGCTACAAAGCTCATATTTAGCGTGTATGGCACTGCACGCAGAGGCAAAAACAATCCAGTGCTTTGCCGTTATCACTTAGTGTCAGTCAGCTCCCCAAGCTCAACCTCGCTGACGCAGAAGCCCTTTCATTCGCTTTGATCTCGTTAATAATTGCATTCCATGCAGCTGAAAAAGAAGGGCAGATTTAAAAAGCAGCAGAATGCTACAAACTGATAGGGATAATAATAGCGGGGGACTTGAGACTTTTGTGCTGTTTGAGTTTTAATCCACTATTTTCTATTCAGCTGTTTTAGCTCGTTGTGATTGTTATGCGGATGGTTTCTGAGTTTTATTGAAAAAAACGTCTTTTTTTCTGAAACCAATGGATTTACAGGAGGTGGATTTGGATTTTTGGACTTTCGACTGCTCTTTTTGGTTGAGGATCTTTTTGTGATTTTTTTCCCCCTCCCTGACAAATAAAAGTAAAAAACATACTGTCCTCCACTGTGTCCAACCTGGAGCAGTCTGATCACATAAACTCACACTCACCTGTTGAGGTATTCTCATAGCGGCAGCGATTTAAATCCTAAAAGCTCTTAACGTTTTCACAGGGAGTCAAAGGTATACTGGGACTGTACTGGTGTGTACATTGTAACATAAGTGTGTATTTTTTGAGTCATGTTGGATCAGATGTTTGCCAGATAAAATTTCAAGAGGTTTTTTTCGCTCTGTAGAGCTTCCCTTAAGCTAGGTACAGCTTAAGGGAAGCTGTACCTAACCGTGTCTGGCTCCCTTTTGAAATTCAGAAATTTCTGAATTTCATATCAGAAATTTCTATTTCTGATATGAGATCAGAGATGGAAAGTTTCAGCAGCCAAAACAGTCTCATTCTCTACCAATACCACCATAAAGAGTAAAAAAAAGTGATGGAGCCAGTTTCTGGTAAAATGTAGTAAAATGATTATCAGTCCAAAAGTTGAAAATGAATATTTTTGTTTTTGTGGATGCAGCAATATGAAACTTTTGGGCCGATATCCAAAGTTATGGATTGATTGCCGTTATGGCTGATCACCAATATTTACAGATACTACCCTGTAAATATTGCTTATCTTCCTGTAAGATCACTTACAGGAAGGCCACACATTCTTAAAGTATATAAAATTGTTAAATTCATTTAAAAATAAGTTAGCCTTAACTTATCTTAAATTCTGTTTTATACTATTTTATGTATTGTTTTCTTTTCTCATGGGACTTTTCTGTTAGGCAAAAGTTTGAGTTGCAGACAGATCTTCATTGAGTTCCCTGACTCAAGACAGTCGAGGATACCGTTAACTAGAAGCTAATATACGCTAGCTGGCTTTTTTGCATGTATCATGGATAAGTCCAAATTTAGTAGCAGTTGAGTAGAAGGGTTGTGTACATTTCTGTGAACGTATAGGTCTGACAATTCATTCATAAAAATCTTAAAAACAAAAAAAAAATCTTTATTTTGTGTTGATGAAACCTGCTTGAACCCTGGACTAATATCGGCCTGAATTAATTTACGAGATTGCATGAAGAAAATGACTAACGTCGGCCAATATTGATGTTATCGCCGATATGCAAATTCTTCTGTTTTTTCTTACATGCTATAAAGTGCTACATGCTAAAAAAATTAATAAAACCTTTCCAGAAAACAGAGAAATTCTCATTGTCTTACAATAGCTGACCAGCTTTTTGTATGTTTTTACTCCTTCTCATCGCCCTAATCTTTAGTTTCCTCCATAGATTCTCCATGATGTCCACACATACGCGATGAAAAACAAGTTGGAGGATGTGGTTGTGTTTTCCGTGAGTGTGTGTGTTTGTGTGTGAGAGCATAGATGACAGGAATAGTTATGCATGGAGTTTTGACTCGCATACAAACACAGAGCTCACATTCACAAATGAAAGAGGGGTGAACCATAATGGGCAGGTTGGCCATATATAATGGTGTCTAACCACAGGCATTTTTCCCAGAAGCAATCTGACATTATGTGTGGTAACATGTGGTTTGTAGCAGCTGACTCACTAAAGACTGAAAAACTCAGGTAGCCTCTGAAAACAAACAAAAAAAACAGCACAAATCTCTGGATTCTGGATGTTTGGATCATAAACAAGCAGGTCATAGTTAGACAAATATAATGTTTTTCAGGAGAAATTTCAAATATTTTTTTCTGTCAAAGTTGAGGAGCTGTATGAAGAAGCTTTGAAGATCTGAGCACTGCAATTCATAATCTGAACATAGCAAAAAATACTGCCAACCTACTACCTGCAACTGTAAGGTGATGATGCAAAAACAATGCATCTTAAAACCAACATATTCTATTATTTTCACAGCATAGTTATTCACTTGTTTGTGCTGGTGTAAAACCACAACAGAACGCATGAAGTCGATTCAAGCTTGTTTGATTCTGGCCTTTCTCTAACAAGTAGTGCCATTTGGTTTCTGTAAGTCATCATCTGGAAGGAAAGCCCCTTTATAACCACTTAGTCTTGCAGTCAAATGGAGTGATTAGATTGACAACGTGTTCAAGGATTTATCTTTCATCCGATCCCAGAGAAGGACAAGCATCAGTCACCAAAAGGCCTACAAAGTATCTGTGTTTTTCTAATCCATCTCCCAGAAAAAAATTGCTTCTGTAAAGTGTCTGTTTTTCATTAAGACGGCTAGGCACTGACAGACGTCAAGGCGTTGCACTCAGCCTTTTACTTAGATTTAGGCCTGGGTTTTTTCTGCCTCTTTGCTGTTTCTTTTGTGTTATTTTTTGTCTTTTATGCCAACAGTAACATTTTAAAATGCAGCCTACCAGGATATTTCATTTCCACTTCAACCCCAATAAAAGTTGCCCTCATTGCAGAGGTTGGTGCTTTTCCTTTTTTTTTTTTTTTGCACATGTTGACCTTGTGTGGCCCTTCCACCTACTGTGACCTGACTCTTTATTTTAATATCGACCCTGCTGTGTAAAAAGCCAGATGTCAGGTGATGGGGGCGCTTACCCCAGAGTAGGTCAACCGCCCACTGCTGTCACATCTGCATGCAGACCACCTCCAGAAAAATGCCCCGCTTCAAGCGAAATGAACTGCCAAGGTGCCACCGAGACTAAACACCGGAGAAGCTGGTATCCATCAGTTGTCTTTGTCTTCAAAATGTTTTGAGTGTTTCAGTGAGAATTCCTCTGGTTTGTTTCGGTTGGAAAGAGAGTGAACATTTAGATTTACCGAAAGTCTTTAAAGTCTCACAGAAGTGACGAACTGTGGAGGCAGCAGTGGAAACTTAACCAGCAAACCATCTGTGGGAAAAAAAACCAAAACAAAAAAAAAATGATTGGTTTTGTTTAGACTGGGCTTGAATGTGTTGGCTGATAGGTTCCTGACACCCTAAGGGTTATCTTAATGGTATTTGCTTAAGGACATTTCACATAGATTTGCTATGTACTTTATATATATATATATATATTTTTTTTTTCACATTAGAACAGCAAACATTAATAATAAATTCACTTTAGTGGGAATTTTATGTGATACTTCTACAAAAAGAGGTCTATCCTCAATCCTATAAAAACAAAATGGTTTACCATAAAATAAAAAAGATACAATCTATTTTTAGCAATTATTATAAAGTGAATCAAGTAAA
Organism: Poeciliopsis prolifica; assembly: GCF_027474105.1. Lineage (NCBI taxonomy): Eukaryota > Metazoa > Chordata > Actinopteri > Cyprinodontiformes > Poeciliidae > Poeciliopsis > Poeciliopsis prolifica. The sequence goes on from NW_026562376.1 coordinate 22,832,455, forward strand.
AAAAAAAAAAAAAAGAAGAAGAAATCTCACAGATCCAGTTCTTGTAAGTAGGCCTGTCGAGATAAACAATAAATCAATTAATTGCATAATAAACTAAAAGAAACTTGATAATTTAATTTGCTTGATATATCGATTTTCTCTTCTTCTTCTTCCACCCCTCCCCCATTCCCCCCCCCCCTTTTTTTTTTTTTTTTTTTTTTACCAAAAACCAAATGATAAAAGTCTTCAGTCTGGTATTTTGGTCTCAACTATCCCTTTTTTTAAAATATAATTTTGTCTTCATAATTTATTTATTTTATTTGCTGTTTCTATTGTGTTCTTTATTTATTTTGGATTTTCCAAATGCCTTCAAGTTCCAGTGTTTAAATGTTCATTAGAATTTAAGTTGTTCTTCGAGAATGTGTCCTTCCGTTTTTATGTTATTACTCTTATGTTACTTGAAAATGTTCTCAAAACAATTTTATCGTTTATCTGGATACATTCTGGGGAAGTTTATTGACAGCAAAATTTGTTATCATGACAGGGCTATTTGTAAGTTATAGTAAGAGAATTTAACTTAACTGTAAAAGATACCTTACTGCGTGGCACTACAGTGACGGCCCCCACAAAATCACAGAATTTATTTCCCTCTGCTTTTTTTTAACTCTTTGTGAGCTCACTCCAAACATCCTTCAGTTCTGATATAATACTTTTCTTCACTTGTTTCATTTTTATTCCACGCACCTCGCCAGAGACATGCACATATATATATTTATATATATAACAAATCGTTTGGCTGCTGACACATCTATTAAATTAGCATTAGGCCGACTAGGAGCTTCTTGTGGTTTAATCCATATCACTGGCAGGCGGACAGCTGCTCGACTCTCTCCGTGCCTGTGAGATGTATGGTCAACAGGCATCATGGAACTGATAGGGCTCTTTGGGACTTCAGTTCTGCTGGGAGGATTGCTCTTAGCCTCGTTCTTTCAGGGTTTTCTTTTTAGTCCTTTCTTTTTAATCCCTTCTATGCAACATGAGTTGTTAACGAGCCCCGGTGACTGCTAGAGGAGTTCGGTGACTCGATTGAGCGTGAGCTATAATTATTACCAGGAAGGAAATTCTATGTCATGTCTAGCTGACTTCATCTCATGCTTCTTCTCTTATCAGCTTTATCTTCTACGATTTTCTGCTGTTTTTACCCCAAAACAAAACTTGCCTCTGTTTTTTGGGGGTTTTTTTCTCCCAACAATTTTCTGTGCCTATCTCGCTCCATGCTCGTTCACTCCCTTCGTCGTTACATAGCTCTTAAGCTCTGCCTCCGTCTCCTCCTCTCGTTCATGCTCCAGCTTCTTCCCCACCAGGCTTTTCATGTGGCTCATTCATCCGCCTGACCACAGACCGGATTCACACCAGCGTTCCGTGAGTAGCGTGCTTCCAGTTTGTCTCGCCGTCTATGTTCGCTTCTCGTCTGCCGCGCCTCCACCAACTGTTGCCCCCCGAGGCTTTCTCTCAGGGCCACGTGGGCTCGCAGATGTAACGATCACACAAGGTTTTAAGAGTTTCCCAGTGAAATTTCCTTGAGTTTTGGAGGAAGGGGATTGTGAAGAAGCAGCAGAGGTGGAGTCGAAGGCCTGATAACCTGCATCAGTGCTGTCAGAAAATTAGACGAGGGACACCCGACATTGATGGGACATCCTTTAATTCAACAGGATGTGTTTGCATTGGACAAGCTGGCTCACATTTTAATGAGCGCCCATCATGCACAGAAAAACTGGAGTTTAAATATCTGTTCATGTGTCACTTTTAGGCAGCTGTTGGATTTTTGGTTTTTGTTGCTCAGAAAATAGTTTATCCTGAGATCCACACATAACAGCTTTTCTAATTTGGTTTTATAAGAATAATATTCTGTTTGTCATATGATGATGGTACTGAATGTATCTTGGAGCAGCGCATTCTTCAGAAAGGCTCAATAGCAAAGCAGTGTTTTGTCTTAGGAATTACTATTTTCCTTTTGTCTTTTGTCCTTTTTTTTACATTTTCCGCACATTTTTGTACCGTCTGTGGAGAGCATTAATATTAATATGACTTTCTACAGCCTTAGTAAATTCTAGTTTCACTCTTTGAAAAGTGAAAGAGAGTTTTGTACCAAAGCAGATTATTTGTTGATTCTTTTTCTGTGAACACAACTGGTAGTGCTTAAAGCACAGAAATGTTTTTATTGTTTCACTAATAATATTGATGTCCTAATACTGAGTTTTATCTCCTTTTTATAAAAAAAATATTCTTGTGGCCCTTGTGGCCTTTATCACCAGCCAGGAAAGGGGCAAAGAAAGAAGGGAGGAAGACATGCAGCAAAAGTCTCAAGGTCAGAAATCGTAATGATCGATTCCAGGAGAGCGATACCTGCTAATATAATGTTCCGTCAACTTATCACCTAAAACGAGTGGCTTTATGATTTGTTTCTATAGATCACTTGCAAAATATAGCTTCGGTCTTCAGAAATGCATCATGCTAGCACATTTCCTTACTGTTTCAGTATGACTTGTTGATAGTTCAGTTCGTAACAGATTTTATTTGGGTCCTAATGTATTGTGTGTGGACATCATTTACAGGATAAAACTGCAATTGCAACTGCTACTGGCGATTGCAAGTGTTATAAACTTTACGCTTTGCTTTGAACATTATTACGTTTTATGACTGGTGTTTCAGCTGCTTCCTGTGGATGTTTAACCTACAACATAAGCTGTCAGTGAGCCGTACTCAGAGCAGGCCACGTCACACAGTCAGGCAGGAAGAAGCAACAGCCAGTAGAGCCTCCCTTTCTCTTTTAGAAGACATTGCAAAGGATAAAAAGCACTTAAAATTTTAGCAAAAATCTGCCGCTTATGAAAATTTCTAGAATTGAGAATGTTTCAGCATCTGGCAAAATAACTTGCAGACAGTACACCGGCATTTAAAATTGGGAGTTTATTCAAGGTTTACTTTCCTTTCTTTCAGCAGACATGGGATTTTATCAGTGTACCTAGCTTTTATCACTCAAGTCTTGCTTTTTAGCTCTAAGAGGGAAAAAACAACACACACTTGCGATGCCTACCACACCTCAAAACTGCTCACTATGTAATTGTCAATTGAACATCTTTTTTATATATATGTATGTAAGTGATAGAACACATTTTTCAGTAAAATTAATGAATATGTTGTCTTCTGTGACAATTTATCTGTTTTATAGCGCAGAAAAGCTGGTTGCCAGTCGGTTTATCTCTCTGCACTGTTTTCTGTGCCCTAAAAATAATCCAGGCACACTCTCAGGCTAAAGTGTTGATTGGCATGGTTTCATACCTTTTTTGTTCTTCACTTCACTCGTGTGAGCACCAACAGGGTAAGCTAATGCTGAATGAACTGACAGGGAAATATTTGGAAGCTGTCCAAATGAGAGACGAGTGTTGGAGCTTTACCTTTTAAATGAACAGAGAAAAAAACAGGTCGCAAACTTTTTTACTGTAAAAGCTTTGTTACCTTACAGAAACCTCATGAGATTCTCACAAACATTTTGGAGCTGGTTTTGTTTCGTATTTGTATTTCTATTTCTTGTAAATATAGGATAGATGGGGGGAACCCACGTTTTTGTTAATGTAGGCTACAACGTGCAACAGCCACCTCCCATAGCTATGGCTCGATCACACTGATTTCCTGAGGTTGACGGCTACTCTGTGATCGACCTGTAATTTAACAGACCTTGAATATTTTCTGCAGGCAGTGTGTTCACACTGAAATGCAAGACTGTTTTCCTTGGTAAATTTTTCTTTAAATCAGAGATCCTTTCTGATTGATTTCATAAATGATCAAATTATTACTGCTCAATCTTCAGAAATTCATTGTCATAAGAAGAAATCCATTTTTTTGTTAATTGAATAAATGAAAATAAAAAGTAATTTTTCAGTAAAAAGCTGTAGATGTATTTTCTCCTTTTTTTGTTGATACAGCTAAGTATGTTTGTCAGCCACATTGGTTGTGTTGTTGTCCATTTTAATTATCAAAGATAAGGCCACTCTAAAAACAGTAAAACTAATCAAACTTTCAGTAGGCGCTTTTAAGTCTTTATAAGAAATAGAATGTACTTGATATGATTACTAAACAGAAAAATCAGAAAAGAAAGGTTTGCCACAATTGGCCAATACCATTACACTATTATTGAAATATCCCATCACTCTCTTACAAACATTACCTATGAAATTGCAGCTTAAAGAAGAGTTGTTTTGGACTCGTCAAAAGATTTTGTTGCAAAAACATCAAGACTTGGACACGCTAAATCTTGTACTTAGCCACCACTGTGACCAAATTTACCGAGATGCTACTCAAAAGTTGAAGCAGTGGACTAATAACATTATATACGACTATGCTATGCATAAGCTTTGTCTGCACGAGTGAAGTCACTAACTTGAAACCAATCATGTGATCAGTTGTTGTGGCACAAAACAAAATGAGTTTGTGATGTCACAAAAAATAACTCCATCTGTTTTGTCACAGCAGCAGACTGTGCACAACATCAAAATGGGGGAGAAAAAAAGAGAACTTAATGATTTACAATATGTTTTCTGTAGTTTAGATCTACATGTAGTAGGCTAAGAAGTAATGTAATTGCAAGTCTATGGTATAAATTTCAACCAAAATTTTGAACATATACAGTTTATGAAAGGCAGCCGTGGGTGAGAAGCCACCAAAGCAGCCGTGGTATCTGAACCACCAAGTGACCTAGAGACCTTTTGGTCTCTTAAGTCACCTGGTGCCTCCTGCTGTGCCACCTGCCGTGTTCTGCCAACTGTGGCTGTGGGTCAATATGCATTAGACCCACAGCATATTCAACCTTAAATAAATGTCAAACACACACTGACGCTGGAGTCCTTCATAAGTCGGCTCAGAAAGTTAAGAATGACAGTGCTGCCTTAGCCAATCATTATCAACTACTTGTAAGAGGCACATCCATATGAGGTCTGGCTGCAGACCACTTGTGTGTTCTTTGCTCCTGAAGTATTTTTAGAGAGAGCTGAACTGCACATGAGCTAGATCAACATCCACATGTTGTCTTTTTGACAGATTTTTGATAGATGACCTGCTTGTTTAGTTTGATTATAAATGCATTTGTAAAATCCCTGGCAGATGAATGGATAACTGGCGTTTTCAACATATTTTTATGAAATAATGCAAACAATTAATTGACTTGCAATTCATGGTCAAAATTAGTTCAAATCAATTATCCAATAATGCCAGCTTGCACCATCTTTTTTGCTATAATAGTATTGCTGCCATCCTGAAGAGGTCTATTCAGTTGATACTGAAACAAAGATGGCAGAACCATACCTGAACAGGTAAGAGAAAGAATCTGTAGACCAGTGTGGGATGCAAAATTCACTTTATGCTATTCTGTTTTTAAATATAAATACTTGACAGGTTTCTTTAGATTCACGTTATTTTATTTTAAAACCCCGAACATTATGAAAAATGTAGCCCTTTATGTGATGGAAAAAGACTGACGACCCACTTCATACAAGAGAAAAGTCAAATTTTTAAGAAAATGGCTGCTTATCAATTAATCATGAGTTGAGCAATAAGATGAGTCAGCTTTATTTCAATTCATTAATCACAGTCTATTATTAAGTAAAAGACTGTGAGTTAAATTTTTATATCTGAAAAAGCTTTGTCAGTTAACTCCTGTTGCGCTGACCAGTGTAGAGATTAGTCTGAAAAGGGATCCTTAATTTTTAAAAAATAAAAAAATAAAATGAAAAAATAAAGCTTGCCACAAACTATTAGATTTTATAGGGTCAGCGGTATTCATAAATCCATTTTCAGAAATACTGAGGTGTGTTGAAAGTATGGCTTTAAATTGTGACTGCTTGTGTGGCATCAAGCGTGTCACTAAGCTCTGGATTTTAAGTCACGATTTGTCTGTGGTGCTCCACCAAGCCAAGTTGTTGTGTAAAAACTTCCTGTGACTCGTTGAACTTAACCACAGTCGTCAACTATATTGAACACACCATGTTTAAAAAAAAAAACACAGGCTTTCATGACAGGCTTACTCTGTAATCTCTGACATTATCTAGATCATAAACGTCAAGCTTTGAGAGGCAAACTGCATTTTGGAACTTTAAAGTGTGTGTTGCCTGTAGGATATTTTTGGAACCAACTGAGTTCACTGGCTTGCACTGTACAGCTTATGGACCATTGAGTAAGAAAGGCTGGTTTGGTGTTATGTGATGTAGACTGCCTTCAAGCAAAAGACGGTCATTTGGTGGATCTCTTTGCAACAATTTTGTAGTTTGACCAATTGTTGAACTTGAAATTAGAATTAGAGTATCATAACACACAAACAAACTCATATGACTTATAGTATTAATTGTAACAACTGAAGTTTTAATGTTCAACAATTACCTTGATGTATTTTTTGTGGTTTAGCCAGTAGTGGGTCAAAACTATTAGATTTGAAATGAAATTGAAAAGCCTGTCTTGTAGAGACGGATATTTTTTGATTGCAATTTTTAGGGTCATGATTCAGTTCAGAAACTACCTTTAATTAGAAAAACGTTTTTTCTATTCAAATGGCCTAGAGATTGTTCAAATTATCTGACTGATGAGGGGAAACGATGTTGTAAATAGAACATTTATCTAAAGTAATCAAATTCCATCAATTGACATTTAAACAAAGATAGCATTGTGCTTAAAATTCTGTAACTTTAATTTCCAGTATTAGGTTAGCTTAGTTGCCTGGCTTTTTCTTGACCTGGCTAAATGACTGTCAAGTGATTCTGATGTTTTGTTCACAAAACCTTTCAATGACACTGTTTGTGTTTATGGATGCCAGATATCTACTGTTGTGATTAGTGAATCCAACCTACCAAGTGATGAACAACACTCCTTTTAGAAAGCTGTATTGGAGGACAAAGTGTCAGAGTTGTTTTTGCAATTGTTTGGAGACAAAGTTGAAATTAAGGGATACATTTGATCATTTGTAGAGCCTAACTGCTTAGACGGGAAGATACTCTTTTCTTCTATGCATGCTATTATTTACCTCCTTAAGACAAATTGGAATCCGCTGAAATTGATAGACGCAGGTCAAAACTCAGCAAAACCTGGAGACTGGAAAAAAGCCACAAAAGTTTGATTTCTGAGTGTGTAGTTTGAAGATATAAATTTGGTCAGATTAGGTGAAGAATGTAACTTCATGGTGGAGTTTGTAGCTCTGTTAGGGTTCTGTACCCTCCTTCTCATCCAACAACCGTTGGACATAACCACTGGCAAGGACAAGTTGGTATACACAAACGCACAGATTTCACCTTGCTGTTATGATTTGAGCAAACAAGAAGCCAAAATGAAACAGTAAAAGTAATAGATACACCCTAAAACATCAATTTAAGATGAGGTGAATGTCCTTTGTAACAATAATGTGCAGTAGTAGTGCATTTGGAGAGTGTAACAGCACAGTAGAAAGTGAGCAGGAAGAGCAGCACGTCAACATTTTTAACTGCATATTCTACCTTGTGCCTTTTAAATCTCAGTGGAAAGCAAGACTGAAATGAATATTAATAAGACCATATTCTAACTTAAATAGCACTATGCCCGATAGACTGTGTTTAGCTTTTTAACAAATAAAAACATGTTTGCAGTAAACCAACACTGAAGGGATGAGTAATAAGACCAGCTGGGAACTTAATTTTCCTGAATGCATTTGGAGATATAAAAGCAGCCACAGAAGTAATCAGTACATTTATTTCTATCTCTCTTATGCTTTTGAAAATAAAAAAAAAGCAAAATGCAGAGACACAGAATTAAAAGCCAACTCGTGTGTCTGAGTATGCCGTCTAACAGTTCAAACTGCTATTATTGCCATCAGCTGTAAAAGCAGCAGTGATGGCTCATTGTATCCCTGGAAGGAGTCGAGGTAATGGTATGCTAGAGCTGCGAGTACTGCTTAGGGGAGTTTAACAGGTAGCAGATGGACTACTAGAACCAGCTGTTGTTTATGAGGCAAGAGGGAGACATTGTGGTTTAGAGTTCAGAGGCAAGGACATGTGTGCAATGGCACCTGTGAACAATCCTTACTTTGATGGAAATCTGCTGAGGTGTGCAAACCAGACAGGGTTGCATTGATTCACTGCATCCTCTGAAGAAGACTACAGTAGATTAAGGGAATAAGAGTTGGATGGAACTGTTTATAGTCCACATCTTTCTGTCTATTTTGTGTTCTAATTTGTTTCATTTTGTAACATTTCATAGAAAGAAGTTTGACATATGAGGGCAAACAAGTTAGCATGCAAGCTACTTCTCAGTGCAGCCCTTTTAAAAACTATTGCAAATGGCATAATGGAGGAAAATTGTTGTGTTCCTTAATTATGATCAGAATCGGCTTTTTAAAGCTCAGTAATCGGCGATCGTCCAGAAATCTGCTATTGGTGCAGCCCTATTGAATTGTGCTGTAAAATAGAGCTATGGGTCTGAAAAATAAATAATACAGCCCCTTTAAATACATTGTTATGCTTGTTTAGAAAGTTCTACAAGGTCTTTTGCTTCACAAAATGAGATATGGCAGTATTGGAAGCTGAGAATCAAACATGGTCTTCATCTGCATTTTCTTGGGGGCCCTCAGATATGCAAAAAAACAATTAAAAAAAACCTGTTTTTCAAATACTAATATTTTATGAGTTGTTTTTTTTTTGTCTCCGAGTTCATGTGTTGCCCCCAGCTGTTGGCACCCAGTGGGGTAAGTCATATCAAGAACCACCAGAGGAAATATGAACATGTATGACCCTTTTCTTTTGCTCCTCCCATAGTTGAGGATATCAACATTGAAGTTTTAGACATTTGTCTTTCATACAACGCAGCTTTGAAAGACTTTTTATCCATTTTTTATTTCATACAGTAAATTTTCCTCATTCAAAATAAACTAAATTGGCTGTTAGAGAGAAGCCAAGGCCTTTGGGATGCCTGTGGTTATTTTCATCGCAAATAAAACGTCTAATGTGGAACATTAAAGGAATCGTTAAAAAAAATAGGGTGATGCTTTTTTTGCTTTTTGTTTTGCCTTGTTTTTCTTTTTTCTTTTGTTGCATAGCAACCCACATGGAGCGACTTACTTTGCATCAAATACAAAACCTCCAACTGATCCTACAACAAAGGAGGAAAGGATTCGCTGACGGGCTGAGCAGTCTCAGTTTGCCCATGAAAAAGTATGTCTTCTCTTCACAGTTGGCATTAAACCCACCAACTGGATTAGGAAAGCTGTTACTGTCTAGTTTATTTTCAGCACAGTCGCAGCAGAACAAGGCAGAAACGAACACGCCGCAAAAACACAAGGCGCTCAAAGTGACGCATTATACAGAGCATTATGCGTCCACATCAAACCGACATAAATATGCATTGCATTTAGTGTCTCTTGTGTTTTCTGGCCTTTCTGCATACAGTGAAGACAACGTTCCTTGAATACTAAATGTGTCAGCAAATCTGACAGCTGTGTGATTAGGCAGTGGTGCTTCTCCAACGTATTGTTATCACACAAGATTGGAAAGTAATGCAAAACAGTGTTTAAAAAAAATTTATTCCATATTTTGGCACTTAAAAAGATGAATCCATCAAAATTTTAAGCTGGATTTATTGTCAAACCCTCTCGGATGATTTGCAGTACGGCGAACTGTGTATAGTGGAGTAGGGTGACGTGAATATGACCCGACATTTCCACAAAAAGCAGGTTCGTGTCAACTTTTGCACATTTGTGTCGGATATCTGATAGCTGTTATGCAACGCCGTGCTTGAACTGTGACTGGGTCTGACAATAAGCTATGATCTGCTTCACGTCAAGCCCCTCACTCTCTCTCTACTTCATCTCCGTCTTCCTTCTTTCTTTCCACACTTTTAATCTCTTCATCTCGAGTGACTGCCGTGTGTGTGCCTCTCTTGTCATCTACAGGCTCCAGCTGTAAGTGCTCTCTGCTCCATCATCTGGGACTCCCTGGCCGCCATGGCTGCTGCTGCTGCTGCTGCTTGATTCATTGCACTGTGAGTTAGCTTCTGTTTTATGTGAGAATGCATGTGTGTCCAGGTCTCCCTGTCCACCTGCGTTTTGGCGTGTCATTTTCTTGGTTGTTAGTTCTGGAAACGAGCCGTGCATGAGCATTCAATCAGCTGCAGAAGCCTCACTGTGTCGCTATCAATAGGTTTTTGTCATATAAATTTGTCACAGTAAAGTTTTTACTTGTGACACTGCAGTTAATTCTAGTTTTGTCCTTGAAATAAACTAAAGTTATAATTTAAAGTTTAAAAAGGTGAAAGAAAAAGTACTTCAAGGTATTAAGAATTAAGGCCTCAAAATGTGTTAATTTCTGCTTTTTGAAATTTCTTTTTGTCTTTAAAGATTGCTGTAAGAATCACAGATCTTAAATTTTGTCATAGTCAGACTTTTTAATCTCTTCTGACAGTAATTTGTTTTTTCTTCATGGGACATTTCTGTCAGGCAATAGCTAGCTTATGTTGCCAACCTATATGATTTATTTGTAATTTTCTTTTGTACAATCTGTCGTCGCGATACGGGTCTTAAATTCCATTTATATAGACGTTAAAATGTCTTAAACTTGAGTTGGTGAACCCTGTAGAAACGCTGTGTTTTGCTGTGTTTTCACCCACTCAGACTAATTGCAGCAAAGCTGTCATGTAAAGTGCTTTCCTCCTATTGAGACCAAATTTAAGGGTTCAAATTACCAGACACTCTGGTTAAAAATGTCGTAGGAGTCAAAGTGCCAATGTTGCAGCTGGGAGCAGTCTATAACAGCCTTGTTTAAAAACGCTACGGGAGGAGGTCTTGCAATCCGAAAGTTATGGGTTCGAGTTTTGATTGAGGCATCACTTGTTTGGACAATTATTCCCTCTGGTTTTGGATGCTGTGCACCTGGAAGGATTTTTTTCTATTACTTTTTTACTTTCAGGTATTTTTATTACAACTGGGAGCAGCTATTAGTATCTCAAAAGTTTAAATAATTCTTGAACTTTGACCCCAAGCACAGAAAGAAAGAGGAAATTCAAAGCATCTCTTCCTTGAAATATGATATCTGCTGCCCAGAAATTGAGCCGTTAGCATGTCATGACAATCAGGACAATTACTATTGCTGCTGCATGAGTCTGGTAGACTGACTACTACCAGATATATTTCACAATGACTCTGAGGCAGCTGTGATGTTACAACATTTAATGTTGCCCCTTGGAATAAATAGTGTTTTTAAATTGATCTGTACAACATGACGTAGGTACAATTTTATGTTGTTTCACCTTGTGATGAACTGGTGTGAAGTCTCCACTAACCCTCATGTGGTCTAGAGTTGGGGTTACACTGACCCTGCATGCTCTTCTGCTACGTTTATTCTGTGTGGGTCGTTTAGGGAACTAGCGGTCTGATGGGACAACCCCCAATTTTTCTACAGTGTTTTATTTGGAAGATATTGGTCAGTAAAATATTCTCAAATAAATTAGATCATATTGTCACAATTATTTAATGCAGTGAAAAAATATTAGATTTCAACTTTAGAGGTGACAGTATTGTTGTTGGTTTTTTTAAACTATATTTACGCTGATGAATAGACTAAAGTAGAATAAATATGGCACATAATATAGTACAAACTTTTGTGCTGCTTATCCGAGATCAGAGAGTGAACTATAACATTCTATAAATCAATATGTACATTTATCTATTTAAATTTTTTGAGTGAAACATAAATATTTTGATTTAACACAGGCTCATTAACCAAAGGTAGAACTCCCCAATGTTTATAACACATAACTCCTTTTCTGTCAACCTGTTGTGTGTTTTACCTGGAAGGGAGAACGATGGCTGATGAAATTCCCCATCTCTTCAGCCATCTTTGGTATCAGTTACTGTCTGCTTCTGTGTGTTTTGTGCTTTGTTTTTCAGAACAGCAGTGGTGTTGTTTTCACCTCTTGGTGCTTGTGCAGCCAGCGGGCTCCACTTCTCCCACAATCTCATAATAGAACGTTTTAGTTCTGCAATTAAAATCTTGGATTCTCAGTTCTCATTTGAAATGCCTCGACTGCTGTGATTTATTTTTCCCCCTTTTTTTGAGATAATCCATGATGTGAAACAGAATCTGTGTAAAAACATATGGACTTTGTTTTTCCCTCCTCCGACAAAAATTAGTTCATAAAGACTGCTGTGAAAACGTTCCAAACTCAAGCCAGATTTTCGGATGAGAACCACCGATCTCCAGAGAAAACTTGGCACGGCTTGGAAATAAAGTCCTACTTAAATCATTAGTGGAAAAAAAAGGGTCCTGTCCCACCATCACTACCAGGCTGATGCTGTCCAAAATCATAATGAGGAGGCAGAGAGACATTCTTCACTCACAGAAACAGTTTCTTTTCGGTGGTGGTAATTGGGAACTGTTATCAAATCTGTTCCCTTGTTCTATTTTCTCCCAGAGTTGAGAGCTGTAGCAGAAAGAGCCGTTTGTACTTTGGAGAAAGTAGGACAAGCTTCTCCAGCTTCATTTCAGTCAGAGCTCATGTTTCCTGCAGCTTCCTGAATATTCCACATATACAGCATTATAAATGTCCTCCAGTTATACTAAGTGTGAACAAAATGGGCTTTTATGTTTTAACTTCTTACATGCATTCTGTACAGATAAATCTGTACAGAAAAACAGATTAGAAAAACAGATCAATCTGTTTTTCTGTACAGATGGATATTGGTAAATTAGAAGAGTTATTAAATCTCAGTAATCCAATTTAGCTCACATACATTATATATATATTCATATTTCAAGCGCTGATTTTTGTTCATTTAATGACTAGCGTAGAGCTAATGAAATGCCAAAAAGGAATCTTGGCAACTTTGATAGTGACCGTCAGCTCAGCTTCATCGTTGAGTCTAGTTTCTCTTGTCTTTCTTTTATGATGACCAAGAAGAGTCAACGCAACGTTAAAAGCCATAACAGCAGAAAGCCGTGTTGGAAGTTATGCTAACACATAACTTCCATTGTGATTTGTGTTGTTGAGCTGTAGCTTTTGCATTTTTCTGGCCCTTCTGGGCCACTGTATCTCTTTAAGCTGCCATAGAGAATTTATGGGATTTAGTTTTTGCTAATGAAACACTTTGATACCCTGAGCATTGAAGCAGGTGTCTGTAGTTTTGTCAGTGTGGTCAGGTCCCGAGTCCTGCTACAAAAATGAAATTGGTATTTCCATAAAGCTTTTCATCACTTTTTCCTCCTCTCCAGTTTATTTGCCTTCATAATCATCTGGCTTTTTTAGCATAAATACAAGTTTTGCAGTAACTGTTACAGCCTTACTCCACAATAAGTCAGAAAGATTTTTGAGCACTGAAAGTATCACAGGGCATACCTTACCACCTGAAGTGCCTAAAAGCCTGTGTTAGTGAAAGCAACGTTGTAGTCATTTATAACAAGTGTATCAGTGGGACTTCATGGCCTTGAGGCTGTAGGAATTTGCAGCGATCCCATCTGATTGCTGTTCCCTGCATCCCCACTGGCAGTCTGAAAAGATCCGGCTCTGCTCGTCTGCCGTTCCTTTTCCCTGATGGACAGCATGGCTCTTTTTACCACAGGGTGGAGGATGGGAAGAGAGTCGGTGGTGAGAAAGCCTTCATGAGCTCTCCATAGTCACCGCCCTGCAGCCTCGGGCTTATCTGTCACTTTTACACTGAACTGTGCAGAGTGTTATTGAATATGAAAGCTGTGTTTGTGTTAAAGTCAAAAATACTGTAAATTTGTTGTTCTGTTGTTTGTTTTGGGTTTTTTTTTTTCTGTAAAAGATATATGTTGGAGACAATTTAAACATTGTAACAATACAGCAGCTAGAGCTGCATTTGTATGGAAAAAGTCCTGCATCCTTAAAAAGTCTTAAATTCATGTATTTAAAACTTAGACCTTAAAATGTCTTAAATTAATTTAAAAATTAAGTTTGAATTCAATGCGTTATTCCCAGGTCTTTCATTTAGTCTTGACAGGACTGTTAAATTTCATATATTCCATGTATTTTTGTTTTTCTCATGGGACTTTACAGTCAGGCAAAAGTTTGAGATGCTCTCATATTCCTTGACTCATAACTGACTTGAGTCAGTTGAAGCTATTGTTAACTAGCGGCTAATATACTCTATCTAGCTAGCATTTTTATGTCTATCATCGGTAAGCACAACTTTATCACCGGTTGGATGGAGAAAGTTTGTACATTTCTGTGGAGATACAGGTCTTAAATTTCATTCATTATGGTTTCAAAAAGTCTTCAATTTCAGTTGGTTGTTTGGTTGGTTATTCCAAAAAGACAGTAAATGTTGATCAGATCCCTAGAAAAAAACTTTCTATGCAAAAATACTGCTTTTACCCATATTTATGGAATTAGAGTGGTGTAAAAAAAGTAAATATTACTATTTTAACAACCACCCCAACCACATTTTGCGTTAAAGTGATGTATGTCACCAAGATAAATCACTATTTTATAAAGGCCAGTCTTGCATCTTCTACTATGTATTGTACATTAATGTTGAAGAATTGAGCCTGATATCACAGCAAAAACACACCTCTAACAGCTGCTATAGCCTCACATCTGATCCCTCGATAGAGGAATTAAAAGATCAAAAATGACTGCATGCATGTTTACGCAAGTTTTCTGTAGGAGATGTGGTCACAGGTGGAATGCAGCTCTCAGGACAATGAGTGGGCACTGCTGAGTTAGTGTATATACTTTAAATTTTTAAAATTTTATCCCAATTGATACATGCATTAATTTTCAACATGCAACATGAACTACTGGTTCACATTAATGCGTCAGTTATCTACTGGCTGTTTTCTAGGAGTGTAACAGGAAATGTTGCAATTAATAATTGGAGTTTGTCTTTCAAAGTAGTCTTCAGTTGCTGCATCAACATAAATCTAACTATTGAGACTATTAATTTGAAATCAAAAAGGAACTGGTTTTAGAGTTTTCCAATTTCTCAAAACACTTGAAATTGGGAAAAGATGGAAAAAGTATGGAGGTTTCTTTTTTCCCCTTTTCCTCAAGCCTGAACAACTGTGGAAAAAATTAATTTAACACTAAAAGATTTAATTTAATCTTCAAAGAAGTTCACATTGAACCAGTTTTATTTCTGTTAAATTAACACGATTGCTGCATCACGCTTTCAGTTAACATTTTATCAATCATTGTTTTGGTTTTTGACTTTATACACACACTTATTCAAAAATACAAAGAGCCATTTCACTGCCTGTTAGCTCTCTAGACAAACTGTTGTGGTTTTTAAACTGAGTCTAAAATACCACACTAATAAACATAAAACTAATATTTCCTTTTACTTTTAAATCAAAGTAAAAAAAAAAAATTCCCAAGCTGTCATTTAATTCAGTTCTGCATAATCTATGAAACTATTGTTTTTCTTTTAAGCCAAAAAGAATACCTTTTAAGCAATATCCACCAATCTAAAAACTGGCTATTTAAGGTCTGTATTGAATTAATCTACAAAAAAAACTATTGGAGACAAAAAACTTGTTCCCCCCCCCCAGAAAATATTGCTAAAGTTTTATATCTTCCATTCTTGTGTGAGAGATTTATCATTACATCTTTGTGGGAATTGCCTGCAATAAGTCTAGATTTGCTCTCTGCTTGGAGCATTTGAAATATTGCACTGCACGTTTCACCTGGGCGCTGTGTGAAACGTGAAAATATTGTTCTGCTCTGGAGACATTAAAATAATACAGAGGAGTCTTTTGACTGTTTATGCAAACGGGAAACTTTACATGTTAGCTTGTGGATCTTTGGAAACAAATCACTTGTGACACACTGAGCTCATGACTCACATGACTGATTGCCTGAAATGAGTCAGCTGTTACTGGGTTTAGAGAGTAAACATGACCGATACTTGAAGATATGAAAAAAAAAAAAATCATCCAAAAACACACAGTAAAAAGCTGCCACACAAAGTCATTCCCTTTCTTTTTTTTTTGGCTCATTTATAGTCAAGTTAGATAATTTATTTTTTTTTTTTTTGTCTTTAATGTTCAACGCCCTATATTGCCCCCTACTGACAGTTTGTATCATAAAGGTAGGACATATCTGAACTTAGAGGGAACCAATAACACAAAAGTCACATTTGGCATGTTTTCGTCTATTTGCATTTTTACTGCTTCTAAAAACAGATTAATTTCCAAAAACCTAGACAGTTTTTGGTAATTAATGTTTTTTTTTATGTCGTAAACCAGCAGGTGCTGCCCTGCTTGCAGCAAAGTCCAGCCCATGACTTATGTTTGTTTGGCCAGCTGGTTTTACTGCTGTTTGTGCTGTTGGAAAAGATAAGTGTTTTGTTGTTGACTTTACCACCCAGGACCCACTTGCTGCATTCTTGTCGGTTGTGCAGGGCGCTCCACTTCTGCTTTTCAAAGATGTGTGGACGTTTCATTGCACATCTGTTTGCAGACTTTTTTGGGATATATTTTTACATGAGTAATTTTGTCACCTGAAACATTGATACATGTTTCTTGAATGCAAATTCTCCTTTATGGGTTTTACTTCCTGCAACATGAACACCCTACTGTACTGTAAAGAATCTGATCTGATCTACAAACCTGTTTATCATGAGAATGCAGTTGAAGTAGATAATCACCTTTATAGATAATATTGTATACGTGTATCTCCCTGCTGCTACACAATCTTTCCACAAACCCATCTTCCTGCTTTCAGAACAAATATTACATAATGAATCTCAGTTGCATTTCTTTTGCTTGGGGTGTGTGTGTGTGTGTGCGTATGTGTGTGTGTGTGTGTGTGTGTGTGTGTGTGTGTGTGTGTGTGTGTGTGTGTGTGTGTGTGTGTGTGTGTGTGTGTGTGTGTGTGTGTGTGTGTGTGTGTGTGTGTGTGTGTGTTCTTTGTGTGTACTGTGACTCCTACGCATCTGGCTCGGTCTGCCTTGCCACTCTGGTGGTGTTTTTGTGGAGGCTAGCGGGTTGCCTTCCCAGGAGACGTCCACTGGCTCTTTCCCAGGCCAGGCTGCAAGCACTCTCCCAGAGCTTGCACAATACCAAATACCACAGAAGAATGCGGTTGCTTTCTCATTTCGCCCCCACCTTTTTTTCCCCTCCCTCTATTTGCTCTCCATTTTTCCTCATTTTATCCAAGGTTTCATACTGTCTCTCTCTCAGTGTTTGACTCATGAATGCCTGAAATGATCACTCTTATCACATTACACCACATAATTGTTTAAGTCATGCCTGCTGGTTGAGTATGGTTCCAGATATAGCTTAGCATTGCATTAACTCTTCTTCTAACTTGCCTTCTTGCATGACTCGTAAAGAAACTCAATTTACTGGCTTGATTAAAGCAGATGCATCCAGTGTTTCCTCAGGGACATTATCGTCTGTTAGTGTTTTCGAAAGCTCTCTTAAAAAAACTCCTAATCCACAATTTTGTTATCCTGTGATTATACAGAAACCAATCTGCAGATAAAAAGGCTTTAACCTGCCAACAGGTGATAACTGAATCCCTCTGTTATCAGTCTGTTTTGACAGTAACAAGGTCTTTGAGCATTTGTATTAGTTGTGTTTAAGGTACGTCTGTCACCGAATCAGCTCTGAGTTGAGCCTATAATGGAGCGATTTAGTTCTCTCATTACTGTCAATCAACACAACAAGCTTCAAGATGGCTTAGGCACGTCGTGATTTTTGATCCGTTTTTGGTAGAAAGAGAATTCAGTGGCTCATTGTACAATCCTTGCTTAAGTATTCACACAGTACATTCAGTATTACAGTAATTTACTGTGATAATTACTGTGGTTTATACTTTTTACTTCATTTTTTCAGTGGATAACTAGTCAGTAGTGTAATCAATTTAAAAGTAATGTTCCAGAAATGTTCCAACAAGACAGCGTCTGTATTTGGTAAGTTGGCGAAATTTACATCATCATTATCATTTCCAGTCATTTAGACCACTCAAATTAATTTACACTACAGACATCGTCATCCATTTGCACTCAAACACTCAAAGTCATTGACAAGCTGATTAATAGCAAACCTTTGTCAACATGTGACAAAGGGAAGCAAGAAGACCAAGGGATACTTGTAAGTTAGGTAGAAAGTTGTGAAAAAGTTCAAAGCAGGATTAGTTTGAGTAAAAATATCTTCTTTTCAAGCTTGAGTATGGTGAGAGCTGCAGAGATCAATAAATGAAAAGCTAAGTTTCTGTTTCCTTTCACTTGTATCACATAAAATCACAGTAAAATACACTGACGTTTGTGGTAATGTGAAAACATAAAGGCTCATAAATACTTCTGAAAGGCACTGAAAACACAGTTTTCTTAATTCCTTAAGACAAATGAAATCCCTGGAGAAATTTATAAGAAGCTGTGTTCATTTCATGATACAATACCTGAGCAGGAGAATAACGTCTGTAGATCTCAGAGGTCGTCTTTTAGAGTTATAGTTTGGCTGCCGTCCATGATGCCAATAAGCAATGTTGACATCAAGAGCTGTTGCACTTTATAGAGGGAAGTGTTAGCATTCCTCCAACAACAACCACAGATGGTATGAATATCTCTGTTCAAGTGAGAACACATATTTTGTTCTTTCAATCTTTTATTTTTCTGTCCAGCAACCAACAGACTTTGTTTTGTTATATTTTAAAAATGTCTAAGTTCATGATGTGAGAAACCACAATTTTCTTTTTCATTCAGTCATATTTAATACAAAATGAAAAATAATGTTAAAATCTAATGTTTCAGCTTATTATGAAGAAATGAGCCATTTACGCTATGGAAAGACGCTCTTAGGATACAAGATAAAACTCGGGGTTTTAAGAGCTGCTCATTGATTGATTGTTAGTCTATAGATGATATCAATCAACTTGAGAATTAATTATTTAATTTAATTTAATTAATTAATTAGTAACTTGCATCCCTATCGGTGAGACGTCATTGGATTTGAAGCTAAAACCGCCTTAATGTTTGTCACTCATGAGAAAATAAATCAGTTTGGAAAAAGAAGAGTAAAGATGTGTATTTTCTGTTTTGGGTATAAAACTAACTCCAATTTCTGCTTCATTAGTATTGAATCATCACAGTCTCTGCGATACAGTGTATCGTCTTCCCCTCTATCCAGGATTTTCAAACCATCTTAAATCATTCATTTATTAAAGCTTACGTCCCTTTCACTCTTTCTTTATTCTAGTTTTCTCTCCTGGCGGCTCTGAGACTTGTTTGGGTCATAAAATCTTTTTTTTTAATTATTATCTGTAGATTTCACGCTGTCGTCAGTCATGTTTTCTTTCACATTATTTCTGCTTCCTGCTCTAGCCTCATTAACCTAAACAATTATAACAATTTGTCTATTTTCCTCTCAGAAACCAGGAAACCACCAAACTGGTTCACTTAAAGGATTTGTTTTCAAAATGGAAGTTCTTTCTGGTGTTTCTCTCAAACCCAGTACAAGTATGAAAATATCAGAGAAGATTTTGCTTTTTGGAAGTACGAGTCCTTGTCCATATTTAGCTGTAAAGTGATTACAACTCATAACATGTTTAATTGAGCAGCTAATGAGGCTTGTGGCAGAGAGCACCTCGAGGCTGGACTAACATGCGGTCCCTCGGTGAAGTGACTGAGCTGAAATTGGGTTGAAACTCCATATTGTGTGAAACAATTCAACCGTGAAGTGGGCTTTAGTAGTGGAAATAAAAGCTTGTTGGGATATGCCACCCACCTCTGGGGTTGCACAGTCACATTTACACAGTGAAATTTAAATCAGGATTTTTTTAGCTATTAATTGAGTGTAATGGTTCCACCAGGTAAAGATCCAAACTGTTGGCAGCAGCACAGAGATTTAGAGATGGATCAATCATTGAGTTTTAAAGTTTCAATATTTGTTTTGTAAAACTTAAACCTTCTGGGTCTGTGAGGTTCCCAAAAGGAAATACAACATATTTCCTGACTAAGGTTGAGAACTCAAAAAGATAAAATAGAACTTCATACTACAGTGAACCTCTGGTATTCAAGTGGGTAGTAATAATCAAAATCCACAATACTTGAGACCACTCTCTAAAAATGCTTTGAACTGCATATTTCACTGCTTCTGACATCAATGTCAGAAGCAGTAACATTGAGTGTGAACACCAAAGTATCTGAATTAAAAACCTTTTCTTCATTTAATCAAAAAAATTGTTTTCTATTTTTCCTCTGTTTTTCTCAAACTACAAATGTAGTATTTTAACTGACCTTTTTTCACTATCTACCTTTATAGAATATGGAGGAATATAGTAAACAATATTTTCTTATCAATAAAGCAGTCAATGCTGATAAAAAGTGACCTTCGTGTTCTCAGTAGCATCACTAACCATAATGCAGCGTGTGCTGCTGTTGCAGCGGATGTCCTCATTATCAAAGCCCTCTTTCCAAACGGTAGTAGAAAATCCCATAACCCATCTGCTCATGACTGTGGGTTGCAGCTTCACTTATTCTCCTATTATGAAGCAGGCTCTGAGAGCTCCCACTCTCCCTCAATAAACTTGTTTGTTCCATACAAGCTCCCATACTGAGCTCATTTCTAAGGAGGAAGACGTTACGTCTCTGCAGAGGGCTGATTGTGTAAAGAACGTGATGTGAAATTTCAGCAGGGTTCTGCTGTTTTGATGCATCACTTACTTATTTCTCAGCATTATTATCTCTGTTTTCATTGCAGTTATAGATTTTTGCCTTTTGTTTTTTTTAACCACTTCTCTCGTCTTTTATGTTTTACGGCGCCTTATAAAAGCATCTTTGCACCAGAAACCACATTGTACATTTACAGTCACAAACTTCAATGTGTTCTTTGGTTTTTATGATGTTGTTTGTTCTCTAATGTTCTCTAACAAACCTCAGATGACCTTGACAGAACAACAGGATTTATGCACAGGTTAAATTACACTCTGTTGGCTCCAGAGTTGGGTAGTAATTACTGACATTTTGTCTCAGGGTAGCCAAGTGATAGGGGTGCTAGGAAACCCTGGAAGTAGTGCTACTCTTTCATAACTGTAATTTTTTGGTACTTTACCAACCTCTGGTTGGCTCTGTTTACTAATTATGTGTCTTCTCAGGGATACAGGAAAGTTCCTGTACTGCTCTGTCTTTTTTTAATTGATTTTAACTCGTACTTGTTGGGTCTTCAGAGATATTGTACTCATCTCAGTGTGGCAGTCGATGCAGCCACCAACTGTTGTGTCCGAAAACATCATTTAGACTCTGCTGGATAGAATGTGTCCTCCAATTTAGTCCTCCGAAATCACATTCCTGCCTCAAGCACTGCTTTCCAATCCCCTTCTCTCTCTACCCCACCGCACCAGCCGAGCAGACGGCACTTCTTTCCGAGTCAGAATCAATTTGACCCGCTGGAAACTGGTGCAGAGCCGACGAGCTATGGGTGGTGCAGCACTGTGGCTAAAACATAGGGGCTGCTAAACTCGTAGTGACATCTTTGCAATCATTGTCAGACAACTCCCTGATGCTTTATCTCCTTTAAGATGAGCATTTTTCTGCCATGTCAGTTCACTGAGCTATAACTGATGGGGGAAATGATGAGAAAAGGCCTCAAGTGTCAAAAAAAAGAGCTGAATGGAAAAGATGAAAAGATGGTCTTGGTGTCGAGATGTAAATAGTGGCTTTAAGGAGCTTCCTGTAGCGCAAACATTCAAAACATAACTCGATACTCATTTCAGGGTAATAAACGGATGTGACAAAAGTAAGTATTGGAGTAGATTAATTAATGGATTAATGAATTTGTGGTACACTGAGGAAGTAGAAGATTTATGGTGCACATATTGTTCTGGATAGATGTGTTAGAGGAATCTCTAACATAAATTAATCTTTTATAATCTCTAAATCATTTAGAAAAACTTAACTTTTCTAAAATTGGATTAGAAAGTTGGATTCCTCTTTCGGCAATTTGCCGATTGACAGCACAGGCTAAATTACAAATTTTTATCTCTTTTCAGTGCTCCATCTGGGCTTTCTCCCATTGACTTAGATTTTTCTGGTAGAATTTTGACCAGACAAATCAGCGAACAGAAGAAGTTGTAAACTATGACATTGATTTTCTGTGCTGTTTTAGAATGGTAGACTGCCTGTAGTTTTATCAATGGCAGTCCAGGAAGTGAATGGAGCTGTTCAGTCAATGTTAGCCACACTTTCACCTATTGAATTAACATCAACAGCTGCCTTGTTTGGTTCACTTCTTCTCTCATTGCAGTGGAGGATGATTATTTGTAACGTAGGTAATTTCCAGTAAGCTTCATAGCATTGAACTGGCACATTTCATGTGTCCTGGCCAAACATGAGCTTTTGGGTAAAATTTAAAGAGGCCATGCCTCCAGGAAGTAATCATTTCTCAATTTCTCAATAGACAAAGGTTCACATTGTCTGTACGAAGTGAGGCATAGAACATGGGGCTGGTTTTTGCCACCCTAGTTTTCACCAGCCTAGTTCCTAAGGGCATAAGGTAAATTTTCTGAGTCATTAGTCATTAGTTATTCTTTGTTTTACGCTTCATAATACTGGAGTGTTTGCAGTGAATGTTCCAGTAGAGGTGAGCAAACTCCACACCTTATGTAGGACAGAAAAGTACCTTGCCTCTCAACCAGCCCTTTGGCTCTTAAAAAGCTTCAAATGGATGTTACAAAGACTTGGTGAAGCCAAGATGGCACTTTGATGTTTCAGTTTTCCAGAGACTCTACCTTCCCTTAGAATGCTGCCTTTTGTACTTTGTGACTAGATATATGTGGGTCCTCACCAGGCTAATGGCTGGACCTCGTAATATTTACACTGCAGAGAAACAGAGTGCCATGGAAGTTTGTAGAAATTCTGATTGATCTGAAATGTACAAATTATGGCGATTCCTCATTAAATACTTTTGAAGATCGCAATACTGAACTCCTCTTTGAACATCAGGTCCATTTGCTGCTAATCACACTACTTCTTCATGGTCAAAAAGTCCCACACTGGATTCCACGTGTTATGATACTTCTAGGTTCCTGCAAATAAAGTTTTATCTCACCAGTTGCTTTCAGATGCAGTACAAATCTGGGGCTCACATGGTGGGCCCAGGAAGCCTATGTTCTGGGGGGTTGCAGCACAGAGCAGCAGGTGTTGTGTGTTATCTCCTCTGCAGCAAAACCAGACACTGTTTGCTGCAATCAGATCTGGAGCAGATGGCCACAGAGTGTTTTCCTACCAACAGCTCACTCTGCAGCATTCAAGGCAGTCACAGACAATGAAAACAGTAAAAGGCTCATTGCATGCCCCATTTTGTTTTACTGTCTTCGTTTATTTTTTGTTTGTTTATTTGTTTTTGTCATCTCTGTGGCTAGTTTGTTGTTTATGCACTACCTTAATCTAAGAAAGAAAGCCACATTTGGCTCCAGTGAACTCTCAGGATTTCTGCGGATATTTAAGATGAAACCATGTGTAGTAGTAGTTCCCTGTCCAGTTACGGAAATTTTTGATATTCATTGATTATTTGTGTAGCACTTGTCCTAAAGTGTTCTGAAGAAAACTTGCAGAGTTGCCATGCAGGGGTCCGTAGAGGTTAAAGATCATGATACTGTCAGCTACACATGACAGGTGGACTTTATCTTGTGGCTTTTAAATCCTGACTTTTTATGTCAGTATACCTCGATACCACTAACCAGCCCATGCTGTAGCTAATAAAAAGGCCAAAAATTTTATTATATGCTGAAGATTAAAACTGCTTTAGAAACAAATTAGTTCTAATTCATCACATTTCCATTGCCTTACATAACCTACATTGCATAATAAGCTAAAAATAGGTCACAATTTGGCTGATGGCCATCCTGCAAAAACATTAGCTCTGAAAGAAAGGCTCTCATACTGAAGCAAAAATAATTATACAGAAATAAATTTTGCTTATTTCATAGAGACTTCTATTTTGATTTGTTGTGTTGTATAAATTTTGCCTCTATTGCGATAAGCACCCAACACCAACATGTCACACCGGATTACATTATATCCTGGCTTCCCAGTTACCATGTGGCACTGATATTTATCTTAAGCACAGTAAGAAATGAGATTACAAGCAGATTTTGCTTCCTTGTGGTTCCAGTGTTGAATTAACTCTGAACAGATGGGGGAAAATAGCAAGAAATTTGAAGGTGATAAAAAGAGTTGTCATGTCCCTCAGTAGGGTTTTGTGCTTTGGGTTATTACAAGAGTTTTTTCTGTCAGAATCAGAAAATTGTTCTTATACTTTTGGAAAGACATTGTCAATTGCTTGATGTGTCTCTCTTGTGATTTTGTTGAAGTGATGGCCTGCGTTTTCCTGGGAGGATGCACAACATGTGCTGCAACAGGATAAATCCTCTCCCACCCTTCACCAGTAGGTCAGCAAAGTTTTGTTCAGGAGTTCCTGCTGTATTGTGTCTGGCGCTGGGTGGGGTGTTCTCGTGTTAAAATCCATCTACACAGGATCTGACATACATGACTCCACAACTGGTTCACACGTCTCTTAGCAATGAGTCACAGTTTCATTAGGATTTGATGAAAAATAACATTTAAAAGGTCAGGTCATAACCTCTTCACCAAAGCCCACAAAAAAAAAAAAAACAAAGCAAAACTTGAACTATCCCTTCAATGTCAAGTTCTTCATAATTAAGCTGGTGTCAGAAGCTGATGTATAAATTTTGAAAAAACTATGGCATACCTTAAAACAGGGTACCTTTAACTGTTTATGTGATGACCTCACTACTTTTTGCAAGGTTTCTGCAAAGTCTGAAATGAGCTTCAATCATTTTTCTAGTCTAGATAAGTTCGGATAAACGTTTGAGTTTTCTGATTTAAAAACGTATTTTCAAAAATCTAAACAACTGCTAAACAAAACGAATTGATGCTGTTTGCATCAATTTGTATTTTAACGATGTTTTTCTTTGTTTTTAAATTTTTTTACACCACCAGCTGAGGTTGACTTTTTAACTATCAGTTGTATGATTCCTGAGTTGCTGCTCAGTAGAGCAGTGGTTAGCTCATCCAATTCCTCTGTGTGTGTGTGTGTGTGAGGGGGTGGGGGGTGTACAATGTTGTTACTCCTGTGCATCTCTATGTTGCCTGTGATGGACTCGCCACTTGTCCAACATCTATCTCTGGTTTAGATATAGGCAACTTAGGCTTGATGCCTAAAAAGCTGAAACATTGTCCTTTATCCCAGTGTCAAACTAACAGACAAATTCTGACAAAAAAATCTTTGTTTCTGTTTCTAAGTCGTGATTTCTGCTTTTATTCCTATTTTATTTTTGTCAAACTGCTGTGTTTAGTATGATTCCTGACTTTGAGCTTTTGATTTGAGGACTAAGTTGAAGCCCTTTGTCTCATAATCCTGTCGAATATCTCCAATCTTCTGTTCCTCATCATTTGTGATTTTTAGACTTTGGTGGATTGGGAGACACATCACTGCACTTTAATTGGCAGTAGCTATGTGAGGTGAAAGTTTGCCACCTTCTGGAGGAATTGTGGCACTGCTTTCCCATAATGCTTTACTTCTTTATCTCTACAGTACAGGCCTTTTTTTCATATCTTGTGATTGTGTTGGATAACATTTTGTTTGTAGGTGTTTCTGTCACCTACAAATGAAGGCATAACTTCATTTTCTGTAGGGTAAATTAAGTTTTTTCTTCTCTCTGCAGGAATTAAAGCTATGTTTCAGAAACAAAGTATTTCTAAAAGCTTATATTCTTTCCTCTTGTGTCTTTCAGGTGCAGATTTCCTCATTGTTGTTTTCCAGTGGGTTCATGGAGGGGTTTCCTGTGCACTGACCTAGCAGGCTGCTCACTGGACCAGCTGCCATGTCAGCTTGCAGCACCTTCACCGAGCATGTGTGGAAACCAGGCGAGTGCAAGAACTGCTTCAAACCAAAAAGTCTGCACTGCTTGACTCAGAGCAGCGGGGGGAAGCCCCCTTCTGAGCAGAGGCCACCATCAAACCAACAACAAAATCCGCTTCCTGCTGGGACCAGAGCTAACCCCAACCTTACCGCTAACTCTCAACGAGCTACACGTACAGCACACATCCGCCCTCCTGTGGCCAAGAAGCCAACCATTGCTGTGAAGCCCACTATGATGCTGCCCAGCTTATCTGCTGGACTGGATTCAGATGGCAACCTGCCGCAGCAGACAAATGCAATAGAACAAGGTAAAACATCGGCTTTTACTGCTTGGAACCGCAATGGACTGAACAGTAAAAGGCCTGGTGGGCCCAACAATAACAATGAAGGAGAAGATGACAGTGAGGAAATTGAAGGTTATGGACAACTCAGCCCAAGGACACCCAGTGGAAATAATAATAACAGCGGACTTACAGATGTCCTTAAAGAGATTGCTGGGTTGGGTCCAGGCACTAGCCCCACACTCCTTTCTGGTTCTAAAGACTTATTTTGGGGGCGAATCAGTAGCTCATATCGTAGGTCCTTAGAACGAGGTCTTCCAGCTTCCAGCTGTCTGGCTATGGGAAGCAGTAGCAGCGAAGGTGGCGCTCAGAAGCGGGTATCGCTTAGTGATTGTACCAAGATCATAAGTTCAGAGGGTGGACGTTTCTGCTACCCAGAGTTTTCCTGTGATGATGAGGATGAAGAGGAAGATGAGGAGGGTGAAACTGAGAAAGATGATGATGAGGAGCATGAGAGCTGGGATGAAAGCGACGAAGAACTACTAGCCATGGAAATCCGTATGCGAGGCCAGCCACGATTTGCTAATTTTCGTGCCGCCACCTTGTCTCCAGTGCCCTTTGCAGTGGGCAAAAAATGGAATACGGTGCCCCTTCGAAACCGTTCATTACAGAGGATCTGTGCAGTGGACTATGATGATAGCTATGATGAAATCTTGAACGGATATCCCTCCAATGGAAGCCTTCTTCCCTATGGACCTCGTGAGACACAAAGCAGCGCTTTTCTCTCAAATTCAGAGTCTACAACCTCTCCAGAATCATCATCATCACTACAAGAAGACTCTCAAACTATTTCCAGTAGTGGAAGCAGTGTGTTTAAAAATGGTTTGCTTTCACCTATGTCTTCCAAGGCAGTTGCACCGTGTACAAACCCCCCAACAAAAGAGTCTCCCAAAAGGGCTCTAAGTCCACCCAAGGTGGCTGAGACCCACAAGGCAGTGCTGGCAATTAGATTAGAGGACCAGGATGGCAAGGAAGGGATGCCAATGCCTCAAGCCCTTCCTGGACAGCCAGTTACGATAAGTTTTAGTCCTACAGAGGAGCAGGCTAAACCATACCGTGTAGTTAATTTAGAAAAATCTCTCATTTGTAAACCTTACACTGTGGTAGATGTCTCGGCATCGATGGCCAGTAAAGATGAACAGAAACACGATTCGTTGCCACGACCCAAAAACCTGCCAAAACCCTCAAGTCCCACATCATTCTGTAGCACTCCTTTAGTCCAGCCCCTCTCGCCGGTGTCTCCTCTTTCCCCGTCTTCTCCTTTGAGGTCAGTATCACCTTCATCCATCGCTTTGTCACAAAAGAAAACCGGCCAAATACGATACCAAGAAGTATGGACATCAAGCACGAGTCCTCGGCAGAAGATGCCTAGAGTGGATCCGGGGAGTAATTCTGGCCAATCTGTCACTCCTCAGTTTTGCAGTCACAAGTCAGCTCCCACCTCTCCTATATCAGGCCTGTTGTCCTCTCGAACTGTACCTGTAAAATCTCCAAATTTATCAGAGATCAAGTTTAATAGTTTCAATAACGCTGGCATGCCTCCTTTTCCTATCATAATCCGAGATGAGCCGGCCTATGCCCGTAGCTCTAAGAATGCAGTCAAGGTACCTATTGTTATCAACCCTAGTGCATATGACAATCTTGCAGTGTACAAGAGTTTCTTGGGTCTTCATGGGGAGCAGTCGCAAACAAAAACAGGTGGCGCTCGGGTTACTAGCCATACCTATGAAGAGATTGGTTCCTCTGAGAGTGTCCAGTCCTCGTCCACGGAGAAAACTCTGTCTGGGAGAGGCACATCAGAGCAGACTTCATTTGAGGAGACAAAATTTTCACTTGAATCAGTGCCAAGTTTGCAAGTTAGAACCACTACAGATTCAAGCACTGTAACAAGCACTGTAATGAGCTCCGCATCTGGGGCCCTTTCTCCCACTACAACAATTTCTTCTGCCAGTCTTGCCATTACTGCAAATCTAGTTAAAACCAGCCCTGCTGCTAATGCTGTTACACACACTTTTAGGATAAGTGGAGATGATGATGATAAAGGTGTAACTTCATCTTCTGGGACAGGTGTAAATCACAGAGAAGAAGCCAGTGCAGTTCTGTCCCAGATTGTAGCGTCTATCCAGCCTCCTCAGTCGCCTCCAGAGTCTCCCTCAGCACAAACCAAAACCTTCAGCTCTGAGGAGTTGTACGCCCTGCCTCCTGACGCCATGGAGGAGACCCTTTCACGACCCAAGTCTCTGTTTTCCACCACTGATGGCTGTCTTTCCAAGCCAAAAAAGGAAAACCCCTCAAAGGTTTTGTCAAAATCCCAGAGTGCCTCTGCTGCTGTCCCACTCGCCAGTCCCCGATCAGAGCCCAGTGCCCCCTACCCACCCCCGAGGTCCACATCCTCCCCTTATTATGCTTCTAACATACTTCAGAGACATTTTGGCAACTGGACAAAGAGCTCTGCCTCGAGCTCCCCATCGCGACCCGGAGAAGGCGAATTGAGCCCTGGCGGGGAGGGGAGACGGGCTTCAGCCGAGAGTTCAAAACCCAAAAGATGGATCTCCTTCAAGAGCTTTTTTCGGCGGCGGAAAGACGAGGACGATCAGAGAGAGAAGGCAGAGAAAGAGAAAGGCAAACTGGTTGGACTAGACGGAACTGTGATTCACGTTCTTCCACCGCCACCTACCCAAAACCAGCACTGGTTCACAGAGGCCAAACCGGAGGATCCCACCCAGAAACCTACCATCATCTTCACATACAAACCAGACACTGGCAGCAGCCCCGGGGATGGCGATGGAGAGCTGCGTATAGAAGAGTGCAGAGAGACTGATCTGCTGGCAGAAGACAGCAGGGACTCTGAACCTTTGAGCCCAGGGCAAACGACACCATCAGAAACTGCTGGAGGAGTCGCCAGCAGCAAAGACCTCAGGTAATATCTGCTTTTTTTTATCTCTTAATCCCTCATCCAAGTATCGCTATAGTATAGATTCTGTTTCTAGCTATAAACTCTCCAACTAAATTTGGTCCCTCATATTGTTTATTTGATTTGAAAGTTTCTTGCTTTGTGACTCTTTTTAATTTGCTTTTTTGTGCTTCATTCATTACCTGAAAATATTTTTTGCTGTGTTTGCTGCTCCAAATACAGCTTGTCTTATGTCCTGCTTTTTAAATATTTAGGATTAGAAAGAACACCAACACACATCTAAAGTACCTTGAAAAAAATTCACAGCATTTTAACCTTTTCACATTTTGTCAAGTTACAACTACAAACTTTTGCACAATTGTAAGGTTTGTATTCAGCCTTCTCCGAGTTTGAAGATGCAACATTTTCCTGCATTTTCATCTTTAAGTCAGTTATTCGCCCCTTTATGCACACATTCAAACACTGATGATTGCAATAAAGTTTAACTTTTCTAGAACTGGACTTAATGTTTGATATATCTGATGTGATCAAGCACTGAAAACCATGGCTGTGTAGCATGTAATCTGACAAATCTTGATATATTTCAAGAAAGCTGATTTTCTCATCTAATTAACTTAAGGTTCAAATTTTCATATGTCAAAAGTATCTTCAATCTTTCTTCAAAACTTGCTCATATGTCCTGATATTTCCTTTTTAAATCTCGCCTGAACTTTGCTCTGTTTTTCTCCTTTTTCTCATTGTTGGTTTTTTTACGCTTGCCTCTGACATTTTGCAAACTGTCAGGGTTGTGTTCAAGATGCTCTGCCCCTTTTCTTTGTTTTGTCTAATTTTGCTGTCCGAGAACTCACTTTGCTTTGAGCCCAAGGCCAAGAAATATTTCACTCCTCAATCCTCTCAAAAGCTTGGCCTCAATCTGTCGGGTTTAGAGTTTTTTGTTTTTCCCTCTTCAACTAGCTGCAGCTGTTGTTGTCTTTTGTTTTCTCTGGTATTTTCAATATATTAATTTCTTCATAAACTTTGTGACTTGTTACAACTTTGCCAAAAAAAAAAAAGCCATAAAGCGGCGTAAAGGAAAAGCTATAAATCTACTTTTTAAATGTCGTAACAAAGACACAAAGATCAAGTTTGTCTTCATTATGCTATCTATATTATATCATCAGACTATTGCTGAAGTTGGAGGTTTTAGAGTATGCCGTAAAATCTGGTAACTCCATTTAAAATTTATATAACAGTTTATTTTAATAGTTCAAACATGAACTTTTCCTTGGTATTCATTAATTTGCACAGTGGAAACAGTCTTGGCACTTCCACAGACGCCAACATCCACATTGTTTGTCATTCCTCCTCTTGGGCGTTCAGCCAATCACGCTACGTTTGCAAAGCAGCATGAATTGCCAGTCAATAGTGTGTGAAGGAATATTGTGCGTAGGTATTTCAGCTTTCCAAACTGCATTAACTATCGAATAGTTTACTCATGCTCTAAAAAAAAAAAAAAAAAAAAAAAAAAAAGGAATAGGTGCATTTTCAACAAATAATCTGGAGTTACATTCCACAGAAAAATCCACAAATAGGTGAACCGTAAATAGAAGGGGGTTCAGTGATAGCAGTTTCATATACTGTCTTCCAGTCTGATATTTCATTAAATGTATGACAATAATGCCACATATGCATGAAAACATTGAGGTAAAGTAACACACTAAATACCATGAGTATTAATCTTTACTCAATCACCAATGATGTGCTGGATGCTGCAATCTACACTACTTGACTATGCCAGAGTTTATGAAGACCACCAAGCCACCTCAGCCAAACTGTTTTATTCTTAACAGGCTTTAGTCATTTAGTGACCTCTGAGGTAGATTTATTGCTTTTAGTAAATCATTATGTTGTCAGAGAAAAAACAGATTTGTTACTTCACAGTTTTGCCAAGCAGTGTGCTCAAAAATAACCTGTGGTTGGTGTGAGTTTCTTCAAGTACTTGGACACTGATCATAGAAGAAAAGCCTAAATCAACAGGGACATTTTGAGTTTACAGCATTCAGGGTCTATTAGTGCCCAGCTTAATCAGTGTTGAGTTAGGGTTGTTACTAAACCGCTGTGCTTGACCTTGTTTGAAAGAAATGTACTCAAGGAATGTTAAGTATTCATGAACAATCACATTCATTTTCGTCCTTAGTTTCTACTAGTTCAGTACTTGACTCATAAAGTTCTAGCTTTGTGACTTTATATTGTTGCTTCCTTTTTTCCTCTTTCAATTTTCCCTCTACATTCTCCTAAAACTAACTCCTGCTAATAGTCACATTTTACCTCCCAACATGAAACTAAATTTCTCTATCAGAGAAGAAAGTGACTCACTTCATGGCTTTCTAAAAAATAAAAACAGACCGGTCACATTGTTTTGGTTGGGAAATAAAGAGTTAACTCAGGAGAATTTTTTTTGGGTTTTTTCTAATCACGTTTTATTGGCGAACAGTGGGCGTGCTCTTCAGGGCTGGCCAGCAAACCTTACCTTAGACAGGTAAGAGCATTCAAAAGGGGAGAGACTAAGAAGAAAAGGAAAAGAGTGTTCCTTTGTGTTTGACGTAGAATGTGATTTCTCCTGCCTTGTCATTCCGAGTTTTCCGATGGGAAGCTGTGTGAGCCAGTACAGTGGGTAAGAACTTGTCTTTTTACACACCTTTGAAACCAACTTGGCCATGTGTGGTGGTGTTGACTTAGCTGGGAGGAAGGAAACTTTCCTTTGTCTTATTTTAGTTTTACATTTCCATCTTCTGGACGTTAGCCGCAGTGTTCTGAGAAAGAGAGAAGCGCTCCGAGACTGCTTGGTGCTGTCTGAACAAGTCAGGTCCTGACATTGAAGTGTGTAGCAGCCATGAAGGTATTCATTGTGTATCCACTCTGAATGTTTTGTGTCGAACAGAATGAACGTATTGAAACATCACCTATCAGGCAGGTTTATGGCTTTTTGTAAATGATTAATGTGGCAGCTCAGTGCAGAATCCGGTTTTGATGTTTGCTTCCAAAAGAAAAAGGAAGAATCTAAGGGGAAATTGAACGTATTTATTGACAGCAGCACAACAAATGCCAGTAATTTACAGTTTAACATTTTGCTTTATTTTATTTCTTCAACAATCACACTCACCATTTTGGCCACCTTTGTGATCACTCCCCTTTTCAACGATAGGATCCTGCAAAGAGCCAAAGTGTCGCTTTGTGTGGATCGGCTGTCTTTCAGAGACTCTAGTTATTTTATGGCCTGCAGGAACACATCTGAAACATGCCAGATGAGAGTCGTTTTTGTCAGACTCCGTGTCTGCTGAGGATGAAAGCAGAATAGGGCGGTCAGAAGCTGAACTTTTGCAACAGGTTTTCTTTTCTTTTCTGACATGCACGTGTCAAAATGAGAAGCTTTTAATTGTAAATCTAGAAAAACTAAGACAGTTTTACTGCGTGGCTGGAAATGCTATGTGCCATCTAGACTAAGGTGAACTGAGCTGGGTTTGTATCTCGATGTGTGTACTTTTGGGGACTTTGATCTGTTTTCATTCCATTAGTCACATTAGTGTCATCCTGCGTCCAATGTACTGTAGCACTACTGATGAAAAATGATACAGGAAGTGACACATGGTTTTGGATATAATTGTTAATATGCCCTTCCTATAAACCAGTGGGTGGGGTAGAAAATTTACTTTTTAGGAGCTTTTTACACTTCAGGCCATGTTTTTCTCTTTTTTATTTTTCAAATAAGCAAGTCAGATTCAGGAAAGCTAAACTGATATAAAGTATAAATGATTGCAGAATAGTCACAGTAACAGGACCTGTTACTGAACTTGTAATGTTACAACACCGTGGCTGGGAAAACAACACACTTGTTCTGTTTTTAAGCTGCTGTTAAGTTCCTTCTAGGTAAAAATGATTGAACATAGGTCCTGTTTGGAAAACAGAGCAGCTTTCCACATCAATATGTTCCGGAAGAAGACTTGAACATATGAGTTAGTCCAAACACTTGAGCTTGTAAATGTTTCCTATTTAAGGAAAATAAATGAAAGCTGGCAGCAAATAGCTTTGCTTTTAAGTAACATTGCAGGTAGGTATTTTAGCTTCTCAAGCTACATTTTCTTTCAAATATTTGAGATGTACTCTATGAAAAAAATGTTTGACTGGTTGAAGAAATCTGTGAATAGATGAATTGGCAGATACTGAATTCTAGTGAAGAATTATATGCAGTCTTAGGAAAGTCACCGAGTGCCTGGAAGTGTCCTGCTAGCCGGAAACATGACCCACATCTCCACTAACTGAGTCAGATCAGCTTTTATTGATTGATCAACCTTCTGTTCTGGTTAGATTATATCTGCTTCCTGCTGTTGTAGAAGTTTCAAAAAGTATTCCACTTCTTTCCAAATATTTCTGATCAAAATTCAGTACCCCCTCACGCTTTTCCCGCACAGCATCACCACACTCCACAGTGACCTACTTTCCCTCACCCTTGCATTGTGTTCCTGCCTTCATGTGTGTCGTTACCTAGAAAACCACTTCACATTTCAGAAGCTTTCATCAGTCCAGTCCACAGCGTGCCGAGGTAGATGTAGAGGTGAAACACTGATTTAGGAGAGTTACAAAAAAAAACTAACGAGGGTAACTGTTGAAAGGGTCTTGATTATAATTCAATAGCAGCTAACTTTGCTCTTCTGCTCTAATGTTTTGTTTCCCTAAATAGCAGCAATTATCATTTGTCAAAAATAGAGTATCTAATAAAAGAAAACAACAACAAAACATTAGATGAGAGGCATACAATTACGGGTTCAATGAAGCAGAATTTTGGCACGTTGCAACACAAATAGCAGTCCCTCCTTCTCTGTCATGTGCAGCCAGGTGCCGGCCAGCCATGCCAGGGAGCGGGAGCTGCCCAGGGTCATCCCTCTGCCTGCCAGAGTGAATCTGGGGCTGGTGTTCGGGGACGCCCACGAGAGCCACGCCAACCAGGCCGCCCCGACTGTTACCGTTAGCGAGGGCAGCGCCAGCCTCGGAGAGCCGGAGGACGATGGGAATCACTCTCATCACTCTCACTCTCCTTCGTCCAGCTGGTGCAGCGCCACCTACAGCAACCTAGGTAAGAATGGCTCATAAGGGGGGGACTAAAATGTAACAAACAAAAACAAACTGTCTCTCAAACAGTTTGTAGTCCTCAAACTACAGCTTATCTGTTGCATTTCTTAAAAAGTCTAAAATTTACATATGTAAAATTAACACCTTGAATTGTCTTCAATTCATTTTCATAAGTAAGTTGGCCTTTAGTATAATAACCATAGGTCTTAAATTTTGTTATGGCAAAACTATTATATTTAATTTAATAATGTGTATTCTTGTTTCTCACTGGACTTGTCTGTCAGGCAGAAGTTTGAGTCGCACTCAGACATCTTGATTGCGTTCTCGAGACGGTTGCATCCACGTTGTGGCTAGCTAGCTTTTAGCATTTATCATGGATGAGTGCAAATTTATCTCCAGTTGGCCGGACAAAATTTTTACATTTCTGTGCAGTCAGGTCTTCCATGTCATTTGTAATCGTCTTAAAAAGTCTAAAATTTGAGTTGGTGAAACCTGCAGAAACCCTGCTGACCAGTAGGTGATGTGTCTCTTATTTTACTTATCTCCAGCTTCAGCACTCTTCTTCTTGGAAGTTATTCCCTCCTAAATCACCTGGGAGCTCCAGTTTATACATATCTGGTTCTTACATAATCTGAATGATAATTGAAACCTTCAACTGTTTTTTACAGTACTGAACATGTAAAACAAATGAGATTCAGTTTTGACCATTTTTACATTTTTAAATATGATTTGCAGCACATTATCCGTATCCATGCACAATCATGCTCCACCTGGCTCTAACCAAGCCGATGCATAATGTACTGTACGACTGACCGCAGTGTTGCTGCTGGCATTATTGCTGTGCTCAGGTTTAATCTGACAGTAATTATAGTGACGTCTTTGTGCTGTGATCCTAATCCTCTGGTCGGATACGGATATTAAAGCTCAGGGTTATAAAAACGGATGTGATGAAAAGCCTTCAGGTGGCCTGCTTACAGGGGAAAGAGTAAAAAAGAGAGAGCATAAAAAGGCTGAGAGGCTCATTAATTCAAGATATTGACCTGCTTTATATTCATCCCCACTGGTGCTGAAGTTGAAGCTTCAGGTTCTGTTGTTAGAAGCAACACTTATTCCTGCTGCTGCTGAAACACCGAACTGATTACCAGCTATAATAGTGTCAGCTGACATTACTATTTAACTGCTGTTGCCTGGACACAGAATAAAAATCTTTAAGTAGCAACCTGATATGTGCTGGTTTATTATTGGACGTTTCTGATCAAATAGTCAGTCAGCATTCATACAGTATTTTTCCAACTTTAGCAGTACCTTCACATGAGTAATATTCAATTTCAGTTTCCTCTTGGTGTAGTTTTTTTCTGTAAATGAAAATGTTTTTTTTTTTCCAGAACAGTTGAAATGGTCTCTTTTGTAGGTGACAGGAAAGTGTGGAGGCCTTGTTTCAACCAGCTGACCATCAGTGCACAGACGCATGGATTCAGTTTTAACAGAGGAGCAGAACAGACTGGAAAGCCCAGATTTCAATGTCAAAAGATCATCAGCAATAATTACGAGCCACGTTGTTATAATAATGTTATGGTCTGTTTATTAATCTTATATTTTTTCCTGACGTCGTCGTCTGTGGCCAGACACACAGACCTATGACTCTCACAGTTAGTCCTCAATGCTTGTCTCTTCAGCAAATCTTCTGTCTTCACCATCATCCTTTTTTTCCTCAGGGAAGAAAGATGAGAAAAACTACAGTCTAAACTAAAAAGTTAGTCCGAGTTCAGACGGTATGCAGTGTCCCTGTGCTGAAAAATCGCATCAATATTTCAGGCACAAGCAGAATACAGCATTTCTGCATTTAGAAAAAAAATTCAGACTGTGAGTTTATTTAGAGAGTTGATTGGTGCAGTTGATAGAAATGTGCAGAAACACACATTATACTTTTAAATTGAAATCAAAACCAAAAAGACATGGAAGAACATAAAAACTGCGATTGGAAATCATTGTAAACTATCCAAAATGGCCAGTAGTTATCTCCACAGCGATGATAAAAGGTCTATCATTACCTGTTAGCCCAGTTACAATTACATAGGTGATGCTTAAGGGAAGCAAGGCTATCAATGAGTTCCTATTAACTTATGTTTAAAAATGACAGCTAAAACGAGAATATGGCCACAGAAAATTTTTCACACACAGATTTCAAGCCACAGGAAACAACGATGCATGATGGTTCAGGCATCAGTTTATATGCAGTTAATCATATATACTGTCAGGCTTATTTGGGACATATGATCACGGATCAGTTTGAATATATAAAACTGAAGATGTCAGGCTTTCCTAAGACGTAGAGGAAATGGGTGTTTCACCAAGGATTCCCTTTTCTCAGGTCCCAGAAAGTGGGTCAACTCCGTTCAACTCACATTTAAAGCAGTTTTTCAAAACAGTCGTCATAAAATGAAATATAAAGGATTCACAGTGAAGTGAACTCTTCCAGCATAAGTCTGGAAATAATCGTCAACTAATTTAGCAATCAATTAATCGTTGACTGACGTGTACAGACTAAAAGAACAAGCCACTTGCTGAAAAAACAACAAAAAGAGTCACCCAACACCGTATTGGTGTTAAGTCGAGCAGAAAGTCGAGCAGAAAGGCTGATCACACGTTATTAGAAATATTTTTTTAGCTGCAAAATGCACTGTACTACAAATAATGAGGCATTCACTGAGGGAATACTGTTTTATTGCATTGTTTTTTCATTTTAAAAAACGGAATTTAATTACTTGATTATTTGCATCTTTTTTTTTTAATATTGTTCAATAAAGCTTAAGTGATTAAATAAAAATGTGCAGAATGTGCCACTTTTACTATCCGATTTACCTATTTAGACACAAAGTAATTTGAACACAGCTGTTAATGGGTAAAAGAAACACCATGTGCCTGTTGAAGCGCAAAGAGCAGATCATTGCTTCAGTAAAGACGGGCACCGCTGGCAGATGCTGCTGGCCTCTTGAAACCGGAAGCTCTGGTGAGAGAGGGAACGCGTGATCAGGCGGTGCGATACAGAACGAGAAATAGAAACAATGTGACAGACAGAAAGGAGAGTGTGGGTATAGTGGAGCAGAAACATTAGTGAGGCGCTTCATGTTGCACATGCCGGTGCGCAGGTCTCTCTCTTTCTGTCAAATGACTCATCAGGAACTAAATATGTTTGCTGTTTTGTGCTGCTTGCTAATTAGACTTTAAAAGTATGTGAGCAGCATTTGTGTTTGTGAAGCTCAGAGTGCGCACTTGTTGTGGTGGGTAGATGTGTTGGGATTGTGTTAAAAGCTCCCTGGATGTCATCTGATGAGCTGCCTGCAGCCTATTTTTACTTTGCTACACGCTGCTAATGAGAGACACGGCAGGAGAGTGAGAGACTGTTGGTTTAACGAGAAACTTTTCAGAGCGCATCATTTCTGCCTGGCAGCGGGGAAGACGGATCACAACCTTTGCTTTGAGACCCACACCGAGTCAACATTGACGAACTGACTTGCCCTCCCACTTGCCTGCTTCTTCATCTTCTTTCGCGCACGCATGCGAGCGTCTCCCTCACTCGCCCAACTGCACCAACTTGTGGTTTAATCAGAGCATCAGGCAGGAGGAGGCAGAGCGCTTGCCGCCTCACTCGGTGCTGGTGGGAGAGTTGCCCGTTTCCACCAGCGACTCCGCACAGACTCTGGAGATGGAAGCAGAGACGAGTGTTTCTCTCCGCCTCCCCGCTCAGCTGCTGCGTGGTTATAGCTGAAAACTGTTAGAGTGTTAGTGGAACTGAGGTAGGCTTGTTTTACTTGCTATCGTCTCCTGGTGTTCATCTCTGTTTTTGTCTCTGTTCAATTTGTTACTGGAGGACAAAATTAGAGGCAGGGAATGTATCAGAGTTTTACTTCTTAAAAGTCTGAAGTCTGTAGAGATGAAAGCAAGCAACACAAAACACTGAAATTGTTTCTTTTACCTACTGCCTTCTACAAATCTGAAGGAAATGTCTTTTAATAATTTTGATAGTCTGATAAAAAAAATTGTTTTTATTAAAATGTATGCATTTTATTAAAAAAATACTTAAATCTTTCTTTTTATATATTACTTGAGACCTGATTGTATTTTGGGTCTGTTAGGATTGCCAAATTTCTATTTTCTAAATGCCAGAATAATAAAAAATCACTTCTTTTCATTTATTTAAAGAAGTCTACACACATTTCCTCAATATTTTTTAGAAACATTTGACATCACACCTTTAAGCTAGCATCTTCACAAAGGCTTTTGTTGTTTTCCCCCAATTAGTACTCTGGGACACAAAACCCATCTTCTTCCTGAAGATTGCAATGACTGGAGTTTTCTGTGCTTTTATAATTGCATATACTTGAATTAAAACAGATCAACCTGGCACTCCAGACTTCTAGAAATTGTACCCAATTTATTTAGATTTTTGCCATGATGACACACAAAGGAGCGGAAAATTTGAGGCATTGGCTTTAAAATACATCAACAGGTGTGCCACTTTCCTCCATCTAACTCAGCTTTCCCAAATTTGTTAAAGGCATTGTAACCTTAATGCTTGCAAACCTTGGAAACTAATAAAAATTTCCCTGTCTTATTATTCTTGCCATTTACTTTTTATACAGCATGTAAATACCTAATTTAGATGTGGTAAATTAAAAAAAATAAGTTATACCATTTAATTAATTTGGTTTAATTATAGCAACACATCAAGTTATGCAATTCAGTTGAGTCACAACAGAAGATCCCTGCGACTGGACAAGCGAGACATCTTCCTTGAACGGATTACCGCAGACTACTGGAGGAACACATTAAATCTATTCCCTCTAGGGAGGATTACAGAGACTCATTTACTTCATCCCGACTGCTCTGTCCAAAGACTTTGACTCCATCTCTAAGGCGACGGCAGCATGAGGCGTTGCTCATCCTGAGTTTGTAATCAGTTGCATTTTACACAGTGTGGGGGGGATTTGCTAAATCGGATGCTGGGACCTCTCTGATGGGATCAGTAAGTCTCCAGAGGAGTTGACTGGAGAGGTCATCTTCTGTCTCTGTGCAGCCTCGCAGTATTACCCTGTAGGAAAACGGGGAGTTCCTGGAGGAGTTAAACCAGTGCTGGTGTTGGTCTGTGACCTTATGTACCCTGCCCTTTTTTAAATACTTGTCATGCAAAGGGCACAACCTTTAGTCTTACTTTTATTTTCAAGTCCTCAGGTAAAGATTTCTACATATTAATGAGTTGCAGAAAAAGTGACCAGTAGAAGTTTATCAAAAGGTACCTTTTGTTGCGAATCCCCCACAAGTTACTAAACCTCCAGATTTATTTATTTTTTTATTGGCGGTAGTGGCCTTTATTTGATAGTGACTTGACAGGAAAGTAGGTAATGAAATAAGGGGGAAGACATGCAGCAAAGGTCACCAGGCCGGGAATCGAACCTATGACAGCTGCGCCCAGGACTAAGGCCTCCTTATGTGGGTTGTGCTTAACCCCTGCGTCACCACAGCACACCTAAACCTCCAGATTTATGATAAACTAAAATGTCACCGACACCTGAGGAGCTTGACCTTTCAAACATTTAAAAACTCATCTTTCTCTTCCTGCAGGTCAATCAAGAGCCAACATGATCCCACTGAAACAGCCAAGGAACCTCAAAGCCTCCAACGATACTTTGTCCTCCATGGAGCTTGACGGCTCCACGGAGCAGCCAGCATCTAAAGCCACACCGCCGCCTCTGCCCAAGAAGGCTGTCCCTCGCTCCAGCACTGAACCCAGCCTCGGGGTCAAAGAGCCCAACCAGGGAGCCCTCCGACCCCGGGCAGAGGCTAAACCAGGCGGCACCAACCTGAGCGTGGCCAACCCTCTGTATGACTTGGACTCTACCTGGGAGACAGCAAGCCAGAGCTCCTCTCTGAGCTCTGAGCCACACCGAGCTCATGATCATGAGAGTGGCAACTCTTTGG
Organism: Poeciliopsis prolifica; assembly: GCF_027474105.1. Taxonomy (NCBI): domain Eukaryota; kingdom Metazoa; phylum Chordata; class Actinopteri; order Cyprinodontiformes; family Poeciliidae; genus Poeciliopsis; species Poeciliopsis prolifica. Next base: position 22,872,681 of record NW_026562376.1, read on the forward strand.
AGAGATCATCTGCCTCTGCAGCCACAAGCAAAGCTTGCCTCACAAACAGCGTGTCTGCCCTCAGCCCCCCGCCTACCGCTTCCACACCAGTCACTACCTCTGGCAGGGACAAGAGAGTGTTCCCAAGCACAGAGTCTCTGGGCGGAAGGGGTCGGACTGCGGGCCGTGGAGCCCCTGGCGGAGGGGTCTCCAAGCCACACAGACCCGCTCTTTACAGGGGGTTGGACAGCTGGGATGAGGTGGTAGGCAGGATCCGGGGACTTCACACAGACACCCTACGGAAGTTGGCGTCGAAATGCGAGGACCGCTTCATGGCCGGCCAGAAGGACCACCTTCGATTTGGCACTGACAGCTGGTCACACTTCAGGTTGACCACCGGCAAACCGTGTTGTGAGGCAGGGGACGCCGTCTACTACACGGCCTCTTACGCCAAGGACCCACTGGTCAACTACGCCATCAAGGTGAGCATCAGGTAGTAGATCAGTAGTTTGCAGGATGACAAAGGCAGACCACCTTTTCCAAACACCAGGTTCATTATTAACCTGGTTATTAATAGTTTTATACAGATAGCCTTCATAAAGGTTTGACCCTTGGCACTCTATGATGCATAAATGGTAGAGGTACAGCTCCTTGAAGGCATACCTCTTGAACTTTTTCACATTTATCATATTATTGCCATGATAAATGCTATGCTGATTTAAACAGCATAGCAAACATGCTCTTGGGGCGTAGCATGGCACCCCATATTCAAAGGCTACATACCTCAATGCCACTTTCCCCAAGTTCGAGTTCAGTTCTCAATTCCTTTGCTGCATCCTCTTCTCTTTGTCTTCCCCTCTTCCCTCTGCCCCCTTTCTGTCGTATTCTGTAACATAAAGCTTCCATATTTAAAGCTTACCCACTATGCCAACTAATTTCATAGCGATCTTTAGTATTTTATATTATAGAATAAATGTCAGGGACAGAACTGTGACGAGCCTGGAACTTTATGACCTGAGTAATGGACAATCCAGGTAGAAAACCTGTTAGAGGCTTCGAAGGATGTACAACTGAGATTTTGATTAATTGACCAGCCTGACAGACACTCTAAATACACAGCCTACAACTACAGTTTGGGTCATACCTCCTCAGCCTTGTCACAGAATCTGGCTAATAACCTCAAACTTTGATTCAGACATCTAAAAGCTGCCAGACACCAGCCCCAAGGACGGGAATTTGAGACCCTTGATTTAGATCAAAGCATATTTATGGGTTAGAATGGCCCATTCAAAGTCCAGACCAGAAACCAACTGTGAATATGTGACAAAACTTACAAAGTATTGTTTGTTGATCCTCATTTGGGGCAGCCTAGGAAATAAGAATATCCAAAACTCCTTAAAGACCGGCAGCTGCAAATGTATCAAAAGAGGAGTCAGGAAGACTGATTTTGAATGCAGGCCACATTTTTCAGATGTATTAAGAAATTATGTTCTGCTTTGTGTTGGTCTGCCACAGAAAATGCCAACATTACAGTTAACGGGACAAAGTATGAAAAAGTTCAAAGGTGTGAATGTTTTTGAACAGCTCTATAAATGAGCTTCATGATATTGATTTAATTACACCTAATAGATAAAAGTTATCCTGAATTACATACCGTAATACTCCAGTTAATAACATAATCCCAAAATGCTCCATGTAGCATCTGATTCTCCTGCTAAACTGTGTTTAGAAGGAGTGTTTGCTTTGACACCAGCAGGGGATTTGAAGACAATCCCTTGTCCGGTGGTGGTTGCCTTAAGAAGTCCTCGTGTTTTGTTTGTTTGATGTTAACTCCTCCCACTTCCTCTTCAGAAGCAGAGGAAGGTGTTTACCTAAAAGTGCTGCCACTTAAACTTTGAGCCCTGAGGATATGTTCTTGTGCAATAAAACCTGTGCATTCACGTGTGTGTATATACCCACGTGAGCTTCATAGCTTTGCCTTTCTAGGCTTGAATTCATTCATGTGGTAGCTTGGTGTACAAGACTTAAGAATTGTCATGGAGAAAGAAATTGGTTTGTTGATTTCTTATTTATTTATTTTTATCCAATTAACCCTCTCAGGCTCAAATTACTTGCAAAGACTAGCTAAGTAGTACTGAGCTGTTGCAAATCTGCAACATCTGCCTGGAGAGGGTTAAGCCTGGTTTCTGAAATGATCAGTAGCTGTATCGCTAATATATATTTAAGCATATATATATATTTCTCTACCATTTTGACACTGTGAAAAAACAACACTGTTTCGATTAAGAAATACATTCTCAAATGGGAACGAGGCGGAAAAAACTTAGACTATTTATATCAACCCAACTTTACTTATCAAACCGTGACTGACATGTTAAAACATTGTGCTTCCCTAAAAACAATAAAAATGAACATGTTAAGGGAAATAAATGTACTTCGTGCTTTATTACAGCTAATTGTTTCCCAGTAGCCGAGGTTTTCTTCTTGCAGAATTAAAAAGCCATTTACTGCTGCTCAGAGGCATCACTCTGTTTCTTGTAATCTCACAGACCATTACACTTTTGGCTCTGGGAGACTTTTTGTGTTGTTGTTGTTGTTGTTTGGCTGACCATTGTTGAGCACCAGAACCCTCATTAATTCTCCTAACTTTGGGTAAGTGGTCTTCACACAGCTTTAAAGTTGGTGATGTGATTTTCCACAGTTAGCTCGCTGCACGTCTTGCTCTTTATTTTCCTATTCTCTGTCATGATACACTTCAGCAGAGACATAGTGGATATCACTATGGAAGATAGTAATATCTTATTAATCAATAAAGGTCAATAAAATAATAAAAACAAAAAAATTTCAACCAAAGCCATAAATAGAATGGATTATGGAGACTAAAAAAATGCCCTTGAAAAATTATTAAACATCAGAATGGAAGTTAGTTTTGTTTATTATTACGGTTGTTTAATTGCATACTGCAACAGGCTTAAATGTTGCCTTTTTTGTAAAATAATTGAAAAATGAATAAAAAATACAGAAGCTAAAAGTAAGGAAATTAGTAAAAAAAATTAAAATCTGCTGGTTTTAATTTACAGATCTGTCGGAGTCATGTGAAGGAGACACAGCAGCAGTTTTTCCACAGCCTGGCGGTGAGACAGAGCCTCCCGGTGCACTTCAACATCCAGCAGGACTGCGGACACTTCCTGGCTGACGTCCCCGCCCGACTGCTGCCTTGGGAAGAGGAAGAGGAGGGAGAAGATGAGCAGGAGGAGGAGCAGAGAGACAAGAATCATGAAGGACAGACAGGGATGGACACAAAGCCGACAGACTCTGAAGCGTCGAAAGCTGAGTCGGACGAGGTCCCGGCGAACATGAACTCGCCGGGCCAGCTGAGGAGCCGAGTGGTGGTCATCACGCGTGAGGTACCCTTTCAGACGGTGGCGGACTTCGTGGGAGAGGGCGTGGCCCGGCACGCTCACAACCCCGAGCTGTATGAGCGTCAGGTGTGCCTCCTGCTGCTGCAGCTCTGCTGTGGCCTGGAGCACATGAAGCCGTTCCACGTCACGCACTGCGACCTGCGGCTGGAGAACCTGCTGCTGGTCCACTGCCAGCCCGGCAACCCCTGGAACCTGGACGTGCTTGAGCCCAACAACAACAGCAGCGGCGGCAGTAGCAACGGCTCGGGGGCCTCCGCCGCCGCCGCCTCCACCTGCCCCGCACGCCTCATCATCAGCAACTTTTCCCAAGCCAAGCAGAAGAGCAGCCTCATGGCGGCCAACCAGGAAACCCTGCGTGACCAATTGCGGCTAGCGCCTGAGATCATCACGGCCACGCAGTACCGCAAGTGCGACGAGTTCCAGACCGGGATCCTCATTTACGAGATGCTGCACAGGCCCAACCCGTTCGAGGAGACGCCGGACCTGAAGGAGCGAGAGTACACCTGGGCGGACCTGCCGCCGCTGCCCGTCAGGTCGCTGTACTCCCAGGGGTTGCAGCAGCTGGCCAGGCTGCTGCTGACGGTCAACCCATCGGAGCGGATCCAGATGTCCGAGGCGCGGGCCTGCCTGCAGTGCCTCCTCTGGGGACCGCGAGAGGACCTGTTCCAGGCCCTGGGCTGCGGCGCCGGTGCCGGCCCCGTGTCCGGGGCCACCGCCAGCCAACGGGAAGCAACGCTGCAGAACTGGCTGGACCTTAAGCGGACGCTGATGATGATAAAGTTTGCGGAGCGTTCACTGGACACGGCCTGCAGCGTGAGCTTGGAGGACTGGCTGTGCTGCCAGTACCTGGCCTTCGCCACCACGGACAGCCTGGGCCGCGTGGTCCACATCCTGCAGCAGCCGCCGCAGCCCCAGAACCAAACCCAAACACATCCGGCTCATGCCCACCGCCTGGCTCAGCCTCAGCAACTCTAAGCTGTTACTATGACAACACCACCAACTTCTTCCCCTCTATCTCTGCTCCCCTCAGCTGATGAAATGTGATGTATGCGAACGGTGAGCGCCAGCCGAATGCGGAGCCGTTTGTTTTTCCCGTCAGACCGTACGGCGAAAGTCTCATCAAGCAAGCAGCACGATCTCATGATCAGATCCCATTACCGCAATGTTCTTAAATCAAGTGCAGGAACAAGCTGAAGCACAGGAGTCTGCAGGAGTCAATCCGATCAGAGGCAGCGACACGTTACCAAACATGGGAGGAGATTTTAGCCATCAGGTTCTTTAATGTTCTGCCAAGACAAAGCTCTTTAGAATGCTCTCAGCGCCTGAGATCATCACAGATTAGATTAATTTTTAGGGTTGAATTAAAAACAAATGATTTGATATGGAAAAATATGAAACCAAGATTTTTGTTTTTTAAAGGAATTTGATCAAAATCAAAATTTTAACTCCAAAATCACTTACAGGCAAGTCAGTGCGTCTATGAGGACACTGGGGACAGGGTTATCTGGCTAAATCAGAGACATGTTGGTTTATGGTTTTGGTAAAGCTTTTAGTTTTATTTGAATATTAGAAGATATTAAAATATCATTGAAATGTGTCTTTTTAGCACTCTGTGATTAATTATATCAGGAGAACTGGCAATGTCACACTGTGTGTCAGCAATTGCTGTACGAAAGGATTTTAGTAATTAAAATGAAAACAATTATTACAGATTTGACATTAAACCAGCTTTGTCAACTTATATTGGTGTTTAGCAGCATTAGTGCAGTTTGAGTCACAAAAACAGGTACATCCCAGATTTCTAAAAGGCTGTCAGCACTTCAAAAAAGATGAAACGGAGCAATTCTCCTCTCAAATGTTTAGCCTTCCTGTTATGTGCTTGAAGTCTTGCTTTCTCTCGCTCTCTCACAGCCTTAAAAATCTGCAGTCATCTTACCACATAAAATAAGTAGCTTACTTCTCTGTTCTCCCTCTGAATTCAGCTGTGACCAACTCAGATTCAGTCTTTCATTCAGTAACTTAGCTTTACCAATCTGGTTTGGCCATTATTCAAAAAAAAATAAAAAATAAAAATTACATTTATGAGTTACTGATTTCTAGTTTTAACAGGACTGCCACATTTCATCTTAAGGTTGATCTATTGCAGACTGGCCCTAAGGTTTGCGTTTCTACACGTTTAAATCTTGATTTAAAAACCGAAAGCTAATCTGCATTTGAACAGAATGCCTTTACGTTCACCCTCACCGAAATGAAACTCGGACACATCTGCTCCTGAGTCTGACCTTCACTCAATGTTTGTGCAATGGATTGTTTAATCACAGTGGTTGACTAATCGACTCCTCCGTTCGTTTTTGTGGCACATAAACTGGTTTTATTTCAGTCCTGCAGCTTTTTAGGGGGGATGAAAAAGAAGAAACAAGTGAATTTCAGAGTGAATGACTTCATCCATCGGACGGAATGTTTCGTGGACTGCAAAAAAGCGAGTCTTTGTTCGTTTATCTTGTTTTTGTCGAGGTGTTTTTGAACAGTTCTGAGTTCTGGATATTTGCACACTGAGTCAGAGCGACGCCTCTGCGGACGCCTGGGGTCACAACGTGACGGACGACTGGAAAAAGTTGGGAATTGGACGATCTGGTTAGACATTTGAACTTTGCCGCATCCTCCTGCTGAGCTGCATTTTTGATTGCATTTTGACAGTATTGAAGCATCTTTGAAAGGAAATGCTCAACCACTGGGATATGTTTCTCATCCTCTTGTTCTAATCCAGCCAGTCCTGAAGTGAATCCAGTTCATCCACCAGCTTTAACTAAAGAGATCGGTGTTACTGATCGCAGCGTTTTAGCTTCGATTCGGTAGAGTCAGTGCAGGTACTTGAGTCTCCGAACCGCCATTCAACAAACTCAACAAATACCATCTTTAACTCGGATTCAACACTTTCTCTCACAAGTTTACTTGACTGGATCCGGTTTTTTTACAGTGTACAGACCGCAGCAGAAGCGTTGCTGTGGGATCATCACTTGCAGATGTACAGTAACAATGCAATGGTCCACAAAATGGGGGTGGGGGAAGAAACAAAGTTGGAGTGAGTTTGTTACTGCGGTAGCGTGTGGTGAGGAATGTGTGTGAGACAGCACTGGTGGCTGGCCGCCTTTATTTAGAAAAATATATGAATTTAACCTCTTCCCTATTTTAATCTGCACACTGTTTTATTGAGTACAGAGCACCTCTATTTCTTGTTAGAGCCTGATAGTCATTTATTCATTGTTGCTTTACTTGACTTTCTTTCTTCTCGCATGTTCTGGAGGAAGAATAAAGTGAGTAGTTATCACTGTCCTACGCGAACAAACGACCAGAGAAGATCTCCGTTTTCACACGCCACAGTGTACAGGATTTCACTGAGTTTGCCTAATGAGGAGAACAACCACTTTGGCAGAAGGACGTCTTTTGAACCGGCTTTTCGACAAGTTTGAATGACGCGTCGTGTGTGCCGATGAATGCCACTGAGTTTAGTTTTGAAGAACAGGAGCTCTGTAATGCTTTCTGTGACGACGTGTGGAGTTTGTCCTCTGGCTTCATCGCCGTCAATTGTTGAGCAAGTTAGCCGACTGTAACAGAACAATAAATATATGTTTTTATATATACATGCTGCCTTTGTGTCTTTTCAGTTTAAGGAAGACTGTGTGCTTTTGGCGACCATTTTCAATGACTCAGTTTATTCTTTGGCCACCAGAGGGAGCCCTTTGCAAGGCAGAGAAAAACTGAGCTGCACCGCTGGTCTTTACTCCGTTATATTGTCCTCTTCTTCCATAATACATCATAACCCACTCACACAACAAGCATTCACAAATAGATCTTAATAAAGGACGGAAGTTATGAATTGAATGTAGGTTCACTACAGTTTATAGCCCTTAACAAAAAGAAAAACAACACATTTCACAAGATTCATCAAATCCATTTCTAGGAACAGCCAATCAGAAGTCTGGCATTGACCCTTAATCCCGCCCAGATAATTTGACGGGTGAAATTGACAGATTAAATTAATTAACTTAAACTGATTAAACCATAACATGCTTGCATCAAGTTTTCAAAATGAAATCGGGACATTGAAATGAGTAACACGTACAGTCGTTTTTAATCCGTCATTTCTGGTTTAATTAGATTTATGACACATTTGAACAATCATTTCTCATTTATTGCCGTTTCACGCTCCGTGTTTGCGCGCCTCTCCCACCTCCGGCTCCAGACGTCTTACGTAACATCCCAGCCTGCATCATCCCTCACGGCTCAGCTCTCAGGAGAAGCAGGCAGGAGCTGAGCGGAGACTCTGGAAGTTCAGAGGAGGATCTCCCCCTGAAACGCTCTCACCCCTCCCCACCTTGTTTCTTACACTTCTCCCCCACCCCCTCCCTGTGATTGCGTTGCCTAATCCAGGCGTAAAGTGTGTGTGTGTGTAGGGGGGGGGGCGAAGCAGGTAGCCACTTCCTGCAGGCTCTTGGTCTCTCTCCCTTCCCTTTCTCTGTGTGTGTGTGTGTCTCTCTCTCTCTGTGTGTGTGTCTCTCTCTCTCTGTGTGTGTGTCTCTCTCTCTGTGTGTGTGTGAGCTGATCAGCAGCGGGAGGCGGTGGACGCGCTTCTCTTTCGTCCCGGACCGGTTCAGGTTGCGCTGCAGGGGAGGGACTCTGCTTGTGCAGGCTGGGCTGAGCTGCAGCGGGGATGCATCAAGCGGCGGAGACGGACCTCTGAGTTGACTGGAGACACCCAGGGCCTCCTCTTTCCTCTGAGAAAGAAGAAGAAGAGTGAACGCTGTTTCTCCACCTCCTGGTTCCTCCTCCTGCACCTCGCTGGAGCCGCTGGATGGAGAGAGTCGCCTGAAGAAGGGAGAGCGGTGGAGTTGCTCTCCTCCTCCCCCCTTTCTCTCTACTGCACCAAAAGAAAACCCCGGGTAAGCTCCTCTCTCACACACACGCGCAATCGCTTGCCTCTTTCCTCTCATCCTGCTGCTTTTGTTGACGAGATTCCCTTAAAGCAGGTAACTGCGCCCCTTAACGCATCTCCTGAAACTGAACGGCGCCCCATCCCCCCCTTTCCCTGCCTCACAATCAGGATCCAGTCGGTTTGTGTTCTGTCAGTAGGGAACAGGTTGTTTCCAGATGTGCAGGCGGTCCAGGGTGCAGCAGCATCCTGTGGCTCCACTCAGCTGCAGGAACTCGGGGGCAGGTCAGGGGCGCACGGTGCAACCTGAAGGCACCTAATCAGCCAATTGCATTTAACCTCAATGTGAATGCACGGTGAATGAAGGCATAAGACTTTCAGAAAGCAAAGTCAAGTTTAATTGTGCAGGTCATTTAAGGGACAAGGCAGTGCAGAGTGCTTTACACCATGAAAACAAAAAACGGTAACCAATCATATGAAAAAGCAACTAAAAATTACATTTTGTCAAATATACGTCACAATGTTCCATTTACTATTCATCAAAGGCAACTCTAGACAGGTGGGTCTTTAGTCTAGATTTAAAGAAAATCAGTGTTTCAGAAGTTTTGTGGTTTTCTGGAAGTTTGTTCCAGATTTGTGGTGAGCAGAGGCTCACGGATCAGAACCGAGTCACAAAGTCACCTGCTGACATCGTAATGTAGAGCTGTGTATCGTCCGTGTAGCTATGGTAACTAATCTGAGTTCTTGCTATAACCCAGCCGATCATGTAAATAGGAGGGCTCTTAGGGTTGAACCTTGTGGTACCCCGCGTGCGATTTCTGCATCAGAGGAGTGAAAAACAAACAGCAGACAGTCAGGGAGAAGTTGTTGGCTAACGAAATAGAGACAAATGCAAGACAAACCTGTTGGAGAATGTTAATACGTTAGAACGGCCCTGTCAAAGTCCAGAGCGAAATCCAATTTGGGCCCGGTGGCAAGATTAGCAAAATAATTAATTGCTGTTCACACACACTTCTGATGATGAGTATCTAAATCATTCCCACACTTCTCAGATTTAAATTAGTAAGAAACTTCAAAAACAGGTTCTTCAAATTCATCAGCCTGTTTTTCTGAGGATCTGTTTTCTACAACTTGTTTTCTATAAATCCAGATTTTGGTTGAATGAGGATTGACTCTAAATCCTCATTCAAAGGGGGTCCTAATCTGGAAATGTAGGAAACCGTTCAGCTCGTATATGCAGACTCCCCTGTTTTCTGATCAGGGTGGAATCGGTGCGTGCGCGGTGATGAAAACGATGCTGCTGGAGCTTTTAATTTCGGGTAATCCCATTAGATGATGCTCGCCGTAGCAACACGTCGTAATGTGGTTTAATCCTCCCTCCTGTTCTGTCTCGGAAGCAGCCGAGGGCCTTCTGGCACCTTCTGGATGCTCATGCTGTCATGCTAATGTCTTCATACCGTTTGGTCTTGTTACAAACACAAACCATAGGATAGAGCAGTAGAAGAAAAAGGCGGTGTACATTTGTGTATCCATCAGCCTTGTATCAGTCTTTAGCACCAGAGGCTGAAATATTCACCTGTTTTTCCAGTTTGATTTCAAATCTTTCAATTCAAAGATTTGGACTTTGACTGGGCCATTCTAACGTGAATTATGCTTTGATCCATGGGATTCCTTTGGCTGCGTTCACACTGCCGCCTGAAGTGAATGTTGATGACGTTCCTGGAACAAGGTGAAAATCTCCAAAGATCCTCCTGTAGCCTCAGTCTGACTTTCTTCCAGGCTTATTCAGTACGCAGCTCCGTTCATCTCTCTCACTCTTTGAGGTAAACCACAAAAATGACCTGGCTGCTAATTAGTCCTTTTTTGAAACAAAAAGTTTTCCGACACTCTCCTCTGACCAGAACACCGAGTTTTTGCCGTGGCCCACACGACTGACGTGAAACGGGACTTCCACACCGGGTTTCTGAAGCGATGGCCAGATTCGCGGACCAGAAAGGCCATGTGACGGTGATGCGTGTCGATGCATCGTCTCTGTTCTCCCTCACGTTTGGCTGGTGTTTGATGGCTTCTCGATGATCCGCTCCAATGTGAAGGTGTGGGTCTTACTCCGCCTTCGCTCAGCTGAAATACGAGCCGCTCAGAACTCAATTCCTTCACCGGCACTTGCAATCATCTCAGCTATTCCTTTAACGCGGACCCCGCCTCCTCGCGGTTTCTCTCATTCCCTCACACACACACACACACACACACACATGCATACGCACACATTTCCCCTTTCTTTCTGGACTCATCAGAAATATTATTACATTAGGGAAGCGCTGAGATGAAAACTGAAGACGTGAGACTTTGTGAGTCCTCAGAAGCGCGTCGAGCCCATCCGCGTTATGAGCCTGGTCGTTTCTAACTGCTGGCTTGGGTCTTGATGTATCACAGCTAATATTTCCAGAGTAGATCATGTGATGGATTGCCTTTTTTTTTATGGCGTATGCCTGCGGTCGGTGCACATTGCTGCCAAATGTAGCTGCAGCTCAAATCTTTGAAAGCCCTGTAGATGCAGCAAAGTAGCCTGGAGACAAATCACTTGGACTGTTTAGGACCAAAGGTGAAAAGAACTGAGATGTCAGCTTGCTCCAGAGCTAAAAGTTTTTTTTAGTTTTTTTTTTTTTTTTAAATGCACCAATAAAGATGCAAAGGTAAAGTAGAAGTGCTGTTATCAAACTGAATCAACAAGGGCTCCCAGATTTTCTCTTTTGTGAGAAATCTGGCCTGCAGAAGGTGGCCGGGGTTCTTTCCAACACATTAGTTCAGCTCTTACAGACGTTTTTGAAGCACTAAGTGCTTTCACCGTTGTGTATTAGCTTAATTGTTGGGTTGTTAATCTCATAAGTGGTAGCTTTAATTTGTTAGTGTGATCTTGGGCAACACTTGACACTTGACTGATCGTTTTTGCTTTGACGCCAATTTACCGATCCCAGAGTAAAGATTAAAAAGCAATAAATAATTTTTTTATTTTTTAATTTTTTTTGCAACAGATTATCCACGTCGGTCTGGACTTTGACTGGGACATTTTAACACTTGAATATGCTTCAAATTCAATCGATCCATATCAGTTCTGGCTGAATATTTGCTCGGCAGAGTCCTGACAGGATGCGCCTGTGTGTAGCTCAAAGCGTCTTCCTGTCAAATTTGAGACGTTTCCCTGTAATCGTCATAGAAAAGAATCCCCACAGCATGATGTTGCCACCGCCATGTTTCCGTAAACGGTTGACGTGCTCAGAGATGCGCATTGTTGCTTACGTTGTTCATTTTTCCACCATAGCATTTTGAAACACTCGCACATCTTCAAATCAGACAAAATCGGTGTGAGACGTTGGTGCCGCAAACATTTTTGTTAGATAACGTTTATGCTCACTATTCAGTTTAGAGATCTGTTGGAGCTCGAAATCAGGCTTAGAAAAACGGGGGTCAATATATCCTGCACGTTTCTCTGAACAGGCGGGCGGATAGGAGAACTCTCAGGGACGGTTAAAACATCTGTTGAGAGGAAATGGGTCCTTCTGTCCTTCCAGCATTAAAGGCCTGTAATAGATGGATTGCCATAAAGCTCTGAAACCCAAATGATTGGCTCCATCAGCTTAACTTATCAATTACTTTTTATGCTTTCATTTCCGTAGAGCTCATATAAAAGACAGATGATGGTAGTTCCTTAATGCTGTAGAACATGATTTTGTTTGTAAGTATCTCAGAAGACAAATATATCATGAAGATGATGTCCTCTGCATCCTGAACTGGACCTGGAGTTTATGCCGGTGTTTGACAAGTGGGCTTGTTAGTTGTTGGTGGGACCTAAGACAGACATCATGAGTCTAACAGAGAGAAATCATGAGTCTAACAGAGCATCCTGTCAGTACTGCCAAAATGTTGAATTATCCTCCAATCTCATTCTTCTAATTTCTCCTTTTCACCTGTTATGGGCCTGCGACCCAGGCTGTAGCATTGTTAGCTTTGCTAAACCCCAGCCTCTCTGGGTTAGCATGTTAGCATACTTACTTGCGTTAGGTTGGATTTGTTTGGCTCTGTAAAGTTGTATTTTTCGTTTTTATTTCAGGAATGAAGCGTCAAACCCTAGTCCTTGTTCTTCAGCTGTCCACATGGAGGCGACATGATGCGCACTTTCTTTGTTTACTTAGAAAGAAAAAGAATGTTTGTATTCTTACTGACATCAAATCACAGCAAACTGCCTCTGCTTTAGCACAGTTAGGATTATGAAAACTATTTTTATTGTCTTAATGCCGGAGAATTTATTTGCTCAAAGTCAGACGTTTGCATTGCTATTCTAGCCTAGATGAGAATGTTGAGTCTTTGTAAGCTTTTAACATTTTCCTTAAAAATGTTCCGGAAAATATGGACGAATCTTAAAGCTTCATTTCAAATTCACTACTTTCTTCTGTGACACTATGGGAAGATGAAGAGAAATCATTTCAGACATCAGAAAAATAAATGTGGACCAAAGCGAAGCTGAATGGCCACACGAAAAATTCATTTCACCGAAAGCACCATAAAAAGACTGAGAGTTTAAAAGTTAAGTGTTTGACCACAGTGACCATCATTACGATTTAAGGAAATAAATGATTAGTGAGTAATACGTCTTGAGTTACAGATTTATTGTTTCATCTGAGGTAATGGGGCATCTTGCTGCTGTGTGCAGATTTTTCCTCTGTTGGTGCCAGCACTGAGATTTAAAAACTTGTGCCAGTGGCCGCTTCTTTAACTTAAAACCTGCATTTAATGAATTAAACCAGGAAGTCAAAGCGCAGCCGGAGTTGTCCGACATGCGGCGCGGAGAGAGACGCATGGCCCAGCCGGCCGAACATGCACTGCAAGGGTTGTGTGATATCCCAGCATGGCAGCGAGGCTGGTAATTTGGTTACGATGTCATTGGGGGAGATTAAAAGACAAACTGATCGATCGGGTTGTCGAGGAAGCGAGGGGGAGAGCGCGGCCGATGGCCTGTTCTCCGTCTGTTTCCCCCACGCCATGTTCCTCGTTCCTCTGTCAGCGCAGACACACCGTTCTTTGTTTCTCTGACAACAGTCACCGACTTTGTTTCCATTATCCGTCTCATCAGTGTCTTTTTCATTCCTTATCTGACCTTTCATCACTTTTAACCTGTGCTAGTTAAGACAAAAACCCATCAGTCTCTGGCGTCTCTCTTTATTGATCACAGTTGTTCAATATTCAGCTCCAGCAAAAGCTATTCTGATCTCCCACGGAGGTGACTGCGGGTCGAGTTCTCATCTTGCAATCGGATGGTTGTAAGTTCGATTCCAGCTTCCTCCTGTCATCCATGCCTGTTCCCCTCAACGAGGCATTTAACCTTTGACCTAAATATGCCTGCTGCTCTGCAGATCGGTGTATAGGTGAGTTTGTCATTTTTGGCAGCTAATATCATTAGTTCATCTTGTGCTCCTGGAACAGATCAGCTATCATTCATCCCCAGATTTTAATCATGGGCTAATTGTATGTACTGGACTCCATTTGTTATTTTCGCCAGAGGGTCTGTTCTACCTTTGTAATAAATGGCATCGTGTGCAAAATCTCTGAATGATAAAATAATTTCAAACGAGTGACATAATCAATATCATGCAGGCCTTTTAAGAAAAAGCTGCGCCACTTTCCTGTCGCAGCCGTGTCTTAATGAGGCGTCGCTTCGACCTCGTTGCTTTAGGACAACGGTTTGCATCCTTCAAAAGGTTTGTCACCAACTGGGACGTGTGCTTTCCACCATTATCTTGCTGAAACATCCAGTGGTGACCCAAAAGTAAGACTTGTAGCTGATTCCTTCAAAGTCATCTTCAAAGTGGTCCCTTGAAAACCAGTGAAGAGAAACCGCACCACGACGTGATGCTTCCACCAGTTTTTCAGTGGAAAAATGTGATTTTAGGCCAGAGGGCCTCTTTCTCAAGTTTAATCTCTTCTGACCAAAGAGCAGATTTCCAAACCAGATCACCGTGTTTCAAATGGTCTTTGGCTAAACCTCAGCCGGGCATCGATGTGCCATTGTTTGATCGATGGAGGGTTTGACGTCCTCCACAATAAAGAGCTCTTCCAAACATTCCGGTCACAATAAATAAGTCAATACCGTGATAAAATAAAGCGAGCTCAATCATTTCTATTTACGTCATTTATTGTTTTTCTCCTTCTACCGGAAACTGGATGACAAAGGTCTTCAGTCTGAGAACATGTTCTTGCATTTCACATTATTTGAAAATTGTCTCTAAATAATAATATGGTTATTTATCCCAATAAGTTCTCTGACAGTTTATCATCCAGCAAAATTTGTAATTGTGACAGGCCTACTTCCAAATGTCTCTCTTGACACTTGAGCCCAGCTGATCGACACAAACCTTGGCAGAGGCTCAGACCATTGTTGACATCTCTGGCTATTCTTCTCTCCAGTTTTTGAAATGTTGCACTTTCAGGCTCACCCAGGTTACTTTGCAACCGAATTTGTCTCCTGGCCTTTTGCAGTAATGCATTGCACATCTGCTCTAGACACCAAGAAACGTAGTGCTGGAAGTGACCGTGCAGACTTCATCCTCATGCTCCGACTGAAGCCCAGATTAACTTCTTTTTCATTTTTGGCATAATGAATTTGCGTCTCAGAGTAGACCAAGCGTCTTTTACGGACAGACATGCAGACATACTGCAGCTTGTTATCAACACTTGTTTTAAAATAATGTCACCTTTAAAGCAGCGGCTGGAGCATCGTTTAATGCTGGAAAGCTCAGTAGTTACGGAGCCGAGTTGGCCAGTAGCAGCGCTTCCCAAACAGAGAATACCCAAATAATCGGCTTCCTGACTTTAAAGGATTCAGGATTGTGATGCTCCATCAGAGAAAAGACTTCAAGAATCACTATGTAAGAGGAATTAGATTGACCAACCCAACTCCCCGCTCTGACTGGATTTGGAAACAAATCACCACAGTTCCCGACATCGAGTGTATTCTTTCTTGTTCTGTTTCTGTCCTAATGCAATCTGCTTTTAAGTCGGTGTACGTGAGCTGATGTGGGTCATGCTGAGCAGAGAGACCAGAGAAGATTCCCTCCCTGTCAGAGATCCTCTTTGCCTACCTAACGGCACATCAGGAGCGCGCCCTGCACTGCACCAGCCACTTTCACCGGCCTGCATGGGTTGTGTTCTCCAAAAGCGTTTGGTTGGAAAAAAAAAGAGAAGAAACAAACACACAGCCTGCAGCCCTACCCCAGCTTTTCTATACGTCATTAATGTAAGCTGCTGCGATGTGGGGGAGATTCCAACAAGCAGGGAGGAGAGGAGGAGAGGAGGAATGAGTCACACAGGCCAGCACCCATCGTTTTTATAGCTGCTCAGTTTTGCTGAGAAGACGGCGATGCAGAAAAAACGCTCTTCTGTGCTACATGATTAATAACTATAGCAACATGAGTTCCCGATATGCACAGTATGAGTCAGCTGTCAGTTCCTGTTAAAGAAACACTTAAGAGGTATGGATGCAAATTAAAGACAGAAACTGTAAATAACAGGAACCGGAATTGTGTTTGTAGGATTGCTGGAATCCTGGATGGCTTTCCCTCAAACTCCTGGTGTACCTAATCCTTTGTATTATTTGATTACGTTTAGAAATTGTGGAATATTCACTATTTCGACCTATACTATACATTTTAGATTATTAAGGAGATAAACTCCTGTTAGTTTTTTCCAGAGAACCTCCTTGTAGCTTATAAATTGTGGCGTTCTTATAATTATCTTGCAATCCAGAAGAGGAATTGAAACAAGCCTGGAATGCAGAGAAACATCTTCCAGAACAGGAACATTTAGTTTACTTACTTTAGATCAACATTTCGCACCGTCTACTTCAGAGAATCAAACACGGAGAACCAACATTTGGTTTAATGCCAACTTTCTTTTTACAGGCGATTTCGAAGGCTTTGGTTTGGAAAGTAAAACTATCTTTCACAGTGAACATTGACATCAACAGGATCCACCTTTAAGCTCTAGCGCTAGTGTACTGTGTGTTCCCTGATTAGAAGATTGCATTTGTGGTCACCAAAATGGATCAACGGAGCTGGAGATGTTATGAATCTGGTCAGGAGCCACTTTCTCTGTCCATGTTTGCTTTTAGCAATTTTCCTAAGTGGATTCTTGGATCTGTGTTGTTGCACACAAGCACATTAAAATTGGTTTAGGCTGAGGTGATTTAGATCGGCACGTCGTGACAGCGGACGAGCGTTTCAAGTTTCCGTTGCGGCTTGTGCCGCTTCACACTGTTACTTTTGCTCAAATGAAAGCTTTGACTTGTGAATTTGACTCAACAGAGTTTTGGTTTGGTGTTGTTCCTGCAGGCTGGATGAGACATCATGTCCTCGGCTGAAAGCGAGGATTTATCAGGCTACCGTTTGAGTGGTGAGTGTGTCGTAAATCTGTCATCCATCCATACTACTGCATGTATGCGAGCATAACTTGCTTTTGTTTCAAATTCTTTTTATATTGAGTTATTAGATGCGTCCTGTTTGTTCCCACTCTCTCTGCTCAGATGCAGAGCCTGAAACTCTGGATCTTGATAAAGACACTCTTTGATTGTTTATTTTCCACTCTCAATCATTAAGTGCTGCCAGTTCTGAGGCTTTTTGTCAGTACAACATCAGAGCGGCTTTGAAGACCGTTTTTTTTTTTCCCCCTGTGTGATCCAGTGGTGCAGAACCCACCAGGCTGGGAGGTGGGGATTTACTTGGTGGGCTTCTTGGTGCTGCTTGGTGCAGCGGGACTCAACATCTGGAAGCTGTGGAAATCTGGAACCTTCCCCGCCCCCTCGCCATTCCCCAATTTTGATTACAGATATCTGCAAGAGAAATATGGAAACTCCTTCTCAGAAGTCAGACAAAAGGTAATATTTGCTTAAACTTTACTAAGAAAAAGTAGCTTCCTGTTTAGCTAACAAGTTCAGTCTTCAAGTGCCTGGTGTTGTGTGATCTCAACTCTCTTCTTATATTTTTTTTCGCATGTAGGTTTTTTGTTTTTTTTTTTGCCTCTGACACCAATTTTAAGCTTAGTTAAAATATGTTGATAAAGCCCGAGTGAAATGTTGATCAGCTGATCAGAATATTTTCTTTGAACATCATTCAGTTTAGTGACAAGTGTTTCGGCTGCTTTCTCCTCGGTTCTCACACGAACAGTGGTCAGAGAAGGTCACATGACACGTAGTCAGGAAGCTACTGGAGAGGCTCTGAAATATCAACGCGAGTAAAACTGTGACACAGATTCTTGAGATGAAAGTCTCAGACTGCTCAACAGCAACTGGTACTGAGAGTTGAATCAGGGAAAGTGACGTAAATTTTATTTGACTTAAATCTACTTAACCTAGTAGGCCTTAATCTGCTAGGCTAAGGTCCTATCTTCCTTTTGAAGATGGGAAGTTCTTCAAAACTTCCCATCTTTGGTGTTCTAATCATCTCCTTCTCTCTCCTCTCTGAAGAGAGTGGCGGCCATCAACCACCGGCGCACCTCCACCACTTCCAGCCGTAAGCCCAGCCTGGCCCTCGGCGACACCCCCGACGCGTTCAGGGAGCTGGGCCACCTGGAGCTGATGAGCAGGGAGCTGGACCCGACGGGCTTGGCTCAGCTCAACCGCTCCGTCTCCACCGACTCGCTCAGCTCCATCTCCTCCATCGCAAACAACTTTGGTCACGACTTCACGGTCGGCCAGCTTGAAGTGACCCTGGAGTTCGACGCGCCTCGGCAGCTGCTCCACATCGCCCTGTACCAGGGAAAGGACTTGCTGGAGAAGGAGGAAGGGGACTTCCCCGGTTGCTTCATCAGAGTGTCACTGGGGCCAGAGGAGTTCAACGTGGGAGTGACAAGGGTGAGGTCCTCTCCTTTGAATGCTGGTGTGAGCAATGTCGGTTAGGCTTGTTCTTTCTTATACGATACAAAGGAAATGCTCTATCAGTTACTTTGTAGTTTACTGCCTGATCCAAACATGAAAAACACAGTGGAGTTGGCCAGAACCGGACGAGGTACCGTCAGTCCCATGGCCAGACTGTGTCACCAGGTTATTGAACCTTTCTGCTGTAACTGCTAGCGCTAGTGGTTCAGTGGAAATGTCTGAACGTCTTTGCTCAAAAGAAGTCAAATTAAGTTGACATCAAGTAGCAAACAAACAATTTTTTGAAATAAAATACTCCACAAACTGCATTGAAAACATGTTAGCCACTCCTGGACCAGCAACGTTAGCCTTTGTGACCCAGTAGACTTGCCCTTTCCTCCCATTACGAACGCTTTCGACGGCCCTGCTGTGTCAACATCATATTAGAGTCGAACAATTAATGATGTAAATAACATTTATGAGCCTCATAACGCGATATATAAATAAATACGAAAAAATTTGTTGCAGCTGCTGTTTTGCTTTTCATCCTGCCTCGTTTTCATCATTTGCGCCCCAGCAGTTGCTTCTTTTAGCTGCTAATAGTTCACCTTTCAGAGTTCTGCCATAAAATTCACAGCTAATTTTTGCCGCCGCCTTCTAATACGAAACAAAAGGAAAGCGCCTGCGTCCCTCCGCCTGCTCCGCCTGCCGTCTGTTCACACCTCCTCGTTGCCAGGACTCCCTGCTCGCGGTCCCAGCTGGCTGTGAGTCATCTCTCCGCTGCGTGGCTCTGTTTCTTCAGGCTGACATGTTGGATGCACAGGCTTATCGGCCTGCCGTCAATGATGGCTGCGGCCTCCGATGCAGCAGCATCGACACTCTGAGGTGTTCCTGACATCAGCTTCACTCATTAGCGGTCAAGCAGGCTCCTTTCTTTCACTTGTTCTTGTTTGTCCTAACATCAGGCACCTCTATGTCGTTACATCGTCCCCCCCATTCACCCGCCGCCTCTCTTTACAATTCTTTTCTTTTGTTCCCTTATCATCTCGTCTTCTATATATTTGCTACCACGGCTTCTTGCCTTGATCCTCCCCTGTAATAATCTTTCTATTTCTGCCGTGGCTCACTCTTACACACGTCCACACACACTTACACACGTTCACACACCCATACACAGGTCCACACACCCATACACACGTCCACACACACTTACACACGTCCACACACCCATACACACGTCCACACACCCATACACATGTCCACACACACTTACACACGTCCACACACACTTACACACATCCACACACACATAACAGCCCTTTGCTATGATTTTCTGACTTTCAGTCCCATGACAGAATCAGTAGTTGCACATGTTTAGGAACAAAATGAGCGTTGTTAAAATGTTTTTTTTTTGTAATTGATATTCTCTTTTTCTTCCACACAGGTAGCTGTAATTTCTTTCTTGGTTTTCTGCGAAGTCACATCCCAAGGGTGTTAAATAAAGACTGTTGCATCATCTTTAATAGCTAAACGTGTTACTTGGTCTTAAGTACTCTCTGTTCTGTGCCGATCAGAACCAAATGCCATTAGCCCACAGTGTCTTGTGAAAGATTTCACACACCTTTAGCCTTTGTTTTTAGAATATTTTACTTCAGCGTGTTTTATGTGATAGATCAGAGCAAAGAAAAAAAAAGAATAGCGTCATTGCACAGTGGAAAGTAAATGGTTTTCTTTTCCTTTTGTTTGGGACTGGAAATTGCTTCTGCAAGTCTTACTGAATTTTTTTATTTTACTGTTTTTTAAACCAAAAAAATAATAATTTTTTATTCTTATTTCTTCGCCCTCCATCTCCTGATCGGATGGAGGGCATTTGTGGACTTTTAATTCTTGCCAAAGTCTCTCAGTTACACTCAAGTCTGGGCTTTAACTAGGCCATGCTAACTCTGTCCTAGTTATTCTAATTTCTTTGTTCCAACCAAGCATGGGCTGGTATGAAACTATGAAGGTATCCTAAAGTAAAAATACCACAGTTTCATGTTATCACAGCTTTTTTTATTGCAGCTATCCTAAAATGTATCAGTTGAATTTACAGTGGCCACATAAAGGACTTTACATTGAGACCAGAAGTAGTGGAGAGCATCACTTATAGCTGTTCAGTCAACAGGTTCTCCCACCTGAGCTGTGGAGTTTTACAGCTCCTCCAGGGTAAAAGTGGCTTTTTATCTGGTTGTCTGATGAGCCCCATGTGCAGTCACTAAGTCAACCACAAACTCCTCTTTGTAGTATCAAAGTATTCTTGAGTCAGACGTGAAGCCTCTCTCCGTCTCGTTCCCGCAGGTCCAGACGAACGCTTTCACCGTCATCTTTGACGAGCGCTTCTCCGTCCCCATGGCCCAGGCCGCCCTGGACGAGTACAGCCTGCGCTTCGCCGCGTTTGGCATCGACGCCGACGAACGGAACATCAGCGCAGGCTTGGCCGAGCTGAAGCTGTCGGACCTGGACCTGACCATCAGACCGTTCAACGCCTGGCTCTACCTCCAGGACGTCAATAAGGTCCTCACGACCTGAATTCAGCGATAGAAAGGATCGCAGCTGAAAATAGGCTTCCAGTTTGAAGCTCATTAAAGTTCCAAAACAGAAAAATGTAATTGGAGCATCTCACTGTTCACATTGTGGAGGTTGCAGACAGCATGAAGTGGTGTTTCGTACCCTCTGCTGGCCACTAAACAAAACTGCACGTCTGTTTTAATAAGCATCAGTAGAAGTTGAAATTCATTGAGCATATCTTTAGCAATTGTTGCTTCATGAATCACATGGGACGTTAAAGTGTAAGCAGCGAATGCAGATATGAAACTTTGGGCCTGCGTAGCAGAACCAGAAGTTTGTGGTGTCATACAGAAAGATTGTAGATTCAGTGTCTTTGCCCGCCCAACTCAAATGTTTCAGACTTTGAATTTTTTTTGTTAAATAACTAAATGATCATTTGTTTTTGTTTTTTTTCTTTTTTACAATAATTTCTTCAATGGCTAGTTTTTTAGTTGACTAAATATTAGCTGTCAATGACTTCTTATGAGTTTCCATTCCAGAATCCGTTCCAGAAAGTATTCCGATTTCCTCGTGCAGCATCTGCCTTAGTTCACACGTCTTGCCACTGATTCACCTGCAGGTCAGGATTACAGTGCAGCTGCAGGAGCTTCTTACCTCTCTGCGTGTTTGAACCCGCAGGCCGTGGATGCGGTCGGGGAGATTTTGCTGTCTCTCAGCTACTTGCCGACGGCAGAGCGCCTCACGGTGGTCGTGGCCAAGTGCAAGAACCTAATATGGACCAATGAAAAGAACACGGCAGGTGAGGAGCGGCTCCACGGAACGTTGTTTTTCTGCTTCTGAGTTTATTTGTCATGTAAAGTGATCTCACCTATGTACATGTAATTGATCGTGGCACATCACCACTGAGGTACACAGAGGAGTATACTTATTATTTTAAAAGTTTACGACACAGTGCACAACATTGTGCAAAACCCTTCATGTTATATTGGCTTTCAAATCGCAAAGCACTTTAAAAGTTTCACACAATGTGTCATTGAGTGCTGACAGAAATTCAGTGTGGGAGGATGTATTGGTCGTCATCTAGTCGGGTAGCTGAGCTATGAATCACTCGCCTCACTTGTTCTAAGGGTAAAGGTCACCTGAGCTAATCGTGTCTGCTCCATGTGAAATTCCTGTGCACACTCAGCAAAATAAGGGGATGGGTGATTCTAATCTAATCGTGTTTGTCGCTGTACAGAGAGCCAGGAGAAGCTGCTCTAATGCGACTCTGGTTCTCCGCCATTAGATCCATTTGTCAAAGTGTATCTGCTGCAAGACGGCAGAAAGATCAGCAAGAAGAAAACCTCCACGAAACGAGACGACACCAACCCGATCTTCAACGAAGCCATGATCTTCTCAGTGCCGTCCGCTGTCCTGCAGGTGACGCTTCATTTGATCAATGAGGGGTATTGATCAAATCAAACTGTTTCATCAATGGTTTTATTGATAAGTCACCAGAAAAACAAAACAAAACAGTTGCAGTAGAGTGAAAAGGTGCAGTTTTTAGAACGAAAAAAATAATCAGTTTGCCTTTGCCAAAAAAATGTGAGTGTAAATAATTTTAAAAGGAAAAACTTTCAATATTTTGCATATATTAAGTTTGTATATAGTTTTTTTTTCTCAAGAATCCAGAGCATTTGATTTGTGGCATGGAGAGATGGGAAAAGTAACAACAACAACAAAAAAAGGCTTTTGGAAAAACGGTTGTCGACTGAACTAAACGACTTGAATTGTTTTAGTTATTTTATTTTTCTGACTAAATTGGCTACCAGTTCTGTACATTTTCTCAGTTTGTACATGATAGCTGTCACTACATTCCACAGATTTGACCTTTTCCACCCGAAAACTCCTTTCTCGATAAAACCAACAGGGAACTTTGCATTTTTTTTCTCCAGCCAGTTTCATAATAGCTTGGAAAAAAAACAAGCGGAGTCACGTCCGCAGAGCCTGTTTTATGTAACCGTGTCGCTGTGCTGGCAGGAGCTCTCCCTGAGAGTCACCGTGGCGGAGGCCACAGACGACGGACGGGGCGAAAACCTGGGCCACGTGATCATCGGCCCCGAGGCCAGCGGCATGGGGATCACCCACTGGAACCAGATGCTGGCCACGCTGAGGAAGCCCGTCTCCATGTGGCACCCGCTGCGCAGGATCTAACCCCACACACACACACACACACACACACACACACACACGCACACACCTTCACCATGGAAAATCTTCTTCTCGTTCCTTTGGACTCTTGTTTGGTGCCGCGTTACAACGTTAGGATGTACATTTGTGAGCGATTTTATTGGTACCACATATATATATTAATATATATATATATATATATATATATATATATATATATATATATATATATATATATATTTGGTTAATTAGACTGTGGTAATCAATCAGTTTTAGTCTAAGTTTGGTTCTCTATTAAACAACAGAAGGAGACATGGATGTGAAATGGTTTTCTTCCTTCCACAGGACTTTCAGCTTAGAGTTTGGGTTGAAGTGTTTGGTAAGAAAACTCCCTGTACTTGCATGGTGCCTACTCTGGTTGTAGCCTCTCATATGTGTGTTGACCGACAGGGAGGCGCAGGGCGGGCGTCGCTCCTCTTTCAGGAAAAAAAAAACACAATCGTTTGTCATTGATTGCGCCTTGTTGGTTTATTATTTCCTGGTGGATTCTGAGCTGTTTTAAAATTGGCTTGTGTAACTTGTAAAGAGTGATACTGAGAGAGTTTTTTTTTTTGTTTGTTTGTTTTTGTTTTTTATTTATTGTACCTTTAAAAAGATGTATATCCAGGTACTTTTATCCAGGTGAAATAATTGTAATCTGTAGCAGTTGTTTCAGGGTGGCCGCCAATCTATGTTTAACGCAATAAGCGCCGTGACGCTCTTCTCTCATTCTCATTTTTGTTGTTCCTCCAAAAATTCTGCGTCCAAAATCATGTTTTTTTCCGACATTAAACTTATTCAGAAAAAAAAAACAAGCTTTAGCATAAATATCATCATTGACCAGTTAACTATAATCAAAGCTCCTCTGGGAATTTAACTTGTAATGTAAAGCATACTAACCCCTTTGTATGAGAGAGAAAAAAAACCCCTCGATGATCTGCATTTTACAGCAGCGTGACAAGAGGCTCACAAAGCTCAGACTGTCAGCGTGACCTCTGATCTGCCTGAGATATCCTCTAGACACGTGTGCAGTTGTATTTTACTGTAACTTTTAAATGAACATATTTAACACATAATCAACCCTGGGCATTGCGGCGCGATTTAATTATTATTATTTTGTTAGTTTTGTTCGGTTGGAACTTCATGTCACTTCTCGTTTTGCAAATCTGTTCAAAAAAATAACACGTATGGTAATATAGAAGAAAAATAACATTTCCTATGTGCCAAATAATGAAGCAATATTGTCATCCATTGTCACAATTTGCATTCAACAAAGCTGTAGCCTACATTTGGCCATGCATGAAGATCCTTGGCACCTGATGTGAATGTGCCTCAAGAATACAGTGTATAGCGTGAATGCTGTTTCAAATAAAAAATAAATAAATTTAAAAAAATAAATTAAATAAGATTGATTTATTTGTTTATCTCTCTTGGGCTCATCTTTCAGACCTCCACAAATTCAAAAGTATAATAAAAAATAATAAAAAAGGATTAAAGACAGGAAACAGAAGGAATTCAATTAAAACTTGCAAGTGAACGACTGACTGACTGCAAGATCACTGGACTCAGAAATCACTCTCACTGAACATAATGGGCATACAAGAAGAAAACAGCGAAAGAAAACTTCATATGATGGCGATGGTGTCCAGTGAGTAGAAGGAAGAAAAATGTTTTTTTCCCCACATGTAACAATATTTCTGTTTCAAAGAGGTGCGGTTCCGAGCGCTGACGAATGCATGTGCATTAGAAATCTATGGAAACCAGGTTCTGAATTACATGCTTATGCCGAGTCAGCATATTTTCTTAGAACAAGATGACGTATTTAAATGTCAGGTGTGAATACACAGTGTGAACTCTTGCTGAGGTGGAAGCAAACAGTCAAACAGACCATGTTTGCGCAACACTTGAGAGACAAACTAATAAAGCCTGTTACAGTCTGACAATACTGACAGACAATAAACAGTACCAGGCCAGTAAGAAGAACAAAAAAAAAACTCATTATTGTTATTATGACTAAGTGAAAAAGAACAAGGTGTAAGTGTAACCTTTTTAATTATTATTGCTTTTCGGTTATTTTATGTTACATAAGCTAACAAACAGTCAACTGAACGTTAGGTGTCGCTGTAATAAAAGTGTATCTTCGTCTTTGATAATTGACTCAAAGTGGCTATAACGTTATATAAACTCAGCTTGTTTCTTTAAAAGACAAATCGGTCAGTTCAGTCCTGTCAGCCAATCAGGAATGAGGGGCGAGGGAGAGGCGGAGTCACGTGGGACAAAGTCCAGGAAGACTTCTTCCTGTGGCATCGATGTAAACAGATAACGGTTTTCTCCGAGACACCCACCGTGCAGTTAGTGGTCCCGACGTGCGGTTTTGTGCAAGATGGCGGAGACCAGAGATAAAACCACCGACCAGATGAAGATATGGAAGGAGAACAGAGGCTCCCAGGTTTGTACAAACGCTGCATTTTTATCAAGAATTTCGCTTTCACTGTGTCCGACTTGCAGGAATTGGGTGAAGGGTCGCCCGGGGTAACGAGTCGAATCCCGTCGATTGTTACTGACGTCAAGCTAATCTTAAACATGCTAATAAGTGTAGTTTAAATCAGAACTCCGGCTTTGTGGTCGTTTTGATGCAGTAGTTGAGGGAGGCTGCTCGTGTTTTGCTAACCGAAATGTAAACAACGCCATTAAGCGAGAGCATTTAGGTCACAAACAAGTGAGCTCCCGAAATGTCTCGCGTGGGTCAAATTAAGTTGAAAGACGTGAAAGTGGGCCGTATTTATTGCATAATGTGGAACTTGAGCCTTTAGTTGCATAACAAGACCACAGCACAGTCTACATTAGTCTGCTAAACTGACTGAAGTCTGTTTCTTCTTGCAGCTGAATGCGAGGGTTTAACGCAATTCAGCTCTGAAAGTGTTTTCCTGACTCAGTTTGCCTCATTGACGCACTTTTATTTATCACACTATACAAGTTGCATATTAAACTATTCATGTTTATGTAAAAAAAAGGGGGGGGGGGACAATTATTCGGGTAAAGTCAGTGCTATTACACTTAAAAAGGGTTTAGTTAAACCACATATTTTGAAAACCAGCTTAATATGTGAACAACTTAGTAAGTTAATGTAAAACAAAGATTAAAAAAATGCATTTCAAAGCACATGATTTCTTGTGAAAAGTAAGCAAAGTACTGATGAGCTGTATATATTGTGTGTTTTTATAAAGTGATATTTGCAGGGTGTTGAGAACCAGTTGGGTCAATTTATTGCATTCGATTTTCATTGTAAGTTGTGGAAAGTTTTGACCCACATTCATGATACTTGATGTTATAAATGTTCAATGGTTAAAATAAAGGCCTGCTACTTGATGTGCTGGCTCTTTTTGGTATTCGACCACAAGATCGTATTCGTTTTCAGTATAATTCAACTCTTGATTTTCCTGCCATCTTCACAAACCACCGTCGTGCTGGTTTTATTGGCCCGTTACTCTTCTTTTTATGTCGTGAAGGAAGACAGGCGACGACAAAGCCAAAACTCTGTCCTTTCAGACAATGTTTGGACCTTTCTGTGAGACGTGAATAAAAATGTCAGGTATAAAGATTCTTTTTTTTTTTTTGCCCTCCATAGACGGGTAAATAAACATGCTGCCTTTTCTGTTTTCCCTCTTGCCTAATCTAGATCTGCGGGTGATCAGCAGACTCGTCGGATTGATGTTGATACATTTAGAAAAGGAGAGGTGGAGCTGTAGAAGAATGTGCCACACAGACAAATGATTGATAGTTTTGGCTGCTCTGGGTTTTAAGTTCATACTGCTGAGATATTTCCCAGTGTGCCTACGTAACCTTAAGAAGTCTTACATTCATAGATCTAAAATTAAAGACTGTCTGAAATTAATAGGAAAATGGCCTCAGATACATTAATCACAGGTCTTAAACATTGTTATGGCAGGACTATTTCATCTTGTATATCCTATGTAGTTCATTGTTCTCCCGGCGCCTTTTGTGTCGGGCAAAATTAGCATTTGAGGCTACCGCTAACTAGCTGCTAATAAACACTAGTTAGCTAGTTTTCTTGTGTGCATCAATGATAATGGCAAATTTATGGCCAGCTGACTGGATGACCTTCATCATCGCCACTGCCTCACTTCTGCTACCAATTCGTACGATACAATCCGCATTCTGTGCAAAAGAATGACATAAAATGTGATTTTCTTTTGTGCATTTCTGTGGTTGCGTGTCTTTAATTTCATTCATAGTGGTCTTAAAAAGTCTTAAATTTGAGTTAATTGTATTTACTTCTGTTGTATTCATACAGAGGAATCCAATTTTTTTTCTCTCATCCAAAGAAGGTTTTGACATTAAGATGAATTTAAACACTATTAATACTGTTGTGGTAATAAACATGTGAAGTTAGGGGCGTAGTTGTTAGCCAGGGTAATGTGTATTAGCAATTTTTCAGTCTGCTTTCCATTGTGTTACTCTTTGCTTGTCACCTCATGAGAAGCACTTTTAATAAGAATAAGTATGAACGGTATGAGCCAAAACATCAATATATATATATAGATATATTTTAAATTCTTGGACTGTATTTGGTTCCAGAGACCAGATGTGCTAACTACAGGAGGTGGCCATCCCGTTGGGGACAAGCTCAACCTGCAGACTGCAGGGCCGAGGGGCCCTCTGCTCGTGCAGGATGTGGTCTTCACCGATGAGATGGCCCACTTCGACCGGGAGCGAATCCCAGAGAGAGTGGTGCACGCTAAAGGCGCAGGTTAGCTGACCATGGTCTTACAGCTCATGTGTTTTGGAATCAAGGTCTCATTTTGCTTTGATAAACCAAGTTTAACCATTCCAGGCAGCAAGATTTAAGGAGTTTTTTTTCCTAGGAACTGCTTTTCATAAATAATAATTTAACTTCTTACTATACGTGTGTAATTTAATTTCTGAGCTCTTTTTGTTCGAAGGAATGTTCTAGAAGGTTTACAATATCACTATTGTTTTCCACATCTTTAAATAAACAGCAAGCCCTCTTGAAAGCTGCTACACTGTTCTCAATGCTGACACGCTGAAACGTTCAGCAGCTTCAATGGAAACACAATTTTTAAAATTTTTCTTCCCATGATGCAGGCGCGTTTGGCTACTTTGAGGTCACTCATGACATCACTCGCTACTGCAAGGCCAAGGTGTTTGACCATGTTGGAAAAACGACTCCCATCGCTGTCCGTTTCTCCACTGTGGGTAAGAGACTCGCGTTCATTCACTCAATTTTCCTACAATGTGATCCACTGTTGTAATTTTTCATCTCAAGAACCAAAAATTGTGTTGACACATCTAGCTATCTGACTACAGTATGCAGCGTGAATACACGCTAGCTACTTGCTAGCTAGCTGCAGTGTCGCAATATGTATATTTTTTTCATTTCACCGTGATGTTCACACGCCTCTATTCCTGCAGCACCCACATTCTGTTCTGTTCATGATGGCAGAGGATGCTGAGCGTCTTTTAATACGTGGCTTTGTTACTTGTGTTACTGATGTAGAAAATATCAGCAACACAAGTGTAACAAATCTGCACAAAACAAACTGAATATGACAAACGATGATTAAAGTGCTTGTGTCCTCAGCTGGGGAGTCTGGCTCAGCCGACACCGTCCGAGACCCCCGAGGCTTCGCTGTAAAGTTTTACACCGAGGAGGGGAACTGGGACCTGACGGGCAATAACACCCCCATTTTTTTCATCAGGGATGCGATGCTTGTAAGTTGGCGTTTAAAATTTGGAATTCAAGTGAGAAGATCAAACTCTTTATTTTTTATTTTATCTGTGCCGTTTCTTTTCTCTCTCTCTCCCCTCCTGCAGTTTCCGTCCTTCGTCCATTCCCAGAAGCGTAACCCTCAAACCCACATGAAGGATCCTGACATGGTGTGGGACTTCTGGAGCCTGAGGCCTGAGAGTCTGCATCAGGTAGCTGCGGATATTCAACCCTTGGCACTTTCAGAAACTAAATTAAACACATTTTCTAAAATGATTTGGTAATGGGGATCTTGCGAATGAGTCACAGTCGCTCCCGCTGATGAACATTTTTATCTGGTTTATTCGTCAGTATCTAATTTAACACGCTCCTTTTTTTTTATACTTTCGGACTTTGAAGACAATCTGTTTGTTACAGATTGTCTGAAGCCCTCCACATGTCTCCTTCCTGTTCATGTTTATTAAGATTCTCGTTAGAATCAGTAGTAAATTAGATTAAAAAAATAGACAGACTACATTCACAAGAAATTATATCATAGATGAGGTATTAAAATGAAAAAGTAAACAGTCATTTAAGGTTTGGTTTACTTTGTCTTATAAAGGACTGCAACTATTATAAACAAATAATTTAGTTTCTTCTTTTAAAATAGGGAAAGATAATTGTATTGGCTGAAATTCAATAAAAGCCTTTCTGTAGTGAATTTGAACAGATTGAATATAAAAAATGACACTTGAGGAGTTTTTGTTAAAGTATAATGACAAACAAAGGTGTATACGTTTAGTCTTATTTTATCTTTTTGCTCTGAATATGTTGGGGTTGTTGAGCATTTTTACTCCAGTTAATGATTAATTGATTACTAAGTTGATGATTAATCAGATTAAATGTTTCAGCCTTGTATACTATGATTCTTTCATATATAAAGCACATGCGATTATCAAAGGATCGTATCAAAAGGACTTTACTGCCATCTTGTGGTCAGTGATCAGAGCTAATTTCATTACCCTCAGTTTGATTTGAAGTCAGTTCGACAGCAATAAGAGTCATAAAACATTTTTTTTGTGTGTGTAAATAAACTCAGGTAAACCTTTTCTGTTTTTTCCTCACAGGTGTCGTTCCTATTCAGCGACCGAGGCCTACCTGACGGCCACCGCCACATGAACGGCTACGGTTCCCACACCTTCAAACTGGTCAACGCTGACGGCGAATGCGTCTACTGCAAGTTCCATTACAAGGTCTGTTTCTGAAACTGGTTTGTTGCTTTGCAGAGCTCTGTAATGGACTTTGTTTTTTTTTCTCTAAAGACTGATCAAGGAATCAAAAACCTGTCTGTGGAGGAGGCAGACCGCCTCGCAGCCACCAACCCAGATTACGCCATCGGAGACCTGTTCAACGCCATCGCTAACGGCAACTTTCCATCCTGGACCTTTTACATCCAAGTCATGACCTTTGACCAGGCGGAGAGGTTCCAGTTCAATCCCTTTGATCTCACCAAGGTACGGAGTCCCAACAATGTGAAACGGCTGATTATCCCTTCAGTTTGAGCTTTTGTTAAAGAACTAAACTCTGGGTTCCTCTGAAGTGGAGGAGAACCTTTTAACCAAACCGCTTCCTTCAGTGTCTCTCTTGAACGCGTTCGTCTCGTTTTCAATCGGCAACATCTAAATCATGAGCTACTTTTCCAACTCTCCCAGGTGTGGTCTCATCAGGACTTCCCTCTGATCCCGGTGGGCAAACTGGTCCTCAACCGGAACCCAGTCAACTACTTCGCAGAGGTGGAGCAGCTGGCCTTCGACCCCAGCAACATGCCTCCAGGCATCGAGGCCAGCCCCGACAAGATGCTGCAGGTGACACAGTAAACCGCATCAGCTGAGAAAGCAGTGTTGACATTTACCAGAGGTTGACCTCATCCGGCTCGGCGTAGGGTCGGCTCTTCTCCTACCCAGACACGCATCGCCATCGGCTGGGAGCCAACTACCTGCAGATCCCGGTCAACTGTCCCTTCAGGGCCCGCGTGGCCAACTACCAACGAGACGGCCCCATGTGCATGTCTGATAACCAGGGTGAGTTCTTCACCTGCTGCTCTGCCTTAAAAAGTCTTTAAGTCTTAAATTTATGTCCGAAATCAAGACCTTAAAATGTCTTGAAACTAAGTTGGCCTTTAATGTGTCTTAAATTTGATCTTTACACGACTCTATTCCATAGATTATATATATATATTTTAATTTCTGTCAGGCAAAACTTTGAGGGTTCAGGCACCCACTGCTAACATACTGTTGCTAAATCGCTAGTTAGCGTTTTTTTTTTTTTTTGCATCTTGGGTAAATGCTAATTCATCACCAGTTGGCTGGACAAAGTTTGCATGTTTTTATGGAGATGTAGGTATATTAAACTGAATTTTTAATAGTCTTAATAATACTAACTTTTGAATTGGTAAAACACCAAAAACTGTATTATTATTATTAATATTAATGCATTTATGCTGTGCAGTTCACTATTAGTGGCGCTAAATTTTCAGTGTCATGACACAGCTGTAAGAATCAAATGTATGAATAACAAGAATAAGTACAAATAAATAGTCTCTTATGTATTCACAAATATCAAATGTAAAAAAATAATCTGTCAGTTCAAAGGGAAAAAACAACTTAGATGGACACTATGACTTTAAAATGACCCGAATTGAACATGTTGACGTTTATTTATTCATGCGGTTAAAACACGTTTGTGGTGATGATTAATCAACTGATGTGAATTTCTTCACACGCTCTTCTGCCTTTGTCCCTTCTGATGTTTATATGCTTAATCCAATACAATTTTTAAAAACCTGCCTCTTAAACTCAACAAGTTCTTGCTCCGTCCGACCTCTAGGCGGCGCTCCAAACTACTACCCCAACAGCTTCAGCGCCCCGCAGACCCAGCCTCGCTTCGTGGAGTCCAGGTTCAGCGTTTCGCCCGACGTCGCCCGTTACAACAGCGAAGATGAAGACAACGTGACGCAGGTGACGCCGCTGCCTCTAATAGCCTCTCTGTGGCTGTTTGCCAGCCGCATACAGGAAGTCCATGTTTTCAGCCTGTTGAATTCAGTGTAGAAAATGGTTTAAATATATCCTTCGAAGCCCATACCAGTGAAACAATAAACGGTTACGTGGAGTCACCAGCAGAGTACCATGGAGTCTCATGCATCTAAAAATGTCCACACCTGCGCCGTCCTTGTGGCTTCATGTACGTTTGGTACGTTGGTGTAACTTGAAACTGGAGCGCAATGGAAACATAACAATTAGACCAAATCATCTTTTTCTCCTCAACAACGCTCACTCTAGAAATCAACATGTAGCTGGGTTTTTCCCAGCATGTTGGATGCAATAATATATCCTTAAGCTTCTAAAATGGAGAATTCACCAACATATCAATTGAAATTATACCAAAAATATGGCTAACACTTTATGTGAAGGCAAGAATAACGTCATGAACATGAAGGAGTCGTCATGAACGTCTGTGACTGATGTCATGAAGTGTCAACTTTGCATTAATAGTGTCATTATTAACCAAATGACACTACATGACATCGAATAAGTTTCCTCTGAAATGATCGACCTTCCCAGTAATGTTGATGAGGGAGTGATTGGTGTGGAGGAATGTGTTGACTGTGTTGACTGTGTCTGGTTCTGACCGGGTCCGTGTGCGGCCGGCTGCAGGTCCGGGCCTTCTACACCCAGGTGCTGAACGAGGACGAGCGCCAGCGGCTGTGCCAGAACCTGGCCGGGTCCCTGAAGGAAGCCCAGCTCTTCATCCAGAAACGAGCGGTGAGTCAGGAGAAGAGTCACTACTGAGGCCTTTAAAAAGATGATTTCTCTGCTTAATCCTCTTCAACCACAAGGTGTCGCTGCATGAAACTAAACATGCACGCCTGCTTGCTTTGTGGTTATGTTGTCGCTATGGAAACAGTGAAAACATTTTTAAACACCATGGTGAACACAGCCCGACATTTAAAGCAACACAATTTATTTATTTATTTTTTAAGTTTCCTGCTTTCAAGTTCTGTAAGGCTTTGACTAGGACATTTCAGATGTTATTTTAGTAATTCAACCACGTTATGCAAAAATGAATCCAAATCTTTGACATTTTAAGATTCAAGCTGTTATTATTTCTTGTAAATTTTGATAATTATGAATTATAGATAATAAAATCCTGACATTCAGTGTCAAAAACAAATGAGAATATTTACATAACAGCCATTAAAAATCAGCATTTTTAATGTGTAAATGTTGCGTAATGCTCCATGTCGTGGCCTGGGTTGAACACCAGAACGGATCTATGAGGAAAATGAGGAACGCCATCAGCGGACACTTCCACTTTCAGTTTTTTCTCGACCGATGGCCTCCGTGTCACGCTGCATTGATGCAGTAATTCATGCTAAACGAGCCTCAACCAATCACTGAGTCCGCTAAAATGAATTCTCACATTTCTGTTTGAAATATCCTCTTTTTGTAAGATATGTTTAAATTGTCTGGAATGCTGCATTTTGGCTGAGTGTGTTCCAATATTTGGTTTATTTTAAGTCATGATTATTAACCTTCAGATGTTACGCAGTTTAAAATAACTTCCTCTGGAAGTGGGAACCTTAAATGACATTTATTCTTTCCTCTAATTTGTTTTCTTGAGCGCCTTTATCTCGCTTTATCTCCACAGGTGTGACTCACCACCGCAAAGTTAATTTTAAACATTTGAACGAGAAATGATGCATTGGTGTCACAGCAGCCACATTTACCGCTCTGGTTTTCTGTTTCATGGGGGAAAAAAACAACCTCTGTTTGCGCCTGTTGTAAATCTGCTGCCAGAGTTGTAATTTGCACAACCTTTTGCTCGTCTCTCATTTTTTGTGCACATTTATTCGATGCTCTTCCCGCAGGTGGAAAACCTGAAGGCCGTCCATCCAGACTACGGGAACCGGGTTCAGGCCCTACTCAACAAGTACAACGCCGAAGCCAAGAAGGTAAACAAACAGTCGATCCGCCATCGCAGAGTAAAAAAGTTCAGTTAACAGGAACCTGTCCGTTTCCTAACAAGCCCATTTCCCGTCTGCGTCCCAGAATACGAACGTCCGTGTCTACAGCCGTCCAGGAGCCGCCGCCATCGCCGCCTCCTCTAAGATGTGATCAGCTGATCTGCTCACATGACCATCGACTGGTTCCAGCAGCAGCTGGATCAGCCTCAACGGGCGAATTACTGTCGCAGTACTGCTGTAGCAGGTTTTGGCTCATTGCAAACAGTTAATCCAAACTTTTTTATTAATGATCAAAAATTAATTTGATTGCATTGAATACTATAAGGTAATACTGTTGAGATTAGGCTACAGTTTTATTAAATTACCTTTAATCCATCGATGCCTTATTATTGTTTCAGTTAAATTCAGTTAACCAACAGTAATTGATGAACCGTTTCTCTAATGATGTAATACTAGAAGATGTTTGTAGCGACTCAAACAAAGTTCATTTTGAAAGAACATTTGTTTGAAGCGATGCTGATCTGTGCCTGGCTTGTTTAGCTCAGATTTGACTGAATCACTCACTGTTGAATGTTAATATACAACTTAATAAAATATTCTGTTTTCAAATAATAAAATCATTCAAAATACTAGAGGGCTGAATATTTTCTTCTGCTTATGTAGATGCCTTTATGACGGTTTAACATGAGACGATCTGAAAAGAAAAAAGTTCCTTCTGCAATCTGAACAAACGTATATCTCTGTCAGAAACAACCAATCAGAACCAGTGCTGTCAATCATGCTCGTGGACGCTCAGGCTTGTGGATGCTCAGGCTCGTGCGCATGGCCACCAAAGATGGCGGATAAATGTTTTTTTTCTGGAGTGGTAAGTTTTTTCTCTGCCATTCATAAATTTAACAGTTTGTTCACAAGCATGACTGACTGCTTCCTCTTTGAACTTCCTCCTGGCTCTGATTGGTTGAATCTGACCAGATTACCTGTCTCACATTTTACTGTCAGCAGTCACAATTTTAAGAAAACTGACTTTTTTTTACAAAAAGCATTTTTTTGTGTGTATAAACAAACATCTTGCTTCCTTAGCATATTTCCTTGAAATAATGTGTGTGCGTCATGTTCCTCTTAAAAGATAATAGGATGCTGTCCAGGTAATTACAGTTGAGAAATGAGGAAGAAAGTCACAATGGCTTTCTGTATCTTAAGCTCTTCGGAGGCTCAATCCGCTTCAGTTCTCCAGAACCTAACGCTACAGCGATGGCCACAGCTCCACCAGATAAGGGTCACCAACCAATGGTTGTCACTTTGCCCCAGTATGTCACCACTGAAGTCCAGGCTCAGCCTCACATGGTGGTCCATCAGAACGTTGTGAACATCGCGGCCGTGCAGCCCAGAGACGACATCATCTGGTCTCTCGTTTGCTTCGCGTATGGAAATCCGTTCTGCCTGGGTCTGGCGGCCCTCATCTTCTCCGTAAAGGTCAGTTTTTACACCTTGGTGGTATTTATCATCGGTTAAGGAAGCAGTTTGGAGTGAAGCCTGATGGTCGTGAGTGAAGATTTTATTCCCAACTGCAGGCCGAGTCACAGTTGGGTCCGTCACTATGACTAATTTTGCCGGACGAGAAGTTGCCCCAGAAGTTATTGCGATAAACGATGAGGTTGTTGTTTCAACACCATTTTCAAGTAATGGCGTAAAATTGCAAGAGCAAACAAATGAATTATGAAGTGTGTTTTGCTTGGACACGGATTCAAACCACAATACATTCTGATGTATATAGGAACCTCAGCCACATTCACTTTACTCTGACTAAAAGCAAACCGGATCTACTGGACAAAGTAGAGAGATCTTCCTTAACTGTGGCGGAAAAAAAAAACAGTACCTTTTCTATATCACCAGTGTATTCTATCATCGGAACCAAATGAAAAACAAAGTCGTTCCTGACCATTCGAGACTTGCGGTGTTCAGAAATTTAGCAATAATATTTCATCTCTCTGAAAAAAAAAAAAACAAGTTTCTTCTGCAATCTGAACAAATGCATATCTCTGTCAGAAACAACAGAGATATCTTTATCTTTATGAGACTTAAATCCGATTTGCATAATAGTGTTTGACCGATGTTCTCGGTCAAACATCAAGAGTGATTGACCGAGAGTCTGCACACTTTGCCAGCCAGCAAACCAACTTCACAATAAAACGTTTGGAGGTGTAAGGTTGTCTGAACAAGAGCAAACCCCGGGCTGAAACCTTCCCCTGTGCTTTTGTTGGACCGCCTTTCTCCGCAGCAACTCGATTCAGATCCAGGCAAGACAGGAGTCAGAATGTATGGCAAAAATGAAAGATCTAACAGTTCAAACAGAAACACAGTTGGCAGATGTGAACAGACAATGGAAAGAGCCAGCAGAGTCCGAACGGACCAGAGAGAGGCGCGAGGCTGTTTAATCAGAGTGAGAACTGCTGAGTGTGTAGAAATTGAAATGAACGTTAGAATCACAAACCCACAGGGAACAGAAACTAAAGAACAGTAAACAGGTGGTACGCAACTCAGCTTGGCACGAGAAGGACACAACCGATGGCGTAAAAAGATGCAGAAGTGAGATAAAACGGGAAGAAAAGAGAAGGAAGGAGAACTCAATGAAACACAAATCTATGACTCTTTCTGTTTTACTGGGCTTCTGTTTTATTTAACCCTCTCAGGCTCAAATGACTTGAAAAGACTGGCTAAGTTGTTGCAAATCTGCAACACCTGCCTGGAGAGGGTTAACAGAAATATCTTTCCTGATTTCAGGCCAGAGACCGGAAGGTGGTTGGAGATCTGGAGGGGGCCAGACATTACGGCTCCACCGCTCGTGTCCTCAACATCGTGGCGACCGTCCTGGTGTCTCTGTCCATCTTACTTACGATCATTATTTTGATTGCCGTCACTTCTCGTCACTAGCTTTTCTGTTTTTGCTCTGCTATCAAACTGAAACCTTGACAGAAGAAGAAGTGGTGGTAGTAGTAAGGAAGAACTTTGTGGTGTAAAGTTTGCTTGTGCACAGTCTGCAAAGATGAATGGAAAGTTTGTTTCACTATATGAATAAAAAACACCATGCTCTTTAAAACACAGAGATGTCCTTTCATTTGTGTGTGCTGAGTCTCCACTTTAATTTTGAAATGTTGAAATATTGTCACAAATTGACGGTGGGGATAATGAAGTCGGAAATCATTGTGACCGGATGTGGAAGCTGACATTTCTATTTATGAACCGTTCCGAATTCAGTCTTGAGAAAATGAGCAGCACGTCAGACAAGGACGCTCAAAGGTCAGCTGTGTGGATGTGAGGATCACTGGACAATATATTGGAAACGTCGTGCAAGAGCCTCAGCGCCTGATCCGGTTCTTTAAAAAAACGCTTTCTGGGTCTGAGGTTCTATTGTATTCTGAGTCGCCACTTTCCAAAACAAATTTTGAATAATGTAGCTGTTTTGGGGTTTTTCTCTGAGACATGTCCAGGTTGAGCCCGCCTCTCGCCCAAAATGTTTGCTGGAGACGAGCACCAGCACCTCTCCTGACCCCCCAGTAAAGTGGCAACGCTTTTGTAATTTGTAATTGTGCTTTCAATTTGGTGAAATGGTTTGCACCTCAGGGCCACCACAGAATAAAGAGGCTTGAACACTTATGCAAGCCACAGTTTTTTTAGATTTTCATTTTTAATTTCATCAAATAAAGTGTCAAATAAGCACTGCTTTGTGTTTTACCTGACTTAAATCAGTTTGGTTTAATAAAGTCCATCCTCCTTCTGCTTTTTAATGACTTACTTTTAAAAAGGAATCATTGAAATATTCTGCAAATAGAAGGATTTTGGAGACAGAAAGTAAATTTAGCTCTAAAAATCTCTTTTACAAGCACAGGTGGGTTGCATAGATGTAAAAAGTTAGAACCTCTGAGCTCTGCAAAGAAAGTGAAAATAAAAAGACAGTGTTTTTTTTTTTTTTTTTTTTGTCCACTGGCAAAATTTCTTGTCACCAGCATTATAAAACAGGAAACCCACCCAGCACAGGGTGCAAAGCACTTCAGGAGACTCTTGAGGTCGTCTTCCCCCTGCAGCTGAGCAGAGAGCCATGAATCCTGGTTACTCCAACGAAGCGTCCCCTGGACAGCCTGGGGGCCCCACGGGATTTCAGCATGTCGTAGTGAACGTCCCCGCTGAGCCCCAAAAAGATTATCTGGTCTGGTCGCTGTGCACCTTCGTCTACGCAAACTTCTGCTGTCTCGGACTGGGGGCTCTCATTTACTCCGTCAGGGTGAGTTTGTGCTCATATTTGGTCTTTCGCTGGTGATTATCAAAGGAAAAGGAAGGAAAGACACAAATCATGAAGAAACATCGAGACTGGAATCTGATGGGCATTTTGGTAAAAGGCGTTTACAAACGAGGTTCATTCAAACTATAATGACTCATAATTATGAACCTATACAACTCTAGACTGAAAGATTGATAAATAAATCCTTTATTTCATAAAATTCAAAAATCAAGGGCAACACGGACTCAGAATTGTATTGCGATATTTTGATACTATTGTGATAATAGTATCATGATGATATTACTATCATTATCAATGGATAATAATGATAATATCAATGCTTTATATTGTAAAACTGAATGAGCCGTGACTGTATGTATATTAAATGTGAAGCAACTTTTAATAAAATAATATCCAAAAACTGGAAGAATTGCAGGACTGATTTTAATTCTTTTATTACTCTAAGAGTTTTTAGAAGATATAGAAGAGTTGGCACCGATGCGTACATGTAAGTTGAGGCTAACGCACATTAGTGTGGGGGTATGGATGTGTATATGTAAACCCAGATGAAATGAAAAATTGTCTTGTTTTTTTTTTTTTTATTTAACGACGAGACTCCGTCAGAGTTCATAGAGTCGGAGTTCATAAGTTTCCTGCTTCCTCCTACTGCTTTTCAAGCAAGTTAAAATTATTATACCACAAAAATATGTCTTTTGCGTTCCTTGTTCATGTGTGTGATTCTATACTTTAGTCATGTTCTAAATAAATAGGTTGAAGAAGTAATAATGAAAAAAGTTATGACCAGAAGGATCTGGTTATTGAAATAATGCATTTTTTTTTGTTTTTGTTTTGCTGATTTCAGGCCAGAGACCGTAAGGTGGTTGGAGATCAGAATGGAGCCAAACGTGACGCCTCCTGCGCTCGTGTTTTCAACATCGTGGCGACGGTCCTGACGTCTCTGACTCTCTTCATTGTCATCGTTGTGCAGATCGCCGCAGTTGTGAAATTGGCGCAATATACAAGCCAGAGAGGCCGTTGGGGTGGATATTAACCACCTTGTGCAATTATCCAACGCCATGCTCTGGTTTCACTCTGACATCAACATGAAACTGTTTTGCAGTGGCAGTGCAGCCTAAAGCGGTGAAGGAGCGTTTCATTTCTGTAAAGTTTGCTTAATCAGCCAAACAGCAGAATGTGTCCTTGCTCACATGAATAAAAAGCTTGTTTCACGACAATAAAAAGTGAGTGCTGAGTCTCCAATTCTAATTCCTACACATAAAATTGTTTTGTCACAAACTGAGAAAAAACTGAAATCTTTGTGAGGGCTGGAATTATTACATTTTATGTGGTGCGGAGTTGGAACATTGACGAGAAAATGTGCAGAAAAGATCATTTGTTCCCATTGTGACATCACACATCACACTCATCCAGGTTGCCATGTTGCCGCTCAGTCATCCTCATGTCTCCAGTTTTGTAGCTCATAGAGTCAAAAACCAGTGCAAAACTTTTTATTCAAGCTTCTTTAAAGATGTTTTAAATTGGTCGTATAGTCGTATAGTTTACTGAAACTATACGGCTGTCTTACTGTGGAATTAAAGCACTGCGTTATCTTTTGTCAATTTAGCCTGCTACCAAATGCAAAAGCTAAAAAGGAGGTTGAAAATGATGTGACACTTTCAACTTGCATTATGTTTAGTGTCATAATGCAAACATAATGGTCTCTAAGACAAAGTGCAAACTGGTTTTGCTTATAAAATTGATGCCTTTTACATCAGTGAGTTATTTTTGACGGAATGGTCGATTTCTCTTGTTACATTTTACAGCTAATAGCGATAGCCGATACCGATATCATGCCGATGATATTGTGCATCCCTGCTTCCTATTGTTTTAATTTGAACAAGTGTGTGTTAAGTTTAATCATTTAAAAATCAGTGTGAAGAAAACTCAACATATGATCGGCAAATCAAAGCTGAATCAAAGCCTGCCTAGTAAAGTAAGTAGTAATGTGTAGCTATTCTTCCATAACATATTTAATATTTGATGTAAGAGCAACAATGAAATTGCATTCAACACCAGACCAATCAGCAGTATATTTTAATTGTTTGACATATATTCTCCTTTAAAATGTGTTTGTTTGGAACATCTAAATGTACTCTAGTCTCATTAAAATTGTAAAAAAAAAAAAAAAAAGTACAACTATGAAGTGGACAAAAAATGACAAGATGTGAGACAGACTCGTACATCCAACTCGCGAGTATTGCCCTCCAGTGGCGCAAAAGTGCCACTGCATGCAAAGTGTAACCTGGAGGTTTTGGATGTCTCCAAATTAAAGTACAGACTAAAGTATTTTCTAGTCAATCAAAATTACAATCAAATAAAATATTGGGAGGTGTCCACATTTGGCAAATAGCCCTAAAAGTTAAACTACAATTTATTTCTAAAAATGAGTGAAGCCCTACTGTACCTTAGTGTATT
This sequence comes from Poeciliopsis prolifica, assembly GCF_027474105.1. Classification (NCBI taxonomy): domain Eukaryota; kingdom Metazoa; phylum Chordata; class Actinopteri; order Cyprinodontiformes; family Poeciliidae; genus Poeciliopsis; species Poeciliopsis prolifica. The sequence continues at coordinate 22,913,170 of NW_026562376.1, forward strand.
TATGTGCAAATCTCAACAAGAAACTAGAAGAAGAAACATCTATATTTCAATATGTAGCCAGTTTGACAGTAATTTGTTACTTTTACAGTTAACAGAAACACAGCTGTACTAAAGCTGGGTGGCCTCTATTTATTGTGTATACAATAAATCTATTTATTGTGTATACAATAAATCTATTTATTGTGTATACAATAAATGTATTTATTGTGTATACAATAAATCTATTTATTGTGTATACAATAAATCTATTTATTGTGTATACAATAAATAGAGTTTTTTAAAACAGCAATTGGACCAAACAGGCCTGAAAATAATGGAAACCACACTTTTAGATGTTTATTCATAAGAGTTTTATTATTATTTTTATTTTACTTTTTTTTAAACTTCCATGGTTTTTTATTACAAGTTGCAGTTATGCACATATTGATCCTGAAATTGTTTTTTCTCGGTTTTGCTATCAGAAGTAATTATGTTTTTTTTTTTTTTTTACAGAATTGTGTTTTTTTTATGTATTTTAATTTTTTTTATTATTATTATTACTTTTTGAAGTATTCTGCAAATTCAAATGTAACGTTTTGCGTGGGAGCTAAAAACTCAGAAACTCTAACCTGCTAGAAATGAAAGCGCTGCAGGGTTTAAAAATGGGCCCTTGTTGCTAGGTGATGATGGTGATGATTAGGTCACCGTCAAACCACAAGCATCAAATAAAAGCCTCTCCTGATAGCGTGCTCGTTTGTCAACAGACGCTTCAGATCGTCTTCCACCACCAGCTGGGCTGAGGGCCATGGATCCTTGCTACACCACTGTGTCTTACACTACTTACCAAGTTGAGACCGTCGGACTGAAGGGCAAGAGATATGAAGCGTCCCCTGGAAAACCTTGGGGTCCCTCAGGATTTCACCACGCTGTTGTAAATGTTCCCACTGAGCCTCCAAAAGATTATCTGGTCTGGTCGCTGTGCAGCTTCATCTTTGGAAATATTTTCTGTCTTGGATTGGCGGCTCTCGTTTATTCTGTCAAGGTGAGTTTCATAATTTCTCAGTAATTTGTCTTGAATGTGAAGATTTTTGGAGAAATTTAGAGACTAATTAGAATATTCTGGACAATTAAGGAATAAAAGCAAATAGCTGTACGTCACAGTGTGACGTCACAAAAATCAAACATGAAGAAATTTCTTTTTGTTTTCAACACAGTTTATTAGTTTTGTGTTTCCAGAAACAGGGAAAGGAACAGAAAATGGTGCCTGGTGCTGTTATGTCACATTATATATGTAGAGAATAAGAAAGAAAAAATAAACACAATATGAAGGAAGCTCAATACTATGGACGGCCTTTCTACAGAAACTCTGAGTCCTGATTAAGACCAAAAGGCTAAAAATGGCAGAAAAACCACTGCGGCAATTTTTTTTTAGAAAATAGAAAGTATTCTAAAAAAAAAACTTTGGAAAATTTTGTGAAGATTTCTAAACGTTTTAAAACTAAAGTTTAGTTCTGTGGGCCTGGCGGCCCTCATTGACTCCATAAGGGTTTGTTTCAGACTCTGAAGTTTGAATGAACAAGGCAAATGGAAACTGAAAAACAAAATACTATAGAGCAGCTGACATGCAGTCAGCTCTACAAACATCCAGATTCCTGAGTTTGCACAAGTTTCCATTTTTCTTTTATTTCTTGTGATTGCAGCATTTGCAGTGTTTTCCTGTTGCACTTCTTTCATTCCTGTGTGTTTTGGAGTTTGCATCATTCATGTGTTTGCAGCAGGTTTATATATATATGTATATATATATATTTGTCTTATCGGCGTACTTTTGTGTACAAATTGCATAAACTACTACCGTCAGTATGAGAAGAAAAACTTTTCTTAACTACGACAAGATTTTATCAAATAACTAAGTAAAAAATAAAAATAGTAGTTTCTGACCATCGTCTTTGATCCTATTGTGCTAACAACACTCTGTAACCTCCTTCACGTCTGAGACCTGTGAAGTTCAGAGTTTTATCAATTTTATTTCATCCTGGTTTGTGTTTGAGTGAAAATGTTTTCTTGACTTCCTGGCTTGGAGTCGTCCGCCCGTTCTGTGCACAAAACAACAACCACATAAACCACCTGGTTTTCCTGTGCGCTCAAGTTTCTCATAGCAAAACCTTCTGATAAGGACTTGTGATGAGACTGTGTATTTTGGCTGTGCATGAAAACTTCCTCTACATCCAGGGGCCTTTTTTTTATCACTTTGTTGAACCACCTTTTTCTACAGGAACTCAACTCAAATCCAAAATCTAGAGAAAATGTGAGGTGTGAACAGACAATGGAAAGAGCCAGCAGAGACTGAATGAACCAGAGAGGGAGACCATTTAACCAGAATTTAATGGTCTCCCAAGTCAAAAACTGTCAGAAAATCAAGTCAAAAAATGGCTGAAAACCCTTTAAACTTTCTTTTTTTCACAGTGATAGAGTGAGTGTTTTTGTAAAAATATAACTCAATGTGCGCATTGGTAATTCAGAGGTAAAAGCCCCAAAGTTACACCAGGCAATAATGGAGAGCCCTTTCTCCACCAGGTGAACCAGTTATTAGTAATATTTGTTTTCTGCTTTCAGGCCAGAGACAGGAAGATGGTTGGAGATGAGGACGGAGCCAGACATCACGCCTCCACCGCTCGCGCTCTCAACATCGCGGCGACTGTCCTGACATTTTTAGCCATCTTTCTCTCCATAGTTGTGCCCATTGCTATAATTGCAGAGGAGACAAGATATTACAGATATCGCTATCATGGATATTAATAAGTAACTTTTGTGAAGTATGACAGGTTTTCAAACACCATGACCTGTTTATATTTTGTTCCTCAAGTAAAACTGTAACAGCAGAACTAGTAATGAGATCTGAGGCGACAAAGAACTTCATTTGAAATAAGTTCATTTGCTTAAAATCTGCAAAGTGTGTTTTAGCTCACATGAATAAAAAGCTTGCATTGTAACGATAATACAAACAATCCTGTGCTCTGAAAAACAGAAATACAATTTCTTTTGTATGTAGAGTCTCGTGTCATTTATTAAACCAAAAACATATTTGGTTATGAATTGACAAAGCGATGACAATAAAAGCAAAAATATAAATTTAACATTAAAATCAGGACAAAGGAATTATAACATTTAGATTATGTGATCCGTCGTGGTGAAGAGAGAGCTGAGTCTAAAAGCGAAGCTCTCGATTTACCTGTCGATATACTTTCCTACCCTCATCTATGGTCATGAGCTTTGGTGACACAGAGTTCGTAACCGAAAGAACGAGGTCACAGACACAAGCAGCCAAAGTGAGTTTTCTCCATGGGGTGTCTGGGCTCTCCCTTATAGGGTGAGAAGCTCAATCATCCAGGAGGGACTCAGACTAGAGCCACTGCTCCTCCACATCGAGAGGAGCCAGTTGGGGTGGCTCGGGCATCTGGTCAGGATGCCTCCTGGACGCCTCCCGGGTGAGGATTCCTGGCACGTCCCCACGATAAAACCTACGACTCGCTGGAGGAACTATATTTCACTGCTGGCCTGGGAACACCTTGTGATTCCCTTGAAGGAGCTGGAACAAGTGGCGGGGCGGGGGAGTCTGGACCTCCATATTTAGGGTGCTCTCCCCATGACCCGACCTCAGACAAGCGGAAGAAGATGGATGGATGAATGGATGGGCTTATTAGCATGCACCAATAAAAATGATTAGCTAACATATTGACATCTCTGAACATAAAGATGTCACACAAAATAACTTTATATGTAAATAATACCCATAGCTATTACAAATTACAACACGTACCAATCAGGGTTGCCATGTTGGCTCCTCAGTCAGCTCTATCCTCCCAATTCTGTGCTTTTAGAGCCGCGCATGTATCCACAAAACAGCAGCGAACGCTTATTTACTTCCAGTCGTTTCTAAATAAACAGCAGTTCGTCTCATTGCTTACATTTTACCAAAAAGATGCTACGATGCCCCCTGGTGGCGACTTCAGTACCTTCTGTTTTTCTGTCAGTCTTCGAGAACCCTTGGTGGTTTAATACCTGACCAGTAACTTCAGCAGGTAAATGAAATATTATAGAGATGCTTCACACATGCAAACTTTGAATTCTTGTGTGATGACACCCTCACAGTCGTAAAAAACCCCAAAAAGACAAATTTTCAAAATGGGACATTGATTTAAATTTATTTGAAAGGCCATGTTTGAGAGCTACCCTCTGTCTAATCACACAGAGAAGTGTTGATTTTTAATCTTTGCCTTCAAGCCATTGTTTCTTGCTCTCTGTCCCATTTCATCTTACAGGATTGGGGGAATTGCTTTTGTTTACGCCTCTACATCTACATGGAATGTGTTGCAAAAAGCCTGGAAATGAACAGAACCTATTACATTGAGTGCTTTTAAGTCCAGATAGAGAACACTAGAAACAACCGCCTTATTTTGTGACTATTTTTAGGAATAGTCACAATAGCCACAAAATGAGGTAATTGCGTAACTGTTAGTAATTGTTTCATATCTTCTGCTGCCTCTTGGCCGGGACTCAGTAGGAGTTTCCTGGTTAAATACAGATAACGGCTTAATTTTAGCCAGCTATGTTTACTGTGAGATGATGTTTTCCTCACTTTTCTGTTGGCATGCTGATGTCACTCCTGTTTGCTTCTGCCTGCACAGGTGGACTGTGTGGTTATGGAAAATTTAATAAAATGTAAATGATTAAAAAAACAGACAACGTCACTGAGGTGCTTCATAATGTTAGCCATGCATCCCATCTTCCTCTTAAAAGACAATAGAAGATTCTTCAGCTAATGTTCAGTGAAAAAAAGGGGAAGAAAGAGACATGTGATCGATGACATTGTTGTCTTTTTTCTGTTTTGAGCTGCTTTCCTGTTCAAAACAACGTCAGTTCTCCTCCAGACCCATTTCTCCTCCAAAACCTGCACATCTACTGAAGCTACAGGAATGGCTGCAGGGGGCCAAGCTTTGGTTCTTCCGCTGCTGCAGTACGAGAACCCTGAAGCTCATGAACACACCGAGCCTCATCAGACCGCCGTCAACATCCCAGCTGAGCTGCCCAACGACCACATCATCTGGTCTCTCATTTCCTTTGTGCACGGAAATCCATTCTGCCTGGGCCTAGCGGCCCTCATCTACTCCATAAAGGTCGGTTTTTTGATCATCAGTTCCAGAGGCAGTTTGGGGTTTGTGGAGTAACGATAACGCAATTTGCAGAAGCATTGTGACCAAGTAGTGCTCTAGTAATTTATAACTGACAGTTTTTACTAATTATTACTATAGAGGTAATAAAAAAATAAAAAAACTAGAAATGTCCTTAAAAGATTAAAAATAAAAAAAAAACAGGAAAGGCATACAAATGTGATAACTGAGTAATTCTGGGGAAATTACTCAGTTGACAAAGTCATTTGGTAAATAAATGTTTCAGACGGTTGCTCTGTTACTCTGAAGTTTTAAAATAGGCTTACAGAATGGTAAAAGTGCAGCAGCCTCGTTCAAACACACGAATGAGGCAAATGCAAACTGCCTCAAAACAACCTCAAAATACCAACCACAAAATACAAATACTACAGAGCAGCTGACATGCAGTCAGCTCTAGTTTCCATTTTCCTTTTATTTCTTAGGATTGCAGCATTTTTTCCTGTTGCACTTCTTTCATTCCTGTGTGTGTTTTGGAGTTTGCATCATTCATGTGTTTGCAGCAGGTTTGCACCTGTCAGATGCTGTTAAAAAAAAAAAGAACTAAAGTAAAGAGTTGTGTTCAGTTTTATTCTGATTCAAACCACAAACCTTTCAGTTTAAATCAGACCTGACTGTTAGCCACGTTCACCGTAGTCAACAGAGCAGGATGGAAACGGTGAGAGGAAATGTTCTCTCACTGAGAGGAAGTAGATGGCTCTTCCTTTAGACAAATCCTTTATATATACTTTAAATATAAAGTATATTTGCCTTATCAAGAAGAATTTCTGTCAAAGTTTGAGAAGAGAAAAAAATAAACAAATAAAAAGCAGGAGCCAGGAGAAGTTTCAATGAAGCATTTACTTTTTGAGTAGTTTCTAGTTAAAAAAAAAAACCCCAACAAAACAAAAAAAACAACTGAGCTTTGGTTGTTGATTAAGTAATTACCACATCCTCAGATTTATTAAGTTAACTTAAGATATTAAATTAACTTAAGATCCTCAGATTTATTAAATTCACTTAAAATTTGCAAAGTACTTGCAAATTCCATTTGCTACATTTAAAGGGATGCATAATTTGCACAAAGTTCAGTTTTGCTTCATCTGCTTGACAAAATTAAATTCATTCACTTGGATTTTCTTTTTGATGTAGCAAGGTCTGGGATCATGAGCGCCCCCTCCCGTGAGAAACGGAAACTGCAAACTGAAACCGTGCTAACAACACTCTGTAACCTCCTTCACGTCTGAGACCTGTGATGTTCAGAGTTTTATCAATTTTATTTCATCCTGGTTGGTGTTTGAGTGAAAACATTTGCTTGACTTCCCGGCTTGGAGTCGTCCGCCTGTTCTGTGCACACAACAACAACCACATAAACCACCTCGTTTTCCTGTGTGCTCACACGTTTCTCATAACGAAACGTTCAGATAAGGACTTGTGGTGATACTGCGTAGTTTGGCTGTGCATAAAATTTTCCTCTGCACCCAGGGTTTTTTTTTTTAATTACTTTGTTGAACCACCTTTTTCTACAGGAACTCGACTCAAATCCAAAATCTAGAGAAATTGAGAGGTGTGAACAGACAATGGAAAGAGCCAGCAGAGACTGAATGAACCAGAGAGGGAGACCATTTAGTGAGAGCAGCTGCGAAGGAAGAAAACAGAATGAATGTTAGAATCACAAACTCAAAGAGGACAGGAACTAAACAACAGTAAACAGGACACGACCAATGCAACACAAAGTCAGACGCAGGAGTAAAGAGAAGGAAGAACTCAATAAAACACAAAACTACAACACAAAGTGCATTAGCATTTTCCTACACATTGAACTTGGGTCAATAAAAATCTGGACTGGATTAGTTATGAAGATGATGAAAACTAACTTTAAATGATCCCAGATTTCAGTGGGATCCCTTTCTACTAAACCCAGTTCAAAAACCTCCGGTTCAGATTGGACCGAAAAGTATTTAAAATAACTATTTTGTACTTTGAAAGAGTGTGTGTTCAGGTTGTAGCAACTCAAAAAAGAAGCTGATACGACAAACAAAAACAAAAACACCACACTGACTCATTAATCAATGTAAAAAAGCTCATTTGTAATAAAGTGTAGCAATGTAAACACAGTTTGTTAGATATCACATTCTGGACGCTCATGTCTGACAGAAAAAAACAAAAGTGGCTTCTTCTGTCCACGATGTCGAGTTGTGCTTTCAGTCAGACAGAAATCAGTCATGGCAGCGACAAAAAGCCATGGTGACAAGAAGGGAAGTACCACTGTTTCTAGTTTGAGTCTAGTTTTAATATGATTTTTTTTTTTTTTTGCTGCTTTCAGGTCAGAGACAGGAAGCTGGATGGAGATCTGGACGGAGCCAGACGTCACGCCTCCACTGCTCGCGTTCTCAACATCATGGCGACCGTCCTGGCGTGTTTAGTAGTTGTTGTTTATGTTGTTGTAATTTTTACTGGAATTGCATGAGCAAAAAATTGTTCAAGCTTGATCCTATTGCAGTTACAATTGTTGGCAATAACCAACTTTCGGATTGTCCAACGCTACGTAATTGTTTTTGCTCTGTTGCCAAAAAACAAAGCTGTGCCTTCATCGCCAATAGTAAAATCGAAGAACTTAATTTGTGTAAAGTTTGCTTTTATGAAATCTGTGAAATGTGTTTTAGCGCAGATGAACTGATAGCTTTTTTCATAGTAATAATAAACATTATGCTCTTTAAAACCCATAAATGTTCTTTCTGTCATGAATTAGGTTGATTGAGGTGGTGAGAATGGACATAGGAGACCCAGGCTGATGTGCAATAATGACGGTTTTATTGACAAACATGAAGAGAACAGAAATCCAGGCAGTACAGGTGAACAATGAGGCGAGGAACTCAGACACTCTGGTGGCCTTGGGAAGACACAGGACTAACAAAGACTATGAAGGCAATGACAAGGACGTGACGGGGAGCAGGTAGCATACACAAGGGGATAATCAGGGAAACAAGAGGCAGCTGGATACGATCAAGAGGAAGACGAGATGACAAGAGAACGAGCTTAACAGAAAAACACAAACAAAAGTCCTTATCCTCACTCTTTCATTGTATGCAGAGAAACTATTTATTTTCCGAAAGTAAAGCAGTAACAACTGCAGTTATCCAAAACTACATCTTAGGACATGGTTGTTTGTGCACTAATGCAGTACTTCCTCCCCCCTGTGGTGCTCCACCCGAGTGAGGTTGCACCCCCCCACCCTCCCACAACAAAAATCTAACAACATTCATGTCAAATGTTTGCGCTGCAAAGCGACCAGAGATGAAAGTACATACCGCATACCGCCCCCTTTTTCAGTGGTAAAATTTCCAGTTAAGACTCAACCGTCATAAAAAACAAACCCTATTCTGGACAGCGAACCAGTTCTGTAACAGGTCATTCAGATCCTCCTCCACCTGCAGCTGACCTGAGAGCAATGAATCCTGGGTACGCGTCTGCACCTTACCCTGCTGAGACCGTCGCCCTGCAGGACAGGAAACATGAAATGTCCCCTAGACAGCCTGGGGGTCCCACAGGAGTTCAACACACTCTTGTGTACGTCCCCACTGAGCCTCCAAGAGATTATCTGGTCTGGTCTCTGTGGAACTTGGTCTACGGAAATATTTTCTGTCTTGGATTGGTGGCTCTCGTTTATTCTGTCAAGGTGAGTTTATGCTAATAATTTCCCAGTAATTTATCTTGAACGTGAACATTTTCTGTTTGTCTTTGAAAAAGGACAGAAATCATAAAGAGTGTTGAAACTGGCTTCTGATTCCCCTTTTGGTAAATGGGTTTTATGCAGTTTGGACAAATTTAGAGACTAATTAGAATAATCTAAATAATTAAGGATTAAAAACAAACAGATTTATATCACAGTGATAGGTTAGTTTCACAGAACTCAAAAACAGACTATTTCAATCATATGAATGACCTTTCCAGTCAAACTTCCCAAAACTAGGTCTTAATCTAGACTCAAAGTTTAGGTTTGAGTCTAACTTGACGGAGGTGACTGAGGATTGAGCGCCTTTCTGCTCCAGGTGAACCAGTCATTAGTAATATTTGTTTTTTCTGCTTTCAGGCCAGAGACAGGAAGATGGTTGGAGATGAGGACGGAGCCAGACATCACGCCTCCACCGCTCGCGCTCTCAACATCGCGGCGACTGTCCTGACATTTTTAGCCATCTTTCTCTCCATAGTTGTGCCCATTGCTATAATTGCAGAGGGGGCAAGATATTACAGATATCGCTATCGCGGATATTAATAAGTAACTTTTGTGAAGTATGACGGGTTTTTAAACACCATGACCTGTTTTTATTTTGTGCCTCAAATAAAACTGTAACAGCAGAACTAGTAATGAGATCTGAGGCGACAAAGAAGAACTTCATTTGAAATAAGTTCATTTGCTTAAAATCTGCAAAGTGTGTTTTAGATCACATGAATGAAAAGCTTGCATTGTAACGATAACAGTCCTGTGCTCTGAAAAACACAAAAATACAAATTCTTTTGTGTGTAGAGTCTCTCGTGTCATTTATTAAACCAAAAACATATTTGGTCATGAATTGACAAAGTGATGACAATAAAAGCAAAAATATAAATGTGAAATTAAAATCAGGACAAAATAATTATAACATTTAGATTATGTGATGCAGAACTGAGCAAACAATGGTGAGAAAAACGAGCTGCTACAATCAGACAAGGTCACACAAATAAAGGTCACTTGTTCCCATAGTGAAGTATAAATGTTGACTTTAGTTCAGCATAGTCATGGCAACAGTCTCTTTCACCTGAGCCAGAGGTTTGCAGCTCCTCTGAAGTGTTGATTGACGTCTCCTTCCCCGTCCTTTGAGTTCAGAAGGATGTGAAGTTTTACTACATTCTTCCATTTTGTTGGTCTTTCTGAAATATTTTCTTGTCTGAAACTAACTTTGCGCTCTGATTTTTGTTTTCATGAGTCCATCTTCACTCCTATGTTTAATCAATGACTTTTGAAAATTATTATGTGTTGTTACGACTCTTACATTAGTAGTTTTACATCACTAGGTTGTTTTTCATTTAAAGGCTTTAGCTTCCGTCTGTGCGTGTGTGAACTGGTGCTATGTTGAAACGCGTGTCTGTGTAGCATGTTTATCTCTAACGGCAGAATGTTCCCTTGCCCTCGTGAGAAAGAAAACTGTTTGCAAGGACAAAACCTGCTTTTCTGTTTGTATTACTCCCCTTCCCTCCTTTCCCTGCTAATAAAAGACAAGTTTGAACTGAAGGTTTTCAAAGGGCACAGTGAGCTGCATGGAGAAGCAGTTTACAGTGTCTTCTGCTTTTGCAAAAGCTTGGTTGCAAACTAAGAAACTGTCGTCATTTTTAAGATGATTGACAAAATACCTACCAAACTTAAATCTTTATGCAAAATGAGGTTTGCAAAGATTCACCCTCAATTCACCCTGAACGTTCATAAGCAAGCAAAAGTAAACTATTAAGAAGACAAAGGTAAGAAGATGCATTGTGGAGATGAAAGTCTTGTGGTTTTTGCACACCGACTGTTTTCAGTGCTGAAATTTCCACTGCTAAGCCACAACCATCATAAAAATCAGAACTGACTGAAGATTTATTGGTGGCTCTTGTTTATCCTGTCAAGGTGAGTTTATGCTAATAATTTCCCAGTAATTTATCTTCAACATGGACATTTTCTGTTTGTCTTTGAAAAAGGACAGAAATTATGAAGAGTGTTGAAAATGGCTTCTGATTCCCCTTTTGGTAAATGGGTTTTATGCAGTTTGGACAAATTTAGAGACTAATTAGAATAATCTGTATAATTAAGGATTAAAAACAAATAGCTGTAAGTCGCAGTGTGGCTTTACAAAAATCAAACATGAAGGAATTTCTTTTTGTGTTAAACACAGTTTATTAGTTTCGTGTTTCCAGAAACAGAGAAAGGAACAGAAAATGGTGCCTGGTGCTGTTATATCACATTATATATGTAGAGAATAAGAAAGACGAAACAAACTCAATATCAAAGTTGTCAGACTCACGCACCGACATTAACCGAGTTCAGAAGGGTGTGAAGTTTTACTACATTCTTCCATTTTGTTGGTCTTTCTGGAATATTTCCTTGTCTGAAACTAACTTTGCGCTCTGATTTTTGTTTTCATGAGTCCATCTTCACTCCTATGTTTAATCAATGACCTTTTTAAAGAATTGTTTTGGCTCTGGTGGCCTTTATTTCCCAATAAATAAAGGCCACTTTATTTTCAGAGGCCTCTAGGACCCCTGAGGCCTCTGCACATCCTGTGCTTTACCTCCTGTACCAGCACCACGCCCCGAGTCAATTGCTTCGTTTTTTTTTTTTTTTTTGTTAATTTCCGCACGTAATCCAGTGGTCCAATCACGTCCCACATACTCTCCATGCACATTTTCATGCTGTAGTCTTTACAGCTATTTGTTACAGTGTAGTGGAAAATATGATCTCCACAGAGCATTAAAATATGTTGATTTCCTACAACAGAATTTAATCAAAAACGTGGAGTCAGAGGTTTTATCAAAATCCAAGCCAGCTTTACATCAAAAGCAATGAATAAAGTAATGAGTCATTTAGATGGATAGAAGGTGGCATAGATCACATGGCAACTATTAAAAAGCTCATCAACAGATGCTAATGGCTAAAACAAGTTGCAGAAGTTCATGTTGGTGGAGAGACTATAGATCAGAAAACGTAATAATGATGTCAGAACAGCGTACGATCATCAGGCATTAACTGAGATCAATCATTACAAGTTTGGTGTTGCTTGACAATTGTGAGAGAAAGTTATAGTGTTTTGTTTGGTCGTGCACCCTAAACATGCTCAAAATCCCACAATTTTGATAACTTTTTCACCCCCATCCCGTAAATGCATATTGACCAAAAATGAAAATCAAAAGGAGGAGTTCATTAAAATTTGAGGTGTATAGATGTGAAAATTACCTAAATTTGCCCTTTGAACCAAAATGGCCGCCTACCTGTACATTTAAGGGGGAACCTCCAAGACACTTTTTTTCTTGATATTAGGGAAGGGATCTACCTATGCACAGAATTTCAGATTTTTCCTATCTCACATTAGGGGGCGCTGCAGAGCAGTTGGCCATGCCCACTTGAGATTCCATTGGAATCCAAAATTGTACATTATTTCAGGTGAAGTTTGGTGATAAAGCCTCCAAAAGGCCGCACGCAAATGGCAGAAAATTAATTAGAAATTTTGCGATTACAACAGGCCTTTGCTACTCAGGCTTAATGAAAGTTATGTTAAGCCATATTGCAAAACGAGTTTATGCCAAATGTTACCTTGAAGTCATTATTTTTGGACCTAAAGAGGAACGATCTAGAGTCAATGCACAGCTTCAGTTATTACAACTAAAAACTAGCGATCAGGCCCGAAACCTGGGAGTAGTGATGGACTCGGACTTGAACCTTGCGAGCCACATAAAGACAATTACAAAGTCGGCCTTCTATCACCTGAAGAACATCTCCAGGATTAGAGGACTAATGTCTCAGCCAGATCTAGAGAAACTCATTCATGCGTTTATCTTTAGTCGCATTGATTATTGTAACAGCGTCTTCACAGGCCTGTCCAACAAATCAATCAAACAGCTGCAGCTGATCCAGAATGCTGCTGCTCGCGTTCTCACTAAAACCAGGAAGATAGAGCACATAACACCAGTTTTAAAGTCCCTCCACTGGCTCCCTGTAGCTCAAAGAATAGATTTTAAAATACTGTTGTTAGTTTATAAATCACTGAACAGTTTAGCACCACAATACATCAAAGATCTGCTGTTGTTGTATCAACCTTCCAGACCTCTCAGGTCTTCTGGTTCTGGTCTGCTCTGCATCCCCAGAACCAGAACCAAGAGAGGAGAAGCAGCTTTCAGCATCTATGCACCAAAACTTTGGAACAAACTTCCAGACAACTGTAAAACAGCGGAAACCCTGACTTCTTTTAAATCGCAATTAAAAACACACCTGTTTAGAATTGTTTTTGAAATGTAATATGTAACAATGTATTGTCTATTATATGTTGCATGGCTTTGTGTTCTTGTGTTTATGATGTAAAGCACTTTGAAATGCCTTGCTGAAATGTGCTATACAAATAAAATTTGATTGATTGATTAAGAATCAAGAAATAAAATGAATGTGTCATCAGCATAGTTAATGACTATATAATATCTAGATGACTCAGCAAGCTGCCTGATGGATGATCTTTCTACAGCTGACAGATGATGTCAGCGTCCAGAGAACAGTCTGCTGTCACTCTCCAGGCGCCGTCCTCCGCTGCCATGCTGCAGCCGCTGTCCCCAATGCCTCCATCCGGCTGTCCTTCTCCCCATTTGGTGAAGGTCAGAGGTTGATTTTTCATGTCGGACTGGAAGTTCCCTTCTGCTTTTCTCACGTTGACGTTGATCCAGGCTCTTTTCTCATCTTGACCCATCAGCTGACGCAGCATGTGGTTCTCCTCCTCACTCTGGGGCAGAGCCAGCTCCAGGCCTTGTTGCTGGCAGAAATCTGCAGCCTTCTGGAAAGATCCTCTCTCCTTGTTGGACACAAAGTATTTCTGACCCACCTTCCTCACAAAGTCAAAGGTTATAGCTGGAAAAACATGCAGAAAATTTGGAAGAGATTATTTCTTTATTTATTTTGGACAATGTAAAATAATCCTGTGGCTGTCCTCTGACTCACTGCTTTTCATCCTCTATTAACTTTGCTGCTTAGATATTTAGATGTTCATAATACATGGATGGAAAAATGTGTAAAACCCAAAATCAGACGTGGAGGAAAACATTAGATACTCACTAACTCTAATAAATCTTTTGCTGCTCTAATTCTTGGCTGATCGAAATAGAATAGAAAACCCACCAAGGTCCAGCTTAGCGGTGATCTTCGTCAGTAAATCAGCATCCCGTGTGAAAGAATCAAAGAGCTCTGGATACAAAAGAACAAGTTTGGTCACCAAAGTTCATTTGGCTTCAGCTCAAAAATATTTTTCGCTAGTTTTATCTTCTCCACAGTTATATTAACAGTGAAAAATGTTGTCTGGTGACATTGTAATGAGGAGTGGCGTGTCGCCCGCATGAAAATATTAAATTAGAAGGACCCCAAGATGGTCCTTCTAAGTCACCAATTTAAAATCTTGTATTTTAAATTGGTGACTTGGTCTGTTTTACTGTTCAACTATTGTGTCGAAGATTCAGTGAACGTAATGTCATGTCATCACCTCGTCCACACACAGCAATGGGTCCAGGTCGTCCAGCTGGTCCAGCTGGTCCAATTGGTCCAATTGGTCCAGGTTGTCCACGCACTCCTGAATCCAAAAAGAAGATGAAGAAATCTTCATAGAAAATGTCTACAGTATTTTTCATTGCTCTTCTCATTCTACAGATTTTTTTTTCTATTGTTAGCTCTTCAAAAAAACTTTTTCTTTGTTTTGTGAGTTGATACCCATTGGACCAGGTGGTCCTGGTATTCCAGGTACTCCAGGAAATCCAGGACGTCCAGATAGTCCAGGAAATCCAGGAGGTCCAGATGGTCCAGATGGTCCAGGTACTCCAGGAAGTCCTCTGTCACCTTTCTCACCAGGGGGACCCGGCAGCTGACTGAGGCTCATGGGAAGCATCAGACAGAAAACACAGAAGAGAAAACAAAGCCTCATCTTCTCAGTCAAGTGTTGGATACTGTAAAAAATGAGTGAAATTTGATACTTAGTTTGAACGATAATTTTCTCAACAGAAAAGACGCTGTCTTTTATCAGTCCACACACATTTACACATTTAATTCTGTTAAAGTTGAAGTTTACAGTCAGTCACATTGTGTCACATCACCATTGAACATCATAAATGTTGAAAAGTATTGTAGAAGTCATCAGTAAATGAGATTGTGAATGTGCTTTTTTTCTTAATTGAAAATTATTAACAAGGTACAAGTGTTGTTCTAGGTTTAAACATGCAAGGGTAATTTAAAAAAGAAACTGCGCAATAATGAAAAAAATGAATCAAAAAACTCACCGTCAGAATGTGATCGTCCACAACGTGCTGCTGCTTTGCCGTTCAAAAAGCCTTCTGATGTGAATGAAGATTTAGAAACATGAGATCCGGCCCAGAGGAAATGGTAGCTAGTCTGGAATGATAAACAACATACAAGACAAGCAGAGAGTTCCTGTTGTCCTGACAAAATGTCATTTTACTGTAAAGCTGCAGCACATGCTGGATGATCACACTTTCACATTGAGTTCTTGTTAGTTTTCTATCTTTCTACAGTTTTTGGTCGACATCATTCGTGCAGGACTTCCTGGACCACCTCGAATCTCAGGCCACAGCTCATCAAGTAGACACATTTTAGTCAGAGAAAAAAAAACATGATTTGGAGAAGGATGAGAGAAATAAATAATAATAAAAAGACCTGCAATCAACCTGCCCAATAAAGATTTCTTCATGTTGTTTGTACTGAGTTCTCTGAACCACCTGGACCCGTCACCTTGTGCGGACGAGGTGACGGATATTTCCTGAAACTAATAAAATACTGATCTGTACCAATTTACCCAGCCTGTTTGTTTGCTTCAAGGAGGAAACAGAGGAAAGCGACATGAATAAAACCATGGAGGGTGAATATGCAGAGAGCCAAGGCCACGATGAAGAAAGTTTTCTGTTATTATGTGACAGCAGCGCTAATCACAACCTCTATGATTGTCAGGTCTGGTGTGTATCCAGGTAAATTGAAGAAAAAGCAAGTGAAAATAAGGGGAAAATATCCATTTAATCGCCATACATTTCACCATAAAGCAGAAATACATAATGTAAATGCATTGATTAAGGTCATCAGCATATGTGATTATATCTAGAAAAGAAAGGGAAGTTTACTTGTATAGCTGAGCTACAGGGAGCCAGAACTTTAGGACTGGAGGGATGTGCTCTGTCTTTGTAGTTTTAGTGAAGACACAAACAGCAGTGTTCTGGATCAGCTGGAAGATCTCTGAAGACACTGCTGCAGTAATCGACTAAAGGTAAATACATGGATGAGTTGCTCTAGATGTGGCTGGGACTTTAGTCTCTTTATCCTAAAAATGTTCTTCACATCATAGAAACCCGACTTTGTAATTGTGTTTATGTGTCTCTGAAGGTTCAGGTCTGAGTCCATCATTACACACCAGATTTCTGGCCTTCTTGCCTTGAAGTGCCATTGTAGAATGAGGCAGATGCAGTGCAACCAGGTAGCAGAGAAATTTATGGTTTAATCATGAAACCATAATTTTTGGTGCACTAAATCCAGGAAGCACATGTGTGAAGAAGGTAAGGAACTCAGAACTGGTAGCAACTGGAAAATATTGCTAGAGACAATGACGACTGGATAGACGAAGACCCGACAAGGAACAAGAGACACAGGTGGGATTCAATACACAGAGGGTAATCAGGGGAACGAGGCACAGTTGGGACAGAAGCCAAAATAAACACACAGAAAACTCAAATCCTCATAGGAAGCTTGAAAATACTCAAGGTCATAGTGAACAGAAGAAGTAGGTCATCTTTTGGTCAAAAACACTGTGATTACTTCAGTTTTGGGTTCATAGACACCTGGTGACATTGTAATGAGGAGTGGCGTGTCACCCGCATGAAGATATTAAATTAGAAGGACCCCAAGATGAAACCTTGGGGTACCCCACGTATGACTTCTGTCTTCTGTTACCTATTGGCAAGAAGAATCCCAGTTCTTTGGATGAGGCTTAAACCAGTCAAGCCCTGTGCTAGAGAGTCCGACACAGATCTCCAGTCAGTTGAATGGCAAGTCATGGTCAACAGTGTCGTGTTGATGTGGTGTTTTGTCTGATCACACAAATCAATAATCAAAAAACATTTGTCGTCCTTATTTTTTGACACGTAATTCATAATACCCAAATTAGATAGTTTCCAGCATAATGGAAATAAAACTCTTGATCTGCATGACCAAAATATTTTATGAGACAGAGCAACCATTTGTCTGAAGAAGAAATAGTAGTGGAGCATTCGAAGTGAACACTTTTAGGCTGTCATTGTCTTTTCAATGAGGTCAGCTGTGGCTCAACAAAATGATCTACCAATTTGTGACTGAGGTTACAAATGTGAGGTTATGACGGTAAAAAGCCGACTGTGGATCCAGAGTAAATGTACTTTGAGTGGTCAGAATGAGAAGAAAGGGTTTAGGGTGAGTCTTATGACTATCAGGATCCTGAGTTGTGAGGTTGTTTTGAAGTTTGATTTCATTCCAATTTAATTATTTTGTGTCATTTTCTTATTTTGTTTAGCTCTGTCTTGACCTTATTTTCCTTTTATTCAGTTCTTCCAAGTGTTTTTACTTATTTTTATTGCCTACAGTTTCAAGTTATAAAACTACTTGTGCTCAGGTAATCTATTCTAAGACAAAATAGTTTGAAAGGACAAAAATTAGGCCATTTCATCTGTCAGTCAAATCTTTATTTATGATAAAGAATCAAACTTAATATCAGTTTACACTGTACGTTTCACACAAATATTTCCCATTGAGTTCCACTCATGACTATTGATACACTGTTAAAAAGTCATTGTGAGATTCAACAATTTCATTAAGTATGAACACCTAAATATGTCTGTCATATATACGTCATATATACGTCATATATAAGGATCTGTGAAAAGCTTATTAGACTGTGGATGAACACCATCAGGACAAACAGAGCAAGACTGAGTGATGACAGCAGTCTGAATGCACTAATCTGGATTAAGTAATAAAAATGCTGAAGTCATATCTAGATGACTCAGCAAGCTGCCTGATGGATGATCTTTCTACAGCTGACAGATGATGTCAGCGTCCAGAGAACAGTCTGCTGTCACTCTCCAGGCGCCGTCCTCCGCTGCCATGCTGCAGCCGCTGTCCCCAATGCCTCCATCCGGCTGTCCTTCTCCCCATTTGGTGAAGGTCAGAGGTCGATTTTTCATGTCAGACTGGAAGTTCCCTTCTGCTTTTCTCACGTTGACGTTGATCCAGGCTCTTTTCTCATCTTGACCCATCAGCTGACGCAGCATGTGGTTCTCCTCCTCACTCTGGGGCAGAGCCAGCTCCAGGCCTTGTTGCTGGCAGAAATCTGCAGCCTTCTGGAAAGATCCTCTCTCCTTGTTGGACACAAAGTATTTCTGACCCACCTTCCGCACAAAGTCAAAGGTTATAGCTGGAAAAACATGCAGAAAATTTGGAAGAGATTATTTCTTTATTTTTTTTGGACAATGTAAAATAATCCTGTGGCTGTCCTCTGACTCACTGCTTTTCATCCTCTATTAACTTTGCTGCTTAGATATTTAGATGTTCATCAGACATGGATGGAAAAATGTGTAAAACCCAAAATCAGACGTGGAGGAAAACATTAGATACTCACTAACTCTAATAAATCTTTTGCTGCTCTAATTCTTGGCTGATCGAAATAGAATAGAAAACCCACCAAGGTCCAGCTTAGCGGTGATCTTCGTCAGTAAATCAGCATCCCGTGTGAAAGAATCAAAGAGCTCTGGATACAAAAGAACAAGTTTGGTCACCAAAGTTCATTTGGCTTCAGCTCAAAAATATTTTACGATAGTTTTCTCTTCTCCACAGTTATATTAACAGTGAAAAATGTCAGAGTCTTGAATTTTAAATTGGTGACTTGGTCTGTTTTACTGTTCAACTATTGTGTCAAAGATTCAGTGAACGTAATGTCATGTCATCACCTCGTCCACACACGGCGACTGGTCCAGGTCGTCCAGGTCGTCCAGCTAGTCCAGATGGTCCAGATGGTCCAGCTGGTCCTGGTATTCCACGCGCTCCTGAATCCAAAAGGAAGATGAAGAAATCTTCATAGAAAATATCTACAGTATTTTTCATTGCTCTTCACATTCTACAGATTTTTTGTTCTATTTTTAGCTCTTCAGAAAAACTTTTTCTTTGTTTTGTGAGCTGATACCCATTGCACCAGGTGGTCCTGGTATTCCAGGTGCTCCATGTAATCCAGGATCTCCTTTCCTTCCTGAATCCAAAAAGAGATGAAGCAATCTTCACTGGTGATGAAAAAAATGAAGAATTTGTCTACAGTATTTTTCATTGCTCTTTTCATTCTATAGATTTTTTGTTCCATTTTTAGCTCTTCAAAAACAAAAACTATCTTTGGTTTGTGAGCTGATACCAGGAAATCCAGATGGTCCAGATGGTCCAGGTACTCCAGGAAGTCCTCTGTCACCTTTCTCACCAGGGGGACCCGGCAGCTGACTGAGGCTCATGGGAAGCATCAGACAGAAAACACAGAAGAGAAAACAAAGCCTCATCTTCTCAGTCAAGTGTTGGATACTGTAAAAAATGAGTGAAATTTGATACTTAGTTTGAACGATAATTTTCTCAACAGAAAAGACGCTGTCTTTTATCAGTCCACACACATTTACACATTTAATCCTGTTAAAGATGAAGTTTACAGTCAGTCACATTGTGTCATGTCTTTCCAAGATGAACATCAGAAATGATGAAAAGTATTGTAGAAGTCACTAGTAAATGAGATTGTGAATGTGCTTTTTTTCTTTATTGAAAATTAACAAACATGCAAGGGTAATTTTAAAAAAAACTGCGCAATGATGAAAAAATGAATCACAAAACTCACCGTCAGAATGTGATCGTCCACAACGTGCTGCTGCTTTGCCGTTCAAAAGCCTTCTGATGTGAATGAAGATTTAGAAACATGAGATCCGGCCCAGAGGAAATGGTAGCTAGTCTGGAATGATAAACAACATACAAGACAAGCAGAGAGTTCCTGTTGTCCTGACAAAATGTCATTTCACTGTAAAGCTGCAGCACATCCTGGATGATCACACTTTCACATTGAGTTCTTGTTAGTTTTCTATCTTTCTACAGGTTTTGGTTGACATCATTTGTGCAGGACATCCTGGACACATTTTAGTCAGTTGAGCCCCCCCTGTCACGCAAAAGTGATGGAAAAGGGGCCGAGTTTTCACGGACTCGTGAATGGAGGCTGCTTGGTTTGCATTTCAGCAAGTTATTGTAGTTCATCGGTTTGAAATTGTTTGTCTCAAGGCATTGAAGGCGGGTTGCGAACCAGAAACCCACAGGGTCACGACATTCCTCTGCCACTTTGTGAAGCCGCTCGCAGAAACGCAGAATTTACATCGAAATTTTGAGTCGTGAATTTTTATTTTTTTTTTATTGTTTCATTTCACATTTACAAACTTTTTACTGATTCTTTTGTGTAGTTTATAACATATATCAGGTTAAATTAAGTTCAGAGTGTAAAATACATATGTAAATATGTATCCATCTGGGGCTGAGTGTTCTTCGCTTTGGGTGCAAAAAAAGGACTGACATGTTGCAGAAAGTCAGCAGCACCCAGCTCTGCTGCACAAAAAGGCTTACAGCACCTGGTATTCCCAGGCGGTCTCCCATCCAAGTACTAACCAGGCCCGACCCTGCTTAGCTTCTGAGATCAGACGTTTCTTTTGTATTTTTAATTCAAAATAAAACAGACAGTGCCATTATTTACAATGAATACGTAAGTAAACAACACATGAATGTTCACAAAACATCAAAAAGAGACAAATACATGATTACATCAAAAACAGTCTCACTAATCACATGTATAAAATACATTTTTAGAACATTTCTTTTTCAAAATATTTGCATTGAAAAAGTTGGCCAAAAATATCTTCACACAATTCTGAATTTACATGTTTAATTGTCTTCCAATGTATTCTTAAAAGTGCCAAAAATAAAGTCCAGTTATTAATTTTCTTGTTTTCATAAAGTTGATAGTTCCTTGTGATGTAGATAGTGTGTCGTGCTGAAGAGAAAAGAGTTGAAGGTGATGATCTGACAGCTGTCCGTGTGAATCATGAATACCGAAAAGTCTCATCCATTCCCATTCTCCGTTCTTTAGAGAAGGCTTGGCAGACATGCCTGCGATAATTTCACGAATTTTCCTCCAGACGCTGACGTGGCTGAGACAGACCACCTCAGGGTTGTTGAAGATCGGCAGCGAGACAAATGACCTGTACTTGACATATGTTATTAGTTTTTGTCTGATTTTATTCCAAACCTCAAAACATTCTGTGAAAAAGTTTTCATTTTGCATTTCTTTCAAACTCGAGATTGAACACAGATTAAAGATGTTTTTTGTGCCAAAAGATTCTAAATGTGATTTGAAGTAGTTGTACCAAAAGTGTTTATTGGACGAAGTGAGAAACCTAGAAATCAGTTTAATTCTTAATGCATGTTTTTTTGATTGGATATTTACTAACTCCACCTTCTTTATACGGTGCAATTAAAGATTTATGATTAATTAAGTTTCTGCAACTTTTTCAGATGAAGGTTGTTATTTGACTGTTGAATTTATTTAATATTTGAACTGGGACATCATAAATACTGAGCAGATAAATGATTTTTGAAATGATTAAGCTATTTATAATGACAATTTTCCCTTTAATAGGTAATTTCCTTTGCTTCCATAAATTTAACAGATTTTGGACTTTTGTGGTGGTCTTTTTCCAGGTCTTGTCTCTTGCTGCTCTTGGCTGCTTACCGAGGTAAACGCCCAGGACCTTGACTGTGTCCTCCTCCTCCCTGAACTCCCATCTCCCTGGCGTCCAAGCCGCCTCGCCACAATACATGATTACTGACTTATTTGCATTTATTTTAGCTCCTGAAGCTAATCCATAATTGTGCAAATGTTTCATGACCAAATCGATACTATTTTCATTTTTGACTGTTATTGTTGTATCATCTGCGAATTGAAATATTTTACTGATATTGCCTTGTGGTGATTTTATGCCCTCAATATTTTTATTCTGCTTAATTAGACCAGAGAGCGGGTCTGGGGTGAAGCAGCTCTCGGCCAGGATGAGGATCAGTGCCTCCAAATCCGAGGCCATGGTCCCGAGCCGGAAAAGGGTAGAGAGCCTTTTACCGGGTCGAGACCGGTGTCCTGCCCCAAGTGGAGGAGTTCAAGTATCTCTGGATCTTGTTCACTAATGAGGGAAGAGGGAAGCGGGAGATTGACAGGCGGATCGGCGCAGCGTCTGCTGTGAAGCGGGCGCTGTACCGGTCCGCCGTGGTGAAGAGAAAGCTGAGCCAAACAGCGAAGCTCTTCATTTACCGGTCGATCTCTGTTCCCGCCCTCATTTGGAAGAACGAGATCCCGGATAATATTTAATTTAAATTTTCAATGTCAATTGAATTTTGATATGTATGTTTCAAATGAACCAAAACATATGCTTAAGATGGCTGAAATTAAAATAAAAAAGCAAATGTGAAACACACAACAGCTCGATGAAATGTATTTAAATTAATTGCTGTTATATGTAAAGAACGTCCGCCAAGGTTGGCCCCCCTATATTTTTAACACACCAAATCTGGCCCCCTTTGCAAAAAGTTTGGACACCCCTGTCATAGAGCAAAACAATGATGGAGTTTCAGTTTACTACATATAGACATGTATAAATATTATATTAGCCTATACATAATATAAAATCATAAATATTATTTATGTATAATTATATATATATATATATATATATATATATATATATATATATATATATATATATATATATATATATATATATATATATATATGAATGATGTCAGTTTATTATTTATTTTATCACTGGGTCACAAATTTTGACATGTTTCACCAAAACTGTGTGTGTTTAAATGATGAAATACATTTTTAATTTGGTACATTTGTGTCTGTGCTTTTAAAACAAAGAACGTCAATTCAGCTGCTTTTCTGCATCAGTGTCAGCTGATACTGAGCCTCAGATATTGGTATCGGTATCAGTATTGAAAGTGAAAAATGTGGATCGGCGCATTGTTTACCCATACACTTACATTTTTTAATCATTTAATTCTGTTTTTTGTTTGTTATTATGATTTTTGTCATCAGAATGATAAAAATCATCACACCTTATACTTTACGCTTCTCTATTAGTCTGAGTTTCACTAAAACCATCTCATTTCATGAGCTGAACACAATAATACATCATTATTTATTACAAATTTTGCTTTGTAAATAAAAAGTTATGTTTGGTGGTTTAATCATTCAGAGCTGAACATCTCTCTTCTCAGTGGACTGACTCACACGCAGCAGGGATCACACGGGTCGGCTTTTTATTAAAGGCAAGGCAAGGCAACTTTATTTATATAACACCTTTCAGCCAAAGACAACTCAAAGTGCTTGTACAAGAAAAATAAGGAATAAATACTGTTAGAAGAAAAATAAATAAATAGATAAAATAAAATAAAGAAAATATATAGACAAAGTAAACATTAAAATTGTAATTATAGTAAAAGAGTGGGATTAAAAATTTAAGAATAGACAACTTCAAATAAGAAGGTTTTTAACCTTGTTTTAAATAAACTCAAGGTAGGCGCAGACTTACAATGAGCAGGAAGTTTATTCCATAGTGTTGGAGCATAAAAACTAAAGGCTGCTTCTCCGTGTTTACTTCTGACTCTCGGAATAGTTAACAGGTTTGAGTCTGATGATCTTAATGTTCTGAGTGGTACGTAGGGTTGCAGAAGACCGGAAATGTAGTTTGGATTTCTATTATGAAGTGCTTTATAAACTATTAAGGAAATTTTAAAGTCAATTCTTTGAGCAACAGGCAGCCAGTGCAGAGATCTGAGAACTGGACTGATGTGCTGATCTCTTTTTATTTTAGTGAGGACTCTTGCAGCAGCATTCTGGAGGAGCTGGAGCTGTCTTAATGCTTTTATTGGTAATCCAGCAAGAATGGCATTGCAATAATCAAGTCTGCTAAAAACAAAGGCATGAACTAGTTTCTCAGAATCCTGTATGGACACGAGTCATCTGATTTTAGCAATATTTTTGAGGTGATAGTATGATTTTTTTTATAATAGATTTGATGTGGTAATTGAAATTCAGATCAGGATCCATAATCACCCCTAAATTTTTGGCTTTATCAGAGCATTTTAAACCAATTGAGTGAAGGTAGGTGATAGATTTCAATCTGTGCTCTTTTGGTCCTAATACTAATATTTCAGTTTTGTCTTGATTTAGTTGGAGAAAGTTATGGCTCATCCAGACATTAATCTGCTCAATACATTTAGTGAGTACTTGAACCTGATTGTAATCTCCTGGTGAAAGACTAATGTACAGTTGTGTATCGTCGGCGTAGTTGTGGTATTCTATATTATTATTTCTTATAATTTGAATTAATGGGAGCATGTAAATATTAAAAAGAAGTGGCCCCAGGATGGACCCTTGGGGAACTCCATAGGTAATTGTATTTTCCTTGGATTTAAAGCTGCCTATTGAAACACAAAAGGTTCTATTGGACAGGTAGGATTTAAGCCAGCTGAGTACCACCCCGGAAGTGCCAACCCAATTTTCTAATCGAGATAATAGGATGTCATGATCAACTGTGTCAAATGCAGCGCTCAAGTCAAGTAAAACTAATACTGAAATTTTATTACGGTCATTGTTTAGACGGAGGTCATTGACTATTTTCACAAGAGCAGTTTCTGTGCTATAATTTTGATGGAAGGCTGATTGATGGACATCAAAACAATTATTCAGAGCTAAAAAGCCATTAATCTGTTGGAAAACAAATTTTTCCAATATTTTAGCCAAAATAGGTATATTTGATATTGGTCGATAATTGCTTAGAATAGATGAGTCCAAATTAAATATTTCCCATTTAAGATGAAAGAAATTCGTCTGTAAATATGTTCTACTCATAACTCCTCAAGTGGGATAAAATAAGAAAATCTTTTTCGTCCAGTTATTAGATAATAATAAAAAAATCTAAATATCTCTACACTGCATTGAGTGGGAAGGACTGAGCTCTTTTTAGCTGCTAAATGTCAAGTATTAAGAAAATAAAATGCTAATTTTATTATTTATAAAAGCAAAGGAAAAGAGACTTTCAAAATTAGTATATTTTAAGGAAAAAACATTGAACTAGAGAACCTTAAAAATGAGGGACAGAGACATAAAAAAAACAATCAAATAGAAATAAATAAATGTAAAAGGAGCTATAAATCATAGTAAAGCTAAATATCTGACAGAAGGTGAAAAATTCACAACTTTCTTTCTTGCGCAGGAAAAATGTAAACAAATCAACACAACAATAAATGAATTAATAAACGAAAAAGGAGACAAAGTGTCCGATACAAGTTTTTTTAGAAACAGTCCAAACATTTTATCAAAAACTTTTCCTAAATGAAAATATTCCTACAGAGAAAATAGAAGAGGTTGTCGGTGTGATTGACTCCTCACTCTCTCAGGGATATGGCCTTTGCTCTGATGCTCCATTGACAGAGGAAGAGATTCAATTCGCCATCAATGACCTGGTTGATTTCCACATTGTTGTCACCTACAGGCCGGGAATCACCGCTGCCACCATTTGTAAAATAGCGTGGTCTAGAGTCTTCAAGGTGAACAAACAATCAGCCATTGTCTTCAGATCCTTCATATAACTTTTATTGACACATTTGCCTCAGACATTTCCTCCCTGAGCCTCCAGAACTCAGTGTTTTTATGACCAATTGGCATAAAAACACTGAGCTAAGTGGACCAAGCCACAATTAAACAGAAAAACAAAAAAACAAAATCTAAACAGAAAAACAACATTAATCTAATTTACAAACTCATCTACATAATGAAATAAGTCTGAAAAATAAACCATGTAGTAGAAAATAACTCAAAAGGTTTCTTGGAAGAAAAAAACAAAGCAATCCGTCAAAGAAAAGCCTCTAATTGGTAAAACCCAGCAAAATAATTAATGATGTAATCAAGCAGGAAACACTGGGCTGGCCCCTCCCATATTCCTGCCAAGCTGAAAATCAAAGGATAAACAGTGAGTAAAAAGGAAACCAAATATCATGAATATAATTTGAAACAAAATAAACAAATTGAACCAATAAGTACTTATTTCAACCTAAACATCTGAATAGGTGGAAACTGAAACATAATGCTAAAAACAAACAAACAAACCCAGGATAGTAAGTAAAGCAAAGTTGCAAAGTAATGTTTAAGTTTAAACATTATGACCATCTAAAGAAAGTGAATTAATCAGAAATAAGAATAAGGGACAAGTGGTGAAAACAACTGAACCACTTTGTCACTTGTTGCCTCCACAGAGAAGCAGGCGTTACTCGAGAGAGATGAATGGTTAAACCTACAGAGTGGACATGACAAACATTTAGTCAGAGCAAAAAGAAATGGAGCGTTTGTTTGACCAGCATTTCTTTAAGATGCTCAACAGAGATCCTGTTGGCTGTTACAGCAGTGCAGACATTTTTATTTCTGCTGTTGCTTCTAGTTCGCAAAGGACCATTTATGACCCAGCCAACTTTAGTTTTTACAGCATATGGCCCACCATCCACGCTGTTTATCACCTCCCAGGGCTCTAAAACATTTGAAGCATCAGTTCCTATCAGTAGTTCCACATTTGCATTGATGTTATGAAGTTTAACAGGCTTAAGATGAGGCCACTGATCAATGTCCTTTTGCTGGGGAATATTCAATGTAGAAACTGGCATGGTACTCTGAGTCAAAACATCTGGTAATGCTATGAAGTCATTTGTTTTCAAATGAGAGATTTCCAAACCAGACAAAACTTGTACATTAACAATCTTATTTTGATTCATTGTTCTCAGCAGAATATTTGTCCTTTTGCCCTTTAAGTTCAGTCTTTTTGCCAAAGTTTCTGTACAGAATGCACCTGAACTTCCTGGATCCAGAAATGCATAAGTTTGTACAATTTTGTTGCTCTTTTGACTTTTAACTTTTACTGTAACAATAGAAAAAACTGCATCATCATCATGACCGGCCCCAATATGCCCACATGTCTGGGTGGTTACAGTTGAGAAGTTGACATGAGACCTTTTTGTCTGTTGGGTTTGTTCTGAAGAGGCTTCTGGCTCCTTTTGCTCTATGTGAAGATCCCCCGGATGCCTTTGGTGACACACGTTGCAATCCAAACGACTCCTGCAGTCTTTGCTTGTGTGACCAACTTTCAGTCAACCGAAACAAATCCCCCTTTGTTTAATGAAGGTCAACTTGTCCCGATGCATTTTAGCTTTAAACTGCATACAGTTTTCCAATAGATGATTTCTTTGTAAACAAAACAAGCAGCTGTAGACTTGGTCTTATTTTCAGTTGACTGAGTTTTGGTGTCTAGTATTGTGTTGACATTTGTGGCAAAACTGCTTCCTTTTTTCCTTTGCTTGCTGGAACTTGAGACTTTAGAGTTGATCCTAGTTTGTGGATCTTGGATGTTGCCAAACACTGGATCTGATGCTACATTTACTTCTTTTACTATAAAAGCAACCAGATCAGTGAACAAAGCTCGGTGGCCATTTTGCTCCTGCAGCTCATAAGCAGTAACTCTCCATTTTTCTCTCAGTTTATATGGAAGTTTCAGTACGATCGTTCTCATATTTGAAGGTAAATCCAATTCTTTCATGTAAACAATTTGTTGTGTTAGATTTGAACATCCTTGAAGGAAAAGAGAGAATGATTGAAGACTTTTCACATCGTCACCTTTTATTGGTGTCCGACTCATAATCTTCTCCATATATGCAGAAGCCATTTTATTTTCATTTCCAAAATGTTCTTCAAGAAGATATTTGGGCCTGGAATAACCTAGCTCAGGAGGTAAGTGCTGACAACTGTGCACCAGATCTTTAGGCTGCCCCCTAGTGAACTGCTCTAAGAAGTGCAAACAGTCGCTCCAGTTGTCAGTTTTAGCTTCCACTCTGTTCTCAAAAGCGTTCATAAATGATCTGTACTGCATTGGATCCCCATCAAACACGGAAATGTTTCTAGATGGGAGGACAGACGATAAATTTTGTTTTACAAGTAAGGCAGTGATGTCATTTTGTCTTTGCATGATGTTCACAATATCATTCTGACAGTTCTCAGTCAGGAAGATTGAAATTGTGTTTGCGTTGTTTGAGTTGAAGAATCAACTTTTACTCTCTTTTGATCCGTTTTAAGTTGTTTCTGCCTTTGTTTAGGTCTGACGACAGGAAGGTCAGATGAAGAATTTGCTCTTCCTTTGGGAAAAAACTCAGCGCGAGGATTTAGCAGCGGCATGTCCTTTACTTTAGCTCTTTCAAAATAAGAGTTCATTCCATCACATCGTTTAGAACCAGCGACTGAATTCATTAAGACATTAAGTTTTGCATTGGTTGCTGCCAACTATTTCCAAATCTAATTTTTCCTTTTCTTTCCTCAGCTTCTCCTCTTGCTCTTCGATCAGACGTTTTTTGTCCAACGCAGTGAATCTCTCCATGAGCGCCGCCTTTTCAGCTGCAGCTTCAATGCGAGCAGAAGATGTGGATGAAGTCCGAGAAAACTGTGAAGATGTTTTTGAACGTGGCTTTACACTTGAAATATTAGAAACACTGTTTTCAGGATTTATTTCATCCACCTCTGCAACTAGATCATCAACATTATTGTTCTGTTCAGTATATGGATATCCTGCTTCATGCAACCAAACCTTTACATTGTCCATAAATTCAGAAAATGCTACCACCTTGGACTGAAAATGCAGTTTGCCTTTTCACTTTGTCAGTTTCTGTGTTTTTCTGTGTTTAATTCTGAGTTTCTGTGTCCTGAGTCTCCTCCTTGTCCTGTCTTCCCCTTGATTGTTCCCAGGTGTGTCTTGTTCTCCTGATTACCCTCAGTGTATTTAGTCCCTCCTGTGTCCTTTGTTCCTTGTCGTATTGTTGTCAGATTATCCTTGCAGGTCGTTGTCTGCCTTTGATTTTGTTAGCCGCCTGTATAACCAGTTGCTACCGGCGTTGAGCCCTGGCTTCCGCTCAGCCGTGCTGCCTGGCCGCGGACTCTGTTTTTGTGGACTTGTTTTCATTAAATATTCACTACTCACTTTACCTGGGTCTCCAGCGTGCTGCCTCACCACCTCAAACACCACCACTTCATGACACACTTCTTCTTCTGGCAATGCAAATTCAAAAAGGATTCATGTAAATCAGTTGCATCTTGATAGCATTTAATAAACTTGACAAAGTCAGAAGACACTAACATTTTTTTGTGACGTCAATAATGCGGAGATTTTCTCCACAAGGTTTGAAGCTTGTTTACACTTTAAACTTTGTTTTTCTTGACATGTTTTCATATAAAACTCCAAACCCTTTTGTGTGAATTTGATGTTTCTTTTCTCTTGTGACATCTGAGTGTCATCCTCTTTGCTCTTTACATCAGACATTTTTAGCAATCCTTTGAATTATTTCAAACCTTTAAAGCGACATTAATCCACAAAAAATCCACAGGATGGAGCACAAACTTGTCTCTTTGTTTAAAGAGGTTGATTCTTGTGAACAAACATTTCCATGATGGGCGTCGGCGCACGTCTGAATCCAATTACACATCAATTTATCACATCAAACTCATCTCATCAGTCTTTGCAGTTAAATAATGTCTTTAAACTCCAGTAGTTTCACGGTTTGTCCTTTACGACTTGAACAATATTGCCACATACCAGTTTGATGAATGAGTGGCGTGTCAATCCAGGCCTCACGCAGCAAGTCGCTTGATTTCAAAGACGGTCCAAAACCTTTTGTTGAATGATAATCCTTGAGATGCATAAATCCAACATGTCCATTGATGAGGAATTATTCCTTTTCATCCACAGGCTGGTTCCTGACATGATCCATGGGGAGGTTTTTACTTGTTGTAGTGGCGATTGTTTGTTCAACCAAACATCCAAATAAAAAGTTCCATCAGCCACTATGAGGCAATGGGGTCCAGATTCTTGACACAGGCAAAAGAAGTTTAAGGTTCAAACTTGTTGATTGTCTTGGTTGCTTTTATTTTCCTTTTATGCAAGCAATTACAATGATCAAATTTTTCTTTGTTCTCCTGCTGACCTCTCTTGCACTGGTAAAAACCATAGGCCCCAAACCCAAATGCCTGTTGGTCCTTTACCAGGCCCCTACATTTATAGAAAGTGGACTGACCCACCTCACTTCCTGTCTAGCTTACAAATAAAAAATAGAAAAAAATAAGAAAACAAAAAATAAAATCAATTATTAACCTGCAAATAAACTCTGTAAATAATGTAAATAATGGGAAAATGTTGAATCTCCCTTCCTGGAGAAGGGTTGGTATTCACACCTTTGGGCAGGTTTTGAATGATTGCGGAGCAGTGAATATAAACAAAATTTTTGGTTATTTCAAACTTGCTAAAACGATAATAATTGTAAAAAGATACAGGCAGCCTTGCCCTTCCACTGCTCCGTGATCATTGG
Source organism: Poeciliopsis prolifica (assembly GCF_027474105.1). Classification (NCBI taxonomy): domain Eukaryota; kingdom Metazoa; phylum Chordata; class Actinopteri; order Cyprinodontiformes; family Poeciliidae; genus Poeciliopsis; species Poeciliopsis prolifica. The sequence goes on from NW_026562376.1 coordinate 22,943,656, forward strand.
CAAGAGAGGAAGACATCAAGAGGTGCAGGATGACGCCCTTATTTTTTTATCTATCCATAGGTACTCAGAAAATAGAAATAGATTCTATTTCGACAAAAAAAAATGGTATTGCTTGCTCATTTCGAGCATTATAATAGAACCGACATCCCTTAAACATTGGGCGAAACTTTTTCCAAACATGCCAGTCTACAACATCTGGTTAAGAACACATTTCAAATTCAACATACATCAAGCTAATAATACAGACTTTCTATTGAAACACAGAAGGAACTTTACGGGCGTCATCCTGCACCAAATAGACAAGGACAAGTATGGCAGAGATTGCACAGTTTGTCTTACAGGCCCCAAAAACATTGAACACCTGTTCCACTACTGTCCCGATCCAACAACACCCGATCACACCAGCTTCTGGGAGAAGATTCAAGTCATTGTGAAAAGGGCATACGTCAATCTTCCATCGAAGGACAACGAATGGAATTGGACGAGACTTTTTGGACTTTATGAAGCACATGGACAAATCACAAAAACACAACTTGAATGTTGCAATATTATTCCTTCATTGGCAAGACATACCATATACATCACAAGGAATGATAAACTTTATGAAAACAAGAAGATCGATGCGTGGAGTTTATTGTTGGGACTTTTGAAGATGCATCATAAAATAATCCAATGTATTGACTCTAAGGTACATGAGGAAATCTTAAAACAAATTACTTGAGAATGTCCTTTCTTTGTAAAAAGGTATAACTAATATGTCAATCTTTGGTTTTGCTGATTAGTTTGTTTTTGGTAAAATTAAGGGTTTTTTTCTTTTGGGATATGTATTTTGTTGTTAAAATAATGTTTTTGTTTTTCACTGTATAAAATTGCACAACATTTATGTTTTATTGAATTTATAAATTTGTAAAAAAACTAAATAAAACGCCTGATCTCGGATGCTAAGCAGGGTTGGGCCTGGTTAGTACTTGGATGGGAGACCGCCTGGGAATACCAGGTGCTGTAAGCCTTTTTGTGCAGCAGAGCTGGGTGCTGCTGACTTTCTGCAACATGTCACTCCTATTTTGCACCCAAAGAGAAGAACAGTCAACCCCAGAGTGACGCAAACGTAACCGTGCAGAGCAGCACGGTGGGCCCCACAAACATTTAGTCAGGGCAAAAACAAAACATGAAGAACCACCTGGCTGTGCTGATTCACAAAAAGCCAGACATGTGTAGCATATTTGAAAAGACAACCTAAATTGTTATTCAACATAAATGGCTTTTAACCAAGATAATAGGCCAGTTTCCTTTCTTTTTTCTTTAAGAATAGGTACGACTCAAGAAAGAGCAGTTAGGCTAGAGTTTTGCAGCTGCGAGTGTTTTGTATTTGCAATGTGAATATCATATATACATATTTACAACCACAACATTGGGATATGCAAATGGCCATCAAGGAAAAAAACAAAACAATGAAATAAAAAGAAAAATAGAGGAGAAAAAAAGAACACAACAAAGGGGGAAAAAACAAATTAATCAATCGTTCCCAAAGTTCATCTTACAACCCCTTAGTCCATCCACCCCAAATGGGGATTAATCAGGCTCGCAAACAAGGGGAGTATCCAGGGCGTGGTTCACGTCCTGGGTAATTGAAAGTCCAATCAAAGAAGGAGCAGAGTCCTTTGTGGGATTCTCCTACCAGCTGGGTAGGAGAAGCAAGCAATCTTCAATCACCAACAGGTGAAATCTTTCTTTGGCTCTAGGCCTGGTCTCTTAGCTCACCATCCACCTGGCCTGAATAACAAAACAGGACCACTTCCTCAATATATTGATATGATCTAACATTTAGTGTATACACAATTCAATAAATAACATTTTGTGTTATAAATAATTCTATCATATTTGATCAATTGCAATTTCATTAAATCTAAAATAAATTACATTCATAAAACATTCAATAAATATACACCATATTATCAATTAACATGAAATTTAAGATACTAATATAAACCAGTGTTCAATAAATATTTAAATTACCCGTTTTGGTTATCAAAAGGAGTGTACAATCAGTTTTTCTTCAGTGGCTACACAACAGCAGTGATTATAAGCCAACGCTAAGTCATTCACAGAAATACTCACCAGTTCCGCAGTTTTGTGTCATACTACCGGATCTTTTTCATCTCCTTTTCCGGCTCACAATAATGAGCTCCTGCCAGCTCTGCTCCTTCCAAAGCGTTCTACCCTTCACGCCCTTTCGCTTGAGCTAATATACCTAGCCGGTAAACTGGAAAGGTACATGTGACCCCAGTACTGAACCGCGATTGGCTAAATAATAATCTCGCGAGAATCACTCATAATACTACTAAAACATCGCGAGATTTAAGGCTAAAAGGCAAAAGAGTAGAAAATCAGAGGAAATTAAGGTTTAAAACTACACTCGGGTTACACATGGCAACACAGTCCATGTGTAACCCAACACAGTCCATGTGTAACAGTCCTTTTTTGCACCCAAAGAGAACAACAGTCAACCCCAGAGTGACGCAAACGTAACCGTGCAGAGCAGCACGGTGGGCCCCACAAACATATAGTCAGGGCAAATGCAAAAAAATGAAGAGCCAGCTGGCTGCGCTGCTTTACAAAAAGCCGGACATGGCAACACTCTTCGGCTTACGGCCACACTACCTTGAGAACGCCCACGGATAAGCAGCTGATTGAGAGAGCTCATTTTCCAGTCGGGTTTTTTTTTCGTCAATTTTGTTACTTTCTTTTTCGCTTTTTTCGCTTTTGTCTACTTACTTTTTTCTTCTCTTCCCTCCCCCAACAGGTTTACCTGTTGGGGGAGTATTCTTTTAGGTTTTTTCGTTACAATGGAATCTTTACGGACTAAACAACAGAGCCCTTTAAATGCAAAGAAAATTGAGAATAACCCGGAAAACATGGAAAAAGCAAACAAGCCAGAAGACAAATACGACAAAGACAACACGATTCATATTGAAATATTGGGAGAAGAAAGAATCACGGTTTTGGAATTAATGAAAAACATCAGATTTCTATATGGAGGACTTTTAGCATGGCGGATATTAACGGACAAAAAATTTGAAATCACGCTCAGCAACAAACAAGCAAAGAAAAGATTACTGGACGGCTTCAAAATTGGATCAGCAACAATATTAGGGAAAGACCTGGTAAACGACGAATTAATTGTTTCATTTCTTGGACTTCCAGCATACATTATGGATGAGGAAATACTAAATAAACTGCAAGCCTGGGGAGTCAAAGCAATAACGGAAATCAAACGTCGAGTGTGGCCGGGAACCAAGATTGCAGATGGAACAAGGTTTGTCAAAGTTACATTTACAGAAACTGTGCAGTCTCTGCCTTATTCAGTTAGATTTAATACTGTATTAGGACCAGAATACTTTAGAGTAATTCATGACAGACAAGTCAAGGTGTGCAGGATGTGTCTACAACCTGGACATATTGTGAGAGAGTGTCCGGAGTTTTTTTGCCATTCTTGTGAAGTCCAGGGGCATTATGCTAGGGAATGTTCAAGAAAAAAGAAGGAAAAGAATGTATATTATGCCAAAACGAAATGGATAACTGCATGGATAACAGTGAGTCGGAGGATCAGGATCAGAGTTCTAAATCAGGCATGGAGGGATCGGAAAACGAAAGTGCTGGGGAAGAAGACTCAGAGGGTGAGGAGGAAGTGAACGAGTTAGAGGAGATGAGTGAGGTTGAGGGATGTGTAAATGAACAGGACGGCAAACAAGACGTAGTGCTACATGTAGACTCGGTGGAGCCTGGTGTCAGTAAAGACGTGTTGTTGTCCCAGACAAAATGTCCGGAGGAAAATACAAATCCAGATGTGTTTGAGGAGGAGCAGGAAGGAGTTCCTGCTCCTTCTCCCGACGTGGACCCGGATATGACACAGTCCCAAAAATCGTCGCAAAATCATCTACCGTCTTTCCAGCCTCCCCTCGAAGCGCTTCCTCAGAGACTGAGAGTGGCTGTCGATTTGGACTCTGATCCTGATCTTGATTTGGCGACAATTTTGCGTTTCATCATGCTTCTTCTCTCGCTTAATGCCCGTGGGCTCTGCGGAAAACAAAAAACTGAGGCTGTTATTTTTCAATCAAAATTTGATATTATGTGCATTCAAGAAACTAAGTGGGATAGTTCAAGGGAGGAGAATATAAAGCATAAATGGAGAGGGAAAATGTTCTCGTCGATATCGGGTACTCAAGCGGGTGGTGTAGCAATTCTTTTTAGAGAAGGTGTTTTTGAAAATTGCTATTTGATCCACAAAGAAAAACAAGGTAAATTGTTAGTAGTGGATTTTCTTTATAAAAATAAAATATATAGGTTAATGAATATACATGCACCTTATATAGACACACACAAGAAAGTCTTTTTGAATGAGTTGAGAAAATGGCTCACAAACAACTGCATCATTATAGGAGATTTTAATACAGCACTTACTGATGCTGACATTTCAAAAAATTGTAACTTTCCTGAAGACTCTAAAGTAGGAGTTTACTCTTCAATATGATGACAAATAATAGCTTAGTTGACTTGTGGAGACTCTGTTTTCCACGCAAGAAACAATTTACCAGAAAGCAAATTGTACTGGGTAAACTTAAACAATCAGGATCAGGTCAAAGCAGAAATTAAAAATATTTTGATAAAATTCAGTAGACAAAAAAAGAAAAAGGAGTTGCAAAATGAATACATCTTAAGGAAAAAATTAAACATTGAGCTTAATAATCTGGAGAAAGATGAAGATGCGGATATTACCAATTATATGATCATCAAACAACAATTAGATCAGATAGAAATTAACAGATGCAAGGGAGCAATAATTCGTAGCAAAGCGAAATATTTAACAGATGGAGAAAGATCAACAGCCTTTTTTCTCGCACAAGAGAAACGCAAGCAAAGTACTGCAATAATAAAAGAACTAATAAATGGAAAGGGTGAAAAAGTATCAGACATAACAGGCATTTTAGAAACACTACAAACTTTTGAACAACAATTATTCAAAAGTGAAAACATATCTAAAGAGAAAATAGATAAGGTTGTCTGTGTGATTGATTCCTCACTTTCTCAGAAGGATAGCATCGGTTGCGATGCTCCAGTGACAGAAGAAGAAATACAAAATGCCATAGACTCATTAAGAGAAAATAAAAGTCCCGGACATGACGGTAACACAGGCGAATTCTATAAGAAATTCAAAATCAAATCAGTAAAATATTAATGCGAGTCTTTTCTGTCATGGAGAAAACGGGGTGCACGCCCAAGACTTTCGCACAAGGAATCATAACCATCATTTACAAGAACAAAGGGGAAAAGAATGATCTAGAAAATTATAGACCAATTAGTCTACTAAACACAGATTATAAAATATACTCCAAAATTTTAGCAAACAGACTTAAAATGGTAATAGCAACAATAATTAGTTCATCTCAAGCATATGGCATTCCTCAAAGAAACATTTCCGACATAGCATTATCAATAAAACAAACCATCCAAAGAATGGAAAATTCACAAGGCATTTTTCTGAATATAGATTTTAGTAAAGCCTTTGACAGAGTCGAGCACAATTTTTTATGGGCAGTATTAAACAAATATGGTTTTGATCAAAACTTCATTTACAAGTTAAAGCTATTGTATTCGAATGCAGAAAGTAAAATAAAATGTAACGGGCATTTTACTGATTTCTTTCAATTACACAGATCCATTAGGCAAGGGTGTCCTCTGTCCTCCCTGCTTTATAGTTTGATAGCCGAGCCACTCGCCATTTTAATAAAACAGGATACAAATATCGAAGGAATAAAGTCACCATTAGGCAATACTTGTAAAATATTTCAATATGCGGATGACACCACAGTCACAGTTAAAAATGAAAACAGCGTTGACTTGGTACTTAAACACCTACAAAATTATAGCTTAGCTTCAGGAGCAAAAATAAACATTAACAAATCGGTAATCATGTATTGTGGCGAGGCGGCTCGGACGCCGGGGAAATGGGATTTCAGGGAGGCAGAGGACACAGTCAAGGTCCTGGGCGTGTACCTCGGAAAGCAGCCGGAAGCAGCGAGAGACGAGACCTGGGACAAGACAATCACAAAAGTACAAAATCAGCTTAATTTATGGAAACAAAGAAAATTAACCATAAAAGGGAAAATTGTAATAATAAACAGTCTAATCATTTCTAAAATGATTTACCCACTTAGTATTCACGACCTCCCATTCCAAAAGCTTAATAAGATAAATAATCTAATTACTACCTTTATCTGGAAAAGCAATAGAAATTTAATAAATCACTATACATTAATAGCATCATACAAGGAAGGAGGACTTAAACTAGTGGACATCAAAGCAAAAAAAGAGGCAATAAGAATCAAATCCATTTCAAGGTTTCTCACGTCATCAGTCAAACAGATCTGGTACGATTATTTCCAATTTAATTTGCAGTCTTTTGGCACCCATAACATTTTTAATTTGTGTTCAATAATTAATTTAAAAGAAATCCAAATTGATAACTTCTTTAAAGAATGTCTAGACGCCTGGAATAAAATACGAGGAAAATTAACAACAAATGTGAGGTATGGGTCTTGTCTCTCGCTGCCAATTTTTAAAAATCTTGAGGTGGTCTGTGATGGGAGAATGTTGAATCTCCCTTCCTGGAGAAGGGTTGGTATTCACACCTTTGGGCAAATTTTGAATGATCGCGGAGCAGTGGATATAAACAAAATTTTGGGTTATTTCAAACTCGCTAAAACAATTATCAGAAGAACTATCATTGTGCAAATTTGTAAAAAGATACAGGCAGCTTTGCCCTTCCACTGCTCTGCGATCTTTGGCAGGAGAGGAAGACATCAAGAGGTGCAGGATGACGCCCCGACTTTTTATCTATCTACAGGTACTCAAAAAAAAAAAAAACATATTCTATTTCAACAAAAAAATGGTATTGCTTGCTCATTTCAGGCATTATTAAAGAACCGACATCCCATAAACACTGGGCGAAACTTTATCCAAACATACCAGTACACAACATCTGGTTAAGAACACATTTCAAATTCAACATACATCAGGCTAACAATACTGACTTTTTATTGAAACAGAAGGATCTTTACGGGCGTCATCCTGCACCAAATAGACAAGGACAAGTATGGCAGAGATTGCACAGTTTGTCTTACAGGCCCCGAAAACATTGAACACCTGTTCCTCAACTGTCCCGGTCACACCAACTTCTGGAAGAAGATCCAAGTCATTGTGGAAAGGGCATACGTCAATCTTCCATCGAAGGACAACGAATGGAATTGGACGAGACTTTTTGGACTTTATGAAGCACATGGACAAATCACAAAAACACAACTTGAATGTTGCAATATTATTTTTTCATTGGCAAGACATACCATATACATCACAAGGAATGATAAACTTTATGAAAACAAGAAGATCAACGCATCGAGTCTATTTGTGGGACTTTTGAAAATGCATTATAAAACAATCAAATGTATTGACTCTAAAGTACATGAGGAACTCTTTAACAAATTATTTGAAAATGTCCTTGCTTTGTAAAATGATATAATTACAATGACAACTTTTGGTTTTGATGATTAGTTTGTTTGGCAAAATTGATGTTTTTTGTTGTTAAAATAATGTTTTTTGTTTTCACTGTACATAATTTGCACAACATTTATGTTTTATTAAATTTATATAAAAAATAAAAATAAAAAAAATGCCCGATCTCGTCTGATCTCGGAAGCTAAGCAGGGTCGGGCCTGGTTAGTACTTGGATGGGAGACCGCCTGGGAGTACCAGGTGCTGTAAGACTTTTTGGGCAGCAGAGCTGGGTGCTGCTGACTTTCTGCAACATGTCACTCCTATTTTGCACCCAAAAAGAAGAACAGTCAACCCCAGAGTGATGCAAACGTAACTGTGCAGAGCAGCACGGTGGGCCCCACAAACATTTAGTCAGGTGTCACGCCCCACCGGTAGGCAATGACAAAAATTGGGAGACAGACGAGCGAGAATATGAAGAACAATCATTTAATCTGTTCCAAACATGATTCGGAAAACTACACAGCCAGTCAGAGAGAAGCGTGGACCGATGCTGCTCGCTCCGGTCTGGTCCGGAGGCCAATCAAGCAGGCCTGTGACTGACTGAATGTCAGTATTTAACAGCCTCTTGGTGCGTTCAATTAGCAGCTAATCCTCTGCTTCCTGAAAAGAACAAAAGAGTAAACAAACTGTAGACTGGAGACATCTGCTGGACAGGAGGGGATCGTCACACCCTCCCCCATAAAAATGGAGTCCCTAATGGAACTCCAAAAACAGCAATCCAGCTAAATAACTAGGTGACATTCACAATACTGAGCCTTACCACAATCACTCAATCCCACCTCACCCACTGGAGAAGCCTATAAGAAACTTATAGAGAAGGGAATGAAAATTAACTACAGTCATTAAATCTAAGAACAAGGTGCTCTGGACAAAGCATCTGCCACAATATTATCCGAGCCTCTAATATGGCGGATATCCAGGCAATAAGGCTGCAAAAACAACATCCACCTCATTAGTCTGCGATTCGGACACTGCAGTGAATGCAAAAAGGTTAGAGGGTTGTGATCAGTATACACCACCAGGCGAACACTGCCAGAATCCAAATATACTTCAAAATGCTGTAAAGCCCAAATTAATGCCAATGTCTCTTTTTCAATGACAGAATAATTCACCTGAAAATGGTTGAATTTTTTGGAATAGAAACTCACAGGTCGCTCAACCCCATCATCATCTTGCTGAAATAAAACAGCGCCTGCACCTACATCACTCGCATCCACATGCAGGTTAAAAGGATGATCCAGTCGTGGAGCTGCAAGAACAGGGGAAGAACAGAGAACAAATTTGATATCATCAAAAGCTTCCTGACAGGAAGCTGACCAGGTGTACTTCACCTTATCCTTCAGCAAATCTGTCAATGGAGAAACCACAGTAGAAAAGTTCTTACAGAAACTGTGGTAATATCCCACAAGACCCAGGAACCGCTGGAGTTCTTTTTTTGTTGTTGGTACAGGATACTGCAAAATTGCAGTTACTTTGGCTTCCACGGGACGTACTGTCCCTTGCCCCGCCACCTTACCCAGATAGGTAACAGTAGCCTTAGCAAACTCGCACTTCAACAAGTTAATGGTCAGGTGTGCTTCAGCTAGTCGTTCAAACAGCTTCCGTATGCGAGACAGATGTTCTTTCTACGTATCACTAAAAACCACCACATCATCCAAATATACGGCACACCTCCAGCCCAGACACCACCATGTTCATGAGACGCTGAAATGTTGCCGGTGCATTTCGCAATCCGAAACTCATCACAGATCACAAATCTCTCTGGCTTTCTCAGACAATAGAACTTGCCAATAACCCTTCAGTAAATCAAATTTACTGACAAACTGAGCCGAACCCACCTGATCAACACAGTCTTCCATGCGTGGCATAGGATAAGCATCAGATTTTGTAACTGCATTTATTTTTCGGTAATCCGTACAAAATCTAAAACTTTTGTCGGCCTTCTCCACCAACAAACTAGGTGATGCCCAGCTAGATGAAGAGGGTTCAGCAATACCATTATCAAGCATGTACTGAATCTCCCCTTCCATAACCTTTTGCTTCTCTGCAGATATCCTGTAAAAGCGTTGGCAAATTGGCTGTGCCTCACTTACATCAATGTCATGTCTGATTAAGTGAGTTCGACTGGGCACATCACCAAACAAACAATGATATTCATTCAACACAGCAGTCAACTCAGCACCCCTCTACTGAGACAAGTGTGCCAAAAAAGAATCCAAATTTCTCAGGACATCAGAATTTTTCAGCCTGCCAGTCAACAAACTTTCATCAGGTGGAATTACTCCATCATTTTCAAGTGCAGACAAGAAAGCCAAACCACCTACTGTAGCTACTGAGCGAGTTTTAACCTGTGCATCCTCGCCCTTAATAGCAAATGCCTGTGAATCCCGGGTATAATATGGCTTTAGTAGATTCACATGGCAAAGTTGTGTTGCCTTCCTACGCCTTGGTGTTGATAGCAGATAGTTTTGGTCTGACAACTTGCGCAGAACTGTAAATGGGCCTGTAAATTTAGCCTGAAAGGGGGAGCTGACAATTGGCAATAACGCCAATACCTGATCACCAGGACTAAAACACTGACGTTCCACCTTACGGTCATACATGCGTTTCATTTTCTCCTGAGAAGAGGTCAATTTCTCCTTAGCCATTTCCACCCCCACATACAAGCGATGCCTAAAACCATTGACATAGTCAATTAAGTTACCCGGAGGTTGTGAAGGACTCACAGCCTCATGCAACAATTTAAGTGGCCCTCGCACTGCATGTCCAAAAACAAGTTCATTTGGAGAAAAACCAGTGCTCTCCTGCACCACCTCACGAGCAGCCAACAAAAGCCATGGTAAACCATCCTCCCAATCCTGGTTTAACTCCACACAGTAGCTACGCAACAACGACTTAAGGGTCTGATGGAACCTCTCAAGAGCACCTTGACTCTGAGCATGATACGCAGAAGCCTGATTATGTTTTATTTGTAAAAGTTTCAAAACTTGGGCAAATAAATGAGACGAAAAATTTGACCCTTGATCAGACTGGACGACTTTTGGAATACCAAAGATAGAAATAAACTGGGTCAAAGCCTTCACCACATTCTTGGCAGTAATAGTACGGAGTGGATAAGCAGCTGGATATCTTGTTGTCTGACACATCACTGTCAACAAATAAGTACTCCCAGCCTTAGAACGCGGTAAAGGACCAACACAGTCAATAATAAGATATTCAAAGGGTTGCATAATTACTGGAATTGGATACAAAGGAACTGATTTAATGTTCTGGTTTGGCTTCCCTGCCATCGGACATGTATGGCACGTTTTAATATATTCAGACACATCTTTTTTCAACCGGGGCCAGAAAAAATAACGCAGGATATAATTATAAGTTTTGTGGACCCCCAAATGCCCTGATTGGTCATGGGAAGTCCGCAAGACTTCACTGCGAAATTTTGAGGGAACAACAGTCTGCCAGAGTGGACCACCAACAAAATCTTCCCCATGTAACAGCCATTTCCGCACCAACAATCCCTCCTTCAACACATACCCACTGGCCACAATCTCTTCCTCAGCGACAACCTGATCAAACAGATGACGAAGAGAAGGATCTGCTCTCTGCTCCAACATCAGGTCACTAAGAAAAACAGACAAAAGAGAATTGGGGACATATGTAGAGAAAAAGTCACTTTCCTCTGCTCCCGTACTTTCATGATCAGGGATAGCTGCAGACTCAGCACGGCACATAGCTCGAGTCACCGCACAAGCTGTAAAAACCCCAGGGAAACACTGAGCACTCTCATCCAACTTCTCTAAAACAGGAGAAGAGGTTACTATGGGTGCAGGTGGTGGACAATCGACCCACAACCGGCCACCAGCCAGATCATTGCCCAAGATTACATCCACTCCCTCAAGAGGCAGGGCGCACCCCCATGATAACCTCCCCTTGAACTAATCCACAAGTCAATGTCAATTTATGCAGTGGAACTGGTTCAACCGAAAGCCCCATTCCCCGCATTAAAACATGGTCTCCAGTGTTGGTTTCTTCAGAAAAGGGTAATACAGAGCTCACAATATAGGAATTAAAAGCCCCAGTAACCCTCAAAATTTTTACTGGCACTATAGCATCACTCCCCACAATGGACACATAGCCATCGGAAACAAATGGTGAAAACTCCCCATGGTCCGAAATGTACGTCCGTCCTCTCTCCACCTGCTTAGAAGAAACAAAATTAGCATTATTTCCAGAGGCAGCAAAAGCAGCAGATTTCACCTGAGCACTCCGTTTAGGACATTCACGCTTCCAGTGGCCCCTGGCTTTACAATAATGACATATGTCAGTTGGGTCCAAATAAACATGTCCACTTGAAGTCCTTTCTGACCTACTGTTCATATCAGAACCAATGCCTTCCTCCTTTGCATGACTCCCCACAAAAGACTGATTGCTGCTCCTACAACCAAAATCATTGGTTGTTGTATGATAGCCACGACCACCCCTGTGTAGGAGAACATACTCATCTGCTAACTTAGCCGCTTCAGCAGCTGTCTTCACATTATGTTCTCTAAGATGTATACAGCAATGTGACTCGGATCAGAGTTTTTAAACTGTTCTAAGAGAACCAAATTACAGAGGTCCACAAAAGTAGTAATTTTTAAGGAAGCACACCACCTATTGAAATGGATACTCAGCTCCCTTGCAAACTCAACATGGGTTTGTTTTCCCCCCTTCTCCCATGTCCGAAACCTCTGTCAATAGACCTCTGGCACCAACTCATAAGCTGTTAAAACAGCCTTCTTCACAGTGGCGTAAACTTTACTGTCATCCACTGAGAGAGCAGAGTATGCTTCTTGCGCTTTGCCTGTGAACACACACTGTAAGAGCAGTGTTCGATCCAGATCAGACCAACCTCTACTATCAGCAACCCGCTCAAACAGGGAGAAAAATGTGTCTGGATCCAATTCCGAAAACTGAGGAACTAAACGCAAATTATTTCCAACATCAAATGGGCTAAAAGTTCTGCTACCGGAAGCATCAAGGGGGCGTGGCCGTCACTAGTTGAACTCAATCGGCGTTCTTCCAACTCCAGTTTTTTCACATCTAATCTTTTCTGTTCTATCCCGGCCTGCAGCAAAAGAAGCTACCGCTTCTGTTCAAAAGTCAAACTAGTGTCAAAAATGTCAGTGTCCAGCCAAGTCCCACCAGTAGCCTGCAACTTAGCTGGTACTAATACCCCGGAGTCTGTTAGGTTAGCTTTAATAATAGCCCTGATACTGTCCTTTGACCGCTTATCACTGATCTCCAATTTAAAATGTTCAGCAATCTTTAACAATTGTTCACGTGTGCAGCGCTCCAAGCCCTCCTCAGACGGACATCGCAAAAAATCATCAACAGCAGCCATAACAATTATTGTCACAACACCTGAATTCCAATCTTACAAATAGCAATCTGAGCTCCCACAAGCCCAAAACAACCACAGCGTCACAGCGACCCCGTCCCTCTAACTGCCTAACCAGAATCTAACTAATCTCCCCACTAGTCTTCGGGTGTTATCGTGAGGGGTTCTTATGCACTGACGCCCGAGAGTTCGGAAAAGCAACCATTACATGGCGACTCCCTGCAACTCCGGATGTGCACCAGAGACAACTGCTCTACCCACGTTCACACCACACTAAAATCCCCCACAACAAACTCCATAAGGGAAGTCGTTGTTAAGCCTAACAGGGACAGAACCACCGCGACTAGCTACGATTGCATATGAGCGATCCCTCAAACTGCTACACAAACACACTCTCTCAAAACAGATGTGCAATGGCTGCTTCATTCACCAGATCAACTCATCAACGTCCCCCAACACAACAGAGTTCACAATCAAAACACACTACCTGCCAGGAATCTCCAATCCGAATTCAAACTGACGAGCCCCCATATGTCACGCCCCACCGGTAGACAATGACAAAAATTGGGAGACAGACGAGCGAGAATATGAAAAACAATCATTTAATCTGTTCCAAACATGATTCGGAAAACTACACAGCCAGTCAGAGAGAAGCGTGGACCGATGCTGCTCGCTCCGGTCTAGTCCGGAGACCAATCAAGCAGACCTGTGACTGACTGAATGTCAGTATTTAATAGCCTCCTGGTGCGTTCAATTAGCAGCTAATCCTCTGCTTCCTGAAAAGAACAAAAGAGTAAACAAACTGTAGACTGGATACATCTGCTGGACAGGAGGGGATCGTCACACAGGGCAAAAACAAAACATGAAGAACCATCTGGCTGTTTTGATTGACAAAAAGCCGGACATGGCAACCCTCTTCGGCTTACGGCCACACTACCTTGAGAACGTCTGATCTCGGAAGCTAAGCAGGGTCGGGCCTGGTTAGTACTTGGATGGGAGACCGCCTGGGAATACCAGGTGCTGTAAGGCTTTTTGTGCAGCAGAGCTGGGTGCTGCTGACTTTCTGCAACATGTCACTCCTATTTTGCACCCAAAGAGAAGAACAGTCAACCCCAGAGTGACGCAAACGTAACCGTGCAGAGCAGCACGGTGGGCCCCACAAACATTTAGTCAGGGCAAAAACAAAACATGAAGAACCATCTGGCTGTTTTGATTGACAAAAAGCCGGACATGGCAACCCTCTTCGGCTTACGGCCACACTACCTTGAGAACGCCCGATCTCGTCTGATCTCGGAAGCTAAGCAGGGTCGGGCCTGGTTAGTACTTGGATGGTAGACCGCCTGGGAATACCAGGTGCTGTAAGCCTTTTTGTGCAGCAGAGCTGGGTGCTGCTGACTTTCTGCAACATGTCACTCCTATTTTGCACCCAAAGAGAAGAACAGTCAACCCCAGAGTGACGCAAACGTAACCGTGCAGAGCAGCACGGTGGGCCCCACAAACATTTAGTCAGGGCAAAAACAAAACATGAAGAACCATCTGGCTGTTTTGATTGACAAAAAGCCGGACATGGCAACCCTCTTCGGCTTACGGCCACACTACCTTGAGAACGCCCGATCTCGTCTGATCTCGGAAGCTATAGCAGGGTCGGGCCTGGTTAGTACTTGGATGGGAGACCGCCTGGGAATACCAGGTGCTGTAAGCCTTTTTGTGCAGCAGAGCTGGGTGCTGCTGACTTTCTGCAACATGTCACTCCTATTTTGCACCCAAAGAGAAGAACAGTCAACCCCAGAGTGACGCAAACGTAACCGTGCAGAGCAGCACGGTGGGCCCCACAAACATTTAGTCAGGGCAAAAACAAAACATGAAGAACCATCTGGCTGTTTTGATTGACAAAAAGCCGGACATGGCAACCCTCTTCGGCTTACGGCCACACTACCTTGAGAACGCCCGATCTCGTCTGATCTCGGAAGCTATAGCAGGGTCGGGCCTGGTTAGTACTTGGATGGGAGACCGCCTGGGAATACCAGGTGCTGTAAGCCTTTTTGTGCAGCAGAGCTGGGTGCTGCTGACTTTCTGCAACATGTCACTCCTATTTTGCACCCAAAGAGAAGAACAGTCAACCCCAGAGTGACGCAAACGTAACCGTGCAGAGCAGCACGGTGGGCCCCACAAACATTTAGTCAGGGCAAAAACAAAACATGAAGAACCATCTGGCTGTTTTGATTGACAAAAAGCCGGACATGGCAACCCTCTTCGGCTTACGGCCACACTACCTTGAGAACGTCTGATCTCGGAAGCTAAGCAGGGTCGGGCCTGGTTAGTACTTGGATGGGAGACCGCCTGGGAATACCAGGTGCTGTAAGCCTTTTTGTGCAGCAGAGCTGGGTGCTGCTGACTTTCTGCAACATGTCACTCCTATTTTGCACCCAAAGAGAAGAACAGTCAACCCCAGAGTGACGCAAACGTAACCGTGCAGAGCAGCACGGTGGGCCCCACAAACATTTAGTCAGGGCAAAAACAAAACATGAAGAACCATCTGGCTGTTTTGATTGACAAAAAGCCGGACATGGCAACCCTCTTCGGCTTACGGCCACACTACCTTGAGAACGCCCGATCTCGTCTGATCTCGGAAGCTATAGCAGGGTCGGGCCTGGTTAGTACTTGGATGGGAGACCGCCTGGGAATACCAGGTGCTGTAAGCCTTTTTGTGCAGCAGAGCTGGGTGCTGCTGACTTTCTGCAACATGTCACTCCTATTTTGCACCCAAAGAGAAGAACAGTCAACCCCAGAGTGACGCAAACGTAACCGTGCAGAGCAGCACGGTGGGCCCCACAAACATTTAGTCAGGGCAAAAAAAAAACATGAAGAACCATCTGGCTGTTTTGATTGACAAAAAGCCGGACATGGCAACCCTCTTCGGCTTACGGCCACACTACCTTGAGAACGCCCGATCTCGTCTGATCTCGGAAGCTATAGCAGGGTCGGGCCTGGTTAGTACTTGGATGGGAGACCGCCTGGGAATACCAGGTGCTGTAAGCCTTTTTGTGCAGCAGAGCTGGGTGCTGCTGACTTTCTGCAACATGTCACTCCTATTTTGCACCCAAGAGAAGAACAGTCAACCCCAGAGTGACGCAAACGTAACCGTGCAGAGCAGCACGGTGGGCCCCACAAACATTTAGTCAGGGCAAAAACAAAACATGAAGAACCATCTGGCTGTTTTGATTGACAAAAAGCCGGACATGGCAACCCTCTTCGGCTTACGGCCACACTACCTTGAGAACGTCTGATCTCGGAAGCTAAGCAGGGTCGGGCCTGGTTAGTACTTGGATGGGAGACCGCCTGGGAATACCAGGTGCTGTAAGCCTTTTTGTGCAGCAGAGCTGGTGCTGCTGACTTTCTGCAACATGTCACTCCTATTTTGCACCCAAAGAGAAGAACAGTCAACCCCAGAGTGACGCAAACGTAACCGTGCAGAGCAGCACGGTGGGCCCCACAAACATTTAGTCAGGGCAAAAACAAAACATGAAGAACCATCTGGCTGTTTTGATTGACAAAAAGCCGGACATGGCAACCCTCTTCGGCTTACGGCCACACTACCTTGAGAACGCCCGATCTCGTCTGATCTCGGAAGCTATAGCAGGGTCGGGCCTGGTTAGTACTTGGATGGGAGACCGCCTGGGAATACCAGGTGCTGTAAGCCTTTTTGTGCAGCAGAGCTGGGTGCTGCTGACTTTCTGCAACATGTCACTCCTATTTTGCACCCAAAGAGAAGAACAGTCAACCCCAGAGTGACGCAAACGTAACCGTGCAGAGCAGCACGGTGGGCCCCACAAACATTTAGTCAGGGCAAAAACAAAACATGAAGAACCATCTGGCTGTTTTGATTGACAAAAAGCCGGACATGGCAACCCTCTTCGGCTTACGGCCACACTACCTTGAGAACGCCCGATCTCGTCTGATCTCGGAAGCTATAGCAGGGTCGGGCCTGGTTAGTACTTGGATGGGAGACCGCCTGGGAATACCAGGTGCTGTAAGCCTTTTTGTGCAGCAGAGCTGGGTGCTGCTGACTTTCTGCAACATGTCACTCCTATTTTGCACCCAAAGAGAAGAACAGTCAACCCCAGAGTGACGCAAACGTAACCGTGCAGAGCAGCACGGTGGGCCCCACAAACATTTAGTCAGGGCAAAAACAAAACATGAAGAACCATCTGGCTGTTTTGATTGACAAAAAGCCGGACATGGCAACCCTCTTCGGCTTACGGCCACACTACCTTGAGAACGCCCGATCTCGTCTGATCTCGGAAGCTAAGGAGGGTCGGGCCTGGTTAGTACTTGGATGGGAGACCGCCTGGGAATACCAGGTGCTGTAAGCCTTTTTGTGCAGCAGAGCTGGGTGCTGCTGACTTTCTGCAACATGTCACTCCTATTTTGCACCCAAAGAGAAGAACAGTCAACCCCAGAGTGACGCAAACGTAACCGTGCAGAGCAGCACGGTGGGCCCCACAAACATTTAGTCAGGGCAAAAACAAAACATGAAGAACCATCTGGCTGTTTTGATTGACAAAAAGCCGGACATGGCAACCCTCTTCGGCTTACGGCCACACTACCTTGAGAACGCCCGATCTCGTCTGATCTCGGAAGCTATAGCAGGGTCGGGCCTGGTTAGTACTTGGATGGGAGACCGCCTGGGAATACCAGGTGCTGTAAGCCTTTTTGTGCAGCAGAGCTGGGTGCTGCTGACTTTCTGCAACATGTCACTCCTATTTTGCACCCAAAGAGAAGAACAGTCAACCCCAGAGTGACGCAAACGTAACCGTGCAGAGCAGCACGGTGGGCCCCACAAACATTTAGTCAGGGCAAAAACAAAACATGAAGAACCATCTGGCTGTTTTGATTGACAAAAAGCCGGACATGGCAACCCTCTTCGGCTTACGGCCACACTACCTTGAGAACGCCCGATCTCGTCTGATCTCGGAAGCTATAGCAGGGTCGGGCCTGGTTAGTACTTGGATGGGAGACCGCCTGGGAATACCAGGTGCTGTAAGCCTTTTTGTGCAGCAGAGCTGGGCTGCTGACTTTCTGCAACATGTCACTCCTATTTTGCACCCAAAGAGAAGAACAGTCAACCCCAGAGTGACGCAAACGTAACCGTGCAGAGCAGCACGGTGGGCCCCACAAACATTTAGTCAGGGCAAAAACAAAACATGAAGAACCATCTGGCTGTTTTGATTGACAAAAAGCCGGACATGGCAACCCTCTTCGGCTTACGGCCACACTACCTTGAGAACGCCCGATCTCGTCTGATCTCGGAAGCTATAGCAGGGTCGGGCCTGGTTAGTACTTGGATGGGAGACCGCCTGGGAATACCAGGTGCTGTAAGCCTTTTTGTGCAGCAGAGCTGGGTGCTGCTGACTTTCTGCAACATGTCACTCCTATTTTGCACCCAAAGAGAAGAACAGTCAACCCCAGAGTGACGCAAACGTAACCGTGCAGAGCAGCACGGTGGGCCCCACAAACATTTAGTCAGGGCAAAAACAAAACATGAAGAACCATCTGGCTGTTTTGATTGACAAAAAGCCGGACATGGCAACCCTCTTCGGCTTACGGCCACACTACCTTGAGAACGCCCGATCTCGTCTGATCTCGGAAGCTAAGCAGGGTCGGGCCTGGTTAGTACTTGGATGGGAGACCGCCTGGGAATACCAGGTGCTGTAAGCCTTTTTGTGCAGCAGAGCTGGGTGCTGCTGACTTTCTGCAACATGTCACTCCTATTTTGCACCCAAAGAGAAGAACAGTCAACCCCAGAGTGACGCAAACGTAACCGTGCAGAGCAGCACGGTGGGCCCACAAACATTTAGTCAGGGCAAAAACAAAACATGAAGAACCATCTGGCTGTTTTGATTGACAAAAAGCCGGACATGGCAACCCTCTTCGGCTTACGGCCACACTACCTTGAGAACGCCCGATCTCGTCTGATCTCGGAAGCTATAGCAGGGTCGGGCCTGGTTAGTACTTGGATGGGAGACCGCCTGGGAATACCAGGTGCTGTAAGCCTTTTGTGCAGCAGAGCTGGGTGCTGCTGACTTTCTGCAACATGTCACTCCTATTTTGCACCCAAAGAGAAGAACAGTCAACCCCAGAGTGACGCAAACGTAACCGTGCAGAGCAGCACGGTGGGCCCCACAACATTTAGTCAGGGCAAAAACAAAACATGAAGAACCATCTGGCTGTTTTGATTGACAAAAAGCCGGACATGGCAACCCTCTTCGGCTTACGGCCACACTACCTTGAGAACGCCCGATCTCGTCTGATCTCGGAAGCTATAGCAGGGTCGGGCCTGGTTAGTACTTGGATGGGAGACCGCCTGGGAATACCAGGTGCTGTAAGCCTTTTTGTGCAGCAGAGCTGGGTGCTGCTGACTTTCTGCAACATGTCACTCCTATTTTGCACCCAAAGAGAAGAACAGTCAACCCCAGAGTGACGCAAACGTAACCGTGCAGAGCAGCACGGTGGGCCCCACAAACATTTAGTCAGGGCAAAAACAAAACATGAAGAACCATCTGGCTGTTTTGATTGACAAAAAGCCGGACATGGCAACCCTCTTCGGCTTACGGCCACACTACCTTGAGAACGTCTGATCTCGGAAGCTAAGCAGGGTCGGGCCTGGTTAGTACTTGGATGGGAGACCGCCTGGGAATACCAGGTGCTGTAAGCCTTTTTGTGCAGCAGAGCTGGGTGCTGCTGACTTTCTGCAACATGTCACTCCTATTTTGCACCCAAAGAGAAGAACAGTCAACCCCAGAGTGACGCAAACGTAACCGTGCAGAGCAGCACGGTGGGCCCCACAAACATTTAGTCAGGGCAAAAACAAAACATGAAGAACCATCTGGCTGTTTTGATTGACAAAAAGCCGGACATGGCAACCCTCTTCGGCTTACGGCCACACTACCTTGAGAACGCCCGATCTCGTCTGATCTCGGAAGCTAAGCAGGGTCGGGCCTGGTTAGTACTTGGATGGGAGACCGCCTGGGAATACCAGGTGCTGTAAGCCTTTTTGTGCAGCAGAGCTGGGTGCTGCTGACTTTCTGCAACATGTCACTCCTATTTTGCACCCAAAGAGAAGAACAGTCAACCCCAGAGTGACGCAAACGTAACCGTGCAGAGCAGCACGGTGGGCCCCACAAACATTTAGTCAGGGCAAAACAAAACATGAAGAACCATCTGGCTGTTTTGATTGACAAAAAGCCGGACATGGCAACCCTCTTCGGCTTACGGCCACACTACCTTGAGAACGCCTGATCTCGGAAGCTAAGCAGGGTCGGGCCTGGTTAGTACTTGGATGGGAGACCGCCTGGGAATACCAGGTGCTGTAAGCCTTTTTGTGCAGCAGAGCTGGGTGCTGCTGACTTTCTGCAACATGTCACTCCTATTTTGCACCCAAAGAGAAGAACAGTCAACCCCAGAGTGACGCAAACGTAACCGTGCAGAGCAGCACGGTGGGCCCCACAAACATTTAGTCAGGGCAAAAACAAAACATGAAGAACCATCTGGCTGTTTTGATTGACAAAAAGCCGGACATGGCAACCCTCTTCGGCTTACGGCCACACTACCTTGAGAACGCCCGATCTCGTCTGATCTCGGAAACTATAGCAGGGTCGGGCCTGGTTAGTACTTGGATGGGAGACCGCCTGGGAATACCAGGTGCTGTAAGCCTTTTTGTGCAGCAGAGCTGGGTGCTGCTGACTTTCTGCAACATGTCACTCCTATTTTGCACCCAAAGAGAAGAACAGTCAACCCAGAGTGACGCAAACGTAACCGTGCAGAGCAGCACGGTGGGCCCCACAACATTTAGTCAGGGCAAAAACAAAACATGAAGAACCATCTGGCTGTTTTGATTGACAAAAAGCCGGACATGGCAACCCTCTTCGGCTTACGGCCACACTACCTTGAGAACGCCCGATCTCGTCTGATCTCGGAAGCTAAGCAGGGTCGGGCCTGGTTAGTACTTGGATGGGAGACCGCCTGGGAATACCAGGTGCTGTAAGCCTTTTTGTGCAGCAGAGCTGGGTGCTGCTGACTTTCTGCAACATGTCACTCCTATTTTGCACCCAAAGAGAAGAACAGTCAACCCCAGAGTGACGCAAACGTAACCGTGCAGAGCAGCACGGTGGGCCCCACAAACATTTAGTCAGGGCAAAAACAAAACATGAAGAACCATCTGGCTGTTTTGATTGACAAAAAGCCGGACATGGCAACCCTCTTCGGCTTACGGCCACACTACCTTGAGAACGCCCGATCTCGTCTGATCTCGGAAGCTAAGCAGGGTCGTGCCTGGTAAGTACTTGGATGGGAGACCGCCTGGGAATACCAGGTGCTGTAAGCCTTTTTGTGCAGCAGAGCTGGGTGCTGCTGACTTTCTGCAACATGTCACTCCTATTTTGCACCCAAAGAGAAGAACAGTCAACCCCAGAGTGACGCAAACGTAACCGTGCAGAGCAGCACGGTGGGCCCCACAAACATTTAGTCAGGGCAAAAACAAAACATGAAGAACCATCTGGCTGTTTTGATTGACAAAAAGCCGGACATGGCAACCCTCTTCGGCTTACGGCCACACTACCTTGAGAACGCCCGATCTCGTCTGATCTCGGAAGCTAAGCAGGGTCGGGCCTGGTTAGTACTTGGATGGGAGACCGCCTGGGAATACCAGGTGCTGTAAGCCTTTTTGTGCAGCAGAGCTGGGTGCTGCTGACTTTCTGCAACATGTCACTCCTATTTTGCACCCAAAGAGAAGAACAGTCACCCCAGAGTGACGCAAACGTAACCGTGCAGAGCAGCACGGTGGGCCCCACAAACATTTAGTCAGGGCAAAAACAAAACATGAAGAACCATCTGGCTGTTTTGATTGACAAAAAGCCGGACATGGCAACCCTCTTCGGCTTACGGCCACACTACCTTGAGAACGCCCGATCTCGTCTGATCTCGGAAGCTATAGCAGGGTCGGGCCTGGTTAGTACTTGGATGGGAGACCGCCTGGGAATACCAGGTGCTGTAAGCCTTTTTGTGCAGCAGAGCTGGGTGCTGCTGACTTTCTGCAACATGTCACTCCTATTTTGCACCCAAAGAGAAGAACAGTCAACCCCAGAGTGACGCAAACGTAACCGTGCAGAGCAGCACGGTGGGCCCCACAAACATTTAGTCAGGGCAAAAACAAAACATGAAGAAAACCATCTGGCTGTTTTGATTGACAAAAAGCCGGACATGGCAACCCTCTTCGGCTTACGGCCACACCAGCTTGAGAACGCCCGATCTCGTCTGATCTCGGAAGCTAAGCAGGGTCGGGCCTGGTTAGTACTTGGATGGGAGACCGCCTGGGAATACCAGGTGCTGTAAGCCTTTTTGTGCAGCAGAGCTGGGTGCTGCTGACTTTCTGCAATATGTCACTCCTATTTTGCACCCAAAGAGAAGAACAGTCAACCCCAGAGTGACGCAAACGTAACCGTGCAGAGCAGCACGGTGGGCCCCACAAACATTTAGTCAGGGCAAAAACAAAACATGAAGAACCATCTGGCTGTTTTGATTGACAAAAAGCCGGACATGGCAACCCTCTTCGGCTTACGGCCACACTACCTTGAGACGCCCGATCTCGTCTGATCTCGGAAGCTAAGCAGGGTCGGGCCTGGTTAGTACTTGGATGGGAGACCGCCTGGGAATACCAGGTGCTGTAAGCCTTTTTGTGCAGCAGAGCTGGGTGCTGCTGACTTTCTGCAACATGTCACTCCTATTTTGCACCCAAAGAGAAGAACAGTCAACCCCAGTGACGCAAACGTAACCGTGCAGAGCAGCACGGTGGGCCCCACAAACATTAGTCAGGGCAAAAAAACAAAACATGAAGAACCATCTGGCTGTTTTGATTGACAAAAAGCCGGACATGGCAACCCTCTTCGGCTTACGGCCACACTACCTTGAGAACGCCCGATCTCGTCTGATCTCGGAAACTATAGCAGGGTCGGGCCTGGTTAGTACTTGGATGGGAGACCGCCTGGGAATACCAGGTGCTGTAAGCCTTTTTGTGCAGCAGAGCTGGGGCTGCTGACTTTCTGCAACATGTCACTCCTATTTTGCACCCAAAGAGAAGAACAGTCAACCCCAGAGTGACGCAAACGTAACCGTGCAGAGCAGCACGGTGGGCCCCACAAACATTTAGTCAGGGCAAAAACAAAACATGAAGAACCTGGCTGTTTTGATTGACAAAAAGCCGGACATGGCAACCTCTTCGGCTTACGGCCACACTACCTTGAGAACGCCCGATCTCGTCTGATCTCGGAAGCTAAGCAGGGTCGGGCCTGGTTAGTACTTGGATGGGAGACCGCCTGGGAATACCAGGTGCTGTAAGCCTTTTTGTGCAGCAGAGCTGGGTGCTGACTTTCTGCAATATGTCACTCCTATTTTGCACCCAAGAGAAGAACAGTCAACCCCAGAGTGACGCAAACGTAACCGTGCAGAGCAGCACGGTGGGCCCCACAAACATTTAGTCAGGGCAAAAACAAACATGAAGAACCATCTGGCTGTTTTGATTGACAAAAAGCCGGACATGGCAACCCTCTTCGGCTTACGGCCACACTACCTTGAGAACGCCCGATCTCGTCTGATCTCGGAAGCTATAGCAGGGTCGGGCCTGGTTAGTACTTGGATGGGAGACCGCCTGGGAATACCAGGTGCTGTAAGCCTTTTTGTGCAGCAGAGCTGGGTGCTGCTGACTTTCTGCAACATGTCACTCCTATTTTGCACCAAAGAGAAGAACAGTCAACCCAGAGTGACGCAAACGTAACCGTGCAGAGCAGCACGGTGGGCCCCACAAACATTTAGTCAGGGCAAAAACAAAACATGAAGAACCATCTGGCTGTTTTGATTGACAAAAAGCCGGACATGGCAACCCTCTTCGGCTTACGGCCACACTACCTTGAGAACGCCCGATCTCGTCTGATCTCGGAAGCTAAGCAGGGTCGGGCCTGGTTAGTACTTGGATGGGAGACCGCCTGGGAATACCAGGTGCTGTAAGCCTTTTGTGCAGCAGAGCTGGGTGCTGCTGACTTCTGCAATATGTCACTCCTATTTTGCACCCAAAGAGAAGAACAGTCAACCCCAGAGTGACGCAAACGTAACCGTGCAGAGCAGCACGGTGGGCCCCACAAACATTTAGTCAGGGCAAAAACAAAACATGAAGAACCATCTGGCTGTTTTGATTGACAAAAAGCCGGACATGGCAACCCTCTTCGGCTTACGGCCACACTACCTTGAGAACGCCCTCTCGTCTGATCTCGGAAGCTAAGCAGGGTCGGGCCTGGTTAGTACTTGGATGGGAGACCGCCTGGGAATACCAGGTGCTGTAAGCCTTTTTGTGCAGCAGAGCTGGGTGCTGCTGACTTTCTGCAACATGTCACTCCTATTTTGCACCCAAAGAGAAGAACAGTCAACCCAGAGTGACGCAAACGTAACCGTGCAGAGCAGCACGGTGGCCCCACAAACATTTAGTCAGGGCAAAAACAAAACATGAAGAACCATCTGGCTGTTTTGATTGACAAAAAGCCGGACATGGCAACCCTCTTCGGCTTACGGCCACACTACCTTGAGAACGCCCGATCTCGTCTGATCTCGGAAGCTAAGCAGGGTCGGGCCTGGTTAGTACTTGGATGGGAGACGCCTGGGAATACCAGGTGCTGTAAGCCTTTTTGTGCAGCAGAGCTGGGTGCTGCTGACTTTCTGCAACATGTCACTCCTATTTTGCACCCAAAGAGAAGAACAGTCAACCCAGAGTGACGCAAACGTAACCGTGCAGAGCAGCACGGTGGGCCCCACAAACATTTAGTCAGGGCAAAAACAAAACATGAAGAACCATCTGGCTGTTTTGATTGACAAAAAGCCGGACATGGCAACCCTCTTCGGCTTACGGCCACACTACCTTGAGAACGCCCGATCTCGTCTGATCTCGGAAGCTAAGCAGGGTCGGGCCTGGTTAGTACTTGGATGGGAGACCGCCTGGGAATACCAGGTGCTGTAAGCCTTTTTGTGCAGCAGAGCTGGGTGCTGCTGACTTTCTGCAACATGTCACTCCTATTTTGCACCCAAAGAGAAGAACAGCAAACCCCAGAGTGACGCAAACGTAACCGTGCAGAGCAGCACGGTGGGCCCCACAAACATTTAGTCAGGGCAAAAACAAAACATGAAGAACCATCTGGCTGTTTTGATTGACAAAAAGCCGGACATGGCAACCCTTCGGCTTACGGCCACACTACCTTGAGAACGCCCGATCTCGTCTGATCTCGGAAGCTAAGCAGGGTCGGGCCTGGTTAGTACTTGGATGGGAGACCGCCTGGGAATACCAGGTGCTGTAAGCCTTTTTGTGCAGCAGAGCTGGGTGCTGCTGACTTTCTGCAACATGTCACTCCTATTTTGCACCCAAAGAGAAGAACAGTCAACCCCAGAGTGACGCAAACGTAACCGTGCAGAGCAGCACGGTGGGCCCCACAAACATTTAGTCAGGGCAAAAACAAAACATGAAGAACCATCTGGCTGTTTTGATTGACAAAAAGCCGGACATGGCAACCCTCTTCGGCTTACGGCCACACTACCTTGAGAACGCCCGATCTCGTCTGATCTCGGAAGCTAAGCAGGGTCGGGCCTGGTTAGTACTTGGATGGGAGACCGCCTGGGAATACCAGGTGCTGTAAGCCTTTTTGTGCAGCAGAGCTGGGTGCTGCTGACTTTCTGCAACATGTCACTCCTATTTTGCACCCAAAGAGAAGAACAGTCAACCCCAGAGTGACGCAAACGTAACCGTGCAGAGCAGCACGGTGGGCCCCACAAACATTTAGTCAGGGCAAAAACAAAACATGAAGAACCATCTGGCTGTTTTGATTGACAAAAAGCCGGACATGGCAACCCTCTTCGGCTTACGGCCACACTACCTTGAGAACGCCCGATCTCGTCTGATCTCGGAAGCTAAGCAGGGTCGGGCCTGGTTAGTACTTGGATGGGAGACCGCCTGGGAATACCAGGTGCTGTAAGCCTTTTTGTGCAGCAGAGCTGGGTGCTGCTGACTTTCTGCAACATGTCACTCCTATTTTGCACCCAAAAGAAGAACAGTCAACCCCAGAGTGACGCAAACGTAACCGTGCAGAGCAGCACGGTGGGCCCACAAACATTTAGTCAGGGCAAAAACAAAACATGAAGAACCATCTGGCTGTTTTGATTGACAAAAAGCCGGACATGGCAACCCTCTTCGGCTTACGGCCACACTACCTTGAGAACGCCCGATCTCGTCTGATCTCGGAAGCTAAGCAGGGTCGGGCCTGGTTAGTACTTGGATGGGAGACCGCCTGGGAATACCAGGTGCTGTAAGCCTTTTTGTGCAGCAGAGCTGGGTGCTGCTGACTTTCTGCAACATGTCACTCCTATTTTGCACCCAAAGAGAAGAACAGTCAACCCCAGAGTGACGCAAACGTAACCGTGCAGAGCAGCACGGTGGGCCCCACAAACATTTAGTCAGGGCAAAAACAAAACATGAAGAACCATCTGGCTGTTTTGATTGACAAAAAGCCGGACATGGCAACCCTCTTCGGCTTACGGCCACACTACCTTGAGAACGCCCGATCTCGTCTGATCTCGGAAGCTAAGCAGGGTCGGGCCTGGTTAGTACTTGGATGGGAGACCGCCTGGGAATACCAGGTGCTGTAAGCCTTTTTGTGCAGCAGAGCTGGGTGCTGCTGACTTTCTGCAACATGTCACTCCTATTTTGCACCCAAAGAGAAGAACAGTCAACCCCAGAGTGACGCAAACGTAACCGTGCAGAGCAGCACGGTGGGCCCCACAAACATTTAGTCAGGGCAAAAACAAAACATGAAGAACCATCTGGCTGTTTTGATTGACAAAAAGCCGGACATGGCAACCCTCTTCGGCTTACGGCCACACTACCTTGAGAACGCCCGATCTCGTCTGATCTCGGAAGCTAAGCAGGGTCGGGCCTGGTAGTACTTGGATGGGAGACCGCCTGGGAATACCAGGTGCTGTAAGCCTTTTTGTGCAGCAGAGCTGGGTGCTGCTGACTTTCTGCAACATGTCACTCCTATTTTGCACCCAAAGAGAAGAACAGTCAACCCCAGAGTGACGCAAACGTAACCGTGCAGAGCAGCACGGTGGGCCCCACAAACATTTAGTCAGGGCAAAAACAAAACATGAAGAACCATCTGGCTGTTTGATTGACAAAAAGCCGGACATGGCAACCCTCTTCGGCTTACGGCCACACTACCTTGAGAACGCCCGATCTCGTCTGATCTCGGAAGCTAAGCAGGGTCGGGCCTGGTTAGTACTTGGATGGGAGACCGCCTGGGAATACCAGGTGCTGTAAGCCTTTTTGTGCAGCAGAGCTGGGTGCTGCTGACTTTCTGCAACATGTCACTCCTATTTTGCACCCAAAGAGAAGAACAGTCAACCCAGAGTGACGCAAACGTAACCGTGCAGAGCAGCACGGTGGGCCCCACAAACATTTAGTCAGGGCAAAAACAAAACATGAAGAACCATCTGGCTGTTTTGATTGACAAAAAGCCGGACATGGCAACCCTCTTCGGCTTACGGCCACACTACCTTGAGAACGCCCGATCTCGTCTGATCTCGGAAGCTAAGCAGGGTCGGGCCTGGTTAGTACTTGGATGGGAGACCGCCTGGGAATACCAGGTGCTGTAAGCCTTTTTGTGCAGCAGAGCTGGGTGCTGCTGACTTTCTGCAACATGTCACTCCTATTTTGCACCCAAGAGAAGAACAGTCAAACCCCAGAGTGACGCAAACGTAACCGTGCAGAGCAGCACGGTGGGCCCCACAAACATTTAGTCAGGGCAAAAACAAAACATGAAGAACCATCTGGCTGTTTGATTGACAAAAAGCCGGACATGGCAACCCTCTTCGGCTTACGGCCACACTACCTTGAGAACGCCCGATCTCGTCTGATCTCGGAAGCTAAGCAGGGTCGGGCCTGGTTAGTACTTGGATGGGAGACCGCCTGGGAATACCAGGTGCTGTAAGCCTTTTTGTGCAGCAGAGCTGGGTGCTGCTGACTTTCTGCAACATGTCACTCCTATTTTGCACCCAAAGAGAAGAACAGTCAACCCCAGAGTGACGCAAACGTAACCGTGCAGAGCAGCACGGTGGGCCCCACAAAACATTTAGTCAGGGCAAAAACAAAACATGAAGAACCATCTGGCTGTTTTGATTGACAAAAAGCCGGACATGGCAACCCTCTTCGGCTTACGGCCACACTACCTTGAGAACGCCCGATCTCGTCTGATCTCGGAAGCTAAGCAGGGTCGGGCCTGGTTAGTACTTGGATGGAGACCGCCTGGGAATACCAGGTGCTGTAAGCCTTTTTGTGCAGCAGAGCTGGGTGCTGCTGACTTTCTGCAACATGTCACTCCTATTTTGCACCCAAAGAGAAGAACAGTCAACCCCAGAGTGACGCAAACGTAACCGTGCAGAGCAGCACGGTGGGCCCCACAAACATTTAGTCAGGGCAAAAACAAAACATGAAGAACCATCTGGCTGTTTTGATTGACAAAAAGCCGGACATGGCAACCTCTTCGGCTTACGGCCACACTACCTTGAGAACGATCTGATCTCGGAAGCTAAGCAGGGTGGCCTGGTTAGTACTTGATGGGAGACCGCCTGGGAATACCAGGTGCTGTAAGCCTTTTTGTGCAGCAGAGCTGGGTGCTGCTGACTTTCTGCAACATGTCACTCCTATTTTGCACCCAAAGAGAAGAACAGTCAACCCCAGAGTGACGCAAACGTAACCGTGCAGAGCAGCACGGTGGGCCCCACAAACATTTAGTCAGGGCAAAAACAAAACATGAAGAACCATCTGGCTGTTTTGATTGACAAAAAGCCGGACATGGCAACCCTCTTCGGCTTACGGCCACACTACCTTGAGAACGCCCTCTGTCTCGGAAGCTAAGCAGGGTCGGGCCTGGTTAGTACTTGGATGGGAGACCGCCTGGGAATACCAGGTGCTGTAAGCCTTTTTGTCAGCAGAGCTGGGTGCTGCTGACTTTCTGCAACATGTCACTCCTATTTTGCACCCAAAGAGAAGAACAGTCAACCCCAGAGTGACGCAAACGTAACCGTGCAGAGCAGCACGGTGGGCCCCACAAACATTTAGTCAGGGCAAAAACAAAACATGAAGAACCATCTGGCTGTTTTGATTGACAAAAGCCGGACATGGCAACCCTCTTCGGCTTACGGCCACACTACCTTGAGAACGCCCGATCTCTTCTGATCTCGGAAGCTAAGCAGGGTCGGGCCTGGTTAGTACTTGGATGGGAGACCGCCTGGGAATACCAGGTGCTGTAAGCCTTTTTGTGCAGCAGAGCTGGGTGCTGCTGACTTTCTGCAACATGTCACTCCTATTTTGCACCCAAAGAGAAGAACAGTCAACCCCAGAGTGACGCAAACGTAACCGTGCAGAGCAGCACGGTGGGCCCCACAAACATTTAGTCAGGGCAAAAACAAAACATGAAGAACCATCTGGCTGTTTTGATTGACAAAAAGCCGGACATGGCAACCCTCTTCGGCTTACGGCCACACTACCTTGAGAACGCCCGATCTCGTCTGATCTCGGAAGCTAAGCAGGGTCGGGCCTGGTTAGTACTTGGATGGGAGACCGCCTGGGAATACCAGGTGCTGTAAGCCTTTTTGTGCAGCAGAGCTGGGTGCTGCTGACTTTCTGCAACATGTCACTCCTATTTTGCACCCAAAGAGAAGAACAGTCAACCCCAGAGTGACGCAACGTAACCGTGCAGAGCAGCACGGTGGGCCCCACAAACATTTAGTCAGGGCAAAAACAAAACATGAAGAACCATCTGGCTGTTTTGATTGACAAAAAGCCGGACATGGCAACCCTCTTCGGCTTACGGCCACACTACCTTGAGAACGCCCGATCTCGTCTGATCTCGGAAGCTAAGCAGGGTCGGGCCTGGTTAGTACTTGGATGGGAGACCGCCTGGGAATACCAGGTGCTGTAAGCCTTTTTGTGCAGCAGAGCTGGGTGCTGCTGACTTTCTGCAACATGTCACTCCTATTTTGCACCCAAAGAGAAGAACAGTCAACCCCAGAGTGACGCAAACGTAACCGTGCAGAGCAGCACGGTGGGCCCCACAAACATTTAGTCAGGGCAAAAACAAAACATGAAGAACCATCTGGCTGTTTTGATTGACAAAAAGCCGGACATGGCAACCCTCTTCGGCTTACGGCCACACTACCTTGAGAACGCCCGATCTCGTCTGATCTCGGAAGCTAAGCAGGGTCGGGCCTGGTTAGTACTTGGATGGGAGACCGCCTGGGAATACCAGGTGCTGTAAGCCTTTTTGTGCAGCAGAGCTGGGTGCTGCTGACTTTCTGCAACATGTCACTCCTATTTTGCACCCAAAGAGAAGAACAGTCAACCCCAGAGTGACGCAAACGTAACCGTGCAGAGCAGCACGGTGGGCCCCACAAACATTTAGTCAGGGCAAAAACAAAACATGAAGAACCATCTGGCTGTTTTGATTGACAAAAAGCCGGACATGGCAACCCTCTTCGGCTTACGGCCACACTACCTTGAGAACGCCCGATCTCGTCTGATCTCGGAAGCTAAGCAGGGTCGGGCCTGGTTAGTACTTGGATGGGAGACCGCCTGGGAATACCAGGTGCTGTAAGCCTTTTTGTGCAGCAGAGCTGGGTGCTGCTGACTTTCTGCAACATGTCACTCCTATTTTGCACCCAAAGAGAAGAACAGTCAACCCCAGAGTGACGCAAACGTAACCGTGCAGAGCAGCACGGTGGGCCCCACAAACATTTAGTCAGGGCAAAAACAAAACATGAAGAACCATCTGGCTGTTTTGATTGACAAAAAGCCGGACATGGCAACCCTCTTCGGCTTACGGCCACACTACCTTGAGAACGCCCGATCTCGTCTGATCTCGGAAGCTAAGCAGGGTCGGGCCTGGTTAGTACTTGGATGGGAGACCGCCTGGGAATACCAGGTGCTGTAAGCCTTTTTGTGCAGCAGAGCTGGGTGCTGCTGACTTTCTGCAACATGTCACTCCTATTTTGCACCCAAAGAGAAGAACAGTCAACCCCAGAGTGACGCAAACGTAACCGTGCAGAGCAGCACGGTGGGCCCCACAAACATTTAGTCAGGGCAAAAACAAAACATGAAGAACCATCTGGCTGTTTTGATTGACAAAAAGCCGGACATGGCAACCCTCTTCGGCTTACGGCCACACTACCTTGAGAACGCCCGATCTCGTCTGATCTCGGAAGCTAAGCAGGGTCGGGCCTGGTTAGTACTTGGATGGGAGACCGCCTGGGAATACCAGGTGCTGTAAGCCTTTTTGTGCAGCAGAGCTGGGTGCTGCTGACTTTCTGCAACATGTCACTCCTATTTTGCACCCAAAGAGAAGAACAGTCAACCCCAGAGTGACGCAAACGTAACCGTGCAGAGCAGCACGGTGGGCCCCACAAACATTTAGTCAGGGCAAAAACAAAACATGAAGAACCATCTGGCTGTTTTGATTGACAAAAAGCCGGACATGGCAACCCTCTTCGGCTTACGGCCACACTACCTTGAGAACGCCCGATCTCGTCTGATCTCGGAAGCTAAGCAGGGTCGGGCCTGGTTAGTACTTGGATGGGAGACCGCCTGGGAATACCAGGTGCTGTAAGCCTTTTTGTGCAGCAGAGCTGGGTGCTGCTGACTTTCTGCATGTCACTCCTATTTTGCACCCAAAGAGAAGAACAGTCAACCCCAGAGTGACGCAAACGTAACCGTGCAGAGCAGCACGGTGGGCCCCACAAACATTTAGTCAGGGCAAAAAACAAAACATGAAGAACCATCTGGCTGTTTTGATTGACAAAAAGCCGGACATGGCAACCCTCTTCGGCTTACGGCCACACTACCTTGAGAACGCCCGATCTCGTCTGATCTCGGAAGCTAAGCAGGGTCGGGCCTGGTTAGTACTTGGATGGGAGACCGCCTGGGAATACCAGGTGCTGTAAGCCTTTTTGTGCAGCAGAGCTGGGTGCTGCTGACTTTCTGCAACATGTCACTCCTATTTTGCACCCAAAGAGAAGAACAGTCAACCCCAGAGTGACGCAAACGTAACCGTGCAGAGCAGCACGGTGGGCCCCACAAACATTTAGTCAGGGCAAAAACAAAACATGAAGAACCATCTGGCTGTTTTGATTGACAAAAAGCCGGACATGGCAACCCTCTTCGGCTTACGGCCACACTACCTTGAGAACGCCCGATCTCGTCTGATCTCGGAAGCTAAGCAGGGTCGGGCCTGGTTAGTACTTGGATGGGAGACCGCCTGGGAACCAGGTGCTGTAAGCCTTTTTGTGCAGCAGAGCTGGGTGCTGCTGACTTTCTGCAACATGTCACTCCTATTTTGCACCCAAAGAGAAGAACAGTCAACCCCAGAGTGACGCAAACGTAACCGTGCAGAGCAGCACGGTGGGCCCCACAAACATTTAGTCAGGGCAAAAACAAAACATGAAGAACCATCTGGCTGTTTTGATTGACAAAAAGCCGGACATGGCAACCCTCTTCGGCTTACGGCCACACTACCTTGAGAACGCCCGATCTCGTCTGATCTCGGAAGCTAAGCAGGGTCGGGCCTGGTTAGTACTTGGATGGGAGACCGCCTGGGAATACCAGGTGCTGTAAGCCTTTTTGTGCAGCAGAGCTGGGTGCTGCTGACTTTCTGCAACATGTCACTCCTATTTTGCACCCAAAGAGAAGAACAGTCAACCCCAGAGTGACGCAAACGTAACCGTGCAGAGCAGCACGGTGGGCCCCACAAACATTTAGTCAGGGCAAAAACAAAACATGAAGAACCATCTGGCTGTTTTGATTGACAAAAAGCCGGACATGGCAACCCTCTTCGGCTTACGGCCACACTACCTTGAGAACGCCCGATCTCGTCTGATCTCGGAAGCTAAGCAGGGTCGGGCCTGGTTAGTACTTGGATGGGAGACCGCCTGGGAATACCAGGTGCTGTAAGCCTTTTTGTGCAGCAGAGCTGGGTGCTGCTGACTTTCTGCAACATGTCACTCCTATTTTGCACCCAAAGAGAAGAACAGTCAACCCCAGAGTGACGCAAACGTAACCGTGCAGAGCAGCACGGTGGGCCCCACAAACATTTAGTCAGGGCAAAAACAAAACATGAAGAACCATCTGGCTGTTTTGATTGACAAAAAGCCGGACATGGCAACCCTCTTCGGCTTACGGCCACACTACCTTGAGAACGCCCGATCTCGTCTGATCTCGGAAGCTAAGCAGGGTCGGGCCTGGTTAGTACTTGGATGGGAGACCGCCTGGGAATACCAGGTGCTGTAAGCCTTTTTGTGCAGCAGAGCTGGGTGCTGCTGACTTTCTGCAACATGTCACTCCTATTTTGCACCCCAAAGAGAAGAACAGTCAACCCCAGAGTGACGCAAACGTAACCGTGCAGAGCAGCACGGTGGGCCCCACAAACATTTAGTCAGGGCAAAAACAAAACATGAAGAACCATCTGGCTGTTTTGATTGACAAAAAGCCGGACATGGCAACCCTCTTCGGCTTACGGCCACACTACCTTGAGAACCCCGATCTCGTCTGATCTCGGAAGCTAAGCAGGGTCGGGCCTGGTTAGTACTTGGATGGGAGACCGCCTGGGAATACCAGGTGCTGTAAGCCTTTTTGTGCAGCAGAGCTGGGTGCTGCTGACTTTCTGCAACATGTCACTCCTATTTTGCACCCAAAGAGAAGAACAGTCAACCCCAGAGTGACGCAAACGTAACCGTGCAGAGCAGCACGGTGGGCCCCACAAACATTTAGTCAGGGCAAAAACAAAACATGAAGAACCATCTGGCTGTTTTGATTGACAAAAAGCCGGACATGGCAACCCTCTTCGGCTTACGGCCACACTACCTTGAGAACGCCCGATCTCGTCTGATCTCGGAAGCTAAGCAGGGTCGGGCCTGGTTAGTACTTGGATGGGAGACCGCCTGGGAATACCAGGTGCTGTAAGCCTTTTTGTGCAGCAGAGCTGGGTGCTGCTGACTTTCTGCAACATGTCACTCCTATTTTGCACCCAAAGAGAAGAACAGTCAACCCCAGAGTGACGCAAACGTAACCGTGCAGAGCAGCACGGTGGGCCCCACAAACATTTAGTCAGGGCAAAAACAAAACATGAAGAACCATCTGGCTGTTTTGATTGACAAAAAGCCGGACATGGCAACCCTCTTCGGCTTACGGCCACACTACCTTGAGAACGCCCGATCTCGTCTGATCGGAAGCTAAGCAGGGTCGGGCCTGGTTAGTACTTGGATGGGAGACCGCCTGGGAATACCAGGTGCTGTAAGCCTTTTTGTGCAGCAGAGCTGGGTGCTGCTGACTTTCTGCAACATGTCACTCCTATTTTGCACCCAAAGAGAAGAACAGTCAACCCCAGAGTGACGCAAACGTAACCGTGCAGAGCAGCACGGTGGGCCCCACAAACATTTAGTCAGGGCAAAAACAAAACATGAAGAACCATCTGGCTGTTTTGATTGACAAAAAGCCGGACATGGCAACCCTCTTCGGCTTACGGCCACACTACCTTGAGAAACGCCCGATCTCGTCTGATCTCGGAAGCTAAGCAGGGTCGGGCCTGGTTAGTACTTGGATGGGAGACCGCCTGGGAATACCAGGTGCTGTAAGCCTTTTTGTGCAGCAGAGCTGGGTGCTGCTGACTTTCTGCAACATGTCACTCCTATTTTGCACCCAAAGAGAAGAACAGTCAACCCCAGAGTGACGCAAACGTAACCGTGCAGAGCAGCACGGTGGGCCCCACAAACATTTAGTCAGGGCAAAAACAAAACATGAAGAACCATCTGGCTGTTTTTGATTGACAAAAAGCCGGACATGGCAACCCTCTTCGGCTTACGGCCACACTACCTTGAGAACGCCCGATCTCGTCTGATCTCGGAAGCTAAGCAGGGTCGGGCCTGGTTAGTACTTGGATGGGAGACCGCCTGGGAATACCAGGTGCTGTAAGCCTTTTTGTGCAGCAGAGCTGGGTGCTGCTGACTTTCTGCAACATGTCACTCCTATTTTGCACCCAAAGAGAAGAACAGTCAACCCCAGAGTGACGCAAACGTAACCGTGCAGAGCAGCACGGTGGGCCCCACAAACATTTAGTCAGGGCAAAAACAAAACATGAAGAACCATCTGGCTGTTTTGATTGACAAAAAGCCGGACATGGCAACCCTCTTCGGCTTACGGCCACACTACCTTGAGAACGCCCGATCTCGTCTGATCTCGGAAGCTAAGCAGGGTCGGGCCTGGTTAGTACTTGGATGGGAGACCGCCTGGGAATACCAGGTGCTGTAAGCCTTTTTGTGCAGCAGAGCTGGGTGCTGCTGACTTTCTGCAACATGTCACTCCTATTTTGCACCCAAAGAGAAGAACAGTCAACCCCAGAGTGACGCAAACGTAACCGTGCAGAGCAGCACGGTGGGCCCCACAAACATTTAGTCAGGGCAAAAACAAAACATGAAGAACCATCTGGCTGTTTTGATTGACAAAAAGCCGGACATGGCAACCCTCTTCGGCTTACGGCCACACTACCTTGAGAACGCCCGATCTCGTCTGATCTCGGAAGCTAAGCAGGGTCGGGCCTGGTTAGTACTTGGATGGGGAGACCGCCTGGGAATACCAGGTGCTGTAAGCCTTTTTGTGCAGCAGAGCTGGGTGCTGCTGACTTTCTGCAACATGTCACTCCTATTTTGCACCCAAAGAGAAGAACAGTCAACCCCAGAGTGACGCAAACGTAACCGTGCAGAGCAGCACGGTGGGCCCCACAAACATTTAGTCAGGGCAAAAACAAAACATGAAGAACCATCTGGCTGTTTTGATTGACAAAAAGCCGGACATGGCAACCCTCTTCGGCTTACGGCCACACTACCTTGAGAACGTCTGATCTCGGAAGCTAAGCAGGGTCGGGCCTGGTTAGTACTTGGATGGGAGACCGCCTGGGAATACCAGGTGCTGTAAGCCTTTTTGTGCAGCAGAGCTGGGTGCTGCTGACTTTCTGCAACATGTCACTCCTATTTTGCACCCAAAGAAGAACAGTCAACCCCAGAGTGACGCAAACGTAACCGTGCAGAGCAGCACGGTGGGCCCCACAAACATTTAGTCAGGGCAAAAACAAAACATGAAGAACCATCTGGCTGTTTTGATTGACAAAAAGCCGGACATGGCAACCCTCTTCGGCTTACGGCCACACTACCTTGAGAACGCCCGATCTCGTCTGATCTCGGAAGCTAAGCAGGGTCGGGCCTGGTTAGTACTTGGATGGGAGACCGCCTGGGAATACCAGGTGCTGTAAGCCTTTTTGTGCTGCTGCCTTTCTGCAACATGTCAGTCCTATTTCGCACCCACAGAGAAGCAGCCGAGTCCATGAAGACTGGGCTGCTTGTTTCGCATTTTAGGAAGTTATTGTTGTTCATCGCTTTGAAATTGTTTGTCTTGAGGTATTGAATGCGGGTCGCCAACCAGCGACCTACCGAGTCGCCACATTCCTCTGCCACTGAGTGAAGCGTCTCACAGAAAGGCAGAATTTACTTCGGAATTTTTAGTCGTGAATTTTTATCTTTATTTTTTATTGTTTCGTTTCACATTTACAAAAATTTTAGTTTTTTTTTTTTTTTTTGTATAATTTATAATATGCATCGGGTTAAATGAAGTTCAGAGTGTAAAATACATATGTCAATATGAAAATCATCATAGTTTGTAAATCATCAGAGCCAGCTGGCTCTTCATTTTATGTTTTTGCTCGAAAAGGCTTACAGCACCTTGTATTCCCAGGCGGTCTCCCATCCAAGTATCAACCAGGCCCGACCCTGCTTAGCTTCCGAGATCAGACGAGATCGGGCGTTTTCTTTTTCGTTTTTCTTTTTTTTATTTGAATTAAAAAAATAAAACAGATAATGTGCAATTATTTCCAGAGAAGCATAAATAAACACAGCATTAATTATTTCACATAACATTAAAAAGAGACAAATATGTAATTACTTCAACAATAATTCTTCTAATCAAATATACAAAACACATTTTTACAACATTTCTTTTTCAAAAAAAGTGCATTACAATAAAATAGCAAAGATTTCTTCATGCAATTTTGAGTTTTTATGTTAAAATAATGGGTAAAAAAGGAAAAAGAAACGACAAAACAGACACAAAGTCAACTAGAAACGAGGAGCTCATTCAATCAACTGCTGGCGTTCTGAAGGTCATGTGGCCTTAAGCCGCAGAGTGCCACCAGGTCCAGCTTTTTGTAAATCAGCAGTCAGCTGGCGCTTCATTTCTTTATGCTCTGATTAAATGTTTGTCACACGTTCCTTTTCTTCACACATCGGGTGTCAACAGCCAATAAAAATGACAAATGGAGGCTAAATCATGACATGTTTCTGACGCTGATCTGCTGGAAAGTTGAACCTGCAGCGGTTGTCACGTGGAGCGTCAGCAGAGTTTTGGAGCTCTGCGTCCAGCCGGCTCCCGTTCAGACGCGGGGCTCTGATTTTCTGGCCCTGAGTGTTGAGGAGAGCGACGGCGGTTTCCACCGGATACGTCACATCCGGACGGGTGAGAGGACGGACGATGGGCGGGGCGACCGATGAGAGGCCTGGCACGAAAATAGCACAAAATGGACACAAATGAAAATCTGTGACTGTATTCAACCTCCTTAACGCTAATGATGGTTATGAAAAAGAAAAAAAAACAATAAACTAAATATACATTGATCTTTAATTAAACAACTAAAACAATCAGGCCTTTTCTTTCTTAGACAGGGAAGTTTAAATTGTTGTAAATCTGAATCTTAAAATGCAAAGTAGTTAGTGTCCAGCCAGCTAATTACTTTGGATGAATAAAGAAAAATATTCAGTCTTTTCCCACCAGTAAGAAGAGGTTTTGTGTCACTCTTTGAAAGACCAATTTGATTGCTAAAAGATATTTTAATTTGTTTATTGTAATTCTGCTCGAATTAAAGATAAAAGTTTCCATCTGCATCTCCCACTTGTGCTGGCGGGCCACACAGAATCAATCCGAGGGCTGCAAGTGACCCCCGGGCCACACTTTGAACACCCCCGTCAGTTTTTTCTAGAAATGCTATACAAAAAAACATCTGGCAACATCACAATTTTTTAAGGACGTAGGTAAAAATATTCCTTGACAATTTAGATGATTATAAAAGAGAAGTTTAAAATCCCAATAAAATGCAATAAAGTTTGAGGTAATTGTGTGGGTGTGTGACTTTTGCAAGGAGTGAATACATATTATATATATATATATATATATATATATATATATATATATATATATATATATATATATATATATATATATATATATAAATATACAATATATATATATATTATATATATAATATAATATTTACATATTATATATGTATATATGTAATTTATACATATAATATATATTATAACATATTGTATTGTAATATGTATAATATTATATTATGTTTTATATTATGAATTATATAAATAATTCATAATATTTATATTATGATGAATTATTTATATTAAAAAGTTTCAGTTCACTACATATATACATGTCTATATGTAGTAAACTGAAAGTCCATCCTTGTTTTGCTCTATGATGTTCTTGTCTGTGCGTTTCTTAGATTATTTTCTTTCATTACAGCCAAACTATCGACACACAGGCAGTGATTGCATATCAGATTACTGATTACTCTTTCAAATAGTAACTTAGATTACTGACTCCTTCATTTGGAAAGTAACTAAGTGACATAAACAGTAACTATTTTAATTACTTTCAGCAGCTGCTAACAACAACAACGCTGTGAAAATCATATTGATCTTTGCCAATACTTAATAACAAGTTATTTTATAATGATTACATCAACAATGTGTCTCCAGTCATAAGGGAAGATTGTTTAATGGTTACCACAGTAACCACAGTTACCACAGTAACCACAGTAACCACAGTTACCACAGTAACCACAGTAACCATAGTTACCACAGTAACCATAGTTACCACAGTGACCATTAAACAACATCAAGGAAAACAAAAACAACTTTTGTAATTTGTGCGTGTTTTTTTGTCTTTATACTGTCTGCAAGCGATCCATCCATCCATCCGTCCGTCCGTCCGTCCATCCATCGTCTGTTGCTAATCCAAGTTCGGGTCTCGGGGGAAGCAGCTTCAGAAGGGAGGCCCAGTCTTCTCTGTCCGCAAGTGAGACATCCCGACCAGAGTCTCAAGTGGCTTCTTCCCTCATTAGTGAACAAGATCCAGAGATACTTGAACTCCTCCACTTGGGGCAGGACACCGGTCTCGACCCGGTAAAAGGCTCTCTACCCTTTTCCGGCTCGGGACCATGGCCTCGGATTTGGAGGCACTGATCCTCATCCTGGCCGAGAGCTGCTTCACTCCAGACCCGCTCTGTGGAAGAGACCCCGAACCAACAATGCTGAGGAGAGTTGGGCATGTTTTTGTCCAGATGGTGGTCCTTTTTTTTATATATATATATATTTTAAATTGTGGATTTTCCGCATTATTAAAATATCCACGAGGGAACCCAGTATCTTAATGTCCCCTGTTTATACATTGAGACAAAAACATGCCCAACTCTCCTCAGCATCGTTGGGTTTGTCTCCTCCGGCACCATGTCTTCTTCCTGCGTCTTTTCAGTTCTCTGGATATTTGCTCCCTCTCTTCTTGATTTTATTTTCTCCATCTTTAATTTAAGGGCAACTATTTCTTTGTTTAGCTCTTCGTTTTCTGTCTCAAGCCAGCGGCGATCTCTATTCTTGTTTTGCAATGCATTGTTGGCCTGTTGCCTGATTGACGCATTGGTTTTTTCCAGTCGCTGATTCTCGATTGCAATGTCTCTATATTCTCTTTTCAATGTTTCAATTTTTGCTCTTGAATTCTCCAATTCTTCGGTCAGTGCCAGGATTCGTCGTTCACTTTCATCCACGTTGTCTCTCAGCAATGAATTTTCTCTCTCCAGATTATTCATGGTGGAGTCTCTTTCAGTCAGATTTTGGAGTTTTAAATTGAGTTTCTCCAGTGATTCTTTGAGGAGGATATTTTCCTCCTCAAACTCTTCACACCGTCGCTCCAAGATCTCCACAGTTTCGAAACACAAATTC
This sequence comes from Poeciliopsis prolifica, assembly GCF_027474105.1. Classification (NCBI taxonomy): domain Eukaryota; kingdom Metazoa; phylum Chordata; class Actinopteri; order Cyprinodontiformes; family Poeciliidae; genus Poeciliopsis; species Poeciliopsis prolifica. The sequence continues at coordinate 22,983,893 of NW_026562376.1, forward strand.
TTCTGCTCCATTGCTGTTCTGTTTATCAAACGTCCTGAAATCGCAAATGAATTTCTCTGTCGAATCTTGGAATATAGAGACAGTCACCAATGACATCACAGACAGGATGAGTGACATCACAGTTTCACATCAAAGCCACAAGAAGTCTGTTGCGAGCGGGGGTGGGGATGTTTTTTTTTTTAAACTTTATTCCCAGACACACTGTATAACGACAGAGCGAAACATTTTTTATGCCTCAAGAAAAACAAATTCAGATAAACAGTATTTAAGAAAAAGCTAAGGGCCTTCAGTTCCAACTATACATTCAAAGCAGTTCAGATTTAAATTGTCTTTATAGACACTTTTGTCAGAGTCTTTGATAAAAAACTTAAATTCATTGTAAAATGCAGCAAGGCATGGCTTTCCCTACCTGGAACAATAAATATGATATTTAGCTGGTGACAATAAAGGATTTATGAGAAACTGAAAAAAACAACAACTTTGCAGCAGCATCATTCTCTAATACTTCCTGTCATCTTCTTTGTTATTTCTGCCAGTAGTAACATCCAGTTGTTGATCACATGATGCGAAAATGTGTTTCTGTCTTAGTTTTGTGAAATATACTGATTTATACAGTTAGAAAACCAACTCAACCCAACGCAAAGAATTAATCAAAAATCATGTTTTTTTTTTCTAAATGATGTGTTTCCATTTGGTAGATTCTTTGATCAATGGAAACACACCTGTATATTATTTACAAGAGCATTAGCAGGACATAATCAGTCAGTATAATTTTTATGCTATCTAAACCGGTTTATCACCATAACCAGAAATGTTTGCATGAACAAACAAACCTTCTGCTTTCATTTTCTTGTGCAAGTAATTATTGACTTCCATCAAAATAACTTCCCAACACAAAGATGATGGTTTGAAAATTGAGAATTGTTTTTTACATATGAGGCGATAACATTTTTGAGACTGTAGTTTGCTTTGGTTTTGGCTATTTTTGGACAAACTGTTACCTTTAGCCTCTGGGACCAACTAATCAAGATTGACACAAAGTGAGGCGATATAAACTTTACTCTTTGAAGAATCACCTCAAATTTAGGCTCTGAATTGTGGAATAGACTATATTTGTTACCCAACTTGTAAACATTCACTATTAAATTCTAAAACACCAGCTGCTTCCCGCAGGCCAAAAAGGCCCGATAGGACTCCTTCTTCGGCCTGGAAACAAAAAACCCAAAAGGAAAAGCAATAAATGATTGAGATAATTTACTCTGTTCTAATATTTCTTCTGCTTCTTCTCTCTTAATGCCCGCAGGCTCCACAGGGAACATAAAGCCAAAGCCATCATTTTCCAATCACGTTTTGACATTTTATGTATTTTATGAAACTAAATGGGAAAGTTTGAGAGAAGAAACAATGAAGTATAAGTGGAAAGATGTTCTCATCAATATCTGGTGCACAAGCAGGTGGAATAGCTGTTTTTTTTCCAGAGGTTTATTTGAAGATTGTTAGTTAGTGCACAAAGAAAGTAAAGGTGAACTGTTAGTAATTGATTTTCTTTCTGAAAATAAATTGTCTAGATTAAAATACATGCTCCTAATATAGACGCAGAAAGTACATATTCTTGCATGATAATAGAAGATTTCAATACAACACTTACAAATTCATACATTTCACAAAATTTCACTTTTTCTGAAGACCCAAGCAGAGGTATACTTTTTGATATTATGGTAAATAATAGTTTAATAGATATCTGGAGACTTTTCTTTCCAGATAAAAAAACTGTTTACCAGGAAACAAATTGTTCTGGGAAATCTTAAACAATCACGACTTGACTTGTGCCTGATGTCGTCTTCTCTTGTCCCCGAGGTGTCGTCCTGTCTCATTCAAGACAACGCCTGGAGCGTCCATTCCTTCCTCCAGGTTGAGATGGACGAGGCATCAGAAATGGGCGTCTCTGGTGTCTGAATGCTGCTCTTCTTCAGGAGGAGCTTTACAGAGGTGAGATCAACGCCCTGCTGCAGACCTTGAGTGGGGAGATGGATCACACTGACAACCTATTAGCATGGTGGGATCAGGCTAAATCAGAAATCAAAAATATTTCAATAAAATATAGTAGACAGGAAAAGAAAAGGGAGTTGCAAAATGAATATACTTTAAGGAAAAAACTAAATATTGAGCTTGATAATCTTGAAAATGATAGAGACATTACCAACTATATGATTATCAAAAAACAACTCAATCAAATAGAAGTAGATAAATGTAAAGGAGCTATAATTCGCAGTAAAGCAAAATATTTGACAGAAGGAGAAAAATCCACAGCTTTCTTTCTTGCACAGGAAAAACGTAAACAAATCAATGCAACAATAAATGAATTAATAAATCAAAAAGGAGAGAAAGTGTCAGACATAACAAGTATTTTAGAAACAGTCCAAATATTTTACCAAAAACTTTTCCAAAGTGAAAATATTCCAACAGAAAGAATAGAAGAGGTTGTCGGTGTGATTGACTCCTCACTCTCTCAGGGATACAGTCTCTGCTGTGATGCTGCAGTGAAGAGATTCAGTTCGCCATCAATTCATTTAAGGACAATAAAAGTTCTGGACTTGAGGGGATTAAGGCTGAGTTTTACACAAAAATTCAAAAATCAAATCAGTAAAATATTACTGCGGTTTTTCTCTGTCATGGCACAGACGGGGTGCACGCCCAGGACTTTTGCACAAGAAATTATCACTATTATTTACAAAAATAAAGGAGACAAAAACAATTTAGAAAATTACAGACCCATTAGCTTATTAAATAGATTATAAAATATATTCAAAAATATTAGCCAACAGATTAAAATATTTACTATAAACTTACGGTATTCCTCAAAGAAACATCTCCGATACAGTATTATCATATAAATCAAACTATTCAGACAATGGTAAATTCACAAGGACTGATTCTCAACGGAGATTTCAGTAAAGCATTTGATAGGGTGGGACATCATTTTTTATGGACAGTTTTAAAGAAATTAGATTTTGGTCAGTCATTTATCAGCAGATTACAACTTTTATACTCAAACGCGCAAAGTATTTATTAACTCCAGGATTGTAACAGATATATCTTCCCAAATAAAGCCCCATCAGGAAGATCTCGACACTTAAAGCACATCAATTCATTCACAAGAGCAAGAAGCCTTATCTTTGTGGCCAATGTGAAAAAAAGATTAAGAAATTCTGCAGGAGTGATGCTTCATCAATGTCTCCATGTGGGAAAAAATACCTAATGCACACAAGAGAACATTTGTCACAATAATATTAACAAGCATTCAAAAGCAATTGTTATGTTGTCTCATTGTTTCCAGCAAAAACCGTACAGCTATGATACAAAGTCATTCTGTAAGCATCTCAGTCAGTAGCGTAGAAGCTTACAAGCTGTTCACAAAACCTCTGCTAAATTTCCAGATACATTAAAGCCTTTTTATTACTGTGGACCGGTCAAGACTTGGCAATTTTGCTGCGGCTCAGGGGTCAGGAGGTCGGAGGGGTGAGTCATTACTCATTTCTAACTTTCCAGTTTTAAACCAATTTTAAGTTGAATCATCATACACTTCTGTAATGAAACCCTCAAAAAAATGATTGTTTTGCTACAATAAAAATTAATTATGTCCCTAAATATTAAGATTACTTATTTTATTATTAGCCTAGTTTTAAATATCCACAAAAGCTAAAAAATGTCAGTGATGCTAATGGACAATAAAACAATTGTTCTTTTGAAAACCCATCTGTAGAATATTTATTTAATTTGATAAAATGTCTTCTTTAACTTCTGCAGTGTTTGTCATATTTTGGTGAAACCTTTTGATTTGAATAAATTTATCAGGTGAGGAAAAACATCTAGTTTAGACCTTCCTTAATGACCTGGTTTTATATTATTTTGAACCGAAGCAGCTGAAGCGCACCACTCGAGCGGTCAACTAACAGAATTCATCCTGTTACATGAGACGCACTGCTCTCTTTTTTAACTCATACTCAATGTTTTTAATAATTGTAATATTAAAAAGTATCTATTTTTTCTTCAATAGCTTCCAAGTCATGTGCCCGATTGACTCAAAATGTGAAACTGTTTTTCTGGACAGGAGAGTTGAAGTACACTCTTTTTTTATCGCATTTAAAGCTTTTTGATATTAGTTTAGCTTTTTTTTTTTTGACAAAATTTAGTATTTTTCTTTTACAGTTTCTGGGTCGTGTGACCCATTTACACTAAATCTGTTTGAAATTGTTCTACTTGACTGTAAAGATGAGTGTGATGGAAGAACAGGAGGAGTCACAGGAAATATTACAAAAATAGGGTTTCTTTTATTTTAGATTATGAATGACAAACAGATTAACTGAGCTCATAAAAGAGATCAAAGAAACAAAACTGAACTCAGAAAAAAAATGTAAACAAACCGGCTGCACAAACAAATATAACTTACCTAACAAAGAAATGAGATACAGAGGTTTATATACTGGCTGATCAGACCAATTTAAACATAACAAGGGTAATTAGACAGAATACAATTACCAGCAAATAACAAAACAGCTAAGTTTGGCTAAACTAAACACCCAAAAATGAAAATCAAATGTATTACACTTTAAATACAAAAACCTATCTAAACAAAGGAACTACAAATTCCCCCTGCCAGGGAATTTGCCAGGGCAAATCAGACTGAACCACTAGTTTAATTTTGTGGACACCTCGGTGAGGGATGCTGTCAGGCTGAAGAAGAAGTTCTATCGGGCCTTTTTGGAAAAAAACCTGGATGCCTCTCTGGTGAGGTATTTGGGGCACTTCTTCCATTTCCCTCTTCCTCTGTTTTTTTCCCAATTTTCCAAATCACGTTCATAAGCGTTTTGGCTTCCAGCCTTCTTTTTCCTCGTCTGTGCTCTTTGAATTTCAGCTTCCCATCTGTTTCATCTCCTTTGCTCTTCCAAATTCAGTATCCTGAGCAATAAATTTCTGAATATCACTTCTGTCTTCCAAACAAGAAGGAAACCTTGATCTATTCCCTGAGCTTTTGCTCAGGGAATCTGAATCAGTTGTGGAGCAATTCTCCCATTTCGCATTAAATTCAGTCTCTTCTGCTTTTCATTAGCTTCTTCTCTCTGCACTCTGTCACTTTCCTTTCAGGTTCTAAATCTTTTGTAAATTTAGATGTTTGTCCAAAGAACCATGCTGCTCTTTAATTTGGAAAGGGCGGTTCAGTTTTGTCTTCATTGTCCTTTGCAAAGAGACAATCCTCCTGTGTAATTGATGTGAATCTATCTTGAGTTTCTGTGTCACGGTGAAGAAAGTCCAATTCACTATAAATCTGTTGGGTTCTGCACATCTGGCTCTAGAACACAAGTAAGTACAAGTAAGAACACAAAAGTATTCAAGACGTTTCAGAGCTGATATCAAAGAATCTGACACAAAGCACGGGAACCTAGTGACATCATCAGGTAGGTAGAAGTGTAACATTAGTTGCTATTGCTATGGTCTCCAGGAAAAACTCTGAAGTGATTCACACTTTCAAGTGAAGGAGGTGTTTCAAACCATCAAAACATTTCCAAATAAATCCATTCATATTAAGACAAATGTAACTTTCTACAATAATTTAGACTGGTTGACTTCCAGTTTTTGATTTGATGTTTTTATTTTGATGAGACAACTTCCACTCTATACGTGTTGTAGAATGGCAGCTTAAGGACAGAAAGGAACAGAAGACAAGTTGCAACAATGTGTTAAAATTTGTCTTGTTATTATCGGCCATCTTGATGGAGGCACAAGGTGATTCTTTAGTAAATAAATAAGTAAATTAGTAAGCAAATAATTTTGATTGATTGAAATTGTGAATTTGCTTTATTGTATATAAACATTATGGCATAGTTTTGAATTAGAGTTGATATTTTTAGAAGTGAACATTATTTTTAGTTGGAACATTCTGGTTGTAAGAGTGTTTTTTTTTAGCTTATTCTGTCCTTTTTGTGTGTTTGTTTGCGCATACATCTATTACGGTGAAACTCAGAATTTTCTTCGATGAACCTCACTGTTCATCAGTAAAGCCACAATCCTTCATTTGTGTTAGAGGGGATGTTATACACATTTTTTAAAAAATCTTTAATCCCATTAGCCGTGTGCTACTGTTCATGCTTGTGTATATGTGTGGCCCAGGGTAGACAAATGAGCCAAACACATTGAACTGAAAAACATAACTGAGTTTTAAACTTGACTGTCCTCAGATGGAACAGTATTGATTTTGGTTTGATTTGTATGGAAGCGCTTTGATGTGACGCATATTTTGAGCGCTATGTAATATTTATCTTTGACGCAATGTGTATTTTGTTCAAATGTGAGCACTGTGGTTGAAACCATTAATAGCACACGCACTCCGAGGAGGATCCTAAACAGAACGCGACGCAACGAAGGAAATGTCAGTCTGGTCCTTTAGCTGTGGCGGCATTCCTAACTGACCGTCTGGATCAAAGCTGAAGTTGGCCTCTGATTGAAGCTTCTGATTCAGGAAATGGCTGAAATAGATTTTAACGGAGGCACATATGGATTTGCTTAACATTTTCTGTTCAAATTTTTATTGAACAATATAACAGCTGAATAAGGGCAAGGGCTGTTCGTAACCTAGCAACCGAAATCAACAGAAGGCCACAACGGTTCGTAACCTAGCAACCGAAATCAACAGAAGGCCAGACAGTAGATGCTGTCAAGCATTTTTCAAAATAAAAGACTTCCTCTCTCCAAAATAAATCATGCTTTGAATTTAATTATGTTTCACGTCACCTTTTTGGAATTACAATCAAGTTAAATTTGGTGAAAAATAATAATAATAATGTAAATTATTCTTAACATATGACTGTAAATAAGTAACTAATCATGGAAGTTATACTTCACATAAAAATGTTAAGAATTCATCTGGTCTGATTAAGAAACGAACATCAACACTCCAGCCCCCCAGCAGCCGCTGTGTACTAACATTTTTGTTTTCCAGATTCAACAAAAAAGAAATCTCCTCCCAAAAATTATAAACTAAAAACAAGAGGAGGAAAAACGCCACCTGGTGGCCACAACAACACAATACAGTGGGACAGAGTTAAATATAAAGAGATAAAAAGTATAACTTAAATTAAAAACACATACCTGGGGGAGAAGACTAAAAACAAACCCACCTCCTCTTCTGCTCACTCTCCCTGCACTTCAGCCCTAAATGTGAAAAAAAAAACAATGTTCAGCCGTTGCTAGCCGGTCCTACCGAGCTAGCAACGGCTGTTCGCGCCAAAATTAAAGAACGAAATTTATACTAAAACCTTTTTAAAAAAACACAATGATGGTCAAAACTGCAAAATAACACAATAATAAACTACATATGGTAGAGACCTCAAAATGAACAACAACATCCATACAGAAATCAAACATTTATAGCAGCAGCGAACTTTCCTCTGACTTACCCAAAGCAGCGGAACGAGGCTGTGAGGGTAAAAGGGGAGGAGCTACGAGGGCTGGAACAAACTACGGAAGCCCAGGAGGCACAGTTTAATCAATCTTAGATAAAACTCAATGAATCAACCAGGTTTATTTGTTTAATACGTTTCAGCAACAGGGCAGTCCAATCCATTTTACACAATAAAAACCTGTGGGGCTTAAATAAACACACAATGTCTTGGTGTTCTTGAAGAGAACTGTCATTTGATATCACCCAGATGTATTTCCTTTTCCTGAAGGAAAAGGAAAGGAAACTCTAACCCTACCCTTTCATGTGCAGTTTTAAAGAAGATCCCAGATATATTTTGTAATTCAAATTCAAATATGCTTCCATACTTTTCATATTGTAAGGTGTGGATTATTTTAAATTCACTCTTTTAGTTGAAGGAGTTAGAAGAAATCACATTCTCACGAGGAAATCCTAATAGTGGGGTCATGTGGATATAGTAGTGGCTTTAAACTTTTTGTCCAGCAGAGGGAACTCCTAACTCTTTTTTCATTTGATCAAATTTGAATCCTCAAATATGATAGTCCAGCCACGTATGTCAGTTCAAGTCTTAAAACAGCTGCCCTGTTTTCCTCTACATAAAATATTTAAGACGTCTCTCAACCTTAAATTAAATATACTCATGTACCACATTTCTTTCCTTCTACTGTTGCAAGGAGCTGCTTTCTGATAAAAATGCCCTGCTCTGTCTTTGGATATATCCCAGGAATGCCTCGGATAACGCTCCCTAATCTGGGCGACAGCGCTCTCTTTCATTCACACTCTAGTTTGGACAAATTGCATCACGGCTGCAAAACCAGCTGGTGTGTCTGTCCAGTTTGGGAAGTTTTGCTGACCTACTTTCAAATTCAAGAACAAATTCAAATGTCACTAAGCCTGTTTAAATATGCCGATGAGCTACTTAAATAACTTTCCATCCACAGAATATTCAGTTTGTCTATCAATTGAATATTCATTTTTAGTTAATTGTCTAATTGTCACTGACTTAAATAATAATATTCACGCCACTATCCTGGTTGATGAGTTCACAGTCGAGTTTGGTATATGATTAAAAAAGATAGAGGAAAATGATAACCAAAATAGGAAATGTTGATTAAAAATACAGCACACTCTTTTTCTATTATGAGTAGAATGAATAGTGTATGGTTTAGAACAACAGATTGAACTTGCAGAACAGAAATAGATTTAAACCGTTACCTTAAACCGGAAAAATCAGGAAAACTCTAGAAAGCAAGACAAATAAAGGGATCAGACAGGAAAACAGACAAAAACAGGCAAGAGGGGGAAAAAAACACCAACAGCCAATAAAGGAGGACGCAAAACACGGTTTGAAAATTAAGGAACTATATAGAACAGCCAATATTGATTTAGACATTTTATAGATGCTGTGGCTCAACAGTCTGTGTTGGGACTTTTTGAAGGTATCAAGCTAATCAACTTTACCTAAATTCTGTCAAAGGTTTTACCAAACAATTCAAAGGAAAACCCACAAGAAGCACAAAGGTCAGACGTTTGATGATGTACCATCTTTAAATAAGTATTAATATCTCTCTAGACCAGATGTGTCAAACTCATTTTCGTTTTGGGCCAAATCAAGATCATGAATGCTCTTAAAGGGCCGGTTGTGGCAGAATGTGTTGATAAAATCTGTTCACAAACTGTTAATATGTCAATGAATTCTTAAAATTACATAATATTATTGAAGATCTTTTCAGTCCCTTCAGGAACTAATAATAAATGTGACTGTATATTTACTCGCTGTATAAATCATGGACTATAATCATACATCAACTAAATTCTCAAGAAACTGGAGGGACTGATTGATATAAATTGGCAGTAAAAGATAAAAACTGCATTGATATGATTGATAATATAATATTTAATCACACTTAGTGTTTAGTCTAGTCTGTGGAGGGCCACATAAAAAGCTACGGTGGGCCGGATTTGGCCCCCGGGCCTTGAGTTTGACACATGTGCTCTAGACGATACTGACCCATCACATGTGGACTGTACCTTTAGCTTAGGCACAATGAGGAAGACATTTGTTAAAGTGGTAATGAAATATGTGCTGAGACAGCAGGCAAAGGGAGAAAAAAACTCTTATGTGTTCACCCAGCGGTGATATTTTCACCCTGTAAGGTCACACATCCTCCCTTAATTAAGTCATCTCCTCTGCCTGCTTGATTTGCTAAACTGTGTGAGCAACACACAAGGGATGGGAAGATCTAAATCCCGTGATGAGGGTCACAGGTGGAGCACGTGTCTCCTGTTGAGATTAATCTCTGAAAAATGAGCCACGAGTGGCGGAGCATTGTTCACGTTGGGCAGTTTGGGAGGAGAACAATATTTTAGGAATCAAACATTAACTTTTTTTTTCTCTTGCTCTCGGCTGCAGCGTCTGGTGAGCTGCAGTTCTTAAGGGATGTGAGGAGAGCAGTGTGGTTCTGCATCCAGGGCTTAGATCCCTTTTTCGCCGCCAGTTGTTTTTGGTTTTATTTTGTGTTTGAGTCACAGCAGGAAGTGAAGCTGGATTTGAAAGTTACAAGGCACTTTCTGGAAGTTGTCTGAAGCCCGGGTGCCTTGGCTTTTTAGAAGAAGCTTAAGCAGAGAGAATACAGTGAGAGACTGAGACAAGAGACAACTGAATAAAGCAATGATTTTCATTTTTTTCCAAAAAAAAAGGCCAATTAGTTTGATGCCTTTTGTTGGAGCTTTATGATTTTTGAAATAACCATCTTTGTTCCTATAAAATAAAGCTGTAAACGCCAAATCAGCCAATGAGGCAAACTGATTCATCGTACACCTGATGTTTGTTTTTCACTTCCAGCTCTCTGTAGGTTTTTTTTTCTTTATTTTTATAAATTCTGCTGGTATGACAACCTTACTCTGGTCATATTACGACTTTTTTTCTGTATTTTCTAAATCAGTCTTCTCATATTACATTTGATTTACATTTGTACAACTATATCCTCATAATAATGACTTTATTCTAGTAATTTTATTTGTGTGTGTGTGTGTGTGTGTGTGTGTGTGTGTGTGTGTGTGTGTGTGTGTGTGTGTGTGTGTGTGTGTGTGTGTGTGTGTGTGTGTGTGTGTGTGAGCCCTGTCCAAATGCCACTTTGGACTTCCATAGAACTTACTGGGAATCAAACTTTAAAACAAAACAACTCCGCATTAAAGCTCACATGGGCACCACAGCAGCTTCCCATTTCACTGCCGCCTCACTCTCACAATGTAAAGTCCTCAAAAGCCCCGACTGCATCTTTAATGTCCTGTAGGGGTTTGTCCAATTAGTGAGTGGGTGGAGCACACACAGGAGCAAACCTACCGGAAAAAGAGAACCCACTCACTTTCCTCCACCTAACCTGAGCCGACACACTGGGGGGGAAAGCCGCTGGCTCTTCGCCTGAAGTTTCTCCAGCCGCGGAAAAAGTCGAAGGGAGACGGAAAGTCGAGGCGGACGGCGCTGGAGGAACATGATTGAGGTGTCGATACCGTCGCTGGAGAAGGAGGTGGACGAGTCTGGCAAGTCGAAGAAGGTGAGCGCGGTCCAGGTTGCCTAAAACTCGGCTCTTCGCTTTTTTTTGTTATCCCTCCTTCCCAAACTTATTGAGAAAGTTTGAAAACGGTCACAGACAAACACGCGCCTCCTCGGCGTGTAATTTGGCACCAGGTGTGATTCTGTGCCGGAGAATGAAGCTGCCAGGTGAGTCTTACCTGTGAGAAGAGGGAGTTCAACCCACAGAGGGTCCAAACTTCACGTCTCGCGCGAGTCAGAATAGTCAAGTATTTATATATTTTCAGAAAGATTTTGCTGTGATTTCTTTTTTTTTTTTCGTCTTTAAAGCAGCTCAACAACGGACTAAACAAATATTTAAAACTACTCAAGTAGATTTTTTGTGGAGACAGTAGTATGTAAATAATTGAAAATCTGGAACTTACACAGGGTTTTGTCTAAAAAACATTATAATAATATATATTCTGATTTATAGTGAGCTAAATGGGATCATTTGGGAAAAAATCCTTTGAATTTTACCGGTGGAAGATGATTTGGGAAAGTTTGTCTTTTTCCGCTTAGTTTAATTAAATTAATGGAAGCAGATTGAGGTGCATGGAAAAAATGCTTTTGGGTAAAAATCAGCATCTAGAATTTTTTCTATTTACTATAATGTTGAAGAAAATCTAAAACGCTTTGTGACCTATGGCTTGTGTTGCTGCTAAAAATTTAACCATTTTTCAATTGTAGTTGATCATTTTGATTAACTGACAATAAAAAGCCTCCGTTTGCATCATCTTCAAAAATGTATGACGTTTTATGCTTCTTAGTGTATTTCTGTATATTTTCCTGTTTCTATTTTACAGAAGCCTGAAGTGTGAAGTCTTGAGGGAGAAACTAACATAGCTAATAGACATATTAAAACACAACAATACCCTTTTGGTAACGCTGAATTGTTAATCAATGAACAGGTTTGCAAACGCTTTGGAGGCTTGACGTTGAAAGGTTTGGGGAACTGGCTTTTTAATCCGCTTACAAAAGTTAGTGTTCATGCTGCCCTGAAATATAAGGCAGCCTATTTGGTATGAATGGTTTTTTTTTTTATCCCTGCTTTGACATTCAGGTCCAGTTAAACCAGTTAGGAACTGGAACCACTGTCCCACCAGAGACCTAAAGGACTAAATGTCAGAACAGTGGGCAATATGGACTTAGTTTTATCGCAATATTTGGTGGTGTTATTGCAATATCCATCATAGTGACGATAAGAAATCTTTACTACTTTTTTAGACTGTGACTGCAAACATACATGGGCACAAATATGTCTCTTGGCAAACACACATATTTATAATATGTGTCATTAGGACACCAATAACAAACTGTACACAGTAATGGCATTTAATCATAATTACAAATGTATTTGTATTTTTTGATACTCATTGAATAAACAGTGAAGAAAATGGTCCCAACAAAATGGACAGTTCTGAGGGTTTTGAATGTATTTAATTAGAATGTATCGTGACAACAGTGAAAAGTATCATTTATCGTGATAACTGATACGATAAATGGCAATGCTACCTCAGCGTTGAATTAGCCATTTCTTAACAGAAACCGCTGACTACTTTCCGACACCTATTTAAACTCAGAATTTCAAAACTTACAGAGAAAATCAGCATACGGTAATTATTGTTTGTTTCTAAACCCAATGTGACACATTCAATTTCACACTACAGAATTGTATTACAGAAAGACACTTGTGCAACAAAACCATTCCAACTAAAACCTGATATCCAGAGGAAATGTTTGTTTCTCACTCCCGGCTGACTGCTCTGCTGCTCTGCTCTTGGTAAACCAGCAGGCCTGTGAAAACAGAGCAATCATGCAGCACAGTCAGAAACCTCTGCAACTACAAGACTGCTCTACAAAAGTCTTATTTTGTGCTGAAACTGAAGCAGAACCTGAGTAGATAAAAAAAGAATGGCTAAAAGGAACATATGTGCTTTCTAGCACACTGAAGGCTACTATAAGCAACGTGCCACATTCAGAGCCAACGGAGGCACCAGAGTGAGGAATTTGGCTCACTGTGAATCAGACAGCCTGTGGTGCAGAACATGAGCAACTCGCCCTGGTTTTATCTTTTTATGTTTATGGAAACGAAAGCAAAGTTCAACATTTATTGATTTTTTTTTTCTTAGAAGCACTCTTTTGTTTTTTTGTTGTTTTTTTGCCTATTTGTTCAGTTCTGATGTCTCGTTAAGTCTAAGAGGTTGATTCAAATTTTTTGCAAATTACATTGGATTTATTTAAAGTATTGTTACTCGTTGCAGCAGAAAGAGAAGTGTGCAGCAAATATCCTGGGGGGGCAAGTCTGAAGCTCTTTACTGCCTCCTGCTGGAGAGGCAAGTTGTTTCTGTACTGACAGTCTGCTGACAGATCAATTAGAACAGCGGTGGCCAAAGTGGGTCATGGAGGGCTGGCATCCTACATGTTTTTGTCCTCTCCACGGTGAAACTTGGCTTGAGAAAATCATTTACTTCCTCATTCTACTTTTTTACTTCTGATTAATCTATCTTGGAAGAGTTACACTTTTTGGGAAGAAGTTAGGTTTTTGATTATTATTTTCTGTTTTGCAGCTTTTCAGAGTTGAAGTCTTGTTTAACGAGAGGAAACATTATGTACTCAGAAGAAACAGCGAATTCCAGACGCTCCACAGGAAGGTATACGTCAATATCAGACTTCCTTTTGTCCTGCTTTCTTAAACCTTTTGGAGGGTTTCATTTTGTTTTTGTCTGTTTTAAGACAAAAACAAAATGAATATTTTGTTTAGAATCGAGTTTAAAACATCAGGATTTTAAACCCAATGTTTAAAATCGGGTTGAAGAGCCGTAAAATGATTTGAAATATATTTTGGCTTCTGAAACCATAAAATAAAATTATTTTTGTATGTGTGCGTGCTGTTGTGATGCCGGTAGCTTAAGAAGATCATCCAGACTCCTGATTTTCCGAGCAAAAGGAACCCCCATCTGAGGACCAAACCTCTGGAGCAAAGGCGGCAGGAGCTGGAAGATTACATACAGGTAAGAAGCAGAGGCATCATATTTTGATAATAACAATAAAGTCCAGTTTATGTGGACAGGAATTTTCTTGTTTCTACGATGACATATGTATATCAGAAAAAAGTACATTTCTGCCTAAAAGAAAACTCAGAAATTTTGTGATTCATCTCAGACATTTTCTTGGAAAAAAAAAGAAAATATCTGAGATTCAAAAATCCAAATTTTGGTGAAAAAAAGCAAAATCTAATTTTGAGCCTTGACACAGAGATTTGATAGCAAAAACATGGAAATTTCTGTGTTTCAAAAGTTGAAAAGCTGCGAGAAAAAGCTCATAATTCTGGCAGAAATTTGCTCCTCTCTTTGTCTTGCCTGTCTACATCGGCCCTGACTCACCGTCGTGCGTTTTTCTCTTTGCATCAGGAAATTATCTATCAAAATGAAGACGTGCCTCAAGTGCTGCTGGACTTCCTCCATTTGAAGCACTTCCACACGGGGAACAAGATCAGCAGCGTCGAGTGAGTCCGGCAGCCTGCTCTCCTGAGGGAGCCGGCCGGCAATGCTGCATGCGTTGCTATATTTGTTGCCTCTATTTTCAGATTGGGGGCAATGCGGCAACATTCCTGCCCCCCGGAGCAGCAGCGACAACTCAGATCGAGTCGTTGCTGTTTGTCTGTTTAAAAGCAAAATGAAATCGTTCTGAGTGTAATATCTAATATTTTAATATTCTATTTTTAGGTCACTGGAAGAACTGGACAGTCAGGATTACAAGTAAGTTTTTACATTGAGAACAATCAGACAAAAAGGGAGAAAAACCTAAATGAGGATCACTTTAAGTAGTTTGTTAATCATCTAACACACAATTAAACGTGGTCACTCAAGTAGCTTCAGTCAGCTGAGATGTTTCTGCTCCTTGAACTATAAAGCATTAATATCAGATTTTATCACAGCCATTTGAGACCATGATGTGTAAAACTCAAACTTTGTGAAATTTTGAGGGTTTTTCATTGATTCTTACGACACCTGTCACTGTAACAAAATTTACTGGACGATAAATTGTCCCAGACATTATTGCGATAAATGATAATATTGTTGCTTTGAGACGGTTTTTAAGTGAAGGTAACGAACATATTCTCAAAGAACAATAAATGTAAAATTATAACAAACACTTAACACTGGAACTAGAAGATATTTTAAATTCCCAAAATAAACTAAAACAACAAACAAAAAAATTAAGTTGAGACCAAAAAACAAGACTGAAGACTTTAGTGATCTGGATTTTGGTCGAAAGACAAACGGAAAAGGACAAAACAATAAACTCTGCAAATGGAAATTATTGATAGTTTTAATTTATCATGCAGTTAACTGATTTATTGTCACAGGCGTAATTTTGACCAGATTTGGCACATGTACGGGAAGAGAAAGAGGCAGCGCTGCCCCCTGGCTGAAATAAAACCTGCACTTTTCAGCCGGAATGCTAATATTGATCATTTTTAATAATGTGCTGGTTCCAGGGGAGTAACTGTCAGCGTCAGTCACTTATTTACAATTATTATTTGCTAGTGAGAGGTAAATGATTTAATAAAACTGTTGTACTTTCATTAAAAGAAACTTTTTCTATCATAGTAAATTCAGCAAAGTATAATAAAACTCTCCCTTTACATTTGGAAACTTAAATGAGTGTTGGAGGCGCTGAGGCGGCCGCCAACATGCATCCTGTTTGCTCTGAACACAAACGGAGGCAGAAGATGTTCACCTCATGTCCGTGGCGACGGCAGACCAGGAATGTCCTGAAAGCGTTTGTGGTTCAGAGCGCAGATGGAATGCGGTTCCGGGGGCGGCGTCGTGGCTACGCCGCTCTCCGGTCACTTGATGACGCAGCGTGACACAAAGCCGACACCGTGACACACTTAGGAGCCGCTCCACTGGTCTAATGCTTTCTGCACCAAACTGCGTCTCGTAAAGCAGCACTCTGCTGCACCAAACCTCAGTGCGTCCGGAAGCACAGTTAGATTTTTATATTTAACATCTGTCACGACCGCATGTCTAAAGATGAAGTCGGACACGCCTCGACTCGCTGAGCATGGGCAACATGGCTTAAAAGTAAAATCTGATTTTCTTTTTTTTTTTTCTTGCTTTTTGTTCTAAAATTAAGTAGAATATTTTTATTTCAATCGTTCCTAAGCTGATTTGGACGACGTAGCTACGAGAATTTTTGTGCAATTGCAAGAAATGTAGCAATTTCTTGACGCAATTTTGCCAGAAACAATTGTCTTAAAAATGACGAGAAACGTTGTTTCAAGGAGAAAAAAATCTCACTTATTAGGATTCAACATGACTGCCTCAGTTTGTGTAGCTCCTTCGAAACAACACAATAGTTTCAAAATCCTGATCCTGATCATTTAATGCTTAGGTGTTAAAAGATTAAGTATGTTGATTAAGAGTCGACTTTATTGTTTTAGAACTGTATTGGTGTAGTGTTATGACTTTATTCTCATAATTAAAAAAACAAACAAACATGTATCTTGACCCTTTTGTTGAGGAGTTGGCCTGAATTCAATAAATAAATAAATAGAAGCTGTAAACTCTTGTGAAACAAGATGGCCGCCCTGGGTTTGCTGACATCACTCCGAACTATGGAAACCCAAGTGTGTTGTTGGGGTCTGGGAGGGAAAATGTATCTGAATTTCAAAATTTTCTTTCAAAAAATAAATCTTCAAAGAGAAAATAATTCTCTGATTTCTCTCCAAGCCCCACTACATCCTTCAGTTTCAACATGGCAGATGAAGGTTACTGTTTCAATTAATCGATTAATTACGTTTCCCTTTGTTTCCGCCTTTCGTTTCCACAGTTTCCATTTACCACAGCAACGGGTTCTGGGCTTCTTCCAGGATCCTTATCTGCATGGCAGCTCATCAGGTAGCTTTGAAACGACTTGTCAGAGAGACAGTCTGTGTTCAGATCAAACAAACCCTGCCCTCTGTCTTCCAGGCCTCCCGGACATCGTAGTGGACGGAGTTCTGCAGGGTTTCTACCCCCGAGATGTCCGGGTCAGCTTCAGCGCCTCTATTCTCCCTGACCACAATACCTAACAGGCGGCACGGTCCAAAGACCCAAAACTGGCAGAATTATGGCGACATTTCAACGAATTGCAGTACCATTGGAACAGTTCATTTGACTCAGGAGAAGAAATCCAGGAGACCTTTCAAGCTCATTTTGGTCATTGTGACTTGAATCAAATTCAGTTTCTCTGAAAACCTGAATAATATGCACACAAAAGCTTAAATCAACTTGGGTCTTCTTCCAGACACTGAGCTTGATTTTTTTCAAAATGAGAGGCTTTTTCTAGAAGATTTTTATTTTCTTTTGGATTTACTAATATATGGCAAAATCTAACAGCCTTTTTCACACAAACTGTGTCACAGAATCAAAACAAAGCAACAAATGAGCAAGGCACTGTCAATATTCCGTTTCACCTTTTTTTCCCTTCCACTGAACTTTCCATTGATATGTTTTGACACGTCACTCTTCTTAATAAAGGATTTTAATGACCATCTGCTGGACAACTGTCAAGCCGGGAGTCTTTACCGTGATCGAGAGGCCATGATGTAAACATAGTGTCAGTTCTCTATTAGTTTATTTTTTTTATTTTACAAGTGTCATGTAATATTCACATTCTTTTGAAATGGAATATTGTGTGTTTATATGTGGTGTAAGCTTCAATCACCAAACAGGCTTAAATGAGGTCACGTAGGCAACAACACTGCATCATTTCTCCATAGAATTATGCAACAAACATCCACATTCTCCCATAATACGAGTTTCAGTTTCTGAGCTAAATTGCTGACGGGCGTAAAACTTTTCAACACACTTTTATTTTATCGAGCTGCGGCTGTGAAATGGAAATGCCACTTGCATCCATTGGGGCAAATTTCAGAAGCAAGGATGCAAGGCGGCGAAGCCGGAGCAGGAGCTGCGTGTTTTTACTTGGAACTTTACCGTCCCGTTATTTTAAAGATGTCTTGGTTTACAGTTGTCCCAGTCAAGCATTTGACCCAACAAAACTGGTATGTGGGGCAACAAAAGCAAATGCTGTATTCAACAGTCTTTAGCTGCAATGTGGCGACTGTTTTTAAAATCAAATTTCTTTTTTTAATTGTTTGCATGATTATTTTTTTAATTTCACATTGAAGTTTTAATAAATCATTCAAAAAGGTCCCAACTTGTAATTCTCCCTCCCCCCCCACAATTAAATGTTTCATTTTCACTTCTTCCTCATGATGGGAGACGGGCGCCAACATGTTGGCGCTCGTCGACATGTTGGAGCCTGCATGTCCTTCAGCTTGCTCAGCTGAAGGAAGAAGAATAAGAAATATTTTCCTTTATGATGATTCATCACCAGCTTATTTCTGCTTTTTTGGGACAAGCCATTTGACTTGAGTGGAGAAAATGCTTTACTCTGGAGAAGACGCAAATCTTTTTTACATTTTCTTAAAAAAAAAAAAAAATTATGTGCCATTGTCTGCTTTTCTGTTTACATTATGACATGTTGAGAGGGTTTGGACTATTTCAGTCAACTGAGTTAGAGCTGACATGCAAATACAAACGTGTTTTGTCTGTCCCACATGGTATAGTTGGCAAAAATGTCCATTAAGAACCCCTTGTTTGAAATGTTTACCGTGTTTTTTCTGTGGTTTGGGGAAAACCTTAATTTGACATTAACTGTATTGAACTCTGTTGTGTTCAAATCCAATCACTGGCACTCAGTCACATATTGTATAAAATGTATGTAGCTATAACATAAGGAAAAAGCCAACAGAGGCTTTGTGTTATATATATATATATATATATATATATATATATATATATATATATATATATATATATATATATATATATATATATATATATATATATATATATATATATATATATATATATATATAAAGAGAGCGAGAGAGAGAGAGAGAGAGAGAGACTTTAAGGATGAAAGCTGAGCAGGTATTTTTATTTTAATTTTTTACACTTCGCTTTGAGGCTATTTCCGACAGCACGGGAACGCAGCATTTCCCCTAGGAAGGCTTTTGGCGCATGCGCATGTCGCGGATTCGAAGCGGCTGCTGGTTGGAGTGCTGGCTGTGTCTCCTGTCACTCCCAGCTAAAGCTTCTTCAATGAATTGTGCCGACTGTAGTTTCTCCTCCTTAGCTGACTACCAGTCGCGGAATTAAACGGGCTGAATGTTCTTCCTGTGATTCAACCAGGAAACTGGATCGTCTTCCTGGCTAACAAACCTGCACGTTACCGCCTGGTACGTCCCGCTACCTCTAACTAACCAGCAGCGTTACTCTCTCCTGTAAGAACCGAAGCTGTAAGTTAGATAGTTTGCCAAAGCGTTGAGTTGCCGTTATTGTGTCTTAATTGGTTTAGCCGGGTCATAGCGGCTCGCTGGTTTCGGGTTTGCTAACTTGAAAAGATCCAGCTAGCGTGTCCACGTTAGCAGCAACTTTACCGCTGCTCGCGTGCCCAGTCTGCTGGTCCTCAATGTTCTGGACAGCGATGCTGTTCAAAACACCACCGGTGTTCGCTTTCAGCTCATGAAAAACTGGATTACTCACTGGAAATGGACCTCAGTTTGAACTTGCTCTAATCGTTGTGTTGCGCTAATAATCCCCTGGAGGAAAAAAAAAAGTCATGTTAGTGGGTGTGTTTAAAACCACCTTCTTATTTATCTGTTTTGCCTGATTGTGTTGGACTGAATTAATTAGTTGTGTGGTGAAGTGGGATTATTTTAATTTTCATGTCCTGCCAACAAAAGTATCAACCTCACTGATGTTCAGATCGATACGCAAAGCCCTCTCCCAGTTTGTGTGCAATCCATTGCCTAACGTAAAGTTAAAATTAGGCTGTCTTCAAATATTTTTCCAAATAAAAAAAAATCTTATTCTTACGTCAACATCCTTGACACAATACTCTTTAATAAAATCTGATTTGACCACATGTCCTCAGAAATCATCATTAACTTTGTAGTCCACTGCGGTTTATTAGAGACAGGAATATCATGATGATATATTTTTCTGGATAATAAATTGTCCCAGAAGTTACTGCGATTAATGATAATATTGTTGCTTTGAGACCAGTTTCAAATAATACAATGGTAACAGCAAGAACACATTGTCAAAAATCATAAACTTTAAATTCTAATAAATATTCAGCTATAGAACTGGAAGACATTTTACATATCCAAAATAAATAAGCAGTAGAAACAACAAATAAAATGAATTATGAAGTCTCTGTAAAGAAAATTGTTCTCCAAAAACTGGCTGGTTGAGACTGAAAAGCCAGACTGAAGAATTTGATCATCCAGTTTTTGGCTGGGAGAAATAGAAAAACAATCATTTATCATGCAATTTATTGATTTATTGCAATATTCCTAAGAATAGTGAACATCAATGAGCAAACAGCATTGATCAGAGAAGCAGCCAACTCCAGAGAGACGTACAGATCCGGCGGGAGATTCTGTCGACATTTATTAGTCATATATTCCACATATTTATCCAGCCCTGCAGTCAGTAAGAAACCAGCCACTAATATCTAACTCAATCTGATCTGAGGAATTCCGTGTCATGTGTATTCTTAAAACGCCACAATCCGACATGAAAGTGAGTCTTCCTGTTGCCGCAGGACTGTGTGGGAAGCACCATGTGGAGGAAGGCTTCGGCGGCGCTCCTGCTGGCTTTGGCCGTCGGGTACTTCTACGGCGGCAGGCCGGAGCTCCCGGAGCAGATCCTCCAGTACATCGGCCTGCCCAACCTTCAGACGCCGTCGCGGAGCAACGAGGGCCTAGAGCGGGCTATCTCTGCTGCTTGGGAGGCTCTGATCGCCTTGCCGAGCAGGCAGTGGAGCAAGGTGGCAGTGGGGTGAGTGACGCTGATCTGTGGAGCCGGTCTGAGTCTTCAGTGATTTTTCTTTAAGCTGACATTGTCATGAGTCAGCTTCTGCTCAGATGTCTCGGTGAAAACAGCAGGTGCATGAGTGAGGGGTTACACCGTGTGTAGTGTAGGGTGAAGGTCAAATTGTCCTTCAATCGATTTATTGCCCGATTTATCCATCGGTTCATCGAATGTTTGGATTTTGAATATTTAATTTTTGGAAAAATTTTGATTGTCATATTTTTTCTACCCATGCATTTGAGTTTCCATAGTTCAGATCAATGTTGGTACACAAGAAACATAAATTGTTTCTATTTTCTTGGCCTTGTTGCTTGTTAGTTTCATTGTTCCAATTTAGCACGTCAATAAAATCTACTTGTTAAACTCTGGAGATTCAAGTCTTTGTTATTTTGAAAGCAGTATATGTAAGAAATTTCTGTAGAAATATGAGGAATTTTGTCTGATTTCATCAGGGAAGCTGATGACTCTAACTTTAATATTCAGTGTTATGGTTTAAAAAATAAAACCAATCTGCGCTTCGGGTGGCAGAACGTGATTGGCTGAGCCTGAAGCACGGCCCACCAGAGGGCGGGACATGCAGCACCTTGAGTTTTTATAACCTTTTATCTAAAGTGTATTGGTAAAGGTGGTGTATGATAGCATTGAGCAGTCAGTGTGTGTTCACCTGTAATAAAGGCCAGAGTTTATTAAAGGAACAGCCTGGTTCTGTGCATAAATAAAATATTCAACAGGCATCACATGACCACAGGACATGCCTTTTTTTGTTTTTTTTCCACTCATCGTTGCAAGATTAAAAACGTGGACTGCTTGCCTTATCAACTGCATTAATTGGATGTCTTTAGCAGTTTTGCATTTTCTTCCAGTACCCGACATAAACAAAATCCATTTTCTTCCGGTCGTCCTTGACCACTGAGTCCCGTCATCGGACCTAAGCGACTCGTTTCCATTTTGGTTCTCTCGTTCAGAGTGAACGCCTGCGTCGACGTGGTCGTCAGCGGCGTGGGGTTGCTGCAAGCTCTGGCTGTGGATCCCGGCGTCGGCCGGGATCACGAAGTCCTGCGCTCGAAGGATGACCTGAGGGAAACCTTCATCCACTACATGGAGCGCGGAGCAGCGGCAGAGCGATTCTTCAGCGATGAGGAAGTGTTTCAGAGAATCGCTCGCGCAGCAGCAGAGTACCCCGGTGCCAAGGCAAGCTCATTCCTTTCATCTCCCTTCTTTTGTTTACTCCTTCTTTACCTTTTCGGAAATGTAACTTTGATCTGTTTTTCAGCTGTACGTTGGAGGAAATGCTGCCCTCATTGGTCAGAAATTTGCCACCTACCCAGATCTGATGGTACGCGAGCATAAATGAATCTAGATAGAGTCTGTGATGCATGATACTTACCATTTTATTCCATTCATTAGTCACTGCTGGAGCAAAAGTATCACAAAAAAATAAAAATTTAGCTTATCTTCTTATCAAGTTATCTTCTGTAACCCAGAGTTCTGACCATTGAAATAAGCTAATTGTTAATGATGTACTTCAGGTTTTGTTGTGCGGTCCGGTCGGGCCTAAACTCCACGAGATGCTGGATGAGCAGATCGTCGTTCCTCCAGAGTCTCTTCAGGAGACGGATGAGTTTCACCTCATCCTGGAGTACAAAGCAGGTAAAGAGGGAAAAGCAGCTGCAGCTCTGTGCCAAGCAAACATTCCCGACACTTTTGAATGCGCAAAAAGTGTGTTTAATTTTATAAGCTGTAATGTATTTTATTGGAAGGGGTGTCAAACTCCAGTCCTCAAGGGCTGGTGTCCTGCAGTTTTTTGATGTGCTACAGGTACAAAACGCTGGAATGAAATGGCTTAATTACCTCCTTCCTGTGTAGATCGGTTCTCCAGAGCCTTGCTAATGACCAAATTATTCTATTCAGGTGTGGTGCAACAGAGGCACATGTAAAGGTTGCGGGGCAGTGGCTCTCCAGGACTGGAGTTTGACACAGGAAATTTCAAAGCGTGTGTATTAATCGGACTCGAATCGGGTTCTGATGCAGAGTTGGCTTCTGCAGGCTTCAAGTTTGAGTTTCAAAGTCTCAGCAGCTCAAAAGAACAGATAATTGTGTCTCTCTTTGTTTCATGTCATAAAAATGCCCAGAATTAGTTGAAATGCTAAGGTTAGCTAAAATGCTGTCAGTAGCATATGGACCATCTGTAGCATGTTGACTGTCATTGACTCACTGTAGTTAGTAAGCAAATAAGTGTAAAATGTAAATTTAGCAAAAATGCTAAAGTTACCAAAACTTATGTTATCCTAGCATGTTGACTGACAATGACTGACTCCATTCAGTATATTAAGTTCGCATTTGTATAAAAATTATATAAAATTAACATTTTAGCTAAATTTAGATAGTCGACAGTCGCATGTCGACTATCATTGATTTACTCCATTCAGTCAGTATGCAAACATTATCATAGAAGCTCAAATTAACAGCAATGCTAACGTTAGCCAAAATGCTATCAGTAGTGTGTGGCCCGTGACGAGCGGGCTGACTAATGTTTAACCTTGCTTTCTAGGTGAACAGTGGGGCTCCACTCGGGCGCCACAAGCAAACCGCTTCATCTTCTCTCACGATGTGTCAAACGGGGGGATGAGCTCCCTGGAGACCTTCGTGGCGAGCCTGGAGGAGTTCCAGCCGGAGCTGGTCGTCCTGTCAGGGTTCCACATGATGGAGGGCCAGGGCCGGGAGCTGTGGGGGGAGCGACTGAAAGAGGTCAGCCGCTCAAAAGAGCTCAGCATGGTTTCCAGGGTTTGCCCCAAAAAACTTGCTATGCCGGGTGGGAGGCTCGGTAGATCAGTCCAACAGCAGCACATTATGTTTTATGTTTGAACAATTTTAAAAGTTACAAAAGCACAGCGACTACACAATTGGAGCACATCCCTCACTCCCTTTTCAATCCATCAACTTTGAAAGAAGCATTACTAAAAACCTGACTTATAACCCTAGCAGCCCACCAGGCTTGTAATACATCGGGGGAAATCCTGGTGATTTCTAATGAAAACTTTCTGGATCTATTTCTGGATTTCTCCTTTCTGGTTTTCTTTCTCAGGCTGTAGCAGCCATAGCTGATATCCCAAGGGGCATTCCCATCCACCTGGAGCTGGCCAGCATGACCGACAAAGACTTCATGAGCCGGATCATGCAGGAGGTACACGTGAGCGAACGATTCCGTCTGTGAGAGCAGACCGACGTGCTCGATGACTCCCTGAGGAACGCCGTGCGTTTAATTACAGCGTCTCTTCCTGTTAGCAGGTCTTGCCCATCGTCAGCTCCATTGGACTGAACGAGCAGGAGCTGCTCTTCCTGTCGCAGGCCGGTGACGGCCCGCACGCCACTCTGCCCGCGTGGAAGGGCGTCCCCGAAGTGGGACGGGTCAGCGACATCCTCTCCTGGGTCCTGGAGTGGCACGGCCGCATCGATCCGTCGTCGGAGTCCGACCTCACCCGCATCCACTTCCACACTCTGGCCTATCACATTTTAGCCACAGTGGACGGCTACTGGGGGAACCAGGCGGCGGCAGTGATGGCGGGAGCCCGGGTGGCCAGCAGCCAGGCCTGCGGCCTTCAGACCGTGGACGTCAGCAAGGTGGAGCTCAAGGCGCCGCTAGAGTTCCTCACCTCTCACTTTGAGCCGCGGGAGCGGCTGTCGCTGAAGCCGGAGGAGCCCGTCGCTGTGTGGCGGCGAGGGAACATCACCTTCCACCTGACGCCTGTGCTGGTCTGCAAGAGACCCCTCCGGACAGTGGGGCTGGGGGACGCCATCTCTGCGGAGGGACTAGTTTACTCCGAATTAACGAGCCAGCATCCGTTTTAGAGGCTCCACCACGCTAATGCTAACGGGAGGAGCTAAACAAAACTGGGAAACTCTCTCGCCTCTGAGCCAGATTAGTGTCCCGATTCACGTTCCTTCCTTTTGCCCCAAAGATCTGTTCTGTTTAATTGATCAGTGTGAAATCCTGCCTGATGATGATGATGATGATGATGATGATGATGATGATGATGATGATGATGTCCCGACCTTCTTAAAGAAGCAGGCAGGCAGAACTGGATCTTGATGAGCCGCCACGCAGCCGGACTCGACGCACTGTGCACAGCTCCAAGCCATCTCCCCAAACTCCAAAGAGTTTAACCTTCACAGCTATGTTTTCTTTAACCTGCATATCTTTTAGTATGCCGTGCCTTCAATATTATGAAATCCTTTATTCATATTTTATAGGAAAATGGTATGAAACTTTAGATTAGCGTTGCCCTTTGACAGAGGTACTGCGTAAACTTGAAACTTTGTGGTGGAAATCCAATTGAGAAATCCTTCTGGGTGCGTTCACATCTAACGTTTACTTGAACGTTCGTCTTATTCTGGTCATCAACCATTTCTGAGTGCTTGACTTCAACCAGTCTGACCAGCGAGATCGTTTTTTCTAATGGTGAGATTACAACAGGGTTCCTTCACCGTCAGCAAAATTTTAAAAGCATATAAAAGTTGCTCATTTTCAAAGTAGATAGTAAGGGAACATTTTTGCTTCCATGGTTTATTCCTTTATTACAGCTAAAGTATGCAACATTTATTTAAAAAAAAAAAAGTTTTACATATTTGTTAAAACTGTCACCATGTGGTGACACTGATATGAGATGGATAATCTGTGGAAAAAATTGATCTCCTGCCTGAGCTTTTATTGTGATCTGAAGAAATGCACGACTCCCTTTCAAAAACAACCAATCAGAGCCAGGAGGAGGGTCTGAGCGCTGTTAATCAAGTCTATGTATTTGCTGAATATTCACTAAATGGTATAGAAACAACTTACAGTTACAGAAAAACCACTTATCTGCTGTCATAGCAGGCTAGCTGCGGCCTAGTGGATCATGTGGTAATGAGCACAAGGAGGATGATTGACATCACTAAGACCCGCCTCCTGGCTCTGATTAGTTTCTGATTAGCACTAGAAGCACACAAAGGACTTTGACAGTTTAAACAAATGTGTAATATATATATATATATATATAAATGTTTTTAATTAAAGTTACATACTGCAGCTTTAACTAGATAATGAAGAAAAAAAATCAAAAAGAGGCATTAAAAAAATTTTTTTTCAATTTGTGTTAAGATTAGGATTTTACATTCTCGATCTTACGGATTTTGAAATGTTTCAAAGTGGTGAAGTAATCCTTTTCTTCTTTATCAACATGTTCAGCATTGTGCTGTGTCGTGCTTTTATTTGCCATGGGTAATCCTATTCAATTTGTGGGTGAATCTTAAGAATTGTGTGGAGTTTTGAACTGGAAAACGGGTAGGAATCCTGTTTTTTCTGTGTTGTCATTGTTTTACCAAATCACTTCCTCTATAGCAAAAACATCTGAGCTTTATGGCTCAATAGCAGTCTTTTTTTTTTTCTTCCTCTTTATTTTTATTAAGCTAAATAGTACACGAGCATAGCCAGAAAACAGCTATTTCAAATGTTTTTCTGAAGCGGGTTCTTCTTTCTTGGCCTAAATATCAGTCTATATGCCAATGCCAGCTAATTAACGTGAAGATTCCCTTATGGATATTGGATATTAAGATGGCATGGATTAACAAGTCACGACTGTGATCAGATACTTTGTGGTGTTGTCCTTTTCGTTCTGTGTGTTCCCTTTTTTGATGACACAGTTATGTAACATGATTTATGAAAAAAAAATGCTGTTCTTACTCAAGAAGACTCATGTTAGGCATACACAACACTCCATTTGTTTACCTCAGACTGCCTCCGAAGGCATGCAATAATCATAGTCTTAATGCAAACCTGTCATGAAAACGTTCACGCAGCGTTTTAGTTCAGAAAAGGGGATTCTTTGCACTAGTGAAGGTAGGTGGCAGGAGAGCCTGCGGAGGTGAATGTAACCTTAACCTCCCATTTTTTAATTATTATTATTAGGTGTATTTTTGCAAACACAATCCTTACTTATTTTGTTGTCAGTGTCATGTTTAATTCCCTTGTAGGTTGTCATTAAAATGTGGATGGAGGGAAATGGGTGGTTTGGGTTGCTTTTTATTTTATTTTTTTAAGAGCTTGATCTGGGTTCGTTTTATGTTTTTGTTTATTTTTAAATGATTAGGATCTATTGTAACTATGGAGTTATGTTTTAAATAAACCAGTGGTTTTTTTCACATTTCGTTAATACAGCGACCACTTACCTTCATATTTTAATATTGATTTTGAGTGATAGACCAATGAAAAGTAGTGGTGAAATGAAGGAAAAAAAATTTACACATAGTTTGGCACAAATTTATATTCAACCAGTTTACTCGCATATCCCTAAATAATTGAATTTGTTATTTGGATATGTAGATGAAAATAATATGACACTGCTCCCTATTCATATATAGTTTTAATAAAAAGGGTTAAAAGTCTTCAGGGACTTTTGTTTATATGAGACGCTTCGTCCACGTTTCTTCTGCTCACAAACCGTTGTTACGCGTCTGCATCCAATTGGCTGAAACGTTCTAAGACGTAAACCAATCACAGCTTCCCACCACGGTGAAATCCCGCCCCTGCGTCCTGAAGCTGAGCCTCCTGGTTCCCGTGGGTCGCAGACCCTCCCCCACCTGAAGCCTGCGCTCCGTCCCTCCCACGGAGTTTATATAAAGCTAGCGCAACCAACTGTCTACTGGCTAAGTGTTTCCCCCCTTTCTCTCGTTGATGGTGAGGTTCTGTGAAAGAAGGATGAAGTTCTTCGTCGCTGTCACCGTCATTGTGGGCTCGCTGCTGTTTCTGGGCTTCCCTAATGGCTCTTCTGCTGACGAGAAGAAGAAAGGCCCCAAAGTAACTGCAAAGGTATGGATTAGCTGCAGGCTAGCTTCATAAAGGGGGGTGAAAAAAAATCAGGGCTTTTCCTCGTCGCTAACCGGTAGCATGGAAAGCCACGTCACGGAGATACTAGCTGTTGGCCAGCTAGCACGGGGTTAGCTCACGACTAACACTTGTGGGAAAAGAAGCTAACTTTGTAGCTGAGGCTAATAGAAAGAAAGTCTAGGCGCATCCTGTCGGATCCGAGTCGCAGGAAATGAAGTGGACACGAATTTGGCTCCGCCATGGCTCAGCTGCTGACCGTGGCCTTGTGTCTGCAGCGGATTGTCCACGTCTGCAAATTCAAGACAGCAGAGCGGTCGTCTTTAGTGGTGTTGCGCTGTGAAGCAAAGCGTAGAAGGCAAGGATTGAGTCTGGTGTTACACGTGTCCCTATAACCTTTGTAAGAGACTGTTTGTGTTTTTTTTTTTTTTTTACTATTCTTGTGTTGCGTTAACTTAAAAAATAATGCAGAAATCCGTTTTTTTTATCGTGCTAAATTCTGATGTCTGAAATAAAGAGCCTATTGATGGGGGAAATCTGTCGAGACTCATATTTTCTTTGGAAGCAATGAAGTAGATGGGGGAGGTAACTACTAATCTGGCTTTTTGACCAAGTCAGCCACAAACCCAGTACTTTTTATAGGCCAAATTTCTGGTGTACTAAAGTACATCTCCTCACAACTAGTGAGTTTTTATTTTTGCACTAAGAGATTGCCGGGTCCGTTTCAACCCCTGGCTCTTGACTATTGGCCAAAAAGTACCAATTTTAGTTTCATCCGACTAGAGCAAATTCCTCTCCACCCAACGCCTCGTTTCCACTGAGCGTACTTCCTTTGTGTTTTCCATTGTAAAAACGGCTGATGCATCCGATCCATAGCCCGCCATTCCTGGACTCCCTTCAGTTATACGAATATAGGACAGTGGTACGGGTAGGGTGGCGCATTGGCGTCATACAACGCAGTCCACTGATTGGGGGACAGAGAAACGTCACAGTTTGCAGGAAGAACGAAAAACGGTAATGCGTCACGTTTACCGTCGCACTAATGTGACGCGTTTGGGTGGAAACGCTCTCCTGAATACGCCGGACCATAAAACGGCTTACCACATCGACCATGTCGTACCGGTCAATGGAAACGAGGCGTGTGTGTCTTGTGCCAAGCTCCAAGTGGGCTTTCTAGCAATACCCTTTTTGTATCGCTACTCTTAGACGGTTTTAAGTTCACAACTTGCAGTTGTCATGTAAACGGACTCTTCCACCTGACTTCTGGCCTGCCACAATATCTTAATATTGTGTCAAGTGAAAGACTTTGACATCAGTAATTGACTGAACAGAATGTATTTGACCACTTCCAAAACTTTTAGAGAACTTTGCTATGTCATATCCCGGCCCACCAATGTCGCCTCAGAGTTGGTGTGTCATGACGTATTCATCTGAACGTAAGGTTGGGTCTCTCTCTAGGTTTACTTTGACATTAGAATCGGAGACGAAGACGTGGGAAGGGTCGTCATCGGCGTCTTCGGCAAAACTGTTCCCAAAACCGTCGACAACTTCGTCGCCCTGGCAACAGGAGAGGTGAGCAATATGGAGACTCGTTATTGTTTATCTACTTTTGTGAAGTTGTCAGGATTGGTAATCTAAAGACTGAAAAACCATCCGATGCGTTGACTTGGTCCAGCTTTTCAGACGTACGTGAAGCTGGCGTCGTTTCAGACATTTGGAGCGTTGCTTACTTTGCTGTTTGCTTTGTTTAAACAGAAAGGATTCGGTTACAAGGGCAGCAAGTTCCACAGAGTCATCAAACAGTTCATGATCCAAGGCGGAGACTTCACCAGAGGAGACGGCACTGGAGGTAAACGCCTAACGATGTCACTTGCATGTCAAAGCGATGAGTTGGTTCATGTGTCGAAACCTAAGAGAGTACTATTTAAAACTGCAGTACAGGTCTATGAATGATAAAAAGCCAGTTTTCTTTTCTGAATGAAGGCAAGAGCATCTATGGAGACCGTTTCCCTGACGAGAACTTCAAGCTGAAGCACTACGGCCCCGGCTGGCTCAGCATGGCCAACGCCGGCAAAGACACAAACGGCTCCCAGTTCTTCATCACCACAGTCCAGACGCCGTGGTTGGACGGCAAACACGTCGTCTTCGGGAAAGTTCTGGAAGGCATGGTGGGTATCGGAAGGAAGTCTTCACTCTGCCTAATCTTTGGTTTTCTTTTTTTTAAACAATGAATCCATTTCTTTGAAACTTTCTTTTCCTCTGCTAGGATGTCGTCACAAAAATAGAGAACACAAAGACAGACGGTCGCGACAAACCTCTCAAAGACGTCACCATCCACGACTGCGGCAAGATCGAGGTGGAGAAGCCATTTGCAGTCCCCAAAGAGTAGAGCGTAACTCGTTAAAATGGACGGGTGGGGGATGGACGGACCGGGGTCGTGATATCGGAGGAATTGTGCGGGCCGCTTCATTTTTTATTTTTTTATTTTTTTTTCTCCCTTCAGTAAGAACGCTGCAGTCTGGAGAGAAAAAGAGAGCACATTTTGCATTGGTTGGCTGCCATCTTAATGCACCAGAACACCGTTAATGCAGTCATGAGTCTGGGTCCACTTTACCAACAAGCATTCCAAGGTGCACTTAACTGATCATTGTTGGGCTATTTTGTAAAAATGAAATAAATGAAAAATAAAGGTTTCATGTTTTGGTAAATCACTGTAAGCTTTATGTTTGAATACAAATACCTTCCATCAGTTTATAAAGTCACCCTGTATACTGTAGTTGATGTTAACTACCATAAGGTCAGTGTATATCTGTTGTGGGGTGACTGTGTGGATAGAGTAATCATCTTGTGATGGGAATGTTGTTGGTTCGTTTCCAACTTCCTCCTGCCAGATGTTGAGGCAAGGCACTTAACGTTAAGTTGTATAAATGTGTTTGAATTGACTATAAAGCGCTGTGAGTGGTCAAAATGAGTGATCGATCCAATTGAAATGATTGGAAAAGTGCTGTCTAAGTTTGGTTCATTTACCATCCATTGGCATTTGGGGGTTCTGTTTACTTATGTAATACTGAGGATTTCAACTGGTTTATTACTGTGGTTGACTTTGTAACTGTTGAATAATTAGGAGAGAAGTGTAAGAAAAATTATGAATATGCTGTTGAAGTTTATATTGACCTGTATTTGAATGATTCTACATTTATAACATACTATAATTAATCTAACCAATTAAAGGAAAAGGTGACCATATTTCAACTTTAAAATAGATAATTTTGCCTTCGGACAGCAAACCCAATCTTTACCAATCACATTTCCAAAGTAAATACTTAAGAACACTGCAAAACCAGAACCTGTACTTCAGTTCATCAAATGACTAATCACTTGAGATTCAAACTGTTTTTGTTTAGTTTTTTTTTTTTTTTAAAGATATGAACCATATGGTTAGATATGAACCATTGGGATGGAACTATGGTGTCCCAACCAGTCATATTTTCATTTTATTTTATTTTCTGGTTTAGCACACCTAGAAATCAAACTCGAGTGGCATCTGGAGTTTTATGCAACTCTGATGTGAGGGGAAGGTCTTCAAATTAGGAGTAGGGACCCATCTAAAATCTAATGGACATTGGCCCTGAAGGACCAAGACTGGACAGTCGGTCTGAAAAGATAACTGGGGGTGGTGCTAACTGTGTGTGGGTGTGCAGCTTCTGTGTAAATAACTCCAATACAGGATATAATATGTTGAAAATCCATTTCGGACCCTCCAGTACGAGCTAATCTGGGTTTATACTGAATAAAGACACTTAAGAGATATCCCCTGTGGCTACCACTTCTAACATTATTTTTAACAAAACCTCACTTCAAAAACCTCAAATCATCTCTAAGAATCACTGACTGAATTTTATGTTCAAATTCACAGTTTTACATTTGACTTCCAAAGGTACGGATTCCAATAAAGGAGACAGCAGGTGTGGAGCTGATGTTAGTATGCCAAAGTTTTGTAAATATTGTGGGGTTTTTTGTTTTTTTG
Organism: Poeciliopsis prolifica; assembly: GCF_027474105.1. NCBI lineage: Eukaryota > Metazoa > Chordata > Actinopteri > Cyprinodontiformes > Poeciliidae > Poeciliopsis > Poeciliopsis prolifica. The sequence goes on from NW_026562376.1 coordinate 23,015,771, forward strand.
AGACCATTTTCTAGCAAAAATACGGATAAGGGCATAATAAAAACGCAATTCTGCCCTCCTAAAGACTGATGAACTTTAATTTTGTAAGGAACACCCTACACTGGAACTGGAAGACATTTTTAAAACACTACAATCAAAACAATAAATAAAAACCAAAGAAAATGGAAGGGCGAGGTTCTTCGGATAACCCGCCCAGTACTGATCCGGCGCTTTGGGTAAAAACTGAAAAAAACGCGTGAGCTTACTGGACTGAGCAAGAAGCAGGGAATACGCATGTTAATTTTAAAACAGTGAAACATCTTTCCAAACATCAGAAACGATTCTTCTCCAGACCGTGTTTTGAAGCCTGTGTGCAGGCCGAGTTCCCCTCCATGTTTAGCATTTTAAACCACGGTAAAAGTCAACGACGCTCTGAAAACGGGTCTCTGTGAGCAGAGAAAAGCAACAGAACAATTCAAAGAGAAAGAAAAAAAAGCAGCTAAAGTCACAGAGAAGTAATGCGACTGCGCTGCTCGCTCGCGCTCAATGCCAATTGAAAAAAGCGGAGCTAGCTTTAGCTTCCAGCTAGCATCCTGACACGCCGCTGAAATCCAGTCGTCATCAAATAAAAGTTTTGACCAGGTTTGGCTCTCAGAGTGGAAATAACCTGACTGTCTGATCTTAGTAAGGAAATAAACCTGATAACAGCAGAGAAAGATGCAGTTGATAAAAATTGAAAGAGGGAGGGAGACGGATAGATCGATAGAAATGAAGGCTCAATAAATATTGTACATAGAGGATAGAGAACATTGTCAAGTTTTTCTGCCTTAGGAAAGCTCTGTTGAATAGACATACTATTTTTTTTTAAATTGACTTTTGCTTGTAGTAATGATCTATACATTCATTACAGGTGCACTGGTAGCACCTGTAATGAATCTTTAAAAATCTGACTTGCCGAACTTATGTCTTCGGCAACATAAGTTGCCGAAGAGTGACTGTTATAAACCTTGCATGAAGAGATGACCTGGTGGTTGGGACTGTCCATCAGCCTCTCTCATGGTGGACAGTGGCTGGTGTTAGTGAGCTTGCAGGTAGATAAAGTTTATGGACAGGATCATATGTAAAAGCAGGGCCCGCACCTTGGCTCAAGCCCAGGGCCCACACCCTCCTAAGTCTGGCCATGTTACAGTTCTCAGACTGATCAGCAGAGGGCGCCCCTTCACCAGACTTAAGCTGCCGTCACACAGCACAGTTGCATGTTTGTGGTTTCCAGTAATTTCACTACAGTTAAAAAAAAAATAAAAAAGGGTCTTGTGTCGCTTTTGCCTCGCATTTGGATAAGTCTGGGTGAAAAATCCAGTTCGCTTGACTCCCTTTTGATGCCATACCACCAACACGGTGTGGCTTAGACGACCGGGAGAGTGTGTTTATTCATCCAGAAGAAAGTTAATATTAGATGCTCTTTCCTGTGATTGTCTGAATCTTCCTGATCCTTTTTTAAGCCTGTTACAGTAAATTCTATTGTGACATTGGTGCACAAAAATAGCAATTACTGTTAACAGTTCACCCCTTTGATTCAGAAATACAACTTAATGTAGCCGATCTCGCTGCACAGCCAAGATATCTCATTTCCAAATTGGACACGAGACTCACGAGGCGAAGACGTGGAGTAGAAATGGACCAAAAATAACACCATTGAGTTCCTGAAACAGGCACAGCAAAGGCAGCACTTTCTAAACTGATACATGCATCACTCCCTTCCAGAATCTTCTCTGTATTTGATTCTATTCATTCATGAGACCGTTGCCCTGCTTTCCACCGCAGGGCAATTAAAAGTAATGAACTCATTGTTCATTCATTATTTCTGTGGGTTTGATGTTTTTTGGTGATCTATGCATTGATTCCTTTATATTTTTGTATATTTTAGTGAACACAAACACCTGAGATATAAGTTTTCACCAACAAACCAACAAGAAAGTTGCTTTTTTTCCCCCCCCAGGTCAAGTCAAAAATGTCTAAGTTGTAGTTAAAGTTTAGTGTTATTTCACACACTCAACATCTGGAGATGTGTGAAATTTAAAAACGTCTATGATATCAGTGAATTGTTTGGACAGAAAATAAGTGTTTGTTTGTATACTTGCCATTATATGCTGACATTCAGATTAGTTGTAACTTAAAACATAATACTACGTCATGACTGAGGTTGTTTTGCACACGAGTGCTTTTTAAAAACATTTAAGCAGCATGTTGTTGGCAGGGCTCCTTTGTAGTAGAAAGAAACACAGTCTGTTTTCTTATTGGCTGTATAATGGGACGTGCACCTCTGATTGGCTGATTAGCTCCGTCCACAGAAGGGTTGCTTTTATGGAAGTTCTGGAGCTGAAAGTTATTGAATCCCCCCTTTTTTTATGTTGACAATCTTGTTCAAAAAGAAAAGCATCTTTTAACGTTGAATAAAATCTGTATTGTCCCATTTAGATGTGATTTAGATGTGACCTATAGAAAATAGTAAAAGTTTTAATTAGTTTTTTTTTTTTTTTTAAGCATTTTGCATTATAGTTCAGGAGCAAACCAGCTGATGTTCATTATATTACACCGATAAGATCGTCTTCACTGACTGAAACTAGGTGAGTAGATGTGAACAGCCGTGTTTTGCTCTTGCTGCTTCACAGATAAACACCCGGACTCAGATTTCCCAAAGCTGGAAAAGTCCATCTTTAATTTCAGAGGCAGCTTAGAATGAGGTTGTCTAATTATAGAGGAGCAAACTATGATTGGTGTATGATTTAGAGAGATCATCCTTACATCACCCCATCATGTTTTGATTTAATTAGAGAACGCAAGGAATTTAGATGTGAATCACTGGGCTTCATCTGCCCCTTAAACCACAATATCAACAGAGCCACTGAAACCAGACACAACTACCACTGGCTTTCACTGGGATTGTATGTGATTGACCAGGGGCGGTTCTAGACGGGGGGCAACAGGGGCCAGTTCTGGATCCCCTTGCTTTTAAAACAAAGAATGTTAAAAAATAAATTAATAAAATGCATGGGAACATCTTCTTTCATGGGATGTTGGCATTTATATAGAATGCTACAAAAATATCCTTTATTTCTTCTTTTGGCTTATGTGGTTCTTATCACTCATGTGTGGCTGAAACGATTGATCACATGAATTGTGATTCATCAATTATTGAAATATTTGGCAATAGATTAATAATCTATTAATCATTAATTGATGAATACAAATCTTTTTTAAAAAGGCTGTTTGGTAAAAAAAAATATGTATATATTCAGAGTAGTAATTAAGCCAAACTGTACAAAAAATATGTATATATTGCATTTAAACCTAAACTTATGATTGACATAAAACATCTGTAGATTGTCCCACTTTTAAAAATCTGATTAATTGATTAATCAGTGGAGTAATTGATCAATCGATTACTCTAATATTTGTTGGTTGCAGCCCACACTTCTGTCACAAATGAAACTCAAATATTACACCGAATTAAACATTCCAGGCCTTCATTTCTTGTAATTCTGATGATTGTGGCTCCTTACAAAACATGAAAAAGGTTAGAGGCTACTTTTGCATTGTACTGTCTTGTGTTTTGTTTTGACATACCTTTCCATGAATAAGTGGCTGCCACCGGTTCAGCCAAACAAAACCTCTTTTGGTCCAGTGGCAGACGGCCGTCCTGTTTTGCCCAGATCCACTGAGGCGTCCAGTGACTCACCAGGAGCAGAAATATGGAAAGAATTCCCTGAAGTTGGCACAATCGTGCTCTCGGTTAAACCCTCTGTTGTTCGGTTTGCCCTCGTTTGTGGTGACTGGGGATTTGTCCGGCAAAACTGTGTTATTCTTCACCTTTACTGGCCTTGCTGGGCGAGCTGTGGCTGGCCGGACATATCTGGCATAGTTACTGGAACCGGCTTTGTCAGAGAGATTAAAGGAACACAGGAGGGGATCATAACAAGAAATGCGGACTTATTCTGGCACACAGGAATCATCCACAAGCGTTCACATCCTGCTCTTTTTTTGTCATTGAGCAATGCTTTACTTTCTTGCCACACACACACGCACACGCAAACACACAGTCGTATTTTCATCACTTGTGGAGACTTCACATTGGTTTCCAGTGATTTTTACAGCCTAACCCTTACCATAATCCTAACGCTAACAATCACATACCTAACCTTTACCTTAACCTTCACCCTAAACCTAACCATCACATACCTAACCACTAACCCAAAAACAACAATTTCCCTCATAGGGACCAAGAAAATGTCCCCACAAGGAGCACCCCATGTTGAAGACAGAATAGGTTCCCATAAAGATATAAAAACCTGGCACACACACACACACACACACACACACACACACACACACACACACACACACACACACACACACACACACACACACACACACACACACACAATCGTGATCAATACATAGCATGAGATTCTCAGCAAAACGAGGCCATACAATGTGACTACATAGACGCAAACAATCCAATATATTGACTCAAATTTAGTGCTTTCTGCTGCTATCAGCTCATGAATAAAGTCTGTACACATTTGGGAGAGCAAATGAAACCCCATAGCAGTAATTCTGGACCACAAGCCCAACAAACAAACCAACTAGAGTCTTATTGAATTGGGACGACTAAAGGAAAAAATATCTGATTAGGTTTTACTCTGATAAGTTGGACACATTGACCTGCATTTGCATTTGCAAAGCTCAGGACACAAACAGAACATAGATTTAAATTTCAGGTTCATTGACTCCTTGGAAAAAAAATCCCTTTCTCAGGTAGAACAGGATATATATTTTTTCCCCCCAAAGAATATGATATCCAGAGGTGGGTGTAGTAACCAAAAATTATACTCAAGTAAGAGTAAAACTGCTTCAACATATTTTTACTTAAGAAAAAGTAAAATGTAGCTGTCCAAGAAATTCATCAAGAGTAAAAATGTATTTGGCAAAAAAAAAAAAAGCTATTCAAGTACTGAGTAACTGATCAAAACATGAATCATGTTTTGAAGTTATGTTTAACAATTACATAATAAGACAGACTAAAATGAAAAAGTTATTTTAAAAAAATCGCTCAATTAGTTTCTTTGAGTGTAAGACTTATGAGCAGGTGCAGGTCTGAGTCTGGTGAGTTTATATTTAAAATAATGTATGTTCTTTATTCAGTGGGTAGAGAATCCAAGCATTTTACCCCAGTGAGACCAGTTATACTTCATAATAAAAAGTAAAAGTAAAAAGTTGGCAGTAGTAAAAATACTCATGTATGTGAATTTTTTCCCCAAAAAGTGACTCGAGCAAATGCAGCTGAGTAAATGTAACAAGCTACTACCCAGTTCTGGTGATCGCCATCTTCAGTGGAGATGCGATCAGAAAAAGCTTTGGTTCCCAACAGTACATTCAAAGCAGTGCAGATTTTAATTGTTTTAATAGTTATTTCTTGTCAGAGTCTTTGATAGTCCGGATATAAAAGTTAAGGCATGGCTTTCCCTACACGGAACAGTGAATATAATATTTAGCCAGAAACAATAAAGGATTTATGAGAAACTCAGAATTGTTAAGCATGCTGTGTCATCTTTTTCTCTTCAAATTTTTTTTGGGGGGGGGGGAGGTGGGACAGGGATTTTGGAAAAAAACAAAAACAAAAAACAAATCAACACTTTTTTTTTTAACCAAAAAATGAATTACTTTAGTCAAAATACAACTTAGGCCATTATTTTTGATGACGGTCTTCTACAGAAACTCAATTTTCAACGTCATTTTATGAAAAATATTTCATTTTCATTGTAACTGTCCAAACATGACGTAAAGCAAACAGCTTTCCTTGAGTGTTGTACCACAAACAGGTGGAAAGAAAATGAATGACAAAAATATCAGCAATCTGTTGACTATTTCATTTTTTCTCTCTCTCTTGTTACAGGCACAAATTTCAGCCCATTTTATTCAGACTTGAATCCTGTTTCGAAAAACTTCAGAACACTGTTAGATTTCAGGCGATCAAAGGACAGTCTGGCTCCACGGAAGCAAAGCCTGCAGAAATATTTGGTCATTTAAAGCTTTTATGATACTTTTTTGGTGCTAGCGGCGCGACAGAAAGATTCAAACCCGCGGCCTTTCACAAATTTTCTTGTGAAAGACATTGGCGCCTGGCCTGAATTAGCGCGCACTCTCAGTGGTCTTCCTGAACACAGTTGTGAGCAAGCAGCGACTCTGGAGGAAGGGCAGGAGATCGTGGGAACCCGCATGTCAACACAGCTCGGACCACGTCCTGAAGAAAGTTCCTCCTGCTCGGAGAACAACAAACCTCTACGAGCCGAAACAGAAACAGAAGGGGGGCAGGAGGGAGCAGAGAGGAAACCGGTGAACAATGCAGGAATGGACGTGACACGGCTTCTCTGTTATAAACTGGGTGGGAACCCAAAGTTGGTTGTACTACTTTCAAAAACTCATTGAGAAAAAAAAAATCCTCTATTCCCACCGTGACATTTCCCACGCTGCGGCTTGTATTGTATATTTAGACTTGTCTTGTTGATCGGTTTCCTCTCTGACTCGTACATGTTTGTATATGCTTATCTTTGTGGACGTGACTTGGGGCTGTTGTTATTTTGAACTTGAACTTGACTTTATTCAGATCTCTCATGCAGCCAAAACTGACAGTGTGTGAAACAGTGTCTTGCAAAAGCATTTGTCTCTGTTGACGGTTTCATTTTTCTCTCTCCCTGGTTTACAGGCACAAATTTCAGCGCGTTTCATTCGGACATGAATCCCAATTCGACATAGTTGGGCTTCAACTTTATTAGGATATGTCTCCTTTGGTTTTGATTTCTCTTTGAAAAACAGACTGGACACATCTGAGAACATTGCATTTCAAGCCCTGCCACGGATTCTGAGTTGTATTTAGGTTTGGACTTGGACTCCTCAACACACGAAGAGCTTGCCCGCCTCTAGCCAAGTGACTGACGAAATTTGTGGGTGTGAAATCTTGAGACATGTACATGTAGGCAAGCGACGTGTCAGAAAAAGTAAAAAATTTCGACTTCCAATCATAATTGTGTTCCATGTTTCAGGTTCACCGCGAACTGCTTTGGTTCGCGGTGGGGAACAACAGTTCATTGCTCCCCATGGGTGCAGTGTTACCTTCCCACAACACACAGTGCTTGGCGTGTCGACCTAAAAGTTTTGTTTTGGTTTGACTGAACAGCTCTCGGGCCTTTACATGCAGCCAAAATGCAGGATTCCCAGGAAGTCTTTAAGAAAGGTCCCCACTACATTTTTCTCAGACACTATGTCGGAAAACAAAAAAACTTTCTCAGGAACAAGCTGCAAGATCTTCCAAGTATAAAATGACACCAATTGGTTCTTTCAGCCGTATGAGAGAGGGCAAATGGGTTTTTCTATTGTCTTGATAATCCTGCTTCATCTCCTCTTCTTTTTAACATCTCTGTCTCAGCTTGACGATTAAAATTAGGAGTGCAGGTAGGAACTGAAATCACAGGAGATAACGACTTCCACATTTCCTGAAATAGACAACGTGCCGTCGCAGCTCAGAAAACGCTGCTAATTAAAGCCGCTTACCCCTTTGGCCCCGGATGCATACTTCAGGGGACGTGATAACGCCGTTGTTAAGTGCTCTGCATTAGACAATAAAAGTGATGCTGCACTCTCGCACGTCTGCAGCGGTTGAGTAATAGCAGCCCTGCCGAGTTATTCTGACTCGCTATTTCTGGAGGTTGTGTAAGCTGGATGAAATATTTATCTATGCGTTCGAGCAGAGGCAACGGATGTGGTGCCACGTCCCCCATGTTATCTAGTTTGATATGCATGAAAGAAGAAGTTCAAATGCATCTGTTCATCCAATATTCATAGGCCATCATAGTCACCAGCTTGTTCCGCAGGCCAGGAAAGTTTTCTCAGACCTTCCAGTGTGCCAACAGGACCGGTGGATGGAAACGGGATAGCGGGACTTATGTAATGAAACAATAAAGCTCTGGGGGCAAGAGAGGCTTCTTTTAGAAACGGTGGCTCTGTTTGCAACTGAAGGCACCAGTCGATGGAGAGATTACCCACTTACACACTTCCCTCGATTTGCATCAGCTGGACCAAGAATCACACCATTAAAACCTCTGAAAAAGACATGAGCACGTCTTCCATCTTAACAGAAATAGGGCAGTGTCCGATTTTGCCGTCTGTAGGAATTCACGTTTGTCTTTGGTAAAAGACCAGGAGCCATTTTTCCTGCTAGCTCTGGACACATGCGTTTGTTTTGGTTATATTTACCCAGAATGCCATGCGGTTTAGCTGGCTTCCTGCTTTTGGAGAGGTCTCCGGTCTGCTTGGCGTTCACATATGATGCATTCAACCCTCACCAGAGTCCACCTTACTTTAACTGAGCTCGAGATTTGTGGGGTGTTCATTTTTTTAGTCAACGTCAAGAGTTCAATTGTGCATTCACACTTGCCCCAAATGAACTGAACTTTTCAGGCAAACAAACTGGAGTTTGTTAAAGCGGACTATACAGGACTGATGTGAACGCACCCTAACTTTGTTGTGTATATGTAAACACAGTTGCAGTTCTCTTACCTGCTCACAGCAGACGATGTGTGATTGATTGGTTGTGAATGTCGTCCTTCTGTGTGAGGACTGACAACAGCATGTGCCTGATGACGAGATCAGCTGCTTACTCTACTAGGAAATAGTGAGACACTTCTGATGGAGGGTGTTATGGAGAGACAATCAGCTTACGAAGCTACTGAGTGTGAGTGCGGGGAGAGCAGTGAATCACGCTGCTGCAGGTGACGAGAGGACGTTTTCTCACGATAGAAACTTCTCAAAGATTCAAATATATCGAAGATTGTGGTTGTAATGTAACAAAAGTGGCTCCATGTGTCTCCATTTCTTCTCTTTGTGGACCCTCAGATGTCCGTGCACACATTACACAGTGGATGAAATCCCTGAAGGGTCAAATTCATAAACAACTTTCACTTTTTTTTACTTGACGGTTTAGCATTTTGAACATTGTTTCTTTTCCACAACTGATCTTGCAGCACTAGATTCTCCTCCTTAAAGGAGCAGTACTATTTAAAATATACTTTATTGAAACTTTTTATGGTGTTATAAAGTTATTCCCTCATCATTAACATACCTGGAATCTTTCATTCATGCTTCGGGGAAAAAAAAAGTTTTTTGGGTGGATCTAGCTCCGCCTTCAAGGACGAAGCTCCTCCTAAAAGCTGCAATTTCCAAACTTCTGCCTCACAGAGCAGCCCTCCCTGGCTCCTTCAGATGAGCCAGTAGCAATTAGCAACCAGCTGGTGAAACTGCGTTTCGAGGAGCTACTTTAAACTCTGGTAAAAACATTTGTTGTGATGACTTCCTGAAGGCGGCGTTTCAGAAAGATTAAGGCTTTGTTAAAGAGATAGAGGCCCAATTTCAATGAGTAATGTAAAGCTAAATTTTAAGTCAATTTTCTTTTGAGTCACATTTTTCATACAGAAACTTCTATAACTGAAGGTAACATAGCTAGTTGATTATGCTATAAAATTGCACTATGTGCCTGGAAAGTACAAAATACTGCCCACATATAATCCCCGAACACAACAAATGTGATTGAGTAAAGAAGAGACTTTCAAAGAAAAGTCTTGTCCTGCCTCCTGAAATGTCTGTCTGTTAGTCCTTGACTGTCCCCGGCGTGGCTCCGACTGTCAGCTTGGATCCGAACATAGACCCAGTTACATAAGGAAGAATGGAAAACAGTGCCAGCACCAGGCAGATTATTGGATTCGTAACAAGATAGCAGCATGGCTACTTGATCCCGACACACACATCTGCGTGTGTGTGTGCTAGAGGTCCAGCTTGCCTGGCCGAGCAAAAGGACACGGGGCCGCGAGGGGGTCATTACCACCCGCCGGCCTTCGTGGAACAGCTACCTTTGTGATGTAACGCAGGACAACACCTGCTGAGCGTGTGTAAATCACAGCACTGACTGAGTTTTCCTAAACTCACCACTTCAAACCCAAACATCGCATCAGACTTGATGAGAAACGAGATACAGAGATGCGTCCACATTCAAAACAAGATTTCTGCCCTTTTTGTGAACGATCTGCAGCAACATTAGCAAAAGGGTGCAGCCTGTTTACAGGATTTGCTCCTGTAATGAGAGGATGCGCTGTACCAATCGGGCTGAAGGATCAGAAGGGGCCTGAAGTGGAGGCACTGATTGGATTTTGGAGGAAGTATAAATGGTCATTGAGCAAATGTGGCCGACGAAAATCTAAAACAGGTCGGCTGTTAATATTGATTCTCCACAGCAACACAGATTCAACGACACACACGCTTCCTGAACATCTCTAACTCCATTACAGCAAGTTTTATTTGTATTTTTTTTTCAGAAGCTCCCTCATGTCCCTGACGGCCAGACTTGAATTAACCTGTGAGGTTAATTAAAGAAACCAAAGCCTCATAACATCATTGACTTCTAAAGAACTATGATGGAAAAACCAGCAGCAAGGCCAAGACTAGAACAAAAACATCCAGCGCTTTGGAAAAGCTTTTCACTTTTGCACAATTTCAATGCAATTCCATTGATATTTCAAGCTATAAACATACCCAAAGGAGTGAATATCTGTGAAATCAAAGGAAGTATATCTAAAAATAAAAATCCAAAAAGTGTGGCATGTAATTAAGAAGCTTTCAGATACACCATTGTCTCTTAAAGGGGCAGCATTGTGTAAAATTGAATTTCTTTTGTTTCACATCATGTTATAATGTTACCCTCACACCATCAAAAACAAACCTGGTGTCTTGCTATGACTCTTTCATTCACATTTGAGAAATACTGTCTGTCTCTCCTGGCAGTAGCGAAAAACGCTAGGTGACCTGCGCACCACTTTCTCTGCAACTCACTCACCCACTCAGTTCCTTCAGACTATCCAGCAGCAATTAGCAAACACCTGGCAGAATGCGTGTCAGCTGAGCTCACTCTAAGTGAAACACCGGCATAAAATAAAGGGTTAATAGAGGAGCCATGCTGCGATGGCTTCCTGAAGCCAGAGTTTCAGAAAGAGCAGGAGCTTCTTGGGAGACAGAGACCTTTCGTTTATAGTTATTTTCATATTTAGTTGTTGCTATTTCTGCACTCTTATCAAAGGAGATTTAGACTGAATGTTTGATCCATCAGGATGGTGGAATATATGGTGAAAATCCAATTTCTAAATAATGCAATTTGAAGTATGAAGTCTATTTTCATTCTCATTTTACTGTTTATTTAATTCAATGTGAGCAGTAAAAAATATTATGCGCTTTCTTTATACATTTTAAAATATTGCACTCTATCTGCATGCAGTGGTAGCTAAGTGCTTTTTTTAGTTGTTTTTTAGATCACACAATAAACTGTTGTCCTCCAATTACTTCCTGTTGTTTTCTTGTTTGTATTCTCCGACAGTAGTAAGTCCGGCTGTTGATCGTATGACTCATGTGATGCAAGAAAAAAAAAAGAAGTTTCCATTTTGCAAAATTAGATCTATTTAAATACGGAAGAAACGTTTTAGGAATTGCTGCGTTTCCATTAAGCAAATTTATTTTCAGAATTTCAATTCGCTCAGTTCTACGATTAATGGAAACGCAGCTGCTGTTCACTCAGACAAAAGCACTCACGTAGAAGCTGCATGCTGTTGTGTGAAGTTATCTGTGAAGTGTGGTGAAATAAATACAGTGAATACACAGACCTGTGTCCAGGGAAGAACGCATGCGGCACTGATTCTCTGCTTTCCGCTGTGGGTAATCAGAACCTGAGCCCAATCTCAGGTGAAAGCTGATCATCTTTGTTTTCAGGGCAAACTGTCTTACAACCAGCCTGCAGAGCAGCAGCTGAAGGAGAAGCCATAAAAACCAAACCGTCTCCCGCGTTTCAACGTGTCGCCTTGACGGGGCTGAAAGCGGCGCAGGCCGGTGACCCGGCCGGCCGCCTCAGGCTGGTCAGGGAGGACCAGGTGGTGAAGGTGTGAACGGCACCTGACCTTTTATCGCTCTTCGCGAGATGAATTAATCAGCAGGAGTTCAAGTGGGATGTTAGTGAGACTGATAGCAGGTTTAATGAGAGGCTTTATGGGGTCAGTGCAGGAAAAAAAATAAAACTTATGCTCAGTTTTGAAATAATTCTTCTAACTTTCTGTTGTCCTAAAAAAAATAAATAAAGCAAAACTCTGAAAAATTTTTTTTTTAATACACTTGTATTCTATGATGGCATACTAGAGCCACTGTGGAAAAAAAAAAAAAAAAAAACGATGTACCTTTTTGCCACAAAACTCAAAAATTGTTTGGATTGAGCTCAGAATTTTTAGTTTTTAATTTTCAAAAAAAAACAAAAAAACAAACAACAATGAAGTTTCTGAGTTTGAAAGGTCGATGATAGGTTAGGAAAAACAGAAATTTTGAGGTTAATCTCAGAAAATCTATTTAAAACTCACAACAAACAAGGAAATTTCTAAGCTTGAAATGTTGAAAATTTGCTAGAAAAAACCCTGAAATTTTTGGATTAACCTCAGAAATTTTTGAGAAACAACTCAGAGATTTTTAACTCTTGAAACTTTCATTCCATGATGGTTTTCTGGAGATAACAAATTTATTTTCCTGATGGGTTTCTAAAGTGACCGAGTTAATCTCAATGATTGGTGCGTGTGTGTGTGTGTGTGTGTGTGTGTGTGTGTGTGTGTGTGTGTGTGTGTGTGTGTGTGTGTGTGTGTGTGTGTGTGTGAGTGTGTGTGCACGCGCTAATCTCATTTAGTACACACACAAATCACATTGTGATGTCAAGATAACTGTCAGGAAAAATTAGATGCGGAAAACGTCTACTCCTGTCTTAAGTTTAATAAATTTTTAGCCTAAAATGATACATTTTTCTGAAAGAACAGCTTCACATCTGATGTTTGACATTAGATTATCTCTAATTAGCATTCGTAAAAATTATACACCCAAGGCCTTATTAATAAGCACACACCACCTGTAATATTTGGTTTGTATGAAGCACAGCCTTACAGCATAATATTGCCACCACCATGCTGATCAACGCTCCAAATCTTAAAACTTTATCCTTCTTCTTACTGTGGTTTTTTTACTCAAAGCTGAGGTCCAGATAATTACCTACATACCTAAAAACAGTAACAATAAAGGCTATGCAATAAAAAAAAAGACAAACAAACAGGTTTTGAAACTAATAAAAGCAATATATTGGTCAATACAAGTGCTGTTGATGCTGAATGTTTGCCATTGTTCCACTTTTTATCTGATTCGGTATGAAGACTTGCACGCTCAAGCAACAGTCAGGGTCACGAGCCTCTTCCATTTTTTATTTTGGCCACTGCTCTGAAAAGCAACAAATTAGTTGCTTGTAAACTTTTGAGATGAACCTCTCAGCTAAAAAAAAACCACCCCGAACTATCCCGTTATTATTTATTTATTCATTGTTTTTTTTTTTTTTTTTTTTTTTTGCACAAATGATTAAAAAACAGACTGTTGACATCAATTGTCTTGAGGCAGTTGAAACGAAATGAACCTTTCACTGTACGTTTTGATTTCCTGGAAGCCAAATTAAAAACAAAACAAAAACAACAACAAAAAAACAGCCCGAGGTGGATTACCCATGATGCCTTGCTGCAGCTTTAAAAGCCAGTGCCCCTGCGCGGCTCGCGACAGACCGAGCGAACAGCTGAGTGATGTAAGGCTTGTCGCCCCTTCGCCTAAACAAGCGACGACGACGCTGAGCTACCGACGAAGTTTGCTTCAACCTGCTGATGGTTAACTTATCTGTGGACTTCCTGTTGAGCCCCAGCTGTTCCGGTTGTCAAAAAGGACGTAAAGAGCCGAGTTTCCTCGAAGCTATCATGCTGAACACAGAGGAAAGGTAGGAAGTTGTTCGTTGTGTTGTTGTTTTTTCCTTCACTGAAATATGTGACTATGGGTTAACCGCTGTTTTTGACCGGGTCGACCCCGTGTTTTTTTTTTTAGTGTCGTTAACTTCTAAGCAAGCTATTAAGTTGTTGAACTCGTTTGTCGCTCTCAAAGTAAACAGGACAAATGGTTGGAGGCGCTGTTCACAAACAAAGAAGCTAGTTAAAGTCCGAGGAGGAAGGAACTGTCACCAACAGGGATGAACAGAGGAGGAGATCTAGTTTTAGTTTTCAGTGTGCCGTAAAGACAGAGCTCTGAACCACACTGCAACGGTTTCCAGTTTTGTCTCCAGTTGAAATGGTTTCCAGTGATTTATAAAACACAGCAACCCTGATGCCCAGCTCTACCATGATGAACTCTTTCTAATTCATCAACCCATTTCTTAACAACACAGCATACATGCATATGAATGAAAGAAAAAAATACTTAAATTGGACCCCAAAAATCGAGTGACGTAGCAGCGTGTCGATCAGAATTTTCTGGCCGATGTCTGATTTTTAAAAATGATTATTATTGTTATTTAGCTGCTTGTTGCTCCAGGTTGTAGCAAAAATCCCATCAAGACAAATAAGAAGAAAAAGAACAGCATTGATCATTTCTTTGTAGTCTTTCTGCCCGATGTGGTAAGAAGTTATTTTCAAATGAGTTAAAGAGGAGTCATGGTGTGCAAAACTAAAGGCAAAATTAGATATGGCATTTTAAATAGGTGGTGTCCATGTGTAATTCCCCCCAAAAATAATTATTTGAGAAATTCTAAAATTCGACCAGCATTCCCAAATGCTGGATGTTCCACGAGAGACGGAAGCTCAAAAGGACGCGGCGGATCTTTACTTCCTGTTATCTGCTGAAGTCTTGCGCTCTTGAGCTGTCGGCCTGAACAAACCGCAGGCATGTCATTGAAAATACTCTCTCTACTCCCATTGACTTATTTTGAAACATTTCTGGTGCTGGAAAAAGATGGTGACCAAAACGTTTTTCTCCTATTAGCTGTTTAGAATGATGAGAAGTAGAAGTTTTGTAGTTCACTGAATAGGGCGTTTGATTCGAAAGAACATCTTTGTGGTGTTTGAGGTTCAGACATGGATGTCTAAAATCTCTAGTTTTGGCATTCTTACTACCGGATTTTGCAGAAAGGCACTCTGGCAGTTGAAAGATGATGTTCTCGGCGTAATCTCGTGGGCAGACTGTAATCAAACTTGGTATAGGTTCAGGCTTGTACCATTCCTGCACTGTGCCTGAGTCATTTGTAGCAACATGACTCGTATCAGTCAAACGCTGTGGTGCACACAGGTAGTGGTGCACCAAGGTGTTACGTTTGGTGCACCACTACCTGTGTTTCCATTGACCATACAATTGTGCAATTTGACATTTAGAAATAAATTCACTCAATGAAAACATGGCACTTAAGATGATAATAATAATAAAAAAACTTGATAAATGGTTTTGGTGCTTGGATGAAGTGTGTTTTTAGACTGTATCAGAATTGGTTTATTTTGATATGGAAAGACTTTTTTCACATCACACAAGTCTCGTGACGTGATCAACAACCAGATGTTGCCACTGGCACAAAACAACCGAAGGCAAGGAGTTGGAGAACCACGGCACGGTATCAGACTCCAACTCAATTCATGAGTTTGTTCTTGAATTAGCGCATGAATAAACATATTCATTTGCCATTTTTAATTGCGTTTCTTATTTAATGGAGACCCCACAATTGCAAAATTATGTCTTTTCAACATTAGTGGAATACCAACAATTTTTATGGCAGATTTGTAATGGAAACCCAACTAGTGTTGCACAGCGTTTGTCTTTAGTACGTGGCTTACAGCTCATTTCATTCATAGAAACAAATCCGTGTCAATTTAAGATGAGTGAACAAATTGAATTGTAGCCTGTTGTTTTTTTTTTTTTGTTTTCTGCATTCCCAATCAGAGGTCTTATTTTTGTCTTCTATGGGTCAATGTCCTGACCTGCAGCGAGCAGCGTGGAGAAGATAAATTGATGCTGCGACTATATTTGCTCTGCTGCTATGACCTTGTCTGCTGAAGGCAGCTACTGGCCTACATTAGCTGATTATATAACCCCGGTCTTTCTGACGGGTCACCTTTCAAACCATCACTGGAATGTGTGTGTTGAAGGGACGAGTGCCGGGGCTCGTTACACACTGGGTACGATAAATGATCTGTCCTGGGCTAGCTGAGTGCTACTTGGTGTTCCTCTAATTCACTGGCAGATGGAGCGCCTCAGCCGTTGCCGGGAGATTCAGGATTGAATTTTCCATCAGGGCACTTGGACGTCAACTGTGCTGAGCAGTTTCAGCTGACGTCTGACTCTGGAATCGTCAGTCTTGATGTTGGTCTGCGTGGTCGCAGATCAGTGTTCTGGAGAATCCTCCAATCGCTTGGCTTTTTAGTCAGAACTAGGAGTGGGAAATATGGAATTTTATTGCAATATGTTGTGGTGCTCATAAAGATGGCAAACTATTTGTTACATTTTTAGGTGACTGTGACTGCATGGCACAACATTAACAGCACCACAAAACACAAATGTTGTTCTTGGAAAAACATCTTCAAGATTCAACTTACTTAGAAGATACGATTTGTTTCACTAAACTGCACACAGTAACTGGATTTAATCATATTTTTGAATTGACTGATATTTAAAGATGTTCTTGTGAAACAAACAATGGAGAGAATGGCAAAAATGACATTTTGTCATTTTTGCCATTCATATTGTCAGTTGTGTTGTCTTTTTTGTCATTAAATTTATCACAGCAGCGACAAATCAAAATTTCTTTGAGAATTTTTTTACAATAAATACCCATCCCTATTCGGAAACCTATGTTGAAATTTGAAATGTCTTTATTCATTTGATGGGGCCAGTGCACATAAATGAACATTTCTGTAAATGCACCAGAATTGACCGACTGGTCAAAAAAGCTAAGCTAATGGCAAAATAAGGTTAGCTTTACAATTTTGTCAAATGCAAAGAAATGAAGATACAGAACAATTATTATAATAAAAACCGTAAGAAGTCATTAATAATATTTTTTCAGTTTTTTTGTTGCGCCATTGGTTGGACAACCACGTCCTGCTATAACATGGCGCTTCTCACCACAATATTCTTATTGAAACTCTGGTTGACGACTGAAACCATACAGCCAGAGCTTCTGTTTTACTCCATCCATTTTAAATGCATCAAAAGCTGCTCAAGACAAATTTGAGTCAGTTGTACAAAATGTTGCGTAGTTGATTGCGTAGTTGAGTTCCAGATGATGTGGACTTGTTTGTGTCTGACCAGTCGAGCGGCGCCAAGGTGGGTCCAGGGGTCAGAGTCATGTGTTTTGACAGGAATACGTCCATCCCTGCTCAGGTTTCACAGCACGTGTACCTTTCCTGTTTCTGTCTCCGTGTCTTTTCCGTCACGCTGCCCGGCTCTCTGTCCGTGGAATGGAGAAGGCCTGGTTCAGTCTCTGTTTTCTTTCCTGTGTGCGCCACCTTTTGTCGTTTGTGCTAAATCCAAAGCACTGTCCTGAAACATCAAATTGTTTCTGTTCACAAACCAGTTGATGTCCGGTCTCGTGCACCTACGTTCTTCCCCTCCTCCAGAGAACACGTCATTAATGTTTTCTCTTTGTCTTTGAACCCCATGCCCAGCTCTATGCTGCCCGGCTCTCCATTCACGCCCCGAACCGATCCAATTTGAATCAGAGCTCAAAAAAACTCTCGGCTTCAGGAAGAGCAGCCCAGCGGTGGAAGCATTCGCCCCTCTCTCTCCTCCCCCTTGCACAACGAGACAGTGACGCACTTGGCATCTCTCGGTCTCAACTCCCAACACACAGCTGATTAAATCCTCACTGGCATATTAATGCAGCTTGTGAATGTGCTTGGCCTTCACAACGGTACAGCCTGTCGCTCCATAAGTCAGACTTGAATATGTAACCTACATTCCGTTTTTAGAGTCTCTCGCTGAGTGTGGTGGGGCGGTGGCTGATGTCTGCAGCCGCTATGGGAGAGTGGGGATGGGTTCCTAAGAGTGTGACAGAAATGTCAGAGGACGACGAGAGTTTTGCCTTTCAAAACAACCTGGCATTTCCATCAAGGACGGTCTCTGTCTCTGAAAGGGAAGACGGAACCGGAGAAGTAGGTCTGGACATGCTGGCGAGCTCTCGGGTGGCTTCATCCATCTGAGTTGTACAGCTTGTCACTGGTGTCCCTGATATCAGTTTGGCTGTTGAGATTGTTGTCCAAAGTTTCTATTTCAGGTTATTTTAGACAGAGAGGAATGCATCATGGTGCACTCTAATACCCCTTGACCTTTGTTGTTTTAGGGAACATTTAGCTATAGACCAACACAAAGTAGCATGTATTCTGCGAAGTGGAAGTATGGCTTGCTATTATATTTAACTCCCTTTATTCCAAAACCCCTAAACTAACAGCCGGAGCAACAATGGTACTGGTTGATGTCATGGCATATTCATGCATTCTGACGGCCCAAGTCAAAGTGACTTGGAAAGTGAGACAGAACAGAGTCAGGCGGCTTGTTGCTGAATGAGTTTGTGTTGACCGATTACAGTTTAATCCACAACATGCAGAGTGTCTGTGATGATGCGGTAAAGGTGCCGCGCCCCGGCTGCTTCCAGCCACCGTCTGAAACTCAAAACGCAGAGGTGTTCCCAAAAAGCCCTCAAAGCTATTTACAGAGGTGTTTACAGATCAGGCGCTCGTTTGTGATACGTGCCTCGCAGCACATGCATGGGCCATTTGGATCTCTTTGAAATGCAGTCATAATAAATCCTAGTCTTTCATGTCTGCCGGGCTACTTGTAAACAAACTGAAACTCGCTACAAATAAATTGAACAGTTTGTGTACATTACACCATTGTTTGCAAAAAAAAAGTTCTGTAATTGGTTGGATAAGAACTACTTCAAACTATGTGCAAGACATAACCCTGAACTTTAGACATGCAAGTTACTTTTAATAGAGAGATCTTGGGCTTGGGTAAAAAGTTGCTTTCGAACTGTCACAACATAGTAAGTAGTAAACAAAACTTAAAAATTGAATTCACAGAATAAGACTTTGTAAATCAGAAGCTAATATACCTCTTGGGAAACAGGTTCTTCCTGTTTGGTCTCATACTTAGTAGTTATCTCGTATCAAATCTCATTCACAAATAGCTGTCTTTATAAAAACAAATATTTCCCTCAAATTGTTTATACACACACACAAACACACACAAGATCACTTTCAGAAAAGTTTTTGTCCACATGAATCCACACATAAGACGTCCACTCTCTTGTATTGCCTGATGAAGATGTGGGTGATTAATCCACTGAAGTTCAGAAAGGATGTTGAAGAAAACAAAGAACTATTATTGTCATTGCAATAGTTGCTATTTTCATATTTCCCCACAAATAAAAATAAATGCCTTCAGAAAAAAAGGAAGTAGTTGATTTGTTGTTTGAAAATATTATTATATTTCAATTTACTGTTATTAATCATAACCTTTTCTTTTTACTGCAGTTGTCATTTTAGCTCAGAGCTTGTGTGGCTATTTTTTTTTCTTCTGTTGCGAAGCTTCAATGTTCTTAATGTAAAGACTTTGCTTGAAGACTTTGCTTCCAAAGCTTTGTGAGACATAAAGTGGTTCATCTGTGTTTTGTTTTTTTTGTTGTCGTTTTTTTCTTTGCAGTTCTTGGTTATCGGGGGCCTTGAAGCCCAGCTCTATCCCTCAGGCTCCGGGGCCTCTGTGGTGCTCCTGATGCCCCTCACCCACAGCTGAAGATCCCGGGTGGGCGAGGGACGGTCAGGGATCACTCTCACACCGTGCTACTACACAAGGTGAGGTAACTGGAATGACTGACTTCATCTTTAAAGAGACAGTGTCATGTAAAACCAACCTTTTTTTCTTTTTTCTTTTTTTTTTAGCTTTACATCAGTGGTGTCAAACTCGAGTCCTCAAGGGGTTGCGTCCTGCAACTTTTAGATGTGCCTCTGCTGCACCACACCTGAAAAAAATAATTAGGTCATTAAGACTGGAGAACTGATCTACACAAGGAGGAGGAAATCGAGCCATTTCAATCCAGTATTTAGATGTACCTGTGGCACATCTAAACACTGCAGGGCAGTGGCCCTGAGGACTGGAGTTTGACACCTGTGCTTTACATCACATTATTATTCCCTCATCAAAAACATACCCGGAGAGTTACCTTAATTCTTCCATGCATATTTGAGAAATCCTTTATTCTCCCATCGTAACCATTCAGCTGTGCAAAACGCCTGTTTGGGCCTTCGAGATGCAGCTCCTCTTCAGAGCTTCAGATTCAGCTCCTCTAGACTAGCCAGCAGCAATTAGCAAACATGCGGTGGAACTGTGCGAGCTCATATGAACTACTTGACAGTGAAACGCTGGTAAGATGTTATTAAAGGGTTAATAGAGGAGCCACGTTGTGATGACTTCCTGGAGGTGGAGTTTCAGAAAAAGGCGGAATTTTCAAAGAGACAGAGACCTAATGCCAATGCATTTAAATCAAGAATTACACTTTTTTTCCCTAGACGTATTTAATATATACATTTACATCATTTTTATAACTGAATGCAACATCGTTTACAAAAAATACTTTCCACAAGTGGCTGTTACTTTATTCTGAGAGTCATACGACGCAGCATTAGGGTCAGGCAATGATCTTTTTTTTTAATCATGAGAAAATTATCATTTGCAGAAAGACACAATTTTACCCAAAAAAACCCATTTTAAAATAACGAGAAAAATGTTGTTTCAGTGAGTGAAACGTTTGGCTATCAGGGTCTAACGCAAGTAACTCTTTCGAAATAGTCGTCTGCACAATCATTTCAAACTCCCACTGCTGATAACTAGATGCTGATACATCAAAAGATTATTGTCTGGAAAACTGATATCAAATGAAACGTCACAAGATTCTCAACTTTTCTCATTTGAAATCTTTATGTTTGAGCTCCTATAAATTGGTGCTCTGTCCTTCTAGTATTGACTTCGTTCTGATAATTAAAGAATAAAGATTCCTGGCCCTACGATTGGTAGACTTGACCTGAATTCAAAGTGCAAACAAACAGAAGCTTGAATCCAATCAATGGAAACGCTAAAGCCCTCCCTGCCAGTTTCTTTGTCGTTTTCCTGTGTTTCGCTGTCAACCCGTTCTTAATCTGGACCAGAAGGTTTGGACTGAGCCCGTCTGCTTGCCGTTTCCCCCCGGCAGGATGACAGGTTGACGGTGACCCAGGCCTCCCCGGTCAGCGGGAGACCCTCTCTTCTCCGCTTCCACTACCAGCTGACTGAGCGCCGCTCGGCCTTCTGGGACACGGTGCTCTCGGGGGACAGCCTCTTCCTGGAGATCCCAGCAGGTTCGCCGGCCGAAGGGAGCAAGGAGGGGTACGTTTGAGAGCGCGTCCTGGGAAATGCTGCGGATTGGGGTTCCGTTCACAAAATACTTTGGAAGCGGTTTCTGAAAGTGGTTTCAGAAATGACTTCTGGCAGGTGGCATTGTGTTTCCTGGCCGTACGTGTGGCTGTAACCCGATCCTGCTGGCTGCTGCCCTGCGTTATGTAAAATTGGGTCGCTTATGTAAAAAGAAAAGATACATGGGGGGGGACTGAGTGTGTTGGGGGTGAGGGCAAGAACTTTATGCATCATCACTGCCCATCTTTTCCTCGCTCTCCAACTCCATCTGCTTCTGTCTCCAGGCTGACTGCGCTGCTGGAGTTCGCCGAGGAGAAACTGAAGGTCAACTACGTCTTCCTGTGGTTCCACAAGAACAGAGAGGATCGAAGTAAGAAGCTCCCGTCATTTCAGAACTGTTGGCATTTATTTAAGGGGCCGGCACAAAGGAAGGCACAGCGAGGAAACGGTTAATCTACTTTTGAAATAGCCGCCATCTAATTTAGTCATTGATTAATCGTTTGCTCAAGCGTTCAGACTCTTTAAAAAAAAAAAAGTTTTTTAGTACATGCTGTAATATAATAAAAACATTATTTAAAAAAAGATTTTCTTTAACTTATGTATTTCTTAGATTGTATACAATAAAATTTAGTGGTTATGCAAAAATTCTGCAGAATGTGCCCAATTTCTTTTATTTCTTCGATTAATTATCAAAAATAATCGATTTGCAGCTGTTGGCACAAACGAGAAGCAGAAGGGAAAGAAACGCGTTTCTACAAACTTTCATTAGATTTAGTGGGTTTTTCTAGTGTGGGGGATTTCCATGGTGACACTAAACCTGTTTCCCCTCCAGTGGTCATCATCAAGACGTTCCACTACATGGGCTTCGAGATGGTGAAGCCGGGCAACCCCATGGTACCAGCCCGACCCGATTTGGCCTTCATGGCTTACTCTCTGGACAACAGCAGCTCGGATGAAGAGTGACCCCCACCTCCCTCGCCCACCCCCACACCTTCCCCCTCTCCCCCGCACATCGACACGCCTCCCAGTCTTCAGCCTTCCCTCTGACGGCAGCTGCGCCGGGCGGAGGGGTCTCTGTGATGCCGCTGCTTTTCTCCCTGAAGACATCCGCAGATTGGATTAGATGGGAGGGCTGCAGCTCGAACTGAGTCGTCACATTTAATTTGGCCTTGCCCCCCCCCCCTCCCCCTCTTACCTCCACCTTCGGTCATTTTCTCTCCACGGACGAAAGGAGGAAATAAACAAGTTGCTGCAAAGTTTCAGCATATCCACTCGTCTGACGGCTTCGACCATTTTTTTTTTCCTAAGAGACTTTGGTGTGTCTTTGAGTGCTGTACACGATGCGAGCTATGATGCTAGGGCGTTTAAATGTGTATGGTTGATTTATAAATATATATATATTTTTTCCTTTGCTTAATAATCTGTTACATTGAACATGTAAGCACACACTGACGGTTCCTTTTGACTTTCTGCAATATGTCGAGGTATCATTCCAGCGCGTGTCCCTGGCTCTGACTTTTTGAAAGCATTTATTTTATTCTTTTTCTTTCCTTTTTTTTTTTTGTTTTGCTACTTTTAAAATTTCACAAACGATCCCATCTCGGACTGAACCCATCACGCGACGATCAACAGGACGAACCTTAAAGCTTTACCAAAATGGCAGGTGCCTAAAGAGGAGAGTGCAATTTTTTATTATTATTATTATTATTATTATTAACTAATGAGTCTTATTAAAAAAGAATGTAATATACTCAGCCCATGCATATTCAGACCTCTGTTTTAAGTAAGCTTGATTACATATGCAAATTTTGGGTGGACGAAAAAAATAAGCACTGTAGCAAACCCACCGAGAATTTTCATTTAATTTTTTCATAATTTTCTGTCTCAACTAAACACCAAAGAATTGTCTGTCATTGATGCTAACCAAATACAAGCTAACGCTTACCTTGGCCCACATTCCCCCCCCGAAGTGCACCGCCTGCGCCTCACTTTCCCTCCCACCTGCTCTGCTCTTAACCGCTACTGATTTGAGCACCGACTGTAAGCTGTTACAGGTTGATACATGAAGTCTATCAGATTTATTTTTTATCAATATGAACATTTTCTCTGCTGTTTGGTTTTTTTTTTCTTTTCTTTTTGTGACTGTGCAGGGATTTACCTTTCTATTTTTGTTCTTAGTTAAACAGTTAGCAGCCGTTAAGTGACTATCCACACTTCTCAGATTTTTGTCTCTTGTGCGGAGGGCGTTTCAATAAAGGTTGTTAACAAAGGTTGCGTGTGTGTGTGTGGTTTTTACTTGTGAGTTGGTAAAGATGCAGCTTTTAGTTGTTTGAATGTGGGGAAAAATATCTTGTGATTTTTATTTTTTTTTTTGTATATCTGATAGACCATTTTAAAAGCAGTAAATGATTGTCAAGTAGAAAGTTTTGGAATCATTTTATTTAATCGCCTGAACAGTCAACTAATCAGGAAAAGCCCCAACATACTATGAGACATGGTGATGGTGGTATTGTGCTGTGGGGATTTTGTATTTTTCCAAATGAAACAAGTTAATTTCAACATCTAAATGAGCTGGTATGCTGTGTGTGTGAAAATCACAACGCTTCCGATTTGAATAGTTAAAATTGGCAGCTAACACAACACCACAAACAGATGCACAAATGGCAAAAATGTCACAATTTTTGCTGTTCTTGATTCCCCAGTCATTCTATAGTTTTTTCCGTTTTGACCTTAATTCAATGTTGAACGGTCTTTAAAATGTCTGAAATGTGACTTGTTGAAATCTGAAGCTGCACACAGAGAAACGACACGGGACAAAAAGCAAAGTCAGTCAGTGAAATCGGACCCAAGCGGAGCAGCCAAATCACGAGAAGATCAGAGCATTTCTTTTAAATTTTTTTAAATTATTATTATTATTTGTAGCTCTGCTCCAGCCAATTGATAATCAATTTAGCGTGCTGCAGCTGGATCCTCTCCAAATGTGGCAACAAGCTCCCGGGTCAGGAGAAGAAGAAGAAGGGATCTATTTCTAGCGCCTGAGCCAGAACACTCTCAGCTGATTTGTGAGCGTCTTGGAAACAGTAACCAACCTTTTTATAACTGTGTGAGTGTGTGTGTGTGTGTGTGTGTGTGTGTGTGTGTGTGTGTGTGTGTGTGTGTGTGTGTGTGTGTGTGTGTGTGTGTGTGTGTTGTTACTGTCCTCAAGGGAAAAAAGCTGTTCTGAGGGAGCTAATCTCTGGAAACAAAAACACATATCTCTATAAGAAGAACTAGGTAATGCAGATCAAAACAATGGGTCCAACTTGGAGGGGAGGGTGCGGGGGTCAGAATCTTTCCTCTGTTGCTGAAGCATCGTTAACAGCATCACTCATGTTACTCTGGAGCAGTGCCACTAATCCACTGAACTAAACAAGAGGCAGATAGTCCCCTCCTGGCCTTAATCTTATGGTCACTTTACATAAACGCACCTCGGAGGGAAAGGAGATGAGCGGATACAGCATCAGCTGCGGCCTTTTCTCAGAAGTGGCTCACTTTCCACCCTCCGACCTGAACAATTAAAATTGGCCAGATAATCCATTGAAAACACGCTGCCCTCTGCTGCCCCCTAACTTTTTTTGGAGGTGTGGGGGGGTGCTTTTTCCTCCAAACCAACAGCTCTACCAGCTACTTCTTCATCTGGGCCTAAACTACTTCCTGAACTGTCTGAACATCTGTCCCCTGAAATAAGCAGATTTTCTAACTCGGGCGCTGATATTTTGTAACACTTTAAATATGCATTGCGCAACTCCTGCCCAGCACATTTAAGACCATCTGTCAGGCTGTGGGACATCTGAAGCTCTAATCCACAACGTCGGGCTGAAATAAAAAAAACAAAAAAACAAACAAAGCAAAACCCCACAGAAATTGTTCAAAAAGAGCTCGGCATGTTGCTATGTGAATACATGCGAATGGAAAAGAGAATTTATGGGTAATACATGTTTGCTGACAGCATAAAACCTGAGCCTGCAGCTGGTCATAACTTTTATGAGCAGAAATAAAATCTGAAAAACCTGCATAAAACTCTGCAGCGAAGTCGTTGCAAAAGAGAATTTCTTTTTTTTTTTTTTTTTTTTTTGTCAGGGGGCCCAAGACTCCTGGCAGCGGCCCTGGGTCAAACAAATGAACGGTTCAGTCATCCATTATCAACTCTGCCAATCTGACCTACTTTAAAAACAGGTTGAACAAGATGCCTGATGTTCACCTCTGCGTCTGGAAACATATTTACCAGCGTGCCAAGCTGGTAAACATGTGTCTCAGCTCTCCAACCCAAACACTTATTAACTGCTCAGGAAGTAGGACAAGATGTTCGTAAGTGACATCAGTTTTGCGATTAGACAATAACTTCCGAGCATCGGTTCACCAAACCGATTTCCTCCGCCAACATCGAATCTTTCTGTTGAGAAATTTAATGACTGGGTTTGTTTCTGGTGACACAAAAAACCTAGAGCAAGAAAAACAGTCCATTTTAACTAAAAAAAAGGGTTAAATGCAACATTCCAAACCTATAAGCATAGCTAATGAACCGTCGTAGATCCTCCATATGTTCGAGGCTGAAAACACATTCGGTCCTGACAACGTCACAGTCCAGGCTCGTTCTGAGGATCGCTCTCGTGGTCAAAAGCTGTGCTGCGGCACCATCTAGCGTCACAGTCCGGAATAGCTGCAGCCAATGTTGGAGTCCTCCAAATACAGGAATGTCCAAACTCGTTGGTTTGGGGACAATAATGTCAACATGAAAGTAATTGGGGATCCACAGACTTTTGATGAGTATGTGTCTATTTTTTTTTTTTTTTACCTAATAAAGTAACACAATATTTTAATGAAACAGACACGGTAGATTTCTGTCTTTTTTGTTCCAGGTTAAAACATGAGGCGTCCACTAATCGAGCGAGTTCTGTAGATCACTGGTCACACTGACTAAGAGTTTAACTAAGAGTTATCAGGGTAATGGGTACTGAATACCAATTAACTAAGATCCATAATAAATAACATAATGGATTTTTTTTTCCACTTTAGAACTACTTTCCAGTTCTTTGTTCTTTAGTCTATGATCTAAAATAAATTGAAGCATATTCATTTTTGCGGCTATGTTGTCACAAAAAAGAAAACTATTTTGAGCCACAAATGTCAGAAAAAAAGAAAAATATTTAGATAAATATCTACTTCAAGAAATTTGTTGTAATTTTTTTATATCTATTTTACAATTTGAAATAAAGATAAACATCAAATTGAGTGAAATGAAGATGTAAAATAATAATAATAACAATAATAATGATAAAGCACATAGATTCCAACCTAATAACAAGAGAAACAGATTCTTTGTTCTTTTTACTGTCACTCTTTGTGGGGAATTCAACGCCAATACTGCCAAGAAAAGAAACTGTTACAAACCTGCATTTGTTATTATATGATATACATATTAAAATGCTTTTACGTTTAAAAAGAGGCATGTACATTGAAACTACTGTACATGCCTCTCAATATTTCAAATATGTTTATAAAATAAGTTATGTTCAGACAAAAAATTTTTTTGCATTTTAATGTTGACCCCAAAAGCATTTTAATGGGACAAATATTTTTGCGCACTGGAAATGGGACACAACTAGCTTATGATGAACTTTTCAGCAAGATGTAGGAGCTTGTTTTAAGTCAATAATTTTACTTGTAGGAAGATATTTTTCCCATCATAAGGTTCGGGGTTAGGGTTAGCCAAAGAGACTAGAACCTTTTCATCAATATTAATGAATTATCAAGTTAAAAGAAACTCCTACATCTTGCTGAAAAGTTCTTTGTACGTTAGACATTTGCACTAGAAACTAGACTAAATGAACCTCTTGTCATTCCACGAAGCTTCAGTCGCCTTTTCAGACTGAGCGTTGAAGCCGAGGGGGCCCTCACCAAGCCAGGTGTAGGATTCCAGCTCTCGGGGGCCCGAAGGGAGGATTTCCTTTTCAGCGTGCCTGGCTGGTAAATATGTCACCGGGCTGGAAGCCGACACTGCGAAAAACAGGTGGAATGTTTTCAAGGCCGCCGCCGGAGCGCGAGCCATGTGTTTCTTCCCTCACACACTCCAAGGTAAAGAGAGCCAATCCCCTGCCTGGAGAGGTGTTGTCTGTCAAGAGGCACTCTTCCCCCCTACAGGGGGGTTTTCGTCTGAGATCTGCTGCTAAATCTTCTTAAATTGGATTCACTGCATGGAGTGTATCAGTACAATAACAACCAAAAAAAGGGGGGATTTATTTCGCAGGAACATCCCAAAATGAGGCGACACTGACCTTTAAATTGACTGAATCCATTCTGACGGGAAGGTGTGTTGTTGGAAAGCGCTACTGACTCACTGCCACCTCGTTATCACCGTTAACCTGGAGGAGGAAAAACCTGTTACTCATTCTTGTAACGAAGTTACTCAAGAGCCCTGCAGGTTCGAAAACAGAAATAGATCGCCGTGTGAGGCAATGGACCAAATCTTCAATAAGGCGTGCAGTTTTATTTTTATTTTATTTGGCAGTGACTCATTCCTGGCTTTACAGGCTGCTTTGAGATTCCTTGACTGTATGACACGGGCCAAATGCTAGCATTTTGCACATCCTTCATTGTGGTTTTGTGATCAGTGTTCTTGGATAATGGGAATAAATGCCCATTACATGTGGAAATAGTAACTTCCACCTGTCTAACCATTGCATATACTTGCATATACTTGCTTATCCTTGCGGGTTTTTGGAGTGGGACGGGTTCCCGTCTTCAGAAATTATTGGGTGGGAAAGGAGGATGCTCCCTGAACAGGTCACCAGTTCATCATGAGACAACACAAAGACAAAGAGGACAGACAACCATCCTTAAACACACACTTGTAAAAGCAATTCAGAGTAAATAAAGCATATTCTTTGGACTAAAACAACAGTGTTAGCAATGAAGTGAGAGGGGAGGTAAAATCCCAGAATGGGGTAAGTCACAGTAGACCTCCAAACATCATGTTGGAGGTCTAAATAGAACGGCATGTGGAGAGAAATGGAATGAAATGTTTCTCCAAGGCTGGACACCTGCATCTGTCATCACACACCAAGCAGAGTAAGAAGTGTTGGCCTGAACAGACGTTTCCAACTGAGGCGTGAAGACTCATGCCTCTCTGTCTGGGAATCTAAAAAGATGTTTTCAGGAGTTGCACCAGGCCCTATACGACTCGTTTCTACGAGCTACTACTCAGTTCTAAAGGTTTTTTTCTGGAAACAGCTAAATGGTACCAGCATCCTTTTTAGAACCTGCTCCGCTGCCTGGAAATGCAACGTTAGAAGAAGGTAGTCTCTGATTGGCTAAGATGTGACGGATAGTCCGGTTCGAAGTTTTCAGCTGCTGCCGTTCGCTTTCACACTAACCAACCAAACTAACTGAAAAGCCTGTTCAGCTGCCTCACCTGTGGTGGCGCTGCATCAAGAGCTATCGAGGCAAATGACACGAGAAAGACGCTTTCTTCACAAAAGGTAAGCAAAAGTGGAGTGGCATCAGATTTGAGCGGCGGTAGGGTTTCTCTTTCGTCTTCAATTAAAGACCATAAGACATTTTCCCCCTCTAGTGTTAGACTGTTTGTTTTGGTTTTATTGTCTATTGTCATAGCAAAGCTATTGGCTTCATTCAGCCCCAAAATATACGTTGCAATTTTCCTTTTTTAAACCCACACATCCTGTCTAAATTTAGTATGAACAAAGTTGCTAAAAGTCAGACTTAGTTGGGGCTACCTTAGAGGATCAGCAAATTTAGACATGTGTCGCTTTTCAACAACATCCTGGCATTATTTAGAGGGAAAGGCAATTTTGTCTCACTTATTTCTTTTCAACAAAAAGTTTCTTGGGAACAGGAAGAGTTGTTTAGGCTTACCCCCAGAATTTAAAAAGAAATTACGTAAATAAGTCAGATCGTAAAAAAAAAAAATCAATCATTAAATCAATTCCTGTGGCCTTGTTTTGCCCTGAACACAAATTTTCCAAAAGACCCAAAACTGCAAGAAGTGGAGCTCTACAATGAAAAGAAATGAGAAGAAAGCAAACAAGACTAAAAGGGGAGAATGGACTGTATGAATAATATCCCTGAAAATATTTCTTCATATTTCAAAGATTTTTTCACAATTCTGCCCGAACCCTAACAAAGACACACCCACCCACAAATACTGCTGCCATAAAGTGTCATGCATGAGGGTCATGCTAACTCCATGCTAGCTTCACTCTTTGTTGGTAATGGTGTTTGGTATCCTGCTGGGACGTCAAAGAGAGATTGCTTCGTCCTCATCACCTCTTTGGGATGAGTTCGTAGGCTTCAAACCCATTAGCGTGCGGTCGCCGTTTAACGGCGGTCGTGGACGTAGCTTATATACAACAGCCTTGACTGTTGGATGGAAACGGTAAATCAATGTCAGCGCCCTGCCTTTAACTCCAAGTGTTTGCTTCGTTATCCATCTTGCCATCCGCTCTGAGCTGAACTGCTGCAGTTTTGTCACCTTATTTATTTTCTGACGACCTTTTAGCCACCGTATGCCACGGAAATCCATCCATCCATTCAACGGACTGATTTTTGTCACGGTGGCACTATCCAAAAATCCCATTCGAGAAAAGAATGTCAGAATTGATGACTCCTCGGACGTTCTGATGTGGTGCCCGAAGCAAAATTGAGAGGTGAAGGACTGACTGCCCCCCATGTTTGCATAACTGACAACCACAACCCAAAGGCGACACGTTGGAGATGCTAAAGAACCGGTCCTTGGAGACGCTCCACTACTGTGGCATTTCACACGAATGTTTGCATTTTAATACGTCCACCGCCGAAACCTTTAGACAACAGTCACTCTCAGTCTTTCGCTGCGATCGTTTTGGCGATTGTAGGCAGCAGACGTTTCTCCATGGACTCAACAGTTTTTTTCCGTCACACACCAAAAAGCAAGGCGGTGATACTGGGAACATGATGCGTGTCTGCACCAATGGCCGTTGTTCGCAGTGATGCCACTTGATGAATGCGAGCGAGCACTTGTTTGACAGTAATTGAAAAATTTGGTCTGGTGGGTCATTTTAGGCTGAAACTTAAATTAGGGCCATATCTAGTGTTAGGAGGTTTAGGTCAACACTTGGTTCTGGTTCAGCACCTTCAACGGCGGTAAAGCTGGCATCATTCTACCGTGCAATATCTGATCAATCCTTCTCTCTGACAGGTTGTCAGCGTGAACAGTTTATGAATTCAGATTCCACACTTATGTCAAGAAAAAATTATCTATTAGTCAGTCATTTTATGCCATGAAATATGCTTCACAGTGTCACCGGTGTTTTAAAAAATAAACTAAATATTTTCTTTTAATTCAAACAATGGGTAGAAAAATGAAAAAGCCCATGTTTAGGGCATTTAAACTTATAATGTTGTCGGAATCAGTAGCAAAGGTAAACTGAGACCCAGCTTTGCCTCATCAGGCCGGCAGGGGGCGACAAAGAGCGCCTGAGATCACAACATAATGTGGAGTTACAAACTTCCAGCCAATTGAATCATTTGCCTACTTTTGAGTCGTTTTAGACAGTTTCTGAGAGTCTCTTTACAAATATTTAGAGATTATTTAGAATTTAACTTGAAATTGCTACTAAGACTTAAGATCATTTACAAATGATCTTAAGCCAAGATGAAATGATATTTGCTGTTATGTTCCAGGCTGTACAATTTTTCAGATTAAGAAATAAAAAAACAAAAAAACCCTTATTTTTCTCTAAATATATTTTACCCAGAACTCCCGTAGAGGCACAGTTTTAGGCTCACCTGGTTCAAATTCTGTGAAAAATTATTTTACAAATAAATTAATTAATTCATTAAAAAAAAGCCTATGAGGCATTTTTGCTCTCTGGTTATTAATCGGTTAATCCAAATAAAAATAATCAGATCCGCTCTATGCTGCACTGAAATCGAGTCGAGCAGAAAGAGGTGAGCTTTTCACTTGTTTTAGCTGCAGATGCATCCTTTGCTACAGATGATCAAGCGTTGAAGAAAGAAACGCAAAATGTTTATTTTCTCCTTTGGAGAGGAATGGAATAATTTGCATGCTTGTGTTTTTATACATTTTTTAAAATATTGTACAAAAGAAGCATAGGTGGTTAAATGACTGCCTTTTTTTCTTTAACCAATCACTCAATTAATCGTCCGAGTAATCGATCGAATAGTCTTTGCCAAAAATAATAGTCAGCTGTAACCCTGCATGCAGGGGGTGAGTGGGTGTGTGTTGGGTCACTGGCCACACCCCTCACCCATGTCAGTCATGTGGTGTGTGTGTGTGTGTGTGACTCTGGGTGCCCATCAGATCCAACATATTTAATCTGAGGAGAAGAGAATCACACGTAGCCCAGAATCGATCATCCACTTGAAAACAATTACAAGTATTCCAGCTGGAGGGTCCTCCCCAATCACACCCACCCACCCACACATACTGCTGCCAGAAAGCTCCCACCCTGCGCTGCGCGTGGACGCGCGTCGCGAGAGCGTTGACTGTACGAGCAGCTATCGTGGACGTGAACGAAGAAGAGAAAAAAAAAAAAAGGAGAGAGGGAGCAGAGAGGAGGAGGAGGACACAACCAGGACTACAACACACCGACCGGACGAAAACAGAAGCTGGATGATATCCACAGCAGAACCGGAGCTCTGAGCAGCCGGAGAGACGACGTGGTGCGGGAAGCACCGCAGGAAAGCCTGTTTTCTTCTTCTTCTTCTCCTCCGCCTCGGTGAAAGCAGCCCGAGCTGTCGGTCAGGAGGCGCGCGACTCGCCTGCTCTTCTTCCTCGTCAGAAAAGAGGAAGGTTTAGGGAGACGCGGACTGAAGGAGGTAAGGCTTCCTTCCACGTCGCTTCGCGGTGTGTGTGCGTGTGTGTGTGTGTGTGTGTGTGTGTGTGTGTGTGTGTGTGTGTGTACTGTCAGTGAGACGGAATGGGGAAACGTCCCGCGGTCCGCCTGCTGTCACTCTGTCAGTCGGTCCATCGGCCGCAGCCTCCCGCTCTCCACTGAGACCCGGCGGGAGGGAGGCTGCGTGACACCGACAGGCTGCGGTTGAGGCGGTGAGCTTCAGGGCTCGCTGCCACCTAACAGACGAAATGCCACGCTTTTTTTCTTACATAATGCGTAAGTCACAGATGTTGCAGTGTGTGTGTGTGTGTGTTGGAGTCCGATACAGTGCAGCAGCTGGGAGCTGCCATAGATCTGTGATGGTGACATCCTGTGCAGCTCGATCCATTCAGGGCCAGCCCTGCTGGCTTTATTGTCGCAGTGAGATCTGAATGATTATGTGAGCTGCTGGCGACGCAGAGGCTGCAGAGCTTTGTTTTTCTGCCGCTTACTTCCCTCTTTGCAGGGCTGAAAGCTGCCTGGAACCCCCCCAAGCCCCCTCCACACACATACACACACACACACACACACACACACCACACACACACACACACACACACACACCTCCTTTCACTGTGTGTGTGTCAGGCGTCGAGGCTGCTGCTTCCATCAGCCCGCTGCTGACTGATGGGGCCTGGCTGCTTTTTATAGCTGGACACAAGGACGTTCAGATGCACCTCTTTCAAAGCGGAGCTGATACACTAATGTGGAAGAGGCTGAGCAGACTCTGTAGAGCTGCTGATGACAGCTGCTGCAAAGCAAACCCCTAGCAAAACTGCGATGGCTTCGTTTTCAGCTGCCTTCATCAGGCAAACGATGAATTAGCTTAAACAGGACCAGCAAACAAGCTGGCAACAGAGAGCTCTTTACAAATCTGAGTGAATGTCAGCTACGTTCAGGATTTCTTAGCTGCGAGTGATCGTTTGACCCGATTTTGAGGGGCTATACCAGAGTCGTAGCATTTCCAAAACTGCTGCTCTACTAGGGAGTTCGTAGTCTGTAGTGGACAGTATCTGTCAGCAACAAGGTCACCGGCTGCCAAGGTTTGTCGATGCACAAAAGGAACAAAGGCCGACCCTCGCCCACCCCCCTTTGGTTTGATCCGAGAGACAAGGAACCTCGATAAGTCAGTGCTGGTTGAACGAACACTATCAGAAGACAAGTTTGAGGTATTCAGTCCAATCAAGAGTCTGTGGGATGTGCTGGACAAACAGGTCCGATCCGTAGAAGCCCCACCTTACAACTCGCAGGGCTTATCGTATCTGCCTCTAACATCTTGGTGCCAGATGCCACATGACACCCTCAGGGGTCTAGTGGAGTTCACGCCTCAATGAGTCAGACATGCAGTGGCAGCAAAAGAGGGAACAGTACACTGTTAAGGCAGGTGGTCATAATGCTGTGCCTGACGTGGGCGGATGCTCATGTGTTCATAAATCTACAGTAGAGATGCAGCAGTCTGGTTAGGCTTCATCTAATCTATGCATTTTGTAGAGTTTATATCTGTAAGGCAACCACAGCACTTTGTAAGCTAAGCTTCGTTTAGAGCTCAAATTCAGATTTTTTTTTTTCTTGTTGTTTATTTGGAAACCGTCTTGTCAAAGCAGGTTTGCATGACCTCATACCAGATGACCAACTCCCTCTCAATGAGTCCCTACGGCTTTGTGGCGGTCCGCAACGGGACAAACCCCTCACACGTCTTATCAAATTTGGAGACCTGTTCTCAGCACTTCTGTGATCCGGCACTCAAGTCGTCCGTCTCATTCTCAATCGCTGGAGAATGCCTTTAACGCGACGCCAACTTGCTGACATTAACATTTTATTCTGGTTATTATGTAAGTGTCAAAGCCCTTGAGAGCGGAGCTGGGAACATTTCTGTGACAGCTCCAGCTGCACTCACGAGCAGGGAGAAGCTCAAACTCAGCTCAGAGACGCTCGGTTTTAGGCCTGACAGAGGAGCTGCACCCACTGTGACTTTTTGACAACTGAGTCCAGACACAGGCAGTGCTAGTCATCACAATCGGAGTTGAGCAAAACGAGGTTTTCATCATGCACAGCCTTTTCTTGGGGAAAATATCTTGTGAGCAGCATTCAGGTGGGCTAAGGATCCCTTTTTCATATCAGAAAAAAATACCTGGTCTGACCCAGGCAGTGCAAGTAAACCAATGTCACAAGAAAGACAGTCAGAGCATCGTCTGTGTGCAACATCCCAGTTGCCAGACCTGTTGGCGATGAGGACAAGAAAACCTGAAGCTAGAGTTCGGACAGGTGAACCAAAATCGGACACCAACGTATGAGAGAAACGTTATTTGTTTTGTGTCACAAACCGGGAGTGTAACGGTGCAGGGGATGTTTTCTCGGCAGACGTCGACAGCAGCCTGCCCGAGTATTGTTGCTGACCATGTCCATCCTTTTCAAACCACTGTTCTTCATCCTGCATACTTCCTGCAGGGTGAAGAACAAATCACTAAGGTCAGATAATCTTCAGGTTTCTTGAACTTTACAATAGCTTTCCCTGCACTCCAATGTCCTCAACAATCACCATCACTTAATCTAAATGAGCACATTTGTAATGTGAATTTCTGAGGGAGATTCTTTATATCTACTGCTAAGATCTTTCAGTACTCTATCTTCTAACCTGATTGGCCAAGGGACACACAGCAAGTCTGACACCTTTTAGCTGGGTCTCTCGATTTTGACACTGGGATCTTGACTCAAATGCTATTGCCCATTTCTTAACATTTGCTCTCTTGCTACAAAGTATTTTGATTCAAGAAAGTGGTCAAGATAAGAAACGTTTTCTTCTGTCTCAGTGATGTTCGAGACAACTCCCCCAGTCCAAAATCCTGGACAGAATTTGAATTGAGTTTTCTTTCACATCTCGGTACCACCTTGGAGAAACGTTTTGTTGAAATCGACGAGTTGGCTTCTGGCGTCCTTGCCGTCAACTATGTCTTCGTGTAAGACGACGTCGGTGCGTCGCATACCACGTCAGTGGGGCGATGTGCTTTCAGAGCAGGTGTATTTATAGAGCCTTCAACAATAGCAGCAAAGTCGGTGCGTGTTTGGGAGACCTTAAATAGCATCCATCTTTGTCCCGCCGCAGACGAGAAGACTGGGACGAGGCGAGCGCAGTCGTCAGGGCATCCATTGTTATCGCTGACGTTTGTCTGAGGAATGTCAGAACTGTCAGATATATTTTTCCCTAAAGGATCAAAATATTGTTTTGGGGCTGGGTTTAGTTTCGCCAAACCCTAAGCTTTCTTTGTTGTTGAATTTCTGATTTTGAATAAATTACTATCAATGCCTCACGTGTTTTCTTAGTGTGTCCCAGATTTAAAAAGATGTATAAAAAGAGAAAGTATGTATGTTTCACAATTTGCAGTGATGATCTGTCGTTTTTAATGTACTTCAGGGTTTGTGCTACCCGTTATCAATAACCTTTGACCCCCTGCTGTCATTGTCCTTATGCCACTTAACTAAAGAAAAAAGACAAAAAACAGAGCAAGCTGAGGTTTGCTGATGTGTTGATTTTGAATCAAATATTTCTGAAAAGGGGAAATGGAATGTCAAACAAAGGAGCTTCAACAGTGGACTACGCTTCATGTAGACTTAAAAAAAAAAAAAGATATATGCAGATACATATGTAACCAAGAGGGTGCTTGTTAGTCTTGTTTTTATTTGTTTAAGGCAGTTGTATTTGTAAAAAGGAAAAAATCTAAAACAATAAAAATATTGTTGGAAAAAAATATTTCTGAAAAGGGTGTTTTAAAAAAAATCATATTCTTTAGTGTAAAAGTGTCTGATTTTGAGTGTGAGTTAGTATCACATCTGCTGTTTTTCACCTTCAGTCCTGTTGACCTTTAAAATCCATTTTGAACAAAGACTTAAAGTAATTTGTTACAAATTCAGTTAAGCACTTAAAGGCCTCAGTCACATATGGCAAAGTACTTTTATAAGGTTACCTAGAAACACTTGGGTTTTTATTGCGTTTTTACCATCCAAAATGGGAAAAGGCCAAATTTTGACACAGAAATCTGGGTCAAAAATGTTCCAAACTGAAAAGTACAGCTTTTTTTTGTTGTTTTTATTTTTTTACTTTGAGAAATACAGGTTGGTGCAGCTGTGGAAAAGATTTGTGTGTATGATCTACTTTAGTGCTTTTGCAAACATCTGGTTAGAGACTCTAGGCAGAAATCTTGATGTAAAACTCAGCTGCTATCTGTGTGGGCCTTTCTAGTTACAAAGGCAGTTTTGGGTCCAATTGTTGCACCTACAAGAGACTGGAAAGTGACCAATCAAAAGACAGGTTTCCTTTTGAAATCCCTTATGCTGTTCACACCTTCGACAAAAAGAGTTTCCTCAGTCTAGCGTGTGTGACAGGCCCAGACCAGATTTTGGACTTTTGATTCCAATGAGATTCATTTCGTTTATTCTGTTAGCTGGAGGTAAGGGGGTGTTCTCTCTGAATTTCTGGATCTATTGTCTGTCTTTAGTGTCCCCGTTTAACCTCGTGCTGTGGCCGCTTGTGCTTTACACACCGTTTCTGTCCTGCAAACTGAACAGGCCTTGCTTTATTGGCGAGCTGGGAGTCGAAGCCCGGTTTCGTGCAACGAGGCGAGCAGCTGGAGATCAGACTCCCGGCTTGGATGCTGTATGTGTTTTAATATCACATTTCAAGCACCATTTGTTTAAGGATCCCCATTAATCTCTACCAAAGTAGAGACTATTCTTCCTGGGGCACGCAACCATAAAATCATACCTTTACAAACTTTACAAAAACTACACAATGAAATTCCTTTAGCCACAAACAAAAAGACACAACATTTCAGCAGTTTCGAAGATGGATTAAAACAAACGAAGATAATCTTCACTTTGAGTATAAAATACTCAAAGTCTATCTGTCTATAGATTTAAGGTTCTGTTTAAGTTTTACATAACTGGCAATTAATGTACTTACAGAAAATGTGTTCCAGTAAGAAATTGCTCCTTTTTTTGTTTGAGTGTTAGTTTGAGGCAATGCTAATATAAAATGAAGGATTCATCCACTATCTGCAGGCCAATATTATCATTTGTTGAATCGTCTTCAGGCACTGCAGCTAAAGCTGATAGAAAATGATGGGAAAATTGTGTTTTATGTTTTTTCTTTTTCACAAAGGACGCGCTCATATGAAATTTTGGACCAGTACTGATAACCGATCATAATAGTGTTACTGTTATGGCCAGTAACAGATTTTTATCGGTAAACTAGAAGAATTATATTTTTGTAGGAGAAAGAAGTTGCCAGACTTTGACTACTGCAGTTGATTTCCTGGCAAACTGGGGACAGGCAACAGGAAGTTTGGTTCATCTGTGCATTTACTATGGAGTAGCAAAGGAGAAATTTCTGCTGCCAGACGCCTGACAAAATGTCCACGAAACTGAGAAACTTCAAATATTCCCATTTCTGTCAGCCCGTTTAACTAAGCAACAGCAGCCATCCTTTCCTGGCCTGACATGCCAGGAGTTAGTGCTCTGACTGCAGCATGGTATGCAGACACTTTGTCAAGTTCCTACTTTTTGCGTTTACACAAAGCACATTTAATTGTTTCTTTTTCACTAACAGGAAACGTTTGCTATTTACTTCCTAACCAGGTTGATTATTGTGGCTGTAAAAACCGACAGTACAACACTTGGTGACTCATTTTGAAAACAAAATCTGTTGAATCTATCAAAACATCTCGTACAGAATTTGGAAGTGATGTATAGCTTCTGTTTTAGCGTCTTTGACATGATGGTCAACAATCTGTGGATTTTTTATTTATTTCATTCTGCGTGTTATTTGTACCCGGAAGATATTTTTGACTTCCAAGTCAATAATATGAAAAGAAAGTAAGTGTGGGGCAGTAAAACAGATGCAGTTCTTTTGTTGATGGCGTTAGGGTCTGGAGAGAACAAGTCCTGAGACGAACCCAACTCTTCGTCGGCCGTAATAACATGATATGCATCAGAACGGATGAAATTGGTGTTGACATCATTATGACTCCTGGGCAAAATGCCTTATTCAGACTATAAATTCATTGATTTTGTGGAAAATATGTTGAAAATTCATTCATTCAACATAACACCTAGATAATCGACCTTGCAAAAAAGGTCGATCACATTGGCCATTGAAAGCTGAACTGGTGTAGGTCAAAGCAGAGTTTTGCTCTGAGAACTAGGACGGCAGGCGTTTTGAGTCATAACTCTGGCTTCTGGCGTGCTTTCCTGTGCCAAATAATCTTGACAAGTTTGGTCAAAACTGTTCATTTCACCATGATTTGATGGGGTATTCTACTTGACTCGCACAGCTTTTCGCTGTGTACGATAAGTGATTGTGACGATGGCCAAAAGACACAAAAAGACCCTTATTGTTTCCCACTGGAGTTCCCCCTCGCTTTTTTCCCATTTGTCTCTCTCTACTCGTCCACTTCTGGGTGGTTTTGTAAAGAAAGATCCCATCCACATGATCCACATGATCCCCACCTCAAGTGAGCAGTCATTTGTCTCGCTAAAGTGCCTTTGATCAGCACCCAGAATCCCTAAAAACCTCAAGGTCACCGGGTTACAGCTGACTTCACTCTGCAGGCCACTGACTAAAGGCGAGCAAAAGAGGCTTTCTGGGAAGTGATCAAGTTGGAAGGCATTTAAAGTATTTTATTCAGCTGCTCAATGTGTATTTTTGCAGAAAATTTCTCCTCATTAGACGTGGACAGCTGAACGAAACCAGCGGGCAAACCATGACGATCCGTCGCAGCTGGATGTTGGTTTAAGGAGCTCACAAAAAACAACTGCAGGGTGTTGAGAGGAAATATTGTGCAAACAGTTCAACTTCTCAGTATGTGATGATCCTGCAGTCAGTTGTAGCACACGGTGGCCGGTTTAGAAGCCTGTCCAAAGGGTTTTGAACTTCCCCAGAACACTGCTGAGTTGGTTCGGGTGGTCCGAGTTAGCCCTCGGTCTGCTGATGCTTGCATTGTTTGTCTCACTATGTTGGTGGCAGATTGATGGAGTTGTTGCTCAGATTGACAGATCTAGCTCAGCTGGCCCGCTCTACCCTGAAGCCAACCACGCTTCTCTCAGTGAGAACTGCCCGTGAGGGTAAACCAGCTGTAAGAAACACTCTAGGTCCTGTGCTGTCTGCAAGCCCTCATTATCTTTTTATAGTAAGAGCTTGGTCGACGTCACACTGTATGTGATAGAGAAAAATTGATTGTCACATAAGGTTTTACTACTATTTTTAGGAGCGAATGATTAATGCCTTAGCAACTTGTATTAGCAATTAGCATGGCTAATTCTTTGCAAGATATGATTCTTTAGTTTAAGTCTGAGATTTTAAAGGGTGTCAATATACACAAATTCAGCATGTTTTATGACAGATTGTATTTTCATGAGGGTAAAATAACATAACTTTGCTTTATCCTTTCTGTTGCCTGCTAAAGCTCAGTTTCTCTCTCTGACTTAACATCAGGTCTGCGACATGATAAAATCTTAAGTTGTAGAAAACATTTTTAACAGTTGCCATATATATCTCCATGTCATTTAGCGAGATGCTCAGGAAGAGTCGGGGTGGGGGTGAAAAATGGTGGTGGTTTGTCCCATCAGACTGTCAGTTCCCAAAACGACACACACAAAAAAAAACACTTATCAAAGTGCATGTAAGGTCAGCGTGAGGCCGCCAAACCGCAAGTAGAAAGCTTGTTGGGTCCAAATTACCCCATCTCTTAAAACTGCAGGAGGGTTAACTTCCTTACCAAGGAACTCACTGGTGCTGGAAATGGCAAAATTTAAGTCATCTGCCTTGAACAACCTGGTAATGCTTTCTACCAGGAAAAAAAGTCTGATTTTTGGGTTTAGCGCCAGTAACTGGTGAAGGTCGGTAAAGCTGAAAGTCAATTCCGGCCACCGGTCGGAATCAGCCGGGCTCTAAGATCTTCTCCAACCAAAGAACTGTTGTTTCACCCTGGTCTCCCTCCTCTTGGAGCAAAAACACTCTTTTAATAAGCGCTCGTCTCCTATTTCAGTGCTCAGCTGGTTTAAAAACATTGACCGAGGCCGCAGGCCCGCAACGGTCGAGCCTCGGCCAAATGACGTCCAGCTGAAGAGCGCTGGCAGCATCTGAGAGGAATTTGAATACTTTCACAGTGCGACAGTCAGGCAAGGCGAGCATGTGACCTACCTTCTGCCACCGCTCTGATGCAATATGTGTGTGTTTGTGTGAGACGGTAGTGGCCAGGGCCAGAACAAAGCAGTCTGCAACCAGAGGACTTGGGTGTGGCACGTTTAGCTTGATAGAGCAACAGATTAAATCCAGTCGTCCATCTTTAGGATGTTTTAGAAAGCTTTGCTGCGGTCACTGGATATTTGGAGCAACGTCTGATATTTGTCAGCATCCCTGGTCATAAATACCAGGGAAGAATCAAATCTTTAAAGGTTTGCCAGGTGACTAATCTGTTGATTCGGAAAAACTTAAGGGCCTCGATCTTTTTATTGCTAAACCCTGTCTTTGGAATATTGGCAAAACATTGTCTTCAAATAAATTTTTATTGATACTTTTGAAGCTTTTCTGTCCCAGATTACATTTCAGTCACATTTTCTTCTGCCTCTCCTGGCTCTCTCTCTCTCCGGCGACTATAAAAGCTTTGTCATTCTGCCAAGGTTGTCTGAAAGTTGCTCTGTCCTGCAGTCTGTCCTACTTTTGGGTGTAACTCTAAACTGGGACACCACAATACGAATATAGCAGGTAGAGCTTGGCGGTTCTCGGAGTCACATGACGTGCGGATCGGACAATAGGCCTCTGGACACAGAACAACAAATAAAAACACTGCTTTTATAATGTGGAGTAAAGCATAGACCTTGGAGGTCAGCGTCAGGTCAAAAGACATCACAGTTTTTAAGTATTCATTGTTCACTTGGATATCTGGGACTAGCAATAGTTTTTCTGACCTTGGAGCTGAGGGGTCAATGCAGTAGAGATGGAAAGAAAGCAGACTACCTTCAGACTACATCTGAAGTCTACTGCTCTGGGTGGGCAGTCTGAAGATGTTTGACCTGGCACAGGCTTCAGGACCGTCTTCTGACCTCTTGTAATGTCACTGATCGGGGTCCAAATTTAAATAATTGTGTTTACTGAAAGGTCTTGGTACTAGAATCGGGCGTAAGTGGACTAGCCATCTTTGTTTCTCTTTTTGACTACAGTCGCTTTCTCTGAAGCCTCTTGAAATGTTTTTTGGTCTTTTAATATCATTTGAAAGATAATCGGTGAGCTTAGCAAGAGGGTTTCTGGTCTAAACTACATATTCAATTGTATCACCTCTATCCTGTTGGGCTTGTAAACACAAAGAACAGCAGGAGTCGTTTATTCACCACCATCCATTTCAGTTTTTTTTTCAGTGATATTTGTATGTTTAATATAAATCATTTAGCTGTCATCAGGTGGGGGGAGGATGTGCAGTTCGTGGCCACTTACCCTCCTCTTCCTCACTCAGCTGCAGACCATGCTCTCGTGTAGACTCGTGGTCCCTGTGACAACGTAACCTCGTCAACCTTCCCTGTCAGGCAGCGGTTGCTAGGAGGCAGACTCGCTCACTTACTCGCTCCCAGTAAGTAACAGCAGCTAGTTGGCGACAATAGGGGTCTCTGCCGATGAGCCTCACAGAGACGCTCCCATGTTTATCAGCCTGCAGGCGGCGTCAGGTAAGAGGCATTTCTGGCTTCGTCTCAGATCGATGGCATTGCGGTCGCTGTGATTCTTTAAAAGTGAGGCCCACTGCTCAGGTGTGTGCTGTTGCTTCAGTGAGATGTCTTCACATTGTCCTGAGGAAATGTGGCGTCTTCATCTGGGTCATGGTTGTTCCTCGTTTTCTTCCTGCTTCATATGTAAATGACTGCTAGCAGGGAGCAACAAATCTACTGAAAGAACCACATTTTCGTGCTGTTTTTGTGACCCAAATACAAGTCAGTAGAGCTGAAAATGTCATGTAGTGACTCTGTCTTTTTGTGTGGTTGAGTATAGTTTGTCAGATTTGACTACTTCTAGTTTTCTTTTGTAATTTTACCGTCATCTGCAACGTATCCATACCAGCTCAGCAGACTGATCGTAAATGTAAGACTTTATTAGTGTTGTAATTGAATCTGTTTGGCGTCTCTTGAAGAAGGAGGCAGGTGAAGATGGATGGTGGGACGTGGAGTCCATCCGTCAGGGAGTCCACTTTACAGCTGTGCCTGTAATGAAAAGCTCTCAGGCAGCAGACGCTCCGCGGCATAATGAGCAGCTCCACTACAGACTCATCCAGAACAATACAGAAAGCTGCCCGTGGAAAACGAGCCGCCGGCGGAGCGCCACCTCATTGGCCGGGGACCGATGACGGCAGGCGAGCGATTGGCTCGTGGATGCGTAGCAGCTCCGTTGTGACTGGCTGTTGTCACGGCGAAACCAAAGTCCCACCGGAGAGACGGCGTGGATGTGTATTTGTGTACAAAGTGGAGGGAGGGTAGATACATGATGGTGGCAGTACAATGTGTGTGGGTGTGGGTGTGTGTGTGTGTGTGTGTGTGTGTTGTAGACTTTGGGTTTTCATTTAGTTGGAGCAGGGTGTGAAAGCTGGCCTGCTGTGGCTTCATGGGTGTTAATGAAGGGGTTTTAGTCATGACACTTACATTCACAGATCAAGAAGAGCTGACAGTCTGGGCCATGTCTCGTTCCTTTTAGCATTTAAGATAAATCACTTGTTTTGACATTAGTGCTGATAACTAATGTTCGTCCCGCTCGTTCTCGTGTTCGAGTCTTACTGAGAGCATGTCCAAATGCGAGGACCGCATCCTCCGAAGACCGATTACGACATGGCATATCATGAATGAATGAAAATGTTAGTTTACCTGCATAATACCGTGATAGATGTAACCTTCCCATGCCTGTTTCACCTTAAAGGTCTTTTCTTTGTGTGTGGATTGTCGTATCATTTGAAGCTAACTCCGGTCCTGTCTTTTTAAATGCTAATTCTGCGGTGTAAAACCACCGCGTGTAGCTGCTGTGCATGGGGCCTGTGAGTGACTTCCTGTCTGTGTGTGGTGTTTTCCTTTTGAGAAAGCATGAGGTAATGCAGCCAAAAACCCAAACGTGTTTCCGTGAGCTCTTCTCCTTCCCAGGCGTTTAACGCCGATGCATCTGAAAGCTTGAACGTGTCCATCAGAGAAGGGGAAGAAAAAAATAATTTACATTTTGTGACCCCTTTGGTTCCCCCCACGCGCCCGCTGACAGCTGATTAGGTGCTGGGGACGGAGAAAGGAGGCAGAGCATCTGCTGCCGGAGAGAAAACAATCAGCCAGTGGCACTGTGGCCTGTAAGTGGATTTAGTGGCTGGATGGAGGGGGTAACTGGATCGGGGGGCAGTCAAACTGAAAGGGGGGGGAGGGGAGACTGGGCCTGTCTGATCGCCTGGTGGACTGTGTGCGTGTTTGTGATTAGATGGCCCTTTTGTTTTCCTGATGTTTGGTGTTTTTAGGTTTGATGAAGGCGTAAACCGCTTAATCGGACTCGATGGTAATTAGACGGATGGAGACGGCCCTCCAGCTGTAATGCCTGAAAAAGCAATTTAATCAAAATACACAGTGCCTGGTAAAATTACTCATCCATACTCCTTGAAAATGTGCTACAGATTGTCAAACCTTTTCTGCAGCAGGTTGTCTTTAACGACTCTCTC
The DNA here is from genome assembly GCF_027474105.1 of Poeciliopsis prolifica. NCBI lineage: Eukaryota > Metazoa > Chordata > Actinopteri > Cyprinodontiformes > Poeciliidae > Poeciliopsis > Poeciliopsis prolifica. The sequence goes on from NW_026562376.1 coordinate 23,059,812, forward strand.
TACTGCAAAGAATGATGCATTCTGATCTGATTCTGATCCAAAACAACCAGTTGCCTTCACAAGTCGTCCAATTAGTAAATTAATATAAAATAAAACAAGTAAAGAAATCTGTGTTGCCCACGGCAACGCTGGAGGTTCTGTTAAGCAAACAGCAATCAGTCAAGATCTCCACCAAATCGGACCTTTGTAGCAGAGGACACCGCCCTGAACACACTGTCTGTCCCCACAGCTGGTCAGACAATATGATGATGAGCTGGAGAAAAGCAACATGCTGGATGCAAAAGATTAGCCAGCTTGGAAGTTTTACCTCCAAGCTGGCTAATCATTTCTAACAAACAGCTGCAGTGGAAAGGGGTAGGTGGAAGCATGCACGTGTGAGGAGTGGTCCAGTCAAAGTACAGACCTGAATCTGATTGGGTATTCTGTGGCAGGACATGACAATTGAGGTTGAGTCGCTTTCTGTCCAAACTGACTTTGAGGGGAAGAGTTATTGTATTACATAAGATTCAGTTTATAGAAATGTTACATTAGGCTTTCTTGCTCTTCCACTCAACAATTCAACACAACTTTATGTTCTTCTGTCATACAGAATCATAATTACTGGAAATTGTTGATCGAATGGGACAAAATCCTAAAAACCTGTTGGGTTATGAAGTGTTGTTCGGTGGATTCCTTTACAAAACAAAAAATGAAGCTGACATCTTTCAGAGTTTGTCTAATATCTCTGAGATCTGTGCGGTTGTGTGTAAGCATGTGTTAAGTTTAATATTTAAAACTTTACGTGCAGTTTGCAAACGTAAAAACTGACCTTTATGGTCTCCAGCAGGTTTGATGGTCTGCTGTCTTTATGTCTCTCTCTACTGCAAAGAATGACGCACTCTGATCTGTATTTACCTGAATCGAGTGTGTGTGTGGGTGTGTGTGTGTGTGTTGAATGCGGTCAGACTTTGTGGTGAAGCTTAAAAGGAAGTTTAAAGAGCTCAGTGTGTCTGTTAGTCGACTTTAGAGACGGTTGGTGCAGAAAATAAACCTGCTCAGATAAGCGAACATTGCGCCGACTTTGCCTCCTGGAGAAATGTTCTCATGCCGCGCCTCCTCGTGCCGAATGCAACGTCGCTTTTTCCTCCTCTTTTCTGCTTTACACGGTCAAACGGACTTCCTCTTAATTTCACACTTGCCTGCAAGCATGATTTATTAATAGCAACACCGAAACAACACAACAACGGCGTCCGTGTCTTGTTTCCCGGCGCGTGGCCCTCAGGCTCATCCTCTTGATGCGGTTGGTCTAGCGGAGGCATTCGTGGGACTAAATGAAGTGTACCTAATCCAGTGTCATTGATATCTCTACTAACACACACACTCACACACACACACACTGCTCATGTCCTCCCTCAGGGCCTGTGCGTTGGCATGGCGCTGGTGCAGACTTCTCCTGATCTTTAAAATGTCATCATGCATCTATAAATATATAAAATACCCTGATGAGGAATAGCTGCTGGTCGCAATGGCTTGTTGTTATGAAAAGGGCAGCATAAAGAAAGACCGCAGAGTAATTTTAAACCCCCACACCCCCCAAAAAAAATTTTTTAGGAGAACATAGTCAGCAGGCGATTTTTATGGGGGACAAAAAAGAATGAGCAAAACAAAAGTAAACTTGGCTTTGGGATTTGTAAGATCGACTTTAGTCTGGATGCTGAGCCGCGAGTTTGTCACGGTTTCTGTTTCCGAGATCTAATCCTCGGAGGATTCAGCTCTTTCCGTTTGATGGCCCTATCTAATCTGTGCAGGATTGGACTCGGAGGGCAGAGGAGGATGATGGAGCCGGGGCTGTTGCCATGGCAGCACACACAGAGACTCGGGATAATCGTTGGGAATCAGAAGGAGGGGAGAAAAATAGTGTTTGAAGTGTTTCTGTTTCCTGCTGAATGAACATTTCATTGGTTGAGAGCTGATGTCTGGAGCTCTATGTTTTTGAGGATAACAATAAAGACTATTGTAAATGTGAATCTAAAGAAGCTGTTCAAGGCAAAAAGATAAAACCGAGAAAAATGCAAAGATAAACTTAAATTATAGACGTGGACAATGGAGATGAAACGAAACACCAGAAGGTGGAAGTTCAACCAGATATTTGTGGCTTTTTGAACAAGTTTCAATCTGAATTGACCAATTTAAATCTTAAATTAAAAAAAATGTTTGCATTTTCATAGTTAACACTAATCTTGCTGAAGGGAAGATCCACAACACTAATCAAAGTTTTCTCCGTTTTCCCTCCAAGGTTACATCATGCGCCATCGTAGAACTAAGATGCTAAAATATTTGCAAGATGTTAAGAGGTTAACATCTTAGCAGTAAGACTTTTTAAATTTTTGCTCTTGAGGATACAGACGAGCAGCATGAATTACAATAATTCATGCTGGTGGATTGTATGCTTTCCTAGCGCTAGCCTGTAGCGTGTCATGTAGCACTGCATGTCTGCATTTCAGCTTCCCAAGCTGCGTTCTCTTGAGGATAATTTCGATATATACTCTACACAAAAAAGACTCCAAGATATTGGCTTCTGTTGCTCTGTTTGGTGTAATGTCCTCATGATGGCCTGTGTTTTAAAAGAAAATGTTTCTGTCCACGAGCGAACAAAGACATTTTCGGTTTGAACTTGTTTCCAGTGAATTGAAACGTGTTTGAATGTGAACACGGTGAAGTGGAGATGATGCAGTCTGTGTCCTGGGGAAAAGCTTTTCAGGATCACTGGTCTGTCTGTCTGTCTGTCTGTCTGTCTGGAGCATGATTACTTCTCATCCCCTTTAGCTTGTTCCAGGATCACTTTGTGACCGTTTCTCTGTCTTTAGAGTCGGGTTTTATGAAGAAGATCTTTTCGGGTGAAGGGTGTTGGTCGGTATGTATTGATCACTGTCCTCTGTTGGTCTTTCGTGGACCTGTAGGCGTTGCTAAGCTCCTCGTGCCATACTGGAGAATCAATCAAGCTATGTAGCCCTTGGAGTAGTTTATTACCACTCTTCAATTGAAACCGTCCCTGAAACGTCTCTGCTTGCTCTGTCCTTGGACAGAGTGTCCAGAGATCCTCCAGGTAATGCTGCGTCCCATCCTGTCGGTTCAGGCGCTCAGGTTTCCAAGGTTTTAATATTTAACACACAGGAAGGTGGAGAAGTTTAAGTAGAGGCTGCTCTGCATGTGTAAGCAGACTGAACGATGTGAAATGATGGCAGAGAGAGGCTTGCAGCTGAAAAGCCCAAGGTGGAAGTGAAAGTGACCACACTGCGGCGTTTCGCCCTTTGTTTCCTACAGTTTCATATTTCGCCATAATAAAAGAGGACCTAGAAATCATCTTCCTCTTTCTCTAATTGGAGACTCATTTCCTTTTGGATTCCAGGGTGAAAGGGAGCTGTGCTGATGTGGCCACCTGAAAATGAGAAGTCAGATGGATTTCTACTATGAGTAGCAGGGTGGAAATGCTGGATTTTCTCTAAAATACTTACTACGGCAGTGGGTGGTTGAAACAATTTAGGCATCTCTAAAGGTCTTAGTAACCCTTCCACAACTTCACCAGGTGATCAATTTGACCCAATGAAACATGTCATTTTTCAATTCTCTGAGGGTCAGTTCACAGCAGCCCTGTTTAGTCCACTTTAATCTAACTCCAGTTCGTTTGCTGAGAAAGATGTCCGGTTCATTTGTGAACGTGACCTCGGTCTGGATTAGGTTGGCATTCACATGTGGAAGGCATATGTGATTGCCAAGCGGACGGGAGACTGCTTCAAGAAGTAAGAAGTGGACTATTTCGCAGGGCATTCTGGGTAAACACAACCAAAACAAATGTGTGTAAACGGTGCTAGCAAGAGAAATGACTCGCTGTGTTTTATCCTTGAGAAAAAGAAAAATTCTACAACTGCTAAAATTTGACACTACTCCATTTTTGTTTTACATTTTGTGAAGAAGAAAGTTGCAGTCATGCCTTCTTCTGAGGTTTTCGTGTCATTTCTTTCTGTGGTTGTGGGTGCAGCGCCACCGCAGGCTGGAGGTGAACATGTGCTTCAAAGGGTTTGACTCGTTTTGCATATTACATTGTGAAAGTGAACCATAGCAGCTGAAAATGTCAGAAATATTAAAATTTTGGTTCTCAATCGAACACAGTAAGAAGCAGACCAAAACGTCATAAGAGGTGGTCACTGAACTTGTCGCATGGTCGTAGATGTTCGTGCCCTTCCACTTGTGAGGCTGTAAGGAGGGTTGGTGAAAGCTCAGACATCTTGTGGAGGTCTGAACATTTCATCACTGTAATGTTTGCACCCCCTCTCTCCTCCCCTCCTTTCACAAACATGAACTCTGCCTCAGGTTGGATTAAGGCCCAGACAACAATAATACTAAACACAGGATGTAGAAATTCCTCCAGTCTTACAATGGATGCTTTGGACTTTTTTCACCAGACATATATATAGACTCTTTATATGGTCAGGATTTTTTTAGTGTGTGGTTATTATTAAAAGTCGACTTTTTGGAGCTTTCTACCACGTTGTCACCAAAACACAACCCAGAGTGTTGCTTTCATTCATGCATGTTTGAGGAACCCTTAAATCTCCCATAGTAACCGTTCAGCCATTGCTCATGACTCCACAGAACACGCCTCTTCTGCACAGCTCCTCTAGACTCGCAGCAGCAATTAGCAAACACCTGGTGGAACTGCCCAGACAATCAGGTTCATTAAAAATGTCTTGATTGCATATGTTTTAAACACAAGAGAAAGAAAATACACTTTCTCCTCCTGAATTCAGGCAAAAAGCCCTTTAGTGATGTTATTTTCTTGCTCACTTTGAGATTATTTGTGATAAAAGCCGCTATGGAAATCCTAAAGAAACCAGAGCCTTGCATTATAAAACAATTAGTGTCTCCAGTTTTACAGAAGGAGGTCGTTCCCTCCCACTCTGCTGCAGGATCCAGCTCTTCACGCCATCGTCTCACCACTTTGTGAGTTTAAGGCAGCCTTTGTTCAAAAGACAAATTAAGCATTGGGTAAGATAATAATGACCAGTCTTTAACTCTTCTTGTGTTAAGTAGTGATCAGGGACAATAGAAGCCTGGAAAGGAAATTGTGTAGGGAAAAAAAAGTCCAGTCCTTTAAAAACTCTTCAATGGATGTTCAATAGTTGTGAAATGAGCAACACCATAAAATTCAGAATACCTTCTACTTACCATCACATTCCAGACACCTGACTGTTCCAAAGATGTCTCTTCGTCCTTCATTTCCTTTTACTGTCTTGTGTCTTTCTCTGTAAGTGTGATGATCGGTGTCCACTTTCAATGCAGATCTCTTCATTTGGAAATCGTTTTGCGCTGACTTCAGTAGCGTTGGGCGACGTGGTCTTAAACTTTTATTGCTAAATTTTGTGATACTAATGTGGTAAGTATAAAAGTGATGACAAGAAATGTTTATTACTTATATTTCAGGTAACTACTGCTGTGACGGCAGGACACAGCAGTTGTAGCCCCTCACAAGTATTACAAACCAACTTCCAGAAAACTGCAAAACAGCTGAAACTCTGATTTCCTTTGAATCAAGGCTCAAAAACCCACCTTTAATCAACATATTTGCAATAATTTTTCCTTCCCAGTTATGGCATAAAAAAAGACCACTAACCTTCAGAGACACATAAAGGCAATTACAAAATCAGCCTTCTGTCTCCTGAAGAACATTTCCAGGATTGATGTCTTGGCAAGACCTGTGTGTTTAGCTGTGATCATCTGAATGTCATACTGATCAATAATCATTAATCAACATGATCACTGCAACAATGTCCTAAAGTTGGACAGTCCTCATTGAATAACCAATCAATACAAAAACGTTTTGGCTGTTTTTAACCATTAATTGGACTACAATGACTCAAAATGTTTGTCATGATGAGAAATATTTTGCGATATACTATATGATAAATGTCAACCCCGACAGTGAATCGCCTCTTTTCATGTGTTTTTACACACCAATATGTGGGTGAGCACCATCAAACAGATCCTTTGCATTAGCTGCTGACCTAATTTCATTGCAAGGCATGCCAGGAGGTTGACCCGGAGCCATGATGGAGGCCGTGCAGAGAGGAACGGCTCAGGTCGAGCAATTAGTTTTACCTGCCGCGTGTGCACTCAGGCCTGCTGTGCTCCGGTCGCAAATAATTTATTCGGCAGACTTCACAAACTCCCGGATCAGGACGGTTTGCGGTCTCCACGTTCGTGTCGTGACACGTTCTATTATTTTTCCGCACGAGGCTTTATTAAAGCCAGACTTTCTTCGCTTTGATCTGGCCCCAAAAAATTCCACGTTTATTAGGGAGCAGAAATTATGCATGAGGAAGTGTCTGGTCACAGGCGATGCGCCGCCTGAGCCTTTCTTGTATTACTGGAAAGCAAAGGAAGGAGGAGGACAGGGCGGAGAGGAGAATGATGCCATTTGTAGTCGTTTGTCGAGTTAAAACGGCGTGAAGTCAGCAATAAAGAACCACACACACTTTTGTTCTTTAACTGGCAAATGATCTTCTGCAGGGGAAATGAAACATCAGCGGTTATGTGAGCATTTCTTTATTGGAAAATACAAAATATATGAACACCAAATGTGGACAACAGTCAGGCTATCTTATTGATTGTGGTTTGACAGAGCCGGAGCCCAGTGCTGCAAAACAGACGGGAAGTAGAGGTGAAACGGGGAGGAATCAATGTGGATGATGGAGCCATTAGTGATGTGTGACCCGTTGAAGTTAAATGGGTTTTTGTTGCATTGTTTTGGAGAGCGTGACATGTCGATTTCTGCTCATGGTTCCTTTAACATGTCAGACTCGACTGCGTTTGTGTGTGCCTCTCGTTTCTCTCTGTGTTATTTAATTAGGTCTTGACCACAGTTCTTTTGCTGTGGATGCTCCCTTACAGCTGAAGCTGTGAAAGAGCATTTCTGGTTCTGATGCTTGTCCAAAATAAATCTGCTGCAAACGCTCTCAGAGGAGTTCTGTTGTTTTCTCTTAACCTACATTGACATATAATGTGGAGTGTGCAATTTGTGGTGCTCACAAGAACATCATTTCAAACTACTGTAACCGCTGGCACTAAGCAAAAGAGTATTTGCCGCTCATCTAGACATAAGTGGTAAGAAACGCTACAGCTTGGGCATTGATATTATTTGTATAGTTTTGAATGTCATACTGATTTCAAATTATTCCAATTTTAAACTAAAAGAACAACTTTAGCACAAAACAATCTGGCTTCCTGTTATCTGTCGGAAGTCTTGCTCTCGGTTTGACTGTGGAGCAAAATGCTAAAAATATTTCAACATCGGCGTGGTTTGCTTTCACACTGCTCTGTGTCAAATGATCCAAACTATTTGAAAAACCAGTTCCCCTCCTCACCTGTGGAGGCGCTGCATCAACCACTACTGAAGGAAAGGACATTGAAACCTCAGAAGATGACACTGAGTACAACTTCCTTCTCCATAAAATGCAAATGAAAATGGAGTTATGTCAGATTTTAGTGCTTGTAGGATTTCTCTTTTGTCCTTTGCAAAAAAAACCAAGATCCATTTCCCCAGCTGATGCAAGACGCCCATGTTTGTTTTGGTTGTATTTACCCAGAATGCTGTGTTCTGTGGTCTTCTTCCTGCTTTTGGAGTAGTCTTCAGTCTGCTTGGCATTCACATGTGCATTTGAACCGCATCAGATTTTACTTCAATCGAACAGGAGTCTGGATCTGTAGGTGGACCAGAGTTGATTTTTTATTTTTGGTCCGTGTCAGAGTTAGATCAAAGGAAACTAAACATGGCTGGTGTGAACTTATCCTCAAAGTAGATGAGAACGTGCCTCATGAAGATGACGCAGTTTTACCTGAGAGAACCCGCTGTACATCCTGGCCTCATTCAGACAAAACTTCCACACTGAAGTGTTTTTGTTAATGCTATTCCTGTGTGGGCATGGTGTGCTTATTGATCAGAAAACAATTTAGATCTTTTAGATTATAGATTTTGGTGAAAATTGTGCCACGGCCAATCCCGTTGGTCCGAGTCACCTTTTCTAGATGGTCTAACTTTAAATACTGACCGTAAGGTAAAAAAGATATTGAGTAGCAAGACTTTAAATCACTAATATGATGCTAAAGAAATTGTGTGAAGTTCTTTACAACTTCTTGTTGAATTTTCACTCAAACATTTGCCTTTGTAAGAATCCATTGTGGTATTTTTTAGATTCTCTGATAACCTCGTCAACCTTTCTCAGGAGGTTTCTGCTGTCTCGCTACCTAAGCTAGCAAGCTAAGTCGACTTGTTCCCTTTGCTGGCACACACAGGCTCAGATCGATAACGTCTCAGTGTTCGTCTTCAGAGTCATCTGTGTCTCATGAGGGTTGGTTGTCTGCAAAAAACGGGGAAAAAGCCCAGGAGATAATAATTGTAAACATTTTTCTGTAACAATGTTGGTTTGCTTTTAACAGCTTCTGGATCTAAATCTGTTCCTGGAAATCGCATGAAGGAAATAAAAGAGCCCGAAATGAACAGATGGATCACATCAAGCAAATTCTGTGATTCTTCCTCCACTAATGGATTCCACTTAGCTTGTAACCATGGCAGCAGAGATGCTGAGTTGATTTCTGGTTATAGTGAAGAGGAGGAGAAGAGGGGTGTGTGTTCTCAATCAATATCTGCGGTGGATAGCTCAGATGCTCCCGTGTTCAAAGTGTGTGTGTGCTGTGCTAGAGGGAGAGAGAAAAGGGTTGAGGTGATGTCAACCCTCTGGAGAAGTGGGGATGACGTCAGTACAAAGGATGGAGGAGAGACGTTGTGCCATACACACACACCCACTCTCTTCTTTTGGGACTTCTTGGGTGCACTCTGTTGGAGCACACTTGGATCTGTCTGATTATTTATGTGGGTAATGGAGTCCAGAAATTCAATTTCATAACCAGTTAAAGTTTGTCAATCAGTGATTGATTGACAAGCCATATTTTTCAGTGCAGATCAGAACCAATGCTGAAAAATATGGTTTTTCCCTTTGTTCCTTGAAAGCATCATCAACAGATCCAATATTTACAGATCGCCCTCAACAGGTTGATCGGCGAACATTGTATTTGTAATGTTTATCTCTCTAATTAAGACTAAATGAATGCTGAGTTTGTATCTATTACAGTCCAAAGAGATAAAATCTATAAATCCTTTGTCCTCTATATGTTGTGCGAAAATGCAAAGAAAATCAAAGATTGGCATCGTTCAGTTCCAAGAAGAATGTTAATTTTCCCTTTTTGTCTTCGTCAAGATAACTTGATGTTAGTGAGGCTACTTAACCTACGTAACCCCCGTGAAACCTTTTCATAACACACGTCTATAATGGGGAAAGCTTTGTAGCTTTCAAATGTCTTTTATTTCAGCGTGTGAACGTTGCGAATGTAAATCGGTATTTTCAAATGTTCTAGAGAAACATGACTTCAAAGCTTGAAAGCTGTCTAAAGAACAACTAAAACTCAAAATTTCCTTGTATGAAAGATCGGAATTAGACATTCCACTCAGAAAGTGAGGTGGTTACAGTCACGAAAACACTTGCTTTGTCACAAAAAAGATCTTGTTGAGTCCTTGTGTTTTGGCTTAATAATTTCAGAGTATTACTCTTTTTTTTTTCACCCTATTTTTGCTTGCACAAAAGCAAAAATAAGCATTCCTCTTCCAAATTCCGACTGAAATCATCACTCAGGCTGCTAAGGTTTATCCTCCAGCCCAAAAGGTGGCGATAATGTTCTTGTTTTCTCAAAACTAAACAACAAAATCATGGAATGATTTCTTCTTAACAGGAATTTGACGCAGATTTCTTTTTCTCAAAACAAGCGTCTTATTTTCTCTCCTCGTTTTGTGGTCTGACTTGCAGGCTTCCTGTGTTTGGCGCCCCCTTGTGAACGGGAGTTTGATTTTATCGGTCGGAGCGCGCGGTCTGAGCTGCATGGTATCGTCCACTGAAAATCCCAGCAGAAGTGATGCCACACAGGGGTGATTGTGAAGCGAACTGGGAACCGTGATGTGACCTTTATGCCGTTTTCACCTCCTGCTTCCTCTTAGACGAGGTATTGACTTTGTCCCAAAAGCCAACTCTTTTATACCTGGACAGTTCAGTTTGGATCAAAATGCCAAAATGAACAAAGACTGTGGAGTCTGGATTTTGTTGATGTTTTTCTTTAAGCAGTTTTTAAGCATTTTAACTTGTCTCTTACACACACCTATATATCGACTGCACTCTGTGACTCAACACTTTGTGTGTGTACGCGGCTTTTTGGCAGCTGTTTGTGTCAGTGTGGGCTTAGTTTCTTGAGCTGTGGTGCCCCGCTGGAATTCAGGGACACACACACACACACACACCACACACACACACACACACACACACACGCACACACACACACACACACACACACACACACACACACCACACACACACACACACACACACAGACACAAGGAATTTATTATTGAGCTTGTTCATTTCAACTTTCGAAGGAAACTTGGCTGAAAGCGTCTACTTATTTATTAAGCCAGGTCTGAAGGCTAAATCTTTATTTGTGGCTCTTTAAGGTGGGGTGACAAACAGTTTTGCTGACTTTTCCCATCTTGGCTCCCACTGTTACCTTCAATAGAAACCTGGCACAGACATCCCATTGTCTGCTCAGCAGGGAGCAACAACAACAACAGAAAAGAAGACTTAAGATGTAGATTTATGCTTGAAACATCCTGACAGGGTCTAGAAATCTTGGGTTGAGCGGCGGACTAAATGCTTAGGAGGAGGAGAACTTTCCGACGATCCGAAGTATGAAATGTCCCTCCTGTGAGGGAGACGCGCTCTGACGGCCCCGGGTGGGACGCAGTCGCGGCGCATCAGCTGCTGGTGCAGAGGCCGGGAGAGATTCTTCTCCCTCCGTCGGCGTTCACCTCTACGCTGGCGGGGGGAAAGCTACGGTGGCTCACACAAATTTCTGACCTTGCAGATGTCGGCCTAAGAAGCGCAGAACAAGAACTATTTGTAGCATGAAAAGAACGAATCTGTTGCTATTTACTGCCGACTGGAAAATGGGTTGCACGGCGTTTTCACACCCCTTCACTATTTTCTGTTTTTTTCTTTCTTTCTTTAAACACCTGTGATGCTACAACCCAAAACGGCATTATGTTAAAGTCCAGGTTATTTGTATAGAACATTGCAGCAACAAGGCAGTTCAAAGTGTTTCATATCATAAGAATATAACACAGGGGGCGCTGTGATGGCGCACGGGTTGAGCACAACCCGCGTATGGAGGCCTCAGTCCTTGACGCGGCCGTCGCAGGTTCGATTCCCGGCCTGGCTACTATTGCTGCATGTCTTCCCCCTTCTCTCATTACCCACTTTCTTGTCAATTCACTGTCAAATAAAGGCCACTGGAGCCCAAAAAAATACAGTAACTAATTGCATCCGACTGAATGCGACATTCAAATACAAAAATACAATGAATACAAATGACATAAAAAAATACAAATGACATAAAAAAAATGCTTGCAGTTCCTGGGTATGCTGATATGACAAGCAGTGGGTTGGTCCAATTTTCCAAAAAAAAGATTTTTTTACATTTAACACTGTTGACTTTCTAAATCCCGGTTCTGCCATGACACCGGTAATCAGTCCATGCCTCGCCAGGCTCCTCCTAACAAATTACAGTTGTTCTTACACTGAATAGTAGACTGGATATTTCTCCAACATCTGTTTTAAAGGCTCTTGTTGCCACTTAAAAACAAATAAATGAGTTCATTACTGTAATTCGGCCCCTAATGGATATTTGCAACCACGCTGAAGAATGATGCATCATTAAGGAGATGGGGTTGTGGTTTTCTGACAGTATAATGGAAAAGTTTACGCGTAAAACTTTTTCTTTTTATGGAGCAGAAGACGGTAGATGGTTGTTTAACGTCGTCTGCGTTCGGACATATTTCTACTCTTTACTTTGTCAGTCAGAACTCCTTTCTATAAATGGTCTACATTCGGAAAGACTTCTGCACTTTTCCACCTCTGGACCGACATCTGTGAAGACCCGCGAGAGAGAGAGACCGAGAGCTGAACCCATCCAGCGCTTAGCTGAGCGGCACGCCCTCGTTCGTTGACATGTTCTCCACGCTTTTGTTCTCTCCTCACACAAAGAGGACGAGCTCATCAGGTTTAAACCTTATCTTAACGCGCTCTCAGCACTTTGAGTTTGACCGCTAAAACAAAAATGTTTGGCGTCCTCCTCACTGACGGCAGATTATTTAGGAAGACAACGTTTTTGTCTCCGCAAAAACGTTGCCTGCAAAAGTGGGATTTGTGACCACCTGATATTGATGAGACCCCGATTATCAGGATTAGTTATAAAATCCTGATTAAGGTTCTTTTAAACTGATCATATGTTTTCCTTTCATTTGGTAGGGCGCTTTCTTATCGAGTCGCTTGAGGATGTTTCTTCAGATGCAGAATGTGTTGCAGGTTGGAGACTTGGTTGAGAATTTGACGTCATCTGCATAGTGAGGCACTGCAGCAACATTATTTCCCATTGCCATCGGTGTTCCTATGTATTTGGAACATAGGACGCACACAGCAGCATGGCAGTAGTATTAGCTTCAAGTATTGTCAAACCGTTTTTGCTTAGGATGGTTTGGAACAAGTCCTGCTTGAGCGGGAAATAAACTGCAATTTGTTTCCTTCTAGATGATTCATTTTACACCCAAACATAACGAAGGAATCAGCTGGTTGTAGATATTCTCACTTCTAGTCCGTCAGTACTTTAGAAATTGTGAAATACCAATAATCGTGGGTGTCTTTTTCTACTTTAATGCAGTACTTCAAGAACCTCATACCAGGATGTCCTGGACTTAAAAGTCTTTAATCCTCTAAGTCTTAAACAGAGCGCTGTCTTGTTCTTTCATAGGATTTTTCTGTTCGGTTTAGACAAAAGTTTGAGTCGCATGCAGACATCTTCCTTACGTTCTGCGACCACTGACTAGCTGCTAATATGCCCTTGCTAGCGAGGTAGCTCTAAATTTTGTTTTTTTTTTCCCGTCTGTCGTGGGTAAATCTAATTTCATCTCCAGATGACTGGACGACATTCGTCTTCTCCTCTGGCTCAGTTGTTGCCGACCTGCACGATGTCCCACGTGTTCTGCGCTAAAAAAGCTTTCCATTAATACATAAAATACGCAGTTTTCACTTGTACATTTCTGTTGTGAAACTGGTTTTGAGTTTCATCCATAACAGTCTTAAATTTGAGTTGGGAAAACATTTCCGTTTGACATAAATCTGTTCTTCCATAGAGAAGTGTTTGACAGATTACAGTAAGCCCTGACTCACTGCCAGCTACAGGCTTTTGCGCCACCGTCTGTGTCTGTCATTCGTTTTTATCTGGAAAACTGAGCCATTTGCTTTCAGCTGCTGGTGACAGGAAGGCACGAGAGTGGTAGTCATAAGAAGCAGTTTTCCAGCATAATGACTTGCTTGGTTAGAGAGAAGGCTGAGCTCAGGAAGACCGCAAAAATCAGAAGAGGAACCGCGAGGAAGAGGCTGGAGCAGCTTAGCTTCGTCACCGAACGGTTAAAGATTCACTATTATGTAAAATCAACTTTTTTAACTTTACGTCATGTTAAAATGTTATTCCTTCATCAAAAACATACGTGGAGTGTTGCTTTGGTTCTTTCATGCTTGTTTCAGAGATCCTTAAATCGCCCACGGCAACCATTCGTTGTAAAGTCTCACAAAGTGCCGTCTGTTTCCACAGAGCTTCTCCTTGGAGCTGCGGTCTCAAACCGAGCTTCAGCCTCGTAGAACAGCCCTCCTCCTCCTGCTCCTTCAGACTAGTCAGCAGCAATTAGCAAATGCCTGGTGGAACTGAAAAGCTTTGTGATGACGTGCTGATGATGGTCAGAAAGAGCATTAGCTTCTTAACGAGAAACATGCTCAAATACAAGGCTTCAAATCGTAAAGTCAAGTGTCTTTCAAGTTATGTTTGGTATATAGAGCATTTTCATTACAACTAAAGGTGCTGAAATTGCACAAAGTGCCTGGAAAATACATAATACCACCATATTTTCTGTTTGTCATGTGAACATGGATCTGTTTGAGTTTAAATATCTGTAACTTTGTTGCTATATTCGATTTGCTTGAGTTCTAATTATAATAGTTAAATTGCAAACTTGTATTAATTACGGTTTTGTACAAAGGAAAAAAAATCTAGGTATGCATTAAAAGAGAGCTCCGCACAGCCGATCTAAATCATGGATGAATTCAGAGACTCCCAGTTAGGAAAATGACTGTAAGAAAGCGGTCACCGGACGCCGAAGAAGCCCTGAGGCGCTGATTTGAAACAACAGATCGGATTGCTCTTTGCCAGTTGGATGGAGAGGACATTCTCAGAGATGATGATGCAAAGAAGGATTTTGCACAAAATCAGGAAAATTATGGACAACTCTGACCATTCTCTTCATGAGAGCGTCTTTAGTCAGAGGCCTCTGCAACTTCACTGTAATACACACTGCTACAAGATTACAATCTACAATGACTTAAGCATTTTGAATTAATATGAGTTACATTTAATTTCCATTTGGGTATTTTTGAATTGAGTTGCAATGCTGACTGTACTTCCATAGCTCAGTAGAGAGTGATGGCATCCATTATTTTGAGCCTGTCTCTCTTCTCCAGTCAGTCTTTCGCTGCTCAGCTCATTTCTATCTCTGATCACACTTCACCTCTTTACCCCCCTCCTCTCCTTTGCTGTCTGGTGTTGGTGAGCCGCTGCAGACTGCTGTAGGTGGTCAGGATTCCTCCAGACAGCAGGAGGGAGAGGAGGATCTGTCTGGAGCATTCAAAGGAAGACTGGCTGCCTTTCTTTCCGTCGTTGATGGACTAAAATGGTTAAGAACTGTACTTTTAGATGTCACTGAAGCAACATGTTCATGTTCAACACATGTTAAAGGAGGAACAGATCTGAGATGTGGAATATGCAACGTGATAATTTGGACTGTTGAGATAAAGAGTACGCCTACTTAGAGAGGCAAGGCAAGGATGCGCTGCGGGTCGCAGCAATTATAACACCTTGTAAAAACGTGTGGAAAGGCTTGAAATAAATTCATGTTTTGCTGCATCATGATGCACTAATGGGATTATCAGTAAAGCAGACGACTGACGATTAGTGGTCTCGTTTACTGTTACACAAGTAAACGAGACCACTAAGTTAGACGCATTGCACTGTGTCAAACGAACCAAACACAAAGAAAAATCTGTTCCCTCCCCTCGCCTGTGGTGGCGCTGCACCAAGAACCACGGAAAAGAAACAACAAAAACCCCCAGAGGAAGAAGTGGTTTGCGTCAGAATTCAATTGTTCACGCCTCTCCAAACGAATTGAACTTTCCGTGCAAATGGAGTTTAAATAAAGCGGACTAAACAGGGCTGGTGTGAATGCATATCCTCAGGGTTCCCAATAAAAAGCAATGTAAACATTAGTAACAGTGAAAATATGATTCAGTATTAGCCTAGCTACAGGTAGATCTCTCTCAGTACCAAGCTGACGACCTCTTGACTCTGACGCTGTTCTCTTGCTTCATTTGGAGATCGGTCATTGAAACCAGGCTGTGTGTGTGCGTGTTTGTGAGAGTGTGTGTGTGAGTAAAAGAGTGACAGAATAAAGAGCTGTGCTCACTATCGGCGGGGAAGTTGTGAATTAAACCATTGTCCTCTCATTGTTAACTCTCTTGTGCTGGAGGTGGCAGCTGTTAATCTCGGCACAATTATCACAGGGCCATGAACACACACACACACACACACACACACACACACACACACACACACACACACACACACACACACACACACACACACACACACACACACACACACACACACACACACACTCCCAGTCTGATAAACTGTGGTCATCCACCTTTAACTTCATTAACCAGCCACTGCCTTTGGCAGTTTTGAATAGCTATCAGCTCTTGTCTTTGTCTTTGACTCTGTCAGGTGTTTCTCTTGTGCGGCGTTAAAGGCAGCGGCTTCAAATCGGCCGTTCAGTCGGCCCACTCTGTCAAAATGCCACGACTTTACAAACTCTCCTGTGACTCAAAGTAACAGGAATGTCTGAAGCTATTGGGATTTGAATGGATGTATGACAAGTCTGCTTTCGTTTTCCTGAAGTTTCTCAATGTTGAAATGTGTATCATATAAAAAAATCACTAATGATCAAACTGACAGAAGAAGTTTCTGGGTTTTTTTTCTTTTTCTGACGCACGTGATTGTCTGGGGTTGAGGGATGTGTTGGAGATGTTAAAGGGCCTCGTCTTGCCTTCAAACTGGCTACTTATTGCTGAAATTCAAAATAAAAGCCTGTGAACAGCCATTAAAGTCCGGTATGATCATCAGCTCCAGGTTTTCCTGCCACAACCCCTGAAATGGTCCAACTAGACAAGCAGGAGCCAGTTTTATACTGGGAAAAGAACAGGAGATTTATGTTTTTCAAAATAAAGTACATTTAAGCATTTCATTAAATTAAAATTCAAGTCAAACTCTTATAAGAGCACAATCATAGGCCATATAAATGCATATATATTATATGCTTTACCTTGTTTTAACATGAAAGTCATATTTATTCTGAAGCTGTGGAGCATTTATTTTGTTGTGCCACATTTGCTCAGAGCACCAATCTGTAATATTTTTGTCAACTGAAACGTATTTAAGGTCTGAGATGTTACAATTAAAATTTTAATTTAAAGGTGTCTGAATTTAGAAATTAAATAAGGTCATTGGTAAAAGCAATGTTGACCTCTATTGATAGGCATACGTAATTTTTTTTTTTTTTTAGTAAAACAAAAAAACTATATTCAATATCACATACTTATATTTTATGATCCCAGAAACAATCAAAAGTTGTTTGTTTAGACTGTCTCTGTGCTACACAAAGGAGATTTTGAAGAGAACCGAAGAGGTGAAAGGTCATACCTGTGTTAACGTTATGCCGCCATGTTTTTAACCTTCATTCTGTCTCTGTCCCGTTGCCTGTCTCCTCCAGGTGGGATGTCCTGAGTCAGCCCTCCGGTCCCAGAGAGCAGTTTGCCGATGGGACCCGCTGCTCCACCATGAGCTTACAAGATGGCGGCTGCAGCTACGCCAGCAGCGCCAACCTGGCCACCATTACAGGCAGCATGCGGCGGCGCCTGGAGGACCAGGAGTTCACCCTGCGCGTCTATCCGGGCTCGCTGGCCGAGGGCACCATCTACTGCCCGGTTGCCGCCCGCAAAAACACCACCGCCGCCGAGGCCATCGAGTGCCTCATCGAGCGCCTGCGCCTGGACCGCACCAAGTGCTACGTGTTGGCCGAGGTGAAGGAGTTCGGTGGGGAGGAATGGATCCTCAACCCGGGAGACTGCCCGGTTCAGCGCATGATGCTGTGGCCGAGGACCGCCCTGGAGAACCGCAGCGGCCTCGGCAGTGGCGAGGACTATCGCTTCCTGCTGCGAGAGAAGAACCTGGACGGGTCTATCCACTACGGCGGTAGCTTGCAAATGTGGCTGCGGGTGACGGAGGAGAGGCGGCGCATGGTGGAACGGGGTTTCCTACCCCAGCCCACCGGGAACGACCCGCCGTCCGACCTGTGCGCTCTCCCGGAGCTGACTGAGCGCGCCCTGCTGGAGAGTCTGCGTGCCCGCTTCAGACAGGAGAAGATCTACACTTATGTTGGGAGTATTCTTATAGTGATCAACCCTTTCCAGTTCTTGCCGATCTACAACCCGAAGTACGTCAAACTGTACGACAACCACACGCTGGGGAAGCTGGAGCCACACATTTATGCCGTGGCGGACGTGGCGTACCACGCCATGTTGCAGCGACGAAAAAACCAGTGCATCGTGATCTCCGGCGAAAGCGGATCGGGCAAAACGCAGAGCACCAACTTCCTCATCCATCACCTGACCGCGCTCAGCCAAAAGGGGTTCGCAAGTGGCGTGGAGCAGATCATCCTGGGAGCAGGACCTGTTTTGGAGGTATGAATCTTACTTAAAACGGGTTCATGAACAAACCAATGCTGGTTTCCACCCGGTTTGTTCTCAATAAATTAATCTTTGTATGGCAGGAGATTTTCTTGACACATGGAGACATGAAAACATTTCTGAAAAACGTTCAGAGAGATTATGTCTACTGATGATTGTGGCGGTTTGAGTGCTTTGTCGTGCTTGTGTCATTTTCATTTATTCATTTTCCTTGTAGTTTAGTTTGAGGTCCTCAAATTTGCACAAACGTCTCGAGGGTCTGAGGTTTGTGAGTTTTAAGACAAGATTGAACAAGTGACTGAAACTTTATAGATTCTTAGTTATCTGTATTTGTGGGCACATTTGCGTAATAGAAAACCAGAGCAAAAATAATAGTAGGTCCAAAAGGACAACCAAAAGTGTTTTCAGATGGTTTGGAACTTTTTTTTAGATCCAGAGAGTATAGATGACTCTACCGTTTGCCCTAGTTGTTGTCCCTACACTTCAAGATTTTTATTTTTGCCAAAGTAGCATCCAGTTAGTCTTGTTTTGCTACTTGTCTTTTGGTTTCTTGTAATTGTCTGATCATAATTTCACCTGTCATCTGAAGTGTCATTGCTGGACACACCTTATTGCCTCTTTACAGTAGCCTTTTAGCCATTGGTGTCCAGTTTCCCGCCTTGGGGCCTGTGTGTTGCATATTTCAGCGAAGCCCTTCCTCTGACACAGCTGATTCAAATGACTGATGGAAAGCTGAGGTAATTCAAAGTCAGCACAAGCCTGGTAATGACCCATAAATTTGACTTGGGTTCTTTGAACCAGGGAAGCCTCTGAAAGGTGCAGGACATGGATCCTTAAGGTGTAGCGATACGTCATGCTGCGTACATGACAAGATGAGATGTTAGCAATATGTTTGTAAAAACTGAGTAAGTTTAAGTAGCTGATCTTGCGTAATAAATCTCAGAATACTTCCTTTGTGAGTCAACAGGGTCAATGACCAGCCCAACAAGATACCCTACTAGCTAACTGTCACTACAGCTGGGCAAATCAAGAACTATTTCTCTTCTTACTTTAAAATGAGAAGGGAGTATTGAGTTTGAAGCATACATTGTTGTATTTATAGCTTTTACATCTTTTCCAGTGTTGCATGTCTGGCTTCTGCTTTTTTTTTTGCATTTACACTGATGGTACAGAAACAATCCAGCAGTGACACAATGATGTTACTAAATTATTGCGACGTTGCTAAGTGCCGCAATAAGCAAGACACAAGAGAAATATGAAACTTTAACATCAGGGCAAAAGTAGCTGACTGAGCAGAACTCTGTGAATCCACACCCTTGATCCCAATTCCACGGCCGTTTTCAGAATGCAAACTCATCAGAAGCAACATTTGTACAACAAAGTTTTGGCAGGACTTCGGTTTCCCAGCTTCCATGCATAGAGCAGCCCTTCCTGCCCCACTCAGCTCCTTCAGACTAGCCAGCAGCAATTAGCAACCACCTGGTGAGAATCTGCTGAGCTCATTATCTCAGTGCAGCGCTGGTAAAAACGTTAAAGGGTTAATAGAGGAGCCATGTTGTGATGACTTACTGAAGGTGGAGCTTCAGAAAGACCAGGAGTTTTTAAAGAGACAGAAACTCAATTTCAAGATGTAATGTATAACTTCTTTATTATAAAATCCTAATTTTTATAACAACTAAAGGTATCACACTTACTTGCTTGTGCTATATAAACACATACTACCACTCCTTTAACCTTCTACAAAGCAAACATAAATTGTAGCATTGTAGCACTTAAAGCTGCAATTGGTAACTTTAAAAAAAGTATACTTTTGTGTATTTGTTAAAACTGCCACTTTGTTCTGACAATATAATATGAGACAGATGATCTGTGAAAAAAAATCCAGCATTTCTCCCTCCTTCCCGTGTTCCTACTGCCATCTGCAGAAATGCACAGCTTCTAGTCAGAAACAACCAATCACAGCCAGGATGCATTATGTGGCTATTTGTAGAAAACTCTATAAGGAGTGACAAAATTTTTCCCTAGCTCATGATGCAAAGCATGAAAAGCAGATTATAAAACCTTCTCCCTGAAACTGAAATGCAGACAGTAGACCATGTGAGGCTTCGCGACGTAGAACTGTTCTATTTTTACTACGTGACCTAGAAATGCTTTCCAGATTCTGCATTGAGGGGGAAAAACAAAACAAGTGGTATGCACCGCTAATCCACTCTGGATTATAAATCAACAATGGATTATGGATTATGGATTTTCATTTGGAATTTCATGTTTTGGTGAAGGTCTGTTGAAGGTCTACATGTTCCCTTCATCCCAGCAGAAGCGGCTCTTTGGACCTCCTGACGGTTTGTTTGCGTCCCTCTGTGGCTCCTGTATTTCCTGTCGGGACGCTCGGCTCGGGCATGTCATGCCGACACCCAGCTGTGTGCGTCGCCTCCCCTGTGAGGCCCTCGGCGCCGATTGGTCTAAAAGTCGGATGAACTGCAGTCTGTGTTACGTGATGTACATTTCGTCACAATGACAGATGGTTTGCCTTACACAAGTGTGAGCCAACTGATGTTTTAGCCACATAGCTGCGTTTGAACCAAGGCATAATGCAGGCACAGTCGTAATGTTTTTTTTTTTTTTTTTTTTGTGGGTAGATTGAGTACCTGTCGGAAGTTAAACGCCGGAGGCGACAAACTGCCAGGCTTATTTTCATGAAAACACAGATAACAGGAACTAGGCTCTGCTTAGAGCTGTGGGTGGGAGCATGACTGAGTCCCAGGTAATCACTTCCCCACCAGTCACCTGTTGGACCAAAATGTGAGTTACATGGCCAAAATGAAAAAAACAAAAAAATAAAACCCACTGCAAAGAGCGGTTTGGTAAACATCAAAACAAACAAAAAAATAATCCTGCAAGCACAACATGGCTAGATGAGAACAAAAAAATAAGGACAATTTTGCTTGGAATAAAAATAAAAAAATCCAAATTTCAGAGCATCTAAGACTACAGGTTGAAATGTGAGACTCGACCTGCATTAGAAATGATCAAAGAGCCTGACACAGCACTGGTTGTCTTTTTTTTTTCTTTTTTTTTTTCCAAGCAGTCTAATTAGGATGTCAGTCTGTAACAAAAATTTTCATGGTCATATGTAGTGAGCAACAGGGAGACTGGTTTATATACAAGCGCCTCGAGCAAAAATAGGAATTTTAACAATATCTGTGATGTATTTTTTTAACACCAAAAATACATAAAAATAAGGACTTTTAAGAAAACACGAAATTAAAATATTTTGACTGCAAGGAACTCGTTTTCTCCGATAAACTATTGTAATGTTGTGATGCTAACACACAGTGGGTGACAACATGGTTGACTTTACCTTTTGGGAAGCCTCTTTAGCGTCGGCTGAGCTCATTTTTATCCTTCGTACAACCATAAACAGAGACGTGAGTCAGCACAAAGCCAGAAAGAGAAAGTTTAATAAGAAGGCGAGTTAGCGCTAACACGTTTGATTCTGGTTAATGAGTTAGGAAGACGCCTCATTTCCTGAGGAAACTACAACCTACCGGACCAACATGTTGCTAATTCAAGAGCAGGTTTTAGTGGTTTTTAACAAGAGCTGTGCTATTTGGTGCTGCAACCGTTTAAAAAAAAAAGGTAAAGCTGGAACTCCTATGAATTCCCGGTTCGTCTCTGTTTGTGCAGAGAAGAAATGCGGGATGAGCTCACAAAGAATCACATCTCTGGGGGTAAAATGGGTCTCATTTAGCACGGGTACAAAACTGCTGAAGTGAACCAGCTGGATTCTTGGTTTTCCATCAGTTGTAATGGTAATTACTGAATGGCTTGTTTCTGTCAGACGACGCTGCTGAAGCTTTGTGGGAGTTTGCTCTTCAGCCTCCGGCAGCCAGGCTGAAAATATGAGGTCACCAGGCCTTATTAGATCCAATTCAAATGAATCCCAGATGAAGTATTAAAACTCTGGCCCCTTTGGTAGCTCCATTATGTCGAGTAATAGCAGAACTGTTAAAAGCTACTTTTTTTTTTTAATGCTCTCAAACAGTTTATGTTGTGTTTACGGTTACCACACAATGTAATATTTTGCCTGAGTTTGGTGGAGAGACAAAGAACGTTGCCGAACAGATGAACGCAAAACTCTCAAAACGAACTCACTGGCTGTCAAGTTGATTGTTTTGGGTTTGTATTTTTTATCCCTTAATACTTGAAAAAAAGGGAAGACTGCTTTGACATTGTTTTCAGCTGTTCGTCATTTCAACTGTACTTTTATCAAGGAAGGAGTCTCGGCTGAAAAAGAAAACATATTTCAGGAGGAGTAATGTCTCGCTGGCAGGCCCGGCTGTGGTCGGGCTTCGGTTTGGGAACATTTGTATAAGAGCCTGTAAACTCAGATAAGTCATTCTTTTTGGATTCACTTAAGAAGCTTACTGCCTACCGGATAAATCAATGGGGGGAGGGAGGTGGATCCCTCACATGAGTGAAATATTATTTTTTAAACCGTGTACTTTAGAAATGCTTCTTAAATCAAAGCTTCCTGCGTTGGATTGACATAATTAAAAATGAATTAAGCGGCACTGCGGGGCGCGCCGCTCGGCATCCTGCTAGCGCTGCTTTTCTCTGTTCAAGGCCTTGAAATGTTTTTTTTTTTTTTCTTTGCGCTTGAGGCCTAAACAAAAAACTGATCTTTGGTTTTGGGATGAAAATGTAAGAAATTTATGTAGTGAAAACATGATGCAAAGCTTTTCTTTGCTTTTGCAGTCTCTCTGGAGTTTCGTTTTGGTGTTTTCAGCCGTTTGTTGAAACCGCTGGTTAGTTTTCACATTAAATGATTGATCGACAGACATGAATCAGCGATATGGATCTATGCATTTATTGCCATATTTTGCGGTGCTACTGTGATAATAGCACTGCAAAATATTGACATGACTGAAAGGCATCATGAAATCGGTCTATTGTTAATTATTGATTAGTTTTATGTTTTAAACATCTGAATCACTGTTAGACTCGTGGCGTGACTTTTCCTGTTTTATCCACAGTTGTCTCTCTGTGCCGTCTTTTAAATTAATTTTTATTTTTTTAAGCAATCATAAGGCACGATTGTGAAACCTGAAACTGCTGCTGCCAAGTTACTCAACAGGTTGTTGCTAGATAACCAAAGAATGAGTGAGTTAGTTGATGTCACCAGCCTAGCTTAGCTCACCGTGAGGTCGAGCAGCTAAAGCCTTTCCTCTGCCTGCATCTCCCAGAATGCTGACTGGGAGTTCAGTCAATATTTTGAATATTGAATACTCCATCTATCTGATGTTGACATTGATCATGTGTCTATATATAATGTATTATTGATTTATTGTCCGGTTTCAGGCTCCAGTAGAATGATTACCATAAAAACCATATTCATGTCTCAGAATGGCCCAGTCAAAGTCTGGATGTGAACCGAACTTAAAATCCTTGGCAAGACCTGAAAACTGATGTTCATAGATCGTCTCTACCCAATCTGATTGAGTTTGAGCTTTTTTTATAAGAATAATTGCAAACGTTCCAGTTTGTTTCAGCGTCATTTGCTCTGGTCTGCGTTCCGCCTCATGCTCACACCTCTCCGTCTGACGAAAGCGACCACATCGTTCACCTCCGCTAAAGACGCAGTTCGCTGCAGGACAGAGACACTCGCTCAAAATGTCTCCTTCTCTGCTTTCAAGGACAGAGCAGCATGTGTGTGTGTGGGTGTGTGTGCATGTCCACGTATGCAGATTCAAAGATTCGCCTCCGTGTCCTTTACGGTTTTAGTGGAGTGTGTGCTGCTGAGCTCAAAGAGCCCCTCTGTCCTGACTGAAGCACTGGCCTCAGCTCCAGGCTTCTGCAGGGTTCAGTGTGTTGACCTTTAGCTGCAGCAGCCCCGATTGCTGCGCGACACGTCTCAGAAATGCAGCGGCGCTAACTAGCTCCGTTACATCATGACAGCGGTATCGCCTAACCATTCTCAATATGCTCTAATAATTTCTTGTCATGTAAAAGCCTTTAATAACCCGCTGCAGACTGCAGTCGTGTGTAATCTGAGCTGCGTTCAGAGCGGGGCGACACGGATATGGGTGTGCAGCAGCGCAGAGCTGATGGGAAAGATGTGGCTCCTGTGTCCATTGGTGTGTGGCAGTCGGGGGATCTTAGATCCAAATTTCTTTTACGTATATTTGATATATGCAGCATTTTTAGAACAACTGAAGATAAAAAAGTTGCTATAAAATGGCACTACATGCCTGGAAAACACATTATTCTGCCACTTTAAATTGACTGTTAAAGGTGATGCATCTCCAAGACAACATTAGACCATCTTTAATTCTATTTAAGCTAACGTATCATTTACCCGTCGCAATAACCAGCGTAAAATGAGACCAGCCATCTCTGGCTGAGATGAGACTACAGGTTACTGGAGGGAACCAACAAGCATCACCTTGACGGACTCAGGGCTCTTGAGAGGC
The DNA here is from genome assembly GCF_027474105.1 of Poeciliopsis prolifica. Lineage (NCBI taxonomy): Eukaryota > Metazoa > Chordata > Actinopteri > Cyprinodontiformes > Poeciliidae > Poeciliopsis > Poeciliopsis prolifica. The sequence continues at coordinate 23,084,326 of NW_026562376.1, forward strand.
CCTATGAAAACCCGTTAGTGTTGCCTTGGTACGGTTGGTGGACTTGTCTAATGCAGCCTCAGCCAAACAGAGGCGTCTTTCACCAGATGGTTCCTATCCAGACACCTCCCCTCGGTCTCTAACAGGCTCTTGGGGACAAGATCTGTCTCCTGTGTTTGATGGATGGCTGCAGGTAGTGCTGCAGCACTCTGCTGATAGAAAGAGACCAGATCAAAGAAGAGGGTATCGTCAGAGGTGAGTGTGAAAGGGTTCGAGAGGCTGGCTAGTACTAGCATTCAGAAAAGGCTGGGATCTAGGGGTGTTTTCACATCTGATAATCCAGTAGGCTCTGTCTGTTTGGGGGATAAAATTGCAATGTTTGCTCCATTTTCAGCTGCTGCAGTTCACTTTCACACTGAACTTTGTCAAATTATCCAAACTAATTGAAAAACCTCAGCCATTAAGAAGGAAACAACAAGAAAGAAAACTGAGCACAACTTCTATCACCACCAAATGTAAATGACAATCTAGTTGTGTCAGATTTTAGCGGATGTAGGATTTCTCTTTTGTCTTTGGCAAAAGATTGTAATAGACTCTTGTATCTAGTTGCATTGGTGTAGTTTGGCCTCTTTCACCAGATCCAGACCGATCCAGACGGTCCCCTTGGACTCCACCAGGTTGTATTTACCCAGAATGCTCTGCCCTACATTTCACTGCCTGCTTCCAGTTCGCTTGGCATTCATATGGATCTGAACTGCAGAGTTCACTTCCACCAAAGGATTTTTTGTTTTTGTTTTTTTAGTACACATCAGAGTTGGATTGCGCATTCACACCTCCCCAAACGAACTGGACTTTCTAGACAAATGCACTGGATTACTTTGAAGGCTCTAAATCCCAGTTAGTATGAGTTACTGTGGAGAAAGAGCTGCACAGACGCTGTGGGGGAACTCTGTGAACCTGAAAGTCCAGATGAAATCCATAATACCTGTGCTGAGGTCTGTAGAGGATATGGGACCTTCTGTTTAGGTTTATTGCAGGGGGAGTTGCTTCTGCTTCTGCTCGCTCTTGAATGAGGACACTGCTGCTCTGAACGGCTTCCACGCCTCACTGTGCATCATTATGTGTGTGTTTGTGTGTGTGTGCTTGTAGAGAAGAGGTGCCTGTCAGAACGCGTTAGCGGTCAGTTCTGCAGGCCAGCAGCCCAACACGAGACTTTCACCCATGACTGAGTTCGTCCTTGGTCTTTAAACCTCGATGAGACATCCAGAAGCTCTCTGCTATCAGGGCAGAGTGCGGCGTTCTGGTTTTATTGCTCATTGCTTCGCAGTGTGCCGCCGTGTCTGGGGGAGTGCCCCCTGCAGCGACTGGTCACATTTGCTCCAGCTCATCCTATGAACATCATGGACTTTTAACTAGGCTGTTGGACTGAAGATACTCCCATTTTTTTTACTTTTTTTTTTTATTTAGATGTAACCAAACACGAAGTTCAGGCATTTGGAGTTCAGTCTGACTTCTTTGTAAAAGTTAACACTTGTTTTCTTTTAACTAAGGATCCACGGAGGAATCTTTTGTTTTTCAGCTGGAATCGAAGCAAAACCCTTTCATCTCCTTTTGATTTGTGGATCTTCCAAACCGAATGCGCAACCTAATAAAACATTCATACTACTTCAAAAATGATAACTTTTCAACATATTTCTTACTGTATTTATGTAGGAAAAACTAATTGTTATTAGTTGGCGTCTGTCAACGAATAACAATTTATGTTTATTGCAAATCTGTTTTACTGTCACTTCCTGTGGTGTTTCACCAACTTCCCTGCATAGAATGGTTCAGTTCTGCACTGGATGTGCAGAACTAATAATAGTCTTCAAACCCATCAAACTATCTAGCTTTATTAACATTACAAATTTGAAGACACATACAGACCACCCTAACAACAAAAGCTGGACTTGGTATCAAACCAGTAAGTGGGGAGAGTTGAAGAACTTGGGGCTCCTGACAGCAACTGATGTGAAAAGCCATTTTTACAAAAGAGCTGCGTTTCCTACACTTTGACCTGTAATTCAGAAGCTGAGACTTTGACGACATAATAGGAAGGCTGATTGGAGCATACGTATGCACCCCTGTGCAACTTGGAACAATTTAGATAAATAAAAGTAAGCACTTTGATATGGAAAAGTAGGCACTGGCACTCAAAGCTTTATTCCTTGGTTTGGTAAGTGTTGCCTAATCACTCAGTCCTCCTTTACTTGCTGGCATTTCTCTGCCTATAATCTGTGTCCTGTGGGCTTTCACACAGGAGAACACTTTGCAATGTTCTCCTTAACATCTGCTTACAGGACACTTCTCATCTTCTCCCACTTTCTTTTGCGCTGGAAGCTAAAAATGTTCTCATTTCTTCTCTGGAGTAATGGTGGACTCAGGCTGGTTTCCTGCTCTTTACTTTGCTCGATCTGTCTACTGATGAGCCTCACAAGTTCATAGCATCCTGCCTTAAAAAAGTCCCGTCCCTGTGTGTTTTTCCTACATGAAGTGCCCCAAAGATGCCTGCTTGTAAACGCTCTAGTACTCCTAACTACTGTTCATGGCGGAGGTAATTCAGTACGAGCGGTCTGTATTAGAGGTTGTTTCTCTTCCCTCCCTTTTCTCTCGAGGACTCTCCTCATCTCCACCCAGCAGATTTAGTGGAAGGCTTAGGACAGGAAATTGATAGCACAAATGGGCCTGATTCAATTTGAGCCTGTTTACTTGGTGTCACAGCAATCGGGCCCAGATGAGATTACGGCCACGAGGAGCCTCGGTCGGACAAAAGACCATCTGGGCTGATGGAGGCGGTTGAGTAAATTCGATCTGCGTTCAAGATGTTGAGACGGTTAACTAGACTTTTGTCTGTTGAACTGGGTCAAATAAGGAGGATTTTACCTGCTTTTGTGTGTATTACCTGTCCTGTTTTTAGAGATTATGTTATTGAAATATTTATTCCTGGAAGGTTTACAGAAATATCCCAATGCTTAGTCTCAGACACGCTTGAGCGAGTTTGTGTTTTATGTTCTTCTCTGTTTGTGTCTTGCGGTTTCGATCCAATCTTTGAAAAGTTATTTTGAACTCTGTAAGGAAAACAAATTCTGCCTTTGTTTGTGAGTTTCTGGAAGGTTCACCTCGAACAAATTGGTAGCCTTGGCGCATAACAACATGGGGGTAAACTTCAAGAATGATGCTACACAATCAGATTTGCTTGACGCATGGAGGTTGAATCAGGGTCAATACTCAGTTTCCCACAATTACAATGGTAGGCACATTTCCACTGAGCTATTTTGCCTGTTTCCGTTGTAAAAGTGACCAATATCCATGACAGTTTTCTCTTGTAGGACTGTTGGACAATGGTGCAGTGCAATTAGGGTGGAGCTAGTGGCATTACACAACATAATGTATTGATGCGAGAAAAAGATCACCACTTGTGGCAAGACTTACGAGCGTGTCATGATTATGTCACCCCCCTAATCTAAAATGCTACGCAAGGTTTCCCCCAGAAAACTTGCTCAGTGTTGGGTGTTAGGACAGTCGATCGTCCAGCAACCCGTCATGTTTTTGAGTTAGAAAATGTTTAAAGTTGACAAGAAACTTGAAAATATCACTTGGTGCTTATGTGACTATTGAAAGACTGGATGATTAATCCCTGAACACCAACTATAAAGTCTTAAAAATGCAAACATTTTAAAAAGACTTAAATAAATAAGCAGTGCTTGGTCTGGTGCGGGCAGATCTCAACCATCTCCGGACCGTGTGGGCGGAGTCCGCTCCGCTGTCTTTGATGCATTTCAGGCTAAGAAGGTTTCAAAAGCCTTCAGAAGAGACAGCCCAGACCACAGCATGAGAGATCCTCCACCATGCCCAACAATGGACATCAGATCCTTTTTCGCATTTGTCCCGTTTCAAAAGGAAAAGTCTAATCTTTGTCTCAATTAACCAAAGTATGCAAAAAAAACCCAAATCTTAAAGAATTTGTATCTATTTTCAGAAATATATGATCCTGAGCTAGAAAAAATGTTTGGGAATTAACAGTATGGATAGCACCTGATGAAATTTCTCTTACCTAATGTTAATGATACGTATTCCTACTAGGCCTAGGTGGTAAAGATGGACGTTAAAAACGAACAAAAAGACGCTTTGTTAAAGGAATCGCTGAGGGGGAAAACAGATGTTAAGTGTTGCCATGTTTTTACATGAATTTAGTTTAAGGCTTTTCACACATCTTAACCGGGTCCGCCGATAAACCCGGTCGACAGCGTGGCAAACGTGTCTCGGCAGATTCAGAGGTGGCGTGACGGGGTACAAAATGCCATTAGTCCTCCTGCATTAATCATCAGGATAAACAGTCATTACATCTTCAGTCTGAGGGTTTGTCTTGCACTTTCTTTTTGTTTTCTTCTCGTCTGGAGCCTGTGCGCTCCGGATCGCAGAGTGTTTAGTCCAAATAGCTGAGTTTGGGGTGTGTTTGTGAGAAACCCAGGTCACTGTGTGAGCAGATCTCCAAGGCAACATTTTGCACGTCTATTTTGATTCTGAAGCTAGGAACTACATTTTTGCTAAAATAACGCCACAAGTATAAAAAGAGCATAGTAAGAAGTCCTTTTGTCTTGTGTGTTTACGCTTTCTAAACAAAGCTCGACATTAATAAACTTTGCTTTTTGTCACAGGACTCTGAAATAAAATGAAAGACCTGACAAAAGCAGCGAAAAGCTAAATAGCTCCTGAGTTACGTCATCACCTGTGTTTTGTGCGTAAGCCGCACTCAGCTGCTTTTGTCCTTCTGAAGAGTCCTGGATTAAAGACTTTCAGACAACAGCGGTGATAATCGGGTCTCTTGGCGGCTCACAGCAACATAGCTTCTACGCTCAGAGCACCCGAGCATGAAGCCTCCATCCGTCAGGTCGCAACAGGCCTTCCTCCTCCTCCTCTGAACGCGGCGCAGTCACGTTGGGAAGCAAAGAGACTGATGGGGATGAACGGTGCAGATGTGCCATTGTGAGAGTCCTGCGGCGCGTTTGAGTGGGTGGGAGGATGAAAAGGGCGAGGAGCGGCTGGTGGAGGTTCGGACATGTTCCCAGTGGAGCGCCTGCTTCCACGCAGATCCTGACGGGTGACGGGGATTGTGTGTTTCCTGGTACTGGTGCTCTGTGCACACAAAACACGCCACCTGGCCGCCTGTTTACTGGCACCAGTCTGACTCTGGGATCTGGGTCAGTTAGCCAACTGGGAAGAGAAATGCTTACCTATTAGTTTACAAATGTTATGGTGTGAATAACAGTAGCTACATTTCTGTTGACCGTGTTATTGCATAATTATGAATTTCAAAAATAAATTGGCTTAATGAATTTTCACAGCAATTGTGAAAGAGAACAACAAAAGTTTTGCCGCTTTAATGAGGCAATTTTCATCGCCGTATTGAAATAGTTTTGTTTTGCAAAACTGCGATGGAAACACTTTTTTTGCTACTTCAGACGTGTCAGTCATGTCACAGATGTTGCCGCAGTTTTCAATGAACAAATTTATTCACTTGTGATTTCAATTGCGTTTCTTATTTAATGGAAACACCACAGTTTTTAAATGTAGTTTTTTGTGACATTAGCAGAATATTAACAATGTTTTGAACTGGGATTTATAATTGTTTTTACAGAGGAACTCCAGTTTTTTCCAATATATCAGGAGGTTGTGCTCCCTAGATCTGGTGAAAAGTTGGGCCCCACTATCATCTTTCTTCTGTTTTACGTTGTCTTTCACTGCCTGGTTTCTTACTGTTTTGTGTTTCAGATTTTATATTTTTTGTCTTAGTTTGAATGCACATGTTTCTATTTACCTGTGATTTTCAGCCAGTGCACCTGAATTCCCCGACGTGAGACAATAAAGGCTCTATTTTTTATTTATTTATTTTTTTGGATAACAAGAAACCCAAAATTGCCAATGTGGTACTGATGCCGATCCTCTACTAAACACTGCTGTAGTAATTCCTTGTTCTTCTTGCAAAGTTTCACAGTGTTCTTGCTGGTTATTAAGAATGAATAAAAGTTCATTTCTTTTTGGAATTAATTAAAAAATAACTCAAATCACTGCTGTAAGAGTTGCCAAACAGAATTTGTTACTCTTATGGCTAAGATTGTGCAAATACTGTTGACTGAATTATGTCGTTCAGAAAGCCAGTCGTGCCTTTGAATGACTATAAAGTAGTTCAGAGCGTATGTTTTTCACTATTAATAGGCGTTGACACAGCAGAGCAGCATGTTATTATTTTAAGGTGAACACCTTTTGGAGACCAGACTCTATAATAAGACATTTGTGTATTTTCCCCTGACATTGACAGCAAACTGTCAGCAGTGAAATGAGATGGCACAGCTTAAGTTCCCTTCATGGTGCTTGTAACACCATAAATCTTCTGTTTTCTTGATTTATACTATTGTTTGGTGCAGTAAACAAACTAAATCATTGTTTCTTTGTTAAAATGGCCTCCTGTGGATTTGTCTTTCTTTATTCTTTTGAAAATGAGCCGTTTTGGTCTTTTCCCTTCTGGTTCCCATCTGTGACTCTGGTGGTGCTATGACCTAATTTTCCTCATGGGAATGATTAAAGTTTAATTTAATCTAATCGACCATAACGTTACAGTTGATGCTCCCTCTGGCTGAAGCTCTGATGGGGTTTTGAGCTGCTCACTGGACATTGCCTGTTTGGTGGTTTGCACTACTTTGAATGTGGATTGTGTCTACGTCATGTCAAAAGCAGATGAAGATTTACTTTTTGTGATAGTTCAGAGGTTGCTGGTGGGAAGAAATGGTGTGTAAACTAAGACAAAGTTAGCTTTAGCAGTCTTGTGTTAACAAAATGAGGCACAATGGAAGAACAAGCAATAGATTGACTGACAGATACTGAAGAGCATATATAATAACTTGTGGGAAATACAAAAACATTGTGATGGTATGATTGATGTGAGGATGGACAAAACGTCTGAGATTTGTGATGGATTTCTGGGTTTTGTAAAAGTTTGACCTACCAGAACCATCTTTAATCAATTTGTACTTCACTCATTGTGCCAAACGGGAAAAAACCAACATCTAGTTTCATCAAGTCATGAATCCCTTGGAACCCCTACTACTTTATAAATTCTTATTCTTAAACACGGGGAACTAATCTGTAGTACTTTTGTAGTTTTTATTTTTCTCTTGCTTTTCTTTTGTTATTTTGTTTATATAACTCATGTGAAGAACTTTGCTGAAAATGTGTCCTATAAATAAAATTACATTACCTTTATGATGAAGTCGATGAGTTTATCTAGTCTGAAGCTAAACATTTAGCTAGCTACACAAACATTTAGCTAGCTACACAAATATTTAGCTAGTAACACAAATATTTAGCTAGCTAAATGTTTATTTTGGAGCTACACATTTAACTAGCTAATTAAATATTTTTGCTTAAACTTGCGAATAAACAACTTTGGGGTGGAAATACGACTTTTAATAATGAAGCCCCACTTCTTTCCTCTTGTGAGGCTAAATAAATCAAATTATTGCTGCTAATTTTTGACTCTGTGTCTTTACAAACACCCTCTCCCCAACCCCATTCTCTACGGCCATCGTGACCCGGTTCTGCTGCACCTCTGCAGCCACTTGCTGTGGTTTCTCCCTGATGCAACAGCCCTGCAGAGGGGAGATGAAAGCAGCGCCGTGACTCCCTGCCCTCATCTCGTCTCCATCCCGCCCGCCCCACTGCAGCACAAGCAACAAAGATGGGGGGAGGATGGTGAAGATGAAAGAAGTGGAGGAGAGAAAAATCCTTGTTTAAATAATAGAAAGCGAGAGAGGCATTTTGAAGCAATTGCCCCAGATTTAGAGGATTCAGGAAAATTGAGAAAAGGCTCTTTGCACAGGTAGATTTTACTCCTGAACTGTGTCTTTACATTGTTTCAGGTCGTAGCGGCGGCTGTTCTTCACTTTGTACACAAGTGGCACAAACCTGGGCTTTTATAAAGATCATTTTCAAATATCTAAAGATTTAAAGTTCAGCCGCCTTTTTAATGTGACGAACGAGGTGATCAGTGGCCAAAGGTCAACGGAAATGACATAACAGGCTGAGGAAGCTCCGCTATCAGAAGTCCAACACAAACTAGAAGCACAGAGATGTTCTCTTCAGCCTCTCTTATCTCCCTGCTTGTGCAGCGTGTTGAGATTGTCTTGATGTGACGCTGTTATCATCCCACCATCGACACGGCAGTTCTGCCAGGGTTGGCGAGTACAGGCAGGAGCTACTTTCTTTCTGATTGAACTTATTTTTACACTAAAGAAGCCCTGGAGGTGCTTCTTTTTTTGTGGCCGTCTTGGATTGAAGCTCATGCTACATTCTTAAAAATGTACCAGTCAAAGATTTTGACACCAATTTTTTTTGAACACTTATTGCTTTCCCTTAGACTTAGTTTTAAAAACCTCACTGATGCTGAAAACAGCGACGTTTGAGGAGTTGTCATTCAGCAACAACTTCTGCACTTAAGAGTGTCGTCAGTGCGACCTGGTAGAGTTTAAAACCCAATCACCAGATCATCTCTCCTGCTCCGTGTGTTGTGTGTATTAAGGGTCCAGCCACTGATGGCGTTTTTTGGCACGGTTTGCAGCATTTCTATTATTGTTGCTGAGCGGTAGTGGTGAGGGTTAACCAAAATAAACAAAGGAAAGACATAGAAACCAGAACCTACTACTAGGAATAAGGGAACTGAGAAGGCTGAACGGCCTATCAGTTCTAAATTTCAGAGACAAAAAGGAAATGGTGCAGTTTTACAGGATGACAAGTGTCTCGCTTTATATGGCTTCACCTCCTGCAGATGCCCCCTCCCCACCACTACCAGACAGACACAGATAAGACAGGAAATGCCTTTTATTCAATTAGTTTTCCCAAATCCACAGTTCATACAGAGCACTAATTCAACTTCCCCGCTGTTTCCTGCCCTGACTGGTGGGTAAAACGGCTCCATTGAGCAGCAAAATGACGCGTCAGGATTGGCTGACACTCACTGACTTCACTGAAGCTGCACACAGTGGAGGCGACCAAACCAGAACCAGTAAGACCCAGTGATGGAGCTACAAACATAATGTACTTATAAAGCAGTGGGATTTTGTCCAGTTTCACTTTTTTGTGCTTTACATCATGTTATGTTGTTCCCTCGTCAAAACATGTCACCCTGACTCTTTCGTGAATGTTTGAGAAATTCTTTAATCGCCATGGCAACCTCTCCATGGACCCGATGAACTGCTGTGTAAACCGCCTGTTTGGACCTCGCTCCACCTTCAGGGACGAAGCTCCTCCTCTCAGCTGCTGTTTCCAAGCTTCTGAGTTTCTGCCTTCCCCTACTCGGCTCCTTCAGACTAGCCAGAAGCAATTAGCAAATTTCCTGGTGGAAATTCAAGTCTGCTAAACTCATTACACTTGCTACTTCTCAGTGAAATGCTGGTAGAAAGTTGTCAAAGGGTTAATAGAGGAGCCACGATGGGATGACTTCCTGAAGGAGGAGTTTTAGAAAGACTGGGAGTTTTTAAAGAGCCAGAGGCCTAATTTGAAGATGTTAAATTATGAAGTGAAATTTCTTTTAAGTCATGTTTGATGTAAATTCCAATTTTATTACAACTGGAGGTAGCGTAGTTACTTGATTGTGCTATAAAATGGCACAATGTCACTGGAAAACACAAGACTGCCCCTTTAATGTTGTGGTAGCCTTTTGCTGTGTCGAGGTTAAAAGTTAAATGAAAGTTGTTTTTTTTGCGGAATAAATTATGAAAACCAACTTTCAACACATTCCCTAAACATCCTGATGATCCCAGAGTAAAAATGTAGCCAGTATATTTTGCGGGCAGTCGCGCGATCGCGCCGCCTTTGAAGACAGAAACAGCAGCAGTGAACTTTCCTGACCTCACCGAACCGAGTTAATGAAGCCAATTTAAGAGCGCAGCAGTACAGGAGAGACAGAAAGAGAGAGAAAAAAGACGAGAGACAGGAAACGCCTGGGGTTGTTGCCCTTCCCTACATGTACACAAAGCACCAGCATGTACACATAAGCGGTCTACCAGGACTAATGCTGAACATCTACGTAAGCCCTGCAGATTCCCTGCAGAACGTTCATCGCCTCTTTGGGTTCAAAGGTGATAAAAGACAAAGTGTGGGTCTAAAACACACTTTGCCCCACAACATTACATCGCTTAACTGGCATTAAGAGACTTTAACGCTTGTTCTTTTCTCTCATAATTTTAAATACCCATCTGGTTTGTTTGCAACCCGATGAACTGTTGAGCGGGCAATTTTTTTTCAAAATAAAAAATAATTGCTGCAAAACCCTCGAGTTGAGTTGAGAAGATACAGCAAGAATGGAAGCGCTTGGATTACAGATTATTGTAATTTCACACTTTATCATTTGAGATGGGTTTTGTAAATTAGAGTGGTGTGAGTTTCATGTTCACTAATCTTTGTTTCGCCTGAAAAAGAGGAAAAATTATCTGCTCATGCTTAAAAAGTCTGAAATTCATGCATCCAAAATTAAGGCTTTAAAATGTCTTAAATATCATTACTAAACATATAAATTGGCCTTAAATACTCTATAATTATGTTTTACTTTTGTCATGATATGACTGTTTTGCATATTATATGTATTTTATTTCTCCTGGTACTTTCTTGTCAGGCAAAAGCGAGTCACACATGTAGTGGCGAATCAGGCTACTGCTAAATGGCTGCTAACATAGCCAGCTTTTTTCATCCAAAAGTGTAATTTATTGTTTGCTCACTTCTGTTTGCTAATATGTACAGTGATATGTCAATTTTGTACAAAAAGCCTTGGCACTACTACAATATAAAATGTTTTTTTCTTTTGTACGCTTCTGTCGTGATACAAGTCTTAAATTTCATTCATAACGGCTTTAAAGGGGGTCTTAAAAAGTCTTAAATTTTAGTTGGTGAAACACTAAGAAACTCTGGATCAGATTTGTCCAAAATATGAAGAAAATAATAAGAAATATGCTTTTGTGCATGGTTTGCCCTGGCATGCACACGTGTATGCAGTTCCTCTCTCAGCTTCTTACATTTCACTTGTCCACAGTTCAACCGAACCTCGCCGAGGCTTAAGCTCGTCGTAAATTATGCAGCAAACCGGACCATGTTAAGAAAACCACTGAAGGGATGCAGCAGGCAGCCAGCAGGTAATGGATGTTATGAAAAATAACGGTGTCATTCATTTATCACCTATAAGCTCAATAAATCCTGGTCTGCTCTGTGGTTCACTTTTCACTGGTTTAGGCCACTTCCTTGAATGATGGCTGAAAGATGAGTCAAAAATAACATTAATATAACATACGTCTTCTGTTGTGACAGTTTCGAGAAGCACAAAATACGACATCTTGGGCTGCTGTCATGATTCATCAGTCCTGTTTCTGCAGTTTCTGATGATTCTGGATTTTAAAAAAGCGCTAGTTGCCAAGCTGCTTCCTGTTCGCGTGAGCGCGGCACCGAGCGCTCGACCGCGGACATGAAATCGAACCTTTGAGTCTGGCGGACATCCGCATCGAGTCTGCTTCAAGTGCAGAACGCCAGGCAGCATGAAACTGATACAAGTCCAGTTAACTAATTTTAAAACCAGGCATTAATCAATGCTTAACTACAATCTGCCTGCAATCCACGTGGCTACTGTCAGTCCTGACTGAATGAAAACCATTATAACCCATTTATGTCACATTAACGAAGATTAATGTGACTACTGATATTGATAACGTGTCTGTTGTGATACATATTGACGTCGCCTCGCCCTAGCGGCGAGGTCGCTAAGTAGGTAACGGCACTTTCTGTTGAGCAAAGGCCATTCAGTTTCTGTAAAGACAATAAATGAATTTAGATGCATTTAGTTACTTGGTACCAACTGAAGAAACCCATAAAAGTTTGATCAATTTTTCAGTTTTTACCAGTGTGTTTCAGTTGCCCTGCTTAGAAATCCTGCCTCGCCGTGGCTAATTCGACTGTCTGGTTGGACTTTCTCCGCTTTTATCCAAACACCTGATCTGGATCTTGGTGACAAAGATCGGAAAGGCTCAGGGAGAGCGACCGAGACGCGGGGAATGACGGAAAAGCGGAAAAAGTGGATTAACTGCAAAATAATATCCTCTTTGCATTATGTAACGATATTATCACCACACCGTTTTTTGTTGGGGTTTTTTTTTTGGCTAATATTGTGCAACCGTAATGTTTGGCCCATCCAAACACACAAATCCTGAAGAGAAAAGCCTGATTTGACGCAGCAAGATTATTACGCCAACACTCACCATGACGATTCTGACCCCAGTAAAACCCTAGCTGGGTTAAACCTCATGAAAACATTCCTCTAACTTCATTTGTTTTCAGCTCATTTCAATCGCGTTCTATTAAGGGCCTAACAAAATCTAATCCCCAACACGATGGGAACGGCTTAACCCAGACGGCGTTTTGCTACAGGGCACTACAGAAGGAAACGGGGGCGCCTCACTCCTCCAGCCTGTGACCGTGTTGCTCGTTCTCCGTGCCTTAAGAAGACATTGAAACGGAGGAAACCTCTATCTCGCACGTTATCTTCTTCGCCATAAATGGAGGCCTGTCTCCAGTGAGCGAGGGGCCACATCTGGATCCTATTGGCCCCAGGACAGACAGACCCCGTAAAAACCTCCTCCCTCTGCAGCGGACTGTCAGCAGCCTCACCACTACTGTCAGTGGGGAGGCGTGGGGGGAGAGAAAGGGAGTGGAAGAAAGAGATGAGGAGAGAGAGAGGGAGAAAAAAAATCGCAGAGCGGAGAGAGAGAGAGATCAGCAGAAATCCAGAGGAGCGCAAGCAGGAGGGGGAAAAACCGAGGAGTGTCTGCAGCTGAAATGTTTCATTCTGCTGAAGTGAAAAGGAATGGGTTGTAGGTGGAGGTGCGTAACACATCAAAACACAAGCAACATGGTGGCGTGTTTGCTCGCACGCAGTGTTTAGTATTTCAGGTGTCAAGAGGATCGAACTCTGCATGTTGCTGATGTTTTCAGGCAGATGGCAAGCTGCCTGAATAAAAAAAATCTAAAAAAAACTTCTGTTCTTTCTTTATTGGCACTCATAAATGTTTCAGATTTTCAGACTCATTTAAAGTGAAACCGCTGCTGAGGCAAAAGCTAAAATCGGAGAGTCGTGCCTGTCGGGAATATGCTGTCGTCGCGATATTCACATCGCAGAGGACCGTTTGGAGTGGCTGGTATTTTCCAAGAACTGAGACGTCCACACCTTGTCCAAAATGCTGAAGGTCACAGAGCATAGAAGCACAGAGCAGACGGAGAGGAAAGAAGAAAATGGACTTTGTATGACGGCTGGCCAGTATCACCACCAGACAGTAATGTCTGTTAGCTCTAGCAATACAAATAACTGAAAAATTAATAAAAAAAAAACCAACAAAAAACATACTTGTTAATTATCAGCAAGATGTAAAGTCAACTCTTGGAAACTCGTGTTTATTTAATCTTTTCAAGGACAGAGAAATTGCCACATAATTTTATTACTGTGTCGTTCAGAGACCAGGTTGGTTTGGGTTCATATCTGGGCCTCACTAGAGCCACAAAACGTCTTTATGTATTTACTCTGGTTATGTTTGTTTCATATCATTTATTGCTTATGAAACATTTACGTGCAATGAAAACAGACTAAAATTCCTTTTGTTCCCATTATCGATTTGTGAATTTCATGTTTCTTTTTAAGTGCTGGGCTTTTTTTTTTTTTTTTTACAGCGATTGTTTGCAAAACATAAAAGCCAGCTGGGTGGAAGCTCTTTGTTGGCACACACACAGATACAGGTCTGTATTTAATTGACCCTAATGAAATGTTTATTACTCCACCAGCTATTCACACAGTTTGTGTGTGTGTGTGTGTGTGTGTGTGTGTGTGTGTGTGTCTATTCTGTTCAGACCATGTCTCATAAATCCTGATGCTTTGTAGTCTGTGTCTCGAGAACAAGGCTTCAAAATAAAAATAAAACAGAGATGTAGACCTTTCAACCCTCTCTCCCTTTCTGCTTTTATCCAGTGCTCTGACATACTGCAGCTTCTCCATTTTTTTTCTTTTCTTTTTGGCACAACTCGACTGGTGCTGGGGAGTGTGTGCGTGTGTTTGCAGCTGGCGGTGGGCCGGTAACGCAGCGCAGCCTGACTGACAGAGAGCGCAGCGCGGCCTGTGAGGCGGTGTGGGAAAATCCCACGACTCGGTGTGTTGAAGTGTTAATCCCTGGAGAGCTAGACTGCTGTATGAAAGTGTGTGTGTGGTGCAGTGAGATGATTAATTTGGGTCACAGGAGTTTGGAAGTGTGTGTGTGTCCGCATGCGCGCGCGTGCGTGGCATGTTTATGTTTGACTTTAGTAATGCAGCGTGGAGTCGTGTGCAATTCAAGAGCAAATGGTTCAACTTAAGCTTTTTATGGCTTTGTTTACCAATTGTATGATTCACCTACATTTTAGGCCAACTAATAATAATAATAATAATCAGATTTACTCGTTACAAACATCTTTTTTTACTTAACTGAAGAAAAATGTGGATTACGACTTAAATACAAAGTCAGTAAAGTCAAATATTTAAATGAATCGGTAATCAATAGTAACTCGACCACACTGAAGAAGAACTATAAAGCTATAGGGTAAAATATCTGTTGAAAACATATTTGCTGTTTTATTAATCTGCTAATAACACAGCCAATTTTCATTTAGTGCCTTAGCTTTAGCTTTTTCCTAACTTTGAAGACGTTTAGTGCTCTTAGCTCCCCCTGATATAGTTTGCTATAGCATTTAGTTCCTATTTATCCATAGGAACTCTCGTTGTCGTCCATAAAGCATGCAGCTAATGGTCTTGTCTTGTCCACAACTGGTCCATAAAGAGAGCTCTTAGGAGTTCTGCTGGACTTTTGTGGGGGGAAAAAGGAAATGAGAAGCGATTTTTGTAACGATATAAGTCGCTCTCCGGTATGCATGCAGGAAAGCAAACTTCCTGTTTGCTGGCTCCAACATACTGTCAGCATTTCAACACTTCACTAAGCTGATTTAAATCCTAACATTTTTGGTGTTGCGTTACTTGGCTGAAGCAGGATGCATTCAGATGGAGTTCAGCCTTCGCAGAGCGGAGTTATGTGCTAACAGCATCCTAGCAAACATACATTACTTTTTTCAAAAGCCACAGTAGATTATTATTTAAAAAAAAATATTTTTTAACATATTTGTTAAAACTATCATCACATTGTGAAGGTATGAGACAGATAATCTGTGTGCACACTGGGATGATTGACAGCGCTAAGACCCTCCCCCTGCCTCTGGTTGGTTGTTTCTAACTAACACTATAGATGGGGGAGGAGCTCGATTTTATTTTTTTTTTCAGATTCTGTTTCATCCCAGATTGTCAAAACATAGACAGTTTTAATAAATACGTAAAAAATAAATAAATAAATAAATATTTTAATAAACGTTACACACTGCAGCTTTAAATCTGTGCCAAAAGACACTGGTGTCGGTGACAACACGGTCTCTTATTCCCGCTGCTTTCTGCTCGTCACAACCGTTGTCAGAGCGACGCTGAGACGATCGGCGCTCCTGCAGAGCCCAGAGCCAAGCGTGTACGACATAATTACCCGAACCGTTGAGCTGGCGTTAGCCGTCTCTCTTCCGGTTCCTATGGAGACGGAGAAGGACCCAGTTTGCATTCGCAGAGACGCATTCCCCCGGAGCCTGCGTGTGTTGCCCTCCGGGGACTCAGACCTCACCACGCAGCAGTTAGTTGGTGCTGAGAACCACAAATGCTCCTCGCATCGACTGAAGGCATCGGCGGGTGAAGCTGCTGCAGGAAGTGAATGCTGGCGGTTATTTCTGACTGAATGATAAGAGGGGCTGACGTGGAAATTCCACATAATAATTATTACACAGTTTTCATGTTTTGCATTTCAACTCTCTGCAAAAAGCAATTTTTACTTTAAAAAGACCCACCTGTAATATTTTTAATGAGATCAGGACTGTTGCATAATCAAAAATCGCAACATGCTTTATGCTTCATCCATTTCCAAACAGCTGTTGTTGAGTGTTTGGTATCTTTTCATTTGAGGCTTGGTTGAGCCTTTAAGGCTGGAACATTCTTCTACCACAAGCCCTGGTCGGTAGTTATCACTGAAAGTATAAATACACATCATAGTCCAGTCCTGGGATGCCTGATGTGTCAGTTATTACAGCTGGAAACCGGCGATCTGAAATCTGGGTGTAGTGATGAACTTTGACCTGAACCCTCAGAGACACATAAACACGGTAACAAAATCAGCCCTCCAGCTCCTGAAGAATGTTTCTAAGACAAGACCAACACTTTAGTCGTATTGATTGCCAACCTGTTCAGATTTGCTTTTGATTACTATTAAGTGAAACATTGATCGAACGTTGATATTTAATGTTGTTTGATTAAATGTAAACTTTGTTGCTTATTTCACAGTTGGTTACTGTGTGACGTTTTTATCATGTAAAGCATTTTGACCTGCCTTGTTGATGAAATGTTCTACATACATGAACTTTTTTCACTTCATTATCAGCTCCATAAGTCAAACCGGGTCGATATTGATAATCGATGATTACTTCCGACTTGTTATTGTTTGTAGTTGTGTTTGACTTGTGGGATTCCTGTGGCCGTGTTACAGTAGTAATGATGCAACGCAGGATTGTTCAGTGTTTACTGTCAGCTGTGTTGTTTTTTGTTTTTTTTACAGTTTGAACTTATAGAGAAATGTGTAACGTCAGTAATATCAGCATTGAGTGTTGACCATCACAATAATATTAATTAACTAAAATTTTTATATTGGTGCATTTCTCGCACTTACATTTTGTTATTTAGGCTTAGATGATCTCGGCCAATGGCGATCTCTGACGGCTGTCATTAAAAACGACGAGGTCCTCCAACACATTTCCCCGTTCCTCCTGCTACTTTAAAAGCTATACTGACACCCTGGTCTGCTTCTCTCCTCTAGATCATTAATGTTTTGGTAAAGCGCCCTCTAATGTAAACGCAGTAAGCCTTTCGTAGTTTACAGGCGTATCTGTTCCATCCTGCCGTGACTCGGTGAGCCAGTGTCAGCATGACGGCCAGTTTTAAGCTAAGTTGTGGTTAAATTAAGCAATAAATCCTGGGCGCTCTCTCAGCTGGAAGGTGCAGAGCGGGATTCTTTTTTCCCCTCTCTCTCTCTTTTTTTTTACATCCAGCACCGCTCATTAGGCCCTGACGTTAAGTACCCGTGCTTACCGCATGAAGCATTCCTCCTGTGCAGTTGTGTCACCTAATGGCATGTTGAGAAAAGCATTTTCAGCCGGCGAGTGAAAACCCACACGCAGGATCTTGAACAGACCGGATCTGTGGAAAGCTGAAACCAAACCGGGGGCCGATTTTAGTCGCTGATTAGGTTTTGATGCAACGATACCGGACTGGGTTTGCGTCACACTCTGCATCCAGGAGACAGAAGGTTTCCTCTTTGCTTTTGGATCGGCGTTAAATGTCTGTGGAGGACGAGTGTAGATGTGAGCTGTAGAAGAAAAGCGAAGTGCAATCCACGCCGGTCGATGACCACAATCATCTTCACCAGGTCAAATGTTGCAGTGCTGTTTTATGATCCTGTCCCACAGCTTCATCTGTGGGACAGAAGTTCCCTCATTGCCGGACGAGAAGTTCCCAACTTGTAATAACTGACACATCAGGCATCCCAGAACTGGACTATGATGTGTATTTATACTTTCAGTGATAACTACCTACCAGGGCTTGTAGTAGAAGAATGTTCCAGCTTTAAAGGCTTAACCAAGCCTCAAATGTGCTAGTTAGAATTGACGAAATGTGTTGCATGATTCAAAATGGAGTGGAAATATTGTGATAAAATGAAACCACGGAGTTTTGACTTGTGCTTTTAAACCAACTAACTGCATAGTTGAGGGTTTACAGATGTTCAAGTTGCTCTGTGTGTCCAAATGAGCGATCAAGTCGAACGAGAGCTTGAGCTCAGTTTTTGTTAGAGATGCTCCGATCCAATATTAATATCTGTATCGTTGCCAATATTGATAATTCTCAGGAAGATCAAAGTGCCTGATCCCTAAGGTAAGATCTATTCAGTCTAATTCTATGCTTTGTGCTCTTAACCTCAGGCTCATTTGTTTTACGTTACATTTAAAATAAGTTACTGCATTTTCTGGACCATTTGAAAGAAGGTTTGCTGCAGATTATTTGCACGTTTGACCAACGCAGTCAATCTTTTGTTTTAGTCTGTTTTCGTTTTTATACATCTATCTGGACCGACTGAACAAATTGAAGTTGTTTTTACATGTTTGAATAAAACTTGTGAAGCCACTGGTGTATTTAGGTGTGCAGTGCTAGTGCAGAGTTAGCAAATTCATTCATTCAGTACATTTATGTCTGTTTTTTTTTTTTTTTTTTTTTTTTTAAAGAAGCATTTAAGTTGATTCAGCTCTGTTTCTCTGTGTCGTCGGCCGATACTCAACCTCCGATATCTGTATCGGGATCAGAAGTGGTGCGTCCCTAGTTCCCGCCCCTCTCTTAGCCCAGTGGGTTTGTTTGCCATATTTCTCTCTCTCCAGAAATGTCAGACGCGTCCATAAGCACCTGCTATGCTGAGCATTTCCAAATCTGACTTCATACCTAGAGGTCAGGCTTGGCTAACACCCTCTCCCCCCCTCCACTGCACATTCCTGCTCCATTTTTCCCAGCGTGCCCTGAAGCCCAGCTGCACCTGCTAGCAGGGAACATGATGTGATGTCATCTCGCTGCATGCCACTGTGTAAGAAGGGAGGGGAAAGCAAATATCCATGGCACCACAAGGACGACCCTCCTGGGAAATTCACAAGTTTATTCTGAAAAGTCTGATCATTCCTGCGGCTCCGGTAGTTGTGCTGCGAACTGCTTTTGCCAGTTATCCGTTATGATTTAGCAGCAGCCTGTATTAATAGATAAAGTTGAGATTTGATTGCTCTCTGCGTGATATTTGCCTTGGAAGTCATCGCTCCGGTCTTGGAATAACGTCCATTCGTTTTCCAGTAACGAGTTGGAAAAGTTTTTTGGGCATTTCCTAAGTGTTGCGTACAATTAAACTGATGCATATTAAAAAATACAAAACATCTATCTAGAGATCGTGTTATTCACACTGGCTACATTATGCAGTGCCGTGTTACTGAATTAATTTGGTAAAAGGCAACAGAAGTGCAATTAGATGGTTTATTTTTGCAGCTTTTATTAGACTTCACCCACATGGCCGCCATTTTGGATTTGAGGTGGATTTGTGGGTACAACTCTGACCTCAGGGAGAAACCAGCTGGACTTTTTTCCCTCTTGTTCGAATATTCTTACTTCAGCGTACAAATGTGCTTTTAATGAATATGTTTGTTTTTCGTCCTTTTGGCATAAAACTGGTCACTGTTTGAGAAAGTTTAAATGTAAATATAGAAAAAGTAAAACGACACCAAGCAGCTCTTTGTCGGTGTGTGCCCATAGCGGCCCATTTTTATATCATCTGAATAGTTTTGAGTTAAACTGTTAAGGGTTTTCATGACCTGCAGAGAATTTTGGTTTTCTTTAAGGTCTGACCTCCTTTTGTGCTACTTTTATTGGCTGTAATTCCTCTGATTTATTTGCTGAACAAACAGAAGTCCAACATGCTCTTATTTTTAGCACCAATGTGTCATCGCAAGAACTAAACTTAGCGAGGAATTTAATGCCCCGGAGGAATCCTCAGTAATTGGCTCTTTCTTTATTTGTACACCACTTAACTCTGCCTGCAGGGCAGACGAACACCGAGCAGCGGAAAGTATCGACCCGGCCGATTAACATGGGTCAGCTCAGAGTAAACTGTCACAGAGCAGCTCAACACATTTCTGAGACACAAAAAAAATCTCCCGTCTTTGATCAGACATAATCCCTTAAAAACATTTTTTCTGTGTAATCCTGCATCATTTTCAGCTCAACCCCAGAAAGGAGAAACTCACTGGTTCCCTTGTTGCGATTAACTTTTTTCTTTTCTTGCGCCGTACGTGATGAATGGTTTTCTCAACACGGATTTCTCTCATAAACGCCGGCAATTAAGCTGTCAGAGGTGCAGCTTTGTGTGTCTGTCTGATCCGTATCAATGGTGTAACATTGCAGCTGGCTGCAGTCGTGCTAAAGTTGTTAAATGAGGCGGCAAATGTGGTTTGCATCACTATGCAGAACTGCGGTATTAAGTTTGCTGTACATGTGAAGCTCTTTGCTGCTCGAACTTAAAGGCAAAGTTGCTCTTTCGCTCTATTTGCTACAAGCAAATGTGTTGCTAACTTGGTTTTTGACCAAAGTTAGGTTGCAGCTGTAAAATCTGGTCTTGAATGTTAATGTTGATTTTGCTGAAACTCATAAATACATTTGGAAAACAGAAGTATAATAAGCCTGTGTATAAATATCAATATCAGAGTGTAAATAAACAGCAAGAGATGGTGTGATTTTCACTTTGACACCTGTTTTGTGGGGGGAGAAAAAGTGCCTCGGGTGACTGGAAATGGTATTTCTGTGTGGACAAGAGCCACAAACCACTAATAACGTTACTGTTTCACAAAAATATCTTTAAAATTGTGCCGACAGGCCTTAATTTGACAAACACGCCTCATTGGAATTAATCAATACTTAAACATGACTGTACAGCTCTTATTATTATTCTCTCTATGGAGCAACTATCTAAAATAAGCTAATCTAATATTAGCTTGTTTACTAGTTTGCAGTTAGCGGCTAAACAGACATTGCCTGAACTTGCAGGCCATGAATGTGCGATTAAACGCAGCAAGAAAACAAGAATTGCGAATAACAAAGTGACGCAATAAAGACGTTCTGTAGCAGTTGTAGTTGTAACGTCGAACAAGTAATCCGCCATTACTGCTATGTGTGTTTGGGCTGTAGGGCAAGCTAAAGAAACTTTCTAGTTTCAGCAAAAAAGTTCTTACGTTTGCCTTAATCTGACAAACAAGAATGAATAATTAATTGAATATGACTGAATAACTTTCAACATTCTTCTCTTGCGACTCTCTAGTATTAGCTGGTTATTTGCTCAGGTAGCTAGCTAGTGGTTAGCTGCTAAACAGACATTGGCTTAGCTTGTAGACTGTGAAGATGTGAAACATCTAACCTTAGTAAGAATGGAGGGGATCAGTGGCATAGTTTACACACCATTCAGCCCATGTCCACATACAGTGTAAAGAAAAGTCTCATAAAACGCCGCACATTTGCTCTGAGGTCCATGTTACATGCTTAAGGCAGCTAGCCAAGCAGATGTTTGGACGCGTAGTAGTTTCTCAAAATATCATAACGATTTATGAGGGCAGGGATGCACAGCAGCTGGATGAGACCGAAATGACTATGAAACGGGGTGAAGCAGAGGAAGGATAAACCAGGTGATGCATATTAATATTTAAGCCAAACAAAGCCAACCTGCTAACGCTAATAAAATGGGATGTTTTCTGTCCTGTAAGCTCTAACTCAGTAAAACCTTTAGCACCTCTCGCTTCCTGAGGAGGATGACCTGGGGTTTCTGCAGCTGTGGAGGAAACGGCGGGCTAACGTAATGTGACAGCGTGGAAAGAGCCTACAAGGCGACACCAGCGCAAAAGCTGCACACATTAGCATTACATCGTGTGAGGTTCTTATGCAAATATTAGGACACGGGCGCATTTTCACGACACGTTTATGCCTTTAGGTGCAATGTATTTGCATCATTAAAACACCTGCATCTTTAATGTGTTGATTGGAACTTGTTTTTAACACCTATAAGTATTTCTTTGTGGATTCTATCACACCACAAATGTCGGACTTACATTAGTTTTAGTTTGTGGCATAAAACCATGTTTTAAACATAAAAGAAAAAACCTATGAAGTCTTTCAAGGGTTAGAAATGTTTGGAAAAAGAAATGTCATCCACCCCTCGGGCCTTTTTTGTTCCTGGTAGTTTTCTTGAGGCATGGGAGCAGGCATAAATCAGGCTTCTCATGTACAATATCTATCTCAGCAGTTTCTTTGGAAGACGTTTCCTCATTGCATGCAGGTTTTTACGTGTCACATCAGCTCGACAAGCCACTTTTAAATGGGAGTCATCTGTACATCTGTGCCGCGCGGCAGGTTTGACGCTGATTAATTTTCAATGAACACATCTGGGTTATAACAAGAGGCTACACATTACTTTGGTGTATCGCAGTTCTGTTTTTTTTTATGTCCCAAATAAGCCAAAACAACGCCATACTGCTGCTGCACCACTTGATATATAAAAAAAGGCATTATGAAGGGCGTTAGTTCTGCCAAGATTTCTAGTTTTCTCATCTTTTTTCACGAGATTCATTTCCTTTGCAGTTGCTGATTTATGATTCTGATTTATTTTCAGCAAACGCAAGATGACCGGGTCATCATTGCGTTTATTATAAACCTTAAAAGCTAACTCCAAAAGCAGGAAGCAGGACTACAACTCAGGGCATTCTGGGAAAATACAACCAAAACAAACCTCAGAGAAAGTCTATCACTGGCATTAAATTGCTCATGGTGTTTGTTTTTGCCACAATCATAAAATAAATCCTTTTACGGCTAAAATCTGATGCCACTCCACTTTTGTTTACATTTTGTGAAGAAGGAAGTTACATTAGGTTTTTGTGACATTTTCTTTAGTAGTTTCTGGTGCAGTGCCTCCACAGGTGAGGAGGGGAACAGGTTTTTCAAAAAGTTTTTTATTTGATGTACCATCCATCCATTTTCTGGTCACCCTTGTCCTTAGTGGGGTCAGGAGGTGCTGGTGCCTATCTCCAGCTGCGTTCCGTACGGGAGGGGGGGTCACTCTGGACAGGTCACCATTTTGTCACAGGGTAACACAGAAAAAGACAGGACAAACAACCACACACTCACACTTAGGGAAAATTTAGAGAGACCAATTTACCTTACAGTCATGTTTTTAGACTGTGGGAGGAAGCCGGAGTACCCGGAGAGAACCCACTGGGAGAACATGCAAACTCCATGCAGAAAGACCCCAGGCTGGGAATCGAACCCAGGACCTTCTTGCTGCAAGGCAACAGTGCTACCAACTGCGCCACTGTTTTTC
Organism: Poeciliopsis prolifica; assembly: GCF_027474105.1. Classification (NCBI taxonomy): domain Eukaryota; kingdom Metazoa; phylum Chordata; class Actinopteri; order Cyprinodontiformes; family Poeciliidae; genus Poeciliopsis; species Poeciliopsis prolifica. Next base: position 23,107,473 of record NW_026562376.1, read on the forward strand.
ATTCCCAATCAAACAGAGTCTATCAGACTAATGTCTGAAAAAACCTTAAATTTTCCTCCTTAAATTCTTGTGAAGACATGACTGTTTGTCTCAGGTGTTCACTCTGTGATGCCCACTGGAGACAAGAATACGCAGCTGTTGGTGATGATGCTTCAGACGGACCTTCTATTTTTGTAATAGCCCTTGAATTAACTTTGGAAACATGGAGTTTCAGGACAGGAGAACGCGTCAATGTCCCGACCTCCAAACTCCTGAATGCTCCCGGGATGCTCCTCAACCCTCACACCCTGAGCCGACACACACAGTGTGTGTTTTCCATTGACCATGAAGCGCAGCTCCACTCTAAATCATCCAGGCTCAGCCACCGTCCTCATTAATCTCCTTCCCACTTGCAGAGAATGAACAAAAACCAACTCCTGCAGCAGCGCACGTGCACGATGGGCCACGTTTCTTTAAGATCCGTGTTTATACCTAGGAGTTCACACACAGAGCTGGTGGGGGTTTGATGGATTCGGGAAATGGATTTTCCTCGTGAAACTCAAATATTTAGCCACAGAGGGGCTCCTGCATCCAGAGGTGATTGAGTTTGGCTTTTCTTTTTGGATGGTCGACTCAGTAGCTCCGCCTTTTTTTGATCGCGTGTTTGTCAATCTCAGGTCAGCTTGACCGCAGACAATGTCATTTTTTCACAAAATTTGTGAAATGATTGGGGGTTTTTTTGTTATAAAGGCGATTCTAACATCAGATATCAATATCGGCCCAGATTTTTACATCAGTGCTTCCCCTCTTGAAACCGTAGAAACAACCTCTTATTTCTGGGTTATGTCTCCTGATGGAGACGTGCTGTAAGTCATAATTATAAAAAATTATTATAATAATAAGAATTCTTTATATTGCACTTTTTTATAACAGCTGTTATAAAGTTCTTCACATAAAAACAAATTAAACAATATTATAAATGACACAAGAAAAACAAAAAGTATACCAAATCAATAAAAATACACAATGTAAAAAATAATTAAGCAGTAAGAAAAATCAAAACAAAAAAATAACTTGATTAGAAACAGGACATGCGTGGTCCTCACAGTTTTCTCGGCTTCTGTCACCTGTTTTGTCGACCAGGTTCTGCTGGTGTTCTCAGGGTTTTATTATTATTTTTTCTTGGCAATGAATCAGATCAAAGCTGGATTCAGCGGCAGGTTTTCCTTTCATTAACCGAGTTGTTGCAGTCTCTGTGTGTCTGCTGCTTGTTATTTAGGCAGAAGGTGAAGTTTATATCCTCTTTGATGCCAAAACGCTTGTACACCATGTTCCAAATGATCATGCAAGTGATATTTTCTCAGGTTTTCTTAAATGGTCAATGCAAATGATGGTCAGCATAATTTTCAAGTCATGAACTATTACAGTATAAATCACATTTTACTGAACAAAGCTCCCCATGAGAACAGTATTTATTTAAAAAATAAAAAAACTCAAAATGCACTGTTCCAAATTATTATGCAGAGCAGATTTTCTAAACATTTTATGGATTATAAAGAACTGCAAACGGTCATTCTTTGATGTGCAGCATCAAGTACTAAAATCGAAAGCTATTTGTGTCAAAAACATCTTAACAGACAGTTACATGTTAACATAGGAGCCCTACTTTAATATCACCTGCACAATTCTTGCATCCGTTGAACTTGTGAGTTTGTGGAAAGTTTCTGCTTGAATTTCTTTGCAGGATGTCAGAAAACCTTCCCAGACCTGCTGTGTTGATATGAACTGGATCCCAGACTCAGATCTTCTGCTTGAGGAAACTCCAAAGGTTCTCGATAGGGTCAGAGGTCAGAGGAGGATTGTGACCTCACCATGAGTTTCTCCCCTTTTATGCCCATAGCAGCCAATCACACAGTGTCATGCATAAAGATGATTTTGCTACTGAAGATCCGGCTCTTCGTTTTGAACCATGAAAGAAAGTGATCAGTCAGAAAGTCCATCTTCTTTGCTGAGGTCATTTTCATACCTCTGAAGGGGTCAACCAGTGATTCTCTCCCCATGATTTCAGCCCAAAGCATGACTCCACCACCTCTTTGCTGACGTCATAGCCGTGTTGGGATGTTTTGACCGTCCACCACCAACCCACTGCTGCGTCCATCTGGACCCTCCAGGGTTGCACAGCAGTCATCAGTGAACAAGTCTGTTTGAAAATGAATCTTCATGTACTGCTGGGCCCAATGCGACCGTTTCTGCTTGTGAGCTCTGGTTAGCGGCCCAATAGTCGGTTCATGCACTTCACCCCTCTGGAGGATCCTCCACCTTCAGGTTCCAGAAGCACCAGCAGCTTCTAATTGTTTGCTGCTTTGTAAGGGCATTTTAACAGCTGCTCTCCTAATCCCATGGATTTGTCTAACAGAAACCTTCCCATTAGCCTTTGTCTGTCCAAACCCATCCTTGTTCAGAATCATCCATAAATCTCTTCACAGTACGATGATGATGCTTCAGTTTTCATTAAATATCAAATGTTTTCATATCTTGTCATACGGCATTACACTATCTGATGATTTTCATCAGCAGAGATTCTTTCTATTTCCCATATTGCTTGAAACCTGTGGCCTGCTTAATAATGTGGAACATCCTTCTGAAGTAGATTTCCTTTAATTGAGCTAAACTAATCAACCCAGGTCTCTGAAATCAATTACAGTGATTCAAAGAGCCTTGACACACAATACTATCTATAAATGTAATAGCACAACAAAATATTTTATCTTTATGACACTTAAATCCAATGTTCATAATAATTTGGAACACTGTGTATTCCTATTAAAGTTGGACCTGATCTGGTTCTCTTAACTTTTTTTTTTTATTCCTCCCCCTGTTCTTTTTCTTTTGACTTTTTTCTCTTTATATTTTCCGTTTGTCTATTAAATCCTTCCTTCTGCTGTTTGGTTCAAAGCTTTTATACCCAACAGATACTTTTTTCCCCTCGCCTCGTTTCTCTTTCCTCTTGTCGTCTCTCACCCCAGCGGGCCCCATCGCGCTCATAACGAGAACACAAATGAGTCCTCCAGAGGCCCCTAATGATGGGCTCTCTCTGTTGGTCTGCGTCGCAGCAGAAATGCCCACCAGGAGGAACGCCTGTGTCTGTTTTCAGCTGCGCTCCGTTTGCCTTCACAGGAATTTGGCAGCTCAGAGAGTGTGTGTGCATGTGTGTGTGGGGCGTGGGGGGAGGGAGTGTCCAGACCCTTTCCTGCGCCTCCTGACCTCTGATAGAGTATAATGATTGGTATCCTTTCCCTCTTTTCTCAAATAAATATTCACTGTTCCTGACGTCTGAATATTACGGTTTAAAGATAATTTCTCTGGTTTCTTGTGTTGGTTGAATGAAGACAGAAACGTGCTGGGATTCTTTACCTGTGTCATCTGAAGCACATTAAGAAAAAATTACAAATGATTTATTTCCTCCGCAGGCTTTTGGGAACGCCAAGACGGCACACAACAACAACTCCAGCCGCTTCGGGAAGTTCATCCAGGTCAACTACCAGGAGAGCGGCACCGTCAGAGGGTAAGAGTGGAAGGAAAACTCAAAAACTTCCATGTATTTTATTGGGATTTTTGTGATCGACCAACATAAAGGAGTGGACAATTTTATTAAAATTAAAACTAAAAAGCATGCTTCAAGATTGTTTTCAAAAGGCGAAGCGATGCCATTTTTTTAAAACTGATTTTATTGGTGTGTCTTTGTGCAAAGACAGTAGAAGAAGCCAAAGGCTAACAAGCACCAAAATTCACTGACGTGTAAAATCACATGGAAAAAATCTGCAGTGTGTGCAGAAATCTGTTCTTATATCTTCCGCGTGATTTCTAATCATATAAGTAGCAGCTTTATCCAGACTCTGATAATCGTATCTGTTTTTTGTTTTTTTCAGCGCTTATGTGGAGAAATATCTGCTGGAGAAATCCCGCCTGGTGTACCAGGAGCACAACGAGAGGTGAGCGAATTCAACGCCCCTCATCTTTTTCACCCACTTTACAGGGCGTAGACTAAAACTGGCACATTTTTTAAATGAACAGGCGCCAAGTTGTGCATGTGCACAAAATCAAATCAGAAACTGATTTTCTCTTATAATTGTTTGGATCTGTTTTACAAATCTGCGTCTCTGTAGTTTCTGGGCTTGTAATGCCCATCTGGCGCCAGTAGGTGGTGATTGACGACATTAATCGCATTCATATTCAACAGAAGAAGATTACGAATTACTTATTGCAAACAAATGGGAAACAAATTGGATCGTTTTTCCTCCAGGTGACACGATGACATAACCTCCGCGTCACCCGTTCCCCTCAGCCGTTACAATGAAAGTAAGTCGTCCTCTGGGGCGTCTCGCTACGTGTCCATGTTTCACCACAGGCCAACAAATTCCTCTAAAGTGAAAGGTTTCTGTTTCACCCCGACGACAAGGTCCTGGTAGCCATATTGATAGGGTAGAAATGGGAGACGGGACCTCCCACACAGGTCGGGAGGGGAGCGAGCGACGGGATGATAAACTGCAAACTGTCTTAAATCTTAAGTCTTTGGCACGCTGCCTCTGAGTGACCCCCGCTGTATGGAAAGAAAAAATACTGGGGAGGACATGATCAGGCCGAGGGGTAAGCTGAGTCAGAAACTGGGTCAAGTACATCATCACACTGGAAAATGAAGGTTCTGTCCGTAGTCGGCATATTTTGGAGGTTTTCCCCTCTGGAGTATTATTAATAAAGTCAGGATGAACTGGCTGCAGAGAATGAGTGTTTCCCTAGCAGTATTTATTTATTTTTTTTGCCACACTTACCAATCTCCACGAAGGAACAGCTTCAACAATTACAGATATGAACGTCACTTGTATTTTATTATCCCACTGCTGTTAGCAAGATCTTTCCAAAATCCCCCGGAGAGAACCAGAGCATCTCGTCTGTCATTTTATACCTAAAGAATCTGGAACTTGTTAGTATTTATAAAGCCTATCGCAGCGCCATTTTTGTGAGCATGTTAATTCTCCGATACTCTAGGATAAATGTAAAGTCCTGGACCTGTAGCTAAAAGCAACAATTTCTTGTGTTGAATTTTCCACTAGAATTTGAAAACTGTTTTCATAAATAAATGTGTCAGAAATAAAGGTGCTCCGGCGTGGCCGATAGCAACAAATCCCATTATTTCTTCCATGGAGCTATAAACACAAGACACTTCTGTGCAAAAACAAAACGACTCAATAAAAAACAGAGCTGTGTCTGTGGATCATGGAAAGAGAGCAGTCGGTGTTGCACAGCTCTGCGCTGAAGCAGGATTTGAATATTTGGCATCTAAATCCTGTTATGCTAAGGCTAACTTAGCACAGTTAGCCTTTCTGACAACCCAACTATTGTTGGCATTTCTAACGGGTCGGGTATAAAGGATAAACTTCAAGTCTTCAAGCAAAGACTTGAAGTTCATTTCCAGGTGGAATAAAACTGCTTTTCAGTTCACTGCAAGTCGTCCTGGGTAATCAGAAGTCGCTGCTTCCGACCCGGACGTTCTGCAGCGCCTTGTTAGTCTTGAACTGTGAGGCAGCGATGTCAAAAAGTCTAACTGATGCACATGATGTTTCAAACTGAGCGTTGGTGTATTCCCCTTCGTATTTCTAATTATGCCAAAGATCAACAGCAAGAGATGTCATTTGATGTGTGTGTGCGTGTGTGTGTGTGTGTGTGTGTGTGTGTGTGTGTGTGTGTGTGTGTGTGTGTGTGTGTGTGTGTGTGTGTGTGTGTGCAGGAACTACCATGTGTTTTACTACCTGCTGGCTGGAGCCAGTGAGGAGGAGAGAAAGGCTTTCCACCTGCTCAAACCAGAGGAGTACCACTACCTTAACCAGGTCAGCCTCCAGCAAACTCACACTCATCCACAAAGATGCACAAACACACGCAAACAAACAAACAAAAAAAATCACCAGATTTCCATATTAATGGATCTTGATTTGCACAAATGATGAAAATGAAACAGACGGTCTCTCTGCTGGCTCCTGTTTACTCATTTATCAAAACTGGAGCATGTCTCATCGCTCACGAGTCCTGGTTCCAGGCGTCTGTTTGTGTCTTCATATTTCTGTGTGTGTGTGTGTGTGTGTGTGTGTGTGTGTGTGTGTGTGTGTGTGTGTGTGTGTGTGTGTATACATATGCCAGAAGCCTACATAATGTGTGCATCTTTTTTTGCAGTACATCTGTGTGTGTGTGCTGGCAGCTCCCTTTTCCTTACAGTGCAGCGATTCACCGAGGCGGCAACAGAGGAATAAAACCTTTTTTTTTCCATCTTTCGTCCCCCTGCTTCTTTAAAAAAAAATAGAAATCTTTTTGTCCCTCTCGATTCTCCTTTAATCCCTGCAACAAAACAGACACCCCTCTCGTGCCCGACCCCCCCCCCTCGTGCCCACATGCAGCCCTGTTTCCATGGCAACGGCAAACCTGAAAGTCGGCGTGGTGCCGATTCGGTCGTGTGTCGAGTCACCGTGGTTTCACGATTACTCACACCGAGTGCTCTCCCTCCTCACCGCCAGATTAAATGGAGTCAAGTACAAACAATTGATAATAATAATCAGGTTGTAATGATAAACCCTTGAACATTGTGTTCAAAAATAAAGGCGCAGACTTACTAGTTAACCAGCTGTCGTTCAACATGTAGCTAATTGAGCTTTACCTTAACAATGGGGGAAGGTTGGAAATGATTTCTAATCCAACCGAATCTAATAAGAATCTCCCAAAACGATAGGAATCTCTCCTTCCATTCCACGTGATCCCCTCGGCGCGAGCTCATTCCCGAGTAGAGTTATTTATTTCTGCGATGTTTGAACTCAGCAGGACTGTTTTGTTTTCCTTTTAAAAGTAGGACTGGAGAAGGTCTTGAAGGCGTTTTGCCTCTTCTGACGCTGACCAGAGAACATGTAAATATAGCCAAAGTGACTGCACTGAGGCCTGCCTTTGATTTTTGCAAACTGAGGTCTGATCAGCTGATGTGTTTGCAAAAAGGAGGACAGGAGGGAAAAAAATTGATAAATAAATAAAGACTTTGTCAGCAACAGAAGCAACAGAAAATCCGGAAAAAATGTGATTCAGAGCAGCTTTGTTGGTAATTGATCTGTGTTACTACAAAGCATTGAACTTGAACAAACTGGTAGAGCCACATTTTAATAAAAAAAATGATACAATATCATTTTTATATTGTGAAAATGATAAAAATGACGGAGGTGTCCGTCGCCATCGGTCCTGATGGCTGACGTCTGTCCCTCCCAGACGTCGGGTCACTTCTCCAATTCACGCAAAATTTAAAAACTTTTTCTTCAGGAAAACATCTTTTGCAGGAGTCGTTAGTGTTTCTTTCTCTTTTTCTGTTTTTTTTTGTTTTTGTTTTAACCCACTTTGCCTTGCTTCCAGATGACAAAGAGACCACACAAACTTCACTGGGACAATTTCTATGAGTCTGAGCTGGTCAGTATTGCGCCAACTTGTTTGTGTACGTCTGTGTTTATGGGTGTGTCATGCTTCAGTGGGGTTTTTTGGTGCCAGTCCTGGTCTTGTTGTCTCTCCTGGCTGTCCACACCCCGCCTGCTTTCAGCAAACTGGACCGAAGTTAGACGCAGCCTGGCCTTGGTTCTGTTAAATGTGCTGTCAGATGTTTGAATGGATACCTTGTAATGTCACCGTTTTGGTAGATCTATGGGAACGCAACGAAGCGTCTGCGTCCCTGTTTCTTAGAGATGCACCGATACGAATTTGGGGCCTATTTATGGCATTGTTGTGGTATCAACCGCTCAGGTTTTCTGGTTCTGATTCTACTCAGGAGAACCAGAACCAGACGTGGAGAACCAGCATTCAGTTTTTATGCTCCTCTAATCTGGAGCACGCTTCCAGAAAATTGCAAAATGTCTGAAACACTTAGTTCCTTTAAAGCTGGAACGCCATAAAGTGTCAAACTGTAATTGTTTTTCTTTACTTTGCCACTGCAATGTAATGATTTGCTTTATTTTCCTTCTGATCCTGCAAAGTTTTTAGAAATGCCTCACTGTGGACAATGCGCTTTTCAGAATTTAGCCTCGTCCTGCCTTGACTGATCGGAATGTCTTTTTTGGTTTTTTTGTGCTTTTTTTGTTACTTTAAAAAATATATATTTTCTGTATTTCTGCGCCTTTAATCCCAATTCTCACGGTGCATCTCTGCAGTTACTGAATTAAAGTGTAAATGAAAAGGAATCCCTTCAAACAAAGCTTTTGGATGATTTGCTGCTGGTTGATGATGTTGACGCCAAAGCTGGAAACGGTCATCTTTGTAGGGAAGCTTCAGGATTTCATGATGAATAAAGGATTGCTTGGTGTCCGACACTCAACTGTAACATTAATTAAAAAAATATTTTAAAAAAACACAAATATTGATCTCTGTTGGCCTCTCAGAGCAACAACAGACCTTTTTTAAAGGAAAAGCATTGAGGGAAGTGGTTCTGTACCAAGCAGACAAAGAAAAGACGAGAACAATAAAAACTCTTGAACGTTTTGCTGATATTTAGACGAGGATCTAACCTTTGACATGGGGTCTGATTGGAGGACATCACCATCTCAACATGATTGATCTACCGGCTTCATTTCTGGAAACTTCCCTACAAAGTGTGTGATCTGGGTCCATTCTCTGCGTGTGTGTGTGTGTGTTCGCCGATTTGCTGCTCTCCGCTACTGTCCTGTGAGCCATAAGATGAAGTGTGTAATGTTTGGTCAGCGAGATTTGTTGTGTGTGTTTAAGGGATTCGGTATCACCTAATGGGAGATTATGTTCCTCCGACTGTGCCGTTGAGCAAACACACGAGCCATGAGAATTGGTCCGAACAAATACGGCTCCCGATTTCACCACATTTTATTCTTGACTTTGGCATTGTGCGCACCGTTTTCTTTCTCTCTTTTTTTTTTTACTTCTCCTTTATCCGAGGCTCCGTGAAGAATAACTTCAGTATCAAAATATAATGAATTTCTCTTTAAATTGGGCCTCCAGGAAAGCAGTCGTCAGCTCAAAATGAAACAAGCTGCAGACGTCGGAGTGTGTCGCAACATTTCCTGCAGCGAAACGGCCATTTGAGTTTGTCGGTTCCTCCCGTGGAACTTTCTCCACCTCGCAGCCGAAGCTGGAAGGAGGAAATTCAGCAGTTTATTGGCTTAATGAGAGACGTTTGGAACACACTGAGCCAGTTTTTGCTGCAAGAGCGGTTCGAGTAATTTCTGTGGGAACGTTTTTCCGTTTGAATCGAACATTTCTTGTTTTGTGGCAGAAGAGTGTGAAACAATGCTCCACTCAAGCGAATAGGCTGTTACCATTAACACCTCGAGTTTTATAGTGATAATTTCTCTTATAAAGGGACTCGATGTCCGAATGTGGGAGTTCAGTGAAGAGTGGAGTGGATTCGGCTAAAAGTATCAAGATCAACTATCCACACTATTATCCTTCTTGACCTATAAAAATATCACATTTTACATGGCTCTGTGGAAAGCTTTTTGACATTTAAATACGAGTATGTAACTGGTATAATAATTTAGTGTCACCAGAAAATGTAGGATCAAACTGTAAAACATTAAAACTGCTGTGTACTGCTGGCACCTCTCCACCTATCGATCTCCAGCACCGTTTCTTCCCTTATTCGGAGGAGGCACTCTACCTTTTTCCACCTCAGGATCACAAGTCACAGACTTGTAGGTGCTGATTCTCATCCTGGTCGATTCACACTCTGCTGCAAACTGCTCCAGGGAAAGCCAGAGATCAAGACCTGACTAATCTAACAGTCATATCTTCTGCAAAAGGTTGAGGCCACCTCAACGGATCCCATCAACACCTTGGCTGTGACTGGAAACATTGCGAGTCGATAATGTTGGTGGAGTCACTGGACTTCCCAAAGGACGTGGCTGAAAGCTTCCAAATCCCCAAGATAACTGTGAAGCTGGGTTCTTAGGGTCCGGCACTGGCCCGGGGTTCTACAGCTAAGGACAAAAACGTGCTGCTCCTTCTCCATTAGAGTCGAGACCACAAGTGTCAAACTCCAGTCCTCAAGGGCCACAGGCACAAAACACTGGAATGAAATGGCTTAATTACCTCCTCCTTGTGTATATGAGATCTCCAGAGCCTTAATGACCTAAGTATTCTATCCAGGTGGTACAGCAGAGGCTCATCTAAACATTGTACGGCAGTGGCCCTCCAGGACACCCCTGGTGTAGACGATATCTGGCTGATTTTCCTCAAGAACCCCTGATTGAACCTTAAACTTTGAGGCTTTGGAGTATGATTCCAGGGAACTGCCCAGACCTCACTACATCCAGATCCTGGAGAAATTTTTGGCGAATCCTGTCTTATCTTTTTTGGAGCCTTGTCGGATTTTTGCCCATTTCTGTCCCGATTTGAGGTCAGCATCAAATCTCCACCATGGACAGTCTGCTGGGGCAACACCCAATGACGCCGCACCAGACCTCACTATTATTGAGCATTGCAGTCCTTCCAGTAGAACATGGGAGTGCCCAGCAAGCTCTCTGAATCTCAATGTACAGTCACCTAGATGGGGGCAATAAGTATGCCACTGTCCCTCAGCGAGGGCAAACCCAAGACACCAACGTCCGTAATTACGTGTGCAGGCAAAGGAACACTTTTCCATCAATGTTTCTAATCTTAAGAGGTCTTTGCAGCCTGTTGTTACTGAAGTAGTTGTAGGAGTAATTGTAGAGATAGCTGCTTTTCAAGAGGTTTTTGTTTTGTTTGACTTCTTTTTAAGTCTTTTGCCATTCAATCCAATAAAATGTTTTTCGAACAGTCCTTTTGCTGTGCAGCTACCTTCTTTAACAAAATGATGTCTTTAAAACACGGATCTCAGTCTTAGTGTGTCTGTGCATCTCTCCTCAACCGACCCCTCTGACCGTTTTGTTGCTTCTTGCTCTCATGAAGGCCTTTGAGTGACCTCATTCTGTCTGTTCAAGGACATGATGCCATCGGGTTCACACAGATCCTACCACACACCCGCATAGAAAGTTTGTCAGACTCTTAGACCACCTGTCTGATCATCTGACCAAATTTCCCCTTGACCTGTTTAACCTCTGATCTCTCCTACTGGTCACTATGTGCTGAGTGCACAGCATAGAGTCAATCAGCACAAAAAAATGTCAGAGATCTGGAAGCAAAAATAGAAAATAAACATTCAAGAATGAAAAAAAAAACAACCTGTTTTTGCCCAAAGATCCCAAAGACCAAACATTTTGGATGTTTCTTTTTGACGGGTGTTTGGTGGCTGTGGTAGTTCTGGGGTTGTTGGGCCGTCTCTGACTTGTTGGTGTGGAATGTCTGGTTGATGTGTATGCATGCTGTATTTGCTTCAAAACAGATTTGCTGTTTTTATAGCTCAAATGATGATGGAGTCATGATTTGTGACATCTACACTGCCTGGCTAAATCGTCGCATCCCTTTAACTTTTTCACTGTTACAACAAACTTAAATGTTTTTTATTAATGGATTTTCTTGAGATGGATCAACACGAAGTGAAGTCGAAGGGAAATGATGCTTAGGAATATGACTCAACTGCAGACATACCAAGACATGACTGTCTATAAGCTGACCAGCTAGATAGAGCAAAAGCTGCAATGCGTTGCCTCATGTCAAATTATGTTCACCTTTTACAATGCCCTAGTCAAAGTCCAGATCTGTTTCAACTGGGAATTGTGGCAAGACTTGAAAACTTGTTGTTTACTGATGTTCACCAAACAGATTTGCTGTTTTTAGCTCAAATGATGATGGAACAACTTCAATCCGGCAATTGCAGCCGACAATGGTGGAATTGGTTGTTGCTGGAAATGTATAAAACCGTATTTAAATTCCCTTCCACTTCACAATGAATCATTCCCTTTGTATTGCTTTGCCACATCAAATCCTAATCTGATACATTTGCGTTTGTCTGTGATATGGAGTACTGCAAAAATGTTCAAGAGGAGTGAATACTGCTGCGAGGCTCTAGATGTAGATCTGATGCTGAAGTATCACTGTGATCGGTTAATAAGTAATGCATACTTGTTTTACTGACAATAAATTATGAATAGGAATAACAGAGTCTGTCTCAATAATATTTTTGCTTAAAACAAGACTCTTGTCTGTTCTGTATCCTACTTTTTTTTAAAAACCACAAATAGCTAAAATGTTGGTTTTAACCAAAGTATTCCCTTGAGGCTGCCAAAGCTGATCTTTATTATCTCAACTTCCATCAATGTATCACATTGTGCCATTCTGGGTGTTTGAGGTCAAAAACAACCGGCGGCGGCTATAAAACTCGTCTTTCCCGGGTTCCTGCCGTTTCGCCAGAAGCCTCGGCAGACCTTTTGTTGCAACCAGAGAAGCTAACCAGAGAAGCTACCCCCCCTCTAGCCCCTCCAGTCTTTGTGGGACAAAGAAAAACAATGGAGAGGGAGAGTAGTGTTGGAGAGTAAAGTGTGGAAGAGGGTTCCAGAGTGTGGATTATAGGTTCCTGTATCCTCCGTCGGCGTCCGGTTGCTGTGGTATGTGCTAATTACAGCCCGGGAGAGGCTCGCTATTGGGAGCAGGGAGAAGCTGACCGAGCAGAGGGCCTGAGGAGACGCTGCATGAGGACACTTCCTGTATCTGTGGACTCCTCAGACATTGTTCAGGATGTGACAGATGCATCTCTCCTCCATCTCAACCCTGGTAACAAAGACTGTATGATACCAGAGTCTCGTGATTGCCCCGGAATGCGCTCGTGTTCACCATGCCCTTTGTGCAGCTGCAGCTTGCTGCTCTATAGATGAGATGAACTTTGGAAATGATGTTTTCCTTGACATTGACATTGACATGCTGGTTCAGCCGTTTGCTGTCAAGGCTACAATCAACAGTCAACTGACTGCTGATTGTCATAAACGTTAAACTGTTGTTTTAAGGGGTGGGCAATATGGACTTAGTTTTATCACGATATTTTGTGGTAATATCATGATAACAATAAAAATGATAAGAACTATTTGTTACTTTTCTAGCTGTGTCTGATTTCATCACATAATTGTGCAAATTGGAACAATGAAAGTAAACCTGCCTATTGGAAACAAGTTTCGAAAAAAGTTTTCACAATCAGCAGGGGATGCTGCTACTGGCGGAAAACACAAAGAAGTGGCAGGAGGATGATGCCATGGAAGAAACTTATTCACATGTGATTTTAATTATTTACAGGAAACTCCAAAGTTGCAAAGAGTTTTTCAACATTCGCAGAATATGGACAAAGTTTTGCACATATTTATAAATGAAGCATAGCTGCTATTGCTGATTATGATACGTGTTAAATTGTGTTGTTTTTAGGAGTGGCTGTTATGGACGTAAAGTTTAATTGCAATATTTTATGCTAACAATAAAAGTAATAAGAATGATTACTTCTTTCTTAGGTAATCGTAGCTGTGTTTTCATTGACCATATCATTCCACAAATTGGAATTATGAAAATAACGAAAACGCTGCAATTTTTGATAAAGTTTTTACGATCAACAACCAGATGTTACTGCTGGTGGAAATGACAAAGAAGACAACAGGAAGTAGTAGGAAGATGACGTCACAACTTGTTCATATGTGATTTCAACCTAGCTTCTCATTTAAAGAAATACTGTAATTGTGAAATTGCGTTTTTCGACATTAGCGCCAAGCTGACAAAGTTTTGTGCACATTTGAAATGGAAATGTGCAGCTGGTGAATGCATGATGCTGAAGTCATTACTCCACAACATGTCCATTTGTAATACACTTCTCTAGGACACCATTCACATAAAGAAGCATGAGTTGCATCACTAAACTGCAGACAGTGTCTATTTTTAATCATATTTTAAAACTTTTTCCATGAACAAACACTGGAAAAAATGGTAAACCTCACAATCCCCACAGTACAGACAGTTTTGAGGGATTTAAACATTAACTGGAATTCATCCTAACGATAAATCACGATAAATAATAGACGATAAAACAAATGCCCAGCCCAGGTTTTTTTTTTCTCCAAATGCTGCTGGTGCTGATTTCTATCTCTTTTCTTCTTCTGCTCTTTTGTCTTCGCATGTTTCCTCCCGACACCAGCAGGACTGTTTCTCCGTAGAGGGAGAAGACCTGAAGCATGACTTCGAGCGGCTGCAGCTGGCCATGGAGATGGTCGGGTTCCTGCCATCCACCCGCAAACAGTAAGACCGAGGCGTGACCCCCGCTAACCCGCTAGGATATGAAATCGACCCGTGACCCTCCCATACGTTTCTATCAGCCTGTGTCGCTTTATTTACGGCCTCTCCTCGACCCGCGTCGATAACTCAGCGGGACGGGTGGGCAGGGAATGATCTGCAAGCCATGACAAAAAGACGTATTTCTTGTCAGGATTTTCTCCCTGCTGTCCGCCATCCTGCACCTGGGGAACATCCGTTACAAGAAGAAGACCTACAGGGACGACTCCATCGACATCTGTAACCCGGAGGGGCTGCCCATCGTCTCAGAGCTGCTGGAGGTTGGAAATGTTTTAGTTCAGTTCATAATGTCAGGACCTTCACTGCTTCAGAAATATTCTAGAAGCACAAGATACTTATTTGTCTCACTGCTGTGTTTACTGAAACAAAACCGGATTTATAAGAATGTGGGCTTGATCCAGTCTTGGTGCTTTATTCACTAAAGAAAAATTCTCTTACAAATGCAAATTACATTACATCAGTAGGTAGTTGTATACATCAATAGATGTGAACTTGGTAAGTTTAACACATTCTTTAGCCATTAACTCTGATCTTCCTAAAGAAATCGCCCAAAGAAATCAAGAAAGAAAAAAATTAAAACTTCATAAATATCTCAAAATATTAATATAACTCACCTGATATCTGCCCATGAGTTTGACATGAAGAAAAATGTTTTCAAAACATGCATTCATTAAAATAAAATAATTAATTACAAATTGTTTGTGGCTCCTAAAAAATTGGTACCCCCGAGTGCTGGCTTACCTAAAGTCTGATCTAGAAGTGTTCAACCTCTGCTCAGTTGTTGAACGCTGCTTGTATGTGATTTTAACATTTGAACCTGTGAGTTTTTTTTTCGTTTTGTTTTTTTTTAATAACAAAGTTGCTGGCAGCAGAGACGAAGAGGAGCTTCAGGTCCCTGAGAGCCATCCAAACATCCAGGGATTTCACAAAACGTTGTTGGCGTTCGGGCCGTTTTCAGACGCCCTCTCTGAGTTTGCTGCAGGCGAACATCAAGCTTATCTTTGACTCCACTCGCTGAAAACATCAGGCACTGATAGCGGCTGCTAACATGCTTTGAAGGTTTTTTTATGCCAAACTTTGAGTGACTGATTATAGATTACTTTCATCTATAAGTAATGACTGACCGTAATTAATCAACTAATTTTGTAAACGATTAATCGTCCATAGTTTTCAGACCGACTGGTCTGGGGAAAAAAGTCTGTTTGCTAAAAAAAAAAAAAGGCGTCAGTCCTGCTGCTCCTGAAAGAGTCTCAGGTCTGCTCCTCTTTCTCTCCGTTCGTTTCATCCGCCTCCTTTCGTCCCGTTCTGTTGTTTTTCCAAACCTGATGAGTTTCAGTTTAGCAACCGTGTTTTTTGTGAGCCAATCAGTCTGCCCTGTGAGTTTAGTCTGCTGCAGACCCGTTATCTGTCCGCAGGACAGGAAAAAACAGCCCCAGCCCCGGCCCGACGGGCCGCGCAGTGTTTACACGTCTCTGCGGCGACCTGCAGAGACGCTGAGATCAGACCGCGCACGCACACGCTGACTGCAGGCCGGACGCGCTCGTCGAGTCCCAAACAAAGCAGCGTGCCGAGCGTTGCCTGTCAACATCGCCGCGGGGATGTTATGACTGCGGAGAGCATGCCAGGGTCCCAGCATCCAGACTGGACTCTCTGAACCCCCACCGCTCTTTCTCTGTCTCCAGAGATCCAGAGCGGTGTTGACGTCACCCGAGCCACATGTCGGCCACATGATCGGCGGCCAGTGTTTTAATTTCCAGCTTATTCAGACTGGTGCAGGTCTAGCAAGACCTGCAGCAAGGCGAGGGCCGCGCGCCCCTCCAGATGTTTGGAGCTCGCTGTGAGCAACCATTGAGAATATGACACTCACAGACGCCTTATAAAGCCGTAGAGTCAGGAGGAAGGCTTTCTTTTTATTTGTTTTGTAAGTTTTTTTTTTTTTTTACAGAAGGGATGTTTTAAGATGATTGCTGACTACAGTCAAACAATACTGCAGGCATTGGGTTTGCCTTTGCAGCAAAGGCCCACTTGGTTTGTATTTCCTTTTTTTATAAAAGCGACCTTTGTCTTATATTAAATATGTCAGATTAGCTGGAAACATTTATGAGTCAAACAAGAAGAAAAACATCCAAAGTTAAAACAATGAACTATGATTCATGACCAATGTACTTGAATGACAACAGAAATTTCCCCATTTTTGCTGCGCTTGACTGAAATACAGCAGCATTTAGTCACATCTCAGTCACTGGCTCAGTGATTGGTGTGCGACAATCCTATTTTGTTCAATCACAACCAACCGCATCTTTAAATGTGTCCTGAGCTTTAAGAACTGGTTGCATCTTGATTTTTTTTTACATATTGTTTACTAATCCTGACTGAACATTTACTGTGGAGCTGTGCTGCCGCAGGTAGAGAAAACCTCATTTTGACTTGTACTGACATGAAAAAACCAGGATGATGCATTAGAAACACAACAAAGTGAAATCAACATTAAAGATTTTTGCACATTCCCATCTTCTAATTCAGGATAAGAGTAGAAAGAGCAGGCAGGGTGTTGATGCATCATGGGTATATTTTTGGGGCGTTTTGCCTGGTACAGGGTGGCATAAGTGGCTGTTTTCTGCAACTTAAAACTCACGAGTCGTCCGCTTTGGCTCAACGTGTCAAGCAGATGTGAACCAGGGACTTTTTTACCTTTTTAGGAGAGAAAAAATCGAGGTAAATGGAGTTGACTTGGACTTCCTGCTTCCTGTGGAGGCAAATCTGGAAGAGGAAGTGTGGCTCGTGTGGGCTGGCGGACGGCTGTCAAACTAGATCCGAGGTTTGAAGTTGATTGATTGGCGAAAAGGGTTTCAGTGCAGACTGAAAACCAGACCGGTGACACTTGGCATCCGTAAGATATAGGGTTGCTCTTGACTCAAGGAGTTCAAAAGACTTTGGAAAGGCTTGGAAAAAAACCCCTCCAAACCAGAGCTTGTAAAACTCCTGAGTGTTGAGCTATTAGGGCAGTGATGAAGGCAGAACGCTAAGCCTGTTACCAGGCAACAAAAACTCGGAAACGTAGCGTCTAAAGACCAATCACTGGCAAGCAGAATAGGCTTTGCTCCGAGCCGAGGGATTACCAGGCAGTGTGAAATGAAGTCTGATTATACCACCCCCTGTGATTTACTCACTACACTCGCACACACTCACGCACTCCTCCAGTGTCATCAACCCACTTCTGTCCCTATCAAAGCCCTTCACCAAAATGGACCCCTAATGGCGTCAACTAAAATGCCAACAGACTCTGTTTCTTACATGAAGATATCAGAGATGTGTCCATACAAACATGCAGCAGCAGCAGCAGCTGCAGCAGCAGGTCTCTCTCTCCCATAATTCCTGCTGATAGAGGAGACGTGTGCAGTGACATCTGCTGCTCCCACTGTGGCCCCCGTCGTCGGGGCCCCGTCCGCCGCAGGCCACATTCAATTGTCCTACGTGTGGATGGAGCAGCGCTAACAAGCTAATCTCTGTCAGCGGCGTTAGATGGAAGCGCTGTGGCTCGGGTTTGGGTTGAGGGTCGTTAACGTGACCCTTAATGACCCTCGGCGGGACAGAAAGGGTCAAGATGGTGACTGATATGGAAAGAACTGCCTTTGGTGGCATTTCATGTCAAAATTACAATGATAGACACACGATACAAACCTAAAGCTAAAAGAGAGGATTTAGCTATTTTGCCTGCTGACTGGGCTGGAGGATCTGTAGAGATCAGATGGGGGAATCTGGGTGTTTTCACACCTGATAGTCCAGTAAACTTGGTTACGTTTGTTATATTTTCAGCTGGTGTGGTTCTCTTTCACTCAGTCAAATGATTCAATTCCTTTGAAAAACATGTTCACCCCCCTTCGTGCTGCACCTAGAACCACTGAAAGAAACGACAGCAAAACCACTGAAGAAGAAGCTGAGCACAACTTCCTCCTTCAGAAAATGTAAACATGAAGTAGCGTCAGATTTCAGCAGTTGTTGGATTTCTCTTTTGTCTTTGGGAAATGACCATGATCCGTTTCTCTCACCAGCTCTAGACCCACGCGTTTGTCTGGTTGTATTTACCCAGAATGCCTTGCCCTGCAGTCCACTTCCTGCTGATCCATTTCCGCTCACACATGGATTCGAACCAGAGTTCACTTCATATGGACAGACATGGGCAGAGGCGGATCCAGAGTTCTTTGTTTCGGTCTACAGCAGTTCAATAACACGTTCACACCTCACCAAACAAACCGGACTTTCTGGGCAATCGAACTGCAAATCGATTAACGCGAACTAAACGGAACTGGTGTGAATTCAACCTCTGTTTCCAGATATTCAAGAAGGGAAACTTATAAAATCCTGCAGGACACTGTTGCCCACATCTGGTTTATGTCAGACCAGTCAAAGCCCAGTCTAGAACGGACCAGTCAAAGCCCAGTCTAGAATCCTTTACAGAGATGCTAATATTGATGCTCAGAGATGCTTTCCATTTCCTTAAGGACAGGGCAGCAATGTCAGCCAGTATTTATGCAAAGCTATTAGAAACACAAAAGTAGAGCCAAAAGACTCGCAGCTGTAATGGGTGAACAACTACATGCTACTTTGTTTTCTGTCTCATCAAATCCAAATAGAACACATTAAAGCTGGGGCTTGTTTTATTCATCGCTGTTTGTTTTCCAGGTGAAAGAGGAAATGCTACTTGAAGCCCTAACGACCAGGAAGACGGTGACCGTCGGAGAGAGGCTCATCGTTCCCTACAAACTAGCAGAGGTGATTCTGTCTGTAAACGCAGCAGCACCACCGTCATGGCGGCGCGCCTCGTTCCTGGCATCACCACCAAGAACCGAAAAGAGTTTAAATGCGGCAACGTGTCATTGTGAACTGTAGGGGGGATTAGTAGTCGGTGTGTCAAAGACTCGGTGCCTGTGTGAGGAGTTTTGTTGTGGCATTCCCCCGGCCCCCGCTGCCTCTCAGACTCTTTGATGGGGGTCTCTTCCTCTGCAACTTCCTGTTTCCTGTGGAGTAAAGCAGCGGTGGTGTTTTCCTAAACACCAGCCCATGCAGCCCTCTGGACCCGCAGTCTGTGCTCTATTAAACCTCCTGGGTGCCTTGGTTGACCCAGATCGGCTCTGGTGACAATTTGCACTGAACATTAACGTTCAGCTCTCTCTGTTTATCCTTCTGCCGCTAAACGGTCTGAAGACGGAGAACCTGAGCTCGTGTTTGTGGCTGAGGAAGCAGACATTACATGTAGGTTGCCTGTTAGCCATCCCAGCTACAATTTAGCTCAACAATAGTTTCGCCTATGATCCCCCCCTACACACACACACACACACCTCACCATAGTCATGTGCTCTTTTCTTAGGAATGTGCAACCTCCGCTGGAATATACAGCACAGAAGCCAGAAACCAGATTCTTGTTCAGTGCGTTTGTCTCCCTCTCTCTCTGTCGGTCGCACACAAATTCACTTTTTCCAAAGAGGCGCGTAGCAGAGGCTCCGACGATTTGTTCAGAAATGTGACCTTCTGTGCTGTGTGTGTGAGAGAGTGGCCTCTGTGATAAACTTTGTACCGAGGCCTCTCATGTGAAAGCTTCTCATGGTGAGGGTGTTGGCTAGAAAGCAGAGCGAGTGAGATAGAGACGCAAAATTAATAACAAAAATAAATGTGAAGAAAAAAATACTAGAACAGTGGTCTGTTATTTGTTTTAGATCACGGTCATATTCATTAGTGCCCCTTGTAAAGATGTGTAATTGGGTTTGTAGTAAATGTATCCTTTGTTGCACTGGACTTGGCCTCAAGCTCACAGATGTAGAAAAATAATTTTGTGCTAGCACAGCTATAGTGAATTAATCTGGAGTGCAAAGAGGAAATTGCATCTCCTTGTTGATAATACAATCATTGTGTGGAAAAATCCCCCCAAAAGTGAAAAGAGGCCAACTGGCCCGAATCAGATCATACACAGAAGACAGATTGTATTAAAACAGACATTTAAACGGGTCCTAACGGACTCACTTCAGGAGTAGCGAAAGTAAAAGTTTGCCCCGGTTTGACCGAGGGCCGTGGGAGCGACTGGAGGCCACCTGTGGAATCCATAACACGCCTGTTTTTATGCAAAGGAAACGTGGGGGGAGAAAAAAACAGAACCTGGCAACCGTTGCGGTCTCTTCTCAGAAATAATTTCTTCCTACTTGGATGAGAATGTTTGAGAAAGTGTGCTAGGCAGCTGTCCCATCCACCCACATTGTCGCCGGGAGATTTGGACAGGGCGTCTCGAGTGTGAGCACATGAACCTCAGCAGAGCTCGGCGTTTTCTGAACTTTAGCCGAGAAGTTCAGAACCGGCTGAATCCATCGGGCAGGTTACTGTCTCAGTAATGGTCGGGACTCTCTATATTTAAAATAAATATATATAAAGACTTCTAATAGATTCATCTTTACACCAGATGCAAACATAACGCTGAAATCTTTGACATAACTCTCTTTGGAGATCATCCCATTTACTGGCAAAAAAATGTTTATCCATATTTAGTTGTTCTGAGCATCGCCATGTCAGCCAGATATGAAAATTCAGTTTATTTGAGAGAATGTTTCATGTTTTACATGTAAGAGAGAGAGAGACGATGTGTCAGAATTGAATTTTTCCTCTGAATCTGTGATTTTCCTGCCAGCTTTTTCCTGCCAGCTTCAAAACGGTTTCCTGTGAAACATCACTGGTGTTTTACAGCGTTTGAACACAGCAGTTCATCTGCTCTGATCATGTGAGCTCGTGAGATATTGCGGGTCCATTAAAAGACGCTCTTAGGGTCAGTATGATAATAGTTACCGAGAAGCTTCATCAGAGTCCCTGTGAACAACAGAAGGCGATTCCAACCACAGACTGTTTTGCATCACTTCCTGCCTCTTCCTGTGCACCTTGCTCTTATTTTTAAGATCAAACTGTTTTTAGCTTCCGCTAGAAAGAGTGGAGAGCAAACCTCTAACATCCATGTGTGAAAACAGGATAACATGCACAATTACATATCATCTTTGGAAAACCAGTAAAAAGACTAACTGTGATCTAAGTTTCACTTTTTTGCAGTCATAAGTTTTCTGACTCTGACTTCACCATTTGCAAATGAACAACCTTACTGATTCAATTTCTGACATAAAAAAGAGACGCTTGAATACCAAATGAAAACAGGCTGATTCCGGTGAAACTATGGGTGGGATTTTATTGTATCGTTTATCGAGATAAATTTCCCATCATAAGAGTTTTGATTTATCGTTGTCACAATAAAATCCAATTAATGACATTTGAAACCCACCACAAATGTTGCTGTTATCTATATTACTATTTTTGCCATTGTTTGGTCAATAAAAGCATCAATAAATTTGAAGAGATGATTAGAAGAATTTACTGTGTTTAGTGAAGCAAATCGCATTATTTTACGTGACTGGTGTCACGGGGCACATTGCCAAAGGGAGGAGTGCAGCTACCTAATAAAGAAGTAATAAACGTTCTTTGTCATCAGTTTTGCCATCATCACATTAGAACCACAAAGTATCGCGATGAAACATTCGGTCCGCATCGCTCTCCTCTGAGCGAAGCGAGCCTGGCAGCGAGGAAGCCTCCGGGCCACGTGCAGAGGGAACTCATGCTGCTGCTCGACACCCCCGGTGACTTTCAGACTGAGGAAAAAGAAAAGGGTGGAAACTGAGACGGAGACAAACGACTTCCCCTCCCAGAGCCATATAATTACAAATACCAGCAGGAGCTGGTTTACTGGCTACAACCATTCCAGTTTACAGTCGTCTCCTATGGACTCCTCTGTTTTTGTTTTGTTTTTAGATGTTCTGCACGTTTTTCTGGCAAAACCCGTTTGTTTCCAGCCTGGTTCTCGGCTGTTCCCAATGTGTTGAATAATTAAATTACATCGTGAGACACGGTACACGCTCAGTGAGCATGCCACATCCAATCTACCAACCCGGCAGTCCCACTGTGGCACCCACAATGCGATTTTTTTTTTTTTTTTTTTGAAGCGTTAAATTATTTATAATGATCTTGCATAACCGTGTTGGTTCAGAGACGTCGACTAAAAATATCTGAAGCGATCAATAATGCAGGAGCGAAGAGACGGCTCTCAAAAGTGCAGTTTTACTTCATCATGACAGCTGAATGCTCTCGTCTGGGAGTCATTTAAAGTTGGAGCACCTGCACTGGAGCTTCAGTGGAGTTGCAGTAAACAATAAAGAAGAAAACTGTCTTCATCTGACTGAAGACATGTCGTTAAATGAGCCGTCTCTGTTGTTCAAACTTCCACTTAATCCTAGGGGTGTTTATCCTGTCACCTATTTTACCTATTTTAGACAAACTCCAAGTCATAAGGATGAGTATGTCCTCTTCATGGAAATGGGGAAACTTTCATTTTTTATGCTTTTAAAGAAACCTTTAGAAAACCTTGAATTAAAATCTGAATGAAGCAGGTCTCAGAGATGAGCCTTGAGGGACACCGGATTTAACTAACACCAACTAAATACCTGCCACTTTTGCCTGTTTTCATTTCCCTGAAGCTAAATGATAATTTTTGAAGAGCAACTTTGGTTACAACAACTTCATCAATCTTTTTAGTTTGTGCTGTTTTATGTATTTTGGATATTTAAAGTGTTTTCCAGTGTTAAATGATCTTTAGATATTGACGTTTTTTTATTTTTGAGAGGGTGTACTCTCATTGATATGCCATTATTATTATTATTATTATTATTATTATTATTATTAATTGAAAATGGTCTCAAAAAATAACAATGCAATTGTTCATTGCAAATATTCGACAATTTATCATCTAATAACATTTGTTTTTATGACCAGCAAATCAAAGACCAAGATTTGTGATTTAACTCTTAGTTTGTTTTGGGGTTTTTTTTAAGCAATACTGACTTTTTGTTGAGTGTAGAACTTTCCAAACAAAATCATTCAACTAGCTTATGTGTTCCTGTTTGAAAGAAACTAACCTTATGAATGTGTTTTTTTTAGGCCAACACAGTGAGAGACTCGATGGCCAAGTCTCTGTACAGCGCGCTGTTTGACTGGATCGTTTTCAGGACGAACCACGCCCTGCTCAACAACAAGGACCTGGAGGACAGCTCAAAGGTGGGCTCAAAAACCCAAACTGACGGCGAATACAAACACGTAGCTACAGAATCAGGACAGAAGTGGAACCGTGATGTTACTTTGTCACCCACTTTGCGCTGATGTTGACGATGTGCTTCTCGTTGTTCACTGGAGGGTGGATAATTGATGCAGGAAGTAAAATGAGAGCATGATGAGCCCAGTGAGCTTTTGCTGCTGACCAATCATGACCACAGCAGTAGTTCCAACGGGTGTTGCATCATTTTCATGTTTCATCGTACTGTAGCACATCGGCTGGCAATACGTTTTTATGCACATTCATCATATTGCTGCAAAATCACAGCTGATTCATAAGGAATCAAGTTATGATTCATGAGCCAAACTTCAGACCTTCAGAGGTCTGCAACCTGTGGCTCTAAATAACTGATTTAAAATAATAAAGTATCAGCAAATGCTTTGAATATAAATGAAATAAATAGATTTCCATGAATTATATTAAAAATACTAGTGATATTGTTTTAAATGTGTTTTTTTCACAGTTGTAAACTAATTTCAACCTCCCACAGAAAAAAAAGTTTACATCTTCTTTTCTGCAAAAGTTTGAACTTTATCTTAATTTTAAAACTTAAAGACAGATATTTTAAAAATCACAGCAAATTTCCTAATAATTATCAAAAATCATAGATTTTTTTGTAACAATTGCCCAAATTGGTTCCCATTCATCTGCTTTTCTCTTTCTGTCTTGATAAAAGTTGAAAATTTTTCACTGAACCGAAAAATATGTGAGTTCTGCAGCACATCTACTTGTTACATTTGTCAGAGTCAAGCTAGCATAGCTAACCTACTTCTTTCTCCTTATGCTTATTTTTTTGAAGTCAAATTTTTATTGACTTGATTTGTGGCAGATGGTTCTTTTATTTCACACACTTTTAAGATTTAACGCTAAGACAACTCGACAGCTGGGGGGGCGGGATCTTGTGCGAGTGATGTCACGTTGCAGCATTTGTGTAATAGGGCGTAGTTGTGTTTTGCGCTGTAAAATCAGTCGAACATATTGATGGAGAAGCATTTAGATGTCAGCCTGGCTGTTTCGTCCTCCTGTCTCCTGGCGTTTTATTTCTCTGGTTTTTCGTCATCCTCTTTGTGGCGTGCATGTTGGATTGGCAGCTGGCAAGTCGTGCCCAGTGGGAGCATCTAGCAAATTAGAAACTGTGTGTGTGTGTGTGTGTGTGTGTGTGTGTGTGTGTGTGTGTGTGTGTGTGTGTGTGTGTGTGTGTGTGCATTCATCAGTCTGTGCCAGGGGCATTTGGGCAGATGGCATCAAGTTCCCCTCAGCTCATTTTACTCCCTACAGTGTAGTGTGTGTACACTGACATCATCAGCGTTTGTGTGCGCACGCGCGTTTGTGTGTGTGTGTATCTGAAGCCAATGAGGTTGCACTTTGTGTCAAGGTCACGGTTCTCCCGTTGAGTTTATATGTTCAACCTGTGTTGGCGTGTGTTTTTGGTTTAAAAAAAAACAAAAGCTGGGCTTGAGAGAGAAATAAAACATGGACAGATAGAATTAAAGTAAGTGAAATGAAACTCGAAACGGGTCTTGTGGTCCATTTCATAATTAAAGGCGAGGGACTGCCTCCCGGAGGGGGGAGCGATAAATGACTGCATGAATCTACATGACGTCCACAGAGCAAACTGCAGAGCGGGGCCCGCAAAGAACAGGGTAGAAAAAGAAATGAGAAAAAGAAACGCACCATTAAAGTCAACCAAATAAAAATGCACCAGGCGATCCTAAAGGACCATACATTTCTCTATAGTGTTGGAACATTTTCTACTAAACTCTACAAGTTGAAAAATGTCTGATCTGTTTGTTTTTATTCTGTCATTTTTTAATTTTATTTATTTTGTTCCTGCAGATCCTCTCCATAGGAGTGCTGGACATCTTCGGCTTCGAGGATTACGAGAACAACAGCTTCGAACAGTTCTGCATCAACTTCGCCAACGAGCGCCTCCAACACTACTTCAACCAACACATCTTCAAGCTGGAGCAGGTTCAGGATTTTAACTTATTTTTTAATGTTTTTCTTGATTTTGCTCTACAATTTTCCTGATTTCAGTTCTTTTTTTTTCTATTTTATTTAGCCTTCCTGTTCTCTTCTGTTACTGTTTCTAGATTTCTTTTTTTTTGTTTGTTTGTTTGTTTTAGCAATAATTTTCCTTCTTACTTCCATTTCTTGTCCTTTATTTTTGGTTTTCACCATTTCTTTTATTTTTCTTTCTTTTCTTAACCCTTCCTTTCTGTTCGATTTTTTCCTGTTCTATTTACCTTCTTTTCTCTCCTTATCTTGTTTGAACTTTTCTATGCATTCCTACCCTTTGCTTTACTTTAGCTCTTCTCGTCTTTGCTTTATTTTTCTAAAGACTATTTTCTGTTTTCCTTAACGTACCGTTTTTCACAATTTTCTCTCTTTTTTCCATTTTTTCAATTTTTCTTGCTTACTTTCTTGACTTGACTCGCCTGCTGCTCTAATGTGTGGACTGATTTGAACCTGTACATGCCTCCATGTTTGCCTCCAGCACTTTGACACACACTGATGTCACTTGATGCACGGCTATGACTGTACGCCTCGCGCTCTGCTCAGAAACGCTTTCATGTTTGTGATAAATTGTTGCCGGTGGAGTAGAGGGGCCGAACCGCCTCTCCTGTCTCCGTTTCAAAGGGACGGGCGCTGTAGCTAAGCTCGGTGTGTCAGAATGAACGACTTCCTGGATAGTGAGAAGCTCTGGATCGGCTGCGGCGCAATCAGAGGCAGATAGGAGAGGCTTCGGACTTACTTTGATGTGTAAAGTCAGGGCAGGTGCCCTTCTGGTGGCAGCCGTTGATAAAGAGCATTAGCATCAAAGGCAGCCACGCCGACAGAGGAAGAATAACACAACAGAACGTATGGGGAGGAAAATCTGTTGCCACAGGAGGAACAAAGAGGCGTTCAGTTCATGTTTGCTCCTGTTGTCATCTAAACGTTCCTGAAAGCGTGTTTTCGCGTTGCCATGCTACAAAAAAGAAAAGCTCCGAAGCTTTTCTTGTTCTTAATAATAAATGTATATCTTTCTTCTGTAAATGTGCAGCTACGTCAGATTAGCTTTCTTGAAGGCCAAAAGGTCAGATTGAAAGGGCACGTTAGCTCCAGCTTGGCTTTGGTTACACATTTAGTCTGAAGTCTGTGGTCTCAATCTTTCAACCCCCTTAACAATGACGCTCCTACATAAGAAAGCAACCAGATGCCTTCAGACGACTAAGAGGTAAACAGATTCCAGCTGTTCGCCGCTCTTCACCTTGTGAGCTTGTCAGGTTTTTCGTGAAGACCCTTCAGGTTTCTTTGGTTGTTTTCAATTTAATTAAAAAATACTTTCTTTATCCCATTAAATGTTGTTGTAACTCTTTAATTGAAAGTCTTGTGTTTGACTGGGGACCGAAATTGCCATATTTGTTACATTTTCACACTGCCTTTCAAATGATCCACACACCTTGAGCGACCTGTTCCCCTCCTCACCTGAGGCGGCGCTGCACCAACAACCACTAGAGCAATCATCACAAAAACCGCAAAAGAAGACACTGAGCGCAACTTCCTTCTTTGCAGCCGGTAAACACCAATGGAGTGGCATGAGAGGTTGGCGAATGTAGGATTTCTCTTTTGTCTTTGGTAAAATACCACAAGCCATTTCTCCCACATTTGTCCTGGTTGTATTTACCCAGAATGCCCTGCACTATAGTCCACTTCCTACCATTAGAGCGGTCTCCGGCCTGTTTGGCATTCACATATTCATACAAATTGCACGAGAGTTCACCTCATCCAAACCGACACCCGGGTCTCTGGGTTGACCAGCGTTCGCTTTTTTTGGTCGGCGTCAAAGTTTGATTGTGCTGCTTTCGCACTTCCCCAAACCAACCAGATATTCTAAGCAAACGAACTGGAGCTCAGTGAAAGTGGACTGGGTCAGAGATAAAGGTGGGTGGTTCATCCCTGTATTGCCTTCATTGATTCTCCAGTGGATTTACGTCACTCTATGAGCGAAGGTGGTGCATATGGAGTCACACCCAACTTTAATGGAACCGAACCCGATATGTGGGCTTAACTCTGAACATGCAGCCGGAGCTAATGGGATGGGGTAGACTAGTGCTTGTTCACCTTGTAAAGTCCTGACCTAAAACCCAGTGAGCGTCCTTGGCGAGACATGAAACTGATGTCCACAGAGATTCTGTCTTCAGACTGATGGAGCTTGAAATTGTCTCTGAATAAGAACGAGCCAAAATCCCAGATGTGCAAAGTTACTAGCGGCTCAGTTTCAATTCTACTTTTTACATTTTCAGGGATTTCATGGTTTCCTTTCAATCCAATATGCAACTTTATTTAAATCCCAATAAAACACACTGTACTCTGCAGTTGTACCGTGACAGAGCATGAGGCGCTTTGTGAATCGCTGTGTTTTATGTTCACGAAGTGCCGTCATCATTCAGACCACTTGTAAATCTGTGTGTGGGTTTGGTCCAGAAGCCCATCTGAGGAGCGAGACAAAGAATGCCTGGAAGAGGGAACATAAATGATGATGCTACAAGGAGATGATTGTCGATGGGTTGGCTTATATCGCTGTAGCTGTCAGATCTAAGTCTATCTTGTCTCCGTGCTGAAAAGCTGATCTGCTCCAGCCAGTTGCTGTTAGCTGAAACCTGAGCGAGCGGCAGCGAAAAGAGCAGCGAAAAGAGCAGCAAATGAGCGCGTTATCTGTCAGTGGAGATCACAAAACTGCCAATCCGCTGCGTGCCGACAGCTGGGTCGTCTCGTTTCTGACTGTTGGCCCTCCGGCACCGCAAACCTCGGTACACACACACTCACACGTATCCAAGCACAAACGCTGCTGTTGGCACTTCTGTCAAACCGGTTCAGCTACAATAAATGAGTAGTTTAGGAATAATTAGCACCCTGCTTTGTTACATCACTGGACTTTTAAGCCAGTACCCTTGATGGACGTTTGGGACCGAGTCCTGGTTTTCTGTTCTGTCCGTTACGCCGCATGCAAAGCAGAAACCAAATGCGACCTGATTTATCACCCGTTCCCCTGGTGAAACATCGCTGACTCGTCGGTTGCTCTGTGCTACTTCCTGATGATTATCTGCTTTTACTGAACCTTTCATTTGTTTTTTTACGTCGATAAAATAAATGCGGGAAGGTGCTGCAGAAGCTCTTAACCCACCTGTCGGTGCCCTGCATTGTTCCAGCAGAGTTCGTGTTTATCTTGAAGTTGCTGGAAGGGGCGGAGGAGGGAGTTTGACTCCAAACTTTTGGCAAGCTGCTTGTCAGCGGGTTTACATTACAGGATGACGGTTGAGGCGGAGTGGTGCTCAGGGCCGCTCCGAGACGGGCCGGTCTGGCCCCCGATGGAGCGGGACCGGACTTGTAGTGATTGGTGTTTGTTTGGGTAAAGCTGTGCAGACATCATCTGGACGGGAACCGACCAACGCCTTGATCTTTTGGATCGGAGGCTTCTGGCAGCGGCTGCCTGTGGCTCGGTTGGGAGAATTTTTCTGGGTTCTGGTTTTAACGAACCTAACTATTGTAGCCATATGCTGTTGATTGGTTTAGGCTTTCTTAGATTTTTTTTTCCGTCTGTCAGAAAGAATATGACAGACTGAAAAACTGACAATTTGCTGGAAAATATGACCTATAAATATTTATATGCAGACATGTGCCATTTTATGATGTCCAACATGTTCACGTAAAATGTTTATTTACTTATTTAAAAGAGGAATTGTTATTCATTCGCACATTTTAATTAGGAATACTATATCAAAAATACTGAAGAGGTTATATTAAAAAATCTGTTGACTGAGATCATATTTTAAATCCGATTAATCGTCAGAATAATCGATCACTAGAATAATCATTAGTTGCAGCTTTTATTCATTTTTGGATTTGATTAAGGGATCGTAACGTAAAATTTTGCAACATTTGCTTTTCATAATATTTGCTAGATGTTTAGAAAGCTTAAAGGAGCATTACTTTCAAAACGGTTGTCATTTATGTTTTGTTTATTCCAAAACGTCCCGACAACGACCATTAGGGTGTGTGGTCGCCATGGCAACCCAAGGACAAAGTTCAAGGGGAACCCGTTCACTGTTGTGAATTTGCGGCTTTCTAATGTCAACAAAGCGTCCGTAATATCTGGGAATATCTGCTCAGAAAAAAAAAGAAAAGAGATTTTTGGGTCTCAATTCTTCTTTTTAACGTTTAACCTCCTCTGGGCCCATCTCCCCTCCAGCCAATCAGCTTTCCTCATCAGCGGCGAGTGTTTTTCTTTCGGAACAGCAGCCAGAGCCAACAGCACCTGACCCACCCGGGCCCACAGCCGGACCGGGCCGCGGAGGGCAGGGGGTGTTTACGCTCCACGTGCCAACGGGGGCCGGATCGCTTGTCTTTGTTTTGATGATGTATCAGTTTAAGAAAACACACGTTTTGCCGCCGCCCTCGGCAAATACAGGCTGCTGTTTAGCCTGCGAGACGTCACACTGAAATACGAACCATCTGCCTGTCAGGGCCGCCGCCAAGGTTACACAATAACGCGTTTGGGAGTTTTTTTAATTTATTCTAATAACAATGAAAGTGATTGGATTTCGTGCAGTGCAGTTGGCCTTTGAACTCTTCTTGCCTTTTCTTTAGCTTTCTACATTCACAGCTAGCTACCCTTTTCTCCCAGTTCGCCCAATGAAAACAAACCCCTGCTTAATGAAAGACGGGCATCGACGGAGGTTAATGAAGGGATCAAACACAAGCCCAGTCAGCCTTCCTCACCTCCACACTGAGGGCGTTGGGCCAAACGCGACTCATGCTTCCCAGAGCGCCGCGCCGCTCCACATGCCCACGACAACTGACTATTGGACAGAGGGACACCTGCACAGCCAAACCCTGACCAACCTCACCGACCACAACACGACTCCCTGCTTCTCTCGGCGCAGCGGGAGCCTGGTGGGATTTATTATTATTATTATTACTGCTTGCAGATTGAGATTTGCTCTGGGATTTCCGAGCCTGCCTTCACATGCGTTAAGTCTCTCAGGTCACACAGTATGGCGGACAAATTCAGTCCAACATTTTAAGGAACAGGCAGAGACATGCGCCGAGTGCATAGAGGGGTAACCGGTAGAATTTGCGTCAATTGAAATTACAAAAACAAATTCACGGATTTAGAAAAAAACAGATTTTTTTTATTAAAATGAGGAGGTTTTTGGCCATATATGCAATAGAAACACTTTTTTCCACATCACGTATCATGTGATCTGATCTACAGCCCCGTTGCTCCAACAAAGCCAAATCAAATGCATCGTTTGTTACCAGGCCTCAGCCAAACTTGGCAGTACAGTGAAGATGTAATTCAGTCATTTAAGACCAAATGAGCAGGATATTTCTAATGGCTTTCTTGCTTTGAAAGCCCTCTAGCTGTACTCTATGCAAAAGTAAAGTTGACCAATGGGTCCCTCCCTTTAAAACTGAGTTTTACTATGTTGAAGCTTGAAAGGAAAGGCAGACTTAGCATTTGAAGCTAGCTTTAACGTCCTACTTTAATAACCACAATCCCTAACAGTTCTGTCAGACACAGTTTCTCAGGAACGCAGCTCTTCGGGGAGGATCGACGCGTCCTCAAATTCGGCATTCACTTTGATTTAGCCTTTGTTTTGAGAAGCCTTGAGATCCAGGAATAAAAAAGCTGCTTGTGTTTGTCCTTTTGTGAGGACGTTCTTCATGTCCAGCAGCTGCTTTTCCTTTCTTTCTTTTCTTCTTTATTTTCTTTACTTGTCCATCTGGCTGCATGCTGGTCATTTGCTCTCCAGTGGAAGCAGCTTTATTGTTTTCATCAGGCTTCCGGTTCTTGTGACTAATTGAGCTTTGTCTGGGCTGGGCGAACTGAAACCCACTCAGACGAGCGTTTGAAAAGTTCAAACACTCGTCTGAGCCTTTAATAAAAGTCTTTGTTAAAATCCACAGTGTTTAGCAGGGTTGCAATGATTTTGTGTGTCTTTTTCATGATAGTTTAACTTCAGCTTGTTGTTTTATCTAATTCAGTCATGAAGCAAAGAGCTTAAAGACGGAACTTCGACGTCGGTTCACGTCCGAAATGCTTTCAGCGCGGCGACGACGCGCGAGTCTCTCTGCTGTTGAGTCAAAGCGTTTTCGACCCACGGTCTCCAAACGCACAGCCGGGTCGGCCTGTTTATGTTGGCCTGCTGCGTGATCTGCAATAAAACGGATGTGTGCGTGTGTGTGATTGCGTTCATCTCTCCATCCGCGTGTCTGCAGTTAATTGTCCCTCTCTCCCCGAGTCAACACGTGTGTGCACTCAGTGTCTCCCAGACGCAACAAATTTCACCAGCTGAACACCGTCAGGCTCTCGCCTTGATGTGGTTGGAGCAAGAGCAAACGCATGCAGCTTTTTTTATGGTTCTGCTTTCACTGAGTGTGATGTACTGCGGCCTCTGTTTAAAAAATAAAAACTCCACATGCTCCGAATGCTCCGTCGGTGATTCATTAAAAGGAGGGTAAAAACAACCGGGCCAGACGCGTTGGATATGCCTTAAATATTCCCCTGCTGTTTCAGTTTTAATAATTAGGTGGCGCATGTTGCGGATGGTTGTCGTACTTTCTTTTACTGCCCTGAAACTGGTTCGGCTTGTATTTCAAACACACATTGCTCTATTCCCGCGTTCGCCGCATCACTCGTTAGCTTTTCTTCCTTACGAGCTAAATAGAGAGCCGCTGCGTGGCTGGAGAGACAAAAAGTGCACCGAGCGAATTTATGTCCTGCAGCATTTTGTTTTGTCTCCCTGATGAAGCTGTTGAAGGATGCACTGAAGCGCCATCTGTGACTATTTGTGAAATGTTGACCACAAAAAGAGAGCGCGCAGAAAGAAATGTAGGCGAAAAATGTCACTATAAAATGTCCCGCTGAGCTTATTGGGTGGCGGTCATTTATCGTATCGTTTATTATTAATCGTGAAAAGAATTTTGATTTATCGCCATCACGATATATTCCAATTAACATTGAGTTTTACTGTTTTCTTCACTGTTTGCTCAATCAGAGCAACAGTAAATCAGAAAATGCAATCAAATGCAGATACTTTGCGCTGCTTATTGTGACTAAATTACAAAATTAAAATGTTTTTCAAGAGCAGTATTTGTGTTTTCGGGGCTGTGATCTCTGTTAGTCTAGTTACCTAAACAAAAAGTAATACTTTTTTTTTATTACCACATTAGTGCCAAAATATTGTGATAAAAGTTTAAGTCCATCCTCGCTCTCTAGTTCTAGTTCGCTTGTTACTTTGTAGCCATGTCCAAGTTTAGGAAGAAACCATCTTTAGCAGCATGTTCTCTTGTCTTTCCCTCTTTGTTGAGCATGTATGGGCAACAACGATTTTGATAAAGGCAAAACCAAAGTTTTTACCTTTATTTGGGCCTCTTGCAATAAGAAAAATGAATGCATTTTACCTCAATTTAAGGTTTTATTTTTAGCTTAGCGCTCATTCAGGGCCCGGTCTTATTGTGCAGAAAAATTTGTAATTAGCTGTTTTTGTTTTTAAACTTTTATGGGTTTTTTTTTTGTTGATTATCCTGATAGCAGCTCCCTCCTCAGCTCGCTGCCTCGCTACCGCTGATCGTTTTGAGCTCGCCTGGTCTTGGTTTCTGTCAGCCGTCCACTGTGACCGGTGAGCTGTTTACATGCCTCTGTCAGATGTGCCTGAACACACCATCCTCGCTTGCAGAGGGGAACTTAACACACAATCCAACCCACACATTTTGATTCCTCCCTTACTTCAGGTCCAAGCTGAAGGAGTCTGTGTCTCTTTCGTCCCTGGAGACAAAACGAGGACGTGACCAGAGCTGGAGTCTCCAGCTCTGGACATTAATTTTGACATTATAATTTACATTTCACAAAGGCCTTATGTGTTGCATTTAAATCTTCTTCATGTCGAGATATGCATGAAGAAGATAAGAATCTTCTTCATAATAATCTAAGAATCTTCTTCATGCATATCTTTCTGAAGTGATTATCAGAAAGAGCAGGAGCTTCTTAAAGAGACGAAGACCCAATGTGTTGCATTTATAGTTATATCTTCTGTACTGTCTGTGTTTTATTTTGTTACTGTACAGTCGTCAAAAGGGAACTCCAGTACGGATGGCAAACTTTGTTCAACAGAAAGTTTACGAAACAACCGGGTATATTTGTTCATTCGAATGTATGTGGAGAAAGTATTTCAAGGGAGGCTAAGTGTGCTAACGTTTCTAACGTTAGCAAAAACGGCAAACAAAAAATTTGCGAAGCTACTAGTGTATTAGCGGATTAGTGTAGATGTGAAACATATAACCTGGGAAATTGTCTTTAATATCTCCATAGCGACTGGGCAATGACATCATGAGAATCAGTTACCAGGTCTACTTTAATCTTCGTCACCTAACTCCTGTTTTGTGTTTTTTATTAATGGAGGTGATTTGTCGCTTTTGTTTCCAGGAGGAGTACCGGGCTGAGGGCATCACATGGCACAACATCGACTACAGCGACAACAGCGGCTGCCTCAACCTCATCAGCAAGAAACCCACGGCTCTGTTCCACCTGCTGGACGAGGAGTGCAAGTACGTCTCAGCTATGGAGTCAGACAGATTCTCATTTAGTCGATGTGAAAACGGTGGAGGGGCCTAAACATCAGGGTCTGGGCTTTTCTGGAGGGCTAGGGTTATTGAAAAACATTGAAGTGATTTTCAGAAAGAGCAGGAGCTTCTTAAAGACACGAAGGCCCAATTTAAAGTTATATATTTGATATATATATAAACAGAAAAATTCTGTAACTGAAGGTAACATAGTTGTTTGTTTGTGCTATGAAATGGCACTATGTACCTGAAAAAT
This sequence comes from Poeciliopsis prolifica, assembly GCF_027474105.1. Taxonomy (NCBI): domain Eukaryota; kingdom Metazoa; phylum Chordata; class Actinopteri; order Cyprinodontiformes; family Poeciliidae; genus Poeciliopsis; species Poeciliopsis prolifica. Next base: position 23,141,786 of record NW_026562376.1, read on the forward strand.
ACACAACACCACCCCTTTAATATACATCTGTGCTTCAAACCAGTAAACTATCTACTTTTTTTTGTTGTTGTTCACTTCGAGTTAGATTTTGACAGTTTCAGAACTTGAAATAGAAAAACTATTGTTTTCATAATGTCCTGATGGGTAAATCTAAGTAAATAAGGGTGTAGTTTTGATCTTATGTAAACTGTGATGTGCATTTGCATACAGCCCCATGATACAGTCCTTGTATGACTGCATTCCACTGAGCAAGCTTCACGCTAACAGGTTATAGGGAGAGAAGGGAAGATGCTTAGAGATCTCATCACTCACAGTTAGTGAAGCTAGCAGGGGCCTCTTGAGAGAAGGATTAGGTTACCCCCATGTGGGGGTGGGGAGTTGAGGAGTACCAGACTTTTCAACCCCTGAGAATATTCTTTAACCTGCAGTGTTTTTACGAGGTGACGGGAGGAGAGGTTTAGATGAAATGAAACGTCTCCTGGAATGTTGATCAGCGAAGCGGTCGTAGCGCATGGGAATAAATGCCCATGAATCAAAGGTGAAACCACCAAAGAAAAATGTGCAAAAAAAAAGGGGGGGGGGCTGGTTAGATTTGGGCCACAAGGAAAAGAATATTTTCCTTGTGTGTTTGAGGAGCGAAGTTTTCTGCATCCTCTTTGGGGTATTCCTTCTTTTGATTCGAGCCACAGGCCGTAATGCTCCGCCGGTCAAAAGCAGGGGAAACATGAACCTGAGCAAACATTGACTGTAGGTCGAGGTTGAGGGAGCTACCGTATGTCGCTTTAAAGTTTTTCTGTCTGCTCCAATTGTCTGACGCTCTCAAGGCTTGAGCTTAACCGTGGCAGAGATTACACGTAAAAAACTGTCTGTGCAGCTTCCCCCAGGCCTCCAATCAGACCTTGCTGGACAAGTTCAAGCGTCAGCATGAAGGAAACAGCTACATCGAGTTCCCCGCCGTCATGGAGCCCGCCTTCATCATCAGACACTACGCTGGTAAAGTCAAGTATGGAGTCAAGGTGAGATGTCTTCGACTGAGTACAGCACCGTCCATGCTTCTTGGTTTCCCTGGTAAAGAAGTCTAAAAACCACAAAATAGAGCAAATGAGTCCTTTGTGTTTTTGGCACCACAGCTATTTATAAGTTATAGACTTTACAGGGGATCTGCAGATTTCAGCAAGTCAAATTTAAGACTTTTAAAGACCCTTTTGATTACTTAAATTTAAGACTTAAAGACAAACAAACATAGGAAGTATGGATGGTTGTGAGATCCAGCTGCATTACAATCAGGAATAGCAAACATTGTAACATTTCTGGGCCTTTAAGGTTCTTCTCTTGCAGCCTCAACCTGTGTAGCATCTAGCTTAAACGTTTTTTGTTTTTGTTTTTTTGCACAAAATGCAGCTCGTCTAGCATGTGCTGGTAACAGAAGTGAGCTAGTGGCAAAAACAAACAAACAAAAATAAGAAGGCAATATATAATTACCGGCGATGTCAATATTTTATTATTTGTGTTGGGAGTTTCAGACCATTTCAGTGCAGCTGTCCTTTGTGAAGGTTTTTAGCTGCGTTCAGCCTGTCATTGCCAAAACCGAGATGAGATACAGCCAAGCAATTTGTGAGAAAGAAGGGGTAAAAAATAACACATTGAGGGTATTTATTTATTTATTACATATCTTTTCCATTTTTGTTTACCTGGACTCAGGATTTGGTCATTTGCTACTGTCTGCAAACCGTCCTATATATCAAGAGTCTCAAAATCTGAGACCCTGACAAGGTTTTCCTTCTGACACCCAAAGCCTCCAACAATAAAGCCATGGGCTAAAGTGTAAGCGCAGAAAGCAGCAGCACTTCTACTTGGAGCGCTGTCGGCCTGTTTTTGTGGGCAGATCTAATTCTCGGTTCCCCAGCTGTGCGCTGATAAGAAGCTCATGTGCTGGAGCGGGCTGAGCGGATTGTTGTTTGACCGTATGATTGAAATCCATAACAGCTGGTTATCACGGCTGTGGAGAAGGAGTCGTCTGCTGAGGCCTCCGGCGGTGAATCGAATGTGACGCCAGGCTGACTTCCATCACAGGAGGAGGGAGTCATTTTATATATATGTGTGTGTGTGTGTGTGTGTGTGTGTGTGTGTGTGTGTGTGTGTGTGTGTATGTAAAGAGCTCTGGGTCTGTTTCTAGCTTCATCCAGGATGTTTTTAACTCTGACCAGCTTCCCTCTCTCTGCAGAAAAACCCAAATTCCCAGCATGATGCTGCCACCCCCGTTTTTAGCTGTGGGGTCAGTGCTGGATTCCAGCATATATAACATTCTCCATTTTGGTTGAAAAAGGGACATTTCAGTCTCATTCGACCACAGCGTCCTCTTTCACATATTTATGGTATATCTCTGTTGAGCTGAATATTAGTTTTCTTTACCTCATGCTCTAAATGTCAAGTGAAAGGAATAGGTATGAGAGTAGTTCAACATGCAGTGAAAGAACCAAAGTGGCACGGCTATTCTTTTAACTCTGCAACTCCTTCCCCGTAATTATGAAGAAACATTTGGCCGCGAGTGGTTGTAAACTGTGCTGCCAAATGTTTTTCCACTGCTTAGCAAACCGTAAAAATGGTCGCCATTGTTTGGTGCGATGCTCAGGCTGCAAGGTTTTGTGTTGTAACATCAATTTTCTTGTTTTCGCAGCAAAACCTGTGCTTTTCAAAGCGACAAAGACAAACTGGATAATTAGCCTCTGTGTTGCTAACATGCTCTTGCTCCGTTTCATTCAGGACTTCAGGGAGAAGAACACTGACCACATGAGGCCCGACATTGTCGCCTTGCTGAAAAGCAGCAAGAACGCCTTCATCTGTGGCCTGATGGGGATCGACCCGGTGGCAACCTTCCGCTGGGCCGTGTTGCGGGCCTATTTCAGAGCTGTTGTGGCTTTCAGGGAGGCCGGCCGCAGACACACCCACAAAAAAGCAGGTGAGCCTCAGTCGACTTTGGAGTCAGAGGAAGTTTGTACATGAATGAACTCATAAAAAAAAGAAAAGGATTCATTAGTTCAACATATGAGTTATTGATAGGAATTTCCAGTCTTTAGTGTCATTATACCTATAGCTTTACCAAGCTAGCAGTTTATGCATATGTTGCATAAATAACCTTTAAGACTTTTTTAATGTTCACATTTTGTTGTTGACCTAACAAATCTGCATTTTCTTCAATAAAATTATTATTTTTTTATTAAAATGATCCAGGACACGCTGCTCAGAAAGCTGTTTGTATAGAGGGAAGCTACACAGAAAGCTGCCGAAACGCCGCTCAATAAACTGGACGACGTTCAAACAAAAGTGCTGTGTTTGAAAACTTGATCTTGCACAACTAAATTTGAATGGGTGTGAAATCCATCTGTCACCAACAAGTCATATCAAAATGGAGAGAAAACATGCTAATGTTAGCCTAGCATTTCAGAAAACTACTTCACATGAAGACATGAGAACAGATGTGAGTTTATTGATGCTCTAAATGTGTTGAGTCTCATATGTTTTCAAACAGTAAACCAATGTGTGTTTTCTGGACTCATTATTGTCAGTTTAGCATAAAACTAAATGTTTGGGTTTTTTTCTTTAAGTGCTCTCAAGTTTTACATGAGCAACAAACAAAACATGTAGCCATTTAGCCTAACAAATGTCTTTTGCGTTATAGGGAATGATGCAGCTGTTCCCTGCCCTGTGGTCAAAACTGTTGACAGCTTCAGCTTCATTCATCACCCGGTTCACCAGCGGAGCCTTGAGATCCTTCAGAGATGTAAAGATGAAAAATACAGTAAGTTGAAAGTAAAAATGATCCCTGTTGTTTTTGCTAAACTGGGAAATAAAATTTACATGAACAGCCGCATTAACAGAATGTTAATAATCTACATTAAATATATTAAGCACTCTCTTTAGAAAGCCTATATTTTTATTTTGTTTTTTCTTGGATTATTTTAAGTGAGATTTCTCACATCTCACAAGTGTAGAACAGATCCGCCTCTTGTAGGAGATTCTAGTACAAATCCATCTTAAGTAATTGTGAAGCTACACAGGAAGAACGTTGAGAAAAATAGATTTTTTTTTCTATTGCCTTCAGTCTCTCATTATTCCAGATTTATCAACAGCAGTTAATAGGGGATGTGAATGTGAAGCCCTCTGAGTTCTGGATTCATTGAGTCGCCTCGAAGCAAAGCTCGCGCCCCGTAATGCCCCAACGCACGAGTGATCACACAAATGAGGCAAACATTTCTTCGCCGGCGGAGGTTAATAACAAGCACAGATTTTCTGGTTATGCTCCTTCTTTCATGGGTTTAGCTGCAGTCAGAAGACGAAGCCGTGAATGCAGCTTGTTTCACTGCTTTTTTTAGCCGTGCAACACAAAATATAAGACCCAGTGTGAAACGGGAGGATAATTAGATTTAGCTGCTTGTTTTTTTTTTTTTTTTTAATGGACCTGGCTTTTGAGCATAGTTTATTCATTTTCAACAGACTTTGGGTCAGATTCATCTCAGAAACATAAACGCTAACCCAGTTTATCCATTTATCCAAGTCTGGTTCCTCGTCTCGTTGGAACCCCCACGTCAGAGTGTCAAACATCAAATCTGATCGATTTTTGGAGGCAGTCTTAATTCCAATCATGCCTCCATATGCCATCATCATGCTTCACAGTTGGTAAATAATGTTTATGTCTCAGAGAAACACTTTGATCAATAAATGCTTCTTGTCATTGTGTTTAAGTAGAAAAACCTTATCTTATCTGGCGATCGAGCATTTCTGCCAGAAGACTTTCAAGGTTTGTCCGTGTTGCTTGAAAATGTCAACGTTGGAGCAGCAGCTTCTGTCTTGGTCATCAGCCTCTCAGTACATGTTGATGTTTAGCTGTTGTTGGTCAGACTGGTGTTCCAGCCGTTTCTGTTTTCTGGACATCCCAACTGAGTTGTTGTTTTTATTTATCTGAAGGTGACCTTTTGAGGCAAGTAAAAATTTGGTCGTAAAGGAACAATGATCTGACATTAAAGCTGGTTTCAGAATGGACCGACCGGTACCGAGCCTGGCCGTTGCCAGTTCTCATCTACCTGGCCAATCAGCAAACAGAAGGAGAAGTTGTGAACAATGGTGTTGATTTTCTGCTCCGTTTTAAAATTAAAATTGTAATTTACCAATAGAGGGTTGTAGTTTGGCAATGGCATTGGAGGAAGGATGTTGGAGACGTATTGTTTCTGGCATAGGCGTCGCATCGTGTCCCGACAAAGTTGTTTACAATGTACGAAAATTCCTGCAAGCCTCATTGAGCTGGCGTATTATATTACTTAAATGTTAATGTAAGCGACTAGATAAAATCAGATCCAATCGTTTAAAGCTTCAACAGAGTCCGATTTCCCGAAGCAAAAGACCTCAAAGCGTAGAACAAGCGACTGGTTTTTACCAGGCTAACCTGGATGTCAACGTAGTAGGAAAATCTACGGATGACGCTCAAAACCCGAGTCCATCCCAACACATGAAGGAACATCTGGACAATAAATACAAAGATATGCAGCTGATTTTTCTCTTTGTATGTCTTTGAACTTGTTTGGCATTTGATCATTCCACACTGGAAGATACAGTCCAAATCCTTAAAAGCCTTTCCACCTGCGATCTCTCCAAATCCAGGTATCGCTCGGAAGAATCCACGAACGCCTTTGTCGGATCTTCAAGGCACCAACACCCTGAACGAGAAGGCCAGCTGGTGAGTACAGAACGATAATAATTCACTCCTGAATTATTAATAAGATATCCAGTTACTCTATCCTGTAAGCTGACTGGAAGTGGAATGATATTATTACTATTGTTAGAATCAATGCCACGCCCTCACCGCGCCGCTCTCTCCCTGTAGGGATGGCTACGGCGTTGGGTGCAACGGTCGCAGCTCGCGATCGGGTCGCGTCTCGTCATCAGGAAGCCCCGCCCTGGAGGAAGAGGGCATCTTCCTGAACTCGGGCAGCAGCAAGCTCCTGGAGAGAGCTCAGGGGATCCTACTGTGAGTCAAAACCAGCGCGGATCCTTCAAAAATCTTACATTTATTCATCTGGAATTAAGACCTCAAAATACGTACAATTCATTAAAAAAAATTAAGTCGGCCTTCAGTTTGTTAAATAAAGGCGTTAAATTTTGTTGTCAGGAAACATTTTGAGTCTCCTGCACTCCTTTAATCACAATATTTTATGGTGCTGTTGTGATATCTATAAAAATGACAATAAGAACGATTTATTACTTATTTCTTGTGACTGCGTAATACAGCAATCACAGCCCCACATACAGAAATTCTGCTGTTAAAGACATGAACCTTTATAATATGTTTCTATAGGACACCAGTCTCATAAAGAAGTGTGATTTATATCACTAAACTACATGTTTAGTGATATAAATCATTCATATATTGATATAAATCATTCAATATTTTCAATCTTATAGATATTTATTGATTATCTCAGTGAAGAAACTGTGGAGAAAATAGAAAACTAACAATATAAGAACATCAGTAAACATCATTAATTGGAATTTATGTTGACAGCGATAAATCAGAATTTGAAGATGACAAATTTATCACAATAAATGATAAACAACACAATAAATGCCTACCCCTAATCCGCAGACTTCAACTTCATTGCATTCTGCAGCTAGCTAACTAGCTGTTGATAAACCCTTGCTAGCTTGCTAGCAAGCATGTCTCCCGCCATCATGGGAAAACGTAAATGCATCGCCATTGGCTGCACAACGTTCGTCTCACTTCTGTGGCCAACCCAGACGATGGTTTTGCTACTTTATAAAAGATCGAATTGTCTTTTGTATATTTCTGTCAGGTCTTAAATTGTATTCTTAATGGTCTTAAAAAGCCTTAAATGTGAGTCTGAAACAGCAGAAACTCTGAAATCACAGGATTGCTCCTACATAAACATCATCTAGTAGTTTGTTTGTGCTAATTAAAGCTCTGCCTCTCTTATTTAGGAGAAACAAAAACTGCAAAAGTAAACCAAGCCTTCCCAAGGTAAGACACTGACCTGACGACATGACGGCTGGGATCTGTTGGCAGTGTTTGACGAAGCTTCATGTGGTTCCTCTCTCTGTGTGTGCAGCACTTGTTGGACGTGAAGTCTCTGCGCTACCTGAGCAGCGTGACGCTCCATGACCGCATCACCAAATCTCTGCTCCACCTACACAAGAAGAAGAAGCCGCCCAGCATCAGCGCTCAATTCCAGGTCAGTGCTGCTGCCCCCTGATGGAAGAACCGGTGCCGTGCACCACTCGGGCCAAGAGCTCTGACTACAAGACTGACGACTATCAAGCTTTTAAACAAACCCGAGGACAGAAAGACATGGATTCAATGGATAAATGATAGAATGATTAATCAATTAATTGATCAATGTTCAAACTGATGAATGGATACACAGATGGATGGATGAACAAATAAAAAAAAACAGAAGGATGGATGTACAGATTTGTGGATGAATAAGAAAACGGACGGACGGATGGATGGACGGATGTTGACCTCTGTGTGTTTGTGTCGTCAGGCGTCCCTCACCAAGCTGATGGAGACTCTGGATCAATCAGAGCCGTACTTCGTCAAGTGCATCCGCTCCAATGCAGAGAAGGTATTTCCTGCAGCTTATTCAGCATCTACGCACTCGCCATGTTTTCTTCATACCAAACTCTTCTGCTCCTCGTCTGCCTCAGCTGCCGCTGCGCTTCAACGACAGCCTGGTGCTCAGGCAGCTGCGCTACACCGGAATGCTGGAGACGGTCCGGATCCGCCAGTCGGGATACAGCATCAAGCACACCTTCCAGGTAACCCTGTGCCGCCGTCTGTCTGAACATGCTGCGCGGTTAGCAGCCACTTTCCAGATCTCCCATCAACTGTCTGCTGCCGTTCAGGAGTTCGTTCGCCATTTTCATGTGCTGCTGCCTCGGGGAACGAGCCCCACCAAGTCCGGGATCCGAGAGTTCTTCAGACGGATCCACCTGCCTCCCGCCGGGTACCAAGTGGGCCACACGATGGTGCGTCACCTGGAAGTCAGGTTTCCGTCTTCTCTCTCTCGTTTCTGCCTGATTGTAACTTTTTAAAAAACTTTGCCAGGTGTTCCTGCGCGAGGCGGAGCGCCAACGTTTGCAGACTCTCCTCCACCAGGAGGTGCTGAGGCGAATCATGATGCTGCAGCGCCGCTTCAGAGCCGTCCTGGAGAGGAGACACTTTGTCAGCATGAGGCGAGCGGCGCGCGTCATCCAGGTTAGAAGAGGAGACTGGGATGTTTGGTTTCCTCTCTCTTCTCATGATTTTCATTTTCTGGCTATTCTCTACTTTGTATTTTTTAGTCAAGACCTTTCAAACCAACAAAGATTGTTCTCGAGAAATACCCTGGATTGTTATTCATTTCAGAAAATAAAAGGAGCAGTCCCTGCTGTAATATGTACAATACTGTCACAAGACTATTAAGAACAGTAATACATTATAGCATGTAAATGTGAATGGAAATCGGGTTTTATTTAGTTCATTTCTATTGTTTTTATCTGAAACGTTTTAAAAACGTGCCTTTAAAACTGTCTGAATTTGAAAAAGTGAACAAACCCGGTCCTGTCCTGTCTCTCCTTTATTAACCTACCCCTGCTTTTCCATCTCCCTGGCGATCTCCAGCAATGGTGGCGATCGTGTCTCCTCAGGCAGTCTGCCATGGACTCGAGCGTTGAGGAAGAGGAGGCGGCGGCGGTGTGTCTGCAGTCGGCGTGGCGCGGATACAGGGAACGCAGGCGGTTCCTGCAGCAGCGGGCGTCCGCCGTCACCATACAGCGCAGCTGGAGAAGCTGCCGCCAGCGCCGCTGGACCCAGGCGGCCGTAGTCATCCAGTCGGTTTGGAGGCGGGTCAGGGCACGGAACCGCTTCTGTAGGGCGCGCAGCTCCGTGACGCAGCTGCAGGCCATCGGCCGGGGACACCTGGCTCGAGTCAGGTGGGTGGAGATTTGGACGTGTTTAAGATGATCTGGTATTTCTATTTCTAATTTCTAAGTTACAACAAACTACTGACATAGAATAAAAAATGTAGAACATGCCACAGTATTTAAACTGTTTTTATGCATTTCTCATGTTTAAACGGGGTTCAAAAAATCTATTCATCCCACAAACGCTTGGTGTAGAAACCACACTTTTTACAGCATTTCACAAGTTTAAAACATGATTGAAATGTCTTGAAGTAAGTTTCAAATGTTTCAGCAAAGATCCCAAACTTTAAATGAAATTCACTCGGATGATCAGTGAATGTCAGCTCCGACAATAACTCCTAATAATCAGTTGAGCAACTGAATATTAAAGAAAGACATCTTTGTTGCCAGATCCATTTAAAACGTTTTACTTGCTGCCCCCAAGTGGCCAAGAACAGTATTGTTTGACTTAAGGTTTCTGTCTTTTGAAAGCTCTTGAGAGAGATGTCTCTGATGCTTAACTTCAAACCACCTGCAGGTTTAAGCTCCTGAGGGAGCAGAGTGAAATGCTCAGCAGACGGCCGAGGCCTGACACAGAAACAGACGCGGGGGACCTGGAGGACTCGGCTCCATCAGGACTGGACGTTTCTGTTAGCGCAGACTCTTCCGAGGAACCTGATCCCACCAAGACGGACCGAGATGAGGACTCTGAGCGATCCAGGAGCACGGACGAGATGAGCCACAAGAACCGGTCGAAGCGGGAGAGCAGGCGCATGAGAGAACTGGAGCAGGCCCAGTTCAGCTTGGAGCTCCTCAAAGTCAGAACCACCAGCATGGGGGGTTCTCTCCCAGAAGACGCCGCCGCTGACAGCAGCCTCGCTCAGACGGATGACCGGCATCAAAGACTGTCGCCACAGGAATCCCTGGCTAGTCACGGCAGTTTTGAGATGCTCAGCGTAGATGAAATGGAGATGGAAGGAAGACCTCTGGAAATTCTCCGAGATTCAAACCACAATGAGCAACCAATGAAGGAGCTGAGGTCAGAGGGACCGAGGGCAACGTTTTACATCCCTTCGGACCAGAGTCCAGTTAATAAACCCAACCTGGGAAGTCCTGGGAGATCCGTCAAAGATAGAAAGGAGTCGGTTTCCCGAAGGCCTGTGGTGGTGTTGATCAGCATGCAGAAAGAGAGTCCTGTGGAGGAAGGGGAGCTACTGGCAGTTCACACCCTAGAAGGGGCTTCTCAAGCGGGACCCTTGGACTCCTCTACCACACCCAGTGAAGGTGTTGGTGCACCCAAACGCAAGGAGCAACCCACTGAAGTCTTCCCCCCACCGAAGAGAGATGTAGCTGGGGCGGAGAAGCCCTCAAAGCTTCCAACTCAAGCACTACGACGAGAGAACCCAGAGGAACCAGCACTTTGTCCCCCAAAGGTGAACGTCCAAATCGGCCAAAAGTCTGGGGTGTCCACTGTTCTTCCAGGTAAGAAGGAAAGGAAGACGGTCCGTCCTGCACAGGAGGCTCCCAGCCCGATACTGGACACCAAACCGCCAAAAGCCCAGAAGAAGAGCTCCGCTCAGACTGTGATCGTGAACATGGTGGAGAAACCGTCCAGCACTGTGTTCTCTCCACCCAGACGCAAGCTGCCTTTCTCCAAGTGAGTAAAAGTTGAGCATCGAACAACACACACCGTCTCCTTGAACGTTCTGACGGTTTGTTACATTACAGTCTCGAACGTCAATGCGACTGTGTAAGGATTTGATGTGAAGTACAGCGTATTTGGGAGGTTTATAGAAATTTGACTAAATTGTGAAGTGCGACACGCTGAGTTGTGTTGCAACCTGATCCTAAACATTAGCTCTGCTTGCGATAAAGCGCGATGGTGTTCAGCAGAAGCTACTGCATGAAGAGTTCATAACCAAGCTTCAACTTGCATGGCAAACTTTATTCAATGGAAAATTTACAAAACAAACAAGTTAATTAGCACTTGGGAAATTAACTGGAAAATTTCATTTCGGGGAAGATAAACGTTTTTAAAGCTGGAAAGCAAAATCAGCTCTGCTATTAGTGGATAATGCTGTGCCTGCCAATATGAAAAAACCAATAAGATCCATTGAAGTTTGTGTTATATTATAGCAAAATGTTCAAATGGTGGGGATATTATTCTGATTTATATCGGGAGTGTAACTGAATAATGACAAAACACTCGTCAGAGCAATAGATCTAGGATGTCAAAGTGAGAGCTGTGCTCTATGCCGGATTCAAAAGTAATGTCTGAAATGTTGGAAGAAGAAATTTCTTCCCACGTTTCTGTTTTTTCCACTTTCGCTAAGCCTGGCTAATAAAACAAGCCAACGTGTCTGGCAGTGATGGAAGGAACAAGACTGGAGTCTTTGTGTCCAGCCTCCTGAAACATGTCTGTTTGTTGCAGGTCGGATAAGGATTTGGTGAACCAGGAGAGATCTCTCTCTCTTTCTATGCACAGAGACGACTCTGAATCTGCTGGATCCAGAAACAGAGAGGTCAGAAATGTCAACATGCATCTTCCTCAGTGTGACACCTGCATGCGTGTAGTTCAGTTTGTTTTCAACTCATGAAAGGAATGTCTTTCTCCACTGGAAATATGTCCAGTCATCAGCTGCATTGCACATGCACGCCTATACAGTGTTGATCTTGTTGCTGTGGTTACCTGGCAGCAGGTGGGCCGCCCCGGCCCCAAAAAGAAAGCCAGAATGTCCCGGACGCGCTCCGACTTCCTGACCCGCTGTAACTCGGAGGGGGCCACCCAGTCAGACGACGACGACGAATACTACATCCCCGCACACTCCTGCACGCTGCCCCCCTCCCTGTCTCCTCCACGCGCCGGCCCCAACACCGACTGTCACAGTGACTCCGAGATGGTAAAAATGCCAGATCTCCAGGGGTCCCTGGGCCTCCAAACGAACTTCCTGTCCACTTTGCTCCCCCCTAGCCCCGCCTTCTTCCACCCTTTTTCTTTTCCGCGAGTGAATTTGATCACTCATGGCGACGGGGGCGGAGCTCATTTGACAATGCTAACCCCACTTTCACCACCACCTGCAGCACAAAACAGCTGTTTCTGCACTAGTCTGAACGTAACGCACTCATATTTCTGCTCACCAGCGAAGGTGAAGAAGTCTCTCGCCTTCTGCAGCGCATGGTCTTGCACATACCTGGAGAGCCATGTTGTCTTCAGACATCACTGCCTTCCTCATCTCTCACCTCTTCTACTTCTTCATAGGGATACACCAACAGTAGGGGTGTTGCACACCGTGGTGAAATGATCTGGATGCAAATTTGTTTTCTTCCTGTTCGTTTCTTACTTCATGTTGGTAAATAATGGGAAACGCAGTAATAAGTTACATTGACAAAGGCTCTCTACCTGTTTTGGAAAAATTGTCGGAAAAAACTGAAAACGTCAGAGTTACCTGATCTCTGCCGGAGTTCAATGCATGTTTGTCTCGTGTGACAGATGGATCTGTCCTGACGGCACGTCAGCATGCGTCACATGTCCCACTGCATGCCACGCACGTCTCCTGCATGCTTGAAACTGAGAGAAAACTTCAAACAAAGTGGGGTCTCACTGATAAATTCATCTCCTAACCCAATATTAGCCAAGCGTTCGGCGTCCGGTTCTGTCAGTGTCTCTTTTAGCACATCACTGTTGATGTCTTCTACTAATAGATGCATCTTTTCTCACGGTGTAACCACAAACTCCAAGATATTTTATTGAGATTTCATGTGATAGACCGACACAAAGTAGAGAGAAACTGTGAAGTGGAAATAACATTTTTAAAGGTGTTATGAGTATGTATTCAGGCCCCTTTACTCTGACGCCCCAAAAATCGAGTGCAACCAAGACAATAAATCTTGTCATTGTACCAACGTAAAGTGTGTGGTAATACAAAATAATTGCTCTGTTGACTCAACTAACAGAGAAATACAGTCACCAAAACATAAATGCATATAATAAATTAGAGTGTCTCAATAGTTAAATCTAAAAAAAGAAAACAGTTTTTTACAAAAGATTTATCTCGTTTTCTGTATCTGCCATCAGAGGGCAGCAGCTCAAGCATCACAGCCAGAGTGTCCTGGGTATGAACGGCGTAACTCATGAACATATGACAGTTTATCGCAGTAACAGCATATTTCACTAAAAACTGTGAGACATGTTAACAGGCAAAGGCTAAACAACACAAAAGCAACTAATTTGCTCCAGAAAATCGATGACCATTTATGCTTATGGGCACCAAGACGGGCAGCAACAGTTCAGTCAGACTTTCACCAACTGAACTCAACCATCACTTTGGTCTCATAGGTGACAATGACGATGTTTGACACCAACCAAACCGCGGTGGGTTCGTCTGCAAACTGGACAACGGCATTGTCAAGATGGTTGCTGTACCCGGTTATAGGTGTGCAGAAATCACTAGCTGGCAGCTAGATAGCGATTGAGGCTACCACTAACTAGCTGCTAATGTACCCTAGTTTTCTAATGGCTAGTGAGCTAAAGATGGGTGAAGTTAATGATTCACCCATCATGATTATGCTCTACTTTATGTTGGGTCTTATTATTTCAAACAATCCTAATATGATTCACTGCTTCATTGGGATTGATGTGGCAAAAGAAACCTGTTCCTGGAGAGTCTCTGCAAACTTTGTCTGCTTCTACAGCATCCTGGACAAACCTGACGCCTTCCAGGGTGACTGAGGGAAAGTTTGCTGCGTTTTCTGACATCTTTTTTTCTGCCCTGCAGTCTCATAAAGAGCAGAAAAAGCTCCATAAGACCATGTCATCAGGGGACCTGGGCAAAGTGGAGATCCTCAGGAAATCTTCCAGTCAGGATGGAAGGTAGGATTTTTAGTCTTTTTAAATTGAATATTCAATAAAACTAGGCTTCTCAACATGAGTTTTTCACTTTTTGTCCTGGATGTCCGATGTCAATTTCAGCAGGATGAGGGGTAAGATGCGTTTCTGGAGCAAGACGAAACACAGCGAGAAAAAACTGTCTAGGGAGAAGCAAACCAGCAGGAGTGAGGCTGGTGAGACGCATGGTAAAAATACACAATTTATTAACACACACAGTAAATCTTAAGATCGCTGATGGTGAATTTCCATCATTTCGCTCTGCTAGAAAGTGCGTCTCCTCCGCGGAGTCCAGACTTGGAAGTGGTTCCTTCGCAGGAGATCCGGGACACCAAGGAGAACAAGGAGCCCTCTCCAAAGGTGAAGCGGCGCCGCAGCTTAAAGATCAGCAGCATCGCCGTGGAACCGGCCCAGTGGCAGAACGACTCGCTGCACATCCTCACCTCGGCCCACGACTACCGCACCATGAACGAATTTCTCATGAAGAAGGTCGCTGCTGATCATCCTGTCATACTACTTATATCCCCAAACACTTTACACAAACAGCCGAGCTTATTGAAATCTAGCAAGCCTGGCACCCAGCGGTGCTAACTAAAAGCACCGCTGGTGCTTTTAGTTAGCACTAGTCATCAACATTAGTTTCTGGGAAGCACTACAACAAAACAATATACTGTATAGCAGAAGAAACAATAATGTGCTCATTTCAACTCTAATGAAATCCAGTGATTTGAAACTCTCAGGCTTGTTCTTGATCAAATATTTTACATGTTTCTATGATGCCCTTCGATATTGTATTCATGTTTGTATCTTGGAAAATCTCTGAAAAATAACTCTGTGAAAGCTAAGTCCTCTAAATGGTTGAAAGTTAGCAAATGCACTAAATGGTCAAATTAGCTCAGCTGTCAGGGAGTTGGCACAAGAGTGCCCTCTAGCACCAATCAGAACTTTTTGATTTATGATCATTAGAGCTCAGATTGTAACACATAAAATGTGGTTGATTCAATACGTGATGTGAAGCTTCAACAACAAATAGCCGTGTTGTCAGATTAATAAGTCCCTCAAAATATTCTTCACTCAAACAAATTTGTGTCCACAGATCGCGGACTTGGACTCAGAAGACAGTAAAAAGGACACCATGGTCGACGTTGTCTTCAAGAAATCACTGAAGGAGTTCAGGATCAACATCTTCAACTCGTACTCCACCGCCCTGGCTGTACGTCTCCGCCTTTTGTATTTACCATCCAATTCTACAAGTGTTGACTTGCTACATGTTGCATCGAACATTTTTAAAAGTAATGCTAGGTTTCATTTCCTGAATCTATTCCTTTTTGTTGTTGTTTCGATCAGATGGATGACGGGAGGAGCATCCGCTACAAAGACCTGCACGCGCTGTTCGAGCACATCCTGGAGAAGACCATGCGTCTGGAGCAGAGGGACTGGAGTGAGTCGCCGGTGAAGGTGTGGGTCAACACCTTCAAGGTCTTCCTGGACGAATTCATGACCGAGTACAAACCTATGGAGGGAACCATCGGCAGGGTATGAAAGACGAAAACCAGACGGTTTACATCCTTTCACGCTAGTTGGACTGCAGTTTTCAGACAAGTTATCTGTGGCATAATCGTAATTTGAGAATTTAATGTTACATTTGGTGAACTAATGCTGTGCTTAAAGTTTAGCAAGTGTATAAAATGCACAAGGTAACTCATTTTTCTCTGTTTCCTGTTAGACTCTAAAGCGTGAACACAAAAAATCCAGGAAGAAGGAAACTGATATCGTAAGTTCAAAATATTACCATATACACAGATCCTTACTTCTTATAGTCATCAGGATCTACAGCAACTCTGAAGAAGATTGGATAGTATGAGTTACATTTAATTTTCCTTTGGCTTTAATTAAGTATTTTTACATTTTAATTTTGAAAACAAATGTGTAATGCAACATTCACATTTTATTTGTAAAAACAAAACAACTTCTCCCACTTCACATTTCTGCATCACTTTATGTTGCTTTGTTTCATAGTAAAACAGAAGTTGGAAAGAGTTAAAAAGATGCATAAAATGCCAGCTAGAAAGTTAGCTAGAAACCCACTAGTTAATTAGCTACTAGCTTTGTAGAAAGCCAGCTGGCTAGTTAACTAGCTAGTTAGCCAGCAGGCTACACATTGGATAAAAGTTTTACAAACCACTGTAGTTTGAAGCTAATCCTCAAAAACTGCTTCTTTGCGTGATCTGACTAATGGGTCTGCTGCCCCCTGCAGGTGGAAGAGCATAATGGACACATCTTTAAGTCCACTCAGTACAGCATCCCGACCTACTGCGAGTACTGCTCCTCCCTGATCTGGATGATGGACCGAGCCTGCGTTTGCAAATGTAAGGATGCAAACCTTGAGAAAATGTCACATGGAAAACATGATCAATTGACCCAAAGATGATATTAAGTTAGAGAACAAAGATACAGAATGCACCACTACAGATTTCCCATCAGCGTGTGTAGCTTGTGTGTGTTGGATACTCTCTGTGTGTTGGACACAGAGAGTCCAACACACTCTCTGTGCACACTGTTTCCCACTAAACCAACACACTTTCCATATGTGTGCCTGAGTGTCGGCAAAATTCGATTACACCTCCCTCTCCCCTCATAAATCCGTCTTCTATCTAGTTAGAAAGCTTTCTTCCCAGCGGCGCTGAGAGAGCCGCCTCGACTCTTCACTCCATTCTCAGTTTATTCTTTTACCTTTTTTTGCCTGGGCTGGAGTTGTTGCTGCATCGATAGCGTTGTTTGTTTTCGGTCTGCAGTGTGCCGCTACGCCTGCCACAGGAAGTGCTGCTCCAAGATGACCACCAAGTGCAGTAAAAAGGTACGTTTGATCCAGATCCTCTATTTTTTTTAGCATTTTCAGATGCTGCGATGTTCGATCGACTGTTCCTTTAAAAACAAAGGATGGAAAATATTTCAGTCAAAGCACGATGATACAATGGAGGCAAATTAAAAAATGAGATGCTGATAGATTTTTCCTCTTTCATCCAGTTTTAGAGTATGTTACAACCAGGGAGTCACGTCTAATTTCAGAACTTGAAAACATTTTAAAGGAAAAATCCACAGCTGCAAAACATACAATATTCAGACTCATTAAAGTTTTCACTTTTTGTCACATTATGACGACAAACCTCACCATGCTTTAAAGGAAAGGTAGCGCATATTTGTTAAGTACAAGTAAAATGATTTATATAAATACAAATAAATCTAAATGCTTTGCAAAGCCACATTTTGCTGCAATGCACTTCCAAATCAAGAGATGGAAAGTTTTACTGGAAAATGAGAATCGGTGAACATCATTTTGGAAGTGTTGCCTCAAAAATGAAATCCAAGCACCTTTCTTGGATTTCAGTCTGAATATTGAATTCTAACAAAAAGTTTGATCTAAACCATTTTAGTCTTTGTCTTGGTCACGAGGTTTATTAGCATGTTTTTGACCTGTGCTTAGCTTTTTTCTACATAGATTTTAACTTGATTAAAACCTGTAACACATAAAGACCTGGAACCTTTAGATTGTGGTGTTGGTACATCCCCACAAATCACAAGCAACATCCATGACAATAACAACAACGGACAACAAACCTTCTTCTCTTGGCCCACTCGGGAAAAACGATCTGATTGGACGCTAGTAAAGTCTTCTGTTCAAGTTGTGTTAAAAGTAGCTATACTGTCAGTGAAGCTAAAATAGCACCTAAATGCTAAACATTTTTCATCAGCACAGACGTCCTAAACGCTAACGTTAGCATCCACATTTCTAAAGAGGTTCCATGAAGGTTCCTGAAACACTTTAAAGCTGAATGGATAGAATAGCACTTTGCACCAATTCGGTGGTTACATAACTGATTAAAAGCAATACATATATTTTCTGTTGAGCTCATGTATCTTGTTATTGAATGATTTAGCAGCAAGAAGGGTTTTTGAAATGAAAATGTTGCTTATTTTGTCAACTAAACTGCGATTAGCTGCAGATGTTTAACCCATTGACAAGCTGTTTTATATCTTGAATCTGCAACTTAAACCCTGATCTGTCTGTCTGCTGTTTCTTGGTCATGACGATGCAAACCCTCGAAGACTTCCCAGAACAGCTGCTTTCATACTGAGATTGGGTTTCGCCCAGATGGACTCGATTTACAAATTAGGAGACTTCACTATTAAAAAAAATGTCTGCACTGGATGTTACATTTAACTGCATTAAGATGTTTGAACACGTTCAGATTTTGCTGAAAAAAAACAAATTAAAGGAATGAATCATTTTATTTCTGTTTCTGAGTGATGCATTGTCTGAACTCTGAAATATAAAGTCCTGGCCTGCATAAACCTGCCTGTTTCAATTCTTCCTGTAATATAACAAAAACCTACGCAGCACAAAAGTAAACATGTGTCCTACTTTCAGGGATGGTTCCTATAAACAAGCGAAATGGCCCAACCCTGATTCACGCATGTTCTGTTTTGACTGCCATTTTTATCCTGTTTGTTTGTCTGCGTGTGTGTGTGCGTGTGTGTAGTACGACCCAGAGCTGTCGTCCCGTCAGTTTGGCGTGGAGTTGTCTCGTCTGACCAGTGAGGAGCGCGCCGTTCCCCAGCTGGTGGAGAAACTCATCAACTACATCGAGATGCACGGCCTCTACACAGAGGGAATCTACAGGAAGTCAGGCTCCACCAATAAGATCAAAGAACTCCGACAGGGCTTGGACACAGGTGAGATGCATTGCCATGCATTGTGAGATGCATTCCTACATCTTCTAAATACGTTATTGATGCTCACAACACCTATTATTACTTACATTTTGACTAGTTTTTAGATGTATGGTTTAAAAGCATATATACGGACAATGCTGCAAATTAGCTGTTGCTCTGAGCACTGTGACACAAACATGGGACTGCTGTTCTGTTCAGTTTGTCGATGTGTCCTTATCAAAATGAACTTAAATTAAATTAAAATGGCTACTTGCGTCTTCATCCTGCAGCTACAACCTCCACACCGAAGAGTGTTGTCAGAAAGAGGATCAGAATTTTAGCTTTTAAGATTCACAGTCAATAAAACATAAAATCCATAAATAATAGTCATCTGTGGTTTTCTAATACAAAACTAATCCTGCCTTCCTGCTCCAAGTCTTTTCTGACTGAATAGCTCGGATTACAAATGTCTTCCATGTTTGCTAGCTAATCTGCTAGTTATTCCTCACGCTCAGTGGGAGTTCATCTGTCCAAACTTCTCTTGTTGCTCCAGATGTGAGCACAGTCATTCTGGACGACTACAACATCCATGTCATTGCCAGCGTTCTCAAACAATGGCTCCGTGACCTGCCCAGCCCGCTCATGACCTTTGAACTGTATGAAGAGTTCCTCAGAGCCATGGGTAAGCTCTTTAGCTCTTTGTTTTCTGCATAAAGGCACCACCTGTTGCTGTTGGTTTACCTTTATGATGCTTCAGAAGGTGATGCCGTTTAGACAGACTGGGAAGATCTGGATTTTAGGAAAGTTTTTTAAGTCTGGATACTTATGGAAAACCGTTCATATGCTCAGAATTCATTTTCTGTTCTGTAACCATCCATCCATCCATCCATTGTGAATCAATGCATTCTCAATCTGTCAATCTTCACCTCTCCTGTCATCTATCTTTTCATCTTCCAGTTTGTCTGTCCATCCAGAACTATAGAAATATGTGCCACAAATTTCTCCATGTTTTTGTGTTCCTACCTCCATGTTGGCTGAAAATGACTGGAACCTCTGGGAACCTGCAGCTGAAAAACTGGAGTTTTGACATAACGTGATGTGTAGGAACCCGGTTTGAGCTCCTGATGTTGGCCTTGTGTTTCCAGGCCAACCGGACAAGCGGGAGGTGATTCAAGGCGTGTACTCTGTCATCGAGCAGCTTAGCCGGACACACCTCAGCACCCTGGAGCGCCTCATCTTCCACCTGGTCAGGTAGGAGATGAGTCCCACAAACGACCTGGTTCTGATCTTTGTGTTTGTTCAGTGCTGTATTCCTGAAGCCTGAATTGCACTCTCAGGGTGTGTTTTTCCTGTGTTGTGTTGCAGGATTTCCCTGCAGGAGGAGACCAACAGGATGTCCGCCAACGCTCTCGCCATCGTCTTTGCTCCCTGCATCCTCCGTTGCCCGGACACCATCGACCCGCTGCAGAGTGTCCAGGACATCAGCAAAACCACAGCGTACGTCTCGCTCTGGCTCCAAACAGTCCTCTGGATTCACAAACCCCTGCAAGGGTCTTTCAGCTGAGTTGCATGAAAGCTGCTCCTGCTTTTCCCACATGGATTGGTTCTCAAAGCTAACTTTTCAACATTGGCTTCTAGATAATAATAATAAAAAAATTAAAAATAAAACTTTACCCCTCAAGAAAGCTCTGGAAGTACAGGAAGTCTACTAGGATTGGAACTTTGTTCCATCTGTGTTGTTTCCTGGCAGTACAAATCACTTTCTGTCCATTTTGATTTTTCCCCTTTCTCCTGTGCTCCACCACTTAGACCTCGGTTTCTATCTGAATTAATCAGAACTTCGTCCGCAGGTGTGTGGAGCTGATCATCAACGAACAGATGAGCAAGTACAAAGCTCGTCTGAAGGACATCAGCAGTCTGGAGTTTGCAGAGAGCAAAGCCAAGAGCAGGCTGACCCACATCAGGAGATCCCTGGTAAGACTGGCCTCATAAGTTTCAGCTGTGTTGAGATCAATACTGCAGCGTAGATGATCGTCATGAGGCGTCATGTTCGCCGTTTCTGGACCCGTCCCGTCCACCCAGTGTTCTGCTCCATGAGCAGCTGGCATGGTTTCCTACTCAGCCATGGCAGGAGTTCATTTGCATCTTCATCCAAACCGTTTAAAACAAAACTAAAACATTTTTCAACACATGTGTAAATATGTCTATATGTAGACAAATGATACCCATATTTTCTTCTTTCACCCCAAAGAAGAAAATAAACATATCAGAAGGAAATGCTGACCTGTGAGGAGCATATTGTGGGATTGCAGTCCTTTGTAAAGACTTCACACCCTTTGAACTTTTTCAACACAAAGTAGTGAAAAATTGTGAAACTAAAGGAAAAGGATATAAATATATGTTTTGGCCACTGCTAGCTAAAAAGCACAAACCGTAAAGCACTAATCATAAACATTGGTTCCACTAACGCTAAAGCGCTACACCAACATGGTATTTAGAGGAGGCTAATGCTAAAACTGAAGGTTGTATCTCAGGTTGAAAAATTGTAACCCTAAAGCACTAATTGAATTTTGACTCTATTATATTAAATATATTGACTCACCAAGATTTATTATGTGTTATTAATTAAGACGAAGTTCACTCATGTGTATTTTCTTTCCACTTTACATTTATTCACTACTTTCTGTTGTGAAGTTACATATTGTGAAAAGGTTCAAGGGTTATGAATATTTCGCTTTCAAATCGAGGCAAATTCCTAAAAACGGTTGATTTTCTTTTTACTTAGTTTAGATTTCAGTTGTAAAACCATGATGTACGTCCTCTCTTCCTCCGCACCACGCATCACTCCATACGCTGACACTGTCGCTTCTCAAAGCACTCATCCGGGGTTCGACACATGACCTGGAGACCTTTCCTGCACATCTAACCCTCCTCTCTCTGCCCAATTCCTGACTATCGTCACTAGTGCAAGTAGCACAAAAGATGCATCATTTTAAGAAAATCTACTACCCAATGGACCTGCAAGGTGAAAATTAGTATAAACAACCTTTCAATGTTTGATGAAGGGAATTAATTTTATGTCCTCCAAAAGCAATGAGTTCGGTTTTATATATACATATACCTAAAGTCTACCTTTCTTCTTACCCTTTAATTAACCAAAGCCATTCTGATGTGACTACCATCAGCGATCCCTGACCCTGATCTGTCCTCCTTCCTTCCTTCCATTTCCCCATCCCTCCCCCTCCAGAAACCTGTACTAATTGCTGTTAGGTTTATGAGCATTACCCGCTCTGCCACCCCGGTATGTATGCCCCGCCCACACCATGTGCCTGCCCACCACCAGTCCTGTCCTGTCCTGTCTGTCTTTTCGCTCCCATAATGTCTGTTGATGTCCATTGACAGCTGTTCTCTGTTAAGTGGCAGATTTTTTGTTTGTTTGTTTTTTGTCTGTTTAGGTATTTTTGTTTCTTGTGTTTAGGTTGACAGGTGGTACACTGCAGCCCATCAGTCTAAAGCAATATGAATCAATGACATTAAACAACGTTACTTAACACTGACCGTCCAGTGATCATTCAAAGTTGTGTTTGTTGTTGTTGTGTTTTGTCACACAAACAGACATTTGTGGATGACTGAATGGAAGTTAAATGAAAGCCAACAAAATGCATCAGTACATTGATTCAAAGGAATTGTCATGGCTAGCAATGATTATACCACTAATAGTTTTACAGGTACAATTACTCAAGACGTACTCAAAGTCGAGGCAAAGATTGAATTTTTCTTCACCACTAATGATGCCATGCAATCTCCCATACTTCACCCAAAGCCAAACAGTCGATGTGCGGTCACAGGATTGTGGGACACTCGTATTCACAAACACCTTTCACACACGTTGCACACCACTTGAGGGTCACCCGTCCTGCTTTAGCACACTACAGATCCCTGAGTTTGTAGGTGACCAATCGGTCACATCTTTCTGCAGACAGCCTCCTAAGTGTGAGGCTATGCTAATGCAGTAACACCTGATGTTATGTTGCCACTACACATCTTTACCAGGGTCGGGGTTAATTGTTGGGGGCAAGTAACTAGCATTAGCTATAAACATTTGAAATCAAAACCGTTCAGTAACTTTTGGACCTAACCTAGTTTTCGGAAGCATTGTCAAACCGAGCTCAGACTTGACAGGTTCAAATATATTAGCTGGTTTCTTTTAGCATTGGCATTAATTTCCTGAAACTGGCTGCTGAATGTTGTAGGCGGGGAACACGGCAGCGGTTTAGGAAACCAGCCAACTTGTTGCGTTGCCATGTTGCTGTGTGCGTTTGCTGCGTACGCTCAGAAGGAGTCTGACTGGGTTAGCTTCACTGATAGCTCTGCTTTCTGTTTCCGCCACACAACGAGCTAACATGCAGCCTAGTTTAAGGTAATTCATACGCGCGTGTGTTTACGATGAAGTGCTTGTGTGTGTGCCGCAGCAGCGCTCTTAGATTTTAGCAGTGATGGTGTTAAGTGTGATCAGTGTGTCTGTATTGTCACCATGTGGTCAAAAAAACTGTAAGCTGAGCTTAGAGCAAATCAAACCGTCTCCTCCGCTTTCTTACAGCCTCTGAGAGGCTGTTAACATTGGTCAGGCTAATTGGTT
This sequence comes from Poeciliopsis prolifica, assembly GCF_027474105.1. Taxonomy (NCBI): domain Eukaryota; kingdom Metazoa; phylum Chordata; class Actinopteri; order Cyprinodontiformes; family Poeciliidae; genus Poeciliopsis; species Poeciliopsis prolifica. The sequence goes on from NW_026562376.1 coordinate 23,164,975, forward strand.
TTTTTTTTGTGTGTGTCGTCTAAACCTTAACAGAACAAAGTTCGTGTTCGGCAAAGCGGCTCCCACATCCCCTCGCCTCCTCTGAGCCCTAAAGCAGAAGGAGACGGAGTGGGAGGAGCCGGAGGAGGAGCGGAGGCAGCAGGAGAAACGGGGATCAACGAGCAGCAGCAGCAGGCCATGCAGCAGGAGGAGCGGATCCTCACGGAGCAGATTGAGAGTCTGCAGAAAGAGAAGTACGGCGACATGCCAGATGTAGCCTGAGGGAGGCTCCGGTGCGAGGAGCCATGAAGCCAATTCTTTGCTGCGTTTCTGTGCTCCCAGGGAGGAGCTGACGTACGAGATGTTGGTGTTGGAACCACGCGCGTCCGACGACGAAACGCCTGAATCGGAGGCCTCCATCGGCACAGCAGACAGCTCTGAAAACATCACCATGGAGATGGAAGGAGCCACATCTGACCCCTCTGGTGAGTTACTTTGTGTGTTAAACACTGATACAGACTTTAGAATAGGTTTTAGGGGGCAATAACCGAGGCTGCAATTTCTTACGGGGCATATATTTGAATTACATTTGTTTCCAATGAATGCATGTTTTGATGTCATTGTATAAACTATAAGAGTTATTGGCCTATTGCAGGCAAGTTATACTAAGATTTTGGGATTTCTCTGAATATAAAAACTTAGGAACATTCTGGCCAAGGGACGTATTAAAGCTACCATCATCAGTTGTTCATACCTACTTTAAGTAAAGTACTATCTATTGATGTGCTGTAATTTGCATTAGCAAAATAATTTTTTTTCAGTTCACAGGGCACCAAAACGGTTTTGATTTAGGCTACAGAAACATGAAAGAAGATCGAGACTCAGAGCTGAACTCTGAGGAGAATACGTCAATGGAAAGAACTGTAAATGGTAAATGGACTGAACCTCTGCAGAGCGTTTTCCAGTCGTTTTGGCCACTAAAAATGCTTTTTAGACTGGAGTCACATTCAATCAATGATTGGTATTATACTGGTCAGATCATCTTCTGTTGGCGTCACTGACTGGTTTAGGTCTCATCTCTCGCTCCTCTCAACAAAATCTCCATTTCTCTCATCACTGGTGTCCCACAAGGTTCCTTTCTGTTCATCACATTCTACCTTTTCCTCTACCTCCCATGCCCTCAGGCATGTCCCTTTCTTACCGTGGGACAAAAATCCACGTTTTTGGATTTGCTGGGGTAGATTGAAGGTTAAAGACAATAGAACACGACCAATGGACGTACGTCATTGTTTGGCCCAGGTCTATGCTTCTTTTATCAATTCCTCTACTCTGTCCTCGTCAGATCGCGGGACGTATCGATCGAGGAAGTCCGAAGTGAAGACCAGACGGACTCTGCGTCGTCAGCCGGACTCTCAGGACTCAGTGGACTCCAGCTCTACTGTCTCCTCCTCCTACCAGCCCTCTTCTTCCCTCTCCTCCATAGCCTCCGGTTCCCCGTCCCCCCACTACCGCTTCCGTTCGTCCTCCTCCGGGCCCCTGCTCACCTCCTGCAGCCTGGGGGCTCCGTTGGCGGAACCGGAGGACGGCCAAAGGACCGGAAAGACTCGCCTCAGGCTCAGGCTGAGCCGTAGCTCGCCACGCGACTCCTCGGGAAGCCATCAGAGGGAGTCGGACTTCGGGCCGGGCCCACAGCAGCTGGTTCTGTACAGCAATAACGAGTTTATGGTGTGATGACAAAGTGGGTGACAAAGACTAGCTGCTGCCGGTTTCTGAAGGGAATTATGGGAAGGTTGCAGATCAGTTCGGAGGCCCTCCTCTTTGCCCAAACCCCGTCACCCTTTGACCCAGTCGAAGTTGAGCAAATCGGGGAAGCAACGAGGAGGGACACTGCAGCATACGGTCAAGAGAAGCAGATTTGATGATCTGTGCGGACCAATATGAAGTTAGGTCATCTCAGTACTTTAAGACCCCTGCAGGTGTATCAGGGGTCACTTAAAGGAACAATGAGAGGGGGAAGAAAGATACAGTTGGGGGTGGCGGTGTTACTTTAAAAAAAATTCCTGCAAAGCCAAATCTCACAACGCCCCATCTTTACTTTACAGCATGTGGGCAGGTGGGTAAAGCCACCGAGAAGAAATGTAGCCATACTGACTGAACTGGTGGAACCAGCGCCAAGCTAAGTGTGCTTTTCATCACGTTTACACAGGACACACCAGCCAAGAGGCTGCACGCTTCTCCTCCTCTCCTGTCCTTACATCCCTTAGAACAGACTGTCAGAACTGTATTATTATTACTATTATTATTATTATTATGTTACAGAGGACGTAAATGTACATAGAGAGAGAGAGTCCAGAGCTGCTCCTGGTTGTTCCTGATCTGTGTCCTTTTTTTGATTTTGTTTTTTCTTTCCTAGTAAAGTGAAGTGTTAGAGATTCAGGTTCCACTTTCGATTCCTCTGGCGTTGCGGCCATTTTTCCGGAGCCAGTTTGGGAGAGAGGAGACCCTGGCCGGCCGGCAGGAAGTGTGTGTGTTTCTGAACTTGCTTTTTTTGTTTTCAGTACAGGTTTAATTTGGAAACATCAGTGTTACTGCGTCAGAACTTGAATTTTTTTTCTTTTTTTTTTAAATGTACGATATTGCTGTGTCATAGGTGTTTATTGATATCAAAGATGTCATGTTTTGTTAATATTGGTTTTGTTATGATGAAAGCCATTGTTTCTCTCTCTCTCTCTTTCTTCTTCCTCTGTGCATATGTAGCTTCTCCTACCCCTCATTTCACACACAAGGATTTCTCTCGGAAACGGTGAAACCCGTTTCCGGTCACACTAACTAACCCGGGGTGGGGGGAGCGTCTATCGCCTCGCGCTTACCGACTCACTTTAACCGTCCATTATCTCCTCTGAGCCACTCAAACTGCTCCGCTCCTTCCCGTCAGAACCGTAGCTCTTCTCCGAACTTCTTCTCTCCGGGTTCTCGCTGTGAAACGTAGCATTTAATCTGCCTGCTAACCAAAACAAGTAGCGACTAAGCCCACCACAGTCCAACGTGCGCGCGCGCGCGCCCTTCCTCACCTGCTGCGTCCATACCATGACGTCATCACGCTGACTCCCTCGGTGTGAATCAACTGACGGGTCTCGGCGGTGTGTGCGGTGCGCTGCGGAAGCCTTCGCGCCCCTGGAAGCGTTTTCCGTCTCGGGTTTGGTTTGCGGAACCGAACGTAACAATCCATCCATGAAGGGGCGCGAGTGCTTCAGCAAGGCACTGTAATTGTTTCTTTAAAAAAAAAAAAATTTTTATAAAATACATTAAGCTGTAAGGATTAAAAGTGAATCTGCTTCTGGAAGTGAGCTGAAAGAACAAAACCGCTCCTCGCTCAGTTATCTTCACAGTAATATTTGTGTCGTGTTCCCATATGACATTCTGGAAAAAAAAAACTAAATAAAAAAACAAAAAAAAACGATTTAAAAAAGGAAAAAGTGAATGTAACTGTCACTGGAAGGCATGCCTCGCTTTCAGTCGTTGTTTTGTTCCTCTTTTTATACACAGTGTATGTACTATTTATGATCATGGCATTGCAATGTACATTAGTTGGAAAAGAATCTGTTATAAATAGGATATATTATCCTTTCATTACCAGTTATTAATCATGGCAACATTTTTCTGTTTTTTTTTTGTTTTTGTTTTTGTTTTTTTACCCTCTCTATTTGTTTCTTTTTGCGCAGGGATGGTGAAAAAAAGAAGTGTTGCAAAAAAAAAAAGTGGACATGGTTAAGTATATATAAGGTGCAATTTGTGTTTTCTTTTTTAAAATGATTTAAACATCTTTATTGTTGTAAGGAAAAAAACTTTACAGGGGGAAATTTCATCTGCTTATTAAAAAAAAGGCACTAAAAAAAAGAAATTGCAGCCAACCATAAGTGAGTGGTGTGATTTCTTGACGCAGCCGGTTGCATTAGTCGGTACTTGCTGCTAATGGAGTCTATTGTTAGAGCAGACACTGCAGTTAAAAACTCCTTCATTACTTAGAGTCGATTCAAAGGTCAGCGTCTTCCAGCTCGATCGCCGCTTATTCATTGACCTCTTAACTAATACCTGCAAGCACATCTAATCGCATACTTTGAGTGTCCTTATCAGACAGAGATGTATTGATTTGAGCGTGTACATGCTCACATATTCATGACGTCCTTTGATAAAACAAATTTATCTTCGGTGTAATTCCAGTGCCGAAAAATTAATTTCATACCAGGTGAGTCTCTCTCACCTGAGAATGTGAACCTGCACTGGGCTGATTCTGCCTTCAGATAATTTTAACAATGTAGAAGATTCACAACTTAGAACTTAAAACAAATACATTGCTGAATGAGTTCTGACATTGTGAACATCTTCAGCATGGTAGAGAGGACCTTCTTCTTTCCATGCTAGTTTTGCAACCTCTCAATCTTGTTTCTTACTGCCTTGCATAGGACCAAGATCTGATGAAATCCCAGTTGATTCGAGAGAAGTGGCCTTGCCTCGTTCCCCCTAGACGATTTTAAAGCCATTCATATTTTGAGATGTTGCCAAAACGACTCACATGGTGGGATTGTTAGGTGGCAGCTTTTGATTGTCATCTGAACTTTCTAGGGAAATGAGCTCGAGTTTGATTTAAGTGGATTAAACGAAGCTGGAGTGAATGTACAACTATCAGCTTGACACTTCCGGTCTGTGGTTATACCTGAAGAAGCTTTTTCGATGTGAGGTAGAGCATCTCCAAGACACAGTGGCATTATATTTTAGCTCTTAGGATTCCTGCAGCAAGCTTCTTACAATAGTTTTCCAGAATTTTGACCCATTCTTCAGATCTGCTGAAACTGAACTGGGTTGGTACGCCACCTTGTTCTTTTTCTATAGCATTAGGATCACTAGTTTGTGACGACCACTCAAAAACTTTCACTTCATCATTTTATAGTCAATTTTGTGAAGTGCACCAATCCCTCCATTTTTCTCCAGATATAATAATGCTTATTTTTGCAAAACGCTTCAGTTTTAGTTTGAATGAAACCATAACACACATGTAAAAAAAGTGTAGATCTTTTTCTAAGTGCATTTGCAATTCATGTCTGCATCGGACTTGATATACTGGGGATGATGGCAGTTCCAGGATCTCCACGAAAACGTTTGTGGAGATCCACAGCCTTTGTGCTGGGGGGTCATTGGCACATTTTGGATCAATCACATTCATCTCTGGGTGACAGAACTCATCTCTTTCCAATGCGGGTCGAAGTGTGGACATTGCCATGCTGTTTTCATTTAAATGTTGGAACTGATGAAAGCAGCATCTTCATGTATTTGTGAATTTCACCCCGGGACGCACAATGTCGGTGGAAGTTCACAGTTCCAATCCTGATGTTTTGGCTGATTTCTTTGGATTTTTCCATGATGAAAAACTGTCTGAAACACATCCACATGCGAGTTTCCATGCCACACAAATTTAGTGACACATTTATATAGACTTGACAGTGTCATCCCAGATTGTTTCACTTCACAGTAAACGGGATTTGGAGAAAGTATTCTGGCATTTGGCTTCTTATGCAATTCCGCTCAATTCTCATCTCCCTTTGGATCTCCACCTGGGATTTATCCAAATGAGCTGATTATCTCCAGCTGAATTTCAACCGGGCCGATCAATGAATGAACAGAAGTTACGAACGACGATGTTGACTTTTTTTGTGCTGTTTTAGAATTATTGTCTGCCTCTATTTGGTTGTAGTTTGGCAATTGCAGTGTAGAAAGTGAACAAAAGTATTAAGGTGGTTTGCTTTCCACACTTCCAAATATTGACGAAGCATAAGGAACGTATAAGACGTTTAATTGCTGGCAAACATGTTGTGGCCCTGCTCCACTCATGGTTTTTACGGCGCTCACAATTTCCAGTAAGCTGGCATATTTCTCCTTCTCTGTAATTGTTCTTTTTAAGAAGAAACTACAACATGTTGTTTTAGTGTGTGGACTCTTGACTATTGAGAAAAGTTTTACTTACTGGAAGCATGGACTGCGTTGACATTTTAAATTTTACCCAGTGGCTAATGTTTCATAGTGACATATGTAATGTGCCAGTTCGATGCAATGACGCTGACAGGAAATTGCGCAGAATTCCCTTTGACGCATGGAATAGAGCATTGTCCTGCTTACATGTCATGGTCTGCCTGGACATTCTTGTAAGACCCAGAGGTTTTCTCTGCCACTGCTTGACGAAAGTGTATCTTTATTAACGACCACAAGCTCACCTGTACAGTTCTCACCTCATTAGTCCATAAAACCTCTGAAAATTCTCTCCTCAGATATTCGTTAGCTCAGTCCTGATGTACTCTGACGCTACATCACACATACAGGTCAGCTGATATACTCAATCCAAAAATTATTGCACAAAAATAACACTAGAACAATACTGTGTATATAAAAACATAAAATGAGAAAACAAATGGTGTGAAACTGTCACCTGGAGGGGAGAACCACATGAAACATGTCCTTCACCTTCCACATGGTGGTGCTGTTAGACTACATTTAAACAGGCTGCTTTAATAAACTAAATAGGTTTGTCTTTTCACCCTACAAAGATTACACTCAGTTGAAAAGTGGATAAACAGCAAATGCAATGCATGCTGTGAACAAATAATAGTAAAATGTTTTCGCTGTTTGAGGGCAGAGATTTGAGGAACACAATGATTCTCAATCAAAAGTGAAACAAACTGCTCCAGACACACAGCAAATGAGCCAGGAATACAAAATCGACTCTCACTTTATTGTCTCAGAGCAAAAGGAATGAAGAAAGAGTAGTTTGGAAGGAAATTACAGATAGCATGAATTTCTCATGCAACTTTTGTCTGCGCTTCAACACACGTGTTGCAGATTTGAACAGACCAATGAGCACCAAATTTCCCCTCTTTGTGCAGCACAGCAGTGTGGCCTGCTTGTGCCTTTTAAAGAGAATAAAAGCAGCTGGGACTCTTTTCTTTGTGGCCCTTCAGCAGCAGCTCCAAGGTGACTGGTCGCTCAGAACAACAAGAAAATAACCTGTTGCATATAAACCAAAGCACAGCAAAAATGACTTAACTAAAATTGTGTGGTGCAAGTAGTTTGCTAAAGTGTTAGGCTAATAAAAATGGAGGACAGAGCAAAGATTATGTTCAGGTGCATCAGGAATTGACGCTTAAAAAAAAAGAAAAACACAAAAATATTTCCCACACCAAGAAGGATGCACAAACATCAAACAGGACTTTCTGTCTGATGCAGATTTATGGTTTTGAATTTTCACTTTGCGATCAATAGGAAGTGATGCCTGAACTCTGGCAGTGGTTGATTTTCTAACTGCACTTCTGATTATGTGTCAGGAAATGTATGTGGGTGTTAACTGAACCGAAATACTCCGAACCGTGCAGCAAGAGTCCATGTTAAGGTGATAAAAGTTAAGCTGACCTACTCTGGACTTACCATTTACGTTTTAGGGCATTTAAAAAGCATCACCTTACTGTTAATGCAGCGTGCAGCTGCTGCCGAGTTACACAGACGCAGGCAAGAAATAAAAGAAAATATTGTTGGGGTCATGGCCACACTTCAGGAAGTTTCACCTATACTAACGTTTAAATAAAAAATTCGGTTTTGTTGGTCTTTTTTAAGTACAATGCTGCCACCTAGAGGAAACAACTGGAAAATAAGCTAATCAAACAGACGGCTTCCACAGAAAACATCAAATCTGAAAATAGTTTTCATGATGTCAGTATTTAATCAAAAAGAAAATCCTAGAATCCATGATACACACAAAGTATGTAAGACCCTACATGCTTTGTTTTATTTTTTTACTCTATGGTGCATAAGAGATATACGACGCATATAAAATATTTTCATTTTCTTTTACAAGACAAGCAGAAGACAAATTTCTATATAAAATCCCTGTGTGATTTCTATGATTTAAGAGATTTTAGGAATGTACAGAAAGTTAAGTTATAATGGTTCGTAGAAATAGACTGAGCCGCAGGACTAAATAAATTAAACAGGTCTCATTCTTTTCTATTCTCTGATTACAAAATAATAATAATAATTTAACCCTCATGTCATTTCATTGTGTATAAATATTTCCATTGATTTAGAGGAGCATGAGGACATAAAAGAAGCCACATTTATTCTCACTCAGAACCATTTTGTTTCTGTTGATATATCGGTTGGTTATTAGACTTTTCCTTTAGTAAAAGTACTTTTCATTTACTTTAAAAGTATTTGCCACAACCTTGGACTCATCAGGTCTCCACACCTTATACAGCTCCTGCAGCATCTTGGCGTCCTCCTCTGCATTGTGAGCATCGTAGGACTTCCCCAGAAAGTTACTGACTAAAGACACCTGTGAATAGCCCCTGATGTTCGGGAAGAGTCTCTTGCTGAGCAGGAAGGTGTCCAGGAAGCCCGACACCACCTCCTGGAACTGAGGGAACAGGTGGTGTTTCTTCATCACTCTGGTGAGCACGGGCGCGTCGAAACGCATCACACTGTGGGCCGCCAGCACTACGGGGTCTCGGAAAGAGCGCAGGAAGTCGATGAAGGAGGTCAGAAGGTCAACGATTGGGACGGTTTCCACGAGAGACCCGCGGCGGAACAGGCGGCCGGAACGCACTCTGAAGCCTGTGACCTCTTTGGCGCTGTCAGTCATGTGTTGATGAGGGACAGCAAATTTATTGAAGACCTTCTCCTCACAGACAGCAGCCAGTTGGATGATGTCACATTGTGATGTATCTGAACAAAGGCAAGAATAAGAGTAGGTCAAAGTAAAAAACTTGCACACCTTGTTATCCCTAAACGAAATAGCAATGTTTTATTTTAGATATGCCGGTCAGATGAGTCCACTGTGTACGGGAAAAACTTTTACATCTGAATAAAGAACAACACCCTGTTCATAGTTTTCTTGGTAAAAAAAAAAAACAATAAAAAAATAAAAAATAAATTCTACTTCACATCCCTGAATGGTTTTAACAAGAACACCTTAGCAACATGCTAACTTCTGTCACGTTATTGCCATGACATGTGGGATTGTTCTGGTATTTGTTGCAGATAGCAACGTAAACTGGTATATTTACTGCATCATGTGGACTATTTAATAAAATATTCCAGTTTGCTGGAGATCTACATTTGAGAATTCATGATAATGTGCTTTGATTTGAAATAAAATGTTTGAGAAATGGGCTTTCAAGGGAGACTGAAAGAAAGAAAAAAACTAATGTGCAACAGGGACTTTCTGATGAACATCACATTATATTTGGTATGGACAAGAATGGTATTTTGTATCCATCCGATAGTATCCTGCACGAAATACTTTATGGTTCACACCAGAAAGTTTTTTTCCCCCTTAAATGTCATTTTAGGAGCTCCATAGTTCGTCACCATTGTTTACATCCTGCAGGTGCTAATGGCAACAACGCATTGAAGGAGCCGCTAGCTCACTGCAGATGAAACACCCGGAGGCGTTTTACGTGGTTGCCGGGGACTTTGACCACGTCAAACTGATGGACATTAACATTCACGGTGCATAAAGAGGTCTTCCTCGCCCCCATCTTTGCCTCTCCATCCTGCTTGCGCCAGCATATGATCCACCGATGAGACTGATAAGGCCAACAAAGAAGACCAGGGATGCAGCCCGTGTGCTCCAGGACTGTTTTCAGTGCACTGAGTGGCAGGTCAGTGACAACATACCAGAGTGGGATGTTGTCGATAACTGTATGAATCAGTTATTGGCGGACATCTTCAACACCTCAATGTCACTGTCATCTGTGCCCACCTGTTTAAAGACCGCCACTATCGTCCCTCTCCCCCAGAGCTCCACAGTGACGAGCCCGAAAGACTGTCGACCGATAGCCTTAACATCGGTAGTCATGAAGTTCTTCGACAAGCTCGTCATGAATCACATCAAGGACTCCATTGATGGCACTGTGGACCCCCATCAGTATGCCTACAGAAAGAACCGCTCCACTGCCATTTCGTCTGTGATCCATACAGCCCTCACCTGGGGAGCAGGAACTCCTACACCCGTCTCCTCTTCCTGGATTTCTCCTTAGCCTTCAACACCATCATCCCACAGACCCTGGTGCAAACGTTCCCCTCTCTTGGACTGAGTTCCACACTGGGGAACTGGATTCTGGTCTTCCTGACCAACAGACCTCTGACTGTCGGTATCAACAACAATGTCTCCTCCTTCATCACCGTCAGTGCTGGCTCGGGCTGCATGCTGAGCCTCCTCCTCTTCACTCTGCTGACGTATGACTGCTTGGCAAGACACCCCCGCTGCATTTGGTGAAGTTTGCTGACAACTCAGCAGTAGTGAGTCCAAATTTTGTACCACAATAAAAATCCTTGAATCCTTAATTCATTTGTTGAACTATTTATTTGGTTGGCAGTTGATTTACCAAGTTATTTATGCGCCTGTATCTATTCATATTTATGGCCGCATTGGTCCTCCATATAAAATGTGGCACAGCTACTTATCCTAACAGTGACAGTGCAAGTTCACACACTATCAGAGAGTGACATCACACTCACTGATAGTGTGGAAAAAGCATTAACTTTTATTGCACTGTAGTTCTCATGAGAAATCTGAAGTCGTAAAAATAAATATTGACTCTGGACTCCATTTTTTACATTTTGTATATAGTTTAGTTTTCACTCGAACAACGCGAAGCGCAAATCTCCAGAGACAATCCATGGGTCAAAGCAAACTGAACCCCCGGGGTTCCCAACATGGTCAGACAGGAGGCCATGGGAGAGTTGTGGTCTGATGCTGCGCGACTGCTGCACTGATTCAGGTCATGTGACGAAGGCAATGGGTAAGTGGCAAAGAAGGACTCTGAGGAACTCTTAAGGGGCCGGTAGTGCCAGAATGTATTGATAAAATCTTTTCACAAACTGTGAAAATATCAATCAGTTCTTGAAATTAAATAACAATGAACATCTTTTCAGTTCCTCCAGGATTTCATGATTCTTTTTAGAATTTTTTTGCAATAAAAATCAACGTGTTTGCGGTACTAATTTGGAGACTTATTCATGATGTTAAATGCGACTTTTTATTAGTCGCTGTATAGATTATGGACTACAATCTACAATCAATTAAGGCTGACGCAGCCGTTTAGTAAATGTGAGAAGGTTTTTGATCATTTTTGAGAAAAATCTGCAATAATCACCAAATTACTGTAAAAAATTGGGGGATTTGTTGATTTTGCATGAATTTCTGTGATTGTGCTCAAGAAACGGGATGGTCTGACTGATATGAGGCAAAAATCTGCTTCTGCTTTCAGCCTCTGTGTGTTTCATTGTATCCAATGTAAAAATAAACACGTAAATCTGGTGACACCCACTGAATTAGCCTAGATCTACGACTAGTCTGTTTGTGGAGGAATATTCTAGAAGCCATTTTAAGACGAACTTTAGACTCTGTATGTAAAGCTGGACACTTTGTTTACGATTAGCATATGTTGTTCACTTCCCCATGTACTTGCGTATGTGCAGTGCGAGTCACCACTATGTGGCATCAGGGCGAGTCACTGTATGAGGACAAAGTCTCTCTGCCCTGTATTGAACAGGATACAGGGTAGAGTTTGGTCTGCGAACTCTGTGAAGATTTTCCTGGTGGAAATCCGACTCCCAGGTTCACGAGACTCAAAGGACAAGCAATCAGTCTTTGTCGAATGTGGATTATCTTCTCATCACTCAACATTTACGTGCCAAACTGAAAGGATAAGTAGCATCTTTAATTATGTTGAAGTTACTCTTTTGCAGAGACATGTTGCCGTTCCACCCAGCTCTGACTAATAAGCCGAGCTTAAGTTCTCCAATCCTCTCTCTGGTGTAGACCCAGTGGGAGGGAAACAGAAACCTAGATGTTCCCTGATCTTCACCTTATCAGAGGTTCCACCCGATCGGCACGGACTCATAAAGCAATCGGCATTTTTACACAGCCTCACTGGAACATAATAAAGAGGCCTGGGCCTCTTCCCACCTGAGCTGGGAGCAAACATTTATACTTTGTCTTCAAGGAAAAGTGCTCTGGATTGCATGCGAGTTAGAAATTCAGGAGAAATCAATGGAATACAAAGTGAATGCCAAAGGAATGAGCAAGGAAAGGTTTTAAAAAGTCCCGTCTTGAAACTGGAGAAATGATCCATAATACCATAATACAGCACTGTAGTAAGACCAGAACGGAAAGGAAAAGAAAAAAAAACAAAACAAAACATTTTTAATAATAATAAATTAAAAACTGGAACTAAACTTTTATAGTGTATTCAGCTATTTTTGCTTTAATCTACGTATGAAAATATTAATAAAAAACGATAAATATATGGAACAAATAGGTTGGGGACACAAATTTACTGGGCATCAAAAACACTAATGATAAAAGTATATTTATACTCAATATGCAGGAGTTTAAAAATGTACATGACACTTTGTCTGTTTTTATTCCCATTTATACCAGCTAGCAAATAACTTTGTACATGTGCTTAAATTTAGTTAAATCCACATAAATCTAGTTTTCTTTAAATAAGCACATCATATTATTCTACAGTACATTTTTCTTTAAAAAAATAGTTTTAATATAATTTTATGATTCACACCAAACCAAAACCAATAATTTCATGACAAATCAGTAAATACAAATTTGTCACATATATTAATTTGCGATAAACATTTTAAAATATTACCTAATCCAGTGGCCTCCAGGTCAATGAAAACGATGATTTTGTCAGCCATCTGGAATAAAATCAATTAAACGTCATTTAAAGGAGCAGCGACTTTAAAAGCAGGTTGAACTTTCATCAGAGGAAGCTGCAGTCATGAGTGAATAAATCTCACCTCGCAGGTTTGTCTGGTTCCTCGTCAGCTGAGCAGCGAGTTGTGAGGAGCCTCGTTTATAGCAACTCGTTTGGAAACAAACCCGAGCTGCGCTTTCATTTTAGTGGAAGAGAAACACATCGAGCGTTTCTTCCTCCCCGCCTTCGTCACGCGAACGTCAGTCAGTCAAGTCAGCGGGTCCGACCCGGTTCCGCTCACCTGTCACAGCGGGTCGTGGGCGCGGAACAACAAAACACAGCTGACTTTGCGTGAAACCGGAAGTTTCGATGCTCTTCGCTCACTTTCATTTCGGCCGCGAGACCGGAAGGTGAGTCCCGGTTTGGAGAGCATGCGACGCAAATTCGATAGAATAAACACTATAATAATAAAAAAAAAACTATTTTAAACTATAAATAAATTATGTTTCTATATTGGAGGTCTTTTCTGCGGGGTTAATTTCATTGTAATTATTAACATGTTAGCTTCTTCATTTTGCTAACTAGTCCTAGTTTGGTGAATTTAAAAGTTCAGGTGAAGGTTGTTGGTTTAATCTGTTGTTTCCCTGTCTCGGACGGCAGAGGGCGCCAAAGCTGACGTGTTTCAGTGGGTTGTTGTTGTGATCAGCTGATCTCACCCGCGTCAGAGAGATTTACTTTGACTTGCTTTATGTTAGAAGAGATCCAACTTCTTGCCTTCTGTTTTTAAGAAAGACTTTATGCGCTAATTTTATACCACTTTTGTTACTTTTTTAATCAGTGGAGAATAAACCGGATGAGTGAAATATTTCATGTAATTCAGTAAGTACATTCAGAAATGCATTTCTTTATATGCTTTTACTGAATCCTGGCAGGTTTGTCTCATGAATTGATTTGAAAAAATAAAAAAAATAAAAAAAAAACAGAGCCAGGTGTGGCCTGTCAGCCAAAAACGTTTTGCCAAGTTTAACAATAATGTTTGCACCATCGAATGTAACGCTCCTTGTCATAATTACAGTGAACTTTTTCAAGAAGATGTTCTCTGAGCGGGTCGAGACCTGCTGAGAGTTGCATTTGAAACGTGATGAATTTTAATGGTGGAACTCGATGTCATGCTTTGATTGTTGATTCTAAGTTGCACGACTGTGTTTGTCATGATGCAAAGCACTGGAATGTTTTGCTGCTGAAATGTGCTTTACAAATACAATTTGATTGATTGCCATGTGACTGCAGACTGAGTCACACACACCCTGCATGACTCTCCACCAGGTGAGCCTCATTTTGTCAGTCAGCAGCTCCCTCTCAGGCTGATGAAACAAGACAGGTGGAATCTATACAAAGACACTAAATGGACATTGAGACGTTTTTAGTTTTGGGAGGAAAATAAACGTATTGTTCAATCGGTTTTTCATCTGAACAACATGTTACACCTGAACAACTGGTCAAATACAAAAACAACAATGAAATCTGAAGTCTGGTCCTTCCAAGTGTAGACAACACGCAGCCACTGAAACACTTTAGAACATGTTTATTTCACAAGTTAAGCAGAAGACAAATTTTCAGTGTACACATAAAATCCCTGTCTGGCTTCTGTGATTTGGTATAAATAAGAGATTTCAGGAATGAGTAGAAAGTTAAGTTTTAATGGTTCTTACAAATAGACTGAGCCGTACTTCTCAGAAACAACAAAGTGCACAGCCGCAGGACTAAAAAAATTAAACGGGTCTCATTCCTTTCTATTCTCCGATTACAAAAATTTTTAACCTCATTTCATTGTTTAATATTTCCATTGAATTAGAGGTGCATGAGGACATAAAAAGAAGCCACATTTATCCTCACTCAGAACCTGTCGTTTTCAGGGTACATAATTAGACTTTTTCCGTTCGTAAAAGTACATTTAATTTACGTTAAAAGTACTCTTGAAGACACTGTTGTGATCAGGTCTCCACACCTTATACAGCTCCTGCAGCATCTTGGCGTCTTCCTCTGCATTGTGAGCATCGTAGAACTTCCCCAGAAAGATCCTGACTAAAGACACCTGAGAATGGCCCCTGATGTTCGGGAAGAGTCTCTTGCTGAGCAGGAAGGTGTCCAGGAAGCCCGACACCACCTCCTGGAACTGATTGTGCAGGTCGTGTTTCATCAACACTCTGGTGAACACGGGCGCGTCGAAACTCATCACACTGTGGGCCGCAAGCACTACGGGGTCTCGGAAGGAGCGCAGGAAGTCGATGAAGGAGGTCAGAAGGTCAACGATTGGGACGGTTTCCACGGGAGACCCGCGGAGGAACAGGCGGCCGGAGCGCACTCTGAAGCCTGTGACCTCCGAGGCGCCCTCGTCAATGTTTTGTTGAGGGACAGTGAATCTATTGAAGACCCTCTCCTCACAGACAGCGGCCAGTTGGATGATGTCACACCGTGAAGTATCTGAACAAAGGCAAGAATAAGAGTAGCTTAAAATCCTCCAATGATGGCAGCAAGGAAAGTTTTATTCCATTTGAAGTTCCAGATCCTTTTGACATACAAATATGATCCGTAATATGGAATATATTGGAGTGGTTGGGATAGAGACCCACTGCTCAGAATTCAGTCAGCAACAAAAATACAAAAGGCTTATTTATGCTCAACATATTGCATTAATAAAAATAAAAAAAGTATATAAAAACATTTGTATCCATAAATGGCATTTAGTCTTCATTTTAATTTACCCATTTGCATTTGTGTTTAGTTTAATAAGAAAAAAAATCCAGTGTATAGTTTAAGTTAAATTATTGTATTATTTAAAACTGCTGTATGTGCTTTCATTGAACTGCTTGTACCAATTTATTCCACTTGCAGATCAGAAGCTGAATTAGGTAGCATTAGAAACATAAGAGAAAAACAGTTTATTAAACAAAAGCTGTTTAAAATAAGCACATTGTCATACTTTTTTCTTTGAAAAGTAGTTTTGATTTGTTTTTTTCAATCACAAACAAAAATCATAATTTAATAATAAAAAAATAAAATAATGACAAGAATTAGTCCTGAAAGACTGATTTACAATGTGAGTGTTGTGTGTAAACTGGGTGTGTGGGTCAGATTACCTAATCCGGTGGCCTCCAGGTCAAAGAAAACAATGATTTTTTCAGCCATCTGGAATCAAATAAATTAAAGTTTCATTTACAGAAACAGCTGCATTGAACAAAAATATAAAGGGCCGCATGCCAAATATTGTTGCCATATGCGGAGTTAGCAACTGTAAATGTTATATTTCTCTCGACTTGTGTACATCTTTAATCCAACCTGCTGTCAGTGAGTTTTTTTTTTTTACAAAGTGCAGGGTGGGGCATGTTGCTGATCAGACAAAATGAGCAACAACTGGACAATAAAACCCCACAATGTGACATTGCCCTCAAGGGCCGGTGTCCTGCAACTCCTGGATCTCCCTGGTCCAACACACTCGAATCCAACAGCTGAATCAGCTCCTAAGTGCAGTCAGGTTCTCTAGAGTCCTGCTAATGACCTCATTATTTGACTCAGGTGTGTTGAAGTGGAGACACATCTAGATGAGTTGTGCCCCCCTGACCTACAACAAGCCAAATGGGTGAAAATCAAATTCCTCAACCTGAACCCCCATCATGTTAAGAGGACAAATGACCACGATGTTAACACCGGCGACACGAAGATCACCAATTACCGAATGTACACTGCTCAAAAAAAAAATAAAGGGAACACTAAAATAACACATCCTAGATCTGAATGAATGAAATATTTTCATTGAATACTTTGTCTTGTTGTCTAGTCCATTTGCACAACAGCAGGTGAAATTGATTGTCAATCAGTGTTACTTTCTAAGTGGACAGTTTGATTTCACAGAAGTTTGATTTACTTGGAGTTATATTGGGTTGTTTGAGTGTTCCCTTTATTTTTTTTTTAGCAGTATATATTTTGAGTTTCTCTATATATTGCGGAACCCAAACGTTCATAGAACTCTCATATTCGACATGGGGCGCTTATACTTTTGTTCAGTGTACATTAAAAACAAGTTGAGAAAAAACAAAAGTTGAATCAGTGAACTTTAGGAGATGGACCTCCAGTCACTAGAACATGAAAGAATAAATCTCACCTCACAGGAATGTCTGGTTCTCCGTCAGCTGAGCAGAGAGTTGTGGAGCAGGCTGGAGCAGCTGGAAGGCCTCTGAGCTGGAGGGACACTGAGCTGCAACCTTTAACTGCACCAACACCTGAACACAATAATGAGGTCATTAAGGCTCAGGTGGTCTCCTCCACACAAGGAGCAGGTAATTAAGCCATTTCAGTCCAGTGTTTTGTCCCCGAGGCCCTGAAGGACCGGAGTTTGACCCCTGTGATTTATAGCAGCTCGTTTGGAAACAAACCCGAGCTGCGTTTTCATTTTAGTGGAAGAGAAACACATAGAGTGTTTCTTCCTCCCCGCCTTCGTCACGCGAACGTCAGTCAGTCAAGTCAGCGGGTCCGACCCGGTTCCGCTCACCTGTCACAGCTGGGCGTGGACGCGGAACAACAGAACACAGCTGACTTTATGTGAACCGGAAGTTTCGATGCTCTTCGCTCACTTTCATTTCGGCCGCGAGACCTGAAGGTGAGTCCCGGTTTGGAGAGCACGCGACGCAGATTCGGTAGAATAAACAATATAATAATAAAAAAAACTATTTTAAACTATAAATAAATTATATGTTTCTATATTGGAGGTCTTTTCTGCGGGGTTAATTTCATTGTAATTATTAACATGTTAGCTTCTTCATTTTGCTAACTAGTCCTAGTTTGGTGAATTTAAAAGTTCAGGTGAAGGTTGTTGGTTTAATCTGTTGTTTCCATGTCTCGGCCGGCAGAGGACGCCAAAGATGACGTGTTTCAGTGGGTTGTTGTGATCAGCTGATCTCAGCCGTGTCAGAGAAAATATTTACTTTGACTTGCTTTATTGTGTCAGAATGTAATTGCTAATTAATAGTCATATTTTTTTTTATTCATTTATTTTTCTAAATACTAAATAAATCAAATGAGTAAAATGATTTAATTTAGTAAGCACATTCAGAAGTATTCATTTACTATGCTTTCTTTTTTTTTTTCTTTTTTTTTCTTGGACCCTGACAGGTATTCGATCATATTACTTCTAAACACTGAACTGAATTAAAAGGAAAATATTACATAGAGCAACACAGAGTCAACTATAAACCTCAGTGTGGAAATTTAATGGCAGTCTGAAATACAATCAAAACCTGGAGGACATATTAAAAATGTTGCCTGCTGATTAATCTACTCCATCTTAAGTCCAGAGCAGGCCAGTTGTTTTGTTTTTTGTTTTGCTGCTCTTGCCACCACTAGATGATCTCTCTCTCTCTCTCTCTCTCTCTCTCTCTCTCTCTCTCTCTCTCTCTCTCTCTCTCTCTCTCTCTCTCTCTCTCTCTCTCTCTCTCTCTCTCTCTCTCTCTCTCTATATATATATATATATATATATATATATATAAAGAAATTCCCTTCTCACCCATCGCGGGTGGTTCTTATCCTCTGAGCTCGGGTCCTCTACCAGAAGCCTGGGAGCTTGAGGGTTCTGCGCAGTATCTTGGCTGTGCCAAGGACTGCACATTTCTGGACTGAGATGTCTGATGTTGTTCCTGGGATCTGTTGTAGCCACTGCTCCAGTTTGGGGGTTACTGCCCCGAGGGCCCCGATGACCACAGGCGCCACTGTGGTCTTCACCTTCCAGGCCCTCTCCAGTTCTTCCCTGAGGAAGAACTGGAGAGGTTATATATATATATATATATATATATATATATATATATATATATATATATATATATATATATATATATATAAAATTATATAATTATATATATATATAATTAATAGTCATATTAATTATATATATATATATATATATATATATATATAAATCTGATTGTCTTTGGTGCAAAAGAATATTAGGGTTACTGTGGAGAAAAATCAAAAATATTTTAGAATTTAATTTTAGAATTCTCAGAAAAGTGTCTGAATTTTTTAGTCTTCGTTCAACAGATGAATAGCGTTGGAGTAATTTTATTTAGAAGCGCACTTCCAAGAGAGGCCAGCAGATGGCGGTGCTTTAGGTCTGGTTGCTTATCAACTCCCATAGGAAAAGAATGTTTTTCCAATGGTATCATTGAAATCAGCAGTGATGTCATAACTCTATGACACCACAAAGGAATCTCTCTCTTGAATTCAGCTCACTGACAGAGTTTTGTCAGACCTGTTCCACATTTCGATTGCAGCAGATCACTCTACAAAACACGTTCGAAAGTCACTGAGACAAGCGGGATATCGATTGCAGATATCGCACGCCTTTTACAGCAAGAATACCGACATGAAGCACCAACAAATTGCATGTCAACATGAAGCTTTTCCATCTAAGCTTTCATGGGTCGACATCGTGGACCTCAACCTCCAGGTCGACTACGACGCCGTCGTTTTTCCTTTTGAGGACGACAGCGACAGCCCCTTTGAGCCGGAAGGTGTACCATCAGAGAACCAGGGGAATCAAGTCCTTCCGGCGACTTTGAGAATCCATCATCTTCAGAAGTCGAGCAGAAAACAACTCAGTCTGCTGGCTTCCAGATCACCCTCAGTGGAAGTCGAGGACGAGACAAACCAACACGTCTTCGACCTCACAAAGCAGGTGGATGATCTTAAAAAAGAGTTACAGAGCAAGATCTTTGATCTCCATGAGGAACGAGAACAAAGGATTGCCTATCAGGCTCAAGTCCAATCCCAGCAGGACGAAATTCAAAGACTGCAAAACCTGTTACAGAAAGAACGTCACCAGCAAGTCAAACAAGATCGTGACAGAAAGGTGCCGGAGACGACAGGTAGCTCAAGGGCTTCTTGCTCGACCAAAGTGACAGCTGACAAGGACCTTCTTCGACAGCTCGATTACTTCAAGAGGGAGGCTGTAAAACATGCCTCCCACAATAAAGGCCTCATTGAAGTAATGGTCGAAGAGTACAGAGTGAGGCTGAAATATGAGGAGCAGCTCAAACATCACGCAGAGCAGGCTTCTAAATTCGTAGAACAAGAGGCAACAGTGAAGTCTTTGCAAGATCAGGTTGCAGACCTGAAGCTCAAGTTAAAACTTGCTATGGAAACTAACCATCCTGAGGTCTCCACCCGACCAGAGGCCCCCCTGCAAACAGAGGAGTCCAGGGACAGGCAGACCTTGAACCAACCGGAGGTCTCCATCCATAGCCCGGCTCAGCCTTTGCACCGACCCACATCCAGGTTGCAAAGAGAGGAGACCACGCAAACCCAGACCTCCACACAAACCTGGAGGTCCGAGGACAGACAGACGACCATGCAACCAACCTCCACCGGTTGCATGGAGGGCCTTCGAGTTGGCATTGGCAGGAAGGGCAAGCTAATCCCGGCTCGGCCTTTGCGGCGACCCACACTAGGGTACTAACCTCGGTCACAATACAAACCCAGGTTAGACTAAAACTCTGCATTAATTAATTGATTAATTGGTCTTTCTAAATTGTCCTAAGTTGTCCTAAGACATTAGACTAGTAGTCTAATGCAGCTATGCAATTGGCAGAAATATAACCTGATATTATATAAACACTGTTCAGGTAAAATCACTCAGTCAGGTTTATTCATGCATTGTGCACAATGCAGAGAGCTCATAAGACGATCAATAATCAAGCCAGTCTGGATGCAAAGCTCACAAAACTCTCCCAGGCAGAGACTAACACCTAAGTTTTATGTAAGAATAAGGAATCAAAATCCCTCGACTGAACATCCGAGGACTATTTGGGTTAAATGTACGAGATTGGATGGTTGCACGGGAACCAGGCCGACTCGCACCTTGATTTGATTCCTTATCCTTGCATGAAACTTCGTTGTTTGTCTCTGCCTGGGAGAGTTTTGTGAGATTTGCATCCAGACTAGCTTGATTATTGATCGTCTTATGAGCTCTCTGCATTGTGCACAATGCATGAATTAACCTGACTGAGTGATTTTACTTGAACAGTGCTTGGAAATAGTTTTTTTTTCCCCCATGACAATTCCTAACCTTATTAACTAAAACTTAATTTGGATCTTACCTCTAAACATTTCCCAAATGAATGAGTCCATCATATTAGGACCAGGCTTTGGTCCTAATATGATGGAACTAATGAAGTGTTTCTCACTTCCCCTCCTCAGGTGGATCACCTGCCCTGCATGTTTTAGGTGTTTCCCCATCTGCCACACCCCTAGATTGAATCTGTGGGTGACTAACAGGCTTCTGCAGAACTTGATGACTGCAGAAGAGGTCATGCAATCATTTGGATCAGATGTTCTGAAACAGAGACACATCTAAAACATGCAAAGCAGGGGGCCTGAAGAGAGGAACTGAGAAACACTGACCTAATGTGACACTGGACATATAAAGGTGCGTTCACACCAAATGCGTTTTGAGCATCAGGTGCGTCTGGTTTGCATTCAGTCTATGTGGAGGCGCTTCGAGCGTCTAGCGTGGCGCAATTTGAACCGTTTGGAGCATTTGACACATCCAGCGTATCCAACACTCCACATAGACTTTGAATGTGAACCAGACTTTCCTGACGCTCAAAACGGGTTTGATGTGAATGGACCAGTAGAATGTTCAGTTCCACTGGCAACAATGACATCAGCAGTGATGAGATCACTCTCTGATGCATCAAATGAATCTCTCTCCTCAGTGAAGCACACAGGCTGTTTTTACAAACCCGTTCCTGTAAAAACTGGAGTGCAGCTCAAACGTCACGGTCATGTTAGAAACATTTGAACAAAGAAGAACTTTGATGTTTTCAAGAATTATTTCAGTCGCAGTAAATATCTAGAATGAACTGTACAGTTCCAGTTCCTGTGCTTTCTTCCTTTATTCCCCCCCAAAAGAACATTTTCAGGAAGGATTAAGGATTGCTCAACTCCAGAACGATGTTCCCCGTGGACAAATTTCCTCTTTGAGCGTGTTTTTCTTTTGAAACAGGGAGCTGATAAAGAGAGCTATTTTTAAAACGGAATGTGAGGCGCATGTTTTGCTCCTAATGTAAGTCAGAAATTCTTTTTACCGCACACACGGTCCCAAAATGACACCCGCATGCATCTGAACCCCCAGAGACTGAAGCTGGTGGTATTTTTGAAATAGTTTCTGACATCGGCTGAAAGCCGGGCTGCTGGAACCAGTTACAATCTCTGGCTTTGGCTCTCGTCCACGAATGAAGTTCAGCAACATTCGAAGCCGTGCACAAGTCGCATAAAGTCGAGATGTTCAAGGATTTACACAAAGCATTTCCCAAAGTGAAAGACAAGCCTTTATTGAGAAATGTTCCCATTCAAAACTAGATGGCAGCACAACACCTAGTTGGTTCTTTCGAACTCTTCAACCTGCAACACAAACAGCTAAGCTTTAATAAAACGCAGTAATGTCATCACATTTTATTTATTATTATTTCACTTTTTCTGCTCGCAGTTATCCACTCAGGTTACATACAGCAAAAAATATATCATTCAAGTTGAAATAAAAAAATACATATTTTTTTTGAACATGTATAAAATTATATTGTTTAAATATAAAATTTATATTCATATATATATATACATGTTGACAGTTAAATAGTACTAAATAGCAAATAAAGGTTTAGTACAAGATATGTAAATTGCACATTATGAGCAGGTCCTTTCCTGAAGCGTCCAGAGATCCAGTTGCTTCTCTGGTTCCAGTTCATGGCTGGTTCACTTTAAAGGCTGAAGAAGAGGCGCGTTCTCATCGAGTCCCACTGGTTCTGACTCCAGCACATCAATAAATCACACCGTTCAGATACACCAACAGCTGAAAGGATTGTGTGTGTGCGTGTGTGTGTGTGTGTGTGTGTGTGTGTGTGTGTGTGTGTGTGTCGTTTCCAGCCAAAAGGGAGGCTAGAGCGCCCCCTGGTGGACTTCATTGGTGATTAAAATTAAGATGTAAATCTGTGGAAAAGGTCTTTATGCTGGAAATAAACAAATAGTCAAAAAAAAAAAAAAAAAAAAGGTCCAACGCTAATTGTTCTTTGCATCTACAGGTGTGTTTTTCTCCTTGGAGCACGGTTTTTCACTGCTCGTTGCCGGTCTCTCGGTCACCAGGGTCAGCTCGGGGTCACCGGCGGCGGAGCGGCGGCGGCGGCGTCCAAAGCCACGAGGGCCGGTCTTACCATCTGGAGAGCAGGGCTTGGGAATGTTGCTGTTGTACACGGCTTCTAACGTGACGTGAATCGAACAGGTCGCCAACAGGCAGCCAGGGGATCTTTTGGTTCTGATGTTTCCTCTGAAGCTGAAACAACAGATTCACAGATTGATGTCGTGTGACTTCATAAGACAAGACGATTCAAGTGTAAGTGGTGGAAGGGTTGGTATTTTAATGATTTATTTTTTTCCCACGTTTGCTCAGATGAAATGCCACAGTAACAAATAATTCACAAGGTTTTCAGGCGACGTTTGGTTTTTGTGTTTCATTTTTACACAGCCAGAACTGTTTCGGTCAAATTTGATATATTGTGTATTTTTGGGGAGATGAACATTTTTAAACTATATCAAAACTAAAAAAAAACAAACATCGTGGCAATTACATTTTATTATTATTTTTTTCATTCACAAGTGTTATGTCTTTTAAAATCTTTCAATTTTATTGTTTCCTGCTTGGTCAATACATTTTTTTTTACATCAATTGTAAATTTACCAATAAGAATAAAAGCAAATCAGGTAAAAGTCTTTTTAAAAAAAGAAAAAAAAAGTCTTTGTGAAAACTTGCCACAAGCGATTTGAATAAAATTTGGACTTTTCCGGAACCCGACCTTCCCAAGGAGCGTATGAGTTGAGGGGGGGAAGAAATAAAAAAGATAAAACATTTCTGTATGTCAACTTGCATATGTACAAAACGGGTCTGGCCCTGGTAAGGATGTCAACTTTGTGGGGGGATTAAAAATACTTTTAACCTCTAAAATGGGAACTTAAGGAACTAAATCAAAGAATCAAAATTATTAATAATATGTTTCTGAAGGCAACAACATTGTTGTGTCCAAGGCGTAAAAAACTGAATCTAAGGCTCATAATTCATTTGTTGTCAGTGGGGTGTCGGAGAAGCATCTCTTCTTATTTACCTTGCTGATTGTAAAGATGCTTCTCCGACCCGGTTCTGCTCCGGCCCCACAGAGATCCGCTCTGGAGCTGCACTCAGCTGGGTGTGGGGGTCCCTGCTCCTGTGGCTCTGCAGCCATTCTCTGAACCTGCAGCAGATATTTGCAGAAACAGGAGGGAGCAACACGTCACTCGCCAGTCAAATGAACACATCCACCTCCAACGGCACAATAATCTCACCTTTTCTTCAGGGCGCCGTGGGGCTCCACAGGGTCCCCTCTGATTAGTAGGACCACAGTGGTGAAAACGCAGCAGCACATCACAGTGTGGAGAGACAATCTCATTTTGGCTCGACGCTGTCAATCAGAACATGTAGAAACTGCGCTGAGTTTGCTAAAGATGAACAAGTTAGGACTCCTTAAAGCCTCCAGATTCAACGTTCTTAATATCCAGAAGTTAAAATCCACAAAGTGCTACTCACCACAAAGTCTTTCTTGGGGCGTGATATGGAGGAATCAAAGTCTATGACGAATGAAGTTTTTTTTGTTTGTTTGTTTTTTTCTTCAATGCTGTAAAGGCTTTGCCATGGGTTGAAGTCTGAAGATTACATTGCTGACATGAGGGGCTTTATAAGAGGAGGGAGGGAGCTGTACCTGAATGCCAGACCCAGTGGGAGGGACTGCTTGACAGTTCCTGTCAACCCCGTCCACCCCTCACGAAGACACTCAGACCAGAAACACGCAGAGACCGACTGCTGCAGGCGGACCCACAAATGGCATGACTGATAGTTTGTGGGAATCATAACTTCATCACAGTTATTGCTCTGTTTTGTCCTGCTGTCAGATGTTGCCAGAATAGCATGCCTTACGCACTTTGGCCTTTGTGAAGTGGCATTTACACCCAGTGTGGTTTTCTGGCCGCTCTTGCCCACCTTTGAGGAGCCTGACCTGCCGATTCCGACTTTAGCCGAACAGAGAAAGATTAACTGTGAACCTCCAGATGTGACTCTGTGAGGATCAAACCTGCCGGTCAAACCTCTCGCAGAACAGCAGATGATTATTAGATCTTTCCCACAGTAGATCAGATCTGCTTCATGTGTAAGTAATGATATATTTTGGTTCTAATGCCCTTTATATTATGGCACATCAAAATTAGAAGTATGAGTCGGTTACTGATCTCCCAAAATTAAGACAATCAAGGCCTGTTTATTGCCGGACTCCTGGTTCATGGTGATGACAAAATATTTATTCCCGTCTTGACGTCCACACATTTCATGATATTTCCTGGGCATTTCCTATGATTGCACAGTTTCATTTGCACACAGCTGTCGAGTGAAGGTTGTGACTTTTGCTCTTCTGTTCTGCGGTGAACATTAACCTGATTCTTGAGTCTCCTTTCTTTATTTTCTCTCACTGCTAAACAAGGGAAGCCAAAGCACCACGGATGCTGTGCGGTTCAATCGGTCGATCGATTGACAGATTGAACTGTGCGTTGACTGGGCCTGACGCGGCTCCAGGCTCGGCCCTGCATGGCTCTTTTTGTCAACGCCGTTCTTCTCGCCAGTCTCCCATAAAGGCCAGATTTATCAACAGATTTTCCCGCCTGATCTTTACGTGCAACTCCCCCAGAGTTGCTCTGATCAATCTGTTCATCCACGTCTGCTAACTTCTTCAGCCATGTTTTGCCAAGCCGTTCCTGATTTTGTAATCTTAATGAGTGTGTTATGGAATTGTGTCCATAACACACTTTGCATATAAATCTCAACGGGATTGGAAGAAAAACGAGAATGACCGACTGTAGATGTGTTTTTAAATGTATACCTGCTTTAAACTTCTCTGTAACTTTATCCTTCCTCTTTCTGCTGTGTTTCATGATTTTAGTTATCTAAAACAATCCTGAGCAGGTGCATTTACATACAGTTACTAACTAGGTGGCTTCTGAAGGCAAGCGACTGCACTGGGAAAGGAAAGAAGAACTGCTCCACATATTCAGATTTTCATTATGAAACTTGAATATTCTTCTGCTTTCACTGCACGTTGCTGGTAAAACCCTGATCAGATTCTGTCCCGATCAGAAGCTTTTTTTCTGTGATTCCAACATAAAGAACTTTTTCTCTTTTTTTCCCTCTCAGTTGTTGTGTCAGGTCTGTTTCTGCCTAGTAAATTCAGAGTGTAAACGAGTGTTTCAAACGGCTCGCTCTGATTCAGTCAGGTGTGATGTTAAATTTCCACACGGGCTCCATTATGTGCAAACTAGCTCTTTGTCGTCATGGAAACAACACGCACTGCAAAAATTAGGAACACAAGCTTTAAGCTGAAAGGGACCCCTCCACCCCCCAGCGTAAGCTAATCAATTCACACAAACCAGATCTCTACATTAGCATCTGTTTGCTAGCAGGTGACAGAATGAGTGTGCACTAAAGTTTTATTTCAGGAAGCAGAGAGTGATGGCTGCTGTCTTAAAAGGATCTCAAGCACCAGTCATAGACTATTGCTAAACACCAAGGGGGTATTTAGCAGAAGCTACTGCTACAGTGGTAACCCATTGATGGTCATATTTACCCTGTCATTGATGCAAGTGTGAACCTCGCCCTCACACCTACCTGTCTGGTTGTGTCTCAAGAAGAGAAGGAGCGTCTGACTACTTGAAGAACAGTCGAGAACCAAAACCTCAAAGCAAACGATAAGCTTCACCTGCTAAAGTTCATAAAAACAGTCAAGCAAATTAGAAAAATCAATTGAAGGGAAGCTACGTGTGCTAACCGTTTTCAAAGTCAGCAAAATCGCCGAACTGAAAAACCAGTGATCTCTGCTGTTAGCACGTCAGCTAACGTATGCTCATCACGCCCACAGCAACAGTAAATGAAGCAATAAAATCTGATCCAATCAGCATTAATTTATGATGGTCTTCAGCGGCTCTGGTTTAAAAACCCACATGCTAATCCCAACCGTCCATCAGAAAGCGAGGCGACAGAAACACAGAGAGGGAAACCAAAACACACAGAGGACGAAGCATCTCACCAGAAAGTCTGGTGGATACTGGGAAAGTCTTTGTACCAATTTTCTTTGGTAAACGTGGCCTGCACACGACACTCGCCGTCGCTTCTTCCCAGTCGGCCATGTTTGCTCACTCTGAACTCACGTTGGCTCTCGACAAATTTTGAAATCTGACTGACAATGAGTGAGTTTGTGTACGATGTGTGTATGCGGCTCCACAACACACACTCTGCATCATACCTGAGACCTTTTTATGGTGACGTAAAAATTGGTTGGTCATTTTAAAATTATGCAATGCGAACCAGGCAACCTAAGACAATAATTCTGGTTCTGGCATAAACTGTACTATTTACAATGTCAAATTTACATTTTACTGAAAGTAAAAGTTGGAATGCTTTGTTGTAACGGTACAGAATCGTTGTAATTTTATGAAAAGGGAGAGTCTTGAATTCCGAGGCCTCATCTGATCTAAACTCTCACCTTTCTGAAATCAGCAATACCTCCTCCTTAGTGGCCCTGATAAGTATTACATAAGAGCATTGCTCTGGAGTAATTACGTTATCACGTTTCTTGCATGCAGCCCAGTCAGCTGCTCTCGTATGCAAGCAGTTGTCCCAGTTGACATGGGAACCGATCAAAACAGCTGACGCGTGCCAAAAGGGCCAGAAGAAATCACTTAATCAGCACGACATCCAAATCAGTGTGAAGGTTTCTCAAAAATACCAGTGAAAAAAGAAAATCACAACATGGGATATGAATTCGACCAGAACCGAGGCCTGGGAGGGCTTGGGAGGATGTGGGCCCCCGGGGGGCGACGGCACAATGAAGGCCAGCGAATATAAATAATGATGATACAAATCAACTTGATGGTGCTGAGTCACACAGATCGTAATATTAAATGTAACCAGAGGTGCACAATAACAGGAAAACCATTTTGCTATGATGGCATTGATTATCATCAACCCACTTTTCTTTTCTTTTTTTTAATTCTTACTATTTTTTTATATAATTTTATTTTTATCAGTCCAAAATGTCCACAGTTTCCTGTTTTAGAGCTGTAGCTTCGAAAAATGTAAATCTGATCTGCGCGTCCTGTCCTCGCCTGTGGTGGCGCTGCACCAAGAGCCACTGAAGGAAACAAAATCACAGAAGAAGATGTTGAGGCGACTTCCTTCTTTGTGGAGGATATCTGCAGTTGTAGGATTTCTCTTTTGTCTTAGGCTGCCAGCATTTCTCCCACTGACACTGGACTCCATACCCTTGTTTTAGTTGTATTTACCCAGAAGGCCCTGCACCGTAGCCCGCTCGCTGCTTTCGGTGTGACCTCCGATCCGCTTGGCGTTCACATGTGCACCCGAACCGCGCCAGAGTTCACCTCAACCCAACCAACGCCGAGGCTTTTTGGCCTGCAGCAAATGTTTGCTGCCGGTTGTTTGGTGCCAGCAGAGCAACAAACACATGTTCCATCTTCACGACAAGACCCAAGCCTGGCGAGCTATTTGTCCCCGCGGGGCGGGCTTCTCACGTCTTAGGCTCCCCATAACTCCACCAGGCTAACGGCACGCGCCAAACACGCAGTCATTTTACTTTCGGTTGTTTACGTCTGAGTGGATGTAAACAACCTCTCAAATGTATTTCAACTGGTTTTGACTTTCATAAAGTCACGTATCCTTCCCGCTTATAAATGTTATTAAGTGTTTGTGAAACGGATAAAGCACTGTAAGCACTTTTACACAACTGCAGTGATCTGAGATCAGGTTGTCGTTCTAAGGTAAGTGCCTTATACGTTTACTGTAAATGTTGAACGTTACATTGGTCCAGAGAACAACATGCCGTTGTTCTATTGTTCGACAACAATAACTCAAACTGTTGTTGAACAATGGGCCTCAAGCTGTCAAAAGAAAGTTTGAGTTACTGTCTTTTGAGACAGTAACTCAAAAGATCTGACTTTTGAGTTGCTGTCTTCGCTGGTGGTGCTCTGTAGATTCATAAAATTAATCCTCAGTCATGTTGACTGATTTTTTCTCCTTCATATCCAAAAGTTTTCAAGACATAAAAATAAATAAATAAATCACGTTTATGTTAGCACGCTGAGGAGCTGCCTTTGTTCACAAACGATGCGGGTGACCCAGCAGTTTCTTGTTAAATTGATTGTACTGTTGGTGAAGATATTTCTCTGACAAGGAGTTTTAATCTATATAGGCAGATTACTGCTGTGGAAACGCTCACATGTGGAACGGAGACAGGGAGAGGAAGCCGTAAATGACGGCGACCGACGGCTGGAGGAAACGTCGCAGCTCTCAGAATCAAGGAGAGTCATGTCACCGTGACCTGGCGGCAAACCCAGAAACATTTGTCAAGCCACGGGGCTCTGCGTCACCAGCAACAGATTAAAAGAGATTCGCGAGCTAAAGCATGACTGCGTCAGTTTGACGGCGCGACCAGCGGCTTCCAAGTTTTTGAGCAATTTGACTTTTACACCAAAGGGAAGTTTCTGGCACTGACTGGATCAAATTCCTAAAAAAGTGGAACGGTTAGAGGCTTTATTAAAGAAAACACGGAAAACCGTCACGTTGATCACTGCAAGCACAGCAACCCTAGATAATAACAAAATGATAGATGTGGTGCAAGAGTATTAATTTCCCTTAAGATACACATGGGTCATGAAGTCAGGAGTGGTTGGTGTAACAAAAATAGTTTTGTGCTCAAATTGTGTGAGAGAGAAAATTACTTTTATAGCATTTGCTGCAAAATTTGACTTTATGGAAAGCTAAAACAACAGCAGGTTGGACAACAAGCAGCACATTTATGTCTCCATAAATGTGCTGCTTGTTGTCCAACCTGCTGTTGTTTTAGCTTTCGATAAAGTCAAATTTTGCAGCAGGTGTCATAATTATCATATCAGTAAAACATTGCCTTGCTGAAGTTGGCTATTTTTTTTATTGGTGGGCTAAGCAAAAAAAAAAAAAAACAAAGAGCTCTTTGTTTTAGGTGGATGTCCATCCAGACAGTGTTAAGTTTTCTTGTTCTGCACTCATCTTTTTTTTACTTCTTTTCTCAGACAGCTACACTTCTTTTCTTAGATAGCTGTGTTTTTTTTGTTGGTCGTAAAAACTTCTTCTTCTTCTGATTCTTTCTAGAACAGTGCTGCCTATACATAAGAACTCGCTCTCACTCGGTTCGGTGGAAAACGGTATATCTCAGCAGTTCCTTATCATATCACAAAATTATTTACAGACATGTTGTGCATTGTTGAGCGGCACAGGAGACTAAGTGGTCTGTAAAAACGACCACTGGGTGGCACAATGGTTTGTTGGCCGGAACCAAGAAGCGTCCTGCAACATTTAGCTACGATCCTGGTCCAACATACCTGAATTAAATGGCTGCTTAGGACAGTCAAGATCTCCAGAGTCGCGTTAATGACCTCAGACCTCATGGTTTGACTCGCGAGTGTTAAACTCCTTCTTGAACTGGACTTAATGCCCTGCTGTGCAATTTTAACTCAATTGTAATCACACTCATTGCATACAGTGGAAGCTGTGTTGACTTGGATGTCTTTACTTTAAAATCTTTTTGGTTTCCATTTGTTGAAAGTAAATTACAAACATATAGCCGCAGTTTGACCAGAAAAGGGTTTGATGCCAAATCTGGCCAATTGAATTGATTAAGTTTGTTTTAATTTAGCATCCGATTAATTGATTTATTAATGATTGAGGCAGCCCTATTTAGTTAGGTCCAGGTCTGGAGAGACAAAATAAGTTTTCAGTGATACTGACCAACATCCATAACGGCCATAATCTTCTGAAGATGCTTGCCGATAGAAATGCGAGAATGAGAGCAAAACTCAGATGACCCAGCTTTCCACTGGCACGTAAACGCACCATGCACTTGGAACCGGATGTATGCGTAAAGGCAGTTTTGTGTGTGTGTGTGTGTGTGGGGGGTGTGTGTGTGTGTGTGTGTGTGTGTGTGTGTGTGTGTGTGTGTGTGTGTGTGTGTGTGTGTGTGTATCAGATGACTTGTGCGTACCTTTTCGACATTTGTAGGTGTAGGAGAAGGTTTATTTTATTTTTGAGGTTTTTAAGTTCCTTATTGGACACGCGCAGATATTTTGAGACTTTTTTCACTCCATACAAAACTTTTCTACACAAAATAATCACTCTCCTCTTTGTCCTCCCTGAACTATTACTGCTGTATGAAATGCACCACAAAAACGACCAATCAGAGACCGGGGAGCAGGGCCTGGCGCTATCAATCTCCCTTGTGTACTCGCTGCTAAATGTGCAGAAGCAACTTACTGTTACAAGAAAACACCTTATCCACCGTCACCGGTAGCTATGCTAGCTAGCCGTAGCATTCAGTACAGGCTCTGCTCGCTGCAGCGTAGCAGAGAGGAGGATGATTTGCAGCACTAAGTCCCGCCTCCTGGCTCTGATGGGTTGCTTCTAGTTAGCACCGGAAAAAAAGGCAAAGAAGCTGAAAAAAAAAAAATTTAACTTCACAGATTACGTGTCTTGTGCCTTTAAAGTAACATACTGCAGCTTTAAGTAGGTTTTAAAAATAATGGTTTTAAGAATGACGTCAGAGGAACACAGAGCCACGTCTCTGTTCATGTTCAGTTCATGTTCATGGATCTGCATGTTGATCATGAGCTCCAGAACTTTACCCCAACAGTTCAAACTGGTTCGAGTTTCGATTTCAAAATGGACTTTTCAGTGTTTCTGTGTGAACTGATTTCATTGTTAAAAAAACACGGACACAGAGACAGAGTAGTTCTTGTTGGACGGCGCTCGGGATGAAGCTGCGGTGGATTTCCACACCGAAGGGTCAGTGGAACACAGCATGAGCTCAACGCTGGCAGCCAGCCAGCCAGCGCGATATTATTAGTTACTTTGAGACTATTTATAGTTGCACATCTCATCCAGCGTTGTTATTGCTTTGGAGAGTGATGTGCAGGAAGTGAGAGGCTCTCATTAACTTGGCTGCTCTGGAATGTGACAGAAGACATTTTTTTGTCTCTCGCTCTCTCTTTGCTCTCAAAATGCTTTTTTTTTTTTCCAGATAGACAGCCCAAACATTCCTCTGCGTTTTTTTTTTCTTCTTTCTTTTTTCTGAAAGTCAATGCAGAAAACAACGAGAGGAATAAACAAATGTTGTGCGTGTGTTGTTCCTTTTTTGGTGGAGAGCTGCGAGTTCAGGAACCGTGGAGTGGAAAATACCAATTTGCCCAAGGGAAAAACTATGTTGCACATATTCTGGAATAATAGCCTGGACTGTTTAGCCGAGGCAATAATTTTAATCTCTTGTTTTTACTTCAGCCCAGATGTTCCTAGAAAAGTCAAATCCAAATCTTAGTACTTTATCAAGCAGACTCTCTCAGTGCAGTCTGGGTTTAAAGCTAGATCTCCCTGTAGACAGAAACATGGCGGTCTACTGGCATCAGCCAGCAGGTCTCCATGGTCGAAGCTCCTCCTCCGAGCTGCAGGTTCCTCCACTCAGCCCCATCAGACTAGCCAGCAGCTATTAGCAAACATCTGGTGGAAGTATGCATCTTTATAGGAGCTACTTCTCAGTGAAACACTGGTAAAAAAAAAAAAGGAAAAAAAAAGATGTTGTTAAAGGGTTAATAGATGACCCATTAATTGGAAGTTTCAGAAAGAACAGGAGTTTCTTAAAGAGACAGAGGCCCAATTTTAAAGCCTTAAGTCATTTTTTAAGTCATGTTTTCTATGTGTGGCATTTTAATAAGAACTGAAGTGAACATAGTTCCGTGATTATGCTATAAATTGCCAATCAGTGACTGGAAAATACACAGTAATGCCACTTTAAAGAAAGCGAGCAAGCACAAAGCAGCGAAGAACAAGTGGTCATTTATCCAAGGGATGAGAAAGCTGTGCTCGCGTTTCCACAGAGTAGCAGCTTAGAGACCTAACAGGCCAGGACCTCACCCGGATATTTATAAGCCCAGCCTTCTTGTAGTCAGTGGCGGAGCCAGAGGGGTGGCCGGGGTGGCACTTGCCACCCCCAACAGACCCCTGGCCACCCCTACTGGCACCCCACTGGAAATGGTCATTTTAAAATATAATACTTATGAGATCGGCAAAGATTTGCCAGGAAAACTGTAATTTCCGACTGTCCCTGAAGGCAGCCCGATGCCCGATGTTCATTGGTTAAACTGACATGTGGGTCCTGCTTGTTCAAAAACACATCCGCGGCTTTAGAGTTACACCGTCGAGGAGTTTTGCAGGTATTTACATTTTACCGCTCAGCAGTAACCGCTGTTACCTTCCTAATGAGAGGCGGCTCTTGTCATACATTTCTAAAAGAAAAGAAATGGTTGTGTACCGCTGCGTAGTGCCTCGTTTATTATATTAGCCATGCTAGTGATGATAGATGGTGTTTTAGACAGAATCTTTTTACATATGTTTTAGTGACATGCTGCCCTCTAATGTTTTATTTCTCCCAGCTCTTGCTTGAAATGTGTGTGGTAAGAATATGTGAAAAACCATTAAGTTTTATAATGACTGAAATGTAAGTAGGCTATGTCATATGAAAGCTTTGAATTATAACCTCACTAGTTGTATTAATTCATTTTAATTAATGTATTTTTAATTTAGTATTTTAGCTAGCTACAGAAAACTAAAAACTATAGTTTAAATAATAGTTAAAATAGTGTTGTCTCTGCCAAACAGTCATGGAGTGTAAATACCAGGCTGTCTTATTTTGTGCAGAGCTCAAATGAAGAGAAAAGGGAATATCTCCCAGTTCTTCTTAAAGAGGCAAAAACCAGGGTCAGACCAGGACCAGACAGCACCCTGCAGCAGTGACCAGGACCAGACAGAACCCTGCAGCAGTGACCAGGACCAGACAGAACCCTGCAGCAGCGACCAGGACCAGACAGAACCCTGCAGCAGTGACCAGGACCAGACAGAACCCTGCAGCAGTGACCAACCTGGAGAAGCCAGCCAGGAGACACCCGGTCCAAGTGTATCACCAGCGGGTTAGAGGCTGTGACAGAGAGTTATTAAGTAGTAAAATCCAATAAGCCTAATTCTAAAGGTTAGCATGATGCTTTTTGCATTTTTTATTGTGTCTGTTTATGCATTTCCAATTAAGTTCCAGAGAGAGATGAGGGTGATACAGATTCAGAGTCAGACTCTGGAGGAAGACAGTGAAGCAGAAGGAAATGGCACTGAACTGCCCCCACCCAGCACAACCTATTGCACACCAGAAGCACCAGTTTATTTATTTATTTTTGAGAATTTTGTTTTTGGTCATATTCTGGACTCTGAGTTTACATTTACATGTTCACTCTTCCATAGTGCCGTTTAACGTCTTGTTTGGTCATGGCAAATCTTTGTTAAATAAACCATTTTAATTTGAGTGTGTGTGAGAAAATATTTGTTTCCTTTCGTTCATCATTTGTATATGGACCCCTCTGATAAAGCCTTGCTCACCCTTTGGCCACCCCTTGAAAAGAAGTCTAGCTCCGCCACTGCTTGTAGTGAACCAACATAGTGACTGGATAAACTTGCCAAAAACTGTAATTCAGATTAATTCTTTCTGGAAGCAAGCAGAAAGTCACTTCTGAGCATTAATGCGTTCCAAACAACAGTGTCACTAAAAAAAACATCTGCTTTACATCATGGAGTTGTGCAGAGGTTGTGTATCAGGTTGGTAGTGAATGGAAGCAGCCGGAAGTCTGACTTTTCTAAACATGGTTCCTGTTTTACTTGTGAGGGTTTAACTTTGCTACAATGAAATAAATGTTAACACACTGCTAATGTGAACACTCTTTTAGTCTGGCTAGAGTTAACGTTTCTATAACGACGTGTCGCTTGGCTCTTGAATCAAGCGAGCACCACAGAGTCACTGATGTGAAAAATAGACTCGCTTTAGATGTATAAGGAGAAGTATGTCCTTTAAACCCCAAATCTAAGAGAGAAAGCTTAAAAATAAATAAGAAGTCCTGAAATCCTGCTCCCAGCGGTCAGTCTGTAAATTTAGCTCACAAAGGATTAGCCTTGACATGTAGCTTTAGGCGATCTGACACGGCTTTCGAAACTCCAGTGATTCATAGGAGTGACTGACATACTTGGAGAGGAATCGGTGAGACTTGTTTCTGGTTTGTCTGTTTTTTGTTGTGTTGAAAGTGCAAACCACACCAGGGGCCCGTCTGGAGAGTCCGGGCAGTCCACCGGAGGTCGAGCAGGACGGAAAGTGGACTCTGACTGCTGGAAGTTTCAGCGCCTGCGATGAGGTCTGTGACAGAGATCGGCGTCAGCATCTCGTTGAGTTCTGGTCGAGAAGCAGCGTTAGCGTCGACCAATGAGAGCCTCTATGTTCCCGATCACTTCCACGAAAAAAAACACGCCTTGGTTCTGTACCTCACACCATCATTACACAAACATCCTTGTACTGCCATCAAACTGATGACTGTGTACTGACTTCCAACAATTATGTATTTTAATAAAAAAAAAATTGCAAGGGAAAGTAGATCAGCTATTCTTAGCTTGACTTTGACAACCTTAACATATAGATGTGCTGCAAAATTCTGCGTTTGTTAAAAAAAAAGAAGACAACCCACACACTGACTCGCTAATGGATCAGTAGTGCAGGCGTTTGGCTAATTAGCTAATTAAATTAGCTATTCAGGCCATCACGTATTAATAATCGCGAAATAAAAATCAAGCGTGAAAACAAAACTGCAACAGACTGAATGTTGTGGTTTTTTTGTGTGGGAAATGTTTGTGTGATTTTTGGTGTTGAATCCTGAGACACTCATGGAGCTCTTGTCAGTCAGTTGCTATGGCGACAGGTGACGTGGTCCAAAAAGGTACGAGCGGTCTTG
The DNA here is from genome assembly GCF_027474105.1 of Poeciliopsis prolifica. Classification (NCBI taxonomy): domain Eukaryota; kingdom Metazoa; phylum Chordata; class Actinopteri; order Cyprinodontiformes; family Poeciliidae; genus Poeciliopsis; species Poeciliopsis prolifica. The sequence goes on from NW_026562376.1 coordinate 23,200,740, forward strand.
AGTTGTTCTGCTGACAAAACTGAATAATACCGACATCTCCAGGTTTCATTTTGAAGTGGGCGCTTGAGGGTAGCAAGTAAATGAATCGTCTTTTTGCTCTTCAGCGTTGTGTGCAGCGATGACACGTCTACAGCCGAACCCGGACTCTCACCCAAAACCTAATCATTGCCACTGCGTGCCTAACCTTAAACCCAACTTAAACTCGGTTCATATCTTAGCCTGGAGCCCCAAACCCTAACACCAAACAGAACTTCCTCTGGAGCAGTCAGTACTTTGCTTCCGTACATTCTGTACTTTCTCATGCTGATGCAAAATGCTTCTGACGCTCTGGTCGGATCTGTTGGTTCGTTTACTTGCTGGAATGTATGCAGGAATGTGCAATCTGTGTTTTTATTGAGCGATGAGTGTTTGCTTTATTTTATTGTGGTTGTTCACATGGCTTATTTGTCGTGTGATTAATTGCACTACAAAACCAAAAACCAAAAAAGACATTGAAGGCTTTGTTCAGCCTTCAGTGTCTAAGGTGAAGTGTTTACCTACCTGACCTTGTGGTCACATGAGGTCACACTGTGATGACAGTCGCTGCGACTTCCCGAACGCTCAACGAATCCCCTTTGAGAATCACGAGGCATCAAAAACGATATTTAGTTTGAACACCAGAGCTTGTTTTTCTGTTTTTCCAGACTTTACATCTGCTTAATACTTAATACACACTAAAGTCGAACACGATCACCATCTTGCACTCCCTCGTTTTACAATAATCGTCGTTTATCTTGTGATCGCCGTTGGGTGTTAAGATTTTTCACCCGTCTGCAAATAGTTGCTACGTTTTGTTTTTATTTTTCTCTCATCTTGGACGAAGGCAACAAGCAAAGCGAATTCAGATTTCATTTCCAAGACGCTTCATCGTCTCCCTCAGTTCCAAGTGATGGATGGATTCCCCCCCAGGGGCCCATGAGTGTGTTTCGAAAATAGCATGCTTTCTATTGTTAGCCTCCCGACGTTTAAAAAAAGTATATAAAAAAATCTGAATTAGAAATTACATTTCCTGTTCCATCGCATTCTGCAATCGTGAGTCATGTGCAGCTTTGCGTGCTGAGCAACCCCCCACCCCCACCGACCCCCATTCAGATCCCAACCCACCCAACACTGCATTCACAGTGGATCGAAACAATAAATCTGGCTTGCATCTCTGGCCATCACTCCCTCTGGTTTCCTCAGCGAGTGATTCAGACCCTCTGAAATGTTACCCTGGAACTGCAGCTCGCTAAATGCTTGTGTAACACATCATTACAAACGGGGGATTATCTGTAGCTTTGGAACCAACGAATCACTTTCACATTGTCCTCATTAGAGCTTTACGGTTTAAGGGATGTTTTGTCACTTTCTGAATGATTGTGAAACTTGCGGATTTAGGACATATTTTGTACAAGTTTGGCTCTTCAAGCTGCCGAGCAAGGCTCAACTCTGGAGGATTGGTCATTTTTATGTGTAAAAACACAAGATATTTGGTACAAGGCGTAGGTCTCTGCAGCGTGTCTTAAATGCTGTCGGAGTAGAACTGCACATTTCAGCTGTACGCGTCGTATAGAACCGTTTGCCGCGAACGCCGTTCTTTATCCAGAGACCGAACTTCTGCAAATGTGTCTTTTGGCCTGTTTGTTCAAACTGTCGCCACGGTTTGTTACCAGACAGATAATCTGCGAAAAGATCCGCCTCCTCCCTGAGCTGCTCCTGCCGCCCGGGGAAATGAACCAATCAGAGCCAGGAGTTGAGTCTTAGCGCTGTCAATCACCCTCATGTACTCGCTGCTAAACGTGTCATTGGTGGAGAAGCAACTTACTGTTTATCTGTCGTCATGTGCGGCCATGCTAACTGGCCATGCTAATGAGCCGCATTAGCTGTAGCAAAGCGGAAAGTTGGGGATTGCGTTTGCATCGCTGGAAGAAATAAAGAGCCCACTTAAAAATATTTCTTATTTTACGTTTTATAGGTATATGTTTGAGTGAAATGAACACATAAGACCTTTCCACATGTACTATTTCAGTGTTTTTTTTTGTTTATTGTTGTGGTGACACTGTTATTTTTAAAAAAACACAAGTTAAAGTCTGTTACTCATCAAGCAACGGAGCCACTGTAAACAGCGCGTCTCCTCCGGGTCATGGACGACTCTCTCACCTCGGAGCTGCGTGAGATTGCCGGGACGCTCGGAGTTGTTGTTTCTCGCCCCACAGCTGACAATTTTCTTATGGCAACAAACCCGAACGGCGTCCCTAATGAGACCCAGACAGCATCTCGCCGTCGGTGCACATCCTGCGCGGCTTGTTTAATGACCGTTCAGGTCCAAATGTGTTTCTGTTCACGCAGTGTAAACAGGTAAAAGGTCTCGGCATGTTTACCGTTGAGGAAGTTGGATTGGGTTTTTACTGCACACACAAAAAAAATAAAATAAAGGATTTTTTTTTACGCTGATGGATAGAAATGGATGACATTAGTTTATAATGCTAAATCAATCAAAGCTGCCTGCTTCAGTTTATGCGTTCTTGTATTTTTGCATCGTTTACACATATTTCTTCAATGATTCAGACCTAAACTTAGATCGCATGTATTTTAAACCCAGACAGAATATTTACAGTTGAAACCAGAAATTTACACACGCCCAGCCGGCCCCCCTTCACCGTCTGAAGCTGGACCGGACCAAACCTCCCTGGTCAGTTCGGTTTACCAAAAATGATTTTTAGTTGCGAGATAAAAATGAGAGAATATGAAGCAGCTCCGGTTTCAGTTCAATTACTGAACGTTACTGAGTTTTTTTCTTTAAACTGTCGCTGTGCAGTTAAGCCTCAACGTTTCCTTGTCATCTTCACTGCAGCGCCGCGGTCAGCGACGTCATTTCGGGGTCAGGGGTCAAGCACAACCCACATACCTCAGTATGTGGGTTGTGCTTGACCTTGAAGCACAGTCACCGGTTCGATTCCGGGCCAGGTGACCTTTGACCCGTGTCTTCCCTCTCTCGTTACCGACTCACCTGTCTGATGAAACCTGAACAACAACAAGAAAAAAAACACTGTGACGTCCCACCGGAGCGGCCAGCGTTAAATTGAACTGGTGGACGATTGAAGGGGGTTTGTAGATCCTTACTGGGAAACTCCAGAGTATTTTTAAGTCACAGGAATGTTAGTATAGAGTTGCATAACTTCCCTCAATTAGCTGTTTGTGTGTCGTGTCACATTGCTTTGTCGTAATTACTGTTTTCATTGATGACGTGTCCCTGGTGCCATTAACGCCTAATGAAATCTCTGAAAAGTCAAAACCGATGGAGACCATTTATCACGATTCAGAGTTAACATGTTAACATGTCGAAATTACATTTCGAATGAAACAACTTCTTTTAATCTGTCCAGAGCATAAACACCCGGAAAGTGGAGAAGGTTCAGACAAAGATTTTCTGTCAGAATTCTTTTAGGATGCGACGCATTTTTACGTTTCAAGGTTCCAGAGTTGAGCACGATGATCAGTCGTGATTAATCACGGTGCTGAAATGTAGCCTGAATCCTTTTAGTGATCGATTCGCAGCTCTGATCCTTCGTCCTCTCGTCGTTCAACTAGATGGTCTTGCAGCGCAAATAAATCAGTGGAACGACAAACAAACCTGGGTCTCAATCTGATGGAAAATTTAAGATGGAAAATGATGACATGTGGAAAAAAAAAAACTGGTTCGTGACAAAGACTCCAGCCTTGACTGTTATATAAGACAGCAGTTGTTGTCATTGGTTTATATTAGTGAATTTACTACCAGTGGCTGTCTCACCACAAAAACGTAAAAAAACAAAACAAAAAGAAGGGAGCGTGAAGATGGCGGCCCTTCAGCTGCTGGTCGCTCAGGTTCACCAGATAAACACGAGGTTTGAACGGAAGTTTATTTATTTAATTTTTTTGCACAATCACATGCGTTCTGTGCAGTTAGGTAGGATGCGTGTAAACAAATGCTTTGGGAGAAGGCCATCTCCAAATGTGGCTCAGCTGTGATAAGTCTGACTGCTTCAGCTGAAACAAAAAAAAAAGGGAGGATAGAGGGATGTAGCCTCTTGCGCTGGCAGGAATGCAGCAGTCCATGGGGGGCTGCAGGGTGTTTTTTTTTTTTTTTCTTTCCCCCCTCGATTCCTCTTCTTCTACACTTGTGTTTTATATTTGCGCCCTGCTACACATTCTTCTGTGTTCACGGGGGAGGAAGGAGACGAGTCTCTGACTTTCGAAGCCGTTCCGTTTCTGCAAATACGTCGTAGTTACGCCGTCGGTCACCTGTCGCCTACTGCTCTGAAGTGGTTCGGTTAAAATGTCCCGTCTGCTGTTCACCTCACTAACTCTTGAACTACTTCGGAGCCCGCATCGTCGTTTCTGCCGTGCAGTTGTTCACCGACCTCGTGCCTGTAAGGGTTGATGATAAATTGAAAAGAAGGGAAGTCTGAGTGGCACAGAGATCGCCTCTGGCCTGTCAGGAGACATTTATAATTCGGGGGGGGAACTTTGGAGGAAGAGGGGTCTGATTTCCCCGCCGCGGCCTCGGGCCTGGACTTCCTGTGGGCGCAGAGACAACCTAAGTCAGATGCACTGATTGGAGCCAGATTCCTCGTCCTGAATTTTGTCTCCCCGCACCCTGCAACCTCATGGAATGTCTAAACCAAAACCTTCAGTTTCTGGTGTTAGTCCCACATTAAACAAGTCCAACTCTAATACGGTATTGTGAAATGTCAGGAAGGGGGGTGGGGAGGAGGTGTTTAGCGAAGGAACATGTGGTTGTGGTCAAGAAGGATGACATGCAGGTGAAATGAGGTTGAAGGTGACATTCCAACAATGAGCTAACGGCAGTCTTTCAGGCAGTCGTCACCGCGGTTCTCGCGCGGCGGAATGCGGCTGATAAATCTGCATTCTCTGGTTCCTGCTCAGGACTTTTCAGCTTTATGAGGCAGAGGAGGACATCTGTTCACATCATTGGCCCTTAGAGGAAACGTCTCGCGGGGGTTTCTTTGATTTTCCGTGAAAACCTATAATGTGAAAATGCTATTTTTGTCTGTCTCTTTTTGTCTGCCTCCGTGACCTGCTAATGCTCTGCTATCACACCCCTGGGTTTCATGAACGTCCATGTGCAAAGTGGCGAAGGAAGGGAAATGTTCTGCAGGTGTTTGGTTTTACTGTTCCTCAGGTACAATTCTGCTCCTTAAACTCACCGCGTCCCTCGGGCGCCATGAGAACCTCATCTACTGCAAATACCCCAAATTCCTAAAACTTTCAAACCCTATATATTTTTGGAAACACTTGGCTGCCTCACAACTGTCTCAGATGCTAGAAGTCAAGGGGGGAGCGAGGCACGCCTTGTACAAAGGTATTTACGTACAACAGCAAACATCTATTAGTTTGCACTCCTTAGACGATTTCTATGACGGACTAAAAGTTGCCTGATGGTGAAAAAAGACAGACAAACATCTATGTTAGTTTTCAAATAAAAGTCCGAAAAGATCTGTGTGTTATTAATACACCTGAATGATTCCAATAAGACATTTTTATGTGTTGGTAACGTAGCACAAGCCCAGTAACGCTGGATGGATGGACAGCGTCTATGAAAGTCGTTTTATCAAGTCTTTCCCGTCTCTCAAGGCCGATACACACTCCTGGTTCTGTTTACATCTGAGCCAATCGAAAACTGGGTCTGATGATGTATGTCTCAATTCCAGGAGTCAAGACAGACTCCACGTCCAACTCTTCACGTGACTTCAGCACGTGACAGTACGTGCACAGCATGAGCCGCTCAAGGTGACACTCCCGCCAAATTGCTGCAACCGTCTCACCAAATAAACCCCACATCTGTCTTAGTTGGACAGTTGGTTGAATTGCTAAGGCTCGCTCTGTCGGAGGCTCCATTGGCTTTAACATGTTTGGGCCAAGATACACTTGATACACCATTTGGCATCGAATCCAAAGAAAAAGTGGGTCAGACGATGTAGCTTATGGGGTCTCACTGACTGATTCTAGCGATTCCCTGGAACTGCATCTCCGACTGTCCTGAGACTCAGACTCTGTCTCAGTGGTCATCTCTGAATATGCAACAATTTGACAGAAATGTCATCTGTCAGGCAGGGAGTGAGGCACTAAGGCAAAGTAAAACATATCCACTATGGGGGAAAACACAAACTGAAAGATTTTACGTGCAAAAAAAAAAAAAAAAAGTAATGTAGTGACTTGTGGCAGGAGCTCAGAATTACAGAACTAGATGTTTATGCTGGTGGGATTTCCAGTTCTTACTCTCACAGAAACACTTGACCTCGTGATTCTAGTGGTTCATAAAGGGACCCTGGACTCAAAGCCTGACACGAGCGGCGTGTCACACACAGGAAAAGTAAATCATTCCCACAACATAATTCTGCCGTCATCGTGTTCCACCATAGAGGCGATGTGCGGCGTGAAGTGTTGCGTTACGACGCGTACAAGGTGCTCATCTGACATGGTTTAGTGGCAACTGCAACTTTAAAAGCTACATGGCTTCATTCCAGTTATCCCGGGTTTTATTTAGCAGTATCAAATTAGAAGGGGCTTAATACTCCGGCATGCCCTTACCTTTCACATTTTCATTTGCTGAGAATTTTGAAACCATGAGTAACTTTCCTTCCACTTCATACTTTTGCGCCTCCTTGCCGTGGCCCATCACATCTAATCTTTATAAAGCACATTGACATTTTTGGGTGCAACAAAAGAAAATATGAACTCTAAGGGACACGAAGAGTTTTACGTTCTAGCTTACACACACACACACACACTCTAACACACGTAGATGTGCTATAAACCCCCTGCGATGGATTCCAGATCAGGAATTTAACGCATTTCTGTTTCGCATCACCTCCCAGGAATGCAGCACGCGTGCCACAGGCCTCATAACCTCATCACAGTGATTATGAGGATATATAAAGATGGAGCGATGATGGGATACAGACGCTGCTGGGGGTTGCGGCTAGAGCTGGGAGTGATCGGAGGCAGAAGGGTAAACAGGGCGCATCCGGCACTCTAGTCGACATTAACGACGAGCCAACTTGTTGAATAAAGCGGTGTTAGTGCAGCTGTGGTATGTGGAGACTGCATCTGGACAACAGATTTTTTTTTTTTTTTGGAGGGGTGGACTTTGTGTGTATGTGTTTGTTTGGCCCGTCCCTTTTCGCTCAAATGACTGTTGCACGATACGGAAAAGGGATGGAGTGAATTAGCTTGGTTGGGAATTCTGCGAGGACGGGGCTGGAGAAGGGGTGAAATAATAGTCGAGATTTTACAAGGTAGATTCATCCACATAGAATGTGGATTCTATTTTTCTGTTGTAGGACGTCCGTCATTGAGATAATTGAGTTTTAGGACCGGACGTTCATTGCTGGGTGGATTTCCAGGAATGATGAGGAGCTGGGGGCTTGCCTAGGTGAATTAGGGTGAGGCAGCCGAGAGGTCGTAAAAACTCGCAGTTGACAATTTTTTTTTTTCTTTTCTTCCAAAGTTTGATTCCGAGTACAACAGAAATTTTGAAACTTAGACGGGGAAAACGACTCTTGAAGAGCTAATACAATGAGAATATAAATATATTTTTAACCAATATTCATCATGATGTCGATGCTGGTCTTTTTAAAAATAGATTTTCTGGCTCCCATCCCTAAATCTAAAGTCAGAAAAGTCTGAGGGACAATAAGCAGGGACGATGTTTTTCCAGCCAACTCAAAGTCTCTTCCCCTCCTGCAGAGCCTGATTGAAATGCCTGATAAGGTTTTATATTTTTCTTTCATTTATTGGATTGCTGTGCCTGTTGTTGCTCGGAAATCCAATGAATATCTCTTTTATGAGCCGTGAAAGTTGGGCGCCTGAAATACGTCCAGAGCTATAAACACGCTGACCTTACCCAACTGTAAGCTTTGTCTTCAACTGCACTGAAACACCAAATACGAAAATAGTCTCCAGTTACTACACAGTGAATTGTGGCGGTGGAAGCATCACGATGTGGAGAGATTCTTTTCTTCAGCGTTGAAGACGTTGGTCAGAGTTGACGGTACAGATGGGAAGAAATTCAGGGCAACCTGGAAGAAAGACTAAAGTCTGGAACTGAGGTCCACCATACTGCAGATGACGAAGTACCTGCCTGCAATTGGCTGGTGATTTGGTTCGTTTACGTACAACGAAGCGGTAAGGGCAGAGGAACAGAGAGCAGAGTGAGCGAGTCGTCAAGAGATGAGCGCGTCCCAAAACTTTCGTGAGATTTAAAAGATTCAAATTACTGTTCGTTCACGAAGAGACAGCTCACTGAGCCCAGTTGGTGGCATGGAAATCTCGCCATGTTTTCTTTTGATTTTGGCAGAACTGAATTCCCAAAGGGACTTGAGGCCTGTGTGAGGGGAGAAGCCTTGGTGTGTTTATCAGAGACAATCAGAATGTGGTTTTATTTTACTTATGCAGAGACATTTTTTTTTTTTGCATAGTGAAGCAGTTTCACTTTCAGATATTTTCAAGTCTTCATATTATTTCTCATTTTACAATTGGATTTGTAATTATTGGGAATTATTTCTGGTTAGTAGATGAAATAATAGTAAGACTTTTTATTATATTGCATGTCCATATGTTTTTCTTTTTTTTTTTTGCTTTTGTTTTTTTTTTTTAAGAAAAACTGCAATTACATTTGAAAACAAAGCCATTGATGTGAAAAAGTGCAAAGGTTTCTCCACTAGAGGGCACTTGATGCTCAGCAATAAGCTGGGTAGATACTCCCAGTGGTGCAAAACAGGATGCAATATTTGAGATTGAGGCATTGAGATAAAGGTGGAATATATAGATTATTTTCATTCAACAAAGAATCTCCAGAGATTTTTCTTTTTTTTTTTCCAATATAAAACTTGAAAAAACAATACTTTTACAGTAATGTATAGATGTGTACTTCTAGTGACAATATGCAGAATTTGCAACAAACAGCAGAAATGCTAGTGAACGAACAAAAGGTCTCACTTTGACATAACTGCAGGTGTGCATCTGTGTCTGCTTGATTTTTGGCTCAAACTTGTTTGTTCTTTGTTCACTTACGTTACTCAAAGTTGGTAGCATATCCAGAAATTACAATGCTCTGCCCAAACCATAGTTCATAATATTATTATTCAATAAAAAATGTGGTTAGTTTTGAGTGAACTCAGATTGGTGGGATTAATTACTAGAATATTTTCAAAGTGCCAGTTTTGTTTAGCTTTTTTTGCGCGGGGAGGGAAACGTTGCACACGAAAATAACTGTTGTTTAAATAATGATGAGCATATATTTGTGTCAAGACAGCATTTCCACGCCCCCTTGCACGCTTACAAAAAACAACAAAAATATTTCATAATACATTTAGGAGATGAAAACAAACCTACAATAACATTTTTATTAACTGCAAATTACTCATGAACAGCAATGTCATAAACCACAATGAAATCAGATGTCAGCTATAGTCATTACTCTTTTTACATATTTGTGATGTCAGAAGCTGTCCTTTCAATTCTATATTTATATATATTGTTGTCCCAATACAAACTAACAATTCCATATAATTTTATTCATTATTACCAGTTTTGGCTGTTGTGTATTTAGTGCAAAATCAGTCGTGCCCAACAAATGAAGGATTTATCTTTTATTAACAGTAGAGTAACAGAAGCGACTGCTGGCTATATTTATTATTGAACTTGGCGCCCCCTGTTGGCAGCGGTCTGAATCAAAGGCCTCAACTGAAGGAAAGTCAAGAATGAAAACTGCTGCGCAGCAGAAACAATGTTGGGATGAAGAGAGAAAATTTTGATTCCACAACTCAATCAGATAATTAGAAATAGTTTTTATTACACAGATCGGTCTCCAGCTTTTTACAAATGCATATATCAAAAACAACAACAACAATCACAGGAGTTAATCAGGACATGATGAGTGCAGTGGAGACATCCAGCAGTTAGAAGTCTTGTTTGTAGTGGACGCTGGCTAAAATGTGAAAATGTCTCGTCTTCATATTAAAGTGGTCCGAGACAGTCCTGGGACAGATTTAGCTTCTGACCGTTTTGACACAAACGGCACAAAATTGACTTTTAACAGTTTGAACTACAAGCCTTTTATTTGCTTGAGAATCAGGTTAAGAGTCGTGCATCGCTTAAGTTACGAGCAGAGAATCGGTATCCCCCGTTGGATGAAATGAACCGACATCCTCCTTTAACCAGCGGCACATCACAAATCAATCGATTTGACAATACGTACTGATAAAATATTGTACAAACAACCAACAATGTCCCGGAAAGCGGACGGGCAGATCAACTCGCTTGTTGCTCGTTGCTCCTAAATGAGTTTACAGTCACTAGCACAATTTGTCACCGAAATGTTTCAAATGTCCAACCTCTTGATGGCAATAATCAGAGAGGAAAGCTCTAAAAACAAAGTGGAATTAAAATTAAGAGGTTGCACAATTTCAGTGTCTCTCAAAATTAATTTCAAACAGATGTAGCTGAAAGATGTTTAATGCATCCCTTATTTTTTGAAGTTGATATTTAAGGACTTTTAAATAGTATTCCAGAACATAAATTCGACCCAATTCAGACATACTTTATTAATCCCCAAGAATACTTAGAGCATCTTCATAAGATCACCTGCTGTCTGGCCTAAGAGACGATTCAAGGAAATCTAGAAAAAGCCATCAATACCCGTCTGTCTGTTTGCTCCATTTTGGCCAAACGTTGCATTAGAAGAAGTTTCTCCAAAACAGGAGCATCAGTATCTGAGCCGCCAGTGATTTAATGCAAACATTTCTTTCTTCAGCTGTGATTTATTTCCCCATTTAGACTCAAAGTGAAGGCAGAATCTTTTCTAAGCCTGTCATTTTTAGACTATGCTACTCCAAGTGCACCAGAAGCACAGACAAATGCAGACTAACACTGTAGAAACAGACAAAAACGAACACTCACACTAAAAGTGTCTGCTTGTTGTATTGATATCACTGTATTAGTGTGCTTGTCCTGTTCCTGTGTAGGACAACGAATCAGAGTAAATCACTCGAAGAAACTGAGGAGCAGGATGATTCAGTTTTGTATTGTGTTTGTGATTAATGACTTCTCATCTACAGGATTAACATGACAGCTCTGTTGTATTTACAGCCTTTGACTAGACCCCGGGACTGCCTGTGTTCCAGTGTTTCCTCACCGTTGCTGCAGACGTCTCGATTCTTCACTGGATTCACGTTAAACCCGGTGCATCATGTTTAAACTACAGCTCTAGTCTTTAGTGTTGCACGCTGACAGTACGGCTGGTTAGTCTATATTTGGACAGCAGTAAATATTTAAAGGAACCAAACTAATCAGTTAATCAATGTCCTAATTTAAAAAGGCCTCAGTCTGCTAGTAAACCAGGTATTTGTATCCCGTTGGAAAATCCAGTCACCAGGTTTGATTTCAGTCACTATACGTTTGTTTCACTGAACACGTCTAACCGGCCTTTTGAGTTAGTGACCTGTTTGAGGCCCAGTTCTCACGGCAGCTTCACTGAGCCTGTGCGGCTTGGTTCTTCATCTCCTGCCACTGCTTCTCCCGCAGGTTGAGCTCCACGTCAGAGAAGGCTGCCGGGCCCCAGTTGGTGATCTTCTGTGGCCCCTTAGCGCCTGTTGGAGTGGAAAACATCATTATTCATCCAAAATTCCCGCAGGTTTCACCGAATGAATACTTTTTCAGATGATTGTGAGTTAAATTTCAGACCTGTTCAGAAAATCGCTGCGCTATTTGTAAGATTAGCTACAGACACGCTGCCCCCTGCTGGAGGTCAAAAAACTGTTGGCAAACAATGGCTACCATTGCTTTTCGCTGCTAAGATGTCAACACAGCGCGCTAAATATAGATAATACAAAAAAGCAAAAGGGACTCAGTGTTTTTCTACTAATCATCTACACAAGGTTGAAGGGCATCACATTTCACAGGTCAGTGGAAGGTTTTCATTTTAAATAAAAGAGAAGGAGAGAGAAGTACGTCAGTTATGCTAGCTTGACTTTTACAAACTTAGCATGTAGATGTGCTGCAGAATTTAGTGTTTCGGTTCAGTTAAAAGAATTAAAGTGACCCACACCCCAACTCTGACAGCTACTGATGAGCTACTGATGAGTAGAGCAGGTGTTTAAATTAGCTAATCAATCACCGCTGTGTTCAGACGATCAATTACTAATAATCACAAAGTAAACATCAAGCCTGAAAAAGTAAAACCGTCAGACTGAATGTTCTGGGAAATGTTTGCATGTTTTTTTTTGTTTTTTTTTTTTGCCGTCGAGTTCTGATACATCCGTGGAGCTGTTAGTCGGCTGCTATGGCAATGGGTTTGTGTGTAGCATCGTCGGCACAAAGCGAGACAAACGAAGCAAACGAGTGGTTTTTGAAATGTTCGCCTTGTGCCGTTTCTTTTCCTGTGTCTGCCGCGGAAGCACTTCTTGATATGAGCCATCAGGGCAGCTGCCCAGGGCAGCAATATAAGGTGGTTGCCATCTGCACCAGATTAAAAAAAATAAAACTTGTCATCCAGTTCCACTCTAAACAAGTTTTCTGTTGCTTTAATGCACATGGTGTTAATGTGGAGTTGGTGCCCCGATGAATGCAAACAGCGAGTATAAATATAACTCAGAGTAACAATGTCACTGAATTAGCAAATCGTGTGCATCTGTGGGCACTTTAGTCTTTGTATAAGTCACATTAAATCCCAATAAAAGATTGTGCTCAGACTTTCATGCAAGTATGAATCCTTCTGCAAAAGACAGCGTTGTATGGTGTCAACATCTGAGAAACATCTAAAAACTCAGTTTTGGAGTCCTAATCATGGAGCTGCAACCTTAAAATACCTGCAGCCTCTTCCTCTAAAACCACATTCAGACTCTTACTACAGAGAGGGGAAGCAGAGCGCCCCACCTGGTTGGATGAGGCGCAGCATCCCTTCATGCTGAGCCACTTTGTGCTTCCATGACTTGGTGTTGTTCGTCGCATCTTCCAGCTTTTTCATCACCGTCTGATTCACACACAAAGAGTTACTTTAGAAACCTTGTCAAATACACACACAGACACACAGCTATTTTTAGCAGCAGTGAGAAATGGCTCGACATTTTTAATTTAATAAGTTTGACAGGCGGAGTGTGAATTTAGAAGAGTTCATTCCCGCTGTTTTAAACCGTGTTGTTGTGAGACAAAAGATAAAAATAAACAGAATATTTCCATTACCGGACATGAGACAACACAGAAAAGGATGAAATCTGAAGCTGGTGTGATTTAGAAACATAATCAGGTTGAGAGGACCCAAAGTGAGACAAGGAGGGAGAACTGAAGAATTTGCCGTATTGAACACAAGTCTTGCTAAAACGTTACATGACATGTGTAGCTGACCTGGTATTGCTCCAGCGCTCCTTGCCTCTCTTGCTCCAGCTCTTCCAGTTGCTTCATGGCGGCCTGCAGGGCGCTCTCCTTGGCCAGCCGCTCCTTCTCCAGCTCCTGTTTCTCCGCCTCGGTCTCAGAGATGGCCCGCTGCTGACGCAGGTGGATCTGCTCCAGCTCGGCTCGCTTCTCGGCCTCCTCTTCAAGCAACCTGCTCCACACACAGAGGAGCAACGCAGTCAGTGGCGCTTACTGATAACACGGGCAACCGCCCCACCCCCCTCAGTTAACTTCTCTGATAAAGATGCACATTTGAACCAATCACACTCTGATACTGGTGAAGGCGAAGCGCAAAGTCTCTGTCCTGTTTCCTGTTGGCTGACCGAGCAGGTCCATTCGAAGGCACAGAATATCTTGTTACTAGCAATAGTTTTCAGATTTGGACTTGAGTGTTTCGGTTATCTTACTACTTATTTAACCAATTTAATGTAAAAATATTAGCATTTGGATATTGTATATATCTTGATACAATATAAATGTGAACCAGAGATTAGACTCAAACTGTCGGTAAGTAAAAGTAATCTTTTTACCAAACACATGTGTTCTTTCTTACATTTTTTATGACTTCTTCTTATTTCTGCTGGAGCAATAATATCCTTCAGTTGCTTGGGGAAACTATTAGGTTGCTCTAGCCACCTCTGACCACAAGAGGTCACCCTTTGCAGACGTTTTATTTTTTTTCTCCCTAAACGTCCTGCTCTTCTTCTCCCAGGCTTTATGGTGTTTGGGGGGATTTCTCTGTTTCACATTGCCTCGTAGTAAATTTGGTAATATTTTGACGTTATCACAGTCATAGTGACAGTTTCAGTTTAAAACTGGATATCTGCACACTTTTAAAGAGCTGAACATCGATCTGAGTGAAAACGCCGGATCTAAACATGAAAACGGCTCTGATTAAAATTGAAACCATATTTGTGAGATTGTGACATCACCCAAAATAATGCAAATAGTTTGGATGAATTTTTTGCTCTGCTTCGTTCTTACGTAAAGGTTCTGTGATGTTTACATCAGAGTACTGACCCATTTTGCCTTCAGCATGGTGACCTGAAATGAATCATTTACAACCCAGAGAATAAGGAAGATCTTGATTATTAATTTGTTAAATAATAGATGGCAGCCTGACGTTGGATATCATTGTGCATCAGCAGGTGGCAGTGTGGTGCCTTCACCGTCTGTGGCCTAATCATCAGCCTTCACAGAAGTAGTTTTAAATTAGTAAATCACCTTTATTTTATTTTTTCAGTATCATTTGTATAAATATTAGAGTCCTCTTTGGTGGCAGCAATGCACCATTAAGTTATTTGCTTCTAAATACCACAGGAAGAAGAAGAAAAATGGTTATTAGAAAGAACAACAAAAAAACCTCAAACATGAAGAGACATTTCGTCTGCAATCATTAATGTTGCCAATAAATACAGTTTCACTCAGTTTAACCATCACTCCGTAATCAACAACATTTTCCTGTATCAAGTCCACCAATAAACTCCCTGCTCTTGTTCTGTTGACCCGACCAGAGGTTCTGTTCAGATGGAGCTCAGGCTAACAGAGCTGATTACATCAATAAAAGAAAAATCTATTTAGCAGCAAGTTAAGGACAGATTGTCGTCTCACAGACACCGATTTAATTTAAGAACAGAATGAAGCGCCCTGCCGTTTGGCCGACGGACGGGACGGTGGAAAGCTGATGTCAGCAGAGAGGAAGGAAGGACAAGAGGGGAAACGCAGCGGCTCTGTGGCAAAAACGGATAAGTGAGACTCCCGTGAAAACAAGAGAGGCTGTCAGAACTCTGAAGGCCTTTTGTGAGCTGGACGTTAATAACTTCCTTGAGATATTAATATCTTGTCCCGACTTTACGGTGGAAAAGGAAAGAAGCCCTTTATTCTTCCTGTGAGGATATTTCCTCTCTATGGCGTAATCTCTGCCCTCCACCTTCAGACTGACCGTGCCTGCAGCTTACGAACGGTTTCCTCATCCTGCCTGGCCCGCCTCTCCTCCTCCAGCGCCTCCTCCAGCTTATGGTACATGTCCTCCAGCTCCTGGACCCTCTGCAGGTACTGCTCCAGCTCAGAGGACTTCTGAGCCACCTGCTCCTCCATCTGCTGCCGAACCTGGTAGATGAGAAATGAAACCCCGTTTTTATTAGCAAAACTATCGATCATCAGTCAAACTGATTTTGTCTGGAAATGAACTATTGCTATACTTAATGACTTTTCAGACAAAAAAATAAATAAATCAATAAATAAATAAGTCAACCAGAACCGGCTTTTCTTTTGTTTTTCATCAGACAGAAAACTTCAATCAGTGAATCCCTAACGAGTATGAAAAAGTTTCTAAAGGGCAGGCACGTTGCACTGAACTTAATATTTGTTTTGAATGTACTTGCGACCAAAAAACAAAGTCTGGGGGATTTCTGGTTGAAACAGAAATATAATTGAAAGTCAATAAGACAGCAGAGTGGGCTGTCTGAGCCGAAATACACAGATAAACATGTTTATAGAAAGTTTGTCACACAGCCACAAAGGGCGCTCAGCATTTTATTTTATTTTCAGAGGAAGTCATGAACTAGACGAAACAACTTCTGGTCACAACAATTACCAGATGTGTATTTCAGTAACAAGAACATGACTTCATTTAACACAGGAAACAAAGTTAAGTCAGATATATTAGGAATTGTACTTCAGGTCTTCATTGGGGTAAATTTTTTGTTTTATTTTGAGCATACAGGTTTCTTCCAAATGTTTGTTGTTTTTAACCAGGCATACCAAGACGCATGCAAATACTGAGCAGCTAAAGAGAGATTTGAGCAGAAGTTGTTTTTGCTCTGCAGTTGCTCTGGTGAAATAATTTCCTGAATCACGTACCATTTTTTCTCTCTCAAGCTCTGTCCTGTAGCGGTCCTGAAGTTCAGTGTGAGTCAAAAGGCGTTTTTTCTCTTCCTCTGCTGCTTTTGCTGCTGCCTCCTCCAGAGCCTGACCGGAAATAAAAAATAAATAAAAAAACACAGAAAACTAAAATCAAAAGGAATATAAGAACTAAAACGAGCAAAGTGAAAATGGCTGTTTGGACAGATGCCAATAAGATCTGGTGAGATCCTAAAGATTTAAAGCTTAATGTTAGACAATAACATTTGAGTGTAGATGTTTCTGATAAGCTGTCATTAGGGGCAGTATTGTGTACTTCATTTTTTGTTTCATTTGGTAACAGTGTTACCTTCAGTTGTTATAAAAACGTTGTATCAAATATGCCTTAGAAGAAGCTTGACTCTGTAATTTAACGCCTCGAAATTGGGCCTCTGTCTCTTTAAGAAGCGCCAGCTCTTTCTGACACTCCACCTTCAGGAAGTCATCACAGCATGCCTCCTGTTAGCTTCCTTTCCTCGGGTTTCGTTTAGCATTAAGTTTTTTCCTCTGCCGTCCTCCAGAAAAGTCAGATTCATGTCGTGTGGGACCAACATCTGTTGCATCAGCTGATCTCCAGCCTCATGTCGGGTCTCTTGGCTGCTTCTCTGATTAATCGTTTCCTTGCGCTGCCTGTTGGTTTGAATTTGAATCATGCCCTTTTCATTCAGCATTTTCTGCAAATTGTCATAAAAGCGGGGTCACTCTGAGAAGTATTGATCACAGATTTTAATCACAGATTACAGTAACATATACCGCAACGTAGCATTTTACCCGAGATTTGTTGGCTCCCCCACCGTAATTTTAATATTTATCTGAAAGAGATTAAATGTCAAGAGCTTTTATATACAGAATGACAAATAGCTGTAAAATCAGATCTGAGAATAAAATTATGCAACTTGTTAATCAACCAGGGGTGAACTTTGCGTTATCTTTCTACAACAGCACAGAGACAGAGAGTCTTTAGCATGTGTGTCTGTGTGTGCGCACGCGCGTGTGTGTGTGTGGGTGTGCGTGTGTGTGTGTGTGTTCCTTGTGCATTCATGCTGCTAACTATGTGAGATGGAGTTCTGCACCTCGACGCCAGACTGTTGTGCATTCTCATGCACACAAAGCCTGGCCTGTCCTCTAGTGTCACACAGTTATTCCACTCTGTCTGTGCGACTAGCTGTTTGCCACCATGATGCTGCCTCCTGCGTCATGACACGTAATCCAGCTCACAAGCTAACAGATACCTGCTAAAGTTCCTCTGAGGTACATAAGAGCTGATTGTCATATCTTAATTTAAAAAACTTTTTTTTCAGAATTGTCAGCCTGATAAAATAATGAGACTTTTGATCAGTTTATTGCGATTGTGATGGTGGTAGTGAAGCTTCATTTGCGTCGCTGAGATCTGGATGTAGAGCTCTGTTCCTGTGCTGCTTTCTTTCTTTGTGTGTATTGATGGTTTTGGTGATGGGACTCAACAAAATGTAATGTTAAGTAACTGATTTTCTCAATTGTTGACTGTATGGTGTGTTGCGACTGTATTTCTATGGCGTAAGCCACGTTGAACTTCCTTGTCACTGAAATGTGCAATACAAATAATCTTCATTTCCAACACCGCCGCTCTGTCGGATTAAGGAATGAACTTTAGGTCCACTGATTCTTCTCTTTTCAAGCCGTTCCGTTGGCGCTGTCCTGATTAAATCTAGTTTGGCTGATGCTTCAGAAGTGACACAGCTGGTTTCACATGTCAGTGGAGAACACTGTGGAAATGGCTGCAAGGTGCACAGCTTCTGTGGCCGCAATACAAACCCAAATCAACCCCCCGCCCCACCACCACTCCACCCTCCACCACCACCACTCCTTGACAAGTGCTGTAAAGTATTTGTGCTGAAATATTTGTAGTTTTCACCTAACATGCTGCAGTGTTGTATAGTAAATTATCCAACTACTTTACTTTATGATGTGAAATCCAAGTTATTCTCTCAAAACTTCAGCTTAGAAATCAAAAGGCATGCATATACCAATTTATTGAACCAAATATGCCACCTGACTGGACAAGTGTGATTTTTCTTTTTTTTTTTTTCAAACTAAAAAAAACTTTGCTGCTCTGAAAACTTGGCTTGGACCGAATTGTAAAAGAGCCACTGGTAACGATCAATCAAAACCAGAACTGTGACGTGACTAAGCAGAGTAATGAGTGACATCACCTTTTTTTTTTTTTTTTAATTTTTGGTAGAGCTGACATTTCCTGTTCTCTGGCGGTGATAAGAGGAAGCTGTTAGTCAAGACCAGTGTTTGCTGAACTCAGGTCTGAGAAGACAAACATCTACTGAGTCATGCGTCTTCTCTGCCACGCCCACGGTTTACTTTATTCATGAGCAGGCTGCGGCTTTTCAGAGCAAACCAGTAGTTTTTAGGTGACCCAGTTGGGCCGGTCGAAACAACAGAGTGCATGCGTGAAACCACCAGTGCATGACAAAGTGGAGAGCACTGAAGATAACCGAGCACTAAACACACACCGGCCCTTTTATTACGGTGACATAGCAGCACAGGAATGCTGCCCAATGAGTTTTGTGACTTATTTAGCATCGAGCAGCAGAAGCAGTGCTGCTGTAACATACGTGTGTGTGGGAAACCACTCAAAATAATGCAACACACACACATTATCAGGAAATATCTTATCTTCTGCAGCTCTGAATTGTTAGCTTAAGGCAAAACAGCTCGATAACTGAGGGAAGCAGCGGAGGGGAAAAAAACACGTTGGTTAAAGATTTCATCTTGTAGAAACCGACATGGTGAAGAAACAACCAGCAAAATGTCAACAGTGAACGGTGTGTACAGGCTGTGACGTTTGTGTAGCTTTACTCTGCATTGTGTCTTTTTGAACACAGCTACAAACATCAAGTGCTGCGTTTCTCGGATCCACATTCAACTCTGAGTAACGGAAAATCAAGTTTTGACTCCAAAAAGTTGGGAGTCAAAACAGGTGAAAGGAGCTCAGATGTAGTTTGTGGTGTTGGTTGGAGTGTTTGTGGGGGTCTGTGTTTTGTTGTTAAGTGGGAGGAACACAAAGTGAACACCGTTTTTCTGCTGATTATCTTCTACAGGGTTATAATGTCTTGATAGAGTGAATTCAGTAGAACCGACCCGATATCAATGTCCTTGTAGACCCCAATATTGAAAGCAATTTTTTTAAACAAAAGATAATCAGAATGGAAATCATTGAGCTCATTTTAACTGTGACAGGCTTCGGTTTCCCTCTGGTTTTGTGCCGTTTGAAGGATTTTTGCCTTTTACTTTAGTCTTCATGGATGCAGAATAATAAAAGCTGACAGCTGTTACACTTTATCTTTACTTCTGCTCTGTCTAATTTATATTTTAATGTGGTTTTTTTTCTCTTTTTTTGCTTGATCATAAATCACATTCACTGAGTTGTTCCCATGAAGATATACAGCACAGAGTTTAACTTCCTTATTTACCAAAGTACAGTGTATCCATCCAGCTGTTTGTTCACTTCAGATTACTTTTGGGATTACATTTGCTTGAGCTTCTTTTTTTATTATTATTATTTTTCAGTCTTTTTATTTCCACCAGTTTCATTTCTTATGATATATTTAGTCCTTACCTTCCTCATGTTCTCCAGCTCGAACTGCTTGGCCTCGTTTGCCGTCTGCAGCTCCCTCATCCTGAGCTCCAGCTCCTCCTGCTCCGCCTGCTGCCGGAGCCGCAGGTCTCGTCGCTTCTGTCGGGCTTCGTGGTGCGGCGCGGGCCGGCTCTGACGCAGCAGATTCACGCACATCTGGATCGCTGAGAGGAAAAAAGACAAATAATTATTATTAAAATAACAATGATTTACTTTGTGCTTGTTGGTCACATTAAATCTTATGTGGCTGAATTGTGACAAAATGCGACAGTTCTACAGGTTTAATTACTTTTCTAATAGGAAAATAAGGAGAAGAGACACAAGTTTGAGGTTTCGATAAACTTTTCACACGGCTCACCCTGGATCCACTCCTGCTTCTTCTTTTTGTCCGATGCGCTGATTTCGAAGCTTTTTTGAGATGACTTGATGAGGAAGAGGCACTTCTTTCCCTCTTTGTCTTGTAAGGACTGCAGTGGAAAGCAAGAATGAAACATTTGACCAGTCTGGAAATATTATGTTCCAAAACATAAAAATTCACACTTTAGAATTAAATAGTTTTGGAGTTTTTTTTTTTTTCAT
The DNA here is from genome assembly GCF_027474105.1 of Poeciliopsis prolifica. Taxonomy (NCBI): domain Eukaryota; kingdom Metazoa; phylum Chordata; class Actinopteri; order Cyprinodontiformes; family Poeciliidae; genus Poeciliopsis; species Poeciliopsis prolifica. The sequence goes on from NW_026562376.1 coordinate 23,221,321, forward strand.
CTTCGTGAAGCAAACAAAGCACAAAGCAGTAGAATCAGTGCTTTCATGCCTCCACGCTGCAGGATCCGTCCAATGGGATGTCTCCTTTCTTCTCTGCGAGGTCCTCACCCACGTAATACGAAATGAAGCCGGGCTTCAGTACAAACCAGCGCTCTGTCCAGTTCTTCCTCTTGTGGCCTTTCTTCATCATATATCCCTACAAAGAAAAAGAAATATGGGATTTTTAAAATTTTTCTCCCTGTTTGGGGAGTGATGCCAACACTGTGGATTGGCCCAGCCAGATCTGTGGAGGAAGCTACGCATTAGGGTGATGGTACAGAGGCCTTTTGGGAACATGCCTGTCTCATTTTCTATTAGAAATAACTTTTTGGACGAACTGAATATAATCATTAATCTGAACTGTGACGTTCTTCAGAAAGCGGCCCATTCCGCCATGATGGACGTCAAAACTCCTGCTGAACTTATCCAAAAGCAGATGCTTGGCAGCCTAATACTGCTTTTGATTAGTTGGTTACATTGTAAAAATGATCATAGAAGATTAACATTCATATACTTCATAAGGAAGAAAGTTTGGCAAGATACTATTTTCTGTGGTGGACCAATGGACAAAGCCAAGTCATGGACTTGTGTCCTGAGCAGATATAAAACCTGATAACAGACCAGACAGTCTGAATCCAGAAAAGGTTGAAGTGTCGCCCACCTGTTTGAGAACGTCCAGGATGAGCTCCTGGTAGACCTCGCTGATGCCCATGGACAGCGTCTGCTGGTCCATGCCCTTGCTGAACTGGCCTGAGCCCACCAGTGTGATGAGGTCCCACACATTCAGACACTGCTGCTTGGAGCTCAGCTCCAGCTTCAGGTCCTCGAAGCGCTCCTCCACCCAGCTTCCTCCCATCGCCTCCGTCAGCTTACGCAAGAAATACTCGATCTGTGGAAGAGGAACACACACCGCATACGGTCAACTCCAACGAACAAGTTCGGTTGCTACGAAAGGGAAAGCGCAAAGACTGCTTGATTTTATGGAGTCATTCCTAGGGGTGGACATTCACACTGCGAAAACACTAAATCTCAACCAAGTATTTTCTGTCTGGCTTCTAATGCAAATATCTTAGTACACTGAGTATACTGGGTAACTTTTCAGCAAGATATAGAAGCTTGTTTTAAGAGCATCATTCCATAATATTGATGAAAAATATTAATAATGGAAGATAATTTAATTTATAGAAAGACATTTTTTCCATAATCTGCCAGTGAAACTCCTATATTAATGAATTATTGTCTAAACAATTTCCCATTTTCCTGTAAAGTTACTTCTAAGTAAGTACACTTGAAATAAGACAAAACTAACAAATTTGTACGAGAAACTAGACCAAATGTGCTTGGTAAGATTTGGTGATTAGCAGTGTGTCGTTTATTGTGTATGGTGATACATTTCTTTCTGTGATGAAATCCTGGTTTATTGTGGTTACGATAAATTCCAACTAATGATGTTCAAAAGAAAAAAATATATATAATGGTGAGTATTGCTGGCATTTTCTACCATTTGAATCCATTTTTCAATAAATTTAAAAATGGATTTAAATGAAGTTACTGTGTGCAGCTTAGTGATACAAATCTGTAAGTGACTGGGAATGTTTTTCAAGAGCATTATTCACAGTCCTAAAGTTATATAAAAAAAAATACTAACATTTTGTAGAGATGTCAAACAAAATTTCGTGATAAAACTTTTACCTCTAATTATGGATGCTGGAAGGAAGGAAGTCAGCTCTTACTTTTTCATTGCCTTCAAATAGTTGCTGTAATGGGTGACCACAACAACAACATATCAATTTTACAACTGGGAGAAATATTTAAGGTTCTTCTGGGATAAATAAAGTATTTCTGAAATGACCAGAACCTTCTTGAACAGAACAAACCACAACTCTCCCTGACTCTTCTACCTTTTACCACCATAGAAGCCAATATTAGCTGAGTGAAGTGTTTGAAATGTCGTTTCAATTCAACAAACAATCCTGTGATCCAGCTCTGATGTTTGTCGTACTCAACAATAAATCTTCCAGCATTTGTAAAAGAACAGGAAGCTGGAAACTTCCTTTTCTGCTCTTGAGCAACTGACCAACCGATGAAACAGCAACGCTCCATGTATGCAACACATCACTCTGAATGTCTGTCACAGTAGAATCGCCTCCGGTTTGCAGAACTGCTGGAAATTTTAAACAAAAACTCATTCAAATAAGAAACGAGTGAAACGAGAAGTTCAGATTAACTGGCAAAAATAACTCCATTCGTATCTTATAAATTTGTGACTTCCTCTAGTTATCAGATAGAAATTTGTCACTTTGCTAAAAGTGCCTCTTTGGTGTGAACGACGTCAGAAACATCTACACGCTCATATCTATTTAAATTTGTTTTCAATGAGTTTTAATTTGCAGGGTGGAAATCATTTTTAATAGACAGGTTTATTTTTAAAACCATGAACTGGATGTTCCTGTTTAGTATTTTATCTGATCAACACGAGTCCCTTAGTATCACCTAATGGATTGTTTAATCTGTTAGGTATTACACATTTGGAACGTGAGAGGGAGGGAGTTCACGTTCTTCGCATTTTCATTTCTGCTAAACAGATGTAACAAAAATAAACTCTGTGGAAAAAGAATATGGAGGCTTTGCTGTACCCGGCATCTCCACCGCTATGCAAAGACAAAGATAAATCGCTGAAATGCTTTAGAGATGTTGTTTCACAGCTGCTTTCACACACATTTTCACAACGGGATGGCAAAACTGATAAAATAGGATTAGGGGAGCATCGCATACTGCAATGTTTGCTTGTAGTCCCATGTCTTTATTGTATGGAAGGCAAAAGAACAAAAAAAGTTTTCTAAAAAAGAAAAAATATAGAAAGGGAGAACAAGGAACTTGCTCAAGCTAGTAAGCTATGCTAGCTTGACTCTGACTTTGTTTATTTGCCATTTTCTGTGGCAAATAAACAAAAAATACCAACTTCTGCAGGTTTCATTTTGTTAACGGAGTCGCTCTACTGCAGCAGCGCGTCGATGGGTAGCAGGAAAACAACCGTCTTTTTGCCTTCTTGTGCGATGAGCGCACGTGTGAAATGTTTGGATGTGTAACCCAGTCCAAACTAAAAGTGTTTGTAATGAGTTAAGTTCAAAGGAGTGATAGTTTAGAATGTATCAAGCATGTTTGCTTAAATATGTTAAAAATGTTATTAATCAGTGTTAGCCAGAAACTGTATTTCAGGTTCTTTAAAAAAGTAATCTTTTCTGTTTTATTTTGAAAGGCTCATGTTGTAAGAGGAAGTGGGGTGGAGCAAAAGGAGAGACAGGAAGGATAGGGAAGAGAGAGTGAAGGGATGAATCGCGAAAAAGAGGAAAAAAAGTAGCAGAGTTTAGTAAACGGGTTTGTACATAATTCGGCTTTCAGCTCGACAGTCGGGAAAAAGTATATCAACCCTACGCTCTGTTTACCGCTGCTGTGATTGTTCCAGACGGAGCTCACTGAACACTATGTGTAATGCTCGCTGTCGCATTTGCTATTTGCTAACTCGGTGAATAGCCGTCGAGGTCTGTAAGCTAACCCGGCTAACGGACAATCCAGCTAAAGTTTCCGTAGTGGGAGCTTTACGGAGTAGCGCCTGGAGCAGCGAGCTACGCATGTGGAAAGAGTGGTGGAGTGGTTGGAGGACTGGGCTACGTTGGACGTCTCTGTTCCTGGATCCTGTGGACTGCCAGACTGGTTGGGGAGCGGAGGACATCTTGGTGGCTGGTTAGCACTGAGGACGGGTGAGGTGTCGAAAGGGCTCGGGTTTTCACTCGGAGAGGAGTGCCAAGTTCCACGCTTCACATCAGGCCTGCAACGGGGTTTCTTTTTTTGTTGGGACTATATTTTAGTTAAGTATTGCCGGCTTAGGTGAACTTAAAAGTGTGGGCCCACAATTATTGTGTGAACTTAAAAGAGTGAGATATTTCACAGTTTGTGCATTTGTTAAGGTGTTTAATACATGTTTAATTCTCATACAGTGTACGTTTGATTTATTAAGAACTATAGTTAGAGTGTATTATTTCTGTTTTAAACTACTATTTGGTGTGAAGGGAAAGAAATACTGGTATATCATTACTCTAAACTCAACATAGGTTTAAAACACGAGAGTGTACTAATAGTCATTATTTGTAACTTGATGAGTTTAATGAACTCAGGGGCCCTTACCCATGTTAAAACGGTGTAATTGGGCTACAGATGTAAACAATGTAATCTCACCTCCTCTGTGACGACGACCAGCGGGTATCTGTCCTCAGACAGGAAGTTGAATATGCACCATATCTTGAAGGCGTCGTCGTTGGAGATGACGAGCTGTTTCTGACCCAGGTTCTTCCGAAAGCACAACGTCCAGCACATTTTATTGAAGTCCTGGCGGTCAAAGTTATCCTTGGCCTATTGCAGAGAGAAGGAGGATGAGAGGTACGAGGAGGACAACAAAGCAGGGGTTGTGAATTATCTGTTCGAAAACAAGGAAGAGAGTCAAGAATTTATAGAAACTTATCTATGTATCAATCTTAATCCAAATTCACTACTGCAACTGTATCTTTACGGGGCTGCCTGAAAAGTCCTACAGCTTCAGCTGATTCAGAATGCAGCAGCTGGCATTCTCACTAAAACTAAGAAAATAGAGGAAATCCCCCCAAAGCCCTACCACTGGCTCCCTGCAGCTCAGAGAATCGCTACAGAAACTAACAGATGCATTTGTTAGTTTCAGAGATAAAATGTGGAGGGGTGTAAATTGTTAGATTCTTAACATCTCAAACTTTAAACATCCCATGGAGCGCTGTTCAAATCATCTATTTGAACAGCCGTTTGAATTGAATCGGCTCGATTGAATGACTCGGTACCAAAATATGGGCTCTCCAGCATAACCTGAATAAATCAGAGAAACAGTCAGGAGGCCTGCGTTGCCTCTGGAAGAGCTGCAGAGATGAACAGCTCAGGAAGTAAGAGAAATAAATTATTAGCTATTAGTCTTGGAAGAAACCCTGTCAGAGATTAAAAAATCTTTCTCAAGGATTAAACATGTGGCCAGAGTGCATGTTCATGCAGTAGAAGGATCCAAAGTCCAAGTTTGAATCTCATAAAGAACACTGCTGAGCTCAGGTTGAGCCATCTGGGTGCAACTTTCAGTCTGCAGATCTGAAAAGCTGTCAGAGTGAAAACCCCAGGTTTTTAGTACTTAACCTTTCCTGAGATGAACTTTGAGTGCTGCTTTAAATGTGCATATTTATTCTGCAATTAAGGTCAGCTGTTGAGGGAGATCAAGCATGGAGGATGACCCAGAGCAGTAACCATGCAAAAGTTGATATGACTGCAGAGACGGTGCGATGGTTCAAAACTGTGACAAGAATCAGAAGCCAGCCCTTGTTTTGGGTTCTCACATTCCAGAGCAAAGTGGGTAGAACGCTCTTGAAAAGGTACAATTGGTGCTGGAGAGGGAAATGTTTTCTTAAAGTCTGTGAACAGTGACGTTTCCATGGAGACTGCTGGCAGGCTGACTGTGCAGAATCACATCTCATCCCACCGGGTTCCTCTCTGTTCAGTCAGACCCGACTAGGGCTCCACGCCGAAGGCGAGGCAAAGCTTCCGTCTAGAGTTGTGATCGGAAACTTTAAGCAGCAGCACATGTTCAGGATGCTTTAGTTTTCATTTAATCGAAATATCTTATCTTTTTTCCAGAGAAAAAACGTCAGTATCTAACCTGAAAGGCTAACATCTAATCTAGGTCAGGTAGAACTGAAATGAGGCAGGCTTTTATGTATGGTGTTTACTTAACTGTTTAAATTTAACTTGAAATGAACAATAACACACCATCATTATTGTTGTGTCAAAGCTGAAATGGGCGTCTGCATGGCTATCGTGGCTCCAGGGTCTCATCATTTAGCCGTCTCACACTGCACCCATAAATTGCTCCTATAACAGTGTTATGTGTTTTCAGGCATGTAGAATAATTTTATAGCACAATGAAGTAACTATGTAGCCTTCAGTTGTTTTAACTCCTACAGACTAGCCAGAAGCAATTAGCAAATATCTGGTGGAACAGGGCATCAGCTGAGCTTCTTTAGGAGCTACTTATCAGTGAAATGCTGGTAAAAATGTTGTTAAAGAGTTAATAGAGGAGCCATAATGTGGAGAGGTTTAAATTGTTAGGTTCTTAACAACATCTCAAACTTTAAATAATGTGGTGACTTCCTGAAGGAGGAGTTTCAGAAAGAGCAGGAATTTTTAAAGAGACAGAGGCCCAATTTCAAGGAGTGAAATTACAGATTTACTTTAAGTCATATCCATCCATCCATCCATTTTCTGTACACTCTTGTCCCTACTGGGGTTGAGAGGAGTGCTGGTCTATAAAAAGGCACCATGTGCCTGGAAAATTTACAAAACATCCCATTTAAAGTATTTCTCGAACAAGAACTGAAGAAATAACAACAGAATCAGTCTGGCAATAAATCTGGTCTGTTTTTCATGAGGGAATAACATTACAACACGATGCAGAGTCAAAAAAAAGAGATGATTTTACATTAGGTATGTTGCCCTGAGATTAACTGGCTATCTGAAGATTTTGGGTGAAGCGGACCCGATTCCAGCGAGGACCACATAGACGAAGGCCAAATGAGCTAAGACGTTTGGTAGACAGATGAAGCCGAAATAGCAAGCCAATCTGTTCAAAATGAAGGACAAACCGAGATTAAATAAGCTCTTGAAGCATGTTCTGCAAAAGTCGTTTTCTGTTTTCAGTCGATTCAGTTTTTAAGAAATGCAGCAGTTGTTCCTAACAATCAAGGTCGCTTGAAGGTCACTCAAAACAGCGGGCTCAAAACCATTTGTCATGTGAGAAATATTTGTGAACCAAGAAGCTGGATTTAAAAACAGGAACTAGAGATGATTATTCATGCTTTTATTTCCTGTCCTCTGGGATGTACGCATCGACCCAACACATTCAGTCGATCCAAACCAACAGAGAAGATCATGTTCCTTAAAATCTTTGTACTGTTGATTTTAGAATCCATTTTAAAAATCCTGACTGACTTTCAAGCAAGCTTTATGGTCAGGGTCCTTCCTATGATACTTTAATTAAAACCACAACAGTTCCAAGATCACCAAGCAAAAAAAGAAAAAATCATATATGTTGCTGTATTCCTTTTAAATTTGATTTGTTTTGCATATTTAATCAGGTTTTCATTTAATATTGCAATGAGAACCGCTTAGTCTGACATCTTTGAAGAGGTATTTTTGAGCAACAGTTTTTTGATATTTGTATGCCTTCATTTTATCCGAGCACTTTCACACTTTCGACCTCATGTAGAATTCAAACTATGACACTATGACCACACACTAAAAAGACAGAGTCATCACACCTCCATCACTGAGTTTGTCAGTGGTTACTAGTGGTTACTAGTGATTACTAGTGGTTACGCTGACCTGCAGTCAGACCTGTTCTCCGTTGAAAGGACAAGATTCCAGCACTTTTCAGATTCATTCAGATGCTTTTGCCAAACCAAGCATTCCTGATGTTTTACTTTGAGGGAGAGGAGAGTTTTCCACGCTGACACGTCCAGAGGAGCCATGCTTGTTCGATGGATACAAAAATAAAGAAACATTCCTGAGACTGTTGAGAATCTGGAGTATGTTTCACTTCACGCAGAATGTTTGCATTTTGTCTCAAGAAATGTTATCTAAAGGAAACTGGAACGTATTTTAATCTTACTTTCCTGTTTTCTGAACTGAGTACATTCGTATTAATGAACATTTTCAGCAGTCTCGGTGCAGTACTGGTTTTATGTCATGCTTGATGAATTTATTTTTGGACTTCCTCTATATAAATCAAAGTGATCACGAAGGAAGTCATAAATGTGTTTCAGTTTAAAAGAGAAACGCTCAAGAGCTAAGCTTGATCATCGTGATGACAGAACTTTGCGGAAAACACTTTTCTTCAGCTAAATTCTGCAAAAATGCCACAGAATTGACACATTCGGTGTTGTGAAAGAGTCAAAAACCAAAGAAATAACTGCACTGACGAGTAGAGGACTATTCTGAAACCACTCCTGATTTGACGCAAGTCTCTGTTGTGCTCATTTAGGCTAAACCTCTGTGTGGAAACAGTGTTGGATGCTAAAGTAATACTCCACCCTATTAACATCTTAATCACATCAAGCTACTGAGCAAATATAAAACATATTCCTCCGTTATCAAACCGCCAATGCTGTTTTTAGATTTCCAACAGCTGAAAATGGCTGCAGTAGACATGACCAAGCAACGTCACTCATCTTTTATTGATAACCAGAAATGTGTCAGCTTGTTGCTCCATGTGACAGGTGTTACATGCAGCTTGTGAGTTACATGAATGGACGTGTTTCGACAGCATTCGGCACACAAACAACTGAGGCTTTTCCCAAACACACCTCAGAAAGGCTGTGTTCTCACTGGAGGTTCGGTGATTTTCCTTAGTATCCACAAAACCAGCGTTTCATGTCAACATGCGACGTTACCACACATTTAAGCCACGCCCTGAGTCATGGAAGCATTTCTGTGGTGGTAGCATTCCAGGTGGCTAGCTAACAAACACCAAAGAAAAACCAGGACTTGTACTTCTTGTGAACTGAAGTATACAGGAATGGTATAGACAACACAGCTGCTTTTTCTGTGGAACAAAAAAGCTCCTGCAAAGCCTCCTCTAAGCCCTCCAGACGCCCCATGATGCTCTAGACAACAGATGTTTGGGTGGAGTCCAAAAAAATGACACGAATGCTGAGAAATAGACTCAATCCATAATAAACATGACATCATATTTCAGAACAAATACATCTTTAACGAAGCACCGCTGTAAACAGTACTGCTGAGACGAGGGAGCAGTGGAGGTTGTTTTCTTTTATCTGGGTGGGTTGGGAATGAATCAGAGACGTTGCAGCAAGGCAGAAGAGAAGGTAGCTGATGTTGTGAAAGAGGGATTTGCTTCCTACGTCGTCTTTGTACTGTGTTTTCCCCATTTCTCTTTTTCCTTATGGCTCACTGGTTTTGTCCTGCTGCCCTACTTCCAGTCCAAGTTCACATATTTCAAGTAAGATATTAACATGCCACGTGTTGATTAGTTTATGAACTTTCTGGGTCCAAACTTCAGCTTCAGTTTTTAAAGTTCATTCTGCACTTCCTTGTTTGTCAGAGTCGGGCTGAACTGGTAGTTTCTCTGAGATACTTCCTTGAGAAATCTTTTAATCTCCCACGGCAACCATTCCAGCGGCGTAAAACGCCTGCTTGGACCTAGCTCCGCCTTCGAGGTGCAGCTCCTCCTCCTGCTGGCACCACTAAATTTCACTGGGTGGGACATACAAATCTGATGTAGAAATGACATTATAACATGATGTTTAGTAAAGTCAATTTCACATCGTACTGGCCCTTTAATGCTTTAACCTTTAGTGTTTTAACCTCTTCAGTCCATCAAAACACTAAATGACAGACTGTCCCAACTCACTGAGCTCTGTCACAAGATTAAAAACAACTTTATATTCTGCTTTATGATAAAAGAAACAGTGAGTCACTGAGGACGATGCACTTCTTCTATCTTCCTCTATTTTCCATCTATAAAAACACACATGGATGCAGTTTCTCCTCAAGAGCAGTTGGCCCTCTGCTCTATTTAAATGTTCAGCAGGATTTTTTTTTTTTTTTGGTTCTGATTCACACTTGGGCCCATTCAACACGATTTCCTTGTGTGACAGGGTGGAGTTTCCTCGGCGGCCGAAAGCATCGACAGCCACCCCTTCCACCCTTGTCCACAGGCCAGGGGGTGGCTGTGTGTGGAAAAGTACAAACAATGTTAGGAAGGAGGGGTGATTGTTAATTATTTTATTAGAAGTCACTTCTAATCCTATAGTCAGACTGCATTTGTTCAGAAAGCACCTTAAGCTGGTAATTGATTAATCTGACGTTCAGGCTTGAGTAAATGCCTCTGTGTGTGTGTTGGATGAACCTTTTGAGCAGAGAATGTCTGACATATTTTGTTAGACAACAACACCGAATCACATTAGTCTCATTTGCATCCGTCGCCGACTTCAGACACTAAACAATCTCAGACTTGATAGTCGTAAAACACTCTTTACAGCTTCATGACAAGGAACAAGGAACTAGTGGGGAAACTTTGACATGAAAGGAATCCCCAGAGTTTCTTCCAGAGTCCTGATGTTGACAGTTTACAGCCAAGTTATCTCTGTTGAAATGAACTCGCTGGGTAGTGAAGAACAATTTTGCAAGGCAGCCATTTAGTTGACATCAGCACCAGGTCTAATAAACCAAATAACGGAAAGAAATCAAAGAAATTCAGAATGTGTGTTTCCCCTAAAACTACAGTCAATAGATCAGTTAGTTATTATTACTGATTAATTATCGATACATTTGCAAAAGCAAACAACTGATCTTTTATGTGATGGACCAACAAACAAAGAGGGGCGTAAATGTGAAACGGAAAGAACAGATTCACATAGTTTTAAGTATTCGTTGACCAAAAAACTGTGTACATTAAAGGACAAACATCTGGAAGAAGTCATCATAAAAATGTGCCGTGCATGGTAGGAAACTGGTAATACTGGTAATACTGGTAATACTGAACGTGATCTCCTCTTCAGCTGACCAGCAGAGAGCAAACAGAGTGCAGTGTTCATCCATGTTCCACAAACATGCTAATACTGAACATGATCTAGAGTCACAAGCTCTACAGTGAAACATGGAACTGGCTTCATCATGCTTTTGGAGTCTAGGGACATAGCGATGATAAACAGGACAACCCAGAAAGGAAACCTCTTAAAGGGTATTTGCTAATTGCTGCTGGCTAGTCTGAAGGAGCTGAGTGTGGGAGAAAGAGGTATTCTTTCTGCAGAGGTATTTTATAAATAATAATGTGAAAAAAAAGAATCATTTTTGATATGTGGAAGGAAGACAAAGGGAATGATTTGCATATTTTTTTAAAATAAGATAAATTTATTGAAGTTATACATTTTTGCTTTAAATTTTAACACCATGTGGTATTTACACTAAACATTAACTAAAGCTGGGATCACCACCATGATGGGTAATGTAACCTGAGATCACAGTTTTGAGTCTGTTGTGGTTTCAACATCTGGAAATGCAGAAGACACACTAGTCATCCCAGCACATAAAGAGAAATAAGAAAAATAGAGAAACAATCACTAAAATATCCAGCGTACAATAAGCTACAGTTAAAAATGTCAAATAATTGGTGATTATTGCATCGTCCAAACTGCCTTGGCTATCAGAAACTCGCTCACTGTTTTGGTTTGTCCCTGTTTGGTTGCCACAGTAAGATGGTCTTATTTTCACATATTTTTATATGTCCTAGTAAGAGCTTGATCCACAGCAGCTCCCGTCGACAGTAACCTCTTGGTGTGATGTCATGTAACAGGAAGAAAAGGCCGTTTCAGACTGTCCAGCTGAATGAACACCAGAGGCCTTTTATACAGCGATGATGACGCCACCATGAAGGCGCAGATATTTTAATGAGCGAAGTCAGCGTTTAGCTCCAAGGACACTGAGTAAACGCAAAAAGGAAGACATACAACAGGTTGCTCTGTGTATATAGCTAGCCTGCTAGCTAGTAAACTGAGCAAAAAGTTACAAATTGCAGCTTCAATGAAAACAGAAATCATGAAATTTTATCTTTTCGACGTGAGCAAAATATAGACAAAGATTTCTCACATTTGAAATAGAATGAAATGGCAACCAATTTTAAACTTTCGCAACAATCCTTTATAATCTCATTGAAATACCAAGGAAGTGGAAAATAGTAAAAGAATGTTTGACATTTGTCTTGTCTTGTGGTGAGTCCAGCTATGAACGAATGCTAATTTCCTGTTGAGAGAAAACCACACTGTTATTGTAACCTGTAGAGCTGCTGTGAGAGTTTGATGTTACCATAACCTTTTGATTCTTTGAGTTCATTGTATTTGCAAGATTTAAAACTAAGTTATCTCAGTCCTTTGACCCAAAAACAAAAAACAACAATTCTCACTGATCCTGGCTTCATCTAAGAGTATTGCACTTACACTAACATATTTGTTGAAGGTTTAATTGGTTCTAGTGGGCTTATTTCATAGTTAATTGACAGGAAAGTGGGTAACAAGAGAAGGGGAAGACATGCAAGAAGGGTTGCCAGACTGGGAATCAAACCTGCGACGGCTGCATCGAGGACTAAGGCCTCCATATGTGCGTTGTGCTTAACCTCAGCGGCACCACAGAACCCTCATTATGTACCCTATTGTTCCTCCTAATACGAGGAACAAACTCATATTAGCTTGCTAACTAGTCAGGCGATCTGCTCAGGTAGTTTGCTGGTTGCACACCGCCTGTAGCTTGCCAACTGTAGTTTACACAGTGTCAGCATAATGAGTTCCAGACGCCACTCCTTTAGATTTTACACCCTGACTGATTGTTTTGTGTCTGGAAAACATCCAAATGTATCCATCTTGTAAGTGTAGTAAAAAAATGTATTGGTGTTCTTTCTTTCAGCTGACCAGCAGAGAGCAAACAGAGTGCAGTGTTTGTCCATGTTCCACAAAGATGGGAAAAAAAAACCTCTCAGTTACTGTAGGAGATTCTCTCAGATCCGAACGTCACAACAATCAGGCTGTTATGGCGTTCTGTGAGTAGCGACAACTTTACCACTGTTTCAGGTCTGTTATACTGTAAATATGTAGTACTTCAACTTAACAGCCTGCTGCCCCAGTTTATGTTCTGCTATCAACTCACTGATAGTGTAACAGTTTCCTTACATGCAGATAAAAAGTCCTGGAGCAGATTGCTGACTCAGCATCAGTCGTTTTGTTGCTACGGTGTCCACAATTGTCGACCAATTGGAACCCTTGAATTATACGTGGAAAACAAACATCAAGAGCCTCAAAAAGGCTCGGTTTGGTCCGAGGCTCGGCGTGACCGTACGCACTGTGTGGTGCCACCGACTGACCTTATCCAGGATGAACTTGTTGAGGTACGGCATGTACCCCTGATTGGAAACAGGACCCTCGTCATCGTCCTTAAAATGTTCCTCCAGCGCCACTGGGTCGTGCGGGATCCCCAACACCGTACACAAGTTATGAGAAAGCACCTGAAACAAGAGGAAAAACAGGTCAAATAAACTTGATGTTTCGACATAACGTGTCATAATATATATTCAGCACAGAAAAGTAAGGACACCATGGCTTAGTTATTTACTTTTTTTTTATTGTACCGCTGTGAACAGGCTCTCAGAAAGCCTGTTCCGATTCTATTCAGTGTCACCACATTTGCCACACAAAATGCACATTTGGTTTGAGTAGCAAAGTTCTTGCCTACAATGAAACCGAGCCTTGCTTTTCAGTTTAGGTCACCCAACAAAATCACACTCCATCCACATAAAACTGCTGGGCGATGGCAGAAATTTACTGTCGCAAACGCAAGCTTTCTTCCAAATGTGGGGCTATTTACAGTGACATACACTTTTTAACAACATGTAACAAACGTCTGAGGCTTTCACAGAACACCTGCGTTCATCACATGGAGGCTCTATTAAGAACCTTTGTGTGTCTCATTACAACAACAAAGTTTCCTGTGAAAACAAGACACCAAACTCATTAAAAGAAGATGCTTTCTCAGTTTAACAAAATATAAAACTCATAAGTTTTATCTCATTAAAGCAGCTGCTTAAAAATAAGAAATGTTATCAGTCAACAAGGAATAATTGTAAATGTCAGACACATTGTAAATGTGACTCCTAAAAACAGCACAAAACGGGCAAAACTGCAACGTATATGTTGGTTTTAATGACATAAATCTTGTCAAAACGAGGAACTTTCTTGTTCTAATGGCAAAGTTTCTCTTTGTAACAAGATTCATATTTATCTTCTTGCTTTGGAAGTTAAACACTTCTACAGAAGTAAGCTTTCAAGTGCACGCAAAACTTCTCAGATTTTGAAAACTCAATTTCAAAATTGAGTTGAAAGTCTTTGAGTAAATATACAACATTTTTACACTTAGTTCCTTATTTATACAGAACCCAATTAAGTGATTCCCTTACGCAAGTAGTTATAAAAAAAAAAGAAAAACACAACAAACCCAACTTCCTTGGGTTGGTTGTGTTACGTAAAACCCACTAAAATACTCAGAGTAAACAATGTGACACAGGGTAGGCACGTTGATACTCCTGTGGGGCTCGCACTTGGATACAAACAGCGATGAAAGTTAAATGAGAACAGCCAAAGTTTGCAGGGCAATCACAGTTCGGTTATCAGCTCTGAAAAATATCTTTCACCAAGCGAAGGAGCGGCTGCTACTCTATAGCAGAGTTTTGAGAAACGCGGTCGGCTGCAGTCCCTGAGCTGTAGATGTGGGTCGCTTGAGGGGAAAGGAAGAGTTCAACAATGCAATGCCTCGCAAAAGTATCCATATCTTTCATACGTTATTACCAACATTATAGCATTTCATGGAGATCTCATGCGATAGAACGACACAGAACTCGCCATCACTTTGAAACAGAAGAAAATGTCAATTTTACACAAAAAGATTGGGGTGTCACTTTCAATTTATCCCCATTCGACACCTTGAAATTATTAGCCCGCCCTTCAAATATCACCACTGCTAATGACAGCAGGTGTGCAACATAGAGTCGCACACCTTGACAGCATGTCAAGGGCCCCAGAAAGGCTTGGGTCGGCCCTGTTGGAAGGATTTTCAGCTGCAGACTTTAACATGGTCGCGGCTGATGACCAACTTGAGTCAAGTAAATGACAGTTTCACACGTTGCACGAGACGTGAAACAAACTCCCACTTGGCCAAACTCTTCTTTCCAGTCAGCTGACCTCCATGTTGACCTTTACTGGCCCTCAGCTGCACCATCATCGAGGGCTTCTGACCCTGCAGAATTGATTTTATTGCAGAAAAAAAACGTTCCCTGCAGTGGCGCCTGTGTGTGCTGTGGCGTTTCTCAACTCGGGATGCATGAGTGGAGACGAAGTGGCGTTTCCCGTCGCGAGATGCGGCTGTTTTCCCCACGGACTCTTGGTTTTTGGGAGTTGGATTGGTGTCCCGTCACCAGCAGGTGCGCCGGTCTGACAGAGGCGCCCTGTGTTCCCAGGGAGGAGGAAGAGACGCGCGCGGCATCAAGAACGAGGCGAAACGCACCAGGCGCGCGCGCTGACTTCATAAACCAACCATTATTTCCAAAAAAAGAAAGAAGGAAAGAAATTAAGAAAGAAAGGAAGGAAGAAAAAGTAAACTTACCTTGAGCTGAGATTTGGACACTTTCCCGCTTTTGTCCACATCCAGAGCTGTGAACGCGTGCCATATAGACTTCAATAGCTCGTCCCGCAGCGTCATGTTGCCAGAAGAGTCTTTATCTTTCTTTTTGTTTTTCTTACTCCTGTCCTCTCTGAGTGTCTCTTCGCACTGGCGCAGTCAGTGCGCCGTCTCCTCTGGACACCGAGAGGGCGGGTCACGTGACGCTCCGTGTCTGGCATGATGATGATGGTGGTGGTGATGAAGGAGCGGAGCGAAGAGCGGCAGCGCCGCTCAGCGAGAGGGCCGCGCGCACCAGGAGGAGGCCAACATGGGCTGCTGGACGTTGGCGGTTATTATGAGTTGTCGCTGCATAACAGGGGCTGAAGTGGCAGCATGGTGGAGTTAGAGGCATGAATGGGAGATATTTTTACAGTGAAATTCACCATGAGGGTTGAAAGGCGTCAAACTTTGTAATTTCGTCCAGTCATCAAGTGTCTGTACTACATATTGTAGCCGTCTTAAATTATTACATTTCATGAAAAATATCATTTATTTAAAATAAAAGTAAGGATTTTTATTTTAAAATGTGTAAATACAAAGTACTGAAAGAGAAGCAACACAGATAGAAAGTGCAAATCCCGTGATGGTTTTGAACTTGGCATCTTCTTTTATTTTCACATTTTTATTTATTATCAAATGTCTGAGGTTGGTGCTTTCGGCTTATTGTTGTGTCACTGCCTGGCAAAAATTTGCACCAGACCTTTTTTTCTTTAAATCACCAATGAAGAACCTTTTTCAAAAGAGACCTGACCCTCATATTTGTATGTTTGAATGGCCCAGTCAAAGTCTGTCGTTCACTGATACTTTGCATCCAGTCTGCCTGGGCTAAAAGTATTTTACCAAGATCAGTCAAAAACACCTTACTACATCTGCAAACATATTTGGAGGAGGAATATCCCAAAAATATTGAGTAGTTCAGCTCATTATTATTCAGACCCCAACCAATTATTTTGGTTGAAATAATTTTAACAGAACCAAAGAAAATGGTTTCTAATCTAGACCTCTTCTGTTATTTTTGAACTTGGAAATAATGCGCTCGCCACAATTTAACAAAAAGATTCACGAGAATTTATAACATAACATATGTACATGTTACAGAAACAAACGCTTTGTGTGTTAGGGTTCACAAGAAGATGAAGAGCAGTAATCCTTTCGACATTCGAGCTCCGGGAAGCCGATGGCAGGAGAGGACGATGATTGTTCTAATGCTACAGTAGGAGCGGGGGGGCTGGAAGCACAGACCACCAGGGAAACTGAATCCAAAGAGCGGATCCGTCCAAAACCTCTCAAATATCGAGTCCGATTACTGGTTTCTATAATTCAAAACAGAACGAAGTCTTCAGATCACATGATCCAAAAATCCATCCAAACTGAAACGGGAAGTGGGTCGAATGGTGGAATAAGAGCCAACAATCTCTAGAACGATCCAAACTTTGAGTAGAAGCCCTGACACAGACACAACATCAATAGCAGCAAGATACTTTCTTTTTTTTTTTTTTCCCCCATCTTCCTTAAAATACTGTGGTAAAGCAGTACCACATGTTGCCCTGCAAAGTGCTCCTTTCCAAACAGACATGGTCGGTTTCCAGAACGTCAGGCAGTGAGGTGTGCACGGCTAAAGGGAAGTACATTCGCTCCAGAGGGAGCAACGTGGCGCCGACGGGCTCCGCCGTCGTCCGGGCAACCTGGTAGAGAGCTTGACGTCTTGGCAAACTTAAGGAATGAGAGAGTGAAAGGTAAAGGAACTACCTTTAAGGAAATAAGAGTTCCTCCCACAAAAATGGAGAAAAAAAAACAAAACAAAACAAAAAAGGCCCACCAGAAATGGGGCTGAACTACTCCAGAGTTTATTGAGAGAACTTCCAGTTCAGTGTAGCAACAGTCTGCAGCTCGGGTCGGGTCGGGCAGAAGAGCCCAACAATAACTGAAAGGGTGGTGGGGGTTCTTCTCTAATACCCAGACCGCTTCTACTCCTTCAAAAGGTCCATGAGCCTTTGGGTCTCGGGTCAGTAGATTGTGAGGCTGACCGACCGGTTCATCTTCTTCCCAATGAGTCTGGAAGTTCTGGGGTTGGACTGGAGCGTGGAGCGGGTCAGAATCCGGTCGTTGGACAGCACCTTCTCTTCGGCCGCCGCTCTGGCCTGCTGGGCTTTCTTCAGCTCTCTGAGGAAGACGCAGAGGAGAAGAGTTACAAGTCTGAACTCGAGAGCAACAGGACGTGGTGTGGATGGGTTCGTTTTGATTTGGTCAATACTTCATCAGATTATCCCTTTGGTTTAAAAGTTATTTTTGTGAGACTCCAAAAACATAAAATCAGAAGTAAAATTGGTCCACAGCTGCAAGTTTAAATTATGTATCTCATCTTAATCTGATTAAGATGATTTAAAATTTTTCAAATACCGTGTTGTTAAGCTGCTGTTATTTATATAGACAGCAGCACAGAGGTTTAATATTTTCATTTTGGCTTACAGCTGTGCCACATTTTGGACTGAAACGATTCATCGAATTGAAATAATTGTCAACTAATGTAGTAAAGTAGTAATTAATCGTTGACTGAAGCATCTGACTCATACAAAGGCCAACAGATGAAGGAACCACATCTTCAGAGTAGTAAGTAAACTAAAACTGAAAAAATAAATAACTTACAAAAATGTTTAAAAAATCTTAGTCTAAATATTCTACCAGAACTCCAACTATAAGTTTTAGCTTCACCTCCTTTAAATTCTGCAAAGAAAATAAAAAAATAAAGCCCTAATTATAAAAATATTTATTTTTCATTATCATTTGTGCAACGTTATCAATATGTGATAACCACTTTTAAAGCATGACAACCGCCTGTTAAATAAAAAAGATGATCCAACTTCAAATTGAAAAGTGGCTTTTAAACAGTAAACCGAGGCATCTCCACTCAGCGTTTCCAGACGGTGATGATCTGAACTCGTTTTCTTGTGCTGCGCTTACTTCTGCAGCAGAGCGTTCTTAAACTTCTCAGCGTTGAGCTCGACTCGGAGCTGGTCGGCGCTCATCCTGGCGGCCGTCAGCAGCACCGGGTGTTTGATGAGGTCAGAGGCTGACGGTCGTTTGGTTGGGTCTGGATGGATCATCAGCTGGAACAAAAAACAAAACAATACACAATTGGAAAGGGAAATTACTCTGCTGTATTTAGCAACAAAAATTTGAACAATGTGCAACAGCTGAATAAACATGTCTGCATAATATGGTTTTTAATTGTTCGGAAAAAGCAAAAGAGCAAGAGTATTGTCATGAAAACATGGCCGAACTTTTAGCCAGGAAACCCAAAGCAGAAGCTCCAGAAGAGAAGCAGCGTGTTCAGTATTCACTTGAGAGATGAACATGGTTCATTTAGGCTGAGAGAGAGGCAAACTTTCAGCAAGCAACAGGAAGGCTCAGTGCTATAACAGAGCAACAGACAATGTTGACTTAAAAAAAAAAAAAACTCTGCAATTTTTAGATAATCTCAAAAGTTTTCTAGAAATTAAAAAAAAAAATCTGCGACATATTTGAGTTTAAAAACTCAAAAAGTTTGCTTGGAAAAAAAAACAACACCCTCAAATTTTGAGATTTATCTGATAACTTTGATTTTTTAAACTCAGAAATGTCTATGTTATTTCTAGAAAATGACAACTTTTCAGGCAGAAATGTATTTTTCTATGTACAATTGCCTTAATACGCTGCTGTAGAATGCATTCAATTTATTTAATAAGTCCTGTTAGGATATTTTTGCAGCCTTTTAGATTTCTCTGAATGTTGGTAAGAAATGGCATTTTGTAGGATGAAGACATTGAGACTGCTGCTTGTGAAAAGAAAAAAAAATTTATTTATCCTCCTTTGGGAAAAAAAACAAAAAACTAAACCAGGGTGCACATGTTGGGACGGTTAAGCAAAAATTATGAAAAGGTAATAAGCAAAATAAACAGATTAGGTACAAAATTCTGATTGGTGCATTTGGATATATGACAAAATTCCACTTATGACAATACAACTTAAAAGTCTAAATGAACAATCTGCTCCTCCATGACTTGGAAGGGGATCTACCTTGAGTAAACTAAGAAACTCTATAGAAAGCACTTGTGGGACGGAGGGCAGTTTTCCCCGTCTGATTTCATGCCACTTTTCCCCGTTGGTGGGTAAAGGCTCGGCTCCCGAGGCGCTGACTACCGTCAGGGCCAGAGCAAAGATGTCCGCCTTTATTAAGTTACTGTACTCCTACAGAGAAAAACAGCAGATTTAAACATGGACCGCCTGAAAAATGAGACCTTTTTTTTTATTTATGTTTCAGAGTCAGAATGAATACCTCTTGCAGAACTTCGTTGGCCAGATATCTACTGTCCCCCTCTTCCACCTGTGGATTGTTCACCCGGGTCACATGACCAAGATCGCCTGAAAGAATAGCAAACATTTTTTTTAAAAGCTGAATATTCAGGCTCCGTTCACTTTTTTCTTGCAGTAAATTTCAATGTAGGTTTTCAAACGTTTCTCATTTTACTTTTGAGAGAAAAAAAATACAAATAAACTACATTCAATTCACAATTATATGATGTTCATTACTGTAAATAATCAAATAGTCACCTTCTTAAAGAAAGGATGAAACACAAAACATTATGTTTTGAAAATCTTCTCACACACACCCTACACACCTGAGAATAAAATACAAATTCAACAAAAATTCTTAATTATCATAGCTAAACTATAAGAGAACATTTATTTCAATCAAGCAGATGAATAATAATTATTCATGACACTAAACAAATCAATTTGTATTAAAGGAAACGTTCCTGTTCAAATTAAATAATCAAATTCAAAATAAATAAATCACTTTACTGTCTGTAAGGAGTCTTTTCTCCTAAAGGTTTATTGCAAAACTGTACAGACAGAATATAAAGAACCTGAAAACATTTTATTGAAATTCAGGCATTTTTAAGAATTTCAGAAAAAACCTGAATATTAGAAAGAAGATTTACTCGACTGGGGCAAATATTGAGCCGCTAACCGATTTTGTAGACGACGCTGGTGGTGAGTCCATCGTCCTCGTCGGATTCGTCGCAGCTCGCTACGGCTTTACGGGAAATGAAGATGTTGCCTGGAACAAAGAGGGAAACGTGAATTATCAGCAACGACTGACAGACTTTTATCATCCAGTATTTGGCAGAAACGGAGAGAGAAAAGAGAAAAATGATCAATCATACAAATTTAAGTTACTGAGTTTGTTTTCATTTATGATGCAGTTAAACCAATATCTGACATAAAATCTCTTTTCAGTATTGGCCCCACTGCAGAGGTTGGATCGGTGCGTCTCCATCTAGGCTATCTCTGCTGAGCGTAGCGGCTGGACTCACTGGGCTTGATGTCCATGTGGACCAGAGACATGGAGTGGATGTACTTGAGTCCCCGGGAGACCTGCAGCAGCAGATCCTTCAGCTCCAGCTCCGACAGGTAGCTGAGCCGCCTGTAATTGTCGGCGATGACGTCGGACAGAGTGCCGCCGTTGCAGTACTCGTTCTGGATCAGCATGTGGTCGTCCTCGGCCCAGGCCGAGTAGTAGCGCACCACGTGGGGGTGCTGGCCCAGCACGGCGTGGGCGTAGACCTCCCGCAGCGCATTCTGTCTGTGAGGGGAGGAAAAGAAAAAGTTGTTTTTTAATTTAAAAGCACATCGTTCAGCACACTTGCACCTTTCGCTTATGCTCAACTTACTCATCTACCGATCCTGCCAGGGGCTTCTTGGACCTCTTGATAGCGTAGATGCAGCCGTCCAGCCTTTTCACGCACTTGAACACGGCGCCAAACTCCCCCGAGCCAATTTTCTCCAGCTCCAGGAACTCTGAGGCATAGCGGGACATCATGTTGCTCTCCATCATGGTGATCCTCTGCAGAGGGAACAGCATGTTGAAGCAGGGTGGAACACATCAAACACACACAGATCTACTTAGCATTCACACAAAAAGCAAACACAGTTCCAGGGCATTTGCATATGAACTGGCACATTTGCCTCCAGCCCTTTGTGATTCTGATGAATGCTTATTGTGCAATACAAACACCATGTACAGAACAGCTTGTTACATCGTTCTACCCGCTGGGCTCCTGCAAGATTAGCATGTTTAAAATTTTATATTTCCCACAGTTAAAACAAATGAGAACAAATGAAATTAATGATATTGAAAGGTGGTCGGATTCAAAGACAAGAAGGAAGAATGAACTTCTCATCATAAAAACTGAAGGAAATTGTAACATGCCAACAAAAACCTGGGTCTCCGCAGGCTTCATCAACTCAGATTAAAGGGCCATGCTTTTAAGACCCGTGGTGAATGTATTTGAGGTCAACCTTTTTCCTTCAGTGAAATCTAGACTTCAATCCCTTGATTTTAAATAACAAGCCCTTATTTAAAAAGTCAGCCAACTTTTTATAGATGCACGGACACCATCGCTTTTATAAGGGCTAAAATTCATTTATTGTTATTTGGGCTTGGGAAACATTCTGATCAAATGCCATACATCTACAGATTGCACAGAAACGGCATATTCGCAATTTGAGTCACTGATTTTCTACTGCATTTGGAAAACATCTTTGAATATCAGGTTAAATTTGAACTTATTCCCTGATTCAAACAAATTATTATTAACACATCTTACAAAACAAAATCTATGACGAAATTAAAAGATAAAAATTGCACCTTTGATGGCGGCAGAATTTCCTCTTCCCCTTCGACGTCACTGGCCTCCATGTCTTCTCCACAAGAACTGCAACAACAAAGACGTTTGTTAGCGTCCTGCCCAGAAGGGGACAGCACTGAGAGCTACACAAGCACATGGAGATCAACCTCAACCCACGAGGTCGTTGTTATAGGGCAACTCCCCCTCGACCTAATAAACAACTTTAATATAACTATGTAAAAGAATGACAGGAAAGGTCCCTGAACCCGCGTTCCTCTGTGCAATAATAAGCTCTTGTGTTTCTGCAGATCTCCTCCTGCGGATGGAAACCAACTTCTATATTTATTATTTTTACTTTTTCCATTCAACAAACTTAACCTACTCATTCCAATGTGCTCGCTTTCTGTTGTTTCTGTGCTGTGTGGCGGACTGGATCAGCAGGGAGTCGGGAGTGAACGGGTTAAAGTTGACATGGGGCATCTGCTGTTTCTTGCAGCTGTCTGTGAAGGACTTTCGTGGAGACTCCACGTTCTTGAAGAGAGCAACTCTCCTGCTGGAGGATCCCGGGACGGAGCTCCTGGCTCTTGACAGCAAACTCTGCAAAAAAAGAAAATTAAAAAAATTTACTTCATTCCCCCCCCCACCCCAACCCACCCCCCACCAATCTGGATGTTTTTCATTCATTTAAAAATTAAATAAGCATGTGTCAAAAAGTATTTAAAGTTTGCTTTCTCTGCAACACCAATAGGATCATAAATTATGCAACAGGTAGAAATGTAGTGTAAGTGGGTCAGTAACGGATCCTGCAGATGAAACCAGATCTTCATATAAAATCATGTGCATCTACTGAGCATTGTGGGAAAACAAGAACATAATTAATGGGTTTATTTTTTTTTCGTAAAGAGCAGAAATGACATATTGTTCATATATATATGCGCTTTTCTTGCGCAAGAAAAGCGCAAGAAAAGGTCGCTTTTCTTGCGACCTTTTTGCAAGAAAATGCAAAAAGGTCGGCTAATTCTGACCTTTGGTGTGTGCGGTGTGTCGAAAAGCCGGAGTTTCCTGAAGGTTTTGTGCGGAGGTGTGTCGGGGCAGTCCGGTATCGGAGAGCTGGATCCCTCCCCATCGTCCTGCATGTAGCTCCGCTCCGGTGACACTCCGTACATCCGCGACACTTTCTTCGGCGACGGCGAGCAGTTGGCGAAAATGACGCTGCCGGGGGATTGCAGCAGGGACGGGGAGTCGAAGCCCTCCTCGTCCCACAGCTCCACGTCGTCGTCGTCTCCGCCGGAGTGGTTCAAGGGGCTGCTGCCGCTGCCGCTGCGACCGCCCTGCCTCCGCCGCTCGTCCGCGGCGCCCCGTCGCACCGGCGTCGGGGAGTCCATCTCCGTGAAGCCGGACTCTCCCCCGGTGCTGTTGTTGACATCCTCGATGGAGTCGTCCTCTCCGTCGCTGGACGTGAACTGCAGCTTCTGGCGAATCGGTCGGGATTTGGGGGAAGGCGTTCCGAGTCGATGGCGACCGTAGCTCGACATTTCGAGGATTTAAACCCCGAAGAAGAATAGGAGAGAGAGAGAAAAAAAACGCGGTTTTCGCTCCCACCGCTTCCTCAAAAACGAATTAGCTTCAATTACCTGTTAAATGGTATTAAGCTCATGAAAACTACTTTTAGCAGTTCAACTTTACGAAAACTTCGGTCCTCTTAAAGTCTGACACCCCAGTAAAAACTGGGAAAATGGCCTCGCGCTCGCTCGAGTCGAATGCAGGAGCAACGTCCTCCGTAGTAAAGAATCATTAAAATAAAAAAAGAAGAAAAGAAAAACAGTCCTTCATCAATCCGTCACGCTCTCCTTGATGACTGACCGACACATAAAATGCGTCTCTCCGGAATAGAAACCTTAGCAATGTTTACAAAAGTTTGAGGGAGTCGAAAAATGAGCTCTTCCAATTAAAGCGCGTGGCAAAGAACTTCCCGCGACCGTTGATCACGTGTCGCCGAGCGGCCAATCACCGCCCGGCGTTGAATTTTGAAAGATGGGCGTTCCAGTGTTGAAGTGGAGGGGTTACGTAGTCCCTCGGGCCGTCCCCCGCGTGAAAGAATGTGGCGCGAAGTCATGAGTCACAATGACAATGCGTGGATTATTACCACCCAAAACAAAGAACAGACGGATGAGAGAGAGAAAAAAGTTTTGTGTGAGATAACGTGAGGGGGGAAAAAAGTTTTCTATCACTGTTACTTTGAATAGGACGTTGTTTTTACATACAACGAAATTGAACTAATCAACAGTTTATGCAATTTTCGCAGGTATATTTACACATTACTTGTCTTCAAACATTTTATGCACACTTTGACAAGATCAACATGCTGCACATTAATGCATGACTCAGAAACCAAATCCAAAACTTATACCAGTATTTTAGATTATTATTTTTTAGACTGTATTAGCATGGAAAAATTTGAAAGTTAAGTCAGAATAAAATCATGCCGTGCAAATTAAATTTCTTCACGTTACTTTATGTTTGCTGCATTTTTAGACCCCTTAAAACGTGATCCTGGCAGTAGAGCAGAGTTGTGTAATACTTTTACTATGCACTCTTAAACTCCTGCTTTAGGATATTGTTTCCTTCTTAGCATCAATTAATGCATAATAAGCAGTTAATAATTTTTTAAAGTATTTATAGACAAATTGGTAACTATAAAACTATTATTGATTAGCCAGTGTTAGAACAACCTAACAAGTTACATTGGTTTTAGCTGTAGAAAGTGTCATGTTTCTGTTTTGAGCTTAAATAGAACATGTCGCTTTTGTGCAAATAGAATCACCACTATGGTGAATATTGTGTTTCACCATGGAAAAGCAATTATTTTCAATTTAACACAAGTCATGGAGGCTGTCAACATGGTGGTGAGGAAAATTTACAAAGTGAATCACCTGGTTGTGTCTCACACACACACACACACACACACACACCCTCTTCTCAGATGCTGTGAAGCAAGTTTGTCTTTTTATCCTTCGTTTGTATCCATAGTCAGCTTTTTACATCCCTAGTTGGTCAGACACCATTTTACAGTTTGTTGCATAACTTCTAAGGCGGAAACAGAAGCCAGTCATGTCCAGGCAATCTTTAATTTTTGTTTATTTATTTTAGAAATAGCATTTTCTGTACACTGCACTGTGCATTCAGCGACATTAGAAAGCATTAATTCCCTCTTCCATTTTTCCGCGAGAGAGACAAAATAGCGTGACGCAGCTTCAGTTATCAAAATCCTATTTACACGTAAAAGCAGAGTTCAGTTGTGAAAACAGAATGGGGAAGACATGATTTCTCCCAAATATGCATATCTGTATATAGACATATATAGTCCATTTGAAAAAATGGTCTTGGTCTTCATTCATTGTCCATGCGGAGTCGTCAGCCAATCAGTCGTCCAGGCCGGGGGTTTCTCCTTGCTGTATCCTGGAGGCTATTCTAATGGCTTCTTCCAGAGAAGGCTGATCGCTCAGCTACGACAGGACAAAAAAATAAATAAAAAAGAGGAATATATCACTCACTTTAATTACTAACCGTTTAATCGCTCCTAACGATGCGTCCTTTACTCTGCTGTAGGGTGCGGCCACATGACCAAACCAGTAGACAAAAGGAAGCTGGTTCTAATTAGCACACCTCAAAAAGGAACCAGGTGATCATAAAGGACAAAAGTTTTCAAAAGAAAAGTCATCAGACCTCCCTGCTGCCACCCTGTGAGATTTAACTAATAACTAGTTACATTTACTAGGGTAACCTTTTAGGGGGGTAAAATGACTTTTGGGAGTATTCTTACTCACACCTGCTGATTGTGTTAAACATTTATATTTAAAAAAGTTGATGTAGAAACATTTACCCTTGGCCTGATTTTGTTTTGTTGTTTTAGTAACTATGCTATTCATATGAATCATTTTCAATTTGGTCCTTAAAACACCAAAAAATGTCCACGTAATTTCATATTTTGGTCCGTCTGATGATGTAATTTTTAAATATTAAATGATTGATGTTTTGATCAGGTACCAAAAGCTGTCTTACTCTTACTTGAGTCATTTCCTGAATGTCTACTTCTTACTGTTCATATTTCTTTTTAACTTCCTTTGATAAGAAACAGAGCCCATCCACAGGGGGGCAGCAGTGAGGTTACGCCTCCAACTTGCAGCAAATATTTAATGAGTTGAAATCTGAAAAGAAGAATTACATTGTAAGACACTGAGAAGTAGTCACAAAATCCATAAAGAAATATTAATTTTGACCTCTTTTGACCTCTATGGTGGGTTGAATCTGACTGACTTTTTTTTTTTTTTTTTTGTCAGACTGGGAACCAAGAGTCTCCCCAGGTTCTGCGACCGGTTTGAATGTAACCAGAAAGTGACAAATTTGGACAAACTCAGCAATGGCCACTGCAGTCAAACCGCCATGCTGTTGTCACAATTATCACTCAAGTGCTGGAATGTTTCCTCGACTTTGTCACAATCTGCAGAACGTCCCTAAATATCCAGGATGTTTCTGCAGCTTCGCTGTAGGGAAACAAACACTCCACATTTTCAGAAACTGTCACGCAAACAAAATGTGACATTTTTGATCACTAGGGCTTAAGCCCTGTAGTTGAAGTTGATTGTGTCATGCAGTAGCTGTTGCAAAATATTTTACACTTTATGTGTGTAGAAAGATTAAAAAATAAAAAATAAAAAAACGGTGTGATCTTTTGTTTCTAGAAATCCATATGTGTCTCATTACTTTATATCAGGACGAACAAAAAACGATTGAATAATTATAGCACTTTTTTTTTCATATTTAAAATTGTTGGAAAGATTTCAGTTTCCAGATTGACTTTCTTTGCTTTCTTTACACATACATTTTTTTATATAAATAAACCTTTTTGGGGGGCTGCTGTTGATACTAACACAATCTGGCATTTTTAACAGGACAAACATGGACACATCTAGTTTCTATCTGGCAATTAATGAAGATTTCCATTCTCACGATTAATATATTTTAAGAAAAATGTTGTTTACAGACACATCATAATCCAAAGTGTTAGTGTGTTTGGTTGTGACTGCTTTTTATTGATTGTGTTTGAATGGTTAGAGTTATTTTGGAGCGTTAAAAAACCTTCTAGTTGTTAAGTGTTCAGAAGTGCATATTTGCTAGGCTATTACCCGGTTAGTTGTGTGGACCAGTACTGGTTTACCAACCTGAACGGCGATGTGAGTGCCGTTGGGCGTGGCCAGTAACGTGACCGGATGGAGATCCTCTTGGTCCTGGCTGTAGTTTGCTTCCTCCACGGTTTGGAACGACGCCATGTCGGGTGTCATGATGGCCACCTGAGCGACACAAAAACACATTTCACCGATTCAGCAGTTAGCGTTTAATTTCTACAGTCAACACCGCTAGCATAGATGTTACACACAGCAGCACCTGGAACTCTTTTTTTTTTTTTTGCTTGTTTGTTTCCCACATTTTGTCCAAAAAGGGAATCGTTCAAACATTTCTCCTTTGCTTTTAAAGAAATTAAAGTTTGAAAACTGACCTGACCCTAACATCTCCTGTTATTTATTGAAGAGATGTCTGAAAGTAACGAGTTCAGCTACTGTAAAATGACAGTCTTTGTGAATCATTTCCAGGTGACTTACAAAGAAAACGAAAAGCAAACAGAAAAACAGGCAGACGTCAAAACGTCGGCGCCTTCGTTTTCGTTTACCTGTTCGTCAGAGCCGTCGGTCGCCACCATGGTAACCGAATGTGCGCCTTGCGTTGCCAGTTCGTGCGCTGGGATGGTTATGGTGGTGCCTTCTTGGGTGACCATGGTGATTGTGCCACCCATCGCTTGCAGGTCTGCTTCAGAGATGCTGACCTGATAAGAAAGCAAAAGACAGAAATCTACAGAGTTCAACAGATGAAGAGTTGCTTAAACCTTTTACTGGTGCTGTGAAAAGTATTCACTTCCCCTTGAATCTTTTTTTTTTTTTACTCCTTTATTGCTTTCAGTAGGCATTTTCTGTGCAGAGATGATTAGCATCATTCCAAATTTGGGACGTTTTGCAGATACAGAAAAGTGAAAATCTCAGCTAAAATTGTCTTGTCTTCTCTGAGCCCCTGAAATCTGCAGCCAGCCTCCTTCAGAGACTTTATCTTTCACTTATATGAGATATCTAACCTTGTGACAATCACATTGCCACCCAAGTGTATAATAGTTGTTTTGACATCATTTCACAAAATGGAAGTTAACTTGCCCCAACATGTTGCTGTGCAGACGACACAAGGTCAGGACTGAAGCTTGATAGAAGGAAATAATCAAAACGACTTTACTTGTGCAGAACTGCTCTTCATAGTTTAGATGTCGTACCTGTTGTGTTCCATCTTCCTGCGTTACCAATGCGACCTGCGGCTGACCGGACATGTCCGAGGAGTCCACTGGGATCGGTTCCGAGTCGTCCGTGTCCACCACGGCCGGTGTGTAGCTCACGTTTGGGTCGTCGATGGCGTCTGAAACGAGTCAGTTGGCGGATTCATTTCTCCCGCCGATGACAATAAATCAGTAAAATAAAAGGAAAGGTGCAGCCGTTGACACGGTGACGCGGACCTGCCGGTGGCTCGAAGTAGGCCTCCTGCTCCTCCTCGATGGGCTCGGAGTCGTTGTGCGTGGTGCGTTTGTGCATGGCGAGCGTGGAGATCTGCTTGTAGGTCTTGCCGCAGTGGTTGCAGTTGTAGGGCTTGCAGGGCGTGTGAACCACATGGTGCTTGTACAGGCTGGAGTATTCGGTGAAACGCTTTTCACACCCGGGCACAGTGCAAACGTACGGCTTCTCTCCTGGAGAACAAAGCAAGACGGTCAGCGGGAACGTTTCAAATCGTGGATTGGAACATGCAGGTCCACCTATATGTGTGTGTGTGTGTGTGTGTGTGTGTGTGTGTGTGTGTGTGGACACACACCTGTATGGATCCTCATGTGGTTCTTGTAATTGGTGGCGCTGGCGAAGGAGCGGCCGCAGCTGGGCTCGGAGCAGTAGTACGGCCGCTCCCCCGTGTGCGTCCGTATGTGAACCTTGCGGATGTTGGACGTGGTGAAGGAGCGGCCGCAGCCTTCCACTGGGCACTTGAAGGGCTTCTCCCCTGAAAACCACAGAAGAAGAAAGAGATACTTTCACCAGAGTGTTCATTCATTTATAAAAGTCAGAGTTTCAAATGAAATGTTGAAACTCTGCATGTTTAGGCAGTAAGCTAAATATTTAGTTTGAAGCTAAACATTTAGAGACTAAGCAAAGTATTTTGTTAGGAAGGAAAATATTTAGCTTGCTATATAAATATTTAGTTTATAAACTAGCCTTGATGTAAATATGTTTAAAACTAAATATTTACTTCACTAACTGAAAATACTTTGTTTAACGCTAACAATTTAGCTTGTTAAATAGTTTATAAACTAGCTTCAAGGTAAATATTTAGCTTCAAACTCAAGATTTACCTCACTAACCTTGCTAAATATTAAGTATGAAGCAAAATATTAAACTTTATAACTAAATAAGCGGTTGAAGAAACTTCAAACTAAGGTCAATATTTAGCTTTGTAATTATATATTCAGTTTGAAGGTGGCATTTATAAAAGAACGAGTGAAAATATGACTTTGAAACTGAACCCCCACTTTTTCCTCTCATCAAGCTAAGTTGCTACAGTTTATTTTCTTAAAGTAAAACTTTTAAAGTATAACTTTGTGAAGGGAAGGAAGCCTGTAGCACAGAAGCAACCTGTTCATCACAGAAACCATGTGTTCTTCCCTCCAGCATGATGTGTTCTGTGGAACATTAACACAACCCCTCATGCTGTTCCATCCAGACTTTTCTGGTCTTGTTATTTTGGGGAAAAAAAAAAAAAAAAGCCGTTGTATGTGACCAGAGGCTGTCAGTTCGGGATAAAATGTGATCGTTCGTATCACACACACGCCTCTGAAAGGATTCTTTGTTGTGAAGTCTGGAAGGTAGAAGCATCAGTTATCAGAAGCTAATTTAATTCCCTCCAAAAGAAACGAAGCAAATCTGAAATAGATGAATTTGACCTCGTCCAAATGTCCTTGAGCGCCGTTCAGCCAGCTAGAAGCTCATGAAAAAAGGACCCAATTTTTATGTTTCTGATCAGTCAACCCACCGTTAACAGCACTCTTGGTGGCAGATGTGGTTACAGACCAAAGAACACACAAAAGTTCCTTCCAGATTACCGTTTTGTCCCATGACGTACATGTCCTTTTCACACCTGAAAGATTCTGACTCTGACTGATCCACTTGCAGTCTCAACCCTCCACACCTCTTCTGGTGAGGTGTGACGAAGCAAAGATGGCGGCCGCAGCACGGCGGTGGTGGAGGGAATCGCATCAACCTTCAGTATCAGTGTTGATCAGCCGAATCTGACATAGATAACTTGCTGAGGACTGGGAACAAGGACCTTGTATTTGAAGGAGCATGCATGAACAGATTATCCTTGAGGGAAATCCCTCACAGGGGAAGAAAAGCTGCAGGTCTCTTTGATCCAGCGACATTATATGAATGCGGTCTTGTGTGATGCGTAAGGACAAAGTGACCTGCCATGTTGCAGCTGACGGTTAAATGTTTACTGTGCAACTGTGGGTGAGTTCACACCAGCCCTGCTGAGTCCGCTTCAGTCGAACTCTGGTTCGTTTGTCTGAAGCGGTGAACAAAAAAGAGAAAATCTGCTCCACTTACAGACCTCGGTCTCAGCTCGGTTGAAGTAAACTCTGGCCCGGTTCGAAGAATATGTGAATTTCAAACACTGCTCCGAAAACAGGAAGTGGACTACAGCTCAAGGCATTCTGGGTATATACAACCTAAACAAACCCTTGTGTCTAGCACTTCACTTTACCGAAGCCAAGACAGAAATCTAAAACTACTGAAATGTGATGCCACTGCATTTCAGTTTACATTTCATAAAAAAGGAAGCTGATCTCAGCGTCTTTCTCAGAGGTTTTTCTGGCATTTCCATCAGCGGTTTGAACAAAATATGTCAGGCTCAGTTTATTGTATTCTACTGGGTCTGTCTGAAGCGATTATGCGGCAGCAACAGAAAGACGCCGAGCTTACGCTGACGCGAATCTGCCGCGTTTAACCCATTTTCAGATAGATAACTGGTGCTCCTTGTTAGTCGACCTAACTGATCATATTTTATGCTAAAACTTTAAGTGTGAGCTACATTTTCTCTGCTTATTAATTATTATTCTTGTTCTATGAGATTCTGATTCTGTACCTGTGTGAGTCCTCGTGTGTTTCTGAAGGTCTCCGGAGGTTTTAAAGGACTTGCAGCAGTTCATCTCCTGACATCTGTATGGCTTTTCCCCTGTATGCGTCCGCGAGTGACTCTTCAGTCCGTAACCTTAGATTTCCACAGACAGACAGTTAGGGAGGCCTTTTGTTTTCCCCTGGTGAACTCTTCATTTGTTTGCAACAAGCTGAACACCCTCCATTACAATTGTTTAGCTCATATTGCGATAGCATCTTCCAAGACATAAAACTAAAACAAGCATTGATAAATTCAAAAATAAATATAAAATAAACCCCCCAAATTTTTTTTAAAGTAATAAAATTCAATCAGCTACCTGTTGCAAACTTCTTTCCGCAGCCCCGATATTCGCAGACGTACGGTTTATCACCAGTGTGCGAGCGCTCGTGTACCTGCAGGATATCGACACAAAACTCTTCAAAACCAAATGGCAGACAGACAAATGCACTTTTCCACAACATGCTGCAAGAATACAGCCTTTTAAAATCAGAACATCTAGAAGCGAGAACACTTTTTTGTGCTAAAATAAATTGAAATGGAGGAGCGAAGTGAACCTTGAGGTGGTGGGCAGTGGTGTAGAGCTTGCCACAGCCTTCGTAGTCGCAGCGGAAAGATTTTTCTCCAACATTTGTCACTCTTGGTTGCCTGTTGTCTTGGCCCTGCAGCACAATCTGAAGACGTGATTCACAAATCAGCATGGAAGTCGGATTTCAACCAAGAGGTGGACAGAAGGAAAAACACAGTTACTCTACCCTCATGTGGACACCGCTGTCTGCTTCCACTCTGCCAAACGACCCCAAGGGATTTTCCACGTTCTCCACCTAAAGCAGGAAAACAGGACATTATCATAAATTTCATGCTTTTTCTTTAAATACATGAACGCAAGAATGCCGAGTTGGATAAACTGGAGCCACAGCAGTAGCATGAAACGGTCCGTCACCTTGGTGCCGTAGTGTTCAAGCACACTGATGGTTTCTGGGTCGATAGCCGCGGCGTCGGCCTGCAGGTCTGCGATGGTGCCGTCAGCCTGGATGGCCAGGATGGTGTTGGGCGGCGGCATGTGCACCGTGTGCTGGATGTAGGCGGTGCTTCCATCCTCTAGCTGGACCTCCTGCAAGCCGCTCTGGTCGTACGTTTCTACACAGAGAGAGGAGGCAGGGTGGGATTAACACAAGCCCAAAGAGGAACCAGTTTTCCAGTAGTGGGCACCACTAACTAAAAGATTCGCTGTGCTAATCCTTAAGCATTATTAAAGTTAGCTGAATGGTAAAGCAAAAGACCAACACGGTACATAGCAGAAGCTAATGCTAAAATGCTATATTAACACAGTATTTAGAGGAGGCTAACGCTAAAACTCTATACCATCACAGTATTTGGATGTCTGAAAATTTTTTCATAAAAATTAATTTAGAGTAAGTTAACTGTGCTAAACTTTTTCAAAGTTAGCAAAAGCGCGTAGGCGCTACATAACAAATTGGCTCCACTATTAGCACGTTAGCAGAGGTGTGCCAACCACTGTACAACAACAAAATTCTCAAAAGCAGTTAAGGTTGTTTAGGGACTTTTGAAAACAGTGAGACCAACTCTTTCCTCGTCAAGAGTAGAAAGCCTGGTTCTAAGATACCAGATGACTGAACACTCATCCCAGGAAAAAAACTGCTGTTTTTCAAGCTTTCTACTGAAGTCCACACAAAGAGCAGTGTTTACCTTTGGGAGTGTGAATGTAGGCAGTTGTACCATCTTCTAACTGGACAGCCTGGCCGTCTTCGAGCTGTAAACTCTCCCCTCCTGCAGCACACATTGAGACAACCGTCACTCCCGCCATTTTAGAGATTCCATTGTTGCCCAGCAGACACACTACCACATGTCTACGACACACCAAACCAACAACCTCATATAATAAAGCACAGTGGTGAACTATCTAATCAGAAGTCAGGGTTTATACTGTACCTGTTTTAGGCATGGACACATGGTGGACGTAGGCAGCAGAGCCATCCTCCAGCTGGATCACCTGACCGTCCATGATCTGTCCATCAGAGAAGGAAGCTTTGGACTCATGCTGGATGTACGCAGTGGAACCATCTGCAAGAGTGACAGCCTGCAGGCTCACTGTGTCCATGTTCTCCATCTGATCACCATCTGGGAAGTTAGTTTGAAAGTTAAGAGTTGTCTTTGTCTTCTAAAAGGTAACTGGACCGTCTGTTCTTGTAGCTTGTTGTTATGACAGCGGTTAAAGGTATCAGCATCAACCTACAACCAGTGTGGGAACTCACCTGCCACTGTCACAGCCTCCGTCAGACAGAGTGTGACCGGCTGCCCGTCCGCATCATGAAACTCGGACATTCCCTGGGAGTCCCGGTTGATCTGGGCCAAGAGCATGCTGCAGCTGGCGGGGCAACAAACGGAGACGAGTTCACCCCGGTGTTCACAAGTCAAGCAAACACGAGCATCGAAACTCCACCAGAAACCTGAGCAAATGAGCCGTCTTTAAAACCTCAGTTTATCAGCGATATTTAGATTGTGAAATGTAAAACTACAAGAGCAGTTTTACATTATTCCCTGTAAATAATGGCATAGTTTCTGTAATTTGATGTATGTTCCGACATATTCATCTGCAGAGTATAAAGACACAATAGGGCTGGGCAACACCACTTAATAATAAGATCTCCTGAATTGTTTGTTTTTTTTAATACCTATTTTTCCCTCACTTTCTTCTCTAAAAAATGACAGAAAATATTTTCAAAAAGTGGCTTTTACTTCAATCATTCCTTCTGTGAATGGAGCATCAAGGCCCGCCTGAGAGATTTTGTTTAATTACAAGAACATAGTCAGAGTATCAGCAAAACGAGGATACCTTAAAAATGTTTTAGAATTGTGAAGAAAAAAAAAATTGTTTTACTAAAAAAAGCCTTGAGAGTTTGAAGTATTAACTTACCCGTGAAACTGATGCCAAAATATAACTTCACAAGTGGCTAAACATTCTTCATTCTATTTTTGTGATGGGGTTCTCATTTTCCTCATGTTACCACTTTATTCTGGCAATATTATTAATTTAATCTCAAAATTATAAGTAAAAATGAAAAATCTTCCCCCAGCCGTAATGTTCCACCATATAGCTGACCTGAGCCAGCTGCCTATTCATGGGTCTTACATATCCTGCAGTAATTTTTGTAAAGGTCCAAAAGATTGATTTTAGAGCAACTTTTACAATATGGACTCTTTCTTCTTTTTCAAGGCACATAGTTTCATTTCACGTTACAATCAGTCATCAGAAATATTTTGTAAATAGCAAATATGACTTAAAAGAAATCTGACGTAATTTTTGGGTCTCTGTCTCTTCCAGAAGCTTCTGCTCTTTCTGAAACTCCGCCTTCAGGAAGTCATCCTCGATTAACCCTTTGACAAGATTTTTACCAGTGTTGCACTGAGAATATTGAGCTCCTTCTGATTGTACACACATTTCACCAGGTGTTTGCTAATTGCTGCTGGCTAGTCTGAAGGAGCTGAGTCAGAAACTGCAGCTCCAAGAAGGAGCTACGTTCACCCAGACACTTTGTACAGCTGAATTGTTGCCATGGAGATTCAAAGATTTATCAAACATGCATGCAAGAATCGAGAAAACACTCGAGGTATTTTTTGATGAGGGAATAATGCTTTAACATGGTGTAATGCTCAAAAGTCAATTGAACACAATACTGCCCCTTTTAGCACTAAGAAAACAAAGGAAGTCATCATTGGTGGATCATATTAAAATATAGGCAGTGTGAGATAAATGTGATATTTCTGACATATTTTTTTTAGATCTTACATGAACTTTGTTGTTTTTTCTTCTTTTAAGCTAGCGCAATGAACATTTTGCTGTACACCTGGACAACAATTAAAAGGAATCTTGAATCTTTTTTATAATCTATTTCTGTAATAAATGTCTAAAAAAATAAATAAATCTATCCTTTACCTGTCTGATTAGCACATTGCTTTTCATGGCGCATAATTCTGACAAAACCTCTAAGACCTTCACAAAACAATTGTATTTGTTTAAATGAAACGCGTATGGATTAGATCCCTGGGGTATTAAAGTACAGACGCTTGGAAACCAACTTTTTAGGATCGTTACAAAAAAATTATAATAAAACTAGATTTTCCTTCTAGTATAGGTCATTTAACCTGGACTATTTCATAAGCCACGTTGAGGCTGTTATGTGTCAAAAAATGTTAAGTACAAAGACTATGAGTATTTATTTGTTATGCACAAATTAAATGACTGACTTCTATTTCAGGAAATATGTTATTCCTACTTTTTTATTATTTAATTAAACAATTTCTTGCCAAACACTGTTGTTACTCAACACTGTTTGGCACTTAATGACTTTTACCAACACTTAAGACATTTAACAACTCTTTGTATCACACAACAAGAACGTAAATAGCCATGGGCTAGCTTAGCATCAGTTTTTTATTGTGGGAAAAGTGACACCTTGGTGCAGTGAGGGACTGGTTCTTAGAGAAACGCAGCTGCTAAAAGGAACAGAACCTCGGACCAGTTGGGGAAACGTAACGGGGCCACAGAACCAGCCAGTCGCCCCCCGGTCCAGTTTTGGCGCTGGTTGGTTTACAGCTCTTTCTGGTTAGCTACAGCTGTGACTTGCATTATTTCCCCCTTTTTAATGACACGTCATACAAAGCAAAATGTTCAAATGAGTCTACTTCGGGACATGTCGGTGGAATACTAAATGGCTACTGTGCTAAACCCTCAAACACTTCGCTGCTCCACCCGCAGGACCGACATATCAAACGGGGTAAGCTAACTAGCTAACTGTCGAGCTAACGACGCAGCTAAGTGCGCTAAGCGCTGCTGACACGACTTTTTTTTCTAGCGGCGGAGAGCAAATGTTTCCTGGAAGCTGTGGTCGATGCGATCGCTTTTGTTACGCTCATCTGTTTTGTGATGTCCGAACAGACAACGTGTGGAAGGTAGAGCCAAGCTAGCTCTCCCCAATAAGCTCCCAGCCTAGTTTGACCAACTAGCAACAGCGACGGAAAACAAGACCCAGGAATCCATGAGCTAATTAATGATATAACCATTTTTGCTCGCTACATTTCTATTCGTTTTTTTTCCATTTCAAAGTATTTCTCCCGATTCCTGCCGACTCCCTTCCCGCAGCCTGTCACTCCCACTAGCAACAGCGATGGCAGTGGGAATAATGCACACTGGGTAAAAACCAATTTATATACTAACCTCTGAAAATTTCCAACAATTCCTCGTGTTCGACCACCATGCAACAGTGCAGGAAACGACCAGAGACGTTCACGAACCAGGAACATGTATGACCTATTGTTGTCCCGCCTATCATTCTACTACGGGACATGATTGGGTGGTTCTTTGTGAAGTGGCTTCCTATTGGTCCCGCAAGGCGTCGCTGGGCCTCAGGCGTAGTCATTCAGCCTCCCGGGCCCCTAGCAGGCGCCATTCCGCGCCAGTTTTCGTATTGTCTCGAGCTTTCCAGTGCCACTGCGCCCTGTCGTCGCGGAAAATAAATATTTAAGCTTTCAAACGAGATCACGGAGAGCCCACTCTATGGACTCCGAGCTGCTGTGCGCCGCTAGCTGCAGCTAAAAAGCTGCTTTTGTCGCACAAGCGTGGACGTGTGCGCAGGTTTATCGGCATCCATGTTGAAAACAAGGTCGTGTGGGAAAAAAAGGGGGAATGTGGGCAATGCAGTGAAAAGAGACTCAGTGAAATAATGTGGATTTGAAACACGGAAATATAGAGCAACGATGCATTACACGTACAAGCACGAAAGTACCCATAATCTCAACTCAAGTAAGAGTAGAATTACTTAACTTAATTTTTCTCAAGTAAAATTGGTGTTTGTGTGTGTGTGTATATATATATATATATATATTATATATATATATATATATATATATATATATACACATATATACATATATATATATATATATATATATTATATATATATATATATATATATATACATATATATACATATATATATATATATAATATATATATATATATATATATAATATATATATTATATATATATATATATATATATATATATATATATATATATATATATATATATAGTTATTTTATTGCAGAACATCTGTTTTATGTTCTTATGGCAATATTTAGAATTAATGCCATCAGAAAGACCAAGATCTCAAAGGGGTTTTATCTTGTTAAATAAAGGAAATCATAAATAATAATGATAATAAATAAGTGGTCATCTTAAGTCTAAAGTAAAAAAAGAAAAAGAAAGAAATACCATAAACCCTAAAAAAAAAAAAGTTGAGAAAGTACAGCTTTTTTTTTTTTTTTTTTTTTTGCATTTTAGAAACAAAAGGCATCTTCAAGATAGGCCTAAAATTTGGTGTTAAAATTTGGCCAAGGCCAAGTTTCTGGGAAACTTGCCCACTTCCCAGGGACTGAATTTTACAGTGTTCACTTTTGATTTTTCTTTGCACATTCTTGGTCAACAAAAAGCACAGGAGAACAGCAAAGCTTATGGACAAACAGGAAGTTTCACTTTAACAAAAAGCGAAGGCGTGTTTCTCTGGTGCATTTTTTTTCTCTATTTTTTGTCAAATCAAATCAAATTTCATTTGGTTGGCACGTTTCAGCAACAAGGCATTTCAAAGTGCTGCGCATCATGAAAACACAAGTATACAAAGTCACAGAAACAACACAGTCAATGGTCAAAACATTTTGTCAAGTGTTATTGTTCTTTTTTTTTAAAAAAAGCAACTGAAACCGGTGGCTGTTTTAGCTGAAACACTCGGTGTTTCAGCTAATTTGCTGATTTACAGAATTGTGGTTAAGTTTGGTGAAGTTACTTACAGTGAGTAGAAAACCTGGAAATGTTACTCCAGGAAGAGTTGCGATACCTCATAATGTAGGAAATGTTCCAAAAGCACTCCTCTGAGAACCCTTTAGCAACGTTTTTTACACTGAGAAGCAGCTCCTATAAAGAGCTCAGCAGATGCCACCAACTGTGGCGTCTTCATCAAAAAGGGGTAATTAGCGCCAGGCGTTTGCTAATTACTGCTGGCTAGTCTGAAGGAGCTCAGTGGGTGGACCAGAAGGAGGGGGCTGCTATGTGAAGCAGAAGTTTGGAAGCCTGAGCCTGAGGATCCGAGGTGGGGCTTCATCCTCCAAGGTCCTCCAAGGCGTTTTGCATGGGACCATTCATGACAACCATTCATGTTGGATTTTAGAAATCATTTCTAATATCCTTTTAGAAAGGGTTTCTAAAACATGCACCAAAGAAAGAACCAAAGAAATAACAACATGATACAAAGCTTTTTTATTTTATTTTTTATTTTTGACGCAGCACGAATCACTAAGTTATTCGGTGTTTTGAGGGCAGAAATCAAACCTCACACCCCGGTGTCTCCCTCACGGCGGAGGCTCCCCCTCCTCCTGGACGAGCCCCACGTCGTGCCTCGGGGTTTCCTCGGGTCTCAGAGACGAGGAAACCCCGTGGACAAGGAGGGGGCCGAGAGCTCGCGCGCCGCGCACAGACACGGCTGCGTCCTGTCTCGCGCTCGGCGCTCGCGCCCAGACCTCCTCCGCCGTTATGTTTACCGGGATGCGGGCGGAGAGCCGCAGCAGCTCGGAAGTCCTGGATGCCGCGGCGCTGAGGCAGCAGAGGAAGCTGAAACAAGCCGTCCGGTTCCTGCACAGAGACTCGGCTGACCTGCTGCCTTTGGACGGACTGAAGAAACTCGGGACGTCCAAGCAGGGAGTGAGCGCCGTTTTACGGGCCTCCGGTTGTACGGAGCGCCTTACAGTGTCTGCAATATTCATCACAACCGACCGGTTATCGTTGTCCGTATACATTTGGGGGTGTTACGTAATCAGAACAATCTGTATTTTTAGTCATATGAGTCTATATTATTTTAACCAACACGCTGTAAAGTATTTTAAACGTAACAATGAGCTAAAGAGATACTTCCCAATATTTCTAATATGGAGATTTTTTTTTTGTTTCTGCTGCAGCAGCCGCACAACGTTGTCCAGAAGAGGCTGCTGGAGCCCAGGCTGTCCCAGGGCAGGGTGGACACATACGGGGTGACCCCGAACAGCAGAGGGCGACAGCCGAGCTGTTGGCGGTGTCCAAACGACGACGACACGGAAGAGGCCGAAGAAGACCTGATTTATGTGGCTTGTAAAGTAGGTGCAGTCTGAACTGAGTCTTTAAACAGAATGATACGATTCACAACCCTTTATCCCCCCCCTACATTTAGTCACTTAGCAAAGTGTTGAAGGCATTTTATTGGGATTTAAGGAGTCCAAACACGTAGAGGAAGGAAAATGAAGGAAAACCATGACGGACTGTTGGCTTCACAGTGGACCTGTTGGGAAGGCTCTGACTTTGAATCTCAGCATGGGGTCTTAATGCATGAGGTCTGGATGGAGGGTTCTCTTCGGGTACGCTGGCTTCCTGGTGCAGTCCAAAAACATGACTGTTTGATTAACCGGTAACTTTCCTATAGGTATGATTTTGTGAGTGTGTGTGTTTGTTAGTCTTTTGTTTGGCCTTGTGGTGGAGAGGAGATCATCGCCACACCAATAACATACCTTGAAGTCTGTAGTTGCAATGTGACAAAATGTGGAAAAGTTGCAGGGTTATGAATCCTTTTGCCTGAGATTGTAAACAAATCCCATTTTCAATGTTTCAATTAACTGTTGACCTTTTTCTGGTGATTATTTTCCTCCTTCTAACCGCCATCTTGTCCTTGTTGTTACAGTGTTTCGGACAGGAAGTCCCAGTGCTGATTGACACAGGCTGTAGCATAAATTTGCTGTCTTCATCGACTGTGGATAGCTTAGGGTGAGTAGAACTCAAAAAACTCATTGTCGTCAAGAAACCCATTGTCATGCAAGTTAAAACACTTGCATACATTTTCTTCCTTTCGAAGACTGAAGGTGCTTGTTGAGGAGAACAAAATGGAGCCAGATGGGTTTCCGTTTCAACGTAGACTTTGCAGTGACGGATGCATCAGAGAGCTCAGCCTGAACATTGGAGGACTTCGAATAATGTCTTCATTCTTTATAGTGGGTGAGGAAAAGAACTATATAATGAAAAGTGAAAACAATGGTGTTTGTCATATAATTGTGGTCTACTCATATATATTTTCAGAGAGCACCAAGCCACTCTTGTCTCTGGGCAGCAAGACTTTAAAATCATTCAAGGTAAATCAATACTACTTGCTCTCGATAATCCTCGCTCTAGCGCTGTTGGTATAATGAAGGTAATGTGTGACGTACTTACACCTACATCATATACATCATCCTATGTATTTATTGGCGCCCTTGGTATGCAGATTTTTCATAGGATTTAAGTCTGGGAATGGAAGAAGGTTGGTGCAGTAAAACCCATGCCGTACCATTGAATATACCACTCAATAGTACAAGTTGGACTCCTCTAATGTTCTCCTATGTTGGTGCTGTTCAATATACTATTTTGTGTGTTTGATTGTAAAACTGACTAGAACCACATCATTCCTGGTCCCTCTTTAGTTGTAGGTCTATATGACAATGGTATGATGCAGTGAGGGTGGAACTACTGATGTCTCGCAATAAAGTCCATGGATTGGGGGAAAAGAGGTCTCTGCTTACGACAGAGAGCTTTTGTCTCTGTCCCACTGGTGTGACGCCATGTTACGTATTTTGGTTTAACACTGATTGGTCAGTGAGACTCCTACTGGTGGTAGAAATATTCTAATGAGTGCACCGTACCACAAAGTTGCGCGCTCTACCACTGTGACCCGTGCCATATCGCTCGAGACACAAGTGTCTGACGAAGCATGTCTGTGTTGATTTGGGCTTGTGTTTTGGATAATTCTGCTTTTCTACACATTGATCCTTTCTTCCACACCAGACCCACTCAAGAGTTGCTTAAAACCTCAATCTAACCCTCATAAGATGAAAGGACACAACTCCAGCTGAAGTCTTTGTAGAGCTAAACAAACTATACATCTTTAGGTTTGTGATGGTAGAGATTTTCCTCACCCTACTATCCCACTCTCTGTACGTGGTAACAAGAAAAAGTTTTGGTTTTGGCGTTTTAATTGTTGCCCTGACTGTAGATATAGGCACATTTAGAACAATAGCTCGGTGTTTCATAGAACATTGTATGTTTTCTTGTCTTTCCCATTTTGGAAACTCAGAAGAGAATTGGGCAGGTCTTATTTACCTCAGATGTTCAGGAAGTCATGGGTCCCTTGCTAAAATGTTTCTGGACACTTCTATCAACTTTAGAAAGTTATAAAAAAATACTTAATTGATCATTTAAATTGTCTATAGGAGTCACAGACATTGAGGCATCTGGGACTTTGTATTGGAAAATAGGTATCAAAATAGACATTGTGATAATTTACAAATTAGTCAATGAAATAATGCACATAAATCATTGTGATGACATATTTCATTATGGGTACGATCTGTGTTGCAGTGCGTAATTGATACTGACAAGCAGATGCTGGTGTTTGGGACAACCACAAGGGAGCAAGTTGAATTTGTTAAAAAGCCATCAAATGAAAGGTCAGACTGTCATTTTGTCTTTGTTGTTTTTGCCAAGACTTCTGAAATCAATTTGTTCATTTTTACAGTTATTGTTGTGAACAGCTGAATGACTGCAATAGCTCTCAAAATCCACAGCGCACGATTTAACTTGTTGTTGGATGCAAATGTATTTCCTTGTAAACGAGAAAAGTAAATTTTTAGATGTTATCAAAAAGAAAAAGCTGTTGACAGAGGTTTTTTTTGGTCAAAATTCACTTTATACACTTTAGCTTCAGTTTGTTTTATTTATAGGTAAATAAAAATGTAGTTAATAAAGCAAGAGAAACAAATTTGCTTCAAATCCAACTAACTACATTTTATGTGCTTGTCCTTTTTCTTCCAGTGTCCTGGATTATTGATCTTCCTGGCTCAACACAGACACACATGCACTTGCCAAAGCAGTGCTTATATAGTTCAATCACAAAAATATGGCTGCTAAAAGTACACACTCAGCATTGGAATTTAAGCTGTTTGTAATCGGGCATTCTGTCTTTACAGGCAACTTTTACTGATCTTTTCCTGGAAAGACAGTAAAACAGGAAAAAGCAAAGTTGGGTATTTTGTAAAGTAGATGCCAAACTTTTTATAAGTACTAGCACTAAAATAAATGCTAACAACACCTTCTGGAAACAAAGTCAAAGTATGCACCGTAACTACACTCTTGTTAACTTCAACATCCCGGTGTCACTTAGAACTTTAAGTGGCGTAAAGTACTCACTCCCACATTGATGCTTATTTATTGTGAAGAAGAGACAAATAATTTCATAAACCGATTACTGTTTACACATGAAGCCCATCTGATGTAGCTCTGGCTCTTGGGTTGGCCTGATGTGTCTCGTACAAGTTGTTTCCTACTGTATGTTCAATGCAGGCAGACACAAGAAGCTGTAGTGATGTTGTTTTTGTAACTCTTATGCAGATGTGATTCATACCTTGGGTTATATAAATAGGTGGGGGTTTTTTATTATTATTTGTCAAAACCAGTGTCCTATAATCATTGTTTATTACTTGGCACAATGTGTTGCGTACAGATTAGATAGACAGTTGTGGTTAAAAACACTGTGACTGATGGACATATTCCCAGAGTCTGCAGCTTTATTGCTCCGAGACGGGTGGGGTTTCTACTTAATGTCAAAGTTCACAAATAAGCATTTTATGAACTGTACCAAAAACACCAGGCTTGTTAAAAGTAGTTGAAAAAATGAATTCAGAATTAGCATTATTGGAAAAGATTCTATGCACAAACAAGCAATGTGACTTCAGTTTCAAGAACAAGCTATTTAACCCTTAGGGGACATGAGACAGAAACGGTCGGTCTTCAAAGGAACGAAGAATCAATGCACTTTATAAACAGCAGTAGACATGTTTGTGGGGAAATGAGGGATTTATGTCAATCTTTTGATCACAACTGTAAATCTCCTATATTTTATAATGTGGTAAAGTATTTTTGTAGTCTAGGTTGTATTTGTATTGTGTTCACTACCTGGTAATCTTTACAAAAGCTGTGTCGTAACACATAGCTGCAGCCAAAGCACAGGAAGGATCAAATGGAAATAAACCTATACCAGATTTTCCATGTTTTTGTATGAATTCTTTATAAATGGATGTGCACAAAAGCTCATGCTCAGTAAATTAGAATGAGGCTTGTTTGTCA
Organism: Poeciliopsis prolifica; assembly: GCF_027474105.1. Lineage (NCBI taxonomy): Eukaryota > Metazoa > Chordata > Actinopteri > Cyprinodontiformes > Poeciliidae > Poeciliopsis > Poeciliopsis prolifica. Next base: position 23,264,927 of record NW_026562376.1, read on the forward strand.
CATAAACACTGATGGAAGTACCTTTAATTAAGCACGTTTTTGCATATTAAAAATATTTTCATTTGGTTTTTATGTAATACTCTAATCTTAAATGTGTTTTTATAAACTGAAAGCAGAATAGCACCACAATTAACAGAAATACACTTGAAAATAGCAGTCTGTGGACAATTAGTCTATATATGTTACACTTCTAAGGATTGATACTGAAACATGGAGAGGTGCAAAAGTATCTGCATGGGTTACTCCACTGCATGTTGGATTGGTTACCATAGTGAACCAATCCACTATGGAGTGGTTCACTATGGTTTACCACAATGAATGGTTGAGAAAATATCATTAGGGATTTTAAATATAATATAAATAAGAATAATGTGGCTCAGAACCCCCAAGCACAGAATTATACTGAATTCTTATTGATTATTGATTGAGCACATCATCACCAAGGCCTGAGCTAGAATTTGTTTTTTCCCCCCCTACATTGGGACGGATACATATATTGATATTGGATCAGTGCATCGCTACCGTTTGGTATGATGCATAATAACTGTTCCTACGCTATTAAAACTTTCTAGGCCATTTTAATTATGAAAAACAGGGGTCCTGATTGGAAAAATGAGAATAAAAATTAAAAAAAAAATCATGTGAAATTGAAATATTTTATCAGGTTCAAAATGTGATTCTATGGCCAAATAAGACCCAAATTTTAAGGCTTTACAAGAAGAATCACTGAATGTAGAATGAGCTGGATGAGCGTCATCTTGGTAAATCACAGAAAATTGTGAAAAAATATATTTTATTGTTTGAAATAATAAAGCGCGGTAGCATCGCAGGTTATAAAATCCACAAATATTTACATAATGCTGGGTAAAATTCTGCTAACCATGTATAAAATGTCCAATAATATAGCTTTTCTCCATGATTTATAAAAAAAAACCAATCCATTTTCAAAGCAAAACATAAGACTTTAAAAAAAGGCAAGGAGACACACACACACACACACAAACAGCCTTAGCATTGGTCAGTTCTGTTATTGAAGCTCAGGGCGGCCAGGTCAGCTCAGCCAAGACGTCAGAGGTTAAAGGTGAGGACGACGCTCTCTCCAGGTCGAATGCTGACCAGGTGAGTCTGCGGCTGTGAATCTGGGAAACCGGCTGAGACGGAGTACGTTCCAGGTGACACCTGGATGTAAAAGTCTTCAGCCTGAGCCAAGACAGGGCTCTGAGGGAAATGCTACGGAATACATAAAGGTCATTAGCCATAAAGTGCAGCTGATGCTTTAGCTTGAAGGTAAAGCTCTTGGTCGCGTTAAAACAGACATGTTCTGACGGGCCTCACAGGTTTTCTCCTGGGCTGTGTAGGTGTCGTCTGCCCGGGTCCTGGCTGCGTGTGGAACCTGGACACGTGCTTCCTCTCGGCGGCGCTGTGCTCCCTGCAGCTGCCAGACTCATAGAACTTCTGCATAAAAAATAAAAAAAAAAAACATAATGAATAAATTAGTGTTTTCTTTTTTCTTTAGTCTCAACAGCATCTTTCATAAAGAATTCCTCCTGCTTTAACTTTTTCCACATCTTTTGATGTTAGGACCAGAAAATTCTGAACATTTAACAATCCAACAGAAGACATTTTAAACATCCAAAATAAAAAACAAACAAATATAATGAATTATGAATCTCTCTAAACAAAACTGTCCTTTAAAAAGAAATTGTGCGATTAACTGACTTACTGTGACAGGCCTAAGACTAATCGATTACTAAAACAACTGGTGCTGTACATCCATATAAAGTCTGGTTGTATCATCATGACATTATGAGGAACACTTGCATTAATTGCAATGCAGCGTATGCACAAAAAACATCAGCAGATCCTCCCTGACCTTGCAGTGCTGGCTCATCTGGGTCATGAACGTGGCGACATTTGCAAAGGCATCGCGAAGCTCCGGCTGGGTTCTCTGAAAGGTGCAGGATGAAATGAGAGCGCATTTGTTTAATGCGATGTGATGAGGCGCACAGCGGATGGCCGGAACACAAACCGACAGCAGGCACAGAAGTGGGAACCCGATAAGAATGCGTTCCCACCTCAGTAGCGTCTTGGCGGGACGTCGCCGAGGTCTGGGATGCGCTGATGCCGGTCCAGTCTACGCGGCGCCTGGACGCTCGCTCCAGCACTTCCGAGCCAAGCCTGCCCGAGCGACGCAGGGAAGACTCCAGCCAGGCCTGGTTTGCCATCAACATGTCACCTGAAAGGTCATAGGTCACATTGGCTGGAACGACCAGACTTCTTCTTAAAGAAGTCTGGTCGTTCCAGTCCGTCATTCGTTAAATTAGAACACACGTCCCGATGAGCAAACCAGTCACAATGAGCAGTTAATCAAGTCATCATGGATGGATGATTTCATAATACGTTTCATTTATGGTTTGGGTTTTGAGGGGGTTTTATATTTCTGTTTTATCATTTTTGAGTGTTATATTGGATATTTCAAATGTCTTTACAAAATCTAAGTTTTTTTATGTCTTTGAGGGTGAATACTTTTTATATTGCGTACATTACTTGGGGGACAAAAAAACCCAAAAGAAGATATTATCATTTATCATGACAATTAAACTATTCCAATAATATTATAATTTACTGAAATTGGTCTGTGACACAAAAACCAGCTTCTGTGGACTTTGGATTTTGTTTCTAAAAATCAACTATTGGAGCAGTAATCTCAACCAGTTTTGGAGAACACTGAGATATAAGTGTTTACTTATATTTTACAAAATGTAACTGAACACGTCTCAATAAGGAATTGGACTAAAACATGCATAAAACAAGGAAAAACAATGACGCTCCTGAAACCGTTTGCCTTATCTGACCTAAGGCGTGTTCTACTTCAAGCAGCTCGTTTTCGAGACAGTAGATTTGATCTAGTTTTAAAAACAAAAAATATGATGGTTGCCTTCAAGGCCAGGATTTCCTTAAAGCAATATATAAAGGCAAAACCTGTGAAGCAGGGAGTTTAAAACGTTACGTTTCAGCTGATTGCAGTAAAATCATTACTTCATTTATGAAGGAGAGACTGACCCCAAAGGAGACGTAAAGGCTTAACTTATGACATAAGCTTCTGAATGCACAAATCTTGGGGGACTGGAAACAAACTGTATGAAGGCAACTTTCACACAAGTCCAGCCCTCTTCACTGACCTCCTTGAAAAGAGAATCTAGGCATGTGGCACAATCAAAAAGCAAACAGAAAAGGGTTTCCCTAAGACAACTGAAAACGCATTGGACAAGAAGTCGGCGTGTTCTCAGCATCCGCCGTATCCAGAAGGACTCTGTCCTTTTTGTCCAGTGGAGACACAGCACTGGACCGGGATGTCCGTCTGTATTCCACTGTGCACACAGAACATGAGGGGACACAGCTGGCAGGAATGTCAAAGATGCAGATGGAAGATGGACAAGGAAAGACGTTCCGGTTCCCCCAGCTGTAAAGAACTACAGTCGGTAGCCTGGTTGTGTAAAACGTTTGGCGGTAATTTGATTCCTTCCTCGGGCTCTTTTGTTTTCTGTTTTCATTCTCCAGATGCCTGGGAGGAGTGGATGCATCAGATTGTGCTGAGCGGGTACTACCCAGCGCTCCACCAAACAAGAAAGTGATACAAAACATTATTCCATCACTTTGTGGACATTGCTGTGGTGAATACAAGTTGACTGCAGTCAGGCATCTCACACTCAAAGCTTTCCAGAAACACAGGCAAGACCAGCTCCTGGCCTGAGACTCAATAAACTGGACCATTCAGCCAAAAAGTTGGAACTCAAACATTTGCATGAACTCCAAGTGGTTCAAGAGCATTTCCGGATTCATCTCGGGTGTGCTTTTATCAGACGTTTGTAGCATTTTTGGGGACGAGGGTCAAAGAAACCACAATTTAATTGACATTAAATTATTATTTAGGTGCGCAGGTGACAAGTTAGCTTTTTCAATGGCCTAAACTGAGGTTTTAATCAGCGGCTTCACGGCGTTTAGCTTCAGAAGCTCCAAATCAAAACACTTTCGAATATGTTCGCCCGCGCGCGCCGCGGTTTCCTACCGTGTCGTCACAACAATAACTCTCCCGTCACAACGCCGCGAATCTGCTGGCTGCCGGTCCAGTTTACATCGCTGGTTCGGATGGACACGCAGCCTGGTTTATGCGAGCAGAGTAAGGACTGCGGAGAGCCGAGGCTTACGACAGGAAGTCACATTTTCCTTGACAACTGTCACTTTCTTTTCAACTGATACGACAGGAAATCCAGCTCGTTAAGCCCCGCCCCTTTCCGGACGCACGCAGATGAAACGTCACCGCGTTCCTTTGCTCGGGATAATAGATTAAATGTTTAAGACTGTCACCTCCTACTATAACTCTGAGGTTGTATTTTTGACCTAAGTTTAATTTATTATTTCTGCAATTTTTTTTTGTTAAGTTTGCAAACCTAAATCTGATTGAATCCTTAAAATTGAGTAATAAAAAGAGCAACATCTTTCTAATTACATTTTTTTTTTCTGAAATCTTTTAAATTTTTCTTTCCTAGATTTTTGTATTATTTTCTTTCTCCTGGATTTGTTCTTTGCATCCGTCTTGTACATTCTTTTCAAGGATTTGAAAAGTTTAGAAACAGAGAAAACCAGTTTTTATTTATTAGAACGCCAACATTCAGACTGAACCCATTTCCATCTTCCACTTCAGAAGCTAATGAGCAGAAAATGTGTTCACATCCAGCCATCCTAGAGCAGAATTTTTGCTGTCCCCATTCTGCCTGAACATCTGTATAACTTAATAAATGCATGCGATATGCACAAGTTTACCACTAAAATTGTCTCGTTACTAATTAATGACTTTCTAAATCCAACATTTCTCTAATTTATTCTGGAAAACCAATCAGCTGATTCACTCCAGCTTTCTATTTTCATTGAAATATAACTGAAAAGTGAACGGACTTCCCCCTGTATAAAGGAGCATTTCATAGGATAATAAGTCAGTTGTTGACACTTTGACAGTTGAAACCCGTAGGCCGTTTGTTATAAACATTTGAGTTCACTCTTGACCTTTCCTACTGCCAACAGAAATGAGACAACAAGTTCCATTTACACAGTTTATTCTGCCAAAAACAAGTAGAAAGAAACATTATGCCATCAGCACACAGGCTCCTCCCACTTCCTTGATCTTCTCCTCGGCCTTGCGGCTGAAGAACTTGGCTTTGACGATCACGGGCTGCTTGGGCAGCTTGCCTTTGCCCAGAACTTTGTAGTAACCCTGCACAGGAAAACGACGACGACGAGACCAAATTATTTATGAACACATAGCAAAAGCATCAAATATTACGTAGCTGACTGTTCGGCAGGATCAATTACAAATGGCCGGAAGCAGAAACAAAACACATGGAACTGAACCAACATTTATGTGGTGCTAGCCGAGGAAAAACATGCAATATCAGACAAATATTCATTTAACAATCATTATAAACAGATACCATTTGCTTTAGCAACCATTTTCAAGCTCTAAGGTAATCTTTATAAGTAAACAAAGAAAAATTAAAGGTGGGGAATAGAGGAAATGTAAACAGGAGGAAGGTTCTACAGAAGCTTACAAAATTTTATTTTTAATATTTAGGAAATATCCATCTAATCTGATGAACAGGAATGTACAGAGCCAATCCAGCTCATTTTCTTTCAAATTTAAGTTTTTCAATCGCAAAGAATATGTGAACCTATTCTCGCTGAATGTGTTTACCAATATTGTGTAAATATTATTTATTTTTATTACTGTTTAAATCAGAGGTTAAATCTACGACTTTTCAAATTTAACACCTTTCTGTATTAGCCACTGTGGCACAACTTCCAAATTCAAGACAGAAGGGAATATTTCTCTTCCAGTGCCTCAAAATTCTGTTCAATCTTAAGATGTGATCTTTGATTGTAAGCTTTTCATCCCTTTCCACTAAATTTGAAACATAAATCCTGCTTGAAGCTTCATTTTTGCCAAATCCACAGTTCAAAACAAACCATGTACCAAACCGCTACCACCACAAACAAACTTCTGGTTTAAACACAGACCAAAGTTCTGCCTGTGGATCCCATGAAGGGCAGATTTAGGTGAACGAATCGACGAGGAGCTTACAGCGCGCACGGCGTCGATGACGGGCGCCGGGCCCTCAGGCTTCTTGCCGTAGTTGACCCGGGTCTGCTCGCTCACCAGCGTCCACAGCTTGTCCAGGTTGATGGTGGGGCAGTAGGACGTGTTCCTCTTCAGGTGGTAATGTCTCATGCCCACCTTCCCAAAGTAGCCCGGGTGGCTGAGGAAGACAAACCGGCACTGGTTCATAACTTACAGAACAAATGAAGACGTGAGGAGCCTGAAACCATCAGACGGAGCGTTTTCATACAACAGAGGAGACAGTAACTGGTTACTCAATGTTTTGTTTTGTTTTTTGGGGGGGGACTTTGACTTATCAAGAGTTTCTTTGCTCTGGCAAGGCGCACATCTAACAATGGACTGGCAGGTTTACTACCAGAACTTATTCTGCTAATGTATTTCAAACCGTCAGCGCATTAGCTCTCTTCCAAATATGTTGTTTTTGGCTTCAGAAAAGCCAAAAACAACATCAATTGAGAGTGGGAAACTTATGTTATGTGATCGTAAGGAAGTTATATCGATTTTTGCAGCTTGCATCAAGCTTTAAAACATGCATTACAAAAAAAAAATCCCTGATAGAAACACGGCTGTTGGACCGTAAAACATTAACGTTCGGATTTGAGACATATTGGGGACCAGAAAGTCACAGACATGCATCAACATTCAAAAAAAAAAAAAAAGAAAGATAGTTTTCTTTTTGTTTGTTTGTTTTCTACTTACTATTTGTCAAAGTTGATTCTGTGGTGATGCATACCACCAGCATTACCACGACCTCCAGGATGCTTCCTGTGCTTCCCTGTGGACAGAAACCAGCTGCTCTTAGGGATGACTCTACAGGACCTGTTAACTCTGATCATTCAGCGTTGAAACCGCAGAATATGCTCACCAACGCGGCCATGTCCGTGGCTCACATGTCCTCGGAGCTTCCTGGTTTTGGACTTCTTGGTAGGCTGTCAGAAAAAACACAAAAAAAGAAGATGGTTTATGAATTTAGTGTGAACTGATTTAGCTTCACAATTGTCATTATCGATATCGATGAGAATAACTAGACATTTTCTTCAATGAAAGCCGACTTTTAACAGTTCCAATGAATCTATTTTACTAAATTAGAGCTACAAATTCACGTTTCAGCCACTAAACTCGCTGCAGTGTAGATATACTGCATGCTGTCTATGCGCTTGAAAGCTAACAGCTAAAACCACTAGCCAATGGCTAGTTATGCTACTACGACACCCAACAGCTTAAAGAAATTTCACACGGCATCCACATTATGATTTGAAGAACAAATGTTCGTGTAGTCGTTATAGTTATGTTAATGCCGAAAAAGTAGCCAAACAAGAGCTGCGGCCCTAGAAAACCCGGTTAGCACAGAGTAAAACGCTCAGAAAGCCCGATAATCTTAATAAAGTGTGGAAATAACACACAAGGACGGTCAATGACATATAAATGTATATAACGAGAATGTCAGTTTTCTATATTTTGGAAGTATAAACGAGGATGGGAACAGATTTATCTGCATTTAAGTGCACAGGAACTCCATGGTAGCACCTACCATCTTGGAGGTTAGCTGAAAGAGGAACGGGATTTGGAAACAACGCGGTTTTGTGCGAGACTTGTTGTCTCGCCAAACTCGGGCTTAACAGCCACAGCGACGCCTATTGGTACCTAGCGGAACACACACTCAGAGCGAGAGCTGATTTACATACAACGGGTCCGTTATTCAAAGTTTGCGTTACACCTTTACAGAGTGTAACTTCTCATTGGTTAAAATAGCACAGGTAGAGGAGATTCTCACCCTCCAGTGGTTGTTCAGCAGCAGACTGCCACATCAGCCGCAGCTGCTCGTCCCCACAGGAGGAATTCAGCATCATCAGAGTGGTAAGATAAACCATTTTAAACATAGTCACATCAAATATGGGCTTTTATTTTTTATTGCATTCTGTGGGGCAGACATTTTATGTAAGTTAGTTGTAAAAAAAAAAACTAATTGAAGGAAATGTTCAATGAGCAGAAAATATACCAAAAATATTATCAGATATAAAAAAAAAACATTAAAAAAGAAAAAAGAAAATAATGTCAGTAGATAGCTGAGATGCTTTGAGAGAAAATAAATCAATAAATAAAAAAAAGTGGATTGCCAAACATGACGCTGCGTCCATTTAAAACAGATGGCATGTCATTCCTGGACAACACTGCGAAGTTGAGATCACCAGACACAGGAAGGGATAGTTTGATGTATAAAAAATATGTCCTTCTAATCATATGGGACTAACACGTCATTTCAGTTTCACAGGTGTAGCTGGAGGCTGCTTGAGGAGTATTTTACAAAACAAAACTAATGCGCTAATTTCACATGCAGTGGTTAAAGTGCGTACTCAACATCTGATGTCACAGAAAAGAAATTACTCTCCAAATGAAGTTATGTTTAAAAAACCATAATGACATAGTGAGCAAGCATTTGAACGTGCTAACAGAAATTTACTGAAGGGGCAGTATTGTGTGTTTCCCAGCCATTTTATCAATTAACTTTGCTACCTTGAGTTGTTTCAATAATGCCGTACGTATCAAATATGACTCAAAAGAAATGTTACTTTTTCAATAACACCTTGAAATTGGGTCTTTGTCTCTTTAAGAAACTCCCGCTCTTTCTGAAACTCCGCCTTCAGGAAGTCATCACAACATGGCTCCTCTATTTACACTTTAACCATGTTTCTACCAGCATTTCACTGAGAAGGAGCTCCAAGAATGAGCTGATGCACAGAGGCCCACTTCCACCAGATGTTTGCGAATTGCTGCTGGCTAGTCTGAAGGAGGTCAATGGTGCGTTTTGCGCAGTTGAATGGTTGCCATGGGAAATTAAAGGATTTCTCAAACATGCATGGAGTAATCAAAGCAACACTCCAGATAGATTTTTTGATGAGGGAACAACATTAAAAGATGATATAAAGCTAAAAGAAATTCAGGGAATTTCTAGAATCATTTCTCCTCTGGTCCAGACACAAAATAAGGATTGAGTAGCCCAGGGCCTCAATTTCCTTCCTTTTTTATTTTTTATGAATGCATTGTAATTTATATAAAAGTCATAGGCTCATATTAAACAAAATTTGTTCATATTTTAGGATTTTGATGAATGTAAACAATTCTCAAATATTTGAAAAATGATGATGCTGTGGAACAATCTTGTGGGGGAACAGGATGGAGCTAATGCATTAAGCCTATCATGTATCAGTTCATACCATCTCATGGATTTGGCTACCTGTTAATGGATGGTAATTTCTATTAGCTGAAGAATTGTTCTGGGCTCCTGCCCAAAATTGGCTCCAGCCCCGGGGCCCCCATCCAGGTAAATCCGGCCCTGTTCCTCCTCCAAACATGTTGTGTGAAAAGACATCAAGAGAGTACAGGTCTCCCAGTTGTTGGGCATGTTTCAAGTCTTCTGCAGGAAACTGTAAGCAGGCTTCAGAATTCTTTTTCTTCATCAGTGGAGTGCTGTGCGGTGAGCGTGCACGGAGGCAGTTTAGCTTCTTTACTTTTTTCTTTTGTGGGGAAAAAAAAGAGCCCCCAACTGTTTCCAGGTCTTTGTGAAGCTCTCGCTCTTCGACAACTCTTCCTCTGACATAAATCCCATCCAGCTGAAGCTAGTCTATAGGGAAAGTTTCCTCTTTTCCCCTTCTGAATTACAGCACACTGGAACAAGAAGTTTAAAAATCCAACTATAAACGCTGAAGGTCTTTTTTTTTTTTTAAATGAATCATAACCAAGTTTTCTTTTTTTAAAATAACAAACTCCAGAAAAAGAAAAACAACGAAGCAGAGCGCCTGTGACGCGTTTGACACAAACACCTCACCTGTTGCGACTTCTGGTGAACCGGGCTGAATCACCAGGGGGTCTGATTCTCCATCGGCTCTCCACCAATCAGATCACTCATCTCCTCTCCCCTGACACATGGATGAGGGCCATCCCTCTCCTCTGTGGCTGTAGACTCACTCATCTTCTCCTGGATATCTGAAGTCGACATCTTGGTTTTGGATTTATTCATTCTGCACTCAGGTGAAGTTTATTTATGTTTTGATATAGTTTTGCTGCGACAGACTGGCGACCTGTCCAGGGTGTACCCCGCCTCTCGCCGGGGACGCAGCTGGAGATAGGCACCAGCACTTCCCAACCCCGTTAGAGAGAAGGGTGCTCAGAAAGTGGATGGATATAGTTTTGTTTTTGTTTTGTTTTTTAATAAATAAGTTTGTTTTCAGTGTCTCTTTCATACCTGGTGCCTTTTGTTGTATGGTTTCTAAATTTATTTATTTTTTTCTTTCAGATGGAAAATTTTGGAGAAAAATCACCCACAATGTGAGTTTGACTGATTTTTTTTTTTCTGCAGTTTTCTGTTTATCGTTTGCTCTGCCGAACACGGAGGACCTCAAACCGGCAGCAGCTCCTGTGCGTCTCCTCTCCTGCTCGTTCACCCCCAAGGGGCCCCGATCTCCGGGCGATGGCAGCCCCGACGAAGAGAAGCCATGGCAACTTTCCCTCTTCTGGGGAAAGTTGCCATGGGAAAGCCGGGTCCGGAGAGCTGCCGACGCCAGAGACGGGTCTGACGACAGCGGCGGAGGAACCGGTCCCAGAGATGGAAAATGTAACACGCACGTACTCTATTTTCATTAAAGACGAGTTAGTCATAGGCCTATAGATATTTTTGTGACACTATGGTATTTTGTTTGTTTGTTTGTTTTCAATGTAGTTCACCGTTTCTGGATTGGGCCAGTTGGAAAACTGGTCCAGGACTGAAATAAATCGAGCATCTTCTTCTGGGACACTGGAAACGCGGGCTGACAAAAGTGTCAGAGATTTACTGAAGACGATGAGGTGAGCAGCCTTGTTGCTATGACTATTATCTGTAATGTTTAAAGGAACAACTTGAGATTTTAGATACTGACACAATTGGTGCAAAATTGTCAAAAGGCACCACAAAAAAGGGATGTATATTACGTTATTATAGCTTTTTTATTTTCTATTGTCGCGTTATTTGGAGGTCAAGTGAAGTCACATGATATATTGTCACTGGAAGTGCTATACCTTGTTCTCAGGTATAGTCTGAATTACTTACTGTGAATATTGGTTGAGTATTGGCCGAATAGAAATCCATACAATAAAACATGTTTGAGTTTGCACACTGGATGCAGTTTTGCGTCAAATAATTTGAGGGGTGTCACAAGCTGCACTACATGAAAATAGACAGCAGGTGGACCCAGAGAGCTTTTAAGTTCAACACTTATTTTCTGAATCTACAATAGCTTGTGGACGGATCATCTCTCTCGGAAACATTTAGTGTAATAAAACAGTAATACAAATGAGAACAATGATAACAGCCTTTTTTTAGACCAAGTTTGAGAACAAAAGATCTCTTTTACAAGAGAGACCTGGCCTAGACTGGCAGCATACCAGTCCAGCAAGCAGCAAACATACAATAAAACATGTGAAAAAACTCAAATAAAACTAACATGCAAGATAACAAGGGGCCTAATGTAGAACCTTGTGGTTTCCCTTTGTGAATAAACTGGTCTTCAGAGGAAAACCGTCACAGTGGACAGCCAGGGTTCTTTCTTTAAGATAGTTTGCAAAGCATCCGACTGTATGTGCAGAAAACCCAGCTGATCAGTTTACACTGGCCTGAAGCCTTTTAATTTACATTCAGTCGTCACCCTGTCACTTTCTGAAAACATCTCAACGACTTTGACGATCGACTCACGTTGCCTCGGATTATTTTCCCAGGATTCATCCAGAAGCCCAGAGGATTCTGGGTAATTCCGCCATTGCCGTCGTAAGTCTGGAGCGCCTGAACTTCCAGCGTGTATCGTCATCATCTCTGCAGCCTGTGGTGTCTCTGGTCCGACTGCCTCCGCAAGCAGATGCAGTTTGTGTAGACCGTCCTCAACAGGTCTGCAAGTTCACATATTTCACTTGGATGAGACGAAGATAAGTGTGACGGTGTATTAGGGCCGCTGGAGGTCGAAATAAGGGAGTAAATCTCCACTGAAGAGCCTTGACGTTTTGGGATCAATCCAAGAAATTTGATAGAAAAAAAACAAGGGAATTTCTGAGCTTGAGAAGTTGAACATTTACCAGAAAAAGACTACAAAATGTTTGAATTCATCTCAGAAATGTTTTTGAGACAAAACAAGAACATTTCTGAGGCTTGAATAGTTGGACATTTGCTTGACTCTGGCCTTTTGAGATGAATCTGTCCAGTTGGGTTTTTTTGGTGTTTTTTTTGTGTGCAAATTTCTGACTTTTGGGGCTCGGAAACTTTCTTGTTTTCTCTCCTACAAAATGTTGGAGTTTTTCAGTGGAAAAGTCCTCCTTTTTGTTCATATCTACAATTGCCCCAATATGCCGTCGTAGATAAGTTTGCATTTTGGTTCCTTAATTCGGTTTTCTGTACTGTCTGTTGACAGAATGGGTTCAGTCCAACTCAGGAAGACATTTTGGAAGTCGGCGAAGGCCCACCCAGGTCTGACGAGTGTCAGGTAGAAACCATGTCCGCATGCTGGACTGAACCGTACTGTCCTGAAGGTTCATCATACGGAGAACCAGAGCAAGACTCGGGCTTTGACTGTGAATCCAACCCGGATCAGCCTTACATCCTTCTGGATTCCGGGTCGGACGATGGCAGAAGCGAAACAGAAACATTTTACTTGGACCCTGACGCGAAGCAGGCCGTGGTGATGGAGCTGGACCCGGAGGAGGAGGCGTACCGGGACCTGTGCCTGCAGCTGGAGGACGACCCGGAGGTCAGATGCAAAGCCGACGTATTGGAACCGGAGCTCAGCGAAGACGGCGGCGCCGACCTCTGTTGCCTGACCAAACTGGAGTCAGAATCCGGAGCGGGGTCTGGACAGACGGAGGAGAGTGAAGATTTTTGTGCCGTTTGTGTGAACGGCGGCGAGCTGCTGTGCTGCGACCGCTGCCCGAAGGTCTACCACCTGGATTGTCATGTACCTTCTCTCATTAGCTTCCCTGTGTAAGTACCGTAGGAACATGTCAAAAGTTCACTCTTTGATGACGTAGCAGACCAAAGAACATAACCACAACATGTCAAGATCTTTCAGTAGGTGAGATTGGCGTTTCATTCGGGTGTCCTTCACACCATGTTCGCCTAATTTGTTCCATAGTGGCTACAAAGCACATGAGGACACACAACTTCCCTCGCTGCAACTAAAAGGATTTCTTCAAGAAGCTGCAACCAAGAAGTAGACTTTTTGGTTGCAACTCAGGGCTGTCGAATTCATTCTGGGCCATATCAAGATTGCTGATGTTCTCAAAGGGCTGAGTTTAACAAACTATACTAATAAAACACATTAAAAAAAATAGCTGTCTCTTTTCAATAAGTTCTTAAAATTAAATATCATTGAACATCTTTTCACATTTGCGTAATTTGGTTGTATACAGACAAAAACCGCTTTGATTTGATTGATGAAATAAAAATGACAACTGTTTTCTTGACAGCTAGATAGCCATGTTCAAAACTAACCAATATATGACTTGTGATAAACCAGAAGTCATTGACTCTGACATAAGGCCTTCATTATTCTCTCCATTACTGCGACCTGCATGCTCTGCTAAGATAATGACAGAGCTGGTCGGCACTCTGGGACTGAAACTGATGGTGCAGATGCAGAAATGTCCCGTGTCTTTAAGGTATTTCTGCTAATTGCTACAGTATCCCAAAGCAGATGAGCAATCCATATCAATCGTAACGTGATTACATGACCCCAAAAAAGCAACTATGAAAAATATTCTGTATTTCCTGTGTACTAATGCTGTTGTTGTTTTCAGAGCGAAGTGAAGCTTTTAGGATTTCCTCGAGAGATCTAAGGCATTTTACAAAAACTTAAAAAAGTGATCACAGTTGGAAGAGATAGTTAACTTAAAAAATCATTTGCTTTTCATTGGGTTTTTTTTTTCTCCAGCGTTTTCATTCCTATCTCCTGATCTTAAATCGACAGAGGAGACTGGGTGTGTACGCTGTGCAGAACCGACAAGGACCCTGTGGAGAACACACACCCGTGCGGGGCGATCACAGTGCCTTACACGCTCTCCGACCAGGACCAGCGAGTAAGTTTTGACACACCATCAGCCGTCCGATTTAGATTAGGAGAGTGCTGAAAGTAAAACTTCAACTCCTTCTTCAAATCCGAGTTGCCAACAGTGTTCCTCTCTGTCCCTGTGCATTTTGTTTCCCCTGCAGAGGTGTGAGAAGCTGACTCTCATGCTGTACTGTCACCCCCTCAGCGCTCCTTTCCACGATCCCGTCAGTCCGCTGGTCAGTTCCACACAATCGCCTGAAACCGCTCCGCAACTTTAACGCCTCTTACAGAACCACCTCAGGAGAAACGTACGCCGCCAAGACGAGCCTGTCACGACCAGCCGTGATTGGACGCGGAACTGCGTGTGATATCCACGCAGTGACAAGGAATCTGAAACCTGTGTTTCTGGTTCAGGGTTACCTGGAAGGTGTTTATTGGTCAGTCTGGAATGAAAACATCAGTTTGGCCACAGATCCTTTTAAAACCCAGCTTGTGATTTGCGAAATGGGTTTTAAAAGTGTGATTGCGGCAGTCCAAGAAAAGATTCATTCAGAAAACACCGTGGTTGCCCAAGGTGTCTCTACAAGCTACTGTGTTATTGGTTTTACGTAGAGCGTGCTTTATTTTTGTTCAACTTATTTAAAAAAAAGAAGTTTGACCCCCAATTTACAACCAAGCAGACACACTTGTCTGCTTCTACTCTTAATTCCTGACGATTTTCCCCAGGCCCGAAACTACTATCAGATCATCAAGAGGCCCATTGATCTGTCAGTGATCCGAAGGAAACTGGACAAATGCAACACCCTGCATTACTTCACGGCGGAGCAGTTTGTCGACGACATCTTGCTGATGTTCAAGAACTGCGCTACTTTCAACTACGTAAGTTTAGTGTTGGGGAAATGTGGTTCCCTTCGAGTTACAGTCTGTTGGCACAACCAAGATTCTCCGGGTTTTCACCGAGCCTCCGTTTCGTCCCGGGCAGCCAGACTCGGAGGTGGCCCAGGCCGGCCGGACCCTGGAGGTGTTTTTCCTCGGCAGTCTGCAGGAGGTTTTCCCAGAGCGGACGTTCCCGTCGGCCAGCCTGGACAGGATGAACAAAGCTCGCAGCCGGTGGCTCGGCAGGAAAAGGAGACATGTCTTCAGTGGAAGGAAATTCTACCTGTAGAATACGTGCATGTCTTCTGTTTTCGTTTAGCTTTCCAGCCTATGTCAGCAAGCTTGAATCACGACATAGCTAAAGATGGGAAAACATTCACAGAGACCTTGAGGTTTGGACTGGAGTCTCTCATTTGTCAGCTGTTATTTATAATTTCACATGAAAATGTAGTGGATTGTCTTCTCTGCTTAACAGGAAGGTCAGTTTATGTCACAAATTAATTATATTTTTCTACTTTGGGGAAAAAATCCGTCCTTCAGACTTTTCAACGAGATTGGTTCAACCAGCTGTCTTGACTCTCTGTTGTTGTTCACACTTGTCCTTGCTGAATGCAGATCCCCGTCACTGGAAATAAATTCTGCCCACTATGAAAATACCTGAAGTGGCGCCACCTAGTGGTTCGCAAGACACTGCATACAAACAGCTGTTTATTTGCCGTGATGTGAGCTCAAAGTGTGACGTGGGCAGTTAGGGTTGAATCCCCAACGTAAACTCGTCCATGGTTTTTGTCCATGGCCAGTCACATTTACCAAAATAAGTGAGTTAAGAGACTAACATTTCCATTTGAGGCTGTGAATCTTAAAATATTAAAATGTTGGGTTATTAGTGGTTGTCCATAACTATTAAAAGGGTTAAGTTATCCTCAGCCTGAAAAGGTGTTGTCAGAGGGATGGAGACTAAATACAAATGCAAGAAACTGATTTTTATCTATTTTGTGTTTCGTCCCCTAAGATCCTCCGAAACGTGCAGGACTGAAATGCAGCACAATGATCAGGGTGCAAACGGCTCTCCGTGCACGGTCGTCCACCCCGTGCGTGAGTCGGCCCGTTTCTCCAGCGGTTCTTGTTCTGCTTCCATCAGCGGCCCGACTGCAGCTCCCAGGTTCACGAATCCAAATCTGCGAGTGTTTCCACTTCAGGACGCTCCGCTCAGACGCTGCTCGGCGTAAATCACCACGCACCAAAGAACCAAAGGATGCATCTTCGGCCATATCATGCGCACAGAGTTACTTTCGCTCTGTGCTTTCAAAAGACTCTTTTTAACCTTCTTCATGCTGCATCGTGTTTAGAGCTGCAGCACTTGGACTCTATGAGCATCATAAAAAGTCTTTTAAATAGGGAAGGAAAAAAAAGAATCCATTGGAAGCACTAATGAAACCCCCTCTGCTCTCCCCCCACCCCACCCTCTCCTTGTAACATTGTGTGTTTGAATGAAGTGAAAGTCTGGCCAGCACTCCTGTGGTTAATGTTCAGAATAAGTGGCGGAAACTGACCGTGAGATGTTATCACTGAGATATTTTAATGCTTTAACCCCACTTCATTCAGTCCATTAAACCCTCAGTCACATGTCGGCCTTCCTTGTTCCTCTACGGCTGCATTGACCCCCCTGACCTCCCAATCCACCGCCGCCTTCCAACGTCCTATTGTGGAGATGTTTCATTTAAGGACATCAAAGCGTTTGTTCTGTCAGTCTGAATCACCGACGCGCAAAAAATAAGGGGAAGAAAATCAGACATGCCTCCAGCTGCTAAGAGGAATGGCTCCTCTGATGATCGAGTTCTTTATGCGTTTGAACAGAACAAGATCTCCAGCGTCCGTCAGCTGTGATCGATCCGGCGGTATTCCTGACTCATGTCACAGAAGCATCGATTTAGAAACACTGCGAGAGCCGTCGCCCTTTCGAGAGCCGCACGGCTGAGATTTGTTGCAGTTCTCTGCGATTTGTGGACATTTAGACTAATTTCCTCCCTTCCACTCTCGGAAAGATGCCGCGTTAAAAACACTCGAGTCACTAAATCTTGGGCCTCCCGCTTCTCCCTTGGACACCGGAAAGCCGAGCAGATAGTTTATTACATCCCATTTTGTCCAAACGAGACAATTCCAGCCAGTCAGACAGACACGGCATTTTATGAGACAAGATGTTCCGACTTCTTTTTCCTCAGTTTTAGGCGTGCTTAGAGGGGTAGTTCAGAACCCTTTCTAGTTCTTTAAAGGCAGTAAGCAGTTTCAATAGAAATTTATGCAAAATCGACATATCCCGGCATTTTTTCCATAATAATGAGTCTATTGCGAACTTTTCAGCAAAACTGCAGGTGGCAGTATTTCCGACTTTCATTGCTCTGCTGCCTCGTCCTCACTTGATGTGACTCTAGTCCAGGTGTGTCAAACTCATTTTCGTTTTGGGCCAAATCAAGATCATGAAGGCTCTTAAAGGGCTGGTGGTGCCAGAACATGTTGATAAAATCTGTTCACAAACTGTTAATATGTCAATAAATTCTTAAAATTACATAATATTTTTGAACATCTTTTCAGTCCCTTCAGGAACTAATAATGAATGAGGCTTTTTATTTATTCACTGTATAAATCATGGACTATAATCATACATCAAGTAAATTCTCAAGAAACTGGAGGGATTGATTGATATAAATTGGCAGTAAACAGATAAAAACTGCATTGATATGATTGATAATATAATATTTAATCACACTTAGTGTTTAGTCTAGTCTGTGGAGGGCCACATAAAAAGCTACGGCGGGCCGGATTTGGCCCCCGGGCCTTGAGTTTGACACATGTGCTCTAGTCTGTGATCGATGAGGTGACCCGCTTCTTTCTCATCATCTTTCTCCTATATGAAAACAGTTTTTTTTGTTTTGTTTTTTTGCAAATTTTCTTTGAAATATTTCTTAAGTAGGACCACAAGACGTGTGACTTTCATATATATATATATATATATATATGGAGGGGGTGGGTAGAGTGTCTATTTTTTACTGTAAATGTGAAGGCCTGTCCGGTACTCAATGTATCTCTGGCTGAAGTCGAGTCTGGCTTGTTTTTGACCGGCCAAGATGGCCTTCAGCTCGTCTTTGCTCAGATTAGGCATCGACTCGCTTCCCGCACAAAAATTCTCCCTGATTCTTTAATCAGTGTTTCAGTGTTTGGTTCCTCTTTCTGCTTCCTTTGTGGCCCTTGAGTTTGGATGCGAAGCTGCAGGAAGACGACATTGTTTCCTGAATCTCTGGTTGGGTCTGCGCTCGTCTTTCAACATCTTCATGTGAACATAAAGGATTTCTTTCAAAATGAACGGGGCTCCCCCCCCCGACTCGACGTTTATCTTCAGAGAAACGGCTCATATGGCTCTCGTTGTGTTTATTTCCACTCCTCCCTTCAGCTGTGGTAGCTGGAGATCCAGAGACTTTAAGGCCTCATTAAAAAATAAATACCCTCCACAATCAAGACCCTGCTGCGGGATTCCGTTGCACGTCCGTGCGATGATCATCGGTCTTTCCACGTCAAGTGTTTGACTCGTTCATTTGCATGCATCCATAGGCCCGACGGGGAAACGCCGTCCTTTGCTTTAGTCACGTCACTGTGAAGGAACGAACCAAACCACCACCAGCGAATAAACCAGTTAGAGCTGCGGTTTGCTGACATCACGTTCAGCCCCTTGTCAAGCTAAACGCATAATGTTGGTAGCAGTGAGGTCACGTTGTAAATAGAAGTGAATGCAGTTTTAGTCATAAAAGCACTAATAACATCCAACAGTACGCAAAATCTTTAAAGTAAACGCTGCTGGTTGACGTCCTCAGAGTGAAGACTGAAGTCAGGAAACAGTTTCAGCAATAAGACGTTTTCACAGTTGGCCTTACTTTTCCAGTGGTTCCACGTCGTTTTCCTTTTGGACAGTACAAGAGTCTGCAAATTATGAATGACGACGACGATGATGATAAATAAAGTTCAGGACGAGATCTGGTGAAATGTCAAATCCTGTGTGAAATAAGAATAGAAGTTATTTCTACTGAGCAGCAGGAAAGAATGCAGTGGCCTCCATTTTCTCTTTCTCCCATATGTGTGTTTATATTTATGTGAACTTTTTGTTTAACAGCTTAAATGCGAGGATAAACTATGACTGAGCTCTATTGTAGAAGATCTGATAGTCTTTATTTTTTTTTTATTTTTTTTTTTGCAAACCAGAACTAAACAAAACTGTCAGATTTACTCTAAATATTAGAGCTGATGCATTTCCTTGATCAACCTGCCTGACAGCGGCGAATGTTTGGCTTTGAAACGCTGTTGGACCGAAAGCCACAGTTTGAATCCGACACGGCTTTCCATACGTCGGACATGCTCTGACTTCACAGAAAAAAGAAACTTCTTGGCACACGCGGCACATTTTGTGCAGACAACGCTGCTGTTCCATGGCAGCTTTCTGATGTGGATGTGGTGAAAGAGTGTGTGTGTGTGTGTGTGTGTGTGTGTGTGTGTGTGTGTGTGTGTGTGTGTGTGTGTGTGTGTGTGTGTGTGTGTGTGTGGGTCAGTGTGTTCCTGTGTGAGCACATGATGGTGTCCCATGTGACTGCGGCTCGGCAGCCTCGTGTTGATCAGCTCAGGACAGATTGGCTTCTCCTCTGCCGACTGATCAAACCGCACGGCGGATGGCGCGACCCGCCGGCTTCCAAGTAAGGAAAGGAAATAAGATTCTGGCGCAATCCCCAGCAGGAATGCCCTCCTGCAACGTGGAGCAGTCATGAGAGGAAATGTTTTCACTTTTTTTCCCAGTATATTCAGTCTCTGACTGACCAAATGTACACGCAGCCGATTTATCAGGCTTCACTGCTGTGAAGAAGAACGAGGCTCCTCACTGGTCCCTTCAGCTTTTTGATCAGCTGCAGTCTTTTTTTTTATTTAAAATGTTTTTTTTTTTTTTTACATATTTGTTAAAAGTGTCACCATGTCATGACAATATAATACGAGATGAATAATCTGTGAAAAGATGGAGCTCCTCCGCCTCCTCTCTGCTGCTTGACTCCAGTCAAGCAGCCAATCAGAGCCAGGAGGCGGGCCTTAACGCTGACAGTCAGCTCGTCTACGTGCTGCTTCAGGCGATGCTACAGAAAAACTCTTTAACCGGCGTCATCAGGGGCCAGGTTTAGCATTCCTGGCTCTCAGAGCGAGGAGGAGACATGAGTGGTGCATACATGAGCATGATTGACAGCGCTAAAACTCCTGGCTCTTACTTGTTATATATAGCTAGCACTGGAAGCACTGGGAGAAGACAGAGAAGACATTTTTTTTCACAGATTATCTCTCTCATATTATACTGACACAGCATAGTGTCAGTCTCAACGAATTTTAGTGTCCAATTCACATTCATTCTTGTCTCAATTTTATATTTAATTTATTCTGCAAATGCTAACTCTGTTTTTGAACATAAATTGTTTACATTTTGATGTTCAAAGCAAGGCTCATAATACAGCTTATAGTACAGTTGAGCGTTTTAGCATTTCAAATTATTTCAGAGAAAGCTCAGTGCGTTAACTGTTTGAAAAGGTTAAAAGGTTACGATTAAACGTTTAGTGGAAGTGCGCTCACCACTTCACCACTTCCTGTTTGCTCTGCTCATCTTTGTTGACGTTGTTGGCAATCCGTGTTTGTTGTTGTGGACGGCGACGGAGCACAACTGAATCCGACCCGTTTTCACTATTTACTGATGAGCGGCTCGCAGAACCTGACGTGGTCCGTTTGTGAGTTCCGTCCACATCTGAGCACACAGCACCGAAAGGTTCTCTGGAACCAATTATGTTTCGCCTCAGACAGAAAGGATTTTCAGGGCATACGATATGTAAACATCAGCAAATGGAAAGAGGGCGACTCGGTAAACATTTCAAAAGCGGACCCGAACCGCACGCCGTGTCACACAAACGGACTTGGACTCACACAATGCGGTCGGGTTGCTTTCATTTGTCTGTTGTGGCTCATTTGTTAACACTTGCAAAAGTTCAAATTCTTGATCCCGGAGACCAAAAAACAAAAAAAACAAAAACGGCACCGGCCCGTGTTCTTTGCAGAAGCAGAATCGGAGAGAAACCTTCACCGACCAGGTTTCTGAGTAGATGTGACTTCGCCATACGGTCCACCAAGAGCGGAGGCTGAAAGCAGGGCTGTCGTGTTTCTGTTGCCAGGAGATGCTGGAAGCACAAAGCAAGACCAAATACAGACATTTTGAAGATGGACCCAAAACTCAGCTGGACAGATTCAGAAGAAGGTCGGGAGAGGCAGAAATGTTTTGGAACCCATCGCTCACTCAACTTTTGGCTCTGCTGGCCAGCAAAACAAACATTCCTTGCACTAATTACGACCCTGCTTGCTGAAAGAGACGGATTGCTCGTCTTAACTGATTCCGTTTGATGCCAAGAGTGTGACTGATGGGTCCGTCTGGCTGACCCTCACCGTGATTTGGACTCAAAACCTTAACCTTATTGCGCCACTATTCATCACAGTGCTTTAGTTTTAGGAAAGAGCGACCATAAATTTTCTGTATTGTGCCACCCGCAGCGACATTTGCCTGAACTCTCCAACTTTTTCAACAACCGCCACGTTTCCGTCCAATTGTGACGCGAACTTACGAAATGTCGCACAAAAGAAAATGCGAACTAGGCGCGTTTCCATCTGCTGGCTTGAAGCCGATCTAAGGTACAAACCCACTAGCGGATGGGAAAGTTTGTGACATCAGAGCTCAGTTGGCGAACATGTCTCCGGTTCCTCTTGTTTTTCAGGCAATTCAAAAGCCGCCTCAAGCCGACGCAAAAAAACTTTCCTCTGCGAAATTTGTAAGGGCTTTTTCTCACTAGACCGTTTCCATCGACCTTTTCTATCGCGATACTTTCGGAAAGTATCGCGATGGTATCGCGAGATTATTCCCATCGTGGAATAATCTCGATGGGAACGTTGTCATCGAAGTTCTGAGGTAAGTTTGTCCACATCGTCACAGCACGGTATCGATGTGTCGAATATTCCAGACAGAGATTCATTCAGTGTCACTTGGAACAAAGCCGCAGTGTGAAATGTGGAAAAAGCTTAACGCTGTGCATACTTTCCGGAGGCACCGCACAGCCAAAGCTACAAAAAAAAGTGAAATAATCGACGATTAATGATTAGAGGACGTCTGTTCATAGATGTTTTCCAAACCGTTCTGATTAAAATTGAGCTGTTTTACAAAGCACCTGCCAAAAAATACAATCCTTAATGGGCAAAGCTGGTAAAGACATGCAGCTGGACCTGCAGGCAAACATGGTCTTATGAGGAATTGACTCATGGGGCCTAAATATAAAAATGTTTGTCACTCTGAGGATATGAACATCCAAAAAACACAAAAACCCTTGTGTCACTTTGATTGCACAAAATTTCGCACTACTTTTTCTCGATCTGAAAGATAAAAAAAATAGGAAAAAATACACTGAAGGCTGTGGAAAAAGCTGCTAAAGAAAATTCACATTTCAGCGAGAATAAGGAACATCTGACGCATAAAGAGCTTTATGCAGAAATATAAAAAATCCAAGCAGGCAAGAAGCTTTTATTGAACGAAATGTTATTCGGGAACAGAAAGCGTCAATTTTTCTTGCACATCTTAAAGGTTTTTCTTTGAAGCCTTTTCGTACTTCACACAAAAACTGAACATTTGTGTCGGATCAGGTTCTTTGTGGCATCGATGCTTTTGTTATTGAAAAGCTCACGTTTGTGAGGAAACATATGTGGGAAAAACTCATCAAGATCTTGTGTTGTTGTTTTTTTTAATCGACTTTAAAATTATGCAAATCGGAGCCGCAGAAATAAATTAGCTCAGTGGAAACACAGCAATATGAAAAAAGGATAATAATTCTTTTTTTTTTTAAATCGCGTTGCTTTTTCGGCCGTGTCAAAATTTGCGTTGTTTGAGCCATATGTATACATTTTTGGAACCTTGTGCAAAATGTCACTTTTAAGTGTATTTTATTTGTCACTCTGCTATTTGAAAAAAGATAAGCATCTGTAATTGCATCATGTTTAATCTCATTACGTGGCGCCTTCTGATTGGTTATTGACTAATTGGTTCATAAAAGACGAAGGCATTGTGGAAGTCTGGCACCTTGAGAGTAACACTCAGTCTCTTGACCGTCACTTTCTGTTTGTTTTGAACCTGTTTGTTATTTTTGTTTCCTTTTATTAGGTCCAGTGAAAACTTACAGATAACCGTCAGATTCAAACTGCAGCGCAAACTCTTTTCTTTTCTTCAATAACAAATGGATGTTACTCCTGGCAAAAACGACAAAGATGTCAACAGGAAGTGTTTTTTTTAACAACTTGTTGTCTGAACAAACTTATTCACCTATTATTGATTTGAATTAATTAGTGGAAACACTGCATTTGTGCAATTAAGTTTTTGTTTTTTTCCAAGTTCAGAGGAATATTGACAAAGTTTTGCTCTCATTAACCAGCTGAACGACGTCCACCAAGATGGACTGGCCTCCATGCAACACTTGTGGGAGCCCGTCAAGCACATCAATCAAGCCGTCCCACAGCAGTGCGTGACCGCGCTGATGACCAGAACAAAGAAATCCTTCTCTCACGAAGACCTGGTTTATTGAAAACAGATACATTTATCTTAATCACCCGGCGTGCAATGATTCACGAACAACGATCGGCTCTGAGTGTCCCAGGAGGAAATGAGCTCCGTCATCGTCAGTGTATGAAAAATAACAGAAAGGCTCACAGATGACAGAGAGCTCTACAGTTACGCTGTTAAGGGCAGGATCAGCAGAATAGGTTCAGTCGTTCTTGGCCTGTGAGTGACCCCCCGCCCCCCGTGTGGGAGGGAGGCAGAGACGGAAAAGATACAGAAGAAATAAAGCGAGGAGGGGAAAGGAAGACGAAAATGAAAACAGAGAGGGGAGGGAGAGAGAGCTGCAGGATAACAGAAAGGGAGAAAACAGACGAGGGGGAGAGAGAGAGAAACGTCCTGTAAAGCTCCTGGAACACAGGAACAAAAGGAGGGAGGGGGATTGCTTCTCTCTTCTCTCCCTCTGGCTTTAAAAAGTGAAACCGCTTTTTGTAGAGGGGAGGTGGGAGAGTGTGTGTGTGTGTGTGTGTGTGTGTAGTGTGGGCACAGTGCTGCACCTTCACCATCCCATCTGCACTGTCAGGAGTATTTAATGCAGGGAGCCCGACCCGAATCCCAGAAGCGACGCGGAGCTGCGGCCGAGGACCCGACGCCACGACGAGCATGAACGACGTCAAGCTGGCCCTGCTGGGGAGCCAGGGGGCCGGCAAGTCAGGTGGGCCACGAGAACAACTGGGAAAGATCAATATTTACCCCGTTTTCTCATCTTTTTTTATTGTTGTTGTTTTCTTTGCTGGAACTCAGTGAAAAAATGTGTTGATGCAAATAGATCATTTTAGACGAGAACTTAGTGACAAACCAGATTCCTCTACTTATTCCTGAGATGGAAAGAATAAAATAGATGTTTGGGTTTTTTTTTTGTTGTTGACTAGATTATTTTTTTCTGCTTCACTTATAAATATAATCTTTTCAAAATGGCAGAAAAAAGCCCAAAAAACCACCACCACCGCGTGAGCAGAAACAGGATGTACATCAGACGTCCCTTCTGTCAGCTGCGTCCCTCTGAGAGATGCTGCTGGAAATTTCAGCTAATTGGTCAATTAATTAATCAATCGCTAATGACTCAGTAGTACTTGACCACCATTCCTGCCTGCTCTTCTCAAGAAGCTGAAATCTGAAATTTTAAAGCGAAACAAAATCTGCTCCACTGACCAAGTTAAATCCAAATGTGACATCTATTTATATATTTAGCCGTTTAGTTTTTCAAGCATTTACATCTATTCATTCTTGTATAATTTCTTTCTTTCTTTTTTTTCCCACTTAGGCCTGACAGTAACGTGTCTTCTTCTTAAATCAGCCTTTCAGATCTGAAAAGATGAATAGGGTTGAATATTTTTTGCATGAATCCTGTTTGTCTGTTTCCGCGAGACGTTTCACGTTTTCTCATGTGAAACCTTTGAGGATGGTTGCAATATAGCTGCAATGAAAATAAATCAAAAATAATAAGAATGAAGGCGCTGAGAACATTTTGAATTACGTCATTGACATTTCTCTCGTAACATTAAGTTGACAACTATTTTCAAGGGAAGGATATTCTTTATTCTCTTCTTCATCTCTTTAATAATAATAATAATAATTAGGATTCTTTTGCAAGTTAACAAAAGAATCCTAATTATTTTTACTGGCGCAATTACAAAAAAACCAAACAAACTAAACCGGAGCAATTTTTGCCGAGTTCGACTAGATTCATCGACTAGAATGAATCATATTTTGACCCGGGTATATATATATATATATATACTTTTCATTTTTTGGGGGGGCAAAATGAAATTGTTCCAATTTTAATCAAAGAGAAGTGGAAGAAAAGCATCCAGCAGCTGGCACCACTCCCAGCAGGCTCATTTCAGTTCTTAGATGCTTTCACTTCTCCGCACTCCAACCCTAACGGAAAACCACAACATTAGTTTGTGACACGGAAGGCACAGCCGGGAGCCTCGACGCGTATCGGCCAAACTGGCCGGTAGGGGGTTTGGAGGCTCGATGGTACCAATATTTGTCCAACTGTGAGAACAGAGAAGAAACTGGATGTGTTTCATTTCTCTGCTGGGCGACTGGCAGCGGCAAGAACCTGAAGTGACTTCGGACTGCGGAGCGCTTTTGTCTTTATTTTTAAATCCTGTTCATTTTGACTGGATTATCTGGATCAAACTAAACATTTAGATGGGAATGAAAAAGAGAAAAGCAGAATTAAATCATGTCACAATGACTAGAGTGCAAACAGAAATGAAGCAGCTTACATTGTGGAAATGAAGATCCAAATAAGCAGGTTGTAAAGAGAGAGAGAGAGAAAAAAACCCACTAATGTTTAACGGCAACTTTTCCCGTTATCTTCCAGGCTGAACAGGCTCCATCTGCTTTGAGCCTCTGCCTTGTTTTTTGACACAGCCGCCTTAAACCGGTCGGCTGATTTCAGGGCCAGATGTGAAACAAAAGGAGCAGAAAGAGAACCGAGACATTTAAAAGCCAAGGGAAGGAATTTTCAAATCATTTCTCTGTCACACAAGGAAGCCGGTGAAGAGCAGAGTGAACAGGCCAGATCGGTTTCCCTCACCGGTTCTTGCAAAACAGCCGACATCGTACGCATTTTGACACGTCGCTTAAATCCAAACGGATTAGAAAGGCATACGTTTCAAAATAAAAGTTAGGCTGATTTATGTTGAATTGTCGGGTTATATTGAGTGACTACAGACTTAGTACGTGATTTAAAGGTTTAATCACAGTCAACAGTTTTATCAACACAACTGTCTAAAATGTCACCCAGTGGCTGCGCCAGCTCGACACTATGAAGCTTACCAGATTGCGCGCGCTGTGAGCATCAGATCTACTAACAGACTTCTGTTAGTATCTTGTCTAGCCAGCCGACGGTTTGTTTTGAACGTCTCCCCTCTGTAAACGATGTACGTCTCCTGAGAAGCTTCTGCTGTTTCCACTCTGGATTTGATCTCTGCACGGCGTTCCCTCTCAGCTTCAACAGTCAGAACCACAGCAAAAAATAAATAAATCTCTAAGACAGACCTTTGAAATCCTAAATGGTGTCTGAAAAATGTAAAAAGGCCACTAAAAAAGTTTTTTTAAAAAGCCACCACTCTAGTGCGGATTTAGTGCAGGTCGGTTTTCTCATTTTTTTCACTGGCTTGTGCCTTACCAACAACCTGTCCTTTGTTCTTTTGTTTGTTCAAAAGAACAAAGAAAGAAATGGACCTCCATCACAGCTAAAACACACAAGAACTGCAATCACTAAAATCTCCTCGTCTCGCCACAGAACAGGGAAGAAATGAGTTGAAGGGAACTGACAGAGAAATCAACCGTCTGAGCACTGAACCTGCTGAAGTTCTTCTTCTTTTTGTTTTATGGCAGTTGGCAAACAACTCTTAGGTGCATTACCGCCACCTTCCAACCTGCTGAAGTTCAAATGTCACCCAGGCTTTTGTGCAGTCCACCGATGAGGGGGAAGTGGTTCCAGGTGTGTGACAGCAGGCCTGCAAACAAAACTTAGCAGAGGTGGGACCTGGAGAATGAGGACCCCTAGAGGCCAGTGGAGGGTCTGGGCCCTCTGGACTCTGTTCCTGCATGCTTGGGTCCGCTCGTTACCACTTCTGCTCTGCTTGTTGCGCTCTGTGCTCGGTTTTGTTCTCGGCCGCTTCGGCCTTTCTGCTGTGACAAGAACTTCCGACGCGCTAAAGCACAATGAGATGTAAGCCCTCTGGGTCTTTTCCGAATTGAAACAACAGTGTGTGTGTCTGTGTGTGTGTGTGTGTGTGTGTGTGTGTGTGTGTGTGTGTGTGTGTGTGTGTGTGTGTGTGCTGAGGCCTACCGTCATTAAAGTTCTGTTCTGGGGCCAACAATTGAAACTTGTTGTCTGTGGGACCAGAACTGGCCCCCGGTCAGTCGGTTTGGACCCGCTCGGTGTGCCAAACACGCACACAAAACCTTTCCCAGCAAAGCGCCGCGGCCCGTTTGATGCGGAGCTGAAGGTTTTCACCGTTCCAGGCCCAGAACCTGTTGGCTCTGAGTCGGGCCTGCACAGATAAATGAAGCTTTTTTCTTTTTCTTTTTTCTTTCACACCTCATTCCTTCACTTGTGAGAAACGAGACTTTAATGACCCCAGTGCTTCACATTGCTGTTTTTTTCCCCTTCTTCTTCTGTCCAGCTGTCCTTGTGCGATTCCTGACCAGACGCTTCATCGGTGAATACGCCTCGAATGCAAGTAAGTGTTTCCAGATTTCAGAAAGCCTTTCTGCTCTTAAAAAGCTTCAGTCGAAGACCCCAAATACCCCGAGCTGCTGCCGGATGCAGATCAGTGAAGGTTCGTTTCACCTCTTTGTCGTTTCCTTTGACTGAAAAATGTTTCTTATCCAAACCTGAAACCTAATCATCTAAGGTGGGTTTTTTTTTTTTTTTTTTTTCCTGATTGATTTTTATGACTTTTAAAAATCACCAACCGAACAGAAACTACTCAGAATTAATTGGGTGTGATCAAAGAAAA
The DNA here is from genome assembly GCF_027474105.1 of Poeciliopsis prolifica. Lineage (NCBI taxonomy): Eukaryota > Metazoa > Chordata > Actinopteri > Cyprinodontiformes > Poeciliidae > Poeciliopsis > Poeciliopsis prolifica. The sequence continues at coordinate 23,293,238 of NW_026562376.1, forward strand.
GTTCATAATCTTTCATTTTTTTCCAGAAATCAGCTTTACCAAACAATCACGTTTAATGGGAAAGGTCATTGTTGGAGTTTTTCACCTGCCCATCAAAAAAAAAAAAACCCTCAAATAATATGCAATCAGTTGGAATTACAAAAAACATTTGTGCATTTTTAGATATTTATTTGACTTACCTATTAAAAAGTACCCAGAAAAAGCAGTGAGAGCCTGCAAAATGAGGGTAGAAATTAGCAAAGTGAAAAAATGTACTGAATTACACATTTACCTGACGACTCTGCACCAATGCAGCAACACTTAAATACACCAGTATCCTGGTCAAACATGTAAAAACAACTTCAGTTTGTTTACTGAGCGCATTTAGAAGCATAACGTAAAAGAGACACTGAGAAACTGACAAAGACAAAATTAGAAAATCTAAATACATTGTCAAATAAATAATAAAGCATGATGTCTCTCAGAGTTTAAAGCATAGAATTAGACTAAATAGATCTGCCCTCGTGGGTCAGGAACACGAAACCCAATCTAGTATTTCTTTATTTATTTTATTTTTCCAATAACAAGACCGATATTGATATCGGACCGGTGCGTCGATTTAAAATCCGTGCAAACGAACAAGACCGCGCGCGGTTAATTTCACAATGTTTGTCACTCAGAAACCACAAAATGCACAAATCAAACAGAATCAAGCTGCAATGATATTAATGCCTACAGGTTTTGTCCTTTCTCTCTCTCCTGCGTCTCGATTGCAGACTCTTTGTACCACAAGAGGCTGTCGATCGACGGCCGGCAGCTGAACCTCGAAGTGTTTGACCCCTGCTCTCAGGTACGGCTCACATCTCAAGCCCAGGCTTACGGAGCCCAGGTTGGGCTTTCCTGCTCCGGATCCTCTTTATTTTCAGCGTCCGTTGCTTTTGATAGACAAAAGTCATCTTCTAGACGAGTTGTTTTTTCCGGCTGGACGTAGTCACACCAGGAACAGATTACGTCTTTTTCTTTTTTGTTCCACATTCCAACTGCAAAACTCCAAATCTTTCTACAAATCCGAAAAGTGTGGCATGTGCAGGTGAAATCAGACGATGGCCGACGCCGAATACAAAGACACGCACCTTTTTCTTGTTTTTGTCAGCGTCCGAAGTGAAATCAGGCCAAAGTTTTCTTGTTTTAGTTCAGTTAGACCCAAAATATTTCTGTTCGCTAAATGCTGGAATAATGAGAGGAAGAACATGTCAGAGACTTTCTTATGAACATGTTCAAAATCAGAAGCTTACACACAGAGCGATTACTGTCTCTTCAAACAACGAGGGAACGCCCAGATGGAGACATGGTGAGGAACTGGTGCACTTCACGAAATTCATACAAAGGCAACGCTGACAAATACAGAGGAAACTTATGTAAAGTTTAAGTGACTCTGCATGATTGTAATACAAGTATTCATACAGTGGTGTATGAGTACTTCTACGAGGTGTTATATGTAGCTTTCAGACATGAAAATTGCATAAGATACGCATATTAGGTAGCTAATAACATTTGCAGAATATACAATTTAATTAAAGCTGCTTCTTTTTTTTTTGTTGCACTTTTGTAGTGATTTTACAATAAAAGCACATGCGCCCCCTGTCCGCAGAGCTCCGAGGCCCGGTGCATCCTGGAGGAGCCAGTGGACTGGGCAGACGGTTTCGTGGTGGTGTACAACATCAGCGACCGCTCCTCCTTCGTCAACGCCAAAAGCATCCTGCGGCAGATCCGGGAGGCGCGCACCGACAGCTGCAAAGGGTCAGCGGCAACGCGACTCAACACGGCCACAGAGAGCGGTAGATCAGAAATAGCGACACGCTGCCATCACGCAGCTGTAAGGAGCTCTGGCGGCTCAGAGGTTTGCTTTTCCTGTTCGCCTCTGATTGTTCTGCGGTTAGAAATGTGCCCTGCTGTAGACGTTTAGCGGGGTTAGGGTTAGAAAGTTACTACAGCGGCGTGTTAGAGCCGTTGTAGATAAGGCGGAAAAAAGAGGTGTGCATTTCTGAAAAAAATAAATAAAAGATAACCTTGGAAATTTATGAATTTGAAAAGCCAAAAATTTGCTGAAACAACCTTCTGAAATTTTGAGATGAACCCTTTTAATACTTTTAAAAGTAAAAAATATGGCAGACTGCGTTTTGACAGAGAAACTATAAAAATTTCCCCAATAAACAAAATGTGCAATATACTACAAAAACGACACTGAAACCAGTGACAAAAGCTAAATTATACAAACAGAAACTCTAAGCAACATTGGTTGGGTCAATTCTTCTGTCTGGTTTGACTATAATATCTCTAAAAGCAACCCTCCATAATTGTTGCTCTAACTGACTGCAGAAATCACATCCCCAAAGTGGTTCGGGGAGAAAAGTCATTTTTAATGTCAACTCCTAAAATCTAAACAGGCACCAGTACAAACATTTGGGCTGATATCAATATCTGGTTTTAATATTGCCATTATGGTCGATAACCGATATTTTTAGTTAATACACACATTTCACTACCATTTTGACACCATCATTTAAAAAAAAATACAAATAAAAGTGAACATTCCTTAGAAAAAAAATGTTTTTTTTGTTGCTGTTGTTTTTGATTCCGTAGCACCTTATGATCATAAATCTTAATGAGCAGCGTGACTTTCCCTCTGACGAAGGGAACCGTTCCAACAAAAGGCATTCCTTCTCATAACTGGACTGTTGGTTTATGAGAGAATATTTAAACAAGGGAAATGGTTGGAATTATTTACATCTGCTGCACCCACGCATCCCCAAGAATGAAAAAGCAACAAAAAAAAATGCGGCAGGGGGGACGGGACGAAAACAAGAGCTCCACTCGGCTCTTTGAAGATGAACTGGGGTCTTTGTGCAGGTTCGGGTTTGTGGAACGACCCCGGCCGGGCCGGGTGCGTACTGATTAACGGTCCGAGACCACGGGCGAGGGAAAGCAAGCCGAGCCACATCAGCCGGGCAACATGGCTCAGGAAAATTCATCCTCTTCAAGGGAAGAGGAGGGAAGGAGGAGATCGTTCACTCACGGTGAAGATCAGACGAAGATCTGAATGTCGCATTTGTACGCTGGGACCAGGGAGGCACTGATCCACTTTTTCACTTCCGATACCGATATCTGAGGTCTAGTGTCGATACCGATACAGAAAAACAGTCTCAACTGAGTTGACTTAAACCTTTATAATAATTACAGCCACGTCTGTCCAGAAAATTTTACTGAAAAGCCGACTTTGCTGCGCCAAAATCAGCATCGACTCAACTGATTAAATTTGGCTAAAAATTAGCAAATGTTCTGAAAGACAGTGACACGAAGCCAAAAAGAACAACTAGATCTTTAGATATATATATATCTATATATATCTTTTGATACGTGAAAAAGCTGTTTTAAAGTTTTGGATCTGCAATGAATAACATCCGTTTCCTGCAACAAAAAAAAAAAAGAAAAAAAAGTAAAATAAAAATGTGACTGTTTTTGTTTTCATTATCGGGGTCAATACCAATATCGATACCAAGCTGGAACAGCCGGCTCACACTCAGAAGAGACCCGTTTTTTGGTTCAGAAATGTGTCCAGACGTAGGACGTGTAACGATAGTCCAAGCTGACGCTCGTTCCCGTTCCAGGGACTCGGACGTTCCCGTGTGCCTGGTGGGCAACAAGCAGGACCTGTGCCACGTCCGGCAGGTGCGAGAGGACGAAGGCCGCCGGCTGGCGCAGGAAACCCGCTGCCACTTCCAGGAAGTGTCGGCGGCTGAGAGCTACCAGGACATTGCTGGCCTCTTCACCCGGCTCATCCGCCAGGTGATGGAGCACCTGAAGTACCGAGCCGACCGCCGGCGCTACAGCGGCTCCAAGTCCATGGCCAAGCTCATCAACAACGTGTTTGGCAAGAGGAGGAAATCAGTGTGACGGTCCCAGCTGGAGAGTGACATGAAAACAAAGTCAGGCTGGGTGAACTGAGAGGTTGCTTCTTTCTTCTTCTTCTTTTCCAACAAAGCCATAGTCGAGGCACGCAGCAGAGCTTCATGTTCATTCGGTACCGTTGAAACGTACTCCTGAACATCTCCACTTGTCACGCTACGGCCACGACTTTAATCTACTTTCTTGTATAAGACATACAAAGTGGTGCATGACTGTAAAATGAAGCTTGGTTTATGAATATTCTTTGCAAATGAAACTTCCCCTTTGGCCCAACTTAGGTCTAGTCAGAGATTTTCCATTGGATTTAGCTTTAGACATTGACTAGGCCACAGGAGCACCTGAATGTGCTTTGACCTAAAGCAAAACAGCAGCTGCTGTCGACGTTTCTGTTTTTGTGTGTGTTTTTTTTTTGCTAATGTTGAAAAAACTATTTTGCAATTGCGGTATTTCCAATAAAAAAAGTAAAATAAAAGAAAACGCATTTAAAATCACGTGAATAATTACGTTCAGGCGATGAGTCAATTAAAACACATGTTTTTCTGAACCATCTTGAATTATCTTGCATACTTTATTCTCACTGTTCAATTATTCGTTGTTTCACAAACACAAAGGCTCTTCATAATAAAAGAGGCAATAATGTTTTCCTTTCTCAAATCGAATTTGCTTTTTCTTTCTTTCTTTCTTTCTTTCTTTCCTCATTTTGCTCAGAACACAGTTCTTGTTGTAGCTCGAGGCAGATTCACGACACGACAACACGTATGAGAAATGATTAGTGGTTGAAAAGCCAATGACAGAGAAATGTCCAAGTCCGGCCAACTCTTAAATTGTGCTTTTGCTCAAGGTAGGACGGAGACGACGGCCAGCTAAACGCTGCAGCTTGCCAAATCTTTAAAAAAAAAAAAAAACTGTAAATCTGTAGCCATTGTGCACTGCTGGCTGTTGTCCTGTGTTATAACTCTTCTTCTGGTAAATCAGGGCATTTCCTGCATGCTTTCCCTCTACTCACCTGATTTATTTAGCAATTTCTCTTAAATGGATATTCAGATTTTGGCAGAAACCGGGACAAAATTTAAAGAGTGTCAGTGTGTGAGATTGTTTGCATTTCCTGTCTGGATTAAACTTTTCAGATGCTTTTTATTTAGCAACGCTGCAAGCTGTTAGCTGAGTGTCGCTATAGGAGGGAGTGATGGGGACTAACAGCTGGATTCGATGTATTTTACTGAAAAATATATCTGATGCACATCATGTAAAGGGTTATAAACATACTTCGTTGTGATGCTACTCCTGGAAAGCTGTAGTCTTGACTGAATGAAGGATAAAGGGTAAAATATGTTTCATGTTGTCGTGTCTTCGTCAGTGTTTCGTTCCTCCATGCAGCGGAGCCAAATGCAATCTTTTACTAAGTAAAACTGAACTCAAGATTCATGTAGAAATATATTTTCTCAAGTATTTTTTTTTTCTCCTCAACAACCGCTGAACATAAGAGTGGCCAACAGAAATCGTTAACCCGCCACCGCCGTGCTTCACAGTTGGTGTTGGGTACTTTAGGTGACATTTTGTGTTTACTTTTCACCAAACAAGCCACTATCAAACTGCTCTGTCTGGTATCAATGCTGGAATTTCTCCACTGTGGGACGAAAAAATAAATTTCTATTTCTAGTCCCTGATCTCCGACCATCTTGGCTTCTGACCTACAAAATAACAAAGGAAAAGGCCAAGCAGCTCATTTGGTGGCTTTCATTTAGTTGTCTATATTTACGTCTTTCAACAATGAAAGTGTGTTCAAATGATGGGTTTATATATATAGATATGTTGGAAATTTTATGTAATTAGTAAAGAAAAGGTTATAAAACGAACCAAGAAAGCCAGTTAAGGGCATGAACTCTGATGTTTTTCCACTTGGAGTGACATCATGCCTCAGACTCTGCACACAATTGCAAACGTGTTCTTATATAGAGCGATTTGGAGACCAATGTTCCCTCTGTAAATGCCTTTAAAACACTGCTTGTTCCAGAGGAAATTAAAGCTAAACATTTCATAACACGGCGGCTATTTCAGCTCCTCAGCGGGCTGCGCCGATGCTTTGAGCTTAACTTTAATTAGACGACCACCAGAGGAGGCTTTTCTGCTGCAAAAGAGGAATTTCTTGTGTGTGTGTGTTTGTTTTTGTTTTTTTTTTTTTTTGCTAAAAATAGCCCGACTGAAGGTGGAAAGAGTGTGAAGCAATTTCCACAAACTAATCAGTTGGGAGGTTTTCCACTAGATGGCAGCACAGATATCAAAACGCGTTGTGATTTTTTTTTTCTTCTTTCTATGGAAAGGAGGATTTAATAATTCCTTCCTCTTGGTACTTGATAAACCGTGTAATAGAGTAATTTAAGAGAGCCACTTTGAAGCACGTGTCGCAGCAGATAAAGTATAACTACATCAATCATGGCTGCACTCCACTAAAGGGAGGCCATTTTCAGACATTTACATGATCTGTCACTTCTTTTTTGTGCATAGAAGGAATCTGGAAATCATTGGAATCGTTTCAGAAAGGCCCGGCGGGACACAATGGGACAATGAAGAATTACTAGTGGGAGAAAATGATGTGGCAAAGGGAAGAAAAATGGATTAGGACATAAACAGTCCCCCCACCAAAAAAAAGATCTATGGCTGCGCATAAACACTCGCAATTTCTGTGTTCCCCTTTTGTCAAACAGATGACCACCTTCTCGCTGAGAGCAACACGAAAGGATGCAAAGTGACAAAGAAATGGCAGATGCGTCCAAAAAGACGCAGCCGTAGAAAACTCTTCACTTTTATGCATTTGGTGGAGTTACAGAGGAACGTCAGGGTGCGTGTTCTGTTGGGATCACATCTACGCAACACAGAAACTACGCACAAGAACTGTGAAGCGAGCATAAAATATAAATAAATAAGATTACATAAAAGAACCACCTGTGTGCAATTATCTGCCATAAATCCAGCAGTTCTGTGAAAGCTTTGCAGGTTTTTTTTGTCGGACAACGTTAGAGAACAAATGGCGTCTTGAGGAACAAAGCAGATGGGTTGGAGAGAAAGCTGTGGAGAAGCACCGACTCTTTTTTCATTACAAAATGTGTGCAAAACTTTGTAAATATTCTGCTAAAGTCATAAAAACCAACTAAACACAATTTTGCCAGCTCTGTTTCTATTGAACAATAAATGCAATCCTAATAACATGTGAATAAGGCTAAATGGAACCAAGTACTTGGTTCTTTTGCCTCACTGCGACCTGCATCTGATCTGTTCTGAATGACCCGGGTCAGATAGATTTTTTTTGTATGTGACCCAGACTACTTGGATTTGTGGTCATGATTTTGTTCCCTCATTCACACAAGGGGGAAGAAAAACAACAACCATGGCGGCCAATAATGAGAATTAATGTGCTGCCTCCAGTCAGGCAACAACTTCCAAGGCGCATAAATTTGGAATACATCTGATTTTACACACACAAAAAAATCGGATTTGAGTCACTTAATACAGCAGAATGCAGCCCAAGTTTGTTCATGCGATGAGTCATTTAAAAAAAACTAAACATCATCCTCATACCACTTCCTGTCGTCGTCTTTGTTGTTTCCATCAGCAGTAACATCTGATTGTTGATCATGTGACTTAAATTGAAAACCTTTCAAAATATTTTCAATTTTGTTTTTCTGAATGTTAAATTACACAATTTTAGGTGAATGGAAACACGGCTTGTTCAGTCTGTCATCTGACTGGGTTTGCTGGTTCTGGTGTTCACAGCAGCTGTTTATGTACATTACATTAACCGCACCCTCCAGCATTGATCCCCAACAGATTTGACTGGGAAGAGGAGCAGACAAACACGAGCTCTTGTCTGATTTATCTAGTTAAAAATCTGTCACTTTTAGACGCTTTCAGCTTTTGTCCGAAAAGCCCGACGCACTCGGCCGTGCCTCACTCTCGGACGTCTGTAAGTACCCCAAGGAGGACGCGGTTTGAACGCGCTTATGAACGCCTTTCATAATCTTCACAAAGGTACATATTTACCACTGCGCTCGCATGCTCGCACAGGCAACAAACGACATTCGCTCCTCCGCTGTTTTGTATGCGACAAGACAAAACAAGAGAGTTGGGAGTCGCAGAGCTAGCTTGACTATGAAAATCTCAGCTGTCTGCAGACCAGTGCGTGGTCCACAGAAAGCTCACAGCATGCCTGAGTACGGGAGCAGTGTTATGCCCCAGTGCCTTGAAACTGCACTCAGGTGAAAAGAATGGGGCAGAGCAACAGGAGAAAATGACTACAACAGCTACGGAGAAAATAGTGGATGAAAGAGAAAAGGTCATGTCACCAGCCTTGTCATGTTTTGGATATTTAAAACAAAAAAAATGATCAATAATTACCAATTTTCAGCCACATCGCCCAGCTCTGGGTGACTTTCGTCTTCTATCTTTTGTTGTTTGTTTCACTTAGCTTTCCTTGGAAAACCAAATGATGAACAGAGGCTGTTTGCCCGCCGTGGAAATGAACAAACTAACCTTGAAATACCAACCGTCGCCTTCAACTTTACACAAGCTTTTTAAACTGAGACCTAGAAGTTAAAAACATTCAACTGGAAAACAACTCAGCCTTAATCAGGAGATTTGGATAACCTTGAAGTCCTTTCAAGTCTTGCTCCGTGTGTGAATCTGGTTCACGTTCCTGAGCTGATTTAAATCGTCACTGTGTTTCATTTAGAGATCGAGATTCAGCCTGAAGCCGTCAAAAGGGACCATTCAAACAGCACGATTGATTTTACTTTACGTCCCTATTTATAATCTAAATGTAAAATGTTTTATTATGTGTTGCGCTGAGTTTGTTCTTGGAAGTAAAATTGAAAATATGTAGCCTTTGTTTTCAAATAATACTAGGCTAAATAGATATGGCATCCAGCTCAGTGTTATTTCAGCCTGCCGTAGAGATACCGTTTGCAGCAGGTGTTGCCGCTTGCAGTTCTTATTGTCATGTAACATCAGTGAAACGTTGCCTTGCTGAAAGCCATTATTTATTTTGGGTGACCAGAGAAATCCTGAGAAAAACCAACTGGGTCGGAGGCTTCAGATTCCTCTCCTAGTGGTGATTTTCAGCTAAACACATAACACTTTAAATATAATTTTCATTATTCTGAGGTACAATTTGGATAAAATCCTAATCTTACCCACGATGCTTTGTGGTGACACAAACGTTGGTGTTGCCCACACAGAAACTGTGGATGTTTTTGCCCGAAAAGCCAACACGTCAGAGAACGTGCAGCAAACGCGGAGAGAAATCCAAATCGATTCCATTTCTCTATCCGTGTCCGTTGTCTTCCCCTTGCGAAGAAAAGCGAGGGATCCAGGCACGGACGCTCCGGAGCGTGGCCCCTCTGCTTCAGGTCAGTGGTCTTATTTGGCCCCCGTGTGGAGGGACAATTGCTTTCGGCTCGCTCGAGGACGGAGGGGACAGGATGCTGCTGAGACAGCCCCCAGAGCCAATCAGAAAGCCCATCGATCAGGCTCTCTTCATCACACAGCTGGCAAACACATCCCCACTCCAATCTAAAGATCAGCAGCTCAGACCGACCGACAGACCGAGTGAAGATCGGCCGGCTTCCGGAGAAGCGGAGATTAAATTAGAGCTCTAACCGCAGCTCACCTTTACTGTCATCCACAGACTGCTTTTTAGTACCATTAGACTAATGGGATCCCATGAATAGTCTGTAATGTTTAGTCGAAGCCGGCCTTTGCAAAGGAGTGACTGTGTGCCAAAAACAGGGAGGACAAAAGAGGCCGAACGCACAACGATGGACGACAAAACCGCAACCGTGGTTACCTACAGAAAATATTTAATTAGATTCATTAATAATTGAACTAATTAGCTCCCATGTGTCTCGCAAAATGAAGAGGGAACCTTCGAGCTCCACTTGCACCTCGTCAGCTGATTAATTAGCGCGTTGATCGTTAGCCGTCTTGACGGCCTATATGCGATCAGAGGAGAGGGCGGATAATGAGGAATAGTCGGTCGATGGTGCTGGTTAATTAGTGTGACCTGATCCAGGGGCCATGTTAGAACAGTTGTTTATCCCACAGCGCCTAATGAGGAGGATTTAGGGTCGGGTGATCTATTAGGGAAGCAGGCTACAGTGTAGTTTATGGATTGTGGTTAAAAAAGAAAAGAATCCCAGTAATGTTCCAGTAATCTATCAGTAGAGAGGAATAATAACGTCTGCGGTGTTCAATATGAGCTAAACGTTGATGCCTGACTCCCTGCGGTGTTTTCTATTAATAAGTTGGCAGTAAAATGTCTTAAACGGGTCTGGGATTTGGGTTCCGAGGCAATAACAGCGCTTCAGCTACGCTAGTTATGTATTTTTATCTAAATACTTCCAGGACGACGAGCCTGACGGTGGGAGGTCCGGCCATGAACACCGCTGCCAGACCTCCCACGATCAATCATCGCTGTTTTGTGTGTTTTCACTGACATTAATACGACTTTGTGTCTTTTTAAAGAGCGATTTCCAGTGTTTCTGGCTTCTGACTGCTTCAGGAAACAAACTGTGGACTTATGTGACAGGGAGGCCACAGGAGGGGGTGTGGGGGGCATATCCCTCCTGCTTAAACCTTATGGAAGTAGCAAGGATGTACTTATTCTGCCACTTATTCTGTACTTATTCTTTTGTAAATAATGGCAGAAGTCAGGATGAGAAATTATTTCAAAACTGGGAAGTCTTTGGTAACATGTTTACAGTATAGATAATAATAGGTTGAAATAGTGATTATGTCCCGGCTTTTCTTAATGTTACAAGTCATTCAGGACTTGTAACACTGACAGCTTTCCAACGACCACCATCTCGTTTGACATTTTAAAACATCAGCACAATAAAGATTGGATTTTATTTTATTTTGGTTTAAAAACAAACACAGAATATTTAATTACTAGTTTGATGTTCAAGCTTGAGATGCAAAGGTTTATAAGAAGTAGAAATTTTGGGTACAACTGGAGCTTTTTCACCAACAATATGGTCACTTTGCATAAAAAACATATTTGCTGGTAGCTGAGGGGGGGAAAAAAACAAACTTATTCATAACTTTGACTCTTATCAAAACGAACTCCTGCTTCCTATAAAAAAAACAAACAAACGAAAACAAAAAACATGACGTTAGCTTAATTTGGCTTCTTAAATTTCCATTAGTTGTGAACAGGGCCGGCTGGTATAAGTGGGCTGGTAGAGCTTAGCCCTCCCTGACATTTACAATAAAGTTGTTGAAATAAACAGCTTAAAAATAATAACCTAAAAACAAATGCATGTTATAAAGCAGTGCTTCTCAAATAGTGGGGCGGGCCCCCTTTGGGGGGCGCGGTGCGATACCTGGGGGGGCGTGTGATCCTGGGGAACAGGCTTTTTTTTGGCCGTACTAGTATAAAGTGTAATTGCGCACAGTAGGCAGCAGTGGCGCTCTCATTGTTACTTCTGTCACGTTTGCGACAGTGCAACATTTTACGACTTACAAGACAACAGGTTTGCCTTGGTTAGCAGTGTTAAGTCAACAAAAAGCTCCGTCTGCGTTCTGTCTATGGCCTCCGTTATTCAACAACCCCCAACATAAAAAAGTTTTTCACAGGGATGAAAAGAAACACGGAGAGAGACAAAGATAATGAGACAACAGAAAGTCAACCGAAAGCTAAGAAGAGGAAATACGACGAAGCGTATTTAGCGCTTGGCTTCACTGTGACTACAGTTGAAGAAGAGGAAAGACCGCTGTGTTTGCTGTGTCTAAAAATGCTCGCAGCGGACAGCATGAAGCCAAATAAATTAGCGCGTCACTTAAATACGTTACATCCCAATCACGCCGATAAGCCGCTAGAGTTTTTTCAGCGAAAACGTGCTGAATATTGCCAACAGTCATCCCGCTTTGTGAAGGCTACTTCAGTAAACCATCGAGCGCTGCTAGCATCATATAAGGTGGCGTACCAAATTGCGCAGTGCAAAAAGCCCCACACCATAGCAGAGGAGCTGATACTGCCTGCAGCAGTAGACATGGATTTATTTATTTTTAATTTCAGGCATTGATGCACTTAAAATCTTTTCTGTTGCAGACTTAAAACACGATTTAATAAAGTTATTCTTTGTAAGTTTGACCATATGTCTTTCTTTTTTCTTTAATGTTAATGAAAAAATGTTATGCAGAGATGGATAGTCACGGTGGGGAGTGGGGGGCGCGAATAGTTTTCTTCTTGCTAGGGGGGCGTAACGAAAAATAATTGAGAAGCACTGTTATAAAGAATGTATCACCTTTTCTTACATTTTCAAAAAAACTGGTGTCAAACCGTCTAGCCACGCCCCCTCGATTTGCGGCTCACTTGGGCCAGGGTCAGCCCGATTCATCCAATCAGGACGGACTTTCCTCGAGCTCGAAGGTGTGAGGGCGTGGCTTGGCGTAGACTGAGGAAGAGCGATGGCGAGCAATGCTAGCATAGGCGAGGTGGATTATTTTGCTTTCTTGGCCCAGAACAGTGATTTTTCTCTTTAAATAAGGTAGGCCTCATTTAAAAACATCTTTAAATTAAATTTTACCTCTACCACCGGACCCGGTACTCACAATACTTTAACTGTGACTTGCTCACGTACCCTCTGACGATGGGCCGGAAGTGGGCGTCCCGTCACTTCCTGAAAAACGCCACAAAAGAATTTGTAAAAGCTGTTTCAGGGTCTGTGGACCAGGTATAAAGCTCACAAGGATCCACGACACCACTGGGTTAAAAGAAATTAAAAATAAATAAATAAAAATAAAATTGTAATAATAATAATAAATGTAAAACATTTAACATGGCAGTTACTCACAATTAATCTATTACTGCTAGTTCTGAAAAAAAAGGGAAAAAAAAAGAAACAGAAAAAACTGTAAACAAGCAAAAACAAAAACAACATGGACAGGAATTGGCACGCATGCGCACGAGCTCGCGCGCGTCAGCCGGTCCGTGCATCTGTCGTGCTGAAAAGCTCCAGCTTTGACTCCGGGGCGCCCCGGAGATAATTGGTGTCCTTGGAGTTGAATAAGCTCATTCTAAAACACCTCAGGCCCGGGCTGTCCCGGTGTGTGCGACTGCGTATTGAATAATTGATTCCAACAGGGAGGGGCGGTTCCGATCAGATCTGAAGCATAATGACTTTATATAATTAGCACGCAGGGACTAAAAAAAAACAACAACAAAAAAAAATTGAGTGTATTTTTTTTTTCTGTGAATTTTTTGCAGCGGGAGAAGCAGAGAGAGGGAGAGAGAGAAAAGGAGGGAGGGAGCCGTGCAGAGAGTGTGCAGAGCGGCTCATTGCACTGGAGGGATCGGCCGCAGTCCGTGCAGATACAGACATACTGAAGCGCTGACATCAGCCAGGACGGCACGGCGCTCACACGCTCTACATTTAAAGGACATCTCCCCCCTGGCCGAAGAGGTGACCCTCGGGAAACGTCATCTGTCATCCACCCACGGACTCAGTTCTTATAATTATCACGATGATTATTATGTTTTAAGAAGACAAGAAACTGGCCGGGTTTTTCTCCCGCTCGCCGATCTCACAATGAGGAGCAGATCCGAAGTTTGAGCCACTCCAGACTGATCGCAGTCATTTACGCTCCCTGTCCGCGTTGATCAGCGCTGTTGTTTAGCAGACAGGAGGAGGAGGAGAGGAAGAAGAGGAAAGACGTGCGGGTAGTTCTGCTCTTGTTGAATTGTAGCCGCTTCTTCCTCCCCTGAAGGATGGTGCTAGACAAGGAGGAGAGTAAGTATAAAAGGATGTTTGTTCATTTTGAAGTGCGATGCGGAGCATTGAAATGGACTTTATCTGCTCAGATCTTTTCCCGTAAAGATAAAGCTCTATAGTGCCGACTTACATCACTGCTTGTCATCAGCTGTACTTTTTTAAAAATTATTATTAATTTTACTAGAATATGCAGGACTACGTCATCCTTTGATCTGGTGTGCAGTTGAATTTTCTTGCATGTCAAATAAAATTATGAATATATGAAGTAGAAAAAATGGGATACTGACTCAGAATAAATGGATGTGCCTGAAGTAACATAGAATTTTACGTAAAAAAAAAAAAAAAAAAAAACACTGGAGTCCAGTAGGAAGTGGAAAATCGTCCAAGCTGTTGTCAGACTGACATGTTCACACATTCCTCTTTGCAAAAGCTCAGTCAAATTGGACAGACAGCGTCCGTGAACATCGCTTTTCAAATCTTGCTGAAGATTCCTAATTAGATTTGGATCTGTACCTTAAACATGCTTTGATCTACCCCGCTCCATCGCAGCCGAATGTTGAGGGTTGTCGTCCTACGGATGGTGGAAGAAAAATCTCAAGTCTTCCACAGTCTGTCAGTTTTCCTTCTAGGCATTCTGCCCTCATGAAGCCTGCCCTCATCATGATGCTGCCACCACCGTGTTTGCTGTGGCACTCAAGCGTTTCTTGCAGCTCTTTAATACCGCCTGCATTCATGAAGCGGGAGTCTCGAAAGCGTAGGAGTTTCTTCAGCTCAAACACTGATTGGCTGGCTTCACTTGATCTGCGTTTCTGCCCCCCTCACTGCTATGCTGCACGGAGGAACTCGTCAACGTTTAACCCTCCCTACTTATAAATAACTTTGAAAAATTGCTACTGTTAATTATGCCTGTCCAATTATGTTGTGCCTTACTTTCCTCGTCCCAATCAGGAATAGTTCTTCCTTTAGATATTTAGATACCTCCACCTCGCCTGCAGACATACCTACCTGGGTTTGAGGAGCTCTTAACTGATTGTCCAATCAACAGATTCTTCCATTTAACCTGTGGTTCTCTCCAGTTAATGTTCTAATTATCCCACCTGTCAGATTAGGCCATATCTTGGTAGTTTGGAAGGTGCAATCACACATTGAATAGAGCTCTTTGAGAAGCTTAAAGCTTGACAAGCCTTAAGCAAAGTCATTTGAAACTTCTGCAGAACTTGACCTCCGACCTGCAGTGTCCTTTGGTCTTTATGATGCTGCCTGTTCAGCGTTGCCTAACAAACCTCTAAGGCCTTGGAAGAACAGCAGGATTTAAACTGACACATGTAAACTTCTTAATTCAGTTTAACTCAGTCTTTGTTACCTCTTCTTGCTTTGCTGTAAATGCTTTTTTTTTGTAAGAAATTTTACAAATAACTCTATCAGTTGATTCGCCACGTTTCACGTTTATGCTGGGAACTAGAAAGTACTGGAATGAAGCTTACTTAATTACTCTACGGATGAAACCTGGGGAAAAATTGGAAAAATATCTGTTCTCGGGTTACTCTTTGGTCATTCTCTCTGTTTCATTTCAGGCGTGTCTGTCGTTCCCCTCCAGTCCAGAGAGAAGCCACGAGGCTGTGCCGGCTGCAATGGGAAGATCCGGGACCGCTTCATGCTTCAGGCGTTAGACAGGTTCTGGCATGAAGACTGTCTGAAGTGCGCCTGCTGCGACTGCCGCCTGGGACGGGTCGGCTCCACCCTGTACACCCGGGCAAATCTCATCCTCTGCCGCAGAGACTACCTGAGGTATGGCTTCCATGTGTGAAACAGAATAACTGACTATACCATTCACTTTTTGCTTATGTGATGTGTACTCAACAAAAATTAGCTGATAAATTCCCCAAATATTGACCAACCTTCACTCCAATAGTCTTATTAAGCATGCATCCTTAATATGTAGAGTAATACCACATAGAGAGTCCAGTAGATTCGGTTTGATTAGGGACCAACATTGCAACATTTCCTACATTTTCAGCTGGTGCGGTTTGCTTTCACATGAACCAAAGCCTTTGAAAAAGCTGTTTAACTGAAGGTGTAAAAATGACCTCAGCAAAGTATATGGACTTTTTGACTGGTCCCTTTCTTTCATGGTTCAAAAAGAAGAGCTTTGTTCAGTAAAATTTGATCTATACTGTAATTGTTCATGAGTTGAAAATTATACTGACCATCATTTGCATCGATCATTTAAGAAAATCGGAGAAAATACCACTTGCATAATCATTTGCAACACGGTGTAGACGATAGATGGGCTTGATCGTTGTGTCGCCCGCATTTGATTGTTTGCTATAGTTGCAGTCTGACTTAGGCGCAAATCAGACTGCAACAATTTTACATTCTTCGACACGTGAACTCGCTCGAGGGTTCAAGGATTTGGAAGAACTGACACCAAATGCAACAGTCAGCAGCAAGCTCACGGAGTTGGAAGAATGAATGCAGGAACAAAGGAGACAAGCTGCTGACCTTTTCTTATGTTTTGAGTCATTGTCGGGAAATGTAGAGTGAAGCCAGAACAGCGGGGTTGGAACTTTCTATAGACTTACCCTTATTTTCTTAAAATGAATTATGAAACCTTTCCTCTGTTTGATTTGTTCATCAGCGAGCGGAAGGAAAAAAAGAATGTTGAAATAAAGGTGTTTTGGCTTCCTCTGTAAGATGTGAGGGGAAACCATGAGCTTTCTTTCCACAGGAATAATCAACGAGAGACAGGAGGCCTGTGATGCCAGAGGACGTCTTTGTTATGCTGCTTAATGTTGGCCAGTCCTTGTCTCCATTTAGCGCAGAAACACATGTTGAACGTTTTTAGCCCATAGGGCGTGTCCAAATTTAGGCTAAACCAAGACGTTGAACATCAGACTTGGTTAGAGAATTTGGTCAACCTCAAACACATTTCAACCACATTTAGACACCAACATGTTGACGTCGTTCCTCGTTTCTCTTTTTATGCCGCCATTTCAAAAATGGTGGGCAACATTGATTCTCTCAAATGAAAGTTTCCCGATGAAGATGGTGGCTTGTTAGAGAAGCATGTGGCAAAAGCATTAACACCACAAAAAAGCAGTTCTTTGTGCGTTTTCAGGAAATGTATGTGCTTTGTTAAGTAAAAGTAGGTTCACACTTAGGTAATGCAGATTTGGAAGTTTTAGTAGTAGCTAAATGCCAGCTTGGTCAGTTAACTCTCTATGCTTAGCTAACAATCTTCATATAGCGCATATTTGTTGTTGTTGCAAAGTAGAACACGGTTAACTCACTAACACAAACTAAATAATTGTTGTTGTTATGTTTTTCTTTCAGACAAAGGAGGAATGAACAAATAAAGTATTTTTTAGCTGTCTTGGTGAAAAGGTATAAGTAATTAGCGGCTTGTTAGCTGCTTTGTACTGCTAAAGAATCATATATATACGGCCAGCAAAGCTCACCGTGATCGGTGTCCCTTATTTTCATTCCTGAAAGGTGGCATTCCTAACATAGAATGGAGCAAAAACAGAAAAAACAACAATAACTCAATTAGCTTACGGTTACGGTAATTCCAGACATTCCCCTCAGAGGTTTTGTTTTTGCTGGCTAGCTAGCAGAGTCACACCTACTTATCTCTATGCTTAACGAAGCTAACACCCGAGAGACAATTAGCTTGGCTGACTCTCTCTGAGGTGAGCTTAGCTAAATATCTTTTGGTTTGGACGTCTTTGGTTTTGTGTTTGTCACGAAATTAAATACCTACCTAGCTGCCAAAATACATTCATGTTAAAAAGCTAATTAAACCTTTTTCCATACACAAGTTGATTAAAAGGAACACAAGAATTTGCTGCACAGGCCTGAATTTACTCTAGATTTTCGCTAATCCATGCATGGTCTCGTACTCAAATATATACAAAGCCTAAATCCCTCTAAATCCTTTAATAAATGGTGCTGATGGTTGTAGAATGTGTTTAACTTGAAAAGGCCAAGTCCCATTAACTTCTGACTGGTGATGATGATTGCTTGCAGATGATAGTTTCTGTGTTGCTATAAAAAAAAGATTTCCTTGACAGGCTGATTGGACTGAGAAATAATCAAGTTGGGAAAGTTATTCAAATCCATTAAAAAAAAAAAGCAGTGTTTTGTTTAAATGATTTGTTAAAGTCAACCTGAGGTCAGGCAACCAAAAAACCCAAAAAATAAAAATGGGATGTTTGGGAATCATCCAGGCAATATTGCATACGCATTTAAGCTTTATCAAATCGACTTCGATTGAATACGGTCATTGTGAAAATAAAAAGTCCTCAGTAGATTCAGACGTATCCACCCGCTTCTTTTTTTTGTTTTTGTTTTTGTTTTTCAAAATTATTGAAGTGTTGTAAAATCATTCCAAGCTAACGTAGTTTTTATGCTAGAGACGAGTGATCAGACTCAAAACCTGGGTGTAGTAACCTGGACCTACACAAACACATAAAGACAGTTACAAAGTCAGCCTTCTACCAGCTGAAGAACATCTACAGGATCAAGGAATTAATGTGATTTGTTCTGATGTTCCTTTGGGTCAATATTGGTTTCGCCCAGTGCTGAAAGGTGTGATATCGGTATTGTATCGGAAGTGAAAAAATTGTATCGGGACACCCATAGTTTGAACTCATGTCATTCTCTTTCCATTTCCAAAATGTAATGCGTATTGCTGTTTCCCAATTGCTTATTATATTATGTTTCTATGGTCTGAAGTGCCTTGTTGCTGAAATATGCTGTGCAAGTAAACTTGACTTGACTGAACACAACGGTGCCAAAAGTAGGATTTGAAACAACAGGATTTTGTAAAACTGGCTGATCCAAAGGTCACACCCCAAGACAATTTCTCCACCAAATTAGCAACGTGTGGAGTCAGGTCAGCAGTTAGAACTCCTGATTTCTCAGCCTCCGATGCCGAACCCATGTGTTAGTCTCATGTACAATCCAGCTGGATTTCGTTGGAGCTAAGTCGCTCATTAGCCGCGCTGCACTTAGGAGACCAAAACCCCTTTTGACAGTTAAATTGGCTAGATTGCCTCCTGTTTCCCTCATCATTGCAAGGGTGCAGACCAAAAGCCTTTGAAGAGCTGGATTAAAACCATGTGATTTCTTTTAATTGGACCATTAGTGGAGAATTAGCATTGGGCTTCGTAGCCTCGTTAAGGAGAAAGGGGGAGGAAGGAGAAAAAAACCCCACCAGGTGCCTGTGAAGGACTTGCACTGGTTAGATCAGAACATTCTGGTAATTAGGGCTCGCTTTTGTTCCCGCATTAGTCACTCATTTGATGACGTTTTTCAGTTGTTGTCTCAGGCTGTGGGATACAAATTCTGCTTTCTTTCCCCCCTCTATTTCCCTCTTCTACCACGGAGGTCGTTTTTTTTTTCTTTCAAATGCTTTCTCTTTGACCTCCACCCCCCTATTATTATTATTTTTTTAACATGGCCTCTAATGGAATATGGAAATCAGTCGTGGCAACTTGTCTCCATGCGTGTTGGGCTCCGAGGGAGCCGTTTGTTCGTTCTGTCGGAGGCGAGTGAGAGGTGAGGCCATCTGCAGTTGGCCGGAGCCGGAGCGTTTTAAAACCCTGCAGAGTTAGTTCCCAGGTAGTTCACTTGCTGCTTTAAAGGAAAATGTTCGGATCCCGCACTCTTCCATGTTGAAATTGGTCACATTTCAGGATGTTACCAAGAAGAGCTGATAAAGTGAAGCCATGGAAAAAAAAAATAAAAAATCACCCTCAATATCATACAGCCACATATCAGAGGAAGCGGAGCGTCGATGAGAGCAGAAAATAATCCTTGAGCTTGTCTTCGCGAAATGTTGGCAGAAGAGCAACAACGTTGTTAAAATATGGGAGCATGCTCATTTTAATCCAGGCTTGCTGGCTGCTTTGCTAGGCTTTTAATCACACTGTATACCCCGATGGAAAGAAAGGAAGAAAAAAGCCCCCAACCACAAGATTTCTGGCCAGCTGTTTCTGACTAAAATCGGACATAAATAAAACCGTCCCGAGCAAAGCGAGGCATATTCTGCAGAGGAGTAAGAAACTGGAAGTCCGGTGCCTTGCTAAAGTATTTGCGCCCCTTGAACTTCGGTCACGTTTCAACTGCAAACCTTAATGCAGTTTATTGGGATTTTATGAGACAGACCAACATCATAAAGGACATGATTGTGAAGGGGAAGTGGAAGCTTAAGAAAGTGGGGCACGCCTCTGTTTTTCAGCCCGACCTTATTCTGGCACCGCCGAGAAAAATCCAGAGCAGCCAAACGTCCGACTTGATTAAAAATGAAACATTTATCGTATCATTTATCAACTGTTGACAAAAATGTCTTACTGTGACAAGACCTTGGATTCATCGTTGCCTTGGTCGATTCCAAGTGCTGATGCTAAATAAGATACAAAAGTGATAGAATTATTGGATATATTAAAATGACTAATTTCTGCGCTGTTTGTTTCCCAAGAGCATCAATACATATTAGTAAAACTAAAAATGTGATGAAATGCAGTTACTGTGTGCTGGTTAGTGATATAAATCTTCCTCTCCTAAGACTGTTTGCTACCTAAAAAAGAAATGACAATATTGTTGTCATATTAGTACAATAAAACATCACAATAAAATTCAATATGGTCCAATATTATCGTTTATCGCAATAATTGCAGGCAATTCGATTCGAATTACCCCCAAAGAACAAACAAAGCAGAAAGGAGAAATTTACATCAAAGTTACGTTGCGAAACTTGTTGACAGTATGTGGATTCCCATTTGTCAACAAAGTTTTTAGTATTCATCTTAGTTCTGGAGTAACTAGAACCATAAACAGCGACCTACTTTTTCTCAAAAGCAAGTCTTATTTCTCAAATAAGAAAGCAACCCCAAAAAATGCAGAAACTTTAGTTTTGTGGATCTGTTTTGTACAAAAATCTGACTATTTTTCTTAGTTTTAGTAACATTTAAATAAAATGAAGGCAACAAAAGTTTGTCTTAGAAATGTTTTATTAAAAAAAAGCGCTTTCAACTTACCAACTTTGACCCTCAGGGTACAAAGCCTCTGACTTTAAATTAGATTAAAAAAACAAAAAAGACTCGTGTTTTTGACTGGCCCAGTCAAAGTCCAGAGCGACATTTCATTAAGTATGTGTGGCAAGACTTGGAAATTGCTATCAGTGAAGGATCGGTGGACGTGTAAACCTGGTGTGAGCTCACACTAAAGCGCGGTTCTAGGATACGCCGAGTCACTTTCAGTCACTTTTTTAGTGACTCGGCACATGAGGTCTATCACACACAACACCGAACAGAAGACTTTACGGTTTTGTGTTAAAACGTGACGAGCTGCTCGTATCAGCAGTGGTCTGAGCTGCGGACGATGAGCTGCTGAACCGCTGACTCTCAGAAGTCACTGTTACCATGTTAGTGACGGCAGCATCAGCACAGGACTCCACTTCTGAAACCGTCGAGTCGTCCATCACTTTTCAACATGTGCAAACGTTGACCAGTTCCCACTTCCAAGGTTGGGAGGCTGTTCCGTTTTTCTATCATTTCAACCTGCAATGGGACAACTTGGAGGATGAGTGGATGATAAATTTAATGGTTTGCAGTGGTTCTTTTTTTTTTTTTTTTTTAACGACGTAGAGTGCTGTTTCTTTTTATGAGAATCACATCCCATCATGTTCCCATAATTACAATTTGGATGTTGATTTGAGTCCCTTTCTCACACTTGGCTGCGTTCACAGATGATATGATTAGATGACTCTGGTGAGTAATCGGCGAGAAATGCAGATCACCCCTAGAAAGAAAGCAGCAAATTGGTTATGAGGAAACGGCGGATTAGCACTGAGATGCACAAACAAGTTTTTAACACCACTGTTTTCTTCGTAGTTGACTGAAACAAATATTTACGCCCCTGAAAGTATTTTGTAATTTGTCATACATCATAAGTGACGATAATTGTTTATTACTTCTTTTGAAGGGGAGCAGCAACTATAAACCAACAAAAACAAGTGCTGCTTGCATTTGTAACGTGTTTCTTCAGGACGCCAGTCACATAAAAATAAATAAATAAATAGATCTGCATCGCTGAGCTTCACGCCATAAATGCATGTAATCGTATTTCCACATTTATTGATAAATATGGATTTTATTGAACAGACAGCGGAGACGTTGGCAAAAACGGAAAATCCGACAATTCCTAGTTTGGCATCATCAACCTGAATGTATTGTTAAACGAATAAAAAGTCTTATCACGTTAAGAAATGTATCGCGATAAATGATTAAGGCGATAACGTCTTTTTAAAAGAAAAATGATTTCTTTCTGCTGTCCTGTCACGTAAAAGCACAACGTAGCAGGCATAAAGACTTTTGTTGTAATGTTTCAAAAGGATTGGAGGGGGGCAGACAAAAACAAAGTACAAGACGGTACAAATTCCTCTGCAGACCAGCTTATGTTGCGTTTCCCCCCACACCGCAGCTCTTTGGTGAAATGCATCCATGTGCGCGCCCAGATTAAAGGCTCGCGTGTTGCCCTCCTCTCCCTCTGCAGGCTCTTCGGGGTGACGGGGAACTGTGCAGCCTGCAGTAAGCTGATCCCTGCCTTTGAGATGGTGATGAGAGCCAGAGACAACGTCTACCATTTAGACTGCTTTGCCTGTCAGCTCTGCCGCCAGAGGTAAGATTAGGGGAGCAATTAGCCCGGGAGATCAAATTCAGTTGACTTGTGTGGAAGGTGCGCTGGTGAGCAAACTGTTAGTGCAGGTTGTAATCACAGGTTGATTAAATCCACAGCGGAGAAAAGAAAGAAAGGAAGAAGAAGAAAAGAAAAAAAAAAGCTCAAAGGGTTAAAGACTTTGTCTGACACTTGAATAGTTAATCAGGGTTGTGGCTATGCAAGATTAATTTTCTGATTATGACAGCGGTAGATGTATGTGGTATGAAATTATGCCTGGGAAGGGGGAAAAAAAAAGAGGGAAAACTGCCCTCGTGGGAAAGCCTCGCAATTCGTTTGAGGTCCGGAGAGAAGCAGGAGCCGGTTCATGTTTTGATTGTTTCTCTCTGCAGATTCTGCGTGGGAGACAAGTTCTTCCTCAAGAACAACATGATCCTGTGCCAGCTGGACTACGAAGGAGGCCATCTTAATGGAGGCTCCGACAGACAGCCGCAATGAGAGGTAATATTCTGGTAACAAGGAGGCGCAGTCCCACACAGCTGCGCTGACAGTTTGGACCAAACCATCCGTGAGATATCGTGATAGTGTTTTTTTTTTTTTTTTTCCCCAACGCGTCCCAAATCAGGCCAAATGTAGATACGATACTTCACTCCAGAGACTGAAAACTCCTCAGAGGAGAAGAAGAAAAAAAACATCCCAGCTGGAGAAATTTGATTTTGGAGGGTTTTGTGAATTGAAAGGATGGGGGGGGGGTTCGAAAAGAACAAATAAATAAATGTGTGATATTCCAGATTACCTTTCGGTTGCAATTACAGCTGCAAATCTTTTCGTGGTTTTGTCTCTGCCAGCGCTGCACATCTGGAAACTGGAAGTTTTGCCTCTTCTGTTTTGAAAAGCAGCTGAAGCTCAAACCAAACGTAGAGCCTCTGCATACAGTACATTTTATTTCAGTCTAACTTTGACCTGGACTTTGACAGGATGATTCAAAAGCATGAGAACATTGTGATTTCAAACCCTCTTGTCGTGTGCCCGGCTTTCTGTTTGCAAGGGAAAACTTTGCCACAACCTGAGATCTAACGCCTCCTCAGACACGCCATTCTGCAGGATTTTTCTCCGTTTCCATCTTCTCCTGTGGTCTCTCAGTGTTTCGCTGAGGAGGAGTCGTCGTCAGCAATGCAAACACGACAAACACAGGTGGAGAACATCGGAAGAGGAAGCAGAAGCGACACTCAGAGAGTCTCCATCCACCTCTTAAGCCGACGTCAAACTTTATTCAAATGGACGTTTGCAAAGCAGCCTAGTAAATCAGGGAAACAGAATTTAGCGGGAGCTAAGTGAGCTAAGCATTTACAAAGTTAACAAAATAAAGTGCTGAAAGAAAAATGTTAATTCTAATATTAACGCATTAGAGAAAGTATGGCCACCACTGAGTTTAGATCCACCGTCATGCTTTTGCTAGGTTTGTAGTTTTCCTGTCTGCTATGTTCTCGTTTCTAATCAACTCCCTTTACAACTCTCTCACTCGGATTCATTCGGGCGTATCAGAGTAAAGGGGCGGCACCACACTTTTCGGGTCTTCATTTGTAAAATAAAAAAACAGTGTGCCACTCTCCTCCCACTCCGCAGTCGTGTACTCGTTTGTGACGGTCTGTCGTATAAAATGCCAACAACGTGCGCAGAAATGTGTGTTTCTAAAGGTGCAGAGGTCTCTGGGGGATTGTTAGTTTTGCGAGGCGCTCCATGTGAGTGCAGAAGGTGCCGCAGTTCCTTCCAATGGCTTCAAATCTTGAAAAGAGTTCCAAATCTATAAAGTTTTATATTGGTGGAAGAAAAGTTGGATGACGCTAGAAGAAGGGGAAAAAAAAACAAGAGTTAGAATCTGCCGGATAGTTATTGTTTTGGGAAATGTTTCTTAAATAAGGGGTCTGGGGACTATATTATGGCAGAAAAACACTTATGAAGTGTTTTTTTTTTTCCCTCCTTCTGCAAAGTGACCCGAGGATCTTTTATATTTTCTTCTCTCACAGCAGATCTGGAGAGGGACCACTGTGAGCCAGCTGGACCATGAAACTCACAGCAGCGCACAGCTCATCAGCTTCTCGCTTCAAACTGAACTCTGAAGAATGTAAAAAAAAAAAAAAAAGAAAAGAAAGAAAGAAAAGGAAGAAGAAAATCTCAGATTGGACACGTTCGCCGCGGCCGATGCCTGAACTCTTTGTTGCAGAGCTGCGCGGTCGGTTCCCTGAAAAAAACTGACCGTTCCGATCGGATGAGCTCGAGGTCAGCCAGGAAGTGAAACTGGAGAGACCATGTGGAGGACGTTTCCCACAACGCTTTTTATGGACTGCGAACTGGAGCGCTGCAAATTCTGACAATAATTTGAGGAGCTGGTTTGAAAAAAAAAAATAACAACAAGAGCAAAAATCGATCCAACAGACGAACGAAGGGAGTCTGGAAAGAAATCAGGAGCTCTGAGACTGCTGGATTCTCCTGGCTGTCTTTTTTTTTTTTTTTTTTGGAGGAAAACAAACAAAAAATAATAACAGTGAAATAAATAAATAAATAAAACTTAGATTTCCAGCCCAGTTTAATTATATTCAAACTGTTTCCCTTGCTGCTTTTTATTTTTATTTTATTTTATTTTTTATTAAACTGGAATTAAATCACAGTTTGTCTGCCTTTTATTTATGTTATGTGCCGACAATACTACATGTGACATCACAGGGTCACTTTAGGTCAAAGACAGGATTGCTTGTTCTGCAAGAATAAAATCCAACAGAAAAGGTCAAAAAGAAATATAATATCTGAACCTGCACTCGATGGCGTTCTTCATTGATTACAAACATGACATTGAAATTATTGTAAAAAAAAAAAAAAAAATAGCCTAAATAAAAACAAACACAAACAAAATGACACCAAATACTGAATCTAAATCACAGGATTTAAAAGAAAAAACACATAGCCACACTTGTCATGAAAAATGACAGTTTGAATTTAGGTCAAACATTTGGTGAAATGTGACATCTTCTTCATTGTAACCATTGTGTTGGTAAAAGATACTTGGGGCACATAGACATTTTGTGCGTCTTCATTTTAATTTCATACCTTCAGCACAAGAAGGTCGCTGCTGATGTCGTGCCTAGTTTCGGAGAGCCTCGGCACAAAACAAAGCCACATTTGTAGCCCTTGTAATATTTGTTGAGTATTTTCCATTGTAATAATATTCCAGTCTTTAGGCTGTCTGCCCGTTGACGTTTAAACCACGGTCCCTTGGCGACCCCTGGCGGTGAAACCTTGTAATTGCCGTTCGCTCTCACTTCCGCTCCCGCGGTCACAGAGGAAGGAATCGCCGACGCTCCATCATGTCTTCTCTGTTTTCGTGACTCCGGCCTGTTTGTTTAACGTGGCGTTAGAGCCGGAAAGGCGGCCGCCCGGCTGTCGATATGTCAATGTCGACGTTTCAGAAGGTGACCCTGGCCGCGTGCCTCGTGCTGTGCGTGGCGCTGCTGCTTCCCAAGCTGCTGCTGTCCAGGGGGAGGAAGGATGCTGCGGAGCGGCCAGAAGGTGCGCCGCCATTTCTTCCCTAACCGCTGAACCGAACCTGTGTTTGATTTGACGGTAGTTTGGCTTCGGGCAGGTCCATAGTGTGTTCATGTCGCCGTGTTTACTCTGTTAATGACTCTGGAAATATTTCCAGTCATTATTCTTCTTGTAATTGCGTTTTCCTCCCTGCGGGCGGCGCCAAAAACACCCAAGTCAGAAATCGGATGTACCCAGTTTCTCAGAAAAAATTAACGTTATGAACGGATGGGGACGCGGGGGTCGAGCGCGCGACACGTCGACGGAGGCGTCGACGGAGGCCTCAGTCCTCCACGCGGCAGTCACAGGTTCGAGTTCCGGTGTCTGTCGATTCACTGTCCAGTAGAGGCCTCTAAAGTCAAAACGTTTAAAAAAAAGATTTGAAAGCCTGCTGAAAAGCACTGAGTCCTTGTATTTGGTCACTTTCATTTCATTCATCTGTCTGGCTTGGTCAACCCTCTCACCCACTTGGCCCCTTCCCTGCAGGATCGGGCCATTTCCCTCCCATGATGCACCGGCAGATGACTCCGGAGGGTCGGGGCCAGAGGGCAGCGGGGTCCGGGTTCTCCAGATCCCATAACTCTGACTCCACGTCCAGGGCCAAAGGAGCCGGGACAGGGACCGGGACCGGAGGCAAGTCCAACCTGGCGGGACAGATTATCCCCGTGTACGGCTTTGGGATCTTACTCTACATCCTCTACATTTTATTTAAGGTAAAAAAAAAAAAAAAGTAATCTGACGCTGTCCTGAGGAAGGAGCTCTGCTAACCAAAACGACAGGATGTGGGAATCATTGGGAATGTTGTATTTTTAGATCACATCCAAAGGGAACAGCAAGCCGTCAGCTAGGAGGTGTCTTCCACATCGATCTGAGAATATGAAGAGGAAGATCAGTGAGTTTCATCTCATTAATAAACCTGTTCGTTTTGTAATATCTGGACACCGTCTGCCTGTGAAAAGTATTCACTTCCGTGGGTGATTAACCGTTTTTTTTAAAATAATACAAAAAAATTACTTTCTTGCCTAAAATATCATTTATCATGATTGTATTTTATTATTTTTGCCAACATGTTTTGTCCCTTCTTTCACTCGGAGATCTAGTTTATCTATTCAAACCTAAGCTGGGCCGCCACGTTTGTTTCAGAAAGACGGGTCTCTGTGAAAACCACCTTTCATCGATCTAACACGAGCGTTCTGAACCTCAGACGAAGCTCCTGGGTTTGTTTTCACCTAAAGGAATTTCAACCCTGTGAAGACTGGGAACAATTTCTCAAATGTTTCTTTTGTGTGTGTGTTTGTGTAAATAATTATTTTTTTTTTTTTTTGGTAAAATGTTGGAAACAGCCACTAAGAGCTATATTCCTCTTAGGGAGGAATATAGTTTTCCTCCCTAAGACTTATGGAAGGAGTGCAGGTGAAGTCAGCGTTCCTGAACTGGCATTAGCCGACTGTACGATCGGTTCCACGCCGCCTGAACGTCTCGTCTCTTCGGTCCCTCAGCCGACTTCGAGCTGGCCCAGCTGCAGGACAAGCTGAGGGAGACGGAGCTGGTGATGGAGAACATCGTCTCCGGCGCCCACCACAGTCCTGACAGGTGACTCTTCTGCTAAAATAATTATTAGTTGAACTTTGTTTTACTTTTTTGGGGGGGGGAGTTGAGGTTGAAAAAACAGACTAGAAACCAAAACCGCGCCCGCAGGGTAACGGGGGTCACCGCCGACCAGGAGGAGAGTCTGCTGCAGCAGCTGTCAGAGATAACCAGAGTGATGCAGGAGGGCCAGCTGGTGGACGGGATCCTGCCGGAGAAGAAGGTCCAGGAAGGCTGGAACGGTGAGGGAATGTTGCAGACTCACCAAATTCCAAACAAGCTAGCTCACACGACTCAACAGGTGGGAGTCACGAAAATAAATTCGCTCAATAGAAGCGCTGCAATTTTGAAAAAGAAACACAAATATTTCCGCTAAAAGGTTTTCTGTGCTCGTCTGAGATCTGTTTTTCGCCTGTATCAAAATCAGTGTGTTTAGCGAAACTGTGATAGAAACACCAGCTACATTTCCCTTTTCATTGTGCAAACTGGAATTGTAAAAAAAATAATAAAAAGTTCTCCGATAAAAGGTCTTTGTGCTTTTCGGCTTTAACAAAATGTGTGTGTTTCACCGACCTTTGATGGAAAGACTTTTTTCGCATCACTCAAGTCACATGATCCGTAACCAGATGTTGCCACTTATTGCATGAACAGATTTATTCACGTGATTTTAATTGCGTTCATTTCACAAAAACACCATCGTTTTTTTCCCCTAACATTAGCGGGATATAGAGAACATTTTGTGCACATTTGTAATGAAAAAGCAAATATATTTTTGGGCATCACACAAATCATCTGATCAATAACTGCATGTTACTACAGGTGGAAATGACAAAGAAGGAAGTGGTGGTAGGATGATATTCACGCATGATTTTAATTGGAAACACAGTAATTGCTAAATAATTTTTTTCTTTTTGACATTAGTGGAATATCAACTAAATTTGTCGCAACATTTCCCAGACTATCCAGAGGAGCCTCGCCCGTGTTGGGATGATACCCAGTGCTGCTGTCAGCACAGCCCAGAAGAACCTGATGCAGACAGAACAGAAGAGGCTTCGGACAACCAGGCGGAAAACCTTCTGGGGGGTTTTAAAGGTCAAGAGTCTGAAGCCACTGAAGAAAGAGTGAAAGAGGAGGAGACGCAGCATCGGCACAACGTGGAAAGTGCTCAGCTTGACCTGGCCGGGGTGCTCCAGGAGCTGGAGCTCACCCTGAAGGTGACGTCCGCGTTGGAGCAGGAGAAAATCCTAGAGCTCAGCCGACCTGCGGCGACGGAAACATCCGGCGGCTCAGTGAGACGGAGGAACAAGAGAAGGAAGGCCAAGAAAGCCGCACCCTGACTCTCCCATGAGGCTCAGCAACGTTAGCTCAAGCTTTAGGCGCTCTCGGCTGATTGGCTGTAGCATGGCAGCTGGTGTTAGCATGACAGCGCCAGCCATGGTAATCTGTACTTGACCTGGAAGAGAGCAGAACCTGAGCGTCAGGAACAAGTAGCATTTAAATGAACCGTTTAATAAGCCGAGTTCATACTGCAACACTGACAGCAGCCTATTTATGGGATTGACTATTTCTGACAAAAATTGTCAGCCAATCATCACTGGTGAATTAAATTTGGGGTTTTTATGATTTATTTGAACCGCTCTGTTTAGAGTGGAATGATCATAGGAGCCGGGCCGGACCGAAGCATTAGCAATAACATGCTGCTGCATTAAAGAACTTGGGATCACAGAGCAAGTTGATCTGGGCAGGAGTTGATCTCTTATGAAGGCAAATGTTTAGAATTGTAAAGTTATGTCAACAATAAGCTCTAATTTATGACTTTATCACCATCTGAAATTGTTAAAAGCTTTTTTTTTAATGAAAAGTGACAATATTTATGACATAGCCAGGCCAATGAGAATCAAACTAAAAACTGCAAATTAACTGTGCAGATATGTAATCATGCAAGAAACTTGTATTTTATTTCTTTTGATGTGGTTCTGGCGTTGATCTGCCTGTTCAGATAGACGACAGGGTTAAGGTTTGCCGTTACCCTTTGAGAACATTTCCGCACTTCCTTGTGTTGTCCATGTTTTCACATTTTAGCATGCAAAGTGAAAATGGTTTTTCCTGAAAACGTACGAGGATGTTTCAGAAAAAGCACACGAGTTCAGACAGAAAATGTTACGATATTCTGAAAGACAATAAACGTTTTTGCTTCCTCTCATTTCACGTTCGTTTAAACTTCTGGTCAAACTTTTTGGACTGAAATTGGTCAAAAAAAAAAATAAAAGAGACCAACAGCACAACTCAAAAAAGGATGTTTATTACTATAATGGTAGATTTTACCCATACAATAAAAAACGTTACATGGGTCGATGTAGGCAAAGACTAATTTGAATGAACAGTTTTGTGAGTGGCACATCACGACAGCCTTCTCCTCTACAGATCCGCATCATCCGGTTGGTCTGGGGGTTTCACGGAGGCTCTGCTCCCTCAGTGCTCCATCGGCTCGTCGGGTGCTTCTCCAGAAGCCAGCTCCTCTGCAGGCTGGGCGACCTGGACGGACACACAGCTTGCGTTTTAGTTCGCGGATATCGTTTCGGATGAAAGGCAGCGTGAGGAGAGCCAAAGCGCCGTACCTTTCTCTGCGGCCTCTCCTCCAGGCCCTCCAGGAACGGAGCCACGTCGTCGTCGTCGTAAATGGTGAACTCCATGTCCTTACCCACGATGCCGATGGAGACGTTCTGCAACACATTCATTCGTCATAAACCGCCCCAACAGAAAACCTCCATGCTGATTTTAAACGATGATGGGCACTGAGAGGCAGTTAGGACAAAACTACAACCTATAAATTAAAATCTTTCCACAAAATGTTAGGTACCTTGTCTTATAGCCATATTAAGAAAAGACAGTACAAAATTAAGAGTGGTCATAACATTAAGAAAATAAAGTAATAATACAAGAATAACGTACTTTTATGAGAATAGTTGTAGTTTTATAAAAATAAAGTCTTAGTTTTACAAGAATAGTCACAACATTACGACTTCATTCAAAAAAAAAAAAAAAACAACTTTATTCTTGTAATTTTGTTTTCTTAGTTTGGTCCTAATATTTTGTTGTAGAAAATAAATCAAAGTGATTGCCTTTATGCCAATAAGGAAAACATGGGAAGCCCTTTCAAAGCTTTAGATCTACAATGATTTTTACATTCCCTTCCTACAAAAAAATAAATCTATTTTCTTTGTTTAGTTGAAATATTTTAGATTTCTTAGTTTATTGTTCAAGCAGGAAAAAAAAATTCTTTTTGTGAGCTGTGTGTTTTTTTTTTTAAATATGTATATTCCAGTTGACAATTTTGTAAAAAGTTTGGCCAGCAGGGCTGAGAGGGAACCTGGTACCTTGGTGGTGAGGTCCTGCTCAGTGGGGAGCGTTTCTCTGAGAGCGCGGAGGCCATGTTGGACCAGTTCATTCAGAGCACCTGCCAACAACAAAGTTCACTACTGAATGACATCACAAATCGCTTCTGAATGCGTTTGTAATGGAATCAGAATCTTACAGTCCTGGAACTTGTCCATGCACCTCTCCAGGTAGGTGCGTGCAGACTGGGAGCGCGCTCCGATCGACATGGCTTTGCAGTCAAAGTAGTTTGCCGATGGGCAGGTCTGGAAGATGTGAGGCCCCATGTCCTGGCAGACAGAAAGATCTCATGGCTCCACTTATCGCGCTTCAAGTCAACGCTGGAGCTCCGTGAATCAGAAACTTACATCATAACCGGCGATGAGGAGTCCGACTCCATAGGGCCTCCTCCCGTAACGCTGTGTGGGAATCTGGGTTTCTATGGTTTCAGTTCAGGATCCTATTAATATGTGGGAAGTGACATCACTTTCAGCGGTTTGGTATCGATTTTCTCTTTTTAGTCCCAACACTGATCCTAAAGATCAAACTATTTTTCAAATGAGAATGATCGAAAGGATACTGCTGCCGATGAGTGAAACGAGACGAGAAATCGGAAGGGGTCGGTCAAAGACGAACCTCGAGTCCAAACACTCCTGACGCATAAAGTTACTGCGAGAGAGAAGGTTAAAGGTCTGATTAGTCAAAACACACAAGCAGGTTTAACAAGCTCCTTTAACAAGCTCAGTTCCACCAGGCGTTTGCTAATTCCTGCTGGCTAGTCTGAAGGAGCTGAACGGCTGGACAATCTGAAGTTCAATCAAACCAAACTTCTCTTGTTGTAGCTCAGTGAGAATCACCAGAATTATGTTTATTTACTAAATGCCATAATACTGAGAGAAAGAAAATATGTACAAATATGTACAAGCTCATATTTTCTTTCTCTCAGTTTCAAGAGTTTTATTGACGTCTCTGAAACGTCCAACATCCAGCTAGATCCAGATGATGGACGTCCCTCGTGTCCTACCAGAGCAGCCTGGCGTCAGCGGTCAGTCCGGCGATGGAGATGCCGATGTGGTTGTCGACATGCAGGATCTTCTTCTGGTGGGCGGCCAGTTCAGACTGGGCTCTCTGTAGACAATTAAAACCAAAAGCACTATGTGACCATGCCAAACCCCGGTGTTTCTACATTTCACACAAACATCTGGCTTGGAAGGGGTTGTTCTCCCAAAACGAAATGAGATCCTAAGATCGTAGATGACAAAAGAAATGATTAAAATTAATGAGGTCTGTCAGTAATCTGACACAAGCACATTATCCTCTCTGAAAAGGCACAAAGATGTCCAGCCAGAACCACCTCCTCTGATGTTAAAATCACATTTCTCTCCCGGAGGGCTGTATGATCGTACCTTCAGCGCAACGAGGACAGCGTGTGTTCTGGATTTCAGGCCCACAGTTGCTGAGCCTTGCTTCACCGCTTCCATGGCATACTCGATCTGATGGATGCGGCCCTGCGGACACAGAAGCGCCTCAGAAAACGGCCTTTCAACTCGGTGCAACAGGAGCCTGCAGGGCGGGGGAGAAAACTCACCTGAGGGCTCCATACTGTTACATCGTTGTCGTACTGGTTGCGGAACTGGAGAGAAAACAAGCCAGAAATCAGAAGGCATGAAGAAGAAAGTGTCCGCTTTGATAGCTGGAGAAACGCAACATAACCAGACGCACGTAGTTGTCTTCCATAATCACGACGTTCTTTATGGAAATGTGTGTGTTCAATAACAACAACAACAAAAAACCTTCAAGGTAAAACGCAGGACCCGTTTCTGTGCCCGTCCGAAGCCTGGGCTGTGTTAGTCAGGGGTTTTAAATGACAGTACAGCGGCTAAATTATTGATAAACCCACGTTAAACGATGACAACTGAGTAGCCGATGCTAGCTTGAGTCGTTTATCAGGCTACACTGCAGTTGTAGCGCCAATTGGATGAAAATAAACACATTAAATCCATCTAAAGATTTCTCCAAGCGAGTTTTTTTACTTACAAGAATGCAGCACAACTATATTATGCTATTTTAATTAAAAGAAAGTGACCTGAGGCAAAGCGAAAGTAAAGCCTCGGCTCTTCCTCCGCGTTTATGCTAACTCAATCTGGTGCGGCTAACTTCAGCTAGCTCCTCGGTTGAACCTGCTGCCGATGGTTCAACCGCACAAATAAGCGTCTCGGTTTCTATTGTGTCGTTTAAGGAGACGTGTTCTCGTGTATTCCGCAGTGGTCCTTAAAGAAAAGTTGCCTCACCTTCCCTTTGGGTCAGCCTATAATGCTAACAGCTACTGAAGCTGTTTTGCTTACTCACAGTGCGGACACAACTCAGCAGGCTAACGCTTAGCATAGCGTGACTAAATGAACCCCTGGTCAAAAATAGCAACATAACAACAACCAACTGGACGTTTTATTGTTAATGTACATGTCGCATATTACTAAAGTGATAAAGCAGCATTCGGCTTCATTTAAACTCACCATCTCTGCTCTGATAATGTCCAAGTTCCTCTGCGCAGGATGTGCCGCTGTGACGCTCGATTATTCTTCCTGGATGTGACGACAGGGGAGAGCAGAAGAGTGTCGATTTCAAATCAGTGAAACCTTTTACTAATACTTCACTAAATTATTATTATTATTATTATTATTATTATTATTATTATTATTATTATTATTATTATTATTATTATTATTATTAATAATAATAATAATAATAATTTAAAGATCCCAATTTATAAAATCTGACTGATCTTGACTTTTTGCCAAAAACTCTGTTAGTCAAGCAGAAACAGTGGCGACAGTTCTGTTCTACTGAACAAAACTGCACATGATTATATTTTAGATTTATAGTTATTAAAAAGACATAAAAAATAAATAAAGAAAATAAATTTCAAAATGATACACTACTTTTTGTGGGATTATCTCACAAGATGAATAAAATCTGAACTATGTAAAAAATAAATAAATATTAAAGAAAAATGTAGTCCATTAACGTTTCGATTTGCTATCTGCTGCCACAATAATTATTTCTAAAAACATGTATTTTTATGTCACAACGAACTTCATGGAAGTAAACATGGCCTGAACTAATTAATGTAAGTTTCAATTCACTGTTGTCTCACATCCGTTTTCATCCTGGACACGCAGTGGCAGTGTTCGGACACCAGGTGGCAGCAGCGACCTAGAAGAAATCACTGCACGCTTGCCCCCAAGTTTGGACTCCAGGTTGCGGAACATAAGTTATTATTGTGAGTCCAGATTTAGCTCGGAGAACAACTCAGTTTGGACACACCCGCTGACTGCTTCTGAAACTTCAGGGAAGAAAACCCGTTTGCACGTTTCTGATGTCTTAAATCCAAACCTAAACGTTCTTACATTCAGGTGTCATTTCAAAGGATGCTCTGATTTGTTCTGACATACGCAAAATCCACTTTTCGAACCCTTGAATTTAAAATGCCTTCAGTGACGTTCTTGACGCTCCTATTCAATTGTGTCGAGCCTTTGTTTGCTTCTTTCATATTGTGGTGGCATTACTATTTGAAAAGGTATGGGCACTGTAGTTAAACTACGCTCCATACTATAGGTAGCTGGTAGGGACAGAAAAGGTATGAATACGGTAATAACACCATGGCTGTACATTCATTCGAAGGCCTGGTTCACATGTTCCTAGTCTTCATTCTCCTGCTCGGGGTCAGACTCTGGGTCATACATGCACGGTACGATGGTACATAATCGTATCACGGTACATAATCTACAAAAATGGCCGAACGAGGTGAGTCATATCTCAATCACAATTGAAAAAGAACCCTGAGCAAAACAAGTGACTCTAAAACCCCTCAGAGCAGGTATAATCGAGCTGTCTACAACAACCAGGTCCCGCTTTAAATGGACAATTTAAATGTGAAATAGAAGAGAGTAAATTTACGCTTCATGGGACAGTTTTTCCCAAACGTTGCATCGAAGTGGCCAGAGGCATGGCATGGCTTCATGGCCTGGTTGTAAAGAAAAACAAAAATATTTCTCCTCAACCACCACATGCTGACACCCAGAAAATTTCTCGACAGCGGCCACCTTTCTTTTCCCGAAAATCCATAACTGTATTTTTGCTTGATTGCCCCCAAGACTGATCGTAAGAGAGAGGAGCGTGTTCAGTTTTCGGGGAAGGTGTAACAAGTGCCTTTCCTTTGGAATCGCAATACATTTGCTAATGTGCCGAAAGAGAGGGTCTTTCTCTCATTCTGTCACTCTTCAGTCTGACAAGAAGTCACTAAATCTCCCATCCTGTACCTTATGACCGCCTGCTCTTACACTTGACCATAACTCACCCCACCCTTCCCCCCCACCACTCCGCTGATGGCATGATGTACCCTTGATCCGGGATCTTATGATTGGTGGTGTGTGTGGCGGGGTGAATTAGTGCGGCCGGGCTGACGAGCTCCCCACCCTCTGCCAAGGCGGTGGCAGCACGACTTCAGCCATTACATCAGCTCTCCGGCTCCCTCCTCCGTGATTGAGATTGTAAAGGCTGCGCTGAGCTCAGCATGTTTTATTTTATTTTATAATTTTTTTTTTTCCTTTCCCTCTTCATCCCGAGGCCCTCATTTAACTCTGCCAACTCCCGAGCCGCCGCCAACTCCAGCCTCTTCCACCGCCACCCACCTCCCTCTCTGCTGTTTAATTTTTCAAATGGAGAGCAGCCTGAGTCACTGTGCGACGGGTCCAAGCCGCACACAGCAGACCTGGAGATGATGCCTCGGAGGAAAATGCGTTTAACCGCTGCATGCAGTGTGTCTGCTTCCATCCCAGCAAACATTGTTTCTGAGTTTGTTTTGTGGCAGCGAAATATTCGTTTCCATGCTAGTTTGGATGTAATTGCACCAAGTCCCCCACCCTCTAAAACAACGTTCTTCAGTTGTTTTAGAGGTGCTCCGAATCTTTGGAATGAGGTTCTGTTGAGCGACTATAACCAGCGAATGTTTTGCTTGCACTAGACAGCTGTCTTGGCATCTTTGTTAGTGAAAACCCCGCTTGCCTTAAAACATCTGTACTTTCTAAAACGAATCATTGTCACGCTTGAGTTGGGCAATCATTTTACACGAAGGTTTATGATGACTGACCTGGGAAATTGAGGTAGGGTCGTGTGCGTCACTTGTGATTTTCCTGCATGAAACAAATACTAAGAACAGAGCATGTCAACCAGTTCCACTTAGAAAAGTTTTCTGCCGTAAAAGTGAAGCGGAGTAGAAAGCAAAATTGCTTTGACGTAGTCTTAATGCAGACAATTTTCTCAATCTGTATCGTTTAATCATCGTCATTGTTGCATTAGTCAAATGTTCAAACATTGACCAGTCAGGTTAAATTAGTCGTGTTTTATACTGAGCAGGAACTTTTTTTTTATCCAGATTGAAATGTTTATACGTTTTCTGCTCCGACCTGACGTTTGATGCCCCACACAGGCTAAGTCGCTAACAGAAAGTACATAAATAAACATGTGCAACATGACAGATTGTGACCTCTAATAAAATCCAATCATCAATTGGAGGCCTAAAACCAGATTTCCTGACAGCAGACCAAACGTTGAACACAGAAAATTTGCGTCAAGCCGACACACGGTGGGTGTGAAAAGTCCAGACGTATAAAGAGCCATTTTATATCTGACAAGTTTTGGTTTGAAACAACCTAAACAGCAAAGGAGCTTGGTCACCAGAGCCATTTTCCATTATTTCCTCTGGATTTATGTAAGAAAGACTTGAAGCTGAAATATATCGGCTTTCTCCAACAATTGGAAACGCGGGTCGGTTCATTTATCCTGAAATAACCTCAGCCTCTAGCTACAGCTAGCCTTAACATCATCTAAAATGCCCCTCCACTAGTTAATACTTAACCAAAATCTGGGTTGGCAAAATAACCCAGAGGTTATTAAGTGTAGGAAAAGTCCATCTCTGTGGCCAAATCGAACCAGACTTGCTTCAAAACCCGGGACTTTACATAAACACACACTAATTAATATGCCATTAAAGTTTCCCTGGAAAAGTTCACCCATCGCTTCAGGAGGAAAAGCGTTTTTCTGGGAGAAGCTGATTTCAGTCATTATGTCATTAGGATGTTTCAATCCGTCATTTTTATTGTTTCACTGCCAGGAAGTGCGGCCACGCCAGAGCCAGAGAACCAGAATCCATCATTTTAATGTTCTGATTACCTCTGAACGCAGCTCACCAAACAGAAGTTTGAAAACGTCTTTCAGATTGGCGTTTCATATGCGGAGATCGAAAGGTTTCCATTTTGGACTGTTGTAAAGTAAACAAAACAGTGATAAAGAAAACATCTGAAAGAGTGCATGTGAACTCAGTTAATATAAAAATAGGTTGCTTTTTTTTTAACAAATTAGTTGATGTTTTAAAATTTGCATCTTATTCAAAGAAACTCAGTGTTTTTCTTGTTTTGAAGTTTTCTGGAAGTTTGTTGCAGATTAGAATTGAATGCTGCTTCCCCATGTTTGGTTCTGGCTGATCCAGAACAGACCAGAACCAGAACACCTGAGAGGTCTGAACAACAGCATGTCTTTAATGGATTTCAGTGTCAGACAGTTCAGTCATTTATAAACCAACACCAAAGGCTTAGGGTTGCCTCCCTGGCAAGGTTTGTTCGGGGGTCCTGGAGAGGAGGGTCTGTCGGATAGTGGAACCTCGGATTCTGGAAAGCATTGTGCTTCTTGTCCTGGTCGTGGAACACTGGACCAGCTCTACACCCTCAGCAGGGTCCTGGAGGGAACATGGGAGTTCCAAGTCCACAGTTATGTGGACTTGGAGAAGGCGTTTGACCGTGTCCTTCAGGAAGCCATGTGGGGGTTCTCTGGGAGTATGGGGTCCCGGGCCCTTTGAATCGGGCTGTCAGGTCCGGTGTCCTGACCGGTGTCAGAGTCTGGTCCGCATTGCCGGCAGTTAGTCGGACTCGTTCCCAGTGAGAGTTGGACTCCGCCAGGGCTTCCCTTTCTGTGATTCTGTTCATCACTTTCATGGACAGAATTTCTAGGTGCAGCCAAGGTGTTGAGGAGATTCGTTTTGGTGGACTTAGGATCGCATCTCTGCTCCAAATCCGAGGCCATGGTCCCGAGCCGGAAAAGGGTAGAGAGCCTTTTACCGGGTCGAGACCGGTGTCCTGCCCCAAGTGGAGGAGTTCAAATATCTCTGGATCTTGTTCACTAATGAGGGAAGAAGGAAGCGGGAGATCGACAGGCGGATCGGCGCAGCGTCTGCTGTGAAGCGGGCGCTGTACCGGTCCGCCGTGGTGAAGAGAAAGCTGAGCCAAACAGCGAAGCTCTTCATTTACCGGTTGATCTCTGTTCCCGCCCTCATTTGGAAGAACGAGATCCCGGATACAAGCGGCCGAAATGGGTTTTCTCCGCAGGGTGGCTGGGCTCTCCCTTAGAGACAGGTGAGAAGCTCGGTCACCCGGGAGGGACCCAGACTAGAGCCACTGCTCCTTCACGTCGAGAGGAGCCAGTGAGGTGGCTCGGGCATCTGGTCAGGACGCCTCCCTAGTGAGGTGTTGCGGGCACGTCCCACCGGGAGGAGGCTCCAGGGAAGACCCAGGACACGCTGGAGGGACCATGTCTCTCAGCTGGCCTGGGAACGTCTTTGGGTTCCCCCAGAGGAGCTGCAAGAAGTGACTGGGGACAGAGAAGACTGGGCCTCCCTTCTGAAGCTGCTTCCCCCGAGACCCGACCTTGGAGTAGTTTACTTTGTGAAATCAACAGGCACACATTGATTGTTCTGAAAAGATTTCCTCTAAGAATAAAGTTGTGTTGTTATTTAATCAATGTATCCATGCAGACAAGATATACCACATTTTCAAAAAGCTGGTTACAAAACTTCTTTCAAACCACAACTATAGTCAGCAATACTGACATTTAAAAAAAAAAGTCAAACAACTGTCATATAAATCACAATACAAATTCAATTAACTCACAAATATGTTGCTTTCCAATAATGCAAATTATATCTTCCTAAACAAAAAGTTTTTAAAAGAAGCTGACCACCAAAGTCATCAAAGCTGATTTTATCCAATTCAAACAATGTTTTGTTTTTCTTTTAAAATGAGTTCACCCATGTAGGAACACTAAACACACATATTAAAGTCCATCATTAGATATGAGGATTTTAAATCATGTCATAAATGTATCCCTGGAAACTAAATATGTTTGTCTGGGCATTTTTCAAACCAAAACAAAGAGAAAAAAAAGGACAAAGAACAAAAAGCTGATTTGTTTCATCCCATAAATGAGCTGTTTGTGCATAGAGTTAGAAGAGGTCAGCCAGAGATATGATTGTGTTTTGTTTGTAAAACATTAATAAAAAAAAAACAAAACATAATTATCTTCTACTTTGTGCATCGCATGTGCAGCTTTGTGTCGCCCGTGGCATAAAATCTGGATTTAGTTCAACCATTTCTAGTTGTCGCAAAGACAAGCGTTTGCGTGGCGTCGCACTTTGACAGCGACAAATTTTTCCTAAATGCAAAACGGTGCGGCGCTCGAAGAAGCCACTCAAAGAAAAGCCTCGCATTTTATTCTCATGTAATGCAAACCCACCTGTCATTGGTTCCAGTTGAGCAAGCATGAGAGCGAATCAGAACGAGTCAATATTAGCAGGATGGAGGAAGTCCAGCACACAGCCGAGGACTCTGTCATGAGCAAAAGGTTAGGCCAGGCTGATATTTATGCCTTTTGACTTTGAGAAATCAGTTCAAATAACCGCCAGACATGCTGATGTCTTATGGGATGGCTTTTTCCGCACAAAATGCATGGAGGCCATTTTCAGCTCCCCGCTGCGGATTTCCACCGAGCTTTCATGAAGCAGAGAGCTGAAACTTTGTAGGCCTGTGATCAAGTGCTTTTCTGGAGACACCTGGCTGCTCTGGCTACTCTATTCATTAAACTGCCTTAATGGCCTCTTGTGCTTCAAGATCTATCATGTTGCGATAATGGCCTTTAGGAGGGGACGGGTGCTTTCAAATGCTTTCTTCTGATTGGGAAAGTTGGCCCGTTTCTGGGCACCAGAAACGCAGCAGCTTAAAACACCTTGTTAATTTTATCGTCATATTAGCTGAGTCATTAACTCTCACACCCAGCTGCTAGCGAGGGAGCTGCAACATAGGAAAATAAAGGTTAATGGGTCAGGAGTTTAATGGTCTATTGTCTGCTAACTGCTTTGAATGTCAGGAGAAAAATAAATCTGGAGTCGGGCTTTGTGGAGTTTTCCTGGCTCTGTTAGCTGAAGTTTTGTTTAACTTCATCAGTCCATTATTTACACCGGATCATTCCCTGGTAACGGACTACGGAAGCAAATAAAATTGTGAAAATGTCAACTGCTACTTAAAACTGTTATTTTATTGATTGATTTATTTTTTTTACTGTAGCTTAAGATAACGTAATATTTTAAACCTGCGTAGTTCTGTTGACAAAAAAAGCTCCTTCCCGGTTTCACTGGAAATCGAGTGATCTGGACTCGACCCGAAAGCCAAGAATTTTCAACTGCCTGCTTTGCTGCAGAGGCAGAAATAAATAGCGGGCTCTTGGGTCTCGGCCAGGCTGTATAACCGCATAACGTTTAACTTTCTATAAATACCGCCGGATGCGGTCCAAGTTGATCAAGTGTGATTGAATCTGAAATGACTCCAAAGAAGACTGCCAAGTTTCCTTAAGATACTTTGGAAGAGCTGCTCGTCTCTGGCCAGCTTCTGACGGAGCCGCCGGCCTGAGTCACTCTGCATAGGCTGCATAACAGCAGTCATGCAATAATAATGGCTCCATTATTAAGACATGCAATTAACAGGGCAGTCCTGATATGGTTAGTTGTTTAAACCACAATTTTCAGTTTGAAACTGTTCTGGAATATAAATGGCAAAAATATATATTTAAGACACATATCTAACTGTGGCCTTGTGCACTCAGCTTTACGAGCATAAATATCTCCGTCACATTTAAAAAAAATAAACCATCGTACACATAAAATCAGAAAAGTTGAGCCTTGTTTTGAAAATGCTAAATCCACAGGGGGGCAGTGCAGCACAAAGCCAAAACCTATCAGAATCTTTCAAAACAACCACGACTTCCTGTTAGGAAGTCGTGGTTGAAGATGTTCATTGGTGTGGACATATGCATAGGTCAGCAGCGTACTAAATATGACGTTATTAAAACACAAGACGTTGTTGACTGGGCCAAGTCCACAGGGCCTTATTTCACTTCTATCATGTCTACACTTAAACATCACGTCAAAGTTTTCTCAAATCTACACTTTGGTTGGAGTTTTCATAATTAATAATTGTTTTAGCGATATAAAACAGAGTTTTTGTGTGGCTGAAAGTCCAAAACACAGATGGTCTTGGTCTAGGAATGTCTGTCTCCAGTCTTGGTCTCCATCCCTGATGGTTGTTTTAGTACAACTGTACTAAAACAATCGCCACTCACAATATTGACGGATTTAAATATTTAATATTAACAAATTTAAAGAACCAGACACATTCCTCGTGTGTTTTGGGTCGCTTCATCTACCGCGGTTGTGACCCGGTATCTCGTCCAAGATGTCTTCTCCTGGCTGCAGTAATCTTACAACTCTCCACT
This sequence comes from Poeciliopsis prolifica, assembly GCF_027474105.1. Taxonomy (NCBI): domain Eukaryota; kingdom Metazoa; phylum Chordata; class Actinopteri; order Cyprinodontiformes; family Poeciliidae; genus Poeciliopsis; species Poeciliopsis prolifica. The sequence goes on from NW_026562376.1 coordinate 23,334,823, forward strand.
CTTGGAAGATTTGTGTTGGGTTTCTAATCCCAGTGCAGAGAGTTTGGGAACGTAAGGGGAAAGAATGGATACAATTTTCGATTTTATTGATAATTGCCGAGTAGGTAAAAAAGAACAACACTGCTGTCGACAGGTTGTTTTTTTTGCTTTGTCTTCAGTCTCCTCAAAAGCTAGAAAGTAGTCAGTATTGGGCTGTTTGTGGGTCCAACTTCAGCCTTTTATTAGAAAACTGTGAAAGGAAACAATGCATTAAATGATTGCCAAGATTGTGTTTTCTATTGTCCCTTTGGCAAGCGCTCTGCACGGCGTAAATCCAATTCTGCCATATTTCTGCTCGTCGGGCCACTTCATTCATTATTGTGTAACGAATACAAAGTGCCGCGACAGGCATTTTTTGTGAGCACAAACTCTCCGTGGTGTTTCTTTAGACGTCCACAGCATTTTTAAGTGTCTAACTATCGATTGCTAAAAGGTCTGTTTTTCTCATTTGCTCCTTTTATCCTGAATAAATGTGGAGTAAATACACGCAAGGGTTCACACAGAGAGTCCATCACGGCCACGGGGCCCACCATTCCTCCCACACTGAAGGCCGCCGATTGATGTTGTGAAGATTCGACGGTTTAACATAATCCGCCTAATGTCTGCTGATGAACAGCCTGGAAGCGCGCTCCACCCCTCACCCCCAGCCCTCACACCCTCGACGTTTTGCATGCTTCCGAAGCGGATGAGCTGTCCCTGGACGTCCGCACGACTTCCCCTCAGCTACTTGCACTCCCGCTTCAACAAACAGAACATGACCAAGACTGTCAGCACCTGCTTAAATATCTCCCACTTTAACCCGTTCTGGCTAATCCGGATGAACACGCCGTTCCAGGTGTTTAAACACTCACCCTGTTTTCCCCCTGAATGAAAAAACAAAACCACAAAGCGGCACCGGCTCTGCCACTCGAACTTGCATTTAATCAGGTGGCGAGCCCTCCCACCCCCGTTTGTAGTGGCAAGCCACTGATTAGATTTGGAGATTGAGAGCCATTACAGGAGGCTGCAGTTGGATAATGACTTAAGTGCTGTTTCGTCTTCCTTTCCTCCGCAGGAAGGAATTTATCTGGATGGGCCTGGCCTTAACTGACTGGGAAGCGCCCAACGGTGAGCAATGCCATATAGATAGTATCAATCTGCAGTGACCCTTTCACCACTCTCCGTCTTGCTGTCGGGGTTCTTGAGCATCGGAAAAGCATGAAAACGATGGCTGGCTTTACAGGTTGATACACAGAAGCTTTCGTTTGTGGTTTTCACTGATATTGTAAGACCAGACACCAGACTTTATGGCAAATCTATCCGACAACTGCAGGTAAATTCAAAAAGAAGCCGCAAAAAAAGATTGTTTTCAATGTTTTTGGAATAGCTTTACAATAAGATAGAAGTTTAAAAAAAAAAAGTACAATTTATTTCGATTGTGCAAAGAAGGTGAGAAAGATCATGCAGGGTTATGTGGAAGGGGACTGACCACTTGTTAAAGAGTTAAAATAGGAGCCATGTTCTGGTAACTTCCTGAAGGCAGCGTTTCAGAAAGAGCAGGAATTTTTAAAGAGACAGAGGCCAAATTCAAGGTGTTAAATTTCAAAGCCAAATTTATTTTAAGTCATATTTGTTACACATAGCATTTTTATAACAACCACAGTTAACGCAATTACTTAATTGTGTTTCCTGTGTATCTGGAAAATACATAATACTGCCCCTATAAACAGTGTTCAGGTCTCCATTAGGCTCTTACTCATTGAAGTGACAAGTGGTGAGGCCTCACCTGCAGGCCATAGATCACCTAAAGCATTCCTAGTCAAAGTAAGTCTTTGATATAGGTGTAAAAAAAGAAAAGTGAGCAGTGCAACTGAACATCATTAATAGATTTTCTTTTTCTTTTTTCAATGCCTTAGATTTTCTTAGGTAATTACTCTTAACAGGAAACACTTCACATGTTCCACCCGTGTTTCCTACAGGAAGATTGATGGTGGTGAACCTCCTCCTACCTCCATTTTCCATCTATGTCATCGGCTTCAGTGTAACTCACAACAAATGTCAGAGCAGTTCTTAAAGTGGCGAAGGAAAAAGACCACTTTTGGGCCCACTGGGTTAGCCATTAGCTTCAGCCTACCAGTCGAGCTAACCCTGGTGAATCAAATTACCTGTTTTGTTTCACGTTGAGTATTGAACCTGAAACTGTAAATTGCCCTGTGCTTTCTGCGTATATGCCAGATGTGCTCATTACTCTCCCTTTAATCACCCGCTGTGCAAGTTCATTGAAAGCAGAACTAGATGCGATAATCAATGCGATGCTAATTTCAAGCTAATGGTTCTGTGTAGGCAGGAAGAGTCCTAACAGTACCTGTCAGCTGAAAGCCATACCTTAAACAAACACATCTGACTGCGGTTGGCTAATAATAGAGTAGCACGCTATTTACCTCCATGTTCCATTACAAGAACATGACATCATTCATTATTCGTCTGATCAATTAAAAACGATGAGATGATGTTTACATGTGGTTCATGTTGTTTCGCTATGACTACAGACGAACATGTTCAGGTCAGAGGTTTCCAGTCTGTTCTTGGCTCCATTAAAGCGGCTATAAAAGCACAAAGGGAGAATCACATTTGATAAATGTGTGCAAAGCGAGGTCTGCATATCCGTCTAATTCGCAATCTGCACGCAAACGGCAATCAGCTCCTAAAACTTGAAAGCGATGTGGTGTTTCTGGGCAGTTTGTGTCAATTTCAGTGATGCCTTATGCATTCATCAGAGGTGAAATATACCCACGTTCATCTGTGCTAACACACATTTCTGCCTTGTATTTTCAGTGACTAAAGCTGTTCCCTTCATGGAATGAAACGGCTACACAATGCTGAAAGCAGGTAGCAGTTTTGGTTATGCAGAAGAAGAAAAAACAAAAGCAAAGCTCCACCTTTGTCTTTACAAAAGTGCTGTGGAGGTCGAAGGATCCAAAATCCCTCTGTAGTTCTGAACATTGATTGGGAGTCTCAGGCCTATAAGTTGCTCTCGGATCGGTCACTATAGCTGCGTTTCCATTACAAAATGTGTGGGAATCTTTGTCTCGGCAAATGTTAAAAAAACACAATTTTGCAATTGAGGTGTTTGTATTAAATAAGAAAGGAAATAAAAAAATAAATAAAAAACACAAGTCAATAATAATAGTGATTCAGACGTGGAGATCTATCTGCCATCAGAGAAGACGTTTGCATCTTATTCAGGCGTCAGAGAAACAGGCGCCTTCTACTTTGGAGCGGCTACGTATGTGGCGTTTTGTCGTCGTCAATTTTAAAACAGATATGGATTCAACGCGTTGGAATGACATGCAACTTTTTATGAACTGCGCAACCAGACGTCTGTCCAAAAAAACAAACCATTATCCTCCAACTACTTCCTGTCGTCGTCTTCATCGTCTCCGCCAGCAGTAACATCCGGTTGTTGATCACACGACTCAAAATGCGACAAAAGTGTTGCTGTCACAGGCAAAACTAAATCCTTCTGACGCAAAAACTTTTAAGCAAAGACATTTTTTAGATGTATTTTAGTATTTTCATAAAGCGAAATGTATTTTTGTCATTGCAATTTGTGCAATTTTATGGTTAATGGAAACACAGCTAATAAGAGAATAAAACAGAAATGTCTTCCATTGTCCCCCCAAGGGGAAATTCAGGCCTACTGGAGTCAGCTCGATGTTGGGATCCTCGTTGCTTGACGACCAAATATGTCTCTAATGTTGTCGATAGTCAAGGTTTTGCAACATCTAAGTTATCATTCAGTCGTCAACCTGACTGAATTGCTGTTCTGTTAAGACAGCTGTGCAGAGTAAACAGTGCTTGAAAACCTCAGTTGTGTAACTACTTAACCTGTCAGCATCAGGCAGCGTTTCTAACCACAACAATGTGAGGGAACGATAAAGCCGTTTGGTAAATAACATTAAATTACTGCTGCTAAACTAGTTGAGTTGAATTGAGTGGCGTGCTTTATTTTGTCCTTCTGTATTTAGTATTGAAAATAATCTTTCCCTGGTGGAACAATGATGACCAAAAAATGAAACAAACAAACATTTGAAGTCTAAATTTCTTTCAAATTTATGATTCAAGGTTATTATGGTTAGCTAAAACTAAAAACATGACAAAAACTGAAATTGAGAAAACATTTTTGTTAACTAAAAAATAAAAGAACAGTAATTAATGGGAAAAAACTTTAAGAAACTGGAACTATGTTGTGTGTTTATAAAACTTCCCCCGCTCACACACACGCAGTTTACATAAGCTGTCTGCAAATTACGTCACTTAAACTGCTCCATAAAATGGTGGCGAAGTTGGGAGAAACCACCAGTCAGTTGGTTGTTCAATAATAATTGAATTATTTTTTTAAAATTTATATTTTATTGACTATTCATAACCCGATCCATGGATACATAACCGCAAGACAATACCTGAACCTCTTTGAATTCTGCACCTAAAAATTAACCATAATGTTAAAAACTAAAAGTACTTACCATAGTTAATAAAAACTAAGGTAAAACTAAATAATATTTAGCTAATAGTAAGTCATAAAAACTAGCAAACTCACTCTAAAAACAAACTGAATTAAAGTAACAACAATATAAAACTATAATGAAAAACCCATTATGCAACCCTACCAGCCTTTGACTTCCCAGTAAATACTGTATCTATCCGTGTGTACTTTGCACACACACACTTTCACTTTTAGTATATAGTCCCTTTCATGGGCTCAACCATTAGGTTTCCGTTTCATCCCTCCTGTTATATCAGTAGCGTCACTCTTGGGTGTTGCTATCATTTCTGCTAGTCTTCCAGAACTGCTACATTTCCACATGAGATCCTTGATTGGCCAGACACAGGTGAGCCATGAACGCTACACATCGCACATCTGTCTGCATCCAGTTACACCAAGGGGGAAGTTGTGTCCACAGTAATGACTTACACTAGGCTGGGTGTGTCAATCTCAGCTGGGGGAGGCCCCGCTTTAAAGGTTGCTCTATCGACTCGGCGCTCGGAAGTTTTTCAGGAACCGAGGCGAAACTTTGCTGGAGTCGGGGCGGCTTGCGCATTGCATCTCCCAAGGGTGAAAGTGTGATGCCGATGAACCAAAAAAAAGGAACACCCACGCTGAAGGAGCAAGCGCACACACATACACACACGCATGGAGGTGAGCGCTGAAGACACATTCGTCCACATGCGGGTGTACAATGTTTGTCAAAGATGCACAAATAGAGAGTGCTCTCATATGACAGAATACCAGAGGGATCTGGAAAGGCAACGCTGTTTATCCTACAAAACAAACTTACATTCAGTGGAATGGATTGTTTTCTCTTTGTATTTCCTTTCTATTCCTCCTGATGTCTATTCCTGCTGAAGATGGAGGAACTGAAGACATTGCACATGTAATGCTGTTGGAATGTGTCATTTGACCACAAACTGTAAAGTACACAAGTGATTCATGTCCTCCAGCCCTCTCTCCTGACATTCCCACTGGACTGCAGTCGCAGCTCATTAACGTTTTGTGCCCAAGTAACCTTATCCCTTCCTCTACTAATACTTCAATAAATTACGTTGAATAACTGCCCTGTGGTTGCAACACCTAGACTAGCTGAGCCTAACAAGTGTTTGTCTGAAATGATTTGGTTTATGCCATTTAACACCTTTCAGAAATGTTTGTGTACGATAACGTTACAATGTTTCAGCTGCGTCTATGTCTGAGGTGTTGGACATTGAATGTCGTTAGTGTCATCACTGTCGTCATTTAGTGGGATGTTGTTGTAATTAACCTGTAAATGCTTGACCCATTAGTAAAGGTAATTAGAAGCTGAGCAAGTACCACTTATATGTTAATGAGCATTTTGGACTGGAGAAGACTCATAAGATGTTTAGTAGAAGCATGCTTTGCTGCAATGACTGCGATTCCACTGACCAAGTATACTAGCATTTCTATTAAGTGTTTTGGCGCTGAGGTGGTTTTTTTGGTGTATTTCAGAAACCTGCAATGAAAAAACCTTTTTTCTCATCACACAAGTTAGATGAGCAACGACCGGACATTTCCGCAAGTGAAAACCCCGGAGAAGAAAACGGCAGGAAGAAGCTGGAGGATCACAGCATGGCATTTAAAAAAATTTTTTTTTGTTAATGACTTATTGCGGTAAACAAACGTATTCAGCTGTGGTTTAGTGGAAACACCACAGATGCGGAGTTGGGTTTTTTTCCCCGAGACTGAGAAAGTCTTGGCCACATTTGTATTGAAAACGTAGCTGTTCAGGAGGAAGGGCGATGATTTTCTTTCACCGTTTGAAGATGCTTTGAACTCAAGCATCACACTGTAAAATAAAACATTAGGACTAGCTTAGATTGAGCTAATCCTAAGCACATCTGTTCAGCCTCCTGTTGAAGGGTGTGTTCACACCTGGAAAGCCCTTTGGTGGCCTTGTTTGGCATCAAGAAAGTAGACTATTATTTCATTTGGTGCGGTTTTCTTTAGGATTGTACTTTTTGCAAATGAGTTATGTCTTGCAAACACAGCTATGAGTATCATTGCTCCCATTGGATAGAATTGACAGCTCAGCCCTGGAAGGAAAACAAACTGACTGATGAAGTTCTTTTACTTTAATGCTGCATTGTTTAGGAGTTCTTCCGTTTTCTACTTGCTGAATAGTGCGTCCGCCCAAACATCAAGGAGGCTCAGTGTACTCCAGAACCATCCATGCCGTTCATCGTGAAGCCCGGCGACTGTGAGCAAACTTTTGTGCTATTAATGTCTTAATGTTCAAATTCTTAAGAGGGAAAAGTTCATTTGCAAGACCCTGTAGCAAAGTGGTGGCTACTTCCATTAACAACATGAGGGAAGTGTTGCACGATCCAAAGTCTTTCATGCACAAACCTTTTAACTGCAGAAACCTAAACAAATACACAAGCCCAAGAAAACGTCTTTGTTCTTATTTGTGAGAAAGTGCCTGCTGGAAGTTCCAGAGTCCAGAAGATGTGGCTTGAGGCCCGACAGCTGCCTATTCAGCAGTGATTTAGCAGCTGACAAGGCTGAACCATGTGGCTCAATAGCACTAAAAGGCTCATCCTGTATAATAGAGTTCCTCTGTGACGCAAACATGGAGAGGCAACCCCTCCCTTTTAGTTTACTCTGACATATAGCCCTACACATACACCTATCCAATTTGTCCAGCATTAAGTACACATAGAAAGACATTTTCCATACACGCGTGTTCATGTGAGGCGGGTTAGAAAGAAGCGCACACATGCACACGGCGCCCTGCCCCTCTAATGAAAAGCCAGGGCATTGAGACAATTGTGCAGGGCAAACACTTGTGTAATTGCCGTTGAGAAACGGCCCTTGTCGCAGGCTGTCATCGATTGGTTGTTTGCTCACTTGTGTGGGAGGAGGCCTCAGCAGCTTCGGTCTTTACTGGACTGACTTTACCTTAATGTGGTTCGAGGTTTTTACTCCGGAGAGACAGGAGATTGCCACACTTTACTTGTGGCTTTACTAGTAATAAAGTACTTGTAAGACTTGCTGAGAGAGAGAGAGAGAGAGAGAGAGAGAGAGAGAGAGAGCAAAACTTGTCGAGAGGTAATCAGTTATTTAGACTAGGGACTCTAAAGTTCTTGGCTAACTACTCAAACTCACTGCAGGAAATCTGGATGGTGATGAAGCACAATGAAGTTGGAGTCATCCAGGCAGCATTATGAATGAAGTGCAGGAGTCCAGAAGTGCGTCACTGTGTAGTATACGTCCATCCCCAGCAGATGGCCCCGCCTGCAAGTGCTTATTCAGGAGGGGAAGCGGTGACTTACAGGGGTGGGGGTGCCCTTTATTGATCTCATACTTTGAGATACAGCATGAAACAAACCATTTTTGGAAACTTTTTTCAACTATTTATCGCCGGCGGTGCTACTGCACGTCCACCAGTTCGCTCTGCCTCTTATTTGATTAATGACATCAATGGAAACTAGGGATGGCAAATGGTCCATATGACTGGTGAATTTTGTGAATGGAGCACTTAGTGACTGAGGAATGACGTCAGCACAAAAGCCGTATCTCTCAGCTGCGAGCCAAGTCCGAACCGGGGGTCTAGAGGAGGCTTCCCATTGGCTCGCCGTAGCATCACGGCCCACGCGATTGGCTGCCTGCAAATAATTAAACACCTACACAGTCGATGCACAAATCCGAGTGGTGGGATATATAGGCTGGTGGTTGGCGCTTCATGCAACAGAGTCAAGAGTTGTCCTGCAAGTTGAGAGAAAGTCAACTTCTTGTTGTTTTGAACAAAGATTCAGAGAGATATTTATATATATTTATTTTTACTGCTGGGTGATTACCATTGAAGGTGAGTGTTGACTTCCTTTATTGTCTACATCAGTGGGTTGGGGTTGTATGTTGACTCTTCGGTTGTGGGATTAGGAGGGTGGCAGCTGTTTGACTGGGTTGGTGTGGATGAAATGAGGCTGGTTCCCAGAAGCAGAACATGTTGGGAAGCTCCTGTTTTCCTCTTGGGGACCCAAAGACTCGGCCAAGTCGGAAAAAGAGGGAGGAAAGGTAGAAACAATGAGCAAGGAGATCTCCAGAAAAAGCAACAAAAAAAAAGAAATTGCTGAGGCGGTGCACTTCACGAGAAAAACGGGCAGAAGCACCCTGCTCAAAGTGTGTGTGTGTGTTGCAGACCAAATGTGTGTGTGCGTGTGGTAGAGAGTGCTGGAAGCTCATTACACTAATGCACTGGTCCCTTAGGGAGTTGGCAAGCTTGGAGTAACCCCCCAACACCACCTCTCTTTTCACCCCTCCTCTTCCAGCAACTGCTACCTATATTGCAGAGCCTGGGACCCTTGCCTACCTTCCCCCACCTCCCCTTCTCCAACACAAACACGTACACACACATTTATACATACCCAGCTACCTGCAGGCATGTCGCACTCCCGTCCCCGCTGCGTTTGACATGAGGGAACTACATGTCCTGTGCTCGCTGCTGGATATTTCGGAACAGTGCGTTTCGGTGAACAAGAGTGGATCGGGGGGGTGGCTGCCGTGTGCGTGAGGATGAGGAGACGTGGGTAGAACTAAGCCAAGTTTGATAGGAACTCAAGGGTTGGAGGGGTGAGGAAGAAGAAGGGGCTCGGCGAGCAGCAAGTACATTTGTTACACATGTTGCCTTGTAGATACATCAGTGCGCAAGATGCTGACAAGAGGGTTGGGGTGGGGGATGTCTTCCTTCCTGTTGCAGGGGACCATGGTTATGTTGAAGATCTCCGCTTTCCTCGTTGCCTACGCCCTGGTCATCTGCCAGATGTACTGCTCACAAGCCGCCCCTGCCAGGTGAGACACGGTTCTTGCGACTTACTTTTCGTTCAGTCGGCTGTCAAGCACTTACAGTGATTTATGGATTTTAAAAGCAACACTCATATGGCAAACAATTGGTTTCCTGGTTTTCAGGAGTTTTTTTCTCTTCTTTTTTTAAAAAAAAAAACTGTAGTCTTTAAATATTTTTCTCGTCATTGTGTTTTTCTTTTTGAGGAATTATCTGCAATAACATTAATAGAAGCAGTAAAAGCTGATATACATTAATGTACATGTACAAGTGTTATGTTTTATTATCAAATATATAGCACACTGTAAACTCAACTACATGGCAAAGACACAAAATTTAATACTTATTTTCCAGTTCCTAATGCAAATATCTTGGTACACTTGGAAATAAGGCAAACTAAATTTACAAATAATTTTAGAAATTAGAAATATAAGATAATAATATAGTTAATAATTTTCTAATTTTGGTTTTAAGAAGTAACATTGACATATTTTTTTTTTGTAACTGTCTTACTATAAATGAAATAATCTGCCAGTGGAACTAGAACTTTTCATCAATACTAAGGATTTGTTTGTGTGAAACAATCTCCAATTTTTTGCTGAAAAGTTAGTTCTCTTATTTGCTGTTCCGAGTTATTTCCACTGGAATAAACAAAAAAGTACTTGGTAAGATTTTGAGTTGTTGCAGTGTAATTTATACATTCTGACATTTGGAATATTTTCTTTTAAAAGGTTGTTTTACTAATTCGTGTGACTTGATAAAATGGAATAGAGTTGAATAGAATGTGCTAGATTTGATCCCGATCTTGGACGTCTCAATTGTAGCTAAACATTATGATGCAAATAATAATAAAAAAAGAATAAATCTAATGCTTAGTTTAGAATTTAAAAATCACAAAGTTAGGAAGGAAAACTTGAAAAACATGGATTTTGTTTGCAGAAGTTGTTATTGCGCATCTATTCCGCTGTTTACCTACTATTAATAAAACACAAAAAGAGGAAGTTGTAATTCACTCCCGAGGGAGATAAATGAGACCTATATATCCATACGGAGCTCCATTCCAGCCACTCTCCCGAGCGTCCCTATGAAGCTATTGATTTTGTAATAAATCTAAAGCTTGTTGGAAATCAACCCCCCCCCCCCCCCCCCCCCCCGCAGACCCCCCCCCCCCCCCAGCTGCCCCTCCACGCCCTCTCCCCAGACGCCCCGCTGGCCCTCAAACCCAGACGCCATTACTCTCCGAGGTGCTGATGTCTCTGCCTCGCCTTCCCATACATCGTCTTTACCAGGACCCCCAGATCCCACCCCAACACACACACACCCACACACACATCCTGGCGGTTGTGGGGCCGTGTGAGCTCTTAGACCTCTTCAGAAATGTTCAAAAACCAGCTTTTGAGTGACTTAAATGCCCCATGAAATGTGTGACAAATGTCCCCAAGGGGGAGATAACTCCTGGCCCGCTGACCGCTTGTCCCCTTGTTGTCCCCTGAACCGTCCCATCACAGACCAGGTTTGGAGTCCATGTCAGAACGAGTCACGCTCACGGACTACGAGGCGCGAAGGTTACTGAACGCCATCGTCAAGGAGTTTGTGCAGATGACGGCAGAAGAGATGGAACAGCAGGCGACGGAGGGAAACAGGTACATCCAATTCTTATTTCCTCAAATGAAGCTTTAATATTTCCTCACAGCAGAAGCAAACTCACAGACGACTCGATTTCTAATGGAATGATGCAGAAACGTCTCAATTAACTGATCATAAAGTTGATTTTATTTACATATTACCATGTCTTATTCTGGAGGTTTGTACAAATAGTGTGGTGGGTTTAAGAACAGATCTGTTCTAGAATTATTAGACTACATTTTGTTCCGGCAACGATGTAGACAGGTCCAGAAGCCTGGCTGCTTTTGGCGAAAATGTAAACCGGACGGATTGTTTTTAGATTGTTCCCACGTTTCACTCTCTGGTTTCGTTCTAACACCACTGCTGATGCATCATCATCAGTCAGCTCTAGAGAGGTATGTCCTTACATAGGGAAAAAAAAAACACAAAATAAAAAATAAAAAAACATGTTTTTTCCCCACAACAAAATGCTAAAATGGAGAAACGAAAAAAAAAAAAAAGAAAAAAAAGATAATCTGTATTCTCTGTCATGACCCTTTTCCCTGCATGAAACAAGCCTGGTTTTGACTGTGTGAAGGGGTGAAAAACTGCCTGCTGGGCATGTGAAAAGCATATATTCACTTTTCAGACCCCCACTCAAAAAAAAAAAAAAAAAAACCAAATATGCATGATGTCAGTTGTAGTTACGGGAAGCTGCATGACTGCGGGAAGTGGATGGGTTGTTTTTGTTGGTGTAAAAGAAGAAGGATTTGTGGGAGAGGGGGTTGTGGGTTGGCGCATGATGGGACGGATGACGAGCTCTTTGAATGTCTCAAAAAAAAAGGAAAGCTGGTGGCATGATGCTGTATGAGATTTCCTGTATGAGAGTTCCTATTTCACGTTTGTTCAAACTGTGACGGCATGAGACAGAAATGCATGTGAGGTCAGAGCGGCGTGTGAGCGGAGGTCAAAGGACAAGACCAAACTATGATGATTTGTCTTGCATGTTTTCCCTCACCTATGAGTCCTTTTTTTCTCTGCATGTCTTTTCTGTGTGTCCCCTCCCCGACAGCATGGACAGACCCCTAACCAAGCGCTGTTCCAACCTCAGCACTTGCGTGCTGGGCAAACTGTCTCAGGAGCTGCACAAGTTGCAGACATTCCCCCGCACGAACGTGGGAGCGGGAACGCCCGGCAAGAAGCGCAGCGCTCCTGAGAGGGACAGCTATGCAAGCTACGGCGAGACGTTTGACAGCATCTAAACCCTCCTTTCTCCTCTCTCTCCCTTTATTTATCCTTTCTTCTTTCCTGTCTCTTCCTCCCGGTTTGCTCTCCGTATTTTTCATCCTGGCAAGTGCATGCTAACTCCTACCGGCTTGAGAAGAACCTGACTTTTCTCTCTCTTTTTTTTTATGTACCTCTTTCCTGCCTTTTTTCCCCTGCTCGTTTTTTTTTTTGGCAGAGAATAATTTGTTCCTTTTATCTCAGACAATCAGACATAATTTACACAGCTGTAACTTACAACATCAGATATCCATTTCTGTGTAGTGTTATTTGATGGCATCTAATAAGACAGCTCACTTAATGTAACCATTAATAAATAATACACTCATGACGACACCATGTTTGTTGTTCAATAAACGTATTTTTCTACCAGGAAGCCTTAGCTCCTGTTCGTTTTTCTTAAAGACTCACCAAAATTGGGTTGCATGAACACGCGAGAAGAAAAATTGGTTAGCATGAATATGAGCAAAATTAAACAAGAGTGTAAATATACCATAAAACGCTTCAGTATGTCCAAAGGTAAGGAAATAATCCACTCATGAGGACGCCAATGTTTGTTATACAGTGAGCGTAATTCTCTACCTGGAAGCCTTAACTCCTGGCTTAGCTGTTCATCCGTTAAGACACAAAAATTGGTTCATATGAACACGCAAGAACCAAACTAGAGCATAAATACACTTTAACACTCCTTGAAATCTATTAAGTTGTCAATCAGTTCAGAGGTAGGAATATAATCCACTCATGAGACACCGTATTAGTTGCTCAACGAATGTGTTTTCTACAAGACAGCGCTAGCTAGCTAATGTATGCACACGCAAGACTGAAAAAACAAATTAAGAGCGTAAATCCACTTTTAAGACGCCTTGAAATCTGCCTGGGAAGTCCCCAGTTAGTCAACAGGTAAGAAAATACATAAGCTGTTGCCTTATTTGTCCACTTTCATCAAATACTAATCATACTGCTAGTGTGTTGTGGATGTTACCTCAAGTAAGCGTAACGTGGCGTTGTCGTGCTAATCTCCGTTTGCTGTCCTGAAGCAGCGTTACAGCACAGAAGCGCGCCTGCAACACGGCCACGTGCGTGACCCACCGCCTGGCCGACTTCCTGAGCCGGTCGGGGGGAATGAGCAACAGCAACTTCGTTCCCACCAACGTTGGCGCCAAGGCCTTTGGCAGGCGGAGGAGAAGCGTCCAGATGTGAGCGCTCTCCATCGGTCTCCTGGGGAATGGTAAAACACAGTTTTATGCAAATTGTATTTCATCGATTAAAGTTTGGCGTGGTTGCCTTTGGGCGTACCTCAACGTCTCTTTGTTTTCTGTCTTTCAGAGGCGGACACCTGAAAAGAAAAAAACCCCAAAAAATACGACTTGTGAACAAAATCCAACACAGCAAAACTACGCAGATAAATACTAAACTGGCCCTTTACCTTCTCTTTCACATTCTTACTGGAAAAGAAAGGATGTTTTGTCCCCGTTATCCATCCTGTTAATCCTTTTCTTTAATTTTATTTATTTATTTATTTTGGGCTTTTGGCAAATAACTGAAAAAAATATTGGGAAAAAAGCACTTTACTTTATGTACATGAACAAATGAACTTCTTAAAGTTAAAAAAAACAACAAAAAAAAAACATCCCGATGGTTACTCTTTTTTATACATGGATATTATTGGAAAATAAAATGAAAACAGCAGTGGTCATCACTTTCTTTTTTCCGCCCCACGTTTCGCCTCGTTAGAGCACATTTGTAGCGCAGACCCCCGCTGAGAGTCATATCTTTACATTCCCCCCTTTACTAAAGATCCTCCCCACTTCGCTCCCCACACAACGGCTGTTGTCTTGTGCCTTGATGTAGAAAAATTTACATGAACATGATTGTACGGCTTTGTTTTGAGACGGCAAAGAAGAACCCGAGTGAGGATGAGGAGAACGGTGGTGGATTCATATTGTAAACAATATTGTGAAAAACAAAAAAAAAATTTCAGCAAGATTAAAATGTATTTTAGATACACTTTGGTTTGAGGTAATTGTGTTGTTCTTCGAAGCATTTCGTAAACAGATGTAGAGAGAGAGAGAAATAAATCACCTGCCGCTTATATTTGTACTGACGATGCTGCCATTGATCCCGAAATAAATATGAAAACTATTAATGTTTGAGTCACATTTACAAAAACAAACAGTCCACAGGGAGCAGAAATGGCCCATTCCAAACAACCCGGACACGTGACAAGAAAAACGTGGAATTGCTGAACAAAAGGCAGCCAAAAAAACCAAAAAACAACCACATCTGCACATCAAGCAGCGATATTTTAGGCAAAATATTAAAAAAATTAATAAAAACCAACATTTGAATTTTATGCAGGAAATTTAACATGATGGAAACCTTTTAGAGGAGTTTGACTTGTTGTTCCAGCAACGCTCCAATAGATGGCAATCTAATTATCCACACAAAAGGCTTCTGTGCTTCAAGAGAGGAAACCAAACCTTCCGTTCTCCAACACCTCAGGCTGCCTTCACATTTTCACAGACCATCTCAGACCGGGATCGAGTTGTGGTTAATTCTGGAAATACCTGAACTTGAGACAGAACATCAGCCGTGGTGCACCTGAAAGGGTTCATCAGGCAACACGCTCCACGCAGCAGCCAGTGGTTTCCCCGTCCTGCAGAGAAACACTTCTGTGTTCCTGCCAGTGATTTGGAGAAATTTGTCGTGCGACGTTTTCCAAAGAAGTGAAATGAAATGGACCAAATTCTGAATCAGTAAAAAAAAAAAAAAAAAGACCTTTCAGTTTTGTTGGAACTTAAATATGCACATTTATCTGTATAGTTTTTTTCTCCTAAAAAGAATAAACAAACCCAAGGTCACCAAAGAGGCTGCAGGTTTACGGCATCCCTTCCTCCAAGGTACGGGATGTCTGCAGTGTTCTTTAAATGGAAAGATATTTCCTGTTTGCTTTTCTGAAGCTTTTATGTTTTCTCTGTCTGTAGGGAATACTTAGTTCTACCGGTGCATGACTGAAAAAGAAAATTGTATTTTTGTTTCTGTATTTCATAAACGCATCAAATATAAAATTACTTTATTCAAATACATTCCATTTTAAATGTGAAAGCATCATAAAAAGTAGCTCTTTGAAAGGGTTTCTTGCCTGCAGGTGACGTTGTATCATTGTGGAACGACACACTGTAATAAATGTCTCAAAGAGTGTTTCACCATCATTTTTTAAAAATTATCTTCATGAAAAGTTGATTATGGCTCTTACTGTAGTCTTTAAGCTAGTTTATTATTGCGGTGATCTTTTTCTAATTTCCACACATGTTGTTCCATGAAACGGATTAATTCAGCCCCTTCAAGGCGGAAGAGGTTAGAAACCACTTTCTATGTATCTTGCTACCTGTTTCTGGACTGTCATTCTCACTTACCCCATCCTTTTGGTCCAGTCCAAGTTTCTCCTGGCAGTTTGTTTCTTCATCACATTTTAATTCCAATTAATTGTAACTTTAGACAACCAGAGCTATGATATTTCACCTACAGAGTACAATAGAGTCCAGTGGTTCGCTGTTGTCTTAGGATAACACTAGCTATTAATTTAGCTTTCCAAAATTAGAGATTTGTTTCAATCAATCATAAACAAACTAAATAAGCAAAAACAACATTAATAAATAACTCCATGATCTACAGCGATCCGACTTCACTTTTATTGGTTCCACAAACCAATTGAAACCTTAATTGAGGTTCACCTGCGATTTTGTGATTGAAGATCTCGGCGTCCTTTGTGTCGGTTGAAGCGTCGTCTTTCAGCTCATCGCTGTTGATCTGCGTTTACATTAGTGCGACTTTAGAGACGGAAGGCGTAACGAGCGCGTTCCAAGTGGGGGAAAAACGTGCCAGACAGGATAACGTTGATCCTATCAGGCTGCTCGGATGAATGCTAAGCAATGCAGCCGAGCAAAAAGGGGGTATTTGCCACTACTTGCTTCATGCTCCAACACACAAGTGTCTGCGGCAAAAAAAACAAAGGAGTTTTTTGTTAAACATCGTACGTAGTGCAATGAATCAGTGAGAAAGGAAGCAAGTATTGACAATAAAAGGACCAATTGGCTGATGTATTAGCCCTACAAATCCATCAGCTGGGAGTTATTTCGAGAGCTTATGTCATTACTGCTGAAGCAGAGAGGGGAATTGTTTTCTATTCCCCCTTGAACTTTTAAAAAAAATTCCTGATCTGTCACACTATCTGCTGCTCCGTCTGCCGGAGAGAGAGAGCAACTAACTTCCACATGGAACATTTTTCTGAAATGACAGAAGAGGAAAAATAAAATCTCATCTCCATGTTCCGGACGACTGAGAGGAGCAGGAGGTTGCGGGGAGCTGATTCTTGGGGTCGGTTCGGTTTTAGGATTCTTTCTCAGCCGTAATCTTAACAATCCCACTTTGTAAAAAAGGAATAGCGTTCCTAATGGCAGACAGCTGCTTTGAATGGGGCACGAATTAAACAATTCATATCGGAGACAAACCAAGAAGTGGAAGCCGTGCCTCTTATCCGGTTCCCCGAAACCCACACCACAGACCCGCTTCCAAACCGAGGGTTTTTGGAAGACGTTTTCCTTTTAAATAATAATTTGATGGTCAGGGGAATAGAGAGCCGAAGGCACGATGCTGCATCTGAGATGGTTTATGTTCCACCGGATTCTGCAACTTAGCACATTACTGGTTCTACTGAGCGGACCCTGCTTGGTTTCATCATTTACCAGCATTCCTTTGTTTTTACAGTGTACAACCTTTCTGCTTTGCTTGTCTTTATTGTGGAACTTATCAATATTTTTTTAACACAACTGTTTAAAGCGATATGTGAGGATTTAGTCTGGACAATAGGGCTAACAGTAAAAGGAATGTTTTATCCCAATTGAACAGCTTTTTGTGTCAAAACGCAATAAAAACAAGCGTTTCTCAGGTTCTGCACTGTGGGGTCCCGTTTGGAAAATTAGCACAGTCAGAAATGAGCAGAAATAATTTGGGTTGTTCATGCCCAACATCTCAGCTTAAAACGTAGGATGAGCCGTTTCAGTGGCAAGAGCGATAAATACCAGTGGCTCTACTACGGCAACAGTGACTGCACCGGCTCACCGGCAGGAGTTTATATAGAGGCCTGCGAGACCCAGCTTTAAATACGAAGCTTAAAGTCAGTTTTAAAATAAAGATGTAGTTTGCGAGCTAAACAATTAGCTTGTTGCCAAATATTTGGCTTTAAAATCAATGTCTAGATCACTAATTCTATCAATAGTGAGAGCAACATGCAGGACTTTTCCTGGTGTACTGGTACCAGTCTGTAGTGGTGACGAGAGAGCTGGGCCAAAAGGAGAAGCTCTAGATTTGATGGTTGATCCATCTTCATCTTTGATCGTGACAGAAAAAGAAGGTTTGCAGATACAAGTGAACAAAATGATCTCTTAGAAATGGGGTGAGAAGCTGAGTCTTCTGGGAGTGACTGGAGCCACTGCTTCTCCATGTCGAGAGGAGTCAGCGGAGGTGGCTCAGCCATCTGGTTGGGATGTTTCCTGGATGCTTCCCTGGTGAGACATTCAGGCACGTCCCGTCATTAGGAGACCCGGAGGAAGACCCTGAACATGCTGAGGGGATTTTTCTCTCTGCTGACCTGGGAACATCTTGGGATTCACCTGGAAGAGCTGGAACAAGCAACTGGGAAGAGGGAAGCCTGGGTCTTGTCTGTCCAGACTCCAGATGAGCAGAAAATGGGGACTAATGTTGTTGGCACACTCTCCAAAAGACATACAGACTTCTGTATATCTAATTTTTAGGAAAGACTCTTGAGATGGGGTTTTGTATATGTATCCAGGAATGTGATGGATATAATTTTGTGTCTTATATCTCAATCTTTTTGCAACAGAACAATCTCGTTAGCCGAAGTCCGTTTCAGCCAAAAAACTGAAGTCTAACTGGAAGTGGAAGCAGAACCTCTGATTTGTTTTCTGAAAGTCTACCTTTGCATCACCGTCCCTATAATATATGTGCCGTTCTGCTCAGTTTTGCTCTTTTTCTCACGTTGGCCAGGAAATTAGGTCAGATATGTGAGGAAATTAGATGTTTACACTCACATTTACGCCGGAGCTAATATTTATTTTCCCCCCCTCTTAATGTGCACAAGGGTCTTATGTACGCATGGGAGAGCACGCGAAGTCGTACGCATCACATAACGGCGTGATGATTATTCACTCAAGAGTACAACCATTTAAGCCGCATCAGGCCGACGCAGCGGGGTCTTTCGTGGAAATTAGAACCAGCCGCTTCTCCACCGTTTATGCTTTTTTATTTTTCTTCCTCCATTTTTAAAGCCCCCCAGTTTTTTTTCCCCCATAAGGTAGTCATTTTCAGGCTGACGTGAAACCAGACACTCAGGAGCAGTCGTGGTGAAGGTCCAGAAACAACACCGGGCCGAGACCGACATCCCCTTTCCTTCCCCTTCCCTCATCCCCCTTTTCTCGGCCTTCTGGGACTAGCTCCTGGGAAGGAAAACACCCTTTCACCGTGTCAGAACTGGGATTTCTTTCTGCTGCCATGGCACTTTTTTGTTTTTTTTCTCCTCTCCATCTAAGTCTCTTTTCAGTCCCTCCCTCTTCTTCTCCCCTCCCTTCCCGTTGCTGCCACATCTGGAACCCAGCTCCTCGTGTATTTATGTGGTCTGTTTTGTTTCTTTCTTCTTTTTTTTTTTCTCCAAAAGTATTATTTAAAAGTTCTTTACCTAGTCTTGTTGGCAGCTTCTCTCCATCTGATGAAGTCTGCAATTACATCTCACCATAACAGGTCACTCTGCAATTACATGCTCCACCACAGAATCTTACCCCCATCCCACCACCCTCCTCTGAACTGAACCGCTGCTCATATGGCGGACCGAAATAGAATAGTTTCATGTCTGTTTGGATGGCAGCCCAGCTGAAACTATGCTCCGCCGTGACTGACAGTGGGATGTGGACTTTTTCTCCTTAAGAAAAAAAAAGACCTATAAGGCCAGCTGTGCGCTCAGACTCCGTTCAGTTGCACCCCGGCAGGCGTTGGTGGTGGTTGGGCCAGCTGGGGCTCTAAAACAGGAGACAGAGCTGAATAGAGTTTTGAGTCAGAGTGGATAAAAGTGAGCAGAGGGAACAGCGAGCGCGCGGACAGCAGCACAAACTCTTGACTATGAGCCGCAGCGGGAACACCTTGCCGTTCAGTCTCTAGCCAAGACGATGGGTGAGTTTGGTGAACTTTCAGTTTTGCGGACCGTCGGACTAAGCTGAGTTGAAAGTCGAAGGCGCATTGGTAGCTTGAGTGAAGCTTCAGTGGTGCCACACCAAATATTCCATCAGGTGCCATCTGATTTATGAAGCACAGTGCAGACAGTCTGGAGCCAGTTGCTATGGTAAACTGTGAAGTGTGACGAGTGTCAGCCAGCGTTCAGATTTTAAAAAAAAAAGCGTCCTCTGCAACACTCTGGTAGATTCTCAGGACTATTAACAGGCAAATTTCTAACCTCCTAATGATGATAATAATAACAATGCATCACACTGAAAGAGTGCTTTTTAGGACACTCAAAGACGCTTATGCCAGATTGATAAACGTGCAGAAAAGACTAGTCACAACTTCACTAAACAGTTACTTTAACAAAACACTAAACATTCATCCACTTTGTTTAGTATAATCCTCATTCATTGGTCATGTTTGTTTGGGGACTTTTCTAAGAAATAAGCATTGCTAATTGCAGCCTGAGCTCAGTATCCATGGGAACCGACTGGTGGCATTCTCCACTACTTTTATGACTCTTTGGTTTTTGACCAGAGGTTAAATGTCATACCGACTGATTTCAACACCGAGGCACTGCTGATACGCTCCTGTTGCATTCATAAATTTTGCTATGGAGATGTTAAAAAACAAGTGCACACACGCCACGTGTTGTTCCAGCTCCGTCAAATCTAGAACTGTTAGCTGCTGGGCTAACTGCTATCGTCCTTCAAGCACACTGTGTGCATTTTGTGTGTCAACCCTTGATTCTTTCATTCAGCTGGGCTATCGCCTCCCCATTTCCAAGTTGTCTATAATCTGCAACAGATAGTGATTAGAGCATGGAGCCAAAAATAAACCAGAGTTTTACGGGCTGCTGTGAAACATAGAACAATCTCCAATGAAGTGGTATTCTCTTTCTTTTTGTTATTTAATGGCCAGAAATCCATCCAAATGGGTTATTGATACCAGCCTTATTTCTGGACAAACATTTCGAACTTGTCGGGATTGTTTTAAACTATTGACTTTCTCTGAGTGTAACGCCGGGTTCCCTCTCTGTGTTCGTCGGTGTGTCATAACCTGACCGACATGTCGTCACCTCTGCGCAGTTTCCACCAGAAATCATTCACAGTCGCCGTTGGTGATGAGAAGTGTAATGGAAGTGAGCGTGATACATCGGTGCAATTATCTTAAAATAAAGGCTGATTTAATCTGAAGGTTTTAGAGCTTTAGTCACAGTCGTGCAACGCCTTCAGGAGACTGAGTCATATTGCATTTTGGAGCTTAAGGAAGCTGTTATAAGGATGGCTGCTACTCAGCAAAAAGATCCAGAGTTTAAATCCGTTCTTTCTGGAGTTTACAATGTCTTCCTGTGCGTGTGTAGTTTTTCTCTTGGATCTGCTGCCACCAGGCATTAACATCCCTGTTAAGTGCATCAGCCACTCTACTGTTATTTTCCAAACATTGCACAGACAAGTAGCTCCTATAATGAGCTCAGCAGATGCACCGTTTCACCAGGTGTTTGCTAATTGCTGCTGTCTAGTCTGAAGGAGCAGAGTGGGTGAATAGTGAGGGAGGGCTGCTCTATGGAGCTGAGGAGCTTGGAAACTTCAGCTACTGAGGTGGAGCTTTGTCCTCGAAGGCGGGGCTACGCTCACCCAGGTGTTTTGCACAGCTGAATGGTTGCCATAGAGACTCAATGATTTCTCAAACATGCATAAAAGAGTCAAAGCAACACTCCAGGTATGTTTTGTTGAGAGAATAACATTATAACATGATGTGAAGCTTGGAAAAATGTTGATAACGCTGCCCCTTTAAAGAAAAACTGTTTAAAACAGAGTGACACAACTAACCCAACTACAAACTAAACATAAGACTGAGTGTGAAAACTATACAGTAACAAGGACATTTGACTCTTATTAGAGTACTTTCGCTCTAAAAGTACTCTAATAAAGTCTGATTTATAGCCAGAAATCAATTTCTGATGAATCTTAATCCATAGGCAAAGACCAGTTCATTGCTATTCCTGGGTTTGTTTGCATCTTGTTACTTTTTAAAAACCCCCATCAGAAATGTTCAGCAGAGTTGAGGTCAGGCGTTATGATGGCCTCTGCTGTATCTTGGATTTGGGGTATGATTGGGGATCATTGTTCAGTTTGAGGGACCAGCGACACCAACACTCCAGCTTCCTCACAGATGGCATCATTTTTTCTCCCGTGATATCTGACCGAAGAACACAATACTGAGGGCATTGTATTTTTTTCCTCAGCATATCCCAAACCGTTTTGGTCGGGAAACTACCGTGTTTTTAACCCTGTATTATTATGTTCCCGTTAAATATCTTACGGTTGCACCGCACGGTGATGTTTCCCGTTAAGTCCAAAACTTGTCATGTCCTTCAAGAGCTCTTTGGTGACAGCGTTCTGATGATGGCTTCCTCTTCCACCAGGTGTTCCTTTAACTTTACACTTATGAACTGTTCTTTGAAATTCCTAAAATGATTGGGACCATGGCTCTCTTTTTGTGTCCCGGTCCTTGTTTGCAGTGATTGTCTTTCCTACGATGTTTCTGGACAATTCCTTTGGCTTAGCCATGCTTCTCCGTTCTGCCCTCCGTTGTGATTTGAGGGCATCAAATGGCAGATAAACGGCCCCCTCAAGATTTCGCCCATCGCTCTCGAGTGGAAAAATATTTTATGTTTTTGTACTGAGTCACGTCGAGGCCGAGCGCCGCGGCAGCAAAAGAAGAAGAAGAAAAAAGTTTGGAAAGTGGCTGATCTGGTTTGTGTGGGAGGTATGAAAGTTGAGGTGGCGTAAAAACAACAAATATTTCTGTGAGTCTGAAAGTAATAACGACAACACAGTCGGCATGTATCTTTACGACGGCCTGTCTGTGTGGCACCGCGGTGCGCGGAAAAAAAATAAATAAATCCCCGTTTGGCAGCGAGAGACAAATAAAAAGATCAAGACGGGACTTGTTAGGAGAAGTTTCCAAATGCGCAATGTTTTTGTAATATAGTTTTATGGTCTTTTAATTCCTCTTTGGCTTTTTGTTCGCTGCATAAGAGGGCAGTCAACACCACGGCGAACTGGGATCGCAGGCATCTCTGGGGTGCCACAAGTCGTGTTGTCACCATGTCATTATTTGTCACACAGCAACACAAAGGACCAAACAGAAGACGTACAAGTAGGCCAAGAAAAAGATACATGTGAATCATTTATTGTCTCTGTTGTTCCTCAGATCAGCGATGTGACGGATGGCTCTCAAGCCTGAGAAGAAAGAAGTCCTGACTAAAAAAAAAAAAAAAAACGAGCTTGGTCTTTTCCTTTGGTCGTGCTTGTGTTGATGTTTGGTGGTTTTCCTCCGAGAGTCTGGAGTCAAGTTTTCCTCTCGACGCAGTTGGACAGACCTTGAACTTGATGTTGTTTTTCTATTGGGATTTTATGGCATAAACTAAGGGATGTCAGAGGGCTTTAGTAAACAAACAGAATCACGAGGCTCAGAAGTGGTGAGGTTTCAGGCAGGGTTAGTTTACAAAACAACGGTCTAATTCAATCCTCCATCCATCATGCAACAATGGAAGGAGTTTGGTGCGACCCACCGAGACATGACTGTCCACCTCAGAGGATTTCTGACTGGACTATCATTGCCTCTGAAGAAGGCGAAGAATGTGCTCCAGTTACATACGACAACGCTGCGAAGCTGTTCCAGAAATCTCTCTGCGTTTATTTCAAATGTGACGGACAAAGAGACAAAAAAAAAGGAAGGAAAGAAGAAAAACAGGAAGGTGGGGAAAAGGTTTAGAAGGTAAGGAGAAGGAGTGAGAAGTAAGCAGAGAGAGAACACAGGTTGACACGTTTGACGTCTGTCTCTAAACCTGCAGAAAGAGAGAAAACAAAACCGAGAAACCACAACAGACAACATGTACATATTAGTGACAGTTATCGGGGTTCAATACTATTGCACACCTCACTTTCCTGATATTAATTTGTGAACATAAAGCAAACACTGCATGTCATTTTCCTTCTACGCAATAAATTAAATGCTTGTGGTTTTATCACGACAAATGCTGGAATGCTCAAGAGGTCTGAATACTTTTACAAAGCACTGTGGACCTTCATCGTCCTGCTCAAATAACGCAAAAAAACTTTCACTTTCACTTACATTGCAGTGGCAATGTAAGTGAAAGTGCTGCGTGTTGGGTATCCAAATCAGAAACCACTTCCCTCAGCCCAAAATGCAACTTCAGCATTATGTATTGCTCAAGGTTAAACTTGTTGCAGCAGTTCAGCTCAGTTCATACGAGCAAATTACAGTCTGCTGTGATCAAAGCCCAGGACTTTATTTTGTCTAATGACGCGTGGCTGACTTGGGTTCAAATCTGCGACTTTCTTCACTGCGTTCTCCTCTGCGCCTCCTGGTGGGAGGGGAGGGCGTGTCGCGGTTTCACACGAACCACCACAGGCAGGTGGGGCCCTGGCTGTGCTTGACATGCTGTTTAATTAGGTCCTCCTTCCATGGGGTGGGGAACACTGGGGTTTCCGCTATAAAACGCCTGCCTCTCCACAGTCTCGCCCCCGCTCTCATTGTCCTGTGGCATTAAGAGAGTCAGTGATGAGCAGTGGCTGTCACAGAGGGCGGGATGAGAAGTGTCCGACCACAGCTAAAGCTGGAAACAGGAAGCAGATCTTGGTGCCGCAAGTCTGGTTTGGAAAAGTCACTGGCAGAGACTTTTGACTGCCGTGTCAATGGTTGACTTGCTGTCCTTAACAACAACCTAATTCACCTTCGAGGCTCGGGACGTGCATCTCATTCCTTCATTTCCTGTTTTCACAATTTAACAACAGACAGTTAGTTTCCAGCTGTCATGGGGCGACACGCGGTGAGAAAGATTGGAAGCAAAAACAACTCTGAGTTTGTATTTTACCCAAATGAACCAGGTGTGATTAATTTTTTAGCTTACCCTTATCCATGGGCTCACCAGACGAAAGTCAGATCCTTGTCGTTGCATAACGCCGTGAAGCCACACATTCAAAACTCTACACTGATGTCTCACATTCATCAGTGCAGTGAATATTTGATGGTTGTTGACGACCCGGTGGCAGCGTCCGCGGCTCAGTGATGACTCTTGGAAGAAGGAAGCCCAATTACAAGAGTGCAGGTATAAATTTTTGTGTGGGCGTGTACCAGTATGGGAGCCACCAAGGAACTGGGAGATCGATCCAAATCAAACTGGTGTAATCTCGGCGTCGGACCAGAGCCTTCCTCTGCGCTGACCTCTTTCTTTACTCTGTTCTTCTCTTCCTATCTGCATCAGCTAATTGCCGGCAGGTCGCGGCTTATTGAGCTGCAGTCTTCTTATCTGTCTTTGATGCGATCGCTATCTACTGTCTTTGCTCCGCAGGCCTCGTTGTGGTTCACTGGGAAGATCACGAGAGGAAATTGGAGCTTTAGTTCTTCTCAGCTTTTGTTTGTTGTGAGATTTCCTTCGAAGATTGAGAGGCCGCCACTGCCCTCCGCTCCCCTCGTCCTTTTGAAAATGTCCATGGAGAGCGCCTAATGCTCCACGCTTCTGCTTCCTCCACACTTTTCTCATCTAGGGTTGTTTTCTGTTGGCTTAACCTTTCATTGTTTTATTTGACTGGCAGTGTCCGTTCCTCATAACTTCATCCACTGCGAGAAAAGAAGGAGGAAATAAAACTGTCTCACTCAACATGTTAAACACATGAAGTTTTTTTACCTAATATGTGCAAAAACGAAAGGAAGCATAATTTGCTTAACTGTGAAGTAGGAAAAGCAGGTTTAACTCTTTTAACCTTTGACATTGGCTGCCACTCAGTACGTTCAGCTAGAAAAAATATACATGGCGACAACGTTCACTCTGACGCCGAACCTTGAAGTTGACTTTGTTGTCGGCTGAGCTGGAGCAGACCGACGAGGTGCAACACATCTGCGTTCTTCCGTCGTATTTTTAATTGATGAAACGCGTCAATTGATGTGGAACCTGACGATATTGTTAGGGTCGACCACTTCATAGAGTTATTTTGGTTTCTCAGATATTATATATAGCGTTGTGCTTCCTTTGGACAAACAGTGACGTAAAACCCAACGTCCCCCTGCAGTTGATGACCTGTAAACAGGAGCAAAAGCACTTGAACTGCCGCATATAAGGATCCTTTGTTAACGTAGGTCCTTCTGAGTATTAAACTCATTACAAAGCCGCATACACCAAGCCATTTCTCTGGATATGCTATCTTAAATGAGACTTGGCAGACTGTTTGCCGGGTCTAATTACGCAGAAAACTTTCTCCAGTGTTTGCTTTTTATACCCAAAGAGCAAAGAAAAGCACAGAAAATGTTTTCTCTTTTTAAAAAAACGCCACGTGTGCGCTGCTCGGCCTGCACGTACGGAACATTTCTTGCATACCGTGCTGATATTTACTTGTCATGTTGAGCGCATGTGACTCCCATTACTCCTGCGCCTTTAAATCAGTGGTCAGTCAAAGGAAAAGTCCCACCCTGGAAGAACGACCTGGGCAGGACTTGTACCCTCCACCCAGGATTGTGCGACTTTAAACCCACACACTGACGCAGCCAACCTGACACACTCCCACCTCTTAATGTCAAACAGCTGCAGGGTTGACCTGGGAGGAGCTGCCCTGCTTGTAGAAACCCAAGATCATTTCACTCTGAAGCCCATTTCTGAGTTCAAGAAATGTCTCTCTGGGTTCAAGTCTGGATTGTTCCTTCGAGTCTTAGCCAGGCGTAAGCAGCAACTCAGACACGAGGCGTCTGAGGCGTCACATCACCTGCAAAATGTTGTCAATATTTCGCCAAAGTAAAAAACAACACAATTTTGTAATTCCGTTAAAAAACAAATACAATTAAAATTGCACGTGAGTGAGTTTCTTCATGTGACAAGTCTTTGAAACACTCGCCACACCATCATCCTTCCACTACTTCCTGCTGTCGTCTTCGTGGTTTGTGCCAGTGGCGACTTCTGTCAGATTTAGTTGCGCAGAAGAGACTTTCTGAATCTCCTGAAATGAGACTGCTTCATCTTTTCTCTGAAATCATTTTTTCCTGTAGGAACTTCTTGCCGTTGCTAACAGATGATTTGACTTTTTGTGAACTTCCCTCACAAAAACAACTAAACTAAGTATCACGGATAAAATGGCTCGTTCTTAGAAAAATGTACATTTCCTAAATTTGAACGGGTCTTTGAGGTGAGCGGATCCTGAAGAACCAGTTCCCTCCTCAGAGCCGCGAGTCCCGTCTACCAGAGATGCAGCAATGACACTAGAGACCGTCTAATGCGAGACCACATGCAGGTTTGTGGTTGGCCTGAAATACCGGGTCAAATGTTGGGTCAAACTTCAAAAGCTCGCTCACGTAATTCACGACGCTTCCAGAAAACAACGTGTTTCTGCAGAGCCTGCCAACAGATCCAATGCCCAGGCTGTAACTCCTTTTGCCAGCTGTGTTGATAAAACATTTTCATCCCGGCGATATGTCGTTTTATGTGTGCGCTCCCTTCAGTCTGGAGGAGCCGGAGAGTTTTTTACTGACTCTGAAAGCTGGTGCGACGTAGCTGTTCGGTTGCTGCTTTATTGAGTTTTCCCCTGTGTCGTGTGGTTTTATTGCGATATTACGCTGAGTTTGAGTAGCTCCAGGCAAGCAGCGTGGAGAGTTCAGCGCTCTGTGTGTGTGCACTGCTGTCGCTGTCGTCGCTGAAGCCCATCCGCAGAGCTCGGTCGTCCTGCTTTGTTGTGAAAGTTGGAAGAAGCGAAACTCCATGGCGGGTTCAGTAAAAGTGCTCTGCGTTTGTAGCAAGGGGTGTGTGACGCTTTGCATTGTGACTGCTGGAGTCTGTAAAAAAACAAAGCAAGCCCAGGAGTAAGGGTTTTGCTCCACTGTGTTTTTTGCTGATGTGGTTGGGATTATTTTTAGACATGGAATGTTCCATGGTTTATTAGTTTATTTTGAATCTCAAGTTGAAGTTGTTGTCTCATTAAAAAAAATAGACAAAACCAGTCCAGTGCTTTTTCATATTTTCCATTACAACCGCTAATTCTGGGTAAATCCAACCAGAGCAAAGGAGCGAGTCTGAAGCTGGTGGGAAAAAAAAGGCTCGCCAAACAGAAATCCTACAACCGCTAAATTCTGGTGGCACTCGCTTTTTGCTCACATGTTGTGAAGAAGAAAGCTGCGCTCAGCGTCTCCTTCAGAGGTTTCCAGGTTGAAGCATCGAGTAATACTTGATGCAGCGCCGCCACAGGCGAGGGGGTGGAACTGCTTGCTTAACGTCTCTGGTCTGCTTAACACTAATGTTTAAATTTTGGTCCTGAACTAAGTCTATGTATATGATTATCAGGTTTGTTTGTCCTGTCAGCATGTTTTCATATCTGAGCTGTGGATCTTTGTACCGCCTCCACAGATACCAAAGGCCTCTTTGCATCTTCTCTCATTAATGTCAATTTGGGTGAACATTTGTATTTGTACCATAACGTTCACATTGTGAATGATGGATTGAACAGAGCTCTTTAACAGAGTTTGGGATGCGGGTCTATCATGTAACCCAATTTGAAAGTTTCTCTCTATTCAAAAGGACAGATTTTGATTTCAATCCTCTAGTTTAGCGTTGATCTGTCATGTGACGTCCGTTGCCGTTTGTGGCTGCGAAACAACAGAACATGGCGATACCAGCGCTGTGGGGACGCCACTGCTGCTTCAGAGGAATAATCTCATCTGTCCTACACTAGGGTTCTCAAAACTGACTGCTCTTCGTCACCGATTGGACTTTCTTTGCTTTCTTGCCTCGAGGAATGCTCCGTCAGTGAAACTATGCGTATGGTTTGGGTGTGGTTGCAGTCACACCCATCAATCTTGTCATTTTGCACGCCACACAAGATTGTAATTTTTCTTCCAAATAACCAGCCTCCTCTGATATGATTTTTATTATTATATTATTTAGAATTGGACCAAAACTTAAGTGAAATGAAAGCTTTACAAAATGCAGTGGGATGTGAGAAGGCTTCACCGGGATGACAGACTATAAAGTTAGCAACATGTGTCAAGAGGCTTTGACTGATTATAGTTACATACCCTGTTTTTACCTTACCACAATGTAAGCCTACCTTCAATTACGTCTGTCTGACTCGCTGTTCACCATGTGGCGTGTATACGTGTGTGTGTGTGTGTGTGTGTGTGTGTGTGTGTGTGTTGGGCTTCTTTTCGAGCTTAGCTCATTCATTATTTAGCAGCTCCTGATGTTTTGCTTGCTCACTGCTCGGGTGTCAGGTGCCTGCTGGGTCCTCTTCGCTCTTCCCGGCTGGATCTCGTTCTGCTCTGTCTTCTCTGTTTTGAGTTCCCCGCCCCACACCGACACGTTCACTCTGAAACTCTCTGGTTAGTTGTGCGTGTTGTTGGGGTGTTTTTTGTAATTATTTTTTTTCTCACAAAGTCTAGCCTTTTTTAATTAATTTGTTCAGCTAACTGTAGATGAAATTGGGAAACCTCAAAAGCGTTTGGATAATTGTCGCGGTGTAATACGGGAGATGTTGAACGTCTCGTGAGGTAACGGAGCCACTATCTTATTTTTTCCTATTTGTCTTTTGGAAAATCCGAGCTATGAGTAATTTTTATGGCTCCCTATAAAGAAGCAAGAAGATGGTGTGTTCACATTGGCAGACTTGTGGTAAGGCGGTAAAGTTATTTGCGCAGCTGAATGTAATCTTTACTGGGCCCGGGGTTCACTGGGCGCCTCGGGGAACTGCTGTCATTATTCTTGCCTTAAAGGGGAAGTATTATGTGAAATCAAGGACTCATCTTCTCGGTGCGGTGCTGGTGAAAACGTTGCTGAAGGGTTTATAGAGGAGCCATGCTATGTTGACTTTCTGAAAGAGCAGGAGTTTCTTAAAGAGACAGAGGCCTAATTTCAGGGAGTTATATCACAAAGTAAATTTTCTCTAGCTATGTTTTATATAACAACAGAAAGCCACAGTTACTTGGTTGTGCTGTGGATACATGACAGGGTGACACCACATGTGTAAGATCCCGCCCTCCAGGAAGAAGATGGGGGGGCGGGATCTTACGATGTTTACGTTGGATTTAGCTGTCAAGGTGTCAACATAATGCGCTGAATCTTAAATGTACGCGTGACGTATAAAAGAAAAGGGGCACACTGCTTTGCTACTAACAAGGTCCAACGGTTTCACGTTTCACAGATCAGGAAGAAGTTTTAAAAATAGCAAGGGAGTGAGAAGTAGGTTAGTTACGCTAGCTTGACTTTGACAACCTTACCATGTAGATGTGCTGCAGAATTTGGTGCGTTTTGGTTGAGTTGGAAAAAAAAAGGCATCCCACAGATCAACTCTCTCTATCAGTAGAGCAGGTGTTTAAATCAACCACCGCTGTGTTCAGACAATCACTGGAATCATGACACTGTAACAGACTAAAAGTTGTTCTAAATGTTTGCACGTTTATTGGTCTTGCATCCCGATGTATTAGCGGCGCTGCCGTCAGTTCGTTGCTATAGTAACGGGTCTGTGTGCAGCGTAGTCTTATGTAAAATCAATGATGCATCTTCTCAGAGCAGAGTTGGTGAAAACGTTGCTAAAGGGATAACAGAGGAGCCATATTATGATGACTTCCTGAAAGAGCAGGAGCTTCTTAAAGAGACAGAGGCCTAATTTCAACCCAGAAAGTGAGAAAAAAGATTGCAGGTGGCTTTGAGTTATTCTTCAGTCATTTTCCTGCATCATTTTCCCCTTGCTGTGTTGCAGTGCACTGAATTAATTACACCTACATCTCCAGGTTTCATTTGGTTAACTGAATTGTTCTACTACAGGCCCTGGATGGCGCGTAACAGAATCGTCTTTTTGCCCTCCAGCGTTGTACACATGCACAAAATTCCCGGATGTAAACAATAACGTTCGTTACATCTGGAAAATACATAATACCGGCCCTTTAAAATGATAGAAGAGCAGTCCCAGCCCACATGAATTAGTGCAACATTTTGCAGGATGACCTAATGCTGAACCATGAATGAAGCTGTAAGTTTATACATGAATGTGTGTGTGTGTGTGTGTGTGCGCGTGTGTGGTGGGGGTGTGTGTGTGTGTGTGTGTGTGTGTGTGTGTGTGTGTGGGTGTGGGTGCAACTCAACCCCTGTGATCTCAACTGCGTCCACTGGTTGCCTAGAAAAGCTATGAAAGCATAGTATTATAGTTTTTAACTTCCACATTATGCAAAGGGAAAGAATGCTAGCCGACCCGAACAGGCAGCACCGGGTCGGCCCTTACATGGACATTAGTGCAGCCAGGAATTTTTCTAAAAAGGAACAATTTGAGGTTTTCATCAATTTCAATATTCATGCATGCAGAAACTTTAGAAAGTAATTGTGACATGCTAAAAAAAAATCCTCTAATGTCTGGTAAAGTCTTTTAGAGTGTTTTTATTATAACTTCTCAAATATCTGATGTCAGCTTGGATAAAGGATGCATGCCTTCCCCCCGCAAATTACACAAAATTACTTTTCCAGTTCTTTTCTAAATATACTTAAGGCCTATTGCTCGGCATATTGCGTCTTGCAAAACTTGAGAACACTCTGGTTTTATTTAGGATCAACTTAAGACCCAAGCAAATGTCAGATGGGGAAGGCATGAGGAGCAGGAGTGGAAGGGAGCGAAAGTGTAGCTGAGCTGTCAGGTCGTCTGCTTAGAGAGCATTTTAAGGGCCAATAAGCTCTCACTGCATCTGCAGACGCCAGACAAAGAAGGTGAAAGACATTCAGCTTCTTTGTACTTCAAAAACCAGATTTGGGGCCAGTCAGACCGACTTGTATCACCTACTAATTCTTACATTTATGTCAATACATCTGCACAAAACTGCAGCTAGAAGAATGTATCTGCTAGTGTGTCCCTCTGCAAACTTTTGATAACTCCTGACTGCTTCATTTCTCATCGAAACAGGCTGAAGGAAACCGGGAAGAATGCTTTGTCGAGTAATGAAAACAGCCGTGTCTTTACCAGAGACTGAAACTCCTGCACAGTCACTTTTTGTTTGTCTTTGTTTTTAGCATTCAGTGACTTGAAATCTGCTTTGGTACAAGAGTTCATCAGAGTTGAGGTGTTTCCTCACAGAAGCAACAGGAAATCTCATTACGACGAGAAACATTTTAGGCTCTTTAAACTTGTGACAGCGAGGCAGTTTTCTGTGTTTAACATTTTTTGTCCTTTTGAGATGTAAAGATGTTGTCACATACATTGGTTCATCAGTCGCCCAAGAACCATTATATCTCTGATCCAACAGATGAGCTGTTGCTTCAAATCACAGAAGTTAACAGATTTCTGTAACGTCTCATAGGAATAGACGGTGCATTGTTTATAATGTTTTGCCTGATCGGCGTGTGCTGTACTGCGTTTTCACTGCAAGCCCCAAAGAGACCTTAGCTGATTAAAACAGAACTCCAAAATCTCTACATTTCTGCAATCAAATAAGAAATGTTTCTACTGTGAAACTTTTCCAGTCAAAAACTCCCCATTGTGAAGAACTGCAAGTGACAAGAGGGTTTGTGTCGCTTTTTTCTTACCTGTATGAATCCACAGTCCATCTCCGTCTGTCATCTTCTCCACATTTCCACTTCCTGTAACTTTTTTTTTATTGCCCCCCCCCCCACCCTCTTATTGTTTTAAAAATACACGGGGGGAAAAGGAAGAAATGCAATGTCTCCATCCTCCCACACATTTTATTCCTGACATCACAGCGTGCCACGTTGAAACCTGTGACGCCACCGAGCCCCATCATCCTCCCTGAGACGTGTCAGGATGTTGACATTATTTTTCTATCATTAGCCAACCTGAGCTACAGCGCAGCTTTAGCAGAATGTGCTGTTGTGTGTCTTTGTGTTTCCGTCCGATCTGATGGGAGCTGCCCGGGTTTACTCCGGGTTCTGGACCTGATCATTAACAGACCGTGGGAAGAACTGTGGAAGATGTCGAGCTTTTTTTTTTTTTTTTCCTTACAGCAGTTATCAGAAACGACAAATACGCATTTGACTGTTTTTGGTCCCTATATTCAAGTGACATGAATATCTACGCAAAGTCAGATGTGAAAAAAAAAAATTAACGCTTTAAACACCTTATGGACCTGTTTGGGGTCCAAAGTGCGGCAGATGGGCCACTTGTGGCCATTGGACTGATTTTGCAATTTTGGATGGTGAGGTAATATTGATATGGCTAAAATTTGTAATCAGAGAAAAACTATTTCCGACATAATCTCATTACAATGGAAAATGTCCAATACGACACAAAGTATTTCACCTTTTTATAAAAGTATTTATCTTTTTTACATTAAAGTTCATGGCGGCTGACATTCTGTTGGTATCAGTTTCAAAGTACCAACATGTATTTGAAACAAATCAAACGTGGCCATTATTTAATGTGTTGTGGGAAAAAACAAGGACATAACATGTTGCAAACTTTAAATCCTCGGGAGGTTGGGCTTCATTAATGCTTGTGTCTTCGATCACTTCAAAGTTCTTTATTGTTTGAAGAATCTTGCCATGTACAGTTAATTTCTCTGCGTTCATTAGCGTTGGAAAGATCTTGGCATTCAGGTTTCTCTGGTGTTTGGTTTCTGGTTTTTTGTCACACTGGCCCTGTTTAGTCCACTTTAATCCAACTCTAATTTGTTGGGGTACAAAGTCCGGTCGGTTGGGAAAGGAGTGAATATCGAACTTCAATGCGGACCAAGAAACCGAACCGTGTCTTGTCCAAAAGCCCAAGTCTCGCTTCGGTTTCAGTAAACTCTGATGCATTTGAAACATTAGTTGGCCCAGGAAGGTATCATTGTTCTCCCAATCAATCAAGGATTTTCTGTCTTGCTAAAATCCAAAATAGGCTGAGAGGAAATTCCTTTCCATGTTTTGTTTTCACATCCCAGTAAAAAACACTTTAAACTGTGGGAGCGCTGTAACAGGAAACGTTTTAGTTTTTGAACCGTAACATTTTAAGACCTTAGGGTTGGGGTTTGGGTTAGGGTTGCCCGTGTCTCATTTCCACGAGGTTTGGTTAGTACACAGTCAAGAAGTGGGGAATGTCCCACCAGGATCAAAAGTTCATCACAGGGCAAACGCTGAGACAAACATCCAGCCCTGCCTGAAAATGCAGGCTGTCACTTAAAATAGGTTTTCCATGCCAGTGCTATCTGAGGAATGCTCTGCATTTAGCTGTAGTAAGATAGTGGCGAGGTTGTTGTGTCTGGACACAAACATCATGAACTCTGAAGGTTTCTACAGAATGATTGTAATAAAGTAGTGGCAGCCTTTGTAAAGTGCACCGCTTTGCGAAACAGCATTTCGTTTTTTGATTAGGCTGAGTGCGTATAAGCTGACAAAACCTTACTTTTTGCTTAGTTTTAGCTTGAGTCATTCGATTAATCCAGGTCGTCTCGTACTTCTGCTTTCTCTTCACATCTTTTTCCATCACATTCTGAAATAGTAGCAGTTCAATTGCAATGTCGACATCCAATCCACTGTTTGTCAGTTTTGTGATAAATGAGGGGAAACTTGCGTTGACTCACCGAGCATTAAAGCTATCGGGGCGTTATATGCTGTGTGGCTTTCTCTGTCCAAGCACAAGGCCCCACTTTGAGCTAACCCACTTCATGTGTGGGATGGGAATGCTGACTCCATGGCTCAGCACAACCGTCTTCCAGCTTGTT
Organism: Poeciliopsis prolifica; assembly: GCF_027474105.1. Taxonomy (NCBI): domain Eukaryota; kingdom Metazoa; phylum Chordata; class Actinopteri; order Cyprinodontiformes; family Poeciliidae; genus Poeciliopsis; species Poeciliopsis prolifica. The sequence continues at coordinate 23,369,079 of NW_026562376.1, forward strand.
CCCACCCAGGCAATCATACAGGGTCGATCTCGCTCTCTTTTTGTCCCCACATGACAGCTCTGTGGTGAGACTGCGACCGCTGTCTTCCCCTGTGAATCCAGTCTCCATCCGCATGAGACGAGGACAGCAGCGTTATTGAGAGGCCAGTCCACAGGGTGTCCACCTTCCTAAAAACTGAAAGGCAACCGGCGTAGCAGAGGCTTCCCATTCGCTGGAGCGTCAGGTGAACGAAGGGACATTGTAGTGTTTTGAACTAGAGCTGTATGGAAACGAATCCAAACTACATGAAACATAATCAGGGCCGCTGAAGACTCGGGAGTATCACAGCTCTCACTTCATCTTGAACTCCATCGCGCCGATTCTTGCCAGCGCTGACCTCTGAGAAATGGTGAGTGGTTTTACTTGTTCCTCCTGCTCCACCATGTTTGACTTCTCTGATCGACTTGAACACAAACACAAAGCTTTTGGCATGACAGTGAAGCAGAACCCGACAACTGTGGTATTTTGTTTTCTGCAAATCAAGTTTTGGATTCATTCGGTGGTTTTAACCAGAGGTATTCTATTTTACCACAGCTTATATAAGGAAGACTGAACTTCTTTTTTCTTCTTTTTAAAATAAAGTGATATGGCAAGTTTTGTGGAACAAAAGAAGGGAAATACGAGAAAAGAGGGTCTCACTTTGCCTCTCTATTGAATTCCCATGTCTATGGCTTCAATGCTTACTTTGATTCCTCCGCTGACGTTTTTTTTTTTTGACCGGGCCAATTAGGGAAGAGAAGGAGACGCTGTTACCCAATGACGTTGATTTTCTGAGCTGTGTTTGGATTGTAGTTTGCCTACAGTTCTAGCAATGGCAGCAGAGGAAGTTAGCGAAGCTGTTCTGTCCATGTTGGTCACACTACAAAACTGTGACCTTCCTAAAGTAATTGTTTTTCCAAAAGTGAAAAAAAAAAATACATCACTTATTTCTTATGAAAAAAATGACATAAAAAATGATTTTAGGAAGGTGACAAAATATTGAGTTAACGTTGACAGCCGTTGGTTTGGTGCTTGTCTCTTTGCTTGTTTACATTGCAGTCAATGTCCCATTCATGGCGTTAAAACCAGATATTGGGTCAAATTTAAAACCTCAACAGAGTCCACGCCATCGCTTCTTGATAGCCGAGCGTCCAGACCTGTTGGACGAAGCGAAGCGTCGACCCGAGCGACTGGTTTCTACCAGGGTCGGTCTTAACGAAACATGTTTGGACTGTTACTTCCTGGTGTTCGTGGATTTTTTAGTAGCTCGTAAATTCAAACAATTTGTGAAAAATCAATGTCTTCAAACATCTGAGAAGAAGTGAAGAACAAGGTAAAAAATGAAGAACCCACTGATATGTCGTATTTGGCGACAAATAGTTGAGTGATGAATCTTTTCACAGGAGAACTCGGTATTCAACAAAGTATCAAAAGTTATTTGAAACACCGATGCTGTAATATCAGTAGGGCTGAGCTGGGAGTTTTATTGCGATATTGTGTGATGATAATAATAATTGTGATTTACAAAGACCCATCTACTTCTTTATTTATATAACCTAACTGCACACAGCACCTGCATTTAATTATATTTCTTAATGCACTGATATTTGTTGACTCTCTTGTGGTAAAAAAAAAAACAACAACAAAAATAACATTTCAGATAAGACTGTCATCTTTGTTTTCTCTTAACATAATTAACTGTAATGAATAGAAACAATTATAAATGAACAGTTTTTTATCAAGGTAATTAATAAATGACCAACAATGCAATAGATGCTTATCTTTAACTGCAAGTGACAGAAACATGGAAACAATGATGTAAAGACATTGCAGTTCATTCAACACATATGTTCAGTACATCTCTGAACACACCTACTGATTGCTCCTACATATAAGTCTATGAGCCGTTGTTATTACTCTCAGCGTGTGACTCAGACAGAGGTGTCCTTTGTTTGACTTACCTTCAAACCACAGGGGGGGACCAGGACCCTCTGGGCCAGCTCAGGTTTCAGCCGGGACATAAAAAGAAATGTTTGGGACAGAAAAAAAAAATACTACTGTTGTTACTGACCACATGGTCAGGAAACCTCCTGTGTTACTTTCAGCCCTGGTGACCGGGAGCGCAGCGCGGTCTTGATTTTATTAAAAGTGCAGCTTCGGGGGTTTTCTGTGTGACGTTTGAGCCAGAGGTTTATGTGTGTTCATTGCAGACATGAATGTTTGTCGTTTTTATTTGAGAACAACTCGGAAAGCTCTCCTTTTTTCTCTGTGTCGGTTACGCGACGCCCAGACCCGTTAACATAGAAACCGACTGACAACAGCTCCACCGATGCATCGGCATTTAACACCAAAAAAACACTCAAAACGTATACTATGTATTAAATTTACTACCTATGAATATGTACAAAGTATATATTTGTGCAATTTTGACAATATGACATACTTCGTACAATAATTTTTCACCAGGGCAGATATATATTGTACTTAAGTATTCCATAACAAGCTTAGCTCTCCAAGGAACTTTTTGTAAGGTCTGAAATCACATTCATGACGGCAAGAATATGTAAATGTTTTACCGGAAGTTTGGAAATCCGAGCAAAGAGACACCGTCTGTGGACATTGTTTGTGGACACCGTCTGTGGACACCGTTTGTGGACACCGTCCACATTAAAATAAGAGCATAGAACCGAAACAGAACCATGTGAGGTGGCTCACGACACAGGGCCAAGTGATCACTTTCAGAGTAATGGTCCTTAACGCAGCACTTAGTGACACACTCTAAGTGTCCAGGACTAAATTGCTTGATTGAACAACTCATCTTCATTTATAGGCTAATCCACAGAAGAGCGCTATAATGAGCCGAAGGCTCATGTAATGGAATCTGCAGCGACTCCGACTTGATAGCTTTGACCCTTTCCACAATTATTGGGCCAGTATGATTCATCCACACTTTCGTTGCGACAGTTGTAACAGGTAAATTAACCTGCATCCACTCTTTGTTTTCTTGCGTTCTGCTCCGTTACCACAGAATCAAAAGTCGTGGATTATTCGTCCCTTTGACAGAAAACGCCTTGGTGTGCCAGTCCTCCGTGGTGCTGGCACAGCTCCGGTATCATTTCTGAATTACTGTGATGCTTTCTCTAAAAATGGCCCCAGAGGAGCTCTGCCAAGACTGCAGTTAAAAGCTCCCCCGCCCTCTTCCCTCCTCACATCCCGGTGTCTATTCTGTGTGTAGATCCAATCACCTATTCATCCATTCCGGTATTGAATCAACAAAATCACTGACTCGTTTATTCCCTCACTGTTCATAATTACGTAACTCGTGGAGCTTCGGCACGTTCAGAGCAAACAACACGACGCAGGAAGTGACTTCTGCGTTATCATTTAATTTTTCAAACCTTTAGAAACCAGTCAGCTGTTCTGTCACGTGACGTTTGGCCACTGAAGCGATCAAAAAGCTGCTCCTGTGGGATTGAAGGTTTCATTCCTCTCTCCTCTCAAGTGTTTTTGGTCCTTTTCTCTTCCTGAAGCTGTGCGCCGTGTATTTATAAAAACAAATATCTCCCCCATATCATTAAAAAAAAAAAAATCATAGACACGGGATTGGTTTCAGGAAAGTTTTCATCCACACAAATATCTACAAATACACCACTGAGCTCTGTTTTTAACATGCCAAACACGTAGGGGGCAGTATAACACAAAGCTAACACCTATGTGAGCCAATCAAATTGCTTCAAAACAACCAGGACTTCCTGTTAGGAATTGATTAACACTTAGTAGCTGGAGGCTTCGACTCTGTTGAAGTTTTAAAAGTTATCCGCCGCTAACGAGGCGGCTGATAATGATGAATCAGCATCTCCTCCACTGCCGTCGCTAAAACTACAAGCAGATTATAATTCTTAAACAGCACAGAAAATCAACATCATCGTTCACAACTGCTTCTGTTCGCTGATTGGCCCAGTTGAAATTCTACCGAAGAAATCCAAGTGAATTTGAGGAAACCCAGACGGCGAACAGAAGGGAGTTAGAGCTGAGCAAAACCACGTAGGAAGGCAACGGCCACGCTAGAAACATGACACTCGGTTTCCCAATGTGCACACTAAACAAATCCACTTTTCAGAAATAAGTTTCTGGTGAAATAAAACAAGAGTTTTCGTATGGATAAAAGGCGAAAACACATACAAATGAATATGTTTTCACAGGTAGATGTTCACGTGTGGACTGGGCCTAAATTTATTGGCAACAGGAAACTTTGTGTTGTCACAAAAGTACAGGAAAATATCCGAGGTAGGACAAAAAAAAGGTCTCATTTGCTTAACTGCCTGCTAATAAACTAATAATAATTTCTAATAAATTTACGATAAACATAAAGCATGCAGTCACACCTCTGGAAGACATCATTAACTAAAAGGGTTGGAGCACGGCACAGACAGGAGGTTGGGGGGGATGTGGGGAGACAAACTGTGGCTTCTCCCAATTGAAGATGGACTAATCTAAGTGGGATTCATCAATAAAACAGTGGAATAAAGTTGCGGGCACTTAGAAGCGTCAGCCTCCTTGCTCAAAAAAAAAAAAAAAACCAGTCACTGGCTGGCAGCCAGCCAATAAATTAGAAGATAAGAAATATTATTCCACTGGCACACCAGTGGGTTACTTCTATTTAAAGGGGAGGTGGGGGTGCGGGTTATTGATAATGAAATTACTTGGAGGGGGGAAAAAGCTCTTTGACAAGAATAGAATGCTTGGAGGTAGATCAATAAGGAGATATTGTTGTGGACAACGCTGCAGCGGCAGGGAAACGGCTCAGAGGATGCAGGATATGTAATCAGACGGTGTGTGTGTGTGTGTGTGTGTGTGTGCGTGTGTGTGTGTGTGTGTGTGTGTGTGTGTGTGTGTATGTGTATGTGTGATGCTTTCCTTCCTACAGTGGATTCAGAAAATTGTTGACCGCTGATGCAAATTTGAGCTGAAAAGATAACAAAAAAAATCACAAATATTGTGCATCCTTTGTGATTATGATATATGTTGCATTTCAGATGCTGAACTGAAGTAAAATGGCCTCGGAGAGAACGCCGACCCCTCAGAGCAGCTCCAGGCAGAGCAGCTCTCTCTCGTCGTCGCCGATGAGGCAAGTGGCAAGTGTTCGCTAAATAAAGACGCTGGCTTGAAGGAACGCCGGTCGGGGAGGCAGGAAGGGGTAGTTCAGGATCTTTCGGTGGTTTGGGAAGACCAACACAGATTTTCACTGTTTCAAAACAACTGCGGCTGGTGTGAGGTGATCTATGGGTTTAGAAATCAGGCATGAATGGTTTGGAGCACAAGAACATCAGATCACCTAAGGTTCTGCATGCACACACTTCCTGAGTGACAACTCAGTCATTTATAATTTTCCAAAGACACTCAGATGATCCACTGTGTTTTTCCACCTGTGGTCTAACATCCTTATTTTATGACAATAATTATGTCGATTCTTGAGCCAATTTTTTTCCCCCTCTGACATTCTGGAGGACGCTCTGATTTTCAGGACGTCTCTCTTAATAATCTGAAGAGGTCTACCTGTCGTGTGGGGTGTGGAAAGAGTGATCTGGTCCATTCAGAAGGCGTTCAGAAATCTGGGACATTCATCATGATCGACTGTCTTAGCCCGATACGCACCATGCATGATGCTCCCTGATGATACACAAGCACGCAGTCTGCTAGCCAATCAGAAAGCAAGTTCACGGAGACACCAAGGAGAAACCAAAATACGCAAAGACAAGACAACTGCAATGGGCAACAGAGAGTCCAGTGGACACTAGGGACATCGCTGTTATGTATAGTCCATAAACTACACTACCGCCATGTTTGTCTACTCTGAACTCACGTTTGGTCGTAGTGCGCTGAATAAACTTGGACTTGAGATCAGTGGAGCTGTCACCGAGGGCGTAGACAACTGGGCGCGCAAACAAAGAAGAGATGTAAATGACTTCTTTGCCTTTATCTCTTGCTCCCCTCTACCATAAGTCCCTTTTGTGCTGCGCCTGGCTCACTAACACTCAATAAATCAAGTGACAAAAACCGCCCAACGGCTTAATTGTGTTCAAATAAATTGCAAACCCAGATGGGAAACGATCTTTCATTTGCCGTCCGTGTCTCACGCACGTCTTTGTCAAACTTTTCTGCAGCACAATCAAACCCAGATCGGCTTCTCTGCCCAATCTGCAATTATTCAATCGGGAAAAGTCTGACAATTGTTGTGTCTTTGTATTCTGATGTGAGGCATAGTGTGTGTGGGTAAAAAATGAATATAAGGCAAGTGTCGCGGCCTTCTTTTTCCAAAAACCCATATTTCAACAAAGGCTGTGGGTGTCAACAGGTGGTTTGATTTGAACGCATGTCCGACTTGATTGTTTCGGAAAAATATAAATGATTTATTTCTTGTAATTTTTGTTCTATTGAACGTTTTCCATTCCAAGACAATTATGTTGATAGTAATTTGACTCTTGATTAAAAATAAAAAGTATGAATATTCATATTAAGACCATTGCGAGCAGAAAACAATTGTAGTAAATTTCCACTTTTAAACAAATCAGAGTTGAAAAGTGAAACATTTGCTAGAAAAAAATGTTTCTAAGGTTTTTCAAACAATTTTTGTTGAGTTTTTGAAACTCCGAAATTTCCACTTTTTTTTTTCTTCTTAAAAACTTTTGAGATCAATTGAAAAATTCTTGAAAATTTTCAACTTGAGGTAGTCATGTTGAAAAAAATCTGTAAACTCTGCCAAGGAGAAACAATTAGATTTTTGTGATTTATTTCATGGTTTCCTGAGACGAATCTGATGATTTACCCTGAACAACAAAGTCTTAGTGAAAAATCACCATCTTTATTTTTTAACATGAGGTGAAAATGTCTTTTTGTGAGTGACCTGCTTCAAGGTTGTTATAAAAACTACTTATAATTTGACAAACGAGCGTCTTTTGCAACGTTTATTCCAACTTTCTGAGTTGTACCTCAGTTGCATCTCAAGGCTGTTTGACTCGTTCATCAAGTCCTCAGAATCAATCAAGCCAAAGAGGCCTATTTTTTTGCTAGACTTTCTATTCATCTCTTTTATTGGCAACCTAAGAAACGATATTTGACAAATAAAACATAGGAGCGCTCACATTGCAATCTGTTTCATATCTTCCTGTATCCAGATCAGAGACAGTCTGCCAATAGAGGATTTCATAAACACATACTGAGAGCAGGAAGGAGTCTAATGTCTGTGGAGCTTTATCATCACGGTCCGATGCCTGGGGGTCAGTGAGGAACAAATGGAAAGCATTTCTAAACTCCACCACAGAACCACAGTCCTTCTGGGCAGACAGACTGGAAATCTGGGCAAAATGACGCTCAAGGTTTTGTGGACCGATGAATGTGGCTTTGGCTTTAGCTGGAGGTAGAAATAATGTCTCAGAAAGAATTTAAGACAAAGACATTAAAGGGACCAAAATGGATGGTAATGCAATTTTGCTCAGCTAACGACCGAATAATGCTAAACGAAATGCTCTCTTGGAGAGGACTTAGAAGCTCGGTCCACACGACGTCGCTCTGATTGGACGTGACGACTGAACTCAGCAAACGGGGTCAAGGAGCAGGCAAACACACGAGGCAGGCCTTGATTTTCCAGAGGTCAAGTTGAAAAAGCAGCACGTTGGTAGGACACGGTTTGAACCTCTGGTAGAAAAAAATCCTGGCGGCCACGGCAGACATCTGACTTCCAGATGTTTCTCGCAACTTTTAATGTGCAGCCAAGGCCAAAATCAGCGAAGACAAAACACGCCGACTCTGGTTCTCCCATTTTTCAGTCTCTTTGTCTCAGACGACGTCTAACCTCAAACTTCACCCCATCACTTATTGGCATGTTAGATTACACGCACCAGAGGGTGTGTAAATACAGTCGCTTAGATGTCCAAGGTGAGGCCCGGGGGCCATTAACGGTCCAGAGCTGGTTTTGAGTGGCCCGCAACTGCAGTTCAACATTGAAACAAATTTGACAGGTCGGTCAAAGGTCACGGTCTTAACAGTCCATGGCCTTAACCCTGGAGTTAAGGCCATTGTAGGCAGAAATTTGCCAAAAAAATCTGAAACTTGAAAACTCTAAAATTTCTGAGATGAACATCAAAATATGTTATTTTCAGATAAAATCTAACAAAATCATGTCTGTGACTAATCTCAAGAGATCAATCTAAAATAATTTGTTACAACTTTTCAGGTTTTTTTCTAGAAGTTTTTTTTTTCTTGAGCCTCGTCTTCAAATGTTGAACTTTTTTGGCAGGTACTCCCCTTTTTTGTTTAATTAACATCTTATTTACGTAATTGATTAATTTAAACACATGAAGCTTTCAGCACAACTTAATGTGCTGAAAAAGCGACATGAATGGATTATGAAAATAGTCAGAGGATACGATGTTCTAGTTTACCTCATCAGACCACATTCAACTTTCCAAACTATAAATTTAACAGTTTGGAAAATCCAGATCAGTGGGAAGCGTGCTATAATTTCACAGTGTGCTTTGCCTCCTTAATCTGAGTTTCAAACCTGTTATTTTCCCGGTGTGGGGCAACTTTTTTTTTTTTTTACTGTCAGTGCGGTGGCCTGGCGCTAAGACCGTGCATCACGTGGAATGAAGCGGACATAACGCTGCCCTTATTAATCACCATGAGGTGTAATTCATAGCCGCCGCGTCACAGGAAGCCTCAAGAGCCAGACCAGCCAGTAACTCCGATCCCTCAAGAGAAAATCCCGTAACAGCCACGTTGTAAAGCTTGGCCTCGCACCTGTCCGTCTGATGTGAGCGCCAACGCCGCCGCACGACCCTTTGGAGTACGCTGGCGTAGTAAAAACGTTGTGACTCGTTGTAGTTTGAAGCACATTTATGTTGTCGCTTACGTTTACTGTCTCCGTTACACAACGTGGCTTGACCCACAGCCTGCACACAGCGAGGGATCAAGGGAGAGAGCGCGTTTTCATGTGGAAGATTGACTCTCTTTTTTCTTTTTTCTTTTTTGTTAGCCGTAACCAAACTTGACTCGCACCCTGTGATGTGGGAATCTGTCAAGTCTGTCAAGCATGAGTGGATTCTGTCTCTACTTTTTGCTGTGCTTTGTGGGAATTTGCTGAGTCTGTGCGGCTGACATGTTTACGATGGCGTATTGGGGAAATTGTGGATATGAAATCAGGGGGAGAGGAGAAATAAGAGGCTTTGAAGATTAATGTCAGAAATTTTCTAGAAAAAATTTGAAATTTAGGAAAAAAACGCATCATATTTTGGAGAAAATGACAAAAATTGTTATAAAAAACCTGAAATTTTAAGATTAATCTTAGAAACGTTCTAAAAGAACACAGACGTTTGTGTCTGTGCTACAAAAAAACTCAAATGTTTGAGAAAAAAAAAGCTTGAAAAGTTGAAAATTTTGCTAGAAAAAAAATCTGAAATTTTGGGATTAATCTTAGAAATTTTTATGAAAAAAAACTGAGATTTCTGAGTTTTAAAAGTCAAAAATCTTTGACTTTCGATGACAAAATTAATTACAACGAAAAAAAAATTTATGGATGGAAAATATCCGTAACAGAGCGTATTTGACAAGAATTTTTTACAGTTTATACAAAGTCACACACATATATAAGTACAAAAAAATTGTTAAGTTACGAAATGCTACAACGAGACTCAGATTTGAATAAATAAATATGAGAGAGATCAGAAACGTCCGGAACTAGAGGTCGATAATAAAAAACTAGGTTTCAAAAATATGTCAAACTCCAAATATGTTAGCGCTAAGTTTTCAAAGCACGAGCAAGAATAAACCAGAAAATACATTTCAAAACAGCCACTACATCCATAACCATTTGATCGGCTAGTGATCTTCATGTCTGTACAAAAGAGAAAGCATATAAAGTTGGTCTGCCAAATTCCCAGATTTGTGGCCAAACAATCTTCATTCTTTCCTTCTTTTAAACAACTATTGTTCAGATTTTTTTTTAATCTTCTGGGTCATTTCAAAACATAATTGTGTAACTGATCAAAGTGTTGTTTTTCCTTTTTTTAATAAAAGCCCTAATTGACGTACTCCAGTCCGCATATTCAGCCTAATTAGCTGGAACTGATTTGTGCCAAACTGCTTATTTTTTCCAGCTCATTTTCACATGGACAAACTGAGCAGCTGACAGGAGCTCCTGATTTGTGGTAAACTGGAGAAACATCAATGGGGCTCATTTTGCTAACACCTTGCTCTGGAGTGAGAAAATGGTTTTAAAACTTCCTAATAGCACACACACACACAGAGACAGAGACTTTCTCTATAGTTGTAAGTAACAAGCCCCCTGACAGTTTCAAACATCGAGTCAGCTCGTCATCCCTGAACTCAGAGTTCACAGCGAGGACCGCGCCGTCAGAACGCCATGTGCCTGAAGTACTTTCTGTATGAACTCTCCACTTGAGCACATCCTAATTAAAAAGTGACTCATCCAGAAGTTGAATTCATTAACAGCTGAAGGAGGACCGAATTTCGCTGTCGACATTTATCAGAGGGACCTGTTAACCCTTCTGGGCCGAACGTTTGGGCGACGATCCAGCCAAATTTGCAGTGCCACACTCTTTTTGGATGTATAAGAGCCCTTTACCACAAAAAAAAAAAAAAAAAAAAACAACTGTATTTGCTTTTTTTTTGTTTCTTTATGTCGTCAGCCAATGATTGCCTTCTGACCCGACAATTTGGTTAATGTGACTAAACGTTTGGACACCCCTGGTTTGCTCTCAGTTATTGCTTGACAGAAAGAAAGAAAAAAGTTGATGTGTGTTTTCGCAAAGGTGTACGTCAATATCCAGTTTAACCCCTGTGTACAAAATCTCTACCTACCAATGAAGACATAGTCATCAAAAAACAAAAGCAACACATCAAACAAAGCCACATTAGCGGCCTCAAAACACGTTTTTCCACCGCCGTCACAGCTACCTGCATCGTGTCCCCAGGATCCCGCCGCTCAACGAGATAATAGAGCCGCCGTCGCCCGACCCTCTCTTGGCCATACATGCAAATATTTGTCATTCCCTCTTAGCCCTAGCGCATCGCTTCCCCTCCTTTGGAAAACAAACCGCTTATTATTTTGTGAGGGTGATGTTTTGTGGCTGGTGGAGAGGCGGAGGGGGCTGTAAATCAGGACGGGTTCATCCTCATGTGAGACCGGTTATGTAACTGAGAGAGATGGCGTGAAATGGTCACATTTGGTTTGGGGCGAACAATCAGACTCTTTATTCCGTTGCCTGCTTCCCCGTCCTCGAGACTAAATTTGTTTTTGTTTTATTATTTTGTAGAATAAAGGATGACATAAAATAGTAAATTGCATTGCGGGTGTTCAAGCTCTACATTTTGTTATTCAAACACACACACACACACACACACACTGTTTAAATCTATTCGTTAGTCCAAAACCATAGACAGCCGTACTTTTTGTAGAAGGTTGGCAAATGATCGCCCTGGGTGGGAACAGGCTCCTCACCGAACATGTCGCTCTCAGAAGAAACTGTTGAGCTTTGCACTACTTTTTACACACACCTTTGGAGTGATAAAGTATAAGATTTACTTTGATTTATTTTTGATGTTTTAAATTTTGAGGCAATTGTTGAACTGCTTTTTTGGCCTGGAACCTCAGTATTCACACGTTTCTGGAACGGAGGTAGAAAATCTCACGATAAACTCAGACCAGCTCAATCTAAGGCTCTGAGAACACCTCTCACCTCTCCATGGTGAGAGCTAAGTCCTAAATACCACACCAAGATTCTTACCCCATGCAGATTTGCTTAAATATGTAAAATGAGCGCTGGTATATTTGAAGCCCTTGTTCTGCAGAAAGGCAAGGCTGTTGATCAGGATCGAGCAGCAGATCAAGAGGACAATCTGGAGCACAGCAGCAAGAACTACCTTACGACGGGTTTTAGGAAATCTTCGAAAATACTCCAGCATCCAGAGTCTGTGGCAGTGCTTCATTAAAGACTTTTGAGGAGACCTAAAAGCAGACGTACACGGCCACTCGCACTCCACCCTAATTGAGTTTGATCACTTCTGCCAAGAAGAAGAAAAGCTTTAAGAGGAAAGCTGTGCCAACCCTTCCCCAAAGAGACCTGAGGCCAGAGCTGCCAAAACGTCCTAAACCAAGTACTTAGCGAAGACACGTCTATAAAGTGTGTTTGTATAAAATGCCACTTCTTGTTAAGATGAGTCTGAAAGATCTTAAACGCTGAGGACCCGCAGCATCTCCCCGCGTCCTCTTCAGTTACGATGGTGTCGAATGATCAAACCTTTGAGGGGTAATTTGACTCAAACCGTGACTCACCTCTGTGTGATCGCTCCCCGGCAAACCGGGTCACAGAGCACGGCTTACAAGTGTTTAACAATATGAACCGCAGAAAACAGCAGAAGGTGTGGCTCAGCTTTCTTTGACAACCAGGATCGTTTAGGGAGAAATAACTTTGTTCAGACGGCAACTAAACATTGAACCTCATCCATTCTCAGGGACTTCCATTGTCACTGTGAGGCCATTTACCCCACTTAGTGCAACAAGCTCCTTATAAATGACCCTTACTCTCCGTAACACTGCGTCGTTATTTATTCCACTCCACATTCACAGCTTATTGGATCTTTATCTCCTTTCTAGCATTACAGAGATTAAATGAGAATGTTGTACAGCAAAGAACTTTCTGCAACTTAACGCTGCAGCATGTGACTTTTAGAAACAATGTTTTTTTTATATCTGAATATATATATATATATATATATATATATATATATATATATATATATACATTTGTTCAAATCGTCACCGTGTTGTCACATTACATGAAAAAAATTATCTGTGGAAAAGAATCTGTGGAGTTTCTCTTCCTCCTTCCTGTGCTCCTACTGCCATCTGCAGAAAAGCACAGTGCCTGCTCAGAAACAACCAATCAGAGTTAGGGGGAGGGTCTTAGCACTGTCAGGGGAGCTCGTGTACACGCTGCTCAATGTGGTAATGGCAGATAGACATGTTGCATGTTAATGTTTACATCCGGGCGTTTTGAGCACGCTTTCAGCGCTGGGAGGCAAAAAGACGATTTGTGAAAAGAGATAAACGTAAAATAAAACGAATGAAAAGGAAGAGGCCAGTGAGCGAAGGCGGCGAGTATCCATCTTCATGAGAGAACCTCCTCTGTTGACTCGGAGCGCCGGCCGCAGTGGCCGTCAAACCCAGCTCCTTTAAGGAAGCCTCTGGTTCACCGTCGCCCCCCCAAAGCCTCCGGTCATCAGGGTCAGCGCTGGGAGAGATTGAAGTGGGTGGGAGTGTTTACCTGTTGTCTCACTGAGGGCTTGAGCTAACAAAAACAAAAGCTAGCGAGTATTGACGGGATTGGCCTGTGAGGCACGCATTGATTGCTGTGACGGATGTTTATGGTTTTTGCCTTTGTTGGAGCTGAGGGGAACGAGATGCTCATGGTTGGTTGTAGTTTGCGACCAAGCACAGTTTGTTTGCTCTTGTTTTTGTGGTTGGCAAACCTTTAGTTCAAAAGGTTCACATTCAGAACAAGTGAGGGTGAATTTTGTTTTATTAAACTTCCTTAAAACTCCAAGCTCAAAAAAATTAAATCTTACATGAAACTATGCCTCTAAATGTTTTTTTTTGTATGTGTTTTTTTAATGGCTCAACAAACGTCTCCATTTTTCCCCTCCAGCACCCGCATGCAGACCCTGCAGGTGGACTCAGTCCAGCGGTGGATGGAGGACCTCCGCCACATGACCGAGGTGGAGTGCATGTGCGTCCTCCAGGCCAAGCCCATCGGCGTGGACGAGGACTCCCACCAGGGGGAGCTCATCGTGACGTCCGGGATCGGCGCGGGCGACCATGTGGCCAGGAACAACCTGCAGACGCTCCTCCGCCGGGCGCTGGTGGTCAGCACGGAGCTGGGCAAGATGTTCCAGCGGCTAGAGAAAGGCCGCTGGCAGAGGGTCCACAGCACGGCCGTGCGCGCCAACTGCCACGTGCGCTCGCTGGTCCACGAGTACAGCGCCGCCCGGAGCACGCCGCCGGAAATGCAGAAGGTGGGACGGATTTAACAGAATTTTATTCTGACAGAGTAAAAGTGTCACAAGTGACGGAGAACTAAGGCCACGCAAAAAAAAAAAAAAAAAACCCAAAACACAAACAATATTATGAGAATAAAGTCTTAAGATATTGAGAGTAAAACTATACAAGAATAAAGTCGTAGTATTACAAGAATAGGCATAATAATATGAGAATAAAGCTGTAATATGACTTTATGCAACTTTATTTTCACATTGCTACATCATCCTTGCAGTATTATAACTTTATTCTCCTATTATTTCAACTTTATTCATATAAAGCAACAAATTCATTCTATCAGTATGACTTCATTCTCGCAACATTATGACTTTGCTTGAACATTTTTATTTTTTCTTAGTATAGCTCTAATACTTTGTTGTACAAATGAACAGCAACAGATTTTAAAAATGATTTTTATGCCTTTCTTTCTTTTCGAAACGGTTCTTTAAATGTTTCTCTTTGCTTTTTTTTTGCAGTATGAAAAATCACTGCTGGAAAAGTGCATGGAGCTGACTAACATCACTGAGAGGTAACGGACACGCAAATAAGAATAAATGTAAGAAAGAAGTAGAAAGAACCACACGCTATGAAAAAGGCAAATCTAAAATGAACAGCAACACGTGAGAAATCAAATTGTAACAAGAGAAAATATTTATTTCTTTCATAAAGCTCAAATTCATCTTAAAAAGTGCATTTAAAAACAGAAAGTTTGCTTGAAGGGCTGTAAATTCTAAAAAATGTAATAAAAAATAGAAACACACAAGACCACGACCGATTTTCAAAAGCGTCAGTATGGTATCACATCAACATGATCAAAAACAATAAAAAAAAATATATATATATATATTTTAAAAGACTTTGAAACAGGAAGTGTGGATTCTTGATAAAAGTTTAAAGGCAGTTCGTTTTAAAGTTTGCGAGTCTCGACAGAAAAATCTCAATCTCCCTTAAAACCTTTTAACTGCTTGAGGACCCTGGCGCCGCCATCGACCCTTTGACCTCCACGCGAAGGTCTTTGAGGTGACGGTTAAAGGGTCGAACTTCTGCCTGGTTTTTGCGATGACTGAACCGCAAGTGGAGCCCATTTGTTATCCAACAGAACCAGACCTGGTCAGAGTTGTCCGACAGAATATTTCCACCTGATATTTGGGCCAATTTGGGTTCTGGAAACTAGAAACTCTCCGCAAAAAACAAATCACAGGCGGACGGTTTGAGCAGCTTAACTCGGCTAATGTTACAGACGGTTTCTTCGAATTCAGTACGGAGCGCCGCTTTTAATGGCTGCTGCAGGCTCTTTAGTGGAGCGCACTTCAGCTGTTCTGACCCGCTGTAAATGTGATCCATAGCCTGACACCGGCTCCTGGCACCGTTATCACGGGGAAGGGCCTCCGGTTCATTAATATTCTGGGGTTTGTACGCTTCTCAAGTTATGAGGGCTGCTCTGTCGCGGACGACGGGGTCCGGCGCTGCGCTCGGAGGTCTGGGGGATGAAAGTCTGTCTTTTTCTCCCAGCACCTTCTTCCTATTTCATTAATCCCTTTGTTTCGACACAATACAGCCGATACGTCTTCATCAAATATTTGCTGAGATACGTGTCACTTTTAACACTCGGATTTCCTTTTTTTAAGGTTCCAAACACAGAAAATCGTTTTACTTTTCTTTTAGTTTTTTTGCAAAATAGGGTTTTCTTCTTCAGGGTGTTGATATTTTTGTGGAAAGCAACAAACAAAAGATTGAACATGTGCCACTTTTAATGTCAATTTTGTGGAAATTGAGTGGAACTGAAAAATGTGAAAAACGTTTTTTTATTACGAGGGAGCAGCTTTGTGTAAGATTTTGCCTTCGTTATTTAATTCATGCTTGAGAAATTCTTTCATTTCCCTGTTAAAGGGTTCATACAGGAGACATTCTGATTTCAGACTCTCAGAAAGAGCAGGAGTTACTTAATAAGTATGGATATATTTTTTTAAACAAATGTTACACAGTGCAGCTTTAATGTAGACGGCCAAACTGTCAACTCTTCTTTTCACAGATCAATGATCACTAAAATATTAGCCTATATAATTTCTGGTCTGTTATGGTTTTACTAAATCTGCACCTTACAGAAATATAAACTGATGTGTCGCGCTCACCAGAAGTCACTTCACAGTAAAAAAAAAAGGAACAAAATGTGTTTGATATTGTTTGGAATCAGACAGTGTTTACTTCACGTTGGGCCTCCTTCCTGCAGGTGCCTTCACACGGATGACGAGTTCTTCCTCAAATCCATGAGGGAGGCGATCCACGAGATCCTCACAGACGTCAGCGATTCCTTCAGCAACATGATCGACATGGCGCTGGCCAACGAGATCCGGGTCGGTGACTTGTATTTATTTACCTGCGTTCCGCAGCTTTGGCAGTCATGTTGACTTTATGGCGACAGAGGAGCTTTAAGCCACAGAGCAGAGAAACAGCAGCAGCAAGAGCTACAAGTTATTTACAGGAAAAGCTGGAAGAGGCTTGCAGATATTACTACAATGAAGGGTTATAATGGTTTCCCATGTGTAATGCCAGAGAATTGCAGTGACAGGAATATCCAGTAAAATGTGATTTTAACAAGCCGTACCTTTATTTGAATTCATCCAGTTGTCGTCCATCAGTTTGACCCGAGGTCTCGTCTTCCTCGCAGGTTCTGATCAAACAGATCGAGTCGTCAGACTGCGTCCAGACTATCGGCAGCGCCATCAGCAACCTGCTGTCTCTCACCCAGGACGGACCCCAGCTCTGCAGCATCATCGCCAAGGTAGTCCGGGTAAACCGGCTCAGCCAACCGGCTGAGCCGCTCAGGGGTGTTTTTTTTTTTACCCTGATAGGTGGAGATTGGTCTCCGAACTGGGATCTGTGGTGACTCACCGTTAGCGAGTAGCCACCAGTCAGACCAGAACACAACGCCGCCTCGCTCTTTCAGTACCAGATAAGACCAGACAGACCAGACAGCATGTCTCAAGCGACCATTAGTTACCCTGATTCCTCCGATAAGACTCATCCTGATGGACACACACACACATATATATATATATATCATATATATACCTGTGCGCTTCCTTTACAGCCAGATTGTGAGATCAATACTGTCAGCTCTCATTAGCGATGGACATAGATCACAATTGCAGTTTGCACACATGCCACAACCTGCCCATCTACTCCTATTTAACTCCCAGCGCAGAGCCGCTGACCGAACACGTCCACCTGCTATTTGAGCTAATTAGCTTCCTGCTGTCTGTCACGCTAGCACTCTGAGATACGGATCATCTGCCTCGTGTCGGATCTCTTCGTCACGTTTTCGTTTTCCTGCTTGTCCGGAGTGTGTTGGCTGGGGGGGCTCAGAGTGAATCTGCCTCCTCCGTCTCTACAGCAGATCCAGGCCGAATGTCACGGCTCTGACGAATGCTGGGTTGTGAAGCGGAGGTGAATGGAAATTTGATAGAAATATGTGATCAGGAGTTAAGTATTAAGCTTTTGTCTTTTACCTTGCTTTTGGTCCTTTTGATCATTTTTTCTCAAAAATACTTTTTTTTTGTCGAATAGCTGCTTCGACGTGATATTTATTTTTTATAATCAACTCTTTCATCATGTCATTCTCTCATAAAAAAAAAACATATCTGGAGTGTTGCCTTAATATTTTCATGCATGTTTGAGAAATCCTTTAATCAGCTGTGCTCCTCTAGACTAGCGGCAGCAGTGTTTGGCAAACACCTAGTGGAACTCCGCCTCTACTGAGCTCATCGTACAAATGACGTCTAAGTCCAACGCTCCTAAGAATAGCTGTAAATGACATTGATGTTTGGCACAGGAAAGCGTTGTTGTCATGACAACTGAAGAAGGAAGGTAGGAGCTTCTTAAAGAGACAGAGGCCCATTTTAAGGCATCAAATGCAAAGTAAAATTCCACTGATTTATTTTAGATATTTTCTGTAACGACTGAAGGTAACGTAGTTACTTGATAGTGTTACAAATTGGAACTGTGTGGCTAGAAAATACGTAACACCGGCCCTTTAAATACGTCTGTGCAGAAACACACAGAAAAACACATATGTCTTCAGAAATTGAGCAATGAACGAATAACCAACTTTAAATATGGAGAGAAATTCACCAAAATGTCGCAGTGATTATCCTTAAATCTCCGGATTGCACTTGTTACATGTCGGAGCAGCTCTGTCAAGTTTTTATTCTGGCTTTTTTGGGCAGCATGTTTGAGTGATTGTTTCCTCTGTGCAGCTGGAGGAAATTTTGCTCTCACTTTTTTTTTTTTCATTTGAATGCTTTGATGTGCAAGTGTAGCAACAAGGCATTCCTTTTACGACTCGGAGCAACGTGTTAGCATCTCGAAAGCCAGAATAATAGCAAAACTATGACTCCAAAATCCCACCTAGACAGGGATTTAAAGAAAGGCACCAAAGCGAATGAGCGGTGTGTTAACATGCTGCCATGGGATCATCTCTGCTGGAAAATTCAGCTGTTAGCACGTCAGAAACACAAAATCTTAAGTTTTTATGTATAGTTTCTAGTGCAAACCTGTCAGTAACGAGTAAATTAAGACAAAAATGACTTGAAAGTACATTTTTCTCGCAAGATGTATGAGCTTTCATTTGCATTCACTAATTCTTGAATGCAAATGAAAAAGGACTAGTTCCATCTATAACGAGACATTTTACTTGATTTTTTTGTGAAGTAATCTAATTCAGATACTTATGTATCTGAATTATTGACTTCACATAAGCTTATTCATCCCACTGAAAGTAACTCTTAAATGTTTTTTTTTTGTCTTAACTCAAGTGTGATACGATGTTTACGCTGGAAGGCAGAAAGAAATAATTCTTGGTAAGATTTTGTGTTGTTGCAGTGCAACAGTCACACAGGCTGTCACACAGCGACTGTCTTCGGTCAGAGGCCTCTTCAGCTGCGTTGGAAGACTGACTGCTTCCTCCCGACAGTATAACCCTTCACAGCGACTGTTTGAAGTCACTTAAAGTGACAACATTCAGTTTTAATTTGGGACAGATGAAGAACTTTTGAATTTTACCGAGTTCTTAGAAGACACGAAGTCGTTTCTGAGCGCACAGAGCACGCCGGCCCGCCGTGTGGTCCCTGCTTCGAACAAACCGCGAGCTCAGCGTTGCGTCATCTAAAAAAATAAATTACTTAAACTCTCACTGACGAGGTTTCTGCTTGTAAATCTTGTTCTAAATCACCTCCTTCCCTGCTTGCGAGCTCAGCAGAGAAGAGAATGATTCATAAAACTATGAGACGGAAACAAATTACACGCAGTGCGGGCCCGTGTAGCTGGGGAGACACGGATGGAGACGCATGAAGTGCGAGTGGAGCGGTCCTCCGAGGGCTCCATTTAGGGAATGAGGGTGAAATGGGTGGAAGAGACGGGGAAGCAGCGAAAGAGAAGCCCAGCAATCTGTGAAAAGCAGGAGATGCTCTGAGAGGGAGAGAGAGAGAGAAACAAAAGACAATTCCTCTAAAACCAGCCGTCATCTGGCTTTATAGTAGCAGAAATGGTCACTTTTTCAGTGATATATGGGGCCACATTGAAGATTTGCTGCTGGAGCGCAGAAATATTTCCAACGCATCCACTTAGATTGTTTTACCTTAATTAGAAAAAGGACAGTGAAAGGAGGGGCAGTGATAAGGATAAGAAGAATAAGAAACTGGCAAGGAACCAAAACTATAAACCGTAAGCTAAATAGGATTTACAGTTCTGGTCAGAAGTTTACACGCACTCATCATCGACATAAATATCCTAACAATTTCGAGCTCCTGAATAACGGCGGTACTCCTAAAAGAGTGAGTAAAGTTCAGTTTTTTTGACGAGCGTGCATTTCCATTCACAGAAATGCACTGGGAACAATTATTTGATGCCTTTCCGAGGAGTTTTGTCTGGGATTAAAGTCTGAAGGTTGGACTGGAACATCGGTTTGATCTGGAACTGAGGTGTTACTCATTTATTGTGTTTGGGGTTGTTGTGACGTTAGAAACTTCAATCTCCAGGGTAATTCCTCTTTTGCATGAACAAATCTCCCCCCGGGGCGTTTTGAGTCTCATATAACTGTGGAAAAATTAAGAGGCCACTGCACTGAAGTCCATTGAAAACTTCATAGCTTTTCCACCGAATATTGATGTCTGAACTCTTCCTGAGCTGAAAGGTTAAGAGTTGTTGTTCCTAAATGGATGTGAACTTGTTTTCTTTGCATGATTTGAGGTGTGAAAGAGCTGCGTCGTTTTCGTTACTTTGACCATTTCTCTTCTTCTACTAATAAATACTAAATGTTGGCTTGGAATTTTGGAGACATGCCATCAGGAGAATATTCATTTTTCTCAAACATGTCTTTATAAAAAGTAAAATCAGAGAAACCGATCATGGTAAGTCGTCTCTTCATTTATGCCAGAACTCTGTCGGATACAATTGTATGGAAAACATTTCTGTACCTTGATGGCTGACTCAATGTAACTTTTCAGTGCATACTGACTTGGTTTCAGCGATTTTATGTCCAAAACAACCCGTAAAATGCGATGCCATTTCTCTTTAGTATGACTCACGATAAGTGTCTGATGATTGCTTTGCTACTCACAGGACCTGTAGACCTTTACTCACCCCGGAGATGACAGTCGCCTCAGTCTTTTCTATTTTGGCCCTTCTTTGATCCATTAAACTGGTAGTTTTTCATTTTCTTCCACACCTTTTTGGGTTTGGCTACCAATCTAAAGCTTCTGACGTCGTCTGAAACGACCAACTCGACCCCAGTGTTTTAATAGTTATGCCTTAGAACCAGGATGTAGAACATCTGATGCCTTCGTCTCTAAAACACGGCGCTCTGTTTGGACACCTGCTCATTCACATAATCCAGTTGTACAGAATCGTCCCATTGCTTCTCCACAGCTGCTGGGAAGTTATTTGAAATTTTGGAATATGATTTTAACCGGAAACAGGGAACTGCTCTGGGTGGTGATGTGGATCTGGTTTTCCTATGTACACCACTACATATATGTACATCACCACTAATGTATGGGTAAATGCCCAATGAGCAACTCGCAGCTCGAACACATGGGTTTTATAGCAATCCACAAGATGTTGGTGTAACATCTTAAACATCTGGTGTAACTCCAGCTGGGATGTGACCGCTCCGTTTGGAGTTGAAAGTAGAGTTCCTTTCAATTTGATTGGCTTCCTGGTGAGGCATTGGCTTTAAAGGTTGCAGGTCAGCGTTTTGGGACGACCGCTGCATCCTCATCCTGCTGGAATCTTTCATTTTGATGAAGAAATTTGAACCATCGGATCCAAACCCCCTCCCCTCAAATGAAACGAATCTTTTAAGCCGGACTAAACTTCGCAGCTGCTAACAGGAACAAGCCAAAACTTTTTCTCAGAATAGATTTAGATGCTTCCTGCATGCAGCTGCAAGTTAAGCGAGAAGAAAATGTCTTTTAGAGGGAAAGAGTTTTTCAAAGTGAGGCAACTGTCAAACATGGTGATGCTTGGCGTTTCACTGTCAGTGATGCCTGGGCCCGGTTTGCTGAGTGGGATAATAGTAATAAAAAAACAATAACATGATAATGGCTGTAAAAAGTGTCTTTGCAGCTGTATTAATCAGCCACGGTCAGCAAAATGTTGCTTTTTTTGATAAAAAAAAAAAATTACAAAAAAAGTCAAAAGTCAAATCGAAAACTAATTTCTCCAAAGTATAATCGGGAAATTGATGTTTTTTGGTTTTTTTGGTCAAAATTCCGATTTCTGTTGATCATGATTGATTAGTGAAAGCAATTAAAATGGTACAACATTTAATTGGGTGAATACTTTATAGAGGTTTTTGACATTGTGTGGATACCATTAAATAAAATATGATTCAATTTGTGCACTTTTTTTGTCGTTTTACAAATATTCGTCTGCATAATTTATGAGAATGAAGTCGCATGAGAATAAAGTTATAAAGTTACCAGAATAAAGGCAAATTATATTTGTCTTGTAATGCAATTTATTCTCGTCAAATTATGCCTTTTTTCTCATTGTTATGCCCTTATCTTAGTATCATTTTGAGTTAATTCCTTTAACTTGATTGTTTTATTTTTATTTATTTCTTTAGTGAAGCCTTAATATGCTGTCATAGTAATCAGGCACATGGGGGGGGGAAAAAAATCATGTAAAATCCCGAGCGTTTCTGCAGAGTGTGTGACGGCGACGACAGTCCTGCCAGGTGATGCAGAGGGACTGCGTAGGCAGCGAGCAGGGAAGAGCGGTCAGGCTGGAGGGCAGGATGATTAACCACTCCAAGCCTCGGCGCAACACGAGACATGCCAGTCCGGCATAATGGCCTTATTAGGATAATGGTGGTAGTTACAGGCTGCGTCTTCCTCCAGGTAACCAGCCGCGTGCACGGGGAGCACAATTCAGTCGCTCCCGATTCGTTTCGACAGAGGGATGCTTTCGCGCCGAACACGGAGCGAGGGAAGACGCTGCTTTTGTTTGTTTACACCAAGCAGAAGAGAAAATGCCTGCTATTACGGACGTGCAACATGTACTTTATTTAATTTTTCTCAGCTCACTGGTTTCCATTCACGAGGCGTGCAAAGTTTCACTTGTTTCAGCTGACGTTCACAAAAAAAAAAAAAAATTGCAGGAGGGATTTGAGAGGTTTTGCAGCTGGCGGGCCCGCCGAGCGGAGCCGGCCAAATCCGCTGGTCATCTCAGGTCCGTTGGACTCACCAGGGCCTGAGAGCAACGCTGCTGGCTCTGGATCTAGGTAGCAAGGAGCAATTTGACTTGTCATTTTGTCCGGTTGTTCACGTCTGCAGGGCAGAAGCGGGCGGTGACGTTTGGCGTCTCATTTTGTTACGAGAAAGTGTGACAACGACTCCGGCGACAAGATTTTTTTTGTTTGAGTTTGAGGCTGAACGTTTTCCCTCTATTAGCAGCATTTCTTCTGTGACACTATTACTTTAATACTAAGAAAAGATTTGAAAGAACAAAATATGACGACAAACTTAAAGTCAAATCATTGCAAGAATTAAGTCTTACAAGAATAAAGTCGAAATATGAGAGTAAAGTCAAAACAAAATGAGAATAAAGTCAAAATATGAGAGTAAAGTCAAAACAAAATGAGAATAAAGTCAAAATATGAGAGTAAAGTCGAAGAAAACAGAGTTCTGGGTTTTCTATCAGCGGCTCGGTGACAAAGCAACCCGTCTGGAGTTTTATTCCAGGTTGCGATTGGAAAGAGACGACAGGTGTTGCAGACCGTGGAGGTGTGAGGCCTCCGTCTCTTCAGGTTAGCGCAGCCAGACAGCTGCTACACAGATCGCGTGGGAATATTCTGACTCTGAAGCATCACGCAAAGTCGCAGCCTGACTGCAGCACAATAGGTCGCTTGTTCTCTTCAGCCTTCACACAGCAGATCAGCTGGCAGGTTTGTAGAAGATATAATGGAAAATTCACCCCAGGGGCAGAAACTAGAGTATAGACCTGAATGAAGGAGTGAGTGTTTTCATTAGTCTAGACTGGATCGTCTGTTTACAGACAGACGTTTTAGTCTGGGACATCTTATAAACTTCAAGAACTGTCCCATAAGTTCTTGAATTTTCCAGTCAGTTTTATGCTTTTTTGGAAGTTTCTATAGCTTATGCAAGGATTTTTATTTTATTTTTTCACAAAGTTCCAGAATATTCTAGTGAACTCAATGCGAATAACCTGAGCAGCACATAAGCGAGACAGGCGAGCTCTCTTTATGCGTGGGCTTTTCAGTCCCAGTCACCGTAAATAGATGGTTTTGTTAAGACATTACTTGTTAATGAAGAACTTTTCCTCTGTGGAGGACAACAGACAGAACATTATTGCACACATTAAACAAAATGAGAAACGGTTTTAACACGGATCTGCCCTGTGAAGGACACCCTGTTCAGGGCTACCAGGCCTTTCACCCAATGACCGCTGGAGATGGGCACCAAGGAAAAATCATTCTGACTAAACAGTGAATACAACATAACCTTGTGCTTATGAGTAACATATTTTATTGTTGCCATGTAATTGATTACTGCAGCTGATAATCAATTACGTCAATATGCATGCAGGCTCAGTTTCACGAAGCGATTGGCCCTGAGTTTTAACAACAGTCTTTCTTGATGGTTGTAGATGAAATGGTGTTTTACTATTTGCTTACAGGAAGGGGCCGTGGTGGCCCTGTTCAAGATCTGCAGGCAGGACCGCTTCAGAGACCTCTACGCTCACGCTCTGAGGACAGTGGCTTCCATCTGCTGCGTGGAAGAGGGCATCAACCAGCTGGACAAGGTACATCTGTCTCTGACACAGACAGTTTCCTTTATCCACTTGTGAGGAAGATCAACTCCATCCGTTTTATGGCGCGTTCAAAAGAATGAAGTCTGAGTGACTTCAAGCCCAAACATGAAGTCACTACACTCTACACTACATCTCTTCCACTTATTCAAGATAGCGTCATGGAAGGAACATTTCTCTCGCCTCTCTTCAGTTTTTTTCTAATCTCATGCTAATCCCAGGTCAGCTGGGATTGAGGGAATTCTAGATCTGTGGAATATGCTCTGAAGTCTTCCAAAGGGCATTAAAGACTTCTTTCAATCTTACTGGATCGCCCAATGGATGATGACACTCCTACCCTTAACTGCAATATTAAAGAAAGAAATGCAATATTATTTCTGAAGCGTCAATCCAGTATTTCATTCTTTTGGTTATGTTGTATCGCTCATGACCATAAATTAGGGGTAGCTTATATTTTTTCGGCTCAGTTTTTTGAGTATCTCTGCCTCTCTACACTTAGATTGAAACCATTCCAGCGTACGCTAAAGGTCATTTCTGGAAGACATCAACAGAACAACACCTGCAAAAAGTAAAGCTAGGTAGAAAGAGACAGGTCTGAAGGATGTTTTGGGCTTCTGAACAATTTTGCCTCACGCTATAGAAAAATGGTTATGGGTACGGCTAGGTGTAGGGAAGTTGGGATGTCACTGTTGCATCCATCCTTTGGTGGCACACCTCTCTTCAGTACTTTCATATTTGTAGTCATTTGACTTCCTTAAGCATTTTATAAAACTCTGCTGTGTAACTTTCAGACTATGAGAAAGACAACATCTGGTACATGATGACTAGATGAAAGTGAATGTCTATTTACATGACTCCAGGTCAGGATCTGACGGACTTATTAATGAGGTCGTTAGTTAGGGCTCCTGAATGCTAAGCTGACAGGTCAAACATCAGGACCGTACTGAGCTGAATCGTCCAACCCTGTTGGCGTTTGTGCATGCAAAGCAAAGAGGGCGTAGCAGGCATAGAGAAAGCTAATGAGACATCCCTTATTGTCTGTTCTCCTTCATTCTCTGCTGAGAATATAGCCCAAAAAAATAAACAGCAGTCGAGCCGGAGAGACGAAACGCAACACGATCCTGGCGAATAATGATGCCGCAGCGGTGTCTGTTGGCGGTAAGAGCAGCTGGTAATGGCAGGAGTTTTCCAACTGTGAAGACGCTTCGTCGGGAAGCAAAGTCCACCCTGGATTAGGAAGGCAGTCCCGAAGGGGGAGCCGTCAGGCGGGTCTGAGCTGCGGAGCGATACCCGCCGATCGCTCAGGCTTGAGAAAGACACCTGTCTGTGTTGAGCTTGGAAAGACGCAGGTGTAGAGAAAACTCCAGCACTTACTGTCGTCATTACGATGCTGCGATGTAGAAGGTTCCTCTTTGATAAGGGATGAAGTAGGAAGGAAGACAGTAGTTTGAAGCTTCGTGGAGTTTATCAAACACCAGCTGTGTTGCTATGGTTACACTCCATTTCTGGTTTCGGGTGTACCAACAAACATTTTTCATCACAGTGTTCCAGCAATTTGTAGTCTCTTAATGGCATGCCAGAGGAAGTGTCAAGAGTGACATCACAGCCCCACCCCTACCTACTGCTGAGCACTAGCAGTTAGCCGGCAGAAGACGGCTGCTGGGCTCACAAGAAGAGAAATAAGCATGTTTTGGAAAATTATTTAAACACAGGCAGTAATTATATGAAAATAAAGACATGTTTGCTTTCAAACTGCTTTACATCACAAAAAATAATAATAATCACATAGTCATCAATTATGAAGCAAGTAATAAACATTACATTTGTCAAATGCCATCATCAGAATTATTGATCAAGTTCCGGTTATCAGGACTGGCGAGGCGAATCTTAAACTCAGTGTTCCAGCAGTTCTGCAGTTTGTTCCAGATCTGCGGTGCATAGAAGCCGACAGCTACATCTTTGGTTCTGGTTCTGGAGATGCACAGCAGACCAGAACCAGGAAACCAGAGAGGTCTGGAAGATTGTTACTATGACAACAGGTCTTTGGTGTATTTTTGGTGCGAAGCCAACAAGTGATTTACAAACTGGCATACAAAATATTCTGTTGTCTATAAGTTAGCAGTTTCTTCTCAATTATCTGTCGAAAACAAACATCGCTTAAGCTGACTAAGTGAAAATTGCTGCATTACTTTTCATATTCTGTGTAAATATTGTCAGGCTGAAGCAGGCAGAGCATTTTTTTCCCCTTAATGTCAAAGGCCTTTAGCTACAACACAAACCTTTTTCTAAGATAATAACATCAAATCATAAAAATATGTTTTCTTTGTTACTTCCTGATGCTGCGCTCCCACTTTTACACTGCGCCAACTTTCTTCGAACTTATCTGGCGCGTCTGACGGTTATGTAAAGACGACTGGGAGAACAGATTAATGCAGATACATTTACTGTCCTGTAAACGAGGAGCTGGGGGAACATCCAGTTTTACGAAAGAGGAGGAGGAGGAGGGGAGGGCGGTCCGGCTGTTGGTGGGGGGGGATGAAACGATAGATAAACGTGGGCGTGGAGAGCGAACGGTTCCACGTCAGTGGGCCGCTGTCGCGCGGCGCTGCTGACGTCCGCAGAGACAAAAATAGGAAGTCGTCCTGTGAAGCTCGGCGAGTTGATGCTCGTCTGCAGATAAGACTGACAGGTGTGGAAGGCTGAGAGCTGACAGCCAGCTCCACTTGAGATGTTTGTTGGTAAACTTTTAGTTTTCAGGCATATCTGGTTGGAGGCTGAGCTCCCAGCAGCTCCTGGTTCAATCTGTTCCAACATGAGAAATGTGACTGCTGCTGGGACCACAGCAGTGTCAGAAACAGCTAATTAATATGCAAGGCTAATTAGTTTTGCCCACAGGTGTGTAGGTTCACCCCAAAAATGAAAAAATTCATTTTAGTTTATTCTGCTGTGTTTCGCAGTGTGTTTTCATTCCAGCATTTACATCCACGCAGAAGCTCATCATTAAGGTCTAATACAGGTTAACAGATGTTTCTTGGTGCGCTTTAAGCTGAACAACACTGCCCCCTGGTGGATGATCTGTTCTAAAACATGACAGGAATTGGATTTCTATTGAGGTTCCTAAACTTTGCCTTCCTTTCTGGGAGCTAAGCCCATTTCCAAACCCACAGACAATGCTACAAAATCTGTAAAGAAACATCAACTTTTAGAACATTTAGAACAATTATTTTATTGAATAATTATTATATTTGTTTAACAAAAATCCTGCCTCATAATTTCTGATTTTATGTGGTCATGAGCGCTTAAGGGTTTTTTGCAGCAGAGTGATAAACTCTTTTAGTGAGAAACAGGTTGCTAGCTTGACAAGCAAAGCAGCTCAATAAATTTGACTGGGAGCCAATCAGAAACAAGAGCATGGAAAATAACACTTCTATAAGTTATTTTAACTTATGTACTAATGACTTATCAAAATGATATAAACTTCTAAAAAATAGGATAAAAAATATTTCTTATGTTATTTTATTTATTTTTGCAGTTTTAAAAATAATTGTCACTTATCTTTCCTCTGGGTTTCTGAGGACTCCACAGCGCCCCATAGTGGCCAGAGCCGCAACTTTGAAAAACACTGCTCTGATGTCACTCACGAAAGTAAATGTTGAACTTTACTAACAGCCTTTTCCACATTCTTCTGTGTATTTCATAGGACTTAATATGACAGACCATCACAAAATTATAATAATAATTGGGAAGAAGAAGAGACAGTAAGAGGTTTTCACAACTCAAACAATATGATAAAAAGCCTCATGACTCTGACACCCAATGGATATTTAGGTTCATTCTTTTTCAAATTAACTCTGCACAACTTCACTGTCCCTGCTGCTTTGACAATACACACACACTCTGTATTTTGCGTGAATGCCGGAAGTAAAATTGCAGGTCTCACATTCTTCCACATGACGGCAAACAAAGCTTATGGTTTATTGGTTTATCTTCACTTTTTCAGAGATTTACTTGTGAAAAGGTTCAAAACCACGTGGATTTGTTTTACTTTTAGGCATTAATTTGTGTTGCTCTGTCATAAAATCCCAGTTCAAGATGCTTAAATGTTCTGGTTGCGTCGTGACAAAATGCAAAACAAGTCGTGGAAAGATTCAGTGAGCTGTTCATCTTCATGCATTGAAGCAAATCTTTGGTTTGGGCGTCGAACTCCTCCACTAAAGCCGACGAGGTCTGCTGTGGAGACACACGACCAGGCCGATGCCCGTCATATATACGGCCGTTTCTCGTTAAAAGCCCAGTTTTCTACTGACCCAGTCAGGTGTGTTTGTGACTGACCTGCAGGTGGACGGGATCCTGTGCCTGGCAGACATCTTGACCGACGAGAGCAGCGTGGAGGCCGCCCGGGCCGAGGCTGCGGCCGTGGTGGCCCAGATCACGTCACCCCACCACACCTCCACCCAGCACCTGGCCAGCTTCCTGGAGAGCATGCACGACATCGTCACAGCGCTCATCAGTGAGTGGTGACGGCAAAACCAAACCTGCATCAAAAAGCTTTCTGTTAACCCTAAAAAATGTCTTCTTTCTTTTTTTTCCTCAACAATTTGTCGCAGCAAATGTTGTCTTGTCGAGGCTTAAAAATGTTGTCGTTTCCTCTCCTAGGGCTGTGCGAGAGCGCCTCCTGCGGCGAAGTGTTCCTCCTGGCCTCCGCGGCCTTGGCCAACATCACATTCTTCGATAGCATGGCGTGCGAGATCCTGCTGCAGCTGAACGCCATCCACATCCTGCTGCAGGCCTGCAAGGACCGCCAGAGAGTGGACACGCCCTACTCCAAAGACCAGGTACCGAAAGCAGCCGAAACTGGCCCTGGCACACACACACACACACACACGTTTACTCATCTTTTTACTCATCTTCAACTTCAGGTGGTGACAATTTTGGCAAATCTTTCTGTTTTGGAGTCGTGTGCTTCTGAAGTCTTGCAAGAGCAAGGTAATCAGATAATTTTTGGGGATATTATTGTACACCTGGACCACAAACTAATTGAAATTTTTGGTTTCTGAAGATTTAAATTTTGGAACCAATTTATGTCTTGGGCTTCCAAGGTTCATTGCCATGTCAGGGCGGCCATCTTGTTTGACAAGCGTGTTCCACGGCTTCTGTTTGTGTAAACTTTGAAGTCAGGCGAATTATACTACAGAATGTTAGGCTAATACTTTTCATTTTGATTACAAGAATAAAGTCATAATATTACAGGAATGAAATTGTATGACAATGTCAAAATAATACTAGAATACATTCTTACCATTACTGGAATAAATTAAAAATGAATGTGGCAAAAGAAAAACAAAGGATCTCCATTGCATCTTTGATAATATTCCCACTGCATAATTCCCTCTTAGTAAATGTTCTCAAATCCAAAGTTTAAGAACTTTTTTGTGAATTTTTCTGTATGAAATTAAATTTTCATAACAAACGGATATTTTTCTTGGGATTCATTTTAAATGCATCTCTGCTTTCATCCAGCATGTCGTCGTTTTCCTAAAATAACGGCCTAAGTCGTTTTTTTACCAACAGTTTTTCTGGAAAAATAAAAAGAGCACCTCTTCATTATCAAAAGATCATTTGGGCAAAAAAATGAGTAAGGCTGTAATTTTAGGAAAGTGATGATATTTGACCCTCCTGCAGAAATTTACATAAAGTGCTAAAACTTTTACATATCTTGACTGAATGGAGTGTAGTTCTTTTTTATTCCACCAGAAGGCAGCATCTAGTCATCTTTGGGATTTTGCGTGACAAGAGTTTGAGTATCATTTATTAACTCTTCTATTATTATATTCATTCTGCTTATAAATTATTTACAAGTAACCAACTTCAAGCGACCTGGAGTATTTCTAATGTTTTGGAGGCTGATTATTTTCCAAACTGCTCCTTATTAAGACCGTTTTTAGAGCCTTTCTGCTGAGTGCAAGTTGATGCTTCTGTTCTTTCTAAACGAGTCGTCATATTTTTTCCCCCCATCAGGAATGGAGAGGCTGCTGCTGCTGCTGGGGGAGAAACCCTCGTCCTCCAACCCGTCAGAGGTGGCTGCCTGCGAGCGCGTCCAGCAGAAAGCTGCGGTCACTCTGGCCCGTCTGAGCAGAGACCCCGACGTGGCCCACACCGCCATCCAGCTGAAAGGTGAAAGGTCACGCCTCCTTTAAAATTAATGAAAAAAAAAAAAACAGGTGGAAAAAACAACGGGAAAATGAAGCATTTAAAAAAAAAGCAGAACTAAAAATGCCGACTTCTCTCCAGGTCCCGGGCTAATGGTAAACTTCGATGTTTTAAAAAAAGAACAGAACAATCAGTGAAAGAAACAAAAGAGCTGTGTAAACTGAGGCAAATGTGCAAAGATGCTTTTAAAGCTCCTTTGTTAAATGTTCCTTTTTTGTCACACACGTTAACTAGTTCTTATGCTCCACTTCTAAAAAAATTATTTAAAAAAGCTGAGTCAACTATTACTTATCATAACCATGACTTCCTGTTGAGGTTTTATTTTTTCTTTCATGGTGGAAATCAGCTTCGGTATCTGAAACTGTATGTTTCAGCCTATATGTATCAAACTGAGCTTGTTTGAATAAGGAAGTCCACAGTTAATTCAAACGTGTGCACTCAGTTCTTGTTTTCAAAAAGTCATCAAATATGTTTGTTGTAAAGTCAGTAAATATTGTGAAAAGAATAGTTCAAATGCAATAAGCATCACTAACTGCATTTCCATTGCAAATGAGCGCAAAACTTGTTCATAAAACTCAATTTTGCAACTGCGTTGTTTCCAATAAATAAGAGACACAAGTAAAATTGTGAATTAGCTTGTTCACACAATAAGTCGATAAAAAGCATGCAGAACCTTCATCCTCAAGCTACTTCCTCTCTTTCTTTGTCCTTTCCGCCAGTAGGAACATCCTATTGTTGATCACCTGACTTGTGATGCAATGAAGTTTCTCTGTTGCAGTTTTGTGGAATACATTGATCTCAATACCGCTGAACAACCTCCTCATCTTAGCACTAAAAAGTTTTATTGAAAAATAGCTATTTTTACAAAGTGCTGCGTTTCCGTTCAGCAAATTTATTTTCAGATTTCCAATTTGTGCAATTATATGTTCAAAGGACACTTGAGGTGCACCGATCCACTTTTTTCACATACAGTATGATACTATATGTGAGGTTTGAAAAACAGAAAAACTGAGCTGAACTGACTTGAAACGTTTCTTTTAAATCACAAACGTATTTGATAAGTCAGCACCGGTACGTCGCACTTAAATACACCAATAGCATCACAAGCTAAACAAACATGTAAAAACAACTTTAATTGGCTCTGTTTAATTAGGAGTATAGCAGACAATCTAAAATAAATAATACAGGATCTGACTATTTTTCTCAAACATGTCAAAATAAACTGCAACAAACCTGTTTTTAAATGGTTCAGAAAGTGCAATTAGGAATTACAATCATAATGTAATATAAATAATAAATTATGACGTCGCTTTGAGTACAAAGCTTAGAATTAGAGTGAATAGAGCTGCCTCTACGGATTGGCCACCAATACTGATGTAGAATTTTTGTCAGCATCAGGACCGATACAGATATTGATATCGGATCGGTATGTCTAATGGAAATACAACTAGTGAACATAAAACTTCTCACCTGCTCTGAATCCCTGGATTTATTCAAATCCTGTCCATTACAAATGATAACAAGCCGCAGTGTTTCATGTCATTCTGAAGAGCTATATTCTTAGAAGTGAACGTGTGTGTGTGTGTTCCACTGTGTTTAGCCGTCCCTCGTCTCATTGAGCTGTGCCGCTCCCCCACAGAGAGAAATAACAGTGACTCCGTTCTGGTGGCCTGCCTGGTAGGTGGAACATGTCGGCTGTTTCTATATGCTTCTGTGCGTGTTCTTTCAGAGCTCTGAATGGCTTCAAATGACCCTGTGTCCTCAAGACAAAAAAAAAAAAAAAAAAAAAACAGTCTTTCAAAACATTCAAATTGCCTATTCCATTTAATGTCAGACATTCTCCTCTGTAGGATCTCCGTGGCGCAGCGGTAGAATTATTTGGCAGGCGCGCTGAAGTTGGGTGGAAAGAGCCAAGGTCCAACTTAATTACTTCTACAAGGCAACGTTTGAGGCACAACAAAATATCACGAGCTCGGTAACATCAAGCCGAGATACATGAGAGGGTCCGCGTCGTCTTGAACGTGTTGTTCAAGACATTATAGAATAAGAAAGAATGCATATAGAATAAGAAAGAGTTTTATCCTCCTCTGAATCTGATCGTAATGATTATGATGTGATGATTTCACGTCAGCACGAGGATTAATTGGGTGGAGAAATGCTCCCACTTGTCAGTCTTTTCACATTAATGCAATTCCATTTTATCCCTTTAGCCAGGGGTCCGGCAGCTCCTTCAAAGGACGCAGAGCTTCCTATGGATCATTTCCAACCTCAGCAGTGTTATGTATTTTCCAGGCCTATTGTTCCATTTTATAGCGCAGTCAAGTAACCATGTTGCCTTCAGTTGAAACAACCTTTAAAAAATTGGGCCACTGTTTCTTTAAGAAGCTCCTGCTCTTTCAGAAACTCTGTCTTCAGGAAGTTATCACAACATTGCTCCTCTATTAACCCCTCTAACAATGTTTTTAGCAACAACTCGGAGGCAGAAATGAGGGGTTTGCGCAACATAATTAATCACCCGACCTGAGCACACAAAATAATGAAACATAATTTAACGAAACTTTGAGGCAGATAAATTGTCCCAAGGAATTTTAATAATCGAGGTACTCGATAACATAAGCCAAACGCACAAAAACTTTGACTCTTTGCACCATCCAGTCCAAGTTATACTCCTCCGTTTTCCACAATGTTTCGGAAAATTATGTAGTGCTGCTGTAAGCACCCAGCACAGCAAGATCTCACTGTGATCTCAATGCACAGCATTATATCTGCCCATGTGTGATGCCTGTGTGTCTCCAGGCGGCTTTGAGGAGGCTGGCGGCGGGCTGCCCAGACAGCATCGAGGCGGCCGACCACCACCAGCTCATCAAACCGCGGCTGGTCGACTCTTTCCTGCTGTGCTCCAACATGGAGGAGAGCTTCGTATGACTAGCCGCGCGTTACAGCCCTGACGGAGGACGTCGCCAGAGCCTGTGTCCACGCACGTCTGTCTGAACTGCCGAGTGAAACTTTGTCGGTCTTCGCCGAGTTCGACCGTGGATTTGGTCGCACGGAGTATGCAGAACACATAATTAAATGTACGCCTAGAGATGAATGTACGGCTTAATACGACCGCAGTCATTGTAAGCGCATTTATTGTTTACAGTGCGTAAGTTTAAAAAGAGCTCATCGTTTTATTCGGAAAATTGAATATGCCAGCAATTATTGCAAATTCTGGATTTATTCTGTCACGGTGCGGTTTCTTTTTGTTCTTCTCGACCAAAGGTGTTTCATTGTTTGTGTGATGAGTGTAGTTTACCTGAAAGGTCACATCATTTCAGTGATTGTTTATGACAGAGTCAGAAAAATGAGGTGATTGTCTTGGTCAAAAAAAAAAATACTAATAAGACAAAAGCATTGGCACATTACATTATTTTCTTAAACCTTTTTGCCATTAATTTCTAATATTACAGTTTCAGCTGCGAAATAAATCTTAAATTAAAAAAATGCTTTTTATTTATATAGATACACCATTATCATATGCAATGCGTTAAATAAAGAAATTTTTTGTCAGAGAGTTGAATGTGTTGTTCTGTATTGCTTTTTTTTTTCCTTTCCTTTTTGGGTGTTTTTTTTTTTTTTTGGTTGAGTCGTTATAGTAGCTGATCACACACAGGAGAAAAACTTTTATCAGTGTGTTTGCAGTCTGAGCAGGAAAAGGTCAAATGAAGAAGAAAGCTCCATTTCAGCAAGAGGTTGGAAGAGAGAGATTTGACTACAAGCCCAGGTATTTCTGACTGAATGCCATTTTCCATTGTGATTTTTATTTCAATATTCTTCAAGTTTAAATAACATATTCTTGTTATAAAACAGTTTCTCCTTCCTTTATCTGTGCAAGTCAAGACTGTTGTTTCCTTTTTCTTTTTTTACATTTTTCAGAAATACTTTGCCCGTTAATTAATTAATTCTGTTTTGCATTTCTGGTTATTCAGTAGATTAAAAAATAAACAGTAGATAGATCACAATCCTGCAAAAGGTAAAATAGGGTAAAAATATTTGTATTTTTTTATCATTATTATTTACTTTTGCAGAATAAACTTGACATATTGAGAATATAGTGGATGTGGTGATGCAGAGGCCCATAAAACATTTTAAATTCAGACTAAAACTGAAGATTAAACAGGGGATTTTATGCCTCCTTCAACACGTCGGGATATATCTGTTGGACTACAAAAATCAAACTCGTGACATTTATGTTGCACAAAATATTTTTTTAGAGTATGTAAATTTTGCCTGCTGACTTCTGCCTATTTTCAGAATGAGACATGTTAGTGCCTTGTAACTTTAAATCCAAATAAGGTGCTGCTTGGCCACACCTCCTGACTCAACCTTTAATCTGGCACTTGAAAATGGCTTTCAACAGAAGTGTAATAATGCAACAGTACATCTTTGAAAAGCAGAAGTAGAACCTCTTGCACAATCAACAAGAATGCAGCTCGAGGTTTCGGAACAGCAAGTCGCTTGTCTTTTCCAGCAGCCATTGTACAGTGAGAGCATACGGCTGCGCTCCGGTCGGGTAGATGGGTAATAATCCTTTATTAGTTTAACACTGGAGTTTTGGTCCAATTTGCTCACTGACTGTGCGCTCCCGTTGCTGGGTAACTTTAAAAATCAACCCACAAAAGGCTCGGTACGCCATTACTTCCTCTAACAATGCGCTGCTTTGTGACGTCAACGTTCTGTTTCTGCGCATGCGGGTCGCTTTCGGACGTAAAGCGTTCGCACAGACGTCTCATTGCGCTGGGATTTAATTCAGTATGAACGAACACACAATAATAATGATCATAACAATAATAATAATGACTTCAGAAAAGAACATAAAGACCTGCTAAGTGAACCAATAGCCTCTCTGCTCCTGACACGTTGCCAACTTCCGGGTTGCTTTGCGTGAAGGTATCCGGTGAATAAAAAGTTCTGCGTCCAACTCGAAAAGACATTGAGCCGAGGAACAAGCTGAACCATCCAGCCTCCTCTCAACAAATTCATTTAAAAAAAGAAGGAGAAACTTCTTTAAACTCACCATTGGTGTTGGACGCGGTGCAGAAAGCAGCAGCGAAGAGGGCATGTGGAAAAACCTCGCGCTTTGTGTTGTCATTTCCTTTGATTCGTTTCTTCTCCATGAGGCTTCCTCTCCTCGGAGAGACAATTGAGGGTCCTCTCGCTTTTCTTTTTCTCACCTAAGGGCATAAGCTGAGCTTGGACTTGTTACACTCCCAACCTCGCACCGAGACAATTCAAATGCTTCGCGCGCGCGCTCTCACGCCAGTGTGTGTGTGCGAGAGGAGAGAGAGAGCGCGCGTGCGTGCGAGTTGTCCAGCTGCACACGTGGGACCCCGTTCAGAGGCCTTTGTGATAGAATATGCTCCTGCCTCGCTTTGTTGAGAACCAATGAAATATGTATTGACGCAGAGGAGGACTAAACAGACAGCCTAAAAACACAGGTTCCTTTGATATTGCTTTGCTTTGGCCATGACCGCGAGGACCAAGTATTGTAGCTTTTGAGTTTCTCTCGGTTTTCGCGCTCCTGAACTTTCACTTTCCTCCCTTTGCATCGTCTTTTGTACACATTGTACGTTTTCCGTTGTAGGCCTCCTCCACGCGTGAACAGGGCCAAAGTTACAAGGTGGCGGCTGAATGGGGAAGAGAAAAGAAACACCAACGAGGCTCTAGCTGGTTTTATTTTTATTTTTGCAGGAAAACCTCGGTGAGTGTTAACACAATCCCCTCTTGTTGAAAAACGGATCAAATCAATTACTCGGGCATGAATAGACATCGCCTGACATGAACAGAGTCAAAACTTTCTGTCATCTTCTCAGCCTGGAAGTGTGTGTCGGAGATACTTTGTGGAAGAAAAGCATCTTAAGAGTTGGGATGCAGGAAGACGCTTCTCCCTTCAAATCTCTCGGGGTTTGAATATTTTATGCCACATCTTTTTTGTTTTGCCCTTTTTCTGGCCTCTCGGTCGTGCTGATTTTAATTGAGAGCTGGAAAATGATAGAAACTTTTGAACTTTCAGATGGCTTTCAGAACCATTTTTTTTGTGTGTGTGTGTGTGTTAAGAGAAATTCCTTTGGCTGAAAGTGATGCAACGTCCTGTTTCCACCGACTCCCGTCTCCGAACCTCCATTTAGTCCTGATCAAACCAAACCGATTCTGGGAGACCGTACAAAAAAAAAAAAAAAAAAAATAAAATAAATAATATATATATATATATAACAAAATCAACTAAATGGCACATTTTTCTGGATTATGTGTTCACAAGCTTTGCACTTCTAGAAAGCATCCATACATGTATTCGAACTGGCCTCAAATTAGATTTATGTCAGGACTTTAACTGGGCCATTCTAATAGATGAATATGCATTGATCTGAAATATTTAATTCTAGGTCTGGCTGTTTGTTTGAACATATTTCACAGCCATATTGTGTCATTTTATAGCACAATCAGGTAGCTATTCTGTTATAAAAATGCTGCATATCTTTCAAACACAGCTTAAAAGAAGTTTGACTTTGTAATTTAACACTTTGAAATTGGACGTCTGTCTTTTTAAGAAACTCCTGCTCTATTTAATAGTCATCACAGCAACGACCCTTTATAAACCCATTAACAAAGATTTTTTTATACCTTTGCACTGAGAAGGAGCTCATATGATGCACTCAACAGTTCCACTAGGTGTTTGCTAATTGGTGCTGGCTAGTCTAAAGGAGCTGTGTGGGAGTCGCAAGTTAGAGCTGTGAGGCAGAAACTTAGAAACTGCATCTCAAAGGTGGAACTATGTATGGAGATTCAATGATTTCTCAAACATGCATGAAATAATCAAGGCAGCACTCTAGGTATGCTTTTGATGAGGGAATAACATTATAACATGATGCAAAGCTCAAGAAAGTATTTTTTCCCCCTTTAATAATGCCCTCTGTACTTGCAGACCCAATATCAAGAAGCCTGTATATGTTGGGTCTAGTTTTTATGAAAGGTAATATCTTTGTTAGTTTGCTACATTTGGCCAATTCTGGTTGCCTCTTGATTCAGAGATTAAAAATCAATGATCACATTGGCCTCAGATTACTCCTTAGACTTGTAATGATCTCATATTTTATGTGATGTTTAGCTTGTTTATAGGGTCTGATTTTGTATTTTTTAGCTACCAGCACTTTCAGATTTAAGCAGGTCTTTCCTGCTTAAAATGTAAGCATACGTTTCAAAAAGCCTTGCAATCAGAAAACCCAGAAATCCTGACCTGTTGGGAAAGAAAAAATATAGATCTCATGTTCTGTCTGTTTTGTTTACCAGCACTTTCATTTTCCTATCCTATTTTTATTCCTCCTGATCATCTTTCTCTGAGTTAGGTACTTCACCCAACTCCAGAAAAGCAGGCCTCACTGGTCGTGTTTCTCCACATTCCACTGGCTATGAGGGTGCTTGTCCATATTGACTGGGGAAAAAAACAGCGGTGTTGCTTTTTTCTACTTTTTTAAATTCAGAAACTTAAGAGTTGTTCAAATAGAAGCACTCTGAGCAAGCACAAAAAGATAACAAGCATCTTACGACGTTGGACGATGTGGTTCAGTAGGCTATTTTAAACCCAAATGTCTAACGTACTGGTATGTCTCGTAATTGTCATGAGTTGTGATGTGCGTCACCCGAACCGTACCGTTGTCCTTTCATCCTACAAGCGGGACCAGGAATGGTACACAGACAAACACACAAACATTTGATTGAATAATTTTGGGTTTTAATTTGCTTAAATTAAAAGCCAAACAAGTAACACAAAATATTCTTAACACAACATCTCCAATTAAGCAAGTTGTCATTTTAACAGCAAACTAGCAACTGAGCCTGTAGTCAATCTATAGTTTTAAACGTTCTTATTGCAACAACTTGCTTTTTTCCCCTCAAATGAATTTAAAAGTCAATGACATGACCAATGGTATTAAATCTTATCCCCATAACACTACTAAAATAATACAATACACACGTACGCACTCATTTGTCTCGCTGGTCCCCTTGGCTTCCTTTCACACGTCGTCTCCATTAAGGTATTCCATTCCACCCCGGCCCCATCACCAGCCAAATATATTTAAACACCAGGTCTCACACACACAGCAAAATTCCACTTTCCTCTTGCTGTCTAAGCATCTCAGAGGATTTGAGGACAGATTGTTTCTCCTGCCGACAACCGAGCGGCTGAATTTTATATATTATTTTTGTAGAGCTGCCCATAACTTTCAGACAGTAGCGAACCGCCGGGCCGTGTGCGCAAACTGTCGGTGTCCGCAGTTATGACGGAACGCATTGCGTTACAGCCCGGCATCCGTTGCCTTTGGGTTTTAAACGTCTGACAAGACTTAAGTGTGTTTGACACGGGTTTGGACTGGCTGCGGTTTTGTCTAGTCTCTCTGGTGTTTATAGTTTGGGTGACAAGTTAGTCTGTTTTTTTCATTTTTACTTTTTTGTAACTGCGGGAGAAAAGAAAACAACAATTTCCAAAATGTCGACCGTGTGCTAAATGAATTTTTTATGTTTTTATTCCCTCCCTTTGGATTTTAGTTGCTCTCCTGAAGTGGCTAAGATTGCCTGTTGCCACTGGGCATTCTCGACTCGAGACACCGATTGGTTATCACTTCATGACAAAATATGTACAGCGGTGTCAAAAATTAGCCTTTAATATCCTGCCTCATTTTTTGAAACGAGAAAATATTTAAAAGAGAATCAAATTTAACAACAAATGTTTGGAAAGCTGAGTGTATTTTCACAAGCAACAGCCAGGCCTGATTACTGCCAGATCAGTACAAATAAGGAACTTAAATAATACGACAGTATTTTTGTATTTCAGCGTTTATTGAACATTATAACCTACAAATAAATGGCAAACATTCTTTTAAGAATAGATTGTTGTCGTGTCCCTTTTTGTTGTCCAAGGAAGACTTAATTTTTAATGTGGAGTGATTGGAAAAAGAAGCTTTAGTAGTGAGGACGTGGAATGGACGATTTAAAGCACCATGTTAATTCTTGACAAAGAGGTTCTTATTTTGAAGAAAGAAAGGAAGCAGTTCTTTGGTGGCCAGGTTGTGTGAACAGAGTCTGCTGGCTAACATGAACCAGCAGACAGGATACGAACGATTTTGAAACACTGTGAGGTTACCACAAGCTGCTACCTGCTAACATCTGTCGATTCTATGTGTGTCACACTGTAAGCCTATTTAACATCTATTTTGTGTATCTTGGCTGCATTTAAAAGTAATTCAGAATTTGAAAAAGACTGGCCAACTCTGACATCGACAATCCTACACTGGAAATAAATCATTTGAACAATGTTTGAAGCTTAATAAAACTTACAATTTAAGGGTGCATTCACACCAGGTCTGTTTAGTTCGCTTTAATCAAACTCTAGTTTCTGGCTTCTTTGGTGACGGGACAATCAAACGCTGCCGTGGACCAAAATGGTTAACTCTGGTCTGCGTACAAACCTGGGTCTCGATTTGGGTGAAGTGAACTCTGGTGTGGTTCAAATGCCAAGCAGCCTGGAGACCAGACCATTAGAAGAAATCCTTCAAATGGTAAAATATTATGCCACTACATTGTGGTTTACATTTTGTTAAGAGAAAAATTGCACTTAGTGTCTTTTAGAGGTTTTTGTATCATTTCCTTGCCACGGCGCTGCCACAGGTGACGAGGATTTTCAATTGGTTTGGTTCATTCGACAAAGTGCAGTGTGAAAGCGAACCACACCAGATGAAAATGTAACAAATGTTGCAACTTTCCCAATCAAAGTGACACTACAGGACGATTAGGCATTAAAACATCTTTAGTTTCATTCAGGAAAGCACATAAAGGATCATTTTGAATGTTCTTAACTATTTGGACGACCTTAAAATACAAAATCTTCAAATTGCAATGCACAAACAAAATGATCAATTAATTACAATTAATTACTTTTTTTTAAAAATCAGTCAAATATTTACCAGTTTTACCTGAAGACATTGTTAAAATCTCTCCTCATTTTTATGCACATGTGTTGTATGCATCATTACTAAGCTGCTACAATTTTTTTTCTAAGGGTGAAAATGTCCATCTAGCCAAATGCAGAAAAACAACAAACATGCAAAATAGCCCCTGCATTTCTATTTCCTTTCTCCGTAACGTCCCAACATTCCTATCACGTCCCAAATCAGATAACATTTCCACTCGGTACTCAGCGCCCTTCATCTAGCCAATTTAACTTCAAATATGTGTTTATGTGGCTTCCTTTTCTGTTTGCGTCTCCCCTGCCCTGTGAAACCCCTCCGAAGGATTTCATTTACCAGAGCAGAAGAAAAAATGCTTGCCCTCTCCGCTGGCTGCCAGGCGGAAAGCGCTGCTCAGCTCTGCTCGCCCGTAAGTGCGGCAACATTACCATCTCCGCTTCAATTGCTCTCCGACACAGAGTGAGGTGGGGTGTTGGGATAAGGGGAGGACGTCTGTGCCATAACAGCCCAGCTGGGGAATTACTCAAACATGCTCAACAGTAAAATTGCCGTCCTATGTCCTAATAGGTTGCCACGTTGCAGAGCTTTAAAACAAGATCCACTATCATCACTCGTTTAATTCCTTCTGTTGGAG
The DNA here is from genome assembly GCF_027474105.1 of Poeciliopsis prolifica. Taxonomy (NCBI): domain Eukaryota; kingdom Metazoa; phylum Chordata; class Actinopteri; order Cyprinodontiformes; family Poeciliidae; genus Poeciliopsis; species Poeciliopsis prolifica. The sequence continues at coordinate 23,410,384 of NW_026562376.1, forward strand.
CGCACTGCTTCTCGTCGGCTGATCAAACGAAGCCCATTGAGCGTGAACAGGTAAGGCGAGCGTGGACGTTAACAAGACGGGGCACTTGACAGATGTTTTTTTCAAATACAGTACAACGCCCACCCCCCTTCATCAAAAGAAACCCAACAGCAGCTCTGAGGGTAGAGCTGTGTGATTTTTCACTAGATGAAAGTGAATATGTAATTAACATGCTATAATTGCTGCCAGTCTCGCTTTTTATGCCGAGATAAAGTGATGCGGCGCTCGCTCTAAAGCCAAGGTCAAGGGCCCAGCCTCCTGTTATACATATTTAATGGACAAAGACAAAATGTCACTGTGTGGCTTACGCTACATCTTTACATGGAGCCGTATAGCACAATCCACTTGCTAGTGGTTCAGTAAATCACCAGCAAGTGCTGGTCAAAATGCATTATTCATCATTTTTCTATGCATCATGCTGGCTATTTAAGGCTGCTTTAAATCTGTACAATAGCTGTTAACCAGAACAAAAACCACATTGAAATAAAATGACCAGCTTGTATTTGAACTTGTTTTAGTTTTTACTCAGTAATCAAAAACATTGTTAAGAATTATGAATTAATATAAGTTACAACATTTAATTTCCCCTGAGGCACCAACAACCTATTCTCTGTCTTTTACAGTTTGTTTATAAAAACAGTGATGACAGTGATCTGTCATCCGCCACTTGGCGCGGACTCCCCATACTTTATAAACTTAATACAAAGTGTACATTGTGAAAGCAACTAAATCAATCAAATAAAGATTCCAGCGCTGACCGCATCATGCAGGTTTAGGAGAGCGTGAAATCTCCTCGCTGGTTTTATGTTATTTTATTATCATTTCTGTTTTTATTTTTCCGGTTAAACAAAACATTGAACCACATCAGATGCTTTGTCCACTTAGTTAACTCTCGAACTGAGACAAAAAAAATCTCGAACAAACCAAAATTATTTCTGTGGCCCTTACTGAAAACTCGACAGAAATGGAAGAGATACTAAAGCCGTATTAGCAGCACTGAGTTAAATCTCCTGTTTGCTGCGCATCTCTGCGAAAAGTGCAGCGGATTTAACCCATCATGCAGGGCCGATCCAAGGATATATGAGGCCTGGAGCAGAATCTCACTTATGGGCCCCTTTTTCTGCTAAAATCATCAGCATCTCTAACAGCTTCTGTGTTGGATTTAATCTGGGAGAGGTGGAGAGGTTTAAATGGCCAACCTAAAAAGCAATAAGTTATAATCACAGTTTACTCATTTGTATTTGTGAACAAACAGAGCTCAAACTCAAAGATTAAACTCATAGCATCAGATTGTTGCTATGGTAACAAAAGAAAATGAATATTGCTCTTTGAACTTTTACAAAGTAAACTTGCCAGATCCTTAAAATCTTATATATAAATGTTAAACAATTTAAAATATTTTAATGTATTTATGCTGAAACCATTAAATCAAACTTAGCAGCATTGATAATCTTAATAAATGTTACATTTATGTATCTGTGGTCTGTGTTGAGATATTAGCCTTCATGGGGCCCCTGAAGCCCTGAGGGCCTGATGGAGCTGCTGACTGAATTTGGATTGAACAGAAGTGCAAATAATTGACATTCATTTTAATTTGTTGTTTGATTTGTTGTTTTTAATATCAGTTGTGGGTTTAAATAGGGTTTCACTGGCGATGTTTTCCAGTAACATATAATAACCCAGTAATATTTTTACATTTCCTGTCTACTTAACATCTTTTAATACAAAAACATGGTGGACCGCCTTGGCGCCCCGACCACTGGGGTTTTCTGGGGGAAACCCTGCAGTGAAGAAATTAAGTACAATACTTATTCCAGTGGAGAGTGTCCCATCCACACAGCTGATCTCTTGGTGATGATTAATTGCAGATACAAAGTATTTCCGAGGCTCTTGTAAATCAGCAGCACTTAGCCCCCCCAGCCACCTGCCTCCTTTTGCCGAAGGCCGACGGCTGATTCCTACATGTCACCCTCTCTGTGTAACGAAGAGACGGCAGGGGCGTCATGTCTGTTCTCGGCTGTCCGCGTCAGACGTGAGAGTTAGAGTGTTAAATGGACTAACTGCTGGCTTTGTCACCGGGGGCCCCGCCAGTGTCTCAAGCCCGGTGATTACTGCCGACCCAAACAAAAATGACGTTTGTCTGACAATAAAATTGGACACTAACCTGTCTGAAAGCCGTCTCTTATTTGCCTAGAACAAACGTTTGGCTTCGGGAAAAACTGTTTGACACACTTTCCCCCTTGAATAACGAGAGAAGGCGAAGTCATCCGTTGGCTCACGGTAATGGCTCTCATTGTTGGCCGGTGAGGATGTGGAGCTATTCATACTGGTGGATGATTGAAAAGAAAATTGAATCTCTTTTGATGTGATAAATGTGTCTATTACTGCATTTGCACACAAAATGTCTGTGGAAATTATAGTGGGGAGGCATGGCTCAGAGGGAAAAATACATAGGGAAGGCATATTGGCTAGATTTTGATTGGAGCTGAAATATAAATATACTGTACTGGTAGTAAAATGAGTCCAAGCTCCCTGATTTTTTTTCCCCCACAGGAACTTCACAAATGAAAGGCCTTGAGAGCCTCAATTGTAAGACTATATAAAAAGGTTAAATGTCTACAAAGCGCTGCTGTCTCTCTTCTCCACGATAAAGGACACCAACAACTGTCTGCCATGCAATGAGAGAGATTTAGCTGTTGTTTATTTTTTATTATTATTGTTATTATTATTATTAATAGTAATTTCAAGAACTCCTAAAGGACAAGAAAAGGACGAGAGGGGGGAAAAAGGAGACGTGGTTTCTGAAGCATTTCAAAGTGACGGATGTACTGAGAGGACGGCGTATTGGGGCTGCGCTGTGAATATGAAGGAAGTGAAATTACGACGATAAAGCCGTGATTTTACGAGAAAAGAACTGTACGAGGAAAAAAGAACATTCTCCAAGTATTACAAGAGTAAAGTCATAGCACTAAAATAGTCACAAAATTATGACGTTATTCTTGTAACGTTACGATTTTATTCTCAAAATATTTATTTTATTGTATTTCAACTGTATCCTCATAGCACTTCCCACATTATTATTTTGATTTTATTCTTGCAGTAATATATATTTTTTCTTTTTTCTTACTATAACCCTTATGCTGCGTCATAACATAAAGTGATATTTTATTGAATTTCTTTCTGTGTGAAGCGTATGAACGTTGGTTTTCGTCTGTTAATGATTTATTTGGACCGTAGGCTTTTCTCCAGAGGAAGATTACATAAATAATATCTTCAGTGTCTGTAGAGAGAACTCACACCCTGGGACGTTTTGCTGCTTTCACAAATCGATCATTATTAACAAAATAAGAAAAGAGTAACTCCTTAAAAAAGTCTTGAGGCTTTCTGAACTCTGCTGACGATTCATGGTTTGTGCCACGAAGGCGACCGACTCTAATAACCTACCAGCTCTGCCAAAAAGCTTTAAGAAGTTTGACCTTGAGGGGTCGAGAGGAAAAGCACATCTAAAATTTCAGACCTGCACATCTAATTCTTGTTTCCAAAATTCTTCGACGAGGTTCGCCGTTTAGTCTATTCATCGGAAAAATTGGTTTCAAGGTTTGAGAAAAATAATTTTAAAAACGAGAAAGGAGTATGGCATTCATGGTCCTGATGAGTGGATGTAGACACGCTGAATCAGCATTTCTGTCACGTATTGTTCCCCAAAGAGGCTTTGTTATTGCTTTATAAAAATTGAAAACTGTTTTTTTAAAGGAAATTTTTCAAAGAAAGTAGTTTTCCTGGGATTGTTACATGTTCAATCAAATTATCCAATTCTCATTTGGTTTAACAGCTATTTAAATGCCAAGGTCATTTTCAGAGTTCAGGCTCTCGTAATAGTTTTCTATTGAACCCACAGAGGCGAAGCTCAGAGAAAACAAAACAAACATCACATCACATGAAAACTCCTTCGCAGTAGATTATAAAGAAGGTTTTCATTTCATAATTCTCTAAACGCTGATGGTATGGAAATAAATAAATGCGTCTTTTTTTCTCTTGCGTGTCAGTTTTCAATGCAAAAGCGCCGTTTGTTCCTTATTTGCGGCACAAAAACCTCATTAATCATCCATTTTTGTGTTTTGCGTATTCATTTGATTGGCATTCCAAGTATCAATGATGCAATTAAAATTCTATACCTTTTAATTGATCAGGTCTCTCTGCTGGAGATCTTGTGAAACTTTGTGTTCTCTGTCATGTTTATGGTGTCGACTAGAACGTCTGCAGGAATCACTGGGAAGTATGGACTCGCTGTGGTAAGAATCCCACTCATCCCAATCACCCTTTGTTTTTTTGTAGCGCAATACCTCTTGCCTATTTTCTTGTAACAGTTTTTTTTTTGTTTTTTTTTTAGTTTGTCAAAGTGCTAATGCACATGTAGGCAGCGATGAAGGAGTCCATCTGAATGAGGTCAGTTAAAATGGCCCAAAACACAAAGCCTGTAGCTCCATCCAGGAGCTCCTCGGTGACAGAAAGGTCTCGCTCCATCGTGGACAGACGTGCGGTGTCCACGATGTTTGCGCGTTCATCCACAGCTAACCAAAAAGCTAGATAGCTTCTCATTTCTTCAGCCAGTTGTGTCGCTAAATTTCTGGCTATTTGCTTAACATGGTGCGCAACGTTGATGGTCTGCCTTTTAATTCTGCCACAATTTTGGTGTTTCTTGGAGGCTAAATCTTGCGTATGTATCTCCATGTTTGGTTTCAAAGTGCTGACGAATGCTGTGTCAACTGTCCCAGAACACAAAACGCCCACTGGTTTTTCTCCTGGAAGTACGAGCGCATATCCGTTTTCCCCGTTGTTCATGAAACAATCTTCGTTGTGTATCGATTTTTCTTGGACATTTCGAGGTTAGCTTGACGATGTCTCGGTTTTATTCACTGGGAAAATCAAAAATCGGCTTGAGGTGAAGCTGTTGCACTCTAGTGGCGAGAAGCCATAATGTCTTGTAACAATCCAAATGCACTATGGGAGATGTAGTTTATGATCAATTCATGCTTTTAACCTAGTTTAAGTCAGTCATGGTCCTACCAAACTGTGGGGTGGCCACATAAAGTGAGGTAGGCGGGTCACATGTGGCTCACTGTACGGTCAGCTGCTCCCCATAATTCACCCATTCAGTTGCGTTTGAGGAGACGCATTCACAGCAAATAACGCACCAAATCCAGCCCTCCTTTCTGACCCTTACATTTTTAATCAGCACACTCATCCCTCTTTTTAATACTCAACATCTTTGATGATGAGACGACCTTTGATGGCAAGTGAATTTTATTTGGGTCTGGAAGCCTGCAAAGCATACGGCTCGAGACGATCAGCGCATTCGTGACTTCTAGGCAATTACTGTAATGATGCAAAGTGGTAAATACTGGGCCAGCATGTAAATAATTTAACAGGCTGAAAACATGCTGCTCCAGTGTTTACCAAAATCCCTTTCAGTGCTTAGAGACTGAACAAGTTAGAGCCTTTCATGGCATCGAGCTAAACGGAGAGGTCATGCTTGAATTGCTTGATTGTATGATATTTAAATGTGACGGACAATAGCGCCAGCTTTCCTTTGAACCCCTCGCTCAGACCAGGAGAGCCAAACGTAATGCATCTGAAAAATGTTTAGAGAGCGAAAGTCTTTTAATTGGCCAGACTTTTTGTGTGTTTATAGAGCCGTTTTAAATGGAGCTCGGTAAAATAAACTGTAAACCGAGATTCTCATTGTTGGTGAAATTTTGGAATCAAGTGGCGTTACAAAGTGTCCATCAGTGTTGGAGGAAAATCTCATGTGCCTTCATGAGAGAAGAAAAACATTCAGTTTTACAAACTTACTTTAGGATTGCCTCTAAATTAAGGCACAGAGGAAGAACATTTATAGATTGATGTTAATTATTTTATTTTAACGTGGGAATCTTTAGTTTTACGTAAAATGTTTTTTTTGCGCTCCATGTTAACTCTGTAGAGTCGAGGAAAAGGTTTCTTAGCCCTTAAACGTTTCTGTCACAAAGTAGTCTGTAAGTTCAACAATAATATATATTTTTTTACATTGAAGGCTTAATGTACATTTATGTTGAATCCCTTTTATTCTGATAATCTTTACATAAAATCGAATTCAACTGTGAGCCTTCGGAGGTCATCTAGTCAAAAGGAGTCTGTCTGTGTATGTAATTCAATTTGTCTTGTTACGGTCTCAGAAGTTTGTAAGAGAAAACCAGTGAACAAAGCCTGGCCATTTCCTTCCACTTGATTCTCATTTCCCATCACTGTTCCTTGTGGGATTCCTCCCATTGAGTTGGATTTCTTGAGTAAAATTTCAAGCGTACCAATCGGCAACCAGAAGGCGAAGTAGTGAACTATGACGTCAATTTTCTGCGCTGTTTTAGAATTGTCACCAGGACGTAGTTTCAGCAATACGCCAGTAGGAAGTGAACAAAACAGTTCAGTTCGTCCTGGCCACACTTCCAAATATTGAGCAGGTAAAGTGGAAGCAAGAACGAAGCAACTCTCATCAACACCTGCCTCGTTCGGCTCGGTGTATCTCTCTTCACAGTGGGGGTTCATTGCTTACAGCACACACAATTTCTGGGAGAATTAGATTTGGGTAAAATCAGATCCAGTGGTTTAAAACTTTTAACAGGAGTCGATGCGCCAGGAAGCCGTTGATTCTCAACTCTGGACGAAGCAAAGCGGAGAACAAGAGGATGGTTTTTTTACAAGGATAGCTTCCATGTCACAGAATTAACTTTATTGGCCAGGATTTTTTAGAAAAAGGAATTTAACTTTGGTTACAATTGCTTACAGCAGAATATGTGTGTATGAGTATCTACATCTGTTCTTGTACAAAGAAGAAAAAAGGCCCTTTGTGGTAGTGTAATGTGATATTGTTATTTTTGCAGCAGAGTAAGTGGGCTCTAACCAAATCAGGGTCTTTGTTCATTCAGTCCATCTGAGCTTACGCTGTTTTGGACACACAGGAGTATCTGCGAAAAACATTTGATCTCTGTGTCATGATTCACAGCAATGCTCTGAAAATGTAGTTTGACAAATTCTTGACTCATCCGAAGATTATCTCTAAATCATGACACGTTTTTCAGATTTTTCTTTGTATTTTTGATTTTTTTTTACTATGTATCTGTTTGTTTCCTCTTTGAGTTTATGTTCTATTTGCGCACAAAATACACAAACAAATGTGAAATAGGTTTGTCTTGTGATGAGAAAATATGGTAAATATATCAGGGGATATGACTACTTTTGCAAAGCACTTTCAGTATTTCTTTCTTTCTTCCATCTCTTACTATCATTTACGAGCTAGAGTTACTTTTTTCCTATTAAATTCCGGCTGCAACCTGCTGGTTCCTGCTGCTGAACTTGACCCCATTGGTAGTTAATAAGTAAGCTCCCGCAGAGTTGCTGAAGATGCCCACAGGAACGTTGGCCTCTGCTGCTGGGTCACACAAATTACCAGTTTCACCGACGTCCAAGTGCCACAGATGGCTCCTCAGAACCGAGCAGAGGCGTTAAATGCCGAGTTCATTTAGTGCACACTGGAAAAACTATATCCAAAGTGGCTCAGGCAAACTTTTAATCAGGTGCCGTATCTGGACACGTTCCAGCTGGTGAGGGGGCAAAAGTTCTGAAGAAGTTACTGAGGGGATTGTTTTCTCTGTCTGAAATGGACCCGGAACGCGGAGGTTCTGGGGATCAGCTCCGCCATCTGGACGTTGCGGTTGACGAGCGTGAACCCCGGAGAGGAATCTTGGACCTTCTGAGCGAACTGCGTCCTGAGTGGAAGACGCAGGACATTCAGATGAAGGTACGCCACCGACCATATGGATCGAATTTATTCTGTCTCCACTGGTTTCATGGGTGATTGTTGAGGTCAGTCTTTTACTTGTTAACTCCAAGCTCAGGCACGGCTGACAGGAAGTGATGTAATGAAAACAGGAGATGACGCTCTTATTTGAAAAAAGCGGCACACAGTGCATTGCCAGCATATTCTAAAAGTGATTTAAGTTTATTGAAAAGGGCGAATGCAATGTGTGCTACTCCATTTGTTCAATTTGCTAATAAAAGTCAGTGAAAAGCTTTTACATGTCTTTAAAAAACAAAATTCTTTAAATATTTTGCTTGTAAATTTGTCATTGATAGGCAACGCTAACTAAAGAGATGGTAGAGCTAACCCTAAAGTGCCAGTCATAAATATCAGTTCCGCTAACATGGTGTAATGCCATCATGTTCAATGGAAACTAATACTAGCGTGCTAAATTTGACTGTTGATACCTGCCAAGGGTTACAATCTACTAAAAACTCAACATGTTGCGCTTCAGGAAGTCACTATAGGTTTCAGGTATAAGGTTGTTGAGTATTGCTTGCTATTTTGCCTAGTTAACCACAAACTGTTTCGGTCCATAAAAACGCAGGACTTGAGTAGATTTTAATCAATTTTGTATAGATCTACAGTGAATGATTAGGAATGATTTGCTCTTTTGAACCTTTGAGCACTGTTTCCTCCCTCATCTTGTTCACAACATTCAGGTGGCCATGTCTTCTTCTACGTGTTTGACAATGTTTGAGAACTTAGCATTCACACTTTCAGACTCTAGAAATGATGCAAAATGCCTCCGGGAAGACTCGGTTCCATTTACAAATGTCTCGGTTGGGTTTTTGTTGTGTACATTTGTACCTTTTTATCGTAACGTTTTGCATTCAAAGTGCTTTGGAATCAAATCACATGTATGGTGGCAAAATCTTTAAATTTACAAAAGCCTTAACTTTCCCTGACACCTTGTCAGAAATCACCGTTCAGAAAAAACGTCTGGAGCAAACCCAAGGTAACTGGACAACAAAGGGAGAATTTAGAAAGTTTTGGTGTGTGAGTGTGTGTGAGCGTTTTCAAAGCATCCATTGAGGACAAGAGAACCTCATTCTGGTCCCATGTGCAAACACAAGGTCCAATCTTTCAGAGAAATAGGGTTTATGTTTGTTAGGTGACTGCACATGGGCTGTGTGACCTCTCAATCTACACCGGGTCCTGGAAAGCACACAGAGGAGTAGATGTTTCCCTTCAAAGCTCAGATCGCACAAGTCTCTTTAATGATGTATTGTGCTTGTCAGGGTAAGGTCAGACGATTCCTGCTGTCACACCTGTGCTTTGGCATGGGCTGTGTACAGTCTGTCCCAGCTGCTTTTTCAATTGGCTCCCTCTTTAGTCGCTATTTTCTTGTTCAATAATTTTGTTTACCTTCTGAAAGAGAAGGATGAATTTTAACACAATGCTGTAAATCAACTTCAGATGCAATGATTTACACACTCCTTACAGGATAGTTACAGAAATGCTATAAATGATTCAAGAAATATGTAAAAAACAAAACAAAAAAAATTATTATACAAAAGCTATCGACTTAAGACAAGCTCATCATAGTTGCCTTACAGTTGATTGTGAATCGTTCCAGAGAAAGCTAAAGATCACTGATGGAAAACAGCCGGTGTGTCTGAGTTCAAGGTGAAATTGTTGCCCTCAAACGCGCCCTTCCCAGATTTGAAGGGCAGGTTTCACGCATCCTTCATAGCCTACTGTTTCCCAAGATTCATTGTGGGATGAGGAGGCGGGAAATAGAGAGGGAAAGGAGTACAGCTTTAATGTGGGTACACTAAAATTTAAGCTACAGTTTGACCAGTTTGTGTTGTGTGTCATCACTCAACACAAACTGTGAGTTTGTCAGTGATGAAACTCAACAGTTTTGTCACTCGTGAAAGAGCAGATGTCAAGAGCAGGAAAAACTCAAATGGCTAGATTGTCCGGTCTTCTTAGTTGAAGAAGGACCTGGTCTACATCGACTGGGTAGGCAGGGTCATTCAAAGTATCTGACCCCTGAATTTGGACACACCCATTAATAGATCCAAATTCCACAAACTTTGTGTGGAATCCCTACCCTCATCTTTAACTGTGGGCATATAATAGCATCACTCCTCATGTTCTTGTTTCAAGCCTAAGGTCAGGGTTGTAACCCTCCCTCATATACAAAACTGCATATGGACTCAACAATCAAACTCCCCTGACTCTCTTAGTCACCCAACAAGGCAGATCTGTCCAACAGTCAGTTAAATTTCTCACGGCTACTTCTCAGTGTGACGTTTTGATCCTCCTCTCCAAATGTACTCTCATAATTTGACAAGTATCAATTTCAGTGAGTCTGACGAAACAGAAGACAGCAGACTCAAGTCCGGCGGACAAAGAAAGCACAATTACAAATGTCCAAACCAGGCCTCCCTCCATTCACCATGAATAATAGATCTGATGTCAGGGTAGCTATGATTGTTCGCTCTACCTAGATGAGAAACTGTGTTGTATTCGTGTCCCTTCAGAGGCTCAGAAATACTTCAGGGACCGTGGTGCAGAATGAGAATCTGCCGAATGACAACAAGGAGGCAAACAGAGGTCAATGCGGTATCTTTGTGTACACAAACAGGGCAGGACAGACTGTCCTGGAACACCACTGTGCTGTGAAGAGGACACCTGTGTCCATTCCTCTGCTTACCTTTTTTTGACAAGTTTGGTTTAAACTTACTGATGACTCTTTGCTAGAAAGTTACATTTCTCACTCGTCTTGGAAATTTGTTCTTTTCTCAGTGTTTGTCTAGTTTTATGTATCTGTAGCTACTCGGGGGTTAGTAGCCAAATCATTTGAAATTATTTATGCTTCACATGACTTTCTTTTTGACTTTTATAACTAGTTTTCTTAAAGGACTCATGCTAAAGTGTCTTGTTGGTCAAAGTTCAAATTTAAGATTACAGTAGCATTGTGTAACCAAACAATTGTTGACTGACCATTAATATCATCATTTTTAGATGCACAGATTTAATAAAAAGTCAATTTCCTGAATCTTGTTGCCCCCGCAGACATTTACAGAAGGCATTACCAACCAGCTGATTGGCTGCTACGTGGGCTCTCTCCAGGAGCCCGGTTGCGTGCTGGTGCGACTTTACGGCAGAATGACGGAGCTCTACATGAATCGCGATCGAGAGGTGGAGATGTTCCAGGTCTTCCACGCGCACGGCTGCGGGCCCGAGATCTACTGCAGCTTCCAGAACGGCATCTGTTACGAGTTTGTCCGAGGAAATGTGCTGGAGGACGAGCTGCTGCGGCAGCCGTCCATCTACAGGTTTCTGCTGGCACCCAGCGAAATCAGTCACTGCAGCTGAACTCTCCACACACAGATTATTTCAAAGAAAACAGGGTGTTTGCTGGTTTTAGCAAGTCAAGTTTAAGATTTTTTTTAAAGAGCTTTTTAATGCACGTTTGAATTCAATTTAAGACTAAAAAATATATATATATATATGGTACGATTGGTGGCTCATCTGCATCCACATTCTTGACACGCATAGTTATTTAAAAGAAAGCAGCATGTCTGCAAGTTTCCACGAGTCACATTTAAGACGTTTAATGCTCGCTTGAAAGAGATTTAAGACAAAAGGAGACATTTCCAGATGCCCCGGCAGCTGTTTTATTATATTAGATATTATATTTTATCATATTAAATATTGGGCATCTTCAAAGAGATGAAATTATAAAAAACAATGTGGCAAAAAAATCTTTATATATCGATACAGAGAAGATTAAATAGTTCTGCCATGACAAAACTGAAGACCTGTGATTGACGTATTCAAGGCCAACGTTCAACTTTTAAAATCGTTTTAAGACGATTTAAGGCCTTCATTTTAGGCACACAAATGTAAGACTGAAGTCTTTTTTAATGTAGAAAATAAACATTTGCAAAAAGATGAAATCACAAAATGATGCAGCAATATAAAAATAAATATTGATACAGACACTGTATGGGAACAGTTTACCATATGACTTGACAATTGACATATTTTCAGTTCTCAGTCGTCCTGAGGGAGTTTTTGCTGGTTTTGCGGTTCTCTTACTTGTCATGTTGAGCAATGTCGTTTATTCCTGGCTCGTTTAATTCATTATGTCCATCACAGGCTGACACCATTACTAACAGCACAACACAGTAGGCCAGAACTCAGCCAGGCAAGGCCGAACAGCCAGGGCCACAATAGACATCCATCGCTGGTGCTTACCCAGAAAACCTTGCGTCCTCCCAGCTAAGATGGCTCAAGAACAAAAAACCAAGTGGATGAGAGGTCACATATTCAAGGAGGCCCATTATTTTCAAAAGAAGAACAAGATAAGAACGCCAAATGGAAAGGGAGTTGTGTTTCTGCTCCGATAATGCTTGTTTGTGCAATAACAGCATCGGCCAGGGTCATCTGAGAAAAGTTTTCTTTTTTTTTTTTTTTCTCTTTTCTCTGCAGATTGATTGCAGCCGAGATGGGAAAAATCCACTCGATCCAGCCAAAACGTGGCCAGCCGACGGAGCCTCAGCTCTGGGCGAAGATGTCTCATTTTCTGACTCTGGCGGAGAGCAGCATCACCAGGACTCCAGCTGAGCAGGCGTGCACTAAAAGGTATAAAAAGCGAGCCGCATAAAAATGACCCTGAACATAAAAAAAGCACATCATGATCATTGATATTCAAGTTACTGTGGAAGAGTGGCTGTAGGATCTATCAAAACAAACTGTACAACATGTAAAGTGAGGTCATCCCTTGAAGCTACAAAGAAAATTCACCAAGGTTGTACATTTCCAGACATGTTTTAAATGGCTCGGTCTTTACCAGACAGCTGACTTGCCTTGAGAGCAAAACTGAAAGTCCTTCAAAATGAAATACAGAGATGGACAGAAAACGTTCCTGTTGTAGATTCATCTTTGTTTGGTTTCTCTGTGAATCACAGCTGTTCAGTCAGGAGTGAAAAGGTATAAGCGAGTTTTCACACCTGTTAGTCCGGTAAACTCGGTTCGACTGGAAGCCAAAGTCGTCACATCTTTTACACTTTTCAGCTGGTGCGTTTTGCTTTTACGTTGCGCTGTTTCAACCAAATCAAACCCTTTGAAAAATCTATTACCCTCCTCACCTGTGGCGGCGCTGCACCAATGAAACAACATGAAAACCTTTGATGAAGACACTGAACTTGAAGAAGACACAATCTCCGTCTTCACAAAAACAGAACTGGTGTGGCGTCAGACTTTAGAGGTGGCAGATTTTCTTTTGTCTTTGGTAAAAGACCATGATCCATTTCTTAAGCTAGTGCTGTATTTACCCAGAATGCTCTGCGCTGTAGTCCATTTCCTGCTTTTCAACCTAGCCTGGTACAAACCAGCCCCTAATTGTACACCTTACTTCACAATAAGTCTCTACAATCTCTGCTATTGTGAAACGTCACCGTTACCCAATTTTGTTTGTTGTTGTGACGAACGTAATGCTCCAGTTTGACGCTATGAAGCTTACCTGAAGTTTCCTGCATTGTAAGCAACTATCCTCTATTGGGAAAACAAGAAATGTCAAGTCAAATAAGACTGCTGTAATTGCTAAATCAATACTTGGAAGCATGAAGCATATGGAAGCATATGAACTAGACAGCTTCATTGATTCCCTCCGCTGCCATTGTTAAAACTGCAGGCAGACCACAATTCTTGAGGCAATGCAGAAAATCCACTTCGTCGTTCACAATTTCTCCCTCTGTTCACTGATTGTCCTGGTTGAACGGAAAAAAGCAAAGACTGTGCCATGAAGCAAGATTTGAGTGAATCTCAATTGTCTAGGAAGGCCATGACCTTCTACCAACCCCAGGCTTGGGTTTCTGGGCAGACCACATTTCACCTTTTTTTGTTCAGAATCAGACAAACTAGAGTTTGATTCAATCGGACTAAACGAGGCCGGTGTGTTTTAAACAACAACCTGCCTCAGTCGCCGTTTCTTTCCAATCAGTTCTTTGATAAAAACCAGTCTCAGCTTTTATCTTTGAGGAGTACTCTATTCCTTCATCGCGTTCTCACATATTCAGACCTGCTGACAGGTTTCCAATCAACTGTTGTCGGGGGTAGAGGGGAGGGTTTCCCCCCCTTTTTCTGTCCTCCAGTTTTTCATTTTTCTGAGCCAGAATTGGTCAAACAGCTGAAGCGGGGGAGTGGCCCGTAATGGCAGTGGCTTTGCATTATCTCTGACAGAGGTCATGGGAGGCCCTCCAGACACTACAAAGAAACAGACACCCTGCCATGAGCTTCCTGCTCAGCTCTCCCTTATCGGTCAAACGTTCAACCTTGTTTGTGTTTTCAGCAAGGGGGCCAGAAGTCCATGCAAACGAACACTGGGAGGGCCTGGCTCTTCTTAGAAAGTGGGTAAGGTAGTTTACCCTAGTCTGGTTGTGGTAATACAACCATTGAGCTGTTCTACTATAAAGTGCAATGTATTTTATTGCTGACAATTTAAGGAAAAACCAACTCAATTAAGTTTATAGCTGTAGTTTTCAGTCTACTGACACTAAAAAAAACATCCAATAAAGTGCCATCAGAGAATTCAGAGTTACAAACACCAAGTCTATGACAGAATGTAAGCACTTTGCTTGTACAGAGATTCTGGACTCTTCGCTATTCAGAAACGATGGCTTCCTGAAGGCGCTTCCTGAAGTTTTCAATTTTACACAACCGCTAACGTTTTGCCATGACAATGCGCCATTTCAATGAAGCTTACCGGAAATTGCGTGAGCTGCAAACAACCTCATGGGGAGTAGGGTCACAACATCTTCGACAATCTTCGACTCAATGTTTTGCCAACTCGAACTGAACAACTTTGTCCACTTCCTCCCCTGCTGTTGCTAAAACTACAGGCAGACTGTTCTAAAACAGCACAGAAAATCAGCATCATTATTTACAACTTCTTCCTCTGATCGCCGATTTGTCCCGATTTAAATTAAACCAGAAAAATCTATGTCAATGGGAGAAATCCCAGACAGAGCACTGAAGGGAGATGATAATTGCATAAGAAGACAACAACCAGGCTGAGGTAAAACAGCAAAGCTGACAGAGACAAACCCCCAAGATTATTTATTTGTACATCAGGCTTTACATTTATGTCTTGATTGAAAAGAAATTTACTCTATTGCTTTCCATAACCAAAATTAGCCCAAAATTGTGGCCAGTTTTTGTGGTGGCCAAAGTTTTTCTTTGGGGCACCACTGCTGTAATCACAGCAAATTGTGACCATAAGTTTAAGATTTTTTTACTCTTAATTAAACAGAGTTCGATTGTGCTTTCACTTTGCAGGACTCTGTTGCATAAAATCACAATACATTGCGTAAACTTGTCACAATAAATCAATTAGTCGCATAATAAATTAAAACAAACTCAATAATTTCCATTTGCACACTGGTTTTCTCTTTTCTCTCTGTACCAAAAACAGAATGATAAAAATCTTCAGTCTGGTGCTCCGGTCTGAACTAGCCCTTTAATTTTTGAAGGACGATTTTTTTGTTGTTGTTCATAATTAATTTAATTTGTTATTTCTGGTGTTTATTTATTTTGACTATTTAACATTTCCACCAGCACTCCTCTCAACATTGGATTTTAAAGTTTATTGATCTTTGAGAATGTGTTCTTGCGTTATGATGCCAATGATACTATCATTTATCTTCTGGGACGATTTATCTTTCGGCCAACTTATTGTAATAATGCATTCATATTTGAGGTTGTCATATGGCAAAATATGAAGAAGTTTGATGTTTGGATTCTTTTGGATTCCAAAACTAGTAGATAGTTTTTGCGAACTTGGTTATATCTAATACTTATTTAGTCTCCTCCGATTAAAAACTTTAATGTTTTTCTCCAGTTTCTTTTCCGTATGTTGCACATCATCAAAACAAAACTCTGCAGCTTGAACGCCCTGCAGAAAGGGTAGTGAGAGTGTGAGCTGCACCACACGTCGAGGCCCAATAGATGGTGCTGTGCCGTGACACATTTCCATGGCTTCACACACGTCTCTGCTGGCGAGTGCCGCTCGCCAGCAGAGACGTTCAAACGATCTGAAAAACGAGAAATGATGAGGACATAAACCCGAGGACTGCTGGGGCGGCGGGGAGGGGCTGGGGGACTTACAGCAAAAAAAAAAAAAAAAAAAAAAAAAGATTTAAGAAAATTAGGTATTATTTATGTAGGATCGCTTGCATTTAAAACCAGAGCGCGCCTGTTTGGATAATCACTGGCCTCTTCAAAGACGAAGATACGAGACAGAGGCCGAAACACAGCGAGGGGGTTTGGGGGGGGGAAAAAAAAAAGGTTCTTAAAATTTGCATCAGAGAAACTTTCGGTACTCGAGAGTGTATGCAAGTGCAGATATGAATGTGGTCTTGAGATGAGTCGGTAAAAGGCAGAGGGAGCTGCAGGAAGAGGCTGCACCTGCAGAGGAGGTCTTCGGCTCTCAAGCCACCCGCTGTGTGAAGAGAGGGAGGAAGAGGAGGAGGAGGAAGAGAGAGAAAGAGGCTGCAGCAGCTGCATGGTTCCGAGAGAGAGAAAGAAAGAGAGAGCAAAGAAAGAAGAGCGATGGAAAGCATGAGTGCAACCTCTTTTTCTCCCCAAAGGGCCCCCCTGCTGGGTGGACCATTTGTGCTCCTGTACTCCTCATGGAAGCCGCAAAAAAAGAGCGAAAAAAAATTAACAAAAAATCCGCAGTTCATGGCTTCTGTTTGAAATCGTATGTAAATAAGACGCAGCCATAATGAAGTGCCAGAGGAGGAAATTCCTCTAATTACTTTACAGAGGCTTGACAGGGAGCAGGAGGCGAACGCACTCGACGCGCTCGGCGTTTCATGAGCAGAGAAAAGGAGAGGAAAAAGATCTGATGGCAAGGCGTCAGGTCTCGCCCATTTAAAAAGTCGACGCGGGTCTTTTCATTTTGTTTTTTTTAGGTTTTTTTTTTTCCTTTTCTTTTTTTCCCCCACCAATCCGACCGTTCGTGGGCTCTCACGCGACAAAAAAAAAAGAAAAAAAAGTTGCGTTGGTTTGATGCGTGGGATGAGTTGAAAAGGAATCAGTGGTGATTCACTATTCAATTCATATTAGAGAGGATATGGATGAATTGTGCGTGTCGTGGGGAGGGGGCACGGTTCTCACAAAGTCAAATTTTATAGGCAAGTAAATGTGATTAAGCCCTCGATTCTGAACTTGGAGCTAATAAAAAGGAAGAAGATTTTGATCAATATAGAGTCAGCTTTGAACTTTTCTTTGCAGCCTTTGGAGGAATTAAAACTGATATCTGAACCAAGGTTGTTATACTTAAAGCTGCAGTAACTCATTTTATTTATTTATATATGTGTGTGTGTGTGTGTGTGTGTGTGTGTGTGCGTGCGTGCGTGTGTATAGTCTCGTTTTTTTACCTATTTGTTGAAACTATAATGATGTCATGACAGTTTGATATGAGAGATAATATGTCAATGGATCAATCTCTTGAACCTATTTCCTGAGATTCTGTTGCTGTCTGAAAAAAATGAATCAAAAACAACCAATCAGGGCCAGGAGGTGGATCTTAGTGCTGTCAATCACTTCGCTTACTCGCTGCTCAATGTGCTAATGGTGCAAAAGTAACTTATCCACCATCATCGGTGGCTATTCTGACTAGCCTTAGCATTCACAAAGAGGCCATGAAGGCTGCAGCATAGCACAGGGTGATTGACAGCACTAAGACCCTCCTCCTGGCTCTGATTGGTTGTTTCTAGTTAGGGCTGGGAGAAGCTGAGGAGGCTGCCTATTCTCCTTTTCACAGATTGTCTCGTTTTGTATTGTCACGACATGACGACAGTTTTGTCACGTTGTGCTACTTTAACTAAAACAACATGACAAAAAAATGAAATTAATAAAAATGGTAATAACTGAACTGTAAACTGTAACTGAAACGATACTGTGTGTTTATAAAACCTACCGGCCTACAAGTGCACTGATGTGAAATCGTTGTTTTTCTTTCTTGAGTTCCTCCTGATATAAAAAAGGCAACAAAATTGTGAGGAAACACCAGAGTCAGAATTTTCTAAAAACGCTTCTTCTGTTGAGTATTCATGACCCCCATGAATGTAAACATAAAATCACAATTCAATACTTTGACCTTTTTGAATTCTGCACCTAGAAATGCAGCATGAAAACACAAACTACAAAAACTCATGAAAACGTGACTGAAACAAAACAGTGCTTGACTAATACTAACTAGAACTAGCAAATCCCCTAAAATCTAACTGGATAAGTCGAACATAAAGTCACAACCAAATAAAACTGAACTATTACAACTGATCTCAACACAATATCGTTCTGACATTTCCTTCATCTCTGTCTAACAGGACTTATTCAGTATGTGTAGGTGGATTTGTATAAAAAAAAAAAGAAAAACAGAACCTCAGTGTCAGCATCATAAACAAAGTGAGGCTCTTTTCGCTTTTATTGCGTTCCTCGCAGGCCGCACTAAATCACGTCCCTAAGTGTGTATAATACGGCAAGAGTCTGTTTGTCCCCCTTCGGATAAATAGGTAGTGTTTAAATAACACGGCCAGCAGCTCCGTCTTGTCCAGGCAGACAGAGGGACGGCGAGCAAAAACGAATCGGCTTTAAGACGCTGCAGTGAAGGAGACGGGATGTTTGACCTCTTGCCGAGTCGTGCTGGTTTACAAACACGTTGTTTAAGTGAAGGGTCGGAGACGTCAGGGCTGCGGTCCGATTTTCCACCGGTTTCTCACCTCTGGACGGTTCAACACCATTCCACAAATTCTTCTGAGAATTTTCATCGGAGATGTTCATAATCTTCATATATCCAGTTTTCATTACAGATTTTAGCCAGTTTATGTTTGTCTCTGGGAACTAAGAACATGTGAACGCGTTTGGGCTTCGACCAAAGTACAGTAAAGGCCTGTTGTCAGACCGTTTCCAGACCGCTCAGAGCCAAACATGGAGAAGCTGCATTCATTTCTTTTATGCGAGCGCAATCTGGAACAAACTTCCAGAAAACTGCAAAACTGCTGCAACATCGACTTCAGTTAAATCAAGGCTGAAAACCCACCTGTTTAGATCTGCCTGCTACTCATAATAACTGGAACATTCATCAATGTTTGTGACCTACATTTGCTTGATCATTTCAGATTTATGGCCCGAACCCGACCCAAAATTTAGGCCGGGTTCAGGTTAAGCAGTAAAATCTTAATGAAAATATTCTGTCGAGTTCACTTTACTCGACAGCAATATAATCATCAAGCATATTGCTTGATGATTTCGATGATCGCATTTGACAAACCGTAAAGTTTGTTGCTTCTTTCATAATTGGTGATGTTATTAGGATGCAAAGTATTTTGAACTGCTTTGTCTCGAGGAACTTTTAGATTTGTTCATTTCTTCCACCAGGGGGAAGAAATGAAATGATTCATTCAGGAAGTGAATCATTGGAAGTCAGAATTGGAAAACAAAGAAGAAAGCGTTGATTTTCATTTCAAACAAGCACATGCTAGCTAGCACCAGGCACGACGGGGTCATTTCTTCAAACTCATACCCCCTCGCCATGGAAACCAGAAGAGGAAGTTCATATGACGCAGCTTTTAAGTTGAAGGCCATCGGTCTGGCCGAGCCGCTGCATGTAAGCTCGGCATGAACGAATCCTCGTTTCGCCGTTGGAGACGGAGGAATGCGCTTTAATAGCAGATTTGTAAAGGACGCTGCCCTCTGCATCCAGCTTACTTGACTGTTTCCCTGTCTTTCCCATTTTGAGGAGTGGCTTTTGTGTCACATCCTACTCAAACCTCAGGGGAACAAATGTAACATTTGACCAAAAATAATAAATCACCTCAGCTTTCTTTGAAAGAAAACAAATATGAACTTTAGAATCCTTTTTCAAAAACGTTTTGTCTTTGTTAAAATAAATATAACATATGTAGGCCTTAGTCCTTGACGCGGCCGTCGCAGGTTCAATTCCCGGCCTGGCGATATTTGCTGCATGTCTTCCCCTTCTCTCATTACCCACTTTCCTGTCAATTAACTATGAAATAAAGGCCAGTCGGGCCAATAAAACCTTTTTTTTCTTTCTATTTTCAATTGTGTATGTTTATCATATTTTCATAGAACATGTGACTTATCTGGTTGTAGCTCCTTGCCTCTTCGAGAAGTGCCGAGCTACGAGGTTCTGTTGGAGGAGATGGAGTCGCTGAAGAGACACCTGTCCCAGACGGACTCGCCCACCGTCCTCTGCCACAACGACCTGCTCACAAAGAACATCATCTACGACTGTCAAGAAGGTGAGGAGACCCACAGGTGAGGTAGCATGAGAAGTGATATGTCTGTTGATGTTGATGATGTGACTAACCCTTCCAGCGTCAAAAATCACACACGCACACAAACCCATCAAATCCAATCCAATGGATTTTATCCTCCAGAATCAAATTTTTGTAGCAATCTTTCTAGTTTTTCAGTTGTCACAATATCTGAAAAGTGGCTCAGAAGAGACTCGCTGCCACTTTCACCCATTTGGTTGAAGGTAGTCACTGTAACCCTTTCCTCCCCACCATCAGGGTCGGTGAAATTCATAGACTATGAGTATGCGGACTACAACTACCAGGCCTTCGACATCGGGAATCACTTCAATGAGTTTGCTGGTAGGTCAGAGTGGGTTTTCCACACATTGACACAATAACTCCACTCTGTCACTGACGCAGCAACACGACTCATACGTACAGTATGTGACGTGTGAGATAGTTTCCCATCTGTTTCTGTCGTTTGTTTAGGAAACAGGTACAACTTTCGACACGTTAAAATTTTTTATGAACTGTGTGATGTTGTGGGAGCTCTGATGGAGCCAGCTGCACATTGTCAGAAAAACAGAACACAAACCATTGTCCTCCTACCACTTCCTGCCGTCTTCGGCAGTAGCAACATCTGGTTGTTGATCACATGACACGTGTTGTGAAAAGCCATGTCATCGTAGCACAAAAACCTTTTCTTGAAATTGCAGCATTTCCATTAATTCAGTTTATCTCGTAATTCTAATTTGCGCAACGTTATGTTTAATGGAAAAGTGCCTAATATAGCCATTACATGAGGTTTATTAACCCTGGCCAATGGGTGACTAGGGTTAAAAAAATACACACACGCACACAAACAAACATATATACAAACATATATATATATATATATATATATTATATATATATATATATATATATATATATATAGATGTTTGTGTGTGTGTGTCATTTTTTTATGAGTGGTCAACGACTCCCTTGTCCCCCACTTGGTGTCGCCACTGAATCCAGATGTACTGCATCTAAAGAAAAGATGAGAAAAAACGTGAAAGTATTTTTTGCAACATCTGTTCACAGATTGCTCTCTGAATTGGACAACTTCTGGTCAACTGTTTGCTAAGTACAAATAGATACTGCCTGTATGGTGACTTTATGTATGACAAATTATTTAAAGACTATATCCAGTTGTCTTTCACACATAACATGAAGTAAATGTCATTTTTAACCTCTAAAGAAAAGGTTTTCTATTTCAAAGTAAAAAGGCTCCGTTGGAAGTCTGAAAACCTTCTAATTAAGCTGACAGTAACTCGTTGTGTGTGTGTGTGTGTTGTGGCCAAAGGTGTGACTGACGTCGACTACAGCCTGTACCCGAGCCGGGAGCTGCAGAGGGACTGGCTGACCGCCTACCTGGAGAGCTACAAACGCAGCACGGGCCGCAACGTCACGGCGACCGACGAAGAAGTCACGAAGCTCTACGTTCAAGTCTGCAAATTCTCTCTTGTAAGTCAGCATTATAACATAAGCACGTTGTGAGCCACTTTGGAGAAACTTAAAAAGTTTTCTTCTGTTTTTTTGTTTTTGTTTAAGTTTTCCTTTCCTTCTGTTTAGTTAATAGTTCTGGGCAAATTCACACAAAGAAAAGGAGGGGGAAAAAAAACACATTATGAGATTAGTGCTCTCATTTCAGCAGCATCCAGATGTGCGCAGACCTCCGAGATGACGGAGTGGGCATCACCTCACCGCCGCGTTCTGATAATTTACTTTTCCAGCAACAACCCCCCGCCCCCCAGCCTCCAACCCCCCCAAAAGCAAAACCAAACCATCCTGTTTAAGCCACCGCCGCTCAAAGTATGATGGACTCCGTCCGAGTTGATTAGAAGCTACCGCAGGGGGAAAAAATGAAAGACGGCAACCAAAATTATTTTTCTTATGACCACAATTTTCATTCTTTGGTGGCTCAAGTGGTGCTGAGCTATCTGTCTGAAAGTGCTTCCACAGCTCCAACACAATATGCAGAATTGTCCGAGCAATTTAGAGGCGGGGGGAGGGGATGGAGGGTCGGTGTGAATTTCTCTTGAAATAGCCCAGATGTGATGAGGAAGCATATTACTTTTTAAAATAACCCATGCTTTGGCCAAAAAAATAAAAAAAAAACAGAGAGGGAGAAATTAGGGGGAAAAAAGCAGGGGGTTGGGGTGAAATACGGCCTGGAATGGAGTGGGAGAAGTGATAACGTCTTGTTGATTGAATTCAGATTTTCGGTGACAGACCAAGGAGGGTTTTTTTTGTGTGTTTTTTATTTTTTTTTCTGACTGGGGAGATGAGAGAGAAATTGTTCACTGACACGTAACAAGCCAAGTTTCCAACTGCACTCGTTTGGACGCTCCGTGTGTCAGGATGACTGATGCCGAGCCTGCTGCATTCAAACAGGGAACCTCGGCCCATTTTATGCTGCAAGCGTTTGATTAATATTTAGCATTTGACGCTTTGGGTTACGTAACGTGTACGGACGGGGAGCGATCTGTCCATTCTCACTCGCCTCCACTCATGGAATATTTGAATCGTAAATTTCAAAAGAAATATTCACTGGCTTCTCAGTTATGAAATTTAGGGGAAGTAATTACAATTTCAATATTTTTATTAATTTAACTGTTAATGATATATTTTTTTTATTTAAACAATCTATCAATGCAACTAACTGGTGAATGATTACAGTTCCTTAATATAGTCTTTCTTTATTCAGAAGCTGCACTTTGGAGGGTTACGATGTTTTGCACATGTATCCAGCAAATATGATGTAATATAACTAATTATATGACATTGCCGTGCAAACCAGAATCATTCAGGGTTTTGAAAAGGCTGGAAATTGTTTTCCTGGATAAGTATGAAAAAAAAAAAAAAAGAGCGTTGAAAAAACATTTGACTTCTTTTCTTTCGTCCATCTACTAAAAAAAATCCAAAACAATTGTGATCGCCTTTTACATTTTAACATTTGATGTACATTAAGCTTTATCTTTGCTTTGCCACGTCAGTATTTTTTAATGTATTTGATATGTCAGTATTTTGATTTTTAATATACTGACTGACTGCACACTAAAATAAAACAAAGGATCATTTAATAGCCTGTTCAATCAACTCCCAGTTTTATTAGTTGGGTTGAACTGGACCTGGGTAAAAAATAGTTTGGAAAATAGAATAAAAGTAGCAAAATTAAGAAACTGCAGTGTAAAGACACCATTTATCTCCTGGAGTAGTAGGGTTAGATGAAAACCAAACAAGCAAAATGCCTCGACACCATGCTCTGCAAATTGGGACCTAATTTTAGCATCTTTGTGTTTTGTGACTTTTGAACCCGATGTGTTTCAGAGCTGGTTCCGTGTCAAAGTTTTGTTCTCAAATGTCTGAAATGCTGTAAAAGCTGAGGAAGATTATGCAACAAATGGAGCAAGTAATATTTGTCTATTCTTTTAAATAAACGAGTGTAAATACAAATGACATCAATCTATATTCAGCCCCTTTTGCTCCAACACCCCTAAATAAAACCAGGACAACTGTTTTTACAGATT
Source organism: Poeciliopsis prolifica (assembly GCF_027474105.1). Taxonomy (NCBI): domain Eukaryota; kingdom Metazoa; phylum Chordata; class Actinopteri; order Cyprinodontiformes; family Poeciliidae; genus Poeciliopsis; species Poeciliopsis prolifica. The sequence continues at coordinate 23,434,173 of NW_026562376.1, forward strand.
GTTTGTTAAAAGAAAAAAAAAAGTAAACCACACTCCACAGTTATGCTCTATTTTATGTTGTACCTGGAAATCTGGATAAAAACACATTTATTTAAATTAAATTAAAATCACAACATGTGAAAATTCAAGGGATGTGAATGCTTTTGCAAGACACTTTATGTGAGTAAGTAAAGTCAGTAAAATGTGTTCATATAGCACCTACCAAAAAACAACAAACACCGAAACAAAAACATACAAAATGGCTACACGGCTCTTTTTTTTTCTTTTCTCCAAACGGTTTAGCTCTGTTAGTTTGACCTCATTTGTCAAACTGACTAAAAAGCCAAACAGCGCAAAGCTGCAACACTGGCTGGAAAAAAAAATAAAAAATCGAGCTGAACCGAATTGATTCAACAGCAAAGCCTCAGCCGATATCATCCAGTGGGAGAAGCTGTGTGGCCGATTGCCAAAGATGTAAAAAGAGCGAAGCTTCCCGTGTTCACCTCCAGCGAAGAGGCAGCTCGTCCTCTCCCTCCGCAGGGATCCCTCCCCCCCACCGCCCTTCGTCTGCCGCTCCTGCGTCGTCGCAGCTCAGGCCCGCCGCTCCGTGGTGTCGCTCTTTCCTCACGTCTTTGTCGTCCTTTTTTCCCCCTCTCTCTCTCTCTCTGTCTCCTTCGACTCCCCTCCGCTCGGCGTTAGATTAACGCTTCTCCTAATGAAGAGCAGTTACTAATCATAGTGGAAGCGCGCTCAGTCTTTTTTTCCCCCAACTAAGGACGGAGATTAGAGACGAAAATCTGCCAGGTTTGGCAGGGGTGTGGGAGAAGCCAAGGGAAACCACACAATGCTCCACAAGCATTTCATTCCACCCTTTATTTGATTATCAAATAAAAATGTGATTATATCATTGGGCCGCAGAACAGAGGCCCCCGTCTGGATCTTATTAGGACGTGCCATTAGTGGCCTTACCATGAAGATTTACAATAAGGGTGGAGAACAACAGAAATTTATGGAGGCATGGAAGTCCGCAAGCCTAAGTGAGCAAGGCCATTAAGGAGGGAACTATTCAATACTGAGGGTTTGTCATTCTGACTGAGCGGCGCGCAACTGGCATGCAGCGGCAGCAGTTTTGGAAGCGGTTACAACCCGACAACTGGAGGTCACACAGTGTGTTTTTACAGCCCTTGCAGCATGGCACGAGGAGCTGTAACCAAACATTAAACTACAGCGCTGCAAAAATAAGCTTCAGTTTCACACTCTCTACTTCCTTAAAGTGAGTTCAGAGTCTCCACGTACGTTTTTTTCCCCTCCCTCGAGGCCGTTTAAGGAAAGACGCACAAGTCTGACGCTCACGTTGGCTCCCACCAACCCGAGGAAGGGAGCTCTAACGGGATTCATTTTTAAAATTTTTTTTAATCATCTTTTCCTTGAAGACGATTTGAATCTCTGCAGAGACAACGAACCCATCGTACGTTATTGTTTACACCCGGAAATTTCACGGATGTGTACGACACTGTTGGGCACATCGGCTGGTGCCGCCGTAAAACGATTCCATTAACAGAATGAAACCTGGAGATGAAGGTATTATTCGTTTATCGCAGTGCGTCACAGGAAAGGGAAAACAGTTGAACAAAATCCCAGAACCAGTCAAATTGTTCTGTTTTCACTCTGTTTTGTTGGCTATGCTATACATAGACCCGTTGCCACAGCAACTGACTGACAACTGCTCCGCCATCGTGTCAGGATGCAAACCCCAAAGTAAAAACAAACATTTCCCACACAAAAAAAGAACATTCAATCGGTTACTGTATTGAATTTTCAGGCTTGGCGTTTATTTTGTGATTATTGATCACCTGAACACTGCAGCGGTTGATTCGCTGATTTAAACACCTCCTCTACTCAAGACCGGTCGGAGAGTCAGTGTCTGGGACGTGGTTATTGAGTGAAGAATCGCGATAGAGCCACGAAAACGTTAGCGAGGCCGAAGCCTGACCAACAATTTGTTTGGTCAATTGTTTTTATTGAGATATTTGTGTTTTCCGCAACTTATTTCTCTTTCTCTTCCACCAGGCATCCAACTTCTTCTGGGGTCTCTGGGCCATCCTGCAGTCCCAATACTCCTCTATCGACTTTGACTTCCGAAGGTTTGTGCACATGGCGATGGGTCCTCATCGCATAGAGAGCTGTAACAGAAACAGGGTTAGGACTCAACTCAGTGGTGATCTCCTTCATTAAATGAAAGCATATTTCTTTTTCTCACTCTTGCGTAAAAGCAGAATGATATCGACATCTCCTCTTCTTGTCACTTCTCCTTGTAGACAAAATATTTACTCGGGGGGATTCTCTGCTTCTCGTCACTGTTGCGCCACACATCACGATAGGATGAAAGCCAAAGCTTTCATGAAGACTTTCAAAGGATGCCAGAGCTTCATTTCTTTTATTTTTAAATGTACAACAGCGTGCATTAGTTATTTATCTTAAAGGAGTCCAGGAGACATTCCTCATCGCCGGCAACCAGACAGTAAAGTTCAGGAGGGCACGACGCTTCCCTCCACACCCCCTCCTTCCACCCTGATGACTCGCTTTTCCTTTGTGCCCCACACCGGCAACAGTTGTGATCGTGATCCTAATCACTATTGACATATGGCACCCTCCCCTCTGTGTGGCTTTCTCCGGCCGCTTGCTAGATCAGCAACGGGGGCCCCCGGCACATTTCGATATGGGCCTCGGAGGAAATGTGATCCAGAGGGGTGCTGGGGCACAGAGGCGCTATTGTTTCAGTGCTGTCGACCCAGCCTCGCTATGCGTCTTACATAGCCGTCTGCTACTTTAAGCCGCTGGCTGAGGTTGTCCTAAAGTGCATGTGGAAGGTTGGGTTACCTTTCTTTAACTGGAGGGGTTAAACTAAAATGAGCTCTGAGAGCAACGGTAATGACAGGGAACCAAGTCTGATCTTTGAAAGCGGCGCTACTCCGCTAACCTCCTCCATCCCTTAATACACGCTCACAAGCATTCAAATTCTTTGTGTCTGCTCAAAGTCATAATTCTTTATTTTAACAGGCTCAACAAAAAGAAACACTGACAGCCAGGGTTCTGCCGGCCTCTCTGTTCTTCGTTTTCATTAGCCTCTGTTTGAATGACAGAAACAATAAAACGAAAAACTGGGACAAAGAGCAACTGTTGTACTTGTAGCTAACAGATTTGTTAGCTACATGCAAGGCTGCATTTCTATTTTTATTTTGAAATGGCCCTTTTCATTAAAACGCGAACTTATGGGTGACTTCTCAGAGATGCTGAGCATGGTGCCAAAAAAATGAGTAAATGTGAACTGGCTAGGAGCAACATGCTAGCACTTAGCTTTCAAGCTAATGTAGTTAAAACCAAAAATTAGATCTTAGTATAACCTCACACTCCACACTAGGAAAACTTGTGGGATTTGCTAAGTCTTGCACTTTTTGACCAGGGTAACTATAGCATCGTGACGTGGTAATGTATTTCTCAATATTTTGTACACTCACATGATGTAACACTCTGTACCATTTACATTTTTCTAGTAAAATCTTTACTCATTACGCCTCTTATCCAATGCATTACATATCATATATAATTACTTTAGTCACTGGAGTCTTTAATGTTGACGTTTGGCGAGCGCCAGGATGAAACACCGTTAAACATTCAGCAAGTATTGTCAACGAACATCCACTGAATGTTGGATGGACAGTTTCGAGATGTTCGCTGAACATCTGCAGACATTGTTTGGTTAACCGTTTAATGTTGTTTCACTTTGACATTTGGCAAACGTTAACTATGAAAGTTCACTGAATATTGGATGGACATTTGGTAGATGTTCACTGAACATACACAGGCGCTTATGGAAACTGTTTAATGGTGTTTCACTTTGACGTTTGGTGAACGCAGTCACTGAACATTCATGGCAACTCAGGGGACAGCGTCTGAACGTCCACAGCTAGTTAGCTTCGCTGCTAATATGCCTGTGACTAACTAAATACCAAATTTAGTGACAAGAGCAACTAAACGGCTTTTTACTGAAGCTTCGACATGAGTTACTAAAACGATAAGCTAGATCAGGTGAAAGTAACATTTTCAAAACTGCTAGTCTTCACACTAATGTCCCTACCAGCTGCACTGAAAGTTATTGAGAAATGAAAGCTCATATTTCATATTTCCAAACAGATTGAATGTTTCCTTCTTTTGTTTCTTTTTACTCATGGTCAATTTTGCAAATTAGGTTCTGACAAAGTTTTTATTGATGTCTGTCTCCTTTCAGCTGGGAACCTCTACCTGTATGGCAGCATTGACTGTGATACAGTGAACCAGAAATTTTTTTACTGAAGATTAAATAGACAAAAATAGAAAAAAAACAGGCACCATTCAACGGCTTTATGTAGGTACAGGTTCATAGCACCTAAAGTGAACCTGGCTCAAAATCTATGGGTTTAAAAACTAAACCATATAAAGTTTCCATAAATCCCCCCCAAAATTTGACTAAAAGCAACCAAAGAAACAAGGCGATAAAAGCATTTAGGGTCTTTTTCGAATGAATCTTGTTCAGATTTAAACAGTTTCATTTCACCGCTCGCGTGTAGTAAACAACTTCCTTTAAGGAAAGACCTAAAAATAGACTTGAGCTCAGAGCGAGTACAAGTTCTTTTCGATGAATCAGAATATTTTTGAAAAGTTAATTTATTTCAACAGCTCTTCTCTGAGTGAAATGCGTTATGTAGATTAATTCCACACAGCCTGACGCTTTCAAGGTTTTATTTCTATTAACCACGACAACTTTCTGCTTTCAGCCGATGAAAACTTAACATTTAAGATTGGATTACAGCGGACCAATAAAAACATTTTGATACAGAAACGTGGATTTGATGAAAGGTGTGGATAATACCTGCTTAAGAGTTTTGACTATTAAAAAAGGCACTTTTGATCGGACAAAGGAGCCTCGTCACGCACGTTCTGATTCATTGAGTCTACGCGCGTGTGCGCATGCGTGCGCTTGTGTGTGTAAGAAACTTTCCTCCCAGCTCTCTATCCCCATGAGTCAAATCTTTGCCGACTTCCCAACGAGTGACAGGCGTCACACAGGCCTTGTGCTCTAACCAGGTCCAGATGTGGATGTGACAATGGAGAGCCACAAGGGGAATGCCAATCCGCCCTCCTCCTACCGTCCTTATTTACTTTCCTCTCATGATTTTTATTCATGTGCTGAAAGTGTGTCTGCGAGTCAGCGGTTTCGATTTGTGGACATCCTGGCAGGCCCAGCTGTTATTTGACAAAGACATTATTATGAGGAAATGAACAAGGAGGAGGCCCACTGTTTGGAGGAGACGGGCTGCAAAATTGAAGGAATTGTGCACAAAAGCACATTGTGAAAGGGAATACCTGCTCTTCGTGCAGGAGCTGAGTCCCCCATCCCTTCCTTTCTGCTAAATAGAAAAATGTCTCAGTTTCATCTTTGATGATGATAAACACTGAGAGCCCGAGTTTCACCTGTCGACCTTAATATATATAAGGGCGACTGAAATCGTATGTGGAAACAGCTGGTCTTAAAGAACTAGGTTACAGTTTATCAGTGCATTAGAAATCAGTGTTCATGATGAAAATGACTAATGGGGCAGTACTTTGTATTTTTTAGGCACTTACTGGCATTTTATGGCACAATCAAGTAACTGTGAATTATATACACATATATATATCAAATATGGTTGAAAGAAATTTGACTTCATAATTTAGCGCCTTGAAATCTGGCTTTTGTCTGTTTAAAAACCTCCTACTCTCTCTGAAACTCCGCCTTCAGGAAGTCGTCACGTTCAACTCCTTCAGACTCGGTGCAGAATTACATAAAACCAACGTTTTTGAGCTTCACAGCACGTTATACAATGTTATTCCCTCATCAAAACCTCGTGATTCTTTCACGCATCCTTGAGGAATCCTTTAATCTCCACGGCAATCATCCAGCTGTACGAAACGAATGGGCAGACCTAGCCCCGCCTTCGACGTCGAAGCTCCTCCTCTGAGCCCTCATTTGCGACTTCCCCACTCAGCACCTTCAGACTAGCCAGCAGCAATTAGCAAACACCTGGTGGAACGGCACAACTGCTGAGCTCATTGAAGAGCTTCTTCTCAGTGAAACTTTGGTAAAAACATTGTTAATAGAGGAGCCATGATGTGATGACGTCCTGAAAGCAGAGTTTCAGAAAGAGCCGGAGTTTTCAAAGAGACAGAAGCCCAATTTCAAGGTGTTAAATTACAAAGTCAAATTTTGTTTAAGTCATACAGCATTTCTATAACAGCTGAAGTTAACATAGTTACTTGATTGTTCTATAAAATGGCACCATGTGCCTGGAAAACACATAATACCGCCTCTTTAGAGCACATACCAATAACAACACCTCAGACGTGCCACACTAGACAAAGTCAACATGCTGACAGTAACCGGATAGCGCTTTGCAAGGCAAGGCTCACTTTGACTAAATATGTTGTGGTGTTTTAATTTCACGAGATCTCGCTGCACTCCAACACCATGGTTGCTGCGTTTGTGTCTGAGCGAGGAAACTGCCTGTCATCTCACAGAGGAGCGCCGCTCTCAACAGATTAAGCCTGTCCAGAAAAAAAACGCCTTTGAAACCTCGCCAAGCCACAACGAGGGAAGTGAAAATTGCCTCCTGAGTTTAGCCAGGATAACGCCTAAAAAAATAACAATAAAATTGTTCTTCCTTCCCAGTGTTGTAGGCATATATACGGCTGCACCAAAAGCAAGTGTCTTTGTCATGAAGGGTCTCCGATTGGAGTGGCAGGAACAACAAGGAGGAAATAATTCCACTGGCAGAAGACAACAGAGGACTCACTCTGAAACAATAATTAGAGCTCGGGGATTTTACATAGAAAATGCACGAAGGCTAGCAGAGTGATGGCACACAAGTATCTGAAAAGCATGTGTCTGAATTATCTTTTTTGTCTCACTAAAGCGGTAAGAGCGAGAAAACCGATTCGGCATTGAGGAGTTCAGTGAAAGCACTAATTAAAGGACCAACTCCTCTCCATGCCTCCATTTTCTTTCGCTTTTCAAACTTCGCCTCATTTCAAAGGGGTATAGTATAATGGCCAAGGGCAACAGCGTACTCAGACATCAGATTTATCGAGACGCTCAAGCACAGTGAGGTAGGAGCGAGCACAAAACCACTTTCATCATCACCGGTGAGCTGTCCTCTGAAGCTTTCAGACTCAGTACTTAATCCAACAAAGACCCGATGCGGTTTTATGATTCTGCGAACAAAGGCACCGTGCCAACCGCGGGCTAGAAAACTCCCGCGTGAACTTTTTGTAAAACATACAATAAAGGACGACATTATTGTACATTACCTTGCAACTCGCTTGGTTGAAAACGCTTTACTTTTCAGGTTCATCCTTGCCTGTGCCTCTCCGTGGTGACGGGTAAACAACATCACGGCTGTAGGGACAAACAGCGGCTGATAATAGAAATGAATGAACAAACAGAACAGAGATCTCAATCTTTATCCTCAAGAAAGCTGTTTCATTTTTCTGTATAGACAAAGCAGCTCATTTTCCCTTTAGATAGATACGTCTGGAGGTCGGTCTGAATTTCTGACATCACAGGAAACTCTGAGTTTCTGGTTAACACAGTGGCGCCGTTTCCATTCACCGGATGATTCCACCATCTTTCCATTTGCTTAATGGAAACACGGCAGTTTGGAAATAAAATGTTTTGGTGGTGGTGTTAGGTGGGTTTTTGGACGTATCAATATTGGTCTGTTTCATAAAATTGCAAAAGAAGCACGTTTTTTCGTGCCACACAAATAACGTGATCGGCAATGGGACGTTGCCACGAGCACAAACCACGGAGAAGAAGATGACAGGAAGTAGTTGGAGGATCTTGGTGCGGTGTGTTTTTTCAGCGACTAATGCGTAAGTCGTTGAATGGACAAACTTATTCATGTGTGATTTTAATTCCATTTCTCAATTTATGGAAATGCCTCAATGGCAAAATTGTGTTTTTTTTGTCGGGATCGTTGTGTGCACGTTTGTAATGGAGACGCAGCGAGTGTTAAAAATGGTTCTATTTCCTCAGGCACTTTTTGAAAACGTTTTTTATTACTAAACTAGACCTTGTCAAACATAGTTAAGAGATACAGCAAACGTAAAATCCAAGGACACACATAAAAGTGGCATGAGGGAGTGGCAGAAAGTAAATATAAAGGCACAAAGCAACAATAGCATCCCTTAGTCTTCAACATGTGATGTGCTGAAAGGCACTGAATAAAAGTTTTACAGAGGAGATTGAAATTAGGAAAAAAAAAGTATCCACATCACAGCTAAAACAGTACGAAGTTGCAATGTCTTATTTTTATTTTAGTGCATAGATCCACAAACTATATTTGAGATGATCAGGCGACGTGTGAAATTGTTAATGGGCTTGTCCACCTACAGAAAAGGAAATCCATCCCACTTCCTTCTGAATACGACTTCTCCAACTATTGCTCTGGATGAGCCAGGATGAGAGCTTTAGGCCTTACTCTTATCTATACTCAAGACTCTTATTTTGAAGTATGTGAGGAAGTAGCTCCTACGTTGACTGGTTAGCATCAGCACTGAAGCTGCCATGGGCAGCCACTTGGTTACCAAATAAAACGATTCATTCACAGACTGGAAGACAAGATGCTCATTTTTCGAACTTTATAACCAGCTGGCGATTGTGCGTCAAACTGAGAATCGTTATGCAATCTATTAAAATATCATCCCATCACAATTTTTTTCTACTGTTTTGTCCCCAGGTACGCTGTCGCTCGACTCAGCTACTACTTTGAGAAGAAAGAAGAATACTTCGAATTGTCGGCGAGCCAGTTAACCAACTATTGAATAAACCCTGAAGCGATGTCGTCCGCTTTTGTCTTTCCATTTGATTTTTTGCAGGCTACGACACTCGAAAAACCCGTCGCTGAAACGCATGCGTAAGGAGCCAGCCTGTAAAAGTGTTTCCTTTTGTTTGTTATTTCAGTCCATAGGGAGATTTAATGTGTTTTGCTATCGCCGTGATTTATTGAATATTTATTTTACCACAGTCACTATGCCGATAAGCCTGTTTGGCAAATTGAAACAACGCTTGTGCCAGAAAAGCATTAATTGTTCCCACAGCCAAGTTGCATGAAGCCACAAAAACGGAGCCTGATCATAAAAGCCATAAGAGGGTTATTTGTGGGCTTATTGAGCGTGTACCACAGTCCTGATGGAAAACAAGTTTTCATGTCAGCTTAGTCAAAGTGGAAGTTATTGGGAAATCGTTCTGTTTCCTCAGAGCACGCTGTAAAGCTGCTGTCGGCACCTTTTCCAGAGTTTCCCAGCATTAGGTCATGCAATGCTTCCTTTGAAATGAGTAGAGCATTGTTAAGGCGTCCAAATTGTCTTAACTCCCAGCTTAACCTGCTGCAGCAGAACAAGCTGCTAGTTCACCAGAAGGTAAACAACAGAAGGTTTCAAGCGCTCACAAACTGAGCGCTTGAAATTCTGGTGAAACACCGAACAGCACAAGTCATTTGAGGTAGTTGCATCTTTTTCACATTTGGTCGTTTGTTGTTTTTGTGTTGTTTTTTTATAACCACTTCAAGAGAAAGGTTGAGCTGATGTCTGGTATTCACACCACGAAAACTAAAGCTTTCAAGAACTAGACTGATGCTACAATTATAGTCTTTTTCTTTTCTATGTCAGAAAATGCTTATCATTATATCTAGTGCCAGAAAATTAGCCATAAAACATTGTTTTTATTGTTATGACGCTCGCTCTGTCATTTAGAAAGAATGGGCAGCAGAGCATGAACCGGCTTGAGTCATGAGTCACATCGCAGTTGATTTATCCGCATGTCTAACTTTCCCATTTATCAAAGAGAGCAATGTAGGGAGGATTTAAATATATTTATGCAAACGTAATTAAAGAAAAAGTTAGCTGAAGTTGCAAAAAAATTGTGTACTGCTTCAAATCTTTTTTTTTTTGTTGCATTGTTTTGTTTTTCTGGTTTATGATTTTGCTAGCAATACAATGTGATGCTAAAGCAACCAACTGCATTCTAAAAGTTGATCGTCCCTGTTTAGATGTCTTGGTTTTCCACCTGTAGTGTGATTTTTATTTAGAATGGTTTAATTTTAAAAATAAGCCTCAAGCCAATATTTTTTCAAAAGGGTAACTTGGTTAAACCTTCCAAACGTCCTTCACGTCTTTCATATTGTGAGGACGTCTCTTGTCTGATGACTCAGCAAATCTCACATTTTTATTTCACTTTTCATGAAATCAGTAATTTGTCAATTTTGCTCCGCAATTGGGTTCGCGAATTGCATTTCATAATTTTGACGTTTTGAACATAAATTTGGTTAACGGAAATACTTTTCGATCAAGAGTTTTGCCGCCAGGATGAGGTTTTATTTCTTCATTTTTTGGCCACATTCATGTTGGCTAATTTCACAAAACTGCAACGGAAACTCTTGCACAAGTCACACAATCAACAACTAGACGCTGCCACTGCCGCAAACCACAGAGAAGAAGCCAACAGGAAGTGGTTGGAGGAGCGCGAGTCATTTCAATTGTTCCTTATTTAATGGAAGCACATTGGACTTTATGCAGCATCGGAGGAACATCGACAAAGATCACGTTTGTAACGGAAATGCAGCCACTGTGATTGTGGACAGATCCAGCTTCATCTTTGTCTTCATCCAAAAGGAAAACACAGAGAAGTCTCTAGTAGTCTTCAGACCGAGGTCATCCTCTCAAACTTCCGGATATCGTGGTTAGATAACTACAAATTCAACATAACAACCTAAGTAAACATAAACGAGCAACGTGATTAATAGGCTCAACACAGCCCACTTAGTTTCTTCCTATGTTAATTTATGGCCCCAAGAGCTTTAGAAATGAAAAGTTGTGTTTCTGCCTGTGTTTAAAAGAAGCCTCCAGTGATCAAAGGTGCTGCAGTCGTATCTCATGTGGTTGGTGGTGCGGTCACCACAGCCTGGAATCGACACAAATCCTCCTCCAGGCAGAAACGACGGGGACACGTTCACAGGTGAAGCAAAACCTTGTCTGCTGTTAACGTTTAGACACTATTTTTTTCAAGGAGTGGAAATGCTTACATTCAAGTAATGATTTAATTTACAGAGCATGACCTGACTTTTATGGAGAGAGAGGTAATGCGCGTGACAAAAGGTAAACTGGAAAATGATACTAAAAACAAACCTGTGAAGCATTCCGGAGCTTCGTCCTAATAGAAAATGTGAACATGAGTAACATCAAAAAATATGTAAACAGGAGTGATTAAAGGTTCTCTCTCTTTTTTAATATATCTTTAAATCATTTAAATACTTGCTGTAACTTATTTGTTCAATGGGGCAGAAGAGTACATCATAAACTCTGTAAAACTTCATTTAGCATATTTATGTGGCACCAAATCACAAAAAAAGTCAAAGTACATAACAAGGCAAGCAGATCAAACTGACATATATTTAGCTAGTTCAGACCCAGACAGATCAAATTCAAACTACTCCAGCAGTGCAGTCAAGACCAGTTTGTTATACAAACCAGTCAAAATGGGAAAACCTCAACCAATTGAATTAAATTGCGAACGTCGAGTATGTATGTGGTAAAAGTAGCTGCGCTTCCATTACGTGAAACGTGCGCGAAACTTCGTCAAGATTCCACTAAGGGTTGAAAAAACCAAACACAATTTCGCAATTGGATTATTTCCATTAAACAAGAAACTCAATGAAACACAACACAAATACCAACGTCATAACGCTCCAAAATTCCAAAAGTTTCACATGAAGGAAGCACCAAGTCATCGCTCGTCCGTCAGACTGAGATCCCTCATTTATCCCTGCTGCTGATTGGCCGTTGAACCCCTATTCTGTTTCATGAAGACCTCTACGTACCATTCTTGAAATCTTGAGTCATTGTAGCCAGTGACTCCGCAGACAGATGGTTACTTCTGCATACTTGTGTTCATGAGCTGTTCCCCCAACAGACCTACACTCACCTCAATTGAGGCCACTGAACAAAGTGAAGATGATTTTCTGAGGTTAAAAACAAGCATCGGAATGGGGATGGAGGGGCTTTCAGGGGACCGTCTGTGGCATTGGAGTTGGGTGCCAGAAAAGCTGGCTCTGAGTAAAAAACTGCTGATCTACTCGGATTTTCACCACGATCATCTCTCGTTTACAGAGAAGAGTCCAAAATTTGAAAATACTCAATCAGCTGCTGTTGAGTGTCAAGAAGAAGACCAACAGTGTCTTGATGACCATTACAATCAAGAATATAATCTCTGGATGTACGACAGCAGCAGAATACCTCACTGGTTGCCATTAGCAGTCGGAAGCAAATTTGAAAAAATGTAATCTGTCCGAGTCTGGGTTTCAGCTGCAGCAATCTGATGACGGTACAAATTTGACAGAAAATGCACCAAAGCATGGATGCGTCCTGCTTTGTATCAATAGTTTAGGGTGGTGGCAGTGGTGTGATGGTGTATAGGGGTTTTTTTTAGCACCCTTTGCCCCAGTTATGCCTGAAACTGTACAATATGATCAGAGGAAGCTGAGTCATAGCTGCTGCGTGTTGAGCAGTGACTGGATTCCTTCGAAAGGTGAGTTTGGGAATCACCCCGGCGAGTCAGAACTGTTCTTTGGTTGGTGGGTTTTATTAATGAATTTGCTTGGTAATTTATGATGCCCTACTTTCAGGTCAACAGCTATTGTTATTTTCATTTAATGAAAAAAATTTAAATCCATAATTACAATTATAGAAATGTATTAATTATTTTTAGTTTTAACGATGCAGAAAATGATTTTTGTTTGTTTGTTTGTATTAAAAGCAACCCAAACCCATTTTCCTTTAATTGTGCTTCTAAATCACAAATAGGCTTAAATATTATTAATGCACTAAACAATAGAAAGAGAACAACTTCTTTCTATTTCTATGACTTTGACATTAGAGGAAAGCTTAGAATCTGTAAATAAGTCAAAATGCCAAAGTAGACCGGTTTGTGGCTTTCTCTTGTTTTTAGCATGAACAAATAAAACAATATGTTAGGATTTATTGTAATGGGTTAGGGTAAGCTAACCCTAAGATACCAACATTTTCATTTCAGGTTGCTTCATATATTAAGATGTGCAATCGTGACACCTGTCCAGTCTCAGGTTCGGCGGTCTGTGACCGTTAAAAGGGTTAAGTGGTCCTCAGCTTGAAGAAGTTTGATCAACGCCAACCCAGACGGAACAATTAGTCTTTCTGATTCGTTGGCTTTTTAGTTGGTCTTTGAGGCAACGTCTCTATTTTATAACTGAAGAACAATTCATTTCCAAGTAAAGCAAAACGAAGCACAGACTACTTTACAAGGTGAACGCGACGCACTCAGACGCGTCGGCGAGCCCTTCTTCAGGGCTCCACTGTTTCTTCCCGTCTTCGTCTCTGAACGGAGCACAAAAGGGGGAATGTGAATTGTTGAATTATTAGAAAGAATTATGATGGGTCAAATGAAGCGACGACCGGCAACAATGACGTTCTTTACCCTCTCATGGTCACGCACAGTTTCCACTCATCAAGGCTGCAGCCGTGAATTTGAGTCAAACAATTCAGCTGCTTTTCATGCTGGCATTTTTCGTTTAACATATAATATTTAATTAGCAGGACTAATGCGCTTACAAAGACCCAAGGACTTTGCCTCAAAAAAGGATAAAATTGTCCTTTGTCCGTCACCTATTTTGTCGAGAAAGTGCTGTAGATTTTTTTTTTATTTCTAATTGCATTATAAAATAAGTAAAAGCGCTTCAAAGACAAGGAAACCCAGAAAATGTCAAAGCAATTTCCTTCATTTTTAATTTTTTTTTCCCAACACAATCTCTTTTTATTCAGGTAATCTTGATGAGATGTTTGAATATTGTTGAATAGCTCCCCAAGGATGCTGACCCTCTGGTATGTGAATAAAACCTGTTGCAGGTTTTGCCATTGTTGAAAACTCATATATTAGAGGGAAGTGTTTGCTTTATGTAAGGACAAATTTAGATTTCTATGCCTGTAACAAAAGAGAAAATATTAAAATTATTACCAAAAAGGTTTTTGTGAAACAAGCTAAACTGATTTTCTTCACGTCTGACAAACCCAGTAGTGCGGAGAGACCTGATTAAATGTGTATTTCCTCATTCGTTTGCAGATTGTTCTCCAATTATCTGTAAATCAATGTGTACATTGATGTGAAAAGAAAAATTCTTCCCAAAATCAACAAACTTTCAGACAAACCTGAGCATGCGCTTCATCAAACCGTCTTCAGTCAGAGGTTTATTCAGAGTTGCCGTGATGCAGACCTTTACAGGCGATCCGTCATCACAACCTACAACTATTTAAAGAAACTTTGATAATATGAATTACAGCAACGTTTAGCAATTTCAAATTGAGTATTTTAAAATTCTAATTTGACCTGAATTTGAAATTAAGACAAACATTACAGGGGAATCAAATCTGGCAACACGTATGTTTTTCTTCTATGTCCATTCGACCTGGAAGATTACTCATATCCCTAACATGCTAAAAGTGACGCCCGTTCAGTGATCGCCGTTTTCGCACTTTTTACATCAGTTTCTAGAATCTCTTGCATTTTCTCCAGTAAATCATAAAAGCAACATTCATCACTTTTGAATTTTCTATATCTTATCCTTTCTGTATCTTTAGAGGGGCAAGTATAATGTGTTTCCAGCAACAAAGAATCATTTTAAAAAACAAACATCCAGTAACTTACCTAGCCATGCTGTGATGGTGTATATATATATATATATATATATATATATATATATGTGTGTGTGTGTGTGTGTGTGTGTGTGTGTGTGTGTCTGCTTATTTTTAGAAAATATGACTTAAAAGAGATTTGATTTGATAATATGGCACCTTGAAATTGGGCCTCTGTCTCTTTAAGAAACTTCTGCTCTTTCTGAAACTCTGCCTTCAGGAAGTCATCACAACATTGGTCCTCTAAAAATGTTCTCACTATTAAACCGTTTCACTGAGAAATAGCTCTTACAATAATGTGCACTCCCACATTGTTGTGGAACTGCTAATTGTTGCTGGCTAGTCTGAAGGAGCTGCGTGGGGCAGTGGTGGGTGGGGCAGAAGCTTGGAAAGTTGCAGCTCCAAGGAGGAGCTTCGTCCTTGAAGGCGGGGCTGGGTCCGCCCAGGCATTTTGCACAGCTGAATGGTTGCCATGGAGATTAAATGTTTTCTCAAACAGGCATGAAAGAATCAAAGCAACAGTCCAGATACCTTTTTAATGAGGGGAAAAAATTATGACGGCTCAAAAAAGTTGACTTTACATAACACTGAGCCTTTCATTCAAGGGCAGCGTGAATGCTTGCGTGCTTGGCTTCATGTTTCTCGCATAAAATAAAACACGAGTAACGCAACGGTGACAACAATGACACTGGTGGCACCATGCTGCAGCGTGGCTGAATTACAGGGTGAGGCGTCAGACGAGGCGCATCGATGGAGGATTCCGGCCAACTTCTTACCTTCGCTGTTAGCCGGACAGAAACAAAGTGTGAGGCCAATTAAACTCATCTGGACTGACGAGCATTTGACCGTTTAAGCACCACAAACCCAAAGTAGTCAGCACCACAGCAGCTCCGCTTTGATGTCTCCATGAAGAAGCCTCTTCAACACATCTGAAGAAGAGGGGCAGGAAGGGGGCCGTCTTTTGTGTTTGCAATTTACAGTTCTCTTGATCTACGTGGCCGATTGCTAAGGAGAGGTAAAAGAAGAGAGAAAAGAAAGGATGTGGATCCCCCTCGCTCTTCAGTATGGATTTTAAGAATCAAAACGTGGCTTTTTTGCCTGGAGGCCCCCATCCAGCCCGCTTTCATGAAGAAAGAGGTGTCATTATACCTCATCATCCCCACACACACGGCAGAGCCACGACAAGGGAAGGTAAATTCAAAGTGTGTATAATCACTGAGCTGAAAGACACGTTTACCATCACAGCATGGCTAGGTAATTATTGTGATTATTAATATTTGCCCCTTTTTTTGTTTTTTATTGTCACAGCTCCTCTAAGATTATCAGGGAGATTTCCGAAAACTCAACTGACTCACAATAATGAAGCTTCAGGGTTCGCTTAGACCTAAACTAGGCTATTGTGAAAGTCAAATGTTTTATTTTACTTTCCTACCACTCTCAGAAACATCCCATGTTTTCAAAAAAGACTTAGTTGTTAATCCAACTTCATAACACACTTCTGTGTATTAAAAAGTTTCCCCCACCAAAGAGCATGAGCTTCAGTCTGCAGACCCACAGGCGATGCTACAAAATATGTAGAGAAACATGAACTTTTAGAATGTGTTTTTCTGCATGGTTCAATAACTATTACATTCATCTAGCATAAATGCTGCCACCTACTGATTTTGGATAACCATGAATTCTGCGGCAGAAAGCGTTATGAAATGATACAATTTTTCAACATAAGAAAATATGTGATGTTTCATGTTAATCACATCATATTTGATGTCCCCGCCCTGCAGTTCTAATGGGGTTTTTTTTTTTCAGCGGTTCCTTTGGTCTTTTTGTTGTCAGAAACATTTCCATTTCTTTGTTAGCTTCTGGAGCATAGCAGCATGACAAATTTGACTGTTAGCCAATCAGAAAATGAGCTTAAAAAAACATTTAAACAAATTACATTTTATTTTTTGTCACAAAAAAAATCATGATTGAATAATAGATATGGGATTATTATATTTTTTTTTCTCATCTTACCTCCAACTTTCTGATGCCCTCACAGCGCCCCCTGCCAACCTCTCACTTTGAGAAACACTTAGTCTACACAGTAGGAAAGGTTAAACGAGGTTTACTTGCAAAAATAAGAACATGAAGATAATCTGTAGTTTCTTCTTGGGCTCAGCTTACAGGTCAAACATTGTGAGACAGTAAAGTGAGTTACTGGAAGGACAAACAGGAAGTGAAGGATTACTCACCTTATGTGATTTCCAGGGAGATCCTCTTCAGACACTGATAGATCAGCAATCTTTAGTCCTCTGAGTTGTAACTGTCGAGAGACAGAGTCTTGGTCTGAATCTTCATTCACCAGGGATTGTTTCGCCCACGGGACTCTATGGAGGAGAAACCTCTTCATGTTGGAAACTAGAAAGAATTACTTCAACGGTTGTTCTATTTTCACCTGGAACGGTTTGCCTTCAAATACTCAAAACTAATAGAAATACCTGTTCCCTCCCTCGCCTGTGGGGTGCGCTGCACCCAGAACCACTGAAGGAAACGCCATGAAAACTTCTATGACATAAGGATTACTTCCTTCCTCACAAAAGTGGCGTCAGATTTTAGTGGCTGCAGGATGTCTTAAGTCTCTGGTAAAACACGAGTATTTCTTAGACTTTTGTTTGCATTTACCCAGAATGCCCTGCACTTTAGTCCGCTTCCTACCTTTGGAGCCTTTTCCAGTCCACTTGGATCCACATATGCATTCGAACCACACCAGAGTTCACTTCACCCAAACCAAGACCCAAGTTTGGAAGCGGATCATAGGCGATTCACGCGTCCCCAAACGAACCGGACATTCAAGAAAAACGAACCAGAATTTGATTAAAGTGGTCTGGTTTGGATGCAGCCTGAAGTGTTATTAAAAGAGCTGCACTCTTTTTTTGTCCTTAAAGCAGGTTAAATATAGCACAAACGCACTCAGACTTGCACTATTCAGGTGTGAGTAGAAGAAACCAGGGTGCCAAGGCAACATGGGAACCCAAGCAGGTTTCCATATGTTCCAGTGAAGCTAGAAATAGGTAACCCTTGCATAACTCCCTTTCCTTTAGTCCAGTGTTCCTCCTTCACTGACCAGAAACACGCAAAAAATTATTTTTAGCAAGTTCGTTAAATCTTTATACGTACTTTGAGTGTTCTACGTCCCAAACCAACCTAAGAATTGGGTAAAAATAAACAGCGTGAAACCTTTTTTGTTTCTGTGTTGTCGGTTTTTACACCCAGGCAGAACATAGACAAACCCCAGTGTTGAATATTATAAACCATGTTTTCCTTTTTCGTTTTTTTTTTTTTACTTCCTTTGTTGGCTCATTGGGGCTCTCTCCCCCCATTTATTAACATAATCAGTCACAGACGATGGATATATAGAGGCTTTAAAAAGTTCAAAACCAGTTAAATTTAACCTTAAGCCATTCCTATGGCTTAAACTTCTTTTAACAAGATGCCAAACAAAGTGCTCTAGTGACCAGACTGTTCAGTATGGTGCTGATTTCCATCCCAGCCACTTCACATTTGGCTCCAGTGGAAAGCTGGAGATCACGGTCTGATGGAGCCAACAGAACCACATCATCTGCAAAAAAAAAAAAAAAAAAAAAAAGGCCCGAACCGGAGGCCACTTAAACGGATCCCCTCAAGACTTTAGCTGCGCCTCAAAGTTCTGTCCGTTAAGATCATGAACAGAATCGGTGACAAAGGGACGACCTTTGGCAGAGCCCAACTCTCAACAGAACTCTCATCAGAACCGGGTCCGACTCACTGCTGGCAGAGTGGAGACGGGGAGCTTCAGGCTGATCACCAAGGTGACCGTAGATGAAACAACAGGTTTTCACTTAAACTGGATTCTGCAAATAACCAATTAGAGGAACAATAATGGGGGAAAAAAAACTTTCTCAAAACACGTCCTGTTTCAAAATAAAAGCTTTCCCTGCTAGTTTTATTTTGCACCAATTCACAAAAGTTATCTCAGCTTTAAAAACAAAAAAAAGTTGTCTCAATTATGGCCTTTTCCAACTTTTTTCTTTTTTTTTTTTTTGAAGACATTTTATAGCGTTTTTCAGTTTATCTGATTTGACGGTGCAAAGATACTAAAAGCACATCCTCTTTGTTTCTTCCTTGAAACTCACCAGGACTTTTGAGAACTCCGTTGATTTAAAGTGACTTTATTTTGAAATGAAGTTTTTTTGCAGTGACTTTAATGACGACGCCTGTGCTGCATACCAAAGTTTTATCATGTTAAAAACAACACTGTCAAAGTATTGAGGTGTTTAAACCTTTCCATTAACACACTCACACAGTATGTCAACTTGCAAAACGTTTAAGAAAATGAAAAGTAAGTTATGATGACTTCGTTAATGAGATGAACATGGCAACGGCGCAAGAATGATTTCAAACACTCCTCCCAACTCAGAGTTATGGCACAGAACGCACACACACACACACACACACACACACGCACACGCACACACGCCCAACCTTACAAAGGAGTGCGACAAACTTGTCGGCGCCCCTCGACGGGTGACGCTACAGTTGATTTGGGAATTACAATTAGATTTATTATGTGGTCGCATGTGGCTGAGTTCTCCGTTTGTGTCGCTGGATTGGCTGCAGCGAGCGCCGGCGCCGTGGCGTTTGCACCGCAGCGCAGTCAAGAGTGTGCAGCGTTACCTCACTCGCGCACACACACAGCGGAACAATAGGCCACATTTACTGTAATGGGCCACCAAAAATATAAAGACCGAGGGGAATAGTCAGGCTTTGGAAACAGAAAGCCTTGTGTTGGAAATTATTAGATTCTTGGAAGAAAAAAAACAAAAAATAAAATAAAAAAGCGAGCTCCATTTAGCGCAATGGAAATAGAAATTTGTAAAGAACTATCTGTCCCACTGCTGTCACACACACACACACACACAGCAAATAACACTTTAACGTTAATCTGAAGTCTTTTCTCTTTTTTTTATTCATATATATATTTTTTTCAGATTGTCTCTCTCACCAAGTTGTACTGACACTTTTTAGAGCCAAAGCAGGCTAATAAATACAATGAAATGTTAAAACGCACAATTGAAATTTCAAATACAATACTTATCACAAAAAAAAGAAGAAAAAAACAAAAATAAAAACAGAAATGTGTGTGACCATGAGAACGTGTGCTCTGCCTCCGCAGGTCACAACTAACAAGAGCATGAGGTTACCTTTTTTCTTTTTTGTTTGTCAAAAGAGATCAGAGGCGGCGTGGCCCGTTCAGAGCTGCGAGAAACAAAGTTCACTTAAATAAATGAAATAATAATAATAATAAAAAGAAATGCTTTGAAAGAAATGGCAATTTTAATGGGGCCTGGCAACACCGAGGCCCCGCTCAGAAAAAAAAAAAATCTAATTTTATTTGACTAATTTGTAATGTTTTAAATCAAACAATAACTTCACATTAGTCAATAAGAAAAACAAGAAAAGTACATCAGAATTAATATCCAGTGCTTAATATGTGTATGATGCTAACAGAAATGTAACAGGAGCTAAAGCTAACGTTCAGTCCTAATAAATACGGATGGAAATAGTTGTAAGGAGAAATTTTGTCATGAAGCAGAAAATTCAAAAAATGTTTAAAAAGCACCTAGGGTACCAATTTTTTTTCTTCTTTAAATTAAAAAATTATTTGACATGAGTGAGCACAAATATTTTTTCCCCTCAGTATCATTATGCATCAAATGGTGAGGAAACTCTGTCCAGCTAATTTTGAACTATGTGAAAACACAACAGGTCATCTTTTTAGAATAACAGACCTGTTTAATTTTGCCTTTAAACGTACGAGTTTTCAGATGTTTTTCACATTATTTCTAAGAGGACGATTATAGTAAACAAGCTAGGAGACATTTTAGGACGAATTGAAAACACAAAATCCACAGTAATCACATCTTTTCAGTAGAACCTCTCTGCGACAGTTTTCCCACCTTTCGTCTGAACCAGAGTAAGAACAGCTTCAAACTTCAGCAAGTCTTAAAGGGGCAGGTCATGATTTTTGAAGTGAGGTTCTGTTGAAAGGTGACCAAAAAACATTTTGGATAAATCCAGATTAGTTGAACCAGAAGGCTGAAGCAAACCTCTAGGAGACTGACAAATATGACCTTTTATCATCTTAAAACAAAAAAAAAAAACAATCTGGGAATGTCAGTTTTCAAATGCCTAAACTGAAGTTACTGGACGCATATTTACAGTGATTACTTGAAGGTAGGAGGCGAAGGGACAACATTCGTTTCCTAAGAGAAACGTGTAGCGCACGTGTGTGGTCACAGAAACTAACTCATTGAAAACTATGTTGGAGTTATTATTTTTGTAAAATAGCTCTCACTCAAACTGCTAAAATACCTTTAATTTTTCTGAGTATGAATATCACATCAGACAGCAACTGTGAGTGGGACCATTTCACATGTTTGACTCTTTCTATACGTTTCACACAGGAAGATAATCAGCAGCGCACGACCTCCGACCTCTTTTTGTCCTCATTTAAACATCCATTATCTACTTAAAAAAAAAAACAAAAACTAAATAGTCTAGTTTATGATGGAGATGCACCTTGATGCAGATTTTCCATTTTTTCATTTATAAATGTTTACACATGTAATTTGACTTAAAAAAATTGGATGATATTGTAATGTATAGTCTCAAGATAATTGGAAATCAACTACTAAAATTCTTATGGATGCATTTATAGAGCAATAGTTTGTAAAATGATATTTGTTTACATTGTAAGACGTTCGGAGACTGGACCTGACTTAAAACCCGTAAGAGCCCGTTTTATGTTCGGCTCCTCTCGGGCAAGTTAGCACGTTCCGCCTCAAACTCCAACTAATCTGGATTTACAGTAAATAAGAGTCACGTAATTTGGGTAAAATATCAAGTGCTTCGAACCATTTACCAAAACATCTCTTCAGAAATAATTAATTCAAGATGCAAAAAATACATTAAAAAAAAAAGTACCTCTGTTAGCCTGATTTGAAGGGACACCCATAAGTGCTGACACAGCACTACGCTAAGCAGCGAGCAAACTGGTTTGGCGTGAAGGAACTAAGAGCAACGTGGTTCGTGAAAGCACCAGTGCAGTTGGGAATAAAATGAGCTACTCCGCTACGACGTGTCTGGAAGTGAAACGGCTTCAACACGATGGTGTGACTGAGTGAAAGCGTGACGAAGACGTGTCCTCCCTGAGCTCTGACTGGATCAGGAGGGGAACCAGCATTTTACTTAGAAACAAAAGAAACCCAACAATAACAAAAAAACAACAAAATGATCTATCACACCAGATAGGAAAAAACGTGATTGTATAAGACTTTTTTTTTTCTTCCGTTTTTTTGTTTTGTTTGTTTTTTTTTTTGTTTTTTTTTTGCAGCATTGGAAATTAAGACTACAACATCCCGGGACAATGTGAATGTTTGGCACATCTGAAGAAAACTGTACAACGTATGGGTTTTTCCTTCCTTAATAATAATAATAATAATAATAATAATAATAATAAGGGATTTAACTCCCTATATTTCAATGAAGGTCTGAAAAATCCTACCTATGTAACAGCTAAAAGTCCTACTTTTATGGAAACACAGAAAAAAAAAAACGACATTCACAAGCTGGCACATCATACCTGAGCAGGGAAATTTCTTTAAAAACAAACAAAACAAAAAAAAAAAAAAAACTAACAGCAAGGTAATATAAGCAGTTTGTAAGGAGGGTGGAGGAGAAAGGCTTAGCACTATGTTGAAAGTAAGTAAGACTAAGAAGGTAACACAAATCAGAATTTATATTAAAAACTTTTGAAATTTCAAGTTCCGACAGTCCAGAGTTTGTCCAGGCAGTGAGGCCTGTCAGAAAACCAAACGGGGTCATGAAAGGTCAAATACATCATAATAGTAAAACTTACACATTCTTGTACACATTTAAGACCAAGTAGCTGTCAAAGAGCATTTTGTGATGCCTGAAAAAAAAAGGAAAAAAAAAAGAAAAACCCATGCATGCTCTCTACAAACCACACCGCGTTGTGATGCATTTGTTGCTCCTTTGTTCGTCTCGCTCTCTCTCGCTCCTGAAACGATTGTCAGAGTAGGAAACCGCAGCTCCCCGTCAGCTCAGAGTCTGAGTGATTGTTGAGGTCGTGTTGGTGGGACACCTTTTCCCTCCTCGGCCCCCTTTTTCTTCAACGGGCGCCTGTCAAGACACTGTTCCACAAGTCTTTCCACAAGCCTGGGCATGCTCGCTAAAAAAGTCTTCCCGGAGGTCTCCGTGATGAACTTTGCTGTCAGAGTTCGTCTCTCTGGACGTAAAGGGAGTCGTTGGGTTTTTTTTTTTTTACTCGTTCCTCCCCGGGTCGCGGTCAGTTGGCGCTGACCACTTCCCGCGTCTCGTGCTCGCTGCTATAGTCTGATTTGGGCTCGTCCTCAAAGTCCTCGTACATGTCCATGTCGTCGTCTCCGTTCGCGGGGTCGCCGGGGAGATCCATGGCGCCGACGCCCGTCCCGTTGCTGCCGCCGCCGGGCTCGGACTTCACCCCGTACGTGCTCTGGATGACGGGGATGTTCGGCTCGGGGCTGGCTGACGTGCTGGAGCAGTCCGACGTCAGGTGCGGGGAGGGCGTCGCCGTCGTCGCCATGGTTATCGTGCCCGGGTAAACGCCGACGCCTCCCGAGCTGTTGCCCAGAGAAATCTGCGGTTGAGGCCTGAGATTTCAGAAAAAAAGAAAGAAAATAAGCATTCCTGGGCAAAAACACATTTCAGTTCAAAGCTAACATCTTTACCGAGCTCTTTGAGATAGTCAGAGAGCGACATTCACTCTTTTAAGTCTTTTCTCTTTAGCTTTTTGCTAACAAACAGCCCTTCCTACAGAACAACCCCATCTCCAACTGACAGCCTTTCTAAACGTAAGTCACCATTTGAGATATAAATTGTTTTCTAATGTTAAAATTACACCCTAAAAGTGAAAGAGAAGATGTGTTTTGCTTCCATTTGTTTTGTTTTTTTGTTGTTGCTTGTTTTGTTGTAACTGTAAGCGCTTCCAGTCTGGTCGCTCATAGATTTTGGCAACATCAACATGCTAAAAATGAACTGGAACAATATACTTTTGGGGCGTTATAACAAAGAGAAAATGTAATTCATCTGCACTGAAAAACTGAATGACTAGAGCTATTTTATTAACCTGTTGTTCCATGTGTTGGTACATAGAAGCTGAAACCAGCATGCTAACAGGCTAGCCAAACAGAACATAGTTGCTGTTCTGCTGACAGATTTCCTAACTTTTTGGCAGGGGTCTCGCTAACCTCTCTGGGGCACATGTATCCTCATAAAACTGAATGCAAATCACAATCAATTATGACAGAAGAAGGTGAGTTTACTTTTCTTTAGAAACAGCAATTCAAAACACAGATGGATATGAAACGTTGAAATGAAGAGGTTTAGAGGAAATTGGGATGTTTTTCTAACAATTCTTGAACGTGAACCTGCTGTTAGGATTAACAGAAAAGACAAACAAACTTGAGTGTAAAGCTTGTCTTGTGGACCAGTGTGCCGCCAGCACGGAGCGCTACCTGTTAGTGGCAGGATGAGCTAATTAGCCTGCAGACATACAAATGGGATGAGGGTAAACATTGTTTAAACAGGCCCCCAAACGCACCACATGAAGCGGGCAAATCGTTTCTCGCCCAACATGTCGTCGCCCGTCCTCGTTGCCACATTAAGACGCCGCTGGTTTAGCTGTGTGGACTGTGCCGTGAATTAGCGGCGCGGCTCTAACTGAAAGCCCAGGGCCCGGTAGAGCCTGAGCGTTTTTTCATATTTACTTGACCACACACACACAGAAAATGTGGCGCTGAGCCTGTGACGTCTGCCCCAGCTCTCTTTCCCCTCTCAAACATCTGCTTACATTTCATATTCCACTCTGTCTGTCTGTCTCTGGTTTCGCTGCCCGCAAGCACCCGCCATTGTCCTGATTTAATAAATGACAAGCTATTAAAAATCGCTCCCGATTAAAGCCGCGGCCTCTGGTAGATCCATCTCAAACTCAGACCACTGAGATGGCTTTAAACACGTCCGCGACTGGTTCCCATTAAAGACAATGCCACTGTTCCCCTCCCACCCCCCTACCTTTCTGGTCTGACTATTCTCTTAAAAATATAATGTTCTTAAGCAAAAGCCTGAATTATTTCGCAGATGGAGCCACAGTGGGCTCCAGACCTTCCATAAGGGTTCCAAGTGCAGCACACATGAGAGAATAAAGCCTCAAATAAAGCAATCAGTTGTCATCGAAACATTTTGTAAAGTAGCACAAAGACTGCTCTGAAGAAAGAAAAAACATTCTTTAGGTTGATAATTCATTTTTGTCTTCTTGTATTACAATAAAAAAAAGAAAAACCTTCAGATGGCAACATTTTGCACAGGAGCACATAAAAAACATAAAACAATAAAATACAAATTAACCAAAGTGCATATCATGAAGTATTTTGCCTAAAATAAATACACAATTAGGGTTAGAATACTAATGTTATAAAATTTACTCCTTCTTTTAAATAAAAAATCTGGATCGAAGTCTTCACAGCCTGTATGGAGTACAGAGTAACATGATGCTGCCCCTCCTCTGCTTGTTTCTGCACACTCCTGACTTGTCACTTTTCTGTCATAACAGACAAAATTGTCTGTTTGGGGAAAAATGTAACGATGTGAAAACTCATGGAAAATCGCACATCACTCTCATTAGAGCGTTAACAGTAGTTAGCATGCCAGCAACAGCGTTTTATGTAAAGAAGCAGAAAGCAGGCAGCATGACAAACAAACAAAAAAGTTAAGCGCTTTGAAAGTAAATTTCTGTTGAAACAGGAAATAGTTTATATCTGTTCTGCAATAGACTCTTGATTTATTCATTTAATATAAAACACAGGTTATTTGCTCCACTGGCTGAAGCTAGAGGCTTGCCTGAAAAAAGCAAGCCTCTTTTTCAGGCAAGAGGCTTCTGCCATCTTACAATAATTCTAATCAAAAATGTCATAGGTTGTGTGAATGCTATTAATAATGTCACGTTGGAATCGAAATGCTTCTAATCTCTTCTAGGAAGTTAAATGTCTGCTAGCCTTTAGCTTCAGGATCCTGGACTGGACAACTAGCCTAAACGAAGGCTACATAAGAGTTAGCTACTGAATGGTGATTCTAAAAGAAACTCTCTTTCCAAAGTCTCCAAACTGTCATTGACAAAATTTAAAAACCTTTGATGACATTTAAAATATTAAGATTATTGAATAATTTTAATAGTTTCAGAAGTAGTCCGAATACATTTCGGTGAAATTAAAATTATGTTACAGCATTTGAAATTTTAGCTAAGCACTGTGACAATCTCAGACCACACATTTTATTGGCAATAAACTTGTGCAGCATTTTGTTACTCTCAATAGATCTGCCTGGTGAGCTACTTTTAGTATGACGAGTGCTTTATAAATAAAATTGACTGATTGAATAGATCCCTGAAACATGATTTTCTCGTCATTTTTGCGGTTACGAGGACAAGCGAGAAATGACGGGTCACCAGAAATGGAGAAACCCGCTCAGAAAGCACAACGTAAAACCCCAGCCACACTCACCCCACGAAGAACTGCCTCATCTCCTGGCGCCGCGAGCGCATCAGCTGCTTGTACTCCCCGATGCGCAGCTTCTTGCCGTCAATGATGCAGGTCCTCTTGGGCCGCGGCTTGTACTTGTAGTTGGGATATTTCTCCAGGTGGATCTTGCTGAGGCGGGCCTGCTCCTCATAGTATGGCTGCTTCTCCTGATTGGTCATGGCTTTCCAGCGAGAACCTGAAACGCAGCGTTGGAAGTTTTGTCTTTTCTTTCTTGCAACGATAACTTGAAACACGCAATTTATGTAGAAATCAACCATAGAAAAGAGTGAAAGAATAACACATTTGAAAACATGTACATTTGTGATCTATATTTTGGCTTTCCTGCTGTATTTTCTTTTTCATTTTTTTTTACTTGAATGTTTTAATCTGTGGCAAAGTTTTAAAAATTTTAAACTGTTGAAACTCAAAACTTTCCACACATTTTTCAAGAAGTTGAACATTTGTTAGAAAGAAGCATAGAAATTTTGAGATTAATGTCAGAAAGTTCTAGAAAAAAATTGAATATTTCAGAGTATTTTTTCCTTGCAAAGTTTCCACTTTTGAATCTCATAAATTTCCTTGTTCTTCTAAAAAATCTGAGACTAAACTAAAAAGTTCTTGAGTTTTTTGGCGGAAATGCACTCCTCTTTTTTTTCCCCTACCGAGAACAGTCAATACGCCGTCATATCAACCTGACAAGTATTAGTAAATCAGGTATTAGAGGCTGTTTAAAGCCAGGAGTGGATTCCTGTCTGCTCCCTCTTGGCAGAGGAAGAATGATACATTGTGTACTTCTACTGTTTCCTGGTAAAGAGGACCTTCCGAACAAGTGGACGAGGCCATCACGGCGGGAAGGCAGCACATCTGTGAAGCACTTTGATTATACACACTCAGCCTCGCTTGTCTGTTTATCGAGGTTCATCACAAGCTTTCCTTGTACTTTTGTGACACAGGAAACACAGGGGAGTTTGTTTCGAGCCTGCCACCCACCTTCTCCCCAAACAGTCCAGCTGTGTTTTTGTGTTGGAAGGACATGCACTGTATACGTACGGTCGTATACATGTACACAATTTATTTTCTCTCTCTCTCTCTCGGAGTCTTGTTACACAAGCATAATAACGGCCGACAGGACTTATTCCCAGTTTTATTCACTGAAATAATGACGCTTGTTAATCAAAACCAAGTCAACGCCATAGACCCTCTGAAGGAAAAAAAAAAAAAAGCGGTCCGTTCACTCAGAAGCAGCATTTACGTTCTGCTGGCTCCGACTCTGCGTTGGACATCGGAGGTCTTAGGAATGCTCCGAGAAACAGCCGTTACGCTCAGCGCGGCGTGAATGGATATCTGTGTGGAGGAGGTCAGAATCCACAAGGATTTCAACTGAATGCATCCATCACACAAGTCAAGGTGGCACAGTGGAGCTCTGTGTGTGCCGCGTTCCTGGCCTGAAAAACACATTAGTGCCTCTCATAATCTGCAGCTTGTTGGTAAGGAACCCTGTGAACTGTGAAATACACAGGGAGGGTAAACTAATGAGAGCGGCAAAATAAAAAAAGAGACACGTTACTTTATCTTGGGAGGGGAGGGAGGATGTCTTGGGTTGAGTTAGCAGGAAAGTTGTTTCTAGGAATTAAACCTGTGTTGTCGTTTTTTGTTGTTATTTTTTTTAATCCAGTTTTGCAAAGGTATGACCTGCTAGAATAAAGCATTTTTAGAAAGTCTTTAAAGCAAACAAAATAATGACAGATCTCACATGTATTTAGCATTCCTCATTAGCAATTAGCAACATTAGTACAGGTAGCATTAGTGCTTAAATAGTGCTTATTGTTTGGAACAACGCCCAGACAATGCATATTGATAATATGAGTAGAATTGAGCAGAACACCGACAATTATGTCATCTGTCGTTTATGTTGCTGTGTATTCCATTGATGTTGAAAAATACAATGTCGCAATTGCAGTATTTCCATCAAATAAGAAACAATATCACAATTCAATTAGTTTGTTCACGCAATAAGTCATTAAAAAACAAGGGGCGCCACAACTTCCCATTGTCTTATTTTTCCTCATCCTCGTGCCAAAACTTTTCATCAACAAACTATAGTGTCTGCAATGCTAGTGTCCAGCCATCCATTTTCTGTGTACCCTGGTCCCCAGTTTGGTTCAGGAAATGCGTTTGAAACTTTGATACTGGTTTTAGCTGTTGCTGTGGAGGAGTTCATACTTGAGTGAAATAAACATTTTTTGACCGAAGTGGAGTAGTCTAGATTCTCACCCAGGATCTTGCTAATGTTGGAGTTGTGCATGTCAGGGAAGGTCTGCAGGATCTTCCTCCTCTCGTCTTTAGCCCAAACCATGAAGGCGTTCATGGGCCTCTTGATGTGAGGCTCGCTGCTGTTCCTGCCTCGTGCCTCTCTGAACACCCGGGCCTCTGTGATATTATTCCCTAAGAGACGACAAAGACATTTGCTTTACATTTGTCAGATTCATTTCCCATCTTCCCATTAGAAAAAACAAAGTCTGACAAACAATTTAACCCCGTGCTTGTTGGGTCGAGGAGTACAACTAAAGTCTAGTGAGTCCAGTCTTTCTGGGATGCCCTCCACTCCTTGACATGAACGCTGTACGCTGCAGTCGGTTTGCTCCTGACTGATACTATCTCAGTCCCCAGGCTCCTGTGTTTATCCTCTGCCTCTAAACTAAATCATGATGAGTACTCCTCAGCTTCTCATCTTGTGTAAACACTGGTGCTTTATGAGAAACAGGTGGGTTGAGGTCAGAGTGATCCAAGGCAATATCCAAGGAGAATATTTTATGCTCCGCAGAATGCTTACTACAAGCCATATGGAACATTAGGTACTCAGATGTCACTTCTCATCATTTCTAGGCATCATTAAGGCAGTCCAAAGCCGGACCGCCTTAAGCTCAGTCCGGCTTTGGTTTTGCACACTGAAGACAAATGGCACATTTTAACAGCTAAAGTCATCTAAATGTTTCAAAGACACCAGACACCGGCGTACTTTAGTGAGGTCCTGGAGCCAGCGAAACTGGAGCAGGTTACCTGTATCTATATCAACACTTGTTGATCCACGTTTGATACATGTGTCAATGATTTTTGAGTTGCCTGAATTTTTACAAATCTCATCAGAAAACAAAAACAGAATGGATAACATACAGCAAAGAAAGGAAAAGTTTGGTTAAAAAGCGAAGTGGAGGTCCAACAGAGGCACCCACCATCCAGATCCTCTGGTCTCGTCAGGTCGATGACTCGATGGACCATCTTCCCTGCGTCCTCCCCAAGCTTCCCCAGATGCTGGCTGAGAGTCTCATAGTGAAGCCGCTCCTGCAACAAAGGAAAACCTGCATAAACTTCAGGGCTTCCCCCAGTGTATTATGAGCCTGGCGGGCTGGAAGGCTTTCCTTGACACCCCACCAGGTTAAGCCTTGTTTATTTATTTTAAATAGGGTTTTTTTTAATAGACACATCGCAACGTGACGTCACACGCGCAAGATTCCGACCTCAAGCGTTCTATTGGAAGGTAAAAAGCTACTCACAGACGATGACTATCATTTGTTTTAGCTTAAATGTACTCATAATATGTAAGGAACGCTGTGCTTTGCATTTAATTGTCAACTGATTGTCAACACTATGGCAGCTAGATAACAAGGTTCACATTTCACAAGTTACCACATTTCACAGATCATTAAAAAAAATTGAATAAAAATAGAGGGAGAGGAAAGGAGGTCAGTTATGCTAGCTTGACTTTGACAACCTTGTCGATCTGCTGCAGAATTCAGTGTGTTTCAGTTCAGTTAAGAAAAAGGTGACCCACACATCAACTCTAACAGATCATCAGTAGAGCAGGTGGTTGATTTAGCTGATCAACCGCCACTGTCTGGTTGATCAGCTAAATCAACCACACAAAATAGACATCCAGCCTAAAGACATAACACTGCAATGAACTAAATGTTCTGTTCTTCATGAGGGAAATGTTTGATTGTTTTTGGTGCTAAATTCTGATAAATTAGTGTGGCTATTATCAGTCAGTTTCCGTGGCAATCAGTCTGTGTAGGTTGGTGAGAAAAAAGAACAGCAGTGGTTTTGAATTGTTCATCAACGATTTTCCTGCAATCTACTAAATTAACAATCCCTAAATCTCCAGGTTTCATTTTGTTAACATTCCATCCAAATCATTTGGATCTACATGGCTCATATCTTTTTCGCCTGGAATCTGTAAAGTGAAAAATCAATGTATATTTTGAGACGAGATGGATTAAGAGATAGCTTCTTTCTGTATGTACTTGAGCCTCTAAGTATCTGGTGGTGGACATGGTTCATCTGATACCCATGCATATGTACAGATCCGCTCAGCTTCACACGCACCCTTCAGAGGAGAGAGAACCCCCAGGACAGATGACCACAGAGGAGCCACCTGCTCTCACAACACGTGCAACTGCATTGCTTACTACGCTACAGTTGACTGAACGTTCTTCTAGGGTTTATTTGTAGAATGTAAAAATGTGATAATACATCCAGATGATGGCAAACAACTGGTGCATGGGGTTGGGGGAAAATACGTCTTTTAAAGCTAACATTTTGTGAAAACACAGAATTTGAAGAAAATATTATCAAATGCAGTCAAGGTTATTGAAAAATGCGATAAAAAAGCACATTAGGTTTGACCCAATAGCTCATAAGTAAATCCCAACTATCTAATTCAAAGCTCACGGTTAGCCAGTTGCAGTATCCTCACCATGCTTACAAAATGTATTTTGTATTTCAGAAAGGTTAATATATCTCATATATTTTTCCTTTGGAGGGAGCAATTTATATCGAAAATGCATTTATGGGTGGAGGAGCAGAGTATATAAAGGTTGTACCCATGAAAACTTAACAAGTCGACCTGCTTGGTCACACACTGCTGTGAGATGGCATCACATTCTTTGACTAGCCTTTATCACGCCTTTGGTTGCATTCAGACCCGCCATGTTTAGTGCTTTTAGTTTGGGGATGTGTGAATGCACAATCCTGGCCAAGCACCTACTTGGCTGTAGACTAAATAGCTGATATTCAAAAATCATCAAACATCTGCCTAAAGCATCGTCTGGTTGATGGTTTAGCTTGAGACGGACTAATCCTTTGCGTTCTTCATCTTCCCGTTATCACATGCTTGCTCTAATTTGGCAAATCTTCCTGCCACTCCACTTTTATAGACAATCTCTGAGCGGCTCGTCTTCGGTTGCCTCTTGGCTAAAATTAGCCCAAAGTGCGTCCGAACACATCAAACTCCTTCACACATCAAACCCCTTCACACAGCTACCGCACATCCTACACTCTTCCCTTTCTTCTTCTCTCTTCTTTTTCCCCAGTTGCCTCTCTCCTCCCGTTCTTTTTCTGGTGACAGAGGCATTTTGTTTGACGCAAAGAATGGTTGCCGGGTGAAGTCATGCCGCGGTAGCTGCTGGCAGAGTTGGTGGAACTTAGGGCCCACTGAATGTGTGCGTGCGTGTGTGTATGTGTGTGTGTGTTTATAGATGAGGAGTTGGTGCAGGCCAATGTCAGCACTACAGCAGGGCTGTAATCAGGCCTACCACAGAACATGTGCCTGGGCAGTGCCACGCTCACCGCAGGAAGCAACCTCCTAACAAAGGACTAAAGAAAAGAGAAAAAGGGAGGGAGGGAGCGACGGAGTGAGATAAAGTAAGGAATGGAAAACCAGCTTAAAGAAGAATAATAGCCACTCAAGTTCACCGAGAACCTCCCGTTCAGGCTCCTGCCTTGCCAAAGGACGGCTTGTGGAAGGCCGCATCGGATGATGCCTCTTTCTAAAGATGTGGCGAGAGAAATCTTGGCAATCTGTCCGTAAAGGCTGGATGTCAGATGTTCTATAGTTCGCAATGTTTAAACAGGTTAAACAGTTTGGAAAGATGACTCTGCGGCAAACGGGAGGAAACCAATGGAAAAGTTGAGAAAAAAGAAGTTGGGGTTTTGCTAAATGGACCAAGACATCATCAGCAGAGTTTGGGAAGATCCAAAGGGCAGATTAACGACAGGCCCCCGGGTCGACGATTCTCAAGATATTCCCTTTGCGGTTGCTCTCCTTTTTCGGTCTTCTTTAAAGTCCCTTTGTGGCAAATGCAATAAGGAGCTGTCTTCCCTTTGTTTAGCTGAGATTGAAATAGGTTTGGCCGGCGCGTTTGCTGGTTTCAGACTGGATCGTTGCCCCTTTTTTTGGAGTATGGTAATAGATGTCTCTCGTTATAGTACGTGTATACACAGAAACGAAAGAGAAAAGCGGTTGAAAAGAAGTGCAAGACTCACTTTGAAAATGTTAATCTGTTAAAAAAAAAAGAAAGACAAATACCAGCAGCTGATGCGGCCGTCTCAACTCTTCACTGAGTAGCTGTGTAGTTCTAAATTTAAGAGTGGCTCGACTCTTTTTGTTCTGCTCGGTTTCTTCTCTGTTTGTCGTTTTGCATCTCGCCATCGTTACCAAGGCAATGCTCTAAACTTTTGAGTGTTTTTTTTTTCTCCCTTCTTCTTCTTTTAATTCGTACTGTATTGAGCTCATTACCACAGTTACAACTTTCTTTCTGCCAGCACAGCCTCCCTCCAGCTGACCCACAACCGTTTACTGTCTCCTCCAGGACCAATCAAGTTTTGGCAACCTCCAAAACTTGATTGGTCCTGGAGGAAGAAAAGAAAGACCCCCCTTTCTTTTCCTTCTTCTGATTTTCTTCAGCTGATAGGTTTGTCAGTCAAATCCTACTCTTGTCTTTTTCAGCCCTCCTTTCTTCTCTCTTTTTTTCCCCAGATGTTCTCCAATTCAAACCCCTTTGCTCCCACCCTTCGAGGTCGATTTTCCTAATAAGAAAACACTCAAAAGGCTATTTGAAGGTTCCACTTTCAGTTTTTTTGAATATATATTGCTACAGCATATATCATTCAGACATCATTTGAAGAAAAATTATGGTTGTCACTCTTTTTAATCAGGACTCCGAGTTTCATTGGGCACGCTTCCTAAAACAGAAGAACCAAGTCGCTTGTTCTCCTTGGTCTAGACCTTCCCTGCATAACAGTGCAAGCATACTGACCAACGCTAACACTGGACATACAAAAGACTTTCTGTGGAATGGGCCGTATTAAATTAAAGAGCCCAAAATTTATGCTTCCTGTATACTGCAAAATTTGTACATATATTGCGATCGGTCCTTGAAAAGCCGACGTAAAGGGAATTTGAAAGTAACTTTAATGGTCGTAAATGAAACACTGGAGGTGGAACAACATCACTGTTGGCAGTGAAATTTCTCTTAATATGGCAAACAGTTATAGTAAAAAAAAAAAAAAAAAAAGAACACTCTCTGTTAACTGTATGATTTTTATGCATCTTGACACCCCTGGTCTTTACAAGGTCATAAAATCGAATTTCAATTAAAAAAATAAACCCACATGGAAAAATCCACCCGTTGCATCGACGTGCAGATGTAGGAGTAAATGTAGGAACATTATTTAAACCTGTGCTAACCAAGTGAACTCATTTAATTAGTAATGAGAAGGAGTTTTGGCAGTTTTCCTAATCTGGGTCATTAAGTGATGTGGTAGCATCAGCAAAAATCTCAGAGAAGCAATGATCTGCAGCCCAAAATCTGAAAGGATTAAAATGCCATTAGAAACAATTCAAAGTCCATCCTTCAATGGTGAAAAAGATCACTCACAGGAGGAAAATGTTTGAGACAGAAGACAATCTTCCTTGAACCTAATACTACAATCCATTTACCCCTGGGTTAGAAATTCTCAGAAAAATTGGATGAAAAGACACTTGTTCAGAATCGCCTTTGATAATCTGATGTATATTTGAAGGGTTTTCGTGATAGCATTTGATAAAATGTAATGTTTATCGCTCAACTCATAATTAGGTATCGCATTATGGTTTTACTTTGAACTACCTTGTTGCTAAAAGCACTGAAGCAAAAATCCAATGAACCATATTTACGAGATTAGCAGGCGAGCTGTGAGAGAGAAAACAGATGTATTTATGTCCTTTCTTAATCAATTTACAAATTTAAACCACTTTTACTTTTGGATCCAGGCTGCTGGTGTTCAGCCAGATTAATATCATACCAACACCAATTCATTATACAGGACCAACTTTGCACCGGTTCCCCCAAATGCCGCTTTGTCCTCATGTTGTAACATGACAAACGACCGCGTCCAGTTTGTCGTCACGTAATATGCCAGCAGTTTAAACGCTCCAGTCGTTCAGATGCTTAACAGGGCTTATTGAGTGCTTTGTGACTGTTGAGATAAAAAAGAGCGTGCACGCTCTTTTTCTTTCTCTTTTGCATATACTTGTGTGCACCCACACAGTCCAACACAGCGACTATTTCTGTGAGCTCTGGCAGCCACAGGCCAGCTGGAAGCAACGTAAGCGTAAGGTGATACTCAACAATGCCACTAACTGGCCGGGCCTGTAGTCTGCACACCAGCTATAATGACATTAACATGGCCAAGGCCAGCGCAGAGCCAGAACACACACGCACACACGCACACGCACACACACACACACACACACACACACACACACACACATACACAGATAGAGGGCTTGGATCACTTTTACGTCTTAGAGAAATGCCTATGGGACTAAAATACACACATAACGAAACAAACACAAACGCCGCCCGGCGACTCGGTTTGAGCCGAGTCAGCTGGAGCGATGAATAGCCCAACGTTCAACGCCGAAGGTATCGGTTTCAGCTTCTGCCCCTTTTCCTCAATAAAACCCAAATCCACTGTCAGTGCGGCCTCATAAAACAAAAGGACCGAGCCTTAAAATATTCAAGGGGAGTCGGAAACTTATTCGGCGAACAGAAAACAAAGGGCGGTCCAAGGTAAAGAGAGCGGCGCTCTCCTTGCCTCCCGAAGGTGGAAGCGTTGAGTCACACTCTTGGGTCTCTCCGGCAAGTTCCATCCATGAATTGTTTGAGACAGAGCAAAGTCTTTGGGGAGTTTGGGGGAAAAAGGAGGAGAAGAAGAAAAACATTGTCACCAACAGTTTTTTTTTTCTTTTTTCAGGAGTTGATGCATTTACATTTGAGTAGAAAAACGGCCCTGGAGCCTGTTGTTAGGTGGCGAACAACAACATGACAACAAGCGCCGGCGGAAACAATCACTAAAACTTTCCCAGTGAGCTTTTTATTTGTAGGCGGGCAGCTGTAAACTAAATAACTGCATTGCTTTGGTTTTGTTTCCTATAAAGTTGGAAAATGTCGAGTTTCAACGACTCGCAGCAGTCCTCGCCCACCTTAACGTGTGACTGTTTCTGACTTTAACTGTAAGCAAAAAAAAAACCTAAATTGCTTTGATGCACAAACTCATCTCCGTGGTACTTTCAGCTGGACCTGCAGAAGACAAGTCGCATTAAACTTTTATAAGGAATTTATCCGTAGCTGTTATATAATTTATGCTTATGAGTTTTTCAGTGTTTACTGGTATAATGACTCAGAAAGAAAAACCCACTCGGGAGCCAGAGTTGTGTACGGCGCTGGATTTTCTTCTTCTTCTTCGCCAGATTTCGGATGTTTTTCTTCCTAAAGATGCAAGCCAAACAAGTCCAGAAGATTCAAAAACAGCCCATCCTTAGAGCGCACCAATCATGACCTACTTGGGGGTTGAGGAAGGTTCAAAGTCTCCACCCCTAAAATATTTATGACTTCCTCTCCTCCCCTTTTATCTGTTTGGTTTTGAGCAACATGGGATCAATTGCACAGGAGAGTCAGCTTAATCGCGTTATTCCCCCTTGTTTGTTTGTTTTTTTCCCCCAGAATGTCTGATCCGAAGAATCCATGATTGGCTGATCAGACTGACGGAAGATGTTTTGGCCTGTAAATTTCTCCTGTTGATATGAGATCTCAGTATAAGGAGTCTAGCTTGATCTCCCCGACAGTGACCAAGCTATAACAACAGAAATGAGACTGAAGAGAAATGTCTCTGGTGACCGAATTGGACAATTCTTGTTGCTGTCAACTATTTGCCGGCCTGTGAGAAATTCAACAACTGTATGTTTTCTGATCAGCAAACATATACATAAGCATGAGCAGGTCCTGCAAATAACAACACTTTGAAATATGAATATATCTCATGTAACTGTTTACATCTGTCACTGCCATGATTTTTATTGACTTAATGCGTTAACAAGCATAAAAACACAAGATTTCTCAGTCAATGGAACAGTGGCAGGACTTGCTCACATCTGAAATGGAAATGCAGAGAGTGCCTCTGTGCCAGTTGATAAACACTAAATTGACTCAAAACTGGGAGGCCAGAATCGTTATTAGCTGGCCAAAGCTTTGTAAAAACTGGAGATCGGTATGTTGCTACAATGTTCTGATTTGAACATCCCTAGAGGAGGAGGATTTGTCTCTCAAACACACCCTGTATTTGGGCTAAAACGCCCCAACCAGGGCGAACACACACAGACAGACACACAAATGAACATAGGCTAATGTTAACATAATGTATCAAAAACCGAGGGAAAAAAAAAAGCCCCACTCACAGACTTAGGGCAAGCTCACAAATATACACACACTAACACGCCAAAACCATCACTTGTCATTGGCCCAGCTGCTCTCTCTTCAAAGCTCTTGGCTTCTGGGTGGCCAGAGAGACGAGAGGAGAAAAAGAGAAGTACTTAAGAGCAGCAGCAGCCCGAGCCAAATGACACCAAATATCATCCATGAATATTCCTCAGACCGAGGCACTGTCTGAGGAGAAACCCCGCACACTCAGCCAAGGTAATACAAAAGAAAAATGAGCCACAGGAATGAGTCGGCTTCAGAACTTCGGAGGTGCGTGTCGCCGTTTCTCCAAGAAAGTGTATGTTTCAGGGCAACAGAGACAGAAACCAATGCTTTAGGGGATAAATGGAGAATCCTCTCAGCAGGTCGAAGCTGGTACATTAGTATCCTTGCTAACACATGGCTCCCTGTACACTGGTTTGGGCTGGGAAAGGCTGGATACAACTTGATTTTTGGGTGACTTTTCCAGAGGCGTTTGGTGTTTTACCATACACTGGATTAAAAAATCTGGGTTCATCAGGTTTCTTCATTACTTGACGGTACGGTATAGATAGTAATAGATAGATGTGGCACAGATATGTCTAAAATGTGCTAACAACTTGACTTCATATCCAGGACTGGATCCCAGTTACATAGAGGACAATGTCATGTTCAATGACTGCAAACATTGCATTGTTGTTGATACCAAATGGATTGGCCTAAACATTTAAGAAAACTGTGGATTTAATGGGATTTTCCATGACATTCTTGTCTGAAACAAGAAACTGTCTAATCAGCAGTAGTTTTGTGAGGAAAAATACCTGATTAATTTCAAAGATCAGATTACAGAATGGCAACAGCAGCTCACATTTAGTAGCTGCTCATTACAACTATGCCATGCAGAATCCAATCAATGAATGAAAGACATATCATACCTAGAACC
Organism: Poeciliopsis prolifica; assembly: GCF_027474105.1. Classification (NCBI taxonomy): domain Eukaryota; kingdom Metazoa; phylum Chordata; class Actinopteri; order Cyprinodontiformes; family Poeciliidae; genus Poeciliopsis; species Poeciliopsis prolifica. Next base: position 23,472,095 of record NW_026562376.1, read on the forward strand.
TTGGGCATTACTCTGCTACGAACAGGAACCTGAGGCTACAATTCACACAGGCTCAACAAAACTGAACAGCAGTAAATTGGGAAAACTTTGCCCCGTCTCAACACCTAATTTCAGCTGTGACTTTTATAGGTCAAAGACATAATTTTATGTTACTAAGGGAAGGCATCCTACCTTGAATGTAGGGTTCAGACTGGTGGTGTTAGCATAATCCAGTGGGAGCTAGCTTCTTCTTACACTTTGGACAATTAAAGGTGACAACTAAAGGTGACTGAGAGTGACTAAGGCTTAGTGACAGAGCAGTCATACTGCAATGGGAAGCTTATAGGGTCGATTCCAGTATTGCCACTTGGCCAGCCACTTAACCCCAACTTGCCTAATCACTTTAGGCATTAGGCAAGTTGCACACACATATGTGTTTATATGTTTGTGCGAGTTTGTGAGTGTGAATGGGTGGAAGTTGGTTTACTGTTAAGTACTTTCACTAGTCAGTATGACTGGAAAGGTGCTATATACAATTATTCCATGTACAAACACTGAGGCATGTATATGGAAGAATACCACAGTCTACCACGGTAATATTGCTGACCATGTTCTACTATACCCATAATGTTTTGGCTCACAACACTCACATTATCATGTTTCTTGAACAATGACAATGTCTCTTTAAAAACTTTCTGAAACATCAAGAAGTCATCGCATTATGGTTCCTCTGTTAACCTTTTAACGTTTTTACCAGATTGCACTGAGAAGTAGCTCCTATAATGAGCTCAGGAGATGTACAATTCCACCAGGTGTTTGCTAATTGTTTCCAGCTAGTCTGAAGGAGCTGAGTGAGAAAGCTGCTCTGTATTTCAGGAGCTCAAAAGCTTGGAAATTGGAGCTCTGAGGAGGAGCTCTGAGGAGGAGCTGTGCCTCGAAGGCGGGGCTAGGTCCACCCAGATGTTTTGTAAAGCTTAATGGTTGCCATGGGAGATTAAAGTATTTCTCAAACATGCAGAAAAGAGTCAAAGCAACACTGCAGGTATGTTTTTGATGAGGGAATGACATAACATGACGTAAAGCTAAAAAAAAAAAAGATTTTCCTTTAAGGTTTGGTATTATTGAAGAGATTAGACCTTACTGACTCCTATAAAACTCATTGGTGAAAAGAGTGGGCACGTCCCAACTTGCATACAAACGTCCCTCTAACCTTGTTGCTGTTGTTGAGGTTCATGCTGCTGAGTGCGGACAGCTTGGCCTCCAGACTCTGGTGGCCCGGCTGCTGCTGCTGCTGATGGTGGAGCTGCTCCCTCTGGATCTGCTCCCTCATGCTCCGCGCCTCCTGGATGGCTTTCATAACCGCGTCTTGGTCCCCAAACAACGCTGTTGAGTTAAGGCTGGACAAGATGTCTGCACATGGACACAGCAGAAGAAGGGGAACGGTTGAAAGCACGAACAGTGACACGTTTGATTTGCATGCTTGAATGTTCGATAAAATTGCATCTTAAGATTCTAAATCACTAAATTTAGTTTACAAAAGAAAGGTAGAAAGGTGGAATTGGGATGTTAAATAACTGGTAGAAAATGTCCTTCCTGTCTTGTCACTGGTTTGACCTTCACTGCAGAAACACAATGTCACCAAGTATTTTTGATCTAGATGGAGCTTAGGCGAAAATTCAACCTGGGAGACTCGATCCAGCTGACATTCATCTCGCAATCGCCACGTCCTACCTCAACCAATCAGGGCTGGAGCAATTCTCCCCTTCGAGCCTATCATCATCCAGGACCGTCTTCAAAAGCCAAGCTATCAGAGGGTCAACCCGCTCGTCGCTGCGCACAACCCACCTCCTCCCTTCTTCTCCACCTCCGTTCTGATGGACGTTTCCAGGATCCTTCTGCACCCAGCTCCACCACCGGTTTTCGGCCCCGGGGACGACTGTCTGAGCTCGGCCGAGCTGATGTCCTGCCCGCGGTGATCCGCGACTCACAGTCTTCAGCCGGGGCCGAGCGCCAAAGATTCTGTATCATTAAATCTACAACTGCTATTATCTTCTCTGTGTGAGTCTCTCCAGATTGAATTTCTAGTGCAAATATCTCTACACTTGAAATAAGACAAAACTAACTTATTAAGAACTTTTCAGCACCATATGAGACTCAATATTGATGAAAACGTTCTAGTTCCACTGGCAGATATTTTCCACGTATAACATGGGGGAAATGTCTTGTGCAAAGTGAATTAGTCTGCTTGTGGAATAGGCAGATTATTACTTATTCAATAATATTAAGGAATTGTTTATCTTGCTGAAAAGTTACTAGTAAGTTACTTTTGACTTATTTCAAATGTACAAAGATGTTTGGTCTTGAAACTAGACCAAGAATACTGGGGGGGTTTTCAGTGTTGATTTTATAATTATTACTGTGGCCAACCTAAATTTTTTTGATTAATTAGTTTAGGTAAAGCAGAGAATATTTTAACATTTGAATTCCCAAGATCAGATCTTCGGGCACGTGTTGTTTTTCGGTTTTCGAAACTGAGGAGAACCTCCCTCCCTCCATTCCGCTTTGCTTGTTTGTGCGCCACACTCCTCACTTTTGAAGCCCCACACGCGCACTTGAGGAATTAAAAGAAGTAAGAAAAAAAAAAGGATGTAAAGTTTCCGTTGCTCTCCTCGTTTAATTAGCACACGAGTGAAGGAGGTACTGTACGCTTGGGTGGCCGCTAAAAACGGGCGAAAAATAACTTTTGCAGAGAGCACAAGCGTCTCGTCCTCAAAGCCACAATAGAGAAGCCGGTGAAATTGTTTTCTGAGGTGGAGGGTGGGGGGAGTGGTATAATGAGAGGCTTTAGATTGGCCTTAATAACAGATAGCAGAGGTAGGGGCATAAAAGGTCTAGCGCGGGCAGACAATAATGCGAGGAAGCTCTTAAAAACCAAATAACGTGTGCTGGGTTTCACTGCTTCCGCTGCCAGGTTTTCATTGGGGCTAAATACAGGGCTTTGGACTCCTGTAAAACACAAACACTCACTCAGATTTTACACACACACACACGCAGAGGTCTCCTGGTGGGGTTGAGGTGTCTGCAGTCGTTGGGGCATACGCGGCGCAGCACAGTGTGTCTGTGGGTGGCAGGGAGGAGCGAAGCGTCTGGCTGCGTGATGTTTTTGTTTTTCCATTTAAAGGGACGTTTTTTTTCTTTTTTCACACGGAAGCGAGGACGTGTTTGTTGGGGGAGGAAGGGGGGCGGATGTACGGCGTAGACGCGAGGAAGCGTGTTTACACACAACGTGACTTTGGGACGAGAAGGTTCAACGGGGTTTGGTCCGGTGGGATGTTTCTGCCACCTACCCAGGGAGGCGTTTCGGCCCATGCTGGGGATGGGGATGGGGCTCGGGATGCGACCCTTGCCCAGGCCGACTGGGCTGGTCTTGTTTACGGGCAGCAGGCTCTGCGTGGGCGACGTCGGCGAGCGATACGGCTCGGCCGTCTTCGGTCTGGCGGAGAGGTTCAGTGGCTGTGTGGATCCTTCTTCCTGTCCGGAAAAGAGAGGAGATGTGAGGGGTGTAAGGATGCGTTCTGCTCAACAGACCCGCTGGGACTTGATATACGATTCACACGACAAGATGAGATTTTAGAAACGTTCCACAGAAAACTAAAAAACTGGCATAAAGGCCAGATATTTTTGTATTTTCTGCCTTGTTTGCACTTTCTGAACAGGGATTGCACTGATCCGGTTTGTTCTCTTCTGTTACCGATATCTGACATTAAAAATTGGCCAAAATGGCTCAAATAAAGTCACAATACTACAAAATTAAAGTAAAATTATTACGGCATCACTGAATATTATTACAACTTTATTCTCATATGCTTTTATTCTCATATTATTCTGACTTTATTCTGTACAACTTTGTTCTTGTAAAACTGACTTTTTTAATGTTAAAATATGACTTTATTTTCATATTTTTACAATTTCATTCTCATAATTTTATTATTTTTTAGAACTGTTTTTTTAATGGTAGATTTTTTTTCTTAGCATGGCTGTAATACTCCATCGTAGGATAGCTGTTTTCTTCTAAGTCTTGAAACTAACTTTAGTATTTACTCAAGTTATCCGTGACGGAAAGATCTGTTGGATGATCTGAGACATTGTTTTGAGAACCAGCAACAAAAAACAAAAAGAAAAAACACAAGAACAAATCAATTTTTGTAACCATACATTAGCAAAAAACAAAAACACATGTGCCCACCATTGGTGTCTGTGTCTATATTTTCGGTTTGGCAGCGAACGCGTCACCAACACGGATCCAATTTGCAGCTGATGAAGTGTTGAGTTTAGGATGAGCCTCGTCGTGGAAAAACAGCGAGGGGGTTCAGTGTGGATGGGGGTCGCGCATGCACAGTAAAGGTTAGCAGAGGGTGGGGCACTACACCACTGTTTGAGGGCGGCCAGCTCTGACGCCGGCCTATTGTGACGCCGGCTGCAGCTGTGCCCCACAAACACACGTGGTTTCCATTACCGCCTGGTTGTTGAGTAAAGATGAGGCGCACGCTCTCTCCAGTGAAGAGGTCTGGGCTTCTGCCAAACAGCAGCCAGCGCCAGTGTCCTGTGTGTGTGGGTGTGTGTGTGTGTGTGTATGTGTGTCAGAGCGCAACTTTTAAATAAGCTGCCACTAATTGAGGGTGAAGAGCACTGGGCCGTGCACAGATCATCGTTTCAACATCTTCCAAATTTCCAGCCTCTCACTTTTTTATTAGTTTTTTTATTTTTTTTTTTACTTTGCGCTAATCGTCAAGTCTTAAGTGTTTTCCCATAGCGCACATTCTGAACTCACTCTTTCCTTTTGTGTTATTATGCTGCCTGTTGCGTGCATTAAGACGCCGTTTTTAACTCTGCGTTTATTAATTACAGGGGAACCCGTATGAACCGCCGGCTCGGTGGGTCCGTCTTCTGATAACCGTACGCGACTCCGGCTCGTACGCCTCTCCCGATCGTGAACGCCATTTGGATTTTCACGCACCTTAATGTGAGTGACGGGGCTGGACGCTTGCTTCTCACTCTTGAGGTTGGAGGGTGAAAGCGGACCGGAGGAGTTGGGAGCCTGCGGGAGGGGCGCCATCTTGGCTCCCGGCGAGATCTGCATGCTCGCCAGCTGTGCGGCGTACAGCTGCTGCAAAAAGAGGAAAAACCAGAAAAACCAACAGCTTATTAACATTGTTCGCCAGCAGCTCGTCAGTGGCTTTCCTCTTTCATCCTTTCTTCTACTTCCATATTCACACACACATACACACGCACACCCTTGGTCCTATTTTTTGTAGCAAATCTTTGGTCCTCTCTGGAGGTTTTTCTTTTGCACCACAGCGGATCCACTTATGCATTCTTACCGCTACAATGCCATGCAAAAGCATTTATGCACTCCAAACTTTTTCATTTCTTGTAACCACCAGCCTCGTTCCATCTTATTGGGGTTTTTATGTGATTTATGCAACACAAAGTTACTTGCAGCTTGGGTGTTGCCTTCCTACACAGTCCCAATTTATTCTCATCGCCCTCCATTGCTCTGTCTGGGATTTCTCCCATTGACTTAGATTCTTCTGGCAAAATTTCAACCAGTCCAATCAACGAACAAAAGGAGAAGTTGTGAACGATGATTTTCTGAGCTGTTTTGAAATTATAGTCTGCCTGTAGTTTTAGCAATGGCAGTGGAGGAAGTGAACAAAACCATTCAGTCAATTCCAAAATATTGAATTAACATCAACAGCCATCTGGTTCAGCTCAACACTGTGGAGTGAAGGATGTTTGTTTACAGTGTAGGTAATTTCCGGTAAGCTTCATATTGTCCAACTGGCTTATTACATATGTCACAAACAAACATTAGCAATTGGCTAATGGTTAAAACTTAAGACAATATGCCTCTGTTGAAGGCATCCATTAGCTAGAGCTAACAACCATTAGCAAGCTCATTAGATCATTAAGTCTAGCTAACTGTTAGCTGTATTTAGAACAGTTTCTCAATAGCCGAGGGTCCAAACCCTCTGTATGAAGTGAAGTCTATAACAAGAGGCTGGTCTGTGCAGGCTAGCATGCTTGTAAAGTGAAACAGTTCCATCTTTCCCCTGTCAGCAGAATATATAGGGTCATTTCTTCACTTCAAGTATTTAGATAAGAGCCGTCACAGTTAGTTTTTGCCAAGCCCAAGTTACATCTTTTGCAAATTTTCCCACCAAAAAAACCCCAGTAAACTGAACAAGAAAAAAGTAAAAGCCTTGGAACACGTTAGCCTTTGGTTTGGACAATCTAAAAGAAAAAGGAGAAGAAAAGAAGAAGAAGAAAGAAAAATAGAGCTGACTTTCCATCCAAAGTACTTAGCAAAAATCAAAGAGCCAAATACTCGGCCCACCGTCCAGGGTCTTCTAAATCAAAGCTTGCTGGCCAGACAAACCGCTGCCCGAAACCACTGTCAACTCCTGTCTGAACGCATTGGAGTGTGAGTGCTGGAGTATCAAAGAGCCTCTCCTCAGGAAAACCACCCAGACGTGGCTGGCCTTCACTAGAATCCCCTCACTTCTTTCTTTTTCTGCTTTCCTCTCCCCTCTGCATTACTCTCACCTCATCTATACTCTCCCCTCCTTTCCCTCTAAATATCTGTCTTAAATTCACCCAGTTCCCTTTTGATGTCCCCCTCTGCCTCTCTCCACTTGTCTTCTGACTTCATATCTTCTTTTTCATATCGTCTTCCCCAGATCTCCATCGTCAGTTAGTTTTGTTGTTACTGTCTGGCCCTCTATAACCTCGACTGGCCCCCGGTGTTGTGAGATCTGATTTCCCTGCAGTCAAAACTGTGTGGCCTCACAGAAACCAAGAAAATAAAAAAACCCTACGAACAAAGAGCGAGAGCGAGGGACGGAGGGTCTCTCGCGGCAAACACCCAGGACCACCGTCACTTCGCCGCCAAAGCACCAAGCTCAGCGGTTGGGACAGAAGAAGCTGGCTGGCTGCCTTTCCACTTTTCTCTGAGCGATATTAAACACAAACAGAAGGGGCCTCACTGCTGAAACAAAGCCCTGATGTCACGCTGCTTATTTTCCTTGGAAGCTACCAGCAGCACGTGGGCCAGCGCCTTGGCGATACGAGATCCCCCTCTCCAATGGTTGGCGGTGAGGCCTGGCGCGTCAATCAAGCCGACCGCAGAGTTACTTACGCCGGTGCCTGATACCCTTACAGCCATAAAGGGAGCAGAGGGGCTCGGCGCAGGCACCTGAATCTTTTGGGGGTAGAATACACATTTGGGAATCCTCCACCACACAAACCCCTTTGTCTGCACATACGTACGCCTTCTGCGTATTTTCTGCACTCTAAGCCATTGTGCTTGAAGCAGCGTTTCTGTCAACAACCAAAGGACAGACGTCTTGAGTGAACAACAAGGCTCACGATAAAAGCTTTTCTTGCTCTTTTTTTTCCCCCTTCCAAGACGTTCAGCAATTGATTGTTGACTTGCTAATGTGCAGCGTAAACAACCCAAACTGAAGCTCTTGCTGCACAATCAACCCCCGAGGAAGACAATGAAGCCATTTCTTAAATTACAAATTGACGAAGAGGGTCTTAATCTGCACTCCGTCTGTCCAAACTACCTGACTAGTCTTTGGAACAAAGTGCTTATTTCACTCAAATGTCTCATTGTTGACCCTCCTCCATTATCTGTTCATGTCTAGCTTGCCTTAGCGCAAGTATATTGAAAAAAAGGTGAAGTCTCACAGTAACCGTTTTCTCTTTGTTGTCAGAACAGAGCGGACGATCCCTTGAGCTGGCCTCTTTTAGTATGAAGCTGCTGCTGATCTCTGGAGGACACAAAACAAATGAGGTTTTGTCTTTTTTAGGTATATAAGGAAGAAACTGATTGACTGTCAACTCATTCAGACAGAGTGGCTAGATATCAAGCTGTGAAGATTGACCGCATCCACAAATGATAGTCAGACTGACTGCCAGACCCGGAGGTTTGGGGCGGCCACTGGGAGTCATTGGTGCCATTGCCCCGCCCTTAGAGTTGGCCATGTCCACTCTAAAGACGAGAAGAGAATAGCTTCATTCTAAGAGAAGCTAATAAATTCATTTGGGTTTTGTTTTTTTGCCTTGGAGTGGCCAACTTTCTATCAGTCCTATCTTGGTTTGTGTCGGGGCTCCCAAACTTCCCGTTTCTGCCTTTGTTAAAACGCATGTTGTTCCGAGCCACTTTTGAACACAAAGATATTTGTGCAGGTTTTACCCCTGTTGGTTAGTGGTGCAGACACGCTGCAAACTAGGCAACCAAGCTAAGTGAATTGAGGAACGCTGTTGATGCTAGAAAATGCTAGCTAAGTCAGGATTGGTTAATATAACATGCCGGGCTTGTTGACAAGAACAGGCTATTACTTTTGTGTTATATATGTCAGAGGTGGGTAGTGCTGATTACTGTTATTGAGTACAATATTATGAACTATTGCTGTTCTCAGTTGAGTAGATTGACTTTCCATTTAAACAATTAGACTTAAGAGATAGGAAACGTTAGATTTCTGAAATGTATGAGCTAAATGTTAATACTGATTTTCTCAGCATTTTTGTACATCACTGTTATTTTTTATTTATTAATAAACACGGTTATTTTTACTTTAGACACTCCATGAATGTTTGTTTATATAATTACATCAAATTAAAAGCCCCTGTAGGGCACACCTGCGCCGCAAAGTAAGCCACTGGGTCTGCTAACATCTCTGCCACCACAACGTTAAACATCGGCGAAGGACGAAGCCATTCAGGCCAGACCAGTGTGTGATCCTAAGGCAGGAAGGACATCGTGGGACAAATGGTCTTTCTCACCTTTTCTGCCGGGGCCCCAGACACCGGACGAGAAAACGACCGAGCACAGACACAGAGGGAGCTGTCATATGATTTCAACAAGTATGTCTGCTAAGCAACTGTATTTCCCTCACATTAAGCGTACACAAAGGGGGCCTTTCTTCGCCAGAGATGCACTGTTTGTGAAGGGGTCTGCTTTGAGGCTTCAGAAACAATCGGGCAGAACAAGTTCCCACGGCGGCAGCACAAGATTCACGCGTTCAAAATTGTTGCTTCAGGTCGCGGCCGGTCAAGCCCTGCGTGTGCAGCTTCTGTCAGACATCTCGAAAAGCAGTCGTTCAAATTCGGTTTTTAGCTGATACAGTAAAAAAAAAAAAAAAAGAGAAAATTTTGATATACAAAACTATAGCTTTTAATCTTTTCTTGCCACAATAAAGAAATGAGAAATCTCATTGTGCTGATTCATAATTAACGCCTTGAAGTAGCGTTGGACAATAATTCAATTCAATAATCTGCTGACAAAACTTTTTGGACATTGAGCTTACATTATTCCGCGTTCTATCTAAATTTCATTTAATTACTGTCTAGTGTCTTACGTGATTTCACACATCCAGCTGAATTTACTCATGAACGTTTAAACAATGTATTAATTTATTAATGAACATTAAACAAGCATCTAGAATCACTTCTAGGAACCAGGCTCGGTCTCACTCGACCACCCAGCCACTCGGAGGTAGGAATTGTTTACCAGGAACTTTTGGAGGGAGTTTTATTAATCAATATTAAAATAAATGTTACATCGTTTATGTACTGATGCACATATAAATACTACCACAGTTCAACATTTCCAGATTTTTTTATTATTATTTTTTTCCTCCAAAAACTTGGCGCTGCTGGCGATATGATTAATGCTTCACTGGGACACGACTGTCAGGCTTTGCTTAAATTTATGAAGGTCGCACATTGGACTCCTCTTTAAAGTGGTTGTAGTGTAGCTTAACAGAGTGAGTAGCCTGAGCAGATCACAAGTTTGTGGCTAGAACATTAAAAAAACCAGTAAAAGCTGCCTTCATAAACTATTTATTAACAATTCTGACAGTGTGTATCTCATTAAATAAGAGGCACACTTTGTACTGTACAATTCCTAATTGTGAACATGTTCCTTTCAGAGTTCGAAGGCGTAAAAAGGAACGAAATACGTCTTTATCGGCTCGTTTCGCTGACAGCAGCTATCGCCACAACAATTAGCAAATCCTACTGGTGTTCCGACTCGCGCTCCATTTGGGTCGCTCCCAAATCTGATCTCTTGACTTCCAAGACGAGCCGAGCAGAGCACAAGAACCGCAGTATGTTAAATTTCGTAGAGAAATGAGGATTACATCCAACCGGTTCATGTTGAGACTGGGGATTGGAAACACACTGACCTACAGAACCCAACTCCTTAACTGAGCCGTGAACCGAGCCTTATGAAGTAGGAAGTGGCACGCTGCTTTAAAAGGCTAATGAAGAGGCTCCCCGAATGGAAACCAGGGGCTTTCTAGTCAACTTAGCTTAATGACTTGAGCAAGATCTCAGTTTTCTCAAAGTGACTGTCGTGTTAACAAACAGCAGCTTGTGCAAATCCCAACTGACTTAAGGGTTGCGTGAAAACCGTCCTTTTGGTAGCAAACAAAAATGGAGTTCATTAATGTATGCAAATGCACACAGTGCGCCATATGTCTCCCTTCTCCGACAACGCGCATTCGCTGTTTTAGAAACATTCTTCTTTTTTTTTTGATGCATTTTTAATGATATCACCATTGCATTTGGCCTCGCACCACGTTTTCCCAGGAGTGAGCAGCATGTTAACAGAGAATCGGTCTTACAAACATTTTCTGTAACTGAAGCTCCCAGCGCCTGCAGTGATAGTCATGGTGACTATCACTGTAGTTTCTGAGGTTTTTTTCACATCTTAGGACTTAAATAAAACGGTTCTCTCTGTACCTGGTTCTAGAATCATTGATGGGATGCAATGGATTTAACAAAGACAAAGCAAATGTAGGGAAGCTGTGTGTGGAAAGACTAATTGCAACGTCTCTGCTTTCATAGAAAGTAACAATGACCTAACAACTGTTTTTGTCTCCATATCAGATGGGTTTTTTTTTTCCCAGAAATGGAAAACATTTCAATAACGTAACAATAATAATAATAATAATAATGATGATGATGATGATAATAATAATAACAATAATGCATCCAGAAGATGATGTTTCAGAAAATTGAACCCTTGTAAAAACTCAGGGAAAAAACTCTGATCTCTTTCAACCGTCAAGCACAGTGATGGACGGCTGATGATTTGGGCTCATCTGGCCACTTTGGAGTCAACGAGCTGATCACAAACGCCTTGCTATTAACAAAGTCAAATGTGAGGCAATCCATAAAGCGGCTGAAGCCTGTTCGACACTCAAACTGACACAGAGGGAAGATGCAAAAAAAAGTCAGGAATCGAACCCCGGATGAGGAATATAAGTCTCTGAAAATGGGATGGCCACGGTACCACTACCCCACACATCGCCACAATCAGTTTTATTAGGTTCTGATACATAAACACTAGAACTGATAATTAAAAAAGAAAGACTAATAATAAAGTAGCACCGTAATTATGAGCTTGAGAGAGAAATCAATTCTGGGAGAATACTGAGATTAAAGTCATAATTCTGTCAGAAATAAAGTCAGGAATGTTATTTGCATGATGTGCAAATGTTATTCTCTATAATTTTCTATTTGCTGTAAAGTAAAAAAAAAAAAAAGAGGCTCATCGTCAGAGTCTTATCATGATCACTTTCAACAAAAGCGATACTGTATAAACAATGTCCAAACATGCTGGAAGCCACTGCCTGCTTCTCTCTCCCTCTCACACACACAAAATCCCCCAACAATCCCGTTTATTCCATCCTAAACATTTCCCCGCTCTCCCTGTCTCCCCGCCTTTCTTCCCCTTTTTTTTTTTTCGGTTTCTGCCTGATGAGAAGCTTCCTCTCTCATTCAGGTTCCTCGCCGCCTCTCGGTCTCTGCGAGCGTCTTGAATGTGAGCGACGTTTGCGCCTCTGACATCACGCGCCCTCTTTACCTCTCGCGCGCCGTGCGGCTCCTTTTGATCATTTCAAAGCCAGGAGTGGGAGACAGGAGGGCTCCGACACCCCCGCGGCGAAGCGCGGCGCTTTGCTAAGTCAATAGCGGCTAATGAGTTCTCCGATAAACGAGAGCCACAATGCAAATTGAATAAAGTGAGATAAAGATTCTTGTGACATCTAAAAGCCATGCTACGGTAACGAGTGGAATGATGAAGCTGTATTGTTGGAGAGTGAAATAAAAAAAAAAAAAAACTTTTTCTTAAGGATTTTTGTCCTTCCTGTGTAGGTAAAGCAGGAAGGCTCGATTTGTCAAGATCTCAACCGCCTTCAGAGAGCAGATCTGCTTTTTTTCTTCTTCTTCTTCTTCTTCTTCTTCTATCCCCTATTTTTCATTTTGCACAATCCTTTAGCCTTGCGAACATGTTGTATGATAACTATTAGGGATAAGTGCTATTTTCAAACCACAGGTGTCAGGGAGCCGTTGAATAAATGTGATGAATTGCCGGGGCCAGGTGTTGTGCTGGTGGGGTGGAATTCCTCCGTCAGTCATCATTGCGGCTTTTGTCTGATACAACTGACAGGCAGCGAGTAAGGAGGATAACCTATTAGCGTCGGTCCACCCAGCTCTATCTTCAAACGCCGTGTCATGTTGTCTTAAAGAGCTCCTGGAACGCCGCTAAGCGTCAAAAGAAAACACGAGGAAAGCTGCAACCTGCGCCAATTCATGCATGCTGGGGGCCCTCCAGCTCCCGATTGTACTTTCCACTTAAAAGGGGAAGAAAAAAAAGTTCTTCAGGAACATTTCGAGCAGAGCACAGGAGATCAAGCTAGCATATTGTACAGAGATCAGAGTGGTGTTGAATTCTTAAGCTGCCTTTTGTCAACCTGTTAACCATGCTGCCGTTATGAATGTTAAACTTTGTGTAAATCCCAAGGTCCTCTTTCATAATTATATCCATCAATATCAGCTCTTGAGTTTAACAATAGCCTTCAAGCGTCACGCTATGCAGATGATGGGATTGTGTTCTTGCAGACAGTTTCATTAGCCGCCGTTGATGAAGATGTGCAGAATATATTCAGATGTGTTCCTCCAATGGCTTGACCTCATGTAATGGGTGGCATCAATGAATTTCTGGAGGTCATTCAGCCAGGCTTCATTGAGATCTTTTATTCTGGGGGAGAAGAGTGAAAACAAATCCACCTCCTCTTCAACTCACTCTCCCTGCACTCCAGCCCCGCAGCAGCGCCGAACGACGCTGTGCGGGGAAAAGGGGAGGAGCTACGAGGGCTGGAGCGAACGATGGAAGCCCAGGAGACACAAACGAGGCAGAGTGCAGACAGGCGACCCCCGCCGCCAAAAACAACAAATAAAAATAACTGAATAAGATAGGGCCATTCCGCCTAACAGAACTGGAGTAAACGAGGTTTAACAAATCAGGTTTTTGTGACGCTTCGCTGGCTCACACCTTTACGGATCAGAGGTCAGGACTTTGCGATGGCCACACCAAAACGTAGACTTTGTTACTCAAAGTTCTCTTCCTGATAACTTGCCCGATGTTTTTTGACTTTCCGATCATGTCAAACCAGAAAGCAGAGCACCTTAACATACATCCAGAGGCGAGCCGCCATTTAACTCAAAAGTGTCAGTTAACCTATCAGAGGTTTCCAAAGCCGTGACATCATCATCTGGGCTTCCCCTCACTGTTTGAAGAGACAGTAGCCATTCTTATGTAAACATTTTATGTTGAAGACATTCATAAACAAATCTCTGCCATATTCTGTCGCTCAATACTGTCAAATTTAGCAAATGGAAATACTCTGGGTAATTCTAACGGAGCTCAAACAAGAGACGTTTGCTCTGATTTAACTTCAAACCGGGAGAGAAACAAGTGTATTCAGTGTATGTGAACTTCTGGTTTTAACTGTATATTGGAGCTTTTTGGCAACAATGATGAATATGGAGAAGGTACCTAAGCCCCACTGTTAACATACGGTGGAGCATGATGTGTTGAAGAGTGTGTGTGTATGACAGGTCCTTTAAAACGGTAAATAGACACTCAGTCACCATCAGGTCTTTTAACAGTGGAACAATCCAAATCAACACAGAAACAAACTCATCCTCCTTCTTCTCCATCTCAGTGTCCAGCAGAGTGAGCTGAGCAGAAGAAAGAGCATAACGGGAAACCCAGAGCTCCGGCTCATCCGCAGAGAACTCACAGTTATACGCACCAAACTGCATCAGCCCTTTTACATTTTCTGGTATGAAATTATTCTACTTGCTGTTGTACAAGATATAGTTGAATTTAATTTATTTTGTGCCATTCTACACGTCCTTTCCAACGACGTTGTCCCTGAAGGCAACACAAAGCCTCTCTGTAAACCACAAAACACAAGGTTTTTGGTGCTGTGCCCTCTTCACCTCAGGACAAGGTTAACATGAACCTGAGTTTTATTTAGTTTATTCTCTTCCAGTCCTTCCAATCAAAAATAGTTGTTTAACAACTGGTTTGAGGTCATTGCTGACATTTCCAACATTCAAAAAACACAACCTTTAAACTTAGTTTTCCGAAACTGTACTTCATATAAATGATGATTAAGGCGTCAGTATTGGAAGAAGATAGGCTTCGGCATTATCGCAATGTTGGCAAACATGTGTATAACACCAATTTTATGTTGTCTCTGCAAAAAAAATGTAACATTTCGATTATTACAGTGATTTGGATTCTAAAGTTTAGATATCCCGAACAGACAACTTGTCAAAACAAAATCCCTGCAAATTGTTTATAGCAAAATAAAATCTCAGATGCTCAATGCATGATAGTGCAATACATACTGGGTCAACTCTCCACATCATGGAGTTCAAGTTTCAATCACTTCCATGACCACATGTGAATAAAATTCAAATAATTCTAAAAGTATGAATGAGGATGGCCAAGATTTTCCTTAAATGACCTCCAAATCCTTGTGAAAGCTTTCTCAGAAGAGTTGAAGCTGCTGTATTTGCTAAGATTAGGTCAACATTTAATGGCCTGATAAAGGGTTATCGCTCCAGTTACTATGTGTGAAAGCAAATTCCTCTGCCAAAAATAACATTTCTGAAAGCTTTGGTTGATGAAATGTTAATACAACAACAAAACAAATCAACTTAAAGACTGCCATTTCTCTGGGAGACTCTTCTGTTGACAAGATGAAGATGACTGAGAAGAGAAGGTATCTTACCAAACAACATGGCAACAAGTTCCAGCAGTACTGACACCGAACTTCCTCTAAGTGCGAGGTACATGCTCACAATTAGAAACTATTTGGTTCAAGGTCACTTGCTTCTGCCTCAGTCCATATAGTGCATGTAAATACGTGTAACTCCGGAACAACACTGCATGTGTCTCTGCTCCGCTCTGCTGCTCACTTCACCAACAGACCAGAGCCTTTCCTGACCACCCATATACAAGTATATAAGTATACCTATATATTTAGTAATACAGCAAGTATTTTGAGAAATTACTAGCTGTCCTGGTGAATTAGTTTGAAAATACAGACGCTGGTCTTGCTGTTTTCCAGCTGGAGCAATGGGATTTATAAAGATCGACTCTGCACTTGGTTTAGTGTCTGTCAAAAACAAAATGGGATTGGTTTTAAATCAACAGCAGAACATGTCTCTAAACTTTTTTTTTATTGATTCCCAAAGAAGTAAACTTTACTAAAACAATACAATGTCATATTGCAAATTGCAATACCGAAAAAGGAAATGGTAAATAAAACAAGCGTCCCTACTTCCCAGGGAAAGATTACAACATTAAAAATGCAAAATAGAACAATGTGGAAGACATGTACAAATATTAATCAAATAGTAAGAAATAGGTACAAATATACAAACTAAAATCATAATGCTAAATAGTGATAAAGTGTATTATCAGGGCGGTTTTATCAAACTTGGTCTCTAACTAAACTAAACTCAGACCTTCTGAGTTTCACAGTGACGTGATTCACCCTGTTTTTCCAAAACAAGCTTAATTGTTTGGTTTTGTGATTGAAAAAGGCTGTTATGTCTTTTTCAATTTTATAAATGTCAAACATTATATCCAGTCACTCATCTGGTTTGGTTGCTTCGTCAGCCATTTTTCTTTTTTGGTATAGTAACAAAAAAAAGTTTTGGATTGTCGACTTTGACAGATGCTGTTTTATCACCAGCTGAAAAAATGCTTCCAAGTTAATTCGACTATATCTCACTCAATCACCAGTCCATGCTCTTATCTGCCACCACTCTATTACAAAGTCCTTGTCTTTGTGCAATTTTACATAAAGCCTTGCTTTATTCAGATTTAAAAAAAAAAAGAAAAAAAAAGAGTCAATTTATATTTTAAAACATTTTGATGAGGTTTTGGTTCAATGGAGTGTCAAGGCGTTGCCCTCTTACCTGCAGCTGTAGCGGGCTGAGTCCAGAGGCCGCCGCGGCTGCCATTGTCGACGGAATGAACTGCATTGGGTAATTCTCACCTGGTGAACAACCAGAGACGACGCGTGTTAGCAGAGAGAGGTGGGGACAAAGTTCAGCACAAGAACAAACCTGCTCTTTACCTTCAGACCCGTCTCGTTCTCTCCGTCTCGCTGCTTTGTCTCCTTCCCCCCGCTCATGTTTTTATACATAAACACAAAGGGTCAGGAATGCTTTATTCAGAGGTTAATAAGACTCACTGTCTGCACACATAAGTGCTCGAGACGGGGCTGAGCGGAGCCCGCTCAATGGGATGCACTCACCAGCTCATAAGCGAGTGCCATGTATAAACCCCTACTGTTTGTCCTTAAAAGGCTTTTCATGTCCAGGTCTTTGTTAAAAACAGATCGAAGCAAAAAAAAAAAAAAAAAAAACAGAGTGCACAGCGATGGCGTTTTAACGCCTTTTTCTTTTTAGTTTTATTACTTTTTCTTTCTGTTTGCAGCCTTGCGTCCGACTTTACCGATACGAACCGCGGAGGCTCGCCGCTAACCTGTGTCAGGCGAGCGCCCGGAGGAATGTAGGGGGGGAGGAATGCGAAGGACGAGGGAGACGCAAAGAAAGCAGGTGGCGCGTGGGATCCTGCAAAAACAAGATTGCAAATTGTGCGTGACTTTGCGTGAGGGTGTGGCCGCAGACGTGCTGCGGAGGTCGAGCTGGAGAGAGAGATGTGCCGCGACACGCTACGTGTGCGCCTTCCTTCATCGAGTTTTCACTTTCAGGTGGTCAGCATGTTCTCTGAACACCTTCACATTTTGTCACAATCCACAGCAAAGTTAGACGTGATTTGGTGAGTTTTCTTTCATTCACAAAACAAAAGCAAATAAGTCATTGTGACGTGGAAGGAAACTGATATAGAGCTGTCAAAGTTTGTTCTTCCAAATAAGTGTCTGAAAAGTGTGGCATCTATCTGCATACATCTCTCCCGAACTAATGTTGTGTGCAACCATCTGCATCTGTCTGTTAGCGGATGTCTGTGCCAGCGTTGCACATCGAGTCAGTGAAATGTCTGCCTGGTTTTCTTCACAAATTAGCTCCAAATTTGGCAAGGCATACATCTTGTGTCTATCTAGATTGTGTGGTACTGGACTACCTATCCATCTGTATGTCCATATAGCTATCCATCCGTCCGTCTAATAAGATTGACGTGAGCCAGAAACACATGGCTACTTATCAGCAGCTCATCACCATAACCCAGGTCACTAAACGCCTGTTTGGGGGGAATTCTTCTGAAACTTTGAGACCTGCTTCCTCACTGATCGTTTTTGCAGAGTGCCAACATTGAAACAGCCACATCTCCCTCATTTAAAAAAAAATAAAATAAAATTCTGTGTTTGACATCATTAAAAATTTCAGAATACACATTTTCAGAATCAGTAAATAACTCAAGACGCCTCCCGATGAGACTTGTTCCTGATTTCGCCGTGGCCAGTTACAAATGTCCAGTCGGTGGATGCGATGGGGGGACGGGGTGTGTGTGTGTGTATGTGTGTGGGTGGATGTGTGTGTGTGTGTGTGTGAGAAATTCCTCGTTGCAGATGTGCAGAGCGACTGACATGCTCTGCGGTTGCCACGAAAGAGATGTTCCAGTCGGCTCTGTGTCCAAATGCATTGATCCTGAAGTGAATAAGCGGAGCTTGTAAATCTCTCCGCTCATTTCCAGAACATTCCTTACCTGACACACCTCATTACTGTCAACTAGAATGTGTGTGTGTGTATGTGTGTGTGTGTGTGTGTGTGTGTGTGTGTGGGTGTGTGTGTGTGTTGGAGGGTGAGGGGTAGAGGAGGGGAGGTGCACATAAATATACCTGGCTTGTAGGACATGCCGGGCGGGAAGAGGAAGCCTTGTTGTGCGGCGGCGGCGGCAGCCAGAGAGCGCTGGTCGTGTGGGAACAGGGGGATCATCAGAGGAGGCATGTGACCCTGGACCTGAGGGGGAGTCGGACCAAGAGGGAGAGGCTGAGGCCAAAGCTTGAGAAAGAAACTGAAAACACGTTTGCGAGCACCTCCGACGCCACAAACAGTTGCTACCGACTTCAACAATTTCACTGGAGATTTTGTTCCATTTTTTTAGCCCAACTTAAATTTACTCCAACACATTTCAAATAGAAACTCTAAAAGTGTGCATGGCTTGTAATTTTGTTTTTGCTGGTTTAATAAGAACTTTTTCAATCTAAAGCGTTGTCTTAGAAAGGCTCTGTTTCAAAAGAATTCACCTTTTATTGGAGAAGCAGAATCTGCTTTAATCTGGTTGCTTTTTAAATGTGGCGTACCCCAAGGCTCTGTTTGGGCCCGGGTCTTTTTATGCTGAACACATACGCCTCGGATAGATGACAGATAAATATAACAAAAATGTCCCGTTACTTTTCTGCAGATGCAAATACCGTTCTTCTTCACACTGTCAGTTCCTGAAGGGTAAAAGTGAAATTACAAACTGGTTGAAAAAACAAAACAAAACGCCATCCAACCGGACTTTAAGACGACTAAATGCCTCATTGCCAACACCAGGCTTTCAAATTCTGACTTTAAGAAGAATAGGTGTCGTTTAACAAGATTACAGTATTATGGAAATATTGCCGAACTAAGAGGGTTGGTATTGAAGCAGGAGCTTGAGATAGTCAACGAAGCAACTGCAGTGCAGTTCTCATGTGTATCAACAAAAAGCATCCTCGAGAAACTTCAGTGGGTTCAAAACTCTGCAGTAAAACATCAAACTGGAACCAGCAGCAGATCCTCACTAGGTCAAGCTTTTCCTTCCACCACTGGATTGTTGGGATCAAAACCTCAAACTCCACCCGCAGAACGTTTTTCACACTTCCAAGAGCAAGATATGAACGTCTGCAGACTAACCCTCCACTGTCTTTATGCACTCAACTTCAGATACCTGAAGACTTTTTTAATGACATGAGTTTTTCCCGAAGAACTTTTTTTCATTCTACTAATTGTCATTTCATTTCAGGTTTTAGCTCTATCTTTGTGAACCACTTACCGATTAATTACTTCGTTTTATTAGTGAAAGCTTTTAAAAGTCCTACATATATCAGACTAAATAAAGACTTCACTACATTTTGTGCCTAATAAATATTTTCAAAGCAGGCTTTGTACCTGAAATTAATTGGCTGTATGTGTCTGTTTTTGTGCTTTTAGTTTTGGAGAAAGTCTCATGCATGAAAAAAATTAAAATAGAAAGAAAAAGCACCAATGCACGAACAAAAAAAACAAAACAAACAATTCAAGACATCAAGATGGAAAATGAAGATTCATATACATAAAAAGAGCCTTACAAAAAATAAAGAATATCAATCAATGGTACATCGTGTAAAAATGCTCGAGCCTTAAAAGTTTGAATGAAGACTTCAGGAAGCCAAGCAACAAATGAAGACGTACGTTCTTGAGGGGTGAGTGTAAAAGCGTTGAACAAATGCCTGAACAACAACGGCGAGCGTGAAGAAGCTGCCTTTCATGTCTGCTTGAAAGACTTTTTAAAACTGCTTGTTTGCCTGAGTTACGGCGCTGGCGGGTCCGACTGAAGGCAGCGTATCAAAGATGACCCTGCGGGAGTCTATTAGGGTTAAACCAACAGTCTGTACTTTCCCTCTTGCCCTTTATCTCATCCTTTTCTCTTTTCATTAATTTTTGTCTGACTTGTGAGGAAAAAAAGAAGAAGAAAAGAAACAGACACCATTTGTGCCTCTTGCTCTTTTTACTCACCCATCTCGTTTGTGAGTTTTTCACCTGAAAGACGTTCAACAACAGCCTAAAGGCCTAAAGTGATAAAATGTTAACTAGGAATGCCTTAGATATGAGCTGAGGAGTTTTACTCTCTCTCTCTTTATATGTATTTAAGCTTAAAATAACATTTAAAAATGCAAGCTAAATGCTATTACATTGGCTGCTTTTGAGGAAACTTGTTAACTTGCTTACTGTAAATTTAATGTTCATCAGCTGGTGTTACTTTAAATAGTTAAAATCAGACGGCATATTTAAATACCTCTCTGCATTTCAAAATCCAAAATCCAACTCCTGTAAGGCTAAAAGCAACAGCCATGATAACACTGGGATGAGCCAAGCCGAGATTGATGCTATCAAATTTTTAGCGTCAATTTGTATCATTTGCATACATGGAGTAGTAAATGATACAACTCTATCGTTCACATCGTCACATAGATAATCTTAGGAATTGTAAAACATCTGTTGTTGACATCTTGGTATGTGTGTATGTGGGGGTGGGGGGTGAAAATCTGACTCAGGTCCCAAAAAAGCTTGTTCCGGCCCTGCAGTTTCTTTTTTTTTCTCTCTCTCCCTTTCCTAGTGAATCACATTTGATCATTTTCAAACTAAGCATTTTGTGCTTTTGCTGCTAAAACCTCAACATGGCTAAGTCCTTTTAAAAAAACAAAACATTGTCCTCGGTGTGTTTCCCCCTCTATTCGTCTCTTTTACTGCCATTCATTGATGACCCAAAGCCCCTCCGCTGAGGGCCCCACTGACCCGTCGGTGGCCTTCATAACGAGCCGCCGGAGCTCCGCCGATCCCCAGACCCCTGCCGCGCCGCTGCCCCTCTGGGGCGACCCCGTATGCAGCAGGGAGGTTTAAACAGCATGACTAAACAGAGACGCTCTGCTCCCAGCCTTCTGAAGAGCCAGAATTATCATCTGATTAATAATTAGATCAACAGAAAAGTAATTGGACTTTAAATTAATAATGCCAACACTTATTTATCTATGAATGCATATATGTATGTCCTTTTGATCTGCGAGATGAACGAGTACCCCATATTTATAGATGATCGGCTTGTTGACGCTGCAGCAGAAGTATGAATCTTTTCTGGCGGCGGAATGAAAATGTTGAAATAAATACGGCCGGAATTTGAGTTTATTTATTCATATGGGGGGGATTGTTTTCTTTCATAATGAAAACTGCTCTCTTCTGGTCAGGTTCCACTTTGGCTCATTACATCGACCCAATGGGAAGTTTACAGATAGAGTAAGTTCCAAAAGATGACCAAGGCAAGTGAAAACACACCCACTGCATCACACGTCCCCTACTTTACTGAAGAGTGGGGTTGGGAAGCTTTTCTGTTTGACCCCAAACACACCATCTGATCAAAATCCATATTCAGTTAGATGGCAAGTGGAATATGAAAATATTTCTCTGCAACAGTATTGGTGAATATTGCTGCTGGAGTTCGTTCAATCATTGGTCAAATATTTCTCGCTGACATCATAATCAGCCTGAATAATATCATACAAATGTTGTAATTGCGATATTGCACTGTGATGTTGCATCATGATTCAATAAATGTGAGCTTTGAAGGTTTATTGTTATTGTTCTTCAACTTCCAGCCCACTGTGTGCAGCAGACAGTCGGCATTTCTGAGTGTCCTAAAATCTCTGAACTCCTGATGGCGTTTAAATCACCACAGGTATCAAAAACTGTCAGGTCCTGACAGATTTTACATCCTTACAGTGCAGAGAAACAACAGGTTGGAAGTTATCTGGCATTTTCAGTGTCACATTATGCTACTGCAACAAACTAAGTTTATTTTAAGGCTTTTTACAACATGTTTATCAGAGGCTTTTATGGATTTTCCTCTTTCTGCTTAGTGACAGTGCGTTTAAGAGACGAAGGCAGCAATGATTGATTATTTTAGCAATCAACTCATCAATCAATCACTCTGATTGATTGATTAATTTATCAATCAGTCCAAAAACTGTCACATTTTCCTAGTTTTACTTTAAGATCTTCACGCCTTTTTTTCCACAATACACAAGAAAGACATCAAAAGATGGAAACAATCAATTTGATTCCTTTTTTAAATAAGAAAATAAACATTTTATGGCCTAAATTGCAACAACACGCCATTCCTTAAGTGAATTTGACTAACAGAAAACACACTGACAGACAAAGATGTTTTAATGTTAAATAGAAAATGCACTTATATTTTGTACAGTTTGGATGAATTACCGCTCTCAAGATGTTGTTCTTTTCAGCAAACTGCCCACACTTTTAATTTTTTTTGGATTTTGCATACTCCAGTTAATGATTAATCGATTAGTAAATTAGTTGTTAATTATTTCAATAGCTGATTTGTCACAATTAACCAGATTAATCACGGTGAATTGGATAATTCACAATTAAGGCAATTAATTGGATTATTCATGATTAATCCAATTAATCGTTTCAGTGTTACGGTTTTGATGATGGATTCAAGCTCATATTAGTCCACATCATCAGGCTTGTAGAAAGCAGAGCCTGTCATGCTTATTACATCCAAACATTTGTTTTTTCCTCTATTTTAATCACAAATGGAAAAACGTGTGCTTAGCAAAAAAAAAAAAAAAAATTAAGTCTGTCTATTCCATGTTTGCTGCTGCTCGTCTTAATAAGCCACAGTTACAGATTTTTAACTTGACTTCACGTGTTTATCAGCTGACTGGCTCTTCGGACCGAGTCGTTTACATCACCCTAAAGAAGATCGATATCGATTGAGGCACCAGCCGTGCACACTGGTGGCTGTTGCACTGTTGGGGCATTTCTACACACACATACGTACAAACGCTCCCATAAAGATAAGAAGTCTGATGTCTTGTGACATGCCGAGGCGAGAAGGAAAAACGAGTCCGAATGGCTGAAAACACCACCCCCCCAAAAAAGAAGAAGAAGAGGAAAGGTGTGTGTGTGTGTTGTGTGTGTGTGTTGTGTGGGTTTTTTGGAGTAGGACAAAATGCTCCCATTCATTGTGCTCCTCTGGGAACATTGGGACTGACTGGGGCAGCTTCTCCAACGCAAACACACAAAGATCTCCTTTTACTGAGGGGAGGGGCGGCGAGTGGGGTGCTACTGGATGAATGGTTGGGGGGGCGGGTGGGGGTGGCGGTGGGCCCCCCTCTGCTTAGCCCCTAAGAAAACACAGAGTCCCCTTCCTCTAACTGCCCACCAGACACACACCGACATACACACCTAGGCAGCGTGGAGCATGTGTACACACTCAGAATTAATGGGGCTGTTGTTGGAAGGCCGGAGGGGCGGGGTGCAGAGGGCGACGAGTGTGTATGCGTTACGTCTTTATGTCGACGTGATCGAGGAAGAAAAATATGGTGTTGTCTGGCAGGTACCGACTGTGACACCTGACCTGGTCCATCACTCAGACTGAGGCCAGCCTACGTAAACCTGCAAAGAAATCATCGCCAACGCAAACAAAAAAACTCTGACTGACAGGCGACCCTGTGGGGGTGGGGGAAGATAACAGCACAGTTTTAAATTGTTTTACAGGCTAAACGTATGCGCGATATAAACTCAAATCGGGATATTTCGTGGTACGTTTGTGATCACGATAAGAGTAACGATAACAACTGTTTGCTACATCGATTTCTAGGTAACTGCATTCATGTCCCTACAAACACATACTGCTATTGACGGTGTTCCCTTTTGTAATGTGTTTCTCTGGGACCTGGGCAGCGTGGAGCATGCTCCGGTCATGCTCCACGCTGCATGTAGAGAAAATGATTTGTTTCAGTAAGATGCCGACAGTAACTGTATTTTCAAATGTATTGGCATTTCCTCATGGATTTATTGAACAAAATTGGGGGAAAAAATATCAAAACTATCAATCCTGACAATAAAGACAGTCTTCGGCTATTTTAAACTTTATTCATGGGAATTTATTGTGATGCTAAATCAAAATTTCTATCATGATAAATATCATGTATCATGGTAAATGACACAATGGACGCCCACCTTTAATTAAAAGCTGTCACAGTTCTACTTTCTACAGAAGTTTTGCTTTTTATTGGATATAAATATTTATGATCCCAGCTTTGGAATAACAGAGCCTTGTTTCCCTTCACCTGTTGCTGCACACTGCCAGTCAGCTGGCCGAAAGAAGGCTCTTAAATTAACAAGGAAGATGAATTCCACAGCTTTGAAGCATTTCAGACACTTCAGATTTGTGGATTTTTTCTGTTTTACGTTACCAGCACACCTTTTTTATTTACTCCACAATACTCTGATGTCCTGAACCTTTTTAGCCAGTTCAAACTGGAAATGTCTCTAACTTTATATTAGCAGACATTCACCACCTGCTCCTTCATAAGAGACCATTGTAAAGTATGAGCTCTTTTCCTTGCCCAGCGTCCATTTTACTAAGCTAAATTGAGGTTTGTTTTGGCTGATGGCTGCACCGGTCCCTCCCAGACATTTCCCAAAACACTTCAAGACCTGTAAATGCAGCATGTGACCTTCAACGGCCACAAACAGCAGCTTCCTCCAGTCTTGATGAACGTTTAACAGAGTCAAGTGGCAGCAGCTCCAGTAGACTGGTACAGATCAATCTACAGCATCAACCAATTGCTAACTTTAGCTTAGCGACATGGACGGCGTTTGGCTAAGGAAACAGTGATGAACATGACAGCAGTGAAAGGAGCTTCACAAAAGGTCAGTGGCAAATGTACGACACAGTATGAGGGCCACGCAGGCAGAATACAAGACTACATTTCGGCCAAAACAACTCAGAAATTTTGAGATTAATCTCAGATTTTTTTTTTTTTAAACACAGATTTCTGAGCTTGAAAATTTGCTAAAAACAAAAAAAAAGTGAAATTTTGATATTGATCTCAGAAATTTTCAAGAAAAAACTTTGCCAATTTCCAAAGTTTTATAAGTCTAAAATTTGAACTTTTAGAAACTTCTTGAGTTTCAGGAGTCAAAGTTGTCTGACTTTTGAAACTCAGAAATGTCCATGTTATTGTCTAGACAATTTCTCAGATTAATCTCAAAAATCCAGATTTTTTTTCCAAGCACATTTTTTATTTTTTATGCCTCAGAAACGATCATATTTGTTCAAATTAAATATTAAGATTGAAACCTCCCGACTTCTTTCCAGCAATGTTTTTTTTTTTACTTTTAAAACTGAGAAATGTTCCTGCTTTTTCTAGGAAATTAGTTTTTTTTTTGGCATAAATCCACTCCTTTTTCAGCCTACAAAGCTCCTAATATACTTCCATACAACCGTCACATATTAGTCCTATCAAAAATCCTGTTCTGTGAGTTTTACAGTGTTGTAAGATCTTTTTTTTTTCATCTTGTTCTAAGTTTAACAAACATCTGCATATAAAAGTTTTATTCCATGATTACAGCGGCTGAACTCGGTTGCCAATGTGAGCCTTACAGTTGCTCAGGCTGGAAGCGTGTGCTGACTTAGAAACTGCATATTCATCTAACAGCCTCTTGGCTCCTCAAGAGTTCTTGTGCGTATTTGTGAGCGAGTGGATTGCTGTGCTTGTGCTTGTCTGCTGCCCTGACGGCAGAAGAGCTATTGGCTCCGGTTCAGACAGTAAAAACGGCTGAATTACAGAGGGCGATACGCTATCAAGACTAATAAAATAGCCAATCATTTAGTCCTCGTAGACTGCTGTTTGGAGTTTAGCACACAGAATATCGCTCATTTTGATCAATCGCTACGTCAACAGCCAAACAGAAGGGGTTGGAATATTGTAAAAAAAACAAAAAAAACACAAGACATGAGATGAAGAATAAAAACAGGAGACGAGAAAGCCAAAGTCGGAAAAGACGGAGGAGGGCGGGTGAAGGAGGAGACAGAGGAGTTATAAATGAAGAACAGAGAGGAGGAGGAGGAGTGCGGCTTTGCAGTCATTAATTAGCCAGTTAGCTAGGGCCCGGGCGGTGCGGTTAGGGCCTGCGTCTTTGTGGGCCTGAAGGAAATGGGCCACATATGAGAGCCATTATAGGAACTGACTTAACAAAGACACATGCCTGTCAGCCACCAGGCTGGGCTGGGCCACTCGGCTCATACGGCACACACAAAGGGCCCCGCCACCGCTAGGAGCGCGTGTGCGTACGTTGTTTGTGCCGGAGCAAGGCATGAACTGTCCACATGTGCGTGATTACGCGTTAACGCCAATTGTCTCTTCTTGGCAAAGCGCTGAAAACAAATGCGCACGTGATTTCCTCCGGTTTGGCTGTTCTGGCTTACTTGCATTTTTCAGCTCGTCAAGCTAATTTTAACTCCAGACAAAAGGCGACGTGAGTAAAGGCGAAGGTGCACCTGATCTAAGGGTTTGAAACTGACAGGCTGCAGGGTTTTTTGTTGTTTCATCGATAAGGGCAAAATGTCAGCAAACTACCACCGCAATGTCTCACTGTTGTGATATTTTCTTAGTTGACAAGTATCATCAGTCAGCAGGATATTTAGACAAAAGTCTTGAGTGATCATCGATATGTGAGGTGAGCCTTTGTGTTTTCGCTCAATCTCTTTCTTCATGCCGAGTCGTCAACGCGAGCGCCGTTTCCATTACAAAGTGGCACAAAACGTTGATATTCCTCTAAGGTAAAAAAACAAACAACACAATTTCGGAATTGCTGCGTTTAAATGAAATTAAAAGCACGATCAGAATCACATGAATAAGTTTGTTCACATTATAACTCAGTATCAATATCATCCTCATGCCACTTTCTGTCGTCGGCTTCGTATTTTTGGAAAGTTGGTCACATGACACGTCTGATGAGGAAAAAGTGTTTCCACTGAAACTCGCTGCTTTTGGTCCAGCCAAAAAGCCGGCTAAAAAAAAACTTGAGTTCATTGTTTTTTAACTGGCGTGTTTCCATCAAGCAAATTTATTTTGTCATTCCAAATTGTGCAATTTTAAGGTGAATGGAAATGCAGCCAATGAACTTCAGTGAAACACCTGGTGTCTGCAGCGCTTCACATGTTCTGTTGTGATCTTTGTAACTCTTTCCAGACTGATAGGTGTCAATAACCGGGTTTCCATCAATTATTTTTTGATGTGCATTTTTAAGTGTTCCGTTACAAAAGGTGGACATAAACTGTACAACGTCCAGCAACAATCTCAATCTTCCAAAACGAAGATTTTCACGTCCGATAAACGTGGTTGTTGGCTTTTCCCAAAAAAAAAAAAAAGAGCTAATGCGCTAACAGGGTGGGAAAGCATTCTGAGCTCAGATTACTGATTTCTTTCCTGTTCTTTCTCTGCGTCTCCAGACAACGTGTAACATCGCCAATACCAACTCGACCAAAAGGCAACACATTCCTAAAAACCTCTGTCTGCTTTTCGTAGATGTCTGGTCCAGGCTAGTTTGCTCATTCTACTTCTCGTTTTGTTACAGTCCTGCAAAGTGTCAACATCTGGCAGAATTAGGCTTTTTGTAGCGTGGCTGATTCGCTCCAAACCAGAAGATGGAAATGTTTTATCTCTTTTTTTAGGACATTTTAAAAGTTTGCTCAAAATTTACATCACAATTCGACATAAACATAGCTAATGACGCGATTAGTCATGTTTCTTGGATCTCTTTGGATCGGGCTTCGACATGTTGCATGTTCAGCTGACTTCATGTTGTCAGACGGGTCCCGTGTAATTATTTTTTTACTCCCAGCCTGGATGTGGCTGATTAGACTAAACCAAAAGAATTAGACCAACTAAAGTTGTTTATATTTTACCCAAGAAGGTCACTACTGTCTTGAAACCAGTTTGAAAACTGGTTTTAAAACAGTAATGTTGGTTTTGGATTGCTGTTTTTACCATTATCAGATAACATCATTTGAAAACTGCGACTAACCATTACTTCAGTAATTGATTAATCTATCGATTCATGATTAATCAATACATCGATTAACAAAAAACAAACACATCCTGCAGATTTTCCATGAAACTGTTTAAGCCTTTCTTGTACAATATCAGAAATATATACATAAAAAATGTTTTGATTCTTTTCAGCAAATATAATTTCTTTTAGTCTACGTACTGCAGTTAATGATTAATCGATTGCAAAATTAGTTGCCGATTACTTCATAAATTGATTAATCACAAAAACAATTAATAGCTTACGCCCTGATTTATATGTTTACTAATGTACGCTTTGTGTTATATTAGATGTCACTTGATGATCTGAAACATTCAGGTGTCCTAAAAACCCAGCAGACTCTATCAGGAGGAAAGTGATTTATTTTTTCCCCAAGCCTTGCATTTGTTGGCTCCTCTGTGTTCACGTTTTGTAAGCGTATCTAGCAGAATGAGGCCTTCGGAAGCATTTCTTTAACCCCTGCTCGTCTCCTGCTGGCTTTCTGAACCATTTAAAACCACATGACAGGAAACCTAGGACACTTTGAACTCCGCTCCGCCCCACATGAGCTGACAAACACGTTCACACCATGCAGGGAAACAGGAACATGTACAATAAAAAACAACAACTAAACAAACAAAAACAAAAGCGTTCCGGCTTGTTTCGAACTTCTCTTGATCTGTAGCATGTTAAAGTCCACAATGACACCAAAAAAAAAAAAAAAGTACAAATAAAAACGTTCCCTGTAAGCGCTGTTGCTGGGTTGGTTTCGTTACACAGGAGGCTTTGCGCGAATAAATGTTCCACTTTGCGCTGATCTATTCTTCGCAGCATCTGGACGAGATTTAGCTTTTCTCTGAATTGAGATGTGAAGGGGCGGCGGGGCCGAGGCTGAAACAGTAGCAGTCGGTCAGCTCCTCTGAGCATTGGCCTGAGTGAAGCTCAGGTCTGGAACTGATAAGTGGAACCAGACCGCCGCCGCGCTGCCTGTGTGTTTAAGGCCCAACACACATCCGACACAGCGTAAACAGCCCGTACCCCAGCGACTAAACCCTGGAGCTTAGCCATAATAACTCTACACCTCCGTACAGTAGACCCACCATATGCTTCTCGCTAAGTCGGGCCGGCTGTGCCAAGACGGGGCTATTGTTCTTTAAATAAACGACAAAAAGTTGCTGTAACCCCGCCGTCGGGGGGTTGGGGCGGGTGGAGGGATTTATTGCTAAGTGGCTTTTAAAATGAAAACAAATGATTTCTCCCGGCGTTCTGGAATGTTGCACAGAGAGACAGAGAGAGAGAGAGAGAGAGAGAGAGACAGAGCAAGAGAGAGAGAGTTGTGGAAGCATGCTGGGAAAAAAAGAACAAGCGCAAAGCGGCAGCTACACAGCTGATGCTCCTGAAAGCCCCACGCAATAACGAGGCGCTACGGAGAGTTGTTTTCCGCACGTCTCTTCATCCTCAAAACCAAACATGACACAGTATCCGCCGCCTCACAGCGTGGAAGAGGATCCGAGCGGCGGAGGGGTATGTGGGGGGGAGGGTGACGGGAGGCTTTATGGTCTCGCTCGTTCTCCCCCCGGGGGCTGAGAATCCTAATGAAGTCCGATCGCAGCTTTATTAAGATCCAAAGGTGGGGTCTCGCAGTAAAAAGAGGAGAAAAAAAAGGAAAAACTTAAAGAGTGTGGGAATGGGGGGGAAACAAGCCCTCATTAACTCTATCACACCTCCAGAGCGGCAGGGAGACGTGACGGGGGGTAAAGCATCGCACGTCGCAGCGCTGAGTGTGTTCGGCTTTGGCTCGAGAGGTGATTTAATTTAGCCTGCGCGCTAAAACAAGAGTGAAAAAATAAATAAATAAATAAGCAGATCAAACGCGGAGCAAATTTCCCACGTGGCCATTAGCCACAGTGTGCAAATTTGACAGCGTTTGGCTCACAGTCGGGGGTCATTTTGGTGCCGAGTCTGGATGCAGTGGTTTGGAACGGAAGAGCCAAACCAACACGATACGACTTCAAAACAAGAGAGGAGGCGATACGAGGAACACGACTGATGAAAGTTACGAGGAAAGCTGCAATTTGATCAAAAAGTCTATATGAAAAAAGAGAGTTTTACATGCTAATGCACAAGGACAAACACATGCTGAATAGTGGAGTCAGAGGAGAGGAAAACAAAACGCAGGCAGGTTTGGGAATTCTGGGATGTTGATCTTGGAGCAATCGATGCAAAAAGTATCATGCCAGCAGGTGATCTACAGACAGACAATGGTTTCAGTTTTTATTTGGTATAAAGGCTAAATCACCAAGTTGGGAATGACTTTCTTAAAGGGGCAGCATTATGTTTTCCAGCTATTTTACAGAACAATCAAGTAAGTTACGTCACCTTCAGTTGTATGCTGTGTATATCAACTATGACTTCAATAAAATTTGACTTCATAATTTAATGTCTCTCTGTTTAAAAGTTCCCACTTTTTCTGAAACTCCACCTCCAGGACTTCATCACATCATGGCTTTAGAAATGTTTCATATATATTCCTCTGGATTTGAAAAAAATCATCTGCTTTGATCGATAGATTCCCATCATTAACATTAACTGTGTCAAATTTTCAGAAGAAGAAGCTCCTAAGCATGGCTGACATAGTGCTGGTTAAACATTCTCTAAAAACAGTCACCTTTTTTTATGCATCTTCTCTCTGCATCTTCTCACTTTCTTTTGCTTCCATTTAAATTTAAATTAAAACAGAGTTGAGGTAAAGCAGGACAGATACAGAATAAACCAACTAAAAATGGCTGGACTACAGTCGTAAATCCTAATCTAATGTAATTCTTCCACTGTTTTGAGTGACCTCTGCAAACACAGATGGGGCTTTTTAAACATATTTTACTTTTGGTATGTCCAAATTGAATGTAAGATCTCAGTTTCACAAACTATTCCATTTGGACGTGGCCTGCAACGAAGGAAGGGTGACGCAACATCAACAGCAAACCAAGAGTGAAAGATGTGAGCAGAAACGTGTTTTGAAAAATGAACAAATGCGTCTGCCGACTAACCTGAATCTGTTGCTGGAGAATGTTGATCTTGTGCTGCTGCTGCAAAAGCTGCTGCTGTTGTCTGGCAATCTGCACACACAAGAGCAACAAAAGATGGCGTTCTTTGTGACAACTTGTCGTTGACAGAGCTCATGTCAGAATTTCATATGATCTGGTAAAATAAAAACAAAGAAAAAAAACTAAAATATCTCAACGTTTCTGCTGTAGCCAGCTGATGTCAGCGTTTTAAATTGTCTGTTAAAGTAAGTTTAACGAAATATCATGAGCAAAAGTGTGAAAACGAGCAATTTCAGCTGGACAACCTGTTGCATAAGTATTTAGTATTTTCAATTAGCCGGGCTACCAAACAAGTACATTAGCAATAAACCGTTTGGTTCCTCTGTGGTAAGAAGAAATAATGGCAGCAATAAAAAGATAAAAACATTTTGTAAACAATGTCAGAAATCCACTGCTGGCTAACAGCTGGCTAACCATTAGACCGCTGAAGTTAGCATGTGCTTCATTGATTCCTAACCTGAAGAGCTAACTGGATCCCAGTTATAAATTCTTACAGTGGTGAAAACTGAACTGGATGAAAATACACTGATCAAAGATTATTGAAAAAATTATCATTTTTATGCTGCTCTGATACTAGAACAAATTTTGACTGATAAAGTATGAAATATGGACAATTTTGGAACATTTGGGTCGTCGGTAGAAAATGAGCAAAAATGAAAAGAACTCTCTGTTGCAAACTAGCTAACAGTTAGCCAGTTGCTAAATGTATCTAACTGTTAGCAACTGGCTAACTGATAGTGACTGTTAGCTAAAATTAGCATCAGCATTACACATTGGTAACTTTAAGAAAGTGATTCCCAAAGATTTTCTGGGCCCTCCTATGCATTACGATAAGATCCAGCCCCCCAAAAAAGAAAAATAAATCAACTGGGCACACATCGTTCAAGCAGACATAAACCTAAACACATATTTTGTTTTCAAACTGCACTGAAGTTTATTTCACACTTCAGGTTGCAACAAAACACACTACAAACCATCACCCTCCACCCACCACCAGAAATGGCACTGCACCCCTTTAGGGGGCGCGCCTCACACTTTGGGAACTACTGCCTTAAGGGGTGTTTCACTATATTTTTAGGTAAATGTTTAGAACTTTATGATTTCTACTTCATAAATTCCAAGTTGTCATACTGATTAAACTTGGATTGAATTATTCTATACTTATCACACATTGATTCTATTTTGTGAAATCGAAAGAAAAGCAAAGGAGAAGAATCTCGTATCGTCTTCAGAGCTAACTGCTAACTGTGAAAGATGAAAAAAAAGTAATATAAAGCTGTGGCTCACCTGAAAAGAAAAAAAAGAGAAAGAGATAGAAAAAAAGCATGTCAGTCATGAACTCCGTATATGGTGGATGTCAGATGGCTTTTGTTGAAGCTACTTGACCATGTGAGGTCGACGACACGTCCAACATCTAACCGGTGGAAGTGTGGGTCATGAAGACATCTCAAGTTACAATAAAGCTTTGAGACTGACATGTTTACAACACCTTGAAAACATTTGGACCCCTCTTAAACACAAGCAGCCATCATCTTCATTAACGTGAGATCGCTGAATGTCAAACTCCTCTCGTTAAAGGCTCTAGTGTTGTCCAGTGATGGCTGCCAGGACCTGCCAGTTGTAAAAACTCAGACTCCTCAAAGGAGGGAACTTGTCGGTCGACCACCTCCACCCATTTTGAGCAAAAAAAAAAAAAAAAAAAGGAAGAGAGAGAGAGAAAAAAAGGAAAACAGCTGCTTCTCTCTCCTTTTTCTTTTTCTTGAGGAATCGTTTAGTATATTTATTCCGAAACATAATTACAGGCTTCTGAATGGGAGGCGGCGCCCCATTTGCACACATGTCATATTTCATTAAAAGCAGATTTTTCTGGGGTTTGTCTGTAGGGCATTATCCTATCAAGTCTCAACAGCCAAATGACTGGCTGATATTGGAATCTGTCTTTCTTCTCACTCTCCCCACTTCGCCTGCTCCTTTGTAATGCTCTGAAAGGTGGTATGTGTTTTGATGGGAGGTGTGGACGTGTCCAAACAGAGCCTGTCGTATGCCAGCCCACGGTGACATGTCGACAAACAGCCAAAACAAAGAGGAGCAGCGCACCTAAAACACCTCTCTGCTTGTGTTTGCTCTCTCAAATGTTTAGTCATTGACCTGAAGACTCACATCTGGATTAACACACTGCAGCCACACGTTTTAAAGTCAGCAAAATAAAAAAATTACATAAAGTAAATCCATAAAGAATGTGTACGTGCACGGGAAAACAAAACCCCCAAGAAAGTACGCTTAAGGGTATCGGAGGACGACGTGAAGATTACCAAGGCGTGATTGGGAGTTTTATAGACTTACTTAATAATGTGAAGAAACCGAGCGATTCCTTAAGCCTGACCACATAAACAACTTTTTAATAGGAGCGCATTAAACTTAAGTAAGACTAATTTTGCTAATTACACATAGCAGTACCAGAAAACAAAGCAGAGATCAAATATAATGACAATAAAATGTAGAAAGAAGAAAACAGGTTTTCTCTTTGGGAATCCTCACCATTTTAGGAAAGCATAATATTTCCTTGAATAATTTTTGCCTCCTGTAATGCAACTAGTACAAATCAGTCAGTCTTTCGATACGTGTGTTGAAAGTTTTGTTGATTTGTTTATGCATTCATTTCTAAATGAATGTGTTCCTTGATGGTGATCTGAACTTCTGACTTGGACTCGATTTGCAAAAACAATTCATTCATATTCAACTTAGACTTACATTTACTGCACATCACAGTTTGGATTGGGCCTAAAAGCATCAATTACAGGCCTTGGTCCTAAATAAAGTTTTGAACCTTGGGACCCATCAGACCTATCAAAATCCAAATTGCGTTCACATACATATGTTGGCTGGATTTGAATTTGTTTGGCTTGGCTGGTCTACAGCAAAACTGATTTTCATTATCTACATTGATACATCTAGAAATACTTCTCGTTTGAAAGTATCAGTTAACTTTGACATGAACAGGTGTATTTGACATCTTCTGAGTGGAGCTGGCCGAACCGTTCAGTGCTGATGCCCACCAGCACCGGACCGGACCGTTCATACCTGCTCCTGCTGCTGCCTGGCCAACTCCATCTGCTGTCTCTGCTTCTCTAGCTGCGAGGCGGCCATCTTCTTTTGCTCGTCATGGGCGGCCAGGAGCTGCTCCCGCAGACTGATCAGCTGACCGATCATGGTGGAAAGCTGGTGCTCCTTCTCCTTGAGCGACTCGGGCGTACCTGGAGACATATTTGTTTTACTATGAGGCCATTAAACGAAACACAACAGTGACGGTTGCTAAGATCACGTCAAAATTCCCGGAGAGTGAAAAACTCATGGAGATTCATCTCAACAAATCAAAATAGAAAAGTTGAAAGCCAGATGCTAACATGATTAGGAAATTCTCCAGAGTCAGGAGTTCTTTTTCTTTTTCTCCCAAATGTCACAATGGAAGCACTCCTTTCACAGATACCAGCACAAAAAACAAAACAAAAAAAAACAAAACAACTTGTTTGGCCCCATGAAAAATGCTCATACCTCAATTCCCATACATCTTCTGACTTGTTGTTACATCTCACTACTTATTATCTTCTGTCTTGTCCCTACACGCCATCAACCAGTGTCTGCTCACAAGAACAATAAAATTAGATTGAGTTCACCTTTTGAAAATGTCTTGGTGTTCAAGACAGAAGACTTTTGTCGGGTTTATGATTTAGACATTCTTGAGAGGTTTGTGGGCCGACACCAGAAACATTCCAGCTTTTACTCCGCAGCCATAACACTTCACACGGCAGCAAAGACAAAAGCCGAGAAGGTGTGACTAACATTTGCCTTTTAATTAACAAAGGAACAGAACATTTCAGTAGAGCTGGAAGGAATATTTCTCTCTATGCCCTTGTGTCTTTCATAAGCTTTACCTGACTTATTAACACCAATTCTGGTCAACAGTAAGTGGATCCATTTGCACCCCTCCCCCTCTCCCAGGGAGAAGGAGGGGAAAAAGTGTAAATAAAAATCTGCAAAAACTCACTTACTTTATTATTATTAGTGAGGATTAACTGACAGCCGACTCTCTCTTAGAAGGGACGACGGCTCTTTAGCTCGGTTGAAAGAAGCTGGAAAGTTGAACCAAACCATCTCTCCAGGCTCAATCATTTCTCAGCAAACAATCAAACCACTGCACAACCACAAACATCCTCATCCGTCAGCAGCGGAGGAGTCGACAATACGCTGCAGCCCTAAATTCAGTGGCAGCAAGTCCAGCTCTAAACCCTACAGGTCCTCGGAAATCACAGAGAGAAAGTAAACCAATGAAAAGGGAGAAAATGTCTGTACTCATTATCTTCAACCCCTGCGATAACGTTAAATGGCATCCAGTATGTTTGACACTTATCGCTGACTTCATTGACTGCTGTGGTGAGGCGTTACAAATGAGGAAGCTGTGATGTTACCAGGACAAGGTGATGTGGAAGCAGCATCATGTCTACCTAATGCAATGAAACAACAAGAAGTTGAACTGGGTGTCCATTAGTAGTCTTGTGCATGCCTGAGTTCATCTCATAAGGAAAAAATTTATTCATTTTTACATTTATTATTTAAAAAAAAACAAAAGAAGGCATCAGGTGACGCATCTGCAGCCTGTATAGTAAGAGGAGTAGCCTCGAAACTTTTGTGGTTGTGTCTTTGCAGAAGTACATTTTTTGACATTTTTCTAACTTTCTAACAAGTTCTAGAGCTCAGATGCAGCTTCATTCATTTTGATTGACTGCATGTGTGTGTGTGTGTGTGTGTGTGTGTGTGTGTGTGTGTGTGTGTGTGTGTGTGTGTGTGTGTGGTAGGGGGGTTGGGGGGTGTCCCTGGTTGTACGTAAATCTTGCACATGGACTGAAGTTTATCATGTTCAGAAGTTCCAGTCCTTGTGTGTGTGTGTGTGTGTGTGTGTGTGTGTGTGTGCGTGGGTGTGTGTGTGTGTGTGTGTGTGTGTGTGTAAGGTCTTGCCTTGGGGCCATGTAGGGAGACTGTTGGGTGGCCCCCAACACTACCTGCATACTAACAAAGTCTCCATTGTGGTCTTGTCAGGCCACTATTGTACCCCAGACTGTCCTCCAACACAGACACACACACTCTTATACACGCACACACACACACACACACACACACACACACACACACACACACACACACACACACACACACACACACACACACACACACACACACACACACAAGCAGAGAAATCACCCCTCAGCAGCCCTGACTCAAAGACAACATTCTTCTTGTCTCGTTGCTTTTTAAGTTTTCATTTTCTTTTTGATTCTTACTTAAAGTCCTGCACATTGCAGTTACCTCCAAGTTCAGATTCTCCCTAAAGCCTCGTCTTTCTTCCCTTTGTGTCCCGTTGTGATTTACCCCGCTCTCCTCTGGTTTTCTCACTTCCATCTTTTCCACATTTGTGTCTCATTTCATTCTCCAGTTTCTGTTTGACTTTAGTCTTAGTTCACTCCCTTCTTAGATCATTTATAGATTTCAAGCCTTCTGCTTTTCTCCTGCTCCTTTCTGGCATCTGCTGTCGTCAACGACTTTCTCTCTTCTCAACTCTAAAACTCTTTCTCCTGCTCCTCCCTTTCTAACTCCTCTTCACCCATCTATCCTTACTACTGTTCTCTCCGCTCCTCTGGCTGGATTTTCACTGATGGATGCTTTATAACCATATAACCACACACACGCAATATAAACAGACTTCTTTTGTGTTTCCCCATGTGTTTTTGTTTTTTTGCAGAAAGTGAAACCCTATTGTGTAATCTCAACAACTGCGATTAC
Organism: Poeciliopsis prolifica; assembly: GCF_027474105.1. Classification (NCBI taxonomy): domain Eukaryota; kingdom Metazoa; phylum Chordata; class Actinopteri; order Cyprinodontiformes; family Poeciliidae; genus Poeciliopsis; species Poeciliopsis prolifica. The sequence goes on from NW_026562376.1 coordinate 23,509,045, forward strand.
GACTCCATCATTCATCTTTGCGGATTACGGGCTGTGCATTCCAGACGCGCTGCTGTGCGTTCCTTCGACGCTTTCTGGCACCAGCGACATTAAGAGATATTTCCGTTTCCTATCCGTCAGGATTATTCCTGACGCCTGCTGAGGTCACGGGCCAAAACAGAGAAGCCATTAGCTGTTTTCTCACTCGGTTTGGGCGATGTGGATGTTCCGCGTCTTAACCAGAACTCCTGTGTCCTCTGTGGGTTTTGGGGTATTTTTTTTTTTTTTTACTGTTACATTTAGTTTCGGTTTAAAACAAATCCTGACTCATTTTAAACCTCACATATGCAAAGATATCTATGTATAATTAAAATATCCGTGCAATAAGTCCACATTATTGGCCATCATAAAGCAACATATACTTTTATAAGGCGTCTGTATTTTATTGATCAAAACTGATCGAATTTTAATCAAATATATCGACGAAATCAAGATTTTCAATTTTGCTTTTAAATGATTGAAAAAAAAACATATGAGTTCAAATATTTGATATTTTTCTGTTTCGGGAAAATATCATTTCAAAATAATAAGAATGATGAAGCCCTGATGGATCTTTACAAATGACCACATAAAATAACTTAAGAAATACAAAAAAAAAATGAATGAAAGAAAAAAAAAGTTTTGTTGATGTTGAATACAAAAGTTTTGAGCTGCTGTTCCTTTTGGTAGCAGTACTGTTTTGAAGTTTCTGACCCCATTTACTTTTTAATGCAGAACTTCGTGTGCCACTGCTCAGATTGACAGATCTTTGGAAAAAAATAATCTCTGAGCCAGGAAGTTGTTTTTTTCCTAAAAAAAAAAGTATAGAGACCAACCCAAGACCAGCTGTATTGACAATATCAGGTTGGTAAGACATCATGCAGTAATGTTATTGTGTAACAATCAGAAATGACCATATCTAGCGTCAAATTTTCTTTCTATAAAGGATATTCTGAAAGGAGCTCCCTTCTTTTCTCCTCTGGCAGAAGCTGAGACATTTTCAGGGAGACGACCAAATAGATTGAATTTTTTTCTTCATCTCACTTTGTGGGCTAAAGTTGTATCAGTCGATATGTTTAACCCAGATCTGGAGGCTGCAATGATGTGAAATCTAATCTGAAAATATTCAGGTTGACGTCAGTTCGCTACTGCGGATGGATGGACGGACGGACAGAAACTTATGTTTTCATGTGAAAAATAAGAAATAACGGCAAAAAAAGTAAGATCGTGGAGTAGACGCTTGAATGTGAATATGATTATTGCAGCCAGATGTGCCAGCTCATGCATCTAACATTATAATGAGACACTCTCGATCCATCTGTTCTTTTGCTTTACTAACTGAGTTTCGGTGAAAGATTTAAATGTAAATGCTGGAAAATAATTTAAGGAAAAAAAAATATCAAGAGGCTTAAACTATGCAAAGAAAACCATGTGGATTATTAGGAAAGATTTTACACCATTTTGTTCCTTATTTCTTTTTCTTACATCAAAAATAATTAAAGTTTATCTTTAGCAGAGACAAAATCTCTTACTTTTTGAATTTCCTGACAAATGAACATTTGAACATCAAGGTGCACTGATTGCCGGAGAGCAAAATTTGACGATTTTTGAAAACTTTGATCTCTAACAGCTTCTATTTCTTTCCTTTCCAATAAAATCCTGGGAAAACAACTACCAGGTCTGCAAGTCAGACAAAAAAAAAAAAAAAAAACAGAAATTGGTACCAGCCAGGAAAAATATATAAAATCTGTAAAATATTACAGCTAAAAAACATGATTGGACAAGATCCTGAATCTTCATGAGAGATTCAGGAACTCTTTAGAACTGCAGGTAAACTCTGCAGACGAGTTTCAAGACTGCAGCATGTCAACTAAGATATTTCCAGGTGACAGGAGAAATAACTCCAGAACAAATAACACTTTGGACTCGGGTTTCATTCACACCGGCCCTGTTCAGTCCACTTTAATCCAACTCCTGTTCGGTTGTCCAGAAAGTCTGGTTTGGTTGTCGAGGTGTGAACGATCAATCGAGCTCTGATGCCTACCAAACAACCAAACTTTTAACCAACTCTTAAAGTCATAGGCCCTGTGAACGTCAAACGGACCTGAGACCGCTCCAAAAGCAGGAAGCAGGCAACAGCCCAAGGCATTCTGGGTAAACGAGTCCAAAATAAACACACGAGAAATGTGTTTATTTTGGTCTTTTGCCAAAAACAAGAGAGAAATCCTACAACCTCTAAAATCTCTAAAACCTCTAAAAAAAATCATTTTATGAAGAAGGAAGTTGCGCTCAAGTGTCTTCTTCAGAGGTTTTTGTGTCATTTCCTTCAGCAGCATAAAGTGCAGCGCCACCTCAGGCGAGGAGGGAAATAGGCTTTTCAAATAATTTGTTTAGTTCGACACAGCGAACAGCAGCAGCTGAAAACGTAACAAACGTCCTAACTTTAGTCCCCAATGCAGCCGAGTCTATCGGACTATCAGACGTAAAAACGCCCAGAAAGCTTCAAGAGGAGACATCACAAACAGCACAACTCACCCCCCAAAACACTGGGTATCTGTCTTCTACATATTTCCCACCAGACATTTTGAATAAAACACACATTTACTGCCGCGCGCGCACACACTCCGAGCAGTAATAAATTAAACAGGGTCATCGGTTTTCCTCACCCTCAAAGTAACTGTGACTTTACAAGCTAGTTCAGGTTGTTGTGTCAGGAGGCACTAAGCAACAGTTGTGTTTGCGTATTTAGGTCAGCCAGACCGACACGGAGAAATAAACCGTTCCGCTCCAATCAGGGTGTTCCTTTTCAGCTGGGCGGGGGGAACGGAGACATCTGCGAGCTCCGAGATGGAGAACGCTCCTGTGCCCACGCGTCCATCTCAACGGGGAGCAGGAGGCCAGCTTTTCACCAAACTTCAGTTAGGTACTTTGAATGACGTGAAGAGACAAATAGGTTTGACTTTTCCTTCCAGTGTCCATCAGTATTTCCACACCGAGGGTCTCAGCGGTGGCCACTGACTAATACTGTTTGTTGCATAATTGTATTAAGCATCCCAAAATGAAGGTTAGAGACCAGGCAGCAGACTGGGTGTGTTGGCGCTTGTCATTTTAGCTTCTGTAATTTCCAGAAGCACGACTCGACAGGAAGGCTTCTTTTCGAGTTAGCAGGCTTGTAACAGATGTCCAATTATTACTTTGCAAAAGGTGCTTACGGATGTAAAAGCAGTCTCTCTTTTTTTTCTGCTACGGTAATTGGAGATGGAGTTGGCCACAATTAAGAGAAGGAGGGGGGAAGCTTGGAGGGGCGGAGAGGGGAGGGCAGATTTCTGGGCTGAAATGAAACTCAATGTCTGGCCTGTTCTGCTGCAGAAGACTCTCTGTAGTTGATTTTTCCACAGAGGAAATTCTTGCCATTTCAACAGGAGACGATCACAAACAGGCTCTCTCTCTCTCTCTCTCTCTCTCTGACTGAGAGGACGGCCGCTAATGACGAACGTTAGAGCGCGCGAGCAGGATCTGCCGAATCATCCGAGACTGAAAACCTCACTTTGTCTGACTCCTCATCAGGTTTTCCAACGGTAGGAGTGCAGATCCTGTTATGTGACTTGCGAATTTCATAAAAGTACAGACTTTACTGCTTAAAGTCGGTTATGTGTGACAAGACATGTGACCTTCAGTCACATCATGAAAATGATGTTTTTATTAAATATTACTTAGAAGAAATTTGATTAATTAATTTAATGCCTTGAAATTGGGCCTCTGTCTCTTTGAAAACTCCTGTTCTTTCTAAAACTCTGCCTTCAGGAAGTCTTCACAACATGGCTCCACTATCAACCCTTGAAAGTTTTTACCAGCGTTTCACTGAGAAGGCGCTCGTATAATGAGCTCAGCAGGCTTTTGCTAATTGCTGCTGGCTAGTTTGAAGGAGCAAAGTGGGGGGCGGCTGTTCGGTGAGACCAAAGTTTGGAAACGGCAGCTCAGAGGAGGAGCTTCGTCCTCGAAGGGGGTAGGGGGTCTAGGTCCACCCAGGCGATATACACAGCTGAATGGTTGCCATGGACATGAAAGGATTTCTCAAACATGCGTGAAAGAATCGAAGCAAAACTCCAACACTGGATGAATCTTTCAGGCTCACTTTGTCCTCCACATGTAACATAAAATGTTACAAGCAGGTTATTGGTACTTAAATACATACGCAGATGTTTCTCTTAAACTGTTATTCATATGCTACTGCAACACATTAATTTTAAATATATTAAGTAAAAAAACTAATGCGATAAATTGCTTTCACTTATTTACTTTTTAACAATAAATCTCCCAAGCCGGAACCTTTGTGTTCACACGTTTCTGGTACGACTGTAATTCTGACGCACAATCAGCAGCAAAATGTTTCATTCGTCGATGTGTAGTTTTTGATTAAAGAGCGATTCATTTCCACGGATAAATTAAAGATCCCGAAACAAACTCAATTCAAACCTTCAATCCCCACTTCTAAGACGAAGAGAGAAACAGAGAGAGAGCGATTGTCTGTTTATATTTACCAGGCATAGTGAGACGGTGACACAGCGATGCACGTTGTTGTGAGATGAAATGGTGACAAGCGTCTGATTTTCTCAAGCTGGAGCTGCCAAATCAAACTGCGGCAGAAGAATCGCTATTTTTACATCTGAATACCAGAGCCAGCTCCAGAATACTTTTGTCGCTGCGATTTATAGCCTCATAAAGGCTATTTGCTGATGCGGACAGAAAGCCGGGGGCTCGTGTCGCCTCTCCCCTCCAACCCAACCGTTAATCAGAGATACAATTATAACCCGTAGGTAGGCCAGGAGGGCGTTTACGCTCCTGCTTTCATGTGTTCAAAGTGCATTCAGGAGATAAGCATAGCATTTTTAGTCAATTCCTATGGAAAATAGCCCTGATTTTTTATTATTATTTATGTTTTTTTTTTTTTTTGCTCATGTTGATTGATTGTATTATGAGTCTACTTGTGTTTGGACGAGCCTCAGGAGAAAAGTAGAGCTCTAGATGTGGACGGTTTGAAAAGATTTGTAGTTTTCCTGTCAGACTTTTATAAATAAACAATAATTTCTATGCTCAAGTCAAAAAACTAGTGCAGAAGTAAACAATATTTAAAATGGCATGAACATAAAGAACACAAAGTGTAGACCAAAGTCTCATTTTCTTTTTACATATATATCAAAATCAAAGCAGCAGAGTCTTTCCTGTATATTTTCTAACTCGTATCTCCAACAAATTCCATCTTCCGCTACGTTTCTAGACAAACTCGTAAAAGAAACCATAATGAAACCTTATTGCATTTCTTTAGCAAAGTGTTTTGTTCCTTTAAAAAAAAGGATCAAGTTTTAAGGCCACGCAATAATTTTTCCACACCGGCATCCCTCTAACCGGCGAACAACTGTTTTTAATATTTGTCCTGACCTTTTAGTTTTTTTAAAAAACATCCCTCAAACAGAAGCAGCTGCATTCAGTAACAGTTCGGATCTCGAACGTTTGTGTTCTCACCTTTGACCTCCCCCAGCAGCTCGCTGGCGTTGAGGCCTTCGACGTGATCCTTCCAGTCCTTGGAAAGTAGCCTCACCATGCAAGACGGTTCTGCGGAAAAAAAATATAAATGAAACGTTACGTGAATGAGTCTTCAATGGCTCTGAGAGTCAAATATTTAGAAGAAAAATCAATCACATTTTATGTATAAGGCACTTTACGACAGGGAGCAGAAGTGCTCTCCATTTTAACTCCGGGATAAAAATGAAGAAAGAAACTAAAACAAAATTAGTGGAAACATAAAAATGACAAAATACTACAATGTACTAAAAGCAATTCAATGCATCTTTAGCTTAGCTTAGCAATTTTAAATGTTATTTACAACAGAAGTTTGCATTTCGGCGTTATTATTTCATAGCAAAATCGTGGACCCTTCATGCACCTGGCTCATGGAAAAGAAAAGAAAGTGGGACGGGAGGAGAACCCGGCAGAGAGAAGATACTCGTTTCTCGTATCTGTGAGGACTTGTTAGATTCCAGAATGTCCTCCAGCTTCTTCTCCAAAAACATTTTAAAAAAAAGAAAAGAAAAGAAGCAGCAGCCATCCAGCTGACCGATATGACAATGTGCGTATTATACAGAGACAGGCTCTTATTTGCGGCCGTCTTCTTCTCTCACATTGTGTCTCGTAGCCTGGGGATAACAGACGGCGAGGGACACGTGGTCGTACGTGGTCATGGGATTCATAAGGTCCCATTTGTTCGACGGGAGTCCTGCTGTGAACTTCACTCCAACAATGGGAACGATTTTTGATTTATCCCCAAAGAGGCCGGAGGAGGCAGAGGGAGGCGATGGTCGGGTCTTGAGAGAGCAGGAGCGTCACGGTGTGGATAAAGTCGTGAAGAAGGAAACGCACATCGATGGAAGGCTGCGGCTTCAATCAATGTGCATCAGAAGGAGGTGTCTTTCTGCAAACCAGTGTCAAAGTTAGCGCCGCGTAAAGCAGTTTGACTGATGACATCATATCCATGGAGACACGCTGCAATTTACTGTTTACATCTGGAAACTTTGCGCATGCACATGATGCAACATACGGGAATTCTGTCGTTTCTAGGCTGCCGAACTGTTTTCTATCCTAGTTTATTAAAAAAAAACACTTGTGTTTGCCTGTTTTGTTCTGTATTCGATTATGATCATAAGTTGAAACACCAAAATATCCAATTAAATAAAATTATTTTGAAACAACTGTGTCGGTATGCCGATGCTAGTCTTGTGCTGACTTGGTATTGAGTTGATACCCACTAATCCATATGATCATAAAAACTGTGCATTTCTATTCAGTCTCAATACTTTGAACAACCACCTTCCAACTCTAACTACCAGCTTTGCACAGCTGTGCCCACAGCATGATGCGGCGGCCACCGTGTTTCAACCAGTGTGTGGTTGCTTCAGAGTTAGCTCAAAATCCATATGGCAAAGAACAGGAAGGCCAGAATGTTTTGGTTTCATCTGATCAGAGAACCTAGTTCCACATGCTTGCTGTGTGCCATACCATTACCACTATACTGCAGGGTTACACTTCATTAGTAGGGCGAGGGAAGATGGTCAAAATATGAAGAAAATACAATTATTTTCCTTCTATTTTGCCATATTTGTACTAGTTTGTGATTGCCACACACAATCTAAATAAAGTACTCAGATGTCGGTTGGTGTGGTTAGAAAAAAAATGATTCACCGGGTGTGAATACTATCGCAAGGCTCCGCACGATGGGAGCCTCCTGCATGCAGAGCCGCTTGACGCACTTTTCAGCTTGTGAGTTTGTGTGCAAACAGTGGTTTTCATGCCAGCGTACGCGCTACAGATGGTGTCAGAGCCACGCAGGGCTCTGTGCCAAAGCCTCAGCAGCCTGTGGATGTCAAAGGCACACACACACACACACACACACACACACACACACACACACACACCACACACACACACACACACACACACACACACACGCACATACACACCAACATGCACACACATAAAGAAAAAAAAATAAAAGAGACATTCTTGGGCTCTGTGTGGAAAACATGCCCCTGAGGGCTTGCCTGATTTAGAATGGTTAATTCAGACAATAGCTCATTTGTGGTGCCCTTATTCTGACAAAAGGCGCTATAGGCAGTCATTACTGCACATGCTCCATTGTGAATGGCTTAATGTTGAGTTTGTACGTTCGGGCCCACTGTGCGGTCATGGGATGCCGTCCTCAAGCAGAGCACAACTTCCTCACTGAGCTCATTAAAGCCTAACATGTTTACAGAGGGATTATGATCAATATAAATAAGCTGATGCAGGGGTCTGGATCATAAGGGGGCAAAATGTAAACAGAGGGGAGACGGCTGCACAACATAGCAGAAAACCGTGTGTGAGCTACAGGTATTACTGCTGATGATTCAGCATGTCAACATTACAGCGGTGGACACTGCTAACTGGAAAACTAAAGAACTAATAATAAACATTAGTTCCACTAATGCTAGGGCTCTACAGACACAAAAGTTAATGCTAAAGCGCTACACCAATACAGTATTTAGCAGAAGCTAGGCTTAATGTTGATTTAAGTTATATCTATACAGCCCTCTAGCACTAAGTTGATTTAGGAATAATAATTTACATATAATGCCCTTAGATATTGTAATTGTGATCATATCTTGTTCTCTTTTGTCCGTGTTTTATTTTGTTCCTCAATATTTCCTGTTTGAGGTGAAGTAATCCACACAAAAAGAAAGACCAGAATTGTTGTGAACGCGGTCTCTGCCCACTTCAAAATAAGAGCATGAACATAAACGCCTAACTACTTGAAGAATTCAAAGCTTCGGCACAGATGGCCAACATTATTATAACTGAAACTTTACAAAACAGCCGAGTAAAGTAACGCTTTGGAATTCATCAAGTGAAAATAGCAAGAAGCTACGTGCACTAAACGCTTTCAAAGTTAGCAAAAGAGCTAAAGCGCTAAACAAAAGTCACTGTAGTCAACTTAGCAACTTCGCTGTTATATTTCGTAACTTTTCAGACGATGAAAAATATAAAAACTAGGCAATGACGTCATCCAGCAACTTCTACTTTTCATGCTGAAAAGTTGGCAACAGAGCGGAAAATTAGCCCCACTGTTAGTGGATTAACCCCGCCTCTCGATAGGAACGTTAGCTGTTGAGACACCAGCATCCCTCCCGACCCCACTAGGGACAAGGGTGTAAGGCAAGAATATGAGATATTTCCAGGAAAACGAGGCCACCTTGCTGTTAAGTGGAGCAATTAATACAACAAGAATGATTCTCATACATATAAATCAGACAGGCTAATCTGCTACACTGCATATATTTGCGTCAAATGCTGATTCTTGGAGTCACTGTCTAGTACTGCAGTGGGACAGATGTGTTTTCTCGTCAGGCGACCAAAAGACGCCAGTGTGCATTTTTGTAACAGGCCTCCTCATCACAAAAAAATTTCAGTGCAATTTATGAGAGCTTTTAAATGGGAAACTGCAACCTGTAACTCAGAGAAGCATCTGCATAAGTCAACCGTGTGTACGCCGACACACAATTTACACCCGCTGCACCGATAAACAGCCCCGCGTCAGGGGACGGAGGGAGAAGAGGAAGAGATAAATGAAAAGGAGATGTTTTACCCTAGATGGCTCTCTTATCTGTCGCCGTGAACGAGTCAAGGTTCAAGAGCTGTTTAGATTGGGAGGTAGGGGAAGGGCAGCGGGGGGATAAAGATTCCACAACGTCTGAACGCAGACCTCTCTATCAAGAGGAGGAGAAATGCAGAAGATGGATGGCTCAGGGAAAAGAAGAAAAGAGAGCTGGGGAGAAGGGGTTGAGGAGGTAAGGATGGAAAACGATGAGGTGAGAAGTAGAGATTGAAACGCTCTGATAGCCTTGAATAAAACTAGAATAGTGTGGCAGAAAACAAAATTAGAATAGAAAGCAACAACTATTCCTACTGCTGCATAATTATTGTTACTTTTGATGCATTTACACCTGCTTCAACTTGAGCCGCTTTAATAGAAATGTAGTTTGGTTGCCAAGAAAGTCTGGTTCGTTCAGGCTCTGGTTCACCTGAAAACCTTGGTCTCCGTTTGGCTGAAGTTAACTCTGACACGTTCGAATGTCTATGTAAACACCAAAAGCAGGAAGCGAACTCTAAAGGAGGGCATTGTGGGTAAACACAACCCAAAGGAAAGCGGGAGTCTCTTGCTAGCGTGAGAAATGGCTCGTGGAGATTTACCGACGACAAAAGAAAAATCCCACTAATGATCAAATATAATAATACTCCATCTTTGTTTACATTTTGTGAAGAAGGAAGTTGTGCTCTTTGTCTTGTTCAGAGGTTTTCATGTTGTTTCTTTCTGTAGCTTAAAAGGATTTTAAATCTTCACCAGAAAGTTTTGCATAACTACTTAAAACCAGCCTCTGCCAAAATCACATTTGAGTTTAGTTGTGAGAATTTTCTATCATTTCCAGCCATTATGTTACTTCATGTAACTAAAGATTCATATTACTAGCATGTGACCCCGTCCTGCTTTTTTAATCCATCAGCAGCTAGCGTGGATCGAGGGAAGACAAAGGCTAATGGAGGCCCGTGAAGCAGCAGAGACGCAGTAAATCAGGAGCCAGGCAGCCGGACCGCTGCCAAGTGTTTTGGGTACACATCATTTTATCACCTGTCTCCGCGCCAACCTGCCATCACGCAGCGCTTTGGATGTTGGGCAACTCCCTGTGTGTTTCCCTGTTTGTGTGTTTGCCGCACGCCGGGCAAGAATCAACAGTCCCGAACAACTGCTGCCAACGAACACACAAGTCTGCCTCAGGCTCCTTCTGAAGAGTCGCCTTCGCTGGTTTTATTTCCCGCTTTCACTTCAGTGTGTTTTCTTTTTTTTTTAAGTTTAAATGAAACAAACTCTGTAAAATTTACTCTCACATCTACTGTGGGACTACTGTGTTTCCGATCAGTTCGAACCGGAACAGGGTGGCTTTAAGCTCACTTAATCTTTAGCCTACTTCAGGTTGTCAGACAGGTTCTGTTTAAATCATTTCTTGATTCTGCAAAATGCAAGCAATCACAGTTAATACATAATTTAACAAATGGAGTTTTTACTTTATCTCATAGGTTTGGCTTGGAGAACCTATTATTTCCCTGATAAATAAAATAATCACATGAACAAACTGCTTTACTCAAGTTTTTTAATTTGATTGTAAAATTTGATTGATGAGAGGAAAAAAAATTACGACTGGGTCACACGCTGTAATAAACTGCAGTGCAGCTCAGAAACTCAGAGCTCAGGAGTTTGCCATAAAATACCAAAGTAAAGAATAAAAAAACATTAATCTGAAGAATGAGTTAATGCTAACGTCAACAGAGACCCCGTGTTTTAGCGAGCGTTCATAGAACACACCCAGGAACGCCAAAAAAAAAAAAAAAGGTCTCTGTGTCTTCACTTCGCTGCTGAGTGCCGGTAAATGGAAGCTGACAGCTACACTTTGCACTTCCAAATTTATGTCGGGGTCTGTGACTTCAGCTGCAGACCCCACAGCATCATGACGCAGAGAGAAAGAGGGAAAGAAGGAAATAAAGAAAGAAACACTGAATGGAGGAAGAAAGAGAAGGGAAAAAAGATTTGTGATTAAAGATACATGATGAAAGGTGTTCAAAATTCTTTCTCTTAAACAACTTTCTCCAAGTTTATGTTTTTTTCTTTTTCCCAGCAATAGAGAGTGTTTTGTGTCAAAATCCCATAATTGTCTCAACGCATATTTCCAGAGTTCTCACTGAAGTGATGGATGAATGGAATTGACAGCGGGAAGAAATTATTGGAAGAAATTAATGCAGGTTAGGAGGTAATGGTGGAAAAAGAAGTACAGAAGGAAAAATGAAAAAAAGGAAGAAAGTAAAACAACAAAAAAGAAAAAAGAATATAAGAAAGAAAAACAACAACCCTAAAAGGGCTTTTATCATTATTTCATCCATAACTGTCAATAAAAAGGTCAAAGAAAAGAAAGTCTGGTATGTTTAATTATTTGGCCTGCGTATAAAGCGTGTTTGCCACCCCCATGTTTCATGCCACCCCATGAAACATGAGGGTGGCAGCATCATGGTGCGGGATGCTTTCATTTAGCAGGGACAGAAAAAACTGGACAGAAGGGTGAAGTTTTCCCTCCACTTCAAAACACCACCTCCGCTTTGGTCTTCGGAATAAGAACCCGAGTGGAAGACATTCGAGTTTGAATTTGTAACATGGCCAAAACGTGAAAAAGATCAAGTGGTGTGAAAATTTTCTGCAATGGACTGTGTTAGAAATGACAATAATAATGAGGACGAGAAGCAGGAATACACTGAGTAGAGATGGAGGGATAGAGTAGAGCGAGGGAAGAACAGAGACAGCAGCTGTCCTAACAGCTGGCCAGCAGGATTGATGTCTCCGTGAAATAAAACTCAACATATGTTCAAACATGAGGTGGCGAGCCAGCCAGGAGGACAGGACACACACACACACATGCAGAGCATACACTGATTAAAGAATACCACCACACTGCTGAGACATTTAATTGAACAGTGGGGCTACATAACACACACACACACACACACACACACACACACACACACACACACACACACACACACACACACACACACAAAATCAGTCGTGTTCTAAAACCATTACGCTGCAGAGCGGTTTGCTGCGCCGCATGTTAGCACGGTGTCTGTTTCACACACACTATTTTCATCTGTCAGATGACACCCCAACTCTCTTGTCACAGAACACGGTCAGAGTGAAGGTGTGTTGGAGGTTTGGGGTTGTGTGTGTGTGTTAACAAAAGCAAAAAGGACAGAACCAGTCCTGTTTGCCTGGTTGGGTCCCCGCAAAAAAGACAAAAATATATAAAAATATATGCCACAGAAAGACTGGTTGTATCTTATTGAAGCACTTTTTAAAAATGTTACATAGACGCAGAGGGAGGATGAGGAAGAGGACCTTAGACCAAGATGAAGAAGAGTACAATGGTAGTTCAATGAGATTAAATGAAAAAAAAAAAAGGTTGTTTTTGGGAGCTGAGGGGTTTTGTATTTAAAATGGGGGCTTCTGGTTCCTTCTCTTTCCCCTTGTGGGAATCAGGCTTTGGTCCCTACAAAAGGAAACACACTGGAGAGAGACGTGCCGATCCGAGCGAGGCGCCTATTGATGTTAACTCAATATTTAGAAGTGTAGCTAACATGTTTGTCTACACTCACTTGTTTTTGATCACTTCCTCTGCTGTCATTGCCAAAACTACAACCAGACTACAATTCTACAATAAGAACGTCATTCTTCACAACTCCTCCTTCTGTTCGCTGACTGGCCCAGGAGAAAATCTACCAAAGGGAATCCAACTCAATGAGAGAAAGTCCAGACAGAAAACTGAGGAGAAATGAGGAAAGCAACGGCCAAGCTAGCTGGGACCCAAAGAGCAAATGAGGTGGATTAGCAGTGTTTGCTAACAACTGAAGGTATCATCCAGAACACACGATGGAGTATCATCTCTTCTTCCTGAATACTGAGCTATTAGCAAATAATGGCAGTCATGAGACTATAACACAAGAAAAATCTTCAGGCAGAGGAATCTTCAGGTTCTGACTGACTGCTACAGGACTGACTTTATAGATAACTTGGATGACATTTCATTGACCTTTAGGATTAATAAAGTATTTTTAATTGAATTGAATAAAAATGATGGCTGTCTGGATATTGTGAAGTTAAAGTCTTGTAGGTTTTATTAAATTAGCTGTACTTTGTAAACAAAACAAATAGACTAAGGTATAACAAATATATAACCCTGGACGTTATTTGTCAATTTATTAATAAAAGTAATCAAATGTATTTTACCAACGATGCATATCATAGACTAAGATTAAATTAAGATACTTCAGGAAAGAGCAGCTCAATGAAATGGACCCACAGATTCCAAAGATGAAATCTTCATTCTCTGTTGAGATAAAACAAGAAGCCTGGACTAAATAATAAATCTCATTATACGCAGAATTCTTTTTTTTTTTTTTTTTGATTTCCCTGGAAAGAAATGACGCAGCATCTCCAGCTAATCTCATCAAGCCCAGAGGTGGAGAACAATAAAGACTCAGCTGAGTCGGCTGGTGAGCCACAGCCGACCGAAGGGTCTGTTCTATTTGAGTTGAAGTAAATAAAAGTGTTAAAAGTTAAACATCTTTTTAATGGTTAGCAACAGAGCCTTAAAATCCCATTGTGGAACAACAAAATACAATTAACCCCACTTTGCCCCCTGTGAGGGAATGCTGTTTGAGCGCGTTTCAGACTGGAACCAAAGTGTTCACTGAAGATCATCTCTCTTTTCCTTCAGACTCATTTCATGTTTAATTAAAAAAAATAGTGACATGTTTATATATTTTTTTAAATGCTTTTTTTTTCAATCTTCAAAAAGAAGAGAATTGTGGGATCTAAAAAATTTTTAAATTTTTTTAAGTCAGAAATCTTTTCTGTAACAATGCCAGTTTCCACCTCTTTTTTTTACTTTATAATAAGAAAAGGCTGAATGCCTAATATAAAAAATATTTTAATAACAATTACCAGACAGCAAAATGTTATTGAATCAATTACAATATGAAAAACAAGACTAGTCAAAATACTAGTTACATTTTTAAAATTTGTAAAAATCTTTCTTGTACCAAGCTTTAAATGGTTAAATTGTAAAGTGGCATTTGTAATAAAATAAATAAATAAATAAAATAAAAATGAAGAAATATAAAAAAGAAAACAAGTAATTTAATCCTAAACACACTATAAAACCTGCAATCAATTTTTGGCTGCGTGAAAGCTGACAAGACTTTCACCCCTCGTACCATATTGCCTCTTTCTTAAACTGAAAACACCAGCTCAAGACCCGAGCTTCTGGTTCCACTTTAGGCTTGATACATGAAACCCTCTCTCAGCGCGTTCACACACATACACACATGCAGACACACCGAGACATATCTGCGCAGACATGCAGACACAGGAAAACGTGTGGTTTCGACACAATAGAAACGTTGTTTTGGCTCGGCTGGACGTGTGACTTGAATGGCGGTGGAGAGGGTCAGGGGTCAAACCTCGGAGGGTTGACAGTGAGTCTGGACTGAGTCAATAAAAGAGCTGAATAATGAAATAATCTTTATCTACCATCGGAGCTGGGATGATCTGCAAGGAGCTGCAAAGGACAGGCGTGTATATAAGTCAGGTGGTCGTCAGCGTAACGACTGATATAAAAGTCATTCGCTTGTCACTTTAGATAAAGTTAATAAAGGTTTTAAAAACTGTCATGTTGGTAAAGATTCACAAAACTGAACCCACAGTGTGAGGAAAGTGCAGTGCTAAAGTAAACTGATGTTTAGCCTGTGGCTAAAGCAAGATACCATCTGATAAAAATCAAGGCACAGTGCAGATCATGTTTATTTACGCCTACACCATCGTGCTGCTATTTATTTAGCTCCAAAATTCAAAAACACTTTATTGATCCCAAAGGGAAATTATTGCAACACAATTTTACTTTAGCTAAATGTTTCAAATTCAGGAAACTACTCACCATATTTAGATATTTATTTATTTAAATGTAAAAAGTGAAAAGATAAAACCAATTCCTGAAAATAAATTAGAATTTAATGCAGCACTATAACCTCAAACTCCTTTAATATAATGGGTAAATAAATAACAAAAAAATCAGTAAATCCCATATAGCTAAATTATTGGTACAGCTGTGTTCAATAGTTTATTCAATTGTCTATTGCCAAAAAGATAGCTACCTCTTCATCTTCTCCTTAAACATTTTACAAAGCTGGAGCAGCCAGGAAGAGAAATCTTTGACTGTTTTTTTACAGTCTCTCTACATAACTCAGAATCCTGAGTCTCCTCTTATGAATTTCCTCTTCAGTTTGCCACACAGACTTTCTTTTGGGTTTCTCAAGAGGTTTTAGTCACATAATATTAATGTCAATTTTAGTCCCGTCTGACTAAAACATTTGTGACAGTAGGACAGTGACAGCTTTTACTGGCATCACTGACAAACCAACCAACCAATTGGCATCCAGAGAGCGTCTCATGGTTGTTATGGAGAGCAGATGTCATTCGGGCTTGTTAATTAAAGTTCCAGTTGCTCAAAACTTTTGACCTGCTGCTCTGATTGTGTAAAATGGCAACTTTAGAAAAGTGTGTTTCTTTGTAGCCATTTCACAGCTAGATCAACAAACTGAACCCTTTGGGTTTTTTGTCTTTTCTAGTGGAAAAAAGAAATTTTATGTCATATTGCTCAGGAGAAATAAAAATTAAAACTTAAAAGTTCTCAGAAACTCTGATCAGGTTTTAGAAACACACAGAAAATAATGCTTTAGCTACATTTACTTAAAGAAAATTTGAAATACTGCTGATAACTTTGACTGGTTGTTCACTACAATTATTTCCTCCACATATTTCCCACACTAAATAAACGTACAGGTACTAAAAGATCAGAGTTTGAGCTGCTAAAATACAAACATGAAAACTAATCATGAATATGATTCAGACCAAAAACTATGTGCAGCTCCAACATAAACTCTGCGTTAGCCTTCGGCTAAAGCAGATGATGTAAGTTTATTTGCAGTTCTTTGGTCTTTTTGCTGCTTCGAATGTTAACGTAAAAGAGATTCAGAATAAGCTGTAAGCGAATTAATGTGCAAATAAATTACTATATTTTATACATCCACAGACGTTTAAACATTGGAAATGAAGTTTCATGCAAATGTTTTTTCTTTTTTGTAAAATTTGCTGAGTTTCTTTAAAAAAAAGAAAATTGGAAGAGGATGTTCAGTCAGAGTGCATCTTACCGAATAAATCTGATTTCCAACACTTGTAAACCAATAAAAAGTAAATAATCATCTTCGAACCTTCTTCTTTTCTTGCCTTACACATGATCCTTGCTGCGACCTTGCAGGTTTCTCTTCATTATTCTCGCATTAATTTGGCATTCACCAAATTACGGAGCAATTTAGATTTTAACTGATATCCTTGCTGGAGGGAGGGGAAGAAAAACAGAAAAAGAAAAGCGGAGCTCGATAAAAATCACGATTTTATCTGATTTTATTGGACGCGGTACAAAGCTGTTCCAGCAAACCACATTACTGCTGCACCATATGCTGGCTGGCCTGCAGCCAAGCAGAGCAGCAGAGGTCCACCCCACCGACTGCGCAGTCGAGACCCGCAGGCTGTGGGTGATCATTAGCTAGGAAAGCCCTATCAATTACAACATGATAGATTGAAAGCAACTTCCATCGAGTCCAGGGAGGAGAGAGACAGAGTGGCAGTTAGCAGAGAGGAAGAGAGCTGCGCACTCCAGGATATCTGCAATCTCTGCTCCAACTCCAAATCTGCTTTTTCCCCCCCTCATAAATCTGCCATGTAAAGGCTAATTTCAGAAGCGTTATCATACAAACATCCACGAGCAACATACACTGGGAAAAGCTCTTCCTGCAAACAACCACAGCTCACACTGTCAATCCTGTAGAAGAAGGCAAACATGGTGCCACTGCCAAGGCTTTGTCAATTACCCAATGAGATTAGCTCTTGGAGTTGACCGTGCTTGCTGTTAAGCTGTCATCGCAACTCCCTGTCACATACACACACATACACACACAGATTGGGTATACAGAGGGAACGCAAGGCTCAAGGTGCTTGCAGAGGTTCCACGTTAGGTCATGGACTGGAGTTTCTCCTGCAGCTTAGCCAGGCAAAAAAAATCTGCAGATGATTTAATCTGGAAACACAGCTAGCGGGCTCACAGTTGGCTCGGCACAAGCAAGCTGCTTATATCTATTTAGGCAGTAACAACTTTAAAAACATGATTGTTCTGAGCAAAAACAAGTTTTGTGTTTGTTTTGTAGCTCACCTAGATGTAACCTTGTACTTAAATCAGCTAGCTTGTACATTTAGCTAAGTGCAAGCTAGCTGCTTATTTCTAATAACACTAGTTTAAAAAATAATAATTCTGAGAAAAAACAGGTTTTATGTCTGCTCTGCAGCTCCGCTAGCTAATCTACACACATGCCGCACTATGGAGAAGTTTGTTTGCAAAAAGAATTTGAAAATCATACATCGCTTTTCTTTCCTCCTCACAATTACCTTTCTCTTGGTCTGTGACCTGAAATCACGATGGGTCACCGGCACCACAGCCTGTTTGATTTGCAACCAAGATAAATCTTGATAGGTTCTAGCGGCGTTAATATTCTTCTAGATTTTGTACAGAACTGGTGATGCAGGAGTTTTCTTTGGACATCCTCGTCCGATACCGTAACGAGGAGTTCGTACAACGTGCAGCGCGGCCGGAGTGTCGTCAGACATGTTGAAACGAGCTCTGGGCAGTCTGGAAGGACAAAGCGAGACCTGGCCGAAGGTCTTTCTTGTGTCAGAGAAATACGGTCAGAGGTAGGCCCGGCCTCGCTCTGACCCCGTTGTCCAGCTGGAGGAGGCGTTATGTGGGTGAACGGGTGGAACCGGCCTCCTCTCCAGACACCGAGCAGAGCTGCACAGACTCACACCACTTTATGCCTGTGGGGCCAAAAGTTGTGTGTTGTGATTTTTTGTTTTGTTTTGTTCTACTTGCTCAACAATGAACATAAAATCTGTATATCAATAAAGATTGAAAACAAAAAGGGCTTCAGGCTGTTGCTGAATTAAAAGAAAAACAGACAATTTCTGATGAATTATTTCTCTTTTCTTTTTTGGGTGATCAATCATTTTCTAATTTGTTGGTCAAATTTTTACTATTCTTGACTTGTTCACCGATTGCAGTTTCCTGACCGATCAATGGTCTGACTTGTCGATCCCGATAAGGCCCAAGTTTAAGGCCCCTCTTTCTCTCACAGATTAAAAAAAATCTGTGTAAAAAGAAGAGGCTTTTTACACAACCATTTTTTTTGAAGACTTCTTCAAGTAGCTTGACATCCATACCGATGCTCCTATTTCCTCTCCTGACAATTTTACAACAAACTCATCATGCAGGGCCGGTCCAAGGCTGTATGAGACCTGGAGCAGAATTTGATTTAGGGGCCCCGCTTGCTGCTAAAAACATCAGCATCTCTAACAGCTTCATAGATTTAGTGAAATCTGGGAGAGGTTTAAATGACCAACCTAAAAACAATCCGTTATAATCACAGTTTACTAATTTGTATTTGTGAACAAACAGAGCTCAAACTAAAAGATCAAACTCATAGCATCAGATTATTGCTATTGTAAGATGATTTATTTTTACTTTTCATTTAATAGGGTTCTATAGAAGATCAGTTGTTTACTAAAGATGTTAAGGAGTTGTACTGCGCCTTTAAGAGGAGTTACTAGGTTGTTTTCTGGCTGGCCCCTCCTCCGGAGGTTCTCGGGTTTTTTTGGTTTTTGTTTTGTGTTCTGGCAAGATGGTTGAATAAACGTCTGGACCGCTAAGCTATTCCCGCTCATTGTCCTACTTTTTCTCCACCCACGACCTCTCAGTTTCTGGTAACACAGATTTATCTAACATTACAGTGTTACACTGGTGGCAGCGGGTTTGTGGACGCTTTTAGCGATTGGAGTGGTGCGCACACGTTAGCATGCTAACCACGGATAGCTCGTGCTGCACGTGTTGAGCGGCGTATATAGCAGCTGTTGAAGACAAATTTTTTTTTCTCTCTTTTTTTTTTGCCCTCCTGTCTCTTTTCCTCTCTCGACTGCGGAGACGAATGCCCAGCTATGGCAAGTAATAATTGGGATCAACTACCTTTTCATTCTACAAGTAGCCGTGCCGGGCCTTTCTGCAGCCACATTTTCATGGGCGACGGAAAAGAGGATTTTTCAAAATGGTGCAGACGTTTTGAAGTGACTGTTGCTGCTGATCCCGATATTACTGAGGATAGTTTGGTGAAACTGCTACCTACATGTTTAGGGGGTGCTGCTTTTAGTTACTGGGATAGCCTATCTGATGCAGAAAAAGCGGACTATTCTGCCACAAAAGATAAGCTGAAGAGCGTTTTTGGACAAACTGCTTATTTGTCGACTTTCCAAAGCTACATTAATGCACGCAGTCGCCTTCCTGGTGAAGCCCTTCCTGTGTTTGCTGCTGAGATTTGCCGTTTGGTCGAAGAAGCTTTTCCGACTTATGGTAATAATGCTAAACAGGGAGAAAAATTTCGACGCTTTATTGCTGGACTGGACCCATACCTGCAGCTGCGATGTCATGAGCAGGGCGTTGACACGCTGGAGACTGCTCTGCAGTTTGCTATGCAGATTGAAACTGCTCACCAAGCTAGTAGAGTCTTCACTACCACGCCTCCTTTGCAGTCTTGGTCTACACCACCAGTTTACCCTGCTGTCTCACCTGGCTGGGTCCCCTCCACGTTACAGGGCCTCATCAAACGATCGAAACACACCTCCCCGAGGTTCCAGTTCATATATGAAGGATGGACACAACCAACGGGGTTTACGTACCCAATCTGAATCATCTGACCGCTACACACTGGGCTACGGATCTGAAACCAGAGGCCTCTCTGGTCGTGGCCGCTCTCCTACCCGCTATGAAAGTGACCGCCGTAAACACTCACCCAGCCCAGGGCGAGTACGTTTCCGTTCCCCTTCACATCCAAACGAAGCTCAGGGAAACTACAAGTAGCTGACAATGAGGGCAAATTGCCAGCTACTGACTTCTCCCTAGCCCAAACAGACACTAACATCTATCATGACACGGTTACTAGTGACGTTACAGGTTCGACCGACGTAGAGAAGAGATATGTGTCAGTTGTTATTGAGGACACTGTAGTACATGCTTTTCTGGACACTGGGGCGGACGTTTCAGTCATTAGTGAGGACTTTAGAATGGGTACACCTGCTCTGTACAGAAAACCCATTGTAAAACAGTTTGTCCCTCTCACTGGTGTCACAGGCGATTCTCTTGACTCTGTAGGCTCTATTTATGTGAACCTAAATATTGCAGATAAGCTCATGACACACACGCTTCAAGTTGTCAGGAACTGCACAAAGCCAGTCATTTTAGGTTGGGATTTTATGGTGGCAAATGGCATTACTGTTGACACTCGAAACATGACATGCAACATAGCAGGTACAGCTGTACCACTGGTTAGTCCACATCTGTATGTTCCCTGCCTGACTGCTGTGTCTGTATCCTCCACTGTTAACATTCCTGCTATGTCTGAGAGGGTCATCACTGCTACTTTGGATGCACCCCAAAAAGGGTTTTTACCTAATGGCTACATTGGTGTGTTTGAACCACATTATACCGACCAGTCTTCTGCTGGCATTGCATGGACTGTGGCCAGGGTAGAACGAGGTTCTATTTGTATTAAAGTAGCTAATGTTTCACAGAGTGACGTCATGTTACATGGTGGTACACAGGTGGGGCACTTTCATGCTGTCTTAGCAGAGGGCCAGAGTGAGTTCACCATTATGGACAGTTCTATCTGTAACATTGCTGCTCAAGCACCTGACAGTCGAAAAATAATCTCTTTTGCAGATGGTGCAGACACAGATCTGACGCCTTTGCAGACAAAGCAACTCACAGACACTCTGACTTCTTTTGCAGATGTTTTTAGTCAACACCCACATGACTTTGGCAGAACTGATATAGTGACACACAAAATCACTACAAACTGTGATAGCCCGATTTCACAAAGAGCATATCGCACCTCTCCAGCCATGAAGGCAGAAATTCGCCGCCAAGTTGAAACTCTTAAATCACATGATTTAATAGAGGATAGTTCGAGCCCTTGGGCCAGCCCAGTAGTCATGGTGAAAAAGAAGGATGGCTCTTACAGATTCTGTGTAGATTTTCGTAAACTGAACTCTGTCACCATTACTGACGCTCACCCTTTGCCAAGAGTTGATGACAGTCTAGACGCGCTTTCGGGTTCTCAGTACTTTTTTACCATGGACATGTCCAGTGGGTACTGGCAAGTACAAATGGATCCAGCAGACAGGCAAAAGACCGCGTTTACGACAGGTGACGGCTTGTATCAATTTAAGGTCATGCCAATGGGGCTTAAAAACTCACCTCCGACCTTCCAAAGGCTCATGGAGCTTGTTCTGAGAGGACTTCACTGGACAACCTGTGTCATTTATTTGGATGATGTAATTTGCATGGGGAAAACCTTTGAAGATCACCTAAGCAATCTCACGGACATTCTCACTCGTTTTCGACAAGCAGGTTTGAAATTAAACCCTAAGAAATGTGACTTTTGCAAACCTTCTGTAAAGTACATGGGGCACATTGTGTCTCGAGATGGACTGGCGTTGGACCCAGTAAACAGTGAACGCATCAGTAACTGGCCTGTTCCACGCTCACCAACAGAGGTGCGTGCCTTTTTGGGACTTTGTTCATATTACAGACGTTTTGTACATAAATATGCCCTTATTGCTCAGCCTTTGCATCGGCTTACCCAAAAACAAGTGGTGTTTGAATGGACAGATGACTGTTCTGCCGCTTTTCAAGCACTTAAGCATGCACTGACTTCTCCTCCAATAATGGCGTTTCCCAACTTTGATCAACCCTTCACTTTGAGCACAGATGCATCTAATGTTGCAGTTGGTGCCATACTGTCTCAGACACAACAGGGATGTGAAAAGGTTGTATCTTTTGCAAGTCATGTACTTTCAAAAACAGAGAGAAAGTGGTCTACTTATGACAAAGAACTGTATGCTATTGTATGGTCAATTAGACACTTTAAACATTATCTGAGTTGCAATCCTTTTACAATCATCACTGATCATCGTCCTTTACTCAGCTTAAGGAAGATGGACGTCACGCATGATCCTACTGGACGCAGGGGTCGTTGGGCATTGGAGTTGGACCCGTATCAATGGACAATCATTCACAGAGATGGCAAGAAACACACAAACGCTGATGCCATGTCGCGGATACCGTTGGGGCAGGACTCAACTGAGGCAACAGTTTCAGCATTACCTGATGGTCACTCTTCAAGTAGTGATACAGAAAGTTCTGTCTCACTGGCTGAGTGGCCATGCCCAAGCCCCAAACGTTCAGAGATGACCAATGTTGTACCACAAGTGTGTTGTGTGGACAAGGATGGGGCACAGGTGAAAATGGGGTTTGCCACATTACAAGAGACATTATCCAATCATAACATGGACATTGTATCGGCACAACTCTCAGATCCTGTTTTCTTTGAAGTATATTCCTGGGTAGAAAACAAGAAACGTCCCTACCTCAGACAGGTAAAGGGTAGAGTTCAGAGAAAATTGTGGTGGCAGTTTCCTAAGTTATTCCTATGTAATGACTTGCTCTGTCGCAAAGGACAGAGTACACCAGGGAAACCCGAGGTTTATCAAGTGTTAATTCCATCTGCACTTGTTACAGAAACAATGCATTTTCTCCATGGTAATCC
This sequence comes from Poeciliopsis prolifica, assembly GCF_027474105.1. NCBI lineage: Eukaryota > Metazoa > Chordata > Actinopteri > Cyprinodontiformes > Poeciliidae > Poeciliopsis > Poeciliopsis prolifica. The sequence goes on from NW_026562376.1 coordinate 23,532,010, forward strand.
TTGTTCTGGTCATTACAGTGCTGAGCGCACATTTAAGAAAGCATTGGCAGTGTGTTATTGGCCAGGAATGAGATCTGACATTGAAAACTTTTGTAATCTCTGTAAGACATGTGAAGCTTTTCGAAAAGCTGTACCTAAGCATCGAGCGCCTTTGCAATCTATTCAGACTGACAGACCATTTCAGTTGGTCTGTACTGACATTACGGAACTTCCAGTTACCTCTCTTGGTAATAGATATGTGCTTGTGGTACAGGACCATTTTACCAAGTATGTAAATGCCTATGCTATGTCTGATCAAAAGGCTACCACAGTGGCACAGTTACTCTGTGAACGATACATTCCGGAACATGGTGTTCCTGAGGAACTGTTGTCAGATCAAGGGCGACAATATGAGTCTGAAATTCTTCAGACCATTTGTCAGAGGCTGCAGATGACAAAGAAAAGAACCTCCCCATACCACCCGAGAGGGAATGGTATGGTTGAACGGTTTAATCGGACTCTGAAAGAGCAGTTGGCTCGAGTCATTCAGGACTTTGGAGGTGAATGGGACCACTACCTCCCTGCTGTGGTACTTTCCTTCAACTCTACTCCTCACTCGAGCACAGGGTACTCACCGTATTTCCTTGCTCATGGTAGGGAACCCCGACTACCTGCTAATATTCATGTTTCATCACCAATGGTTTCTGATTGCCCACAAAACTATGGTTCAGAACTGGCTACACGGATGGATGCTGCTTTTGAAACTGCTCTTCTCCATCGCGAAGAACAAAGACAAAAACGAGAGTACTACTACAACAAAGACACAAGGTTTAGGCCTTATGCTTGTGGTGATTTGGTATGGATAGACGACCCCACCACCCAAAGACAAAAGCTTTCTCCCAACTGGACTGGACCATTTAAGGTTGTATCTGTGGATGAAAAGGGACTCCTTTACAAGCTGATGAATGAGAAATATCCTCAGGCTGCGACCAAAGTCATTCACTATGATCGGTTAAAACCTTACCGTAGTTCCACAGACGCATTGCCACTACATGTCACCCAGTCGATATTCCCACCAAACCGGGATACACTGCAGAAATATACCGCTTTGTCTGGGTCATTGCCCTGGTCGTTTGGCCAAACAGCTGCAGCCCAGGCATCAAAAACTGCTATGTCGCTACCATCTTCACCAAGGATTTCAACTGGACTTGTTTCCCATCAGCCTGCACAAGCACCCTCCAGCTCCAAAAAAAAAATGTTCGAAAGTTGGTTTTTCATATGGGCGGTTGAAAGACTGGTTCAGTTAAAAACAAAAAAAAATGTTAACAGTTGATTTTTATGGGGTTGTATTGTGAGTTTTTGTCCTTTGTTTTGTAAACCCCAGATGTTCTGACTTAATGATGATAGATTGCACTTGATTTATTTTCATTCTTTATTTTTTTTTTTTGCAACAACTTCATTTTGAAATGAGGACATTTCATTTAAAGAGGGGGAAGTATGTAAGATGATTTATTTTTACTTTTCATTTAATAGGGTTCTATAGAAGATCAGTTGTTTACTAAAGATGTTAAGGAGTTGTACTGCGCCTTTAAGAGGAGTTACTAGGTTGTTTTCTGGCTGGCCCCTCCTCCGGAGGTTCTCGGGTTTTTTTGGTTTTTGTTTGGTGTTCTGGCAAGATGGTTGAATAAACGTCTGGACCGCTAAGCTATTCCCGCTCATTGTCCTACTTTTTCTCCACCCACGACCTCTCAGTTTCTGGTAACACAGATTTATCTAACATTACAGTGTTACACTATGGTAACAAAACAAAATGAATATTGCTCTTTGAACTTTTACAAAGTAAACTTTCCAGATCCTTAAAATCTTACATATAAATGTTAAACAATTAAAAATATTTTAATGTATTTATGCTGAAACCATTAAATCAAAATTAGCAGCATTGATAATCTTAATAAACAAATGTTATATTTATGTATCTGTGGTTTGTGTTGAGATATTAGCCTTCATGGGGCCCCTGAAGCCCTGAGGGCCTGATGGAGCTGCTGACTGAATTTGGATTGAACAGAAGTGCAAATAATTGATATTCATTTTATTTGTATTTTCTGATTTGTTGTTTTGAAGACCAGTTGTGGGTTTAAATAGTGTTTCACTGGTGATATATTCCAGTAACATATAATTACCCAGTAACATTTTTACATTTTCTGCCTACTTAACATTTTTTAATACAAAAACACAGAACAAAAACCACTGGGCTTAACAAGTTTTCTGGGGGAAATCCTGCAATGACTAAAAGCTGCGGCACAAACAAGCACTCAGCTTTTATTCAAATTATCACCTCATCTTAAACATGTTATTTTAATCTACTTTTCCCATCAGGCCGCCTTAGTCATCGCAAACCCGAACAAACGTGAACGACGGACAAACCAGAATCTCACGGCTTAATTTAGGCCGACGTCGGACTCATCTGGGCCGAACAGATAACAGGAGTTTTATACTTAACGCTTAATTATAAGGCGTCGCAAGTTGGAGCTCCCGCACGAATGATGATCGAGACAGTCATGATGACTTATGAAGAAGAGTTGGGTTTGTTCGATCCTGAAAGCGCCTTCGTGATAACCACTAATCCCAGCCTGGTGCCTGTTTCCATATGGTGGGAGGGGCGCCTCGCAAATGTTTTGGAATGAGCGAGAAGTGGTGTGTGTGTGTGTGTGTGTGTGTGTGTGTGTGTGTTTCCTCTTTTGTATATTTTCAAATTGTTAAATATTCAACAAATGAAGTGACGTATGAATCAGCCTTGAATGAGCTGAAATAAATATGATTTCAGAAATGACGCCTCTCCTTCTCTTTAAGCATCCGACTTAGCAGAGGCTGTGTTTGTCTGCCACGAAACGACACCGCGTTCCTTTTACTCAAGGTTCAACGCTTTTGTTTGGAATAAACAGATATGTTGTTGTTGGATTTCTGTCAAACAGAAAGAAAAAAAAACGCCTCCTTGTATGACAGAGACAAAAGCTCCGTTTTTAGCGCCCTGGCAACCTATAGTTTGCAAAAGATCAGCATCTCAGACACTCATGGGATTCGTAGGGAGTTTACGTGATGGATCAACACTAGCGTACATCTGATCCATGTCTTAAAGTTGCAGTACGTAACTTTAATTAAAAAATGTAGTTTGTACCTATTTGTTGTTATCATGTAGGGACAAGATAATCTGTGAAAAGGTCAATCTCCTCCAAGTCCTCTCTGAACTGATGTTGCTGACTGAACAAACGCACCACCTGTTCAGAACCAACCAATCAGAGCCAGGAGGAGGGTCTTAGCACTGTCAATCATGCTCGTGTACATGCTACTAAATGTGCTCATGTCGGAGGAACAACTTACAAGAAAGCTGTTTATCCGGTGTCAGTGGTGGCTATGCTAACTATGCTAGCTGCAGTGTAGTAAAGAGGTTGAACAGCGCCACATGGAGGATAGCTGACACGCTAAGCCCCGCCTCCCAGCTCTGATTGGCTGTTTCTAATTAGCACTGGAAACACTGGGAGAAGGCAGAGGAGCCCAATGTTTTCACAGATTGTCTGTCTCGTTTGATACCGTCACTGATGTGACAGTTTTAACAAATGCTGTGTTTCATGATAAAGATTTATTTTTTATAAAAGCTAATGTCTTAGCGCTTTCAATGTCTTAGTGCTTTAGCTTCCACTAAGTACCATGTTGGTATTACGTTTTAGCATTTTTTTCCTTTTTGCCGATGTTGTGTGTCAACATGTCTGACATTAGCGCGTTAGCACTAGTTTCCACTCAGTACCATGGTGGTATAAATTTCAGCATCAACTAATGTTGATGATTTGTAACGGTTTAGCTAGCGGTGCCCTCCTCTGCTTCATAACCTTTTCCCTGACCTGTCCGCTGTGTTCCTTGGTCTTCGTTATTCAGTTTTGTTCACTAATGTTCTCTAACAAACCTCTGAAGCCTTCAAAGACCCGGCAGATTAATACTGAGTTCAAAACACATACAAGAAGACTCTATTTACTGATTAGGTGACTTCTGTATGTAATTGGTTGTCCTGGACTTAATCAGATTAAAGCAGGCTCAATAAAAATATCTCTCACATAAAACCACAATAAAATTTGTTGAAGTTTGTGCTGGTAAAAGGATCAAAGGTACAAGAAACTGAATGGGCGGGAATACATCTGCAGATATTTGGCCGAGAAATAAGTCTCCTGGTTGCCTCAGCGCAGCTGCAGTTGAGCCCCGTCTCGTTTGCAAATGAAACAAACTGTGCAGTGATTCAGTCCCACTCTGCTTTTAAGCAGGGATTAGTGTGATTTTAAGTGTCTGCCAGGCGCCGGAGCTCCGTTAGGCCCATTAGATGGCTGACTAAGTTGGCATAGGGGCACGCTGCCCACGCCAGGCCCCCGTTAGCAGCAGGTTGGCTCTATTGAGGAGCAACAATGCAAATAATCATAATTTGCTCATCAAAAGCGGGAAGGGGAGCCCGATTGCACACTTCAACGGGTTTGAAGTGCTTTGACTCGCCAATTTGCTTTTACAGGAAACAGAACCAACAGGAAACTCATGACGACAGATTATTGTTTGGCTTCTTTTTCTTCATTGTGTTTCCCACTCTCTCCAGCTTCTTACATAAGTAGCTGCATTTCCATTACAAATTTTTGTCTGCGTGCTAATAAAGTCCAAAAGAAACAATTGTGGTGTTTCCACAAAATAAGAAATGAAATTAAAATCACATATGAATAATCACATATGAATAAGCTTGTTTACACAATAAGTCATAAAAATAACTAGCACCGTACTTCATCCATGGCGCTCATCATCTATCAGCCAATCAGAGGAGATGTCGGCGTCTTATCCAGGCATTAGAGCAAAAAGCCCTGATAACTTGGGAGCAGCTATGAATGTGATGTTCAGGTGAAACTGAAATTGGAGATTTTACAGAAGAGTTACGGATTCACAAATCTTTTTATGACCCGTGTGAAGCTGTAGGAGCTCTGTTGGAACCGGCTGAACGTTGTGCGAAACAACAATCGCCATCCTCCTACAACTTCCTGTCGTTTCCTTCGTCATTTTTTAGATCAGTCTGGCTGCTGATCTAGTGACTTGTGTGATGTGAAAAAAAGTGTTTGCATTGCAGTTTTGTGAAATAACATCAATCTCGCCGAAACACCGCCTCATCCTGCCGCAAAAGCTTGAGTTTTTTCAAAATCTGAGTTTTTTTATGAAGAAAAAATTTTTTTTTTCATAATTTCAATATGCACAATTTTATGTTTAAGGGAAACATGCATTTCTGTTTCCTCCGTATGCCTTGCTGTTTTTCTTTTTCCCCTTTTCTCTGCTGACGTTCCCTCGTCCCAGCCTTGAACATTGTTCATTCAAAAAAACAAAAAGGCTTATTAGACTAACAGTCTAATATGTGCTAAGTGCTTTAGCAGCGCAGAGAAAGGCTTTTGTGCTCGGCACACCTTTGTGTCCAAACCTTCAGGGCAACGGAGACGCGACTCGACATAAATACAAAATAGTGGAGAAAAGCCCCTCTTGTGGCTCGCGTGTTGTGAAAGTCCAGGTGAAAAGGGAAGCACTTTCAGCAACCAGCTGTGTGGCAACACAACTACCTGACACTGTCTTAAAGAGTTCTCAATAAACCTTTAAAGGCTGATTCCTGACCCAGAAATAAACCTTTGATATCTAACAGCGAGGACATGTCTATTTATTAGAAACGTCACGCTCACTGAAATCAGCCATGCTCCCTACTAGAGTCCATTCTATCTGATCGTACGGTAAACAGAACCAGAGCGAGTCCGGGTCGGGGAAAGAGTCACAAGAGCTCCGTTGGGTAGGGTGTGCAGGGGATGTTCTGATACTAAACGCGTTTCTCACCTCTGAGGCATCAGAGGAAGATCATTTAAGAAAAATTATCTTTAATTCCTGCCTTAACAGGACGGCCTCCGTTCACCGGGGTGACCTTGCGCTCCTGTGTGTTTTTAGCAATTTACAAGCAAATCCGACAGGTCGTGAATTTGCGACATCCCTGTTTGTCGCCAACAAGCGCTTTGATTTAGGATGGGAGCGAGGTCGGCGTGTGGGAGAGAAATTCCTTAAAGTAAAAAGGCAGCTGAAGATTGAAGGGTTGAAGACAAGAGAAGGAAGTCTCTCATCAGGTGAAAATGGGAATGAGAAAAAAAAAACATGGCAGACAGAGAAAGGTGCAATTAAATGAAGAAGCGGTAGTCTATTCAAACATTCAAAAGAAAGAGAGAGAAAAAAAATCAGAAACAGAGAAAATAAAAAGAAAAAAGGACGGATGCTTTAATCCTCATCAGTTGTGAAAGCCACAGAAAGGGGAGCTCTCTTAATGAAGCATTCAGCCTCAGACATCTATGGATTGACTCGCTTCATTTTGGCGAAGCTCATTAGGTGAAAAAAAAGAAAAAGAAGCAGAGGTGCCCATCAATCCATACACAGTGAATCCACAGTGGAACGCATTTCCACGGCGACCAGCTGAAAGATGCGCCTGCAGGGATCACAGCAATTTATGGGAACATTTTAGGAGGCCCCATTCACACAGGCTGACAGCGTACGGTGAGCCGGGCCTGGCGGGCCTGGTGGCGCCGCCACCGCGCGCGCTTCTCCTGTTTGATTTCACCAAAATGTTCAAGACCTTCTACTCTGTGGCAGCAGACATGCTAATTAGCAAAGGAAAAGATTAATACAATGCTGCTGTGCAGGTAGGACTATATGACATGAAAAATTAAAACTAAATTGCTCATTGATCTCTGACAAAGATTGTACATCACAAGATTTTCCCCATATATGCAAAATGTACGACCATCAAATTGCGAGCTGGTAGTCGGTCACGTCATTCGTCAAGAAAAACTTGGGAAGTTCTGTGATTCGTTTCAGGAAATAAATGGAGCGAGGGGGGAAAACGACGTTTTTTTGTCATTTGACCAGCTGATCCTCAGAGTCCCTGAAAACCAAACTTGATCTGATTTGCTGGTTCCACAGAAGTGGAAAATGGTCATTTAAACAGATCAATATGAGACTTGTGGAATATTAAACAAAAATGTACACAATCTGAACATATTAAGGAAATTATTTCTACACTGCTCAAATACTAATATATTATTATCTGGATAGTGATATCCTTATAATTAACATACTATTTTTAGTACATAAGTTCAAATAGAAATGCTGTAGCACACCTTCTAAATTCAGTAGCAGCTTCAAGTGCCTTTATTCTATATTTCCCTTAAAGGGATAGGAACAGCAGTAAATTACTCTCTTGAGGTTTGCATGTAGAGTAAATCCAGATTTGTTGGTCCTGGAGGCTGAAACTAATAGTCAAAGCGGAGCTGAGATCAAAGTGGATTTCCTCCATCTTAAAACAAGTTCAACCTCAAAAAGGTCAGAGTGATTTATGGCAGAGCTAGCTCATTAACATTCAAACTATCATCGCCTTTTGTTTGACAGCTGCTGCACAGAGAAGTGAACGATCATTTCCACCGCGCCACCAAAGAGCTTCCAGTGTCCAACGTCATTTGTTTTCAGCCTCCGGATAGTTGTTAGCTTCAGCCTCGGGTTATAATGAACTTTGATCAATACCAAATGAAAACACCAAAAAGATTTATCTGCTGCAGGTAACTTACCTGCTCAACTATCCCTTTAATAAAAACAGCTAAACTGTTATAAGTTGATATTAGCGGGGCAGTAAGTCGGGCTAACTGTTCAGCTAGCTAGCCAGGACTTGGCTGCGTAGCGGTTCTCCTGCTAACAGTTTGTTAGCTGCTGTTTTAATAATTGATAGTGTCGATTCTAAGAGTGATCTTTTAGTTGGCCTTTCATGACTGGGAACTATTTTTTCATAATTTTTCTTCCCAATGAGGTAAAAGTGTAGCAGTGGCCCACTTTACGCCAGCTGGCAGGCATTGAGAAGCGACAAGTCAGGAAGGCCCAGCACCGCGTTCCTCCATGCTCCATCCTGTTTTAATTACATTAATTATCGGGCTAAAAGTTGCCTCATGCTAGTTAATTGCTAAGTAACTTATTAAGGAGAAGACATAAAAAAAATGTCTGTCTTGGCGCTTATTGAAGTAAAGCAGTCTCATCTTTTAACTCATATCACATTAGATTAGAGGAGGGAAATGTCAAAACACCTTTTGAACCCCCCAACAGACACACACCATTTCCTTTTAAGCCGGTTCCTGTGAGGTAGATAAGAAACACAGCTACCTGCCTTTCAACTCAAGGCACCAGTCACTGCACTACGCCTCTGGCTGTCCCGTTCTCGCCAACTTTACTGTATCTATAACACAGTAAAACCTCTAAATGAGGGAGATCAAGAGCTCCTGTGATATCATCACGATTACTATCTGCACACAACAGTAAAGAGGGGTGTTTGACGGGTTTAGATCTGGCTCGCTTTGGGGAGGGAAAGGGCGAGCCGCGGCATGCCGGGAGGCCTCGGAGAGAAAGGGAAACCTGTGTTTTCACTGACTGAAACTGTGATCTGACAGTCGAGGGATAAGCCACTTGTAATTTAAGATGTTCAAAGATCTTCTGAAGAGGAAAGGGAAAACAAAATAAGCATGGACGACACGGCTGGTCTCACTCTGTAAGCAAGATAGAAAACAACTTGTCTATGAAATATGAGGCATGAAAGTAATTTAATCGAAGGGTTTGCTCAGACAGTTTTGGCTGTTGTTATTGTGAAAAAGTCCTACTGTAACTGTACTTTTCAGTCACAATACTTAACACTTAGAGTCATAATCAAACATTTAAACTTTATTTGTATATTTCCATTTGCTTAGTGATTGTCCAAACAAAAATTAACAACAGACATGACTGATGACTGCAAACTATTTTCTTGCTTTGACCTTTCATTGACCCAACATTTACTGTACAGGAAATCCATATATGGAAATAATTAAATAAAAGGTCTTAGCCCATATAAACTCAAACTACGATGCAACTACGTGAGAGGATTTTTATTCCATAAAGACGACGTGACTTTATGTTTATCGTTTCAGTCACGATAAACAGAAAATACACATTTTCAGCTGTAGTTTTGTTTATCAAGCGATAATCATAATAAAGTAGTTATATAAAATGGAAAAAATGAATGAAAAAATTATAAGTGAACAGAATCATTATTTGTTGAATAAAAATTACGAAATGCGTACGGATACAACAATAAACGGTTTTAATAATTACCATTAAAAAATTAATGTCATAGCCACATCACGGAAATTCAAAGTGTTTATGAAGACTTTATCACAAGAAAAGAGTTTTGAAAAAGTTTTAAATTTTACTACACGCAGAAGGAAACAACAGAAGTATTTCTCTGCCTCCAGCTTCCTGTCGGCTAACGCTGAGTAAGCTAACTTTATCAAGGCGCTTGTGATTTTCAAACCGATCTGCTCTATCTCTTTATTTTTTTCTAATTTCTCACTTGTTTTTGTATAACATTTTGAGCCACAGCCTTCCACTTGACAAGACTGTCAAAATAACACAAGGCATTTTGCCTGGAGCTTTTTGGCAAGTTTCTACTTTGTCAGAACTTCCTGAGTCAGAACTTCCTACAAACCTTCCTGGAAATATTCAAGTTAAAACACATTAGTCTCGATGCTTATTGTGCATTCCTCTGTGACTTCATATTTTAATAAAGGACAAAAGTTGTCAAATATGTTAGCGTTATTATCACCACAATTACAGATATCTACATGTATGCTGATTGTGTAATTGTCAGTGAATCAACTTAGACCTTTAATTGTCCTTTTAAAATTTTTATAAATTTTAACAAATCTGATAATGTTGCCAACCGTGAATTTGTTGACAATAGTCATGATACCCAATGAATCTGTAGTAGATAGAAGTGCCTTTCGCAATAATAACCTGTAGTCGCTTTTTTTTCTGCATCAATTTCTCTCACATAATGGTGGAAATATTCAGCCCACTTATCATGGGTACAACTCCTACTCATCACACCTCCACTACCGTGTTTCACTGCTGGTGTGAGCAGATATTTAGATCTTCTCAGTGGTTCCAGAAGTCTTGTGGAGAAAGAGTGAAATCTCCTTTGTGTTTTTGACACTTTTTTAGGTCTGGTTTTCATTATTTCACAATCTGGGAAAGACAAAAACCTTTGGGCAATGTCTTGGTACTGAAAACCTTGAGATTAAAATTGTACTTCCTTTTAGTTTAACTGGATCTATTTATTGATAGGCTTAGATTGTAAAACAACTTGGCCAATAAATCTTCACACACAGCCCAAGCCGAGCAGAAATGTTTCTCTCAGACTTGGAAAAGCCATCGTCCAAAACAAAACAAGTGAGGTAGTCGAGTGAAAGACTTGTTACAGTGTGTAGCATCCAGGTCCAAGCAGAAAGAAATGCAACACTAAAAAGAGGGAGCTGTCTCCCGTGATCCCTGAGTACAGAGATGAAAAACCACGCACACACATTTTCAACAAGCTGAAGGCTTTCTCTCACCGTCTTGTTCCGACTTGGTCAGCTCCACGAGCTTCTTCTGTTTCAGTGTGTCAACCACGTCTGCCAGACTTCCTTTACGCCGTTCGGGAGTCCCGAAGGCGAGGCCGATCACCGACTCCCCTCGATCCCTGGAACACTCCTCCGGCTTGGTAGGAGAGGTAGAGTTAGTCCGGTAAGGGTAGCCAGAGCAGCCCTTGCTGCCTTCATTGTCCTGAGAAGAGATAGACAACAAGCGTTTAAACCTCAACACCACAAATGAGTGAAAAAGATCTGCAGAACGGACCATTTTAAGCTTGACTGCTGATTAAAGGGCAAGACTTTCAGTAGAAAACAAGAAGACCGAACAAACCACAGAACAGTTCAGATTTTATCCTTTGGGCATGTCTGTCATGAAACATGCCAGATTTGTCAAAGGAGTTTGGCCCTCTCAGACGTAAGTGTTAACACAAAGGATGTCCAAATCCAGAGCAATCTGAAAATTTTAATGCTCACGAGAACCTGACGATGTTGGTTTGTGTGGTAAAAGTCTGAACACTGCATAGTTCCCAGGGTATTCCCACATAGACTTCACTGCTATGCTAACATAGTTAGCTAATGTTAGCTAACTATACTAGCAGTATTATGCCTGGATTGTTAGCTAATTAATCAATGATGGCTAACTATGCTAGCTTAATAATGCTAGCATAGTTAGCAAAGGTGGCTTATTGTATAACAGCTCTTTCAGCTAAAATTGGTAACATTTCCACAAATGAATGAGGGCAACACTTTATTTGACGCGTTGACAATCAGACTGTCATGACACCGTCATAAACACCTGTCATGAACATGAGTGAGTCTTCATGAATATTTAAACCTCAGCTTTAATAACATAAAGCTACGTCATTTTTAAAGTTTAATCAGCAATACTTTTATAACAAATTTATGTCAGATCATGATTTCTTGGTTAATGTGAAGTTGTCATAACAAAGACATTTTCAATAATGTCAACTTTGTATTAAAAGTGTCATGATTTACCGAATGACACTTTATGACAAGTCATAAATGTTCATAAAGACTCACTCATGTTCATGACATGTTTATGACGCTGTAATGACCGTCTTATTCACAACCCATCAGATAAAGTGTTACCTGAATTAGTAATGTATTTAAAAACTTTCTATGCAGACATCTTATCCATTTTTACCACAGCCACGTCATTATGCAGTATGTGCATAAAGTATTTTTTTAGCTTTAGATGATGTTGGAGTGGCCTTATTGGATCGGTACTTTTGCGTTTAGGATTGCATTTTATTTCCGGCGGAACCTGATATTGAACTGAGGTCTGACCCAGTTCTATATTTTATACCACCTGCTTTTAGCGCGTGTCATAATGTATGTTTATGGTTACCTCAAGTGGATACTTAATATTTGGTCATTATTAGACCTCAACGGTTCAGCGCGAAACTTTTTCTTTTTCTTCAGAAAGTCGACTAATTCTTGTTTTAAGTGCAAAAGCAACTTCTCTGCGGCCTATTAAACACTTTTAGTGTTTTTCTCCATCGGTATAAAGTGTCTATAAATATCAAGAAAATAATCCCTTCAACATGAGCACATTGTCCCACACAACAGACACTTGAGCACAGGTGTCCCAACACCGGAGCTATTTCAGGATGCTTTCTCCGCCCCCTAAGAGAGTGAGGGGATCTCCGAGAACTTTTGGAGGCTTATGTTTCAAAGACAACAGGCTTTGCTGAACACCAGGATCTTAAGACGCCCTTGAAATGGCTGCAACAAGGGGCCCCTGTTGTGCACTTTGTCTTTAAGCAGGAGATACCTCTGTAATGAAGATTGGGGGCAAATGGAGGGAGTTGGGGCTGGTGGGGGGAGGTGGGGTAGTGTGTCACTTGTAGACTGTTCAAGAGCAATTATTTTCCACGTGCAAAGGATCAGTGGGGGAAGATCTAAATGATCTGACGCAAGTCAATGACAAGACCAAAGTCTTACAGGGTCTTGCAAAACGGTTTCAACCCTTTGAGCTTTTTTTCTTTTATGTAACCACAACTTTGGATTCAACTGGTTACAAGATGAAGGCCATGTAAGAAACATATAACAAGTAGCAGGTGCTCTGTTTAAATGGGAGGGAAAGGTAGTGTTTTTGTTTTTTGTCTAAAATGCTGCATATGACAGATATCCTTCACTAACACACCACACCCAAACACACCACACCACACAACACAGGTCAGTGATGTGCCCCTTGACTCACCATCCCCCCTGAAAAACACACAGCACAACCAAGTAACTATGTTAACTTCAGTTGTTATAAAAATGCTGTATAAGTCAAATATGACTTAAAAGAAATTTGACTTTGATATTTAACGACTTGAAATTGGGTCTCTTAAAGAAACTCCGCCTTCAGACAGAGGAGTCATGGCTCCTCTATTAACCCTTTAACAACATTTATACCAGTGATTCACTGAGAAGTAGCTACTATAACGAGCTCAGCTGATGTGCAGTTCCCACTGCTGTTTGCTAATTGCTCCAAGCTAGTCTGAAGGAGTTGAGTGGGGGAGCCATATGGCAGGGGAAGCTGGAGGGTTTGGAAACTGCAGCTCCATGGAGGAGCGTCTCGTGTTCTGCACAGTTGAATAGTTGCCATGCTTGAAAGAATCAAAGCAACACTCCAGGTATGTTTTTATAACATGACGAAAAGCTCCAAAAAATACATTATACACCATCAACCTGCAAATCCGTTTTTACAATTCGATCCAAAAAAACAATATGACTACTGTACTAAATTTTTTCAGCTTATTTTATTGTTGAGTAGATGAAACAAAATATGTAAAAAAAACCATATTTTGTTTTTCTTTTTTATTGCTTTTTTCCCCTCATTTCTTTTCCCTCGTGACAGAAAAAACGTTTGGACACCCCTGCTCTACTATATCCAATCTGACTGAGTTTGAACTGTTTTGAAAAAATAATCAGTCTCTAAATGCAAAAAATACTACCTGCTATTCTTTTAAAATGTATTTTTGCACAAAAACCAAATGTTTCATTGTTCTTCTCCGTTACAACAAGGCATTACGTTTTGTTGGCCTATCACTTCATCGAACACACTAAAAGTTAGCGGGTGTAAAGTTACAGAAAGTGGTGCTGGATTTTGTAACTGAATCACTGACTTTATGGAGTCAAAATTTCCTTTTTGCTACAACTTTGTTATATTTATGGGACAAAATTCCCCTTTTGAACTGACTTGTTTAAAACTTCCCAGTATTCAGGAACATGTTTGCCTTGAGGCAGCTTTGAACCTTGATACTAAAGCAAAAGATATAAAATAAAAAAATAAAAACAAATCAAAGTTTCAGCATAAATCCGCAATGCGTGAAGTTTGGACATGATTGCTAAAAGTGGTTGAATGTGAAATAAAATCCAAAATATCCTCATCATCAAAGATGATGTTTTAATATAGGCCAAACTACATTAATCCTGTATAGTTCTGCATTGGAATAGCGAAGTGTGTTTGACTACAAGGATGGGCCGAAAGAAATCTCTTTCCAAGAACTTTCCTAAACTCAGAAGCTCAAGTGAGTCCTGCTTCATCTGCTGGGAACCGAGAGAACCTAAAGCCGAGCAACACATACACACACACACACCCACACACACCTCCACCTGAGAACACACTGCGGAGATGAGAAAATTCTGGGGGTATAACCCTCCGGAGGAGGACCCTCACAGGGCAGCCTGCAGCACCGCCTGCAGCAAACAGACCAGAAACAACTGCTGCTGTGTGAAAGTGTGTGTTCACTCCGGGTCAGTGCATATATATATATATATATATATATATATATATATATATATATATATATATATATATATATATATATATATATATATATATATATATATATATATATATAAAATATATATATATATGGATTTAAAAAGTTGCACGCAGGCGTGCACAATCATCATTATGCATGAGAATTTGCAGACCCAGTGCACTCCAGTATGTTCTCCATGAGTGTTTTATGAGCTGCATGGCCCCGAGTGTGTTCACTGTGTACACACACACACACACACACACACACACACACACGCCCACACATGGCAACCGCATAATATTTCACAGAGCTGAGCTATAGTGACGCATCTCTGGCGTAAGGTAACGGTCCGGTTCTCAGCAGCCGAGTGGGATCGACGGCTCACCATCATAGCCGGGGCGACCGTCTCCCACTCGATCATGTCGGCCACTGTTTTCTTCCCGGCGGGCGGGGGCTCGTCCGGGCAGGGCCGGTCGTGTGGCGGGGTCGTGCCGGGGACCGTCTCCGTCAGGCCGTCCCGCTCGTCTCCGGCCCAGGCCGCGTTGTTATCCTGATCCGTGGCGTCCGCCTCCACGGATGGCGGTGGGTGGAAAGGAGGCGTTGCTCGCATGGAAGACATCATTCTGTTGAAAACAAAGATGAAGGACATGAAAGAGGTTGATTCCTTCAGTGGATGTGAGAACTTAAAAACTCCAAGTAAAACGCAATTTATCTTCATACTCAAGGACACCATTTGCTGCAAAAAGATCCAAAAATATTTAGCGCAGTAATTAAGCTGGGCAGGCAGTAAACAGGACTAAAATGAATAAATGTTCAGTCGTGACTAATCATTTATTGAATTTAGTAATTGATAAATCACTCACTGCAGTACACAAAAAAGGCCTTGTGATAAAAAAAAACACATTCCGAGCGGTAATTGATCTGAGTAATCAGTAAATAAGGCTGTAATGATTCATTGTGATTAATTGAATACGGAAATAATCGCCAACTAATTTAGTAATCAATAAATCGTTAACTGGACTACACAGATTCAAAAACAGGTCATTTACTGAAAGAAAACCAACACATTCAGAGCAGTAATTCAGCCAAAACTGTACAAAATATTTTGACAGGCTGGCAACCTGCCCAGTGTGACCCGTCTTGCTCAGAACGAAGCAGGAGAGACACCAGCAGCTCCCGACCCCATTAGGGATGAGGGTGAACAGAAAATGGATGGATGGATGGATATACAAAATATATATACAGTTTGAATTTAACATAAAAACATCTTTCTCTATTTTATATCCCCCTGACTCAAATTCACTAAGGAATGCTGTGCCATTGCATTTTAGGCAATAAAATGTTTATTTTTCTCATTTAAAAAAAGCAATTGAGTTAGTTTTTTTGGTTTTTTTTTTGCATTTTTTAGAGTATTTCTAATATTGTATAGGAAATGTATAAGTTGTTCAATGAAAAGGCAGCTGGATGTGTACATTTTTTTATGCAATGAATCAATTAATTTCCAGAATAATTGACAGATTTATTAATTACTAAAATAATCGTTAGTTGCAGGCCTAGTTTTAAATAATCAAAACGATAACTGAGAATGCATGCATGCATTCGAACTAAAGCAGTCTGGTTAGGTCCGATTTTGCTCTTCCGACTGAAAACGACAAAATGTCCCGGCGGGTTGTTGACACCAGACTAAAGAGAAATTCTACAACCACTAAAATCTAATTGGATACCAGTGTGTTTACTTTTCATGAAGGAGGTAGTACTGATAACTTCTTCGTAGTTTCTTTCTTGTGTCGTTTCCTTCAGGGGTTATTGGTGCAGCGCCGCCAAAGGTTGCTTAACCGTCTCACAGTCTTAAGAGATGGGTCTCATCAGACTCCATGAGTTTTTAACTCAGTGCATTGACCCTGCATGTGCTTTTCTGAGGTTTTTTTGTGTGTGTGGTTTCGGGAACTGACTGTCTGACGGGACAATCCCCCAAACTCCACCTGAGCAGCGCTAAGACAGTCTGAGTGTGTACCAGCTGAAAATATACATAAATGTGGAAATTTTGAATCTGATGTCCTGATGGCCAGACTATCAAGTGTGAAGCCAGTTTAAAAAGAAATCTAATTTAAGAACAAATATTGAAATTGAATTAACTTGTATTGTACTTGTTTTTTTCAGTAGTTTTATTTCAAACTTGCCACAAGTGTA
Organism: Poeciliopsis prolifica; assembly: GCF_027474105.1. NCBI lineage: Eukaryota > Metazoa > Chordata > Actinopteri > Cyprinodontiformes > Poeciliidae > Poeciliopsis > Poeciliopsis prolifica. The sequence continues at coordinate 23,548,475 of NW_026562376.1, forward strand.
GTCTTCCTTGCACACAGAGGGCATTTGAAAGCTTTGGCAAAAGCAATCTGGAGCTCTACATGCCGACATGACCTGAGCTATTAAGTCAGAAAACCAGCAACTACAGTACTAACATTAATCCCTGATCAACTCACGGACTTGGTGCTGCAGCGATGAGAGAGTGCTGAGGAGCCGAGGAAGGAGAAGACAGAAGACCGCCTATATTTAGCTGACAATATTGCTGCTGCTGTGTTTATGAGGGAGCTTCAGTTTTGGTTTCTTGGAACCAGAGTCTCATATGGCCAGGAATGCCAGGCTCCCAACCCGCTGCCTCTGATAGAGTTTCATCATGCAGGGACCAGTAGTTTGTTGGTAAGCACGGCGTAAGTCCTGTTGTGACTGCCTGGAGCAGGAAGATGTTGTTCTTAATCTGACCATCAAGTAAATTACCTGTTAACTTCTTTGTTTACCCAACAAGTGATGGACTTTTTGTGGACTGGATGTTTCAGACTATTTAGTTAGTCATTTTCAATTAAACTTGGCTTATCAGATGCTCATATAGATTGCAACAAAAAAACGTTACATACTGTGTGTGTGATTGGCTCTCTGCCCGGGGTGCCCTTATTTTGGGGGCAGCACAAACTAAGAAAAAAACAATCTGTCAGAATGACTTTATTTTTCTCAATCAGTGCTGAAATGCGCATTGTTTTTAAGAACTCTGGAGTGCATGTTTCTAATTTTATTTATATCTAGTTCTTGTCTTAAACAATTATTTATGAAAAGTTTAAGATTCAAGACATATTTAATCTGAAACAAAAACGTTTATTTTTTTGGCATGAGGATCCTCTGCAAGGCCATCTGTCCTGTGTGTCTCTGTGTTGCTTCATTTATTTTTTCTGGTTATTTAAGTGTCTTCCAGTTCCATTGTTAAATTAAGTTAAAGTTTATTGATTTTTGAGCATGTGTTCTTGCGTTAATAAGCCATTATCATTATATTACTTGAAAACAGTATCTAAATAATACATACACAGGGCAGTGATATGTGCCACTGTTGAATTGAAAAGTATCAAACATGACGTGGTGCGACTTCATCAAGTTGTGCCTCATAATCAGCCGAGGACTAAAGGTTGACACTAACCCATCTGTTTGAAGAAAAAAAGTGCTGAACATTGTTCCTGACCCCAATTGGGTTGATCGGAGCAATGTCATCTTTGTAGACAGAGTGTGTTTTTGTAGTTGTTGTTTTTAGAAAACAAGCAATTAAAAAGCAAGAACAAGAATCTCCCAAAGACATTAATGGCAGAATGACTTTGGGTTACTAGTCACAAAAAACAAATTCCTGGTGATGCTAATGTGATTACTCTTCTATTGCTCCAACTCGCTGTTTTAGAGTATGATGAGCCAACTTCTGCCCCTTCGCCGGTTGCCGTAGAAGATGTTACAGCCTTTAGCTTGGAGGAAAACTTGACAAAACGAAGTGGCGATAGTGGACAGCTAGCAGTAACTCAGAATCCCTTTGTGAGTGGAAGAGAAACAAAAACCAGGGTCGGAATTTGGCAGGAGAGCGTTTGTTCAGATCTGGCCTGGAACCTGGCGACTGGGGCAGGAACAATCAGGCATTGTGGAGTGTGTGGACGGAGAGGGACCTGTGACAGATGAGAGTGGGGGAGAGAGGGCCCCCTCTAAGAAAAACAGCGCACAAAGCACCATTCACAGGCCAGGTCCTTCTGCCACTTGTGGAGCGAGAGAAGGGCTCCGACAAAGGCCTCCAACCGGACCAATTGGGTGTAAAATCTCCGGCCGTCCCAGCTGGATACAACGGAGGAAGTGGGAAAAAGAGACGGAGAACAAGAGGGGGACAGAAAAAAAAACAAGAGGACTTGGGAGATTGTTTGTCTTTTGGACAGTCCAAGCAGGAAAATAAAGAAAAGGAGAGCATTCTGACGGTTTCACTGGAAACAAAGAGACTCTATGGCAACGCAATCTAAACCAAAGTGACAGAGCCACAAATTAAGTCAAGTAAGATCAAATCTTTTCAATTAAAAGTGGAATAGAACAAAGTGACAGGCAAGAAGCTCTAGGACTATTTGAAAAGGTACGATTTCACAATCAGTATTTCCAAGAGGACCTGCGAGGCCCAGTGGTAGAGGCGGTACGGCAGTCCGCCAGCAGCTCCACTGTGTTGAAAGTTACAGAAATTCAGAAGAGCAAATGACATAATTTGGTAACAACAGCGCACGAGGCCAACGGATAGCTGTAGGGATGGCGCAATTAGTGTGCACATCTCACAACCAGTAAATTCAACACGTCAACTATAGACCTAGCTTAATTCGTCTTTACTGTCACTGTTACAGGTGCATAAAAAAAAACATACATAAGCTTATAGGGGGAAACCCTGCACAAACATTGGTGAAAGTTGTTTCAAAGATCTCTATAAACGTTTGATCACCAAATTCCTGCCCATATCTTATTCTAATTATAATCAAAACAACTGGCTAATATCTAGCTAACAAACAAAAACCTAATTAGGAGATACGCCAGTAATTTATTGGCACATTTCTTAAGAGTTTAAAGTCAGCTTTTCAATATTTTTGAAAACAGAAAAACTACTGAGTTTCTTGGGTCATCACCAGTGCAACTGTAGGCAATGCGAAACGTGTGAATGAGATGCTGACAGGTATATTTGCAGTTTAATTAAATATGGGACAAAAGAAAAAGAGCTGTTGTTCCTGCTTTTAAATCCCTTTTTTATTTTTTTCTGGACTCTCATTAGATGGTTGCATAGCGCTGCAAACAGACCACAGTCAAAGGTCAGACATGTGGAATGTGAGCACACACATGCCGCCCTGTTTTCTCCAAGAGATTCCCTCGTCCTCGCTCTTTTCTGCTAAAAATAGATAAACCCAATTGCAGGGCCAGTCACCTCCGAAACCGGACCGATTTTGTCGCTGTCGTTTTCGCAAGAAAAGCAGTTTTCTGACTTTGCCATCAGAGGCAACTCTGCGGTTCTGTGGTACCTACAAATAGCCTCCCTCCGTTTCAAACTTGTGCCGCTTATCGCCAACGACCGCAGGTATTCGCTTGACCTTCCAGTGACTCAGGTGAAACAATGAGGACAGGTAAACAGAGGGGCGGATGCTGCGCGCGATTGTTGGCTCTTATGACTAGCTACATCAATCAGAATCAAATCCTTTTGACGCTCTCAGGTAAACACAAGTCACTGTGAGATTCTGGAGATAATTCATGGATTTACCTTGTTAGAAGCTTCTTACAACCAACCAAAGAGTAACGGTCAAGGCAAGGTTTGTTTATTTTTTAAACGATTTCAGTGTTATTTTTTCTTTGTTGTTTTAACACATTTGACATGATGATAAGACTTTGACTAGTTTTGGATTTTATGTTTTTATCAACAGCGTCAGTGGTGTGGGGCTTTAGCAAGACGCTTGGTGAGCCTTTGCTATTCTTTAAAGCTGCAGTGTCACTTTCGTGACAAAATGTTTTTCACAAATGTGTTATAATTCATACCGTCATTGCTGTGACAGTATGAAACAAATAATGTGAAAAAAAAAATGAAGCTGCCCTGTTTTCTCCCAGTACTCCCAGTGCTGACTGCAGAAATACACCACTCTGTCAGAAACGACCAATCAGAGCCAGGAGGAGAGTCTTGGTGCTGTCAATCACTTGTGTACGTGCCCCTCAAATACCCCCCAACAAAACCTATGGAAAAAATAGCTGTGTGTCCTATAAGGAGAAAAGCAACAAGTATTAGAACTACTAGAATTTTGTGTCAATCATTTTCAATGTCAACAATCACCAAGCTCTAGATTTTTATATTTTTGTTTTTATGTGTAATCGATTATTTTTCAAGGCTGGATCACACACCTGCCTCTTATATGCCCACGCACTGAACTGCACCCCTAAAGCAACCCTCACCATGTTGAACCTTGGGTACAAAATGGTGTTTATGACTCTTGGGAACCTAAACTGTGGAGATAAATAATGACAAAAATGTTCAAATTTCCTTTCCTATTTCATTTAATTTTTTTCTTCTTCTAAAGATCTGATATGGCACCTTGTTTTGTTTTTATTGATTTGGGTTGTGAATCCTTTTTTGGACCATTTGACTCTAATAAAATCTGACAGAACACAACGCCTGATTTTTTCCAGAAAGTTATCAGCATAAAGTAAACAATGAACAGATTGGAGAGAAATAAGTTCATATATTTCAAAACAGGTAATGACTTTTGTACCATTGTTAATATTTGACCAACGTACTACTGGAAGGCAGTAATGAATAAATGTAAAAGCTAAAAAATAAGCAGAGTATCTGTTTATTTTTGTCTACAGGTGTGAGCTGAACAAAATATCAGAATAGTCACAAAATGTGATGAACAGTCCGAGGGCTGAATTGATCAAGTTGAGTAAAGAATAATAATAATAGTAAGAAGAAATGTATTAGATACTTCACATTTTTTGTTGAAACACTGTATTCCTATGATGTATTAATAATCTAAATCTTCACAAGAGCACTCCTTCTCTCTCAAGAGTTTACTGAATATTTTAGCGTTCCAAAACAAACCAGAACATCATCCCTCATCAGGCGGACAACTGCTGCGAACACAGAATCCGTCTCCATTAGGCTTGTTAATGGAAATATCAATCAAAGCCAATGATAGGACCCGCATAAAGTGATGAATGTGTCGTTTGTACGGCGGCCGCGGACCCGTAGCCTCTGTGTTCAGGGTCCGGACCAGGATGCTAAGCAAAAAAAAAAAAAAAGTAACCACAGACCCCCAGAAATCCAGAAGTGGTCGTAGCGACCAACACCCTCACTTGTGCTTGTTATTTTTCCTGGCTCGCAAACGCACCCGTAGCTTACACAAATACAGTACACGTATACATTTATCTGCTCCGTGGCAACCGTACAGACCCAGCCTCTGAAGAAGCCATTGAGGACCAAAGTCAACACACGCGGCGGCTCAGAAAGGGGCCGTTTGTTTCCCCCTCCCCTTCAGCCTCACATTAGGTAGAAATTATGAACATTTTGTTTCTGAATCATAGGCTTCCTCAGTATACCAGAAACAGCAAGCGTTATTGTGAGAGAACGTCAACAGCTGAACGAATTAGTTAGAAATAGACCTGAAAAATAACAAATGCGTCAGGCATTCTCCATTTTAACAAGCAGAAGTGAAAACTAGACTGTAACCGATTCACTTCTCTGCAATCTTTCTGTTTCCATCTGTTTTATTCCTTCCTCCGTCCCTGAACACCTTCTAGAGGTGTGTACCATAAGGATCTCATGGAGTCTTATACCCACCTTGAAGGACCTCTTGACCTCTATAGGGACGGACGTGAAGTACCAATAAGCCCATTACACAACTTTTAAGCCTTGCTGTGCTGGAACCACACCAGGCTCCTTCCAAAGTTATTGGTTGTCCGGATAAAGATGAGTAAAGGCTTCAGAGGAGCAGCATTATGTGCAAACAAATAATTATGTTACCTTCAGTTGTTACAAAAATGCTACGTATATCAAATATGACTTAAAGGAATAGATTATTGACGTCATAACCTAGCACCTTGAAATTGGGCCTCTGTCTCTTTAAAAACTCTTTCTGAAACGACACCTTCAAGAAGCCATCACAACACGGCTCCTCTATTAACCCTTTAACAACATTTTTACCAGCGCTGTCCTGAGAAGCAGCTCCTATAATGATGCACAGTTCCATCAGGTGCTAATTGCTGCGGGCTAGTCTTAAGGAGCTGAGTGGGCGAGTTGAAGGGGAGGGGTGCTCTGAACCAGGAGCTTGGAAACTGCAGCTCAGAGGAGGAGCTGGATTCACTCAGGCATTTTACAGCTGAATTGTTGCTTCGGGAGATGAAAGAATTTCTCAGATGCGCAGAAACAAATAAGTGAGTTCTATTTTTAAGCTAAAAAATATGCATTTATTGCATAAAATCAAATGATATGGCCTTCCTTTCGTGAACGATTGCTCACTGGTACCAAACGAAGCATCTGCAGATAAAAAGCACCTCAGACATCAACATGTGAAAAGCTCCTCCCTTTCTGCTTGACTTATAAATACAGTATAGGGCTGACAATCTGATTATTATTTTTGATTTAACAATTAAAAATTTGATAGCAAAAGGTTTTTAATAGGAGACTTTTTTTTTCTTTCTTTTTTTTTTTGCAGAATTTGAAGCTGAAACTGTCAGCTGAGGAGTTTTTGGGAGTACAAATTTACAGATAAGGGCATTTTTTACATCTTAAATGCAAAATGTATATATTTTTGTACAATTTTATGTACAAGCCTGAGTGTGGCGTTGTTTCAGAAAATTGCCTTATAAGAAAAAGCAACAATCTGCAACAAACACAGCTCAGTTTCTCTCCTGCGTTTTCATCTTTCTGAATGGAGTCGGTATCTGCTGAGGGTTCTTTATAATAGCAGAAATCCTGTTATGTGAGATATAAAAATGGCACAAAGTTGGAGGTCGATGTGGTTAAAAATACAAACTAATTTTCTCTGTGTTCCAAATAAAGTCCTGTAACTATGGAAAGTACAACACAAAGTTTAGGATATTGTTTGTAGATTGTTGCTTATTATTTTTAAAACAAGGTAATTCTGATAGATTTTATCTTTCAGATCTATAATGATATATGGCTCCATTTTCTATGGAAACCACGTCTGTTTTTTTTGTTTTTGTTTTTTTACAATTTCTAATAAAAAATGAATAAAAAAGCTATTTGTGACCTTCAGTCAGTTTCAACTTGACAGTCTTGGCTCATATGGTAAAACACTGAATTTGTGTATTAGCTTCTTTTAAAGCCAGAAAGACGCTAATTGTTTTTTGCATGAATTTCCTTACATCTCCCTGGCAAAACTAACAGCTTCAAGAGGCCGAATGGCGTCCAGCTGCGTTGGGTTTGGAATGAATCTGGAAGATTAAACAATCAAACAGGAGGCGGGTTTTTAAGGGGGTTCAGGTTTCCATCGTATCGCCGACAGTGACGTCTATTTCGAGGTGAGTTCAGTGTTAGAAAGTTATCAAAAGAAGCTGGCGGCCCTGCGACAGCTGCGCTCACACATGACTGATCCCATTTGCCCCGAGGCTGGCAGCAGAGGGAAAGTGAGCTTTAGTAAGTCATTACAGGACTCCAGGGGTCTCCCGAAAGCCGAGGACAATCATCAGACAGCCGCGTTTGACATTCTTACGAGGTAATTCGCCGCGTTCGTCCATCCCTGATATTTATAATGCACTAGACGCTTACTCGAGACGACGTTTTGGCACGAAGGAGCCCAAACTCTGATTCAGACCGGTCCTGAGGACGGTGAAGCTACATGTAAACTACCGGTTTTATTTATTAGTTCGATTCTGCGCACATTCAAACAGCAAAAGAATTAACTTTTCACTTTCAGAGTCATTTCTTTTTAACTGAATTTTTTTTTTTTTTTTTAATGGCTTTGGAAATTCCACGACAGCCTGCAGGAGAAAGCCATTTTAAAGTTTAATGCAAACAAAAGAGAATCAAACAAGAAGCTCTGGATCGTATCATCGTCTGCCGTGGCGTCCAAACAGGTGGCTTTTAGAGCACCCAGGAGGCGTGAATGCCCGCTTAATCCCAGATTAAGACTGACAAGGCGTTTCGCTGCATGGCCTCGTTGTAATCCCTGTTGCCTCTCTATCCTCTGACAATGAGCTTTGTTCCCCTATCTGAGAAAGAGGATTTCCTCAGCTTTGTTAGCGTGAAGTGACTGCATTATTCAAAGGCCGGGCACTTTCGTGGGCCAGCCACCGAAACATGTTTTCACTCAATTATTGACGTTCGTGAATGCGTAATGCATACAGATGGTCGTAACGAGTCGTCCCGCGGAAGTCCAGTCGAGACTTCCGTCCGTGTCTCATTGGCAGCGGACGTCTCCGTCTGCCAGGAGCAGGAATGGAGACGGTGGAAATGTCATTACTTTAGCATTCTGACACTTTTACCCAAATGATTTCTGAGCAAAGTGCCTCGTGGAGCAAGTCTAGTGTCTTTGAGATTCATCTAAAAATATTGTCTTCATTCAAAGAAAACCTGACAGAGATGAACAGGAAGCAGTTCTGCTTCCTGACTGGTGAACATTAGGACGTTTCCACACTCACAATCCAAAAGATTTGATTCTATTGGGGGCCAAAGTTCAAACATTTGTTACATTTTAAAACTGCATTGTGTAAAATGAACAAAAGAGTTTGAAAAACCTCTCCTCCCCCTTTGCCTGTGGAGAGCCACTGCCGGAAACAAAAACCTCTGGAGAAGACATGAGCACAACTTGCTTCTCCACAAAATGTAAATGTAGCGCTCGAGTCTCAGGTTTATTTTGGTTGTATTTACCGAGAAAGCTCTGCGCGATAGTCCACTTCGTACATTTGGAGCAGGCCGCACCAGAATTTACTCCAACCAAAATGAGGACAAGACTTTTAGGTGTACCAGCGTTTGCTTTTTCGGTCCACATGAAAGCGAATGTAACCGTAGTCTGATACAGTTTCACATCCGTCCAGTGATTATGGTGGAAAGGTTATTGCTTTTCTGCTTTTCCTTTTAAGGCCAACATATAATCAAGCAATCAACTGAACAGAAGTGGCAAAACTACCGCTCAGTGCAACAGTGTCGACACTTGCATGGCTAAAAATGAACAAACGTAATACATTTTTGCTTTCAATGTAAGTAACAAATAATAATAATAATAATAATAATAAAGAGCTGGCAATATTATTGCTGTAACATTGGCAATATCAGCTACCATCAGTCTCAATTCCCACTCCTCTCTTTTCCAATTTTTCCACCCAACATGTTGAATATCTTATTGAAATGCAAAGTGTGACATTTGTAACGCAACAGTAAATAATTATTGCATTCCTAGCAGTCCATTTTCAGATTGATATCAGATATACTGATATCATTGAAACTCACACTAATAGTCTGCGTGTCAGTCTTTAGAAAGCGTCTGGCACAATCTCTAAGCAGTTTATAGTGAGTTAAGTCATGAAGTCACTATAAACTCCTGAAAGGATTTATTATTAGTTCATACTTGCTGAGAAAATAACAGACGAACAAAGTAAGTGAATCAGTTCAGTGTCCTCTCCCAGTCTTGTGCTGAGGCTCTCCACTCAGCACAAGGTATCCATTGTTTTTGAGGATGATATGTATTGTTCATGACGCACGAGCTCCAACCTCAACCTGTTTTCACAAGCCAGCCAATAGCTGAATGTATTACTGTAAAGACTTAAATCAAAGCGAATTCTCCACATTTGGATTTTAACTGGGACCCAAATAAATTGGTTATTCCTGAAAGTCTGCGATTCATACGTTTGATTTATTAAAGGCACAGACCTTAAATTCTTCCTCCGACCATGCTAAGGTATGTTAATTAAGTTTTCCTCCCAAAAACCAACCAACCGGCCAGAAGTCCACGCAGCCAGGAACAACAAACTACAGCCAGCTTAGAGCAGATTAATCTGCGGAGGTTGGTGTCCTACAAAGTGACTTTGGCATACAGGAAAAATATAATATTTATTGGAAAAATGTTTAGAGAAGTAAGAAATATCCAGTTAATAAAATGTAGGAAAGAATTCTTCTGGCTGCACAAGTGTTAATTTTGTGGGTGTCTCTACAGTGAATGAATGCATGTGCTAATAACGTAGAGAGTTAATTTTTATTTTTTATTAGGTCATTGACTTGATGGGGTTGATATAATATCCTGAACTTGAAGTGACTCAGTGTATGTGTTCAGTAAACTTCGGGGAAATAGGAAAAAAGAAGAAGAAGAAGTTTAACAAGACCTTGTGCTACAACATTTTCATCAAAATGTGTCTTTGACTGCCAGAGCTCGGCAATTCAGGATCAGTATCTTGTTTAGAGCCTTTCAGGTTTAAATAAGATGAGTTTCTTACCTAATAAGAAAGATTCTAGTCATATGTTCTTCTGACAAGTCACGACTTTTCAAAACTCTCACTCCGTTTCTACTAGAATGAGCATTTTACTGTCACACTGTTCCTTGTTTAAAGGTGAACATACTTTGGTTTTAGCAAGATATAAAACTTGTCATCACAAGTTTTATGAGTCGTGAAAATGGCAACGTTTCTCGTTATGATGGGTTTTATATCTCATTACAATGACAAAGTTTCTCATTGTAACAATGAGAAACTTTGTTACAATGGTACTGCTCCTGAATTCATCTCCCATCTCTGGCAGGTAAATGTTTCCGTGCCATCTAGCTGCTGTTAGCATGTCGGCTTTTCTGGTGAATAAAGTGATATCGTTATACACCCCACATATAAAAGTTACAGATATAAGCATAATCATCCCGTAACTATGTTTAACACTTTGTGAATGCAGTTCTTCAGTTGCCCTGTGGTGTTGTTAAGAGTTGGCTAATGAAAACTGATTTCGGGCTAGCTAACAGCACTCAGTTACAGAAGAACTCAAGAAACCATCGCTAACTTGAAAGCAATTATGGAGCTAAATTTTAGGCACTTAGCAAAACTAATTCATGACAGGCAACATACAATTACCTTCTGGGCACTGTGAAAATACTTTGACATTAGCTGCTAATGCTAAAAAGAGAAAACTAAACTGTTCAGGCGGATTTGTTTTTTACTCTTTGTCTAGACTGCATTTGATCTTTTCTCGTTGCAAATTTAAAGCACTAAAAGACAACAAACATGAGCTGAGCAACAATCCTTTAAAACACGAGGCCGGCATGATCCTATATGAATATCAGTTAAATACGCTGCACATTATTTTACATTATTTTTGTGACTTTTGAGAAAAACTCAACTCAACTTGTGAAAAGGAAAAATTAGGGATTCTTTGTTTGCTAAAAGATACTGGCGAAACTTTATCATCTCAAGTGAAGCCAACGTCTGGAGCTGGATGCATCGAACACACGTAGCAACAAGAGCAGATAATAAATAAAAACACAGAATCAAGTGAGACACAATGTCCAATAACAACTTGATCAACAAGTTAGAGTTGATCAAATGAGTATTACCAGTCTCACGCTCAGCATATCTGTTCAAATTAAATTTGAACAGTACTAATGAGGTGAAAGAAAAAAGGTTTCAACATATTTCTCTATGCTGAAATAGAACAATGTTGAAAATATGTCCATGTTTATCCGACGTATGAAGAGTCAGTGTTTAATTAGAACGTTCGATTTAATTGAGTAAAGAAAAAACAAACCAAACACCGCACCCAGAAATTTTACAAAACGATTTCTACCCATTTCTCCCGCTGCCCTGCATCTCTTTGTGGGGATTCTCTTGTCGTCCGCTCCGTTTATCCGTTTCTCTCTCCGTCTCAACACCAGGCTTGTCGGCTATAAATCACAATTAAGGGTTTCATTAGTTATGGCTGATTTATTAAGACCCAGAGCTTATCTCCGGGCTGTTCGGCCATATATTAGCCGACTACAAGAGCTCATACATAGTTATGAGGCGTGTTGTTTACTGTATGGCATAAAGAGGTCATAAGCCAATAGATATTAATTATTGAGTAAGGCTCCATAGGTTAAAGTAATTGTATCCAGATGATAAATCTTCTCCCTTTGTGTATTTGGAGCGCGTATCTAAATGTGTACCTTCTAATAACGACAAATTGGAAACAGCGTGTTAAATCTGTCTCTGTTATCGGCATGTGATGCAACGTTTGGAAGGGAGCCAGTCATTTTGGAGTCCCATCCAAGGGATTTGACCAAACATACTCTGGAGGTGCTTGTCCCCTTCAACACAAGCACATAAATTAGGCCTGCGCTCATATCAGAGTTTCTTCAGTCCCTCCGTGTCTGCAGAGTATAACACGGTTTTCCCTCGTAAATCACAGCCTATTTATCGTACTTCATATCAGACGTTGCCAGCAAACAGACAACTGAGATAAGGTGGGACACATACACCGTATTTTCTGGTGTTTTTCTCTCTCTCTCGTTTGTTCAGCCTGCCCTGAAACAGCAATTATCAGCTTTTTAACTCCAAATTGCCCCCCAAACCCTCCCCAACCACTGGGCCTGGCTCCAAAATTCACTTGTTTGTCTTTTTCCTCCTCTCCTCTGCTTAGCCTCTATTTGCAAGCCTGCTGCTGATCCCATGGCACCTTATGGTCCGGATCACTGAACTATAGGAGGAATTCGGGATTAGTCAACTTTTGAACAGGTGAGCCTTAGCATGCTTACACCTGTTTACTGTAGCTGTGGTTTCCTTTGACCGTAAAACTGAGCAAAATGAAATGACAAAAATTAATTGGCTGAAGAGTAGCTGAGGCAACGAGGCATTTTTTTCCGCATTTTTTGAGTCACTTGATCAACAGGGAGATGTTACTACTGGCAAAAATGCCGAAGAAGATGACAGGAAGTGGTACAATGTCCAGCTGGCTCCTCCAGAGTTATCACAGCATGACACAGTTCATGTGTGCGTCATTGAATCCAGAGCTCTTGGCAAACTACTGTTTCCCCAAAACGCCGCACACATTTGTAGAATATAGACAAAGATTCATGCACATTTGTAAAGGAAACTAAAAAATAAGAGAAAAAAATATAAATTATCAAAAGTGATTCACAAATTATTGTCAATGAAAGAGCTAACTAGTAAAATCAAAAATAAAAATAAAAACCTCACATCAAGTTTGTGCACTTGCTTTGTCAGACAACAAAAGCGCACACTGTAATTACAGGTAATTGTTCACACACACGTGTTTTCCCACATCCACTTTCCTGCGGCTCCTGGTGAATGACTAATTGGGGATGACAGAGAACAAAGGAGAAGATTAGGAGACTGAGCCTGTGACACACCGCCACAGGTCAGGAGCGGGTTTAGTCTCTGTGATTATGGACGGGCAGGAGTCACCGAGGACACAACCAGAGCCGACTCCTCTACGCCATGCTGAGCGGCCTATTCCAGGCCCTGCAGGTCGGCGCTGCATTTGTGGTTCTACGTAAAACTTTAAAGACATCAACATGCCACGGAGCTCGACCGGCAGCCGAGGTTTACAGGTTATGTGAAAACAAGTAAAAGAAAAAAAAAAAATCAGCTCTTCAGTGAGAGTAAGCAACCGTCTGACCCGTGTGAGTAAATAAATAAAGCTGATGAAAGCCACACATAAGGTGCATTTATGTAACTTTGAAAGGCAGCGTTCCGAATTGAAACGTTACCATTCAAGAATACCTTTCCGGAGCAATCAAAGCACGTCTGTAGATGTTTGTACATTAAAAGACAATCAAAACCTCCCCTCTCAGCTGGTCATTTTTTTTCCTGCCAGAAAAAAGAAAACCAGTGTGCTCTTGGTTTTAGGCGTTCGGCCTCTTTATCGGCGCGCCGTCTAATTGCTCGGTTTGATTCTGAAGCTAACCAGGAGCGATGTCATCCCTCTGCGGTCACCACAATGGGCCTCATTGGATTAAGTTCGAGCAGGCTTTGTTAAAAGCTGGCGCAAATCTAATCAAGGAAGAGACCTCAATTATGCTAGCATGTACTTAAATGATCAGATCACTAAAAGCAGAGGAGGGGGGTTGGTTGGTGTTGGAATGCAATCAGCGGCCGTTAAAGGCCAGTTCGTTCTGGCTGATGGCGGCTTTAAAACGAGATCCAGGATTTTTACAGCATTGAGGAGGCTGTACTTATGAGAAAAGAGGCGGTAGTAAGTACCTTTTTCTTGCATGTTCAGGTAAATATTGTTCACAAAACAGGGCGGTTCATCAGTACTTTACCCTTTCTTAACAGTCTGACATCAAATGCTGTCTGGGTGATTCAGAGACTAACGATGGATACATCCGCTAACACGAACCACAGTGACGTCATACTCCTACAAACACAAGCTACTTTTCATGGACCATATAATTGTGCAATTTGACATTTAAAAAAAATTTACTTGAAGGAAACACTGCAGTTTTGAAAAAACTAGTTTTGTTTTTTTTGATAAAACGTTTTGAGGTGTTTATTGTTATTTTTGGTCGCACTGAAATGGATTTATTTAGCAAAACTACAACGCAAACAACCGTTTTCGCATCCCACAAGTCATATTAGCAGTATGCATTTCATTTGAAGTGAGTGGCTGGTATCTCGTGGTAGTGTCTGGATGCTTCGTCTAATTATATCAAAATAATACAACAAAGTCCAACAGAAAAACGTCTCACTGACTGTGGTTAAAGACTGAAAAGAAAGACAACAATTATATGTACTTTAAAAAACATATCTTAAAATCCACAGATTCTTATCAATAAATCAAAATCTGTCCAAGTCAAACATCCCATCATTTGGACATCACTGAGGTGTTCAAAATTGTATTCATTAAAGGTATTCTAATAAGTAGGTTTGTTTATTGGGAGAAAATAAACTAATGACTCTTTGTTGAACAAAATCATCTTCAGCAAACATTTCAGCCGTCGACAACGGAGTGCAATTCACCTGAACCACCGTGTGGAACGCATTAAAACGATGCTGGTGATCATGTTTCAGCTTGATACATCTTATATGAGCTTGTTAAATTCTGACATAAATGAACAAATTAGAGAGAGGGGGAGGGAGGGGGCAAAGAGGCTCAAACGAAGCGTTAAGATGAGCCTAACAGCTGGTGAGGACGCCTCTTCCAGCTACAGCATGTTGAAGAATGCAGAAAAGGTGAAGAGGCATATTGTTTGCTCTCTATTATAAGCTGGATCGCTGCGGCCCAGGGGCCAGGTGGCATTCTCTGAAGGGCCTGGTGGAACAGCTGAGTCTGACCCTGCCCTCTGACCTCCTTGAACCATGACAGGAAGCAATTATCCGGAATGTCGGCGAGTGCGGTGGCATTCCTCCACGGGAGGCCCGAGGTCTGAGCCGATAACAGTTGTCGTCGATGATGTGCAGAAAATAAAACAAGAGCTCATAAATTCATCATGTTCACACACATATTCACAAGCTGGGTCGAACTGCTTTTTTTTTTCTTTTTACGACCCGCTCAGACATGAACAAAGAAAAAATTTCACAGAAAACCTTTAAAGCTTGTTATGCATTTATGATCAAACAGCAGACGAAAAACAGTAAGTTAATCGGTCCCTCCAGGAAGCTGCGACTTTGCCAAAATCTGACCAATCACTGCAGTTTTCTTCCAAACAACCCAGATAATGTCAGGTGGATGCTGACTAGCTACTCCATCTTGTTAATATAGAATACAAATGTTATTGTTACCCATTTTACTTTGCTTTCTCATCATTGATGCCAGGAACAAACCCAATCCTTAAATTTCTATACAGAAGTTGCATTTCTATTGACAATACAATTACGAAATTTGACGTTTTGTAAATAAATTTGCTCAAGGAAAACACTGACATTTTTTTTTTAAAAACTCTTGTTTTGTGATGAAAAGTTCTTTTTTGGCTTCATCGAAATCGGTTTATGTGGCAAAACTGCAACATGACTCCGTGGGATGTTTTTTAATGACCTAATAAATGAACAAAATTACACAGGCATGGTTTATATTCGTATTTCTTATTCAATGGAAACAGAGAAATTGCAAGATTGTGTTTGGGTTTTTTTCAACGTTACCGGAATATTGACGATGTTTTGCACATTTACAATGGAAATGCAGCTAGTGATACTCTCCACATACCTAAAAAAATTTTTATTATGTGCAGCAATTTAAAACTATTTTATCAAAAAAGAATAAAGCTTAAAAAATTGCAACTTTGACTGCAAACCTTTGAAAAAGGTGCCAAAAAATTAAAACATCAGTAATCTCAGGACACAACAAACACAATAAAGCATCACAACATCCAGGATTGACTGGATGACAAAACAGGATCCTCACTTTGGGATTTAATTGCAATTGAAGCAGGTATCATCAAAAAGTGACTTCTTTGTTTTATTCTTAGCCTCAATTTGTAGAAATGCTTCCAATTAGCCCTTGATAATGGAAAATTGGGCCACAAACCAGATTCTGCTGTGTGAAAGGAGCTGACTCACATAGGCCCTGCAGTGGAGCTACTCAGCAGTTCGGACCACCAAGAAAGAGCTGTGAACGTGCGCAAACATTAGATGGAAAGATGGAAAGCATGTATCCTGTTGCGCGAAAACGCTCAAAAAGGTTGAAATATCGATCTGTTCCAAAGCGCCGCTCGCCTCGCACCTTTTATTTTCCGACTTGTCCCGCTCATCCGAACCTCGCATTACCTCACCAGAGGAGGATCTGCCTAAAGCCGCAGCAGTTTCAGAACAGACAAAAGGCGCTCATCTCCAGGAAGCCGCTGCCGCTGGCTGCGGTTTTGGCGAGGAGAGCAGAGGGAGAGAAGCGAAGAAGGGAGGAAAAAGTGACTCAGCCCCACGGCTTCTCTTCTTGTCTCTGCCGACTCCGGGATAAACGGAGTTAAGAGAGCGCAGGGGGAGATAATATTTAGAGCAGACCTCGTTTCAAGGGCAATAGAAGAGAGAAAGTAGGTATGAGCTTGGGTGGTTTGGAAGCCGCGAGGGTTGATCTATACTATTACTGGCAGAGGGCCTCGCACCACGGGCTCCTGTGTGAGCGGAGAGGAACTGCCGCCGGGCCCGGCCCGGCCCGGCCCAGCCCTGATCGGACCCGGCCTTCCCCGCCGCTGCAGCTCCGCTGGCCTCTTAAATGAACCAGATGGGCCTCAGATGAGATACTGATGTGGCATGAGTGAGTAAAACACCAGCAAGCATGTAAGGAAACACACAAATAAGCTGGTACCGACACAGCCTGGCAAACCACCAAATCCATAACACGAAACATATAATCTGCTGCTTCGCCACAGCACGTCACCGAACTTCAGAACTCCGCATCCCCAAACGTACTAAATAAAAAAAAAAAAAAAAAAAGAAAACTTAGTGGTATCTGCTGTAGACCTAAATATATAACTCATAAACGTGGTTTATTTTTTGTCCTTTTGTACCATTTATACACACTCAATATCTGCGTGGGTTTGGGGCTTTAAATAATTTTAATTCTCCGACTTTTTTGGGGTGAAACAATTACACAACTTACAACTTTTAAAAGCCAGAGTTGAATGCACAAATTTGAGTTAATTGTCTCTGCCACACAGGTTTAAAATGACACCTAGCAGCGCCAACGTATGAATCCAAATCTCAAGAAGGTTATCAGGCTTGAATCTGGGTGTAGCGATGGACTCAGGCCTGAACCTTCAAAAACACATAAAGACGGTTACAAAATCATCCTTCTATCAAATGAAAAACCTTTAAAGGACTAATGTCCCAGCAAAATCTAAACAAAAGCATCCATGTGTTTATCATTTGTCACACTGATAACTTCAACAGTGTCCTCACAGGTCTGCCAAAAATACCCCAAAGAATCTGCAGATGATCCAAAACGCTGCTGGTTCTGGTTCTGTACCCATTTCTATAAAAACTTTCATCATCTGACCCAACGTATCACATATGACAAAAAGAAATTGAGTAGGATGTTCAAAATTCACCCAGGAACCATGATGACTAAAGTCAGGGAATTTTAAGAAGTAGTTCAAAATCAAAGATTGACACAGAACGGAGGCGTACAGAAAGAGCAAACTACGGAGGAATTATACAAGGGACGAAGAAGATCACAAATTTCAAGCACAAGAACATTTGGACAGATGAGAGACTCTGGATAGCGCAAATGTACTAAACCTATTCCTCAACAGATTTAGTGCAGCAGGAAGAAGCTCAACATCCTCCTGTCCCCATCCAAACAGACATCCGACCCTCCTCTGACTCACAGCTGTCCTGTCAAACCTCGAATGTTCTGTCTTCCACCTCAGTCATGGACTCTTCTGGTTCCACAGGTTTGTCTTCAATCAAATCAGGAGATGATGCTGCTCCCTTTGCCTCCACCCAACATCTTTCTGTATCTAGAAATCAGATGAAGAGGCCATCGGAGAGACTGATCCGGATCAAGCCTGCATGTCAGCGCCAAAGTCCTATGCAACATCTCTTCAACCTTAATTTGACGCAAGCGAAGTTTTGGTTATTATGGAAGACTTCCTGCTGTTTCCATTAGCAAAGGAAACTCACCCATCACTGATTAATGACTACAAACGTGTTGCCCTGACATCCCACATTATGAAGGTCCTCTATGATTAGAGTTGAATCATACACCTGCTTCTACAATCCCACTGTCATCTGGACAAAGCAGGCAGCACCGCGAGGATCATGTTCTTTGATTTCTCCAGAGCATTTAACATAATTCAGCCTGATCTGCTTTGTGAGAAACTCCAGAAGACACTGATGGATTCCCCAACAATCACCTGGATCTATGACTACCTCACAAACACGCCAGTTTGTGAGACTGAAGGACACAGGAGCACCACAGGGCACTGCACTCTCACCACTCCTTTTCACAGATTGTAGATTTCAGGAGCAATAGGGTTAAATCAAATATCATTTCCATCATGAGAGAAGAAGAGGAGGTGGATGAATATTATAAATACCTTGGTGTTCATAGGGACAACAGTCTGGACTGGAGACTCAACAGTGACGTCATTTAAAAGAAGCAGCAGAACAGGCTGTACTTCTTAAGGAAGCTTAGGTCCTTCAGTATTTGCAGCAAGATGCAGCATATCTTCTACACGTCTGTGGTTGAGTGTCATTGGTTTTGCCGTCATCTGTTTGAGCAGCAGCATCACAGCCAGAGACTTAAATCAACAACCTGATAAAGAAGGCTGGTTCTGTTTTGGTTTTGTTCCAGGGATGACTGTGGAAACTCTAGAGATGAAGAAGCCGAGGATTTTATGTCAAAATGAAGAACATTACGAATAACCGCTTGCTTCATAACACTGTCATACAACAACAGAGGCCTCATCAAAACACCTGTGATACAGACTGCTACAGGAGAACGACTCTGTCCACAGCCACTGGAATCAATAATAACTCCTCTGAAGAAAATTATGCAACATGAGTTACAACATTTCATTTTTTTCTGGGATGAACAAATTATTTTTGAATTGAATTATTATAAACTGGAAGGTGGTTGAACAAAAATGATAGCATTCATCATTCATAATGAGTTTATGTAAAACCTAGCTGGCCTGAAAATGACAGGAAAAGCACAGCTAACTGCAGAGAAACAACACAAAATTGTGTTACATTACTAATTGGAGCAAAGTGAAGTTCACATTCAAAGATGAAGCGGAAAGAAAGAAAGAAAAAAAAACAAACAAGGAAATTGTTTTGGGGAAGCCAAACAGGCAACCTCAGTGAGTTCATTAGCTTATTAACTAATTAGCTTTCAAGCTATCGCAACAACCGCTAGCTATCTGTTTATGCTTTTAACTCCTCACACATGCGCCATTAGTTCAGTTAGTTAAAGAAGGGCTTTGACTTTACAAGCATCAGCTGGTTTCTGCAGATTTTCAGAATTAGGACGGCTCTCGTATTGAAATCCAGGTCAGTAAATGCAAAGCTACTGATCCGTTTGAGAAGCATTTAGCCTCGGATCGGGATTTGATCTTATTTTTCTTTTTCATCATTAAACCTCCATTTGAGACACAAATTAAGCTCTGACTCTCCACCATATGAAGATAAGCACATTGTGAACTTGCTTCAGATTTTATGAAGTGACGAAAACCGCAGTAAGTGCGGCCTCTAATTGTGCTAATTCTCCACCGCGCGGCACCGTTTTTCCCCCCCATTTCAAACGTCCCCAAAACAAAGACACCATAAATTGTTTCAGTCACAACATCAAGACTGTAATTTTGTTAGGAGAATCCACTCCCTCCTCTAACCTCTTTTTTATGGTATGGTATGAAAATGTGATTACTGTTTTAATCACATTGAGAAAAAAAAGGCATGTTAGTACAATTTCAAGTTTGTTAGAAGAACTGATGCAGTTAAGTGAGATTGATAGAATTACTTTGTTCTGCAGTTTTTAGGATTTTCCAGAATTTCAAATGCAGGTTTTCTTCATGTTCAAGCTCTTAAAGCCATAATGTGTAGTGACACTACACATTACAAATATTTGTATTTATTTTTTTTACATATTTGTTGAAACTGTCAGTATGTTGTGACAGTTTGGTATGAGACAGAAAGTCTGTGAAAAGACAGCTTTTCTGTCTTTGCCCAGCGCTAACTAGAAACAACCAATCAGAGTCAAAGGGCGTGTCTTTACGCTGCCAATCATCCTTAGTGTGTTGCTGTTCACCCACCCGTCTTCCCCTACTTTCTGCTCTGCTGCAACTAGCAGAGTTGTTTCTCAACCATTAGCCCATTTAGCAGTAAGTATATGAGGGTGACTGACAGCGCTAAGACCCACCTCCTGGCTCTCATTGGTTTGTTTTGGTCAGGAGCGGTGCATTTCTTCAGATGGCAACAGTCGCTCAGGGAGGAGATGGAAAAGATAATATATCTCAAAACATGCTGACACAACATGGTGACAGTTTGAACAAATATGGAAAACACTATTTTTATCAACATTACATACTATTTTACAACATTAATTAACACCCATGTTTTGAACAGAGATTCGGTGTTGGGGGTGACAAGTAGGAGGGAAACTAAGACATCTCTCTACCCAGTTACTCTGATTCATCCCAAGATGTCCCAAACCAGAAGAAATACACTTTTCCAGAGTCTTCCCCTGGCAGAAAAACCTTCAGGGCAAGGTGTCCTACTCAAACACCCAAACCAACCAAACCTTTTCAGAGCAGCACCAAATAAGTCACGTCCTTCTGCACAGGCACGAACTGTTCATCTAGTCAGTCAGTGGGTTGTAGTCGTAGGGTGTAAACGATTTTACGTCTCAATAGTCTGGTCCAATCTCCAAATATTGCCACCCCTGATTATGAGACTACATAAGATGGAAAAATCTCTTTGAAGATGAGCCTCCCTCAGAGTAGCATTGCACCCGGATTTTTTCTGCCCTCCGATACTGAGATGCCAGGAAGAATCAAACAGAACACTTGTTGACCTAGCCGTGACACGACTCAAGGGCCACCAGAGAGTGCCTTAATAAGTATTCTTAAACACGGAGGGGGATTAGCCAGATGGCCAGATCACTCTTTTCTCCAACCTCTCCCCATCAGTAGATTTCCAGTGTTTCCCGACCCTGCTGAAACCGTCGGGATTGGCTTCATTTAGGCTAGTGTTACCGACAGCACTATTTGACTCCAGATATAATCTTTATTGCTTACAGAGAGAAAGTCCATTAAAAGGCTAACTGTAGGGTCCCAGTGCTGAAAGGTTCCTGGAGTGATGCCTGCGAGAGCCTTTAAAAAAAAAAAAAAAAAAGGACCCCTTTCTTCACTAAAGTGAAAGCAGCTATTGAGGGCGCTCAGAGGAGAACACTGCTCAAAGTGGCGCTCTACATTCGCTGTGAGACAAATCAGAAGCGTTTAGTATGAGACAGCGGTGGTAGTGGTGGGAGGGGGAAAGAAACTGCAGAGGACATGCAGGGGTGTAATAAAGTTTTGTTAAATGGACTACAAATTGTTCACTGTAGCAGGAGACTTCACTGACTTCCATTTCATGGAGTTCATGTGTTTGTGTTAGAAAAGGCCCATGGGCTAAACAAAACATGTCCATTACATTTTTGCACAAAATGATTCTTTGATAATGAAATTTTAGTCTGCTCTACTTTGAGGTCTTTTCCAAATGACGTTTCAGGATTCATTCAGGGCTTCAGCTTCTCAACGTTTACACTCGCACGTCAAAACTGTGCGTCCGTACACCTTCGAAAAGCAGAAGTGGAGCCTCATGCACAACAAACAAAAATACAGTAAGTGATTTCTAATGGGTAAGTCAACAACAACAAAAACACTTGTCTTTTCTAGCAGAAAAAAAGCGCAAAAACAAATCCATCCCCTTCAAGAAGGTAAGTGAGAAAAGGTCCAAAAAAAGTCAAGAGTAAAGACAGACATTGAGTCGATAGTCATCAATTTCCGCGACTCCATTTGTAAAACATATCTTCCATTACGTTAAGAACAAGCTGTGCTCTTCACATGGAACATCAGTCTTGAGAAAGTTAGTGACTATGCCAGAAAAGATTCTAAACACACACACACACACACAGAGACACAAAAGCAGCACTAAAAAAGTCTGACTTGAAAGATCATAGCCAAAATCATTTGGAAATTCAAAGCTTATCCAAAGTGGCAAACAGTGGCACAGAAAAGCTGGGAAGGAAGATAGACAGAGGAAACAATTTGGGGAGGCGAAGGGAACTTACACAGATAGGAGACTTTCAGCTCCAACACCCTCGTCTCACTTGTGGTCGACTTTAAAATGCATGAACGTTGCCTGGAAAACAGAGAAAACTGCATTTTAACGCAGTGACTCAAGCGTCACACATGAAAATGTCTGTCCTTTGTCATCACAGAGTTCCCTCGCAGGGTCCGCATTCACCCAAACGATGACGAAGGAAAGCCATGAGATTGTACACACTGGCCATTATTTCACACCGGTGAGTTACGATAAATTCTACAAACTCGAAGTGGAAAAATTTTCAGCCCACCTGAGAGGCCTTTGCGGCTGACGGACAAGACCGAACAGAGGACCAGTGTGAAGTTCACGGCACAGCAAACAGAGGATCAGTGTGTTTCCTTCACATCGCTTTCACCGAACAAACAGCATCACATACTCTCAAACCACGCAAGGTCGAACAAACAACGGGATTTTTGTACGCCGCTTTGAAGTTGTAAAAAATTGCCCGCAATCCTTCTTAACGCAATAAGCGATGCCTGGTGTTTACCTTTAAGAACCAATTCCAGTGAAAGTAAGTTAAATTAAAAAAAGAACGAAAAAAAGGTCTCTGATCGTTCAGACAGCTTTCTGTTCTTCAGCGGCCCGGCCTGGACAAACCACTTTGACTGGGTGGTTTGACCTGGCGTCGGCCTCAATTTGGCCTCGCACGCCCCGCGCGCTCACGCCGCAAGCCGGCGTTGCTGAAGCAGGAGGTCACCGAAAACAAACAACATCAAAGAGGTCAAATCAGCCAGCACAGCCAGCAAGGTTCTTTGAAGGCACCACGACACGGAACGGGCGGCCGCAGCAGAGCAGAGTGGCCCCAAATTGAAGAAGGGTGGAAGATAGCCTTAATTGATAGTGGAAGGTCAGTAATTTAAGAAATGCAGAGGTGAACAAGATAAAGAGGAACTTCATGGAGTGGAAAAAAGGAAGCAATACTTGCTCCAACAAAACTTGGCATCATGACGGCTCCTGAATGCGGCATCTAAGTTGTGCAAAAAGTGCAATACAAACAGGCCTTTGATTCCAAAATTTGAGGCTAATTGAGAACAATAAAGAAAAAAGCAAACTCTGGGCATGTATGATCTTTTATTCATGTCCGCAGTCGACCAAATGATTTTCTCTTGCATTTTTCTTTCTCTTAGGGCACTATTAAGCGCACACAAAGAAGTGCAGATAATAATGATAAATCATCTGCAAACCCCCCCCAAAAAAACATAGTTTAATATATACACAAGTCTGCAACACACAAGCTTAAGACGCAGCTCCTTTTCATTTTTGTCCGACTGAATTCAAGGATTCAAAAGACTCTTGCAATCGGCTGACTTTGGGACGGATTTGCCAGATCCCAGTTCACACTCCGCAGCACCCGCTGACCCGTCTGAACACGTTTCACACGACTGCTGAACCAGTTCTTCTCTTTCCCCTCCATTTCTCGCTTGCTCATCTGCAGCTAGCAGGTCCAACACCTGGGGAATGCTGGGTGATCAGAGAGACAGCTGGCTGCCTTATTGTGGAGAGGTGCCTCAAAACATACATACCTGTTTAATTTGCATATTCAATGGAAGCTTGTGTAAGAGCCAAACCTTTTGAGCATTTAAGTAGAAACGGATCCATAAAAACTCTCAGTACTTGGATACGAGCTGCAGGTAAGGAGAAGTAACAGAGGGGGTTTAAGTTGGAGGGTTTTTGACTTTATGTTGGGATGTGCATGAAAAATGGATGAAGGTTTCAGTGGTGTTTTCACACCTGAGAGTCTGGTAGATTTGGTTAGGATGGGGACCAAAGTGGCAACATTTGTTATATTTTACATTGGTACGGTTCGGTTTCACACTGCACCATGTCAATCGAACCAAAAACCTTTGAGCAAACTGTTCTCCTCCACGCCTTTGGTGGCGCTGCACCAATAGTCACTGAAGGAAATGACACGAAAAACCTCAGCAGAAAACACTGAATGCAACTTCCTTCTTTGCAAAATGTATTAGTTGTGTTTACAACTAATACATTTTTAAAGGTTTTCTGTTTTAGTTGTGTTTACCCAGAATTCCCAGTCCACTTCCTGGTTTCGGAGCACTCTGCGGTACTCTCGGCTTTCACATGTGCATTTGAGAGTTCACTTTGACCACTTGTATCCTTGAAGGCATAACCTGATAAACTTTAAATGACTTCATAACAGGAGGCTTAAAGTAAACTTTTTATAGCCTGGTTTGTTTGGGGAGGTGTGAATGCAGACATGAACTCTGATGCGGACCAAAAAAGTGAACTCTGGTCCACCTATAAACCTATGTCTAGCACTCATCCATGTGCAATAATAGTGTATTAAGTATACACTTTCGGTTTAGATTTTAGCTTACCAAAGTATATTTAAAGTGTCCCCCAAGTATTTTCCTGATGAAAGGAATTAGAACCTGATTAATAAAGTCAAATGTTTCCATGTTTCTGGTGTGTTGAGGTAATGAAACTCAGCACACATTTTAAACTCCAGAAGCAATCTCGAACATGCAAGTTTACAACAGATAATATATCAAAACAAATGCATGAAGTGAAAAACTTACTCTGTCGTAGTAAATGTAGGATAAGTCAATGATTTAACCTCATTTTGTTCTGGGATCAAGATAGTATACTATTCTTAAACTTATCAAGTATAGTTTATAAAAACTTAATATCAAGTAAACTTCCTCATTTTAAGCATAAAATAAGGATGCTTGTAGTACTCTAGAATGAATTGCTTTTTGCTAAGGGTGGATAAAACCTGGTAACAATGCAGAACAGAGAATCGTCTTTCAGAAAGGTCACGATGTGACATGGTGGGATCACAGGTGGTACAGGTGAGGTGACGATGAGCCGGTGTTTGTTCACAGCGGGGTCTGCACCCAAACAATGAATGCACGCACTGAAACAACCAAATATGCATAGCCCCAAATGTCATCCTGTTGGAGCTGTCAGTGCCACTTGTGCAGATGGAGACACTCTGGGGTAAGAACAATGGAACTCTATCAGACAGAGGCCATCTCAATAAGCGCGCCGCAGCATGCGGCTCGGCGCTGCCACGTTCAACGTTTCCAAATAATCATATGGCCAATTAAACCAGAATGAGCTTCACTTGACCCATAAATGATGAGCTTATAGCACGTGCCGTCTCTCAGATGGCTGCTGGTAACGTCAAACATCAGATATTATTATTTAGCTCAGTTTGTTTTTCTTTTTCTCTTTCTGTCTCTCTCTCTCTCTGAGGGGGCCGTAAGCAAGCAACACACTTCCAATAAACGGTTACACATTTCACACCATGAAACTGTCTTTTATTGCACAGGCTTCTGATTTTTTTTTCTTTTTTCTTTTTTTTAACCAAACCTCATACCCCGCCAACTTTGAAGACATTAGTGTTTCGCAAAAATGAGTTTCTAAAATGTGTTATTTTCCAACAGAGACATTTCGGAGACAATTTGCGCTGGACATCTATCAGTTTGATTTCTTGTTTGTTTCAGTTCTTGAAGAGTAACAACCTAAATGACAAGGGCATATTGGTAAAGAAATAGCTCATAAACTTGTTTTAAGAGAGCCCGGAGGAAAAAAAAATTATTTACTGTGGTTCTGTACCAACAAATCAAACCCAATCTTTCCACCAATAAACTTTATACTTCTGTCAATTCACCAGAAATTCAAACTGGGAGTGGCGACCACAAGGATTTTTAACGCTATCGGAGGCTTTTTTTTTTGGATTGGGTGTTGGGTACTGTTGGTCAACTTTTTGCTGCTGATAGGGGGCAAAAAGTCCAGATACAACCACTACACACCCTTATAGGTCACATTAGGGCATAAAATTGGATTCTGACACCTGTTGAAGACTTTGTTTACTGCCGCTTATTTAAAAAATCTGAACACGGACCAAAGAGTGCAGGAATGTAGGAGCAAATTTGCTTCCTGGCACAGCAATCTCGAAGTTATAAGCAGATTTAACAAGTAAGAATGAGGAAATGTTAATACAGTGTTTTGTTTTTTGTTTACTTCCCCTTGGTCAGTTCTGTTAACTAGCTGGACATGCTAGCTAGTGTAGCTAAAAGCTGAGCTAAGCATATTTTAATTAATTTAATTTTAATGTTATCAGTCTTGAAATTTTTTGTTTGTGTATTTCTGGCCCACTCATAAATCTGACACACAAGCAACGTCCACAAACAGCGATGGAGCCGGGGTTTTGATCTTGTTTCAAATCACAATCTCCTGGCAGATTGGAAAACACTGTAGCTGTGAAAAGGAGAAGCCTAAAATAGCACCTTAATGCTAAATGTATTGCACCAAAAAGAGAGAACCAATGTCAGCCTCCACAGTCCACGTTTATAAAACTGTTTTGTTTTTTTCAAAGACGTTGCATGACGAGATGTGATATAAAACACAGAAAAACCTCATTTAAACCTACAGCTGTCAATATGTTATACGAGCACAGCAGCCATGTTGGTGACCCAACTCGCTGCTCTCCAACTTTCCACGTCATAATTTCAGCTTTAGCTGAACAAAGAACTCATCATAACGTCCGATCACGTAGACAAACAGTGGCTCTCCTGCCAACTTCTCCTAGCAGAAGTTAAAAATGAAAACTTTGAAACTGCTCGATGTCTAAATCTCGGTTTGGCAAAACAATCTGACTCTCATTCCGGCTCCACGGCACAACTGAAAACGTGAAGTTTTAGTTCTCAGTGAGTTCCTTTCTTGTCAGATGACTGCTAAGCTACATCAGTCGACATATGTGTTCACGAAAAGTGCATTTAATGTCCCATTTGAGGGATGCTCATAATACAACAGTAAAAAAAAAAAAAAGATTACCATCTCAAGTTTTTATTTAAATTCACTTTTTAAGCTTTCCAATTGTTTTATGGTCAAGAAATGACTCAGACGATAATATCTCCTGATTACATCCAATGAAGAAAAGACCTTGTTGAAGGTATGAAAGAGGTTTGTTCAAACTGCTATAGAAACAGAGGGATCAGACGAGCGGGAGATTGAATGAATGAAACACTTTTACGTTCCCTTCGCAAACAACCGGGGTGGGGGGGGAGTAGCTTAAGTGACAATATGTATTCTCTCCCAAGTTGCTGTGAACATAAAATATTGCTAAAGCGAAGGGTGGAAACGGGGTGTGGGGGTGAGAGGGACGAAAGGGGCAAGTGGCGGCACATACATCTAAACCTCACGCTCCGCTCGCTCCCCTTAAGAGATTACATTCTGCTGCTCGCCATTGTCCAACTCCTTCAAGACAAAGCCTGTTCCACTGTGCAAACAGAACGCCTTGGAAAAGATTGTAAAAACAAGAGGTGAATGTCAAAGGCAAAAAAAAAGTGAATAGGATCTCTCCCTTCTTTTGTCGAACAAGTGAGGTATGCACAAACACATCACTGCATGACAGAGAAGAAAGGAAGGCCTTGTGAAGGAAGGAGCTGGAAAAAAGTTGGAGCGTCTTTGCGATGAAAAGGCCAATACCGTGAGAAGTTGCCTGCCTGACTCTTGGGTCTATAGAAAAAAAGAAGAAGAAGGGGAAAAAAAACCCTCCATAAGTAATTAAGTGAAAGACCTTCAGGAATACGGGGGTGGGGGGCATTTTGTTGGAGACAAACACGAGGAACGACGGAACGATGACCTACGTCTGCCAAGAACGTAAAAGGTTGCGAAGCGGCGTCGGGGCCAGTCCGCGACAAAATAAATAAATAAAAGGAGTGCAAAGAAAAATAAGACAACGGCTACAAACGAACGTCGTCGCTCCGAAACGGCAAATTGAAATCAGATGCGAGGAAGAAGCACCGACTCTCTCGCTTAGCTTTTCCGGGGTCTAAAGTCAACCCGGTCGCAACCCCAACAAGGCTTTAACTGTCGGGGGGCAATTAATAAAGGGCGACCTCGCTCCCCTCCACGTCCCATTCTTTAATTTACAAGGCCAGCGCCAGCCAGTAATTAATTGCCGCGTGCATAAATGTAAATGAGTCCACTGGGGGAAGCCGAGGGAAGGAGAAAGAAAAAAAAAAAAACGGCTGTCAGGCCAATATTCCAGCGGGGAGCAATTTGCGAGAGAGGGAAATGATTTAGAGGACGGAGCACAAATCTGCTTCTCGGTGAAACACGGAGAGGCCGAACACGAGGGGAGACTTGTTGAGATGAAGAAGGTTGTCGGCACGAGTGATTTAAAAAGGACAACTGGAAAAGAAGAAAAAACTTAATATATTGATACATATCACTTGTTTTATTTAGGACCTTTTTTTTCTTACTTCTGTCTTTCAGCCCCAATGACTTTTTGTTTGTTAAATCCAACAGATGTTTCTGCTGCCATTTCTAACTCCTCCACTCTGTGTCCACAGTCTTATATATTTTTTGACGTTCATATTTCACTATGTTGAGTTTGATGCAATCATTTACAGTGAAGCCGGGATTTTCTCGTTTCTTTACGCTCACCGCTTTTCCAAGTCCTTTCACCAGAAAACTCACAGCCAAGTAAAAGGAAAATCTGAGAAAAATGCACCGATTTGAAATCAAAATTGAGTCCCTCAGCATGTCAGGCTGGCAGTGGCCTTTTCCTATTATCATTTTGTGACTATGTTTCCAGAGATTTTAATAGATATTCAAAGAAGAATTCATTCACTAAGCAAATAAGACATTCCCAGTAAAATTATGCTGGTTACAAGACAACAAATTGCAGGTAGGCATGTGAGAAAAGTCTTTAACATGTTTCTAGCATTTTCAAATGATTAAAAGCAACGTGATTTTTCTCTTTTCCTTTCGCTCACTTCCAATAAAAAAAAAAAAAGACATTTTAAGAAAACGTTTAAGAATCCCTCTCGCCTTGTCCTCCAGTGAGTTGTGGAGTTTCACTGCCCCCAAAAAAAAGTAATAAATAAATATATAAATAAATAAATAAGTCAAAGAGTGGCACGCCACAGAAAAGTGTAATTCTTCACTGCGACTACAATAGCGGCCGTCATTCATAAATTCCAGCCACAAAAAGTCACCTCTTCACTCCGTTTGTAAAGACCGCCGCGAGAACAAACAGGTCGGGAAACCATTGTGACTCGAGATGTAACAAAAGCACATGTGAAGTCCTCAAGGTCGGGAGGTTGGCTCAGCGACACCTAAACACACAGGTATGCATACGCACACACACACTCACACACACACACACACACACACCCACACACACACAATCACAATAGAGTCTTTATGGAATAAGCTCCTTTTCACCAAAGTGCTTTACAAAGGTAAAAGAGATTTTTTCTTTTTTTTTTTCTATAGCAGGCCTCCAGCAATAACAATTGACATCACAGACTGGTCTAAATATGTTCCCCTTACTTAACAGGGGAGACCCGGTATGAGCTTCTTGAGATCGAGACCGAGCGGCATGCTGAGGCAGCAGGTTTTTTTTCTCCCCCTTTTCCTGCATCGGCAGGAACCGCGGACTTCGAACGCGGTGGCAGAGGGCCATTTTATTTGGCTACGCACCAGCCGTAAGCTGAGACGGATGAATTACCTCTTAAAGAATCGTCGAGGGACCGAACCCGACTGCTCGTTTCCAACGTTAAACCGTTGTAGACTCAACAACGAAACTGTTTTTCTCCTTAATACACAGCCTCGCAAAAGCACTCGCACTTTATGTCGTGTCACAGTCGCAGACCCGGAGGGATTTTATCCAGGTTCTGTGTCACAATCCAACACCAGGTGACTGGAAACTTCAAAATTACATTGTTACAAATAAAAAGCTGAAAAGGCATGTCTTGCTTTTATCCCCAGATCATCAGGCTTCACTCTGTAGTCTGGCTCCTAGTTAACCGGATATGTAGCTCTTGACTTTGACTAGGCCATTTTAAGACATACATTAAACGCTTCTAAATGGTTCCATCATACCTACGGCGGCAACAGTTGTTCCTCCAGCATTGTTCTGCGTTTAGCTCCATTCATCTTCCATCAACTCTGACCTGCTGAAGACAAACATCCCCTCATCATGATGATGCCACCGTTATGTTTTAAGGTGAGGATAGTATATTGTCTCCACACTGTTCTCGTTTCCTCTGAGATTTTCTCAAAACAGCTGGATTTCACATAGCCTTACAAAAACTATTATGAGACTTTCATTCAACAACAGAGTCTTCAGTCAGAGGCTGAAACAGAGACCGCTGCAAGAGACTCTTCGCCCTCAGCCGCCAGCATCTAAAACAACTCTGAAGAATCTTAAATAATATGAGTTACATTTAATTTCCTTTTGGGATCAATAAAGTTAGACAAACGCAGCAAAATCATAATAACTACAGTCCACAAATCGCGTCAGACTATGTGAAACGCTCACACTCAAGTGTATTCCTGTCAGTGAGACGTTGAGGGGTAAATGTCAGAAGGCCGAAACTTGAGGTCCGAGTCCAGTCAGCTGGACCCTCGAGCCGGTGACGACCCCTCCCTCATCACATACTGACAAACATGGCCACTCTGCACTGTGCCACGTGCAAAGTAAGCAGAATCCGGGACGGTGAGGTGTGTGAGGTGCGTGTTCTGTCAGCAGCATCTCAGTAGACGCGGCACAAATCGGACGTGCGGCTCTCACAGTGTCACGCTGCTGCTACGTTTCTATTCTGGGCCCACCTCGCTTTTATTGCCTCCACATCTATCTCTTCTCCGTCGCCACCGATAATAACGATGACATCGACGAGAGGCCGCTTTACCGCCAAGAAGCCATGGCGACGCCCCGCGCGGACAAGCTGGCGGTCGGCCAATTGTACCCGGGTTCTGCTCGGCGGGCGGGGCCTGTGTCATCCCCGGCCGTCTCCACTTCACCACAGGACCGTTTCGGAGGACTCGCACCGAAAATACAGCGATCACGCCCTACTACGCCGAACCACTGTCAGGGGACGGTTAGCCAGGCTTCTTCTGACAGCCCTGTGACCCATCTGGGTCGTTCACGGCTGGTTTGCTGCTGAACTTTAAACCTGCCAGATGCGTCTTCACTCATGCAAAGTTTAGGAACAATTACAAATTGCAACAGTACTATTTAATTAATCAAACGGCCTACAGAAGACGAGGAAGCAGTTTGTTGACTGCGTGTAGCAAAACATCTGAAGATTGCATTTTGAAATGCATTTTGCTAAGTGGTTTCATAGAAAGACATGACACCAGCTCATCCTTTGAGTAGAACAGAGATTTACAAGGATACAAGAACAATCAGCTTCTGAGAAACTAAACAGCAAAAATAAATCAGGGATGGCCTAAGACTTTTCTTCAGAGCTAAATACTTGCTGTATTATTGCTGAAAGTAAACATTGTTTATAAAAACCATTAACAATAGATTTGAGCTAATTTAAAGAAGTATGTTTTTTTTTTTTTTAGTTCATCCCAGCAATCAGTAAACAGCACCTTGGAGCCGGTTCTGATCTCGCTATAATTTTAAAAATCCCTGTTCTGATGCCGTCAGGGTGAGCAGAAGGTTGAAGGGTTTCAGCATGTGGAGAGTTTTAGACAACAGGAAGTGACATGTTGAGTTTTGGGGCAATGTGGCTTTGCAAAAAATAAATAAAAATAAAAAAATCATATTGAGGCCTTGTTATAGCTCAGGACACAGGACAGGTTTATGTAATTTCTACTTTCTGTCATCCCACAAAGTGATTTTATGCCAAATGTTTCTGGATGCTATTGAAAGGTTTTCTAGGATTTCTTTTTTTTTTCTAATTATTATTATTATTATTATTATTTTAATTTTTTTTTACATTTTGTCATATTACAACCAAAAAAATTATTTTATGCAAAAAAATCAGTTTTTTTGTTTTGTTTTTTTACAAATGCAAATCTGAAATATGGTATACATATTTAGCCCCGTTGACTCTGATACCCCTAATTTTTTAAAAATAAGAATTAAAACATATCTCAGTTACTAAAACTCAAACATAACATTTTGAAATTTTAAACATTAAGTTCACTGTGGCTTTCTGCTCAGAAGTTTTAAGTAAACTAAATAAGTGGAAGATTGCCTCGTGGAGTGGGGCTTTTTCCCAATCCACAACGCTGTTCCTGTATTGACTGAGCTAAAGCACAGCTTTAAATGATTCCTGAAAAGCTCAGCAGGACAGAGAGGCTTTCTGATGAAAAGAATGGTTTTACTACGTCTTGAAGTTTAAATGACCTTAAACATCAAGTTTCCCTTCAGACTTTAAAGGCGACAGCTGCTACAGTATCTGATTCAGAGGTATTATGACCTCAGATCAGCTGATAAAGTGCCCATCCACAGCTAGAGCAAATAATTTCTATTGTTTGTTTTAACCTGCAAGGCGTGCCACAAGGGTGGGGTTGATATGTTGTGACAATACAGATGCAAGCAGCCTCGCAGACTAAGAAAAGAGAGCTGGTGTATCTTCAGCACTTTTAGTCTATTGTGAAAACTTTCAGGTGTCCATATTCTCTCCTCTATCGAACCCCACCCGTTTGTTTCTTTAACAACGCCACATTATCCGCGAGATGTTTGCCGGCGACGCCCACTTTTCAATATTGACAAGACGCATTATGTAAGTTAAGAAATGCTGTGGACACAGAGTCCTTTCAAACCGTTTAAATAATCCGACACATTTTGAAAAATATCCTAAACTAGAATCATAATTTTTCTCCATTTGATCGGGGATGATCTAGTTTGTCCCTTGTAAGCACAAATTTACGTTTTTTTTTTATTTCTTGGCAAGAAAAGGAAGAAAGAGGAGTTAAAAAAATAAAACGTCCTCGTGTTTCTGTAAAATCACCAGTAGGAGAGCGGTCACTTGAGAATCCGTCACTGCCGCTGCGGCAGTGACGGCTGCTGACTGACAACGAAAGGCTCCCGGGAGCACTTGTGTCAGTCACCTGGTCATTTTCTAGTCTTGGTAAAAATTACAATAATGAAATAAATAAAAGAGTCAGCCCCGTGATTGACTGTCGTCAAACAGGCTGACCACAGCACTTTAGGCCTGCAATTTATGGCATTAATATTCGGGAAGTGAAAGACTTTTTTTTTTTTTGTCCAGGACTCCATCACTAATGTTTAGTCCTGGTATTTGCCTCTAATGAAGATTACAATCATTTTATGCATTAGATACAATCTCTTTTAATGATGCAATCACACACGTCATCAAGTCTAGAGTTTTATGCAACAGAAATAACTAAAATATGGGCAGTCGCCCAGGGCGCCACGTTCTGGGGGGACCCCAAAAAAACAGTTTTAATATTTTTGCATCTTTTACAAACACTGTACCTCATATTAAAGTCCTGGAATCAATTTTAAATATACTCGTTTTTTTATTAATTTAATCTACACTATTGTTTGAAAATTAGCATCCTTTTGGGGCCAACGTTGAGCCGTCTGCCAGATGTTTTAAGATGTTCGCAGTTCGCTTTCACACTGCTTTCACGACACATCAAACCCTTTTAGCCGCCTGCTCACCTCCTCACCTGTGATGGCGCTGCACCAAGAACCACTGAAGGAAATGCCATAAAACCTCTGAAGAAGGCTTTTTCTTTTGCAAAAGGCCAAAAGCCATTTCTCCCGCTAGCAGTAAAGATGCATGTTTGTTTTGGTTGTATTTACCCAGAATTCCCTGCGCTATAGTTAGCTTCCTGCTTTTGGAGCGGTCTCCGGTTCGCTTGGCTCTGAAATATCCATTTGAATGGCTCCAGAGTTCACTGCAACAGGACCGAGAGCTAGGTTTGTAGAGTTCGATTACGCGTTCACACCTCCCCAACGAACCAGACTTGCTAGGCAAACAAAATAGAATTTCACTAAAGTGGAATAAACCCTATACCAACCATCCAACAATTCATACCTGCTAAAGTAATAATCTCTAATTTGGAAAAAATAATAAAAGACATTTCCTCTGTGATTCAGCCCAGGGGCCCTCACTGCTCTAGATCCGGCCCTGCATGGACACACCAGAGCCAGAATTCTGCTCTTTTAGATGAATTTGAGCAAAGAAGTAATAGATTATATTTGCATGTGTAAGCAGGGATGAGTAGGAACTTTTCCAGGTAATCACTTCTAAATGCAACATTTGAGAATTAAAGAAGGATCAGATTTTTTTTTCTCTTTTTTTCAAAACGCTTCGAGTGTTTGGTGAAAAAAAATAGTTGAAATTATGATAAAATTAACTATTCACACAGATAGAAATGTCATTATTTTTTATCATTGAGAGGAACTGATTGCGTTTTTAAGAACTGTTCAGCAAATATGAATTTTTTAATGCATTTAGTCTGCTAATGGCTTTCTTTTTCTTCTTCGAATATTACAAAACAGAGAAAGTGAGCTAAATTATGTTTCCACAGTTTCAAGTGCTATATGAGGATTTAATCAACATTTAGAAACTTCATCCAATGTTCCTCTCATTGCATTTTCACTTCTAATAGAGAAAGGAAAATATTGCTAAATATTTAAGAATATTTAGCACAAACACAGATCCCTCTTTTGTTGTTTGAAAATAATTTTATCTTTGTCCAAGGGCGCTTAAACCAAATTAGAGGAATTTTCCTCTCAGAACTCTTTTAAGCTTAAGCCAATTTAAAAAAAAAAAAAAAAAAATTGCCCTGCTACTTCAGTTATTGGGTTAGTTTCTCCGGCACCAAACAGGAGAAATCAACCCGGATCTCTGCGCTGTGGGTTGGTGCAGAGCAAGAGGAGATTTTCCACTCTAAGCTGCAGGATCTTTTTGTGCCAAGTGAAAATTTACTGGAGCACAAAAACGGCAAGCAAACAAATGATTCCAGATTATTGCAGAATTAGAAAATAAAACGAATCGGTTTGTGATAAATGCAGTCATGAACTACTTTTGATTTTCCTCTGATTTTAAAATGTGCAGATGGAGTATAAACAGTCCGACGCCACGGCGCTCTGGTTCCTAAACTTCTCTAGCCATTTTCAGCAGAAAGTTCAGCAAATATAAAACAAACCGACTATGAATGTGGAGATTATTTTACTCCTGAAGTTGAAGCTGGGAACAAAATCAAGCCCAATATAAAGTGTTATCTTTTGTCCACCTTCAGCCAAATGGTAACGCTGCAGACGCCTATTATCTTTGATTCCACAGGTGGTCAGCCTCTTCTATTTCTCTCATCTTCTCTTCCTCTAGAAGAAAAACAAATCTGGCAGTTTAGAAACGTTCCAGCTACTGAAAAACGCGACCGATCGTGGCGTGAAAAGTGAAAGGGCCCCCGTTATTGTTTCTGTGTTTTGAGACTGCAGAAAGCACCATGATGGCCTGACTAATTAAGCTGCTAATATTAGCAGGGATGGACACAGAGCTAGCAGGTACTAGAGCGCCCACTCCTTTTTCCTGTGGACAAAAACAGTGAACTTCTGAAATCTTTTTTTGTTTGTTTTGTTTTTCCCACACGATCTGCGTTTCCATTGACCAAATGATTGCACAATTTACCATTTAAAAAATACATTTGATTAATGGAAACACGGCAATTCTGAAATTGGATGAGGTGATTTTATTGTTTTGTTTTTTTGGTTGTATCAAAATTGGTTTATTTCACAAAACTGCAATGGAAACACTTTTTTATGAGTCACGTGGTCAACAACCAGATGTTGCCGCTGACACAAACCACAAAGAAGAAGACGACAGGAAGTAGGATGATACGAGTCATGTTTTCCAGCGAGCTATTGAGTGAACAAACTTACTCATGTGATTTTAGTTGCGTTTGTTATTTAATGAAGACACTGCAATTGTGAAATTGTGTTTTTTCGACAATAGCGCAATATTGACAAAGTTTTGCACACATTTGCAATGTATACAAAGGTAGTGTGTGGCCAAAGCTGGTATTTCTAGATTTAAAAGTCCATATCACCAGTGCTTCACATATTTGTAATTCTGCTCAACGTCGTTTTTCCTCATTTCTCGAGGGTTTGAAGTTAATCTCATTAATCTTAACTCTCAAAGAATAAATTTTGTCATATTACATCATCTACAAGCATAAGTATAACCAGTTCTTTAAATCTGCATATTCTGTGCTGTTACATTGCTATATTTCACACGGCTACATCAACCTCGTCCCAAACATGGTGCCCTTTAATTCCACATGAGCACCTGGCCCCCAAAATGTCTGTGTACGCCCCTGTCTGTTATTCTTGTCTATATTCTCCCAGCAAAAGCTTCAACTAAATTATTAACTCTACATTTCTGCAAACGTCGCTACAACAAAATAATAATAAATTCTATATATAGTAGGAATGCACAGATCAACGTTTTTCCAATTCCTGTATTGATACAGATATTTGAGGTCCGGTATCGGCATCAGATATTTTTCTGATCTGATGCAGAAAAATAGAGCTGAACTGACAAAACATGTCTTTTTTTTTTTAAACACAGACATATTGAAATGTGCACTGAATTTCACATTTATTTGGTAACTCTGCACTGTGTGCTGTATTAAAGTACAACACACTTAAATACACTAAGAGCTTCACAGGCTCGGTCAAACACGTGAAAACAACTTTCATTTGTTCAGCCAGTGCAGTTAGGAGCAGAAAAGCCAATGAAAATAAATATTAAAGAAACTGAAACAAAAAAAAAAGAAAAAAGTTTGGTCAAACATGCTAAAAATAAACTGCAACAAAGCTTCTTTCAAATGGTTCAGAAAGTGCAATTAGAAATTTTAAGTATAAAAGTCAGACATAATGAAGTAATAAAGCACGACGTTACTTAGAGCACACAGCATAGAATTGCACTGCCTAGATCTGCCCCAGGGATCGGCCACGTCGTCAACAATGTCTGATGTAGAATATTTTAAATCCGGACCAATACAGATTTTAATATCGGATACTTGATATATGTCTCATACATAACACTGTTTTTTGTTTGTTTGTTTTTAGATCAATCAAAATGTTTAAGGAGATCCTGTTTGCTTACAATTTTGTATGGATGGTGTGAAAATGTGCCGATTTTACTCGGGGTTCTCAAATTTTGCTGTTGGCTGACGTCAACAATGCATTGCAATGCACATTCGGTGGACACACGCACAGGGGAAGGAAGGTCAAAGGTGAAAGACGGATCAACAAGTGCGACACAAGCAAGGAACTCTAAAGCGTTTCATTCTGTGGACTCGGAACAGAGGGAAGGAGGCAGGTGCCGCAAAAATAAATTCCCAACCAAAGCACACCGAAATAAAAAGAGAAGAAGTGTGGGGCAAAAGAGGGGTTTTGGAGCCCAAATGTGTCTTCCTCTCCACCCTGGAAGGAAAAAAAGGAATCCTGTCTCAGAGCTGCGTGTGCAGCTGCGGGACACGAAACGGTGTGTCGGCGCAGAGGGAGGTCACGCGTTCCTCCGTCCACGAAGAAAACACAAAAGACGTGAAAGTCCTCACACACACCTACGACAACATTTGTGGTTGGAAAAAAAAAAAAAAAGACTGACGGGGGTATCCGCCAGCGCGCTCCGAGCGCTCGTTCTCCGGGGGCCCCCTGAGCCTCCTTCTTCTTCAGCAGCAGCACTGCAATTTGGGTGTGCCGTTGGGGCCGGAGATAAGTATAGGCTGACTAATATGCACTTAGAATCCCGGGGAAGAAATACTTAGGGATAAATGTTTAATTTGTGTTTGTCCAACACATGTCCAATTTCAGAGAGGGGTGGGGTGTGTGTGTGTTTGGGGGAAGGGGGGGACGGTATCTCTCTCAAAGAACCCCGACAACAAATAATTAAGGCTCTCCCGATCGGGGCCACAGGCTTAAAGCGATGAAGTTGAATGACATCTTCGGCAAAAAAAAAAAAAAAAAAAGAAGGGAAAAAACATCTGGAAGCGCTTAAACCCGCAACACGGTGAGGCTGGATGGAGGGAGGAGAAATAAAACGACAAGAACGACTCGTCGAGTCAGGTACAGTCGCCATCGCAGCGATTCGGGGGCGGAGGAGGTGAGGAGGGCGGTCTCCGGCTCTTCCTCCCCGACCGCAACCCGAGAGCCGCTCTGCGTTCCAACGAATCATTCCCTTCAGAAAAAACATTTAAAAACAAGCACTTTCTTGCTGTTTTTTGTTTTGTTGTTTTTTGTTTTTTTTCACACCAAAGCAAATTGCGTCCTGTTCCTGAACATTTGTGGCCGATTTAAAGACGGCTCCGTGTGCGCTCCGAGGCTGTCACACCGGAGAGATCATGAATCCAGAGCTGCAGCGTGAAATCAAGACAGTCGTTTTTAGAAATGACCGGGTGACGAAACGAAGGCCCGGAGACTGACACGTTATCTTCAACCGAGACGGACACTTTGAAAGGATTTCAGTCCAGAAAGGAAACTAAGTAAATAATTAAGATCTTAGAAACATCTGAAAGTAACAAATGAATCAAAATGTTTGGGTTTTTTTATTTTCGTTTGAGCATGTGATAACTTACTGAGCTTTACAAGTTTCAAGTTTGGAAACTTTCTGGATGTATCCCTCTACAGCAGGAAGACATTTTTTTTGTGTGTGATTCATTTATGTTTAGACTGAAAGTAACGCATCTTTGAAAATGAGACATCATTAGGAAATATAGAAAACAAGTCATTCAGACAAACATTGAGTTGTATAAACTCAAAGTTTTAACTCTCAAACTGTAAAAAAGAAAAAAGAGAAGAAGAAATAAAGTCCATTTTGGTTCTTTGATATGAAATATATCTGCAGTCACATTCATTTAGTAAGACTTTCCCTATAAAACCAGCGGGTAAAAAACATGTTTTTTTTTAAGATCATACTTCTGTTTTTAAAACTAGTTTATTTTAATTGTTTGACGTAATATTTGGATATTAAAAGTTATATTTTTATTGTCTGCGAATAGAAAATTGTCATAATTAACAATAATAAGAGTCTTTCAAACATCTGTCTATATTGAGTTAATCTGAATAATGTGCTTCAATTTGTGATAAAGGTTTCTGGAATAAATGAACTTTTGAGTAATATTTGATCCAATCAGCTATTATTTATCGACTCACGCAATTGACTGAATGAGATTTTTATTATTATGCCATAATAAATAAATAAACTAGTGAATCAGTTTAGTGAATAATATTTAAAAATCTCGTATTTCTTATAGAAAAAGAAATCCTGCTTATAGGAATGTTCTGGTCATCAGCTTTTTTTATGGTGTTTATCATGTCATTCATTACGATATAGTCATGATAAGATCATTTTCATTTACCGCTTTCGCAATAAATTCAAATTAATAATCTTCCAATACCCTCAAAACGGTCTGCATTGTTATTTTTACAATTTTCTCCACTGTTTGTTCAATGAAAGCATCACTAAATATAGATTATTATTAGATTCAGTTACTGTGTGCAGCTTAATAGTGACACAAATCACTTCTTTGGGTCACAGTTGTAATAAAGAAACATGTTATTAGTATTTGAGTGTTTGTGTTTGCTGTTCTCCTTAAGAAATAGTAAAACTAAAAGTTCTTATTGCTCCCCACAAGAATACCACAAAATATTATGACACACAGTTATGCATAAGGTCCCAAACAGCGCTGGATTCAGGAAAATAAGGGCCACTTGGCAGGAGCCAGTTTTGGCCCCTTTCTCAGAAAAACAAAGAAAATTAATAATAATAATAATTTTCTCATGCAGAGTACAGCTGATTAGATAGGCCTTAGACAACTGCTTAGTTTAAAGTAATGTTTGAGGTAAGAAATAAGATCATTTTCAAATACTTGAGTAAAGCTTAAATTATTAAAATGTCATTATGAATTAATTAAAACAAATTTATTAAAAAAAAAAAAAAAAAAGACCCCATGACTTTAACATGAGGTGCAATGTTTGTAAACGCACACAAATTATTCTGGGTTGCCGCCCCTCAAAACCCTTTTCTAAAGTCAGGCTCAGGTCACGACTCGGTTCTGGATCGTTTCGTGTTGAACTCCTGCAAAGGCGCTTTGGAGGAGCTGCAGGGGCCCCCCCGGCCGGAGGCCCCTGACGTATGTTCAACAGCCTTTCAATGGACCACACAGGCCTGATCACTTGCTGGTTCCCACAGAGGAGGAAGAAGAGTGGCGGTGGAGGCAGCAAAGGGGCAGACGGGGGTGGTGGGTGGGGGACAGCAGGTCTCCCCCCCTCGGAACAATGTGCTGAATCGGCAGCCTATATATAAGTCTGCCATTTGGACGCTCTAATGCCACTTTACCTTATGAGGGAAGTTCAGCCTGCAGCACCTGCTCCAAACAAAATGCCATAGGAGAGCGGGCCAGATTGTTTTTCACAGACACTCTCACTTACAACAGAGGTGTGCATGCTGGAGGGTGGAGGGGGGGAGGAGGAGGGCGGACTCAGTGGGAGGGAGGAGGAGGAGGGCGGGTATCTATAAATTGTTCTACCAGAGTCCAAACAATTAAACAACTTGTTGGGAATGGTGATTTACTGCCACAGCGAGGGGGGCAGGCCTGAACAGGGCAGCAGTAGGGAGGAGGAAGAGGAGGGTGAAGGGGGGGGGCAATTACAAGTCTGAAAAGAAGGAGAAAAAAAAGTGGGGGGGTAGAGGGTGGTTTGATGCGCACGAAATGAAAAGAAAAGAAAGGATGAGCTGGAAGCATTCAGCGGGTAAATCCTGGGAAATGGAGCATTCTCACCCAACTTCCACAAGTGATTAAACCGCCGGGATGAGGAGTCAGTGACACGGCTGTCCGGACCTGCGTTTTGGGTTTTGGGTTTTTTTTTTTTTTTTAAACTCAATGTTGTCTTTCATGCGTGAGCTCCCTCTCTCTTTCGCTCTGTTACTCTGAAAGCTTCTTATCTGCGGGCGGCCAGAGGCTTATCTCAGAGGTGTAGCGCCTCCGAACACGGGGAACACCCTCCAAGTGCCTTTATCGCGCATTTTCCACCGCCACACTGTGCGCCTTGTCCTCCCATGCCCCCCTTGCACCACCCCTACACCGTCCTGTCCCATCATCCTTACAGTGACCTCCAGGGGCCAAAGCCTCTTCCTCCTCCTCCTCCTCTTTGTCTTCCTCACGGGTGCCGGGTTGAAAGCCGGACGATCATGGGATTAGAAGCTCAAGTTCAAACTGTCGGATTTCAGCCGTGAACACCCACTGCAGGGTTTTTTTTTGTGTTGTTGTCGTTTTTCTTTCTGATCACCTCAAGAGTTGAGAGACGATAAAAAACGCTTGGGGGTCAAACCTGCATGACCTGCGGCAAGCTGGAAGCCTTCGTTTCTCTCAGTGTATTCCAGATGATTTCGAAAGTTTTTATAAGGCGAGGATGAGAAAAGGAATACATAACACACTGCAATAAATAAATACAAACACACACTCTAGCTTAAACTCATACAAGTTGAATTTCACTATGTCAGTTTCACAGATGTCAGATTTCATATCTCTTCGTAAACCGTTCTTTTTGTGTGCTTTTTTCCCAAACATTATATATTTTTATTTATTTATTTTTGCAGAATTAGTTTCTAAATTTTTCACACAAGCTGGGGCTGTGACGTTTGATTTTTAATGTGTCGTTAAGGAGATTTTTCTTGAGTTTTGTATCCAAAGTCACTAGTCAGTCTGAGCTTGTGCCAAAAGAAGTAGTCCTAAAAACTAAAAAGAACACAAATCTGATCTTTAGTTATTTTTATAGTAATAATAACGACGATGACAATAAGACACAGCAGATGAATTTTTTTTCCCTGCAACAAATGTGCTGGAATTTAGACAGCACAACATTGTGCATTTATTCCTGCTCCTGATAAGCAATAGGCAGAAAAATAAATACAATGAAATTTAAAAAAAAAAAACTGAAGGGTTTGTTGGTGTTTGCAGTCATAGTTAAGGTTGAAATTGAACTCTGCAGCTGCCAACCTTTGACCGAGGCTGGTTTCTGCTCGTATCTGTGCGGTTTGGATTCTGCTTTTATTATGCGATTGTTGCTGTTGAAGAGTGCGCAGACTGGAATGAAAAGTGGCGCAAATGAACAGCCTTCTGCTTTTATTACATTCGTTATCATTTAAAAAATTTAAAAAAAAAAAAAGGAGAACGCGTCTTAAACTCTCAATCCTGAAACGTTTGGAAAAGTTTTGGGGATTTGAAGCGAGCTGATAAAAGCTGCGGTCTCCTGTCTGAAGTGAAACTTTTGAGTCGCTTTTTATTTATTTTGTATTTTTTCCCTCCCTAAATTTTCTATTTCCTATTATTCTGTTGTTGAAAAGAACCTCAGGCCTGAATTTGCAGCAGTTATCGCCGCTTCTTTTTCTCTTTCTTGTCCAAAATCAAACCGAGCCGCGGAGGTTCCGAGCAACGGGACCGGACCGGGACCGGAGCGGGACAGGGACGGGACGGGACAAGGACCGGGACAGGGACGGGACGGCTCTCTTACCTGGACTCACTTCTTCTTCTTCTTCCACATGCGCCGCGCGCGCGCGCTCTCGCCAAAGAGAGAAGAAACAAAAACAAAACTTCGGAGGACTGGGCTGAAGATGAAGATGATGATGATGTCGAACCGGCGGGCAGCAGAAGAGGCAAGTGGCGAGGGGTTCAGTTCGGGCTGTCTTCTGGTCCCGGCCGTAAAGTCACCATCTCTGGACTTTTGGTGTAAACTCCCTCTGTTTGCGCTGCGCCGAGGAGTAGAGAAGAAGAAGGAGAAGAAGAAGAAGAAGAAGAGAAGACGAAGAAGAAGAAGAGTGCGGTGTCTGGGAGAGTTGCTGTCAGGAGTGACGCCCCGCCCCAGGAGCTGCCAGGTTTGTTTAATTTTACACACCGACAATAATAATAATAATAATATATATATATTTTTTAGTAATAAAAAATAAAGAAGAGTATTTATCGGGTTATTTCCCGTCCGGCTCTACGTAGAGGCTCCAGTCAGAGTGCGGGGCACTGCTGGCCAAAGAGGCAGCGGCAGGATAACCCCTCCTCCCCCTCACTCTTTCTCTCTCCCTCTCTCGCTCCAGCCAGACCTCCCCGTTAGGTTCACGGTCGGCCGAGAAATTTTACCTGTGACTGCAGAACAACAGTGGGAGTCGGTGGTTTCTCTCCCACTTATTATTTCTTTACATTTCTTCTTCTTTTAGAGATTCTTCAGCGTGTGAAAAGCCCCACGTGCGTCCATCTCTTTGTCTTTCAGCTCACCAAGTAACATCTTTATTATTATTTTGTCAAGAATAAATTAAAAAAAAGATAAAGAATAATAATAATAAAAAGAGAAATCACGGGGATTCAGTTTAGTCTACAAAAAAATAAGTAATAAAAACTCATCGTCTCGATTATGTTTGGACACCTATTGTTTTTTTCAGTAATAAAATAAAAATAAATCAATTTAAAACACAAAGAGGCGCTGAAACAATGCTCGGATTAACTTCTCGCGCAGCTGAAAAGAAGTTTGAGAGTCCTGTCAGCGGCACGAGCGTCAGCTGCTCCTCGGCTATTAGGTTTACTCTGGCGCCACCTTTCGCCAGGCTTTAGTAGTGCAGCGACAAAACACCCCGTCTTCCAGTTTACAGGCCATTTTGAGTGATTTTAATCAGCACACCAGCGGCAGAGATGTTACTTATTAAGCTTGACAAATGAACCTACTGAAGTGAGTTGGTGAAACTCCAAGTGCTGAGCTCATTTAGCTAACCTGATTTGTCAAAAAGAAACTAAAATTAATAACTTGACAATGACTGAAGCAAAAAAAAAAGTCTGAAATAGTGAAAGAAAACAAGAAGTGATTTCAGATTCCATCAAGGTGGAGTTGCTACTTCGAAGTCAAGAAGCTAGACGTGCTAGCACGTTTGACGTTAGCATTAGTCTCTCCGCAATTACAAAATAACA
This sequence comes from Poeciliopsis prolifica, assembly GCF_027474105.1. Lineage (NCBI taxonomy): Eukaryota > Metazoa > Chordata > Actinopteri > Cyprinodontiformes > Poeciliidae > Poeciliopsis > Poeciliopsis prolifica. The sequence goes on from NW_026562376.1 coordinate 23,592,365, forward strand.
GCTTCGCCAATGCAGACAGGGGGGAAAATGTTCTGTCTGTGCTCTGATTGGCCTGTTGAGACATAGAAACAAGTTAAATGAAGCTCAAGGGACGTCACTAGTCCATGAATCTGATCGTGTTGTCGTGTTTAAGCACGTTAAATAATGTGACAACACAAGTTAAAGACGAAACAATACAGATGAAGCGAGTGAAAAGTGTCCACTTTTACTATACAGCATTCACACTAATATGGAGCATAGAGCTGGAGTAACGACAAGGTCTAAAGAAAGAAATAACCTAACTAGAATTGCTAAAGAAAGATGGACATAGATTCAGACAAAAGGACTAACTAAAGCAAACATGACAAAATAAGAAAACTAGAAACACTTCGAGAGGGAAGTTACTGTAGAAGCAATAAACATCACTAAAGAAAGATATCCCTTAGCCCAGACATGTAAGAATAACTGAACCTAGGGTGACGAAATGACTAAGAAATAAACATTACTAGAATCACTACAGGGAAATAAAATAAAAATAATCTAACTGTAATCACTAAAGAAAGCTCGACATGGAATCAGACGTTCAAGAACCTCAGGTAACTAAAGGCACAACCTAACTAGGAACACAATGAAGGTTTGAAATTAAGGAGAGCAATAACAAGACAATTCTGCTCCAGAACTGTTTGAGTAGATACTGTATTCGATGCTATGTAGGTCCTCTTTAAAGAACTGTGCAGGCAGAGGTTGAGGCTTTGGTTGTGATCAGACGGTTTGGAGTTACAGGCTCCGAACCGTGTGGATCATCGAGATTGCCTTCTGATAGGGCCTCCAACATTTCAACATGAACATGAACTTCGAGGAAGCCAGGACTGATGGTGAAATGATGATTCATTAAAGCCGTCCTTGTTATCAACCACTGTAAGAGCTACACAAGAAAGACAAAAACCACAATTGTTTTTTCTTTCTTTTTTACATGAATGAAGCACAGCTGGTTACATTGATATTATTCCTTTCATGAATAATTAATCAAGCAGTCACAAACTGTAAATACTTAAATAAATTTCAATCGCCGGTACCTTGTTTCCTTATTGACTGATGCTAAAATTCAAGTTGCCTTTTATGGGTCTTTCTTCCTGGCTGTTAACCTTTTCTTTGATTGCAGGGTTTCCCCCAGAAAACCCTAGTGGTCGGGCCGAGGCGGTCCACTGTGTTTTTGATTTAAAAGATGTTAAGTAGACAGAAAATGTAAAAATATTACTGGAAAATATCGCCAGTGAAACACTATTTAAACCCTCAAATTGTCTTAAAAACAACAAATCAAACAACAAATTAAAATGAATTAATATGTATTAATGGTTTGCACTTCTGATTAATCCAAATTCAGTCAGCAGCTCCATCAGGCCCCCAGGGCTTCAGGGGCCCCATGAAGGCTAATATCTCAACACAGACCACAGATACATAAATGTAATATTAGTTTATTAAGATTATCAATGCTGCTAATTTTGATTTAATGATTTCAGAATAAATACATTAAAGTGAGCTTAACATTTATATGTAAGATTTTAAGGATCTGGAAAGTTTACTTTGTAAAAGTTGAAAGAGCAATATTCATTTTGTTTTGTTACTATAGCAACAATCTGATGCTATGAGTTTGATCTTTGAGTTTGAGCTCTGTTTGTTCACAAATACAAATGAGTAAACTGTGATTATAAGTTATTGCTTTTTAGGTTGCCTATTTAAACCACTCCACCTCTCCCAGATTTAATTAAATCTATGAAGCTGTTAGAGATGCTGATGTTTTTGGCAACAAACGAGACCCCCAAGTCAAATTCTGCTCCAGGCCTCATATATCCTTGGACGGGCCCTGCAGGACGAGTTCAATCCACTGCACTTTGCGCAGAGAATGCGCAACAAACAGGAGATTTAACTTAATGCTGCTAATTTGGCTTTAGGAGCTCTTCCATTTCCGTCTCTTGAGTTTTCAATAAGGGCCACAGAAACTGTTGCTCGAGTTCATGGGACGAGTTTCTCAGATCTCCGCACAGCCGCGCACACTAACTCTGACTGACAAAGCGGACAAAGCATTTGATGTGGTTTGATGCATCGTGTAACCGGAAAAAATAATAATAGAAATGATAATAAAAAAATATAAAACCAGCGTGAAGCGTGACTGCGAGGAGTGCGTGAAATCTCCTCACTGGGCTGAATCTGCGTGATGAGGTCAGCGCAGCTGAGTGAAGCTGAGACCCCGCCCACGTCAAAAAAATCCGGCAGATAGTCTGAGTGGTCGGTGCTCCGTTTGTGCAGGAAACTGTCGTTTGAGCAGGTTTCGTTTTCCTGATATTCAAAGTTATTATTATTTTTTTTAGGATCATCCAGAGTTCAGAGTTCAATAATCCCCCGACTTGTTCCAAAATAAACCAAAGGGGACCACTTTGTTAGAAGCTACAGAAAGAAAATACTCAATTTTAACAAAGAAAAAAATAAAATTAAATAATAATAAAAAATATGCTAAAATAATGTCGAAAAACTTCAATGCAATAAAAATAAGAGCACCTCATCTCTCCAGTCTAGAAGAGTTTCACACTGATTTTGAGTCAGTAGGGCACATGACTTGGAAGCTATTCAAGAAAAAAATAATTTTTAATATTACAATTATTAAAATCATAACACGACTTTTTAAAAAATCACTAGAGAACAGTGCGTCTGGTGTAACAGCATGAATTTTGTGTCGGTTGGTCACAAGGCAAGAAATCTGTTTACATTTGTTTCTTAGGAGAGTTGTCTTGGGAAATTTGTTGACAGTCCCTAAGTGAAGGGAGCGGTGGAGAACGGCTGGCCGAAATCAGCGTTCAGGAGTCGGATCAACCTTGAGCTAGGCGCCGCTCGCTCCGCGTATATTGGAATATCAGTCTTGAAAACAACTTTGCTGCCACAAACGGAGCACTAACCACTCAGACTATTTGCTTACGTAATGCGGTAATTAGTGACGCGCAGTCCAACACCTGCTTTGGACAGGTTGTTATTCGTGGAAAAAAAAAGAAAAGAAATAGGTGACAAGCAAACAAAATGTACAAAAATATAGTTGTATAATAAGATTAAAATATAAAAAAAAACAGTAGGCTATGTGTAAGAATTGTATTGCCATTATGATAAACTTTGTGAGTTTCACATAAGAGCACGCGGAGCATGTCGGTTGTCCAGGGTTCATTTCCGCTCTGTTTGTTTGTTATTTTGTTTTTTTGTTTTTTCTAGTCACATTTTAACAAGATATTCTGTTATTAGAGCCGTGGTCCAAAACTCATTGAATTGATGTAGGTATAATCTCCAGCAACACGTCTCCGCACGAAGCACAGCAGCCCAATTTTAAACCGTAGAGGAAGACGACAACCGGAAGTGTCGTCAGGGTGAGTACAAATTGTTGACAAATGCAAGGTAGCTCCTGCTTGTGTGTGGAATAAAATCCCTATTTCCAGTTTAACTCCGATTTCAGTGAATAATGACGTCTCCAGAGGACAAACACGGGAGAAAACGACCCTCGTCTCCCTCGGAAGTGAGTAAAACATGAAAAGCTGCTGCTCTAACTTACAAAAGTAGGAAATAAAATCAAAATGTAGCTGCAAGCTAAAACTAGCTTGCTGCTAGTTTTAGCAAGCTAGCAGCAAGGCATCAGCGCTCACGAGCTTTGTGGTGAAAAACGTGAACACGACGCGGTCCCAAAATAAAGTTCCCTGGAATGTTCTGCGCATTTTAAAAACCTTTTGGCAAACTTTGAACATCCCACTGCAGGGTGAAAGCAGCCGAAGAGTCTCCAGTGTTGAGATCCGTTTACTGCTCGGTTGATAAAGTTTTGTAGTGAGATGAGATCTTGTGTCTGTTGCTACTCATTGAAACTAAAGCTCCCCTCTATACAGTATTTTGTAGTTTGATGTTTTTAGCCAATTTTTTTTATTCAAATGTGACCTCACGACCAAACCTGTTCACGAATCAGTTCAATCTATTCACCTTTTCTCACCATCTTCAACCTTTATGTCAGCTCTATGGCACAGTAGTTAGATTTAACTAATTACTGTTATATGAAATATAGCTAAATACTCTACTCTTCTCAATTTCTCAAGTGTTTCATAGTAACTTTTATAATGTAAGAAACAAAATATGATTGCATTCATTGAAGAAGTTGAGTTTCTCAGGCCAGATTGTTGCCCAATCAGGGTCAGGGATTCAGATAGAACCAGTCTGGCAGCATGAAGTTGGTTGTCAGAGCTCGAAGGGAAACGCATGAAGCCCTGTTTTGTAAAATTTAAAAAGCAGATGTGAAACAAAGTCCTTGACGACCATCAGTCTGGAAAGTAAGAAGCCCTTCAGTAGATTGAGAGGACAAAACGGAGGTGAACGTTCCCAGGAGTGGCCGGTCTGCCGGCGTAACTCTGCTGAGCGCATTGACTCATCCAGGATGAGTCAAAAGAACCAAAGATCTAAAGCGCTTCATGCCTCAGTTAAACTCAGTGGTTGTGATTCATCAGAGAGAAAGAGACTGGACAAAAATGGCCTCCGTGGTTGAGTTCAAAGACCAAAACTCCTGCTGACCAAATGGAGCGGAAACATCTCTCCTCTAGAGACATTACGTGGACCGACCGGACAAAAGCCAAACTCTTAGAAAGGTGTTTCCTGCCGCAGCTGGTGAAAACCTAACAGCATGGTAGAGAAAGAATAGCATACCATAGCGGGCTTCAACCATGAATTCAGCTCTAGGTTTTGGAGACATCTGTCTAGTCAAAGGCCAGATGGAAAATCCTCTAATGTGTGACAGTAAACAAAAGTGTTGCGGATAAAAGAGTTACTGCAAATGCATGATGGGGGTTGTTAAGCCAAGGACGGCATGACCAGCTGCTAGATTTAGGGGAAGTTGGTTTGGATGCTGTTTTTTTCCCCTTTTAGCAAATTAAGTCACGACTTAAAAGCTGCCTTTTCCATTTGCCCTGAGTTATAATTGTTATACATTACAATTCCTTTGATATGACATGTGTAGGGTGGCATTGTAAAGTTGCGGTCAAAAATGAACAGCAATAATTTGGGTTGCTTAGGCAGCCATAAAAGAGTTACTTTATCTAACATGTTTGTTATTCATTCATAAATGTCAGTTTGAAACGTAATATTTAGTTGTAAGCTAAATATTTGACTTCAAGCTAATTAGTTGCGAAAGTAAATGTTTAGTTTGAAGCTAAATAGTTGGCATCAAGTTAAATATTTAACTTGATAACTTTTTTTTTTAGTTTGAAACAAAAAGTTTTAGCTTCAAACTGAATATGTATCTGTGTGAAACTGACATAAATGAAGAAATGACATGGTGAAGATGTTTCTCTTATGAAAAAAAACCGAAATTATTATTAAAGTTTGACTTTAACTTTACACCGCATACAAACCAGGTCACCACTGAACATTTTATTTGTCGGCTCTCAAATGACAAGCTGTGGCTAAAGAGTATCCGAGATCAACATTGACAACATAAATGGCCATTTTTTATTTTCTTTTATTTTGACAAAAAACACACATAACTCCCTGATTCCTGAATGAACTGTCAATGACGTTTCGAAGCTGAAAATGAACGCTGGTGAACCGTCTTCTCTTGGCAGGACGGGTCCACCCAGTGGGCGTCTGCAGATCTGGGAAGCGACGAAAGGAAGCAAAAGTTCTTACGGCTAATGGGCGCCTCTAAGGTCCGTACGCTCCAGCTTGTGTCAGTCAGATAAAGTTAAAGCAGACAGATAAAATAAAATGCTTGGTTGTTGTTGTTTTTTTCCTCCCAGAAAGAACACACCGGTCGCCTCGTCATCGGTGACCACAAGTCCACATCCCACTTCCGCAGCGGTGAGCTTCTTTGTTGCTTTGGCAAAGTGCAACGACTTCCTGTTTGATTGATCCCTGCTTGGATCCGATCTGTAGCGATCCGGTGTGCGTCTCCTCCGTAGGGCAGGAAGATAAGCGGATGAACGACGAGCTGGAGATGCAGTACCAGCAGAGCATGGACGGAAAACTGTCAGGCCGGGACCGGAGGCACTGCGGTCTGGGCTTCAGCGAGGTGGGGGCTCGCCATGGCTAACAGGAAGATGGAAAATACATGCTGATAAATAGTCAAGTGTGATCAAGTGTTGCGTAGTCATCGCTCACACCGACGTTACACTTTAAACCACGACAAAAAACGGCTGATTTTGCTGCTGTTTCAGTCTCATTGTGATGATGTAACGAGATTGTAGCTAGAGTAGCACAGATGTGACAACGCTGTGACCAAAGTCTGCGATATAGTGATGTGACATTTACAAACAAGCCGATTCTTCTAATTGGAACGCTCTGTGCATTAGCCATTATTCTATTTTATTAAAAATTGAGTGGTGTGTTTTGGTGTGTGTGGGCCTGTTTGGCTGCATCTGGATATCCTTTGAAAATAAAACTGGATGCTCAGACAGAAAAGGTCTCTGAGCTCCAAGCGTCACTGAGTCATCAGCAGGTTGAAACAGGTGCAGATTAGTTATTTGGTGTCTTAAATTCTGACACAAAGTAACTCAGTTAGCAGTGTTGCTACACGGCGGTTATACACATCCATCTTAGCAAAGGCAGGGGCAGTTCACAAAGTACATAAACATAATTTACTACAGAAACATTCCTAACAGGGAACTCAATATGGTAATTGATACATAACAGAACCCAATAATATAGCAAGAGTATATTATTTTGTGTTCATTCATTAGTGCTAATATGTTTTTGTTTGTTTTGACATTATTATCATATGATTCCTCAGTGACATTTTTCAATTTCATTTTCACATTTTTGTCATTTATCTGCCTGCACTTTTACATGTTCGCTGTAGATCAACTTGGTGGGGTTTGGCATGCATTTTTCTCTATGAACCTGTTCTACGTGGGTCATGGAAAATTATTGAAGGTCATGGAGTTTCTTTCTAAATACCGCTGGGAACCCTGAAAGAGCTTTCTTTGTTTCCCTCTGGTCAGCCTCAGCCAGAGCCGGTCATCTCCCCGCCTGCAGACTGTCAGACAGAAGCCGCTAAACCAGAGGAGTCGTCCAGTGAAAAGCAACACACAGAAGCTCAGGAGGAAGATTCCAGCCCCGAGGAGAAATCACCAGAACAGGAGGAGTCCGGCTCCGACGACCAGCCCAACGAACCGAAACAGAATTACAAAATGGGCTTCGTAAAATCATCGTAGGAGGGGAGAGGAGCTAGCTTTTTTATTCTGACATCGGGACAGTTTGATGCTTTCCGTTTCACTTTAGGACATCACTCGTCTCATTTGTACTGTGTGATGGGACGCATCCTGGTGTGCATGTGCTGAAAGAATCCAGTCTTAAGGCTTCATAAAATGTTCTTTTTTTTGATGTTGTAGTGTAAGACAATGCTACGACTGGAAAATGAACCTGTTTTTATTTCACTTGAACATTTTAACTGTCCTGTTGTCTGCCTTGAAATGTACTGGATGAGACAAGATTATTTGCCATTAAATGTGATTTGTGTAGATATGACTTGTAGTTTTTCGTTATTTGGAGGCGTTTGATCATTTTAAAGCAGCTGCTGGAAGCGGAAGCTGTGGGTGTTTTTGAAAACAAACTCATTTGCAATATTTATTTGAGAATCTTAATTTTGACTTTTATATGTGATCAATTAAAACATTTGGTGATGAGCTTTAAGGATGCAACCTTAATTCAGCAAAAACTCCAGTCAACAGAGTTTCAATCTGGAACCTGCAAAAACTGATAGATAAATCCAAGTAATGGAATATGAGAAAGTATGGAAACACAATATGTTCCCATACTGTATTTTGTAGAAATGAAAAATAGTTCATTTCCAGACTGCATAGAAACTCAGAAGCAAAAGACAAATGTCTACTCTCTCGAAGGGATGTAATCTGAAAACACTCTTAAAAATAAAACTACATTACAACAAAACAGAGACAAGGATTTATCTCATTATTTATTTTAAGTAGCCTGACATTCTTATGTTTTTCTGATGTGTTGAAATTATTTGACATTCTGACAGTTTTGAGACAGTATTGAGAAAAAAAACAAACCCAAAAAATAAAAGAATCTCAATCCACCAGGCAAACAAACTGGTCACCTAAACATTCCCACTGCAATCCGAGCGCGCCGACTGACTTTTATCTTGAAAATCCAGAACGCACAAAAAGGAAGTTTAGTCATTTTATGATTCTCTGTAAAATGTGCAGTGTAAGTGCAGAAGCAATAAAAACGTATTATGTAAAAATCTGTGATTAAAAAACATAGCTTCAAAAATGTGTATTAAAATTATTATTTTTTTTAAAAAAAACTATTTGTTTTAATGACTGAATAAGTTAATTTGATGAAAAAGCGTGGAGCTCCTTCTCCACGGCGTTTCCTTCTGTTTTACAGCGCGTCCCCTCTGCCGGTCCTGTGGGTCAGTGCTGAGCAGCAGCTTTGGCTGAGGAGACAAAAACAAAGTCAAGTTTGTTTGTTAGGCACAATTCAGCAACAATCAAACGACAACCAGGAACATTTTGTCAAATGCCATCATCAAAATCATGGAGCAAATAGACCAATCAATGTTCAAAACTATTATGAATTAAAGGCGACTCTGAACATCTGGGCTCTTAGTCTTGGTTTAAAGGAATTCAGTGTTTCAACAGTTTTGCAGTTTTCTGGAAGTTTGTTCCAGATTTGTAACGTTTCAACAAGACACAGAAACTTGTTTTAAGTCAATAATTTCTGTTAGAGAAAGTATTACTTCCACTGGAAAATAATTTAACTTATAACGAGACGTTTATAAGTTAAATAATATGCCAATGGAACTAGTACTTTTTCCATCAGTATCAAGGAATTACTTACTTAAAACAGGCTCTTACATCTAGCTGAAAAGTTATTAGTAAGTTAGTTTAATTTTTTCAAATATTCTAAGACATTTCGCATTAGAAACTTGGAAGAAAACTTTTACAAAGTTTGTTGATCAGGTTAAAAGTCCCTTTTAACCTGAGATCTTATATAAGATCTCAGATCAGATCTTAAAAGCAGGTTTCGATTAAGGCTATTAAAAATAGTTCTTTTTTATTGATCTGATGTAATATGAAAATTTTAATGTCATGTTCTTATTACCGATAAGAGGAAAATCATCACAATAGTGACACACTGACACACACAGCCTGCACCAAAACACCAGCTGAATCCAGAGGACCATAACATTTCCCCCAAAGGCGTCTGTTAAGAAGCTCAGCCTCTCCGGTCAGAGCAGCAGGGAGGAAACCTTTTCACAAAGACTTTATAGGAAGCCTGAGGCTAAAAAAAATGGTTAAATTGTAAGACTACTATATTTTCTGGATTACCAGCCACTCTGGAGGAAAAGTTGCGTCAGTCAAGAGATGTGTCACGAAGAGGGAAACATAAGTCGAGCATAATTGCAGTCACAAGACCAGCAAAACTATGAATGAAGCGGTGACTTCTAGTCCAGAAAATATGGTAATTCGGAATTGATTCTGGATTGTAATTGGGGACTTTATCCTCTATATGCCACTGGGGGTACACCAATAAATCAGTCCATAAATCGCCTCTGATTTCCTTCATTGCAGGAGATTCAAAGATGCATCCAATTTGAAGCCGATCTCATCCACTGACCTCATCAACATCGGCAAACGTCTAAAAAAATCAGCCGGTTTCCTTTTTCTCTGCAGTGACAGAGGGCTGAGTGACAGAGCCGCCCACCACGTCTGCACGTGTGCTGTTAACATACCGATTTTTTTTCAGGAAAAAAAATCGGTATGGCCAAAATCTGCAATCGGTGCATCCCCTTGATATCGCTACCTCTTTTAGCCATATCCTCGCTGATAAACCTCACGTTTGAGGAAGGAACAGAGATCAATTTAACATTAGGGTCTATAAATTCAATTCTATATTGTTGTGTTTTCTTTTGACTGACCTGTAAGCAAACCGAACGCGATTCTTACATGTAAAACAAGTCGAGAAAGTCTCGGTGAAATCCTCCCCCGAGGCTCTTTGACCAAACAATCACCCAGAAGACAGAAACCCGGCGATGTGCACAGATGTTTTGGAGCGTCACGTGAATGTTCGGCTCATAAAGACGCCATCTTTATCAGTCTGACATCTTTATGTCGGCCAACTGTGCGCTGTAACCCCGCCCCCAGAAAAAAACACACCACAAACAGAGCATGATCCCAACACAAAGGAAGGTCGGGGTGTGTGTACCTGGACCGGGCCTGCTCACCAGCTCTCCAGCCACTCAGTCCCTACACACCAGGAACAACGACACGGTCACACTCTGAGACGGCCGAGCATCAGAGTCCGTCTGAACACACACCTCTGCCGTTTGCGTTTGAAGTTCTTGCAGAAGTGTGATTATTCACCACTAGAGGGAGCTCTTTGAAACTTTGCAACTATTAAGCAGCAGTAGGTAAGTTTTATGAAAAACAAAATTTTCTAATTTTTATATTTTACATATTTATTTAAATTGTCACAACATCCTGACGGTTAATATAAAATACTGAGCTTGGTCAGCTAATCCCAATGCTAATAAATGCTAATGCTAGTTAGCATAGCCACCAATGACAAACGGTTTTTCTGGTTTAGCTATTTTCCACATTAGCACATCTGGGGCAGCAGGGCGGAGGCAGGGTTGTGCAGCATTTATATGAATATGATTGTCAGTGCTAAGACCCTCCCCCTGGCTCTGATTGGCTGTTTCTGACAGAGTGGTGTACTTTCACAGATGGCAGTAAGAGCACAGGAGGAATGTTATATTGTCAGATCATAGTGACAATTTAACATGCAGAAAAAACAACAACATATTTTTCAAAACGTTTAATTACTGTAGAATACTAAAGGCAACTAAACGTTCAAAAAAGTTTTTACTGCCTTTGGACATTTCCTCTTTATGTCCACAGGTTCCCATTGACAGTACTCTGTAAGCTGATGCTCATCAACTCATCTCTCGGACAAACCGGGCGTTTTCCACAGCTGAATGGGTTGCCATGGAGATTGAATGATTTATTTATTTATTTTTTTTAAAACACGCATTAAAGAATCAAGGCAACATCTGAGTTTGATGATAAAATAACATAACATGACATATAAAGCTAAAAATAAGTCATTTCTACATAACACTGCCACTTTAAAGCACTTGTACTTCTAACTAACTAACTAACTAACTAACTAACTAACTAACTAACTAACTAACTAACTAACTAACTAACTAACTAACTAACTAACTAACTAACTAACTAACTAACCTGCAACCAGTTTACTCTTGCGTGAAGCCTCTGAGGCCAGCGCGTAGGAGACGCTCATGATCCTCTCCTGCTCCTCCATAGCCGAGTCCAGCTCACTGAATTCCAGCGATGCTGATGGCTGGATGTTCTGGACACTGGAGGGGGAACAAATCCAAAAGGTTTATTAATGGAATGCGGCCATGTTGGATCAGGTGAGTTCCCCCGGCAGACTGAGGTGAGGATACCTGGACCTGGTGAGAAGGTTCTTGATGCGCTCGGCCCGCCGGCAGCGTTCCTCCAGCTCCTCTGGGCTCAGCGGCTCCTCTGGGTCCGACTCGACGTAGCGCTCCGGGATCACAACTTTGTCCGGTTTGGACAGCTGCGTGTTGGACGGACACACAGAGAAATGCTGTGCTGGATCTGGTTTGATATTTTTGTAAAATTTTGTTCATTACTCAGGTTGAGTCACCGCGAGTTGCTCTCTCTCTTCCTGGAAGAAGTTTTGCTCTTATGTTTTTCCAGACAGTTGCTGCGGTTGTGTAACCGTGGCAACAATGCATTGCTTTTCAACAGCAATGCATTGGGAGCAAGACGATTAGCGACTCAGAAGCTGAGGCAATAATACATAAACTACGACCCTGAATCCCACAGGGGTTGAAAAGAAGATATTTTCAAGTTAAAATTTTTAAATTCATCAAATTGTTCTGTTTTATTTGAACAATCTGTTCCAATACACAGTAACAACACAGATGTGTTTTATTATTTTACATTTGCATTTTGAACAGACAATATGTTGAGTCTGAGTTTTTTTTTCTTTTCTTAAACTATAGATTAAGTTTCAAGCTTTTACATGAATTGTTTTGGCAGCTTATGCAACATAAACCCCTGGAGTCCTCGACAAATTTCTACCCAGTGGACAATAAAATATATCCTCTTCTATTTTTGTGCGATTGTGTTTGAATTGGCAGCCACATTTAGAAAAACCAAGCAGTCAAAATTACAAGGGTGCCGTTATTTTCTACTGGAGCTCCTGGCCCTCAAAGTGCCTGCGCGCGGCCCTGCTCCTGTACCTCCCGGCTGATGTCCAGGTCGTAGTGGAGGGGCTCCAGGTCAGCCTCCTGGACGAGCCTGGCTGTGACCGACACCCACTCGTCAGAGTCCCTGGTCTCCCTCTCTCTGACCAGGTTCAGGCCTTCATCGCTCTGACCTTCAGCTCCAGGTCGCTCCTGCTGCCAGTCGAACACCTGGAGAGGAGAAGGAGGCGGGATTAGTTCTAATAAAAAAACAAACAAAAAAAAACATCCAAAACAAACAAACATGTTGAGCGTCCGTTATTTGAGGTTTTATGTGCTTAATTCTGGGTGGTTTAAGCCGTTTGGAATGGTTTAATTGATTAGATAAAGACTTTTACATGAAAGAACAAAAATATCTACTGTGGTGTCAAAAAAGGTAACAAAAGTTTGGTAGTCTTAATTTGTATAGATACGAAACGTAATTTTAACTCAGACTAAATGATCTAAACAAACAAAACAAAACAAAAAACATCAGTTCTGGTGAAATTAGATGTTTGTTGAACATTTCAAAGCAGAAAAATGATCAAATTGTCAAGAAAAGGTCTCTATTTCACAGAAGGTAACTCCTGATGACTCAAGGTGTTTGACTGCAAACTCAAAATCTTACCACAACATGTTTGTCTAGTTCCCACTATAAATGTCCTGGTAAACTTGAAATAAGGCAAAACTCCCAAGTAACTTTTCAGCAAGATACAAGAGCCTGTTTTAAGTCAATAAGTCCTTAATATGGATAAAAAGTCCTAGTTCCACTTTACTTATAACATGGAAAAATTTCTTGTTATAAGTGAAATAATCTGCTTACTATTTCACTATTTTTTCCATCAATATTCAGAACTTAAAAAAAGGTCTGATATCTTGCTGAAAAGTAATGTGTAAGTTGGTTTTGTGTTAATTGAAGTGAACAGAGACGTCTGAACTTGGAGCTAGATTGGTAACATTGTGTTCTTGAGGCGCTAGAGGAAGCTGACATGCAGTAGTGGAGGTTTAGGGAGCCTCGATGAAGTTCACACCTACAGGATCAGAAGATGTTTGAAATGGAGGAAGTCAGCACACAGATACGTCCTAGCTTCGTCCTCCTAGTTCAAACGCACACCAAGAACACCTACTGAGGAGCGTTGGCGTGCGTGTGTGTGGGAGCATGTGTGTGTGTGTGTGTCTGTGTAGCTGAGGGGTACTTGTGAGGAATCATCCCAGGAGCATCAAAGCCATGCATGCATCCTTCCCACTCCTGCAGCCTGCAGAGCCAGATCTGTCGGAGCGCTCGCATGCTCAGAGTAAACGCGGCGTCCCATGCCTTCCGTGTGTCCAGGAACAGGAAACACACACACACGCAGGAGAGAGAAAACCATGCACACACCCACCACCACCTCCCCACCAGAATAAGAAGAAAACAGGCAGGAGGAGCTTGAGAAGCAAGAAACTCTTTATTGAGTGCAAATCTCTACATGATAGAAAAGAAAGAGGAGAGAAAAGAGTCGTTGCTTCTTCAATTACACAGAATTAGACGGCGCTCAGCGGGTCACCTCTGTTAGGGATCTAGCTGTTGCTCTGTTGGATCTGATGTAGTGTGTTGTGTTGGGGGGGCAAGGGAACTATACGGTGGGAACACTTTGAGCAAACAAGGAGTGGACATCAGTGTCATTAGGGAACAAATCCACAATAGGAGAGTCCAAACTCTGTCACAAGGCCCAAAACGGTCAAGTCAACACCTGTAATTTTTCAAAAGTCTTTGCCTTAAAAATCTTTGATCAGGGGGATCCAAAGTGTCGAAATGCTGCAATACCGCTTTGATTTATTCATCAGATTCTCTAGAAATTAAATATGAATGTATTTGGTCTAATTGTTGATATAGTTATCAATGTAACTGTTGATAAAAGTTATATTTGATCACGACAAATGTATTTTACTTTTGAACCTGAATATGCAGTGGGGCAATAAAGGACAGGATGAAAAGGACCAATATCATGACAGAGCTGTCTGCTCCTTGCTCACACTCTATGGGCAGCCCTTGTAAAGATGGGGAGAAAAAATATGTATTTTTCCCTTTATTGCAGTACCATTATGTCAAAAGAACTTTTTTGTTAGTACAAATTTTACTTACTTACTTTTTAATTTGGGGGAAAATATGTTGAGAATTATTTTTCCTTCTTAAAATCCATATATATATATATATATGAAAATCCATATACATATATATATGGATTTTAAGAAGGAAAAATAATTGCCTCTATAATTGTTTTGTGAGTAAAGTCAGAAAAAAAGTCTCATTTCTCTTCAACCACCACAAACTGAGAGCCAGTCAGCAACAAAAGCTCCAGTGTGTTTGTGGAGGAAAAATCTTCCAGTGATATGGCGGGGCCACTCTCTTTCTACATCAGGCTTTCTCAAACTGTGGTCTGCCGGCGCCCCCCGGTGGTCAGCAAAGTACTGCATGTAAATGACTGGTTACCTTACAAAAAAGATTGTGTTTAAAAATAATGATGGACAACTAGCTTAGGACCGGGGACAATTTCAAGTTGTAAATGGCCTGTGAGCGTTTCCTAAATGGGTTCAGCGGTTCTCAGCCTGAAAAGTTTGATGAACTGCTCTGGACGCTACCAATAATCCCGCTACTGCTAATTATGTTTAGCATTAGCATCTTTCACTGAAAGAATGCAAAAAAAAAAAGAAAAAAAGAAGAAAAAAAGATTAATTTAATTTACGGTAACACATTTTACCCATGTTTACCAGGGCTGCCAATAAACGTGACACTTTATTTTGTTATTGCAAAACAACCCGGCTCCTTAAACCAGTCCTATATATTCATAATGCATAAAACAACACAGTAGAGGCCACTTGAAGAAATACTCAAATCTGAGCATCCAACCTCAAAATGAGCCGCTGTTTTTGTTATCGAGTCAAACAACAAAAATGACCAAAGAGATTATCGCACATGAACAAGATTAGCTCAAAATGAAATTAAAAGGTTTAATGCTGGTGGAGAACAGCACACAATAAAATATATTCTGGTGACATCATTAGAAAGAGGTGAAAAAGTAACAGCACAACTCATAAAAAAACAACAACAACAAAAAACATATATTGCTTATTGTGACAGGAATAAAAACTCCAGAGCTTTAGAAAAGTTTTCACACCTTTGACATGTTCCAAAAACAAACTTCAGCGAGTTTTATTGGAGCCTTTATATAACGCGACACAAAGCAGTGCATAATTAAAGATTTTTAAATGAAAACTGAAAAATATTTAGTTTTTAAAAATGAATAACAGTAATATTTTAGACAAATGTAAAATGATTGTGTAATTACTATTTAACGATAGATAAACTCCATATTTTTTCCTTAATATTAGTAGAAATTAATCATTTAAATATCAAAATCAATTTTAGTCCTGGTGCCTGTCTTCCCATGTCATATTTTGGATCTAAACCTAAAATTAAAATGGTAATTTCTTCTTTGTTGGTGTCAGATATAGTTTTTTAAAGGAACTGCATCGTTGTCAAATTCAAATAGAAAAGATGAACGTTGATTTTCATTCTAATCTAAATGAAGTTGAACTATTTTGCAAAACAGCCAAACACGGCTGTTGGATGTACAAATCTCTAAAAGGTTTTCAGCTCTAATCCTGGATAAAACACTTTTCAGACTTTAACTGAGCCTTTTTATGTTCGCTTCATAACAACGTACCGCTTTGTGTTGGTCGGTCACATGAAATCCCAATAAAACCAGTAAAGTTTGCGGTTGTAACGTGAGAAAACGAGCAAAAGATCGAAGGGCATGAATACTTTTGCAAAGCCCGTCAATTTCTGCTCAATTCACAGCAGACTTGGTGGTTGTTAGTCTGTAACCATGGCGCCAGCCTGGTGGTTAATGTCATCCAAAATGTGAGTAATTTCATTCCATTGAAGCGTGCTAGCATTGCTAGCATACCACATTGAACTCAGAGGGGGAAGTGTTAGCTGTAAGCTAATCCAGTTTCCCTGCATTTTCATGACTGCTATCTGTGAGTTTGTAACACAAGCCCTACATGTGGCTCTTCCATCAGTCCTACGGCACTCTGAGAAGTCTTAAAGACGGACATTTGGGATAAAGGCAAAAATGATCGTCAACAAACCAAGGCACTTGGATTTGATTTAAGGAAAGGAAAGCAGGGAGGTACGGCCATGATTTGTACGACGACGTACAAGAGCCGTAGTAGAGAGGAGGAAAAAAAGAGGATTAATTTTGGCCCCAAAAAATCAGAAATGTATAGATTAAGCTCAGAAATGTTATAGAGAAAAGTTGGAAATTTCTGACTTTGGAAAGTCAAAAAAGTTTTTCTTGGAAAAACAGACATTTTTGAGATTAATGTAAAAAAAAAAAAAAAAAAAAAAGTGAAGAATATTTTATTTCAAAGTTTTAATCTACAACTTTATGAGTGTTTATAGTATTTTTTTTACTTTTCAAACTCCGACACTCCCACATTTGTCCCAGAAAACTTCTGAGATTAATGTAAAAAACATTTCTGAGATTTTTTGATGGAAATACACTTCTCCTTTTTTGTTGTCTATCTACAACGGCCCGAATACGCCGTCGTATGATTTGTGCCACTAGTGTTGCATCTTCCTTCATTTTATACATATATTTTAAATCAACAACCTGAAAATTTGGGATTTTATTCTTCCCTATTATATCACTCGGTCTTCTATATATGCTCTATATACCAAATCTATACAAAATAGAATTTTACAACTATATACTGAAAATATCCCTCGGATAATAAATAAAAGCATATATATATATATATATATATATATATATATATATATATATATATATATATATATATATATATATATATATATATATATATATATATATATATATATATATATGGGCTCTCTCTCTACTTTCTGGTGATTACAATGGAGAAAAGAAGTTAAAGCGATGCTTCTTTCTCTTCTTTATGTTTACATTCAGATTCGTGTCAGTGAGGTCCCACAGGTGGGTGTTGGGGGGTTCGGGGGGGCAGTGGTATTTTAGCTATCTCAAAGCTCTGAAGCTTTAAAAAAAAAAACAAATAAAAAAACGGAGCGGCTCTGTCCGTCGCTCAGCGTTTCCCCCGGATTGATTCGTCTCCCGTCGTTTATAAAGCGTTAATCAAAGCAAGTCGGCTTGTTAGTGGGAGCTGCTACCAAGGAAGAGCGCTAAGTCGTTAGCATCCCTGTTAGGTTGTTATGTGGCTGGAGGCTGGAGAGTGCTGTAGCAGCACTGAGGGTGGAGCCAGTGCTCCGTGTGTCTGCTGCTGCTGCGCTGCAGGGAGGGGTAACGTACGGAGGGGCTGGAGGGCAGCCGGGAGGACGCAGACGACGAGCGCTGAGACCCCGACGCTGCCGGGCCTGCGCCGCCGGAGCGCTCGCCGTGGCTAAGGTTCCTCTTGCGCTCGCGGACAAGCGCCCTCTGGTGGCGCTTCATGCGCTCCAGCTGCTCCTCGGCGGTCATCCGGCCTCGGGTTTGGCTGCTGTGGGGCGGGCCGCCCTCCGTGGGGGACGACAGGCGCTCAAAGGCGCTTTTGGGTCGGTCCTGAAGAGACAGCGGTGGAGGAGAGAGAAGGCGGGGTGAGAAATGGGAAATCTTCCTAGAAATGTTCCATTTCAAAATTCCATATTTCAAGCTGCAGTATGTGACTTTAAAAAACAAATGTTTTGTTAAAACTGTCAGCATGTTTTAACAGAACAGTATGAGACAAATAAACTGTGAAAAACACCAAAGTCCTCTTCTTCCTTCTCCCAGTGCCAAATGGAAACAACCAATCAGAGGCAGGAGGTGGGTTTTAGTGCTGCCACTCACCCTTTTTGTGGCGCTGGCCTTTTATTTATCTCTGTTACTCTGCAGTTAGCCACGAATGCTAAGGCTAGTTATCATGTCCGCCAATCACGGCAGATAAAAGATTTTCCTATAAGTTGTTCATTCTGTTTGTGTTTCGGTTATTTGCTTGAGTGAAATATTTTTTGGGGGCCCGGGGGTTAACAGGGAACCAAAAGTGACTGCAGCCCAGGGGCCCACATGCTTTTAAATACGGCCCTGAAGATTTGAATCAAATGACTAAAACTTAAGGAAAGAATCAGTGAAAGCTATCTGCTTTCTAATTGTCAGATCTTCTGCTTTTCCTGTCCAAGTTTTGTCTTAGTTGAGAAATTTTGGAGAGGGCCCACTTCTAACACTGACATAAGTCTGTTCACATTGTCTTGTTTTCCACATGTGCCGCAACAGACTGACCTTTGGTGCGGCGCTGCCGGGAGCCCTCCTCAAGGTGACGTAGGACGAGATGGAGTTGGACTGGTCCAGCCGAGACGTGGTTCCTAACAAACCTAGTTGACAATGACAGAACCATCAATCATGGGTTTAGTTCAGCTTTATTTTTAGAAAGTAAAAAAAGAAAAAAAAAAAACATGTATAATTGTCCTTCCACTTTGTGTCGGTCTCGTCCACCAATAACTCTCCCTCAAAACAACAACACGAACATTTTAAAACATTAGACAGTGTCCTTCGAGGACAATTTGTTGTCATGTCTTTATAAAAAGGAATATCTCTTTCCCTGAGTTTTAAACATGCCAAACCCATAGGGGGCAGTGTAGCACAAAGCTGGATTTCTTCAAAACGATCAAGATTTTCTGTTAGGAATGAAACATGGCTCCAGGATGTTTAATTGTGTCAACAGATATATGCTTTAAAATCACATATTAGAATGTAAAGTTACTAAAACACAAGACGATGCTGACTGGAGTTGTGTTGAAGACTGTAATGTGCGGGACCCTAAATCTCAGTTTTAGATGCAAACACAAATACAGAGTTTCCTCAGATTTTCTTTTTCAAAGTTTTTATGAACAATAATTTTGAGGTGTTAAACTGAGTTTCCGTTCGGATGAAAGGCAAAAATTCATAACAATGTATCCATTTTCCCAGATATCCGAGTGTGTTTGGATGACGGCCAATACTGTTGGACATTTTCTATTCCATGTAGACATAACAGCTACTTAAAAGTGTTTTTTTCTTGCTTGGAGTGATTAAAAGACTTTGGGTCGTTTCAGCTCCAAAGTGAAGCATGTTACCTTTGCTTGGGTAATACTGGTAGTCGGCTTCAGACGCTGTGACTGGCTGGCTGCTTCCTGACAGCTCTGGTTCGCTCAGGTATGACCTCAAATCAGCCTGAAACAGAAATCAAAGACGGGCAGCGCTCATAGCATAGCATGTCTATTAGCCAACACAGATTCACTGTATCATATCTACATGACCAAGCAATGTGTAGAAGTCTCCCCACTTTAGGAAAAATGAATGACGATACCTTACAGTCTCCATTGGCAATGTACTGGCCACCTTCCCTGTCTCGCTTCCTCTCGTCTGACTGCCGTTTGAGCCCTCGCACAGATGTGTGGCGGATGACCGAGGCCTCCTTGGGGAGCGGAGGCACCACGGGGGGCGTCTCCTCGTAGTCATAGAGACGAGGCAGCGGCGGCCTGGGCGGGGCGTCGTCCTCTGCCTGTATGGCAGTCGGATCAGGACGGTTACAGACTCGTGGCGGAGGTTTGTGGTGTATTTTGTTTGCAGAGGGCGAGGAAGGACACTCACCCACTTTGGCACGGTGCTGTGAGGCAAAGTGATGGAGCTGCGGGGAGGAGGCTGGACCTCCGCGCCGCCCGAAGGCACCGCCTGGTCCGACACCGAAGGCACTAATCTCCTGTCTGCTGAGGCGTGTCAATACAGAAAGCTGTACGCTTAGACAAAGGTGGGATGAAAATGGCATTTTTATGCTACGCTAAATTAAAAGAGGCTAATTTTATGTGCCATACACCCTCAGTTTTCCTCCAGTTTTGCTATAACCCCCCCAAATATGACTGTGCAGTTAGACTGATGTGATCACATACATTGATGTTAGTAATTAATAATTTGTGGTGTGTGCAACTGAATCTCACACAAGTTTGCTCAATATGTATTCAACTCCAATAAACTGTCGCTACGCACTGACTCTTGTACGGAATGCCAGAAGGGCCAAAAAATGCATCAAAAAAATCCGAAAAAATACTTTTCATGATTGTCTCATGCAACGTACGAACAATTGTGTTCACAACGTAAGCTGTGTGAAAATGAACTACATGACCAGCAAATCACAGACAGTCAGTTTACGTTCAAACATCACAGACGTTACAGAACAAGACATTAAGATTTAAGAAAAACAAGATTTAATACAATTGAATTTGAAGTGTAAAAATATGTAGCTAAGCATAACTTCCTTCTTCATAAAATCTACACAAAAATGAAGTAGCATCCAACCTTAGTGGCTGTATCCTTTGTCTTTGGCAAAAGACTATGAGCCATATCTGTCATCACATGACTTATGTTTGTCTTGGTTGTATCTACCCAAAATGCCCTACGCTATTATCCACTTCCTGTTTTTGAAGCGGTGTCTGCTCTGCATGGCTTTCACATGAGCATTCGAAACGCACTGGAGTTCCCTTCAACCCAACTAAGACCTTGGTTTCAAGGCGGACTCACAGGAATAGGGCTACACAATATTAGAGAAGTTTTTGTGAGCGATCACAATGTCATCTGCAAACAGACGGATCTCACCTGGATTCTGAATAGAGTCCACAGTTATCTTGTAGTTGGCTTTGCTGGCGCTAAGACCCCCCATGACGTCCTCGATCCTCCAC
The DNA here is from genome assembly GCF_027474105.1 of Poeciliopsis prolifica. Lineage (NCBI taxonomy): Eukaryota > Metazoa > Chordata > Actinopteri > Cyprinodontiformes > Poeciliidae > Poeciliopsis > Poeciliopsis prolifica. The sequence continues at coordinate 23,613,361 of NW_026562376.1, forward strand.
AGTTCCCGCTTCAGTTCAGCCTTTTCCTGCTGCAATGCAAACAAGCAAACAGACACAGGATTTCTTTTGACTAATTTCACCTTTTATTTAAACGTGTGGAAGTTCTGTTGTTGCCATTCGGCTGAAGACAGTGTGTTGTGGTTTGCACTTTTGTTCATCGAAATTGTGGAAAACCAACATTCAGAACCGCTGACATGCTGAGGGTTTTATTTTTTAAAGGGAGGAAGGAAGGCCCACCTGAGACGTGTCGTTGTGGGTCATGTGTGCCTGAAGTGCCAGCCTTAGCAGCTCCACTGACTGCTCCAGCCTGTTGTACTCCTCCCACGCACGCGCCATTTCCTGCAAAACCCAAACAAACGCTCGCTCTTAAACCATTTGGTTAGCATTTGAAGCACAATTTGTGTGCACAATCTAAAACATTTGAGGTCAAATATGTATTTTTTTACCTACTAACATATAAATCTATAAAGGAAATAGGGATGCAACTAAGTTATTTTACCTACCGATTAATCTATTGATTGTTATGAGAAGTAATCGATTAATCAGATTTTTTTAAAATTGGCGTATTCTGCAGAAATTTTATTTAAGCTTTTTTTTATGCAATATTAGAAATACATTAAAGGATGCAAATGAAATATAATTTGATTCCTTTTTGTTAAGTTCGAAAATTATTCACCTAAAAAGCAATGACAGCATTTCTTTAGAGAACACTTAATCATTTGTAGTAAAGGCTGAACATGCAGCTAAAAACATCCAAACATCAACAGTTGAAAAGCTCAGGCCTATTTCACTTAACATCACTTCCGCTTAGGCTTATCTGATGATTATCTGTTATGATATTTGGATGATAATAATAAGCGCTTACTAGATTACTTTTGCAGAATTTGATCAACTTGTTGAAGCTAAAATGATGACACTGGAGGAGTTTGGGGTAGATTAAGATTTTTTTTTATACACACACATATTTTTCGTACAGTTTTGTCTTAATTAATTGCTCTGAGAATGTTGTGCTTTCAGAAAATTGCCCAGCGTTGAGTCTGGATACGCCAACTAACAATTAATTACCAAACTGGATGACGATTAATTTGACTAACAATCGTGATTAATCATGATTAATCTAAATTAATCCAACTAATTGTAATTAAACCAATTAATCGCTGCAGCCCTAAAGTTAAATATTACCATTTCCAAAAAGTCTAGCACTATCAGTCGACAGAGACAGACACAGCGGACATGAATACCGTTGAGACGCGGGAGATCTGGGCCCTGATGGTCACCAGGTCCTCCTGCAGCAGCCTCTGTTGGTAGGCGATCTTGTGGACGTGAGCCGGCTGCTCCTGGTACTGCTCCATCTGCTGGTGAGACACGTCAAGCACTCTCTCCAGCTTGTCCTACAACGGGTGAGGGGTTGAGCAGTTATTTTATTGGTTGTTTTATTCACCAATAATGCATACAAAACAAACATTACAGACGAGCAAACAGAGGCATTGGTCTATAAAATATCCAATTAGCTAAACCAAGACAACAATTAATTAATTAAAAGGGATACATTTAAGACAAAGGCATCTTCACACACGTTTTGTTTGAGATAATTGAAACATTTTCTTCAACATTTCTTGAAAACGTGCGTCTTTACATTTCAAGCTTACAAAGTTAAGCATGAACAAGTGAAATTAATCTGACATTTATTAATCGACTGACAGCACTAAAATAAGCTAAAGCTGCTGAAAAGAACAAGGATATCCTGATGGACAAAGATGAATGTTTCACTGTTGGACTGTTGATAATATTAATTTATTCAATGAGACTGACATGATTTAATAAATACTGATCCATTCCATGTCTTGTGTCATGTATAAGCTGTTACAGGGAGACGCTTAAATATTTAAATGTAAATATAAATGTAAACACACACACACACACACACACATATACATATATATGTATATTACCTTTCTTTAAAACTAATTAATCTCTCTAAGTAGGACTGAGATGTGTTGAGAAGCTGGACTGTGATGAGTTAATACCGCCTCTAGAGGGCAGCATTTCACCAAGAAACATCCAGACTCACTACAACGTCTCACCAGAACGTCACTTATTCGATCTCCTCAGTTTAATTTATGGCATTTAATAATAAAAGCCCAATAAAGTTTGATGATTCTTGGAAATTGGTGCTGCTTTTCTTCCTTTTACAGGAAAAAAAAGAAAAATCATTATTTAGGGGTGCTGTGGTGGCAGAGGGGTTAAGGAGGCATTAGTCCTCGACGCGGCCTTTGAAGGTGTGATTCCTGGCCTGGTGACCCTTGCTGCATGTCTTCCCTCTCTGTCATTACCCATTTTCACTGTCAAATAAAGGCCACTAAAGCCAAAACAAGTGAAGAAAAAAAGAAGAAAATCATTATCTAGGGAAAAAAACTCCACTTTCTTCTGTAGCTGCATTTGCCTCTGAATTATGTCAGATTCATTTCATCTTGATGTTGCGTTTCAGAGACGGGTTACCTTGTCGTTCTTCAGGGAGCTGATCCTCGCCTCCAGGTCCTTCAGAATCTTGTCCTGTTCACATAAGCGACTCAACTTCACCTGCAGGGGGAGAAGCAGAGCCGGGTGGGCATGCGGTGTTCACCCAGATGAAGTCGCCCTCAAGGGCTAATCAGAGTGTCTGCGCGTTGACCTCTGATAATGAAGTGGCCCTCTTACTTAATTGAAGCCGTGTGTCTGCAGCTGCGCTGACTGCATACAGAACAGAGGGTCGGGGCGTCAACTGTGATCCGTAAGAGCCGCTTTTAATGGGTTTAATGGATGGATTATTGAATATTTGCTGCGTCGTAACTCCACCTGTCCGGCGCAGGTGTGTTCGAAGATGTTCACTTTACAAGAACCGGCTCAAACAAACCATTTCTTGATGGACATTTTAATGCAGCGAAACAATAAAATCTACAATTGAGCTTCAATCTGACACATTATTGTGGTCTCCATGGTGAACCCCGTTCTTGGGATATGGCTGTATAATCGAGTCCTTTCACATGAACGTTCATAAATAGTGTAAGTAAGGATTGGAAAATTGTTTGGATTATCCGAGTCAAAGATGAACAGAGTCCACTGTTTCTGGATGCTTCTGCTGCCAGAAGAGCTAACAATAAAAACTTACATTGATTTCATTAGATCAAAGCAGCAGAAGGTGGAAAAAAACCTCCATTAGTGATTCACAGAACTTATTTATTAATCAATTATTCTGACAGTTAATTGACTATTCTGACGATTAATCAATTGTTCCAACAATTAATCAATTATTCTGATGAAAATGTGCACATTCTGCAGATTTCTCGTACAATAATAGAAATACACTAAAATATGCAAATGAACAAATACATTCCTTTTTTTAAATCCGAAGATAAAGAACATTCCTCTAGATCATCTGTAGCAAAGGATGCATCTGCAACATGCGACAAACTCTTTCTACTTCACCCAACATCAGTACAGTACAGGGCGGCGCTGTTGAATATTTTATATATTTTTTTGGGCTTGAATTAATAATTTAACAAAAAAATATCATATTGAACATTTTTAAATAAATATTAGTGAGGACAGCCGTTTGTTACTTCTGACTCTGAGTGAACTGAGTTGCTGTTTTCAACGGCTTTCAATCTCTGCTTGCTTATGGGCAGCAGAGGAAAAAGGCCAAAGTGCTGCATTTACAGCTTTTTAGAAAAAGACGGCGTAAACAAAATGATCTTTTCAAGGCACTGCCAGTGTCCTTGTTCTTTATCAAAGAGGTTACATATAGATATATATATATTTTTTTTTTACCAGAAGCCATCTGTTGAATGTCAAACCTGTTATTTTAATGTTTTATTAAATCACTGAGTTACCTTTTAATGTCTTATCAGAAGTATTCATACCTCCAATAAATAGTTAATCTGCAGATTCCATGTTTTAACCTCTTTTTAAATTCACAAAGACGTCAGTCCTTTGATTCCCTTCCACAGTTCAGATCCAGAAGGTCAGCAGGAATTCACAGCAGAGATTTCTAACAAGGCCGGGTTTTAAATGACTTTAAGAACCACAAGGAAGGAAGAAGAGAAAATAAATTCTGTTCTAATTCTATTGAAAATCCATAAATGTTGGTGGAGAAATTCAATAAACTGACAACCTGCCTAAAGAGGATTTCAATCAGATTATTTATGTGGTTAAAATGGCTCCAGCGTGTGGATCATCATACTCACGTCCACATCGCTTTCTGCAACCTTGACAGGCTTCCCCGCCTCCTTCAGCGCCTGACTTCCAGCTACCTGCAACATTTCAACGTAAGCAGACCCAGATGTTAGTTGTTTGCTGAGGCGAGGCGTCTGGCTCCTCGCTACATTAGCGCTGAGACAAAGGGAAGCGCAGAACACTGGGAGCAGCTGTGAGCTACCACAAATAAGGGGGAGACTGTCGTTGACATTCACTTGTCCTTGTGAACCTGAACAAGGTGAGGCGACTTCTGGTCATGAACGACACGGTGGCTATGGACACTTTGAAGCTCTGCACAATATTCACTTGCCTGTAAAACCTTTGTTGCCTTCAGATTATTCATCCGTCTGACAGGAGAAGGTTTGAGAACACAGGTGAGGGTTCATTTAAAGGGACAGGTTGGATTTCTGAAAAACGTGAGGCTCTGTTGAAAGGTTAATAATGATGAGCTGATGCTTCTATTGGAGGGACAAATGAAAGACGCAGCAGATAAGTGCATCATTAGCAAAATAAAAGCAATTAACACATTTTTTGTTATCGATTAATCAATCATTAGGATGATTAGTCGCTTTAAAAATTTGGCATATTTTGCAGATTTTTCAACTTAACCACGTCTTTTCTATACAATATCAGAAATACATTAAAAGATGAAAATAAAGAAATAATAAGTATTTTTTAAATAAGAAAATAGACATTTCATTACCTAAATTTTAACGACAGCATTCCTTTAGCAGACGCTCTACCATCAGTGCCTCTGCGGCTAAAAAAATCTTTCTAACATCGACATGTGAAGAACTCAACTCTTTCTGAATGACTTAATGTCACAGTCAATAATTTGACAGCAAATGGTGTTAAAGTTTTTGTTATTTTACAGCACTAGAAACAAGTGGAGCTAAAACCAGGCCTCTAGAGATGTTTTGGGTGGAACATATTCATAAAGTTTTTTTAGTTTACATGCTCTGAATATGTTGATCTTTCAACAATTTGTCTTTTTTTTTGTTTAGTTTGCCAGTTAACGATTAACCAGTTCTTATATTAGCTTATGATTATTTCAATCATCGATTCCTCGCAATTAATCCGATTAATCATTTCAGCCCAAACAGTAAAGCAGGAAGGTGGGGTGATTCTTGCTGTAGAGCAAACAGGTGGGTGTTGTTAAAATGCCAAGGTGGAGAGGCATCTGCGACGCCCTGCAACTGTGGCTGTCCTTCAATCTAGGAGTGGTTTTAAGGCCATTTCCAACCAATCTGAAACCCAATATTTTACAACAGGAAAGACTATTTACAAACGGAAAACATTTAAGGCAGCTGCCCATCTTTACAGGAGTGGAGGTGTCAGTGGATTCAGCCCAGGGTCAGATGGGAAAATGGTCGGGAAAACTGCAATAAACCTGAAACTACAGGTTTTCAGTATAATGTGAAGTTTGAAGAAAACAAAATTTGAACAAGTTTAACTTGTTGTTTGCAAGTGTTGTCTGGAGAAAGCATCGTCTCTTTGAACATAATATTTTAGGGCTACAGATAATTATTTTATTAATTGGTTATTGTATTGATTTATTCTGACGATTAATCAATTAATTGGGATAAAAAAGTTGGCACATTCTGCTGATGTTTTGCGTACCACCTAAGTGATTTTTATGCAATTGACCAACAATTTGTCTCATCATCCATGTGAAGATCGACGCTCTATTCACTCAGCTTTTCAATACACCGCTATCTTTCTGATTAGTAATAGGATAGCAAAATTATTTTAAGAGTTTGTGTAAAATATTTTAGAAAACTATTACTTTATTTAATGAAAGTATATTCACTTCTAGTTGGTTTTCAGCACAAAATAAAATCAATTTTTTGGTACTTACCAGCAGCGTAAACATCTTCACATGGGTGCAAGTAAGATAGTAACAGCTCAGAACCTCTCAACAAAACCACACTTCAGAAATGTTTTTTACCTAGTTGTCAAATATCAGTTTTAACAATTAGGTTATCACTGAAAGATCAATTTTTTCATCGGGGAAAACAATTTGTGAGTGAGGTGCAGCGTTTCAGAGGCGATGGTAGAAGCAGCTGGCTTTTCAACCACCGGATCACAGCCACAGCCACAACACATGCACTGCCGAGCCATCCCATGCCCAGTACTCAACAGCCTGGCCAACATCGCCACACAGTGGAGGGGAGGTATGGAGTCACGATGCCGTTTGAGCTGTGAATGTAGCACTGCGAAGCGATGGGATGGTCTTACTATAGAGCACGACACAGAAACCTGCCCGCTCTCGCCATGACACAAACATGCACAGGCAGACACACACACGCACACACACAGGCTACGCTGCAGAACATTTACCGGACACAGAGACACGTAGCTACATACAAATAGAGCTTACGTTCATTAAAGGCCTGAGTGGCCCAGCAGTGCAGTGCAGTAGTAAACTGTGAACTGCGAGGATCAGCGGCTCTAGAGCTCTGATCTGGGAGTCAGAAATCACAGAGAAACAAGAGCCGCAGTCACAACACAACGGCCGCTTCTAACAGCAGGTCAAGCGACTGGGAGAAACACCAGCATTAAATAATCTGGAGCTACAGCTGGAATGTTTTGGGTCAACCATTCAGGGTCGGGCGTAGAACAGAAGGGTGCAGTCAGTAACAAAGGTGTGTTAGTCTGAGGCTTTTCAAATCAGAGAAAATACAACTGACTGAGCTGTGCAATTTGTTTTCTCACCTTTAGGTCCAGATATTCCAGGTCCTTCTTCAGCTGCATGTACGTGTCATCGGCCTAGAGGGTGAAAACCATCCGATTCAAAAACAAACTCAATAATGTGCAGTCTGACTCTTCAACAGAAGCATCAACTCGAGGTGCACCGGTTGCAGTTTTCAGGCCAATCACCAGCCCTCTCTCACAAATGACCAGACGGGGACAGTGACTGATCTTCACATCTGTGCGGAAGTAAACAGATCGCCTAAAGTGAATGAAATCGATCGGTGCACCCCGAGCATCAACCACGGATTTCCTGTTGACATGCAGAATGACAAAGTTGCACCCACACTGAAAAATGTCTTGCACTCGTTTCGATTTAAGAGCCGGTTAAAAACGTTGTCCACAACAGATAAAAAAAGAGCGACCAACTCCTTCAGAGGGAGCCGTGAACTCGTCTCACAGACAGGCAACATCAAAACAAGCTTCATGACGAGGACCAAAAGGAACGTCACGCACTGCCAAGACCAAAACCGATCGGCACGCAATCAGACCCGGCGAAACGGATCGCTTGAAGCATGGGATGGCTTTGTGGACGTCAAAGGGATCGCAACACATCATGCTATCACATGACATTGGCAGAAGCACGACATGGAGACGGATCAGCCAAAGAGCAGCAGATGGTAAAGAGGTGGATGGGTCTCTGCAGCCCGGCCAGCGCTCAGTGAGGAGGGGAGTGAGTGGAGGCTGCCACTGCTTGAACTAGGCCGCTGCTTGGTCATGAAGTCCAGGTTTACACAGCATTCCTTATCAATATTACACAGTGACTGGCAAAAAATGTTATGTTACCACCAGTGGTGGACACTAAACAGTTAGTTGTGTTAACCTTAAATCATTAATCATAAACTAATAATGCTGAAGTGCTACACTGGCATGGTATTTTGTGGAAGCTAATGCTAAGGCACCAATATTAGCAACTATTTAGCTGTGGTGTCATGTTTAAGTGCCATACCAACACAGTGTTTAGTAGGAGCTAATGCTAAATCGTTAGTAACTAGCAATGCTTTAGCGTTGGTGTAACATCTAAGCACTACACCAACATGGTAATTAGTGAAAGCTAATGCTAAAGCGCTAACGTCAACGCAAAATATATCTGCCCTCGAAAGACCAGTAGTCTGAAAGTTAACAGGAAAAAGAGAGAGAGGAATGAAGAGAAAACTAAACTGCTGAGTAAACAGTCTTCAACAACTGCAAAATAAGAGATAAATATAAACAGCTTCAACTCCTAACAGTTGAGAACCAAAACTTCAACAAAGACGTTGAACTTTATTCACCTGAAATGTTACAAAACAACCAAGTCAATTACCGCTTTAGTGTTTATCTGGAAAATTTATTTTAAGGGAAGCTAAGTGTGCTAAAGCTTTTCAAAGTTAGCCAAAGCGTGAAACAAAAAATTAGCTCTGTCCTTAGTGCATTAGCAGAAGTGTTTCCACCACAAAGATTGACCCATTTTATTAGGATTTTATGTAAAACAACAACGCAAACAAGTCATTTCAAACTGTATTTCACTTAATTTATGACGTTTCTACCAGCTTTAGACATTTGCCGATGTAAAGCTCTGTCAGTACAATAACATTTAAATTTTATAACAAATAAAATCTGATGATGTATGTTGCATAAGAAAGTAACATTGTCAAAGTTCTTTTTTTATATGCCTAATTTTAATGTTATAAAACCTTTAATGAAGATTTAGTGGCAGCCTTTACCAGCTCCTGGTAACATGAGGGAGGGGTAGCCATGCCTCTCGGGGCCCCACCTGGACGCTGCAGGGGCCGACATCTCCGAGGTGCGACTCGGGAGACGCAGTGGCGCTGAGGAGGGGGCTGTCGCTCGCGGCGACAGCGGTCAGGAGGCGGTTTTGGTGGTAGGACTCTCTGGGAGCGCTTAGCTGCTGGATGTGAGCTAAGGTCTGCTGACGCACAGTGGCCATCTTGGCCTGGTGGCGGCGCAGCTGAATGAGGAGCAGCGTGAGCTCCTCCGGCTGTCGGGAGGCACCGCAGGATATTCAGTCTGGCAGCTCTCAACACTGACCTCACATGCTGAACAAAAACCCACTCAGCTCTTCAAAACCTTCACTTTCACAGCGGCGAGGACGCAAAAGCACAAAATCGTAGCAAAATCTAGATTCTACTCCAAATGTCTAAGTCCACGTTAAAATGTCTTATTATGTTGGCAGATTATTTCTCTAATAACTAATACTTTTTCATCAACAAGCTTGTGTTTCTTGCTGAAAAGTTACTTGTTTATTTCTTGAATATGTACAAAAAATACAGCATGAACCTTAACGTTAAAGCTTTTGTTTTACAAACTCATAGAAGTGGGTAGAAGTATAAACTTATCAAAATTCCCCCTCCTTAACCATCTACATTAACATATAGTTCATACATGTGCCAACTAAACCAGTAACTAATAGCAAACTCATCATCAATATTGCATGTAATGTTAAATATGGCAGATGAACAATGACTATTCCTTTCAATTTCACCAAGAAACAAAACCAGGAACAATTGACTATAATGTTATGCATTATATCCAGGAATAATCCTGTTTATCTGATCATTTGAACTGTTTGTTCCAAGTTCAATATTGAATGATTCAAGTTTTTTCTAGTAGATCTGAATTTGCATATTTCAAACTGTGATTCCTCTTCTTTAACTTATAAATATGCTCTTTCATTTTGAACAATTGCTAAACGTTTTCCAAAGATTGCTTGTTTTTGGCTTTGTGTAATTTCACCAGGTCAAAAAACTCATTATTTGAATTCAAATAGGTGTTAATGTTTCTAAATGTCACACCTTATGGATCATTGCTATTGCTCTTTATTATTAATAGGTAGCACGGTCTTATTTCGAGCGCACTAAGATATTTGCAGTAGAAAGTTTTTGCATTGCAATATGTCATGTGACTCATCTCTGATCTTGATAAGCAGAACTGCAGCTTAATTAAAGATTAACGAGGCTGAAACAAAAATCTGCTACACATAAAGTGGACTTCACAGTTCTCTGATCAACAGCCAACTGACCAGGAAATGAATCCACAAACTGTTGAAGTCTGATAGGTTTTGGCATTGTGTGCATAAGAACTGAATGCAGTTATGAAACATACCGTCTTGCCGTGAAGGCTTGGAGCGCTGACTGTGTGAGTGATGTAGCCAGTTTGAGGCATCGAGCGTCTTTCAATAGTAGCAGCCTGCAACACAGACGTCCGTGTTGGTAGTTAATGACAGGAGAGACGGATGTGGGTGAGCTGGAGCTACAGACCCTGTAGATTTACTACCATCACTAAAGTAAGGTTTAAGTTGCAGTATATAAACGTCTATATTAATATTATACTTTCATACAAATTTATATTCCAAGAAAAAGAGGATTTCACTGTTCTAAATCTGTGATATTTTCTTCTGGGATGCAGGAAAACAAAATCAGGCAAACAAACACCCACTACCTCCACCACTGCTGACCGTCTTATTGGAGGGTAAACTCCTAAAAATGCAGTAATGTAGAAGAAGTTTGTTCTGATTCTGTTGAGTATCATTCTTACCTTCAGCATCTGAGACTTGCTCCTTCGGGGGGACACGGTGAAGGGGACGTTCAGCAAAGGCCCATCCCCAGCAGGCTTTACGGTCACCCGTTCGGCGGGAGTGTGCGGCCTTCGGTTGGGCGACAGCGTCCTGCTGGTGCCGGCCGGAGGCCCCGGTGGTGGGATGTCTGCCGCAGACGGCGGCACCGACACGCAGCGAGGAGAACCCTCCGACCTGCGCAACGAGGAGGAGGGCGGCACGGTGGATGGGGGCCGGGGCCCGAACGGGTAATCCGGGGCCGGGGTGTAGATGGGCGCCGTGGGGCTGCCGTGACGGAACTGCTGGCGCTGCTGCCACTCGTACAGCTGCAGCACGGTGTTGGACCCCGAGCGCCCCTGGTCTGGGGTGAGGCGGAAGTGGCTCAGCCGGTCCTGGGCGTACTTGTACTCGCCGAGTCGACCCGACGGGGGGCTGTGGCGTGGAGTTTTTGGCAAAGTCTGAAAGGCATCCATGGAGGTGTACTTGTGCTGAGTGGGCGGCGTCCGACGGGGAAGGGTGTTTTCTCTGGAGGGAGGGCTGTTGAAGAGGAATAAGGCAGAAATCATTTCCCCCAACACAGTAATAACCATTAAGAGTCTCCGAATTTCTAGCGTCTTTCAAAACACCCAGCAACAATTTACAACATAAAGTGAAAATAAAAGCACTGTAATAAGAAGTTACAGTGGAAAGGCTGTAAGCTTTGAGTTAAAGTAAAGAGTCAATAGCTGCATTTCCGCGACAAATGTGCACAGATGGTATCAAAAGCAGGACTCTAAGGGAAGATGTTCTTCACGAGCTTATCAAAAGTGAAGTTCTGTTTCAAAGAATTTTTTACAGCTGAAAATCAAATGACTAAAATCAGAAAGTTTTTATGCAAAACGAACAATATTGACTTACCCCCTTTGCTCAGCCTTCTGAACTTTGACCCACTGCTCCACCTGCTCCAGAGTGTTTCTTCTCTGCAGATGCTTGAACGTGTCGGAGGCTGCTGGCTCCGGCGCCCTCTGGTACGTCCCCGCTGCGATGCCGTTGGGCTCCAGGATGGGGCTGGGCGTGGACACCAGGCCGTTCCTCGTGCAAAGGCTGGAAGGCAACGTCGAGGCGGCTCGTGACGGAGCGCGGGACGTCACTCTGGACACGGGAGCAGACGCGGACACGCGGTCCGACAGCGGGAGGGCAGAGGCGGCTGGCGGTCTGGATGGAAGGGGGCTCTGTTTGTCCGTCTCCAAACAGGCGGTCCCCCCATGGCGCTCCAGGGTGACGCTGCCGGCCTCCTGGTGAAAGCTGTAGAGCTCCTCTGCGTTTCGGTGGATGGGCTCCAGCAGAACTTCGTGGACAATTGCTTTTGTGGTCTCAGAGTCCCTGGTCTTCATGGTCTTCTGGTGATTCACGTGGTTTGTCTGCGGGACAGCTTGTTGCAACAACGCGGTGACTTTGTCAACGGGTCTGCAGAGGAGACACACAGTCAGATAATATTAAATAATTCAATGAAACTACAAAAATACCCAAAGCTCAAAAGTTTGAGCTTGCCACAGATCATATGTTGTTCAATATTAAGTTATCAATATTAATAAGGCAGAGGCCGTAGTGTTGTAGAAGTAAGAAGTACTGCCTCCTACAGGTGGGAGTTGGTTAATGGCACTCAATGTTTTTTCTTACAATTTTTGCAGAAAATTTGCAATAAACTCATAACTACGGATAAGCACAAAAAACTGCAGGGTTCTGTTGATTTTGCATGAATTTTCATGAACACATATTCTTTTTAAGTATATTTTCTTTAGGGGTATTAAAATAAAGGTGCATAAAGTCAAACATACATATACTTCTCAGGTTTTTGTTTGGAAAATGGTTCATAATTTTGCTTCAGATTCTTATGGGCTATTCATAGTTTTGGCTAATGTGTGGAAGAGTTCAAGGGGCATGAATACTTACAGCAAGGCGCCTCTAGTGATAAAAAACTAAAGACATTCTCTGGCTAATTTGTTTTAAAAAAAAAAGTCATTTATATCTAATTGCTCACTAAATAACAGGCTCGTTAAGGTAATTTAATCTTCAGAACATCTGAGAGTTCAGATCTTTGTTTTTTTGTCCTGAACAGAATCGAAAGTAGACGGCTGTTGCATAAAAGAGAATTTTTAAGCCTCATCTTCTACTTTAAGGACAGAACTAAATACATTGTGCAGATCTTTTTTTTAAAGCATTACAGCTGACAAGCAAAGCCTTAGAGGCACAAGCTGATTCGAAACTCATTAATTAAGTCCAACATGAAAAAGCCTTAAGAAATATTCAGGTTCCAGTCATGAAAGAAAAACCTTGCATAACAATAGGAAAGCCTGTGGTGCCAAGATTCTCCTTCCTGGCAGCTACTATCTAAAAATAATTCAGTAAAACTGGCACACTGGCGACTGCGTTGACCCCATTTGATGCTAGTTTCCCTTTGCATCCTGTCAATACTCATGAAAAATAAACGCTACCACAGAAAATTTTAGCAACAACAAAGTGCAACAGTGTTAGTGCTACTGTCACGGCTTCCGCAGGCAAGCAAACTGGAAAAGAGGGAGCTTTCACAGAAACTTCAGAGAACTCCCGGTTGGAAGCTGTCGGGGGCTCGGCTTTCTTTCTGTCATTCAGAAGCTGGCAGCGGTGCGTTGTGGGATTTCCTCTCGTAAGAATGGCGTAATGAGAAAGGACGGGAGTGTGTGAGGGGGGCGGCAGTGGGCAGCATCTGAGCCAGCCAGCGAGGGGCCGCACGTATTTGATCTGCGCTACCTCCCATCGTCAACGCATTAATAACGCATGAAGGGAGCCGCCGATGGTTCAAAAACGCCGTCGTCTCAAAGCACAAAAACAAACACGCTGCGCACGGAGCGGACGCTGAAGCAACCACAGAGCAAAGACAAGCCAGAGAGAGAAACCAAGATGTCATACATATTATCAAAGGCTGATGAACAAGGCGCTCTCCAATATTCAATTCTATGAGAGGCTGAATACTTAATGGGAAGTGGTGAGTTTCAAGGCAGAGAGAAGCATAAAGTCAAATAGATCAGAGAATAGACATTAAAATGTTAGATGATAAATCACTTAATGTTCTTAGCACCAGAATACATTACAGACCTAGTTTCTAGCTGCAATAACTGAAGCTGCATGATCTTTCTTGATCGTTTCTCTTTAGGTCCAGAGGTAATAACATCACTGCGATGGACTGGCAACCTGTCCAGGGTGACCCCGCCTCTCCCCGGAAACGTCTGCTGGTCACAGGCACCAGCACACCCCCAGTCCCACTGGGGACAAGGGTGTTGGAAAATGGATGGATGGATAGATAGTAACTTCAGTTTTGATTTTGTTTAGCTGGAGAAAGTCGTGGCACATCCACACAATGATGTTTTCAAGGTGCATTGTCACCTGGCGACGTAATGTAGAGCTGTGTATCATCTGCGCAGTTATGCTAGCTAATCTTATTCAAGGTTAACTCCAGTGTATTTACAATAAGTCTGGCGGGCCACCAGGCTTTATTTCCCCCCTACCAGGCTAAGTTTTGTTTGCTTATTTTAAATAGGGTTGTTTGTACAACGGTGACGGTAAAGATGAATTAAGCTAGGTTAATTCATCTATCATTTATAGCTGACGCATTAAACTGCATGCAAAGTGATGCACGCCAATTGCATCATTCCTGCACCTGCCTCACATGCTATTTTTTCCAGATTATGACACCTGCTTGTGGACCTCTAAATATTTGGAACTTTTAACATTTTTCAACACAAAAGCACTGCGGTAAAAACCCTGAGTTGTTACTTGTTGGAACCAGAGCCAGCGGGAACATGTAGATATTAAATAGGAGGGGTCCTAGGATTGAACCTTGGGGTACGCCACATGTGACGTCTGTCCACTCCTATTAGAAGCTATTGATTGTTGGTTTTTATGCTCCACAAACCTGGAACAAACTTTCAGAAAACTCCAAAACAGTCGAAACACTGAACACCTTTAAATCAAGGCTAAAACCCCACTTGTTTAGAGTTGCTTTTGATTAATAATAACTGGAACATTAATTAATATATTTGATGATTTTAATGATGGCATTTTGTCAAAATGTAATATTTACTGCTTGGTGCTGTATGATGTTTTTCAAAGAACTTTGGACTGTGTTTTTGCTAAATGTGCTAAATAATACATAAACTTGACAAACTCAAAAAGCCACAGTATCAGTAACTATCACATCCTTTATTGTTACCAGGGGAAAAATATGAGACTTATCATCATAAATTCACACTGGTCATGTTTTCAAACCCCAAATATTTAGTGGATCAGTTACACTAATTAATTTGGCTGACAAACTGCATTATGTAGCCCATCCTGAATGAGCGTGTCTTGATTTTTAGAGCAGTGTTTCTGCCTCTGGCTTTATGCTGTGGCAGATGTTGCCATAAAGACTCATGAATTTTTAATGCATTCATCACTTTCATCATTATCATGACAAAGAACAACTAAATGTTGTGATAAATGTTTATAACTGTCCAAAAAAATATTTTAATTGATTGTGACGATAACAGAGCAATATTCCCCCATCAGAAGCAAAACTAGGGGAGTCAAAAAATTCCGGAAAAATAACTTTCAATTTTGATAAAAATAAAAATAGTTTTTTGAAGATAGGGGTTTGATTGCCTTCACCCCCTGCTGAAGGCAAAAAGTCAGATCTTTCACAATAGTTTATGATGATTTCTAGCTGTTTCTGGACACATGTACAATTTATATTAGTTATTTTGATGTCAGTGTTTTGTTTGTAAAGAAAATACCTATATTTGCTAAGGCACATAGACATATTTGGTACTGATTATGCTCCCCATCATTAAATATGATTTCTAACAAACAGCAAGAGCCAACTGATGCCTTTTCTTTTGTTAGGAAAGTTTTTCTGAGAAAAAGAATAAACAGGGTTTCACTCATTGCAAGTTGTTTTTGACCTTTGACCTTTCCTAAAAATCAAAATTGATAGTCTGACAACGGGGTCCTACAGGTGGAGGACCACCAGGGGGCACTACGAGGGCCTCAGAAAGTTAAAGAGAAGATGAGAAAAAAATAATAAAATCTAATAATTTTTTTAAAACACAAATTCGATCAAAATCTAGTCTGTTTTTCCAATTGTTATTACAAAGTTCAAATAATTGTTTAAATGTTATTTGCCATGCTAATTTATTTGATTTTTAAGCTGCTTTACTCCTCAACCTCGTGCAGCTGGCAGTGCTAGCTATGCCACCACAGCTAGCTATGCTAACACAAGTGCAAAATGGTGCAAAAAGTTTCTGACTAAAAAGAAACCTAGTGGCCAACTGAGATCAGAAGGTATGAGAAGATCATGTAATGTAATAATTATTCAATAGTGAATAAAAGTGAAGAAAAAAAAAACATTGAAAGTTGATGTTTCTTTACATATTTTGTATAACTCTCTGCTGGTTTTCGATGCAGGTCCTCAGACAGAAGCTAATGTTTGGGGGAGTCATGGAAACGTTCGGAAACTTCAGCTATTAGCTATATATGTCGCAAATGAACATCTTTTCTTTGCCATATACATTCATGCCAAAGTAGAAAAGGACCTCATGTGAGAACCAAACTCCTCTGGCAACGTGTGCTTTAAGGTTTCAGGTGTGAAGGCCTACCTGAGCCTATCGGGGTGGTTCTGCATCAGCGCAGCCTGGTTCATGGCTTTCAGCCAGGTGCTCATGTCCTCCTGGGTGTCGGCACTGAAGTAATACGTCCGCATGCCAGTGTGCTCTGCCTGCGAGCCAATCACAGAGCTCTGCTTGTAAATGTATGAACGCATACCGGTGTGGCTAGCCTGAAGGAAGAGAGCAGAGGTCAGGTCAGATCGGCTGGAGGGAAGCAGAGGTCAAACAGTGCAGGGGTCGAAGACAGAGGGCAGCATGCTGTCCCATGGCGGAGGGGGGAGAAGAAAACATCAATGGCGATGCAGGCACTGACCAATGCAGAGAGGGAGAAATCACACAGTACGGTGGCACAGACATAAATATCAGGCACTTGGGTTTAACAACGGCCACTACCTTCACCAGCGTAAGGAAGGATACAGCGATATGATGGAGAATGGAAATTATAGAAGGCTTAACACAAATGATCCTTGTTCACCTTGAGGTCTTTTCACTCCGATACCTACTTTAAAGATTTAAAGCTGCTACACCGTGGGATCATGACATGCCTGGAAGACATATTTTAGAATAACTAATGACATGAACAACAATAGCTCCTAAAAGAGAAAAAAGGCTGCATTTCTTGTAATTTAATGAACCAACAAGCAGAACAAAAAGAGTAGAGAGCCCACAAGCTTCGTGGTGTTGGTGTTAAAGACATCTTGGTTCACCTTTCCACTGGGAGGAAAAGCTCTGCCCTCATCTCAAGACATATTCAGCCTCTGACCAGCTGCTGTGTTTCAAAGGGGGAAAGTGTATCAAGAGTGATTTCAGCACACCTAATGTTTTGCATCTAGCTACAATGTAGCATTTTTGGTCTATCTGACAGTAAGTCCTCATTGCCGCATTTAAGAACGTCTACTAACTTCCATTCAACATTGGCTTCACTTCTCCACTCACTTCAGATTTGTACAATAGTTGCTGAATTGACAGACTTTCCCTTCTGAGGTGTGGATGTCTGGAGAAAATTCACCATGTACAGAGGCCCAGACAGGTCAACAAAATGCAAAAGTCACAAGAAAACAATAAAGCCACGACAACAGCAAAAAGTGTCAAAGCAACAAAAACTTACAACATAACAACAAAATGTAACAAAGAAAAAGCTGCATCGCAAAAAAACAACAAGCCACAAAGTAGCAACAAATACCACAACATAACAAATGTTACAATGGAACACGAAGAAGCCACAAATGAAAAGTAGCGTCGCAAAAACAACTTGCTGTTAAGCAACACAACAAGAGTCAACAAACTAGTAAAGTTACAACAAAACCAAAGCCACAAACTGACAACAAAAAGCCAAATAGCAACTAAAACCACATCACAACTAATAAAAGCTGCAACACAAACAACACAAGCCAAAGCGGAAGTTGTATTGTAACAGAGGAGATGCTAGCAAATTTAGCATCACTTCTGTTTCAGAATGAACAGAAATGATGCTGCGTTGTTTTGAACACGGCGTTGGTTTCACTGTCGTCTCGCAGCTGTTGCAGTTGTGACTTTTTTCATTGTCCCCTCTGGGCCACCGTAACCACGGACAACTTGGTTCCTTCTCTGATTAAATGCTCTCCTTACTGACTCTTACCATTTAGATGGATGGCTTTGGCGGGTTTGACGTTATGGATGATGGATGGTGTTTATCTTCACAATGCTATTTGTTCACTAATACTCTCCAGCAAAGCTTTAGTGGTGAGTCCGTCTCTACATACATGCATTTATGGCTGTAAAGTGAAAATATTCAAGGCATATGAATTACTTTGCACAGGGCTACATCTGTAAATGGACGTTGTTGTTATTCTGTCTCACATCCACACCCATTTCGTGAATAAGCAACACATCGCTTTTGGCGCTGCTCGATGTTACAGTATTTCTCTCGTCTTTTCCTCCATTGTCCCAAGAGGCTCCAAAGGATTATTTCTTGCAGCTCAGGGTTCAGAGCCGTCTCTTTTATCTCCCAGGCTATCGCACAACCGAGAATCCCACAAGAAGAATCTGTTTTGAAAAAGCTACTCCGGTTGTGTAGGTGGAAACGGCAGGAGAAAAACTAGACCAGCGCAGTACTGGGTAGAGATGGAAAGCAGGGGAGGGTGTTGAGAAATGTATTTTTTATTTATTTTTATTTTTTTTGAAAATCCGGAGTGTTTACGGCTGCCGTAGCAACCGAATCTTCAAAAGAGATGTGCAGCCTTCCCATAGGTCACTGTGCCAAGTCCAGAGAGGAGCCTCAAGAGGTGGACACCAAGAAGCTTTCTGATTGAAAATCCATTAAGAATTGTTTACAGGCTGAGAATCTGATGCCAGTCTACTTCTGTCTAACCCTGAGAACACAAGAAACACGGCAAACAACAAGCAGACCAGTCGGACATTTAAGGAAGACCTTCTGTGTAAGGGCTGCTGATTAATTAATAGTCTCTAAGTGCTTTGTATCCTTGATAAATAGGTCTTTGTTGTAAATGTGGGGTTATTAGTTCCCCTTAGAAGCCGGGCTGCACTTCACTGAGCCCAGCTTTTTAAATAATCCACTTTCCCTTTTCCTTCCTTCCTTCCTTCCTTCCTCCACCGCTGAGAACAGCAGACAAACGAGAGTCCTCTCTTGAGAACAGATGCATGTAAATGAAAAGTAATTCAACACAAAATCTAACGTACTCTAATTCCTGCTCTGAATAATGAATGCAGGACAGCGGGGGGTTGTACAGCGTTTGGATCCACTTTAGCTGCAGTACAAACATTTTCTCTGCGTTCTCAGGTTCAGTTTAGAAGATGAGCCTTTCAGCAGCTCGTCTTTCAGTGAGCAGAAACGCCGAACGTTACGCCCACGCCGACGCTTTTAACGTATACACCAAACGTTGGTGAATAAAGCAGATTGTCACCCCTGTTGTGCTACTGTAAGCTCTACATAAACCCTGGCAAAGGACCCGAGAAACGCGTACACGGGCGCCGCGCTCGTTCACATCCCCTTCTTACAGAGCCGCCGCCCCGGCCGCTCACGCACACTTTGCCCTGATTACAAGAGAAAAACGCTTTGATATAAAGTTCTCTGGCTCAGCATGGCCAAAATGCGGGCTTGGACCCGACACTTCATGATGTTTTGGAGCTGATTGCGCTGCTGGATCGACCCAACCGGGACTCGATGACCTGGCAAGGCTCGCCTCCTTCTGTCAGGGCGTTGAGGTCGTGCTTCACATCTGCGCAGTGACACAACAAAAAAAATGTACCACCTTGTCTTTGTCTGATGGTTGTTAGTTTTGAAGTACATTATCCCTGACAGATTGTATGACAACCTGCTTTTGAAAGACAAATCTAAAAATTCATGAATCCACGGTACTTGAATCTTTTGATGTTATTAGGACAGGCTTGGCTTATAGCTGCAATTTTTGTATTTGAATTTGAAAATGGATTAAAAGTAATTAGCATAAAAACTGCTGATGTTAACATTCGTCCCCTGGATTACAGCGTGGATTATTTTCACCACGGGGTTCGTCAAATTAAAGACTCTTTAAGACCTTTTAAAGACATTTATGAATAAAATTTAAGACCTGTTTCATGACACAAATGTACACAAATCTACAGTCTTCATTGTAAAGACTGTAGATGATTTTTGTACAGAATTCACTTTAGCATCAAATGGGTTGGCACTAGAAATTAGGCAATAGCGAAGAGGAACATCATCCAAACAACTGTCACTACATTTGAATTTACCCATGACGAACGCAAAAAACCCAGCTAGCACAAGCAAGCACATTAGCAGCTAGTTAGCGGTAGCCTCCACCGCCTCGAAGGCAACAAAGTCATCTGAGTATGGCTCAAACTTTAGTCTGACGGAAAAGAGTACAAGAGATTAACTTATAAAAATTTAAGACCTGTGATTAACATATTTAAGCTAAGTTATGTTTTTAAAATAAAGACCATAATTTTTGATACACAAGCTGAAAACATTCTAGGGATGCGGGACACCGTGACATACACCTATTTTTATGATTGTGACTTTCTCTTCAGCCAGTCAAAGGTTCCTCTACCACTAACTTGAAAGAGGTGAATATTCATGCAATCTACTTATTCATGTACAAAAAAAAAATTATTCCATTGTTATCTTTGTTTGTTATTTCAGGGGTTTTTTGGTGGAAAACAGTTCCATTAACACAGGGTGTTTTTTTGTAAATGTTTTGCCAAAAAACCCCAACAAAAACAAAACAGAAATCAATAAAAAAAAGAAAAGAACTTTTTAAAATTGATTTCTTGACCAAAAAAAAGGGGTAAAACATCCAAAGTTTTGACAATGTATTTTGGAGGCACTTTATAAAAATCTGTGAGGTGTGCTTTATAAAAAAAAATTTAAAAGGCTGTAATTTAATATGAGATCTCAATATTGACTTTTTTTGTCAACAGACTATTTCGGTGTTTGTACCAAAGACAATTGTGGGCAATTTCTACAACGTCGGTGTTTGCCTATTATTTCAAAGCCATTTCAATAGAATTGCTTTTTATTGCAGGCCTCTTTTCCCCACAGTGATGTTTGGACCCAATATTTCAGACTGCTGTCTGAAAACATCAGGAAGCCGCCCGGATAAAAAGCACCAATATCACGAATCACATTAGAGCTAGTTATCTCCAGAAGCCAAGGCATATTAAGTTAGATCAGAAGGCAGAGGAATGGGAAGGAGGGCTAGAAATTACGTCTCGAGCACCAAAGATAAACTAAAGCTTTCAAGAAAAGCAAAAGAGCATCCTGAGGAAACAGCTGTCAAAGCGTGCCTCCTGACTCTCCATCAGCTCCCCTACAGATGGCCTCTTACAGCCACCGAGACAGAAGACCGTGCAGCACCCTGTGCAGAGGCATGAATGGATATTTCTACTGTAAAATGTTGCACATGTAAGTTTTTAAACGCCCTAAACTGACCTCAACTCCGAATGTGCTACACCTTTAACACGGAGGAAGAAACAAAAGTATATATAAAAAAAAAACAGTCAAAAAGCAGGTCCATGCGCCACACACCTCCTGCAGACAATAAATAAATAAATATTACACACAGAGTCCGTGGCCGCCTTTATCGGGAACGCTGAGAGGGTCGTTGAGCTTTGAGAGCGCGCGGCTAACACACCCACACACCGAGAGCTCGCGCCGCTCTGTTTGGATGCGCGTGGGAGTTGGTGACACTTTTAAGTCGGGTTTCTGATTATCTGCCTCAGCACCAGTTTTGTTTAATTGTGTTTGATGAAGCAGAGACAAAAAAGGGAGAAAAAAATCCCACCGTTCCTTTCTTTCTTTCTGTGAGTCCTGTCTTTCACAGGAACAAGCCTTTATCAGTTCAACCCTCTGCGTCCTTTCAAACGCTTCCTCTCATTATTTTCGTTTAGTATTTTCCACTCTGAATCACTTCCTGCCTTTTTACGTGTCCACTCCTGCCACAGGCTGAAAATATCGCTTACGTCTCTCCCTCTCTTTCTCTCTGCCTCACACACACACACACACACACACACACACACACACACACACACACACACACACACACACACACACACACACACACTCAAAAGCTCACAATGGTGCTCAGTCGTCGCTTTCGGACAACCGCTGACAAACTCCATTTTTTTTCAGGCGCTATTTAAAGAGTCGCTTGTGTTCCCGCCGATAAGCCACAGCTGCCAGAACGCCACAAAGCTCCGGATAAGTTACCTTCTTCTCCCCAACCTGCCACCACCAAAACCGGATTTAAACTGGAAGCACTTAGACGGAAAGCTTGTTGGCGTTTTGGGGCTCTGCGGGGAAACAGTGTCTGCTGTGTAAAAATTATTCACGTTTCAGCTCAAGAGTGCAAAAACACGCAGAGAGAGAGAGAGTCCACGCTGTTAGCCAAAATGGAAGCACCTTTAGCAGCAATAATGATGATAATGTTCTCTGTGTGACCTTTTCATCGCCCACATTGTGGAGGAGGAATATTTGCTCACTTTTGTTTCTGCACCTCTCGCTTTAAAATCCACTTGAATCCCAATTTAATTTAGAATGTTTTAATTAGCCATGGCAGCATCTTGATTATTTTATTTTTCAGCCATTCTTGTTGTGGATTTTTCTGCTGTACTGGCCCAGTTAATGAGCCACTTTGGGCCAAGCTGAAGCTGGTGAAGCAGACCAACTCCCCTTTTGACTTTACAGTCCTTTGGTATCCAGCATACGGTGCTCTGGTTGAAACAAGCCCTCGTCATCACTGGTCACTGCCGTGCATTACAATGGAATGATGTGTTTTTGCTGGTAAGCTGTTTTTATGACCAAGAAAAACAGTGGTGAACAAATGTTTATTTTGAACAACATAAAAAGTAAAATATAAATTTTTTTAAAAGACACCTCTGCGCAAAGGCCGTTTTTTTTCCAATGGGGCTCTGAGTCGGACAGCTTCCTGCTCAGCAGGAAACAGTTTTCACATCCAACTGTTTTGTATGTGACATCGAGCCGATGAGGCTAACGAGACGCTCCAGCTGCGCAAAACTTTGTCACTATTCCACTAGTGTAGAAAAAACCCTCTGCGATTATGCAAATGCTCAGTTTCTATTAAAAGAGAAACACAGTTGAAATCACATGTGAATAAGTTTGTTCACGCGATACGTTGTTGAAAGTCCTCCGACCATTTCCTGTTGTCGTCGTCTTTGTGGTTTGTAACAGCAGGTTGCTAATCAAATGACTTGTGCGATGTGAAAAAAGTTTCCGTCACAGTTTCGCAAAATAAACCAATTTTGATGAGGCCAAAAACCCCACCTCATCCAAGGGTCAAAACGTTTTTATCAAAAAATGAGTTTTTTCGAACTTGGCTTATTTCTGTTAAGCAATTTTCACTTTGAAATGCCAAATTGCTCAATTATATGGTCAATGGAAATGCAGCTACCAACAGGCGGGCGTCTTATGTACATTCTTCATTTCTTTTGGTTTTTAAAACTATAAGTATGAAGTATTTCTCCCTCCTTGCCTGTTGAAATGTGGTTGAAAATGTCAGAAATGAAGGAATTGTAAGAAATCTGTACAGATTTTATTTACACATGCCCACTTTGGTCCCACCTGTCTGACCTACACTGTCCTCATTTGTTCTTTTTGTGGAGAAGAGCCCTTCTCTTACATCTAATCCAAACAAAATACGTCATACTTCTTTAATCTCTTGGGTGACAAACAAGTAAGTTACAAGCAGCAGATTTGACAGAAAAAAAGTGTGACGTGGCCACACAGACAAACACCAGGAAGATCCACTATGTATCAACAGGACAAGGTGAGGCAAAAGAGTCAAACGACGGTAACAATGAAAAATCAAGATCAGGGCGATGACACAAACTGCCAAATGAAACATCAGCCCAAAACAAACAAGACATGCATCAATAACACAGGAATATACGCAGCTGTTGTATATTCTCCCATATTTATAACCAACAAAGCCACAGCGATGGCAGGCGACAGGGATGCGGAAGGGCCACACCTGGTCAGAGAGAGAGAGAGGAAGAGAGAGAACCGACACCACAGCGGTGGATTGAGTACCTATTTATGGGCGGGCTTTCGCTGGACGGCTCAACACACTCACAGGGAGGGAGGGAGGTCCCAGCCAGGCAGCCGGCCAATGGCAACAAGAGAGGGGAGAGGGTTCGGTAAGTAGAGGGGCGAGGGGAGCATGAAAGGAAGTGGGGAGCGGGGTTTGATATGCAGGTGACTGTGGATTTTAATCAACAAATACAACCAGTCAAATGTGTTTGTGGCATCAACAGTCAGTGTGTTTGGAAATCCTAATGAACTCAAACTGAGTAGAGTTTGGTGGAGATGCATGAGATTCCTGCAGCCGGAGAGAAATGAAAACCTGGGAGGCCAAGTGAAAGAAACCCACAAAGCCAACAGCTGTTTCATTTCGGTGACCCCTGAAAGACCTTGGACTTATCGGATTCTGGGTGTTAAGGTGAGATTAAATAGGCACTTTTAACACTTATTGAGTATCTGGCTGATTTAAGAGTTCAAAGAGAGTTTTACCTTCAAGAGAGATGGTAAAATTGAAAAAGAAAATTGGATATAATTTAGGAAAAGGGAAGGGAAAGAGAAACAGCAACGTTGTCACTTTAATGGGAAAAAAGTACACTAATTAAAAAATAGATACTTTTTTAGAGTATCTATAATGACCTACATTATAAGAAAATAGAATCCAGATGACTTGTATCTTTCGTTGCAGTAATTATACATGAAAACTAAATATCATGATAGAAAGAAAGCACCTTTAAAAACCTTTGGTTTCTACATTTCAAGGCCTTAGAAAGTTCATGCAAATGGGTGAAAACTGAACCTCAACAGATTCCACACTGACACAGTGGAAAAGCGTTTTGTGTCGCGTTCGTCTCGTCGCGAACAGAACGATCCCGTCCGGCCAGAAGAATAAAACAGTATCTATCTCACGCTTTAATCAGGAGCAAGGTGCAAAGGCTGCTGAAGGCAGGGCGCTGCCACAGCAACTTGTCGTAACAACTTGGGCTGAGGCAACCGTTTGGTTTTTATGGGCTTTCATGTTTCGAACAAAAACAGCCGTGACATGTAGACCCTCCCATCTGATTCGTAGATGGGATTCGTAGAAAAACGAGCATCTGCTCACTGTGTTGCCAGGCTGAACTGTAAAAACAAACAACAGCAAAACGAAAAAGCTCCGCCTCGGGGAGCGGAGAGGCTTCATGCCGTTCCGTCTCAACAGAGACGCTGACAGGCAGTCGGCTGTAATGGACGCAGGTGCAACAGGTGGGGAGGGGGCAGACGGAGGCTGCAGGTAGGAATGTGGTTAATAATCCAATCTGTGGAAGCACAACTGGAATAGACTAAGCACATGAATGCACATAAATAGAAAACCTGTGTGGTAAACCACAAAAATATCTCTATGGAAATGCTTATGTACTTGTGTGTAGCGGTGACATGCAAACGGTTTTGTACCTCCTGACTTTCCCCACATTTTATCACATTAGGACATTAATGTTTTATATTTGTATTTTATGTGAAAGAACAACAGAAAGTAGTTCATGAAAATGGAGCAAAATCAATTTGCATTCAAGCCTCTTTACCCTGACACCTCAAAATAAAACATGTTGCATCAGAAGTCACCTCGTCAGTAGACGATTGGACAGTTTCACTTTGTCTTATCACATTGCAGATGTTAATTTTATACTCTCTAGATCTGGTTTATATTGAAATGTGGTAAGAAAAAGAAAAGCTGAAAAGTACGGGTGCAGCAATTTAAATTTTCTGGCCAATTGCCGTCCTTTAAAAAAGCCTGATTTTAGCCACACACTGAAAATCCAAATAAAAAACATCCAGGTTTGTGATCGTAACGTGACAAAATGTGGAAAAATGCAAGGGTTATAAAGGGCAAGTGTCTGTTTGGCATTTAGCATGAGCTTCTCAGGCTGAAATGACAGAAATAACTCAGCGGAAACTTCTCAGCTTTAAATAGCAGGAAACATACAAACATTTTATCTCAAGTGGTTCCAGTGGGAGTAAAAAAAAAAAACATTATCTGTCAGTCAGGATGGAATCACTTCCAACCGGTGGCCATGATGCACAGCATCAAGACGTTTTTTTTTTCTTCTTGTTGACGTAAAATTAAAACCCTGCGACTCCTTTATATCGCCACTTTGACGTTTCAGTAATTTCATGCAGTAAATTGTGCGCTAGCTGACTTGAAGAATATTTGCAAATGATGAGCTGAGAAATATTTGCTGCTTATTGTTATTACAAAAAAAAACAACAAAACATTTTCATCTTAACTTTAAAAGAAAACCACAATCATATTAGAGCAAAAAAAAAGAACTACCAGGCAGCATAGAAAGAGTGCTGACAACAAAAAGAGGCGTACCTTGAAGGCATATTTGCGGCTGATGTGATCTTCGGGGCCAACGGGTGAAATGACATAGCTGGGCAGAGGAATACTGCCCAAGACCGCCTCCTCTCTGCTGTCTGCAGGGAGAGAGAGAGGGAGAAAGTGAATGAGGGAGTGGGTAATCGGGGCGGGGTAGGTGAGGGCAAACAGAGATAAAGATAGAGAGGAAAGGAAGGGGCAATAAAATAAGTATCACTCATCACCCTCTAATTTCACGCCCCGCCTGCCACCAGCGACACGACGCTCTCCTGCCGTTGCTCCGTGTGCCAGAAGCTAAATGAGCTGTGGCGTAAACGCTAGCCATCCGCCAAACACGCGTTTCTCCAGCCCTTGACCTTTCACCCTAACCCTAAACTTTCGTCTTAATGCCTAAAGTTGCTGCTGGAGGAATGATGTTCTCACATTTTTAAAAATATCGCTCTATGTTTGCAACTCTGTACATGTTGGCTTTTTACTTGGTACTGCCAGAGAATTACAACATGTGTGTGTGTGTGTGTGGTGTGTGTGTGTGTGTGCGCGCTCAATGATTGCTTCATTGTAAAATTCACTGCTGATATGAAGGAATGTGAGCATGCCACATGTCCGTGTCTCCGAGTGTCTGGATGGAAGGTGATAAGGTGACACTGTAGATTTAACGGAGAGTTGGGTTGAAAATAATCCAAGGTCGTTTGGAGGACACATTCCCCACATGGTGGACGAGACGGTGGGAGCCACCTTACACACACACACATACACGCACACCCACACACACATATACACACGCACACACACACCCACACACACGCATACACCCACACCCACACATACACGCACACCCACACACACACATACAGGCACACACACACACATTCACATACACGCACACCCACACATACACATACAGGCACACCCACACACACACACACACACATACACGCACACCCACCCCCACACCCACACAGCAAACCTGATCAGCTCAGAGTTATATTAATAGTTGTCTGTAACTAGTTACATTTACATAACTAGAGTGCTTTTTACTTTTAAGAGTCTTTTTTTTTTCATGAAGTTTCTTTTGCTGCTCTTACTTGAGTAAGACGTCTGGCTCCTCTACCCACCGTGAGAAACTTCACTGAATGAACGGAAAACCATCACCAGACACAGACCTGCTGTTTTTGTTAAAGTTTCATGAGATTTTTTCATTGAAAGAAATTGATTTGGACAAATGTTTATTTTTGTTTGATTTTGTTATTTCATAATTATATGTAACTTTATATTTTGGCCCGTCTGATGATATTTCATCTGTTTATGATCGTCCTCGTATTTTATCGTTTCAAAAGTGTGACAAAAAAAGCAAAAAACAAAAGAAATCTAGAGCCCTAACAGAAACCAGAACCCATGACATAATAGAAAGACCAACGTGTGGTTGTGTTCGTGATGAAAGGAAACGACAAGCCGGATCAAGACTTTTCACGTTGAGAGCAGAAACCTTTGAACTGAGGGAGAAAAGAGGCAAAATTGAAACGGCGGCGAATCGATGTCACCGAGGCGACTTCCAAAAGGTTCCATCAAAAATACACATAGACGGCAAAGGAGCGCACAGGGAGGCGGATTAAGACAGGAAGGACGTGGTTAGTGTGTGTGCGTGTGTGTGTGAGCTCTTGTCACATACGTGTTTCACTAGGAAAAATCCAATTAGAGGACGCCAAGACTGATTTACTGCCTCCTTTGTCAGTTCCACTTCACAAAAACAATCAGGCACTTTTTCTACACAGTT
This sequence comes from Poeciliopsis prolifica, assembly GCF_027474105.1. NCBI lineage: Eukaryota > Metazoa > Chordata > Actinopteri > Cyprinodontiformes > Poeciliidae > Poeciliopsis > Poeciliopsis prolifica. The sequence continues at coordinate 23,641,219 of NW_026562376.1, forward strand.
TATACCAAAGTCACATTTGTGATATAAATACTGGTTGTTGTTTTTTTTCTTTTTGAATTCATTAATGTAGATTGACACACAGAGTTCTGGACCAAGTTAGAACTGTCAGGACTAATCAGTGACAAACTCAGGCATTTGCACTTGCAAAGTTTTTCCAACATAAAATTTCATCTCAGCAGGCAGGCAAGTTATAATCAGCATCAGAGTAGAAATAGTTTTTTATCAAGAAATATAAATGAAAGATTAAAGAGGAACCGACCACTGATCAGAATTGGACGATTTTGGATTAATTTTCAGTGTAATAAAATATTTGCTGTACAAACTGGATCAAAAGAACTTGGTAAGATTTGCTGTTTTTGCAGTGGATGGGATGCTTCCAGAAAGGAAATTCCATATTTTTTATGGAAGCGTGTTTGCTGTTCGTTCCGACTGCAACTTTTAAACAAATAACAGGAAATTCAGTGTATTTCTTCTTTTTTTTATCCATCTAACTTGGCAATGTTTAAATACTGTCTAAAATTTCAGCTTAAAGCTGCACATTTTTCCTTCACCACGTTTTCTATTTTTTGGTTTCCATTGACAACTCCTACTTACTTGATCATCAGCTTATTATGTTTTTGTAGTTGTATACCATGTAAAAAACAAAAGGCCTTGTGGCACAAACTCACCTTTGTAGTAGAAAAGGCAGAAATCAGACAAGACAAACCACTTCCTCTTCCAAAGGCGCATCCCAGAGCTGTCCTGCAGAGGAAAAAAGAGGCAAAACACTCATGAGTAATAATAATAATAATGATAATAATAATAATAATAATAATAATGTACTGTAAAGTCCACAGAGTTTGCAGTACATTTTGTGACAAGACCAAGCAGATATGGAGGAAAAGTGAGCCGGACCCAAGCAGGGAATGTTTTTTGGCTCGCTGCTTTTTTCCGCCGCTTGTTTCATCCTGTATGTTTGCTTGCTAAAAATGGAGCCATATATAGAGAGGTGACACAGCAGAAGCAGGAAAAAAGCAAAACCCTCCAACCTCAAACAAAGTTATAAATACTTTTCCCATTTGCTCAAAATGTAAAAAATGTGTGGGCAGATGAAAGGGATAAAACAGGCCACAGAGACGCTGAGTGTGAGGTACGAGGTACGAGGTGTTGTAATTGTGATATAGGTGTCACGCATAGTGATGTTTGTCGCCGTCTGATTCTCGTCGTCTCACCGTTCGCGTCGTAGCGAGGCCAGGCGTCTTTCCGGCGGGGTGGTGCCAAGCGCCGGTTATTTTAAGTAGAACTTTAAATAAGCAAACGCTCTCCAGTAATAGCCCGACTGCGATCAAACACCAGGTGCTCCACATTTCCAACGTACACGGAATAAATCAGGGAGGAGTAAAAGTGGGCCGTGGAAAAAAGCAGAAACTTTCCTGACCCAACTGGAGTGGATTTTGGTGGAGGGCGGAAAATAAAATAATAATAATACTAATAATACAGGTGCAAAGAAATAATAATAAGACATGTTTCTCAGACTCGCTGCTGGTCAAGGTGGCGATCCAATCGACAGCAGCATGACCCTGTATCATCATGGTTACAGTGTGGTCCAATCCAAACCTCTTGGGTGTCCAAAATGTGGCCCGAGAGCCATTCGTTGCCATTGAAATGATTTTGTTCGACCCCTGAACTCAGGAATGGAACTCTCATTTGGTTATGTAAAAACAAAAACAAAAATTTCTTCCCTGTTTTTTTTTTTTTTGGTATTATGGTGGTAATGATGTAAGCAATATTTTTGTTGGACATAAATCCCTTATATGGTCTGACAGGTTTCACCAAATTAAATCTAACACTTTTTTTATAAATGAAATGTGACACCTATATGTTGCATTTGAAAATAATGCAACATATAGGTTTCCTCATATGAACGTGAGGAAGCTGACTACGATATCTGAGCAGGGGGGTCGTCTACCTGTTTGTATAGCCATCCTCGGACCACCACTGGGACGTTGGGATTCCTCTTGATGGATTGTTCTCTTTTCCCAAAGCTGTGAATCTTCCCACTGGATCTAGAGGCCTGCAACACACAAAGCCCAAACAACCAGGAGTAATTCAGTCAGTCAAGAAAACCTTCCATGGCATCAAGGTAACTTAAAAACCGGCTCTTAAACCAATAGAAAAGATAAGCATTTGTATTTTAGCTCAACATGCTAAACTTTTGTATCTAACCTGTGGTTGAGAAGTTGAGATTAAAAGGAAGATATCTGATTTATCCAAGTGGGGCATAATTGGCGCTCTGCTCTTAATCAGAGCATTCAATCTCACTTACAGCAGCCCAGCACAGGCCTTCATCCACGCTATCATTATCTCTTTTTTTGATATCTCTCCTTTTCTGCCCCAATTGTTGCCTAATTATAGTCATTACTCGGCGACAGACAATTTTCTACCTGATTTCTGACAGTGAGAATCACTGTTGCTATAACATTTGTCAAACAAAGACAAAATCTCTCTATCCTGGGTGAGAAGGAGGAGGACTGTGAAGTGAAAGTCAGAAGGTTTCATATGAAAATATGGAGAAGTTAATGGAGGTAACATCAAAAGTCTGAAAAAGGGAGATGAAATTTCAAAATTCCACAAACTGGATTTTTTCACAGCTTTCTTTTGACAACACATTCCCAATCAATTCAGATTCTCCCACCTCCAGATTTACTACTGCCTACTTGACTGTTTCTCAGCTTAATGCTTTTCTTTCTATTTTCTGATTTTAAATTGGCTCTGTCTGATGTGATCGGCATGTTGGGACGTTGTTTTATAGATTTCCACTGACTCAACCTCTCCACTTTCTTCCTGCTGTGCTCCTTGGTCTTCATGATGCTACTAATATTCTCAACAACCTTCTAACAGCTGAATGCTGGCATTAAATTACACACCACCTACTGTCACTCCTCAAGGTAATTGGTTGAGTTGAATTTTATTTAGGGGTGTTCAAGTGAAAGTGTCTGCATACAAATGCACTTATTCATTTTTATTTGCACAAAACTGCTGATAGGAAAGTTTAGTGAGTGACTCTGAATATTTGACTATCGGTGGTGACAGGCTGTGGTGATGACGGATGAGGCCAACATGCCATGTATATGAAAGATAGCTGACAAAGAGCAAGCATTCCTTTCTAATAATAGCACGTGAGTATTGAAGTGCCTGCATCCTCAACAGATATAATTTCCCTTGAGAAACTCATATCTGTGCCTTCACTTCTTTAAAGAGAATCAACTTGTATGTTGTAAGAATCCAAATCCAATTGAGAGAAGACAGCAAAGAGGAAGGTCAAAGTGAGAAGGGGAATTAAATGGAAATAAAGCGAAAAGGACAAAGGAAATGACAAAATCGAACCAGTCATCAAAATTTAAGTTGTTAAAATGGTTGACCGAGAATCATTTTACTTAGATTTAAAGTCAATGTATTAAAACCAACCAGACATTCAGCTCTTTATTGATTTGTGTTCTTTACGCAGCAAAATGCATCTTTGGTCGTCTACCAACGGTATAAAAACTTTGCACACGTCACTGATATGAAAAAGAAACAACATTGTTCCAAACAATCAACTCTGAGGAACTCCATATAAAAACTCCAGTAGTTACCAATCTGCATTGTCTGTTTCAAATCACTGAAATGTATTTTCACTGTAATGTATAAAAAATATGACTATTTATCTAAGGAATATAGAGTGGAAATTATTTTTATTTCAAAGTGATTGGTGATTTTTTAAAAAGAAGTAAACGTTTTGCAGGTTTTTTGTGAAAATGTTATAAATTATACCCTGTGTTATTTTTTAAAATGTTTACTTAGGTAATACTTTAGCAATATAACTAACTCAATACATCCTACATTTTATCTGACACTGATCACAAAATCCCTTTACATTTAAACCTGACACAATAAATTTTGCTGGGCGCTAAATTGTCCCAGAAATTATTGCGATTAAAAAAAACAATGTCGTTTTGAGACCATTTTCAGACACAATCATGTAAGTTTGCTTTCTCGAAGGCCAAAACCTTTAATTTTGTAAAAGATAACTTGACTTTAAACTGAGAGAAATTTCAAATATTCAAAATGAAACGTGACAAGCAAAAACACCAAGTGAAACTAAAAAAAAAAAAACAGCAGAAAAGCATAAATAAAATGGATCATATAAACAAAAGTTGCCCTTCAAAAATTATGATCGGAATGTAAATTGTAGAGCTCAATTGAATTTATCATGCCATTAATTGTTTAATTGCTTATTGCGACAGACCTGGAGTATTCCAAAATCTCAGGAAAGACTTTATTCCCCAGAAGTCCGTACCTAACATCAGTCCTCGAGGTGAATGTTTGTTTGATGTGAATGTGAATCTGTGCCGTTCCACAGCTGGGAAGAAGCAAACAGACTCACTAATTAGAGGGAGGCTGGTTGGCCAAGCGAGACACACAGACACGCTACAATATCAGCACGCCGTAAATATTAATGTACGTACATGTGGCACTGCCTCTCTGCGTGTGTGTGTGTGTGCGTGCGTGCGTGCGTGCGTGCGTGTGTGTGTGTGCAATGCGGAGGTCTATTTTTAGGCTAAGGGTAATTTTGTGGAACAGCCACTGGTCCCTGCGGTGCAGCAGCATTCTGTCTTGCAGGTGAGTGACTGAGAGTCTAAACAGCTACTTATTATGTGAGTGGCACACAATTAGGCGAGCTGAAAGCCAAGAGGGACCGTCCCGAGACCACACCGCTGCCAGTTTAATTCCCCTAGGCAAAGTAATTAAACAAGAGTAATGTCTTCCCGTCCCCTTCAGAGCTCTTGTTTGTGATGCACTTACAGAAGTCGACGCTTAATGTGGATCCCGACCCGCGAGCTGATCGGGGGACTAAGAGTGGCAGCGTGGAGGGAGGCTGATTTCCTTTAGCAGACAGAATCATATGCAGGTTCAAAATGTTGGGTTAATGAAATACTCAATTATTTTTCAGCTGATTCACAGTTCCTCTTGGCCTCTATAGGTGTAGACGAGCAAAATATAACAGGAACTACACTTCTGTAGCTCTTTGAACTGGAAAGGAAAATCAATTAAAAGTAGACCCTCAGATGGATCTCTTTATTTTCTTATCTGCATCTCATAAGCATTTATTTCCCACTCTATGAGAGGCGACGGGGACAGAAGGATGATGAAAAGAAACTCATCTGACTTCGAGCAAAAGGCTCTTAAAGAGCTTTACCTCCAGGCTGCAGTGATCATAAAGAATCTTCCGATGTATGGTGGCTTAACCAAAGGTGCATTTTACACAGGTATTAATACAAAGAAATAAAATATATTAATTTATAGCCATCATCTTCTTATGAAAGATAAGTACTAGCGGAATTAATCAGGCAATATGTCAGATTTACATAATGCCGAGGTGAGTGCAGCACAAGCAGAACGTCTGTGTTGGTAGCAAGACATCAAGTAACTTTTGGGTCTAGGCCTGCCATGATTATTTTAGAAATTAGTGAACTTATCAATTATTCTAATAATTAATCAATTAATATGATTAAAAATGAAAAACATTCAGCAGATTTTTATTATAACCATAATCGATTCATCACAATTAATCATTTCAGCCCTAACTGGGTCATTGTTGCCACATGAGTATAAGAATTTCGGCATTCACCGATATGGCACCTTTAGCTCACGACTGCCAGGCCATACAATTTGTCAGCATTCCCAAAAAAATTCAGTGTTAGCCCAGATTAGCTGAAGCGTTTCTCTAAAGCTGCGAAGGTAAACTACTGTAACTGGGGTAAAACTGCTATAAGAATAAGCAGTTGCCTTTTTTTTCATTATTAAACTATCTCATGTCCATCTAAAAGGCTGAAACGTTGTGATATTATCACTGAAGACTGCTAAGCTACTAGTCCGTTTCGATGGACTTCTAAATCCTAAAATGGAGGAATGTCTGTCGTTGACTGCAAAGTCCGTTTTTCATTTGATTAGACGCTCGTTTCGCTCGCATCGCCCAGTCTTTCCCAAAAAGACTTTTATATTTCAAATGTACAAATTCAGGTCTCTGATGTCTGTCTACGGCCATTCCTGGCTCCAGAAACACCCAGATGGAGAAATTCAAAGAGAAGCGTTTCAAAGGATTGATGATGGAAGGTCTTAAATCTGTTCGTTCCCATCCCATCAAAGCCTCCCGTAAAAAGGCAAGAAGGATGAGACTGGTGGACTAGATCTGTCTCGACGCACCAGTTTGCATCTGACACCCAAAGCGACAGAGTGTGTGTGTGTGTGTGTGTCCGTCCGGGTTTTCTCTCTGGCAGGTTACCCGAGAACAATCCCGCCTTATTTGATTACAATACTTGTAATCAAATAAAAACAACAATTTCTGAAAGTAGTTTGATACTACCATACCAACAAAGCTAAAGAGGAAGCTAATAATAATAATAATAATATCAATAATGATATCATTGTATCACAGCATTTGGAACCAAGAGTGATGGTCCAGACTTCGCGTCATGACTGTTGTATCAACCAGCAATATTTTCTGAACAGCTTTCTTTCAGCCATCTGACTGGCAGTGCACATAGGCCTGTCACAATAACTAATTTTGCGTGATGATAAATTGTCCCAGCAATTGTTGCTCATGGAGCATTGACTTCATATGAAATAAAGTTTCATTTTTAGGTCTTTGTGTTACATTTTTACAGTACTCTAGCATACATGGCAAGTTAATAAACAGAGTGACAACAGGTTCAATTAAAGATATACCTTCATGTGAGTTTTTTTTTTTTTGTCAAATTATTTCTTTATTCTAAATTCTTAAACTTAAAGGTAAAAAGTAGATAAACCACATACCACTGTTCAACACGCCTTTTTCTTCGGCTGACAGATGTGATTTTTAAACAGCAAGACAGGCGAGTTGATGAGGCGTATGAATGCACACACACGCAAAAAAAAGTCCAGAACAGGCAACAGGGACCCCAACATGTCACTTTGATTAATTCCATTCCCAGATATTATGAAGGCTCCTTTAAAACCACAAAATAACCAAACGTGACTCCAACACGTGGAGACGACAAGCGCTGAGGAGAGAATTGTGACACATTACTCTCGGAGGGGAAGTGGGTAATTTCTGTTTCAGCACACCCTCTGATGCCTTGTCAGGGGAGGAATAGATATGACTTATTCAGACGGCGGGTTTCAAATTGAGATGGCGGTGCGCCGCGTGAGAGGGGATACCAATGATTCATCTTCACACAGGCCTCTTTCTTCAGGGTTGCTCTCGTCACTGCGAGCTTTATTTTACCGCCATCTGATGACAGGTAGGGGAGCGATGAGCCAGAGCACCTGGGATGGCCGCGGAGCCGATAAAACACTAGGCCTGGAAGCCGTGATTGGGTGTCTTGATGGATGTCTTGTCATCTGTTGTGCCTCACTCGATGACACGAGTTCAACTTGGGTTGCGCAGCACCTGTTGACGGAGCCGGAGGAGCCGGAGAAAACGGAGCCGGAGACGAGTGTGTTAAACCGTAAGAGATAGAGTAACAGAAGCAAAACACCTCGGCAGCATCTCTGCTTGGCAAAGACGGAAGGGCTCAGGATCGTCGCGTGATCTGAATCGGAGATCTTTCACTTCGAAGCTTCTTTAGAAAGTTCTGTGCCTTTTGCAGCAAGACAAAGTTTACTTTTATTTAACCTTAAATAAATGTCATAATAAATGTGCTGTGGTTTGTGCTTCCTAAGCACCTCATGGTTTTTGGCAGGAATCTGACGCCAAACATAAAGCAGTGAAGTGATCCTTTATTTTGGACATCACAAATTCACATTTGCACTGTCTTCTGTTCTTCCATTTGGGTTTCTAAAACCAGACGTAGATGTCAACTGAGCTGCACCGTTTGTAGCCAAATGGGAAATTCAACTGCAGTAGCCAGCCTCCAACCCAAGGAGGGCAGCAATAGGACAGTTTACGGACAAATATTACAAGATTAAATTCTTCTAAATGTCACATTTTGCACAGCATCAAATTATAGCAGCTTAAAGCTAAATTTATACAGCTTCTCTCCACAAACAAAAAAGCTGATTTTTGGGTTTAGTTACTGAGATTGAGATTTCTGATCAAAATTCACATTCAGCCATCGTAAAATCGTGTGATTCGAGGCACCAGTCAACTATTTGTTAATTACAAACATCATTGCAAACATCACGCTCTGGCCGACCAAAGAATGTCACAAAAACAAGCAAGAATCTTATGGACAAGTACAGACATGCCCACCAACCTTGGAGGCAGAGGCGGAGTCCACGGTGGAGGACGTGATGGCGGTGGAGGCCTCACTCACAGTGGTGCTGGACAGCTGCTCTGCCGTGAATCTGGACATCATGCGAGGACCCTGCGACCTGCACACACACACACACACACACACACACACACAGGAACGAGTGTCAGACTGCTCTGCCCCGGAAATAGACAGCTGATTAATTGTGCCACAATCACACTTTTGGTTCACTGGAATGTCGTCGATCTGCATAACAAATCTACAAGTGCTCCACAAAACTCAAGCTCTATCGACTTTCTAGGCTGTAAAAGTCGTCCCTCCACTGACAAGCAGCAGTCAGTTTGAATATCTGGGTAGAACAGGCTGCCAACCTCTCACACAAAAAAGACTTAAAGCGACTCGACGGCTGGATGTGTCACACTTTCAAGCTAAACCCACACACACCTTGAATGGAATCTTTCCAATGAATCCATTTCCTTTTTTGGACATATTAGTGTGAATAAATTGCGTCAAGCACTTGGTGTGTAACAGGAAGCGGTTAAATAGACTATAAGGTAAGATACAACAGCGCCCAAAGCAGCAGGTCGTGGTAGCATATGTAGCTTTATATGCTAAGCTAAAGCTAATCCAGCCTTGAGATTGTGGCGAAAAGCAGAGACTAAAGACTGCTTCAAAGGTTTTACAGAACGGACAAATGGAAGCTCGTGAAACACTGGATTATTGTCTGCTTTGGACCAAAGGAACCAAAATTGGTAGACAACTTTAGATTCACAATTGCTGAAATGTTGATCAATTTATTTGCTGTTTATTTCCTTGATGATTTTGATGATGGCATTTGACAAACTGTAATGTATCTTAATTGGTTACTGTGTCATGAATTTATATTGATATTAAGAAACATATTTTGTTTTTCAAAACAATAAAAAATGTTCTGTTTGCCTATTGAAACTGTTTTCCCTTGGGGTTACTGACAGTCATAACAAAATATTGCTTTACTTTTTTAATGTACATAACATGCGATTTTTCTTTGAAGGAAGTTTGTTTTTTCTGTTTGCCTGTTGAAAAATGGTTTCACTTGAAATAACTGACAGATCCATAAAAAATATTGCTTTATTCATCTAACTATTAAATGATATACACCATACCGTTTGGTCTTGGTTCAAGAGGCTATGTGCAATCATTTCAATATATTTTAATACACGTTGAACCAGTCCGGCCGTCGGCTTGTAGCAAATTAGGTTTTTTTGGCCCTCAGTGTATTTGACTTTGACGTCCCTGCTTTAGGGGTTCTCCATGCTCACATTGAATAGTCTTGTATGCGACACGGAGCAAAAGTAAATAAAATTATGCTAATTGTGCCAGTAGCAACAAAATGGTAAGGCTCTGTACTTCCTACAGGCACTGCACTCAACGCCTTCTCATTTTTCACTGACTGTGAAAAATGAAGTTGGATGTGATTTAGACCTTTGAAGGAGAAAAAGTACTTTTTGAGTGGCAGTTAAATTTTCATCGACGGCCTTTGATGTAGAAAAATCAAATACGGGAGAAACATGTAATTTTTCAACAAATTAAAAAGCACTGAAGCTTTTATATGCCGTCTGCTAAAATCTGCAATGACATTTCATTCTTTTCTTTTCTTTTTTTTTTGATTAATAAAGTTGTCAAAACAGGCAAAGAGATATAAAAACCTGAGCAGCAGCGCTACAAAAAAAGGCAGCTTCATGTGAGCAGCAGTGAGTGTGAGGGTGGACCGAACTGTACAGATGCAAGCCACATCGTGTACCGGACAATAAAAACGGGATGCTAATGGCCAAGTCTTTATGATGCTGACGCCCCCGAGTCGTGCTGCACAATGGTCCTACAATTCTGTCTCTGTGAGAAAAAGCAGAAAAAATAGAAAAGTAATGGCTGATACATTGTGCCTCTGATGGTGACGGATCCGTTTCTTCGTGCTCCAGATTCAGGGTTCAATTAAAAATAGGAGAATCTCTCTCTCTTGCTCACAAATATGATCTGCATTGATCAATTATCCTTGTTTCATTAAAGCAGATATTGGGTATTTATGGATGTTTTCTAGAAAGAATGCCACATAAAGCGTAGTTTTCAGGTTTGAAGCATTTTGATCATCATCAGGGTTTCCCTCAGTGCATTACAAGCCTGGCGGGCCATCAGGCTTCAGCTGGCCCCCCGCCAGGCTGGGCGATTATTTGAATAAATATCATGTAAAATTAACTTTTATGAGCTCATCCTGCTATTCTGTTATTCTGTCACCAAAAACATACCTGAAATGTTGCTTTGACTCTTTTGTGTACGTTCAAGAAATCCTTTAATCTCCATGGCAACTATTCAGCTGCGCAAAACGCCTTGGTGGACCTAGCTCCGCCTTCCAAGATGCATCTCTTCCTTTGAGTTGCAGTTTCCAAGCTTCTGCCTCACAAAGCAGCTTTCCTCCTCAATTCCCACACTCTGCTCCTCTCAGATAGATTCAGTATCACTTATACTTTCTAGTCCGACATCTTGTCAGAATCTGGACTGTCTTTATTATGCCTTCTAATTGGGAAACACTTTTTGTGTAGAGTTTTCATTGTGCTTTTCTCTTTAGTATCAGCTTCTGCCTACAAATGCAAATCTGCTGCGTGCCGCAGTGTGGGAGGACGTTGTCCGCTGTCAGGAGGATTCCACGCAAACTTTAAAAAATGGCAAGAGCTGAAACGTGTAAACGAGTTCCATTTTTTCTCATTTAAAAGTTAAGTTCTTTGTGTAATTGTTTTAAATGTCAGGGTTGAGTTGGTGGTTAGTAAAGGTCATCCACTTGACAAAAACAGAACCGGGGTCATTTGGAGGAATCAGAAAGTTCCTTACATCATCGCCCGAATCTGAACGAACTCGCTTGACTCGGTTCATCTTTACGGCGGCGCAAACGCACAGAGCTGCTGAACCGCTACGTATCGTCTAATTAAATCACACAGACACAATTAAAGTCACACAATAAAAAAAAAAGTCTTTGGTCTGTGGCAGCTTTGATTGAAGTGTTTTGCACAACAGGATTCTGATTGCAGAGTCTGAGGAGGCAAAATTGAATTAGTTTAATTTACCTACTTCCTTTACTTTCAAACTAATCTGACCTTTAAGCATTAGGCTCAGAAGTAGGATGACATGTGGTGTTTCTATTCTGCAGGAAATGGACCTGGAACATTTAGATTAAGAAGATTAAATTAAAAATATAAAGATTAAATTAATCTTGATAAGAAAGATTAAATTAAAGATTAAATAAAAAAACATAGACTGACAAAGCAACGTCCCTACAAGCTCTTACAGTAGAATTCAAATCAATTCATTTATTTGCAGTTTTAAAGCTCCAGTAAGCAACTTTTAGAAAAATATGTTTTTTACATTTTTGTTATAACAGTTACTGTGTTGGGACAGCATGATATGAGACAGCTACTATTGCTGTCTGAAGAAATGAGCCACTCCCAAACAAGAGGAGGGTCATAGCGCTGTCAATCAGTCTCACGTAGACGCTGCTAACTGTGCTAATGGCTGAGAAAGAACTCACCGTTCTAGGATTCTGATGAAGCACACCATCGTTCTGCATTTGGGTCTGGACCTTTTCTTCCTTTGTGTTGTGAATTAGCATTCACGACACACTAAGTTCTGGTGAACTAGCAGTAGCATAGCAGAAAGAAAAGGGGAGGGTCTGAGTAGCATGTAAATGAGTGTGATTGACAACGCTAAAAACCGCCTCCTGGCTGTGATTGATGGTGCAGCTTCAACTGGGTGAAGGCAGAGGAGCTCAATGTCTTATTCTGTTACAACATACTTTTAACAAATACAAAAAAATGTGCTAGCTTGATGAGGTTTACGGGAAATGGTGTGGGGAGTTCTTCTGCAACATCTATATTTTCTATAAACGTTCCATACTGCACCTTTAGGAATTAATAGCATACACTTTAAGACATACAAGCTAAGATAATTTATATTTTCTGTCCCTAGATGGGCTTTTAGTTACATAAACAAAACAAACATGATAAGAATTTTAAAATACAAAGTAAACATTAAAATGCTAAACTCGTCAAAAAAACAAAAAGAGGGATCTGGAAATAAGTCATGACTTAAAGCCAGCCAGACGCCAATTTCAGGTTGGAATGTATCGGCATCAACATTGGTATCAATGTTAGTAGATTTTAAGACACATCGGACCAGTAAAGCTGGGGCGATATTAACAATCAATATTTATTGATTAAAGGAGAAGGTTGGTCAAGCGGTGTTTGTTCAATCATATATCGGTAAACACTGGTTATCAAATTTTCATATCGGTGCATTATTTTCAGCCAACAGGCTGTGGTCATCTTATGTTATTAGCCAATGTAAACAACTATAAATTTATTTATTTTAGTTTTTTACATTTCATCAAATGTTTAAGAAAAAAAAGTTTATTTGCAAAGATTTCTTACTTGAATATTCTTTCATGTCGTAATGAGGTTTGAAACTGTCCTAAAACCAGACATTTCTGCCAGGTTCTAATTAATATCAATTGGTCAAAATGTCATTTTACTGCAGAGCAACACTGGAAACAGTTCAACAGCAGATCAGTTCAAGGGATAATAAACTTTTGAAGTGATAGCTTCAAAAAATATCAGCTTATTAATCCGAATGACCAAACTACAGGCCAATTCTTTGAAGTGATCTCAAAAGCGAGAAATGAAGCCATAAACTATAAATCCTAAAGTGAAGGGTTCACGGAAATACAGAGAAATAGACTAACTTATAAATGATGACGTCAACATAAACAGTTCCAGTGCTTTAGTGAAAACTTTAGGGGAATTTGACCTTGGTGGAAATTCTTTGGAGCAAGAAAAAAAAAAAGGGTCATGAAATTTACTGGATCTAATATTCAAAGATCAGAAGTGTCATCTAAGTGTGATGGCACAGAGATTATTTAATCTAATGCAAATGGCACATGCATTATGATTCCACGCTGTAACAATAACCTTGAGTAAGCAGGGCAGAGGGCGTTTCTGCTCATCCAGAAAAAAATATATAAATTTGAGGAATGCTGTGAACAGACAGGGCAGAAATTAGATTTAATTACACAGTAAGAGCCATTTCTATAAAAGTGTGAGAGCCATTTCTATAAAAGTGTGACATTTTACTAAAAAACTGCCTGAAAGTTATTGAAGTTATTTAAAATGCTGTGGATGTGGGTCACACTCGACACTCCCTCAGCCACGGGTCGACAGCAGAAAGAGCAGAAGGCGGAATATGTGAGAAATCCACAACCATGGCGATTGAAGGATTTTTCAAGCATGCATGAAAAAATCAAAGCAACTCTATGAGGTAAGTTTCTGATGAGAAGCAGGCTGGAAAAATAGAAACACTTGAGCTGAAACAAAACGGTCCAAATGTTGCAAGATAGAAACAATTTACACCAAGAAACATCTCGTTCTGTCTGACTGTTGTGAAGATTTTCAGATTGAGTTGTTAGCAAAAGCAGTTAGCCGTTAACTAACTAGCCGTTAGCTTCCACCACTTTGAGGAACGTTTTTAACAAGCTCATTGTAAAATGACACTTTTCTTCTACGCATAAGGGAATTCCTATTAATAACTTCACAAAATGTCTTCAATATTTAAACAATAAATTGCACTCAAATCTAACGTTTCCAGGGGCAGATCTAGAAAAATATCTTTGGGGTGACAAGAGGGGGGCAGGGATTTCCTTTCGCAACTGCCACCCCATGCCATCCCGATAGATCTGCCCCTGAACGCTACCAAGTTTTCAAGAGTAATTAAGCTAACTTAGCTTAGTTAAGTTAAGCCAAGTTATCTCATCTAAGCTGAAAGCTAATCTTCAACCTAAGTTAATTTAGTCAACTTAAAAGATCATTTTTAAATTTTCTAACTTTTAACTTAGGTAGGTAAACTTAAGTTTAAGTTAAACTGAGTTAACTTAGCTAAGTTAAAATGTATCTTAGCTGAGTTAACTTAACTTAAATGGCATTTGCTTTAATTAAGCATAGGAGTTAGACAGTGTAGGCTAATATCTGGAAGTAATAATGCATTTGTAGGTGGGTGGCTGGATGGATATACTAAGTAAATGTCCAGCCAACCTACACTTGTACATTGTAGTCTTTGCTTTTAGCACTCACCCAATAGGTTGACACTCACTGGCATCTTGACACTCACTGGCATCTTTTCAATGCTTTTCCAAACCTTCAGCAGCCACTATAAAATCACGACATCATACTTAAAATGGGTCTAACAGTGTGCAGACGCAGGAAAAGCCAAATTATTGTCACATTTCTCATAAATGTCTGGATGTGTAGAATAACGTCTGCAGGAAATTACAAATTATATCCTTTAATGGTGTTGGTGGGGACTGCCTTCTTTAATAGAGCAGGTAGGTGCAAACATTAGACACCATGACTGTGTCTAATGTTACATTGCTGAAGAGCTGAAATTGTCTTTGTTGTTTTATTTTCTGTGGTGGCAAAATAACAGTATAATTAATGTTTCAAGCAAACAGTGAGTGGGAATGTAATCTGCAATTTCTCTTCACAGTGACTGAAATGACTTTGTCTGTGCTTCAAATGCTACAACGTAGCTAGAAATTGAAATTGAAACGTTTTGTTGTTTTTTTACCAGATACGGAGCATATTAACTTTTCAAAGGACACGATGAAAACCTGCGCTGGTTTTATAACTAATGTCTTAAATTATTTCCTTATGAGGGGAGCTATTCAGGGTTAATATTTTCACACGAAAGTCTGAAGGTTTTTAATAATGTGGGATGGAAAGCAGTGCAATAAATGAGCTTAGCTAAACTTAGAGGACTGAGAAATTCTTTCCAAACGTTAAAGGCAAAAAGAATCCGCTGCCTGGTTGAGGCACACTAACTTAAGCCGTTACATTTATAACCCGCTCACATCAACAGGAAACATGAAACATTTAGGTCCAGGTAAAAAAAATTTTTTGCTACCTCTTCAACTGTTACCTAGCAACTGAAAGTTGTTGCTTCAGGCTGTTGTTCAGCTTGAAGGTTTGCAGCACAAAATTTCTATCTGTGAATCTTAAGTTTGAGTTTCCTCGTTCATGACCAGATGTAGCACACCAACAACCTACTTTGCATTCTTATTTGTGTAGATTTATCATATAAAAACAATACACTTTGTTTTTGTTTTGTTTTTTCCACTATTATTTTATTGCCACAAGAGAAGTGCAAACTTCACACTATAATAAATCAGTGTTAATAAATAAATAAATAAGTGTCACAACCTAGCTCAAAAAATATTTTAGTTTCCCATTTCTGATATTGGGTCTCTTCACAGCTGAATGCACAGATGTACTGGTGCTGTTTTATGGGCTTGCAAAAGTAAATTATTTGTATACCTTACAGTTTCTTGGCTCTGGATATGAATGAAGACACTGAGTCAGTGTTGGCCACGATTCAAAATATCAAGCAAATAAAGTCAGAGCAAGAGCAAAAGCTTAAGACAAAGATGTTGCAGCACAACTCCCCACACCATTTCCCGTAAGCCTCATCAAACTGGCACATTAGATATGCCACAGCCAAACATTAGCGATTCAGTAAAATCAGATCCAACCTTTTTTTTGTTGTTGTTTTCTACCAAATGTAGGTTTGTTACGTTGACAAAAATCCTTCTCGTTGGGCTAGCTTGCTCGCTAACGCATGTTTATAGGCTACAAGCTTTTAAGAAACCTCGCACACTTTTAAAATTATTATCATTATAGTATTCTGGAAGGAGAAAACACACTGGGTGACAAGATACGAATTAAAATACCATCACAGGCTAACTGCTAACCGCTAACTATGCTAAAACTGGAATCTGCTTCCTATGCGAACTAACTACTCACACTTTACCTTATAAAAGATTTTTTAAAACAACGGTTTGTGATTTGTGAAATTTTCACTATTTGTACAAAAAACAGAAATGTGAATTTGTCCAAAATACAGTAATAATCAGAACTTAGCTTGTTGTGAGCCCGATCCCACGTTCCATCTCATTACACTGATAATCAAGTTTGGTTAACATTTTGAAGTGTTATTGAATTCACCGTTATGCCTTCAATAATTTGATTTGAATGAGAAATGTTGGTTTTGAAACAGATTTTTTTTTTTTTTTACCAGAAATCACTACAAAGCCAATGTTTCACCTGTACATGACACTTTTCAAAGTATTCTGCATGCACAGATTTCTAGCTATATTAAGTAAATAACCTTTCTAAAATGAAACAGGTCTTATGTACAGGTAAAATAATGAATCTATTTAAACGAATGACTAACTCAGATGGCTGGGTGAGCCCCATGTCGCTGCCTCTACAGAATGTACTTCGCTTTAGTTCTGTCCTACGGCTGAAAGCTTCCACTCATATCCTGCTCAATAACCCTCAACTGGTAAAAAGCACATTTTTACCAGATGAACGTAGCCTGAGAGCTCACACTAGCACAGACACAATAGCAAAGACTTAACATTTTCTTTGTTTGAAAAAGAAAATGTTAAATGTTAAAAAAAGAAAAACAAAAAAGGTTGGAACTGAAACCTCTTTTAGTTGAGAGTCAGATTTGAAATAGATCCAGGTTGGAAAACACAGCAGCCAGAAAACACAGCAGCCAGAAGGCTGTCCACAGTTTACCTACGTTATTGGAGCTTAAAGGAAAGTGGAAATTGGTATCGACCAGTTCGAGTCTGAATGCTGTGTCTTAAAAGTTTGTATTTTTCTTCCTTTACGTATTTTGTCCCCTCATTGTTCTGAAAAAGGTAGAAGCATTTTCATAATTTAATTTTGATTGTATTAGAGAGGGAGTCATTTTTGTAAACTAAACATGTTTGGATATAAGCTATATTCTTCCACTTTCAATTTTTATTAATTTTTTTCAATTATTTATTAGTGTTTTTTATTTTAACTTTTGAATAAGAAAAACTTGGCTTGTAATTGTTACAAGTGATTGAAAGTATCACAAACAACAACAACATTGTAATACTTCAGATTTTATATCTAAATGGTTTATAAAATTTCAACTTGATATTAATTTTAAGACCAAAAATACCCACTTACTTTAAATAATTCTGTGTAATGCTTTAATCAGATCTATCAAAAATGCATACAAAAATTAAATATTGTTTCACATATAAAAATGGACCCATTTATTTAAAAAACAGCAAAGACTTATCAAGATGTGTCAGATGAAGCATAAAACATATAATCTTTGGGACTCTGCTGTTGGGTTTTGTATTATTGTAAAATTTGTCACATTCAGTTAAAAAGTTTAAAGATTCCCTGTGGTTTTGTTCTGTTTCCACTTCATATGTATTTTTATTCTGCTCTGATTTGAAGTCTTTAGTTACCTTTTATAGATCTCTGCACTGTTTTCATTCCTAGTTTGTATTTGTGCTGCTGTTTGCTGCGGTCAGGGTCTGTTTCCAGCAGAAATGCCACTTGTGCTTTAGTATTTTCACTTCTTCTAAACTTCAGTTTTTCTAAGTTCTTGAATGTCCTTTTAGTAATGATTTTTTAAATTATTATTATTATTATTATTATTTTCATCAATTTTTCCACCTGGCTCTTGCCTGCATTTGGGTCTAGACCTTAAAATTGTAATAAGAAAAACAATTTTTATTTATTTTTTAGTCTTTTCTTTAAAAGTGCCAGAATTAGTAGTTCAGCTTTAATATGCTACAATAGCTGGCAACAACATTCTGTGATTCATCTTTAAAGATTGGATTAATGTGGAACCAATAAAGGCTGTGTTTACAAAAAGCTAGCTGCGCTGATTTCTAGGTAATTAAAAATAAGAGTTAAAATTCTGAAAGCAATAACTCCAGCATTCATGTGAACAAAAAAATGCAAATTCAAACAAAAAGCCACAGAGGCATAAAGGGAAACAGAAGCTAAATTATGATCATGCAGGATGGATGAAAGATGGAGAAAGGAAATGAAAAGTGATGGAATGGTGGAGAAAGAGGATTAAATGAAGAAGAGACTGTGTCTGTTTAATGACACTTGATTACATGTTGATGCGGCCCTTAATCAGATCTGCTGCTGCAAAGGCCTGATTAATTGATCTTCCCTGAATTAGTGACTGAATTTGGCTCTGATGCGTTTACATAACGATCAGCCATGACAGATGGTTCACCTGCATGCGTGTAATCAAACATTACAACACGACAAGCTGACAGTGGTGCTATTACGCAGCTGCTTCTTTAACTCGTTTCATTTCTAACTACAGGACGGTTATTTAAAGCTACAGTATGCAACTTTTACAAAACTGGGGGCTTTTTTGCATATTTGTTGAAACTGTCACCATGACATGTATTTTATGAGACAGAAAATCTATGAAAAAAATTAAATAAAAACAAGCGCTCCTTCCTTTTCCCAGTGTGAACTAAAAACAGCCAATCAGAGCCAAGGGGCGGGTCTTAGCGCTGCCAATCACCCTCTGTAGTAAAGAGAGGGTGACTTTCAACTGGATGTTTGAGAATATTCAGCATGGCGCTGCGTTTCTGTTTGGCTATATTCATAAAAACATGATTAATGTTGATATTCATATATTTCTTCATATTTAATATTGTAGCTGCACAGCTACTGCAACTGGTAGTAATAATAAAGATGAAAACATTTTTGTTGGTTGAAATATCTTCAGGCCTATATTAAAATTTGTGCATATTTTCAACAGATTTTAACAAAGCTGAGATAACACTGATCATTTTCATCCGGGTCCGTACCGGGTCCACAGTCATTCTGTCACACATCAGCAGTTCTCCAAATGAAAGAAAGGAAATATGTGTTTAGAACTGTAAAAAAAAAAAAAAAAGGGAAAAAGAAAATCTGATTTAACTTTATCCAGTTATCCACTTATAAAAATCATAAAAAGATAATTGTAACTAAGATCTGTATGAGCCTGCAGAGGTCTAATGGGCTGAAAGCAGCTAATTTAATCACAGAAGCATCGATATTTGCAAAACCCGAGAGCAGAGCTCCCACAGGAGAGCAGGTCATTAAATATTCATGACACGCCCAGAAACAGCAATTAAAACTGTTCATTACTAAGGAAAAGGAAGTTATTCTGAACTCTGCAGCAAATGAGATTATAATGTAGAGCGGAGCTGGACATAAAGGAAATCAATGTCCTCTGTCAGTTTAGCTATTTATTGATAGGCAGCATTTTAACCTGGATCCAGTTTAAATAATTCAGTGATTTGTTAGTAGGATTTCATTCTCTGGGTCATGAATACATGAATTCACAGCTCAGCACAAGGAGACTGGTTTATAATTTCAGAAG
Organism: Poeciliopsis prolifica; assembly: GCF_027474105.1. NCBI lineage: Eukaryota > Metazoa > Chordata > Actinopteri > Cyprinodontiformes > Poeciliidae > Poeciliopsis > Poeciliopsis prolifica. The sequence goes on from NW_026562376.1 coordinate 23,660,769, forward strand.
TTACTCCTTCTAAGAAATCTGTGTCAGTCTGGAATATAAAATCCTTCATACTTTAATGACAACATAGATAATCTGACTTTAATATTGATCAGAGAATACTGATTTTCCTGTGATTTCTGTTTTTTCTCCCAGTTTTCACCTCAATAGCAACTAAATGTGTGATTTGTCCTTTAAACTTCCATTACGGATTTTAATGTGTGATATGAAATTTTAACATGATCTCAACCACGTCTCATCATCACGTGTACTTCAGAATGCTTTTTTTCTCTATTGTTATATTTTTTTTATTTTGCATGTTCCCACCTTAAATTCTCTTGACTCATATTGTAAATCAGAAAAATATAAACATCTTCTGCCCCTGCAGAGAAAATCTGAACTCAGGTTTATTTCACTTTATGCAGATGATCTAATGCTTTTTATTTAAACCCCTCAAATTTATTTACCGTTTGCTGCCTTTATCCAGTTGGTTGCTCCTCGTGTAATGAAGCAAACTTGCATTAATGGGAATATTTTCTTTTAAATGAAGATGTGCATAAACCTTCCCTGTCAAAACTCTAAGAGGATGGTGGACCTGTTGGCTATTCAAAACTGACAAATTCGCCTAGTTGCGTATTTCTCTTCTAAACGTAACTCCAAATAAGAGTTACGTTTAGCCAAGAAACTTTTTTTTATTTTTTATTCTTGAACAGCTGCTGCAGCCGCAGGAAACAGCATCACCTGTTGGCTCTGTTATCTGTTGCCCTTATTTCTACTGCCTCTTCTGTAATCTGGACAGAGCAAAAGTAAAACAAAGACCCACAACTTCGGTTTTCCCTCAGGTATCGTCACTTCAAATGTTGGCCAATTTGTCCTCCTCAATCTTTTGTGTGTGTCTTATCCTCTGGTGGTCAACAAGCTCTTCGGTTTGACCTTTAAAGAAAAGAGAAACTCTTCTCGATCAATATCTGCCAGTAATTATTGCTGGGGCCAATGGAAACGGCCAACTGAGCTGACAGACTGAATCAAGGGGAGAAAATTCTGGTCCCCGACGGGCAGACACTGGGACATTTTAGACGAGTCTCTGCTCCGATACACCCGAATCACATTTAAAGAGGCAGCATAATGTGATTTCCAGGAACACAGTGCTGTGTCATGGAACGTTCATGTCTCTTTCGCATGCCATACATGTCAAATATGACTTTGTAATTTAACAGGCTGAAATTGGGCCTCTCTCCCTTTCACAGCATCGCTCCTCTATTAGCCTTTAAACAACGTTTTTCACCAGTGTTTCAATGAGAAGTAGCTGATATATGATGAGCTTAAAGATCCGACCATCTGAGTGATGTTAGCATGAAGTATTGCCACTCTTGGTTGAAATAGATGTCTGGATGCTCTACCCACTGTGAGAAGCTTCACTGAATGAACAAAACGAGTTTTAGACAAAAATACACCAGATACATTTACAGTTTGTTAAAGTGAAACCTCTTGTTTCTCCACAAGCTTTGTTATTCTAATGTAATTTTCTATCTGCTGAGACTGCTGGAGGGAACCTGAGACCCATAAAGACACAATAAGTCGGACAAAAACACCTGCTACTCCAAGAGTGTAGCAAAAAAACAGCCAGCTTTACTTCACTGTGTTGCTTTTACATTGACTCTGTAACACTGGTGAGACACTTACTGTGTACTGATATGCAATAAAAACATGTCAACAAAAAAACTAAGCTTAGCAAGTTTCCACATGCCATATCTTACATGTACTATTAAAACATAATTTTCTAGATTCTCAGTAGAAGGATGCACAGTTGCGACATGTTATATCTGGGGATCCAGTCCTGAGAGGAAGTGTGAGTACGCGACGAAAACCCAAAATGTGCACGGAGACAACATGCTAATTTCATGCAGAATGAGTCTCACATGGGATTTGAACCCAGGACCTTCTTGCCGCAAGGCATCGGTGCTAACCACCGCAACACCATGCAGCAAAATGCAATAAACCGCAGCATGACTTGAAGAACTCTTCATGGATTTTTTCCTCTTTGAGGAAGAAGTGTCTATATTATTTATTTAAAAGAAAACTTTCTAAATAAAAAGTAGTCTTGTTATAGGTATCCCCAGACTCCTTTAGCTCCAGATATAAGGGGAAGGTGAGCTCCGATTTTGGTTTGAGCATTGAGAGAGAAAAAAAGAACTTTCACATTTTAAGTTCTCCAAAAGTGGAAAAGCAGATCTAACTAAAAGTACGCTCCGCTGTAATTCACCACTCCTGGTCTACACTGGAGGGGAGCGATGTTCTCCTCGTTCCTGCTGAGGCATCAGCAGACGGTAAGAGCACTCCTAACACCACTGCATGTCCTTGAGAAAAAACATTAACATTTTCTTTTTCACACAAGAAACCGAGGAATGAAAGAAAAGCAGTATGAGAACCTTCTCACACAGTAGATACATGTGGGGAAACTTCACGCCGCCTCTTAAACAGGAACTTGGTTTTAAGTTCAGTCAATGAGTCTGCAAGTTGAACTGTGGAAAAACTGAGGGAAGCAGATATGATTTCTGGGATTTCCTTGATCAGATCTCAGAATTTAGTGTAGCTTTTTTTGTTATAAGTTAAAGAAAAATTGATATTCAACCCATATAGATGAGAGCAGATATAGAAATCAAACACTGAAGGTAACAAGCTGTTACTACAAGATTATTTCTTTGGTCCAAGGTACGGACAAGGTATTTATTATATCATTTATCTTGTATAATTTATCATGAACATTTCTTAAAATGATAAGAATTCTGATTTATTATTGTTGCTATAAATTTCAAATAATGATGTTTTAAAAAAAATGACATTGTCGGAAATTTTATTTTTACAATTTTACTATCAACAAAGTACTAAGCTAAACAGTTACTTTATAAAACACAGTTCATCATTTCAAATAATAATTTTATCATCATAAATTGTAGAACAAAATATAACAATAAAGCTCTAAGGAGTTTCTGCGCGTTTCAAAAACATAAATTTAACGTAGGAACTTTGTCCAGTAAACTGATCCATAAAGCTAGCTGGCTAGTTAGCACTAGTCTAAGTACTCAATTAAAAAAGTCTTGTGAGACAAAAAAAAACATGGAATATACAATTAAGTAGTCATGCCAAGAGTAAATTTAAGACCTGTGATTGACATATTAAGGGCCGAGTTAGTTTAAAAAAAATAAATACATTTAGGACATTTTCAGGCCTTATATTTAGATACACAAATTTAAGACTTTTTGAATCCATATCACACTCCCCTGGTTCAAGGTGCAGAAAAGTAACACGTCTCTTGACTTACTGTTCCTGCAGGAGGAAGTCCACGTTCTCTGAGGAAATCTGTCCGGTTACAGGATGACAGAACGACGTGCTCCTTTGGTTATGACTGAAGAGACACAAATAAGGAGACAGAGAGAAAAAGGAGATGAAATTAGCAAACCCCTGAGGCAATGTAAACACTCAAGGCATCCTGCTATATTTGTACCCTCAGCAATTAGAGCCCCTTATCAATCACTCCACTTGGACAATGACTTTTCCCAGCCCAGTGTAGAATGTGACTACAGACCCCCTCTCTGCCCCTCTGTCAGTCCCCGGTCCCGCCCGCTCTGTGAGGCGCAAAGTGTTGGGCTCAGCACAAACGGAGGAGCGCTCACACTCATTCAAAAGCCTCAACCAGCTGGACTGAGTAAACAACACCAAGCGGTGCTCATGGTGTTTGAGTGTGAACATCTGAGTGTATCCACTTAAATTACTGAAGTAAAAAAAAAAAGAAAGAAAGAAACGGTCAGCTCATTAGCTTGCCAGTTTCAATTATAGCTCCATGTGTTTTGGCTCTTAAATCGCACTGGCAGCAGAAGAGCTGTTTGGTTGTTACCAACACAGCCATAGACCTAATAATGAGAAGCAGCGGGCCCACTCAGCAAAAACAAACTGGTGAAAGGTTTAGAACCACTCCACGGCTCTGTTGGCAGTCAATAGAAACCGCTGCTCATATTGTAGAGAGTCAAAGTTTGATGTAGTGGAAGAACGAAGCCTACGACGGAGCGCGGGTTTTTCCCAGGAGAGCTGCAGCGCATCCCATCGCAGGGACGCACAGTGACGCCGTTAGCTCCCAGGCTAAAAGCAGCCTGTCACACACAACTTGTTAGACTGTCTGCTCAGCTCATACTGCCTCAGCAGCAGGTGTTTGAGGTTTACCCAAAAGTATTCAAACCTCTTAAATGGTTTGATTTTAGCCATTTATGTTAGTTTTCATCTGTAGTGCCTCAAGGTACAATCAATATGAATACAATCCCATATTACAGTGCAATATGGGCAGCTTAAGATTCAATTTAACCGAGAATAATAATAATGACAAATATAAAGTGTTTATGTAAAGGGAGAATATCAAGTTTCAAAATTAAACAGTTCTCTTAAACATTTCACAGGACAAAAAAGGTAATAAAAGCATGACTGATTCGCGCCGATATCGGGTCAAAACCGGTATCAGCCAATACTCGAAGCTGTGATATTGGTATCGTATCGCAAATAAAATTTTTTTAGCTGGACGACCCTAATCCCTGGCTCCACAGAATCATAATTAAAACTTAGATCAGAACTTGAACTGGACCATTCTAACACATGACTATGCTCTGAAGAATAATTTCAATCTCATCTGATCAACATTGCAGTCAACAATACCATGACTTGTGGAAAACCTTCAAATCAAACTTCTGTCAACAATGGCTTCTTCTCGCGCTCTTCCACAGAGGAGCCCAGATTTTTTTTTTTTTTTTTTTGCATATCTGACAGTTTCCCCATCAGCAGACTCTCCCATGCTGTCAGGAATGAAATAAAATGCATATCAAAGTTTTGCACTTATTTTAGGATCAAATGTTCCTGGTCGTTCCCAACAGTTTGGCCAATTATCCATCAGCATAAATCTTAACTACAGCAACAGGTTTTGTGTTTGAACTCCATCATTAGTGATATAATTTCACCACCTGGCCCTGTTCCCATTTACACATGTATGTTTAAAAACCGGTTGTAAAAAGTGCTGACAGAATATCCTGAAGAGCAGCAAAGCGTTACAGCGAAGCAGCTTTCAATCAATACTGGAGGAATCATGACTCACGACAGCTTTGCTACAGGAGGAGTGTGTAATAAAACGAAACAACCACAGTGAGCGTACGCTGCCACGGTTCACAGGGGAATATGTTCTGTCTTGTACCATAACAGGAGTCACAGCCACAAAAGTCAGATGGCGATTTATTAATAACCTCAACAGGAGAGCGGATTAGAATCAATCAGCTCTGGCATGAAAGAAAAAACAAATGAAGCCGACGGGCCTTAGAGTGGTGAGTTCAGACTGATTCGCTCCCCCACGCGGAGCTGCAACGATTTCCACAGCTGCAGAGTGTGGTGCACATTTAGATAAATGCACTATGGTGCACTTGGTAGCACTTGCAGCAAAAGTATTACAAGTTTCAATCCCAGCGTGGGTTGTTTCTGAGTTGAGTGTCCAACCTGTGCAACCTTCCCACAGTCCAAAACCAGGACCGTTTGGTGAATTAGTTAGTCTAAGGGAACATTCACGCCAGTTCTGTTCAGTCCACTTTAATCCACCTCCAATCCATTTCCCTAGAAAAGCCTGGTTTGCTTGGGGAGGTGTGAATGTGCAATCAAACTCTGTTCCGTTCAAAAACTTGGGTCTCGTTTCGGTTGACGTGAACACTGGCCGTGTTTACATTGAGCAAATTCCATGGTCAAATTACAAAAATAAATTTGCTTCATGGGAACATGGCAATTTAGAAAAAAACTCAAATTTTTTGCTAAATTGTTGCTGCGCTAGGATGAGGTGATTGAAATGGAAACACTTGCACATTACATGAGTCACAAGATCATCAGCCAGATGTTACTAATGGTGGAAGAAACAAAGAAGGCTACAGGATGAAGTAGCAAGATGACGGAGCGACATGAGTCATCACATGACCAAACTTATTCACTTGATTTTAATTGGGTTTCTTATTTAATAAAAACAACTGAAGTGTGAAATTGTGTCTTGCACATATTTGTAATGGAAACACAGCTACTGATGCATTTTATGAAGAAGAAGAAAGTTGCCACTTCGTCTCTTCTTCAGAGGTTTTTCTGTTGCTTGGTTCTTGGTTCAGCGCCACCACAGGTGAGGAGAGGAAAACAGTTCAGGGTGAAAGAAAACCGCACCAGCTGGAAATGTAACAAACATTTTGACTTTGGTTCCCAATCAAAACATGAAATAAATTAAGGAGTGAATACTTTTTCAAAGACCTGTACAAAGGTGCACTGACTTTAATAAAGCATTAAGTTGTGACTTCTTTATCCAATCCTGAATTCTTAACAATAAATGCCATTCAATTCATTCCATTGTACGTCGTAAATATCAGTTAGATTTACCGGTGATGACAGATGTGATACACTTTCATTTTCACCCCAGTGTCAGAACTAATAGATGGACTCAGAATTCACAGAAATCTTATGAAATTAAAAGCTACGTGTCAAAGCCATTAACTCTGCTCTCCGGTCCATAAACAGATAAAGAGGAATCCATCATTGCTGATATTCAGCTCACTCTAAATCCTCTCTGTTAACTCAGCAGTAAATCTAGATATTGATCTCACACATTCGCACACAGGCCTGTTTGTTTGTGAGCCCAAGTGCGGTAACTGGTCCCTCAGGAAGATGATAAAGTTCATGTCAGATTGCTCACTGTGAATGGGAACAGTGCGTAAGGTATCCTAAGAGGCTGTGATTTCATTCTGCAGTGAGGTTTGAAATGGTCCAAGACATTATAGATGTGACAGCATCATTTTCAGGGGAACAGAGGCGATGACGACCTCTGGTGTAATGAAAACAGGCTGAAACCAATGCTGGAAGCGTCACCCGGGGGGCTTTCAGCCGCACAATTTATCACTGGAAATGAAAGAGATGTTCACAATGTACCTTCCATCCCCGTGTTCTTTAGCTGGTAGTGGCATAAAAAAGTCTATGATTAAATCTTTCCCCATTTCTTCTATCAGTTGCTGAATTTGACATGAAAGAGCTTCAAGACAGGAAGGGAACTGTGAAAAGTGAAGGTGGGACTGGTTCCTTTTAGTCGGGTACGCAGAGCGCAAGCAAACTCCACCTTGCAGCTGATTTTGATGGGTATGTTGGTGCAAAGACACTTAATTTTTACTCTACTCTGCATCCCCAGAAGCAAACATGGAGAAGTAGAATTCAGTCTCCAATATGTGGAACAAACTTCCGGAAAACCACACGACTGCTGACACACTGACTTTGTCTAAATCAAGGCTAAAATCCCACCTGTTTAGAGTTGCCTTTGGTTCATAATAACTGGAACACTGAATAACATATTTGATGTGTTTTTGCTTGATGACAAAATGTAATGTTAACTGCTTGTCTGGAACAAACTTTCAGAAAACTGCAAAACAGCTGAAACACTGAGTTCCTTTAAATCCAGGTTAAAAATTCATCTGTTTAGAGTTGCTTTCAACCCATAATCACTGCTAAATTGACCACCATATTTGATGTATATCAATAATTTTGAAGAAGGCATTTGACAAAATGTAATGTCTGTTACTGGCTTCTCAGTTAGATGACTTTTTGGCGTTTTTAATTTTGCATCTAAAGGCCACTGAACAGCTATTATGTGTTACTAACACATTTTTAACACATTATAAGAGGTAATAAATAAGCTTTTAATGCTAATATTGGTTAGAAAATCAGAACTATATGTTTAATATGTTTTTTTTTTCCCACAGGCATTTTTAAAAGTAGCTTAAAAAGGTGGAATCTACTTATATGCTGAAACTGGGGAGGAACAAATTGACATACTGTAAGCTGTTACTAAAACTATACGGCATAATGAACCTTCCTAATGAACGACCTTAATTATTTATATAAGTGTGGCAGCAGAGACCACACTTCTGAGTGAAATGAGGCTGCTTTGAGTAAAATAGGATGTCGTCTTTCTTTAGCATTTGGAGCAGCTAGCAGTCTCTGGGGATATTCCTAAATCATAAATATATCCCACTTTGACTCAAGGGTTTCCAACAAGATACAATTGTTTTGTTTGTTTGTTTTATCGAGCATGTACCGTGACAGATTAGGTTTTAAAAAATGAAAACTGCAACTGACAGACACCTGCCAGTCCAGATTTTGCAAATTTCACTTAATGTTGTTTATTGAGGATTGCAACTCCAGAGTATTGATGAATAACTGAACTATTTTTTGTAGCACGCATAAAGTATTCAAAAGAAAACTAAGCTTGTAGCTAGCCACAATTCTACTTGACTTGAAATGGTTGGTTGTTGCAAAGCAGCCAAACCAGGAGTGTGATTTATTTTTCTTGGCTGTCCCCATAAGAGCAGAAATAGGAAAGACTGTAGATGTTAGCTTTTATAGAAGTGGTAAGAGAGTTTCCATTTATTAATACTGAGGTACATTTGGTACAGAAACAGCACAAAATGTACTGCTTTATTTGGTGCTGAAAAGCAACAACATCTATTGAAAAGGACCCAGGATCAATATTAACAGAAAATATGTTCAATAGAATAGAACTATGCAGATGATACTCAGTTCTACATTACGATGTCACCAGGTGACTCTGAACCCATCCAATCACTGAATAAATGTTTAGAACAGATAAATGTGTGGATGTGCCAAAACTTTCTCCAGCTGAACAAAAACAAAACTGAAGTTATTATCTTTGGACCTAAAGAGGAACGATCTAGAGTCAATGCACAGCTTCAGTTATTACAACTAAAAACTAGCGATCAGGCCCAAAACCTGGGAGTAGTGATGGACTCGGACTTCAACCTTGCGAGCTACATAAAGATGATTACAAAGTCGGCCTTCTATCACCTGAAGAACATCTCCAGGATTAGAGGACTAATGTCTCAGCCAGATCTAGAGAAACTCATTCATTAGTCGCATTGATTATTGTAACAGCGTCTTCACAGGCCTGACCAACAAATCAATCAAACAGCTGCAGCTGATCCAGAATGCTGCCGCTCGCGTTCTCACTAAAACCAGCAAGATAGAGCACATAACACCAGTTTTAAAGTCCCTCCACTGGCTCCCTGTAGCCCAAAGAATAGACTTTAAAATACTGTTGTTAGTTTATAAATCACTGAACGGTTTAGCACCACAATACATCAAAGATCTGCTGTTGTTGTATTAACCTTCCAGACCTCTCAGGTCTTCTGGTTCTGGTCTGCTCTGCATCCCCAGAACCAGAACCAAGAGAGGAGAAGCAGCTTTCAGCATCTATGCACCAAAGATTTTGAACAAACTTTCAGAAAACTGTAGAACAGTGGAAACCCTGACTTCTTTTAAATCGCAATTAAAAACACACTTGTTTAGAATTGTTTTTGAAATGTAATATGTAACAATGTATTGTCTATTCTATGTTGCTTGACTTTTGTGTTCTTGTGTTTATGATGTAAAGCACTTTGAAATGCCTTGCTGAAATGTGCTATACAAATAAAATTTGATTTGATTTGATTGATTTAGAATTTTGATAATTTCAGTGAACTCAGATCTAGAACCATCTGGCATTCTGGGGAGTAAAGACAAAGGAAAGGCTTGAAAGTCCAGCTTGAAAATACTCACTCGCTCTTTGGCTAGCTAGCAACAACTTGTTATCACACATGTGCAGTAGCAGTTTCATGTTGTCATCAACAAACTCCTTGGAGGTCCACTTGGTCTCCAAACAGACGTCCGCTGAAACACTTCCTCTCAAAGGTAAATTTTTATGACCGCGGACGCAAGCCGATTACGTTGAAAGTCACATGAATGTGACTGCTGTTCCCTGACAGTTGTGTGATGGCAGCCCTGATAGAGAAGAAACGCCCAAGTTCCTCTTCAACTTCCTACTATCTTCTTGGATTGTTGGAAATGAAGGAATTTGTAAAGAGAAAAGTAGGAAATGGTACACTTGACTATGACAACTCAGCCGTCTGCGGATAACGGACGATTCACAGAATACAAACAGAACGCTTGAGCATGTGGGATCAAATGAGTACATGCTCAAGAGGAAACTGCGGATAAAAGAGGAAAGGTCATGTTAGTAGTTTGGCAGTATTTTGTGGTTTTAAAACAAAGAGCTTGATAATCACCGATACCAACTGATATGTAATACTTATATTGCGATACGCATCGCCCCGCCATAGGACACTCCGACTCAGAGATAAAGCCCAGATCCAAAGAAACACCTTCATGTTCCTGTAGGTGTAGTTGATTCATAAATCAAACTAATGTTAAACAGTTTTGCATGTGAAGACTTTCCTGCTCTTTGCTTTAATGCAACTTAAAACAAAGTTTATTTTTCCACCATTTGATTCATTATTTTCTACAGCGATGGACGTAAACACAAGAGTCTGGATGTCTACCCTTGAAGATCAACATAAAACCTAATGCTATAAAAAAAAAAGTCAGACTTCAGACATGGTGACTCATCCTTGTGTTGTCATATCATCCTTTCACAATGAGACTCACCCACGGTTGTGATGTGAGCTTTATAAGACCATATCAAAAAAGGAGATACAGAATCGATGAGCCATGGCATTTAAATGTGAACCAATCACAGACAACCAAACAGGCTGTTTAGATTAAATAACTCATTAGGCTGTGATCAGGAGAAAAGGCACTTATCCACAGTTTCCTTCATGCAGCTTTAAAACAGCTTTTCTCCTATTTTTATTGAACTTTATTTATCAGATAAGCTCCCCTGTGGAGGTGGCAGACTCAGTAAAAGTCAAGCTTAGCGTCAGGGAATCCCACTGAGCCTTCTTCTCACTATACGGTCTTGACCACTGTCAGCTCAAGCAATGACCGATTGACCCCGTAGATGTCCAGATGACATTTATGAGAGACGGGCTGTACAGGTTTGGAGTTTTAAGAACACCCTGGATATCGTAAAACCTACACAGCTTAAAGGGGCAGCATTATGTGTTTTTCAGTGCAACCTTATAGCACAATCAAGTAACTATGTGACCTTAAGTTATCGTAAAAATTATATTTAACAGATATGATTTAAAATAAAATTGACTTTGAACACCTTGGAGTACTGTCTCTTTAAGAAGCTCTTGGTCCTTCTCAAACTCCGCCTTCATGAGAGGGAGCGCAGGAAGTCATCACAACGTTGCTCCTCTATTAACCCCTCAATGTTTTACATTAAAAAGCCAATTTTACATAATATTTTCCACATATCTTTTTTTTCTCATGCAAACACACTCATCTTACAAACATAATATTTATATAATTCAGAAATGTGTCTCTGACAACAAACATCTGGTATTAAAAAGAAAAACTATATTTTACTTTTGAAATAATTCAGGACGTATTCTAGGATCATAAAACTGACCGTAAACCAAATATAGTCCAAAATTATAATTAGGTGTCAAGACAAAATTATTACAATCCATTCAATTCTGCCATATTTTTAACAGCTGAAATGCACCAATTAGCCTCAATGTAACAACTATCAATACATGGGTCTCTCTACTGCAGCCAAAACACCTGCGAACCGTTAAGCTGTGGACTCCAATTGATCCCTGAAGGTGTGCTGAGGTATGTGTCACTAATTAACCAGACTTGTTTCTAATAGACTGGTCAGAAATCCGGGGCAGGTCAATGCCTCACATGTGATTTTGGGCTCCTCCAATCATTGCTGACCTTAGTGGGAGGGCGCATTGTACTGGTGAAAGAAGCCACAGCTATCGGGGATTATTGTTTCTGTTTTCATGAGAGGGAGCACATGGTCTGCAACAATGGTAAGGGAGGAGGGACGTGTTCAAACTAACATCCGCATGGATGAAAGGACCCAACATTGACCAAAAAGATCAACAAGTTGTTGATGAAGCTTCATCAACAGCTTGTTTGTTTTGACACCTTTTCCTGAGGACTCTAGTGAAGTTTTCAACTTTATCCAAACATTTGGCCATGATGTCTGCAATGCGCCAGTTAAATAATATGAATACACCAGAAATTGCCCGCCTTGTAAACCACAATTGCTAATTTTAAACTTCGAGCAGATCTTCAGCAACTTCACATAAACACATCTAAAATGCCACGTTGCAACATTCATCATCGACAGCTGGATCAGCCGGCTACATCTCCATCTCCAAAAGATGCTGGCTCTTTTTTTTCCCCTCCCATGTTCAGTAAAATTTATCCTCATGTCCGCTAGATTTCACACCCTGCTTTTGTTTTAACAGATGTGTGGCTGACGGAGCGTTTCCGACATGACGTGGAGATGGGAGTGGGCGCCTGCTCGGTCAAAGGTCATGTCTATTTAAAGGGTTCTTAGTATTGAAGTGTGGAGCGGCTGAGCTCGGTCGAGCGCCGTCCGTGCAGAGTGGGAAAACACAGCAAGGTCATTCCTGCCGGAGCGCGCGGCGGATGGTTAACGGAGTGCATGAAGAGGCAAAAAATGCTGCTTGCATTTGCAGGATGTTGAGGTGAGAGCGCACATTTGAACTCCAAGCTAATTCTGTTTGTACTACGTGCAAAAGGTTACATGCACTCAAACACGAACGGTTGAAAATGTAGGGTTTTACCAGCAACTGAGAGGGAATTGATTCCACAACAAAACACTTTCAAGTAAGTGTTTTGATTTCTTCAAGATCAGAGATCTTGAACGCTTACTTGAAAGCTCAAGATCAAAGATCCACTCAAGGACTGATCTTCACCCATTTGAAAACCTATTGCCATGTGTCTTGGACCGCTATCCTGTTGGAAGACCCAACGGTGTCCACGTTTTCCCATCTCAACCTAACCTGTCCCCCTCACACAGAAGATCAAGCCACCACAAAGAACTGGCAAATACCAAAAGATTAACCACAAAACTGCACAAATTGAAATTCCAAAGATAATTTTGAAATAATGTCACAAAATCTCTTGTTGGTTGATAAAAAAATTTTGCACTTCAGTCGTATTGAAATAGATGCATTTCAGAAAGCTCCAATGTAAAAACGTCTTTTTCGTATCATGCAAGTCCCATGATCAACAGCCGGACGTTACTACTGATGGAAACGATGTAGAAGAAGACAACAGGAAATAGAAGTGTTTTGTTTTTTAATAATATGCAGCTGGCTGCACCAGAGCTCTCACAGAATCACATAGTTCATAACACGTTGTGTCATTCCAAAGTGTTGAATCCATAGCTCTTCTGTAAAACTGTGTGTAAATTAGAGGACAATGAATTCTTACTTGTGCACTAAATTCTTGTTTCCAAATAACTGTTAAGTTTCTTTCTCTACTCATGTCACATAAAAAAAAGAAAGTCCCAAATTTATTTTATATGCATGCCCACATAAAATAGATTTTAATTATTCACATGAGCTACTTTACATTAAGTGTTAACATTTTTGTTTTATTATTTTTTAGAATAAACAAGCACATCAAAAACATTACATTTTGTTAAAATATATCAACTGGGTTTAATATTCGGGTTCTTGTTTCTTTCAGAGAGTTTTGTCAAATTATTTGAACCGGTGCGATTCAAACAGAGCCTCAATGTGCAACTCACATAAGGGCAAAAAATAAATAAATACGTTTCTGGCACTTTGGCATAAATTGCTACAGTTCAGATTATTTCACAACCAATATGTGAAAAAAAAAAACAGTTTTTTTTTCCCTCCAGAACTGCGGCTTGGTTGTTGCTGCACAAACTTATTTTATTTTTATTTCATAAACGGCTTCAGGTCAGTTTCAGGCACACTGAGCTGCAGCAATGCATGCAAACCAAACAAGACAATCCATCTGCTCTTCTTTTTCGCTATTACTTCCATGTGTGTGACGGTGAAATTGTTTTCACTTCACCGCCACCAGACTGCGCTAAACACACTCTGACGAATTAGAGCGCCAACGCCTGGCAGCTGATCGGCCTGCGTCCAACGAGCCGAAAACTTGCATGTAGAAGAACCACTCGACATGCCACAGTGATATTAGAGCCCGGCTGCATTTTGTTCAGACCACTGACGCTGCAGGCGCAGAACTACGTGAGTTGTTAGATGAAGCATGATGAAATGGAAAACTGAAACAAACTCACACATTAAACCTTATTTTTATCCCCCATTTACCTGCATTTGAAGTCTGCAGCTTCATGTGAATGTTGCATGCGTTTAGACGCTCTTCCTGTCTGTAACCAGCAGAAGGGTGTGCCAGCATGGTGTTATTACTGGTGAAGAGCTGCAACACAATCTGACCACACACACACACGCCCACCCAGCTAAATTCCCTGCAGGTCAACGCTGCCAGTAAATTCCTTCCTTGGTCTGCTGAGTGCAAAGTGCAGTAGTAACACGCACAGTTCAGCTTTAGACTCTCAGGGTCTTAGCGGCCCTGCTCCAGCACTCAGACCCACACACGTTTTACCGTTTGATTTTCTCAGAGTCCGTTTTGTTCTCTCACGCTGAGCCCACCGCTCCGACTCCGTCGCCCACTCAGACCGAACGGGAATCAGAAACGGATCACTCGTCTGCAAAGGTTTAGTCTGACTCTGGTTCATGTACCACTCTGTGACCGGTGGTACATGAAGGGTGCAGTAAGAACTTACACACAACATTAACCTTGTGTCTACCTGTGTGAGGTAAAAAGAATGATGGAAGGACCAGCTGGATGAAGAAAGGTGCAAAACCACCAAAATCCTGACAAAAAACGTACATGGCTCAGAAGTTGCTGCTTGACGTTCAATGAAAAAGACGAGAAGCTTCATATTTGATGAAGGCCAAACCAGACACCAGTGATTTAACCTCATAGCTGCTTATTTTCTTAGAACTCTCTCACAATGGTGGCTTATGTCTCCTAATGATTTACACTGACAGATAGTATGAATTACCAATGAATCCATTGCAGTTTTCTGGCTGATCACCAATATTTTAAAAAGCCAGACTATCTTTGTCTAATTTTGTCAAAAAATTTGTCAAATCTGTACTAATTATTATTATTTTTTATTTGCACAGTTGGCAAAAGTAGACTGACTATTGTTAAACACAACCTTCACTGAGAGCCTTGTGACGGTGATAAAGATCGGCAGATAAGACCACAAACCGACCCATCGCCGATCGCCCTCATCGAAAGAAATCTGGGCCGATCAATCTGAGCACCCCTAAGCAGACTGCTTTTGGCTGCATTTTGGCTACATTTTCTGCCCACCAGGCTTCCTTTCTAACACCCCCGCTGTCTGTTCTTCAAACAGGGAGGGTAGGCGAGCTACCAGAAAGCGACGCATGACCCAAAAGGCTCAGCACCCGACTCACAAAGTGTAATTTAGCTCATTAGATCTCAGTGCTTTTATGCTGCCAGGCGGTTCCCCGGCCCGTCTCTGGTTTCAGTGTGACCCAGTAAAAACACAGAGGCTCTCCAGCAGCTCGGACGGGACGGGGTGGGACCGACGGAGCCGTGGCAGCGGCTCAACGCGCCTGGCTCACTCACAGCGACACGCTGCCAGTAATATCAGAAGGAGAAGCAATTATCACCAGCATTACTAGCTGGAGCGACCTTCTGGCAAAGCTCAGGATGACACGGGGATATGACTGTTACAGCACTTCCTTCCTCTGACACACACTGCAGAAGCTCGCCTTGGACGAAAAGTTGGAACTGTCGCATAAATAAATGCAGTATAAAAAATCGGGGCTGAGGTGTTCACACACACAATCTAAAATGCTTAACGCGTTGATGTTACAGGTAGTGCAGATTAATCGCACTACCTGTTTTGACCTAAAAGGCTCTCTCCTGCAGAGGGTGACCCAGCGCAAAACAACGTATTACTGCGGTCAGCCACGCACACTGCTTGCAGTACTGAACCATTTTTTGTTGCCATTTTATTTAACGTTTTTTTTTTTTTTATCTTGTCCTAATGAGAATACTGTATTTGACTCAGAGTTTTACTGTTTTTAACATTTTGAGCACCAGGTCATTTTGAATCATGTTATAATTATATCTGTATAAAGTTTCCTGTCTGGCAAAAACGCAGACTCACCTCACTGTAACCAAATCTACCTGGTGTTAGAAATAAAGCTGATTGGTTGATGATTTATTTCCAACCCTCCTGAACATAAAGACCTAGAAAATTCAGATGTTTGGTTGGAGACAATAAAACATTCAATTTTGGGGGAAAACGTGAATTTCTACATTTCAAGCTTACAAAGTTAGGCATGGTGATTAAACATGACAAGTCAGAGCGCTAGAGTGGGATTAATCTCATTACATGTTTTAATGGATTGACTCGAATAATAAATGTGCATAATTACCACGAAATGTATTTCTAGTCGGCATTTTCTGTGGCTGAAAAACTATCACAATATGAATGTTTCATATGAGTCCATATCAATATTATTGATACGTTTTTTGGGTTTTTTTGCTTGTTTTTTGATAACTGAGAGAATGCAAAACTAGTGCTAGGACCTTTCTAGCACTAGTTTTGCTAGAAAGGTTCAAGCTAACAACTTAGCTTAGTTTAACATAGAGACTGAGCAGCCGAGCCCTTTCCTCTGCCTCCCTCTCCCAGATTGCTGTGCGGTTCTGACTATTGATATTGATCACGCATCTACCAGAATATGTGTTGTTGATTTATTGTCCTGTTTTTGCCTTAATCGAGAATTAAACGTGCCACTCAATGGCACATGGAAATATTAGGTAAAAATCAATTTGATCATTTAAAAAATTCAGATACTCAATACTTATTCTCCCCAGTTGGTGGGCTGACCAGCAGACATTTGACCATTTCCTTTTGTTTCAGATGGAACGATACACAAACTGTTCCATGCGCTGGTATTCACAGACATTCACGGTTCCCAGGGGATGAATCCCTGTTGACTTGAGTGAAAGCGTTTTCTTTCAAGCACCCAGCAGACGGCTGACATTTAGAGTTTGAAGGGAAAAATTGAGAACAGCAACTGGATTGGAGAATACTGAAGAAAATCTAGTTGAGGTATTTCAGATTTCCTCGAATGAGAGCTTAGAACTTTCAGGTTAATCAGTTCTGCATGGACCAGATAAAAAAGTATCAAATGTGTAAAAAAGAACAGGACTCTAAATCAATCTAGTCAGTTTTGTCTTTGTTTCATTCATTCACTCTTTTCATCAAGTATTTAGAGACACATGGCATGTCTAACTGCGCGATTATACGCTCAGCAACAAGCCAGGGAAACTGACTCCCCCTTGCTTGTTACATGAATACCACAAGTAGCAAACTTGTTCAGGGACAGATAAGATTCATTTAATTTCTAGTTCTTGGGTATGCCGCTCCTTTCACATACCGCCCCGCCCACACAGCCCATGTCTAAAATCATTACCAACTTCAATCAGTGCAAAAGCAAATGATTGTTTTTAAAACAATCATTTCGTATTACAAACTTGTGCTTCTATTTCCCTTGCATCATGACATTCAACATTAAAAAGAGAAACTAAATGACATTGTGGTTAATCTGCCAAGCATTAAAACAAACTAAAAATAATAATAATAATAATAATTTAAGTTTAAAAAAGAAACAATCAGAATGGTGACAGCCGGGAGGAAAACACGCCAGCTGACATTTAAAATGTCTCCAGCATTAATGTTCCCACTTAAGCCGTCCCTCTTCGACACTTTGAGAGTAAATCCTTTTGTAATTACCCAGACCTCTTCCAGGAGCATTTTCAGATCGTTCTGCACAAATCAGATCGCTCCTTGTTCGACACTCGTCCACATTCAAAATAGCCGTGACGTTTTGCCCTCCCCACCATTCTCCTTTGCCTCAGCGCCTGACTGACTGTGATTATAGCTGCTCTTCACTCGGCTGAGTGCTTATTAAATGTCTTATTGCAGAAATAATGGAAATTTTCTGCATTAGCACAAACAGAAATGGCAGCAGAATGGAACCCTGTGATTGGGCAGAGTGTTTAGATGAGGGGACAATGTTTAGGCTTATTTTTAAAAAGGGAATGCAGCTAAATTGGCCCCTCTGACTGCGTTTTCTGCCCCAACAGACAAAAACAAGACTGTTAGAGCGACATGAAGCGGATCGGGTGAGAGGGTGGAATTTGGAAAAATGTGGGATTTGATGATAAGGTTTATTTTGACTCCAACTATTGTCCTCTTAATTAAGACATGCAGAACCCGAATAGATTGCATGGATTATGAAATAATATGAAATAAAGTTGACATGTCATCGATTCTGCCAACTGATCTTCAGCTGTGGCTCAGATACCAGGGGAAAAGTCAATAGTTGAGTTTCCACTGACCAGATAATTGCGCAATTTGACATTTTGAAAACAAATTAGCTTATTTTGAAGAAAACAATAACTGTTTTTGATTAAGTTTTCATGCTAGGATGAGGTGGGTTTTTGACCGTATCAAAATCGGTTTATTTCATAAAACTTTTTTCGCATCACACGAGTCACATGATCAGATGTTGCCAACCAGATGTTGCCACTGGCGCAGACGGAGAAGAAGCCGACAGGAAGTCGTTGAACGATGATGGCAAGGCATGTTTTTAAATGGCTTATCGTGTGAACAAACAAATTCACTTTCAACAGTACACTTATTTAATGGAAACACCTCACTTGCAAAATTGTTTTTTTTCTTTTTTTTTTTTACGTGAAGAGAATAAATGGTAATGCAAGCGCGATCAGAGCTACACCTATTCTCCGTTAACATGCTGTTGCGATTGCTTAGAATCTCCTCTGATTGGTCAGGAATGTGACAAAATGCATAATTTCTGAGCACGCTATGTGACATATTTAAAGTGTTAAGCAAAAAATACATTGATTAAACATAGATTTTTACACAGAATGTCTGATATAAATAATTTAATAATCAGTTGTCATCTTTCTGGGGGGGGGGTTTCTTGCAAAAGTCTCTAGGCTTCAATTGTATTCTTTTAAAAATACAGTTAAGAAAAGGTGAGACTACATTGGGAAGTTTAAATAACTTTAAATGCTATACTATTAGCACACACATTTCTAGAACAAATATAGTCTGTTGAAAGCCAGTCCCAATTTTGACAGAAAAGAAAATTAGTGAAAAACAATCAAAACCACCTGGATCCTTATTCCTTCAACCAGACACTTTGAAACTACACTTTTAAGAGTGTCTTAAGATGCCCAGACCTATGATTCAACACTAATGGGAATTATCTTTAAAAAGTTAAACACTTTTTCCCGTCTCTTGAATTTGCAAGCGAAACAATCTTGTCCTAAAATATGTTCAGATGGCTTTCAGCTACAGCTCTTGTTAAAAAAAACTCTTTAAGAACATCTGAAATTTTCTGGAACATAAAAACAAATGAAAGCTAAATAATTTTGCGTGACTTCACACAACTTTGGCGTAACAACTGCCCACTAAAACAGACACAAAATATGTACAGTGTGCCTTGAAAACACTCAAAGGTTTTTCTACAAAAGACAGACAAGCATTCTCTAAAGTCACTCCTCCTCCTTGCTTATGCCCTTCACTTTGATCTGATCATATTTATATTGATCCTGTGATAATCAACCTCTACAACCCCCAAACGTGCAGGTGCTGGACTGCAGGCATAGAAATCATTTTCTACCAATTTTCCCAACCTAATAAATCTATCCAAGGCAAATAATGAAAATATATCTGTGCCTTCTCATATCATCTCACACCTTTTCAGATCTTGCTGTCATTTGCTGCTGTCCCATCTTATGCCAGGCGCACCAGGAGCGCCGCCTCTAGAGACGGACAGGCCATAAAGCGGCGCTGACAATTAATTGGAGTTCCATCAAGTAGCAGGATTGGGACTCTTGGTCCCTGATGAGCTGCACCGACTTGATTGTGGTTAAATTTTACGGGAGAGGGGCGAAGGAATGGCAGCGAGTCTAATAGGCAACGTCCATCACAACCAATCAGAGGCAGCAGACGGAGCGGCGCCCACCTCTGTTGCTAATGGTGATGCCAGAGGGCAGAAACAACCCGTCTGCCTCCCCGCCCTACTCCACCTCCCAAAGCTCTTGAGAGAATACTTGGGACATTTTGTTGCTATGGTAATGTCAAGATGAGACCATCTTTGGCTTCAGATAAGTCCCCGCTTTTGTTCGTAGCAATAAATATTGCCGAACGGCAGTGGCAATCTGCACAGGAAAAAGATTATAACATTTATAGGAAGGGGAGAAAAGAAGAAGAAGGAAAAAAAAAAACGCCCCCTCGAAAAGTGAATGTTCGTGTCAGGAGAGCAGTTTTCAAGCAGAAAGACGGAGTCAGCACGGAGACTGACAGCCTGGCATGCTAATGGATGGAAAAAGTCAGCACTGAATTCACATTCGGAGCACTTCACAGCATCCTGACGGGGCCGGTCTTAGAAAAAAAGAAAGGTTCTGGTATGTTTGTGTCATTGCGTGTCGAATATGCATGAGTGTGAGGTCCAATGTTAGCCATACATGCTGAAAATCTATAAAAAGAAAAGAGGAATAAGTGATCAAATATCTAGGCTAGGAGTGCCCAAAGTCTGACCTGGAGGGCCGGCATCCTGCATGTTTTAGTTCTCTCCCTGGATCCAATGACGGCTCATTAGAAGGTCTAAGAAGACCGCTGACATGCTGAGGAGGTTGTTACTACTAGGGAGAGAACTAAAACATGCGGGATGCCGGCCCTCAAGGACCTACTTTGGGCACCCCCGATCTAGGTGGCCCAATAAATGAAAGTTTACTAATGCAGTGGGGGAATGTTCACAAAATAAATCAAGTTTTAAATTGAGGGAAACATAAGTTAGCATAGTGTCGGAGTGGCGTAAATTGTAACGGACAAACAGCCAACAAGTCACTGTTTGAGTGTCTGATGGTTACATACACTAAAGGAGAAAAACTCTAGTGGTCGTCTGTCCTTTGTCTCCCGCCCATCCAAGGCCCACAAAAGAAACTCAGACAATTCGTTCACCTCCCGCTCATTCTGGAGGATCTGAAGGCGTTTCCAGGCCAGAAGGACCTGGACTATCCCTTCTGCTGGGTCTGGGTTGGGATTGGATTCTCCCAGTGGGAACGTCTCAGAAACCCAGAAAAGGGTAATCGTCCAGCAGGCCTTCTGACAACATGCCAAGCCAGTTCAAACAAAGCACTCTGCATGGTCAGGCCGAAATGCTGAAATTGGTTCTCATGGTTGCGGTGGCATGATGAAAATGGCATTCTCAGCCTGATGTTGTTTATCACAACCCCACCGGTGAGCTTTTCGACCCCCTCTCCATCCAAAACTATTGAGTGATTGGTCAACATTTTTTGAGCGTGTGCTTACGCAGAAAACGGTGGCACTTAACTCCCATAAGCTGATTTTCCAGCGGGATGGATAATTTCACCCAAGGTTGATGGACTGAAACACTGAACTACCCCTGATTGGTTCTGATCCGAAGCACCTTCTGTTAATTCTTCCCGATAGCATGGAATTTAAAATGAAATGTTGTAACTCGTCAATCACTATATTCTCCTTTCATGGGAGTTCGTCTTTGTTGTGTCTTGGTAACTTTGAAGGGTGTGTTCGAAAACGAACGTTACAAAACCACATGACCACTCGTCGATACTCTCAACTTCTCTCAATGCAGAGGAACAGAATAGCAAGCTTCACCTCATCCTCTGAAGAAGCTCACTGCGGGATCCAGGATCTGCTTTGACATCATTGTCGACACCTAATGATCAATAATGAGGGTTCGAAGGTTGGTGAAGTAGTAAATGTCTTATGATTCAAGACACGTGAATGATATTAAGTCTTTGAAGTTTTGACACCTTGACTTTTAAAAACGTAAACTGAGAACAGAAAGCCAGGAGTGTTTTATGTTGAGGCTTAAAAAAGTTTGAAGACCAATGGAATAAAAAAAAAAAAACACCAAACTTCAGAGAGCATAAGTGTAGTTTTATTCCTTTGACACAGGTAAAAGAACATGACTACAGCTGATGTGCAGCAAAATCTCATAGGTGCCTGATCATTCATTCCAGGATCCTATGATTCAGTCTGTGAGTAAAAGCCCCCTTGCTCTCTTGTGTCATTTCGATAATGAGCCATGCTCATTTCTTTGATTAAAACATCAATGAGTGAAACCAAATTAAACACAGAGTAAACTGGCACACAAGGCATCCTGTTAGTGTTAGAACATAACACATTATCTCCTCTCTCGCTGTGAAGAATTGAACTGTCACAGAGTTTGTCGCGCGGCCGCTCGCCTTTACCACTGATCTCATTATTCTCTGTAGCAACAAGTTAACTGTGCAGAGCATGACAAGGGAGACGGATTACTTAAAGATGACCGTGTTGATTGTTTTGATGCAACAGCATCTTAAAGCTAGGCTGACTCTCTCTGTTTTCATTTTCTAACTGGTTTATGATTGTCTCAGCACATTCCTCGGCTTGTTTTCAGCACTCAAATATAAAGTTTACCATAAAGTCGCAGCAGGTATGTCAGCTGTATTCAGGTTTCCAGCTTGTAAGCTGTTGTAAAAAAAAAAAAAAAAAAATCCAAGAAATGTTGTCTTGGTTTAAAACAAGGGGTTTGATTGTTTTATCATTTGCTGTATTGGATGAATAATCCAAATCCACAGTCGATAGAATCAATTTTGGGTTTTACGAGGTTTACGGTTCAGAATATTAACCGGACCACAAAGTGGGCTTTCTCTTTTTCTCTTGTGGTTCTGAAACTGACGTATAAATTCAACTTTAAGTTGAGTTAATTAGAATATTAATATATTATTATAACTTCAAAAGTTAGGCTTTTGAAGTTATAATCTTTCAGCTAAAGATAAACGTTTTACCAAAAGTTTGATTCTTAAGCATCTTAAACATTCAGCAGGTTTAATTTCCCATTTAAAAACCTCCCACTCTCTGAGCACTACTTTGTTTCTGTGTTCATTTTTACTTAATTACATCATTAGGAAAAAAGATTATGAATTGAAAATTAAATTAACCTTGATTACACAACACATTTTAGTTACTGCTGAGTTTTGTAAATTAAAACAGTTGAAAGTAATTTTTTTTTCCAAGCTACACACAAATGTACAAATGTATTTAGAGGTATTTGGAGATAATTGCATGTTTTTTCATTTTTAGATAGTAGAAAAAAGTCAAAAAAAGCAAATATTTGCAATTACTAGTTTCCATACTTAGACTCTCAAATTATATTTACATTTTCAAACATTTTAAGACAGTGTAGAAACATGTAATGCAGTTTAGTTGTGAGAGTGAGGACAACAGCAGCTAAAACAATGAAAGATTAGTTATTGTTTCGAGCCACAATGAGATAAAACAACGTGCATTTTATCAAGTCTGGCCTTGCTTTGTTGGTTCAGGCCTCCATATGCAGCTAAAACAATCACAACATTTGAGAAGACAGAAAAACCCAAATCAAGCTTAAACGCATCTTTGATTGAACATCTAGGCTATTCGCTTCATTTTTATTAATACCCATGGAGCCAATTTCCCCACAAACTAAAGAAAAAGTTTCCAAGCAGGGAAATTCAGGAACTAAAAATACTCCCCTCTTCTTTCTCTCTTGTCTCTGGTTACTCATTGTCTTTTCTAATTTGCTCATTATATTAAGCCAGAATCTATCTGAAGAGAAGCTAAATATATGAAATATTAGAAACCATGGACCTCTGTTGCACAAACACTGGTTTAAAAAAAAGAAAGAAGCCAATTTAAATCTCGTTAGGAGGAGCAGGAAATATATCTAGTGTACCCAATGACACCAAGGAGAGTCACTCCGGTTCTGCAGCGGCCCACGCTTCCCTCGCCCGGTCCGCCGAGACAGGAGCGAGACAGACTTTCTTCTTGTCTGCTGCTGCCAGTGTGGGAAGTGAAATGCATGCGATGGAAATCTGTTGGGGCTGCCCCGTTTGTCCTACTTTCTGCTGGTGTCCTCCGCATCCGACCGCACATTTACGCCTCGCTGGCGTGTCAAACATACCAGCAGCGGACTTCACAAAGTCGCAGGAGTAAACGTTTCGCCACACGTATGCTTCCACGCAGCCGTCTGCGTCATCAAGAAACACTCGCACGTGTCCTGAGCCCGAGCTAGCATAAATGCATAAGATTTTCATTTTTCCATTTCATTCCCTTGTCTTGATTAGACTAATAACATGTAGATCTTTTGATGGGGGGGGGGGTTTCTGCCTCCTCATGCATATACAGTGCATTCGTTGATTGCACATAAAGCGTCTCAGATTAGGCAGGGATTACTGCTCTGCTGCCCACATGGCCGGGGCCAGCTGGGGCGTAATGTGACACTTGGTAGTCTGGCGGGCTCAATAGGTTTCAGTGACTAACAGATGGTGAACGGAGCGGGTGATGTATTAAGATCCTCCACATCTATCTAAGGAATGGCAGTATGGGGTTGTGGCTTTCCCGGCCCAAATCTGCATCAGCTGCAGACAAACTGATGACTGTAAATATGGGGGCTCTATACACACTGCCATGAAAACATCGCCTTATTTCAGTCTCTCTCACACAGAAGGCCTGTAAGGTACCACATGTAACGTTTATTTGCCGTGACGTGAGCTCAAAGCGCAACAGGATTATTAGCAAAGGATTGTGCATAAATGTAATAATGGATAATTAGCTGAAGAGCAGGTCACTCAAAAGAAAGGTGGGGAAAAAAAACAACGCAGGAGTGCTTACATGATCAGAGGAATTCATGTCTGAAGGAATAATTTTCAGTTTCTCAGGGTGAGTCGCAGAACTTTTGTTTTTAAAACACCATCAAGATCCATAGCGTGCCATCAGTATGCAGATCTGTGTCTGCCCGGCCTTGGGTTCGGCCCTGCTCAGAGCGAGATGACAGTGACGAGGCAGTGAGCAGCGCTGCGCCCCGCGCTGATTAACTGCTTCTTAACACCTACAATAAAGTAATTATTTGTCGGGTTTTCTTTGAGCTGAAAGAAAAGTTTTGTTTCTGCCAGAGAGATCAACTAAAATTTTGATTTCCATGCAGTTAACAGCATTGGAAAGCTTAAAATACACAGTCAAGATCTGTAAATAACTCAAAAAGCCCACCCAAGTAAACTTGTTCATGGTTTTGTCGGGCGGTATAGAACATGCAAATTACGACATCAAAATTAAATTGGTGCTCAACGGTTGTAATCTTTCAAGGTCAGATTGAAATCGAATTAAAGTTGGTGCTTTAGAATTAGCTTCTGCTAAAAACAGTGTTGGTGTAGTGCTTTAGGGTTAGCACCGCTAACGTTTTAGTTAGCGGGTTATTTGTGTGAGTACATACAGAGACCACATCCTCCAACCGGCTGTTTTGTTCCGCACCTTCGTGCGCTTGGTGTTTTCACCTCTACGCGCACCAAAGGGGAAAAGCGGATTGAAAACACCTCAACAGGAATAAGAGATTTTGTAAGGCAGTGTGTGATTCAGAGCCAAGACCCACACAGAAACCCCCAGCGTTTCCTCAGTCACAGTCAAAGTGTAAGTCTTTGTGGTTTATCTACCGTTCATCCGTCTGTACTCTGCATTGTTTTACATCACATAGAGCAATGAACCAATTTCCCATCAGATTTTAGATGTAAATTTATGGTGACCTTTCTACAACATAAGCACATTAATCCTTTCTCTTTTTCCAAAGCGGGCAAGTAAACACATAAAAAGACTTAGCGCCAGCTGCTTCCTGTGATACATTTCAGCCCCAACCCACTGCTGCGTGAAACAACGCATGTTGTTACTGTTTTCATGTCGTCCCATGCATTGGACTGAAACGAGACAAGAATTATAAGAAGGGGTGACATTTACACAAAATGGTTGACTGCGAGAATGTAAAATGAGGATGTGGAGTTGAACCACAGCCTAATGCAGGCTAATTTAGGACCAATTAATTAGCTTAAATGCAGCTTTGTTTAATATTTAACGTCCAATTCTGACTTGACCTAGTTGGCTCCTCAAGCTAAGTCAGTTCCATTGGATTTTGTCAGAAAAATAAATCAATCAGTCAAACAAAATTCAGCCATGTGGACACCGCATGGCTGAATTTGAAAGGGACATTTCAAATCAAATCTGATTTCTTTTCCTTCTCTCTTATCATTTGCATGAATGTCAGGTTAATGATCTTTTATCTTTTATTGTATTGCATTGCTTTTTGCCAATAGTCCCAGTTCAAAATGGCTTTGAAAACTGGCAATGACATAAAAAATTTGAAGTTAAGAGGTCACCGTTTAGATTAGGGTATTTGTGTAAACTAAATTTAAAAGTTGAGATTCTGATTCATTTTCAACTTCAATCAATCATTTGTAATCCAAAAATTAATGAGTTAAAGGGAGGTCTTCATCTGCAAGATCACGACAGAGTATAATGGCTTCGCTAAGAAAATAAAAAATATTGATTACAATAATATTACAAGAATAAAGTCGCACGAGTTCACGGTCAAAATAATATGAAAATAAAGCCATATTACAACATTGTTCCAATATTACGACTTCTTTCTCAGATTATTTTAACTTTATTCTCATAATTGTATTTTTTGTTGTTGTTGTGAATTAACTCCTGTATTTTTTTTTTTTTTAAGACGGCTTTAATACTCTGTCTTAATATTAAGACATATTTAAGATCTATTTTTAGATATGGAAACTTAGACAAGATGAAAATCAGAGTGGCATATCTTGGGAATTAGAAAATTCCTAAATAAAATATTAGCAATAAGCTATTGATATTTTCTATTTCTGTTGTATTTCAAATTACTTCCTCTAGCAAAAGAATCTGTAACAATTTAGTTTTTCTTAGTCAAGGTTTGTTTCATTGACTAGTTCTATTAAATCAACACCACTAAGTTAGCATGTTTTATAGCCATTAGATATAAAATTCATAAACAACAAGTGGAGCTTAAAGGGTAAAAAAAAACAAAGCCTGATCAGTTCCTCTTGGTTTTTTGCCATTATTACTATGACGTTTATTTCTTCCTCTCACAAAGTAGAGCATAATTGCCTTTCATATGCTTTCTGACATGTTGTGACATATACTTGGCATCAGCGGCTCTTTGGCCACATCACTCCCACCACAGAGAAAAACCACAATTTCAAAAACAACTGCAGCTCTACTCTTTAGTCGCTCCGATCCACGAGACGCTGCTGTGAAAGCCTGACACTGTGTGGCACGAGAGATCCACGGGCGGAGGGGGGACTCAGGGGGCCTCGCTCTGTCAAAGTGTCAGTATCGGCAAACGTCCAGTCGAAGCCGAATGTCAACACTCTAGAGGAGAGCGCAGCTGGATCCCGCCGGAGAGGACGGCCAACAAACACACACGGTGTCAACCTTTAAACAAGTTGAATCGCAGATTTTTTTGCTTCTTTATTCAGTTGTTAAAGTTAATTAGTTTTAATGTGCCCCTCTGAATTGTGGAAGACACAAACAAAAAACTTTTAACATAATAGTTGTGTGTCAAAATATTATTTTATTATTCAAATCAAAGCGTTCTATCTGTGTACCACCAAATTAAATCAGTGTATCAAGATGTTTGATGTTATTTAATTTCAAGAAGTAGTTATCAAATGCAGAGACAGCTAGTGAATAATGTTTTCTCAGACTGCTAACGGGTTAGTTTTGGGTTTGTTCTGCCTCAACCCCTTTGAGAACATTAGTGATCTTGATTTGGCTCAAAGTGATAATGAGTTTGTTAACCCTGACTTTAGGCAACACATTGAATACAAACCCACGTGTCAGATTTTAGATTTTATTTTGTAAAAAACATAAAAACAATACATTCCTTTCCTTCAACTTGCCCAACTTTGTGTTTGTGCAATACATAATATCCCAATGAAATGACAGATGCACCGATCTGATATCAATATCTGTATCGGTATTGAAAACAATTCTAGATTGTGTGTAGTTGACGATGTGCCTGATCCATAAAGGCAGATCTAATCAGTCTAATTCTATGCTTTGATTTCATGATTTCTTATTTATTTCACATTATATTGAAATTTCCTAACTGCATTTCCTGAACCATTAGGAAGCAGTTTTGTTGCAGTTTATTTGCAACATGTTTCACCAAAGTAGTCAAACTCTTGTGTTTGTTTCTGTATTATTTATTTTTCATCGGCTGTTCTAACTGCACAAATTAAAGTTGTTTTTACAACTTTGTCTAAACTTGTGAAGCTATTGGTGTATTTCAGTCAGCTGTACTGGTGCAGAGATATCAGATAAATTTGTAATTCAGTCGACTTATGACTGCATTTTAATAAAAGGGGCATTTTAAGTTTCAGCTGTTTTTCTGTATCAGATTGGTATCAGCCGCTACTAAACATCAGATATCAGAGGTAAAAAAAAAAGAGGATCGGTGCATCCCTGGTTTTTAATACGACAGAATGTGAAACAGTGAAAAGAGGGTGAGACATAAATGTTTTTCTTTCCGTGCTCATGTTCAGTGCTGAAGTAAAGATGTTCAAACAAGCTGCTCCGTTTGCCTCCTGCTGGGCCACCAACCTAAATCCATTTACATCTCTGAGCTGCTGTGAAGCTCCTAAACACAAACCCACCAACACACACGCACACACACACGTATATAAACACGGCAGTGTAAAATTCTTACATGCATTCATGTTGTATCTGCAGAAGCAGAGCTGTTGTCATATCCTGTCTAGTGTTTCTTTCCTACTCCTATCTCCCAACATTGTCCGCGTTATTTACCTCGGACGCAACACTTCTCTGTAAACTTCTTGAACAAAGTCTGCTGCTCATCGGCCGCTTTCCTCCACGGGCCAAAGGCGGCAGGCGTGACGACCCGAGGGAAATGTAAACCGACACACGAAAACACACAAACACCATCAATACGCCGAGGCAAACACACACGAACCTGCGCGCGTGCCGCAGCTCACCTCAAGCCTCCCTGGTTGACTGAACGCCGCTGGCTTATGATGGATTAGTGGACCAAACAACAAAGTCTGGCTGAGGGATTTCTCAAACGGCGAATGAGCACCTTGTCGTGAATTGAAACACGCTGGATTAGGTGGCGGCGGCGCGGGGGGAGGAGCCTAGCGATGAACTTGTTGACAGGTGAGCCAATCATTAACTGAAGTGAACTCAGTGAGGGATCAGTAAACCTTCACTGAGATTGGGCAACGAACCTCATCAAACAGTGACCGTTCTCAACACGAAGTAATGTTATTGCTTCGTGTTTATGGATTGTTAGTCAAAGATGAGTGCGGAAATCATGTCTGGAAATTTGGAAAGCACTTGAAATTTGTTGGTGTGAAAAATAAAAAAGACAGCAAACAAAGTCCTTATCAGACCTTCCTTCATTCCAGTGGACTCTCTCGCAGTCCATAAAATGTTCCCTTAAACATTAACTGGAAGCTAAAATGGGCTTTTCTCTGTCAGAAGGAAAGGTGAGAATGTTAACTCTTTACTCCGAAGCTGGTTTTCTGGTGTAAAAAGGTATTTGAAAGTGAAGAGAATCCCCTGGTGAAATGGAAGATAATTAAAAATCAGAAAAAGGAGGGAAAAAAATACTATTCAATGAGCCACTTTCAAGGAAAAATTATGCCGTTTTGAAATGAGGCTCTATGAAGTTATTGTGTTTGATCTGTAGAAGAAAGACACCATGAGGCAAAGAAAAGTGAAGAAGTCCTCAGAATGGTGGAAGAGTAACAGGAAATCAGTGACGGTCTCTCTCTTTTTGACTGGGGAAAATATCAAACTTATTTAACCTCACAGGTTCGTCACTGTTTTCCAAAAATGGTGACAAGAGGTTCAAACTCTCACTTGCACTAAACTTCATTCACAAAACAGAAAGTTGTGCTTCAAAGACATGAACCTTTGACTTAAAGGGGCAGTGTTATGTGAAATCATCTTTTTTTGGCACAAGGAATTCATATTTAAGTGTTTTTAAATTTCATTTTGTTTCAAAAATGGATTTCTGTGGCCTACATTCTTTCAATTGGACCAGCTCTGATTTTGTAGATGGAGCTTTGGACAACTCCGCTCTAAAGAGTTGACTCAGACTTGTGGTCTAAGACTCCTCTTTATCTTTTCCTTTAAAAGCCAGTCAGTATTTAAAGTACAGATTGTAACTCTGGTAATGCGCTGTAAATGTTTTCTTCCACATTATAAATAAATAAGATCTTCTCCCACTGTTAAGCTAGCAGCATCATTAGAGAGGTTCTTCTGGCTTATAAGAATAAAAATACTTCCTGTTCTGTTTACTCAGAATTTAACTTCTTGTCCTTTTACTAAACTAATTGCACATCCTTCACTATGGTGGGATCTTTAATTTCTTTGGAACACCTTTAGACTTGATGAAGACAGGAAATCCTGCCACTCAAAATGAAGAGAATAAAGGGATGAACTGGTATTAACAAAGTTCTTACAAAGACGAAATTAAATGTGCTTTGATTAAACCAGAAATTCAAGATAGGCTTTTTCTGAACAGGAATATAGGCAATGCTTTCTCAAATTTTATAATTATATAAAGAGTTATTTTAGATAGCGCATTGCAACAGGTAACAGAAATGAAAAACAAGAGGGCATCTCTGATTGGCTGTTTTACTGCCTCGAGGACGGATATTATATCTACAATTCAATTACGAAGTGAAATATTACTTCACAGGACTTCGCCTCAAACACTTTAAATGATCCTTTCAGGTTTATTTTAAAAGGATGTGGCTCCATCAAGACATTTAATCATGTTTCGTATCAGAAATCCTAACTCTAAGATTTCAAACTGTCCATTTCATAAGACAAGAACAAAGGTTGGTGGCTCATCCCCTGCAGGTATTCGGTTTGTTTACCTTGTAGCTAACATGCGCTGGTATGAAGGCTTCGTGCAGCTAAATGTCAAATTTTCATTGAATTCACAGGGTGATCAGGCTACAAGTGGAGCATTCAGAGTCTGAGTCAGAGAGAGAAGGGGGAGTGAATAGCTGTGGTTAGCTTGATATGAGGCCTGGGGCTGTTTCCTGGATTCCTGTCTACTTTCTCTCTGTGTTCGAGCTGACGGGTCGCTGACCTGCCCAGTGGTCTAGGGCATGACTCACTCATCTCCCTCCCCAACCCTGCAGGTGCAGACCGCTCCTTCCACTTCTGCAGATGGTGAACTTCTATAAACGCACAATAATTAAAAGCAGAGACACATCTGACGACATGTCTACAGGCAACCAAACCAGAACGTTGTCATGTTGTTGTTTTTTTGTGATTGTTGTAGCCTAAAATTACAACTTTTTCTCAAAGTTACAGATTTTTTTAAGCTTTATTTTTACAAAAAAAAACAAACAACTTTTAAATTGCTGTACAGATCCTACCCTTTCCTTCTCTTTTTCTCATTACGTTATAATCACCTGAGAAGACCAGACATCGTCACCGTCCTCTCCCCAACTCTTTACTCTTTCTACTGTGACAATATAGATTTATGTTAAACATGTGCAAAGCAAAAGTAACAGGAGTTATGAAAATAAATTTACTTTATGGAAACAAGGCAATTTTTTTTCAGGGGGGTGGGGGGAGGCCTCACATTCTTTGATAAAAAAGTTTTTGCCAAAGGTTCAGGTGGTTTTTCGGCTGCATCAAAATTAGCGTGTTTCGCAAAATTGCAATGGAAACACTTTAATCGCATCAAACAAGTTAATGTCAACAAGCGGATGTTACTACTGGCAAAAACAACAAAGAGAACAACAGGAACCAGTAGGAGGATGACAGCACAGATTGCTTTTCTTAATTACTTATCACGTGAACAAACTCATTCACGTGTGATTTTATTAGCATTTCTTAATCGATGTAAACACCGCAAATGTAAAATTTCCTCTTTTTTTTCCATTTTCCAAATATCAAGAATGTTTTGTACACATTTGTAATGGAAACCCAGAGAGTGATTGGTTTTATTAATGAACTAGGAAGAGATGTAAACTAGATAACAACATTAGTATTCTTAAATTAAAATGCCGTTAAATGATGAGATGGATCATTCAGCTGACATTATCTACATACAGCAGCTTTACTCAACTTACACGGCTGAAAACAGTGCTGAGGACAGACGGTACAAAAACAGGAAGTGTGGGGAACATGTCCCACAAATATTCCACATTAACTTTTTACACAGTGTAAGCAAATCTTATACTGCAAGAACAGTTCAAAATAGTTTTCGCAAAAACAAAAGAGTTAAATGTTACCACTTAGTGTCACACATCTTGCAGGCTTAGCTCTCAAAAAATTAGAAGGAAGCAAAGTTGCAGCGATTGGTGAGAAAATGTTAGAGTAATTGGTCTGATTCTCAGAAAAGTTGCGATGATAGGTGAAACTTACAAGTCTGTAGGAAATGTTCAAATGATGAGCTAGAGTCTTACTGTATGGGGTTTGAGTGTTCTCCTTGTGAATGCTGGTTTCTCTCCAGGTACTCCTGGTCTCTCATGAGCCTTCGGTATCATTGTCTGCCCTGTAATGACCTAGCAATCTGTTCAGGGACCATCTTGCCTCTTGCCCAATGACCACTGCAGATTGGCACCACCTCCCACGATGAATAGTTAATTTTTTTTTCCTCCTCTCTTTTTAAAAAGCTGTTCTCATTACGCTCCAACACCCATGAATTGTTAGGCACAACTAGTGACTGTGAATTAGTATTCTGGTGGCTGAGCCGCTGCCACCTTCAGAGGTTAGAGGCTATTAGTGTCCAGCAGAAACACCGGCGCGGGCGGAGGTCTGCTCTCCCTCTCGGGGGAATCAGGATGGATGATGTTCATTTGAGATCACATCCAAAACCAAGTGATGAATGTATTGACTTTATTCTGGCAGCCGTATCTCTGTGTGTGTGTCCGTGAGGAGTGAAACGGAAACAGATCACTCATCTATTTTTTTCCCCTGCAGGATGTGACTGGTTATAATTGAATAGCCTGCTTTCAAGGGGCTGAACAGTGCCTGTTTAGGAGTGATCCAGGCTGGCATAATAATCCATGTACTCTTGAACCTGCACCGCCTCACACAGCCCAACAAACCACGTCGACTACTATCATCCTGCACAGGTCAAACCGGTTTTTATGGTTTTTGTCAGACAAAAAGAAAATTCTTGAAAAGCCAGTTTGGTCGCAAACCTTCTTGAGAAACATTGAAATCCTTTTCCCCTTTATTTACAAAGAAGAAACACACTGAACCATTAAGCTCACGAAACTGAACTTTCCACGCAGAAACGGAAAAACACCAAAACATGTAATCTTTCCCAAATAGAGGCCCTTTAAGACTTCATGGCTAAAATGCAAAAAAAAAAAAACACTGAAGCGGAGACTAAATCAAAGTAGTGCCACTGTACCTGCATGGAGCATGGTAAAAGGGGTATCCAGGATGAGGTATGTGGTTACAGTAGCTGGATTGATTCCACATTATGCTTCTCTTGGTTCAACCACAGCTTCCAAGCGCTCAGGACGTTTCTCACCGCTCTCTGTTTCTAGTGCCGGCGAGTGGAATCCGACTCAGGCGGCTCGGAGGCACATAAATTGGCGCCGCTTGTTGCGCGTTTCGAGCGGCTCCATTGGAAAAGAGTGAGAGGGTTGGAACAGCTGACGCGATGAGGCAAGAGAGTGATGATCCAAGGGATGAGATGACGTGAGTCAGGTCTCAACACCTGGAAACGGCTCGTCTTGCTCAGCAGAGTAAGGTGGAGTGTGAAATCACAGGTTACTCCCCTTGTCCTGCCTCAAGCCAGTTATTTTCCCCTTCCTTTCAGGTGCAGTCAGGATAGCGGACGCCTCTCAGACCATGCGATGAAGCATGTGTCATCGCCATATGTCTCAGTGATTCAAAACAAGCAACCAGGTGTTTTCAGTCTCACAGGTGTAGCTCTCTGTCCGACAGACTTCAAGGCAAATCAGAGTTGTCTTAATAGTCTCCAACACCAATTAGAAGCAGTTTGTGCCAGAGGTATTACCTCTCTAAACTTCCCAGGTGTCACTATACATGAGTGGGTAAAAATCCAGAGCCACAGCGTCCCGCCGCTCTTCCATCTGAGACAGCTGCCTGCTGTCACGAGTGTTTATTCTCCAAATTACAGGATCCTCGCCGGCTCTCCAGCCTCATGAAGCGGCAGCGGCGCACGCAACTGATCGACTGAGCACCACAACAGAAAGGAAGAGAGAAGGAGAGAAAGGGAGGATATGGCAGCGGGAGAGTGAATCTACCGAGAGAGAGAGAGAGAGAGAGAGAGAGAGAGAGAGAGAGAGAGGAAGAGGTTCCCGGGGTGGAGCTGCCTTCTCCTTCCCGCGAAATACTCATTTAGCAGGATACACACCGCAGGGAGGAGGAGAAGGCGTGTGTGTGTGCGCGCGTGTGTGTGTGCGTGTGTGTGAGAATGTAATGCTATGTAAATGAAGACCTATTTGAACACACTTGCCTGAATACCTTTCATACCCTTTGTGCTCCCTTAAAAAGAAACAGTTCTGTCCGATTTATGAGATCGAAATTGAGCTTTGCTGCTGGTGTGCCTTTTGGCATTTTGGAAAACAGTATTTCAATGATGCTCCGTTGCTCTCCAAGGCTGATGCTTTGCTAGCCATTTCACAGCTTGGTTTTCACACCGAATAGCAATCTATTCTTAATTTAACCAAGAGAACTTGTGTCTAAATATAACCAACTTATTTTGCATCAAGCTAAACAACTAGTAAGAGAGAACATAATTTAAGGCTAATTTAGTGGCTCCTTCTAACTGGCTGCTAAAAGGCTTGTTTGCTGCATGAACACACTCAGCTTCACACATCACAACATCCTTTGGTACAAGACATCCATGTCTAATACAAAATGAAAGAAAGGCAGGATATGGCAGCAGGAGAGTTCATATATAGATTCTGAACTTTTCTATCAGGGAACATAAGTAAAATGTTGCAAGTCTTTCAGATATCTCAGCTGTCAGGTAATTGTGTAATTTATGGCAGCTACATAAATATTGCAAAGTGCTGATGTGACTTAGTAAAGATAGATTTCCTTTGACAGTCAGATACTCAAACGTTTTTCAGACTAATTTATTAATCAATTAAGTCAAATTGACCAAAGGGCAAATGTAGCTTTAAAATCAATCTCCTGAGAATGTTTTGGGGTCACTTTAGACATCACATGTATATTGAACTTTTTTTATTTTACCAACTAGCAGCAAAGTGTTGCTGTGACTGGTTGAGGCAAGTGTATTTAAAAACGTTACAGTTAAAATCCTGTGTAATTTAATGACTAAGAGTAATGTCATGGTTCTGTGTAACAGATACAGGTAAACACGCCTCAACGGTTAAAAGCATGTTGTCATTGGTGTTTCTCACCGAGGTCAGTGAACTGATTTTTTTCCCCCCATATTTCTAAATGGGTAAGTTTGACCAACTCACATATGTGCTGACAGCAGCGGTGGTTCCCATTCTCAAGTTCTTATACCTCTAAAGATGGGTCACCAAAGGTCACACCAACCTTCTGGACAAAGGACAACTATTATCCAACTTCAATCTCTTTTATTGAAATACTTTTTTTCCCCAATCAAAATTGTTTCACAATCATAGCATAAAAGTTTCCTAACCATAGCGCGTCAGGGTCTTAAAAGTTTTGAGAACAAAAGACATGAAATCCTGTTTTCAGACTGAAAATATGTGCTCTTGGATTATGGCAGGAAAATTCCTCCATATTCTTGCAGTTATAATTCCTTTCTGTGCTCTGGGAAAAACGTGTTACACGGCAGCAAAGATGAGTTCAGTATCGCAGGTAAAAGCACTAAAAGATACAGCAGCGAGTACAGTTATTGGCAGCTCTGATAAAGAGGTGAACCAAAGCCTTCACATAAATGGTTGTCATAGAGAAGTGGCGACCCCAAGGCGCCCCTCATTCCCACCTACAGCATACTCGCTGCGAAGGCACAGTAACAGGCACTGTAGCATGCAGCCAATCGGGCTCTTTGTGGACAATTCTGACCGATGGGTTTTTATTTTCAGACGACTGTAACAAGTTTATAGTTTTGACAAAAGATGTGTCACGAAACAACTATTTCGCTTCCAATACGATACCAATATCTCTCAGTATTTTCCAATACCGACATTTACTCGATATCAGCATGAATCGTACATACTTTAGTGACTTATTTCAATGTGCAGTGTTCTAAAAGAGCTTGATCTAGTGAGAATTACAGAGAATTACAGGCAACAATAATAGATTTGAGAACAACTAAGCCACTGATTATTAACCAATGGAGTCTGCATGTAGAATACAACCACTGCTGGACAGAAAGGCCGGGGCAACTGATTTAGACAAACAAAAAGTCACAACAAGAAAAAATTAAACTGTAATAAAAATTATATATGTTATGATCAAATTCTGAGATTTGATCTCTGTTTGTTATTCGTTTGAAGAGACAGGTGGACGCCATCCGCCCCCGCACACGCACTCAACAATACGTTTTTGTTGGTGTTTAAACATTTTTACCGGTGCGCCAGTAGTTGTTGATACACTATATTGATGTTAGAGTAAAATAACCAAAGACGCCACTTTTTAATTATGAATTTTTTGCTGTGACCAAAAGTAGATAAGATTCTCCCTAACAACGTGAAAGTTTTTAACTCGCAAAGAATCGTAACGAACAGACGAATGCAATAATAGACGTACCATATTCCCGAACAGCGTGCATTCTCACTGATCTTTCAAATCTTGCACTGTGTTTTCACATACTTACCCCCGTCTTGCATCACTATCCTGTGTGAAGATTAATTCCTGTAGCTTAATGGTTAATGTGAAGGCCTGTGGCATTCATTTGCAACTAAATTAGCTTTCCTTTCATAACAAGTAAAAAAGTGTCTTCGAAAAAGAACAGAGCTTTTGCTATGCTCCATTTAATGTTTACTTTTTAAAATAAAACAGAAAGTAAGAGAAATCACACCAAGAGGAACAAGTGTAATCAATCTATGAAGGATAAATCCTGAAAAAAATGAGTCCTCGTGGCTGTTGGGTGTGGCATGGTGATGTTATTTCAATTTAATTGTACTCAAGTAGCTCTAATGACTGTCATCATGTGTGAGCTAACTAAACTCCAGTAACATGTTGTTGCTGAGGTGAGAGTCCAGAAGGAGGAAGGGAAACAAAAGATAGGAAAGCAGGGTGGAGCAAATGGGAGGGAAGAAGGAAGGAAGCAAGAGAGGGAGGGAAGAAAAGGAGAGGAGAAGTGGGTTTGGGAGGGGTGGAAGAAAACGAGGCGGTGGGCCTGTTTGTTTTCACTGTAAAATTTCATTCCGGCCCAATTTTATCAGGGAAGGAAAACACAGGGGACCCCGCTGCTGCATCTTCTCCACCATCGCGCTGTTCTCTGTTTATTATCCCTGTTTGAAGAGACAGGTGGACGCCATCCGCCCCCGCGCACGCACTCAAACACGAGCCGTGTGCTCCACATTTTCTGCAAAGCAGACAGAGACGGATGAAAACTTAAAGGGACATTGTTCTGGCAAAAACACGCTCGCACACACGCTGACGACGAAGCACCGACTCCTCACCTGAACACGAGAACGCAACAAAAAAAATCATCAAACGTTCACCAATGCCTTGAGCGAAGATGCGGGAGGTGCCGCCTCGCAGACGTTTGACAGGTTGTGTTGAATCGTTCTGTCAGTGGGAGTGTGATGGCAGGAGTGCCACTGGGCTTGTGGTTCAGCTTATCTGGGTTTTACAGACTTAACCACCCCTCGTTCTACATCCCTCCATCGCCACTGGTTTTAAAATGCAACAAACACAACCTCAAAACACATCTCGTCTGCCTCATCCCTGTGGTCAAGGTCACAGCTGAGCCCAGATCTCTGGAAATCCATGAAAACATAGCTTTAATTTGGCCAGAGCGGTGAAAGCACTGCGAAGGCTTATTATAATCATAGTGTTTATTTTAACAATATTTTTGTCAAAAGAAGTGGCTTTTTGGAGACCTTAACATATCTGAAAATTCACCAAACTTAGCAGATGTGTCAGATCTGCGTGAAAATTACGTATTTTACAGTAGTGGCAAAAAATCGTAACAGCACAGCTCCATAGTTCCACCAGGGCAACTTTTAAAATATTATATGCATTGACCTTTATTTATTGTAGAGGCAAAAAATTTGGTACACTTCTAGAACTCCAGAAGCCCTAAATATAAGTATCTTATATTCTTATATTATATTCAAGTATACCAAACAAATTCCAACTTGAACCCCATTTTGGCCTTTTACAGCCTCTGCATTTTATCACATTCCTCCTGGGGATTTTGATCGATCGGTTTCAAACTTGGTCAGATTATTCATAAGGCATGGCCAACATGGGAATGTTGACAAGATCTACAAGATCTACTAAACAGCCATGGATAAAACCCAACAAAAACTCAGTAATTTTGGATCAAAATTCATATTAGATAGCAGTTCTTATTAGGGACATATAGGACACCTAGCATCTAGCTATGCACCAGCGAGTTAAATTAGAGTGACACAGTCCCTGTAGAAGTTCAATATTTTTCAGATTGAGGCGCATTACACAAATTATGCAATGTAATTTAACTTAACTTAAAGTTCAAGAAAATGAGGAACGCTTCACGAATTTGCGTGTCATCTTGCGCCTGCAGCATCTCAATGTTAGAGCGGAGAAGGGCTTACTTTGAGCAAAGTAAGCCCAACGCCAGCCAATCGGTGCTTGCTTCATGTCCGGGTGGGCCAATCATCCCGAGCTGGTGGCTCACTGTGGCTTACTTTTGACCAATCACCCTCCACGTCCTGGCGCAGTGACGACGACGAGCTAAGTGACAGGAGCTAGGATTATTTAATAAATAATTGTTTGAAATAGATTGGCGATTGGTAAGTTTAAATATGTTTTTCTTTGCAACAGCTCAGTGTATGAGATTCCGTGTTTATCTAGCCGAAGTTAGCATAACATGTCACTGCGGGGAGGAGAACGATAACGGGGCTTCGTGTGGGATTTTTTTCCACCCCCGCCAAAAAAAACAGAAAACATATAAATTGCACATAATTCTGTAAGACGATTCCACCAATATGTGTTATTTCTTGTCATCAATATATGTATTTTTGTCCGCCTATAGCAACGCGTTGTTTTGCTGGGTCCTGCTGTCCACAGTGTGGGCAACATAACGGAGCTACAAATGATAATATCCTGCATTATTTTATAATAAATCATACTGCTATGTGGTATTGATTCAGAGTATGCCGAGTGAAAAAAGCGACATGAATCCAGTGTAATGATTGTGTTGTTAATTACAATGATATTTATATTTAATTTTGAATACTTATTTATGCTTTTTCCCTGTCAGAAAATGCATTCATATCCAGTTCTCCGCAGAACTCCTCAGGGTCAGCTCCTTATGGGCCCAACTGAGGAGGCAAACCGGAGTGAAGGTGCTGTGGCAGGGAGGGCCTGCCGTAAGGAGGAGGTTCTGGCTGAGGCCAGTGCTTTTGTGAGGCAGAGTGGAGGGGATCCGACTGACCAGTTCTTGGTTCTGGCCCACTGCAAAATTCAGTTTGGGAAGTACCAGGGCCAGAGGTTCCAATGGATACTTGAAAACTCACTGGGCTATGCAGTCTATCTGGTCAGCAGCATGATGAGGGAAGAGGAGAAGGACAACCCGCTGTCGGCCAATAAACACCTGTTCCTCAAGTACACCTCCCAGATCAAGGAGGTGGGGGAAGCTGTGGAGGTGTTCCTGAGGAGAAGGCCATGCTCCTGGAGGCCCAGAAGACTGGTGACTCTGGGTGTCTGATGGTGGAGTTCGGAGACTTTAAAGGCAGGTCCATGAAGGAGGTGTATGAGGACCCCAGCAGGGAGGCCCAGGCTTTCATCAGCTACCTGAAGAAGGCCAACGCCTGGCCAAACACCAACATGGCACTCTTCAAAGCCTACGTGCAGAAGAGACAAGCTCCGTCTCCTGCCCATCTGCAAACCGTCACTGCATCCTCCTCCTCCACGGCCACTTCTCCTCCTACTCCTCCTCCACCTGCTGCCAGTCAGAACAGGCCCCTGATGGCTGCCACTGTAAAGGCCCTGTTGGCACATGGGAAGCATTTGTCTCCTTCACAGCTGGCACACAAAATACTTTCTCCATCCAAAACCTGTACGTACTAAATGATCCTCAAAACCATCCTTTTTAACCTCATGAATATGAGGTTAAAAAATATCTTTTTTAACAGCTGCAGTCCCTCGTCGCCCACCTCTGTCTGAGTCCGCTGCCCGGAGACGGCTCTTTACCCACGGTGAGTACCGGGTCATGCACACAGTGTCAGGTCCTGGCTTGTTCTGGTGTTTGTTTGTAATTTTAGTTTTGATTTCTGTTCGACTTATTCTTTGATTAGACCAGTCTTGTTCTTGTTTTACTTTACTTCAGGCCTTCAGTATGTTGTTTTGTCCAGTTATTATTTGTTATTGTTAGATTAATAGTTCTTGTTTGTTTGTGTTCTTGCCCTCTGTGCCAATTTATCTCTCTCTCTCTTCTCAGCCTGCAACCTGCCAGACAATCTGCTCAGTAATAGTTCTAACCCATAGTTAGAACTATTGATTTCCATGAAACTTTCATCAGCTACTTGCAGCCTCTGTCTCTACATTTGGGTCCACTTTAAAATGAACAAATCAGGACACACAGATGTGTTGATGATGTGTGCTTAATTGTGTTTTATTTTACAGATGTAGCTGCTGCTGATGCTACTGATGCTGCTGATGCTACTGATGCTGCTGATGCTCCTGATGCTGCTGGAGTTTTCTTTCAGGAGGAAGATGACCAGGAAATGGTCACTCTGGCCTCACAAGTTGAGGAGCAGCTTCCTCCAGGTATGTAAATGCCAAACATGGTTTTACAATTATTGCTACTATATAACCATTCAATGACACAATCTTTTATTTCATTGTACAGATTGAGTGTCATTCTTCAAAGCAAAAGGGTAATTTTAAAGGTGTATGTGAACTTTGCTTATTTCATTTTTACCCTAATCATCGAAGCTCATTGACCCCCCGTTCTCCTCCCTCTGCAGCATGTTGTAGTCAGTTAGCTTGTCATGTGTTATGATGCTTTGCTTCCCATCTCACTTTTCTTCTAGTATTTACCCAAATGGTGCTCGGGTGAAAATAAAACTCCTTTCACTGATTTCTTCCATAACATCACTGTCTCATCGTATCACCTTTCTACTAAATGTCATGCTTTTCACAAAACGTTGTAGGCTTTGCAGCTGTCTAGCAGTGCTGAAAAAGGCATGTGCTGACAATCCTTATTTAACAATAAACTAATTCTGCCACTGTTTGCTCCAGCTGCTGCTACTTCTGCTGCTGCTGCCGCTCCGTGCCTTCCCAACCCCGTGTTGCAGTCCCCTGCAGAGCTTCCTGGTCGCTGGAAGGAGCACCTCCCACCCTTCCAGCAGGACTGGATCAGGAAAGCAATTTTTTGCCGAAATGCAAAAACTGGGAAGACGGAGCTGAGGCCCCATCCTCAGTTCTGGTGGCATCCACCTCAGCCCCCAACTGTCTTCAATCAGCCTCCGGCCTCTGCAGATGTCTTCTTCACCCCCCCTTTGTTTCTCTGGATGCCCCTAAAGATGTGGTCCGTTCCACTTGTCTGTGTCCAGCCGGCCTGTAGCAGCCACAGGCTGACGGCTGCCGGCCTGTACCAGACCGTCCGCAAGGTCTTGGACATAGACGAGTGGTATGACCTGGCCACAGAGTATCTGGAGTGCAAAGGATGCAAGAAGAAGTATCCGGCTTGGTCAGAGGGCATACTAAGGCAGCTGGACCTGGGGCACCGCACCAAATTTCCTGCCGTCCTCACATACAGGTAAAGCACACTGATGATAACAGCAATGCATTTTAATGTGCTTGTGCTGTGTAACATGTAAAGGGCTACTTTCATGCTTCACTGGCATTAAAGTGAAGCATGCCATTGACACTGACCAGACACATGTGGCCTTCTGCAGATACGCCTGTGACATCCGCGTGGTGGTGCTGATGCGGGAGAGGACCCAAGGGAATAGTGTCACACAGCTGTATCACAAGCTGACGGAAGAGCACAGCGCAGCGTGGATGCGCCGTTCTTTGGAATATCTCACAGCTTGTGAGCCCTTTGCTGACTCGTCCGTCATCCAGCCGCCATTGTTCTCCAGCCCCCCGCCTCTGCTGCCTCTCCCCAAACCCAAGTGGCTGCTGTCCGTGTACGCCAGGGACGTGCTCTCGCGGCTGCCCGAGGTCAGGGCCAAAATTACATCTGTCTTTGGCTCTGTCCTCAAAATGGACTCCACCAAAAAGGTACAAAACAGTTTGAATGTAGTTTTAATTTACAGTTTTGGTTATCTGGCTTCATTTGCATTGTTGTTTTAATTTTTTAGGTCACCAAGAAGCTGGCCGGTGCCGCTGCCAACACCGCCGGCTGGTGCACCAATGTCAGCAATGAGCACGGCCAGGTCTTGGTGTCTGTCCTTACAGCCGCGGAGGGGCACGGCCTTTGGCCTATGGCAGCAGGCTTGGTGAGGCGCTACCGGGAGGCGGGAGTGGCACCGCCCTCTGTGATGTACGTGGACCGGGACTGCTGCAGCCCGCACGCTCGGGGCCAGGCGCAGGTCGCAGCTATGTTCAGCGACTGGACAGAGCTGAAAGTGCGCCTGGACATCTGGCACTTCATGCGTCGGTTTGCAGCAGGCGTCATCACGGAGGCTCACCCGCTCTACGGCACCTTCATGGCGCGGCTGTCCAGGTGAAGGTGGAACTGTGGCATATTTAGTCATTTTTAGCCGCATATTTAACATCACTGCCAACACAGCAGGTCTGGGCTTCATGTGTGCAAAGCTCCATGAAACGAGACAGAATATAATTAAATGCCGTTGAATAAAATAATGTCAGAAATGTAAAGTTGATTTCAGTTAACAGATGCAATTGATTACATTGGCAGAGCATGTTGTCAACTAACATCTAGAGTCAAACTATAAAGTAGCTTCAATCAAACCTAAAACTCTGCACATTCTTTTGTCGTTTATCTATTTTAGTGTTTAGTCAAAAGTGTTTAACTCAAACAGACACATTGTCAACATGAACCCTGTCCAGGTGCATCTTTGAGCTGGACCCGGACGTCGCAGCTCTCCGGCTGGCCAAGCAGGGCGAGCTCCTGGCCAGAGGGGCGGGCCCGGTGTCCCAGAAGGCGCTTGACCGACAGATCACCAGACGGGAGCTGGCGCTGCACTGCCGGAGAAGGACCCGGGGCGTGGAGGAGACGGCCAGGAGGATCAAGGCGCTCATCGATGAGCTGGACGGCGAGAGTGGGAAGGACACTCTGGGAGTGCCGCTGCTGGACCACGAGCGCATCCAGCAGATCTGGCTGGACCAGCGGCGACACATCACCTGCATTCAGGACCCAGAGGGCTTCCCCCTCTACCTGAAGACAGGCACCCTGAAGAAAGGTGGTGTGGAGCTCTGCTGCTACCGCTGCGCTCGTGGCTCCACCTCCCTGGAGTCCTTCCACCTCCACCTCAACCGCTTCATCCCAGGTAACTCATTAGCATTTTAATGTTTCTCTGCTTTTCTCCTGATCGTTTTAAGTAGAATACATTTCCTCTGACCTGCAGGGACCAGCGCCAGTGCCGCACACTTCCAGGCCTACCTACTGGAAGGCCTGATGCGCTGGAACCAGGACCGGATGGAGGAAGCGGTTGGGGGAGCCGCCCAGTTGAGGATTTACGGCAGCGTGGAGAGGGAGGCGCTGGACAGACTAAGCCGGAAGATCCTCAAGGCTCCATTGGATGAGCGCTACCAGCCTCCTGGAGCGTATACTGGTCAGAATGATCACTGTTGACTCAGAAGGGTTGTGCAAAACTCTCACAAGACAAGCAATTATTCAGCTGAATAGCAAAGTGCAACAGTTTATTTATTTATTTGGTTTTTTTATGTTCTCAGTTATGTTATAGTACAGATACAAAAGCAGCACATTTGATTTAAAATACCACTTTTTAAATGTACTTTGTAAATAAAACCTAGACTTCTTTCACACTGAAAGAGTTAAATGTAACGTTTTTTATAAAATTTTATGAAAAGGTTTTTTGGCACAAAGGGGAGTGATGCCTGCTTCAAGGTTTAACCAAGTCGTATCTGAAAGTTTCCTTCAGTGCAGTGAATTGCCTTTTCATTAACTTTATGCTTCTACTTTACTTTTCTGCCACTGCTGACTTGCATGGATGAATACTTATTTTGTTCCAATTCCGGACTATGTTCTCTTGCAGGAGAACTCCTTGGGATGGAGTATCTGTACAGCCAGTCCGGTCGCTCCCTGACTGTCGTGGTCGACCAGGAAGAAGAGGATCGGTTGGTGGAGAGTATGGAGGATGGGGAGGAGGCTGACGACGGCTTCGTAGAGGAGGAACCGGAGGACCTGACGCTTCCCGTCCTCTATGAGGCCCTCAACCCTGAGGACAGCAGCATCTCCCTGGCCTCGCCCTCTCTTCCTCAGGGCCGAACACATCATCCATCCAAGGAGAGTCTCCGCCACGGCCCACCGCCCAGACGGATGCA
The DNA here is from genome assembly GCF_027474105.1 of Poeciliopsis prolifica. Lineage (NCBI taxonomy): Eukaryota > Metazoa > Chordata > Actinopteri > Cyprinodontiformes > Poeciliidae > Poeciliopsis > Poeciliopsis prolifica. The sequence continues at coordinate 23,705,188 of NW_026562376.1, forward strand.
GCGCCCGCTCCTGCAGGGTCCTCTGGGTCCAGCGGTCCACTCCAGCTCCCCGTGAGTAGATTACTCATCAGCTGCTACTCTGTCTACCTGCAGATTGTTACTAATATTGTACGTGGTTTAATGCTGACATTTTACCTGACATTTTGTATTTTAATTCTTCTATGCAGGCTCCGGTTCTTGGCCCTGATGGCATCCCTGGCTGGGACAAGGTGCAGGACTTGGCTGAGTACCTGGTGTCCCTCCGTCAGGCGCTCTACCTGGAAGAGCAGCAGGTCACAGAGGTCATCCGCCTGTGGGCCGATCTTCCAGATGGAGACAAGAGGAGGCTCCATTACCAGTCAAGACACCAGCCCAAACTGGTCCATGGACGCTTCAAGGCTCCCAAGAATACCGGCGTCACACCTGGAGTGGAGAGTGTGAAGAGATGTCTGATTGGACATCCGGGGGGGCCTGCCCAGTGGCCCAGCACCAGTCGCGTGGTGGAGGCCATGTGCATCAAGCTGTGCTCGATGCATAAGTCCCCAACCAAGAAGGCTGGTGTGAGGCTTCCTCGATGGACCAAAGTCCTGACAGACTATCACCACATCCGGGACCTGGTCCTCCACAGCCAGCCCCTCATGGAGGCCACATCTCTTCAGCTGTTTCTCTTAAATCAAAGGACCTTGACACAGTGGTAAGTATGTTTCTTTGTGGGTTTTTTTTCTTTTTTGTAAACAGACATTTGAAAGAAAGGTCTGTTTCTTATGATGTTATGACGTTTTTGTAACTGCAGGTTTAATCGGAGGGAAAAACCAGGAGCTGAGTATTTTGACCCAGGGCCTTGCTAGTGACGACCGCATCGCTGTGGCCGGCTCTCAGCTTCCTGCTCCACGGGAACCACTGAGCCAGACTCCAACAACTTCAGGGGCCAAATATGAGTTTGTCTTGCCCCCAAACAGGGCGGGTCAGGCTCCCAAGCTGCGGCCAGGCAGACACCCAGCCAGTGCCACGGCGCTGCGGCCCATCTTACCGGCAGCTCCAGTGCCAGGACTCCAGATCACGCTAGGGGGTCAGCCGGGGTCAGCACTGACAGGTGCAGGTGATCCCCCAGCAACTCCTGTCCTCACTCCACCTGTCCTTCTGGTGGGAATGCCAGTGGCTCCTCTGCCAGCTGCCCCTGTGCCCCGCTCCACAAAGAGGAATCGGCGACGCAGGGCAGAGGAAGAGGCCGCCGGTGTGCAGAAAAGGAGGTACACCAGGAAGGTGGCATTCAACATGTGTGGGACATGTGGCCATCCAAAGACAAAATATTTTGGCCACAGCCGTTTTGGCAGCGCCACATTCTGCCCGGGCAGCGCTGGTGGGCAGTCTTTGGAGGCCTGGCTGGCAGAGCAGCGCCAGCAAAGACCTCCACAACCATCACAACCTCCACAACCATCACAACCTCCACAACCATCACAACCTCCACAACCTCCACAACCATCACAACCTCCACAACCCCTACCCCCATAGGTGGATGTTCATTCTGTAAAAATGTAAATAAATCTTTTGTACTTTTTATTTATACTTGTGTATTTTTTATTGTGATTTTTTTCCTCCAATTTATAGTACAAGATACTATTCATTATAAGTGGAAGTGTGTTCTTCTCTGAATAAAACCTGTTCACAGAATCACTTTGTTGTGCTGCTTTTAGTTGTTTTGATCTGGAGTATGCAACGTTTACTGAACAGCAGGGGCTCAGGTAAGGTGCTGCTCATCGCTTGAACTTTGACTCCTGTGGGATTTCAGGCTAGTCTTTGAAAGGTCAAAGAGCAGCCTAACACAGTGCAGTTACACTGAGGTGTCAGAAAGCTTAAGTTCTCATAAGATCATATTACGATGTAGGTACATATTGTTACTGATTTTACTTAAATATGTATTTTACACTCTGAACTTAATTTAACCTGATACATATTATAAACAATACAAACAAATAGATAAAAAGTATGTAAAGGTGAAACGAAACAATAAAAAAAAAATCCACGACTCAAAATTCCGACGTAGATTCTGCGCTTCTGCGAGCGGTTTCACAAAGTGGCAGAGGACCGGCGCGACCCTGTGGGTCGCTGGTTCGCGACCCGCCTTCGATACCTTGAGATAAACAATTTCAAATCTATGAACTACAATTACACGCTAAAATGCGAACGAAGTACACACCATTCACGAGTCTGTGAAAACTCGACCTGCTTAAGCTCAGGGGCCATGCTAATCTTCTCTGTATCGTTCCAATTTTATTATATGTCCTAGAGAACTAGGACACTAGCACTGCTCTCTCAGAGTAGTATTCATACCTCTTTGGCCCACCTATTTCTTACTCATGGTTTCACTTTCTCTACCATAACAAAAGAAGACCTCCAAACATGAAGGTCTGATGCTAAATAACCTTTTACTTCCTACCTGTATATGAGTACTTTAAAAATTCACCCAAACTGTCCACAAATTCATCGTTCATTATTCTGACCTGGACTTTTTTATGCACAGATGCATGATGGGTAATCGTGCGTCTGATTACCCATCACTCTAACCCTTACCCTCTAACCCTAACCCTCCTAACCCTAACCCCTCTATCAGTTTACTTTCAGATAGAAATATGGTAGGCTTGCCATTAACTGTGATAATAAAACACAAATATGATTGTTTTTAATATCTATGATAAAATTGAATGAGGACCACATGAATGAAAGAGAAATCTGGACTGCTCCGATTTAATCAAGGCATATGATGTGTAAATCTCTTCTGTGTCCTGTTTGTCCAACAGATGGCAGTACTAAACCAAAGTCCAGAACAAATCCCCTATTATTATGCAATAATTTGTAAGCCATTTTCTTAGATTAGGAAAAAAATACTACATCAAACAAATTCCAACTTGAACCCCATGTTGGCCCTGTACAGCCTCTGCATTTTATCAAATTCCTCCTGGGGATTTTGATCGATCGGTTTCAAACTTGGTCAGTTTGTTCAGAAGGCACGGCCGAGTCAAAGTCATCAGCATGCATGGGGCATGGCCAGGCCTCGAATTTGACATCCCTCCATGAAACATGAAACTGTTGTATCTCTTACACAAAATCTCACTGAGACACCAAACCTCCACGGATTGATCATCACCGGTTGTCCTACAATACCCAATGGTGGAACAATGACATCACGTAAGCCACACCCACTGAGAACAGGAAGTGTCACGTTTTACTGTGAACGGCCTCGTTCTAACCCTTTTGACCAAATCAACATGAAACTGTGGCAGAGACAAAAGACATGTTGGTGTGATTGGGTTTCAAACAACGCCTGGTTTTGCTGGAGGATGTGGGCGTGATTGAATCACCTGTGATTTTGTTGTCATACATCGGGCTCCAAATTCCATGGATTTAAACCGAGCTGCACTAAACTCACTAGGATCTTACTAGGATCCACCCTTATCCACACCTAAAAGGGAATCCACAACAATATTTGGTGGGCGAAGCCTAGTTCTTCTACACTGCCCCTTGAATATTTTCTTGGAAAAAGCCCCAGAAACTCAACAAAAACTCAGTAATTTTGGATCAAAATTCATATTAGATAGCAGTTCTTATTAGGGACATATAGGGCACCTAGCATCTAGCTATGCACCAGCGAGTTAAATTAGAGTGACACAGTCCCTGTAGAAGTTCAATATTTTTCAGATTGAGGCGCACTACACAAATTATGCAATGTAATTTAACTTAATTTAAAGTTCAAGAAAATGAGGAACGCTTCACGAATTTGCGTGTCATCCTTGCGCAGGGGACATGCTAATCTTCTCTGTATCGTTCCAATTTTATTATATGTCCTAGAGAACTAGGACACTAGCACTGCTCTCTCAGAGTAGTATTCATACCTCTTTGGCCCACCTATTTCTTACTCATGGTTTCACTTTCTCTACCATAACAAAAGAAGACCTCCAAACATGAAGGTCTGATGCTAAATAACCTTTTACTTCCTACCTGTATATGAGTACTTTAAAAATTCACCCAAACTGTCCACAAATTCATCGTTCATTATTCTGACCTGGACTTTTTTATGCACAGATGCATGATGGGTAATCGTGCCTCTGTTTACCCATCACTCTAACCCTAACCCTCTAACCCCCTAACCTCCTAACCCTAACCCTCCTAACCCTAACCCTTCTATCTGTTTACTTTCAGATAGAAATATGGTAGGCTTGCCATTAACTGTGATAATAAAACACAAATATGATTGTTTTTAATATCTATGATAAAATTGAATGAGGACCACATGAATGAAAGAGAAATCTAGACTGCTCCGATTTAACCAAGGCATATGATGTGTAAATCTCTTCTGTGTCCTGTTTGTCCAACAGATGGCAGTACTAAACCAAAGTCCAGAACAAATCCCCTATTATTATGCAATAATTTGTAAGCCATTTTCTTAGATTAGGAAAAAAAAAATACTACACCAAACAAATTCCAACTTGAACCCCATGTTGGCCCTGTACAGCCTCTGCATTTTATCAAATTCCTCCTGGGGATTTTGATCGATCGGTTTCAAACTTGGTCAGTTTGTTCATAAGGCACGGCCGAGTCAAAGTCATCAGCATGCATGGGGCGTGGCCAGGCCTCGAATTTGACATCCCTCAATGAAACATGAAACTGTTGTATCTCTTACACAAAATCTCACTGAGACACCAAACCTCCACGGATTGATCATCACCGGTTGTCCTACAATACCCAATGGTGGAACAATGACATCACGTAAGCCACACCCACTGAGAACAGGAAGTGTCACGTTTTACTGTGAACGGCCTCGTTCTAACCCTTTTGACCAAATCAACATGAAACTGTGGCAGAGACAAAAGACATGTTGGTGTGATTGGGTTTCAAACAACGCCTGGTTTTGCTGGAGGATGTGGGCGTGATTGAATCACCTGTGATTTTGTTGTCATACATCGGGCTCCAAATTCCATGGATTTAAACCGAGCTGCACTAAACTCACTAGGATCTTACTAGGATCCACCCTTATCCACACCTAAAAGGGAATCCACAACAATATTTGGTGGGCGAAGCCTAGTTCTTCTACACTGCCCCCTTGAATATTTTCTTGGAAAAAGCCCCAGAAACTCAACAAAAACTCAGTAATTTGGATCAAAATTCATATTAGATAGCAGTTCTTATTAGGGACATATAGGGCACCTAGCATCTAGCTATGCACCAGCGAGTTAAATTAGAGTGACACAGTCCCTGTAGAAGTTCAATATTTTTCAGATTGAGGCGCACTACACAAATTATGCAATGTAATTTAACTTAACTTAAAGTTCAAGAAAATGAGGAACGCTTCACGAATTTGCGTGTCATCCTTGCGCAGGGGCCATGCTAATCTTCTCTGTATCGTTCCAATTTTATTATATGTCCTAGAGAACTAGGACACTAGCACTGCTCTCTCAGAGTAGTATTCATACCTCTTTGGCCCACCTATTTCTTACTCATGGTTTCACTTTCTCTACCATAACAAAAGAAGACCTCCAAACATGAAGGTCTGATGCTAAATAACCTTTTACTTCCTACCTGTATATGAGTACTTTAAAAATTCACCCAAACTGTCCACAAATTCATCGTTCATTATTCTGACCTGGACTTTTTTATGCACAGATGCATGATGGGTAATCGTGCGTCTGATTACCCATCACTCTAACCCTTACCCTCTAACCCTAACCCTCCTAACCCTAACCCTCCTAACCCTAACCCTTCTATCTGTTTACTTTCAGATAGAAATATGGTAGGCTTGCCATTAACTGTGATAATAAAACACAAATATGATTGTTTTTAATATCTATGATAAAATTGAATGAGGACCACATGAATGAAAGAGAAATCTGGACTGCTCCGATTTAACCAAGGCATATGATGTGTAAATCTCTTCTGTGTCCTGTTTGTCCAACAGATGGCAGTACTAAACCAAAGTCCAGAACAAATCCCCTATTATTATGCAATAATTTGTAAGCCATTTTCTTAGATTAGGAAAAAAAAATACTACACCAAACAAATTCCAACTTGAACCCATGTTGGCCCTGTACAGCCTCTGCATTTTATCAAATTCCTCCTGGGGATTTTGATCGATCGGTTTCAAACTTGGTCAGTTTGTTCATAAGGCACGGCCGAGTCAAAGTCATCAGCATGCATGGGGCGTGGCCAGGCCTCGAATTTGACATCCCTCAATGAAACATGAAACTGTTGTATCTCTTACACAAAATCTCACTGAGACACCAAACCTCCACGGATTGATCATCACCGGTTGTCCTACAATACCCAATGGTGGAACAATGACATCACGTAAGCCACACCCACTGAGAACAGGAAGTGTCACGTTTTACTGTGAACGGCCTCGTTCTAACCCTTTTGACCAAATCAACATGAAACTGTGGCAGAGACAAAAGACATGTTGGTGTGATTGGGTTTCAAACAACGCCTGGTTTTGCTGGAGGATGTGGGCGTGATTGAATCACCTGTGATTTTGTTGTCATACATTGGGCTCCAAATTCCATGGATTTAAACCGAGCTGCACTAAACTCACTAGGATCTTACTAGGATCCACCATTATCCACACCTAAAAGGGAATCCACAACAATATTTGGTGGGCGAAGCCTAGTTCTTCTACACTGCCCCTTGAATATTTTCTTGGAAAAAGCCCCAGAAACTCAACAAAAACTCAGTAATTTTGGATCAAAATTCATATTAGATAGCAGTTCTTATTAGGGACATATAGGGCACCTAGCATCTAGCTATGCACCAGCGAGTTAAATTAGAGTGACACAGTCCCTGTAGAAGTTCAATATTTTTCAGATTGAGGCGCACTACACAAATTATGCAATGTAATTTAACTTAACTTAAAGTTCAAGAAAATGAGGAACGCTTCACGAATTTGCGTGTCATCCTTGCGCAGGGGCCATGCTAATCTTCTCTGTATCGTTCCAATTTTATTATATGTCCTAGAGAACTAGGACACTAGCACTGCTCTCTCAGAGTAGTATTCATACCTCTTTGGCCCACCTATTTCTTACTCATGGTTTCACTTTCTCTACCATAACAAAAGAAGACCTCCAAACATGAAGGTCTGATGCTAAATAACCTTTTACTTCCTACCTGTATATGAGTACTTTAAAAATTCACCCAAACTGTCCACAAATTCATCGTTCATTATTCTGACCTGGACTTTTTTATGCACAGATGCATGATGGGTAATCGTGCGTCTGATTACCCATCACTCTAACCCTTACCCTCTAACCCTAACCCTCCTAACCCTAACCCTCCTAACCCTAACCCTTCTATCTGTTTACTTTCAGATAGAAATATGGTAGGCTTGCCATTAACTGTGATAATAAAACACAAATATGATTGTTTTTAATATCTATGATAAAATTGAATGAGGACCACATGAATGAAAGAGAAATCTAGACTGCTCCGATTTAACCAAGGCATATGATGTGTAAATCTCTTCTGTGTCCTGTTTGTCCAACAGATGGCAGTACTAAACCAAAGTCCAGAACAAATCCCCTATTATTATGCAATAATTTGTAAGCCATTTTCTTAGATTAGGAAAAAAAAAAATACTACACCAAACAAATTCCAACTTGAACCCCATGTTGGCCCTGTACAGCCTCTGCATTTTATCAAATTCCTCCTGGGGATTTTGATCGATCGGTTTCAAACTTGGTCAGTTTGTTCATAAGGCACGGCCGAGTCAAAGTCATCAGCATGCATGGGGCGTGGCCAGGCCTCGAATTTGACATCCCTCAATGAAACATGAAACTGTTGTATCTCTTACACAAAATCTCACTGAGACACCAAACCTCCACGGATTGATCATCACCGGTTGTCCTACAATACCCAATGGTGGAACAATGACATCACGTAAGCCACACCCACTGAGAACAGGAAGTGTCACGTTTTACTGTGAACGGCCTCGTTCTAACCCTTTTGACCAAATCAACATGAAACTGTGGCAGAGACAAAAGACATGTTGGTGTGATTGGGTTTCAAACAACGCCTGGTTTTGCTGGAGGATGTGGGCGTGATTGAATCACCTGTGATTTTGTTGTCATACATCGGGCTCCAAATTCCATGGATTTAAACCGAGCTGCACTAAACTCACTAGGATCTTACTAGGATCCACCCTTATCCACCCCTAAAAGGAAATCCACAACAATATTTGGTGGGCGAAGCCTAGTTCTTCTACACTGCCCCCTTGAATATTTTCTTGGAAAAAGCCCCAGAAACTCAACAAAAACTCAGTAATTTTGGATCAAAATTCATATTAGATAGCAGTTCTTATTAGGGACATATAGGGCACCTAGCATCTAGCTATGCACCAGCGAGTTAAATTAGAGTGACACAGTCCCTGTAGAAGTTCAATATTTTTCAGATTGAGGCGCACTACACAAATTATGCAATGTAATTTAACTTAACTTAAAGTTCAAGAAAATGAGGAACGCTTCACGAATTTGCGTGTCATCCTTGCGCAGGGGCCATGCTAATCTTCTCTGTATCGTTCCAATTTTATTATATGTCCTAGAGAACTAGGACACTAGCACTGCTCTCTCAGAGTAGTATTCATACCTCTTTGGCCCACCTATTTCTTACTCATGGTTTCACTTTCTCTACCATAACAAAAGAAGACCTCCAAACATGAAGGTCTGATGCTAAATAACCTTTTACTTCCTACCTGTATATGAGTACTTTAAAAATTCACCCAAACTGTCCACAAATTCATCGTTCATTATTCTGACCTGGACTTTTTTATGCACAGATGCATGATGGGTAATCGTGCGTCTGATTACCCATCACTCTAACCCTTACCCTCTAACCCTAACCCTAACCCTTCTATCTGTTTACTTTCAGATAGAAATATGGTAGGCTTGCCATTAACTGTGATAATAAAACACAAATATGATTGTTTTTAATATCTATGATAAAATTGAATGAGGACCACATGAATGAAAGAGAAATCTAGACTGCTCCGATTTAACCAAGGCATATGATGTGTAAATCTCTTCTGTGTCCTGTTTGTCCAACAGATGGCAGTACTAAACCAAAGTCCAGAACAAATCCCCTATTATTATGCAATAATTTGTAAGCCATTTTCTTAGATTAGGAAAAAAAAATACTACACCAAACAAATTCCAACTTGAACCCCATGTTGGCCCTGTACAGCCTCTGCATTTTATCAAATTCCTCCTGGGGATTTTGATCGATCGGTTTCAAACTTGGTCAGTTTGTTCATAAGGCACGGCCGAGTCAAAGTCATCAGCATGCATGGGGCGTGGCCAGGCCTCGAATTTGACATCCCTCAATGAAACATGAAACTGTTGTATCTCTTACACAAAATCTCACTGAGACACCAAACCTCCACGGATTGATCATCACCGGTTGTCCTACAATACCCAATGGTGGAACAATGACATCACGTAAGCCACACCCACTGAGAACAGGAAGTGTCACGTTTTACTGTGAACGGCCTCGTTCTAACCCTTTTGACCAAATCAACATGAAACTGTGGCAGAGACAAAAGACATGTTGGTGTGATTGGGTTTCAAACAACGCCTGGTTTTGCTGGAGGATGTGGGCGTGATTGAATCACCTGTGATTTTGTTGTCATACATTGGGCTCCAAATTCCATGGATTTAAACCGAGCTGCACTAAACTCACTAGGATCTTACTAGGATCCACCCTTATCCACCCCTAAAAGGAAATCCACAACAATATTTGGTGGGCGAAGCCTAGTTCTTCTACACTGCCCCCTTGAATATTTTCTTGGAAAAAGCCCCAGAAACTCAACAAAAACTCAGTAATTTTGGATCAAATTCATATTAGATAGCAGTTCTTATTAGGGACATATAGGGCACCTAGCATCTAGCTATGCACCAGCGAGTTAAATTAGAGTGACACAGTCCCTGTAGAAGTTCAATATTTTTCAGATTGAGGCGCACTACACAAATTATGCAATGTAATTTAACTTAACTTAAAGTTCAAGAAAATGAGGAACGCTTCACGAATTTGCGTGTCATCCTTGCGCAGGGGCCATGCTAATCTTCTCTGTATCGTTCCAATTTTATTATATGTCCTAGAGAACTAGGACACTAGCACTGCTCTCTCAGAGTAGTATTCATACCTCTTTGGCCCACCTATTTCTTACTCATGGTTTCACTTTCACTACCATAACAAAGAAGACCTCCAAACATGAAGGTCTGATGCTAAATAACCTTTACTTCCTACCTGTATATGAGTACTTTAAAAATTCACCCAAACTGTCCACAAATTCATCGTTCATTATTCTGACCTGGACTTTTTTATGCACAGATGCATGATGGGTAATCGTGCGTCTGATTACCCATCACTCTAACCCTTACCCTCTAACCCTAACCCTAACCCTCCTAACCCTAACCCCTCTATCTGTTTACTTTCAGATAGAAATATGGTAGGCTTGCCATTAACTGTGATAATAAAACACAAATATGATTGTTTTTAATATCTATGATAAAATTGAATGAGGACCACATGAATGAAAGAGAAATCTAGACTGCTCCGATTTAACCAAGGCATATGATGTGTAAATCTCTTCTGTGTCCTGTTTGTCCAACAGATGGCAGTACTAAACCAAAGTCCAGAACAAATCCCCTATTATTATGCAATAATTTGTAAGCCATTTTCTTAGATTAGGAAAAAAAAAATACTACACCAAACAAATTCCAACTTGAACCCCATGTTGGCCCTGTACAGCCTCTGCATTTTATCAAATTCCTCCTGGGGATTTTGATCGATCGGTTTCAAACTTGGTCAGTTTGTCAGAAGGCACGGCCGAGTCAAAGTCATCAGCATGCATGGGGCGTGGCCAGGCCTCGAATTTGACATCCCTCAATGAAACATGAAACTGTTGTATCTCTTACACAAAATCTCACTGAGACACCAAACCTCCACGGATTGATCATCACCGGTTGTCCTACAATACCCAATGGTGGAACAATGACATCACGTAAGCCACACCCACTGAGAACAGGAAGTGTCACGTTTTACTGTGAACGGCCTCGTTCTAACCCTTTTGACCAAATCAACATGAAACTGTGGCAGAGACAAAAGACATGTTGGTGTGATTGGGTTTCAAACAACGCCTGGTTTTGCTGGAGGATGTGGGCGTGATTGAATCACCTGTGATTTTGTTGTCATACATCGGGCTCCAAATTCCATGGATTTAAACCGAGCTGCACTAAACTCACTAGGATCTTACTAGGATCCACCCTTATCCACCCCTAAAAGGAAATCCACAACAATATTTGGTGGGCGAAGCCTAGTTCTTCTACACTGCCCCCTTGAATATTTTCTTGGAAAAAGCCCCAGAAACTCAACAAAAACTCAGTAATTTTGGATCAAAATTCATATTAGATAGCAGTTCTTATTAGGGACATATAGGGCACCTAGCATCTAGCTATGCACCAGCGAGTTAAATTAGAGTGACACAGTCCCTGTAGAAGTTCAATATTTTTCAGATTGAGGCGCACTACACAAATTATGCAATGTAATTTAACTTAACTTAAAGTTCAAGAAAATGAGGAACGCTTCACGAATTTGCGTGTCATCCTTGCGCAGGGGACATGCTAATCTTCTCTGTATCGTTCCAATTTTATTATATGTCCTAGAGAACTAGGACACTAGCACTGCTCTCTCAGAGTAGTATTCATACCTCTTTGGCCCACCTATTTCTTACTCATGGTTTCACTTTCTCTACCATAACAAAAGAAGACCTCCAAACATGAAGGTCTGATGCTAAATAACCTTTTACTTCCTACCTGTATATGAGTACTTTAAAAATTCACCCAAACTGTCCACAAATTCATCGTTCATTATTCTGACCTGGACTTTTTTATGCACAGATGCATGATGGGTAATCGTGCGTCTGATTACCCATCACTCTAACCCTAACCCTCTAACCCTAACCCTAACCCTCCTAACCCTAACCCCTCTATCTGTTTACTTTCAGATAGAAATATGGTAGGCTTGCCATTAACTGTGATAATAAAACACAAATATGATTGTTTTTAATATCTATGATAAAATTGAATGAGGACCACATGAATGAAAGAGAAATCTAGACTGCTCCGATTTAACCAAGGCATATGATGTGTAAATCTCTTCTGTGTCCTGTTTGTCCAACAGATGGCAGTACTAAACCAAAGTCCAGAACAAATCCCCTATTATTATGCAATAATTTGTAAGCCATTTTCTTAGATTAGGAAAAAAAATACTACACCAAACAAATTCCAACTTGAACCCCATGTTGGCCCTGTACAGCCTCTGCATTTTATCAAATTCCTCCTGGGGATTTTGATCGATCGGTTTCAAACTTGGTCAGTTTGTTCAGAAGGCACGGCCGAGTCAAAGTCATCAGCATGCATGGGGCATGGCCAGGCCTCGAATTTGACATCCCTCCATGAAACATGAAACTGTTGTATCTCTTACACAAAATCTCACTGAGACACCAAACCTCCACGGATTGATCATCACCGGTTGTCCTACAATACCCAATGGTGGAACAATGACATCACGTAAGCCACACCCACTGAGAACAGGAAGTGTCACGTTTTGTGAACGGCCTCGTTCTAACCCTTTTGACCAAATCAACATGAAACTGTGGCAGAGACAAAAGACATGTTGGTGTGATTGGGTTTCAAACAACGCCTGGTTTTGCTGGAGGATGTGGGCGTGATTGAATCACCTGTGATTTTGTTGTCATACATCGGGCTCCAAATTCCATGGATTTAAACCGAGCTGCACTAAACTCACTAGGATCTTACTAGGATCCACCCTTATCCACACCTAAAAGGGAATCCACAACAATATTTGGTGGGCGAAGCCTAGTTCTTCTACACTGCCCCCTTGAATATTTTCTTGGAAAAAGCCCCAGAAACTCAACAAAAACTCAGTAATTTTGGATCAAAATTCATATTAGATAGCAGTTCTTATTAGGGACATATAGGGCACCTAGCATCTAGCTATGCACCAGCGAGTTAAATTAGAGTGACACAGTCCCTGTAGAAGTTCAATATTTTTCAGATTGAGGCGCACTACACAAATTATGCAATGTAATTTAACTTAACTTAAAGTTCAAGAAAATGAGGAACGCTTCACGAATTTGCGTGTCATCCTTGCGCAGGGGCCATGCTAATCTTCTCTGTATCGTTCCAATTTTATTATATGTCCTAGAGAACTAGGACACTAGCACTGCTCTCTCAGAGTAGTATTCATACCTCTTTGGCCCACCTATTTCTTACTCATGGTTTCACTTTCTCTACCATAACAAAAGAAGACCTCCAAACATGAAGGTCTGATGCTAAATAACCTTTTACTTCCTACCTGTATATGAGTACTTTAAAAATTCACCCAAACTGTCCACAAATTCATCGTTCATTATTCTGACCTGGACTTTTTTATGCACAGATGCATGATGGGTAATCGTGCGTCTGATTACCCATCACTCTAACCCTAACCCTCTAACCCTAACCCTCCTAACCCTAACCCTCCTAACCCTAACCCTTCTATCTGTTTACTTTCAGATAGAAATATGGTAGGCTTGCCATTAACTGTGATAATAAAACACAAATATGATTGTTTTTAATATCTATGATAAAATTGAATGAGGACCACATGAATGAAAGAGAAATCTAGACTGCTCCGATTTAACCAAGGCATATGATGTGTAAATCTCTTCTGTGTCCTGTTTGTCCAACAGATGGCAGTACTAAACCAAAGTCCAGAACAAATCCCCTATTATTATGCAATAATTTGTAAGCCATTTTCTTAGATTAGGAAAAAAAAAATACTACACCAAACAAATTCCAACTTGAACCCCATGTTGGCCCTGTACAGCCTCTGCATTTTATCAAATTCCTCCTGGGATTTTGATCGATCGGTTTCAAACTTGGTCAGTTTGTTCAGAAGGCACGGCCGAGTCAAAGTCATCAGCATGCATGGGGCGTGGCCAGGCCTCGAATTTGACATCCCTCAATGAAACATGAAACTGTTGTATCTCTTACACAAAATCTCACTGAGACACCAAACCTCCACGGATTGATCATCACCGGTTGTCCTACAATACCCAATGGTGGAACAATGACATCACGTAAGCCACACCCACTGAGAACAGGAAGTGTCACGTTTTACTGTGAACGGCCTCGTTCTAACCCTTTTGACCAAATCAACATGAAACTGTGGCAGAGACAAAAGACATGTTGGTGTGATTGGGTTTCAAACAACGCCTGGTTTTGCTGGAGGATGTGGGCGTGATTGAATCACCTGTGATTTTGTTGTCATACATTGGGCTCCAAATTCCATGGATTTAAACCGAGCTGCACTAAACTCACTAGGATCTTACTAGGATCCACCCTTATCCACACCTAAAAGGGAATCCACAACAATATTTGGTGGGCGAAGCCTAGTTCTTCTACACTGCCCCCTTGAATATTTTCTTGGAAAAAGCCCCAGAAACTCAACAAAAACTCAGTAATTTTGGATCAAAATTCATATTAGATAGCAGTTCTTATTAGGGACATATAGGGCACCTAGCATCTAGCTATGCACCAGCGAGTTAAATTAGAGTGACACAGTCCCTGTAGAAGTTCAATATTTTTCAGATTGAGGCGCACTACACAAATTATGCAATGTAATTTAACTTAACTTAAAGTTCAAGAAAATGAGGAACGCTTCACGAATTTGCGTGTCATCCTTGCGCAGGGGCCATGCTAATCTTCTCTGTATCGTTCCAATTTTATATGTCCTAGAGAACTAGGACACTAGCACTGCTCTCTCAGAGTAGTATTCATACCTCTTTGGCCCACCTATTTCTTACTCATGGTTTCACTTTCTCTACCATAACAAAAGAAGACCTCCAAACATGAAGGTCTGATGCTAAATAACCTTTTACTTCCTACCTGTATATGAGTACTTTAAAAATTCACCCAAACTGTCCACAAATTCATCGTTCATTATTCTGACCTGGACTTTTTATGCACAGATGCATGATGGGTAATCGTGCCTCTGATTACCCATCACTCTAACCCTTACCCTCTAACCCTAACCCTCCTAACCCTAACCCTCCTAACCCTAACCCTTCTATCTGTTTACTTTCAGATAGAAATATGGTAGGCTTGCCATTAACTGTGATAATAAAACACAAATATGATTGTTTTTAATATCTATGATAAAATTGAATGAGGACCACATGAATGAAAGAGAAATCTAGACTGCTCCGATTTAACCAAGGCATATGATGTGTAAATCTCTTCTGTGTCCTGTTTGTCCAACAGATGGCAGTACTAAACCAAAGTCCAGAACAAATCCCCTATTATTATGCAATAATTTGTAAGCCATTTTCTTAGATTAGGAAAAAAAATACTACACCAAACAAATTCCAACTTGAACCCCATGTTGGCCCTGTACAGCCTCTGCATTTTATCAAATTCCTCCTGGGGATTTTGATCGATCGGTTTCAAACTTGGTCAGTTTGTTCATAAGGCACGGCCGAGTCAAAGTCATCAGCATGCATGGGGCGTGGCCAGGCCTCGAATTTGACATCCCTCCATGAAACATGAAACTGTGTATCTCTTACACAAAATCTCACTGAGACACCAAACCTCCACGGATTGATCATCACCGGTTGTCCTACAATACCCAATGGTGGAACAATGACATCACGTAAGCCACACCCACTGAGAACAGGAAGTGTCACGTTTTACTGTGAACGGCTCGTTCTAACCCTTTTGACCAAATCAACATGAACTGTGGCAGAGACAAAAGACATGTTGGTGTGATTGGGTTTCAAACAATGCCTGGTTTTGCTGGAGGATGTGGGCGTGATTGAATCACCTGTGATTTTGTTGTCATACATCGGGCTCCAAATTCCATGGATTTAAACCGAGCTGCACTAAACTCACTAGGATCTTACTAGGATCCACCCTTATCCACCCTAAAAGGAAATCCACAACAATATTTGGTGGCGAAGCCTAGTTCTTCTACACTGCCCCTTGAATATTTTCTTGGAAAAAAGCCCCAGAAACTCAACAAAAACTCAGTAATTTGGATCAAAATTCATATTAGATAGCAGTTCTTATTAGGGACATATAGGGCACCTAGCATCTAGCTATGCACCAGCGAGTTAAATTAGAGTGACACAGTCCCTGTAGAAGTTCAATATTTTTCAGATTGAGGCGCACTACACAAATTATGCAATGTAATTTAACTTAACTTAAAGTTCAAGAAAATGAGGAACGCTTCACGAATTTGCGTGTCATCCTTGCGCAGGGGCCATGCTAATCTTCTCTGTATCGTTCCAATTTTATTATATGTCCTAGAGAACTAGGACACTAGCACTGCTCTCTCAGAGTAGTATTCATACCTCTTTGGCCCACCTATTTCTTACTCATGGTTTCACTTTCTCTACCATAACAAAAGAAGACCTCCAAACATGAGGTCTGATGCTAAATAACCTTTTACTTCCTACCTGTATATGAGTACTTTAAAAATTCACCCAAACTGTCCACAAATTCATCGTTCATTATTCTGACCTGGACTTTTTTATGCACAGATGCATGATGGGTAATCGTGCGTCTGATTACCCATCACTCTAACCCTTACCCTCTAACCCTAACCCTAACCCTCCTAACCCTAACCCTTCTATCTGTTTACTTTCAGATAGAAATATGGTAGGCTTGCCATTAACTGTGATAATAAAACACAAATATGATTGTTTTTAATATCTATGATAAAATTGAATGAGGACCACATGAATGAAAGAGAAATCTAGACTGCTCCGATTTAACCAAGGCATATGATGTGTAAATCTCTTCTGTGTCCTGTTTGTCCAACAGATGGCAGTACTAAACCAAAGTCCAGAACAAATCCCCTATTATTATGCAATAATTTGTAAGCCATTTTCTTAGATTAGGAAAAAAAACTACACCAAACAAATTCCAACTTGAACCCCATGTTGGCCCTGTACAGCCTCTGCATTTTATCAAATTCCTCCTGGGGATTTGATCGATCGGTTTCAAACTTGGTCAGTTGTTCAGAAGGCATGGCCGAGTCAAAGTCATCAGCATGCATGGGCGTGGCCAGGCCTCGAATTTGACATCCCTCCATGAAACATGAAACTGTTGTATCTCTTACACAAAATCTCACTGAGACACCAAACCTCCACGGATTGATCATCACCGTTGTCCTACAATACCCAATGGTGGAACAATGACATCACGTAAGCCACACCCACTGAGAACAGGAAGTGTCACGTTTTACTGTGAACGGCCTCGTTCTAACCCTTTTGACCAAATCAACATGAAACTGTGGCAGAGACAAAAGACATGTTGGTGTGATTGGGTTTCAAACAACGCCTGGTTTTGCTGGAGGATGTGGGCGTGATTGAATCACCTGTGATTTTGTTGTCATACATCGGGCTCCAAATTCCATGGATTTAAACCGAGCTGCACTAAACTCACTAGGATCTTACTAGGATCCACCCTTATCCACCCCTAAAAGAAATCCACAACAATATTTGGTGGGCGAAGCCTAGTTCTTCTACACTGCCCCCTTGAATATTTTCTTGGAAAAAGCCCCAGAAACTCAACAAAAACTCAGTAATTTTGGATCAAAATTCATATTAGATAGCAGTTCTTATTAGGGACATATAGGGCACCTAGCATCTAGCTATGCACCAGCGAGTTAAATTAGAGTGACACAGTCCCTGTAGAAGTTCAATATTTTTCAGATTGAGGCGCACTACACAAATTATGCAATGTAATTTAACTTAACTTAAAGTTCAAGAAAATGAGGAACGCTTCACGAATTTGCGTGTCATCCTTGCGCAGGGGCCATGCTAATCTTCTCTGTATCGTTCCAATTTTATATGTCCTAGAGAACTAGGACACTAGCACTGCTCTCTCAGAGTAGATTCATACCTCTTTGGCCCACCTATTTCTTACTCATGGTTTCACTTTCACTACCATAACAAAAGAAGACCTCCAAACATGAAGGTCTGATGCTAAATAAATTTTCCATGTCTATATTAGGGGCATGTACTTTAATTAATCTACACAATTTACTTTCATAAAGAAAATCAATTACAAACAGTTTACCTTCACTTTGTTTATGCACTAAATAAAAATCTTCAAATAAATCTTCTCTGAAAAAAACAGCTATTCCACCTGCTTGTGTAACAGATATTGACGAGAACATCTTTCCTTTCCACTTAAGTCTCATTGTTTCTAAAATGTCAAAACATGATTGGAAAATGATAGCATTGGCGTTATGTTCTCTGCGGAGCTCGCGGGCGTTAAGCAAGAGAAGAAGAATAAGATATATTAGAACAGAATGAATTATCTAAATCATTTATTGCTTTTCCTTTTGGGTTTTTTAGTTGCCAGGCTGAAGAAGGAGTCCTATCGGGCCTTTTTGGCCTGCGGGACTCTGGAAGGACCTGATGTTTTAGAATTGAATAGTGAATGTTTACAAGTCGGGTAACAAATATAGTCTATTCCACAATTCAGACCCTAAATTTGAGGTGATTCTTCAAAGAGTAAAGTTTATATCTCCTCACTTTGTGTAAATCTTGATTAGTTAGTCCCAGAAGCTAAAGGTAACAACTAGTCCAAGAAAAGCCAAAACCAAAGCAAACCACACTCTCAAAAATGTTATTGCCTCATATGTAAAAAAATTGTTCTCAATTTTCAAACCATCATCTTTGTGTTGGGAAGTTATTTCGATGGAAGTCAATAATTAATTGCACAAGAAAATGAAAGCAGAAGGTTTGTTTGTTCATGCAAACATTTCTGGTTATGGTGATAATCAGGTTTAGATAGCATAAAAATTATATTGACTGAATATGTCCTGCTAATGCTCTTGTAAATAATATACAGGTGTGTTTCCATTGATCATATAATTGTGCGTATTGGAACTACAACAAACAAAAATTACCAAATTGAAACATCATTTAGAAAAAAACATGTTTGATTAATTTTTTGCATTGGGTTGAGTTGGTTTTCTAACTGTATAAATCAGTATATTTCACAAAACTACAACAGAAACACATTTTTCGCATCACGTGTCACGTGATCAACAACTGGATGTTACTACTGGCAGAAATAACAAAGAAGATGACAGGAAGTATTAGAGAATGATGCTGCTGCAAAGTTGTTGTTTTTTTAAGTTTCTGATAAATCCTTTATTGTCACCAGCTAAATATCATATTTATTGTTCCAGGTAGGGAAAGCCATGCCTTGCTGCATTTTACAATGAATTTAAATTTTATATCAAAGACTCTGACAAAAAGTGTCTATAAAGACAATTTAAATCTGAACTGCTTTGAATGTATAGTTGGAACTGAAGGCCCTTAGCTTTTTTTTTAAATACTGTTTATCTGAATTTGTTTTTCTTGAGGCATAAAAAATGTTTTCGCTCTGTCGTTATACAGTGTGTCTGGGAATAAAGTTTTAAAAAAAAAAAACATCCCTTGTGGCTTTGATGTGAAACTGTGATGTCACTCATCCTGTCTGTGATGTCATTGGTGACTGTCTCTATATTCCAAGAGATTCGACAGAGAAATTCATTTGCGATTTCAGGACATTTGATAAACAGAACAGCAATGGAGCAGAAGAATTTGTGTTTCGAAACTGTGGAGATCTTGGAGCGACGGTGTGAAGAGTTTTGAAGAGTTTGAGGATATTATCCCCTCAAGAATCACTGGAGAAACTCAATTTAAAACTCCAAAATCTGAATGGAAGAGACTCCACCATGAATAATCTGGAGAGAGAAAATCAATTGCTGAGAGACAACGCGGATGAAAGTGAACGACGAATCCTGGCACTGACTGAAGAATTGGAGAATTCAAGAGCAAAAATTGAAACATTAAAAAGAGAGTATAGAGACATTGCAATCGAGAATCAACGGCTGGAAAAAACCAATGCGTCAATCAGGCAACAGGCCAACAATGCATTGCAAAACAAGAATAGAGATCGCCGCTGGCTTGAGACAGAAAACGAGGAACTAAACAAAGAAATAGTTACCTTAAAATTAAAGATGGAGAAAATAAAATCAAGAAAAGAGGGAGCAAAAATCCAGAGAACTGAAAAGACGCAGGAAGAAGACATGGTGCCGGAGGAGACAAACCCAACGATGCTGAGGAGAGTTGGGCATGTTTTTGTCTCAATGTATAAACAGGGGACATTAAGATACTGGGTTCCCTCGTGGATATTTTAATAATGCTAAAAATCCACAATTTAAAATAAAAAAAAAATAAGCACAACCATCTGGACAAAAACATGCCCAACTCTCCTCAGCATTGTTGGTTCGGGGTCTCTTCCAGAGAGCGGGTCTGAAGTGAAGCAGCTCTCGGCCAGGATGAGGATCAGTGCCTCCAAATCCGAGGCCATGGTCCCGAGCCGGAAAAGGGTAGAGAGCCTTTTACCGGGTCGAGGCCAGTGTCCTGCCCCAAGTGGAGGAGTTCAAGTATCTCTGGATCTTGTTCACTAATGAGGGAAGAAGGAAGCGGGAGATCGACAGGCGGATCGGCACAGCATCTGCTGTGAAGCGGGCGCTGTACCGGTCCGCCGTGGTGAAGAGAGAGCTGAGCCAAACAGCGAAGCTCTTCATTTACCGGCCGATCTCTGTTCCCGCCCTCATTTGGAAGAACGAGATCCCGGATACAAGCGGCCGAAATGGGTTTCCTCTGCAGGGTGGCTGGGCTCTCCCTTAGAGACAGGTGAGAAGCTCGGTCACCCGGGATGGACCCAGACTAGAGCCGCTGCTCCTTCACAGCCACTTGAGACTCTGGTCGGGATGTCTCATGGACGTCTATGAGGTCCTTCACCAGGGTGCCAGGGAGCCTCAGGGAAGACCCAGGACACGCTGGATTAGCGACAGACGATCGTTGGACGTATGGACGGACGGACGGACTGACAGATGGGCGGACGGACGAACGGATGAATGGACGGGCGGGCGGATGGATGGATGGGCGGACGGACGGACGAACGGATGGCTGGATGGGCGGGCGGATGGATGAACAGATGGACGGACGGATGGATGGACGGACGGATGGATGGACGGATGAATGATAATTAAATGCTACTGCCTCTCCGCGCCTTGTCGAGAGTCTATGCGACAGGACCAGCAGCGACAGAAACATGAACAGTGGAGGGAGATGCGCATTTTCAGTTCGGCTCCAAACGTCCGATCATTAAAAGCGGCTTTGTGCTATTTTTTGTTGTTGTTTTTTTTAAGTCGCTTGCAGATGTACTGAGTCGTGGGTTGCGGTTTTGGGTCTGGTTAAAATCCTATTTATAGTTTTCCAGACTATAGAAACACAAAAACATGCAGAAATGACTAAAGTATTTTTTTTTGTTTTCCTTTGATGTTGTTTAATTGTTACTGTGGTAACTATGGTTACTGTGGTTACTGTGGTAACTGTGGTTACTGTGGTAACTATGGTTACTGTGGTTACTGTGGTAACTATGGTTACTGTGGTTACTGTGGTAACCATTAAACTATCTCCCCTTCAGTTATGACAAGTTAATAACTTGTTAAGTATTGGCAAAGATCAATATGATTTTCACAGCGTTGTTGTTGTTAGCAGCTGCTGAAAGTAATTAAAATAGTTACTGTTTATGTCACTTAGTTACTTTCCAAATGAAGGAGTCAGTAATCTAAGTTACTATTTGAAAGAGTAATCAGTAATCTGATAATGCAATCACTGCCTGTGTGTCCATAGTTTGGCTGTAATGAAAGAAAATAATCTATGAAACGCACAGACAAGAACATCATAGAGCAAAACTATAATGGAGTTTCAGTTTACTACATATATATATTGTACATTATACATATATATTATACATATTATAATATGTTATAATATATATATGTATATATATATATATACATATATATATATATATAATTATATATATATATATATATATATATATAATATATATATATATATATGTATATATACACACCTATATATATATATATATGTATGTATATAGATATATACATATATATAGATATATATATGTATATATCTATATATATGTTTATATAGATATAGATATATACTGCTCAAAAAAATAAAGGGAACACTCAAACAACACAATATAACTCCAAGTAAATCAAACTTCTGTGAAATCAAACTGTCCACTTAGAAAGCAACACTGATTGACAATCAATATCACCTGCTGTTGTGAAAATTGAATAAACAGGTGGAAATTATTTTCATATTTATTTCATTCATTCAGATCTAGGATGTGTTATTTGAGTGTTCCCTTTATTTTTTGAGCAGTGTATATATAGATATATATCTATTTATATATATATGTTATAACATATTATATGATAATATGTATAATATAAAGCTATACGACTTTGAATGGTTGCCATGGGAGATTCAAGTATTTCTCAAACATGCATGAAAGAGTTAAGGCAACACTCCAGGTATGTTTTTGATGAGGGAATAGTACAAAACCAGTATATAAAGCTCAAATAGTCATTCATTCAACAAGATGTCTGCAATATTGCAGAGATTTTGGTCTGACAGCATTATGCAGCCACTGCAGAGTTTACATTTGTTTGGGTCAGACATATTTAGAGCACAACTCAGACTAGATTTTGTCTCATAAATCCAAAGAACTGAGACCATTTTGACTTTTCTTGTTTTTAGTTTCGTCGCTTCCCTGTTTCCTTTGAACCATTGCAAAGTAAATGTATCAGGACTCCAGATCAGTTTTCTCATCAGAGACTGCAGAGCAAAATCTTTTTTGATATAAAGTTTTTCTTTTAAGTAATCTGTAGTATAGGCGACAGAATAAAATTAACTCATTAGTGTGTGTCCATGTGTATCCCTTTATTGGGATGAGTAGAGGGTGTGTGTGTGTGTGTGTGTGTGTGTGTGTGTGTGTGTGTGTGTGTGTGTGTGTGTGTGTGTGTGTGTGTGTGTGTGCGTGCGTGCGTGTGTGTGAGTGGGTGATTGGGGGGTGGGCGATATGTCAACATCTCGAGGGATCTTTTGATCCAGATTCTTCAATCTTCACTTACACACAGACATTTCAACTATTAATACTTCTCCTCTGATCTCTTTGCTTTTGCTGTGCCTTACGGCCACAACATCTCTCCATCTCAAATAGGAAATGTCTTAAAAAGGATCTGAGCTACAGTCTTAAAGTGTTGGCAAAGCGGAGAGACAAAGGAAGGATTTTCCGTGAAAGACGTGGATTTGGAGAGAGTCATATTATCAGCATGTGGCAGTAAATGAGGTACACAGGCATAGAAAGACGCATCATGTCAAATCAAAAGCCATTAATGCAACAAGTCAGGGATGCCAAGCTTTGTGGCAGCCCCACCAGGAATAGCTGACAGCCTCCTTTACAGGGTCAGACAGCAATACTACAACATTACACAAGGTGGCAGCAAACAGAGAGAGTTTTCTTTGACCATTAATGACAATGTCTATATTTTTTCAGAGTTCTTGGTCCGGCTTCATGCTCTCTTCTCTAATGCACCTTTCCACTAAGTCATCCTTTGTTATAGTCCAGATGCATCTGGACTCTCACAAACACACACAGATTTCTAGTTAGAGGTCACAGTGGAGTTGATCAAACTAAACATGGTAACATTTGTAATTGTGGGACAGAAAACACTTGTTTTTTTCTGGGACTCCATCCAAACGCCTTGTTGCCTCTCCTGGCCATAGTTCATTAACAGTGACCTTTGGGCATTTCATAACTCCTTTATCATCCTGCTCGTGGTGCATGTTGACAAGATAAACGTGGGTTCGCATCCAGCTTTTTTGTCACAGTTCCACGTGTTTAAAACTTTCTGACGTGTGGTAAAACAAGGCAACTCGCTGTTTCTTTGTCGCTATGGTCTGACTTATGACAATCAATACACACCAGCCTAACTTCAATAGCAGGTTCTCTCATTTTTGCCAATTTCAGTAGCAGGTAAGTGAAATCATCTCATTTGTCATATCATGTTTGTACCCGAGGGAAATGGAAATTTGTTGACTGTGATCAACAGGTAAAACTAAATTATAAGTTTAGAATTCAGAATTCTGGCTTGGTTAAATAAATGCAGCTCAGAGGAGGAGCTTTGTGGAAATAGGCGAATCTCTGTGAGGGGCAAACATTAAGCACCCACGAATGGTTGCCACAGGAGATTCAGGGAGTCTTCAAAGATGCATGGATGAGTTGCAGCAACACTCTGAGCATGTTTTTAATGATGGAATGGCATTATGACCTGATATAAAGATCAAAAAAGTCAATTTTACATAACAATCCTTCATTAATTCATCTTTTTTTTGTCACTATGAATAACATTCACTGTTCTTTATTTTCCATTTATGGATGAAATCTAACCTACGGTTCAGACACATTGAAATTCTTATCCATAATTGTCTTAGTAAGCTGTTACGGAAAGAAAATAGTACAAAATGTACAAAAAGTATAAAATTGCTCAACAAGAGCATGAAATATGTACACAATTCGAAACACAAATACTTGGTCTATTTAAAAGGTTAAATGTGTTGCACAGTTGGGAGAACTGCACATTTCCAAGACATAAAAGCCTGTTTCATAGATGGCAATAAACCACATCATACAGAACTGGTGAATGAAAAGACTCTCACTTAAAATAAAAAAAGAAAGAAAAGTAAATGGAAAACTCAGAAGCCGATTTTTAAAGGAAACTGTTCCTTTAAAAACCTATTCTCTGTTCCAACTCTGTACTTCTTTTCTGAGACAATTGAAGGAAAAAAAAGCCGACATCAATCAAGTTCATTTACAGTTGAAACTATTTTTCTTGCCACAGTTCAAATGTTCTGCATTCGAAATTAAAGGTTGCCAACCGGGCGCCGTCACATCCCGTTAAACCCTTGAGGAACAATAGCGCTGCACCATCCTGGCAGCTAAACCACATTAAACATGAATCTCATTACTTTTAACAAATGTTAGGTTGTATAGCAAATTAAAGTACATCTTAACACCTTTAGAAAAATCAAAAAGCAGCGCACTTTCTGTCACTTCTGTCCATCTATTCATGTTTCTATATATCTGTCCTTCTTGTTCTCCTATAGCTATTCACAGGAAGCCGAATTCATTTCCCCGCTGGCACAAGATGAAAGAACTGATACACCATGAATATATCAGAGAATTCACACAAGTACATACAGAAGTAGGTTTGTTCAAAAAACTCTCTTTTTCTAAACTTTTTATTATGAAATTGCTAAAAACAAAATTCATCAGAATTTTCTCCCGGTATTCCTCTGACACCAGAAAGAAAAGGAACCATCGTGGCACTGAAACAACTGTTGTAAAATAGGCAACAAGCATCAAAGAAACCCTGAATTACTATTCTGATTTAGAAAATTACATCAAATTTCCTCTTGTAAACGAGTCCTTTTAAGTTTCCATTAGAATAACTCAAGCGTCTGAAATCACCCCATGCCTCCTACATCATTTTTGCTCCGTTCTTCACTTGATTTTACCTTGCAGTAACAGAAAGAAAATCCTCCTCAACAATATTAAACGACATATTTCTTTGCCAACAGCGAGCTTGCATAATTCTGCTTGAGCACTTTAGCCATAATAGCTGTAATTGTAGGGAAATCCTGTAAGATATCTGAAGGTGAAATGTGTTTTAATGCACAGCTAAGGCTGAATAACCACCGTCTACAAAAACAGTGCATAAGTATATTTAATACGTACACCAACCGCTTTATTCGCTACACTTTCCTAATAACATTTTTGGACCCTCTTTAGCAGCCAGAACTGCATTAACTCTGCAACTACATATATATTGCATGCATCACTTATCACAGATTAATATTGGGTTGACAGACAGAAACGATATTGACATCTCGCTCGTCTTTTCTCTGTCAGAGGAAAGAGGAAGCTCCGGCTCCCCATGCTGAAGTGACCCTTTTCAGTCAGTCTTCAAAGGGAATTGACAGTGAAACGTTTTAATGGAGCAAAGAGCAGAAACAGATCGGACTAACACAAACAATCATGATCTCCACAAAAGAACACCATTTACTTAAGTAAAACTATGAATGCGAGTTGAGATTTGTTCCTATTTTTGTTTTTGGGCAACTGACTCAGTTTTAGAGTCACTTTTCTATACTTTTTTATTTATTTATTTTTTTGAACTACGTTTCAATCAAAGCAAACAAAAATGTACATTTTGTGCTTTTCTTTTAATTTAATAGTAAACAAATTTTTAAAAGCTTTCTGGAAAAGATTTATACATTTCTTGGAATAAATCAGCTTTTTAATAGTATTCTAATTTATTGAATGGGTCCTAGAAGTAGAGTTAAATACCACAATTAGTTTTCCTTTTAATTTACACCCTGGACATATTTCTAGTCCATCAAAAGGCACTTGAAAGACTCCGCACTTTGAAATGCACTTGGATCCCATTTCTAATACTTCATGGATTTCTCTTTTTTATCTCTTTGTTTTGTTTTTGATCTGCCTTTACTAAGACGACAAAAGGCGACTTTTATCAGCCACTTATGGGACGAGACACATCTGATATCTAAACATCCACTTTGAGATGAGCACCACATATTGTCACAGCAGTGCCAATATTATTACAATATTAGGTAATAATACTCAAAAAGTGGAAGTCTGACATAGAAAACCAGAGTTGTTCCTATATTTTACAGCGACGTCGACAAGAGCCACATTAAGCGGATAAACCAGTCCTTATGAATAATTGACTTCACTCTCCAGACACACAAGCAACAGCCGTCCACAAATAACAGATATGTAAGCTGACATCGCTAGATGTCTCCCATGAGCAACACCCACAAACGGCGCAAAGGCAATCACACAAAGAGCTAAATGGTTTACTGCAGAACATGAGCATTTCCTGTTCTGCGGTTTGAGCCGCTGCAATATACTGGATACCGACTCACTGTCGTCGATTTGTATATTTATGCCAGTATTTCCGTATTCGTGCGATTTCACAGTGACATCAGGGAGATTTGATTTTGTGGCATCGCAGAGATTTCTCAAGTGGAACACATTTCTAACCCAAATTCAGCCTCCTCATTCGTCCGAGCTGTATGAATCATGAAGGCGTATGGAACGTGATTTCTTGAGAAACACTGCAGAGAGGAGATCAAAATGTCTTCTCTCTTTTGCTCAACACAACATTTTAGCAGTTTGAAGGGACAGCATTGTGTAAAATCAACTTTTTTTGAGCTTTTTTTGAGTTGCAATGTTATTCCCTCATCAAAAACATACCTGAAATGTCGCTTTGATTTCTTCATGCATGTTTGAGAAATCCTTTAATTTCCCGTGGTTACCATTCAGCCGTGCAAAACTCCTGGTTGGACCTAGCCCCGCCTTCAAGATGCACTTCCTCCTCAAAGCTGAAGTTTCCGAGCTTCCGCCTCACAGACCAGCTCTCCTCTGTGTCTGCCCCACAATTCAGCTCCTTCAGACTAGCCAGCAGTGATTAGCAAACTGTACATCAGCTGAACTCATTACATGAGCTACTTCTCAGTGCAATAGTGGTAAAAACTTTGTTAAAGGGTGAATAGAGGAGCCATGTTGAGAAGACTTCCTGAAGGTGGAGTTTCAGAAAGAGCAGGAGTTTCTTAAAGAGACAGAGGCCCAATTCCCAGGTATTAAATTACAAAGTGAAATTTATTTTAAGTCATATTTATATATATACAGTTAGGGCCAGAAATATTTGGACAGTAACACAATTTTCGTGAGTTGGGCTCTGCATGCCACCGCATTGGATTTGAAATGAAACCTCTACAACAAAATTCAAGTGCAGATTGTAACGTTTAATTTAAAGGGTTGAACAAAAATATCTGATAGAAAATGTAGGAATTGTACATTTGTTTACAAACACTCCACATTTTAGGAGCTCAAAAGTAATTGGACATATAAACATAACCCAAACAAAAAAGTTTTTTCTCAATATTTTGTTGTGAATCCTTTGGAGGCAATCACTGCCTTAAGTCTGGAACCCATGGACATCACCAAATGCTGGGTTTCCTCCTTCTTAATGCTTTCCCAGGCCTTTACAGCCGCAGCCTTCAGGTCTTGCTTGTTAGTGGGTCTTTCCGTCTGAAGTCTGGATTTGAGCAAGTGAAATGCATGCTCAATTGGGTTAAGATCTGGTGATTGACTTGGCCATTGCAGAATATTCCACCTTTTTGCTCTCATGAACTCCTGGGTAGCTTTGGCTGTATGTTGGGGTCATTATCCATCTGTACTGTGAAGCGCCGTCCGATCAACTTTGCAGCATTTGGCTGAATCTGGGCTGACAGTATATCCCGGTACACTTCAGAATTCATCCGGCTACTCTTGTCTGCTGTTATGTCATCAATAAACACACGTGACCCAGTGCCATTGAAAGCCATGCATGCCCATGCCATCACGTTGCCTCCACCATGTTTACAGAGGATGTGGTGTGCCTTGGATCATGTGCCGTTCCCTTTCTTCTCCAAACTTTTTTCTTCCCATCATTCTGGTACAGGTTGATCTTTGTCTCATCTGTCCATAGAATACTTTTCCAGAACTGGGCTGGCGTCTTGAGGTGTTTTTGGGCAAATTTAACTCTGGCCTGTCTATTTTGGAATTGATGAATGGTTTGCATCTACATGTGAACCCTTTGTATTGCTTTCATGGAGTTTTCTCTTTACTGTTGACTTAGAGACAGATACACCTACTTCTCTGAGAGTGTTCTGGACTTCAGTTGATGTTGTGAACTGGTTCTTCTTCACCAAAGAAAGTATGCGGCGATCATCCACCACCGTTGTCTTCCGTGGACGCCCAGGCCTTTTTTGAGTTCCCAAGCTCACCAGTCAATTCCTTTTTCCTCAGAATGTACCCGACTGTTGATTTTGCTACTCCAAGCATGTCTGCTATCTCTCTGATGGATTTTTTCCTTTTTTTCAGCCTCAGGATGTTCTGCTTCACCTCAATTGAGAGCTCCTTTGACCGCATGTTGTCTGGTCACAGCAACAGCTTCCAATGCAAAACCACACACCTGGAAACAACCCAGACCTTTTAACTACTTACTTGATTACAGGTTAACGAGAGAAAGGCCATTTGAGTTAATTGCAGCCTTTAGAGTCCATTGTCCAATTACTTTTGGTCCCTTGAAAAAGAGGAGGCTCTGCATTACAGAGCTATGATTCCTAAATCCTTTCTCCGATTTGGATGTGGAAACTCTCATATTGCAGCTGGGAGTGTGCACTTTCAGCCCATACTATATATAAATTGTATTTCTGAACATATTTTTGTCAACAGCTAAAATAACAAAACCTGTGTCACTGTCCAAATATTTCTGGCCCTAACTGTAGTACTTTTTAAACTAGAGTTAACATAATACATGGTTGTGCTATGTAATTCTGTTTTAATTCTGTTTTATATATTTATGAATTGGCCCTTGTATGCTTTGTTTTTAATGTCGTCTATGTACTTTTATATTGTTCTGCACACTTGAAATGCCTGACAAAACAAGTAAAGGAACTGAACTGAGCTGAACAGGTGCTGAGTTCAACATAGTCAACATAAGTTGCTATAGAACCTCAAGTTTATTACTGCAGTAGAAAAAAAGCTATTAAAGAAAGTTAATGTCCACTGTACAAGTTTTAGTCACTTAACTGATCAGTTTAAAGTCAGTACAAGCTGCAGTTCAGGAGTTATCAGCGGCCACAGCTTCGGCTGATGAATGGCCTCCGGACCTAAAGTTGCTTATCTGACGCGATCCGAAATGGAGCGGTCAGGTGGCCTATTGCATGTCTGTGTTTACTTTCCAAATTTTCATGCTTGCAATGAGGAGATGACAGATCAGAGGGTGAGAAGAAAAATGAATCTTGAATACAGACACCATAGATTTTTCTCCAGCTTTGATAAATGAACTATTACATATTTTTGGATCTATTTTTAAGGGAAAGTCAGAGCTGGAAACCTGCTGCTCAAGTGGATGAAAGGTTTTGTTCAGACATTTTGTTATGCGCAACTTTATATAGAAGAGATTAAACTTTTTTTTAAATTATTTGTTAAATAAAAGGGCATATAAGATTGCGTTTCTACATCTTCAGGCCATTTTTTATGTGTTACAATGTCAAGAATTTGGGAATCTGTGGTTTCAAACATTAAAGTGAAATGTGACGTACAGCCTGTGTAGCTTCAAGCCAAACTGATGACAGACTCTGTATGAATTTTGAAATAACATCTAACATGCAACAATGGGAGATAAATTGTTACAGCCAGTCGCTTTTGGGTAAAAGTGTATTTTACTGTGATCTCCATTTCCCCTGCCTTGTCCGCGCCAAAATACAGGCGGTAATTTACTGTCTATATGGTCCTAAAGCTGTCAGACAGTTCTTATTTAGCTGAAATGGAGTGAGAGTGTGTTTGCCTGTTAACAATAAACAGAAATGGCTAATCTTGTTTAATTTGCAACAAGATATTTCTCCTATGTTATAAGTGAAATAATCTTCCAATGGAATTAGTACTTTCTCCATTAATATCAAGGAATTATTTACATGAAACAAGCTTCTTTATTTTGCTTGTAAGTTAATTTTATCGTGTTTCAAAACAACAAAGATATTTGCACGAGAAACTACACCAAAAACGCTTGGTAATGTTTTGTATTTTTGCAATGATATTTTCAGTTGTGTCGACTTCCATGTCATGTTTCTAGTTTCACATGTTTTACATCACAATGCAATATTATGAACCTGGCAAACTAAACAACACTTTATATATTTTATTATGTGGCAACAATGCAAGTTACTGTACCTTCTCAAGGTAATGAGCTACATTACATTTCATGTCCCTCAGGCACAGACCAGACAACAAAGTGACCGCATTTCCCTGGAGCTCGGTGATTAGCCATGCTGCGTAAAGAACTCTCCCTTACCTTGCGTCACATGTGAGATCCCAGGTGGAGAACTCATGGTCACTAAGGTTAGCGACAGCTGCAGAAGCTTTTGGCCAGAAGCCGAGACGTTTGATGGCGACCGGCTCGTGACCAGCCTCCAGTGAGGGCGAATGGCTGCAGCAGGTACCCATTCTTCACACAGAAGGAAATCAAAAAAAGCTATAAAATGTCCAGATGTTTGGTCTTTAACCACCTTCGTTGCATTTGCACATCTTCCACTTCCTAAAGATGTAATACTTCCACATTCAAGCAAGTCAGGAGATCTTATAAGAAGTGCTTCCTTTACATTTCATCAGTTGTTTTGTCGACTTCTCTCCAGTCAGAGTGGCTGATTTTGGAGTTGCCTGGCCCTGACAGCCTTTACCCTCCTCCTTACTCTGACAGAAGTCTTTCTGTCTCCCACCACCCTGCAGTCCACAACATTGTATAAACCATCTTGTTGTTTGTCTCAGTTGCTGTTTGTATTTGAGTCCTTCAATCCCTCCTTTGTGAGCGCCCTTTCAGAACCAAGTGTGGAACACAGACGGAGGCCGCACAATTTCCAATCCCAAGCTTCAGATACAGATGATCCAACATCAGTCATGTTGGCCTGAGAAAGACCGGTCAAACCTACGTCGTAACTGTGAGTGGGCTTGCTATGTAGAAAAATTCAACAAGTGTTCTCCATATTTCTCATTCCACGCTCCAAATTATAATTCCATGTCCTAAAGAAACACCTTAGGTTAATCTCAAAACCATTGTAGATTGAACTTAAAAGGACTTCCTCTACACTTTTGAACGCACATGTCCAACTGTTCAGTGTTTTGTTACTTTTTTCACAACTTGCTGTTCTCTTACAAGGAGCAAAATTCACAACAGGTGTTTGATTCGAGTATTGAAATGGTGTTTTAAACCGTCCTAATGATACTGTTCACACCAAACTATTCAAGACAACACCAAACAGCTGACCATATGTTTGTTTTCATTGCGAGGTCTCAAACAGTCTGTCTTCAGGTGGATGTCGTTGCCGAGCTTAAGAGTGTCAGAAGGTTGCAATATAGATATTTTCTAAAAAGTGGGAATGATGTTGATGGAAAGCATCGTTTTAATTTCCCTGTCTACCAAAGAACACAATGTACCCATGTTTCCAAATCAATAATTCTGTTGACATTTCAATAGATGCGTGGGAAACCTCTCTGTGTATTGTTTGTGGGGAGCAGCATTTATTTAAAGTACAATTTGTAACAGAAAGTTGACTTTTACAAAAATGTAAAGAGGTCTGCTCTATTTTTTTTCCACTCAGTTGGATTTTATAATTCACTTGGTACAGCCGCATAATGATTATTGGTTATGTGGAAACAAAAGGCAAACACTTAACTATGTTCCAAAAAAACTAGAAAATATGTTGATGATTATTGTGGTGGGCGATGTGAACTTAAAATGTTGTCATATTTTGTGGTATTTACTGTATCAACTATAAAAGTGATAATAAAAAAATAGGGAATTATGTGGAAAGAATACAAACTTTTTGAAATGGGTTTCTATACAAACATCTGTGATGTTTAAAAGTATGATTCTTGACTCTAAACCACACACAATTACTGCATTTAGCCATATTTTTGTATTTATTGATATTTGTTGAGGCTCATATGGATCCAAAAGAGGTGAATATTTCTATTTTGAAAAGAAATTTTCA
Source organism: Poeciliopsis prolifica (assembly GCF_027474105.1). NCBI lineage: Eukaryota > Metazoa > Chordata > Actinopteri > Cyprinodontiformes > Poeciliidae > Poeciliopsis > Poeciliopsis prolifica. The sequence continues at coordinate 23,737,844 of NW_026562376.1, forward strand.
CAATGACAATGAAAAATATTGAATCCCCAATCAGATTGTAATTTATTAGGTGCTATTTTCTAATAGAGGAAATTATTAAATGTTTAGAATTTTTCAAAATACACTAAAACTAGATTTTTAAATACTGTAAGTACACATTATTATCTTAAATTATGGAGCAGTAAACTGAAATCGTTTGACATTCAGCACACCACCTCATTAGTTCTGATGTTAAAGGAAATCAACCGTTCAGACAAAAGTTTTCCTTGCTTTTTCAACTTCCAGTCCTTTATATTCCTAAAAATATCTGCCTGATGAATCCGTGATGTACTTAGTTTTTTCTGTTAGAATCTGTGAATTAATACTAAAGCCTCACGGCGAGGTTAAATATTCAAGACATCCATTTTCAGTCTGAAAATGGTTGACAGAGATGAACAACCATTCATGCGCCATACCAAAAAAAAAGAAGGATCAAAGAGTAATATTTATGTCTGCAACACAAAGGAGAAGAAGGAGAGAAAACAAGAGGCGGAGGGAGTAGCAGGAGAAAAAATGCATCAACTAGAACAGAGCATGAATGAGAGATGAAATATCAGCTACAGAGTGAGGCATTGTCAGAACAATACTCTTTGATGCACTAATGTTGCTGTGTGCAGAGGATCAAGACACACAGCACACCATCTATTCTGGACCTGCTGTTCTGGACTTATCTCCAAAACAGCAGGAGAGAAACAGTAAAGTAACCCTTCACACCCACATTAATCTAACCCGCAAGGTAAAAGCACCGTAATGACCTTCTCTACTCAGTGCTAATTAATCTAATAAGTCAAAATAAATATTTTGATTGTGACTCAAGAATAAAAGAGGAACTGCCCAAAGTATTTACAACTTCCAATATCACAGCAGTCGCCACTACATTGCTTATTTCAAACAACAAACTACATTCACCGGTCTCAAACTTCTACAGGAGGCTTGGTCCAACTAGTGTAACGTAGCCCTCATGTGTAACGGTGTTTACAGGACTTTTTCTGTAAATAGACTATTTTCTGTAGCGGACTAAAGCATATCATTTATTCTACAGATTTATTGTACTTCCCAGTCCATACATTCAACACTCAATGTGCATTTACAAGAAATAATAATTAAAATCTGTGAGAAGCAAAATCTTTGTGTGTGTTACACATGTAATAGTTACAATCTACTTGCGATTAAAGTATTTTTGACAGCAAAAATATGTTTTGTTTTTGTTTTTTAAGAATAAAAATGTACATGTTCCATGTTTCTTTCTGAGACATTGTCAAACATACTAAAATATAAACATGAAGATATGGATTTGTCAGAACACATATTTTAATGGGGTTTTCTTTTTACATGTAAGAGACATTGATAATATAAAGTCTTTAGATTTTAAGCCAAATGAGGAGTGATGTGCACTCTTCCTTTCAACTGTGTCCAGAGTCCACCTTTACTGCCACCACTTTTAGCCCACAGGGCCAATATGGCTCCCAGTTTCAGCAGGAGGTGACTTTGAAGTGAGCCAGTTAGAACCAGTCACTGGGGAGGGGGTGATGTGCTTACACTGAGTGGAATGGTGCATTCTTGGTTTGCGGTTTTAATGTTTTATATAAAATCATATAAACCTATTGCAACATGCTGCCCCCCATGAGCGGAGTAATTCTAGAATGTGAAGCCATTTGTCCTCAGAATGTTTTATATTTCACCAACCACGAAGGATAGAAGATTTAAAGTAAATTCAAGGATGTGTCTCCAAGGAATGAAGAGCCGTTATAAGAGAGATGTATAAAATATTTGTGCGGCTAAAGCAGCAGCAAGGTTGGAGTCATTTCACTGAAAATAGAATTTTGATCTGAAGTTTGTACTCTAAACTAAACTGGTTTTCTGTCTTCATACTCCCTGAAAATGCAGCAGGATGCCACAAGGGACAAGCGTAGCTCAAATATACCTCAACATCATGTTCTGTCAGAAGTTATAATTAGATGTAACTCTTCCACAACTTAAGCACATCTTTTGCTCCTGTCACGTTGATCCACCCAAAGTAACCAGACTGATTCAAAGAAAAAGACAGGCATGTAATTCCTGAATGACCAGGGTACACACCCCTAACTCCCTGAGGCAAGACTAGCACAAGCGACAAAACGAGCTAGCTTTAGCTGCTAATTATGTTATTAAAACAAAACGTGGTCAAACCGGTAAAAAGAAAAGTCTGAATGTGCGAAAACCATTTTTTCCTTACTCATTTATGACTCCACTAAGGGATATGCTGGCTAAGAAGAACCCCGCCAGGACTAAAATGAAACGCCACTGGATACAAACAAGCTAAGCTAATACCAGAACCATGTTACTAGATGTCACTCTAGAATTAGCCGGTGTTTTCAACGAGTACTAATGGCGCTACCAGCTTTTGTGGCTGGTATGCTACTGATTAATGTTAACTGTTCTTTAAATGAGCAGAATCGTGAATGCAATCATCTCTTGCACATGGTCCTACTGATGGACCGGTAGACATGGCTATATAGGGAAGCAAAGTTACAGCCTTTGTTACATTTTCAGCTGGTGAGGTTCGCTTTCACACTGTACTGTGTTAAACAAACCAAACCCTTTGAAAAGCCGGTCCCCCTCTTGGCCTGTGGTGGCACTGCACTAACAACTAAAAGAAACAATACAAAAACCACATAAAGAAGAAGAAGACATAAGCCCAATTTTCACCTTTGCAAAACTGCAAATGCAGCTCCATACAGTGTTTTACAGTAGTTAGCTCTGCCTTAATAATGGAGACATTGTTTTTTTTTCTTAATTATGAAATAGGAAGAAAATCCTGTTTCACAACAATTCCTCCTTCACAGATGAATATAATCTCTGCTTCTAACACATATAATAAATGACAGTTCACTCCAAAAAGTTTAAATAAATTAACATTTTCAGTACAAGAATAATTAAAATTAGTCCCAAACTGGTATCCAGAGATTGTAAATCTGTCACAAAAATCTGATCGGTGGATTTAAAATAAATATTTTTATTTACCGTTATGGTTAATTTAAGATAGCAGAAAAAGGAAACGCTGCAGACATCTGCTATTCAGTGGAATTTGTAAGCTTTACTGAGGAGGTTTTCCTTGCAGTTTTGTGTGTGGGTGTCTGTCTGTGTTTTGTTTGTTCATAAACACACAAACACATCCACGCATGGATACACAGAGCAGTTGATCAGCGAAAGAAGCTGACTAACTCTCTGCGGGTTTTCTGAATGAATCCAGTGAGTCATGGGGAAAGTAGGACTCTCTGTTCTGGTCTCGTCTCACCTGTTTCCTTTCTCCACCTGTTTCTTGAAATCTTAGTAAACACAGACAAATATTAGATATTCTGTCCTTCAGTCGTGGAGCCTGCCGTCTCATACTTGTCGATTCTTGGTTGGACCAATCAAATTCGCCCAGCTGACCCACGCATCACACTGATCAAGGCTCAAATCTTATGAAACTCTTCAATCAAAAAATAATGACCGGCTTGGGAATAAAGTCCATTTTTAGACGTGGGGATATATAACATTCATGCCTTCTTCCAGCTATAAAAGTAATGACACTGAATAAATCATATATTATCAAGTTTTATATTAAAGTGCCAGCAGCTTCATTCAGAATTAATGGCGACAAGTTTAATATTTGTTAATCACAGAGATAGAAACTCTGCCTTGATATTTAATTTATTTTGCCACGTTTTCTTAAATATCTCATTCCTCAGTGTGAAACGTGCTTCAGATAAGCACAAAATGTAGACAATTATTGGCATTACACATAACAATACTCAAAAAAACTAGATAAAATTTTCTGCATTAATTTTTCTGGGTTCATTTTACTTGTCAAAAGTTTCATTATGAAGTTTTAATTACTGGATCCTTCCATCAGGTGGCTGCAGCTCAGATTTATGTCACACAGAAGCAATTCAAAGTAGTTAGCAAGAAAAGTAAAAGAATAGAAATAAGAGCATCACTTTAAAAACATAAATTATAGTTAAAAATAACAGTAAAATGTATTGCATAAAGAGAAATGTCAAAATGGAAAATTTGAGCTGAAAAAAACCAATGACATTATAGAAAATCTGACAAAAACAATCAGAAATGGAAACATCCTCTAGTTTTTCCATGGAGAAATTCCACGTGATGTCTTGTTATTTGGATTTGTGAAATTGGTAAATTAACGTTGATAGGTAACTTTTCAATATGTTGTTTTGCCATAGGAAAGAAGTCAACGTCTCCAAGTGGTTCAAAGGAATATGAGCATTTTAGTGTACGAGATCCTTCAACGAGAAAAGCTTCTGCTTTCTAACTACTAGATGCAGATACTGCACCAAAAAATGTTGGAAATTTCTAAAATATTTCTTATTCATTGTTATTCACATAAATGAACTGACACCAAGAACTGAGGTAAGGATCATATTGACCTTTTGGCAATGTTTAATAGACCATAAAATACTAAAAAAAAATAAATAAATAAGCGAAACTAATAAAAAAGAATTCCTAGAATGTTTTGCAAGAGAAACTCATTTTGTGGTAAAACGTCTGGAAGGAGTGCCATCAAGCAAGCAAATCAAGCGCAAAAAAAGCAGCAGATTTAGTCATTGTCCTTGGGCTGACATTTCCACGCAATAATCTTTAACTTTCCTGCTGCTCAGAAAGAAAACACAGACAAAACTAGTTCACACCTTCAAACTGACGAAGCAACAAAAAAAGCTATTGTTGACAAAGCTGTCTCTTGCAGCCTTTATCTGTCTGCCAGGAAACCGTTGGTTCGTTGCTTTAGCCGCGGCTCCGCAGCTAAACAAAGCCTCCCTTTTTGCTTAAAGAACAAAGAGCGTCAGAAGACAGACACAAGCCAACCCCACGTTCTTCACACTAATACAATTCATCACTTTCTGTTCCAGGTTGACGGATTTTTAGAAAATGCTATTTTTGGGAATCGTAATCTACTATGAGATGCTGCTTTTTCTCCTTTAAGCTCACAAAGAAGAGTTACTGGTATACCGGGGCATCATGGATCTCTTTACAGTCAAATAGTGATAAAAAGTTACAGTGCATAACAAGGGGTACATAACACCGATCCACTATTTTCACTTCCAATGCCGATATCTGAGCTTTAGTATCGATCGATGCCCATCCAATACAGAAAAATAGTGCTGAATTTTTTTTTTTTTTTTTTTTGAGCACAGGCATAAATGTACATGAATAACAAATTAATTTGATAACTCTGCACCAATACAGAAAACTTAAATACACCAATAGCTTCACAATCTTGCTCAAACATGTGTAAACAACTCAACTTTAATCCCTTCAGACCCCATGTCCACTGGAATGGACATGGTATTTATGTGGGATTAAACCAATTAATCCATTATGAGCAGTTATAATGGGTTCCTCACCCGACCCAGCAGGTACCCCAATTGCCCCGCCCCATACACAGACATCACTTGACATGGGCTTTGATATGTGGTTCAACCAGGATTTGAATCCGAACTCTCAGGTTACTGAGCATGTTGCCCTACTATTGTACTTCAGCTTCCTATGTCAGGAGTGAAATCAAATTCAAAAATACTTTATTAATCCTACAGGGAAATGAAAAACAAACAAACAAAAAAACAGGCATGAGCAGGATACAACCCTGCACTCCCAAGTTTCAGCGTGAGTTGCTATACTCAGTGAGCTATTTCACTGTGCTGAATCTGTTTGGCACAGAAATGAAATTCTAAATGACTTCACTGATCCCACAGCAAAATGAAATGGAGGACCTGGTTTGAACAGGAATTGAACCTAGAGGCTCCAGTTTCAGAGCATGGCGCTCTACTCAGGGAGCTATATTCCCTTAAAGTCTAGCCTGGTAAAAGCCAGCCTTTAGTTCTATGCCATGCTCCAGACGGCCGGTCTGGACCCTCGGATATTGAGAAACTATTGCTTGATTCTTGAAACGATTGGCTCTGATTTCACCCAATTTGGTTGTGACGCATGTGAAGGAAGCTACGTTACGCAGCTCATTGACACTAAGCAACAGGGCAAAATGGCGGCAGACGTCGTCATAAATTTAAGTGTTGTACACTGATATGCTGACAAATTGACCAATATAAACATTGAGTCATGAATGACATCATGAGTCTATTTAATATGAGTTTCACTTTTTGTACTGAATCTACCTAAAAGCACCTGCAGGGATTCATTTAGTGACTAACCATCTGACGAAACTTCCCAGGCTTAAAACAAAAGCCATCACACCCACCGGCTTGCATCCGTCACCAGCGTAATACCAGGCACAACTCTAAAAGGCTCTGGCATGTGTCATCACAAATCCTCACTGTACCCTTTGGATGACTGTAATGTTTCAGAGATAATAGTTCAAGGCTATGAGCTGAGATGTAGAAAAAGAGTAAAATGTTTGAAAATCACTGTATTCTCATAGCGATGCTTTCCGCTGTCCTCTTCACCTCTGCTACTGTCATGTTGGCAGTTTTGAATGAGTCAGTTTGTGGCGTCACAGGTTGCTGCATAGGCAGCTCAGCAAAAAAAAAAAGAAAAAGTTTTTCAAGGTTTAATAATGTCAATGTTTTCCGGAGGACAATTACTCCCGAGCTGATGGGATCTTCGGCCTGGTACAACGCGGGGCTTTAGAGGGTTTAGGTCTTGGAAGGCCACACTCCTGACATTATTGTAAGCTGCTTTGAGATAAGCCTCTTTGTCACGGCTTCATGATACTATCATTGTGCTTATTCTGCCAGTCAGGCAGCGCTCAAATCACTCTGCGGCCAATTGCAGTTCTCTGGCAGAAACCTTCTGAAACTGCGAGACATTGAATTATTCAGCGTCTCTCTGTAATATATGAGGCAAATCGATCGATCTACATTCACACAGCATATCTCAACGCTCAGGTTTTGCTGAAATCTGATTTTGTTTCTTGTTTTTTTTTCTGGCTGTGGTCGTTCATACTACTAACAAAGTGTGACCACAATTAGACTTCTGTATGAAACGGTTCACACGAACATAGACGTCACACAGCAGCACATTGTTTTATGATGTAATTACAGACGCCATCGTCTATGGGTCGATTTTAAAGTTGTTGAGCAATTGGAGCCAACAACATTAAAATCAAGATTAAAAGTTGCTACAAGATCATAAAAAGCTTCTCCTGCTTCAGAATTATGATGCACGTCTCACGTCGACGTAGACGTTGGATAAATGCGACATGGCCATTCAGACGGCAGACGATTTGAAAACTACCGGGTTCGCTTTCAAGTCTTTCCACAAATGGACGTGGAACAAATAAAAGATTTTTGAGTAAATTGGGCCGTCCAGAGTGCCTTCAAAAAGCCGGATAAGGATTGCAACTGGATCCAGTTTAAGAACAGCAGGGGAATCTAAGAGGTTCTAGAGGCCCAAAAAGTGAATAAAAATAACTTTATTATTCTGTTAGTGAAAAATGAAAAATGAAAGCTATTAATGAATTGAACTACAATCCTAGTCCTGAAGTAGGAAATCAAAGACAAAACAACATTATTGCTGAAAAAAAAATCTTAAATTCCAGATTTTATCTTTTAAATCTGAAATGTAAGTAAGTCTGAAAACCCAAAATATTTTCATTACTTCCCCTTCTCACCCAACCTACTTATACATGGAAAAGGATTCAATCAAAGCTGCACAGTGGTGCAGTAGGCAGCACTGTTGCCTTGCAGCTAGAAGGTCCTGGGTTCAATTCCCGGCCTGGGACAAAAAGAATGTCTCTTTGTCCAGGTGTGAGGTGTTCTGGAGACACAATGGCTGCTGAACCCATACAGAGCTTTGAAACAGAAGTTCTTCAGATGTTACACCAGCTGTAAAGTTGGTAGAAAAACAATGGTCTATTCCCCCCCCCCCAAGTTTTTAAAGAGTTTCTTCCTCCCACAGTCCAGAACATGACTGTCAGGTTAATTGGTCTCTCGAAATTCTCCTTAGTGTGTGTGTGTGTGTGTGTGTGTGTGTCCCGTCTGTCTCTGCGTTGCCCGGCGACAGACTGGCAACCTGTCCAGGATGACCCCACCTCTCGCCCAAAATGCTTCACTGGAGATAGGGACAAGGATGTTAGAAAATGGATGAATGAAGACTGTTTAAATGAACAAAAGCACTTTTTGAAGATAATACATTTTTTTCTGGTATTATCCATACCTTTAATTTAACCTACATTTTCATATCTATATTTTTTCTCCATTGGTCTGATATAATATTCTCATCTTAAATGTGTTTTCATCAGCAGAAAATCTTAACAGACATAAGGGCTGGAATACACCATTCAATGTGGAATTAATGTAAATAATGTTTCATTTGGTAAATAATATAGTTATAATATTTCCAGCAATATTATAAGTTACTGAATGAGACAAATCAAAACTTAACATTCTGTGTTTTTCTTAAATGACAGCCGTCTTCAAATTTCATGATTGTTTCTACAGTTGCTGGTTTCTGTTGATTTCACTGCTGGAAATGTGTGGATTTTGACAATGAATTTCACAGCTACACAACATCTTCAGCTTGTCTGTATGCTGCAGTCTTTACCTGCATTTTGGCGGTCTCGTCCATTTGCCTCAAACAAGTGAGCGCCCATCAATACCAGCCTAATTAGGTGCATGAACATGTATCTGGGAGGTTCAGCGCAGCCGCAGCCGGAGGTCTTAACCAAAGCTGTCGTTCTGAAAAGGTCACACAAACCGTTCATTTACGGTGTTCATATTGTATAAAAACCTTTTTTTTTATTAATATGCAGAATTTACTATAGGATAAAGTGGTTACAACCACTCATGTATGTTTTTCAAATGTGTCAAAAATCCAACACTTTTTCATGTTTTTTTACATCAAAGATATACTCTACGTGTGGCAAAAATGATCAAATAAATGTCACATAAGTCCTGGGTAGAATAACGGATAATTATTTTTTATAAATGACAGATTTGCTTTGTCATGACAATAGATACTCTAATGAGTTCAATGAAATGTAGGAAAACATGATTAAAAAATTTTGACAATTCTGCAGCTGTTCATAATGAGGATTATGATTACACAGATATGGTCACAGATTTCAAAAATAACTTTCATTCCACAATTATATGTTAATTGTGACACAGGCAGTGGCAAAAAAAAAAAAAAAGAAAAGAGAAAAAAAAATGGCTCCAAGGAGCGCCGAAATTAATATTTATGAAACATCAATTCATTTGTTGGTTGGCTAATGATGATAATAATGAAGCTGGCAGCATCAAAATGAGCGCAGACAGTGATGAGTCTGTCTTCATGCTGCGCCAACGTCTCTGGAGTTCAAACTGTATGAGCTGTGATTTTAGGAATGCACTGACTGTCACACATCCATACAAACGGGAGTGACTTCTCTGCAGAATTGTTTATTTCAGCCACACTGGATGGATTTTCAAACTTCTTATTGAGATTTAAGGCCTGACTTTGACTAGGCCGCTTCAAAACCTTCAATTATTATCGATAAATTTATTATCTGGTCTCATCTTATTGTTCGTGTTATGTCAAAAGTCTGGTGCTCTCTTGGACTTTATTTTCTTTTACACTGTTTAGTAGTGATGCACCGATGCAATATTAATATCAGTATCTGTCCAAACATAAAAAAAAAAAATGTGCTCTATCTATAAGGTCAGATCGATCCAGCCCAATTCCATGTTTTATGCTCTGATTGACATCATGCTTTAATATTTATTTTACATTATGTTTAGATTTTCTACTTGCACGTTCTGATCAATCTGAAGGATTTATTAGAGTTTATTTTTACATGTTTGACCAGCGTAGTCAATTTGTTTTTGTCAGTTTCTTTATTATTTATTCAACATGGTCTGTTATACTCATAACTGAAACTGAATAAATTAAAGTTGTTTTTACATGTTTTACCAAACTTGTGAAGCTATTGGTGTATTTAGGTGTGCTGTACTGTGCAAAGTCATCAAACAAATTCGTAATTCAATAGACTTATGTCTGTGTTATAAAGGATTCAGCACTGTTTTCCTGTATCGGTATCAGCAGATACCAAATCTCAGATATCGGTATCGTATTAGAAGTGAAAAAAAAATCTGATTGGTGCATTCTTACTATTTAGGAATAATTTTTGCCATAGAGACGGCCCAGGTAGTCATCTCATATTGATGTTAGGATAAAGTATCACTTATTGTCAAATGCGTGAGTCTGTTTAGAACGTGCCGAGTTCATCCAGAGAGCAGAATCAGAGGAATCTGATAAGTGAGATTGATAAGCAACCTGCAGACAAACCGATGAGAAGGCGAATGGAGCAGCCACAGAGTTCACCGGACAGAGAAAACTAAAAAAAACTGCAGAAAACAAACAGCCCAGACATCGGCAGCGCTGGTATGTTTTAATAAATCTCAGTATGCAGCTCTTGTTGAGCAGGACTTTCTCCTAATCCAGAGGACGGAAAATCATTGGGACGGACATTAGGACAGATACAAACAAGAAAAGCCTGGTCTTTCTCAGGTCTACTGTCACAGCAAAAACTTTCTGTTCAGTAGATCATTGAAAACTACCACTAAATGTCTATACTTCTGTTTTAAATCTTTCTAATGCCACTATTATATTGTGGTACATTTTATTTCAGATTATCTCATCGTGAGAATCTGCAACTGTCCTATTCCTGCTGCTATATTACTTTATTAAACAAGTATAATAAAACTTCTGAAATTTAGTCATAAATTTTGTTTTATTTTATGAGCTGTAGTTACTGTAGTAATTTCTCCTTTTACATAACTGATTCTCAATGCATTATGGTTTTCTCACGATGTCTGCATGTTAGGGGCAAAACAATTAATCGGGTTAATCGTGATTAATTGAGTATTGAAATAATAGTGAAATAATTTAGTAACCCATTAATCGTTAACAGAAAAACTCAAAAATGTAATTTCCTGAAAACATATTTAGAGCATCAATTAAATCAAAGCTATACAAATATATATATACATTTTGCATTGGAATGTGTTTCAGTCAAAACTCCTCAAGTTCTTTAGACTTATGCCATGTTACTGCATTTTACTGCAAAAATGTTTTTTTCACATTTAAAAGAAGAAGTTGGATTAGGTGCTTATTTGTATCTTTCAAACATTTTACAAAAAAATCTTAACATGGTTAAATGGAAAATATGGAGAATGTGCCAATTTATTTGAACCAACGAATTGTCAGAATAATTGTTTACTAAAATTATCATTGGCTGTAACCCTACTGCATTTGTAAATTTTTCTTTCTCCCCGTTGACCTTCTAAATTTTGCACAAAATTACAGCCTCAAATGCATCCCTGAAACCTGTCATTTTCTTTTGATTACCTGTTTTTATTTTAATTCAGCGCAATGCAGGCTCATCCGGTCAGCCGCGTTGGCCAGTAAGTGCCTTAAGCGGAGTCGCGGGCCGAGTAGTGGAATCACCGTGTTACCGTTTTATCACTCCTCTGCAGATTAGCTGAAGCAGAGGATAATGAGGTTTGTAGGACTGCACCAGCTGTCCTAGGCTAGCTGCAGGAATCTCTGACATCAAACCTGCTCCATCCCTCTTCTGTTTCATTGTGTGCATGTGTGTGTGTGTGTGTATGTGTGTGTGTGCATTATGAAATCTCCCCCAACCTCATGCCTTCTTTCAGTCCCCTTCAGCAGAGCTAAACTCAGTGCAGACATTCCTGCTGAAGGTTTATCCCCAGATTTGATCTCTCCACCTCCTCACAACAGCAGCACCCCCTCTGGGAGTCACCGGAGAGTTCGGGCCAGTTTGACCCATTACTAGCCCCTTGAAGGGGAAAGAAAATCACACATATTTTTAGTGTGTACCCGCCTAGGTCTTACTTTAAGGTAAACAGGCATCGTTTGATGAATGTTTGAAGGAAAATGACCTGTTAGGTTTGGAAACTCGCAGAAACATAGGCATCAAGAAAAACAGAGGAGGGCTTCATCAGAGCAGGCCCAGGCAAACAACAGAATGTGAGCGTTTAGGGCAGCCGTGTCAAACTCATCTTCATTTTGGGCAGTGTCAAGGTCATGAATGCTCTCAAAGGGTCAGTTGTCCCAGAATGTATTTGCACAATCCCATTAACAAACTGTTAAAATATGATTGGTGTCTCCATTTGATGAGATCTTCTTCAAATGAACCGGTATTGAACAATCCTTCTTGGATTACGCGATTGCTTTTGGAATTTTTTAGCAATAAAAATCAAAGATCTTGTGGCGCTAATTTGGAAATATTTGCAAGAAACTTTGCAATATTTTTGCCCATGTATGACGGTAAATGTGACTTTTTGTTACTCACTTCTTTATATGACTGGTGTCCTAAAGAAGTGCATCAGAAAAGAAAATTATTTTCAACATTAATTGTGTTTGTGGGGCTCTAAATGCCCCGCAAATTAGAGCTCCTTTTTATGACACGCAATCATACTTTTACCTAAAAGGAGGCAGAAAATAGTTATTGTCACTTTTAGAATTTTATCACAGTGGTATTGTAAAATAAAACTTTAAGTCCATTTCGCCCAGGTTCCAGTTATGATTGATTATCCGAGTCAGTATTTGTCCTTGCATGGCGCAATGAGGAACCTAGTCAGAAATGGACTTTACGGGACTTAAAAACATTTATAGAGTGTTGATTTAGCATAAATTACTCATAAAACTTACAACATAAATCACATGCCCGTTGTAATAACTGGCTCTAAGGATGATTAAAAGCCACTGGAAACAGCACTAAGCCAAAAAGAGTGAGGTGGGGAGTGTGTTATTCTTTCGTGGAGTAATAAGAAGCCGAAAAAACATTTTTCACATAGAAGAGGCTCCAGCAGTGGACCCCTGGAGGGCTGTTACACAACTGTAGCTCTCTACATAAACACCCTCTGTTTGAAGTGAAAAAGGATATTGGATTTCAAAGATGAGATCACTTCCCTTTGTTAGTTTAGTTTGAGAAATACCGTCTGTCGGCCATTTAAATGTGCGAACAGCCTGGTGAAGAAGATGAGGAAATAAAAGCCTCTGTGTGCAGGTGGAAGTCGGGGGAAGCCAGGAAACGTGAAGTTCCTTCAGTTTGCTTTTCATTTTTTTTCCGAGGACATCTGAGCTTTGTTTAAATCGAACAGCATCAGCCTCGACAGCACGAGGCTGCTTCTTGTTCGTTTGCCGCAGTCGATTCAGTTCCATCCAAAAATACTTTATCCTAAAGGAAAATTAAATGTTGTGACTCATATCATCAAAGTAAATTCGTTATGGACGGTGAAGCTGCGGGCGGGAAGGATATCCGGTAACAGTCACTCACTGAAGGCCACTGCTGCTATCACAGTCTGAAGACTATCATGACATGCTAACAATATCCAGGCATCAGACACCATAATCTGCAGCAACGTGTTCTGAATGACACCATCAGTTGTTGGCTAGCGCTTCTAATCCGCCTCATTTGCTTTTGCCTCTTTCAGAGGTAATCCTTTTTAATTGCATTATGTAAAATCAACTTTTTTGAGCTTTACATCTTTTTACAATGTTATTCCGTCATCAAAAACAGACCTGGAGTGTTGCTTTAATTCCTTCATGCAGGTTTGGAAAATCCTTCAATCTCCATGGCAACCATTCAGTTGTGCAAAACACCTGGGCGGACGTAGCCCCGCCTTCGAGGACAAAGCTCCTCCTCTGAGCTGTAGTTTCCAAGCTTCCACCTCACAAAGCAGCCGTCCACCACTCAGCTCCTTAAGACTAGCCAGTAGCAATTAGCAAACACTAATTGCTGGAACTGCACATCTGCTGAGCTCATTATAGGAGCTCCTTCTCAGTGAAAGCCTGGTGAAAACATTAATAGACGAGGCATGTTGTGATGTCTTCCTGAAGGCGCAGTTTTCGAAAGAGCTGGAGGTTATTAAAGAGACAGAGGCCCGATTTTAAGATGATAAATTGCAATGTCAAATTTCTTTTAAGTCACATTTGATACATTTAGCAATTTGTAACACCTGAAGGTAATAGTTACTTCAGTATTACATAAAATGGAACCATGTACCTGAAAAACACATAATAGTGCCCCGTCTAAATATAATCAATGGGAGAGATCATAATGGACAATCCTCTAGAAAGAATAAGTCCAAGTGACATCAGAATTTCATGGCTTTTCAAAAGGTTTTGTTTCTGATGTAAAATGACGAGATTTAATTTTAAAAATGTAAGTTTATAGGGCCAAATATTGTAAATATGGCCTTTTAAACATACTAAATTTTTATGAATATAAACAGTGCTTATTTTAAAGCAATGCTGACCAATGTAACACAATGCTAAATCTGGAAAAATGAAAATAAAAGTCAAGATCACGTTACCACTCATTTTAAGACTTTATAATCAATGAGACTCAAAACAGGTTTGCTGCTTTTGACCTGCCTGAGGCACAAAATAAACACTTGACTTCAACTGGCCTGGTTCAGTCATTGAAGCCAAAAGAAGTCATTATGTTACAGCCAGCACCCTTCAGTTTCTTAACTTCACGCCATCAAAACTGTGAGCTCAGGAAAACACTGCAAAACACTTGAAGTTGAACAAACAAGCAAATACTCTAAGCTGCTCTAGACTCTCACGTGATAAATAAATCATACATCTTAAACAAACATCCTTTTCATTTAAGACAAAAAAAGGCTATTTTTACTGGAGCTTGAGCACTATTGTGTCATATTCAGAATGTAAGTGTGATAAGATCGTCCTTTGGGATTCCAAGTCAATCAGCAAAAATGCAGACAGCACCCCCCTCACCCTCCCTGCTGCTCGCAGCTGCACCAAATGCAAAACAAAAGAGACATGCTGCAATCAGCAGTAATCTGCCTATCAAATAAAATGTGGCAAATCACAACGTGAGACTGATTTAAATTTGCTTTGACTCTGAAAGAGAAAGTCCCACACTCGAGGAGTTTTAAAATAGAAAATCGAAGCTTCCTCTGTGAATTGCGAAAGCAGCAGGCGTGAGGGAACTGTTGGGAAAGCCAGCTCTGGACACTTTTCAGCACAGATCAGATACGCAGGCTACATGCTACACATGCTAGCATGCTAGCTGAGGACTTTGTAACAAAGTATTCCAGCAAACAGCAGAGCAGTGGCTGAACTCCGCACGCGGTGCCCGAGATTAGAAAAAGGTCAGGGAAAGTTGGCGCCCAAGAGCTAATCGTGTTACTTTGCTTCATTCAATTATTTAAAAATATACAAGTTGTTCATTTCGTCGTCTTCTGAGAGAAAAACAGAGACGGTAGGAAAACTGAATCCTTTTCCATTTACCTAGTTTTTAAGTAACTGTTTCCTTCTTCTTCTGTGTGTTTCCTAAATGTTTATCTTCAATTAGAGAATGGATGGAAAATGTCACTCTATCTTAAAAAAGAAGTTTCTTCCTTCTTACTCTTCTTCTTTTTGAATCTTGTTCAAGTCTGAAGTTTGCTTGAATTATTTTTCAACAGAAGTGAAATTCCAGGTGGCCCACTTAAAGCCCAAAGCTTCAAGTTCAAATGCTAAACAATCAAATATTCAAGCTAACGACAATGATTCTCCACTTTACATAAATGCATGGCTCTTTTGAGACGTTACACTGCTCCTATGCTTTAAGGTCCATTTCAGGTGACGCCAGACTGAACATAGTTTTCTGTGGCTTGCATGCTGCCCCTCCCCTACCTGTTACTGTTTGTTCCTGGTCAGCAGGCTTAAAAAGAAGAATACTCCCTTGAGTGACAGATTAATTTCAGGTGCTTGGAAACTATTCTAGCACGGAAAATACAAACAGCTTCAGTTTATTTACAATAAAATAAATAAATAAAAAACACTGCCTGTCACTCTTACTGAGTGACAATGTGTTTAGCATGATGAGACATAAAATACACCCATAATCATCAAGTGAGAATTTTACAAAGAAAAAATATTTTCCACCAACCAGAAAATGCCTTTCAGATTGATCGGACATAAATCGGGGCATAAATCGGCACATGCCGACAGAACACGCTCTAAATAATTGCTCTTAAGTGTTCAGAAAGGAGGTTTATTTGGTATGTAGGTATGGTGTTCCGCAAGGCTGTGTGCTCAGTCCTCGCCGAGAGTCCGAGTATTTAATAGGCTGCGAGACAGAGGGAAGATATGTCGCAAAGGTCATCGGGCCATGACCTGTGCATGGGTTGTGTGCTTTACCCCGCAGCCACAACCCGTCTTTTACCACTAAGTACAAACATCATCAAATTTTGGAATAACACAATAATGGCTTCATTTCTCATTTGAAGCGTCAAAATTGATTCCCACTGACGTACTCGTACGACAGAAATTGCATCATCTTGTTTCTTCCTCTCTGCGGGTGTTGTGTTACTGATCTAATGTTTGTGGGTGTGTTTTATGTAGAAATGAGCTCAGACAGCTTCGCTTTAGATAGTCCGCTCCCACCATCCTGTTTTTGTATGAATTTGTACATTTGTACGATTCTTCATAAAATACCTACAACGATTGTCAAATGGGTAAAAAACATTCTGGATGGAAATTGTAAAGTTGTTTTTGTTTCAATTACCAATTTACGCGTCAACTGTTCAGCTTCAGCAGAAGTATGGGAGAGCCTTAAGATGAACATGTCGTTACGATTCTCTACAAGTAACCGGGACCTTAGCGTCCAATGAGATGACGCTGGTCTTCATGAGACAAAATAAATACCATGCTCCCCAACAGTTCAGTAATGATTCAGTAAAAAAAATTTAAAAAAGACTGCCCTCAAAATTTCTGGAAAATAGACTCCAAACATTACAAACCTGGCACACAAAAAAAAGATCATCACTGAGATTATTTCCATCAGATCCTGAACGACTGGAGTCATCATAGCAGCAGTTTCCGTCTGGCAGCTGACAAGACGACCCAACAGAGGTCATCAAAGTACCACAGAAAATCATTAGAACCAGACATGCTGCTAAACATGTACAGGGCGCGGTGCCTGCAGCGTGCAGCAACGTAATGAAAACACTTGTCACACCCAGGATACTTTCTCTTCTCTTTGCTGCCCTCGGGGAGGAGTCTTGAGTCCTCAAAAACTGTTACATCCAGATTTAAATTCAGCTTCTGTCTGGGTACTGCAAGGACAATGGACTTGAAGAACTGATGCTTCAATGTAAAGTACACTATTGGTCGTTCCATATTTTATTTAAGTGTTTGTAGCATAAAATAATCCTGACATATTTTACCAAATTCGATATATTCTGTTCAATGTGCCACCAGGGAATCGTAATTGAGTTCTACTTTTTACAGTGAGAGTGAGCTGGATCAATTAAACATGTAAATGTTAATATATTAAGTAAATATTTTTATTTTCTAAACTGATAATGTGCAGAGAGGGGCTGGAGGGGGGGATAAAGCTTGTCTTCATACTTGGTTTCAGAGGTATGGTAAGCCCTGGACAAGCCCCCACTCTGTCACAGCCACACCCACACCCACACTTCTGAGCAACCAATTAACAGTCAAGCTCCTGGACTGTGGGAGGAAGCTGGAGTACTGGAAGAGAACCAACACAAATCCCAGGTCGAAAGCTGGAAGCAACAATTCCACCAAGCAGCACACACACACACACACACACACACACAGAGGAAAAGATCTGACCTTTAACCTATTCATTAAATAGCCTTTCCTCTACCTACAAGCTCACAAGTAGGACGTGTCGGTGGAGGGTGAATTTTCAACAATGCTCGACAGAAACTCTTCTTTCCTCTCTGGTATCCAGACAGCAACAGCAGCAGCAGCAGCAGCCTGAGTCATAGACAGAACCGCTCAGCATTTCCTGCAGACGGTGCGCGGCGGGCAGGTTGGACCCAGACACACCTCTTCCTGACCCGCACTGACCGGCTCTGCGCCAAATCCCGCTGCTCGGAGCGGGATTTGGAGGCAGCAGCCATGTTAAGCTGCACCGTAACTTCAAGACTCAGCCGAACAGAGCGCCGGGTTTACGGTCCTTACTTTATGAAGTAACTCGCTCCTTCATCCGTGAAGCCTTCCTCCCATCCCGGCGGCAAGTCTGAAGAAATCACGAAAAAAAAAAAAAAAAAAAAACCCTGACTTGTAGTTGAAAGTTTGACACTTAAGTGAGCGGCAGAAAAGTATGCTGTCGTAAAGGTAACAGGTGAAAGTGTTTCTGCCCAGCCGGCTAAGCTAGCTACCTGAGCGGATCATGTGTCCGGAGTTCACAGGCTCACCGGAGCGGGGATGGAGCCAGGTGGTGCTCCGCGTCTCATCACTGCAGCGCGGGCACAGAGCAGAGAAAAACACCTGTTACACCGCCGGAGCGGGGGGGAGGGAGAGCGGGGCCGGCAGGGAAGACACGCCGTCGAACCGGGACCGACGGCGTCGGAGATTCCTCACGCCGACACTTACTTGATGAAGAAAACCCTCCCGTCCCCGCAGACACCGTAGGACCAGTGTTCCGGTAAGGTGTCCCGTCCGAGAGGCGCCGCCATGATCCGTCCGCCAGTCCTATTTCATCTCCATGGAGCTCAGCGATCACTGGTGGAGCTGGCGCTGCCTTCAGGGACTCGCTTCACTGCCGTACATCCGACAATCGAAGTCTGAACATGCTCAGAGACTCTGACCGTGTCTGCTAGACACGCCACACTGCTGCATGTAATGACAACTATTATTACAAGGAGATTAACTTCTGTTTAGGTTGCTGGGAGTTTTTCTGTTTAAATGGACCAATATTTTCTTTTTCTTACAGCCAGACAGATGCAATACATTTTAGACAGAGATGACATAATTGTATATTTTCTTTGACATTGTTTTATATATATATATATATATATATATATATATATATATATATATATATATATATATATATATATATATATATATATATATATATATATATCAATTTTAGTGCTGCCAATAAAACATAGTGTTATTTTTTTTTTTTTTATTTTTTTAGAATACACAGTTGTCGAAAAATGTGTTATAATTTGGATTTTGATACATCTTTGTGGTTCTGCTAGACTAAACACCCACTTAATATATTTCTCACTATATTATCCATGACTTACATGGATAATTATTGTGTGCAGCATAATAAGCTCATCGCAGTCGCTGCATTTTGGAATCAGGTAACTGGTTTGGTGAGCTGCTTCCTCGGTTTTCCATTGGAAGATTTAAAGGGGCAGTACTATGTAAAATCCAATTTTTCTGAACTTGAGTCGTGGCATCATGTTATCCCCTCATCTAAAACATTCCCAGAGTGTTTGCCTTTACTCTTCCAAGCATGTTTGAGAAATCCTTTAATCTCCCGTGGCAACCATTCAGCTGAGGGAAATGCCTGGGTGGGCCTGGCCCCGCCTTCGAGAACAAAGCTCCTCCTTGGAACCATTAGTTGCATCACAGCCACAGAATTAAAGAACAGAGAGGCCGGTCCTTTGAGTGTTATTATTCTCAGGCATAATCTGTAAAATGACATTTTTTTATTTTTTTAAGTACCAATTTTCAAACCTTTTATTTTTTGAGTAATGCCCATTAAATGAGTTCAGCTCATTTAATGCTGATCAGTGAGATCAAAGCCCCGCTTTGGAAACGTGAAACCTTGTCACATTTTCAATTCTCTGCACACAAGCCGAGTCTCGTTCACGTTGGAAAACTTTGCTTAGACCTCACAGGTGAAGGTGTTGTGTTGTAATTCAGCTGTTCCAGAGGCAGGCCTCATAGATTTTGCGTCGTAAAACAAAACGCAGGGCAGTAAAAGTGCCACATGATGGTAAACGAAGTTAAATATGCTTTTGCTTCTCCCACAGCAGCCCTGCTTAGAACACAAAGGTCAATCCTTGAGATTTCTGGAAGAGAGAGACACAGAGAGAGAGAGACGTCAGTGCAAAAACGTTTTCATGCCACAAAATGACTGCAGAGGAAAAGGAAGGAAGTTTCCCCTCAGCTAAAAGCAGAAAGTTCATTCTGAGAAATTATCTCCTGTATAAAATCCCAATGTCATTTTTATTTAAAAAAAAAAAAAGTTAATTCTCTTAACAGCTCAAAATGTAACACCTCCTGTTCATGCCTCGAGAAAAACATGGTGATAACTTTCCACAATTTGTCGGCTTTCTGAATCCCCTGTGCATAAAGTCTTAAAGTGATGAAAAGTCAAATACCATGGATGTTTTCTTCATCCACTTCCTGTTCACGTTCCCGGCTCTTCCTGAGCCCTCCATATTAATGGAGGGCCATTAATATTTTTAAACAACACGGCCTTCTACATGGAGCATTTATTTCTCCTGGTTTTTGCAAACTGGTGGATGCTCTCACATGCTGAAACTGGGCAGTAAACAAATCGGTCCGTTATTAATCAAAAGCCCCAAAGATGTGTATATTTCCACAAACGGGTGGTGATTGTAGAACTGGGCTCAGCGCTAATGCTGGACCAAAACCACTTTGATACAACGTCTGCCATTTAAGATGAATCTCACCAGACACTTTTAAAACAAAAGCTCCTCTTTATCATATGTGTGATCTACATTTAACCCTCTCCAGGCAGATGTTGCAGATTTGCAACAGCTAAATGCTGCTTAGCTAGTCTTTGCAAGTAATTTGAGCCTGAGAGGGTTAAGGCTAAATAATAGTACATTCGCAAAAGGAAAAGGTTCAAAAATATATTAATTGACAACCACTGAGGCCAAGCCAATGCTTTAAGCCACAGAGGTAAAGCTGATGTGCTGATTACCTTGTCAGCTGAATTAAAGTCAGAGTCATCTTTGATCTTTGTGCAGGTCGTCCATTTATTGATGCCAGAAATGGACCTTATACAACGATCCATCCATCAAGAAACCCGCTGACAGCTTCTGGGGTTCAGCAGTCTGAAACCTGTTTCCCTCTTTCGGGTGGAACACCTGTCTTCACCCACAAAGGTTTCCACCAAAAAGAACGTATATGACCTGTGTGACAACAACCCATTCACACATGCATTCTTAATCTGCTCCTACAACCACTATGAACTTTCAAAACAAATCTTACGAATGTCCGTTTTTGAAAAACGGTTGCGGGGGCGAGAAGGTCGGAATCGGGTCATTCAGACTGCGGTGGAAAAACTCCTGGATATTTGTGCCTATATGAGTCACATTCGGGGAAAAATTTTTTAAAAATAAAGGTTCTGGTTGTCATTACTATAACTGCCCTTTTGGATTAACAAATTTGTTTTTTGTATTTTTTATTTTTTGTATTTGAACTGAATTTTAAACTTTAACCTACCTGTATGTAAACATACTGTCGTTTACACTTCATTACTTGTCTTTCGGTTTACTCTGCAGAGCGACGGCAGACGTTTGGGAGATCCAGGAGGAGCTCAGAGGAGGCCTGCTGCTCGGCCATGTTGAGAGGAGCCAGATGAGGCGCCGCAGTCACCCAGGAAGGAAGCCTCTGGTGTGACTCCATTAAAGGTCTACAGGGCATGACCTGCTGGGCACATGACTACAGAAGAGGCCAGATGGAGTCTGCGAGCTGGAACAAGCGACCAAAGTCAAACATCCTTTTATTTGCTAGATGTCACAAAGGGAGAAATAATATGTCAAGAGATTTGTCTGTTATACGTCTACTGATGTTTTGACAGAGAAAAAATTTACATTCAGAACAATTACGGTCTCTTTAAGTCGTGATGGAAAAGCCTGCATGACGTCAAGAAACACAATAACCAATTAAACAAAACAAAGATTTTTGGATGCTATCATCATCGAAGTCACCAAAAGCAATCATTGCCAAATATTAGAATGGATCAACGTTCCTGTTCTAATTAATCAAAGGCCGTTCTGAACATTTTGTGGGGGGATTTAGCTTCAGTGTTTCAGTGTCTCTGCAGTTTCCTGGAAGTTTATCCTAGATTTGTAGAGGCTAAAAACTGAATGAGGCTTCTGATCTCATGGCGTTGGAAACGTCTGATGAGGTCAACGGGCACATGTGAGTGAATTGGAGGTGCGTCTGTGGATGAATTTGAAGGTTCACTGCTTTCTTGTTTGACACATTTGGAAAGTCAAAGAAACTCAGCCAGGTTCCCAGGAAGTAAACTGATTTCCTGGAACAATTTTCAGGTGCTTGAAGGATCCACTTTCATCAGTTTAAACCGCTATAAGTAAGAATAGATGGGAACGTCCAAACGTGTCTGGACCGAGCCAGGTTCTGTGTCTTGGTCCAAAATGTGGAAACTAACCCACAGTTTGTTAAAATGCTGCTGAAGCTGGTGAGAGCAACATATGCAAAACTTTGTCTATATGCGATTAATGTAAAAAAAAAAACAAAGAAACACAAGTTTGCAATTATGATGTTTTAATTAAATAAGAAAACCAATTAAAAAAAACAGGTAAGTCATCAAAAAACAAGCTGCGCCATCAGCCTCTAACTGCTTCCCGTCATCTTCCAAGTAGTAACAACTGGTTGCTGGTTGTAGTTCAAGTGACTTGTTACAGGGAAAAGAAGTGTGTCCATTGCAGTTTTGTGAGGTAGACCAATTTCGATATGGCCAAAAAGAAAAAAAAAATCTCATTCTGGTGCCTAACCCTTTTTTTATTTTAAGTTGTTTGTTGTTTGTTTGAGCCAATTTGTTTTGTAAAGAAAGGCACCTACTGAAAAAAGCCAGACTACAGTTTGCAAATGCACACAGGGAGAAAGGTCTAATGAAACGGAATTCGAACCATTGTTACATTGTTTATTTTACTTATACGTTTATCATTTATTATCAAATAAATAACAGGTGAAAAAAAATTACTTTTGTAAGAGGAATTTACTTTTGCTTATGCTGTGATCAGAATGTATCGCGGTTTCCTGATGGCACCGCGGTTTGGTATCGAACGATGAGTGACGATTAAAGCGTCGGAGATCGGTTTTCCCTACACCCAGCAATACGAGGTAGGCCGTATTGCTGGGTGGCAATGAGCCACTGTCTGTCTGCTCATTGCCATAAATACGATCCTCCATCAGCTGACTGACTCGGTGTGTTTTTCTGAGCTCCCAAAGTGTCTCAACATGCAGGCGCGTGCGGTGTCCTGCTCATGACAACATCCTGTCACGTTCTCGATCAAGCCCTGTTATTTTGAAAGCCGCACCTGGGATTTTATGGGGGGTTTTTTGTTTTGTTTTGTTTTTTTAAGTACATCCTGTGAGTTGTTGTTATAGGTTCCAGTCTCCTCGGCGATAACAGTCATTTTCTGAAGCTTTATTGACATTCCTCGCTGAGGCTCTTCTTGTCTTTTTGCGCACTCTGGAGAGCTGCATTCCGGCTTTGCATTGATCAATATTTGATGTTATATCAGCCCGAAAGACTCTGTGAGAAGCAAAAGATGCGAGTGATGGGCGGAGGGAGAGTTATGCCCTCTGATGTCAACCCGCTCTGGTTTTGTTGTTTTCAGCTCATTATATCGCGGTTTTATCGCGCATCTCCAGGCGGTTCTATTTGTTTATTTTATTTTTATTTTATTATTATTATTTTTTGCAACAGGAAGAAAGGCTATGTGTTTTATGATGAGAAATTAATGACAAAATACAAATTCTAAATATGTTTTATTTAGATTATATTCATTACCTCATTGTCAGTTGCTCTGCAGTTTGGTTATTGTTTTTTTCTTTAGAGTGTTTAAATATGATCAATGACTTAATGTATACTTCTATGTTTACTTATAATGTTCAAGTTTGATAATTGGGAAAACGACGTAACCAATGCTCCTTACGGCTTCCTGCAGATATGATCTGTTGTGTGTTTTGTTTCCAACAGTGAAAAGCTTACTGATAAAAACAAAACAAAACAAAAAACAAGACAGTACATTTAAATCAAAGTGTGTAGGACCTGGGGTATTTTTGTTCCTGAATGATTGTTGTGCTGCCCCCTGGTGGACAGAAATATGAAGCGCTGCTGGTTTAAATGAGCAATTCTCCACATTCAAGGAAGAATTTCATGGGTCTATCTCACATGCTCACAAATGTGAACTGCAAACATGATATCTTTGATATCATGTTTGCAGATATCATGATGTTTCCAGATATCATGATATCTGCACTATCTCTGAGGGGGCCGAAGGCCTTCCTCTGTATGTATACACGTGCCAACGAGTGAAACCCGAGCACACACTGCTTCAATCTGCCGTAGAAGTGACTTGCTGAAGTGATGCTCCAAACAGCCAGGTTTGCATGGCTTTTAGCTAAAGAGAGCTCGATGCTTTCACACACACATTCCTTGTACCAGGGAAGAGTCACCCGATCCAACCTCAGCTCGGCCTGCCTGGACACGGCTGTGTGTCGTTGACATGAACAGGCATCCAGCACACATCCTGCTGGGGGAGGAGACTATCAAAATCAATGCACACAACAGTCACGAGGTTCAGAAAATGAGAGCTGATTTAAGCCCATGGAATATCAGCTCATCTGCTGGCGACATGGCTGGATGACACAAAAAAATCCCCTAATGAATGAAGCTTCCGCATTTAACGCCTCAAAATTGGGCCTCTGTCTCTTTAAAGACTCCTGCTCTTTCCGAAGCTCCGCCTTCCTGAGGTCACTACAACATGGCTCCTCCATTAACCCTTTAACAACGTTTTTACCAGCATTGCATGGAGACGTAGCTCCAATGATGACCTCAGCAGATGATCAGATCCACCAGGTGTTTGCTAATTGCTGCTGGCTAGTCTGAAGGAACCAACTTGGGGAGTCTGCTTGGAAACTTAAGCTCCGAAGAGGAGCTTCAATCTTGAAGGCGGCGCCAGGTCCACCGGGGTGTTTCCCACGCCGAGTGGTTGCCATGGGAGACTGGAGGATTTCTAAAACATGCATGAAAGAGTCAAAGCGACACTAGACATCGGTTCTGTGTAAGGAAGTGGAATGATTTAGAGAGTCCCTTTAGAAATATCCTAACGACGAAAAGGTTCATTACCTGGGTTGTGAAATTAATATTGAATAATGTCTAAATAAGATCTGCATTCAGCCTCTGCGTTTGATCTCAGGTCCGCTGCGACGCTCTGTCGGCCAGTTAAGAAGTTGGTTGCCATGGAGACTGAATGCAGGCTGGAGAACAAACATTACTGGTTTTTTTTTCCTCTCTCTGTTGGCCGAGCGTCATAGCAGACATTTTCTAACACACAAAGGAAACAGGACTTCCATTCATAATACACTTTTGTAACACACATTCTAGTCATTGCTGTCTGTCTCTTCAGCAGTGGAGTCTTGCGCAGTGCATAATATAAAACCCACGATAGACAACAACGACTTTCAATATACAAAAAGGGAAATGAATTGACCGGACAAACAAGAGGTCATTCCTCGGTTTTTAACTTTACTGTTTCGTTTCAGCGCAACAGATTCTGGTCGTGTCAAAAAACAACAAACGAGGATCTCTGTTGTGCAAAAATTATTTCATGACACCCCATTTATCTGGAGCGAAACAAAATGATAGAAAGCAACCAAACCAACAAAACAAGACAAAAAAAAAAAAAAAAAAACACCCAAAAAAACGCAGCTCACCGCCAGCTGATGTGTTTATCTCTTTCCGCCTGCTGCTCATGCGTTTGAATCAAGCTGCAGAAAAACAAGAATCACCAGGATGGGCAGTGTGTGTGTGTGTGTGTGTGTGTGTGTGTGTGTGTGTGTGTGTGTGTGTGTGTGTGTGTGTGTGTGTGTGTGTGTGTGTGTGTGTGTGTGTGTGTGTGTGTGTGTGTGTGTGTGTGTGTGTGTGTGTGTCAATGGAGCTGGCAAAAAAAACGATACAAGAAAAACAAAGAGAGCAAACACACAGAAACAAGAGACGCAGGGCCGGATTCAGGAGGCGGATTTTCTAGCCACAGTAAACACTACCTTTCCACACACACTCAAACACGCGCACACACATACACACACACACACACACACACACACACACACACACACACACACACACACACACACACACACACACACACACACACACACACACCCAGCCGCCAGCCAGGAGAGAGAATCACATGCAAATTTATGTCAAGTAACAAACAATTTTCATAGTGTGTGGGGACAAATTTGAATGAAGTTGATGAACATCTTTGATGTGTATTTTTATAAGAAAGGGCGGCAGTGTAAGCTTCCATGTTGGTTTAGACAAAACTATTCGTTTCCGCCCGAAACAACAACAACACTCAATAAGTAAAAAAAAAAAGAGCATACATGTAAAAACTCGGGTTTTAACCAGCGAAGCATCACAAAGGGGATATTAGATCTTTTGGAATGTAATGTGAAATCTACAAAAATATACATCCCAGACTGTTATTGCTAAAAACAAAGAATGCCTCATCATTTACCCAAACATGGCCAGGATTCATCTGTCAGAAAAACTTCCTACATCTGGGTCACGCTTCCATAATCGGCGTAGCGAAGAGGCCGTGGTCTAGTCAAAGCAACATTACTGATCTTTTGTGAACATCTCTGTTATCAGAGTGACCTCTGAACCTGTTGAGTCTGAAATTTGTATTGAGCATTTTTGTTGTTCTAAGGGTTTATTTTGGCTCTTGTGGTAAGACAGGGAAGTAGGTCAACAGAGAGAGAGGGAAGCAAAGGTCGCCAGGCCGGGAATCAAACCTGCGACAGCCGCATCGAGTACTAAGGATGTGGAGAGTTCTTACATTTTAGATTTTACCCAATTGCTAACGTTTGGCCTTGATTTGTAATCAATTAACCCCTCGGAGCTCGTTGTCATCTATAATGACTTTTAGCAAAACTTTGTGATCACAAGAAAATGCCGATTAACTAAGAGTTTGTTTCTCGATGTCGGTTCCTTCAAATCTCAGTCTAAAGCCAGAGGTGTGGTGAGCAGAAACTTCTGTCACAAAGACAAATGCACGTCTTAAACTACGCAGGCCTCCTTTTGCTCTCTCCATGTCGGTTCTGTGAGGTTTTCAGAGAAAGTGCCTGAGAAGCTGAGCTCTTGCCTGCGATCCATCAACATCTGCTGAGCAAGCGGCAACGACAACAACCTCCCGTGGTCAAGAAATTCAGAGGGAGGCTCTGAGACAGAGGCACCCGACGCAGACGTTTCTGGCACTGCTCTCACCCATTATGTGTTATGTAAATGTTGGGTGAATAATGCATGACTCCGCTCTGAACGAACTCTGCGTGCAGCTTGCCTAAAAGCCTGCAGGCCAACAGAAGCTCAACGTTCCCTCACTGGCGTCCTGATTTCAGATAGAGACAGTCTAAATGATCACCTGAAGGAGAGTGGAAAGCTTTGGGACTTGAACTTTGTACTCTGTACTCGAAAGAAACCAAAGTCTCTCTCTCAAAAAATAAAAAAACAGAGAGCTTGCAATTTTCGGTGTCAAGGTTTTTGTCTCCACACCTCTGACAGGTGAGAGAGTAAAAACACTAACCCCACAGGGAGTTTTTGTCTTCTAAGTGCAGTGAAGCAGCTCAATCACGACATAATAAACTATTGTGTTATTTATCACAAGGCGGCCATTTGCATTGTGGAAACGGTGTGTCATAATGTGCCACTGACTCTGTAAGAAACTACATTTATGAAGTGTCCCAAAAATATAAAATACTCAAAGTTTCCAGGAGCATAAACTCTTTCAGAAGACACAGAATACTCCAATAATTATTTGTTTCTCAGTTTGGTATTGCGTCTGTTTGTGATGATCGGAATATCATCTTTTTCTGTCGTACTGTGAGCATCCAAACAACAAAATGAAGATATAATAAAGGCAGGTTTTATTTTTATTTTTTTTCTCTCTCTCTGGTAAATGATTTGAGGTTTTTCCACAGCTTTGGAATGAACTCACATGCCCCAAAATAGAATCAATTTCTGGGCAGACAGCAAAAACCCCGTCGAAATGAGACCGTGGATGTGGAAAAAAATCAACAAACCGTCGGTAAACGAGGCTTGTGGTGTTTAAAAACCACAACGTGCTTGTAGAATATTTCACACGTGCTGGATTTTGTCATTAAAAAGCCTTTTAGACATAAAAACCCTTTTCTGCTCGACTCTGTCTCCCTCTAGTGGAGACTGGAGAGACTATTTGTTTATCTGTCGGTCTTCAAAGGTTTCATCATGATTTGGTTATGTTGTCATCTCTCACGTCTTCAAGCTTGTCACTGTTTTTTTTTTTTTTTTTTGTTTTTGTTTTTTGTTTGTTTGTTTGTTTTGTTTTGTTTTTAAATATATATTTCATACCATGAGATAAATCCTGAGATTCATCGTGTCGTCTGGTTTGGTTTGGACTTTTCTTCTTCATTAACTGTGTGAAACTTTTGGAGAATAACCGTGGACTTAATGGTGTGTTAGTTATATTCTAGTTTCAAAAATGAATCTGTTCCCCAGACAGTTTCCTGTTTTTTGTTTCGTCACTGAGGGTCGAAGACGTTGTTGTAAAACTGGCCACAGGGAGGCAGTAGAGTCGCACGTTTCCATGTTGACCAAAGAATAAGCAAAGAGCTCTAAATCTGTAACTTGCGCGGCTGAGGAAACCTGAGAACACGACCGAGATAAAAAAAAAAAAAAAAAAAAACCATCTGCTTTGTTTTTCAAAGCTGAACTTTGGTCTCAGTGCGATGATTAAATCAGTGTTTACCATCACGTCTCAGCCAGGCTGCTGTGCGCCCCCCAGTGGCTCAATGAGGGCTTTACAGCCACTGAGCCCTCTTTTAAATCAACACTGTGTGAGTCAGACACACGAAGCACTGAGTATGTTGGAAGTAGGAAGTGTCACCACAGATGTGCTGATGACTGATGACATCATTCTGTTTATCTTAGCAGGAATGAGTAAGAATTGTGGGGGGGGGGGGGTTTCAGAACAATATAAAAAGAAAATCTTCGAGGTCACGCGCTCAGGGCTCGAGCGGATGACCCCTGCATGGAGGCCTCGGCCATTGACGCACCATGCCGTGACGATCAACGGCCCACCATCCTGTCGATTAATGATCAAATGAAGGCAGCTAGAGCTCCAGAAATGCTACTGGGCCCCACGGAGGGTCTGGCTATGCAAGCTTCCGGTAATTCTGATGCTCTGTGTTCATAGAGAAGAAACAGAACAACACAAACTGCGGATCGATGGGATGGATTTGGCGCCCCAGGCTCTGACAAAGTGTCAGGAGAGAGATGCTCTTGGCTTCCCAGGAAGAACACTGGCAGTCCTGTAGTCTGCCTGTATGAGCTGCTGTCAGACACAATAGCTGCTTGTAGGTTGCATCATCACTTAATTGTGACCCGAGAGACACCCTTTTTCTGGCAGGCGGCTTCGCGGAGGCAACCGCGTGTGTGTGGAGTTGTGTGTAGGTGTGTGTGTGTGTGTGTGTGTGTGTGTGTGTGTGTGTGTGTGTGTGTGTGTGTGTTGTGTGTGTGTGTGTGTGTGTGTGTGTGTTAGTGAAAACCCACTCCCCCTGCTGTTGCTGAGTCTACCGCTGCTGCAATCACCTGCAATCCTTTCAACGCCTCGCTGCTCCAGCCGGTTGCCTAGAGACAGGGGTCGCCTGGGCCACCCGGTTTATGATGCTGATGAGGAGGAAGACGCAGACAGAGATGTAAAGCAGGGTGGGTTTGAGAAAAGGAAGAGAGCAAAGGGCTTTATTGAAGGATCATGCGGGGGTAGGTGGTTGTACTCATCTGGTCAATGTGGGGTCAAAGGTGAAATCGCCTGCCACAGCCGTCTGGTTGCATTGGATCGAAACTGGACATTACATTTTATTCACAGTGGCTTGCAAAAGTATTAGTTTTTGCAAATGCGAATGTAAGAAGAATCAAAGTCCAGACCAAGTCGTGTTTAAAATGATCGGAGGCCAACGTCAATCACTAGTTTTGGACAGAAGTGATATTTCAACATGCATGTGACAAAGTGGTTGTGTTTGTATTTATTCGCCGGCTTCCACTCAAACATTTCGTCGGTTCTGTTCAGTTGAATCATCAATCGAGTTCAAAGGCGAGTGATCTTCGCCGAGATCGATCGATGGCTCTGTGAACGAACCAGTCGGCCTTTATTGTCAAGACTAACATGGACGCCCAACAGTACAGAAGAAAGTGGCGAAAACGGAACAGGAAACGGCAGAAGCAGTTCCGGGGTGAAGGTTCACAGTGACCTGTGGGTCCTGTAGGACAATGACCATCGTCACATTGTTGGAGAAAAAAAAAATCTAGAGTCCAGAGAGACTCGCCTGAGAGCTTTTTTTATTATGTATATCTTTTGAACATTCTTTCTAGTCAGGCTGGCTGAAAGTTTAGCATTTTCAGAGATGGATCCAGTGGGGACTATTATTGTTTTTAATTTCATGGAGGAAAACTGCTTCTTAAAGAGTCAACAATTATGCTTAAAACATGGCCGCCCCCAGTCAGCGATGAGTGGCTTTATCTGTTCAGAGCTGAGTTTCAATGACTTGCTCTCTGCTTCCAGTTACGGTAAGAAGAGTGTTTCTGTTTCCAGTGTGTGATGGTTTGACGCTGAGCGTGAAGGGAGGATGTCAGAGGACATGTTGCTGAGCTGTCACAGCTGACGGCTGATTGCTCACCTGTCGGAGGTGGTGGGCGGGGCGGTGCTGAGACACGCTGACTGATTTCATCCCTCAGGAGCATCATTTCATCAGACTTGTGTTTTCAACACTTGTCTGATGACAGCCTTACAGCAGTTTGTATGCACAGAGGCTCATCAGGGCCGGTGGGAAAACGAGAAGCTTCTGAACTGCAGCATGTGTGTGTGTGTGTGTGTGTGTGTGTGTGTGTGTGTGTGTGTGTGTGTGTGTGTGTGTGTGTGTGTGTGTGTGTGTGTGTGTGTGTGTGTGTGCATCTGTGAGAAATAAAGAGAGAAAGGAGGAAAAGGAAGTGATGAAGGAACCTTGTGCTGTGAAGGCAGGTGGGGGAAAAAAGTGTGTTCTGACATTTTTCTTTGTTTTAAGGAAACATCAAAGATCTTATTTCATAATGTGAGCAAAGATTTGGTCAAATTAGACAGATTTTTCAATGATAATGCAATTAAAAAGATACGTTTATGTTTCAGTGAGCCTGTCGGGCTGCAGGAGGTGTGGAGGTGTTCATTTCTCTCAGCTGTCGTCATAGAGTCACCCTCCAAAAAGACTCTAAATCTTTTTGTTGTCGTTGTTTCACATGAAAACCAGATTCTCCCGCCGGTCATGGTGTGAACACCGGAGAGACCACTAGTCGGTCTTGTAAAGTTGATGCCGTCTTTCAGCTACATTCAGCAAACTAAGTGACCAACAACTATCAGTTTGGTTTATTCTCATCTGCAAAAACGTAACTTTTACGTGTCTTGGGGAGTAATCGCTGTTTCTATATGACAGCAGCGACAGGAATGGAAACAATGGAGGGAGATGTGCATTTTGTTGATGGAAAAGCAGGAATTATTTGGAGTTTGTCGCCAAGTCTGATTATTATAAGCGGCTTTGGGATCATTTTTTTAACGTGAAGTTGCTCATTTGAGCTTGGAAATAAACAGAGATAAATAATAAACCCCAGAATTTGTCTGGGATCCAGTTAGTTTTAGTCAAGACTGTCCCTGTCCATTTCCCGGATGATCCGTCCCGCTGTGTCTTTGTTGATGTTACCATTATAAAATTGCTTCCAAATAAGAAAGACCAAGCTGACTTTTTAAAAAATTTTTAACTTAACCTCTGCATTAGATCTCCTTACACAACCACGTTATTAATTGTTCACCGTCAGACTTTGCCAACCTTTTTAATCAGGACGATTAAGAAAAGGCAAGGTGAATCGTACCGTGACAAATTTTATTGACTGAACAGTGTAGCTACAATCAATTTGCTACCAACAAACTTCAACCTACATGATGCTACCATGACAAGCCGAGTGCGTCACATTGATCAAAGTGTTCTGAGTCTCGTCAAAAGGCAGCCCCAAACTATGAAAGCACATAAAAAACAAGACAAAAGCATAAGTATCAACGCAATAAATATATCAACAGCACAACACAAACTGCACCAGAAGTTGATGTTTCCATCATGCTGACATGTGTAGTTGTTCTCAAAACACTTTGTAACGCAAAGCTCCGCTTTCTGATGACATCATGGCTCCCTACTTAAACCTCAAGAGTCACTGCCGAGGTTTCTGCACGCATAGAAAAGACAAGTAGAAACTCTTTAAGCCGATGGTAAAAAATAAAGGACAAAAAGCTCCACGGAGCGTTCGTTGGTTACATTACTAGGTCAGTATATAAGGCATACAAAAAAAACAAACATTCCACACATTAATGTTGAGGTTAACATGAGAAAGTGTCAGTCAGTGCAACAGTTACACAATGTATAAAAAAACCCTCGAGGTACAAAGTTGTTCAACTTGACACCGAACATTTAAAATGGCCTAACATCAAATTTTCTAACTGACATAAAAAACAAAAAAAAAAAAAATCACTGTTGCATTGCAACCAATCACATTTATTTTTTTTCATCCACAGAAGAAATGAAACATTCAGGACCCCTCTGTCTGATTCAAGGCACTGTCCAGGTACGCCCGCATCTTCTCCCTGTGAGGCTGGCTGAGGCAGTGGCCCACGGCGCGCTCCGTGTCCGCGATCCGCCTCCGGAAGCGGTCCCGGTCTCTCGCCAGTTCCTCCCAGTGACCCTTACGGGACGCCTGGCGGGCGAAGGGCCAGGTCCGCATGACGTGGACTTGGACGAGAGGAGAAAATTGCACCTGGAAAGAAAAAGAGCGGAGAACATTTTATTTTTAGACTTCTTTTAGTTGGAGAACTTCATTGAATAAAATGCAGTTTTTTCAAGTCGCACTAATCTAGAGACGGGGCAATTTTCCCTCAATTTAGTGTCGATCACTCTAAATGGTGCTCGACAGTTAAAAGAAAAATTGCCATTTTTCTTCTGGTTTTTGTTCTGGTCCTCAGAAGCAAATAAAGAGAGTCAGAGGGTTCTCTCTCAAAATAGAAACATTACAAACTGTAAGTATTTTGACTTTGAGTAGCTCTGCATATTTTGCAGCACCACTGAAACTCGACCTCGCCAGCCAGCGCCGCAGTCAAATTCTCCTGACTCGCTGGAGTCACGTGACCAGGACTAGTCATGACGACCGGAGGCGTTGCTAATCGACCAAAACAAACAGCTCAGCAGAGCCCACAGCGGCTGAGCATGTGTCACTGAAACAGGAAAGAACTCTTATCTCTTCCTCTCAGCCACTAAGAGCAGACACTCCCTCTGTCCAGTTAAACTTACACTCAGTATGATAATATGTCACATGAGCGTTACATTGTAAAAATCTTTGAGGGGTCATAAAGGGTGTTTCTTTCCCCATCTTTCTTAAATCTTAATTGAAGTAATAAAGTCTATGAACCTTCTTTTGCCTGGTGCCGGCCTTGTTTTCCGTTTTTCCCTCTGCAGGTGACCGAGGCGTCGGCTCGGGCCTCTTCCACGGCACCAGCCTTTTGTCCTGATGGCGGTGCTGCTTTAACTTTCTGTCCGGCAGAACAGGTTTGGATGCTTTTATGGGCTTCTTGGTCTTTGCGGACGGATTTGGATGGATGGGTTTGAGCGACGGCGAGGCGCTCAGGAGGCAAGCCTTGAAGTTCAGCGGGTGATAGGGGTCGTCCTTTTGGCCAAGAGATTCCCAGATCAGCTCTTCGTTGTCGTCGTCCTCTGATGGAGGACGACAACTTTGCCTCTCCGTCTCGGTTTTGGGAGGCGGTGCGGGGAGTGAGGCTTGTTTACACGCTGAGGGGGGTTTGGTCTTGAGAGAGTGGCTGCTGGTTGTGCTGGCGGTGAAGTATAAGGGGTTGTACGGGTCTTCTGGAGTGCTGAAGAACTCCCAGAGCTTGTCGCTTTCCTCCTTGTCGACGTCGGGGCTGGAGCACTCGGAGCCGGCCCAGCTGCTCCAGCTGCTCTCGCTGTCAGAGCGACACACCCACGCGTTCAGCCGCGGCGGCCCCGTCGTCTCCTCGCTGGCCTTCGGGTCTGCGTCGCCGCAGGTTTTGACGTCGGGTTTACTTCTCCCCATGTCGGAGTTGGTCGAGATGCAGGCGGAGAAAAAGAAGGGATTGTACGGATCGCTGGATCTCGACAGAGACTCCCAAAGCTCCTTGCTCTCTTCGCTCTCGAACTCCACGATGTTGGGCTCTTCCTCGCTGCTCCACTGAGAGCTTCTGTCCTCCTCTGAAGCCTCCTGCTTGGACGCTCGCTCTTTGGATTTGAAAGCTTTGTCGCGACTTCTGAGGCAGGCGTCGGTGGAGCTGCAGCCGTCGCTGGACACGAAGATGTTCCAGTCGCCGGGGAAGCCCATTTTCCAGGTGGACTGGTGTCCGAGCAGGAGGCTGTCGTCAGCGCCGCCCGTCCTGGACACAAAGTCGTCGACCAGGCCGCAGCACAGGTCGTCGGCGCGCAGGCTGGAGAACGGGTCGCCGACGTCGGCACAGAAGTTGGAGAGGGGGTTGGAGCCGCCGACCATGACGCCGTTGTCGCCGTCGAACAAGGACGAGAACAGGAAGGACTCGGGAGCGTTGGACGCCGTGCCCATGTGCTGGATGCGCTCTCCGGTTTCGTCTGTGATTCTGACGTGGACCTCAAACCTGAACATCTGGAAAACTGGAGAAGAGGAGAAAAATAGGAGTTATCTAAATAAATCCAGGAGAAAGAATTTGGTTATGTGGGAGCTGATCCCGTCACTTTTTAATAGTGGACATGTTGCCATCACAGCTATTTCCAGGCATGACTCATTATTACATTGCTCTCTCTATGTGGATTCTAATTGCATTATGGAAATTACACAACACTACTTGTTCTGGGTTTTGTTTTTTTGACTGTTTTCTGGTATGTTGACTTTCAGCAGAGAAATCTACCAGTTTATAAGAATCAACAGCTGAACAGTAGATCCGCATTAGCTCACATGCCACTAAAAGTGCCTTCTTGAATATGGACCTAAACTGTATTAAAGTTACTTTATTCTTCCTAATGATAAAAATCCATACACCACAAGACTGAATGTGTGTTGCACATTTTTCAGTATTAAGAAGTAAAAGAAGGGAGGTAATCTGAAATTAATTCGAGTGTCAAAAATATTTTTTCTTTCATATTAAATTCACTAAAGGTGGGAAAAATGTATCAAAGGAAAAAAAAAACTCTTACACAAACGTGAAAGAATATTTCTTGCATAATTCAGACAAAAGAAAACAACCTTCGGTTTACTCAAGTGTCAAAAACATTTCCTTGCCACTAAATTTGAGAAAATGTGTCAAATGAAGCAAAGAAAGGGAAAAAAGCGTCTGTCTGTCACACTGTCTTGTTCTTACCTGACAGAAAAGTGTAATAGATGACCTGGACCAGCAACCGAAGCTGCTCCCACAGCACGGTGAGCATCTGTTTAGTCCAGGGAAGAAGCGCCATCCCTCCGCCGCCGAACCTCTCCATGGCCGTCCGCTCTGAGCCGCTCGCGACTGTAGGAGCCATTTTCTCCCCCGCTTCCTTTCTTCTCGGATTACGGCCACCGTCACTGACAATGTCCTCACGTATTCTGGTATTCCTCGTCCAAAACCAACAGACTCCGCGTATGTGCCGGATATGTGTTCGAGTGTTGTCGCTTCATTCTCTGGCTGGTTTTTGCCATTTTTGCGCTCCGTCGTCAAATTCGCTCCAAAAGGTACGCCATGTTTCTCGAGGTGTTTTGTCTTCGTCGTAGTAGGAGTGAGTGTCTAGTTGTTGCGACAGAAGACTTTAAATACACGCGGTGACGTCGTCGCGTCTGGCAGCGGATTGGACAGCCCAACGGTCAATCAAGCTCGGAACGCAGCTTGTGTCTACGTCACGTATGACTCATCGAAAGTGCCCGTAATTTCCACGGTAACCAGGAAAGTCCTCCGAGTAGCCCCTGATATTTATGTAGGTTAAAAACAAGATGACGTAAAGAAAAGGCAAGACTTTCACACGATTCAAAAACAAAATTCTCATCTCGAGAAGCCGTTTCATTTCAGCTAAGGCAAAAAACATGACTTGGAGCCAACACTGCTATAAACCGAAAACAACCACACACTAATACTGAACCTTTATTGTGGGCTTAAGGGGGATATTTAAGCAACACAAAAAAAGACAATCACATATAATGAATTTAAATTGTTTTATTTATTCAAAATGGATTGAGTTTATGCCACCAGAGCAGAAGCTGTAGAGGACTCACTGTAGAGAGAGAGAAAAAGATGACAAAGATTCACACCACTTAAAAACTTATATTCACATGTTAACACGTACAGTAATGTTAGATAACATAACATTACACAAGATTGACATATTTTGCTGCATGTCTATAAAAACAGCAATGCCTGTTTATTAGTTTAGGTCAAGACTGAGAAACCTTTTCAAATAAATGATTACTACAAATAATAGCCTTTGGCTTCAAGTTCAGCACCTCAAATACCAGTATTCCTCTCGAATAAAACAATTTTCATAAATTTTATACCACAGTTGCATCAGATAGTCCAATTTTGCATCTAAAAAGCATAATGTTTATTAATGTAAACAAATGCAAAAGTTTCCAATAATTTATTAATATTGCAGGACAACTCATTTTTTATCAGTGAAATATCCTGCCTGCTTATCTGGCAATATCCTGGCAAACAGGATATTGCTCGTTCTAAAATACCATTGACATGTTCTTTGTAAACTAAAACTTTTATTGCTTAAAAAAAAGTCATTTATAGAGCAAGTCCATGCCATATTTATTGACTATAGCTAGTTAATAAAAAAGAATGGTGCGTAGCAAGCTAGCTTGAGCCAGACGTAGCCTTGGAACCACTGGCTGCAGACCCTCGGATTAGTCCCTCAGCTATAAAGACCACCAACATGAACTTAAATGTGTGAAGGGGACTGGCAGAGACAGCACCAAGTAGCCATTCTGCTAATTTACCTCCAGCTTTTTCTAGCACAACAGAAATATCACAACTCTTAACAGTGAAGAGCAGGACAATGAATCGTGCATTAACTCTGAGCATCTAATGCACTGCAAATAAAAGACGGTCAAGTTTTCTTGCCAGATGGGAGACTTAAAATGTTCAAGTTAATTTGACCAAATGTTCTCAAATATAGAGTCAACTCTCCAACTAAAGTAGGAATAAGGAATGTTTCAGTAAACAGGGAATACATACTACTTCCAGTTGGGGGCCAGTACTCTCTTGGTCTTGTAATAACGGGCCAGCCTGTGGATCCTGCTCTCAATGAGAATCAAGCGGAACTTGGCATCCTTATCCTGCAAACGTCACAATGAATGTTAATTATAGCAGAAACCTTCAAACACAAAAACAAGCTTCAATATTGTTTAATATCCTAAATTTGAACCTTTCTGTTTCTCTCCAAGTGCTTCCTGACCGCCACAGCTTTCTTGATGAGATGGTACAGATCCTCAGGCAGGTCAGGGGCCAGACCCTTGGACTTGAGGATCCTCAAGATCTTGTTGCCGGTGACAAAACGCACCTGGGCAACACCATGGGAATCCCTCAGGATCACACCTGAGCAGGGAAATGAAAAGCAAAGATGACTGGAAAGCCAGAAACTCCCAACACAATGAAACTGAGTGAAGCAAAAATGAAAGGCTGGATTGTCATCACATTCCTGAAATAATGGCCAAAATCTTTTTTTTGCCTGGCTTTTTTTGGCCTGAGTCATCTTTTGGCAAAAAAAATATTAGCCATTATTTTATGAAGGTGACGTTACAAAAACAATGAGTGACAGAATTTCTAGATCATTAACAACTTTATATCTGAGCAAGTAGCAATTTTAAAATGCCTTCAGAGATCAAGAGAAATGTTTTGCAACACTTGGCTTTCAATTACTTTCATAAAAAGATGTAGTTAAATAATTTGAGTAGACAAAAAAAGGTAAATCATAAAATACTAAGAAATCAGCTACAATTTACCAGAATTTTCCTGAAACCTTTCATTAAACCTGTTCATAAAAATATAAGATATCATAAACTCCAAATAGTTCTATATAAAAACTTAATTGTCAAGTGTCAAACCAGATGCTCAATGATTTGAAGCAGAAATGTAATTTTCCTAGAAAAACAAAAAGTTTCTAGTCAGGCATCTCATTAAGCTCCTCTTTTTATGAACCACAGGAAGTCTAAAAGCTACAATCTACTCAGGACAAGTCATTGCAATATTTATGATGCAATCAACAGTTTTGAGTGCTATATAGTTTTCTCCACCTACATATTATGAGAACAGCTCACCTCAACTATTAAAAAAATTTTCAAACTAATTCTAACCTCTCAACAGAGCATCAATGACAAATTGTGTCAATATTTTGCTGTGTTAAATGTGGTATTTATTTGAGATTATCTAGATCAGGGGTGCTCAAGTCCAGTCCTCAAGAGCTACCATCCTGAAACTATCAGATGCATCCCTGCTCCAACACACCTGAATCAAATGAATGGCTCGTGTTCATAGCTGAGCCTGGTCTACTGGAGTAAGGCTGCAACTAAAAGTTGCAGGACGGTAGCTCTCGAGGACTGGACTTGAGCACCCCTGATCTAGATATACTGATTTATGGTCAAGTTTCTCGAGTTTCGTCGGGATCACAGTCTGAACATTGATCATAACAGGCTCACTCAGTGTAAGAATCAGATTCTACAAGGATCCGAATGCAAAAAATGAAAAATTATATTGTAAACCTAAAATTCATAATAACCAAATCTTTATCTTGTGGATTGAGATTAAATTTTATTTCACTCCCAGCTAAACATTTGTGGTCATTCCTGTTTTAGTCTGCACAGAGGCACAAAAAAAAAAAAGATGAAGACTCCAGGTTAACAAAATTAACTAAGCCATGTAGAAACACAACCAAGTATAACATTTTATTGAATTCATTCCCAAGTGTCCTAAAGTCTGTATAGCAGTTGGTAACGGGGTGGCATAGAGGTGGACAATAAACCAATAATATATTTTGTAATAGACAAATGATCAATGTCAATCGATAATACGGCTGATAGAATATTCAATAATTTTACTGAACTCTGATCAAGAAAAGCACAGCATTCTGGGACGGGTAATGTTGTGCAACCTACCAAGGTGGGTGTTACCTAGCAAACACCCTGCGTGGAGAACCTTGCACTTTTTATTTATTTATTTAAAATTAAATAAATAAATAAATAAAAAACAACAACAGAGGATTGGAATACAAACTGTGGATAAAGAAGGAAATGTCAATTCACCATTTTGGTGGTATTTAAATATTTAAATCAAAAAACTAATAAATAGATTAATATGCTGCAAGATAATTCAAGACCTCAATATAATCCGAAATGTCTGGAAGCAAAGAAAATTGAAGAAATAAATAATGTGGAATATTACTGGAATTCTGAGGCTCTCTAAAACAATCACCAGTCTAACCAGTTTCAGCACTTTTAACATTTTATGACTTACCAATCTGAGAAGGAGTCAGACCCTTTTTGGCCAGCTTGAAGATCTGCTCTTTTACATCATCAGATGTGAGCTTAAGCCACTAAGAGAACAACATCTGCGTTACTAACCAGAACATCGGACCACCAGAACAGATCCAGTAGAAATATAAGGCGTACTTACAGTGGGAACACTGCGCCTGTAAGGCAGAGCTGACTGGGACAAGCCCTTTCTGAAAACGGGAAAAGAAATAATTTAATCAACAATTTGGGGGGAAAACACTGAAGGAAGTCAATACAAGAGTGAATATATTAAATAACACGGTA
Organism: Poeciliopsis prolifica; assembly: GCF_027474105.1. NCBI lineage: Eukaryota > Metazoa > Chordata > Actinopteri > Cyprinodontiformes > Poeciliidae > Poeciliopsis > Poeciliopsis prolifica. Next base: position 23,777,484 of record NW_026562376.1, read on the forward strand.
AAAAGCTATTATTGAGCTCGTGGAAGCGAAAACGCGGCTAATGCTAGCTTCAAACATCTGCTAACGATACAAACTGAGACCAAAACATGCATTTAGAAACTTTGGTTTCAATAACTTAAATGTGCATGAGCTTTGAGGATTTCTTCGGTTGAAAATATCTAACCTGTAAGATGTTATTATAAAGTAACACTCATCTGAGCCGCAACTGTGCCGCTAATGTTGCTAACGTAAGCTAGCTGAAAATAGACAAGCATCCGAAGGTCCGTCTATGCTGCTTTTTACTAGTTTTTGCGACGATGTAAAGTTACATTTTTTAAACCATACTTGACATTTACATGTTTATCAGCGTCGTCGTGAGACAAAACTCAACCTGCCGCCGTTTAAATATAAGTTTTAACGTTAATAAAAGAGCTCACCCGGGAGCGTGCATGCGACCCATGATGGCGGTAGAGGAAGAGAGGCCGCACACGCGACAGAAGAAACGATTTTGCGCCTGCGTCGGAAGTGGCGTAGTGACGTGAGACGGCCCGGTTTCCTGTCGGCGCTCTCATAAAAAGTGGCTCTGCTTTTTTGATCATTAGCATAATTTTTTTTTTTTTTACCAGATTAAGTTTTAAAGCGGTTCTATCTATAGATCAGTTATAAAAGAAAAGTAATTTTCGTCCTGTTGGATACATGTCCATACAATTGTGTTTTACAGTGTAGTTTAACTGAAAAGGCTTCTAGTCAAAGTAAGATGACTACACGTTTAAACAACTTACTAAAGCCATTTCTTCTTATGTGTGCATCAGGAGTCTTTGTGATACAAAGAGCCATTTTTGCCTTCAGTCCAGCTAAATGAAACTTTAAAGCTGCAAATATATATTTGAAATGTTAATTTTTTTCCACAATTTTTCATAAATATTTCCTATTTCAAACATTTCTAGAGAACAACCATTTTATTTCTATTTTTTGGTTTTAAAATAATAAAATGTTTGCAAGAGTTGATATATTGTCTTCTACCAACTGAAATGGATCTAAATAAATGTTACTGGTACATTCACTTCCTGTCCTGTTGTGAAATTTCAATGCAATTATTCACTCAACATTTTTTAGACCCCTGCTAATATCTATATTTATACATTTTACTTGGTTCTTTTAGCCTGTTACAAAAATGCTAGAAATATCAAATCTTACTTCCTAATTTAATGCTTTGAAATTGTGTCGCTGTCCCTTTAAAATCTGCTTTTTAAAAAAGTCAACACAACATGGCTCCACTATTAACCCATTAACGTTTTTAACCAGCATTTCACTGAGACGTAGCCCCTGTAATGAGATCAGCAGACGCTCCACAAGATGTTTGCAAATTGCTGCTGGCTAGTCTGAAGGAGCTGAGAGGTGGAATCACGGGTTGAGGACTGCTGTGTTGGGCAGAAACTTGGAAACTGTAGCTGTGAGGGGAAGCTTCATCCTCGAAGGCGGAGCTAGGTCCACCCAGGCGTTTTGAACTGATGAATGGTTGCCGTGGAGATGAAAAGGATTTCTCAAACATGCATGAAGACATATAACATTCCCTTCGAGTGAAGATGTTTTACATATAAGTTGTTGATCAGGATTGATAATATTTTCCCATGACTGCAATATTATAACATGATGTAAAGCTAAAAAAAAAAAAGTACATTTTACATAGTGCTGCCTCTTTAAATGTTTGGCCATAATTACCATTGTTACATTTTGAGCGGCAATAAGTGGGAAACTTGCAAACCAGAGACACCACATGATTTTTGCTGCAGGAGGAACTGGTGGACTTTACAAAACGTATTAAATCACCAAGAGAAAACATTATGGCAAAAACTTTGAATAACATCTCAACACATCAGCCATGAAGTAGAATTCTGGATGTGAAAAGGTGTTCTGGGTAACTCTGGGACACCTGGTCCATCGGCACAGATGGGCCTCAGAAAGATGTTCATTGACCAAAAATGAATACAAAAGCACAGGTAAGCCGATTTATACCGCAACGTTAAAACGTAACACAGACAGGAAGGAGCACGCCGCGTTTGTTAAAAAACATTTAATTTGCTTTATGAAAGAGATTACAGTACACACCGATCCGTTTAGGCTAGAGGTCACCAATTAAGAAATAAATAACTGGCCATGTTAACACACACTCTCGTTGATTTTTCTGAACGGTTGCTAAAAAGAGCAGAACCAGGAAGTTCATATTAGATCCCGTAAAAACTACTGCGGAAAAGAGAAAAATCTTTATCTTTTTATTAAATATGAACACAACTTTAGATTCATAGTTACACAGAGAGGAGGGTAGTTTATGAGCTTGTACAGGATAACATTCCCTTCGAGTGAAGATGTTTTACATCCAAGTTGTTGATCAGGATTGATAATATTTTCCCATTTAAGAAGAAAAAAAACAAAAAAACCTTGCTTCTTAACTTTGTGGGTAGTTTTTCTGCCTGGCTGTTCTGGTCGGTGAGATCATTAGACCGCTGTAGGCACTTGGAGAGGATGCGGTTCAGCTTTCAACAGGTCACTTCCAGATTCCAGGATGGACTCCGCTCCGAGTTTTAGTTTTCCATTTTTCTTGCCATAACTCTATTGAAAAAAATTTAATGTGCCTCAAAGCTTATACATGGACCTCTCTGAAGGTGTGCTGTGTGAAAGACGAGAAACCATGAAACAAAGTGTAAATTCAGTGGGAAAATTTAAAAAAAAAAGCTGTTACAACAATTCTGACGGCTCTGACCTTCCACCAGACGAGTTCGGCTTTGCAAGATATTTTTCCCTCTCATAAGAACACTCCACATCATTTAGAAAATTATATTTAGTAATAATAAGGCTAAATCATGAGTTAAAAACAAAGGCACCGTTTCCAGTCCCTATGGTAAGTGGTTTATTTTTGATGATTTGTTAGTTTTGGCACATTTTGGGGGAAATGAAAAAATTCCTTCTGTGACGTTGGATTTGATCTAATTCGGTTTGATGGACAGTCCTACTGTTTTCTATGTCTTCTCATAGAAAATAAACCATGACATGTAAAAACATTTCTCCTTTCAATCCTTTAAAAAACATCAGTATATATAGATACTCTTCTGAAAGTAAGCCATTTTGGTCCTCTAATAAGAAAATGTACAAAATGTTACAGCTCTTAGTTATAGTTTTTTGTTTTGTTTCTTTAAAGGAGGCAAAATAAGAAGATTGTTCGTCACGTGAAACAATCTTGATTAGTTTCTCAGCCAGTGGGAAGAGTGAAAAATAGAAGAAACGAGGCTCCCGTTTGTAAGTTATTCACTTCTGTTGCCCCTTTGGGGAAAGACGACACATTCATATCATATGGAACAACCTGTGGAGCAATCCCAGACATAAAATGGTGTTTAAATCTCATAAGAACTACAAAACCCTCACTTTGATTCAGCTTATAAAATGTTTCTTTCCCAACTTTATTTTATATTTGATAATCTCGCACCTAAAAGAAAAGATGAATCCGTTTCTTGATGTTCTGGAGTTTGTATTTTCTTTTTGGACATAAGGAGCTGAAATGGCTTCAAGTAAAACCTCCGTCTGCAGCCTGTCCCATATGATCCGAATGAGTCCGTCGTCGTCCGAAGGGGCAGACTCAGAGTCAGCCAGGGGGCGGGGTCAGAAGTACGGAACGGCGGTCAGTTTGTACCACTTGACCGTCTCTTTGCTGAGGTCAAAGTCTTTGAGCCTGAGCGTGATGCCGCCCAGGAAGTAGTTCTCGCGCAGCGACTCGGCACTGAGCACGCTCAGCTGCAGCTCCCGCAGGCTGAGGGTTTCCTTGCTGTAGTTGCTGTACACCAACTGGGGAGAGGAGACGAGCAGAGGTGAGAACAGAGAACATCCAAAAGGCCAGAGGAGGAGCTTTCTCCTCGAAGGCGGAGCTAGGTCCACCCTGGCGTTTTGTTCATCTGAATGGTTGCCATGGAGATTAAAAGAGTTCTCAAACATGTATGAGAACATCAAGGTGACGCTTCTGGTATGTTTTTGATGACTATTATACTACAGCATGATGTAAAGCTAAAACAAACACAAAAAGGAAAGTAGATTTTGCACAGTGCTGCCTCTTTAAAGTGTCAGTAGCTGCGTTTCCATTGACTGTAGGACAGCGCAAATTGAAATGATGAAAAATACATTGACTTAATGGAAACAGCAAAACAACTTCAAATTTTTTTGAGGTGGTTGGTTTTCCAGCCATATCGAAATAAATGTATTTCACTAAACTGGAACGGAAACAGTTTTAGTTTTTTTCACATCAGGCATTTAGTGAAATACATCTATTTCGAAATGGCTGGAAAACCAGCCACCTCATTCCAGCTCAAAAACCTAGCCGAATGTTACTACTGGCAGAAACACCGAAGAAGACGACAGGAAGTAGTTGGGAGGATGATTGTTTTTTTCTTCCAGAAAATGAGCAGAAGCAGAGTTCTGACTCTTCACAAAAAAGTCTGTCATTCCAGTGTGATGAATCTGTAAAATTGCTGACGAGAAGATAAAGAGGCTTGTCGCGCCAACGCCTGAATAAGACGCAAGCGTCTTTGCTGATGGTTGACAGATGAGCACAACAGCCATGTCTGAATTATAAATATATCTCATATCAGATTTTTAGCAATTTTTGTCCTTAATAAGCTTATTCATTATTAATTTTGATTTCTTATTTAGTGGAAACACTGCGATATTACAAATGTCTGTTTTTTTTGACATTAGCGGAATATTGAAAAAGTTTTGTGCACATTTGTAATGGAAATGCAGCTACTGCGGTGCGTTTCCTCACCATCTCGTTGAAGGTGGGGTTCCTGGTTTTCCTGGAGATCTTCGTCTTGCGTTTTGAAGTCTTGTGAGGATCAGGAAGCAGGTAGGTTTTTACATACGGGTTTGGATCCGTTCCGTCTTCAGAAACCTACAAGAAGTAGGGAGGACAACATAGTTCAGGTCAGATGTTTACATACAGTCACATTGATAAAAGTTTTCTTAGTGGGGGGATGTTAACAGGGTTTTTCTGCAGGCTGCATAAACTCAAATTTAAGACTTTTTACGACCATTTAAAAACCATTGTGAATGAAATGTAAGACATACTGAAAAACAGATTTACTCTTTTTGCATTATATTTAGCTAACTAGCTATTTATCACGCTTTTTGCAGAAAAAGCCACCTAGCATTTTTTTATGTCTATCTTGCAACTGTCGTCACAACCATAGTCATAATAAATAATTACTACATCTATGCAGCCAAATGCAGGTAAGTTCACACCTCACCTACATAAAAAACAGACATATACAACGGGATAAAAGGGCTCTCAGCGTGTGTTTTTCAAAGTTTGTGTTTACCAGGTCTCGGATGTGCATGACCATGATGAACAGAGTGTTGTTTCTGTACGAGATGGAAAGCTTCACTTCTCCTTCCACCCGACCAGAGGTTGGACTCAGCAGAGGCTCTGAGATGGTTAAACACCACACATCAAACTCAGAAACATTACTGCTGACACCTCAACATTGGGATTTTCACACACCAAATGCAGCAGGAAAGAAAAAAAAAAAACGCTTGGAAGGTCATTGTTTTATAAAGTAGACAGACTAATGAAGAACAAAGCGTCGTATGGAAAGTGAAACTGGGCGAAAACGTCTGTGGAATTCCAGACATGTGTGGGAGGAAAACAGGTTCTTACCAGGTGGATTGGGTGTGGTGTCTAAGCCCTCCGTTTTCTCATCCCGAGCAATTGGATGGAAGAAAGTGTAGATCAGGTCACACTATATTTGAAAAAAGGAAACGGGTCATTCAGAAAGTTTAAATCTTGATAGAGAAGGGGACTGAAAGTGAGGCTGTTCATGTCAGCACCTGAGCCACTTCTGTGGAGCTCCTCATCAGGTTGTGGACGTAACTGTTGAGCTCCAGCTTCCTCTTGGCTGCCACCTCCTTAATGTGGGTGCGACCAAGAACCATCTTGTTTGGAAAACTACAGAATATAACAAAAAATAAATAAATACATCAAATTCTGATGGTTAATTTTGCTAGATTTTGCTAGAATTTTGCTAGAAGGAAGGCCACCTTAAAGAGGCCTTCCTTCCATTTGGAAGGAAGGCCTCTTTAAGGTGGGAGTTGGTATAAACAAGTTTTGGCAAGTCAAATTTAAGACTTTTTAAGGTGTTTTTAATGCCACCTTAAATTAAATTTAAGACCAAAATCTATATTTATGGGATGGTTGGAAGATTTGGCTGTTTTATAGTCAAGTACAGCAACGACGACATTTTAGTGTTTGTGGCTCATAGCAGCAGCCTTGTGCTTTTTCGCTGCATGTACCACTGCCCTGTAATGCCTCGTTGAAAAGTTTTTTGAACAGAATTCACAGAGCTTTCTATGGGTTAGAACAAAATCTGATAACACCATCAGGTTTCATTTCCCTCTCAACATGGTCAATTGAAATACATCAAGACAACGATGACTCCAAACTCTTATGATAAGAAATTCTTCATGAGAAATTATATAAGTCAGTTTAGAAAAAGAAAAGTTTGGAGCCAGAATTATGGTTAAATGGCGTAAACTAATACTCTACTCTAACCGATCATCTGACTTAAAACGTCATCACAGTTTTTCAGTCTGTGAGAAACTAATCAAGATTGTTTCACGTGACAAACAATCTTCTTATTTTGCCTCCTTTAAAGAAACAAAACAAAAAACTATAACTAAGAGCTGTAACATTTTGTACATTTTCTTATTAGAGGACCAAAATGGCTTACTTTCAGAAGAGTGTCTATATTTACTGATGTTTTTTAAAGGATTGAAAGGAGAAATGTTTTTACATGTCATGGTTTATTTTCTATGTGAAGACATAGAAAACAGTAGGACTGCCCATCAAACCGAATTAGATCAAATCCAACGTCACAGAAGGAATTTTTTCATGAATGAACGTGTGGAGACACTGAAAGTGAAATGTTACCCCGGCAGCTTCCAGAGCGGGAACACAATGGTCAGTTTGTTGTGGAGCTCCTGAAACTCGTCGAACGTGCGGAAGACAAACTGAGCCTCGTTTTGGCCTTCCCTCATAATCCTCACCACGTAGGTCTGCCCAGACAGGACGGAAACACACAGCAGCTTTAAGACAGTAACCATACGACACGGAGCAGAGTCGGCATCGAGCGCGTCGCTTGGGCCTCACGTAGTGCTTGTCTGGGTTGTATCTCTTCTGGAAGGAGAAGATGGTGGCGTGGACGATGCATCCGTCCTGCTTCATGGTGTACGTCTTGGGCGAGAAGGACAGGATGGGCTCGTCGTTGGCAGGAAGACCGGAGAATCGTAACTGGGCGAGGTTGTGGATGAAGAAGTTGAATTTGGTGGCTATGCTTCCCAGGCTGGACTCGATCAGTCTGCGGTGTGGAGGAGAGGAGGTGAAGGAAAGCAAGGAGACTAAAGACTGAGGTGAAAACTGACAACAAAAGCTTTTAAAATGACTAAAATTAACACTTCTAATCTATATTTTGTTCAAAAGATCTAGTTTTAGACCAATATGTGTGGAAAGTTTTCTGTTGAAACAGATGCTATTCAGTCTCTGGCGCTGTGTGTTATAAGCCTGGCGGGCCACGAGGATTTACTTACATTAATATTTGTAAAATAGTACAAGCTAATGTACTGATAATGACATAATGCAAGTTCGTCTTCTCAAAGACCAACACTTAAAACTGGAACTGGAAGACATTCCAAATATCCAAAATAAAACAATGAATATAGCAGAAATAAAAGCCACACAACCAAAATCAAAAATGAAACAAATCTATGAAAATTGTCCTCTAAGAAATATTAACTCATAGCTCATTTTAACTTATCAAGCAATTTTTTTTTATTAATTGTTGATGTTGTGACCGGCTTATCAGTCTCTCTTGTAACTCTGTTGTGCCACCTGGTGGCGTGTGACATTATAGAAATAATTATTTTTGACTTTCCACAGAATACTACCTCAAAGTATGAGCATTTTACACATGAAAGTATTTATTTTATTTTAAGGTTCTTTCTGAACCTGAGAGCAGGTTACCGTGACTACCTCGTAAAGAAGATGGTGGCCTCAGCATCGGTGTTGTGAGGCTGCAGGGCATCAAACACGTACTTCAGGTCCTGTGAGCCCGTCAGAACCGGCAGCCCCGATGACATCATCTGCAACAAACACAACTCATGTAGAGAGATACCAAATGTGTAGCACGCAGGGTTTTTTATGTATTTATGTTTTAAACTACTGAACGATTTCTTACCGAGTATATTCTTACCAGTAGCATAGTTGAACACTTAAACTTATTTTAACGTAAGTTTAAGGATTCAATTATGCTTCTTTCCCAACTTTAGCTAAAGATATTAGCCCTAGCTAATATTTTTAGCTATAAAACGCCCCAGTAGTTTAGCCATAGCTGCTTTCACGATGCCTCACCAAGGACAACAGATGGAGGAAAAGTCCGGAGTTTTTGCGGATGAGGTTGTAGGCTTGGCAGCACAGGTCTACGAACAGCTGGAAGCGACTGGTGGGACGCTCCCCTCCGTTGATGACGTACGCCATGTCGGAGGTCAAAACAAATGGGGCTCGGTCCCTGATGAGACAGAAGGAAGGGAGGCATTAAAATGGGTAGAAGTAGCCTATACCTGATGAATCAGATCAATTTATTTATTTCAAGCAGGTCTGTAAAAAGGTTTGATATGTACATCCTCCATATGTTTGTGAATTTTCCACAATTTCAATTTGATTTGTAAGATCTTAAAATATATATATATATTTTATTGGATGTCTGTGCCATACTTTGCATCTCTCTTTATCTACATTTCTGAAAAATAAGAGAAAGTAGGGAAAGTTGTTTTTGTCTAAACACTAAATCATAAATGCTGACCAGGATTTTTTTTTTAAGACCATAAAAAGAGGACACATAAAAAACATGTGAAAATGCCAAGCGTGTGGATGTTGCAGCTAAGAAGCAGGTCATGCCTGAAACATCTATTAATCATGCAACAGCAGCTTCTGCTACATTTCAAACGTAAAAACCAGAAACGTAGCTGCTATGAGTGCTGGGGTATAGCTGCATATTTATCAGAGATGGTAATAATAATTTGAAATAAAGTAGTAAATTATATTATTAGTATTTAAATGTGCCTTAAATGATAAAAAGTTACCAAAAGGTGATCTAGATTTGTATGAATTGTCATCTTTCCTTTTTAAAAACAGAAAACTAGATTGAAACTGAACAAATTCATATTCCATGTGATCGTTTGGGATTTCCATTCAAATTTTATGGATGTTCTTGGAAAAACAAAGATGACACATTTGGCTACCTTTGTCCTCACCACCACATGGAGCGAAAACGCAAACCGTTTGGGTGAAATCAGCTGGTACATGACCTTTTATCCTCTCTGATAACACAGCAATAAATCCAAAACCACAGCAGCCATCAACATCCTGTTCCACCCTTTACAGAAAAAATCTAAATCCCTCAATCACAGATAGCGAGCCAAAGCCCGTTTTATCTGACAGGCAACAGCAACAATTTACAGCGACTTATCTGATAATTACCTTTTAAAGCTGCCAAACATCTGGGCGTGGCCCAGGAACTTGCCAAAGTCTATGTGAAACATGTGACCGGTGGAGCGCAGCATGATGTTGTCGTTGTGCCGATCACAGATGCCGAGGACGTAGGTCGCAACGCAGCAACCGGCGCAGGAGTAGATAAAGTTCTCAGATGCCTGCAAAGTAAAAAAAAAAAAAAAACAAGTTGAATATCATGGTTAAAAAGTTTTAACTATGGCTTTTTCACAAAAAAACAAATAGGCTAAATTACTTTATTCAACAGAGAGAAGGAAGAGAGAAATACATAAACTCAGACAGTGGAACTACATTATGGCTTTAAAGTTTAATTTGCCAAAATGACTAATCGGATTAATCGTGATTAATGGATTAATCGACGACTAATTTAGTAAATCAACTAATTGTTAATTAGGTATTCAGACTCAAAAAGTCCAATTATTAAAAAAAAACAAAAAAACAGAGCAATAATTAGACCAAACTGTACTAAAATACACACATTTTACATTTAGCATAAAAAACAACTTTTTTTGTCTTTAAATATGTTCTTCCCACAACTTCTCTGTAAAAGATAAATCTTATACTCAGACCCTGTATTAATGTTAAATCAAGTAGAAAGGACTGAGCTTTTTACATATTGATGGTAAACTAATGATTCAATGCTTATTGCATGTTGGGCAATAAAAAATTATTTTCTTGTTTAAAAAGGGAATTTAATTGTTTTTTTACATTTATTGGATAAATCTCTGATATTACACAAAAGAAGTGGCAAAATGAACCCTGCAGAATGTGCCATTTTTATATCTGATTAATAATCAGAACAAACTGTAAAATAATCATTAGTTTAGTTTTACACTTTCTACTTTTTAACAAAGGGAAAAGGCTCTAACGTTGGAGGATTCCTTTCCATAAATGGATGAATAAGTGAATTGGTTTAAGTTTAAGAAGGAGTTTCTTTAATCTTACTAAAGTTATTGCCAGCATTTTGTGTGCGCACCTTCTCATATTCATCCTCAGCAGGGTTGTACTTGCGCAGCCACTCAGCCAGAGGTTTGTCCTTGAATGATCCAGTAACGCCATATTCTACCTGAATCTTTCTGAGAGTGTCAGAGAAAGGCACCAGCTCCACCATACCTTAAAAAAACATCACAAAACAAAGAAAACAGGATATCTTTTTAAAAAACGGTGCAAACAAATTAAGAGAGATGCTTACAGGGGCTGAAAAAGCTGCTGTTGAACTCAAAGATTCGCGATGTTTAGGGTTTTCTCTAAAAGTGTGAGCGCTTTGGTTGAAATCTGACGCGCGTCACCTTTATCCCGGCCAGTGGAGATGCATTTGAAGTTGACAATGCGGAGGTCCAGCCCCTCCTGCAGCCAGATGCGGTCCATAATACGAATCATCTGAAGAGCCAGCATGTCCTGCCTCAAGTCTTCTCCTACCTGATGCATAAACAGAGCAAACAAGAGGCCAAAAACAAAAACATTCTGATACCGATAACATTGTCGGACTTCATTTCAGGCACCAGGGGGCGCAGAGGTGAATGGAGAAGCCAGGAAAGCAGTTTGTTTCAACTCCTGCTGGATTTTGGTGACAGCTACACGGCAGTGTTTAAAACTGAACCAGTTTAAATTTCTCCAAAACTATATTTGACTTGTCTACTGTTGTTCATGAAGTTGTTTGTTCATTTATGTTTTCCTTCACAGAACTGGACTTCTGAAGGCGCTTTGTTTCCATGGATTTATTTGGGTTTACCAGAATGAAAGGGTTTTGAATACAAATGTACAAAAAAACATTTCAGAGTAAATTCATTATTTTTTTTGTCCCCTTCACAAATATGGAGCAATGTGTCGAACTATCAGACAAAACTGCAGTAAAAGACACTGAAACTTGCGGTGGTGGGCACATTTCACTATTCAGCTAACAAGCTAATATGAAAGCTAATTCTTTTGTTTAACGCTTCAGCTAACTTCGAAACTGTTTAGCGCACTAAGCTTCTCCTAAATGCTTTTTGTGAAAACATTCTAGACAGCTAATTTGCTTGGCTGTTTCACAAACTTTCAGCTGAAAAATGTTTTGAGATCTGTGTTAAAAGTTTTGATTAAAAAGCTGTCTGTTTATAATCATGCTCTCATATTTAAGTGATTTACACATTGGTTCCTCCAGTAACTTTATTTCAAGAATGAAACGTACAAAACCAAAATTAATCAGACAAATATTAGAACAAGATATTAACTGAAATACTATATATAAATGTATCGCAGAACATATAGATTATACTGTTGTCTTTCAAACAGAGATATATTGTGAACTGACATTAGTATGTTAGCTCCCACTAAATATCGTATTGTTGTGGCGATTTAGCGTTAGCGCAGCAATGATTATTGCTTTAGAGTTAGCACAGCTGGCTTTTTAGCGAGCGGTGCCCAGCACTGGGAGCCTCCGTCGGAAACATAACAGCTTGCAAGGCACTGTGAGCCGACTGCATGGTGATAATGCTCCATTGTTGGTGTGTTTGTGTACGAGTGTGAGTAGGCGAATAACGGACCTTAAACATAACATTGATTTCCTCTCCTAATGGATCTGCATTGACCAATGCCAGCTTAAGGGGAACTGCGTTGGAGTTGAAGAAAGAACAGGCCTGCAAACAAGCACAAATATGTTTTCTAATGACTTCTGCAGGACAAACACGTTAAACATTATTAGAGAAAAAATATTAAGTTTTTTCATCAAAGTCTTGAAACAAGAAACAAGAAGAACAGAGATTTTGATTTCAGTGAATGCCAATTTTATGCTACAGGTCATCCAGCAGAAAATGTTGTCCACCTAATAATTTTTACAAAAACATGTATAAAAAAAAAAAAAAAAAAAAAAAAAAAAAAAACTGTTTAACCAACACTATATAAATATGATCAGAAAACAAAACTCTCTGCACAAAAGTTTCGCTCAATAAATGTCATTTTTTCTTTATATTTATTTATATCAATCGGTCTATGAGAGAAAATTATCAAGTCTTACACTCTACTGATTTAAAAAATATTGTTAATGTATATTTCCATAAATATGTACTTGGTAATTATTGAGAAAGGGGCAGGTTTACACAAGATTTTTCCCTTTTCCTGCTCTCTCTTCACTTGTGTACAGTAAGTTGTGATAAGAGAACATGTTTGTAAACTCATGAAATGAGTTAAATCGATTATCTAAGCTGATTGATTTTGATAGTCAATGTGTTTTGGAGGAAAAGCCAGTCATTTCAGAACCTACCTTGACGTTTAGCTCCTTCGCTACCAGACTCGGGTTCAGGGGAAGTCGGCAGCTGTTTCTCTGGAAGAAGTTCTGAATGTTTTCAAGGCCTTCCTGCAGCGCCACCTGAATGCACACAGCAACACAATCAACAAATCTAAAAGGAATCGCCTATAACTTGATGCCATTTGACACAGAAAGACAAAAAAATGAAAGAAACTAAAAATCAGACTGACCTGTCTGGTGGATCCCCCGGCCTGTCTGACCCTCTCTGCGACAGTTCCCAGCAGCGTAGCCAGGTGAGTTTGCTTTTCCAGCTCTGCCCTCAGTTTGCTCCCACAAAGACACAGCAAGGCACCCAGGACATGCTCATAGCGCCGCCCCCAGGCAGAGTCCTGCACTGCATCCTTGAGTAGCCTGCAGCAATCAACATGAATCCACCATTCAAAGAAGCCCCAAAAAAGGCTACAAAGTAAGCCTCATTAAACCAGAGTTGGGTAGTAATTAGTTTTACTCGGTTTGCTTGAGCTGAACTTTTTCTTTTACATGAGTAATCTTATTATGAAGTATCGCTATTCTTCTGGATCCTCTACTCACTGTGAGTAACTTCACTGAATGAAGAGCAGAGATGTTTTAACCAAAAGTTCACCACAGACAGACACACCTGCAGCTTGATAAGTTTTATGTTGAAACAATTAGTTTCATAAAATCTTTTGTAATTATGTTATTTATATGAATTATTTTGATTTTGATTTCTAAAATACCAACATTTCCACATAATTTGATGATGTAATTTTTAAATATCAAATAACTGATGTTCCCATCAGTACATGATTATTCTTTTTAATCAAATACCTTTTTATACTTATTCAAGTCATTTCATGGACCGCTGCTTTTTAATTTTACTGGAGTAAAAATATTGCTTACTTTAGTACAATTTTTCAATGCTCTACTCCTTTCTGATTAAGACCTGGTGCAACTCAGTGTTTCTGCAGACTCACCAGTACAGGTAGTGAGCAATGTTTATGTTTCCTTGAGCCCTGGATAACAGGAACAAGACCAGGGCGTTGTTTAGGTGACACTCAAACTTTATTGCCTTAAGGAGAGCACAGATGACATTTTGAATTTAAAATTTGTGCATAAAAACTTTAGAAAATCAGTTAAAAAACATAAATCGCTCTACTGTATGTAGAGTACAGCATGTTTTATGAGCTCTACCTGAACTAGCTGTGGCAGGTAGTCGGCGAGTTCGTCATCACTGCTCTTCTCAATCCAGCTTACAGCCACACTTCTCACTTCAGTATCTGCAAACCTACATAAACACACGTAACAATTAACGGTTTCAGTTGGCCACAGAGATTAAAACTTTAATCATGAGCAGCGCTTCCATTAACCGTAAAAACTGCTCAAATAAAAATGACAAGAAAATAAATTCGATGGAATGGAAACAATGGAAACACGACAATTCAAAAAAAGTCATGTTTTTATAAAAAATATTCTTGTGCTCGGACGAGGCATTTTTTTCTGCCATACCAAAGCACTTCTCTCCTTCGCAGGAGTCACGCGATCAAACGGCGAATGTTACTAAAGGCGAAAACAACAAAGAAGGTGACAGGAAGTGGTGGGACAATTATGATTTTTTTGTGGTTGTTTGTTTTCCGACAATGTGCAGCTGGGTCTACCAGGCATCTGGTTGCACTGGTTCATAAAAAGTTGTGTTATTCCAAAGTGTTGAATCCACAACTCTTCTGTAAAATTGCTGATGACAATTTCCCCAAAACGCCGCCGACGTAGCTGCTCACAAAGAGGCGGGGATTATTGATCCAACACCTGAACAACAGGTGTTGGAAGACTGATGTCTTCTCTGATTAGCTGGTTGATGATGAGCGATAGCATCAAGACCGAATTATCAAAAAACCTCATGTAACCGTCTACATCTGTCGCTGGCATGATTTTTAATGACTTATGTAAACAAACTTATTCACGCGTGATTTCAATTACATTTCTTATTTCATAGAAATGTGGCAATTTTCCAACATTAGTGGAATCTAGACAAATATTTTTGCACTTTTTAATGGAAAGGCAGCTGTATTTTCATAAAACACTTTCTTGTTCTACAAAAATAAAAATAAGAGCATTCCAGAGCGCAGATATGGAACGTGTCTGATAGTGCTTACTTTGAGTCCAGTAACTCCAGTGCAGTGACTAGGGGCAGTGAGGGCCAGCGGTGCAGCAGGGAGTGGATGTGAGCCATGCTGGCCCAGTCCCAGCTGGGCGCGCTGGCCAGCACCTTGGGGAGGCTGCTGGGGTGGTCCCGACGGCAGTGGAGCCGGTGGTCCCATAGGACCTGGTGGTCGGAGCGCTTTAACCTGCAGGAGGAAACAATTCACTTTGCATTTAAATAACTGAGTCAGAATGCCACAGTATTTACAATTTTAGGTTTTAAACAAATCATGAGACGCATTTAAAAACAGATAATGGTAAATCATATTTATGCTTTGAATTATTTTTAATTTCACTGGAAGTTGAGTTACATCTGTAAATAGACAAACAGACATCATCTGTAATTATTTCTGTACATGTATACAGAGTAAGTACACATGTACTTATTTCTGTACATGTGTAACATTCTGCTCGAGAATGTCAGTGCTGAAATTAGTCCATCTATTTTTATTTGATACCAAAGCCTTAGGAGGAAGGTATCTACAAGCAACAACTGAGCCTGAGAACTATTAGGCTACTATGTCTTTGATATGCAAGTGGTGCCCCGACTTGGTAACTTTGATCAAAATGACTCATTTTGTCAATAACTAGTAATAGTTATTTATTGCCACACCAAACTCTTTTTGTTGTACAATAACTCAAACACATTCAGAGAACTCCACACACAATTTAAAGTGGCAGAATTATCTACTTTCTAGGCCATCTCGTAGCACTAATAGCTGTTATCTTCAGCTGTTGTAAGATGCGTTATTCATCAGTCATGACTTATAAGAAATGTGTTTAACTTGGTGAAATTGGGCCTCCGTGACTTTGAAAAGCTCCTGCTCTTTTTTGAAACTCTGCCTTTAGGAAGTCCTCACAAGCTCAGCAGCAGCTTATCTGATGCTCACTTCCAACATTTGTTTGTCAATTGCTGCTGGCTAGTCTGGAGGAGCAGAGTGGGAGAGGGCTTCTCTGTGAGGGAGTAACTTGAAACCTGCATCCCCAAGAAGGAGCTGAGCCGCCAAGGCGGTGCTGCACAGCTGAATGGTTGCCATGGAGATTAAAGGAGATTAAAGGATTTCTCAAACATGCATGAAAGAGTCAAGGCAACACTGGAGGCATGTTTTAGATGAGGGACTAACATTATAACATGACATAAAGCTAAGAAAAACCTTGATTTTAGATGACACTGCCCCTTTAATGGCATCTTTAGGCCTCATGTGTTCACAACATCCCAACGCAGTGATAATATCAGTAATTTTGTGTGATGTCATTCATGTAGATCAACACTGTTTACAAACTCTTCAAGAGGGCGCTGGTACACAAATTTGCTAAAACTGTTCTTTTCCGTTTTCACATCAGAAAAAAACAACAACAACAACAAAAAAGATTCTCTCACCCAAAATTGGAGGCTCGGCTGCAGATTTTCTCCAGCTTCCGCCTCAGGTCCGGGTCCAGCTCTTCCAGTGTGTGGGGCTCGGGGCTCGGGGCCTCCTTAGGTCCAACATATAAAACATCCACCCCTGATTTGGGGAAGTCCACCTGATGGCAGAGACAAGACCAGAACTGGGATCAGTTTATTCTCTCAGTGGAAACCAACTGAATAATATAAAAATAAAAAGATCTTTGGTGGATCTACTGGTTTTGAATTCATTTCATGTTTCAAAGTCCAATCCTGCTTCAGCTCTCATTTTTACAAATTGGCTCATATTTTCCTCAAATATCTTCTGATAAATGCTAAACGTCCCTGTGGATGACATTTCCACCCCCATGTGTCACATTTGGTATGAGAGAGTTTTTAATTGGTCACTGTACGGCTGTATGGCCCGAGTTGATTCATCAACTCAAATTTAAGACTTTTAAAAGACCATTAGGAACCAAATTTATGTGGTGGTATTGTGACAAAAAAAAAATCACAGAAAAATGTTTCATATTTGTGAGCTCTTTTTAACAGAACAAATGCAAACAGAAACCGATGGAAGACGTGAAAAAGGCTGGCTATCTAGATAGCAAGAGTGCATTAGCAGCTAGTTAGCAGTAGCCTCAAACGTACGTAAACATTCATCTGAAAGAAAAGTGCCAAGAGAAGAATAAATTAATAGAATGTGATGAAATAGTCCAGCCAGGACCAAATTTAAGGCATGTGACTAACATATTTCAGGCTAACCTACATTTCAAGACATTTTAAGGCCTTAATTTTAGACACACGCATTTAAGACTTTTTAAGGACGTGTGAAAACCCTGAAAACATGTCCTCTGTTAAGCTGTCCAAATAATTAAACTTCAGATTAATCTGTTCAACAACATACTTCCAGAATTTCTGGAGTTTGTCTATATTTTCTCTGGTAAATTTGAAGAGCAAATGTTTCATCACTGTGTTATGTCTGTGTGTAATTCTAGCCATTCAAAGTGGAAATAAATATGAATTTCTCCTAATTTAGTCCTAATTTTGTCGACAACTATATTTTACAGATTTTAAAAAAAAAGTATTGTCTTTGTTTACCTATATTACTCTAGCGTCTCAGAAGTGTTTAAGCTTATACAAAACATTAACGTTAGAGAAACATTCAGGCTGTAATAATTTCCCCACATGTCTGTATCTGATAATCCCATTAAACTGACCTGTAATATGATCCTTTCTACAGGAACCTTCTTGCGGCTACCGGTAGCACCAGCAGCGCCAGCAGCTCCTTGAGCAGACGTCCACAGACACAAGAATCTTGTGTCTCGTGCAAGAACTCTGTTAAACAAGAAGTTAACATAGGCTAAAAAATAAAGAAACAAACCCAAAAATAATTTAATCTTAACGGTGAAAAGATACATTCTCCATTTAAACCCCTTAGATCATCCCTTCTCCTCACCGTCTGAAGTCAAACAGGGGCATAGAGACTTTGCCTAAAAACTCTGGGGCTTTCCGCTGCTTGTTGGAATCTGGCGAGCCACTGGCATTCTGGTTCAGGACCCCAAACAGACTCAGACTCAGTGTGGACTCCAGAGGGAGCACGGCGACGGCGATGGGGAAAATAATCCTGGGAAGGATAAGGCGGCGTCATTAAAAGGTAAAAGGACCGCAGTAGGTCAGTGAAAACTGAAGAATGTTAAGAGAGGACTTACAGTTCGTCCCATTTAATGTGGTAGAAAAAGCTTTTGTATGTGCCCACTCTCTTGGAATGGACCGGCTTGAACAGGTTCTTCCCATTGTGGGTGAGGGAGCACATCAGGAAGTACTTCTCATAGCTGGAACGAGACAACAAACGATGCTGGTGTGAAATATTCCGTCTATGATTAACCACCACGTAGAAGTGGTTGAATCAACTAAAAGGTTTTGGTAGAAAGACGTTTTGTCTCATTGATCACAGCGGTTGTGGGAAAAACAGGCCTAGAAAGAAATCCTTCAGGGCGATAATTTCACAGTGAAGCTTAGAAACCTATTAAAGGAGTGCGCTGCTCAAAGGGAACTTGGAGAGACATTGTACGAGCCCACTTAGATCAGAGTGGTTTAATCAGACTAATTTTAACCAGCAAAACTCGCTGCATGTGGCTGAATATGCCGATTCTCTACATCGTTAGGGACGATGGCGCATTTGAAGAAAGAGAGTACTCAGATTATGAGTTGAACAACAACATGCTGTTTTGTATTTAAAGAAATTGATTCTGGGGAGATACCGCTTTTCTTGAATCGCGGTATCTTTGCATTAATACATGTAAACATGTATTAACATCAGATACACGCATACACATATGCATACTGACACACACAATTGAACATATATTAAAAGAAACTTGTTGTAAATAAATTTAGACCAATCAATACATCTATTTTTACGGAATGCGTACAAGAATAAATATGTAAAATAACTATATATCCAATATGGACACATCTATCCATACATACAGTACATACCCATCTAGGTATGTACACATAATAGAGAGGTTATGATGGGCTAGGGTAGTTGAGACTTAAAGATTATCACAATGTTTTGTTGTATTATTGATATAGCAACAAAAAGATAGGAAATATTTCTTTTTTTATTGCATTTTCTGTATGACGGCGACAATGTATCACAGCAATTACAAATTGCAAATATTGCTCTTTAAAAACAGTCCTATTTATAATACTCTTTTTCAGCACTTGCATAAAGTGGAATTTATATCTTAAAACTGAATATTGTAACTGCATTTAATCATGCTTTCAAATGTATTGATATTTATAGAACCTTCCATTGAACAAACAGTGGAGAAGACAGTAAAACTATTTGTCTCAATAGTACTGGATGCTTCGAGGGTTTTAAATAGAATTTAGTGGAATTTATCATAAAAATGCTAAATCAAAATTACTATCACGATAAGAACGTTATCACGATAAAGGATATGTGATACGATAAATTACCTCTAGTCTGAAGCCTTTTGTCACACAGTCTGGTAGAGACAGACACTCATGACAAAAAAAAGTCATGCAAGTGGAAATGACCACTCGTTTTAATTTATCAGGAAATTAATTACTTTATCGGCAAATACGACAGGGCTAGCACCTCTAATCATAATCTTTATTTATTACGAACAGCTTGACTAATCGTCCACTGTGAAGTATTTCACGGCCGCAGCTGTGTGAGATGTGGCCTGATTAATCCCAAGAGAATAAACAGGCAGTAAGTGCTTCTATCTGTATACACTTCAAATTCAACAGCCTGTACTGTAACTTTAACTCTGCACTGTCTTAACAGAAGACATTGATATTTCCAGATGTTAGGCAATAACATCTAAGATGAAGTGTTCTGGTTTCCATGGGTCCAAAAATAAACTCACTTTAATTAGCAACAGATCCCCACATGCGACCATGGAGGGGAGAAAAAAAAGAAAGAAAAAAAAAATCGCGGGAGGAAATCAGATGCACGTTTACGCCACAACAAGCTTGCTCCGTTGCTCTGTGCCATCTGCGCTGGCAGCTCCTTCGCTACTCGCAAGCTGGCAATGTGGCGCGGTGAACAGATGGATGACACACGAGCCACAACAATGCTAAACACTCCAACCTCAGTAAGGCGGCGTTATAGTAGCGCCGCAACAGATACAAGCTGCTGCTGGTGCTGCTCGGCTGCACGGGGGGAGAGGAGAGAGTTAGTGTCCCGCTCCAGCTTGAAAAGAGCAGATTTTTTTTTTTTGACGCATTTTTGGAATGCTGTCGCTGCAACCATATTTGCTTCCTGTCTTAAAATAGTTGTTGTGAGAGGCTACTGCGCACTGGAGTTGCAGCGGTTTATCTTTTAATGAAAACAACTGAACACTTAGAAAAAAAAAGATAGAAATGACAGCAGAAGGAGATGAAATAGTTAAAAAAAATAGAAAACACTTTGCCATTTCTTTAAAGTGATTCCATTAAAATAGTTACTGCTCCAACAATTTCTGTTATTCAATATTAAGTTGTCTAAGTCTCATCTGAGCTTTTTACGAATAAAGGGGAAGAAATATTTTATTTTCGAAACCGCGGCGGGATTCTTGTCCCTGATCCTGGTCACTGCTGTGAAACAGAGCTGTGAATGGAAAATTTGTATCAGATCTGCTTCACACACACACGCGCACACACATACACACACACACTAAGGAGACAACAGATCAGGTCTGGTGTGAAACGAGACACTCGCATGGAAAAATAAGACACAAGGAGCAACACCAGATCTGTTTGTTGAGTAAAAGAGATCGAGGTGCTGTGTGCTGCTGCTGTGAAGGCACAGCTCAACAGAACAGGCTGTAATTCCATAGGATTGCCGCAACAAAACATGGAGCTTTTTACCAAATGCTCACCAACTAAATCATTTACAAACCTAAATATTTTACAGAAACTTCTGTCATTGCTGCTCATTTCTTCTTTTGTGGCAGGGTTGGACAATATGATTAAAAAAATATATCACATTATAAGCGCTCCATTGATAATTAGCAATTTTTTTTTTGTTTAAGATATCTGAAATACTCCCAAACTGGTGGTAGGGCCTTTCATTTTTATTCATAGTTTTCTCTCCACACCGTGTATTTTTTATTTTTTTTTGAAGCAGTTTTGGAGCAAAACCTGAAACTGCTGCTGCGCAGGTTATTTCATAAGTTGTTGCAAAGTAACCAATGAAGATTTCTGCGTGTGATCCAAACTTTTGCCGAATAGAAAAGTCCCAAGAGAAAAATAAACTGCACAGAATATATTAGGTGAAACAGTCCTGAAAATTTAAGGCCCATGATTAACAATTTGAGGCCAACTTACATGTTTTTAAACTGAATTTAAGACATTTTAAGGACCTCATTTTAGAAACACGAAGGTAAGATTTTTCAAGGATGTGCGGACACCCTGATTTAATCACAACCACCCAAATTAAAGGAGGTTGATATAAATGAGACTGTGCCCCTCATTCATATATCAAGGTCATGCGAGTTTCAGCATTTATCTTTGCCTTGATCCTATTCAGCGTTGCTGCTGTGTGTTTTACCTGCTGACCCAGTGGCCTGGGATGCCATGCAGCGCGAACAGAGTAAACTGAAGGTGGTCTGTGGTGCCAGAAGCTTCTTTACTGCCCCTCCCCTCTCCGGCTCCACCATCGTCCGCAGACTGGGCCGAGTCGGAAAAGCTGAAGGTCGGCGACGGTGGGCAGAAGGAGCGCAGGTAGAGCTTGACCAGGTCATAGACGGCCTTCGTCAGTAAGGCCATGCTCTCTTCCACAGGACTGGAGCCACCTGTTGACGGGGGCCAGGATCGCGTCAGTGCGAGAATTTAATGACATATGGATAAAAACGTAAAAGATAATAGGCCTTGCAAAAGTATTGATATACCTTCAGTCTTTTTCTTTTTTTATCTCAGGCTGATTATTAAGTCTTTGTGAGTTTTAATAAATCAAAGCATGAGATTAAAGATTTAAAACATGTGAAAACATGATGAAATAAATGTTATAATTGTAATGTGACCAAAAAAAAAAAAAAGGCTCAAAAAGTATGATTTTGTTTGTGCAAAGATAAGTGTGTTAATTTTTAGTGGAGTGAACGATCGTGACTGATAAGCAAGTGAAGGTTATGTGTGACTGTATGTATGCATATAACTTACTAGTTGATGACTGACCAGGTGATGTTGACCCCAACTAGAAAGCAATGCATGCTGGTCTTAGAAAATGACATGATCTCATCTCAACACCAACCAACCACCAGATGTGTTAGTTCATGCGTCGACGGGAAGCCCACCTTGGGCGAGCGCGTCCTGGCGAGATTGGCAGAGTGACGGAGTCTCTTGATGGCTTCCGTGACGGACTGCGTCTCCACCTCGTCCAGGGCGCAGCACAGGTTCTTCACGGTCTGGACCACCCGCTCCACGGTCTTGTACTGGGTACTCTGGGCACAAAAGATGGAGCAAAAAAAATAAATAAATAAAAAAGGAAGGTCTGAATCAGTTTCCTGTTCTGATTCGAAATGAGCTTTAAAATAAAAAAAGTTTGGAGTTAAAAACCCAGCAGGATTTATTCTGAGTCATTAAAAAAAAAAAAAAAAAAAAAAAAGATGTTCTAACCACTTCACTCCTTCCTTTCCCAGTGTTTTTATGCTATATAAAGTTCTAAAAATGAATCTTTACAATTATCCATTTTTCTCTCTGGTTTTAGACACTGCAAATGGAAAATTTTTTGCTTTTATTTTAGACTGTTTTAATGCAAAACCGTGGCTAAAAGGTGATGTTTTTACAACTGGGAGAAGCTGATTAGCTTCTAGAAATCTAAAATAATATCTAAACTAACACAGAACAGAACTCAAAGAGCAGAGAGCAAAGGAGGAAGTTCAAACTACCAACGATATCCCCTACTGTCTGCTCAGCTTTCAACAGGACGATCTTAGTTACTACAGTATTTAGTTTCCCTTTGGCATAAATAAAAGTACTTTAGATTTGAATTCAATATGTAAGAAAAATTCTGCTATTTTGTTTCATAATATTTTGTGGGACAAAACAAGTTTGAATTTCCCACCTTTCGCTTCAGATTCAAACAAGGACGTCATGTACCTCATTTTCTAAGCAGATGTTGACCTGATTGTTGTATCCCTCCAAATAGTCAGCAAGACCTTGTCTGCAAAATGATAAAAGTGATTAACTTTAACAAGCTTTACACATTTACTTCCTGACCAACGAGTAACTCTTACCGGGTGACGTTCTCCCTGAAAGGCCTATCAACATGGCCGAGATACTTGTCAAGGTCGAGTCGAGAACCGTCATCTTCTGCCTACGGTGAGAGAAAATAAATATTAAAACACAGATAATTAGGGTCGTGATTTCACCAAACTGTATATTGGTAATTTATCAGTGGGACGAGTTTGTAACCATATTACTTAACTTGTGAACAGTAACTTACACTTCGCGCCAGGTCCCTCCTCATGGTTGAGTGAGAGAGCAGCTGTAAGGTGATCTCGTTCTCCCATTTCCGGCAGTTCTGGATGTACTCATGGCTGCCTAGGCTGTGTTTACTGTGGCACAGGGTGGCAGATGCCCATTGTTAGAGATAACACAATCTTAGATATCCAAAGTAACAATATGGATTGGCTAAGAAGAGGAACAGAGTTAGCTACGTTTGCTTGGCTCATCTCCACTGTGATGTCGTTTGATTAGACTGTAGAAAAGCTTCCAATATTAGATTTTATTGTTATGGACATGAATTAAATTACACCTTAAAGGGAAAAAAGAAACCAAACTAGAGTATAGTTTCCTTTTGAACTTCACTTTCCAAAAGTTAAGAAATTAAATATGTCCCGAGTACAGACCGAGTAGCCCTGTTGGGTTTCCATTACAAATGTGTGCAAAACTTTGACAAAGTTCCGCTAATGTAAAACAAACAAGCAAACAAAACAATTTCACAATTGTGGTGTTTCCATTAAGTAAGAAATGTAATTAAAATCACACTTGAATAAGTTCGTTCACGTGATAAGTCACCCAAAAAAGTGCCATGCAATCATCCTCCAACAGCTTCCTGTCTTCTTCACCATTTCTGCCAGTAGTAACATCCGGTTGTAAAATCATGTGACTTGCGTAATGTGAAAGAAAAAAGTGTGTCCATTGCAGTCTTTAAAAATACACTGATTTTGATGTGGCAGAAAGGCCACCTCATCCGAGTCCGATTAAACGTTTTTCTTTATCAGAAAAACGTTTAATCGGAATTGCCGAATTTCCATTAGGCAAGTTTACTTTCGCAACTCCAATTTGCATCGTGCCAGCTGTGAGATTCCAGAACTTGATCGTTTTTTGTCTGATCAATGACTTTGAGATTCGTACAACTTTTTTAAAAACAAAATGTGAGAATTTTAAACCCTATTTGGCATTAGGTTACCCCCAGAATTAGACAGGCAGGAAACTGCAACATATAGGGAGGTCTTGCGCTGCTTTCAGCAGTTCTCAAAAAAATATACAAAATGTTTTGATTGTAATTTTTAAAAGCTAAAGAGATTATTTGTTAAAGCACCAGTCTTTCATTCATGAGGGCATTGGAGGACATCTTGGGAACTCCCAGTATGAGCTCAGAAATTCTAAACGTAACTTCAAGTGTTTTCTGTTCCCAGTTCAAAAACCAAACAAGCTGGCTGATATGATCCGTGACCAGACTAACTGCTTTAACTAAAAAGCTTGGATTAACAATGTTTCTGGTTGCTTTTTACTTTGCACTTTCAAACACATGTACATCAAAAAGAGACTGTACAGTGCTGCGTGTTTGTGTCAGAAACATAAGGAACAGATAGGCAGACGAAGCTTTACATGCAAGACGGACATTTTGGATTTCGAGGTGAGAAACCTCAAACTTTCCTACTTTGAATGTGAACTTCTAGGGAGCTATTGCTTACAAATTTGAAAATGTTCAACTTCAGAGGAAACATGGACCCTTATCCATAAACCTAAGTTGCATTTCCAATAGTAAGGACTTTTTTTATGTTGGTTTTTAATAACCACCTGACAAAGTCCAAGGTTCTGTTTTACTACGATTTTAAAACATCTGTCAAGACTGTGGTGAGGAGATAAGTGTTGATAACAGTTTGAGAATCACCGTTTTACATTGAAAACAGATTCCCATAGAAAAATCTTAACTCTATTATAGACAACCATAAAATGGAATCCAGGCTTTACCAACAAATATAGTTAAACTCTCCTTTTGTCTCATCTCCACAAATCAAACACTGTATGTATATTGTCTCATCTCATGAGCCAGACTGCACTCCTACTCACTACATTATTTACTTAGAAGTAAATAATGTAAAGTATGTAATGTAAAGAATTTACATGATATAATTTATTATAAAGTGCAAAGACCAAAACAGTGTTGAGAGGATTGGTGTGATGATTGAATAATGATTGTCAATTAAATAATGATAATTAAGTAGTGGAAAATGGCTGAAGAAACTTGAAACATCCTATTTGTAAATCTTCTTCGGAGTTTGTGATAATTGTTGCTAATAGTATTAATATAATGTTTGCAGCGTTCAACTATGAACACAGTTCAGTGGACCGTGGTCTATAAGTGCTGGTAAGGAGAGCAGCAGTTCCCATGAATCTCATATTTTAAGCGTTGGAGGAGGTTAAAAGAAGAAATATAAAAATATCCACCATTCCTATTTGTGTAGGACGTGGGGGGATGCCGAGATAAGAGCGACACAGTAAGAGAAAGACGGAAAAAAAATAAAGAAAAGAGAGAGAAGGACATAAGAAAAGAAACAAAAGTTCCTTAAATCTCCATGGTAGAAGAGAGCTTGCTTGGTCTGCCGGACGCGTTACGGTTTCGGAAATACTCACTTCTGCAGCACTTCCTCCCGACCGCACACTTTGAGCAAATGGCTGGAGAAGTCCACCTGATCCAGGTCATCGTGAACCCAGCAGAGAGTCTGACTGATCAGCAGCTCCACTGGAGAACTCACTGCAGAGGGAAAACAGGAATTCAGATAAGGTGAGCGGGGCAACATACGGATATCTCAACATCGTATCCAACATCAATACTGCAAAGAACAGTTTGAACCGCAACAAATACCACCCGTTAATTTTAAGATATGTTGATATAGCAGAATATATATTTGTTGAAACTTGTTTAATATGGTCCAAAATGTTTTTTAGAGGGTATTAAGAAGCTCTGGTTACATCAGCAAAAAGGTACAACCACATTTTAGGAATGCACCAATCCACTTTTTTCACTTACAATACCGATACCTGAGGTTTGGTATCAGCTGATACTGATCCGATGCAGAAAAACAGTGCCGAGTTAACTTAAATAAACTTTAAGTATTTATTTTGTTTTTAAACACAGACAAAAATGCACTGATTTAAACATTTATTTGCCAACTCTGCACCAGAACAGCACACTTAAAAACACTAATAGCTTCACAAGTTTGGTAAAACATGTAAAAATAACTTTAATTTGTTTAGTGGCTGCAATTAAGAGTAAAACAGCCAATGAAAAATAAATAAAGAAACTGAAACAGACAAATCAGTTTAATTCTAGGACTCATGCGCTGAGGGGACGCCATGTTTTATTATGCATTATATTTAGAATTTGGAAGATGGTTTATTTTTGACCAAGGTAGTCATCGTATTGTTTTTGTCAGTTTATGATTGATTTTGCATTGGCTAATGCACTCATTGAACAAATTAAAGTTGTTTTTACATGTGATATGAAGCAATTGGTGTATTTAAATGTTCTGTGCTGTTGTAATTTAGTAGGCTACATTTATATCTGTTTATTTTTAAAAGAAACATCTTAAGTCAATGTAACACTGTTTTTCTTTATCAGAAAAACATCTGATGCTAAACTTCAGATATCAGTATCAGCAGTGAAAAAAGTGGATTGGTGCATCCTCAACCACTTCTTCCAGTTATGAATTTCAAATCAGCTTTTATTGGACAAGTACTTTCAATTAAAAACAAGTAGGCTCTGTAATAAGCAGACATTTCACCAGAATGCCTGTAATCACACTGACTGGGAGGGATGAGAGGTCAGTGACCCTCCTTGGCGCAGCAGTGTAACCCGACACGCTCACAGATTACTCTGCTGCTAATCCACTTCGTCAGACGTGCAGGACACACAAACATGGCAGAGAGAGAGAGCGCGAGAGATGGAATCATTCGGGTTCTGGACTCGGCATTGACGAGCAGCAGAGACCACCTCCGACTCCAGCAACAACAGAACGCCACCCTTCAGAGGAATGGTGCTGCCAACACCACTCCTGCAACGCAAGGCCGTGCCCGACTCTGCTGGAGTTCACAGAGGAGTGTTTTTGTGATTTAGCAAGAAATTTCCTGTCTCTCATTGTGTTAATTTTTCACACATGGGAGCTAGGGAATAGCGCTGGCTGAGTCACAAAGGAATGAACATTTTAATATAGATGAAAACAACAAAAAAAAAAACAATACGTTGGCTAAATTGGGAGTAATTTATTCCACAGGATGTGGAATAAATCGACCACAGTAGCTGTTTAATAACCAATGAAATAACTGGCTTGACGGAGTTCAGATCCAGTTTCACGAGGCAGCTAATGAGAGGGCGAGGGAAGCCAGAAGTCACTCGGCACTTTGTAAATCTACAAGGCAAACATTGTAAAGACGTGAAAAGGGATGGCTGTAATTCCGCTGTGACACAAAGCAAACAAAGATTTCTGCTTCTGGAGCAGCTCCTACACCCAAACACAGAACATCTGGTAATCCACAGATGTTCAGACAGATGGAGGTAGACCTGAGCTGAAGGACCACAATAACCAAGAATATAAAGTACTCTTTACTTTATACATAAAGTATAAGAGTTTCAGATAAGAGTCCTGATTGGGGGTGCATCACTCTTAAAGTATGAATACATAGGTTTGCAATATTTCATATGTGATTTAAGCTTCATTTCAGTCTTAATTACAATCTGAGCCAATTCACATTGCAGAAAGAAGCTTGGTTTCCTGCATACTTGTTTCATACAAGAACAATTTCA
Organism: Poeciliopsis prolifica; assembly: GCF_027474105.1. Classification (NCBI taxonomy): domain Eukaryota; kingdom Metazoa; phylum Chordata; class Actinopteri; order Cyprinodontiformes; family Poeciliidae; genus Poeciliopsis; species Poeciliopsis prolifica. The sequence continues at coordinate 23,805,442 of NW_026562376.1, forward strand.
CAACTTGTGCTGCCAACCTCTAATTTAGAGTACCTCAAAGTTGTACGTGAGTAAGAGTGTCAGTAGTTGAACATATTTTTACTCAACTAGAAGTAAAAATCTGGAATCACTCCAGAATTTAAATCAGATCTTTTTATTTGTGTTGCAGTATGACCACTGTGTAGCAGAGGGCGCCACTGGTAATTCATAAGCAGGGGCAGTTGATAAAAAAATAAAGATGGGGAGGGGGATCCCAGAACAGGAAAGAAAAAACAGTCCTGTGTCTTTCTGTCCTATAAATGACATAAGAGGTTCAGTAGATGGAAAATAACAGAACAGTAAAGCTTACATACGTACAAGAAGACTCACTTTATCATGAACTGCCTGTTTGTCTCATGTATTTCGGTTAAAACACGTTTTTCATTAGTCGCTTACCTGGAGTACAGCCTCCAGAAATCCTAATCGAGTAAGAGTAGCATTACTTCATAATTTGTTCCTTTTAAAGTACGAGTTAGTAAAACATTTTTTCTTTTGACAAAACATATCCACGTTTTATTCATTCATAATTCAGTACGAATTATGAATTCGTACTGAATTTGTCTTCTCTACGAATGACGCTGCCCACACCTGTCTTCTACTAAGATCACCTCTGATTTGTGAGTAAATACAAATATAGAGCCTCATATAGCATTTTAATAAGATGATGAATAACTCCATAAAGCTTTTTTTTTTTTATAATACACAAAGCATTTAAATATCACATATCTGACAAAACTCCAGACTTTGAAATAAATAATTTTTTCCCCCTTAAAACATCAGGCTTTGTTTTGCAGCCCAAAGATGTTTCCTAGAAAAAATTACCAGACAGTCTTTCCTGTTTTTATCTCGAGAACTTAGAGGAAAAATGATAGATGTGTCCTATTCCAAACATTGTTTTGTCTTCTCTACGAATTTACTTCATGCAGTCAATTGCTTTTATGTGCAGCTTCACCAAACTTTTCACAAATCTTTCCTTAGCGTTACTTTCAGAAACTCATGTTTCCCGAATTTCCCAACCTCTCCTCGCTCTACATTCTTCTTCGTTTTATTGCCATGCTTTCTTCTTTCTTCTTCACTCTGTAGCCACAATATGTAAAGAATCCTCAGAAGGCAGCAGCGTTTTACTTTCCAGCCCCAATCTTTTCTGCCAGACTTCTTAAAAAACAGCAAAAAAACCCACAAAGATCTTTAATTACCAGACTTAATTTGTTCTTAACCAGTAACTTAATATCTTAGTGTGAATAATCATCAACGACTGTTTATATTTTAAAAAAACGGGAGCGACTGATAGCCATTTGAAATGCTACTAAAATTTCAAGCAGAGAAGGAAACAGCTGCAGTAGTTGTTAAGACGGAGAAACGAGAAATACAAAAGAAACGGTAAGAGAAAGGTCGGCCTTTGTGAGAGAGAATCAACAACCTTTGTTGGATAACGTTCAGCTCCTTCCATTAAAGCCAGAACTGAAGCCCATTGTTTCTAAAAATAAAAAAAATAAAAAACAATTTTTTTGTCCTATCAAAGGAATCCAAACATCAACTATGTGGGTCAACACACTGCTGACAGAGAAAAAAAAACAACAAACCCCCTCCCCCCAAAAAAATAGGAAAGTCAGGAAGTGGATATTGTGACAGGAAAGAGGGAAATTTGCCTAGAAAGTGACTGAGGCAATGATATTGAAAGGAGGAAAGAGAGGTAAACCCAGAGAGCCGACTGGAATCCTGGAAGGAATGATTCAGGTGTTGACTGGGGAATGCAGTAAATACTGTTCCTATGAGTTGTAACTAGCTTATTCAGAGACTGAATGTCAGAATTACAAAGCTTTATTAATGCCAGGAATGCTCGCATAAGCTGGAAATTTTCTTTATTTCTTAAATTGCCCCCTCCTTGCATGTTTTCTGCAAAACAAGTGGAGGAACACAAGGAGATACTTAATCAATAAACAGACCCATCTGTAACTGGTGTCACAAACTTCAGAAAGCGACAGAGTTAAGACAACTCATTCTTTTATGAAGTTGATTTCACTGTAATATGGTAATCAGCTCCACAAACAGACAAGGGCGCAAACCAAACTTGTCTTTTTCTAATAAGCCTTTTAATGAGGAAAGATGTCGCCGATGGACAGCAGACGTCAATCCCAAGGACTGGCAACCCTTGGTGCAGAGAACACTATATAAGAAGATTAACATTCATATGACAAGTAAGTAAGCTTAGTAAGATGCAGGGAAATGGTCCGCATCTGATCATTAGCAACCATGGAGAAAATGCCACACCATCATGTAGCCCAGCATGTACGCCGAAAACCGTTTAGCGTCGAGACTTTTGTACATTTGAACTTTGAAAACGCCGATTAAAACATTGTGGTATAAATTATGTGGTGTGAATTCAGGCAAAGTCAGAGATTTGAGCCAATCAAAAAACATGTCAGAAGTCAGAAGGTATGCGGCCATTCCAACGCCAGCTAGTTTCAACTTTTGTGCCCCAACAAGGTGTGCTACTTGTACAGACAAATTAGCTCAACTTGAACAAGTCGAAGCCATGGCTGTTTTGGTGAAAACAACTTGGGAAAACAATCGCGGCCCGTTCAACGTTCTCAATGTCACTTCTAACGGATGCCGAGGTGCCTCAACGTGATTAGAGGATTTCTCAAACATGCATGAAATAATGAAGGCGACACTCTGGGTATGTTTTTCAAGAGGGAATAATATTATAACATGATGTTATGTAAAGCTCAAAGCAGTTAATTTTTTTTAATACTGTCCCTATAAAATGTAAGACAAAAAAAACATCTGCTTTGTTTCTTTAAGAATGTCCATTACATAAAAATTGGCATATACCCCATACAGCATCTCAATATTCTGCTGCAAGTGACAACAGCGCAACTCCTAAGTCCCCTTTTCTGAATATGTAAATATTTTTTGTTGTTTCTGTTTTTTTCAGTCACTTGTCAGATGCTTACCATCACAGGTGAAAGTCACAGGCTGCTGAGATTCAGGGATTTCAATGGAAACTTTGACAGAGCAGTTATTGTCCGGTCTGCTCTCTCTCTGGGCGATGACGGGGCTGAGGACAAAGCCTGGATTGGTTCCGATGTTGTCGTGAGGGAATCTGGAACGTAGGCTGCACGAGGAAAAGAAACAAAACAGGGTCAACGCATTTTTATTATGTTTTGGTTTTCATGCCCAGTGGGGGGAAAAAAATAATATAAACTAAAGGGAAACAAAGGCCAACTAGTCAGCTGTATAGCTGAGATGATCTGGATCAGACTCCTGGATGAATCATGGGGAAAGTCTGATCGGATATTTTTCTTTGCTAGAAAATGAAAATGCCAAGAATTTTTTTCTTTTGTCGCATTTGCACACAAAGGGATTCCTTTAAATTGTAAGCTATGCAAATCATTTTTTGTTGACCACCCGGGATGCAGTGACGCTGCCAGACGCTGGCTGGGCGTTGACGGTGTGATCATAGTGAAAGTACATTCTGTGAGCACAGCTTCATCGTCACCCCACCCAAACCAAATACTGTGGTAAAAAAACTCTGTTCGGATCCTGGAGATGAACTAAAGTGGAAACATGTCATCAAGCGAGAGCGTGTGCATTTAGAAGCATGCCTTCACTTACAAAAGGTGAAAAGCTTTAATTAAACCATGGGTGTTTTTGCTTACTTTTTTAATTTAAGTGAAATTTACTTCAGACTACTAGCAGATTGATACCTGTTAACATACTGTGGGGGAATCACTGGGAGACTTTCCATTTTAAGCCAGAGGCTGCATTATATTTCTAGTATGAAAAACGCATTGTGACATGTCACGACCAGTCTGATACTTGAGACTCCAAATATCTCTAAATGTGCTTCTACCTGCCTATTGTAATAGATCAAGTACCAAATATCCCATCATATGAACTGATACACATGGAGACCGCCTCAGCACAGCCACAGAAGCTAACAGTCTTCCTTATCTCTGCTCTTGTTTTACAAAAGCCAGCAAGTAGAAGTGTGTGTAGGCATTTCATAAGCCCAACAGTTTTCTATGACCAACCTAAAGTCTATAGAAAATATTTGGGTTGAGCTGAGAAAAGAGAGCAGTCGAAAGGAGTCAACGTTTTAGACAATCTGGAGAGATTGTGCCAAATGGTCAACAATCTCCCTCTCTGTTCAAACCTTCAGAAATGTCAAAGACCAAGTGCTGTCCTACAGCCAAAAGAAGGTTGTGAAAAGTGTTAACAGCATCAATGCTACTGCCAATCGTGGCATGGGTCATTTGGTCAATAAAAATTAGGCGTTTTTCTGCTTTTTGATTGGATTGTCCCCCAATGTTTCTAGTGCCATTAGAGTACTGAAACAAAACATGGATTTATTTTCTGGATTCTTACACATCTTTACAGGAGGTACCAGTCATTTTCTTGGCTGTTGGATGTGATGTGTTGTACCAATACTGGTCTATCCATCCAAATCATTAAATTCAAGAGTTTCAGTCACTTCCATGGCCACAAGTGTACATAACTCAGTACCATAGTGTGCTGGCTACTTCCTGCAAACATTTGGAAAGTAATGGGTTGTCATCAGAAGCTCAGTAAATTCCACTGAGAAGACACATCAGCAACTCATTCTGGTTAGAGGACTTTGAGAGGCATCGAGTGCATCAAAAACTCATAATCTTACGAGATTATTAGCTCTGGGACGGAGAGCAAAATGCAACGCAAAGCATCAGATGTAGAGGTAAAGCATGTTGCTACTGGAGAGATGAGTTCTCTAGAGAGACAAAGATGGTGCCTCTATCACACAGTCCAAAGGAGTTTGGGATAGCAGGAGAACAGCTCTAGTGTTGAACGTAAAGTTTGGTGCAGAGGGGATAATGGTGGGGGACTGTTTTTCAGGAGCTGAGTCCATCATTTCCAGTGAGAAACCCTTAGAGCTTCAGCCTACCAAGACATTTTGGAAAATTACATGCTGCCTACATTGTGGGAAACGTTTGGGAATGTCCCTTTCAGGTTCAATGCGACAGTGCACAACGTGAGTTAAGAGGGAAAGGGTTTGACTGGCCTGTACAGATTCTTGAACTCAATAGATGGCTTTCTGAATAAGCTCAAGCTGAGACCAGCATCAGAGTTTGACCTCATATGACCTCCAGGCAGAATGGTCAAATATTCCCATAAACACATTCCCAAACCATGAAGAAAGCATTCCAAGCTCATCTATGATACATTTATCGTAAACAATACAATTCATATATCATAAATACAAATACTGTATTGTTTATTGTGAAAGATTTCTCATAAGAATTTGTATTATGATAAATTTCAGTTATTGATAAAAACACAAAACTGACAGTATTGTTGGAAACTTTATTTTTGCTATTTTCTCCACTGTTTGTTCCATATTTGCTTCAATAAAAATCTGTGAATTTGAAAATATGACTAAATAAAGTTACTGTGTGCCGTTAAGTGATATAACTCAACTTTTTACGCAAGTTGTGTCTTGAATAAGCCTTTTTCAAATGGAAATGTTTTTCAAGAATATTTCCATTTGTGGCACTGTGGATGCAGACAATGAGATAAAAAATATATATATATTTATTATCATAATATTTATTTTTACCAGAATAGTACTTCAATATATCACAGTAAAATTCGATGTTGAAATCACCCACCGCTACCTTAAAGATGAAAAAGCAGCAAAGAGTGGGCCGACTTCATATAAAACTCTTTGGATTGAGAGCGCAATGTCACTGAAGTTCAAATACGGTTGAAGATAGGTGACCAAATAGTTTGAGTTGGTAAAGAGGGGTTTATTGTTCTCCTCAGTAGAAACAATCCAGCTTACCTTGCCAAGTCTTTACAAAACGCAACAATCTCCAGGTTCTGGGCATCCTGTTCCTCCAGCACAGCATTCTTCACCAAACCATTCCCCTTTCCCTAGACAAGCAAAGGATTCACTAAGATTAGAATTAAAAGAACTGCTTTAAAAAAAACAGATAGAACTTGGAAGGAAAACTTGGATGATTATATATAAGATATAAAGCATTAAGATGCTTTATATCTTATATATCCTTAAGTATGTACTTCTTCAAAAGAGCTTAGTAAATGTCAGGATAGCAATAGTGAGTTCAAACACTGATGAACTCACTAGAAGTTTTATTAAAAACACCTCAATGCTATTAATCATCCAGAGAAAATCAACAAGTCAGAAGGAGCACAAAAACACAACCATAAATCTTTAGATCTTTTGTGTCTTTGTGACGCTGCCTTGGTTCAACAATGTTTGGGTGTGCAGCTTGAGTCCAATAGAAGGTTTTAAAATACAAGGCAGAACTTTCAAAGGTATGGAAAATCATCTAATACATAATTTTGCATATTCATACACAGAGAAATAAATCCTGAGACAACACCCTTTGGAATTACTCTTAAGAGATTTCTGGAGGCCGGCCCGCAGCAGAGAAATCGCAACTACACTATGTCTTTTACTGCCGTCTGATTGTCAGCAGCTGAGGAATGCACTTCCTGAGACACAGGAAATGAGACGCGCAAAGACTCCGCCCCTTCCTGGGAAGCAAAAGTGCTCAGTCACGGGTTGAAAAATCGGTCAGACCTCATCCCAAATGAGGCAGAAAGAGCCTCACAGATGGAGAGGGATGAGGGGGGGACATGAATAAAACAAGTATGAAGAATATTGATGATGGATTTATCCTTTGTCAGATGATAGATTTGGTAGAGAGCTGAACTGAACAATCAGTGGGTGGATTTTCTACAGAACTACTTCATTTTGTAAAGTCCCAAAAACAACAATGAAGTTTGTGGCTTTAATTACAGATGTACCAAATCAATATTATTTGTATAAATAAAATTTGTAAAAATAAAATTTTTAGACCGTTTCAAAAGAAGATGCATTTTAAGTCAGCTCAAGTCTGTTTTTGTGTATCAGATCAGGTATCAGCTGATCAGGTATCAGCTGATACTAAACCTCAGGTATCGGTATCGGAAGTGAAAAACGTGGATTGACAAATCACTGGTTTTAATGTGACAAACTACAAAAAAATAAACCTTTCAGCAACTCTTGTAGTTATGTTATTAAGAAATCAATGGTTCAGAGGCAAGCAGAGGAGAATCAGTAAGGTTTGTTTTAATTCAAGAAAACCACAAGATTCTTCAAAAATGATAAGGAAGTGAGAATCTTATGGTTGAGATCAGAATAGCCTCGATGCGTCACTGTAAAGCATAGAAAGGTCCATTCGAGTTTCACACCAATTTTTTTTTTTTTTTTTTTTTTTTTTTGCCGTACACCAAGTAGGAACTCAGCGGGTCTGAAGTCGTGGAAACAGCTCCTTTAAATTCACATGCTGACTAATCTCCCATCTTCTCTCTGCACGTCTGCTAACCTATCACAACATTGACTGTAAAATCAGGAACACACTGTGCAACATAAAGACCACAGCCTGTTCTAAGTAATTCAGTGAGTTGATCCAAATGAGCATTTTTACACATAATCAGGCAACTTTCTGTTTTTTTCATGTGTGATGGCGTTCTTGTCCAGGATTTGCGGTGTGACTTTGTATGTGAGCATCCTCTCTGAACATGTTTGACAATGTGAGTTCAAATAGGGACGAGTATTAGACTCACAAAGTAGATGCTTTAAAAGCCATCCCTACATGCGACACTCTCATCCAAGACGAGGAAGTGTAATTTTATTTTTCTGACTTTCTTGTTTTGTTTTCTTTCAACACCTCCAAACTAGAAAAAGTTTAAGTTCTCTCTCCTTTGCAATAAATTAATCAAGTTTGTAGTTCTAGTCCTACCGGTGTAGTCTGCAAGTTCTTTAAAGAATAAAATGGAAAATGAAATACAGCAAATGTCATATCAAAGCAAAAATGGTTCATGAAGGACACGTGGCTTCAACCTAGAACACGCTGATGAATACGTTCAAGACAAAAAAAAAGGGTAAAATTTTATTTTAACATTTTGAGTAATTTGTAATAACTGATCAGTTTCAGGTTTTCTGATTCTCTTGCTGTCTCAATTCTACTCTGAAGTGACAGACAACCAATTAAAAACCCATGACTTCTTGCTTAACAAATGACACAAATGTTCCTGGGTTTTTGTTTTTTCCTTGGGAAACTCAACCTTTTAGATGACAGAAGAAAACTACTATGTAAATCCTTAGCCAAACTGAAATGAAGAAATATCACCTCTGTGGTCAACAAAATGTTTAACAGTTCCCCAGTTGCAAAAAAATATATATATATTTTTTTTTCTAAAATTGTTTTAAAAAGACAAATACATAGTGAGCTTGAGTAACACACGTAATATTGTCTAAGACGACATAAAATCTAATTAATAGCGCCTGCTAATTTCACATTTAATAGTGAAAAACTAAAGGCTCAAACAAACAAACAAAAAATTTAACTGGATGTTGAATCAAACTGCAGCTACACACTTAAGAGTTGGATTTAAAAAAAAGAATGAACAAAACAAGGTTTTGCAGAAAAAGTTTAAAGGAGTTTCACTTTAATCATCTGGGTGTGATATATTATCATTTTATCCTGTTACACATTTACTGCCAGCAATAGCAAACACGCTGCAAAGTGTCTGGTGAAAAACAGCCTTTTTTCCCTCCAATCAGTCTCATCGGGTATCGAGTTCTCCACGGGTGAAACTGAGAGAGGTCGACACCCTGAAAACAAAAACATCTTTCTCTGCTGAGGTATTAAAGGCTGTCTGGATAAACCTCAACATCACCACAACATAGAGGCAGTGGATCATGTTGGCAAAATACTTTGGCAGCGATCAAAACGGGCCATTTTCCGAGCAAAGCAACACTAAGATGAAATCAGCTCCAGCAAACTGTAAAGGTTATATCAAGGGGGAAGCAAGTAGCCTTAAAGCAGAACTACAAGTGCTTTCAAAACGGAAGCATCCGATAGCTAATGAAGTCACGCTTCCTGTGATGAACTGAAATCTAGGACTACAAAACGTGGCTCAGTGGACCAACAGATGATCAAACACTGTTAACACTGTTTCTTCTTGTCATCATGCACTCCATTAAAGATTATATTTGCTGTGCTAAGCTGCAACTCACTTCTGCTCCCTCCAGAGAAAGGTCAAAGTTTAGAAAGCGGCATGCTATTTGTCAGGTGAGCCTCAACGGACAGGAATCAATGCAACAACCTCTTACAGACTGTGCTATCCCATCAGAGGAACTTCAACATGAGATTCGCTTAAGGTGTAGGTTTTCACATTTGTGCAGAGAGCGCAATTAACCTGAGCAGAATAGAAAAACGTGCCGCAGTCTGAAGTGCGGAGGCGTTGTTAAAAGGCTTGTGGAGGTCTGGAAGTGTGCGGGGGAAGAGAAGATCTGTTTATGTGGAAAAAAAAAAGTACAGTGCATACCGACATCCTGCAGGTTTCACTGTCTTACTCAAGAACTTGAGCAACAGCACAGATAAGTTGGGCCATCTCATAAAAATCAGTCTGCGTGTAGAGGGAAAGACGAAAGGTGGAGGAAGGTTAGATATCACTTCAATTACAGCTGGTTATTACCAAAATAACATCAATACAAGGTTAACCCAGACATGGCAGAGTGCAGTAAGGGATGTCAATAAGAGGAAGGTTTGAAGAGGCATCAAACAGGGGTCGACTGACAAGAAGTCTGTCACCCACTGAGGGATGACACCTGAGCTAAATATAAAGGTGTATTTGTTTGGGTGCTGATTATCATCAACTCAAACTTTACCTACAAATGAAAGAGTGAAACGGATGGGGTTGGAGAGTGGGAGGTACGCAGCAGCTCGATGGAAAGAAACAGCCACACAGTTTGAAGTCAAGTAGAGTCAAAGTGAAACAAGCACAGAGGATCAGAAATACATGCTGTTATTTGCTGTCATTTCCGGACTGTATGTTGCTCCGGAATGAAAGTCGCACGAGAAGACCGATGTCAAGATGAAAGGTTCCAGGCAGTGACACATTCAGTCGCTGGCGGTCTCTGAAGCACTGATGTCTGCCCTCTTGATCAGGAACAACTCCGCTACTTCTGAGTTCTGATAATCTGTGCAACCTTGTCAGATTTTTCTATGCTGGCTGGTGAAGTGTGCAGCGGAGCGGGAAAGCCTACAGTAAAGGGCTCGGCATAGTTAAGCTGAACTGCCGAAATCGGTTGTTATTGTCACAGTCAAAATCACATCATTTTGTTCTCAGCCTCATAATGTGTGCACATTTTTGTAAGTTTGCGCTTATGCAAAGACAAAATAAATAAATAACCAGACACTAAAACCTGGTTCATGGTTATGTTAGTACATTAAAAAAAAAAAAAATCATGTTACATTATATTGTCAACAGTGAGGGAAGAATTAGTCATAAATAATAATAATTTTAAAAAAAGATTTATTATGGCAGTATTCAGACCATTCATTTGGGTTTTCTCTTATTCTTTCAAACTACTGCCTTTCTAGACAAAAAGTACTGGAAAAAAAATGAAGACCATGTTGCTATTTTATTCCAACTGTTTCACCAGCAAGAGTCTATAATATCACTCTTACTAAACAACAAAAAACAAGGATAAGCCTGGTGGGAGTGCAAGTAAAGCCTGGTGGCCAGCCAGCCTTATCATACACTGGAATTACCACATTTAATTTGACTTTGGAATCAATAGAGAATTTTTTGAATTTGCAGAAGATAATCAAGTCAGTATCGCTCAGAACGTTGACTATTTTTAATCTTTCCAAAGATTTGGCATCTGAGGAGAGTTGTGTTAAAAAAGTAACACATTAAGGGTGATGGTTGGGCTATTCCGCCATAGAGGTCCTGCACAGACCTGTTCCTGTTTGCAACAAGCAGACAGTGGGCAGCAGCAAAAGGAACAAGGGGAGCAAGCAAACACACACCACCATTGTGACCTCCCAATATAAAGATGGCAGGCTTGACAGACCGATGGAGACAAGAAAAAGTGAGCGTGGCGTTGAAAAGGTTCAAACTGTGAAACATTAGTATTTTCAGCAACAAACACATGCGAATCCAGACATAACATGGGCAAGAGTAAACAAGCATGGGTTCATCATTTCAAGAATAAAGACATTCCTCAGTCCTGGAATCCTCTCCGGGGTGTGCACACTGGATGAGTTGCCTTTGATAAAGAGAAAAACTAAACCTCCAGAGTCCTCAATGGAAGCAACAATGAGACATTATCAATAGCTTTCTTGCTTTCAACAGTTATGTTGTTTTGTTTGTTGCAGCTGTAAAAAAACAACAACAAAAGAACAAAAGTATTCTGGACAGAATATATAAAATGTACTGTCGGGGGAGTTGATTCTCATCGTGGTATGAGGAAGTGCAACAGAGAAAAATTCTTTGGTCGGGACAAATCTAAAACAATCAGCAGGAAGTGGCCAAATGACCCAACAAAAACACCCTCACAAAACAAAATCGCTTGAAGAGACTAAAAATCAAAAGCAAGGACAAACTATATTTTCATAAAAGTCAAAGTATTTTAGTTTCTGACTAAAATGCCTAGCTAGATCTGTGAGAGTTAACCGATTCACAAAACAGCTAATACAGTTGGAGGGTTAGACATTAAAAGCACAATGTTTAGACTGGGTGACTGGTTTCAGCTCGACTCGACACAGATAGCGGCTATATTGACAGATGGCAGACCTCTATCATAACTCTTGCCTAAAGGACTGTCCTTATTATTTGCATCAAAATCTTATAGCAGATCATAGAAGCACCTGCCTCTCTTAAAACACAAGATTTTTGGGAGGTAAACAAAAATATATCCATGATAAATGGTCATCTTATGTAATGCATATATTTTTCAGCTGCTTTAACAAAAAACATATTCTAGTTTATACAGCAGCAGTAGTGTCCAAACCCAGGGCTCATCTGTGTCAAATGCATGGTTCAATACAAGGCCTGTGTAGAAACACCATGTAAAACGTACAGAAACAAAAAGCCTCTGAGGGCTGGAGCGTTGAAGTGTTGGTTTGGATTTTGTGGAAGTAAAATTCTGTGAGGCAATCTTTGGCAATGATAGACTTCCTTACAGTAAAAGAACAGCACATTACTTAGTGATAGATGTTGAGGATGACAAAATTTTTTTAAAAATACACACAATAGTGATAGCAATTGGATTTCGTTGAGTTTAACAACAAATCACACCCACATTGCATTGTCATCTCGTGTAAACAGTCTACAAACTAACTAAAGCTTTTGCCACAATTGCGGTGACATTACAAAAGACGGGATGTTTCTCCAAAACTGGTAGGCTGGCAGGATGCTGACCAAAAAAGAAATGGCTGAAGAATCTGCAGGAATTTCTAGCAAGTAGTGAAAGTGCTCCACAAACAAATGTATTCTCCTGTATTAAATGTCTGGAATAAGAAGTATGGTTGGAAGAGAACTTAAAAATAGCTAAAGTTGATTGCCTATAAATTAGCCTTGTGTGCCCTTACCTGAATACTTGCTTTTTGCTGGGAAGACGTCCCAGGGATATTAAGCGAGTGGCTCCTAGCAACAGGTGCCCCTGTTGAAGCTCTCCTTTGCTGTGAGCGGTCCGACTGTGAAACTTTCCCCTCCAAACTGGGGCTGCCTCTGCCACCAGAATTGTTCCCTTCCGTTTCGAGCACGGCATCCCAAGGGTCCCCGGCGGAAACTCCCGGTACAACCTGAGCGTCGCTTTCCGACGCTATGGACACTTGTTCGTTCTCAGCTTTACGTTTCGTGAGCGGGTCCAGATCCAGCCATTCAAAGTGGGCAACTTGAGAAGACTCTGTGACTGCTGCCTGTTGAGGCGGTGGGTTGGGTGCCAGGGAGGCCACGCCGACATGCGAAGAGTCCACATCGATGCTGGTGGATCTGCCGTTCTTCAAGTATTCTGAGGTGCTTGCAATCTTGTCAAACAATTTTGCCATTTCCGGGTCCACAGTTGGTTTTGGGAAGACCATTGCTGTAGGAGCCTGGATGGGAGGCAATGCCATGAAGGATGACTGCTGAGGGGGAAGGGCCATGAAGGATGACATGGGTGGAGTGAAGCCATTTTGAAACGTGCCTGGTTTAGGAAAGGGAGCCGAGGGGAAGAGCGGACCGGGTTGATGGGTTGGAGTGCTCACACTTGAGTTTGACTGGCTGGGGAGAACTGATGTCCACTGACTGCTCTGGAAAAGAGAGGAGGGATTCCCACCAGGGTAAGAGGCACTGAGGTTGAAGCCCAGCAGCGCAGAGGGGTGAGACGTCTTACTGTTGACGCCAAAGTTGTCATCCAGTAGGAGCTTTTCCAGTTCCGCGTTAGTCAGCTTATCCACATCGATATCCCTGAACTTGTCCCCCTCTGCTTGCTTCTTGGTTTCTGGGAAGTCGATGAGGTCCTTGTCAGGTACATTCGCAGAAGAAAAAGGCTGAGGAGGGGCAGTAGTCGTGAAGAACTTTGAAGGTTTGGAGGAAGATGAAGGAGTTGAAACTGAAACCGTATGTCTCTTATCCCGTTTCAATTTAGCCATTGCCTCTTCTTCCATGCGGAGGGCTTCCTCCTTACCCACAGCCCCCTTTGGCTTGGGGACATCCATCTTGAACCCATTAGCATTATGTGTCTGGGCCATTCTGTCAGGTGGAGGGAGCCATGAGTATGACAGCTTTCAAGTCAGTGTGACCCTAAGGGTTGGTGTGTGGAGATTTAAACACCTAAAAAAAAGGAAGAAGAAATAAATGACACCTTAAAAAGAATGGCAAAACTCAAATTCAAAACAAAATAAAGGCATGGTTGGCTAATAACCAGCCACGCCAAACTACTACCCAGATATGCAGCAGTCAGAATCTTGTAGTACATATGCAATCATCACCATTTGTAAAACTAATTTTCTGATAGGGATTTCACTCTGCAAATTATACAGTCCCTCCAGTTTTTCGCAATCACAGGAAGTTTTGGAAAATCAACAAATCTTGCCCTATTTTCACCTTGATGCTTCATTGTGAGTTTATTAAACATTTTCCACAAAAATAGCCGAGAACACTGGGTTTAACAGAGTGCTAACTCCCACCTACAGGTGTCAGTATTTCTTGCTCAAGCTTTCACCTGACAGAAGAGTCCTGCAAGAAAAAAAAACTACATCTACAAGATCAAATAGTGTCGCCATGACAAAATTTAAGACCTGTGATTAATACCTTAATGTATTTAAAGCCAACTTCCATTTTTTTTCAATAAATTTGACACTTTAAGGCCTTAGCTTTTAGATATATGAGTGTAATACTAATTAAGGATGCGCGAACACCCTGCATTAAGCAGTTCTTTAAAAAATGCACCATTTTAGACATCACTGATTAAAATAATAATAATGTCAAGTCTGATTCCCTCAACAACACCAACACCGTTATTGGTACGACCTATATTCTTACAGAATTTCTAATCATCCAGAACTGGTCAATCAAGTCCTACATGCATCTCAAGGTTCTTTCATAAGATTTTTGTTGCATAATCCACATTTATTCTGTGGTTCAACTTGAAAGTGTTGGCATGAAATGGGGCCTTAAAGTCAAGCCACCATTGTCAGTATAAGTCAAGAAAAATAAACAAGTGTGGCAACCGATGCGACTCAGGCGAAACGTGCAGATTTTTGCATCAACCAATGTGAAAAGGAAACCACATCAGTGCCAGAGTCACCGGATTATTCTCATGAATTTGTCTGATCAGAGATAAACATTGTTCAGCAGAATCTGATGTAAAAAAAAACCCCAACATGTCAAAAATGGGCACAGAAAAAACAACAACATGCATGTGAACAACCTTCGGGAGAATCGCAACACACAGATAAAGGAAATAAAAGTGAATTCTGTGGTGTAAGTCACACCACTTTAATTTCACAACCCCAGCTGCATGCACCGGTGCATGCGGTTGTAGTTAGCAGTTAAACTATTGTCCAAAGGCGCTAATTGATCTGTAACAAAAGGAGAGGTTCTTAGTTGCATTTTTATTGCAGAACAATGACCTAAAGTGAGCTTCTAAGTTATCGTAAGCCTTTATAAATCATCAATGTTTTGTTGCTCTAAGCGCATTTTAATTACGCATTGACTGTCTGTAAATTGTCACAAATGCTGCTCGGCCAGCAGGCTTATAAAATCCAGGGCATCATGTGGGTCAGCCCTCTCAAATCAATATCCCGTGTATTCATATCGGAAGGTACATCAAGATAAACACTTCTTTATTTAGGTTTACCGTTACACCACAAGGTGCAAACCTGGGAGTGCCTGTATACTGTAAATAACTAAACAAACCATGATAGGCCTGTTAATCAGGAACTCATTACAGTTAATTCACAAATCTACAAATTTATTTTTATTTCTGCTAAACCTGCTTATATTTTCTCCATTATTTAGCAACGCCTTCGTTCATAAATTGTAGGAAAGTGCTCTGTCTCATGCTACAAAAGAAGGCTGACATATTTACAACCCTAGCGATAACAATCCAAACATAACTTTTCTCATATGGCATGGTGGTGCTGGATGACACAGCAGCGTCCTCAAAGCAACCATTCATCGAACGACTGCGGCGCAGGGGTTGAGCGAGTTCCTCTCCCCAGGCATCGCGGGCCTCTCCTGAGCCTCCCCTCCCGTTGTGGTGGAGAAGGCCGACTGTGCCGGCCGGGACTCGGGGCTCGCCCAGTGCTATTGTGCAGCTGAGGAATTTGGCATGCTGAAAAGCTCAGCCTCCCCTCTCTCTCCCTCCCTCAACCGTAGCCTTCTTTCTCCTTCTGTTAGCATTACGTTAAGAGTCACGGCCCAAGCTTGTCTTATCAGCTGCGTGAACCCCAGCAGGCTGTGGCAATGTGGCTGCATCCATTAGGTCTGATCAAGGGTTTTACAGCAACACAACTCAGGAAAATCAATACAGATTGTCATTTTTGGACCATGTTCTGACTAATGGTAAAAATTTTCTGTGGATTCCTTGCATCCTGACATATAATCTGTGTGCCACTATATTTATAGAATTAAAAAAAAAGCTTATTCTAGCAATATCTTAGAATACAACAATGATTTATTACATTAGCAATGTTCTTAAACGGCATATTTTGACTATGTTTTGTAAGTGAAGTGGAAGTGAGTTGAGCTGAGTTTCAGTGCAGTTGGCGGTGAACTGATAAATCAGATCTGATTCCCTTAGTTTCGGGAGATAAGCGTTCGGCTGATACTTGCATGCGAAACTGATTTTATCCACCAAGCTCATGTTGCCCCACAAAGCTCTGAAAATCAGCCAGTGTCCTCTTTTGTTCAGCCATGACAGAGGACTGACTGACAGACAGACCTGCCCACCTTCGCCCACCAGGTCACATCTGCATGTGTGCAGTTCACAAAAATCCTCAATACTTTGCAAATTTTTTGCTATATTTAGAAACTTAAAAAATAAATACATTTTGGCAGGTCAAACGTTTTATGAAATTAGTGATCAGCCAGAAAGCTGTAATCAGTGCACTCCTATTTAACAACAGGGCTACACAACATATTGCAAATATATTGTCATTGCAATATCACAGTGTGTAAGACCAATCAAACCTGTCACAGTTACAAATGTTGGCGGCTGATAATTTGTCCCAGAAGTTATTGGGATAGAAAGATAATATTGTCCTTCTGAGAACATTTTCAAGTAATACAATAGCAATCTTAAGATTGCTATTGTGATCTGTGAGAGAGCACACCCTCTCAAAGATCACTGAACTTTCATTTCTGACAAACTTTTTAACATTAGAACTGGGAGACATTTTAAATATCCAAAATATTTCAAACACAACAAATATAATCAATACTGAAGACTTTGTGATAACAAAAACTGCACTTAAAAAAAAATAATTGTTGAGACCAAAGCACTAGATTGAAGACTTTCATCAAAAGAGAGAGATCATAAACTTTGTTTTAATTTAGTTTCACTGATTTATTGCTTACTGCAACAGGCTTAATACCAATATCGCAATAACTCCGTTGAGTGCCGTTATTGTTGGCCAATATATCTCAAGTGTTAATTAATGATAAGGATTTTTTTAACATGCTACTGCTCACAGCAGACAGAAATGACATTGCCAGCAATGCAAAAAGGTCACAAAGTGACAGAAGCACACATAAGAACGAGATGCAAGAATAAAATATTTCCGACGTTATATTTACTTGTATTGTCGCTATTGCAAGGTTTATGAATTTTATGCAGCCCTATTGAATACAACTAGAGCAAGCTCTTGACTTTGAGGCACCTTTTTTAGGAGTCTTTCTGAAAGGACAGAAATTTACAGCGTTGTTAAAATCGTAACATTCTGACACCACAGCGCATCCTGATAAGAGTAACCAGCTCTGCAGGGATACTGTGTTAATAAAATGTTTTTCTAGTATTCTAAGACAATAATAATAAAAATGATAACACAGACCTTTGGGCACTTAAATAACTTAGAAACAACATAGTATGTAGGAGAAAACATACAATACAGAAACCCTTCATCTGTGAGTTTGACAATGTCTATGATTTTAACTAAAAAGCGCAGATTCATCATACTGTGATGATTTAAAAATGTCTGCTGAGCTTAACATTCAAAAGCTCTGAGTAATCTTTTAAAAAGTCTTGACTAATCAAACAATAAATGCAGAGTTTACTCTTGATAGGACATCCTCCCTGAAAGCTGCATAGTTTGTTCAGTGTGTTGTGTTAATGCAGGCACAAGTCATACAATTGTCAAAAATGAAACAGAAAATACATTTTAAAACTGCAAATCTGTTGTTTTTACAGTTATTAGTCAACAGGGTTTAGATGGAGCATGTACTCTCACCTTAAATTTAGACCTAAATGTCACTGTAACATTTTGTTTCCTGAGGCTGTGAGGGAAAAAAAAACGCAGAGGTTAGCACTGTGAGGTGCAGCTGATCAAAGTGCAGCCTCTTTAAGATTTTTAAAGGGGAAAATATGTAACAAAGTCATGCAACATTTAATGACACAATCCAATGTTCGAGACCATCAACTGCAGCAAATCACGAACTCTATTCCTGCCATTTTCTTTTCACGATAAGTGCATCAATAAATAGACATAAAAAGTTCGCTGTGCCAGGCACCTTACTTAAATTTGTGCTGCAGCTGCGTTTAAAGGGAACGCGTGACGTATTATCGAGAAAAATAAAGATACAATCAATTCAAGATACGTTTGTCATCAATCATAGTGGCAGAATAAAAACTCAAAGCACACTCTTAGGTCAGTTGCTTTCTCCACTCCGTCACTTGACACACATTATGGTGTTATATTGGCATTATGTTCACCTTTGTTTGGTGTTTTTGCCCGGCTGACTTCTTTCAGATCAGAGCTAGGCGGCTGTTAGCATGACGCAACTTCCAACAATTGTCAAAAGTCGAACTTAGTAACCTAGCTCAGAGAGCCACTTTTCGCTACTTTTGGTAGCCGCTTTGGCGAAACTCCCAACTTTAGGAGCTTTTTTGAGGCTAACTCGGCTGCTAAACCAGCTGAACCAGTAGCACCGAGCCCCATGTTTATACAACCACCCACTTCACGCAAACAAACGCTACTTTAGCCACTCGTCCCAGCGCTAAGTGACAACGGTTTAATCATTTAAAAGTACTCAAGACAACTGCCAGCTTGTCCTCGCAGACTAACCGCAACGGGGAACAAATGCAGGCTTTCCTCAAACGGGAAGCAGGCACAGACGACGACGGTACGACCGCGAACACAACGCATCTATAAAGTTGAACTTTTCGTCACAGGCGTGCTGTGGGGAAAGGTTTGTTTTCTCACCTTTCAGCGGTCCGGTGTTTGGAGCCATTTTTCCTGCAGCCTGCATTTTTCCATCCACTTGCACAAAGGAGACGTCAGTTCCTGTTGAGTTGGTCCGCGGAGTCGACCGACTTTTGGATGGAAGCATGGAAAGCGGCGTCTCCGCTCCAACAAATCACGTGGAGAAACAGCGCCACTCCATGGACAAAGGTAGACAGTGCATTGGTTAGCTATAGTACGTGTGTCGAAGAAAACAGTCTTCATTAGATGAATATAACAAGTTACTTTGCTTTTAATAAGTAAATATATATATATATATATATATATACTTATGCACTGTGCTGCACCGTACTTCTTATTTTTACTGTTGAAGAATGTTACTCTAATTTGAACACAATTTTTGGCAACTCTACCCACCTCTAGTTCCTTCGCCGAATGACAAAGAAGCACATTTTAACCAAACATACACAGACAGACATCCACCTTCAGTTGGTGTTTCAGTGAGACTTCTTATTTGAACACAAGCTGAAGTTGGAACAGGCAACCCTGATTGCTTCCTCTTGACAAGCACTTCACAGATTCTCTTTGGAGTTAAGGTCAGGCCCGTTGATAAGCCACCATAACACCATGGCAACTGAAGCAGTTTTTGGAACCTCTAGCAGTTTGTACAGGTGGCAAGTCCTGCTAGAAAAGCAAATCAGCACCTCTATAAAGTTTGTCAGCAGAAGGAAACAAGAAGTGCTCTAGAATTTGCTGGTGGACGTCGACATTGACCTTGAACTTCAGTAAAACCAGCAGGTTGGCTTGAACCTCAGGTCATCACTGGCTAAGCTATATACTGGATCCCCCTCCCCTACCCATCTTGTTACCATGGGAACCAGAACATTCAGCCGCTGGAGTACCCACTCCCACCTGGATCTCCGCAACAGACTCACTGCCACATTCAAAATCCAAACTCTGGAGCTTGTACTGGCTTGTACCCTTTGACCACAACTGCATTGCCTTATTTACATTCTGTTTTTGTATTTATGTTTAATGAGTCTTGTCATGTTGCGTCTGTTTTTATGTTTCATGACGCAAGGCGGCCCTGAGTGCCAAGAAATATGCCTATAAATAGCATGTATTATTATTATTATTATTTCAGCCGACTTCTTGTGAAGCTTGACAAAGCCCTCCAGGCTGCAGTAATCTGTGTTGCTGATACGCCTCATCCTCCCTCATGTTTTCCTTCCACTCAACTTTCCATAAGCATGCTTAAATACAGCACTCTGTTAAGAACCAGCTTCTTTTGCAATTTTTTTTTTTGGTTTAACCTACTTGTAAAGAGTGTCAGTGACTGCTTTAGAGACTGAACATCTGTACAGTTAGTTCTTATGATTGAATACCCTTCTCACCCAGACCGAGAAACCATTTAGAGACAAAAATTCCTGGTGTGCCAGCAGGAATTTTAAATATTTAACATTTTCTCAATATAAAATATTTTTTGAGATGTCGACTTTTCAATTTTTATTATGTGTAACCATAATGATAATTTTCAAAAAGCCTTGACATATTTCAGCCTTCGTATTGTGAATTTATCTGAGTTTCACTGTCTGGAATGAGGGCCAAAAAATATTGAACAGTTTCTCATTTTTTGAGATGCGTGTATTTGGAATCGAAGCTTAAGGAAGTAGAAATTAAAGTGTAAAAAATGACATTCATTTGACAACATTCCATGTGTGGCTCATGTACAGGGCACAACTTTGGGAATTTGGGAAGAAAAAAAAAACATTTAAAAATGTTGGTCTGACGAACTGGCAGAAAAAGTACGCGCAGAAAAGACATTGCACTGTAAAGGGTCATTTTCGGTTAAATGCTCTTGCCAAAGCTTTGCAAAGTCTGTTGGCGTTCAGCTTGAAGTGGACCAGCGGGGGGGAGTCGCTTCCAAGAGACGGTCAAACAGCGCCACCGCGTGGACAGAAGTGGAAAGTGGCAAGCTCCCCTAAAATGATGATTCTATGTGCTTTCAAGCCATTTAGATGTATCACGTTAAAACTGATCCAAATTTAAATCAACGAAAGGAGAAATCTAACTTATTTAAGTTTATGTGTAGTTCGTGTATGATTTATTATGGAGCAGTATATTTACAAATCTGTCTAGGAAGTTAATGAGCATCTGCAGCAAACTCAGAAAATAGAGCACATCACCCGAGTTCTGCAGCCCTCACACTGGCTTCCTGAAGCTCCTTAAGAGGATGCACTTCAAAACACTTTAGCTGGTTTATAAGAATCCCTCAATGAATCCCTGTGATTATCTGTTGCAATAGTAACCTTCCTGATCAGTCATGTTTTCTGACTCTGGTCTGCTCTGCATCCCCACTTACAACCAGACGTAGAGAAGTCGAAATCAGTTTCTATGCTGCTCTAATGTGGGACAAACTTGCAGAAAACTGCAAAAATGCCAGAACACCGAGTTCTTTTTTTAAACGAGGCGGAAACACAATTTGCTTCGGGTTCCCTTCAATTAATATTTACTGGAACTCTGTCAGTATCAGTCTTTTTTCCATCTTTTTATTACTTTCCTTCATTAAGCCACTCCGATGTAGTGTTTTCGTTTTATTTATGTTTTCACATATGTTAAAGTGCTTCCTGAAACGTGCTATACAAATAAACTTAGCGATATTTATTTTTCATAGACCTAACCCTCTCAACGGGATGTCGCTTTGGGTGGTGAGCCGCATTTTCAACATTAAAAACTGAAACAGAGTGGTTAAATTATAAATCACACATTTCCAATGTCATTCATTTTTTAAAACGTATAAGTAAAGCCACTTTACATATTTTCCCACTTGACTATTGTATACCCTTTGTACAGTTATTTTTATTAAATAAAATATTGGTAGCCTGTTATATATTCAGGTGTAGCCCAATAATTCCTTCAACTACACACTTTTCTTTTTATGGGGGGCTTAGTTTAGAATATTTCTGCCATACAGGTGGAGGAGATGTAGCAGGTGCAGCAAGCCTGAGTTTTTTTTTTTTTTTTTTTTTGTTTTGCCACTCAGGCGTCGCACCAAATGAAAACGCACCAATGACAAATGAAGCCGCATCCTGAAAATATCACTTCTGAATGAAGAGGCCGCCCGCCTCCGTCTTGGGGTTTGCCTGCGACGCCACGTACGGTTTGTCTCAACTCACCGTTGGAGTTCAAGACCCTTTGAGTGGCAGGCGCGGCATCCAATCAGCTTCCAACGCGACAGTTTTCCAAAGAAAGTTGCCTTTTCCACCGTCCAATGGGAGAGCGCGGGGGCGGGGCGTTACCATGGCAAACGGCTACCTCTTTTGTTTAGGTTGAGGCTACCTGCGGCTTGTATTGGTGGCAGACAGATGACGGCTGTCAACAGGCTCCGATGAATCTCAGGCTGCGCGAAGAGCACTTAACGGTGGAAGCTCGGTGAGGAATAAGAAGAGGAAGTAAGTCTGACTTGACACGAAGGTAATTTATCAGTTAATTTCGGCTTGTTTGGTACATTCTGGGTGATGTGAATTAGCATTCACCGTCGCTACATGGTTCTAATAAACAACCTACTTATTCAACACAGTGTTTCGTCACACGTCCACTGCCCTTAATGTTAGTCAAATGTTTCGACCGTTTCAGAAACAAGCTTGTTTTCATCCCGCAGTCGCTTGCTGCCTTTCTTCTTTTGGCAGAGTTTGTTTAAAGATTAACGCCAACTTGCATAACGTGATCCCACATTTCATCTCTAAGTGAATTAGCCTTTTCCTAATTAGCAATGACCCAAAAATAATTCCGACTTTATGGACATTTTCTTGTGTTTCAGCCACAAAACTCAATAGGTTTTATGTGATCAACTGACAGAAAGTAGCATACTACTGTGAAAATAGTTTTTTTATTTTTATTTAAATGATTGTTTTACAAATAAAAATGTGTCAAATTCAGGCTGCATTCCTGCCGGTTAGCCTTGAGTCAACATTTTGTAGTATTGTGAAGTTTGGGGATGTGTGAGTGCATTGCCAAGAATGAGTAGATTTTTTTTTGTTCTGGGGCTTTGACTGGGCCATTCTGACACATTATTTTTTGCTTCCATCAAAATGCTTTCAGTGCGTCTCTGGCTGAGTTGTTGTCCTACTGTAGCAGAACTTAAATGGTATGCTCTTTTATTCAACAGAAGTGATCTTCTGTTCTCGTGGTTTTGTAACCTAATTCTGCTTCAAATTTCTCCAAAACGTTCTCTCTGGCCTGTTTGCTGGGTTCTTTGGGTTTCATGGTGCTGGTTTGCCGCCTAATGATCTCCAACAAACCTCTGAGAAACTTTCACCGAGCAGCTGTGTTTATACTGAGATGAAATTACACAGAGCTGGACTCCATTTACTAACTGCCTGATGTGTTAAAGTCTTTGCTTACAGTATGTTTATCTAGGGCTGTCAGAGGGATGGATAGAAAAATATACAACCCTTGAAACATTTTGAAAACTGTGTATATACTTTGTATTGGTCTATAACACAAAATCCCAACAAATCGAATGACATTTTTTAAAAGAAGTATACAGTTGTGTATTTATTTATTTTTCCGTAAAAGACGTCCTAACATAAGTACCGCCACTTCTCTCATTTCTTTCTGTTTTTTTTTTTTAATTTCCACTAGATGGTGAGGAGTAGAACCTTGGCCCACTGCGGGCTGGTGCTGCTCAGTTTGTGGTTGTGCATCCACTCAGTGCCCATCAGTGTGGAGAAGGCCAAAGACAAGCCAGAGGTGGAGCAGCTGGAGCCACCGCAGAGCACCGTGAGTCAACAGCGTTTTGACAAATGCAGAGACACGCTGTTTGATAGAGAAATGATAAATCGTGCAAATGGAAATGATTGCGTTTACTTTCATTTATCATATGATTAATTGATTTATTTCAACAGGCTGAAACCTACCATGCACCAGTTCATGTATAAGACTATGTACTGTGATAAACTGTGATTTTTTTTCCTTTCAATTCATTAATTACTCCACTAATTGTATTGTAATTTGCATCGGTGAATACATTTTTCCTTAGTGGATAGAGCACACGGATGTGGGCCCTGATCTATCCTCAGGACCCACATCCTTGTAGATCCGGCCCTAGTTACAAATGTCAGAGAAATGTAAATTACACTTAACTGTGAGGAAAAAGGTGAATGGACAAACAAACAACAACAAAAAAGCTTTTAGTAGTCATTAGTGGGCGGTAAATGACCAAGAAAATATTTTTATAATGGACCCAATTGGTGTCGGGTTTCCAAATAAACGTGAGTCATCTTCTGTTTGTCAGGACACCGGTCTGCACTACGACCGCTACCTCAGGGAAGTCATCGAGTACCTGGAGAAAGACCCCCACTTCAGAGAAAAGCTGAAAAACGCCAATATGGATGACATCAAGGTGCATGCTCCCTTACAAAATCCCCCCTTAACTATTTAGCAGTCAGTTTATTTGCACTGCGGTCTGGATTTTAAACTTTGCCGTATGGACTCTTTGCTCGCAGCAAGGCAAACTCTCCAAAGAGCTGGACTTTGTTCAGCACAATTTCCGAAGCAAGCTGGACGAGCTGAAGAGGGAGGAGATGAACCGGCTGCGGTTGCTAATCAAAGCCAAACACGACCTCCAGGAGGGGAACGGTGAGTGAAGGCACAGGGTGGCGGTTAGTGCTGCATCACTGCCAGGTCTGGGCTTTGTGAAATTGCACATGTTACGCCATCCACGTCAGAGGTTTGTTCATCATCAAATGCAGGCTGTGATTCAAGACATTTCAGCACTACTTAAACATTTTTTTGTGTTTTCTAGAATTCTTTTTAACACACACACAAAAAGACAAGTGGACACTTTTGCAGGGCTCAGAAAGAAAAACCTGGCTTAAAGCTGCAGCATGTGACTTTTCAAGATATATAACATTTTTTACATATTTGTTCAAACTGCAAATATGTCATGACAGTTTTATATAAGACAGGTAATCTGTGGATTAAAGAATTGAGCTCCTCTGCCTTCTCCCTGTGCTCCCAGTTCTACCTAGAAACAACCAATCAGAGCCAAGAGGCAGGTCTTAGGTGCTACCGTGCCAGCAGAGAGCAAGCTGCAGCTAGCAGAGGTTGTTGTGAATGCTAAGGCTAGTTAGCATAGCCACCGATGACGGTGGATAAATGGATTTTCGGTAATGGTAAGTTGGTTCGCTACCATAAGCATGTTTAGCATCGAGTACAGGCGGTTGATTGACAGCGCCCTGGCTCTAATTGGTTGTTTTTGGTCGGCAGTGGTGCATTTCTCCAGATGGCAATAGTAGCTCAGGGAGGTGTAACAATCTTTTCATAGAATATCTGTCTCATAGCATAAAAAAAAACATTTCTTTTTTTTAAATATAAAAGTTACATAAAGTTGCTTTATTTTAGCATTATTCATTATTCCTTTTCTGAATTATGTGTAACTTAAAACACACGGTCATTGTTGTTTTTTTTCTGTTTATTTTACTTTTCTTTTGAATTTTTTCTGTCCAGGGAACACACGGGACCACCAGGCCCTGCTGAAGCAGTTTGAGCACCTCAACCACATGAACCCACACACTTTTGAGGTGGAGGACCTGGATCGCCTTATTCAATCGGTACGTGCATACAAGTTTACATTGCTACTCACATTAGGACTTTGAATTGACTTCCATTCATTTGAGTAACTCTGTAAACCAGTGTATTCCTAACCCTAACCATCACCAGTTCTAGGAAGGTTAGTGAACATACAAAAAAAATTCTAAATAGGGAACAAAAATTAGTAAACTAAGTTGCAGAGCTACTTTTGTAGACTGTCACCAGACCTACGCTGCATTAAAATTTAGGATTTAATTAATATTGTTAACTGTATAAGTGCTATTGTTGGCCCAGCAGAAAGCTACAGGTGTCGCAAAACAAGAATGAGTTTGACGTTGGCACTGTCGCCTGCTTTGTCTTTTGTTAATCTTAAATGTAGCAACTTGAAACTGTATTTGGAGAGAAAGGGCTTTCTAAAAGTAAAATAATTAGTTTTTTTAAAGAGAGCAATTGGTTTCCTGTATGTTAAGAATGATGAGGAAGTTGCCTCACAGTTGACAGTTGAGGTCTGAACAGTTTCAGCAACTTGCACCGTTTGCGCTGAACAGAAAGGAGCTGTGACATGCAAACAGAAATATATACTGGGCTTTAGAAATTTTCAAAAATACTTTTGTTTATTATAAATACAAATTAGATGTTGTAACTCTTATCATCAAAGTTTTATTGTCAAACAAAAAAGGCCAACATCACTGTTTACTAAATAGGAATAGGCTCCTACTTTGCTTTACAAAATCTAACAGCCCGATTTACATGCCATGATGATACACCGATCTGATTTCAATATTAGCATCGGTCCCGATATTGAACATAAATCTGGATCAGGTATTAGTGACAGTTTTCTTGATTCATAAGGATAAATCTATACAGTCTATTTCTACGCTTTGTGTTCTGACCGACATCATGCTTTCTAAATTTATTTCACATTATATTTAGAATTTCTAATTGCACTTTCTGAACCATTTGAAAGATTTGATGCAGTTTAATTTTAACATGTTTTGTCCAGGTAGTCGACCTTTTGTTTTTGTCAGTTTCTGTATTTTTTATTTTACACTGGCTGTATTGCTAATCACACTGCCTAAACAAATTAAAGTTGTTTTTATATGCTTGACCAAACTTGTGAAGGTATTGGTGTATTTCAATACGCTATACTAGTGCAGAGTTAAATTTGTTATTAAGTACATTTATGTCTGTATTAAAAAAAAGAAAGAAACCTTTTAAGTCAGTTCAGTACTATTTTTCAGTATCGGCTCTATTGGGCATATTGGTATCGGACATGAAGAAAGTGTATTGGTGCATTCCTGTTTGACTAAGACTTTTCTGATAAACTAGTCAGTACCTGGTAAAGCCCCATTTTGACCATATCAGTGCTTAACAGTTTGAGCATTATGCTGTCTTCGAGGCAATCACAAGAACAACCCAGTAAAGACAGTATTCAGTACAGATGACCAGCTCAAGAAATGCCAAACTTACTTTTTCTCCTTAATATTATAGGCAACAAAAGATCTGGAGAACTATGACAAGGAACGCCATGATGAGTTCAAGCGGTATGAGATGATGAAGGAGCACGAGAGGAGGGAGCGCTTGAAAACGCTGAACGAGGAGGACCGGAAGAAGGAGGAGCAGCACTATGAAGAGATGAAGAAGAAGCACGCCAGCCATCCCAAAGTTAACCACCCTGTAAGACACCCACTTTAAACGCAGACATTTAACAGTACTTGGATTATAAGGTACGAAGAATCAATCTGATATCAATGAACCATTTCTGTTGTGAAGGTAAACTTGTTGTGCAACATGTTTGATTCAGCCAAACGCTGCTTCTATCATGTGCAAACACAAAGAACCAAAGTTCAGATACGGTTTCTCTCATCTAAAGGTGACAATTCAAGCCAGATGGTTGAAATTTTTGCAGTTCCAACAGGATACTGCACATCAAATTCCTTAGGCATAGTCCACACAAAGCTGGACATTTGGGGGAACAACGACATTTTTATGCATTTTAGCCTCTCGATCACGTGAAAACTCAGAAAACTAAAAACGATTATTTTTAAAATCAATTCCAACTGTTTGGGCCACTGGTATATAGGATCAGGAGGTGGCAACATGAACGGGGTCCACAAACTAAACAGAGTACACTTTAACCCTCCTGCGGTCTGACAGCATGGTCAGACAGCAGGGGAAGCGGGTTGGGGCCAGGGTGTCCCGTCAGACCATCAGTTCCCAAAATAACATGCAAAAGAAAAAACTTGTAAAAACGCACATGGGGTCAGTGCGACCCTACCAGAACGCGCACAGTTGGAATAATCTGTTTTACAAGCCTGAACTTTCTGTACCCGATAAAGACCGTTGGCGCATCGAGACACTTTGTTCCACAATGAAAGCTTCTTTCTCTTTGTTGGCTTGTTCAGCACTTGCCACGTTCTCAAAACATTTTTGCAACGTTTTGTTAACTTGTGCAGACGATTAAGTGTTGAATTGTCAGAGGGAGGGATGTTCTCTCCTAGAGCGGACCAGGTTCCTTCAGCTCCACCAGATCAAGAAGTAACAAAACACTGTTATTTTTGCTTTGTTTCTTGTCATCCTTCCCAGCTAATCTGGACATTAACATCAGGGTCTTTATGTGCCACTGCTGGAAGAAAAATCTGAAATTTTAACCCTTTTGACCATGTCAGTGCTGAGTTTAGGAATCAATAGAAACCTCCAGCAATGTCACTCCCCTTTAACATAGCCACGACGTCTGTGGGTGAAGTTTTCTGAATAACAAACCCAAAAGTTTGCTGGTGCTCTATGTGTGTATGCATGTGTGTGCGTTCAGGGCAGTGAAGACCAGCTGAAAGAGGTGTGGCAGGAGTCAGACGGTTTGGACCCAGAGAACTTTGATCCCAAAACCTTCTTCAAAATGCACGGTAACCATAGTCTCCAAATGTATTTTAGCACACAACAGTAGCAGAACTACTCTGCTGTAGTTCTCTTGAATCTGCAACCATTTATAAATCTAAAAAAATAGCAACTTTACAAGTATCTTACTTATCAAAACTGTATCTTTATAGTTTGTGATTATTCATGTGGATGAGTTACTTCTAATTCTCGACTTATGTGTTGCAGACAGCAATGGAGACGGCTTCTTTGATGAAAGTGAGCTGGAAGCTCTCTTTACAAAAGAGGTACTTTAGTTAATTTTAGGTATGCACGGATTGCAGTTTTCTGCACTGATTGCAGTTTTCTGGCCGATGGCCGATTCCAATTTTGGCCGATACCTTTTTTTCAACTCATTTCTTTTGCCTGAAAAGTTGCTACATGTTTGCATTTTTAAAACGCTAGTTGGAAGTTTTGGCATAACATCTGAATGTTTTGTTGAAGCTGGAGAAAGTGTACAACCCTGAGAACGAGGAGGACGACATGGTTGAGATGGAGGAAGAGCGGCTGAGGATGAGGGAGCATGTCATGAATGAGGTCAGCTGAACACATGCAGCATGAAGTCCTGTTTGTCATTGATGCATCGCTGATTGGCTCTGATTAGGCCCGCTAAGTAATGAGGTCATTGCTGTGACTCAGCAGAGTGTGACAATAGATTACTCTTCATGTCCAAGATTTTTCTCAAAATGGTATAAATGACATACAAACTTCTGCATGCATATAGAAAAACCTTTTTTTTTTCTTAGTATAAAAATAACCATTTGATCTTAACACAGTGATTAAAGCTGCTTTCTGCTCCGATTTGTCAGGTGGACACAAACAAAGACAGGCTGGTGTCAATGAGTGAGTTCATAGCAGCAACCAAGAAGACGGAATTCCATGAGAAAGATGAGTGGGGGGTAAGATTTTAAAAATTCATCTCAGCATGAGATTATCACAGATTATCACCCTTCTGGTGTACTTTCTATTCAACAAACCACAGTGAGTTTGGCCGGAGATGTTCGTAGATCTGGAATATGTTGGCAAAATCATAATTGTATGATTTTTTTCTTTTTTTAACACAGGGCAACTTCTGAATCACAACGGTGTTGCATGTTGACATAGAATACAAATTGTGACAAACTTGTGTTTGTCATTTTTGATTTTTTTACTTTCTCTGCCCATCCCTCACAGACTTTAGATCAAAACCCTGCTTACACCGAGGAGGAGCTGAGAGAGTACGAGCAGCAAATCGCCAACGAGGAGGACGACATCAACGCCAAGACGGCCGAGCTGCAGAAACAGAGGGAGGAGCTAGAAAGAAAACAGGAAGAACTAAACGTTCAGAAGTCAGGGCTAAAACAGGTGAGTTATTGTTGTGAGTCTGCAAAAAAAAAAAAAAAAAAAAAAAAAAAGAAAAAAAAGAAAACAGGAAAGAAGTTGTTTTTTTTTTTTTTGTGAAGTAAAATACGCTGAGTTACCAGCGTATTTTAGGATTTTCACATCTTACCTGAGATGGGCAGATTAAACCACAACCTGCCCAGTTCATCTGAATTTAATTCAAGTTGGTCCATTAATGTTTTCCTGATGAAATCTTTCCTTTCTATGCTGTTTGTTTCCTTCGTTCTTCTGCTCAGGCAATGGAAGAAATGGAAAAGATCAAAGCGCAGAGTTTAAAAGCTGAAGTAAAACGTAAGTATCAGATAGTTTTAACTGCTGTCAGTTTATCCCAAAGAGTTTAACATTTACTCTTAAAGCTACTGACTCAGTTAAAGCAGGTTTGAGGTTTCTCATGGTTTCTGTCTTGTGTTTTGTTTAAGTCAGAAATTTAGAAACATTTAACAAGAAACAGTCATAATTTTTTTGCCACGAGTTTCCAGTAGATTTGGATGGTACTCTTTACACTGGAGCTCAAATTTGACAAAGAGTAGTTTTCAGTTGTCCAATTTTCCATCGGACTTTGACTGGTCCATTCTAAGACACTAATGTTGAGCTTACTCTGTATCTTTAATGTTCTTGCTCTGCAAATCAAGAAGGGGGTGCAGTGGTTGTAGTTTTGTGGTCGATCACCAATCTTTAGAAGGCTTGAGGTATCAATTTTCTTTTCCAGAACCGTATCAGTCAGAGCTCACTTTTTTGAGAAGAAGTTCCTAAATGTAGAGAGGAAGTCCCTAAATTGGCACAGTGGGGTGACCTTTGTCAGCTGTGGATGTGCAGATGTGATCCGGTGGGAGGGTCTGTCAGTCAGCCCTCTGTCACAGCAGAGCAAAAGGAGACGGTGGCTGATTATCAGAACTTTGTAGAGGTACATGAAATCAATCAGTGCGCCTCTAAAAACAAGAATAAAGTGCTTGATTACATGTTTGTTCCTTTATGTCAAACAAACCACTTGTAAGAAGCTATAAAGTCCATGTTTCCAGGAATTGAAGCTAAATTCTATGATCGAACAAATGTCACTTCCTGTTGCAGAGCCCGGAGGCGCAATGGCCGAGGGGAAACCGGCACCAGTCGTACCAGGAAACGCCCAGCCTCTGCCTCCTGGTCACCAACAGCAGGATGTGCCAGTGCCAGGACACTCCTAGGCCTCCCCTCCCCATCACCCTGTCTGTTAATGAGTGAGCGTCTTTGTGCATTTTCTTTTTGTGAACCAATTTTTCTGTTTAAAAAACTAACGTCCTGATTTAAAAAAAGCCCAAAAGCATTACGCGCCCCCTGAAGGAAGCCGATTCAGGGATCAGGTTTAGCGCCAGTGCCAACCGTCCCTTTGCTAGCCAAATCAGCTGAACGAGCCAGAGTTTTCCTTCCGGACAATCGCTTCTTTTGTTTTGAGTATTTCAAACTTCCATCCCAACAAGGACTCTGTGTCCATTGTGGGAAAATTCTCTGTAAATGAAGGTTTGTTTTTTTTTTGCAGGCACTGCGGTTTGCTTTGGGTGACATTATCTACAGCAAACATTACAAATATGTGTTTTTGTTGTTCAGAAATAATCTTGAAGGAAAAGAAAAAAGAATGTCAGTAAAGAATCATTTTGGTTTAAGTTCACTGATGCACTTCCTGTTTTACATGCAGCATTTCTGTTTCGTAGCCATTGTGTCCTCTGGACTGGACAGTCGAAGAAAAGCTCATCTCTGCACTGTACATTGAATTTGAACATTTCACAACTGTGACATTCCAGCGACAAATCTGTGATACCTGATGTGACATCACATCAGATACAAAGAACACACTGGTCCTTGTTTAGTATGTCCGCCACTGCTCCACAGTTTGTGTTGTGTTCATGACCATTTATTTATTCTCTATATCCACTGGAAATGTCCTCCCTTCAAGAAGTTTGATGACATAAATGAAGAGAGTATGAGTTAATTCTCAGGGGACTTCAGATTGTTTTATTTAATCATGATTTTATACCACTTAAACATTGCAGCAAAACAGAAAACTGGTAAAACTCTTTTTTTTTGTTAGTGTCCTGTGGAATGATGTCATTGTGTACATGGTTTGACTGTTACTAATTAAATGAATGACCTAGCAAGTGTAATGCTTGTGTCTTTGCATCATTTGCCTACGTGTTTCTTTAAAATGCATTCTTTACTTTCCTGGCCAACAGAAAAGTAATTTACATCCTATTCCATCCAAATCAGGTGTAAAGCCATTGTAGAATCTAAAAGGTCACTTGATTTAATCATAAGTCTTAAATTTAGTCTTGGCTGGACTATTTATTCTCTCTCTCATAAATTAAGTATATTTTTTGTTCCATATTTTTTTTCTTCTTCATTTGTTAACTTTTCTATCAGGCAAAAGTTTGAGTCGCACTCAGAGGTCTTCATTGCGTTGAGACTGTTGAGGCTACCGCTAACTAGCTGCTGAGATGCCCTTGCTAGCTGGCTAGCATTTTAGCTTCTCTCATATCATAGCATGGGTAAGTAGTATTTATTTATTGCCAGTTTGCCGGACGGAACTTGTACATGTCTGTAGATATATGTATCTTAAATTTCTTTCATAATTATTTTGAAAACATCTCGAGTCTGTGAAACCCGTAGAAACCATCTCCGTGTATGATGTAATGGGGCGCTCTGCCGTTTGCGCAATGTTTGAGCAGAATGAAAAAAAAAAACAAGTTTGAGCAGAGTGACGAGCGTCTTTTTTTCAGTCCTTTCCGTATGACTCGCTGAAGCGCTGTAAAAGGTAGTCGCCTCCGGTGATGGGAGGATATTTGTTTGAGCCGTCGCAGCAGGTGATTCGGGCCTCGTTGTCCGGCTGGACGAAGAAAGCCAAAGACTGGCGAGTGCTGGAGTCTCCAACAGGGGGCAGCAAAACCCGGTGACGCTGAAAAGGCAGGAAGCAATACCGCTTTGCATATTGTCCCTTAGCTCCAATAAAATCACAAATACAACAAACTTTGTACCCCACAGTACAGTAAAATGTACTTTTCATTTTCACTTAATGTTAAATTCTTTAAAAAAAACTGAGGTAGTAATCAGTACAGATTTGAAAAAAAATGTGCATGTCTATTCTCAGTAACTAATACAGGAAGTGAAAATATTCCTTTATTTTGGAATATGCCTGGATAGTTGTTTTCTTATTTACTGTAAGAGTTAATTCAAAGCAAGACAGATCATTAATGAAGGATTGTTTTTGGTTTTTGATTATAATCTGTCAGCAAGTCTTTTAAAAGGCCTAACTTCAGAGAAAATTTTACACCAATTTTCTTGTTCAAATGTGTGATGGCCGCATTGACTGCCTGGAGTGGTGAACAAAATGTATGGCATTCTCAAATTTTGATCCAGGAACATCATTTCAAAGTCCGCAAAACGGCCCCGGAGCCTCTCTTTAGACACCCTTGCTTAGATTTTTTTCTTAAAAATTTTATTTTACCCTCTAAAGAAGAAGAAAATATGTAAAATCTTTTTAAGTTACCACAGAGAGCAGCTGATCACTCGTCCAGCGCTGCATCAGGTCAGCGACGTTGACCAGGACAGTTCCAGGGATAGTAGGAGTCGAGATGAATTCCCCTGCGCGCGTGCAGACCTGCAACATGATGCATGACATGACTAAATGATCTAAATCTAAGTCAAAGGGAGATGTCAAGAAAGGAGCTATAACTTCTTTTGGGTGAAAATAGGTACATTTCAATATTAATCCCTGGAATTACCTGCAGACCCTCAGAGCCCTGGAATAGCAGGGTGATGCTTCCGTAGTCAGAATGTTCCCCACATCGCAGCTGACCTTCCTTCACTGTCTCACTCTTCAGCGGAGGGTAGTAGAGAGAACGCAGCGTTGTGCCGTTCTCATCGGCTGCAGGAGACACAGCAGCTCTCTAAATGCATGTCAGCTCAGATGATTCATACACATGACAGCGTATCAGGGCCAGTGTACGCAAAAGAAAAAGCAGTATATTTCTGTCAAAAAGGAAAAACTATTCCGAGAAATCTTTGAGAAATTTCTGAGTTTGAAAAGTTGAAGGTTTGCTTTTGACTTGATTGCAGAAATTTTCGAGACAAATTTTTGAAATTTATGAGTTGTTTTTTTTGCGCTTTGAAACTTAGAAATTTTCCAAATGTCCTCAAAATTTTCTTGATTAATCTCTACATTTTTTTACTTTTCAAACTCATATATTTCTGATTTTTTTTCTTGAAAGTTTCTGAGATCACTTGCAATTTTTTTTACTTTTCTTGCAAATTTTCAACTTTTCAGTCTCAGAAAATTTCTAGAAAAACTGACATTTCTTAGTTTGAGGTCAAAAATGTTCCATCTTTTCAAACTGTTGAATATTTGAGATTTTTTTTTTTTCTCAAAATAGAGTTTAACCTCCAAATTTTTTTTAAAAAAGTTTTTTCTTGCAAATGTTCAGCTTTGTAATCTCAGAAATGTCCAAGTTTTTCTTGAAAATTTCTGAGCTCAATTGCAAATCTTGAGTTTCTGGTGGAAATTAAATTTTTTTTTTCTCCCACCTATAATGACCTTAATACGCCATCGTACGTACATCCTGCTGAGCGAGTTTCATGATTCTTTTTACCAAGAGCACCATTCCCTCCAACTACATTGTCCACCAAAGCACCGAGAGACTGAAGAACCTACTTCCTATGAATTGATGCGCATTTAGGAATACGTCCGGGTCCAGACCCAGGCTCTGGGCCATCAGCCTCAGCACTCGCAGACTCAGCTCTTTGCAGCGCTGGAAGAACGCCGTGTGGATCTCTCGGAAGTCCCTCACTGCGTCTGATGACGGCCATTTCTGCAGAACGGACAGCAACTGACTGGCCTGACCAGGAGATTTTGCAATGACCCAAAGTGCTGCGCTTTCCAAAGTTTGCACCTGCAATTTTACAGAGCAGCATGCTGAATAAAACATTAAGTGAGTCATTACTATGTCGGGGTGAAATGATGCCACGTTAAATGCCTCCTTTAGGTCTCCAGGCTGGCTGGGATTCAACCTAGAAAAGTATTAATCTGGATTAAAAATCACTCTTGAATTTTTCCGCTTCACCAACACAAATGTCTACGAATGTTTTTTTTTTTTTATGATTTGATGCGTAGCCTTACACAATTAAAAATGCAAAACTGAAGCATGCACCAATGGCGTGCCTCAGAGCTCTGACCTTGGTCTTTTATTTTTAGCTTTATTTTTCCCCCCACACAAATCCGTTTTTCATCTGGGATTAGTGGAGTTCATGTGGCACTTTAGAGGTGGGATACAAAAGCAAAGCCACCCTTTTCTTTTTCTTTTGCATCTGCATCTGCAGGGCCAACCTCTCTGCCTCCATGGACACCCAGCCGTGGTTGGGGTTGTTTGGGAAGCTCGTCCTGCTGAATCCCTCCTTCAGCTCTTCTGGCTGCAGGAAAAACCTCTTAGATGACTCCATGACGCGCTCCACCTACGAAAGGCACGCCATATGTTCACATTTGGAGGACGCAGTCAGAGCCAGTGTGCTCGGCCGGACTCACCTCCTCTTGGGTAATCCCAGAGTTTTTAAGGAAGGCGAACCCCACTTGAGAAAACGCGGCCTTCAGCTCCTCGCTCAGACGCTGCAGCTCCTCGCCGGCGGCGTCTCTCTCGCTCAGGCTGTAGACGCCGAAATCCACTACAGGAATGATCATCTCGAAGACGTTCAGTGGAAACTCTGAAAAGTCTGGAGGCGAAACGCGCACCGTCGCAGCTCTCGCTCCGGGGCGAGCAGGAACCACGTGACGGTCCTCAGCCAATAGGAGCAGGTCACACGACGCGCTCTTCTCAACCTTTGGATGCTGAGTGCAGGTGAAATCCAAAGGTTGGCACCTGGTTGAACATTTCATGAAGTTGGGTTTTTAACGCTGGAGTTTATGTCGGGAGGTAGAAAATGTTTGACCCGAATAAAGAGTGGAGCATCTCCTTTGCAGGATGCGGGTTTATGGGAATTTACTACGTTGGCGTCATCGGCTGTATCCTCGAACGGTTTCCTCGATTCATTCGAGATGCCTCCAAAGTCTACGGGGCCTCTGCAGGGGCCCTGATGGCTGCCGTCATCACTCTGGGAATCCCCCTGGGTGAGTGGGGATTCTCCCCTGTTCATTTATTGATCAAGTCAAGAAAAAAAAAAAAACAATCTCATAGTCAATGACATAGTTCTGCGCGGATTTTATTTATCTAGGTGAACTACTGAGATAAATCTCTTAATGGCACAAAAACATTTTTCAACTGAATTGATTTTCCAAACTTACAAATTGTCTATACCTCCTTTATGACGTCTACCACGTTCACTGTAAATGTTTACAAATCATTACCTGGTTGGAAAGCCAAATGGAGGGATATTTTTGGATTTAAAACTCCTTTTTGCCATTTTTATTGTTTTGCAGAAGATATTTTAGACTCAAAGGCTTCCTAACAAGAATTTAGGACAAACCTATGGCAATATAACTAATAGATATTATCTTATGGCACAAAGGAGCTTTATGACAGATAATGTGATAAAGCTCTTTATCTAGAGCCACCACAGCTCTTCTTTATCTGTGATGATAAAGAAGCTGGTGACCAACAAACTCAATAGACGTTTACATCCCTGTTAGCATTTGCTCAATTTTTCTCAGTTTAAATAGAATTTTTCTGTTGTTATTTTCAGATCTTAAATTTTGTACCATTTTTAAAATGATCTGTTGTATGTTAGTTTTAATAACTTTGCAGTGTTTTATATTGTGATTTTGTCTTTAATGTACAGTGTGTTACTCATAGTTTTGTTTTTCATAGTTATTTATTTTTTTACTTTTGTGTCAACCTACATGCCTGGACTCCCTGCCACTTTACAGCTGTTGCACCTGAATTTCCTAACCCTACGATATTTCTCCTGTATTCTAAAGTTTGTGGCTGCTGCGTGGCAAATTGCACCGTGTCTGATTGCTGTACTTTTACCTGTGCGCAGATAAATGCTGCACTGATTTGATGCACATGGCCAAAGAGGCCAGGAAGTACAAACTGGGGCCCCTGCACCCGGCTTACAACCTACTGCAGCTGGTGCAGCAGTCGCTGCTGGAGAAGCTCCCAGAGGACGCTCACCTCCGAGTGTCCGGGAAGCTCAGCTTGTCCCTGACCAGAGTCTCTGATGGGAGGAACTTGCTGGTGTCCCAGTTCGACAGCAGAGAGGAACTCATTCAGGTAAATAAATGGATAATGCTGGTAGGAATAGTTGGTTTTTATGAGTCAAAATTACATTATAAACACACTTTAGGCATTTTGATGTGTGATGTAAAGTTTAGGTTAAAACCACGACTCTTTTTGGGTTAAATTGTGTTTGAGCCACTGAAATCTTGTTTTTTTTTCTCCAGGCCCTCATATGCAGCTGCTTTGTGCCGCTCTACTGTGGTGTTGTTCCGCCCACTTACCGCGGAGTGGTGAGTGAACTAGCAAACCTCCATCTGTAACACTTGACAAGTCACACTCCATAAACATAAAGCTACTGTTACATCTTATTAGATTGTTTCATATTACATTATGAATCAATCCTGGCAGCTGGGATCAAATTCAGCCCAAGGCATATGCGAGTTAAGCAGCTGCCTAGGTCCTCCACACCACCAGGGGCCCACCAAGAGCAACAACCTGGCATGATTTTATATGTCTGCATATTTAAAATAACATTGGATGGTACATGCTAAATGCTATCACACATGAAAAAACACATTTTCTATTGTTTTTATAGTTGGTGCACAAATAATTAAGCACTTCCTGCTTTTTGGCTGCCACTTTGGGGAATATAAGACATCAAACTTGTGAATTTGTTTGCTATAAATTTTGTGTGTATCATCTGATATTTTGCAAATAACTAAAATACTGTTTCACACTTAAATACTACAATGCAACTCAAAATCCCAAAATAATTTTTTTGCTTACTGATTCGGTACAATAAAAATCAGTAGCTAAAATAACACTGGTATGTAAGCTAATTACAAATGATGTTAATGATATTTAGGTATGCTACACACATAGAGTAGCTTAGTATTTTTGAGTATGAGGCGGCCCGAAAATGAAAAGCTGCTAAGGGCTCCAAATATTCTTGGGTCGCCCGTCTCGGATAGATGATTCAACCTGTTTATATAATTCTAACTTTAAAAGATTAAGAACATTTTTGCCGAATAATCATTCCACCCTGAAAAACACCAAGGGCAGAAATGTTGTCAAATGAACCAAATTGATTCTGTCAGTGATGCAGACTTTTATTGCAATAAATACAGCAGCCGCATTAAATCCACTTACTGGGTGAGTTTTCATTCCTCCCAGTATTATGTGGATGGTGCCGTTAGCGACAACCTGCCCCGCTGTCAGCTGGGAAGAACAATCACAATCTCTCCGTATGCTGGCGAGAGTGACCTCTGCCCCCGAGCGAGCACGCTCACCTTCCACGAGGTGAGCTTCAACAACGTCAGCATCCAGGTCAACTCGGAGAACCTGTACAGGGTCACCAGCACTTTCTTCCCCCCAGAGGCTGAGGTGAGATACAGCTCCTCCTTACTTCCAGAGGTCTGTGGATGCTTTTGTGTATCTATTAAACTTAAAGGACTTTTTTTTTTCTTTTTTTTGAATAATTGTTATAAATTATACGTCACACAAAAAGAGGTGCTGATGCTTTCTGGACTCACTGTATAAACAACATGCGATATCCCGTATTTCATAGAATAGGAATGATCCAATTCAAATCTGTTCCACTTGCTCTCCCAACTTGCAGACAATGGCTGAAATCTGCCAGAGCGGCTACATGGACGCACTTCGCTTCCTGCAAGAAAACAGTGAGGCTCTGTTTCTCGTTTTCTTGCAAAAATAATCATGTGCACATAAGAGAAGTGTTGAATTCCTCATTTGCTAGACCGTGAACTGGAGATCAGTTTGTGAGCATTTCGTTTTCTCAGACATGATCAGCAGCGAGTCTCCCCTGAGGAGTTTGCAGGCCAATGCGACAGAGCGTGTCTGCTGCGACCAAGCGAAGGACCCACCCGCAGGTGAAGAGTCAGCTCAGAGAGATCACCCGTGGCTCGATCCGAAACTCATACAGAACCTGCCAGCTGAACTTCAGAGGGGTAACAGCTGCTGGAATGTTTACTTGTTTACTACAGAGGAAATCTATTTGATTTGAAAGGGCAAAAGAAATCAAACATCTAAATCTGACCCAGTTGTATTCAGCTCATCTGTGTTGCCTTGTATCTGTCAGTTTTATGTAAAGCCTGCAGGGAGACACACACTGCTGGGGGCTTGTTGACTCACATGACTGAGTACCTGCCCAAGAAGGTGGCATCTTATCTGCCCTTTGACTCCGCCCGCTCCGTGGCTCAGAGGTACCACCCTAAAGTCAATCCATCACCCTGCAACTTTCAACGCAACCATTTTTTTTTTTTTAGGAATGTAGAGTATGCTAACATAATGTTTTGCTGGATGTCTTCCTCCTTTTTCTCTGCATCCATTTCTTGCCCGGTAAATAATGACAAGAGTCCAGAGCTGAAAAACAAAAGCTTTTAAAAAATGAAAAACACAATGTGAAGAAAACTCAAAGAGAGTAAATCTTTTTGCATTTTCTTAGCCAACAGATGTTCATTTCAGGTAATATGAAGACGGTTGCACACTTTGCTTTCTTGAAAGTTTTAAAATAGCATTTTGTGAAGAATGATCTCTCTAACCCAACAAACTGGGTCACAATCTTGACATTTTTTAAATGAATTCAATTTATATTTGTACATTTTAAAAATTTATTTTTAATCATATAAATTTATAATCTGTGTTATAGTCGTTTATGCTACGACTGAAGACAATGATTCTCTATGCCTTTTTATAACCGAAACATGGTTCTCTGGAGGAGCCAGAGGCGTAGTGTGCATTTTTCACATTTTTTGATCCAATTGCTGAAACTCACCAGCCAGCTTTGAGGACAAAAATACACCCAGCTTTGAGGACACCCAGCTTTGAGGACAAAAAGAAATGGCCCAGCAGTTTATTGGTTCCATAAATTCCCGTAGATTTTAGACAAATATTGACTTTTATTCTAGCAGAAGGTTAGCGACTCTTCCTTGAATATGAATGTCTGAATAACTCCCTGACATGTTGGCTGCTTCTTCCAGAGTGAGGGGCTGGATTCCCGATGTCCCGAGGGACATGAGGTGGCTCTTCGGCGTGGATGCGAGCAAACAAACTTTGAAGGAAAAGTTGGAACGTGAACCCAGGTAGGCGGAGCAACGAATGAAGTCACATCCACTTTCCGTTGTTAATAAGTGATCAGGCTCTTAATGGTGTTTCGAAGAACAGATACGATTTATTACTCACATGAATGAAAGTTTGACCGTCTCGTGGCGCTGCCGGGTATTCCATGTGTGACCCTGTCCGTGTGAGATGACGCCTTGCTGTTCCTCAGACTCCGCGTTGTGTTAATGGTTGTCGTCGGAAGGAAACTTGAGGCAGGAATCGGACACACGGAGGTTGAGATCGTGGTTTAGACCATTTATTCGGACCAACAGAGCGCGGCGCCTTCCCCTTCAGAATTCACAGCAGATACTGCGTGTCGACATACGTCTCATTAACGCACTTATATTAACGAGTGCGTGTCTGTGTCTTTTGTTTACAGACACAGCATATATTAAAAGACAGAACGATACAAAACTAACTACTTGGACATTAAAAGTAACATTTGGCTGCAGTGAGGAGCTGGCAGTCAGTATGGCTGCCAGCGCTCAGTAACAGACGCCAAGTACTGCGTCCTTCAATGGACACACTTCACCAACTTCCACAACCCAAAGAACAAATCTGACATTTTGGTGGCACCTGCTGACATATTTAAACCACTGCCCTACATCCACCCGTTGTTTAATTGATGGCGTCCCTGTCATCAGACTAAATATAAAACAACCATGAACATATCAAGAAAATTAAAAAACACTGTGCAGTGTGTCAGTAAATTCCACTTAATGTAGTACAAGCTAGCCATACACTAAGTGTTTTGGTGCTTCTCTGGCTTTAGCTTTCTCCCACAGCTTCCGTCCTCTTATTATCTTCTGTTGAGTGTCTTCACTTTCCACTACTTGTGACTC
This sequence comes from Poeciliopsis prolifica, assembly GCF_027474105.1. NCBI lineage: Eukaryota > Metazoa > Chordata > Actinopteri > Cyprinodontiformes > Poeciliidae > Poeciliopsis > Poeciliopsis prolifica. The sequence goes on from NW_026562376.1 coordinate 23,846,206, forward strand.
AGGAAAATCTCTGGGTGTCGATTCCTCTGCATGTTCCTTCTCAGAGCAGTGGTTGTGATCCCTGAAGGTTCTGGTCCACAGGCTGAAGTGATCCTTTCATTCTTTACATTTTCTGCCTGGCATATTCACTCCTTCCATTTCAGACTCAACCTATTTATTTGTTGTCTCGGCTACAACTTCCTCCACATTTTCCTCCAGCTTTGTGGGCCCTGAGTGCTCCATCGCCTGCACGGTCACTGCAGAGGCTTGTCCTGTCATATCCTCTGCGTTCTCCGTTGTCTCTTCTGCATTGCTCTGCCTGCTCTACTGGGAGGAACATGCATTGTGTCAGAAGGTTCTGGTGGACCACCCTCTCAGTAGTGCTGTTTTCTGGTCGCACCACAGGCGTGTTGGGTTGCTCTTTCACCACAACGGTGGGTTTCCCATTGTCCCGAGGTCACCGTGGTTGACCCGGTGACCACATTTAAAGGCAGAGCTGGGTGGGGGTTGTTCCCATTCACCCTACTGGGATCTGGTAACGCTGCTCTGTAGACTCTGGCTATGTTCCCTTGTTTACGGGTTCTGTGGCATGTCACAGTTGAGATTTGGGCTCGGATTGGATGCTCTATGGACGCCTGGACTTGTGGTGGAGGGACAGGCAACGCAGCAGCAACTCTTGAGTCCAGGTAGGTCAGTTTAGTCATTTGCTCTGCTTGGCACAGAGCTAACTTTTTAACCAGTTCTGTGGGCTCTGACAACTTTGAACGAAACATTTTTGCACTGGAGAGTTGCATCTAAATGACCTCACGTTACCTTTGTAAAGCCAAATGATGCCTGGTAAATCATTAAGAGTTTCTGGATGTGTTTTTTTTTCTCTTTTCCCCTCAGGCCACCACGATTGCGCAGGTGCTCAAGCCTTCCGTCCGACCTGCACTTGTGGGACAGAGAAGAAGAAGTCAATCTTTTCCCAGAGGGTCCAGAAGGCGCGAAACCCCCTCCAGCTGAGGGGAGAGGCTGGGGCTTAGGCAGAGCGCTGGGTCTGCTCCGAAGTTTGGGATCAGAGCAAACGTCAGACCCTAAATAACCTGCAGATGCAGAGTTTTGTCTCTGCAGCGAACTCACTCTGTTTTTTATTATTCTTTTGCCTGACTTTCTGATTTATTTTGATTCTGTCCAAAAAAAAATCTTCTCACGGTTTTTATTTATATAACTTTTATAAAAAATTATTTTTTGTTGAAACTATGTTGTGACAGTTTGGTATGAGAAATCTAACTCCCCGCTCTTTCTGGAAGCAACCAATCAGAGCCAGGAGGCGGGTCTTAGTGCTGTCAATCACTCTCAGAGTGAATAACATTATAAGATTATGTAAATCTAAAAAATAATAAAAACATTTGTTACACAATACTACCAATTGTTGAAAGGAATCAAATAGTATTTATTATTAGAAATATCCCAAAACTGATAACAATAAAAGGAGCAGCATTTAGGATAAGGTAGATTATGTGTGTGTCTGTGTGGGGAGGTGAGTGAGTGGCTCATACTTTTTTTTATTTTTTTTTTAATCCTGCTAAGCCCCGCCCCTTCAAGATAACGCATGTTTCTTCAGCCCAGCGGGGAATCCAGATGCAATCGGCTGCGGCGTCGGGATCTCCGCAAAGGATCGGGAGATAAGAATGGTTTGAGTTCTGCTGGACGGGAGACGGATGGAGAATGGTGGACTTGTCCTCGGAGTGGAGCATCTCTTTCGCAGGCTGTGGATTTCGGAGCATCTATTACGTCGGAGCCTTGAGCTGCATCCTGGAGCGGGTCCCTCAGCTGGTGCACGGAGCCTCTATGTTCGGGGGGGCCTCCTCCGGTTGTCTGGTGGCAGCAGCTTTGGCTGTGGGGATTCCTATTGGTGAGTCCTCCATAGAACCACGCTGCTCAATATCTCTCAAATACATAGAAGTATGAATAAAATCGTCATTTATTCGTGGTGTATCAGAAAGTTTCACACGATGCCGTCATTCAGATCTAAAGTAAAGACTTTCTGATACTTTCCCAGTTCTGCGTTTCCTCAGATCAGGTGTTCGTCGTGCTGTACGCGGCTCTCAGCCAACGGGGGAAACGTGAGGGCAAATTCCATAGTTCAGTCATATTCAGAGATAACTGACGTGAATCAAAGCAAAACAACACATTCACAACAACAGGTGAAGTCAGTGGGTTGGTTAAAGATTTATCAGGTCACAAAAAGATTTTGAAAGCAAGACTAAAAAATGATTTTTAAAATTTTTTTTTTACGTTTGTTAAAACTGTCACCATGTCATTACTGCATAACATCAGACATTTAATCTGTGAAAATGTCCAGCTCCTACAGCTTCTCTCCACTAATGCATCTCTTCAGTCAGAAACAACCAATCAGAGACAGGAGGAGGGTCTTGTCGCTGTCAATCAACCTCTTCTTGGTGCAACTAAAAATGCCCTAGTGGGAGAGAAGCAGCCGTTTATCCATACATCATTGGTGGACATGCTGACCATTTATGATGGGCTATGTTGTGGTGAACCAGCTGCAGTGTGGTTGAGAAAGAGTGATTGACAGCGGTAAGACCCTCCCCTGGCTCTCATTGGTTGTTTCTGATTAGATCTGGGAGAAGGCAGAGTCCCTTGATTTATTTTTTTTGTTCCCCCCAGTACATCATCTGCCTCATACCATCCCAGTTTTAAAAATATGTAAAAAACAAAACAAAACAATGCATTACAGTTACATGCCTCAGCTTTACTGTCATTTATGAAGTCTGAACCTCTCTCCCTCCTCAGAACATCTGTGTTTCAGCATTTTAAACCTGGCAAGGGAGGCCAGAAAACACACTCTGGGAGTTTTCCACCCGACCTTCAGGATGCTGCAGTCGGTGCGGCACTCTTTGCTGGAGAAGCTTCCACAGGATGCCCACCTGAGGGCGTCAGGGAGGCTCTGCGTGTCCCTCACCAGGCTGGCGGACGGACAAAATGTCCTCGTGTCGAAGTTTGACTCTAGAGAGGAGCTCATTCAGGTCAGAACTGAGGCTCACGCCGTTGCACGACGGACGGCAGAACAAGAGCAGATCAAAGCGATCGCTCGCGAAGTCAAAGATGGGAATGTAGTTTTAGGCAGCTGGAGTGATTGTGCTTCTCCTCACAGGTTCTCATGTGCAGCTGCTTTTTTCCAGTCTACTGCGGCTTTAAACCGCCGTCGTACCACGGAGTGGTGAGTTTGTTCCCTCTGCGTTGTTTTCACACCCAGGATGAACTCAAGTTGACGTAACTCAGCAGCGACAGCGTTTCAAGCCAAAAAACATTTCTAAAAACAAATCGGCAACTAAGATGAGAAATTCTGCTTGGAAAATTAAATTAGGAAACAAAAAAAAAGAAAGAAAACCAGTTTAAACACGAGCATTTAGAGGAATTTTAAAGTTCTGATACAAAAACAGGGAGGAGATCCACTTTTTGGAAGCTGGTTTTACATGCAGCAGTTTCCAGGTGGTGGATGGGAAAATTCTAGAAAGCATCAACTGGACTGGTTTTGCGATTCTGCACTGCAAAAACGCAAAATCTGACCAAAGTTGGACTTTTTTCAGCTAGTTCCTGATGCAAATATTTTAGCACACCTGAAATAAACTGACTGAAGAGTAACATGTTAACAAAACTACTCATCCCTCCAAATCCCTGAATTCAGGGATTTTTAAAATCAACTCCATGGCAACAGATGTGTAAAAATCAAGCACTTGGGCTCAGAACCTGGACGGGCTTTTTGTTCCCGGTCGTCTGGATTCACAGTGACCTCTGCTTCCTCAGCGCTATGTGGACGGAGCTCTGAGCAACAACATGCCCCTGTTTGAGCACAGAAACACCATCACCATGGCACCCTTCTCGGGCGAGAGCGACATCTGCCCTCGGGAGGGGACCTTCAACTTCATCGAGGCCCACTACAGCAACGTGAGCATTCAGGTTAACACCGGCAACGTCTACCGTGTGTGTACGTCGTTCCTCCCGCCGTCGCTGGAGGTGAGTGGAAATGGAGAAATGTGATTTTCAGCTCCAGTCTCGACGTAGACGGACATCTGGGACAAACGAATTTGTTTTTATGCTCTTTGGCCTGTCCACATGAAAACTGATCGTCCTCAAGCGTCACTAAAAGCTATTACTTATAAAAACCCAAACAATGGTTGAAAAAATTCCACGGGGAAACAGAGATTTACATTCCCATGTATTGCAGATTGCAACAATTTTTCCATGTACTTCCTTTGACATGATTCCCAACCAACGTCATCTTGTATGATACGTTTGCATTCATCATGTAGATAAAAAAAAAACTTTCTGAAATCGACTCGGTGTTGTACAATATCACTTTTGTAAACAATGTGGCAGAAATGTTTGCTTTTACAGAGACCCGGCTACATGTGCATGTTTCTTAATCCTGATTTCATTCTTAAAGTTCAACAATGAACAGAGCAGGTGGAACAGAGAAAACCTCCCAGTTCCTTCTTTGTGTTTTTGTCTCAATCAGAAGTTAGCTGAGATCTGCCACAATGGCTACGTGGACGCGCTTCGTTTCCTGGAAGAAAGGGGTGAGCATTCCCACGTCCATCCTCCCTCACAGCAGGTCTGTAAAACCTTTATTTTAATGCCGTCTGCAAAGTTGGGCCCAAGTACATCGCCGGTCAAGAATTTGTGAATTTAGATCTGCCCGGTGCGAAGCACGTCCCTCCCGAGTCCGTCGCTCGGGAAAGGCTGGGCCGCGCCTGCTCGTCGTGAGCCTGGAAAAGAGCGAGCTGATGCAGAAGAGGCCAGGCCGGCGAAGAGGCTGCAGCGCAAAGAAGGAAACCATCAGCAGGAGCAGAGGCAGCTCAGCCACAACGTCCCCCACAGGCTCCCTGCCAATATCCAGGAAGGTCAGCGTGGAAACAAACACTATCGATCCTGACAGCAGTAGAGATGCAAGTTTTCCAGGAATCACTTGGTCAAAGTCTTTTTCAATACAAACTGAAACAAGATGATATGTTTCAAATGTTTTCTGAAGCGGACCATAAAGTTTGCGTTTTGCTTGTGTTTCCACATGTTAGTGCTGCGTGAGGCGTGCCAGCAGAATCACGACCCAAGCGGCTGGTGGTCTCGGTTTATTCACTTCCTCCCAATTAAAGCCGTCATTTACATGCTGACCCTGCCCCTCCGGCCTGTCCAGCTCAGCCTCTCGCTTGCCAAAGGTAAAGTATATTTGAGGTTTGTTTTTAATAAAACGAAATGAAAAAAAGAGTAAAGAAATGGAGATTCTGGAGCGATGGCTCCAAAAAGGTTTGTCTCGAAGATTTAAGGTGTTGCAAAGCACGAACTTGGCGGATTGCTCATCTCTCTCTTTCTTTAACTTATTATTAGAAAGAGTCTTTTGGGCCGGACCGCGCTGACCGCACAGAGGGAGACACAAATTCTGAACCAACACTACTTTTAGTCCAATTGTTCATTTGGTCCTCTGTTGGTTTTTGTATCAGGATAAGATTTTCTAAAAATGTCAAGATGATGTTGGACACAGAAAGCATGTAAAAAAGAAAAAGTGTCCATTTACGAAACTATATGTAAACTATTTTATTTAACTTCATAATTTCTAATGGGCTTTCTCTTGTAAAATAAAGGTCATATTTTCTTGAACCCCATTTTTTTCTTGAGTTTATCTATAAAATTCACATAAAAAGAGAAAACTGTAAAACACCTTTTAATAACTTTGAATGACTACTTCATTGATTTTAAATCCTGTTCAAATTGTGCAGAAACCCCATAAAGTGAGTGATGAGTCAGTAGAATAACATTTTAATCAAGAAATGTTTCATAAAATCCAATGACAGTTAATAAACATACCATAATCCAAAGCATCTACAGTAAAAAAAAAAAAAAAAAAAACATCATAGGTTGTGTAACTTTGAAAGGCTCGTCAGCGATCCAGCTGCAGGGCCCATGATGTTAATGTGTGGTTTCAACGAGTCGCCTTTGTGCGTCATATCAGTTCATAGCACCTTGAGTGTAGCGGTAATCCTGATCGGATTGAGCTTCAAGATAACCTGGAGGCAGTCTGTCTACTGGAAACAGTAGATTATGATGTAGACTCCCACTGCAGCACAGTGCAGTCAGTCCTCAACAACACAGCCATTAAAAACAAATGCTTAAATACACAGATGTCGACAAAGACAGCCAGTTATGTCCCTGATTTGCACGTGTAAAATGGCTCATGAATATACATATATAAAAAAAAAACGATAAAAATAAAATGTGCAGAAAAACCAACATTCTGCAGTTTCAGTGAAATCCTAAAAGTGTTTGTACTTCACTTTGCTAAAAAACAAAACAAAAAAAAAACCATCTAAAACCTAACCGACTGCGGTTTGGAGATTGAATTAGCTAATGTCTCTGGAAAGTAACCAAGACTTTTCTTGTCTTCCTCACACGCTGCCGGCGTTTGGTCCGCTGCCGATGTTGGGAATCTCGTCGGCAAACGACTGGGTCATCCACTGTCCGTGTGGGAGCTGACCCTCTGATTGGGATGTGGTCGCCTCCTGTGCTCCTTCTGAGGACGGGCCGCAAACAGACAGATGCAGACGGAGGATTATTGAATGTATCACTCCAGCGGCGTCAAAAGCATGGAAATAAAATGATTTTCAATTTACTTTCATTTTTAGACATTTTAAAGATTATGAATTGAATTCAAGACCCATATCTCCACAGAAATGTATAAAATTTATTGAGTCACTTTGCAATAAATTTGCATCTATGACTCAAATAGCAAGCAAGCTAGAATGTTAGTGTATTTTAGCAGCTAGTTAGCAGTAGCCTCAATCGTATCGAGTCAGAACGTAATGAAAATGTCTGCGTGCAACTCAAAACGTTTACCTGACAGAAAAGCCCCAGAAAACATAGAATGAGATTGGGGCCCTAATTTTAAGTATGTGGACTTAAGACTTTTTAAGGAGTTTTAAATACCTTTACTTAAGCTAGTTCTCAAGCTGTGGGAGCCCCAACTTAAGTATAGATAAATGATTGAAGATGTCACCTCAGTGACACGCGTTTCAAATAAATCCCATTATTCTGTCCTGTTAGGATTCGTTTCAGGTTTAGCCGTCTGCTGGTGGTTACCTGAGATGGCGGTAGACGAGAGCGTACAGTGACCGTTGGTCTGACTATTGGCCTGGCCTTCTTCAGCTCCTCTCTCCACATACGCGCCGCCGTAGGCGTCCTCATATCCCGGGTCGTACTGCTCCTCCTTTATGGCTAACCTCTTGGCATCCTCTGTTGGCGTTCGGAGAGAAAATAAAACAAGACGCTGAATGAAACTCAAATCAAACCGCCTGTCATGCTGTAATATTAGCGTGTAAAACGGTTTAAATCATTTCCTCTAGCTTATCTAGCTCAGATATGCACATTGATAATGAAGCCTACCCTTAGCTAACTGAAGATCGAACGTGTAGTTGACTTCCTCGATCTCGGTGGCCTTCCGGATGCCCTTCAGTTGATCCCGGAGCTCCCGCAGTTTGATGTAGAAGTGAACTTTGTCCTGAGCTCGAGGAAACTGGGCACAGCGGGCGCTGGAGGAAGGCATCAGGTACAAGGCCTGGAGGGGCAACCAATCACCAGAGAAGAACCTCTGTAGTTTAGACATGCTAAGCTGCCTGTAGGATTTCAATTAGCAACAGGTGATCTTTGTTTACTGCTGAGACAGATCTGATGACGAGACGTCATTTACCTTCTCGGCACATTATTAGCAGTTTGCGATAATAAGTTTTTGTCTGGGAAGTTGGTGAGAACAAAACTGTGGTTTAGGTTGGGATACTAAAAAATATTCATGTTGTGAAAGAAAATATAGCTTTTAAAATGTCACCAACTGGCTGTGATGATTGTTTTAATTGCTAAACATTTTAATAACACTGGTGTGGTTAGTTTTTTCTTTTTTTTTTCAAAAAAGTAAACAAAGGTCCTCTATGTTAAGTTTGGATTTGCCTATTAATTAATTAATTAATTTTTTTCAAACTTGATGATAGCACCGTAAGCCACACTACACACCGCCAGGAAACTTTTTTTCCCTCCTTTTCCACATTTTATAATGTTACCAAGACGGCGTCTTAAGACTGTTGCACACAAAAGATTCCCGCCAAAACAACTAAAGAACATTTCTTGAGTTTCAAAAGGTGAAAATGTTTTTTATCCCCCTCCAAAATTTCTGAGATTAATTACAATTTTGTTGTAGTTTTCAAGATTTCTGCTCTCACCACATCACATTCTGGGATCTTGTGCGGCTGCAAACCGAATTCCAGCTTTTGTGGTTTCTTGCCAAACAGTTCCCTGCAGAACATTTCATAGATGCCTGGGAAGAAAAAAAGTGCCATGTCACTTTGTATCAAATCAGTGTTGCTCTGAACATCGCTGAATTGATGATGGGGGTGAAAGCGTACATTTTCCATTGAACACAGCAATGAGCGGTTTGTACTTCTTCAGCTTCTCCACAAGGATTTTACCTCCTTCTCGCAATTCTTTACTGATGGGGGGGGAAGAAAAATAACAAAATGCAGCATTTTACCAAAATCTGAGGTGGATATTTTCCTTTTTTTTTAAGTATTCACTAGTTTACATGGCTACCTTGAGAGGTCTTTGCTCCCTGGTGTTGCTCTGGATACCATATTGGTGAAGCCCATTTTGTATTTGACCGGCAGCGTCGTGTCGTGCATGTGGTTGAGCTGCTCCTCGGTAAATCCCGACAGAAACAGGCATTTCCCTGGAAAAAAAACCCAATCTGTGTTTAGAACATGAACAAATGCGAGTGGTTCCCTAAACACAACCGAAGGTGGGACTGGATTTCATCCAGAGCCAAACAGAACCCAGTTCCAAATTCATATTATTTCACCAAGCTTCAGAAATTCCTGAAGAAAAACTGTTTTAAAAATCCTAGAAGAATTAAGATCATGAATGCAACACTGGACGGTGCAGGAAACCCACCAACCTAAACAACTGTGTTGTTTCTCAAGTGGTGATCGTAGCTGGCTTGGATTAACGCTAACGTAGAATCAACCTCGCTTACGCCGACAGATACTTAAAACATCAAAACATCATGTCTGAAATGTGCAGCTTACGACTAAGTTGGCCTCATTTCCAAAACTTTTCGACACAAACCTCATACTGCAGCTGTTTCTAAGCAATAGCGGAGACTGATAACTGTTTGGCCGTTATTTCCTGGGACTTTTAAATTTTGATTGAAATTACAAATTTTGTGAAGAGTTCAACTAAAACAGCCACTGTATTCCCCGGCCTTACAAACGGAAGCTCACGAAGAACTAGAAAGTATGGGAAATGCCTAAAAAGATCGATGTGGAAATTTTTTCCACCCTTCTCGGCTGAACGATGCTGCCAAATTTGCAGCTCTTTGCGCTGTGAAAAATTCCAGCCAATTTCAGGTCATTGCAGTAATTGCAGCGGGAGTGAAATTAATCTAAGAGACGCTCTTTTAATTGAAAGATAACTCGCTAGATATTGAACGTTCCAGTTCTTACAGATACATCTGCAAATATAAGTACTCATAGGCCATCTAAAGTAAGAAAATATATCCATGAGATTTGAAACTTAAATTTAAAGGGTTAAATTGCACAACATCATGTGTATTCAAACTATGGTGGCACTACAGGCACATTGTTACCACTTTGGCACAAATAAAAAATAACCGTTGCATCAGAACTCACAAAAATGATTTCCAGGTCCTGGAAACCACCGGCCAATAAAAGCTGCCATGAGTCCTGGGTTTATACCGATCTGCAAACAAAACAAGACACCGCTACAGTTACCAAAACCCTGAAGTCCCTCCAAACACCGAGAACCAGGTAAAAACTGGACCTTACAATGACATAGTCCAGGTTGTAATCCAGCAGGTCGGGCAAAGTCTTCTTCATGACTTCCTCCTCCGTCATCCCTTTGAAGCGGTCCACTTTCCTCTTCACCTTCTTGAAGCTCTCATCGATCTTCTCCTGCTTGCCTTCACCCTGAGCCCCAGTGGCCTTCTTGGGTTTTGGACCCGGTTTAGCTTTTGGTGCATTTGGGTCTTTTGGTGGTTTTGGGGCTTTCGGGACCTTTGGGGGTTTTGGTGCTTTGGGGATTTTGGGGGGCTTTGGTGCGCCTGGTTCCTTGGGTTGAACTCGTCTACCCCTCTTTTTAGTTGGAGCTAGAAGAAAAAAGGTTGTACAACAAAAAGTGTCTTTTAGAACTTTATGATTGATGGTTGTTGCCTCAGACTGTGATAATGTACTGGTGTTACAACATCTCTAGACTTAATTCTTTGACTATTAGATTCCCATGCTTCATATTAAAGGTGCAGTATTATATAAAAACAACTTTTTGGAGCGTCCCATCATGTTCTAATGTTATTCCCTCATCAAAAGCAAACCTGGAGAATTGCTTTGACTCTTTTACGCATGTTTGAGAATCCCTTAATCTCCATGGCAACAATATAGCTGTACAAAACGCCTGGGTGGACTAAGCTCCGCCTTCGAGGACAAAGCTCCTCCTTTGAGCTGCAGTTTTTAAGCTTCTGCCTCACAGAGCAGCCCTGCCCCACTCAGCTCCTTCAGACTAGCCAGCAGCAATTAGCAAACATTAGCCCCTGATGAGCTAGCATTATAGGAGCTGCTTCTCAGTGGAAATGTGAAAGGGTTACTAGCGGAGCCATGTTGTGATGACTTCTTGAAGGTGGAGTTTCAGAAAGAGCAGGAGTTTTTAAGGAGACCCAATTTCAAGGCGATAAATTAGAACGTCAAAGTTCTTTTTAAGTCGTGTTTGGTAACAGCTGAAGTTAACACTATGTGCCTGGAAAATACATAGTACTGCCCCTTTAAACGACAATGCATTTTCACACAGATCCAAAGAGCAGGAATTGGCATGAATGTGAACATTTCTATAACTCATATAATTCAGGTAGAGCAAATAAAGTTTCTACACTGAGTGACCTCTCTGTGGTAACGCAGAACGAGACTCTCTAAACCGCGTATATTTTATTATTATTTCAAAATATCCCCAGTACGTTTGGTTAGGTCAGCAGGTTCCGTCTGCTCCATGGTGGGTTCTGGGTTGGCCGTGTGGGCTCTGGCCGCCTCTGCAGTCGGATTCTCTAGGTAGTGGAACTGATGTTGAAGGTTGAAGTTGGCGTACTGAGCCTGGAGAGCTTGAAACTGCTGGGCGGACCGAACCCTGTAGTAGAACAATACCAATGAAACATTATATTATAAGATTGTAAGGATAAGGCCCCGGGGTGTTCTGTGGAATAAGAGACCTTAATATTGTTAATCCAATCACTGACTTTTTTTTTTTTAAATTAACTTAAAATAAAAAATCAGACCATAAGAGAATGCGTTTAAATATCAAATGCAGTTATTACTGTCAATATCAAGCATTTTAATATCATAATAACCAGTGTAAACTAATATTTTGAAGGCAATAAGACTTAATACATTTAGAATTCTGCAGTCCTCTAAGATTTATGATTCATAGGCACAAAGTCAAGTATCACCTTTCTGAAACAATTTTTAATAAAAACATAGCATTTAATTATTTTTGCAAATATAACTCAATACAGTGAATCGAGCTATTTAAAAGAAATCGTCAAGTGAATAAAACCGTCAGATTTTCTGCCTCATATCAAATAAGTGCAGCCGATTTTTGGTTCAGTGAACCATATTGCCAGCAACGCTCTTTGGTGTAGACGTTTTGACTGAAGAAGACTTTTGACAATCATGAAGGACTGAACTACACGTAACAAAGACAGTGGTGTAAAAACTATAAATCCCAGAATGCACTGCATTAGCACACTTTCATTTCCAGACGGACGAGGAGGATCTAAATGTTTGTAGTGATCAGTTCTGTGGTCAGCTTTTAAATGATGACATTCAATTGTATGTAAATTTCATTTGGTTTAATTATACAGAGCCAGAAACGTAATAATGTGTCTACAGTTAAAGCGTCATGTGACATCTTTCCTAACTCATGTGCTGATTGCCTCAGTTGGTGGAGATTGTGCACCAAACACAGGGATAGTCCTGAGTTCGATTCCTGGTCCTGGCAACATCCTTGTAGGTCTTCCCCTTCTTTCTTTCTTCTTCCCTCTCGTTATTTCTGTCTACTTACGGTTCAATAAACGTCACTAATGCCGTAAAAAGTCGAAGAAAAATAAAACCAAAACACATTTTCTAGCAGTCAAGAAATAGTTCATACACGTTTGTCTTAAGAAAAAAAAAATCTTTCCAGGTTCTTCATTTTCCTGGTATTGATCGACATATTACAACTCATATTACTACTGATCATCATTCATGGTCAGGATCTGATGGAATGATGATGACAGTGGTAAGACCAAAGCAAAAGGGTGAATAAATGCACATGTAAGCCTGTCACAATGACAAATCCTGCTAGGTGATAAACTGTCCCAGAAGTTATTGCGATAAACGATAATACCGTTGTTTCGATACGATTTTCATGGCATAATAATGCAGGAACACTTTCATAAAAGATCAATCAACCATAAATTCTAATGAACATTCAAACACTGGAACTGGAAGACATTTTCAATATCCAAAGTAATCAAACAAAACAACAAATAAAAACAAATTATGAGGTTTCCGTAAACAAAATGATCTTTCAAACCGAGAAAGTTGAGATCAAAGCACCAGACTGAAGTCTTTTACCATTCAGAATTTGGTTAAGAAGCGAGAGAAAATAGGAAAATGATAAATCAAGCAAATAAAAATTATTGAGTTTTTGTTTAATTTATCATGCGATTAATTAGTTTAATGTGACAGGCCTATGCACATACTTTCATTTCCATTGAGATGTTTCGCACGCACACACACACACACACACAGATTACTTCCTGGCTACAGTGGTGAGGAGGAAGAACTCACCACTGATGAAGATACTCCGGGGAGACAACAGGCAGTGATCCATTCAGCTTTTCCTCCATCTTTAGGGTCTTTGGACTTTATCAAATAAATCAACATGCATATTGAGGAAACAGCCGCTGGCTGAACAGGTTGCTTAGCACACAAATGAAGGCAGGGTATGAAAGTGAATGCATGTGCTAGCATTTATATCATCCAACAAGGAAAATTAAAGACAAACATCAAAAAAACTATGGCGATGGACCATTACAGTACAGCGAACCAGCTTTTTGACGGATGCAACTCTATTATGAGTAGTTTCCTTGACAACAAAGGGATGCATCTGCTTTCCCCCCAAAGACAGCGAACACAATAACTCATGAAATAGAAGTCGGCTCCAGCTTAGCTTTTATCACGTAGGTTTGGAGCATATTATCAGCAATTAATCGAATAAGCTTCATATTTTACAATGTTTCATACTCAGTACAATGGCATGTCCCCTGACTGTTTATTAATGTTTACCAACAGTGCCACAAACACAGCTAATGCTAGCCAGTAGCTGGCTGGTGGGTTAAGCTAGCCGCTGCGCTCCACTGAGAGAAACCCGAAAGAAACTCTAAACATTCAGTTTCTTGTTGCTTTTGAAGGAAGTCAACATACCTTGTGAGGGTCAGGTTAAAACTTTTGCTCTCTCTTATGACAATATCAGCTTTTTTTCCATCAGCTCCACACTTCAATTCAGTTTCTGGCGGCGCAGCAGAAGCAACAAAGACATGATGACAACCCAACCGGCCAACTTTGACACCGGAAGAGCTCATGTTGCACACGGAGGGGTGGATTGGGTACTAACTGATAACGAGGTTATGTTTCTGTTATTTGGGGGGGGGGGTTGTGCGAAGGGGACGCTTTCGTTTAAATTTTAATTGATTCCGTTTGCAAACAATATGTTTTTAAAAATTTCAATAGCACCATAAATCCCAAAGAACGTGTCCACACTACACCTATCGTGGAGTTGGTACGAGCCGCTCGACTTTCAAACACCGCGAGATTGTCTGCGATTGGTCGCCCGTCGTATTTAAAGGGCCACGTTCAGCGCTGCTTAAAAGGCACGACGATTGAAAACTGACTTAACGGAGTTTCCTTGACTTTTTTTTATTTGAACAATTCTAATTTGGAGTTTCAATTTCAGTCTTTTATTGTAGCAAGTCTGTCAGTAAATTCTAATTTGACCCCACATTGGTCGAACTCAAAAACACTTGAAGTTTTATTCTCATGTTGGCTTGTATCTGCAGCATTGTCAAATATTTTCTGTTTAAATAGTATTTAGTGCATTTTAAAAAAAATTTCCGCTACAGAGACACACATAAAAAAAACCTTCATCATAATCAACTGTGCAAAAACATTAAATTTGTTGTAGTAGAGATCTCTGCTGATCTGACCTGGACAAAACACGACCTTGGTGTCTTGAAATGGTCTCAGAAAGAGGACTGCAAGGTCTTCCAAAGCTGATAAGTTTAAATGAGTTTTCAAACACTTTACCCAATCAATTTCCCCCTTTGAAATCCTATGTATTTTCAGTGTCCCTTTGAATTTCTTTAAACACTGTCAGTTAATCTTCTTAAAGAAAGGTCAGAAATTGTCTTAAAAAAATGCACACTCAGCAGGTCACCTTTAGACAAGATTTAATAAAGCCGTGCTTACAAATCAAATACATAATTCAATAATCCATGTACGCAGCAAATAAATCATAAGATACAACTGTATCAAAATAGAAAAGAATTCACGTGGGACAAATTTACATGATGCAATAAATAGTGATAAAAAATACAGTAAAAACAGATACCAGACTGTTAGAAAAATAGCTGAGGTCTCTTCGTGGCAGTTCCGTGGGTGCAGCACAGTCGTCTTTTGTTTTCAGGTTGATGTATCTTGCGATTTCTTCAGGTAAGAAATATTTTTGAGCTTACAACCCAGACGGTGCCATTTGTGTCTCGACTACTTCTGTAAAAAAAAAAAAATATTTAAATTACGCAATGCACATAGAAATCTGTCATGTTTTTGTTTTCTTATAAGCCGTTCACAACTAATTTAACGAGATAATGTACGGTTTCTTCCTGGACGCATGGACTAGGAAGACGCATGGAGTCTTAAATTCTACCCAGTCGGTAACGCTCGTTTCCTCCGCTGCCATTGCCAAAACTACAGGCAGACAACAAACGACGATTGGCCCCATTGAAACGCTGCAGGAGAAATCCAGTTCAATGGGACAAATCTCAAACAGAGCAGTGAAGGGAGATGAAAATTGTGTAGGAAGGCAATGATCAGGCTGGGTTAGCACAGCAATATGTATGCTAAACGCAACTTTTTGGTGACATTTTGTTCAATTTAAAATGGTTACAGTGATCGATGGGATTCCAAGTCTGTACTCCACTTACCAGCTCAGAATACCAATCCTTTCCTACAACTACACAATACCTGAGTGCTACAGTAGTTGGCCTGTGGTCCTCCTCTCCTCTGTCTCAGCTGCTCTGCCTCAACCCATCATGAAGCCCACTACAGCTTTCATATTCTGGATCCACTTGCTCTTCTTTGATTGCCATCCTTTTGGCGTCTTCTGCAGCACAAACACGTCAGCCGTGGGTTAAGAGTTTCTCAGAATTTTTTTTTTTTTAATTGCAAAACGCTACAGTTCTTTCGGCGCCCAAAGACGTACCTTTAGCCAGCTGCAGGTCGAAAGAGTACTGCGTCTCCAGCACCTCCTCGTTGGGTGTCAGGCCTTTCATCTGGTCACGCAGTTCCTTCAGCCTTATGTAGAAATGCACCTTGTCCTGAGCGCGGGGGAACTGGGCACAGCGGGGGCTTGACGACGGCATCAGGAAGCACACCTGAGGGGATGGGGGGATAAATACTGTGAAGAGGCGGCAGAGCACCGGAGGCACGGTTCAATATTAAAGTGCGTTCTGCTCAACACGTACCGTTTCAGTGTCTGGGATTTTGTAAGGCTGCAAGCCAAACTCGAGATTCTTGGCCTTTACACCAAAGATTTCTTTGCAAAATATTTCATAAATTCCTGAAAAGAAAAAAAAGTAGAAGAGAATTATTGCTGATTGGCAGTAACTGTGTTTCCATTGACCACATAACTGGGCAATTTGATATTTCTAAATTAATTTAGCTTAATAGAAACATGGCAATCTTGACCCCATTATGGACAAGGGTGTTAGAAAATGGATGGATGGGTGGATGGAAACATGGCAATTTTGAAAAATCTCTTGTTTTTTGATCAAACGTTTCAGTGCTAGGATGATTTTTGTTTTATTTTTGGCAGCATCAAAATTTAATTATTTCACAAAACTGCAATGGAAATCATTTTTTTTTGCATCACACAAGTCACAACCGAATGTTGACACAGGCGCAAACCACGAAGAAGAAATCAACAGGAAGTCAGTTGAAGGATGATGGGTTTTTTCAATGACTCAACACGTGAACAAATTTATTCACGCGAGATTTCAATTGCGTTTCTCATTTCACACAGAGTATTTTTTGGCAGTAGCTGAACACTGGCAAGGTTTTCTGACGTTTGCAACAGAGACCCAGCGACAGTCTGCGTCTGCATTTGGAGGATACCTTATGGCTTCAACGGGTTCACTTATTTTTACCTTTGCCATTAAAAGCGGCGATGAGCGGCTTGTACTTCTGTAGCTTTTCGAGCAGTTGTCGACCTCCCTCTCGGATTTCCTTACTGGCAATCAGAAAACAAAGTCATTAAAAAAACAAAAAGACAACTCAATGAAGTTATTTTTTAAACTGGGACCATCAGCTCTGGCGTCCCCCATGGGTGCGTTCTCGCCCCACTCCTTTTCTCTCTCTAAAGTGAGCATCTTATGTAGATATTTTGATAGAAGTGAACAATCTGAGTTCCCCCTTGGAGTTAAAATGACATCACATGGCCAGGTAGTTTCTACCTGGACAGGTCCTTGCTGCCCGGTGTGGTCCTCTCCACCATGTTGGTGAAGCCGATGCTGTATTTCTCAGGCAGGCTCTGGTCGTGCATGTAGTTGAGCTGCTGTTCAGTCAGACCAGACAGAAACAGACATTTCCCTGCAGAAAAACAAAACAGATTTCTTGTTTGCTAGCTCTGCAAACAAGCTGAAAAACAGTTTTATGAGAGCAACTAAAACAGATTTAACAGAGTTAGAGAACACATCGTGTGGAAATATTCATATCCAGTAAAACCTTTTTTGCTCCCCTATTATGTCAAATTACAAACAGAAATTTTTATTTATGACGACAGTGTAACAGTTGCGCAGAAAGTGGGTATGCATTATATGCGACGCAGAGGAGCGACACTCCAGACGGGGGACCAGAACAATGGGAAAAAATATATTTCTAGTCAGCATTTTTTCTGTATTGAACAGCTACTTGTGGATGTTTAAACGACATGATCAGTGTATATAGTAGTAGATATTCTTGGGTTCGGCTTGTAGGCAGTACTGAGACAGAACGTCAACATACAGAAATGGTTCCCCGGGTTTGGGTAATGGCGTCCTTTGTAGGCTGATAATAGTCCTGGGTTGATTCCAATCTAAGAAGAAACATATAAGGGGTTACCGAGGCAGCAAAATAGCATTATTTTTAACGGTACTGCTAATCAACTGTTGCAAAATCCATAAAAAAAACTTTTAAAAAAACCCTCACTATTAAAATGTCGAGATTGTAGGCGAGGACGTCAGGGAGCGTCTTCGCCATAACTTCAGCCACACTCATGCCGTTGAAGCGGTTCAGAACCCGTTTGGCCTTTTTGGCAGCTTCGGCTTCATCCATTTCCTCCTTCACCTCCTTATCCACCACCTGCTGTTGCTTAGCCGGCCGGCCTCTTTTCTTCTTTACCGGCGCCACAGCTGGAACAGAGAAAAGAAACTGAACAAAAAAAAAACCACACACACCACTCAACGTCTCATTTCTGCTTCGTGGTTCGTTTCAATAAAAGGCAAAACATCGGGATGTTGGAACGAAGTCAGTCTACCTGGAGGAGGAGCGTGAGGCTGAAGGTCAGGTTCCTGCTGCTGGATCATGTGCTGATGCTCAGTCTGCTGCTCAGTCTGCTGCGAGTGCTGCAGGTGCTGCAGATGCTCGCTGAAGCTCGGCTGGCTGATCTGCTCCTGGTAATGACCGGAGGCCGGAGGGTAGCTGTGGTAAAAGGACTCCTGGTTGTCTGATGGTTCCCTGTGGACAGACAGCTCCGCCATGACGGGCTCCTCCATGTAGCCGTCGGCGTAATGGCCCAGGCCGTGATACGACATCATGTGTTGGGCCTCCGGGTGCTGCTGATTGGCCTGGTACCTAGAGAGAAGGTAAATAATAATAATAGTAATAGTTGTAATGAATGAGGAGAACAAACACACAAACAGAAGAGAACATATGGGAAGGAAAACTGTCATATCTAATGGTAGACAGTGTGAGTGAGAGGGAGAAAAAAAATGTACGCAGTTCCACAAGACACAATACTTACAAACAATCATGCACCGACGTACATCACTTTGTGGATTATATCTGCCAGTGTGCAGCTCATTCAAGGAAGAACGCAATATGCAGTGCCTTACAAAAATATTCAACACTTTTTCTGTTTTTATTATTTGTTTTAGAAATGAATAAATAAAAAAAAATTGTAGTGTAGTGAGCATTTTTGACCCATTTGTGCTGCCCAAATAAAACATTGTGCTGACTAATTACTCCATGAAGTCAGTCAGTAAATGGAGTCCAGCTGTGCCGTGTTAATCCCTGTGTAAAAATACAACCGTTCTGCGTCTCTGGCTACATGAAAAATGCCATGTGTAGAGGAAAACGACTGCTTAACACACTCAACAGACCAGCTCCATGGTGACGCTTCTTCACCAGCATCACAGCGGGAACAGAGAAACTGACGAGCTGGGGACACTGGTAAAGAGTTGGGGTCTGAATATAAATGCACACCGCACTTTTCAGATCCTAACACAGATTAATTTTATTATTTTTTTTTTTTTTTGCAAGGCACTGCATCTCTTCTCCCTTGTTATGTGTGTGTTTGTCTTCCATTCCTCGCAAGTGCGTCGCTTCACATGCCACAGTTTTAACAGCTTCAACCACCCGCCCGTCAGTACGAAGCCAACTTTTCAAGGCGCGCTGATGAGCTCGTCATTTTTGACGAGTCAATGTGATCGCCAGCTATGTTGCGACCGGTCGACAAAAAGCCCGCATGTACAGTCTGATCGCCTGCCTTGTAATTCTCTCCATCATGCATGAAAATGAGTGTGTGAGGGGAGATAAGATGAGAAGTTCCCCCAGTCAGTCGGTCAGCTCCAGCGTCAACTCACCACTGCTGAAAATAATCCGTGGGAAACGTCAACGCTGTAAACTGCTTTTCCTCCATATTAACTGTCGACTTATTTCAGTACCTTTAACGTGATGTCATACTACCGCTACACCTTAGGTTACAAAATAATGTCTCCGATGAACACACAAAGAAGAATCATCGTTGCTAAAGGGAGGAAGGAGCTAATGCTGCTAACAGCTGCAAGGGATTCTATACAGGTGTATTGAAACTGTGGGCCGAGCTGTACATTAACGAACCAAATGCGTACTGGAGTGTAGGAACATACCTGTCGTACATTTTCTGATTAAGGTTAACATACGGAAACGAAGCAGCCGCAAAACAAAGACCATTTAAACGCTCAACATTTTCTTCTCTACCTGGTTTAACTGACGTTCTTCCGCCACCTAGTGCCCATAATGTATACCTCAAGAGTACAATTCTATGTCTGTTAAATGTGCTTTGTATTCCGAATAATTGTGAAATTACACTGACGTACAATACGTTCCAGTAAAATGGTATGTAATATTTAGTGATTAAAATATGGAAAATCCCACAACGGACTGTAAAGCTATGAACGCTAGGCGGCGATAAACGTCGCTGTCGATGCGCACAACAACGCAAATAAATAGCAGAGAAGAAAGTCGAAAGAAAAGATTGTGTATTTTTCCCGACCATCAGTTCGTGGTCAAACCAGTAACCCAATCTCAATCGGTGCTTTTTGGTGAACAGTTTATCTCTGCCCTCTTGCTTCGAGACAGCGTTACGTGAAATATTTTTTTTCGGTGTGATAAATTGCCTTTCGATCTGGAAACTTCGGGGGCAACTTGTCGAAATGCTCTGTTAGACAGCGTCATCCGTAAATATATGCAGAGTGAGTAGTCGCAACTCAAAGATCGTTTAGTTGTTAGCTAAACACGACCTGCGTGCTACTGGCGTCTCAATGACAGATACTGTGGTTTCAGATGGTTAGAAAAAACTCTACAGAGCACCTATTTTTTGACGTAATAAACCAGGTAAGGACGTAAAGGCACCGCTTCCTGTTCCGTCAAGTACATTTTAGCGTGCTACTGCTTTGTCATTGCTAATTTAAATTAGTTTACTTCGTAACCTCTCTTCCTGCACCACATGCATGTAACCAACATTGATACAGATAATCTAAAAACAAAAACAAAACTGTTAAGCTGGAATACTGATACATTTTTAGTACATGGCTTTTTCAGGCAATATTCATACTTCAGATTAAAAACCATGTATAGACGAGTAGGCTTACTGCAAAAAAAAAAAAAAAAAAAAAAAGCCGACAAAACAAAAATGAAAGTAGCACGTCAAAATTAATTTTACTGATAAATGGAAATATTTTATGTGGTGAAAGAGCTGAGCTCAGCACCCCCACACTGATGGTGGGATCATCAAGGTGTGGGAATCCATTTTTCTGCATTCAGACTAATGTGCTACATAGTAAGAGCAGTCATAAGAAAATGACAAGACATTGCACTGTGACTTTTTTTTTGTACGCTGGAAACTAAAGACCCTTCTCTGGAACTTTTGGAGAATTTCAAGGGTATAAAGATCAGCTAAATGTGCTGAACTAAGCCTGGCATTAACAAACAGTAGAAAGTGTTTATTATAGGTTTTTTCTTTTTCCTCTATTAATTTGCGCAATCATCTTTCCTTCAGGCCATCACTCTGTAAGAGATGCCAGCTGGTGTGTCGTGGCCGCGGTACATCCAGATGTTGGGAGCCAGTGTTCTGGCCATGTTTGCAGGAGCACAAGTCGTCCATCAGTACTACCTTCCAGATCTGGTAAGAGGCAGCTTGACTCCATTGTCACTGTGTAAGCTCTGTTGTTTTTTTTTTTCCTTTCTTTCATTTGTAACTTCCTGATAAGAAGTTTAGAAACAGTCCTCATCAATATTTAAGAAAATAACTCTTAAATGATATTTATTTGACTTATTCTAGCTTTTTTTTTTCAGTGTGAATTGATTGTACAACATATGATAAAAAAAAACAACAAAAAAACCTTTAAAAGCAAATTTAAGTGAAAATGTGCTGTGCATTTTTTCAAATACACGCACAACCAGCTAACAATTTTGTGAAATGTATTGACACTGTAAAACAAAAGAAGTTCCCAGAACACGTCTGAAAACGTTTTAATAGTTTAATATCAACATTTGTTTCGACTATGACTGCAAATGTGGTGCTCAGGCCAACATTGCTTGGTTTTTGTTTTGTATTTCAGAGCATACCAGAAATCCCACCAAAACCCGGGGAGCTTCGGACAGAACTGCACGGTTACAAAGCTAGAGAAGAAGCTGCTGCCGCCTTTCAGAAGCTCAAAGAAGGACAAAAAGTGGACTGATGGGAAAATCTTCTTTTAGAAGAAATAACTACTGTGTACCTTGGGACAGAATCTCTGATGAAACAACTGCAGCTGATACGTTGCTCCTTTGCCTGATGTTGTACACAGACAATAAATCTTCATGTCTGAATGAAGCTGAGGCAAAGAGACCTGGAGAACAGAACCATCACGTGGCATCATAATGATGCTCATCTGCATCATTATTACCTCCAGCCTTCTTACATTTGACTGAGGTCTCAGCCATTTATAACAATCAGTTGCAATCACACTTGGCTTTCTCTGAGTCACTGTCATGAGCACGATTATTTTGATGACCGTTTTGTCCATTTTAAGTGTTGCTTATTTTATTGAAGTAATTAAAGGAGTTAAACAATATGAAAATGTTTTATTTACACATGTGATACCCATTACTGCCATGGCTTCCAGCTAGATGGTTAAATGTATAAATAATAGCATTCCAGTGAAACTGGAATGCTGGGAGCAACTTATCAATCTCACAAATTCTAATCCACTTTGATTTATATATACATATATGTATGTATGTGTGAAACTAAAGCGACGTGTACATTATTTGAGCATTTGAAACTTTTTTGTGAAAGACGAACGTCGTCTTCTTAAGCCCCTAAGACATAAATTCGAAGTATGGCGCCATTGTAAATAAAATGTATATTTTTAGTGTCGAACAGAAGCAGAAAAACATATTGATACATATTTACAGACCTGCCTCCTTTCTCTCTCTCTCTCTTGTTGACGGAGGGAGTTTTACCATTTCCGTGCGCGCGCCCGTCCCGTGGTATCATAGCAACCTGATTCGACAGAGAAGAGGAAAAAATGGCGACCCAGAGAGAGCAAGACGCGGCAGAATATCTCAAGAAACACAAGATTGTTGAGCTCATGGACAACATGACCAGCATGCTCCTGTTTTACAGACCCGGTCAGAGTTTATTTCTTCCTCCAGCACGGAATATCCGTCTTTCGCGAGCTTCATTAGCCCCATTTCTTCCCCACAGCTGCTGATTTGCGGTTTGTTTAAATTATGCGCAACGTCACTGAATTCTGACACCAATCAAGTGATTTAATGTTAATTAACTGGTCACTTTTTAAGAATGAACTTTGAAGAGATGCTCGTTGTTGGGCTTATTTGCCTTGTTAAATTCGCACTGGATTAAGTTCAAAAGCTAAATCTCTAAAAGAGAAGTTGCTGTCTGTTATCTTTGCCTGTTTAGTGATCAGGGCTAAATGAGTATTTACACCATGCATAAAGCGGAATTCAATTTTGCTTTGAGGTCCAATTTTGTCTAATTCAAATTTTCTAAAAGTTATGACAAACTTTGTTTTGATGTAAAATCCAAAAACCATGAAAAACAAAAATTGTCCCGCAAATTTGAAAGTCAAAATAACGCAAAGGAACAAAGTTGATCCTGTTTTTACACCGAGCCGAATGAACCTATCAAACATCATTCCAGATGTTTGTTGGTGGATACAGAAAGTGTAAGGTCGAGGTGGATCTGATGAAAATATTTACGCATAAAAATAATTGTCATGTGTGTAAGAAAAAATAGCACTGTTGGTCCACGTTCTCGCCCTGTGAAAACAACAGTTCCTGCAAATAATTTAAAGCTAAATATCACAGCTAGATATCTAGAGCAATCTTTTGATGCTTGATTGTCACAGTAGTCAAAATATTTAGTCTGAATATCTTGATAGTGTTGATCCTGTAGCAAGCCTTTCTTTTGCTCATTTTACAATTTATTTTCTTAAATGACTAATTTTCATTAGTTATTGTGTGTGTAAGTTTTTCCTTCGTCGTTAACGTGTTCAATGATTGTGTCATTCAGAGAATCCCCAGGAGTTTCTCATTGAGCAGCTGGAGCAGCTGAAGGTTTCCCGGGAAACTGGGATGAGAGGGCCGACTCTGTTTGACAACTCCAACCTGGTTGCCATCTGCGGTATAATGGATCCCGCTAACCAGAAGTACATCAGTTTTGAACAGTACAGGCAGGGTGAGTGGTGCTGCCGGTTGCTTTCAGGAAGTCTTAAAACTGCAGCTTACCTATTTTCTGTGAACACACTCTTTTTAAGGTTCTGAAAACCACAAACTCTTGCTTGAAGCTGCAAGAATAAGCTTATAATTATAATAAGATCTAACTCCAGTGTCACAGGGGTGGCCACCAATTAATCTGTACAGGTCAATTGTTGATGATCAATACAGGTCATATTGCTGATGATCTCAACTAGGCCAGTTTTGAAGTATCAATCGCATTTTTTCAAAGGCCATATTATTACTGTAATTTACAGTGTTTCAATGTGAATATCGTCCAAAACGCAGCCTGCTATTTACAAAACTGTTTCTCCCCCCGCAGCTCTGACCATGCTCGGCATAAAGCACATCAATGAAAACCCTGAGGGCAAAGAGAAAGACAAAATATCCCACGAGACATTTAAAACCGACGCGTAAGTGCAGCTCGCTGAGTCTCCTATGCATGTCATACTATGTTTTGTTATGAATCATTCAGCGAGTTTTTATTTTCTTCTCTTTTTAGGATGGAAGTTCTGGTTAGAGACTCAGCAACATATGCAAAGTTCTGAAAGTTTTTCTTAATTTTTTTTCTCCTTCCTGTGCAACGGCTGTTATTTTATTTCATGTTATTTATGGTTTTAGAGATATTATTTGTCTGCTTCAGGTAGAAAACATGAAGTTGCTAAGCCTGTGGAAAATGCAGAAAGTCCCTGATGAATTGTGCTCATTCTGATTCAATTTTTATGTTCTTTTAAATTGTAAATTTTAATAAATATACTAGTATCCACTCTTGTCAAATAGTCTCTCCGCTAAGCCTGATCTTTTACTTAATTTTATGTATTTTTCCACACACTAATCATATTTTTTATATAACATTAGCCATATTTAATCTTATGGCTGCTAATTTTTACTTTTACAGAAACTCATTCATGGCACACAAAGAACAGGGACCTCATTAATATGAGACAATAGTTAAGAATTTATGACTTTGCTTTCTCAGTATTACCTATCTTGTAATTATCTTATGGGACGCAGTGTCATAATTACACTATAATTATAAGCTGTGCGTGAGTATACAGGAAATGTTCTGAATTCAAGAGTAGCACTAGAGCATTACTTCCAACATATCTCTACTCAAGCAAAAAGAAGCTGTCCAAGAAATGACTCGAGTGAGTAAAAAAGTATTTGGTAAAAACGAGACGTAAGTATTGAGTAAATGATCATATCAGCTCACTAAATTAAACAAAAAATATTAATAAAATAAACTACTTTCAATGACCGCGCATTGTGTTCTCTCCATCTTCTTGATTTTCCAAATGGCGCGAAAAAAAAATGCCTCGTTTCAACATGAACTATGTGATTAAAATACATTTGTGGTTAAAATAATCTTCATTCGGTAAAATCACTCCTGGTGGGAAGAGTATCCTGACATTTTACTCAAGTAAGAAAAGTGATATCTCACATTGATATTGCTAAATTAAAAGTAATTTTTTCATTAAAAAAAAAATCTAAAAATAGTTTTTAGTCAAGTGAATGTAACTGGGTAAATGTCCCCACGCCTCAAAGCAGGTGGCAATAGGCTTCCATGTCTTTGGGTTTGAATTATTGTTAAAATGTTGCATCATTTCAAAAACATAATCTTGAATGTCAAATGTGTACAGATTTTTCAAAACCAACAGGCCCCGTTAAAAACAGTAAAATAGATTTTTTTTGTTTTCCTTTACTTCCATGCATTTGTTTGAATAAAGCAACTTCCGGTCTGCATCCACAGATTCGCAGCGACCCGTTTCGGAGTCGCGCTGTTGAACACTCCCCGGAAAGGGCGTGGCCAGGAAGTGACATGGCCGCCTCCTTATACGGAGGCTCCTTCGTTTCTCTCTCGGTTACTTGTAGGTTAAAGTAGTTTGTCATTTTCCGCTCAAGAGTGTCTCCAGTAGTTTTCGGGACAGCGGCCGAGCGGAGCGGAGCTCAGCATGGGCACCGTCCATGCCAGGGTAAGGAGGAGTCCGCCGGGATCAAAGTGTCGGCCAGCACTTTGACCCCTCTGAGCATTTTATCCGTCAGAGCGGCTTCTGGACTGGAAGCAAGAGGCCCAACACGGTTCACCCGGCGAGGCTCTAACTGGGCTCCAGCATGCCGCTTCTCTGTAGCACGGTGCTATTAATTCAAGATAGGAACTGTTTAGTCTCGACGAATTGATGTTAAGCTCAAGGACAAGGAACCATTCATCTGCAATGATGCCTGTGTGGCTAAAGCCATAAAAGCAGATTATGCTCATACCTGCAACACTGTTTGGACATTTTTGACCAGAAAGTCTTGGAAAAGTTTGACTAAAAAGATGATTTTCTCATTGACATGTAAAAGTAATTTCCTGACTCATTGTTTTTGTTGCCCTTTGCCCTTTAATCATATTCTCCATTATTAAGCTTGTATGACCATGTATGATGGTTTCATTGGAAACAGAACAGCGAGCTATTAATGCTGGAGCCAACATATTGTAGCATATTGGTTATTATTCTTGAAATAATACTGTTAGCAGTGTATTTGTTACTACG
The DNA here is from genome assembly GCF_027474105.1 of Poeciliopsis prolifica. Taxonomy (NCBI): domain Eukaryota; kingdom Metazoa; phylum Chordata; class Actinopteri; order Cyprinodontiformes; family Poeciliidae; genus Poeciliopsis; species Poeciliopsis prolifica. The sequence goes on from NW_026562376.1 coordinate 23,872,370, forward strand.
GCACATGGACCTGTTGAGAAAAAGCACACTTGTGGAAGATTTCTGTGCTGTGAAGAGTATTATAAGTTTCAGCTATTATTCTCCACACAGCTTCTCTGACATGTGGGACACACCCCCTCAAATAAAGTGTTGCCCTAAAAACATTAATACAAGGGCTATTATGTGTGTTGCTTATGTTGCCTTGTGACGTTTGGTTTTGTTTCTGTTGTTACTCCTCCCTCAATCCATCTTGTTCTGTTTAAACATCTGATTAAATTAAATATGTTTGTTTTTTTATATATATATTTAACACATAAGTTTGGTAAAACACTATGTGTGCTTTGAGTGATTTTAATTGTTTTCCACATATTTTGTGTCCTCAGAGCCTCGACCCTCTGCCCATGCAGGGGCCAGAGTTAGGCGTCCAAGCAGATGACATCGAGGCTCCGGAGATCGAACAGGAGCCAAAGCAAGAAGTTCTTGAAAACAAAAACGTGAGTATGTCACTATTTTTAATTTTAGGCAGGAATATCTCAAAACATGGTAGCAGTATCTCATTGTTACTTTTAAAAGGATGGATTTATTCCTTTATGACCACACAGGACTGTGTATTAATGACTTCCATTGATATTTTGTTTTGTCATTTGCTCTGTTGAATTTTATTTTGGTTGTTCATGAGATGTCAGACTGTTTTTCTTCTGTTTGTTTGTTTGTTTGTTTGTTTTTTCAGGTTGTTGTCCAGCGAGTCCACATAGATGGACTTGGAAGAACACAGGATGACTTTTTGAGTTATGAAATTGCCGAAGTGTTCAGGGCAAAAGACCTGATTGACGTACGTCCGCCTCATCCCACCGCACTGTTTATTGCTTGTTCAGTGCCTACGTGTTTGGAGCAGTCGCTGGCATCAACACGCTTGAATTTGTGACGCAGGTGATGCGGAGGTCTCACGAAGCGCGACAGAAGCTGCTGCGTCTCGGTATCTTCAGAAAGGTGGAGGTTGTCATTGACACTTCGCGAGGTATCGTCTGTCGCCTCATTTTTATTTGGAAGAGTTTCGTTTTCCAGTGCACGAGCAGAGTTCATATGTTCTTAGCTTGTTTTATTGGGACACGCGATATATCGGTATCGATGGGTGTTAGTCATTTTACGTATCGATATGTCGATCCAGTGAATAAAACTGGGTCGGTATTAACAACCAGTGTTTATTTCCATCATGTTTCCATTTTTTTCTGGAGGGTGAGGGAAGTGATGGTGGACATTTTTCATATTATTTACTATTTATTCTGATAATTTTTTTGCGCTGTCATAATAAATTCCAATTCATGATATTTAAAACCCTCCAAAATGTCTGTATTGTTATTTTTACTATTTTTACCCACCGTTTCTTCTGTAAAGGTGCGTCAATAAATGTGAGTAATTTTGAATATGATTAAATGCGGTTACTGTTTAACTGAAGCAGAGAAACTGTTGAAGTCCGTGGTGTGTTTGTTTTTTCAAGATTTTGATGGTGTAGTGAAATATATATATTTATTATTTGTATACAATATCGTTATTGTCTGTGAGAACAATATTAATATCGGATATTGTTATTGGCCCAAATTTTCATATCGGTGCATCCCTCTTGTTTTGTTTTCCTCCAGGTGAAGGCGCCCTTCCTAATGGTCTTGACGTGACCTTTGAGGTCATTGAGCACAGGCGTTTGACAGGCAGCTATAACACTATGGTCGGAAACAATGAAGGGAGCATGGTTAGTGTTTTGAGCCAAGTTAACATTTATTATTGTTATTATCATCATTATTTTTATTATTATCAGATATATATTGTTACATGTAATTTGTAACATCAGGTTTTATTAAAGTAAGTCGTTTCCTGCTTTTACTTTCCTTTGTTTCAGGTACTCGGACTAAAATTACCAAATATGTTAGGTCGGGCAGAAAAGCTGACATTCCAGTTCTCCTACGGCACCAAAGAGACATCGTACGGACTCTCCTTCTTCAAACCCCAACCAGGACAGTTTGAGCGCAAGTAAGATATGAGATCATCTCTTAGAAAACAGAAACAGTTTTGAGGTCAATCAAATTTTGTAAGAACATACAAAAACTTAAAGGGATAGTATCATGCAAATTTGACTCTTTTGAGATTAACCTCATGTTATAATATCAACATGATGTTGACATTATAACATGACATTATAACGTTATAACGTCATGTTATAATGTCAACGGAAAGTTGTTGGAGTGTTGCTTTGATTATTTTCATGCATGGTTTCGCTGGATGGTTTTGCAACCATTCAGCGTTGCGGAATGCCGGGGTGGATCTAGCCCCGCCTTCAAGGACAAAGCTCCTCCTCGGAGCTGCAGTTTGTAAGCGTCCGCCTCACAGAGCAGTGAGGCTCCGCAATCTGGTTAGAAGGACTTTAAACCATAGATTAAAAGCTCCACCAAATGTAAAACCGTGACATCTCTTTTCTTTTCGCTTTCAGCATCTCTGTCAACGCGTACAAAGTTACAGGTCAGTTTCCGTGGAGCTCACTAAGAGAGACGGATCGAGGCATCTCTACAGAACTTAGCGTAAGCGCTTTGCTTAAGTGCCGTTTTGTCACATTTTGCACCATCAGGAATGCTGTTTGGTTTTCGGGGGGGGTTTGTCTGCTTGTTTGAAACTGGTTGAGCTCAAGTTCAGCTTCTTCAGTAACGTCTGACATGAGCCTTTCATTCAGAACGTACTGTGGTGAATGAAAGTGTAAACATGTTAGTTGTGTACGTCATTCCAGATGTCTTTGTTCATCACTGTATTTGCCTCTATGAAGGTTTATTTTGTTGGGCTTACTATGAACAGCTTAATGTGTGAATTATGTAATCTGAATAGTAAAAATAGTAAAAAAAAAAAACAACAACAAAAAAAACACCGCCTCACGGGAAAATGCTGTATGATAAATTATTATTGCAGATCTCTACTAACTCAAAAATTGTTTCACACCTACCACACGCAGTTTCCTTTGTGGAAGACCAGCCAAACCCTAAAGTGGGAAGCGGTGTGGAGAGAGCTGTGCTCTCTGGGTCAGACGGCCTCTTTCGCTATCCGACAGGAGAGCGGCCATTCGCTCAAGTCTTCCCTTTCGGTATTTCTCTTCCTTGTTTACACCAAAACGTTATGGTATGTGGTCAAAAATTGCCGTTTGGTTCCAAAAAAAACAAAAAAGAATTGGTTGTAAGGTGGTCAGAAAAAAGGCTTTAGACCAGCTTCATTAACATCTTCTTATGAAGAAATTTTCACTGGCTTATTTAGATGTTGCTGTCCAGTGGGAGACAATGACATTTCTGAGAAGAAAAAGCAAATTGAATATTGTTAGCACCCGTTGTCTTGTTTTCCAGCACGCTATGGTCATCGATACCAGGAACTCCTCCATCCTTCCGAGGAAAGGCGGATTACTGAAGATTCATCAGGTTCGGTGTTCAGTGGAACATTTTCCTTTGGCTGTTTATTGCCATGTGACGACAATGTGACGGCTCTTGTTTGTAACGCCGACGTTTCGTGTCTGTGCAGGAACTGGCTGGTTACACAGGGGGTGACGCCAGGTTCCTGAAGGAGGACTTTGAGATTCAACTCAACAGAACTCTCATTTTGGATTCGGTGAGGTTTATCGTTGAACTCCTGATCCACTTATCAAAGATCGTCATCCAAAATACAGATGATGGCGGGTTTGAATGTGGGGGTGAAAAATGTCAAGCTCCACTGACAGATTTTATTTGTTTTCTCTCTGCTGTTACACTCAACTGTTTCACATCATCAAAAAAAAAAAAAAAGTAAACTTAAAGATAAGCCAGAGTTAATAGCAAAAAACACCAACGACTCAACTCTGAGGTTATTGAATTTCATTAAAAATAGCCACCTGTACCAACATCACACTACACTGTCCAATTTTAAACTGTTAAGTTTAGAAAATTTCAAAAACTTCCAGGTTTATTGCTTGATTTACAAAATGTGACACGGTTTTGCTCCACTGGTGAGTTGGTTACGTTTTCACATGGAAACCTCCTTAAATCATCAATTGGTAGCAGCTGTTAGTATTTACCGTATTTTCCGGCCTATAAGTCGCTCCAGAGTACAAGTCGCACCCTATTAAAAACTATTAAAAAAAACTGCCACCTTTTTTTTTGCTGTTTGATTTCCTGGCACACTTTCTGTGGCGTGCCTCAGGGCTCAGTTCTGGGTCTCCTTCAATTTTCTTTACATTTGCTCCCGTTGGGGTCCACGCTCAGAAAACACAGCCTTCTGTTCTATTGTTATGCAGGCAACTGTCAGATCTACAGATAGAAAATGTTAATCCGATTCATTAGAGGAATCAATAGTTGCAGCCCTACAATGAACTTTTATTATGTCGTCTCAATGCACAAGCCAAGTTTGTTCTTAACAGTTTTTTTTTTTTCCATTCAGGTTATTTCTGCCTCATTGTGGGGAGGCCTTCTTCTATCCATTGGTGATAAGTCAACATGCATTGCAGACAGGTAAATAAAAGAGCAATATTTAGAGAAATGACTATGTGGAGCGAGTACCTCAAATTTTCCTCAGGATATTTAAAAAAAAAACCAAAACAGACACCTCACTGTATCTTTGCTAAATTGTAGGTTCTACCTTGGTGGCCCGACCAGCATCAGAGGATTTAGTATGTACAGCATGGGCCCACAAAGTGATGGTAAGACAAAGACGTTTATCAGCAAAGTTGAAATTTGGTGTTCTACGCTAAAGCCGTTACTGACTTCACTGGCATCAGGTGATTTCCTGGGAGGTGAAGCCTATTGGGCGGGAGGCCTCCACCTTTACACGCCTCTGCCCTTCAGACCGGGCCGAGGCGGTTTCGGCGATCTCTTCAGAACCCATTTCTTCCTTAACGCCGGAAACCTCTGTAACCTCAACTACGGTGAGGCGAAAATAGCCAGAGCTCTTGCAGACGTCTGTTCTTTTTTTTTTTTCCACCCCATTCGATTGAGATCCCGTGTTCTGCTTCCATCAAGGCGAGGGGCCTCAGGCACATTTGAAGAAACTGGCAGAATGCATTCGCTGGTCCTATGGGCTGGGCATCGTGCTGCGTTTGGGGAACATTGCCAGAGTGGAACTGAATTACTGCATTCCCATGGGAGTCCAAAGTGGAGATAGGTAGCCACTTTAGACCTTTGTGTTGTTTTTATGGTTATGAGGAAAAAGCCTCACTAACATAAATCTGATTATTAGTTCCTTGGATCATGTATTGTTCAGATCGGTTACCATGCAGATTTAACGGGCTTCTAAATGTCAGATATGATAGGAAAAAATAATAAAATGATAACACCAAATAATAAATGATAATTTTGAAAATTTTATTTTTATTATAAATTTTCAATTTTCTCCTTACAGAGAGACTTTAACAAATGTTTTTGAGCGCCTAATACGGAGTGTCTAAACAGTTTTAAGAAAAAATTAAAGGGGCATTCTTATATAAAATCGACTTTTGGGCTTTACATCATGTTATAATGTTATTCCCTCATCAAAATGACATGCATGAAGAAATCAAAGTTTCAAAGCAAAACTTTGATTTCTTCATGCATGTTTGAGAAATTCTTTAATGTCCCGTGGCAACCATTTAGCTGTGGAAAAATGCCCTGGTGGACCTAGCCCCGCCTTCAACACGTAGCTCCTCCTTGGAGTTGAAATCACCAAGTTTCCACCTCACAGAGCAACTTATTTAATTAAAAAATAAATTAGTGGAAGGTTAGGTTTTAAAAAAAAACAGTGTAAGCTTCTGTTTCTACCATAAAATATTTTTTTTCTATATCGGTGATTTGCAATCAGGGAGCTTCACCTGTCATCATGGAAAAAAATATAATGATAAAATAATTTATATTGCTATTTCCACCCTGTGGTTTGAACCATAAAGAACCTATTTCTCAATTTGCTTAACCAATTCAGATTGTCTTTCAGATCATCATAATCAGAATAATAATTCTGATTATAATGATTATTTCATTTAGCTTAACCAATTTAATTTTTTTTTCTTTTGGCTTACTTTGATTTAGGTCTCAGAAGTGTTCTCTGTTTTCCTTGCAGGATATGCGACGGGTTCCAGTTCGGAGCAGGAATTAGGTTCTTGTGAAGATACTGAACTTTTGTCGGTTGTGTTGAAAGTCCGTTTGTACAGTATTGTTGGAAAAACGTAGTTCAATAAAATTGTCTCATCTGACTTCAGTTTGTGTTGCTTTATTTTTGAAAAAACATTTTGCTGTGGAATGAGGAGAAATGGGAACAGAATGATTTCAGAACATCACAGATCGTCTGTCGTTGAGATCGTCTGTTCTGTGTTTCATGCAGTTAGACAGGTTCTACTTAAGTGGTTTCTAAATGGAACAGGTCCAGCAGGAGTCAGACCTGGGTGTGAGTTTTAAAATGAAACTTGTCTTTTGAAAATTGTGGGAAAATCTTTTTTTTTTTAGAATTAAGCAAGGGGACAGAATACTTTTTCCACATAATTTGGTGTGGAGGGTGGCAGTTCTCTAGTCAATGAAACCATTTGACATTTTATTTTGGATTTTTGATTCTACTCGTGTTCTCTTTCTCTGAAAATCAAAAACAGAAGTCTGTATGATATTAATTCATTTTTCTTTTGTATGTTTTTATGTGGTTTTTACCTCTTATATCTACTGCCTGTAGCATTTTATGGCCCAGCCCCCATATTTCCAAAGCTCTTTACATGCCAAAACTATTAACAAGGCCCTTCAAATATTTAAATATTGACTCAAATAAGCATTAAAATAAGACGGTCAGTGATTCAAAACTTCTTATTAGTCTCCCACTAATTATATCAAACAGGATTGACATCATTATTACTAAAACATTTCATGGCTGAGACACTGGTTTCACAGTTACACAAATCTTTTGGAACAAAACCAATTAATTGTATTTTATAACTTAAACAATATATTTATTGTGGATCTGCCTTGTGGATGTGCTTTTGGTTGTGTTTTCCGAATTTTCCGAGTGTCAAATTGACCTATGATAAGCGTACTCGGCGGATTTGCCACTCGTAAAATGGCGGACGCGATGACACACAGTTTCCGTTCCTGCGTGTCACGTGCTCTCAACCTGTCTGTTCGCGCAAGAGCGACGCGTGCGCACCGCCTCGCCTTCCGTAGCATTGTAGCAGCCATTAAGCCAGAGAGAACATTGCGGGAAAACGAACGTTCGGAGGGGGGAGTTCATTCACGATTTTCTCGAAATTTCACCCTCGCGCTTCTGTTGCTTCCACGATAGTATCCGACATTGCGACGTTCGTGGTTGCGCGGGTCCTCCAAAACTGAGCTACAGCCACCCCGCGAGGTACTATCGTGTCTTTCTCTCTCCCGTGGTTTCACCAGCGGTCTTCTCCGAGAACGCTAGGGACTTGGACACACGCTGATGGCGGTCACAATCGAGGAGCTTTATCGGAACTACGGGATCCTTGCTGATGCTAAAGAAAACCTCAGCCAGGTGAGGGAGCGACAGCCCGCTCAGTTTTGAACACGGCGGTGTTTTGAGTCTCATTGCATTGTCCAGAGCGCGGGCGCTTTGCCCGGACCGAGTGGATTTATTGACACGGTGTGTGCGCTCCGTTAGCCGCAGCTAGCTACAATAGTGACCAGGCTAACGTGAACGACCCGAGCCGTAAACTGGGCTGAGAACTCGCGAAATCCATCACCATTACTTTCATTCTGACCCACATTTCTAGAATTTGCGACACTTAATTCCGACAAATAGTTTGAACGGAGTCACATTTGATTCATTGGTACCGGGGATGCGAACTTTTTGTCCTGTCAGTTTGTGGAGCCTGATAGAAACATTCTCATCCCGTTTGGGTTGGTGGAGAGGGAAAAAAATAACTTTTCTCAGAAAGAGCATCGAAATAATTCCTAAATAAGACGGTGTTTGTAAGTTAAAAATAATAGTAATCGAGTCCTATATATAGTCAAACCTGCTAGAGGTTTTGAGTCAAAATCTTTGTTTGTTGAATGTTTTGTTGTTGTTGTAGTGGGTGGAATAGTACTTCATTTGCCAATAAAAGTACATTTATTGGGAGATTTAAAATAAAAAAAGAAAAGAAAAGGCACGTCAAATTTCTCTAAAAATATGAATGTTGCCATTTAGATACAGCAACAAAGATTACTCCACAGAACAATTTAATGTTTCGGTTGCATCATTCCTTTAAAAAAACAAAAACAACAACTAAAAAATTACAGCTAAATCCTTAAATTAAACTAAGAATTATTTTATTTTTTTATTCCATATGTTTTATAAACTCATTTATTAGCTTATTTGTAAAATTCTACTTTGTCAACCGGAACAGAAAATAAGTATTACAAATATAATTTTTTTTAATTTTTGGGTGTATGTATATATCATGTTATCCATTAAGAATAATCAAAACTGCAACATATACAATAGGTTATTGAAAAGCTTGTTTTGTTTTTGAGTGCTCTACCACAAACGGCAGCAGTCATATGTCATGTATATTGTCTGTTTTCTTTTTTTGTTTTTGTTTTAATCAGACTCATTAACTTGTGTATTTTATTCTGCAGCACAAAGATGCATACCAAGCAATCCTGGATGGCGTGCGGGGAGGTCCCAAAGAGAAGCGACTGGCAGCTCAGTTTATCCCCAAGTTCTTCAGCAGCTTTCCAGAGTTGGCTGATGCTGCCATAAATGCTCAGCTTGATCTCTGTGAGGATGAAGATGTGTCCGTGAGTACAAAAACCCCCCAACAATTCAGGCATTCCTACATCTGAGTTGTTTCCTTTTCCTTCAAAAGGTGCTTTTAATCTGACAAACAAGTCTTTGTTAAATATGACCTGGTAGCAGTAATGTTATCTGTAAAATGTATTTAGGTATTTAGTTGTGATTCTCATTTAAAGAACTGTGAAATATCAGTACTCTAAAATGCTTTCAAACCTTTGTGCAGCCGATTCATCATTAGGTCCTGGTGTCAGCCGTTACCGCTGCACTTTGTCTAATGTAATTAGCTATTTCGACAGAAAGTCCTGAGCTGTTTTTCAGGCGAGATGCCAGGTCTTGAAAATAAGCTCCACCCATCTTTATCCAGATTCGACGACAAGCCATTAAGGAGTTGCCCCGGTTCGCGACAGGCGAAAACATTTTCAGAGTCGCTGACATTCTGACCCAGCTCCTTCAGACAGGTAATGAGTTATGTGGATCAGGTTTATTACTATTTTTATTGGGGCTAATAAGTAGTCCTAATAATCTTATGCGCTATCATTCTAGATGATACTGCAGAGTTCAACCAAGTGAACGCGGCACTAATTTCGATCTTCAAAATGGATGCTAAGGGTAAGGGTTTTTTGCATGTTTGCATGTTGCGGATCATAGAATCTGGTGGAAAGGCGTTGGTTTTGTTTATAAGAATCTCTTAAAGCATTCTTTAAAAAAAATATATATATATATATGTTTTTTGTCCCCGGTGGTCCAGGGACCCTCGGAGGTCTGTTTTCACAGATCCTGCAGGGCGAGGACATCGTGCGAGAAAGGGCCATCAAGTTCCTGGCCACCAAGCTGAAGACTTTACCCGAGGATGTCATGACGAAGGAGGTGGAGGACTACGTCTTCGCTGAGACCAAGAAGGTTTGTTTTCAGAGGGAAACCGGTTAGCTTCGGTCGTTCTTCTTAATTTTGGATAATGCTAACGGAGGAAGCTCAACATATAACACGATAGACTGGTAAATAGAGGAGGGTAGAGTAGTCAAAACTTATTCTCAAGTAAGAGCAACAATACTTGAACATGCTTTTACTTTAGTAAAAGTAAAAAGAAGCTGTAGAAGAAAATTGGATCATTTCATATTGAATAATTACATAATCAAACAGGCTAAAATAGCAAGTTATGTGGAAATTACGGCGTTTTAAAGGTCAAAATGAAAATGATTAATATGAATAATTAGGACTGTTGTAAACGAAGATTTTTGTAATTGGGTAATCTATCGATTATTATTATGATTAATCGAGTAATCAGAAAAACCAAGATTGTAAAATAAAATATTGGTAAATCTAACATGATAGTAGTGTTGCTATCGGTTACCAACATCAGTCCAATTTTTCATATTTGAACATCCCTAACTGTAAGTTTTTTATAGTTTAGAAAATTAACCTGCAACATTAATAGTTCAGTTTCTAAGTTCACCTGAAGAAAAGTTTTACAGAAACCTGAAATTCTATTCAATTTTATAATAAAGAGGCAGGCTCACAAATACGCTTATAAAAATATCTATGCTCCAGCTTTTAGTTTATGTATTCATCTTCAGTCAGTTTGATAGATGAACTCTCACCTTGCCCCATACCTGTCAGGCTTTGGGTTTGAGAATTCGGGAAATGTCACCTGGACTGGGGGGTTTAAAGACAGAAGGTAAAAAGGGGTGGATTAAAGGCGAACATAAGCCTATAAACTGTGGGGTTGTTACTAAACAACTGCTGTATCAGTGTTTTTTTTTTATTTTTATTTTTTATTAAGAGTGTCATTGATTCATAAGTGAACTCTCTAGAGAGTAACTGGTGAGCTATTTAAATGCATGCAAAATCAACTTTTTTGAGCTTTGCATCATGTTATGTTATTCCTTCATCAAAAATATACCTGGAGTGTTGCTTTAATTCTTTCATGCATCTTTGAGAAATACTTTTAATGTACGTGGCAACCATTCAGCTTTAAAAAGAATAAATGCCTGATTGGACCCAGCCCCGCCTTCCAGACGAAGCTCCTGCTCACACAGCAGCTCTCTCCGGCGATTCCTTCAGACTAGCCAGCAGCAATTAGCAAACATCTCTCTCCTCAGGTGTTGGAGGACGTCACCGGGGAGGAGTTTGTGCTCCTGATGCGGGTGGTGTCCGCTCTGCGCGTGCTGCAGTCGGTAAACGGGCGGCAGCAGCTGGTGGAGCTTGTGGTGGAGCAGGCCGACCTGGAGCAGGCCCTCAACCCAGCAGACCCCGACGCCGTGGACCGGCTGCTGCAGTGCACCCGCCAGGCTCTCCCCTTATTCTCTGTGAGTAGCGGCATCTAATGTCTGAACGTGTAGCTGACACTTGATGTTACAGTTACATGACGCAGTTTTGGAAACCCTGTGTGAGTGTGTTTTTAAGCTTCTTAGCCTCGCTTACCTGTAATAATGAAACACATTTTAAGTTTTTTTTTTTTTTTTTCAATTTGGCGCTGTGGGAGACGGCTGCCTCTCCAGTAGCTCTTCAGTTTTTAGCTCTTTTTTAACTTTTTATGTTGCCTCTTCAACACAGAAGAGGGTGTGTGTTTTTTATTTATCCTATGGATAATTCCAAACTTCTCACTTATTCGAGAGAGGAACTGCTGGACTTTAGAACAATGGGACAAGCCGGCATAAGACACAACATTCCGGTGGAGTTGAGGAGGAGACCGAGGGGCTGCAAGGCTGGGGCTAAGCTAAAGGCTAAGCTAGCGGACAACAGGAGGCGCTACAAGCCATCGATTCCCACTGTAATCATGGGGAATGTGAACTCGCTGCCGAACAAGATGGATGAGCTGTCTGCACTGAACAACCAGCAGATCTACAGAGAGAGCAGCTTGTTCATCTTTACAGAGACATGGCTGAACCACCTCGTGCCGGACGCTAACGTGGACCTGCCAGGATTCACCGCTGTGAGGGCTGATAGGGACACGAAAGCGAGTGGTAAAAGAAAAGGTGGGGGACTCATCATGTATGTGAACAATAAATGGTGTAACCCAGGACATATCACTGTAAAGACTGTTTGGTGTTGTCGGGACCTCGAGCTACTAGTCGTTAGCTTGCGGCCATACTACCTGCCGAGGGAGTTCAGTCACGTGATCTCCATCTGCGTTTACATCCCACCGAGAGCGGACGCTACCACTGCCTGTGAAAAAATCCACTCTGTCACAGCAAGGCTACAGACAAAACATCCTGACGCTTTTATTATAATCTCTGGGGACTTCAACCATGTGACCTTGGACTCTACTTTGGCCACTTTCCACCAAGCTGTTGACTGCCCCACCAGGAATAACAGGACAATCGACCTCCTGTATGCCAATGTGAGGGATGCATACAGAGCAACACCCCTCCCCCCACTAGGGAAGTCAGATCACAACATCGTTCACCTACAGCCACTGTACACCCCCCTGGTCCAAAAGCAGCCTACAACAGCTCGCTCCATCAGGAGGTGGTCCCCTGAGATGGAGAGTGCTCTGAGAGACTGTTATAACACCACGGACTGGGATGCACTGTTCAGCCCACATGGCGAGGACATAGAGGGGCTGACACACTGCCTGACGGACTATCTGAACTTCTGCGCAGATGTGGTATCCCCTGCTAAGACTGTCCGCTGTTACCCTAATAACAAGCCTTGGTAACGCGGGAAGTCAAAACTGTCCTCAACAAGAAGAAGGTTGCCTTCAGGAGAGGAGACAGGGAGGCCATGAAGGCAGCACAGCAGGAGGTGAAGCAGTGTGTGAGGAAGCAAAAGACAGCTACAGGAGAAAGGTGGAGCAGAAGCTGAGAGAGAACAACATGAGGGAGGTCTGGGAAGGTGTGAGGACCATCACTGGCCTCAACACAAAGACCAGAGTCGTTGAGGGAACAATGGAGAGGGCAAACGAACTGAACATCTTCTTCAACAGGTTCAATCAGTCTGTGCCCCCCCGACCCCCTCTCTCACTGCAGCCACCTCTGCTCCTTACCACACACCTCCCCACAGACAACAAAACACTGACAACCCCCCACACACCTCAGCAAAACCTCCACCCCACATCACCACAGACCAGGTCAGAGAACAGCTGAGGAAGCTCAAGCCCAGGAAAGCAGCAGGGCCGGACCAGGTGTGTCCAAGGCTGCTGAAGACCTGCGCTGCTGAACTGGGAGAGCCACTACAGCAGATCTTCAACCTCAGCCTGCAGCTAAGGGAAGTGCCCACCCTCTGGAAGACATCCTGCATCGTCCCAGTGCCCAAGAAGAACAGGCCCAGCGAGCTGAATGACTTTCGGCCCGTGGCACTCACTTCACACCTGATGAAGACGTTGGAGCGGCTCTTCCTCGGCCTCCTCAGACCTCAGGTGGAACATGCTCAGGACCTCCTGCAATTCGCCTACCAGGCAGATGTTGGTGTGGAGGATGCCATCCTCTACCTGCTGCACCGGGCCCACTCCCACCTGGATAAGGGCAGTGGCACAGTGAGGATCCTTTTCTTGGACTTCTCCAGTGCCTTTAATACAATCCAGCCCCTTCTGCTCCAGGACAAACTAAATAGCATGGGAGTGGACCAGCACCTGGTCACCTGGATCCATAGTTACCTCACCAACAGGCCGCAGTATGTCAGGCTAAAGGACACCGTGTCTGACACTGTGGTCAGCAGCACAGGAGCCCCTCAGGGCACAGTGCTGGCCCCTCTTCTCTTCACACCTGTACTCCTCTGACTTCCACTACAACTCGGAGCTGTGCCACATACAGAAGTATGCTGATGACACAGCCATAGTCGGATGTATCAGGGACGACGGAGAGGAGGAATATCGCTGTCTGGTGAGGGACTTTGCTCTCTGGTGCCACACAAACCACCTGGAACTCAACACCTCTAAGACGAAGGAGCTGGTTATAGACTTTGGGAGGTCCAGACCAATGCCGAGACCAGTCGTACTAGAGGGAACGAGGTTGAGGTCGTGGGCTCCTACAAGTACCTCGGGCTGTGGCTGGACAGTAAACTGGATTGGTCAAAACACACCAGCCACCTGTACGGGAAGGTGCAGAGCAGGATGTACTTCCTGAGGAGACTGCGGTCCTTCAACATCTGCAGCAAACTGCTGTGGATGTTCTACCAGTCAGTGATCGCCAGTGTCCTCTTCTACACCGTGGTGTGCTGGGGAGGCAGCACATCCAAGAACGACACGTCCAGACTGGACAAACTGATCAGGCGTGCCGGCTCTGTGGTCGGCATGAAGCTGGACTCTCTGGTGACGGTGGCAGAGGCGAGGACACTGAACAAACTGCTGGACATCATGGACGATAGCAGCCACCCTCTACACGCCGTCATCAGCAGCCAGAGGAGCCTGTTCAGTGACAGACTGCTTCCCAAGTGCCGGACCAATAGATTCAAGAACTCCTTTGTCCCCCACGCCTTCAGACTGTACAACTCCTCACTGGGGGGTCGGAGGTGACACAGGACAGAGGGAAGAAGGAGCAGTTTTTCTACAAATGTGAACTCCATATTTATCAGGCCAAACCATACAGTGCAATACCATATCACTGGTCAATCTATCCACCAAATTGCTATAATTTCCTTTTGTGTTGTATTTATATTCTTTGTTTTGTATTTAATTTGTATTTTTTTGTACTCTTTTGTGTATGCTTACTGTGTGCCACATTTTTGCCTGTGAGCTGCTGGTAACTATAATTTCCTGAGGGAGTCTTCCCAAGGGATCAATAAAGTCAAGTCTAAGTCTAAGTCTAAGTTACAGGGTTCGTTAAGCTGCTTCACAGACTCTTTATAATGACTGAATTTCATTTTGGTGTTTTCGAGGTTTGGAAAGCTTTTGATTTCTGTGTAAAGTAACTGAAAGTGCTCAATATCACAACTGCACAATTTGATAATAAAGTTCAATGTAACATTCGGCTAAAAGCCTAAATTTAGAAAACATTATTTACAGTTGAAATCAGATATTTTTATTAACCTAATACAAAGACAAGCTCTTTTTTCCTCCTCAGTTTGAAGTTAAATCAGACTGAACTTTTCTTGTTTTAGGTCAGTTATAATTACTAAAATAATTTCTATTTGCTAAATGCCAGAAAACTTGGCAAGAGCAATTTTTAAAAAAGTTTTTATTTGTAATTTTCTTTGCTTAAAATTTTAAGCAGGAAGGTCATTTACCTCAACACAGATTACTTGGATTCTTACAATGAATTAAATGTTATTATTCCTAATGGCTCAATGACGCATTGATTTATGAAACTGGTTTATATATTATTTGTTAAACAATGTTATTAAAATTGGGGATTTTTTATTATTATTGAAGTGGTGCTTTGTTCTCTAACCAGTTAGGTGTGCAGTCTGTGATACTTTTGAAAACATTAGTTATATTTTAGTTTTCAATGAATACTATTACAAGACTATTAATATCATGTAATTATGAATTGAATCTGATTTTGTTTTGTTTTGTTTGTTTTTATTGTTTTAATCTCCAGTGTGTGGTGCTAGAAGAGTTTGAAAACTTACCTTGAAAATGTTCGGAGAGTGCTTGAATTTTACTGTGGGGAAAAAATGTACAAACCCTGAAGATGGTTAGTTTAAATGTAAGTGTGAATATATCATGGTCATCTTTATTTTTCAGAAAAATGTCCATTCCACCCGATTTGTGACTTATTTCTGCGAACATGTGCTGCCTAACCTCAGCACCCTGACGAGTCCCGTAGCAGAGCTGGACATCCAGCTGGAGGTGGGTTCGTCCTCTTTTTTTTAAACCGCTGATCACTTATTTCTGGGCCTGGGCTGGTAGGACATCCTCATGTCATGACAACCTTTACGAAACTTCTACAAAATACAACTCACAGGACGAATAATCAGCTCCAGCTTCTATTAAAATAATCTTAAGTGCAGGAGAGGAATAAAATAAAAACAGAAAATTGAAAAGATAAGTTTCAAGGCAAAGACCTTTGTGACCTCAAACGGTCGAGTGCTTCGTTCTTATGTAAATCCTTCCTAAACTCCAGGAAACACAAAGAGTTTCATATGAATGTGGCTGCTGTTGCAAAAGGAGGCAAATGTTTTTCTTCAAGTTTTGCAAATTACTGAAATAAGTTGATGTGTAAACTTTCACTAACAGTTAGCCAGTGACGCGCTGGTTAAGTCGTTCTTAGAGGGTTTCTGTTTCTGAAGGAGGAGTTTCAGAAAGAGCAGGAGCTTCTTAAAGAAGTTATTATAGAAGTTATTGAAGTTATTAAATTAATCTAATTTCTTTTAAGTCATACTTGTATAGCATTTTTGTAATAACTGTAGTTAACATAGTTACTGGATTGTGCTATAAAAAGTGGTTAAAAAATTATTTGAGTTATTAATAATTGTATAGCAAAGGGTGGTTAATAGATTTAGTTTTTAGCTGAATTTGAATCAGATGATGCCAAAATGGTCGTTAGAGAAATTCTGGGTTGAACATATTTACAGAAAAAGAAGGTTGTTTTTTTTTTTTTTTTTTTTTTTATATATATATCCCCCCCCGACCCGCCCAAAAGAAAAAAAACAAAACTCAGCTTCCTGAGCCGGGCGGCTCCGGGCTGACTCAGCGTTTCAGCGCTCTGGTTGTGAACTCTGCTGCGAGGACGCTGACATTTGCTGAGTGTTTGTTTGTGGCGGTAAACAAAGTCAGCGTGGCAGCCACCTGTCGGAGGCGGCGGCCAACTGCTTGGTGTTAACGGGTCGTTAAGCCTGCGCCTTGCAGCGCCAGTTCTCATTAACAATGAATATTTTAGCGAGGATAAAGACCTGTGTGTGTGTGTGTGTGTTGGCAGGTGCTGAAGCTGCTGGCTGAGATGAGTCCGTTCTGTGGAGACATGGAAAAGCTGGAGGCCAACCTCAACACGTTGTTTACCAAGCTGGTGGTGAGTTATTATAATAGTTATTTTGTGAGAAGTTAGAAACGTATGTGACACTTGGATTATTAATTTCTCCGATTTTCTCAGACGGAATAAAAACAAAAGACTCCTCTATTTTTCAAGGTTGTTATAAAAGAAAACCAACAAAATAAAAAGAGAAATTGAGAACATTAACATAAATAAATAAAAACGATAATTAATGGGGAAAAGCTCTAACAAGCGGGAAATATGTTGTGCGTTTATAAAACTTAAACATACCGAAATTGACGACCATAATCTTCTTTTTCAAACTGATAGATTAGAATAGAATTAGAATAGAATTCAACTTTATTGTCATTGCACTGTCACATGTACAAAGCAACGAAATGTAGTTTGCATCTATCCAGAAGTGCTATACAGGATATAAATATTTATAAACAGGTGTACAAAGAAAGGATGTATAAACAGAGAATAATAGTGACTGTACAAATATAAATATGAGAGCTATGTGACATCGAACTGATGTGACGTCGATTGCAAAAAAAAATTATTTATTTTTTACGGCAGCTGCCTGGCGACAGCAAAAGTTGAGGAGAAAACTCCAGTCAGTTGGTTGTTCAACAATAACTTGAAAAATGTTTTGAAAGTCGTATCGTTTTTTTTTGAGTGTTCATCGTTCAATCAGCGTATACATGATAGCACAATGGTTTGACCTTTTTGAATTCCGCACCTAAAACCTAACAAAGAGATGGAAAAGCTAGAACCAATCCTGTAACTAATGTAAACTAAACAGTACTCAACTAATAATAACGAGAGAAATCTAACAAACACACTGTAAAAATGAACTGGATGAGAGAAACAAACCAAAACTAATATAAGCCATCATTAAAGTTCACTAAATAAATGTGGTAATCAGCACAAAAAAACAATACATCAATATAAAACTCCAGTAGTGAGATTTACTTAAAAAAAAAAAAAGTTGTATAAACCATTGAAACACAATTCCCCGAAGCGTTGTGGGCCACTTTTTCGCTGACCGCTTGTCACGGTTTGTCAGGAGTTCATGCCTCTGCCGCCCGACGAGGTGGAGAACGGCGAAAACTCTGCCAGCGAGGAGCCCAAGCTGCAGTTCAGCTACGTGGAATGTCTCCTCTTCGGCTTCCACCAGCTGGGCAAGAAGCTGCCAGACTTTCTAGTGGACAAAGTTGATGCCGAGCGCCTCAAAGACTTCAAGATCAGGTGAGATTGTGACATTAGATCCTCCAAGAAAACTCTTGCAGATGTCCGTCATGCACAGAAGGTTTGGTTAGCTATTCAGCCTGATTCATTTGGAATTGCCTTTGGTTTTGTTTGTTTGTTTGCAACAGGCTACAGTATTTTGCCAGAGGTCTGCAGGTTTACATCAGACAGTTGCGGATGGCGCTGCAGGGGAAGACGGGAGATGCTCTGAAAACAGAAGAGGTTACTATCTTGTTTTTCAAACCCACGTTTAGAAAACGGCGCGAGCGAGCGAGTCTGCTGGAAAAAAAAAAATCCTTGTGACTAAAACGTTATTTTTATTTCCCACTAGAACAAAATCAAAGTGGTGGCCCTCAAGATCACAAACAACATCAACGTCCTCATCAAGGTAAGGGCTTGAAAACACGTGATTTTTCTAATGTTTGTATTAACTAATCAAATATTATACTCATTTTCATGTAAAGATGCTTCTACAATTGCAGCTGAAATAATCACTATTATCAAGGATGCAAATTAAAGTACAACCACGTTCAGTTGAGCTAAGATGATTTTTTGTTTTGGTTTTGTTTCTTTACATGTTTCATTTTTGGGAAGAAACTTCCTAGGCCAAATTTAGGAACAGCAGCTGTTTGAAAACAAAAAATGGAAAGAAATAAAATGGTGCAAAACTTACACAAACATGGACAAAAGATGAATAATGGCATTCTGTTCTGGATCACAGCTACAGGAATAACTGGCTCATCAAAGCCATTCTCAATGATGGTGTCTGCATTCATAAAAAATCTTAAATTTATGTATCTAAAATTAAGGCCTTCCAATGTCTTAAGTTCTTTAAACAAAGAATAGATTGGCCTCAGTTACTTTGTTACAGGTCTTAAATTGTGTTTTGTCCTACTATTTAATCTCTTATATATTTTAAGGTTTTTCGGTCAGTCAACTGTTTGAGTTGCACTCAGACATCTTCACTGCATTCTGTGGCTCAAGGCAGTTGAAGCTACCGCTAACTAGCCGCTAGCATATCCTTCCTAGCTAGCTGTTTTGCATTTATGTCGGGAAAGTTCTAATTTTTCACCAATTGGCTGGACGAATTTTGTACTTTCATGTGATTATATAGGTTTTAAATTCCATTCATTACTTTTAAAAAGTCTTAAATTGGAGTTGCTGAAGTCCACAGGAACGCTGAAAAAAAATCAAACAAGCAACAAAAACAACAACTAAAAGTTGTGGGTCTGCTGTTAATGAAGCTAGTTCTCATACAAACTGGGAATTTGTCCATTCAGACTCTACTTGGTTCCAAACTTTAAAAACGACGCGTAGCCCAGCAGTCTGAAAGTAAACCACCTTCTTTTCCTCAACTGAGTTGAAAGAAAGTCTTTGTTTTCCTTCCAGGATCTTTTCCACAACCCTCCATCATACAAGAGCACAGTGACCTTATCCTGGAAACCCGTCCAGAAGCCGGAGGCAGCAGCGTGAGCAAATCGTTTCAAAGCCAGAAAATATTTACCTCACGTTTGAACGTTGTTCGTTGCAGCTTGTTTTTTTTTGTGTGTCTTTTCTTTTGTGTTTGCAGGCCTAAACGTCCGTCGGGTGAGGAAATGGGATCTGGCGCTACCACGAAAAAACAGATCACGCCTCTGCCACGGCGGGACGCCAGACAGATTTACAACCCGCCCAGCGGCAAGTACAGCGCCTCTATCGGCAATTTCACCTACGGTGAGGAGCGTCTGGTGGCGCACGTTTTTGTTCACAGTTGTTCCACATCTGTTCCTACATTTGTTCACTCTTTGAAAAGCACTTTGAGAAACTCGAGTCGTCTCCAGGCTGGCTCAAAATGTCACCAATTCCAAAGGTTCTTCTCACATCTGTGATGCAAACGCAGCCAGCGTTAGTCGGAAAATGCCATAAAAAGTCGGTTCAGTTTGTCTCACCAAATCTCACAAAAGATTTAGCAGACAAGTAAGACGTTTTGCTTGGAAACAATTGACCACAACGTTCCAGTCCACAGTCATTCACTGGGTGTTTATTTCAGGCCTTTTCTAAGGCCTAGCGTTACAATTAGTCCTGATTGAAAGTTTAGCTCCCCTGAGAACACGTCTCCACATTCTGCAGACTAATGCTCGCCCTCCTGTGTGAGCCCGCTGTGTTCTGACTGAGCTCTTTTTTGGCGCCGTGTCGATGCAGAACAGCGCGGCGGCTACAGGGGCGGACGAGGACGAGGCTTCTGGGCGAGAGGCAGCAGGAGCCGAGGCCGGATCTACTGAGACGCACAACACTTTGCTCCTGGAACTGCATCACATCAGGATCTCACCCTCACCAAAATGGACAATTTGTCACCAATCTATACCTTTTTTTTTGTTTGTTTGTTTTTTCCTTTTAATTTCCCTATGAGCTGTTTTTTTTTTGTTTTGTTTTTTTTAAAGTGTAGGTTTTTTTTATTTTATTTTATTCTTATTTCTATCTGAGTTCCTGTCTTGAGTTTCTGGCTCCACCTTTTCTACTTGCCATGACAAAGTGTAGTAGCTGTATTTCTCTTGGCCACGGTAATAGTAAATCTAGATGTGTGTGTGGATTTTTTTTCTCTTCACCCCTCCTCCCCCCGCCCACCTAAATCTTAAAACATTTTGTGTATTTCTGTCAAAAGACTGTCAAGTTGTAACTAAATATTTTTGTCACATACTGGTGGGAAGAGATGATCTTGTTTAGCAGCATGTCAACAAATTTATGAATTTGTAACTTTTTATTTAACCATGTTCGTTTTCTTTTTTCTTTGTCGTTGTTTTTAAAAGCTCAATTACAATTGGCTGACTGCTTCTTTGTATAAATCAATGATGCTGTTTCATTGGATTTTTATCATAAACTTAAATGGAATTACAATCATTTGTCCGTTTGATTGTGAGAGAAGCCTGCGCGTCACAAAGAGTTTTTTGAAAAAAAATCTCTGTGTTTCAGTCTAAATACAGAAAAGTATCTGTTCCAAGTGATAAAAGGTGAAATCTGAGCTATAAATAGGTCCCACTATTTTTAGAGCTCAGGTTGTTTTGCACAGCCTGGTTGTGGCGCCACCTGCTGTCTAAGAAACAACAAACTCAGATTTTTGTTGCACTTGGATGAAAAAGGTGACCATGAGCTCGCCCTTACTTTTTAAGCTAAAAATCAAATGAACTGCCTATTTTTTTAAGTACCTATGCAAATTATGCTATGAATTTCTTCCTCCTTTTTTTTCTGTAGTTTTTAAAGTAAAATGAATGAGAGCCTTATGTAGTTTCTTCCTGTGGAGAATTGATCTGTTCTCTGTGGCAATAAGAGTCAGCGAGATGAGTTCCACTTCAGACCAAAATTCTTCGACTGGTCCATTCAGACATGCTGCCTTCGGAGGCTAACGGACCAAAATGCCATCGAACAAAAGTTTCCGTGTCATATCCCTTAACCGTAGCGTTGAGGGTGTTTCTTAACTGGCTGGGTAACTCCTGCAAAGATTTTAAGTTTGGCGCTTTGAAGCTTTTTTGCGATGCTTGGTCGTATTGCAGCAGGATTCCCCAACCACCTCCTGTGATTTCATTCCAATGACTTACAATTGATTTCCTGAAATATATGCAGACGCCACGGCTTAAACTCAGTCCCTGTACAGCATGAGGTCACAGCTTTGCTGTCATTTCATTGACATCTTCCTCACCAGGAAGTTTTCAGGCGCACCTTTCCGGTGACCTCACAGAAGGTCCCTGATTTTGTTTTGTGAGTTAATTTTAGTTTTGTTTTTCCATCATTTTTTTAAATGCAATTCTTCCATCAGCTGTTTTGCTTGTACAAAGGACCAGAGCAAAATCAGCAACAAGCATTTCACACCAAGTGTTTGAAAGCCCTGGTCCGGTCAGGAAGTTGGCTGTACCTGCTAATTGTGTCACTGTGGTGACACTGTGGGTTTGGATGTGTTGAAACCATTGGGAACCATTTCAATTTCTGAAAACAATTGGTGTCCCCATTTTGCTTCAGGCTCTTGAAATAATCGGTCATCCATAATGTCCCGGGCTCATCAGTTTTCATTTCCGGCTCTAAAACGTACAGCCGGTCTTGTCCAGTCTCTTGATTTGTCATGTTTACTAATGAACCTGACGCTTGCCCTCTTGTGATGTCATCAACTCCAAGCAGATTTAACTGATTCCATGTTGTTTCATTTTTACTCATTGATTTTCCGCAGCTTTATGTTTTTCACCACCCTGCGGTGGACATCAATACATGCATAGCTATAATTTTTTAAATGCATGGATTGATGGCGGTCCTTTAATGTGCAATGGCAGGAATGAACCTGGGGTTAGGTTTGGGGTTAACCCGAAGCAAGAAGCTGGGGTTGCAGAAGGTGGAAAGCTCTGCGGGCGCAGCAGAGCTTTCCACGCACAGACACGTGTGTTGGGTTGTGTGGCCGGACGCTTTCGGGGAGGAGAGGAGAGCCAAGTCATTCTCTGAATGGACTGAGGCAGCCTGACACTGAGAGGCAACTCTTAATAAACACTAGGAGTTTCATATGGGAAAGTTAGATAGTTGCTATTACTGGTTTTATGTAATTAATAGTCTTTTTGATGAATGACAAAGCCTCACTTTTTAATTTTTTTTATTCAGTTATTTATTTTTAAGCAATAACTTGAGAGAATAAATCCCAATTTGGCCCACATGATGGTTCAGAAAATGAATAATGACTCGAACATCTCGGGCCTCTCGGTGTGCCCTGCATTGGCAGAGTGTCGCCTCCAGAGGGCGCTCCAGACTAGGGCTTCCCTCTCAAAAGCGCCTGGTTTTTAAACTGACTGAACTCGTCATTTAAAGGGACCGTGATGTATTTTCGTGTCGTTCTATCACCGGGGCGGGCAGAAGTAGCCTATCTGATATTTAACATCCACAATGCCGGAGACAGTCAGTCTAAGATTTCTAATTGAAATCAGCATCCCAGTATAAATTAACTAGGTTAATGCATTAGTCTGTTTTCCAGATCCTTTTTAAATAGAGTGACAACTTGTGTTTTTATAATCACATTCGAAAGCGCCTTTTTTTTTCTTTTTTCTTTTTGCAGTAGTTACCAAAGTTAAGTTAAATGAATACGTCGCACATTATTCTTTCTTTCTCTGAAGCTGCACATCTGCCAGGTGCTTCACGACGCCTTCAAGTTGAAGTGTTTATTTCTGAACGGTAGGGGGAGCCACGACGCTGCAACAACCTCCTCCTCCCACCCTCACCTCCCTCTCCCCCTCGCTGGTGGATCGTGACCAGGTATTTCCCAAACCGGCCTGCCAGGCACCGAACTGGCCGAGCACGTGCGCTTGTACAAGCGCGCGCGCGTTCACACCAGAGCTGAGCTGAAAATAATCAAGTGGTGGATGAGGAAGAGGAGTGGGCGAGAGCAGCAGAGACGACGACCCTCAGAGAGAGGGAGGGAGCGACTGTACCAGTGCAGAGTGAAGGTAAATCAATAGTCCTGAAGCACTTGGTGAACTCGATGGGTTTCCTCTCTGTACCAGTGACCTTTGGGAGGGAGTTACTGTTCATGGCGGTAAACACCATGACTTAATGCTGTACCCACACACTTCCGGCCTCAGAAGCCGCTGCGGGATGATGGGGTCGCTTGTTGCACGTCTGTCTGAGTGACTGCGTGAGATGACGTCCACTTGCTGCGTGGCAGGACTTTGCTTCACAATCACAGGCCAGCAGTCTTCCAATGGCAAACAAGGAGTGTTGACTTTGGGATGTGCGAAAGGAAGCATGCCCGCAGCTTGTATGATGTTTCCAACTGGATCCTGCAGATGATAAAGAACAGGGCTGCTTCCTCAGGGGTTCAAAGGGTTGACCAGATGGGGATCTTAGCAACTCTGGGTGGTGTGGCAACAATACTTTTATGACCACAACTGACATGCCAGGAAGGACAAAGTGAAGACTCGCAGTGATTGTATATAATTAGGAATAGTTCACGTAAGATTGTCTCTGGTAAGATTCTATCCCCGTCATCGATGGCGGTCGCCACCTGTGGAACCCTTTTGGTCACACTAATACATAATGATGAAAGGCAGTTCAAGACCTTAGTTTGGTGCATTTCTTTTTTCTGTCATCAACACATTCCAGTTTATTGGACTTACTAAAGACTCCTCGCCAAAATGTTGATCGTAACGCAGCCTTACTTTCCTTCCCAAACCATCAAAGTTTTTGAGAGCTCCGCTAAGGTCTACTGTAACACCTTGACATAAGTCTTGTACCTACACAGATAGCAATAAATTATTACTACTGGTAATGGTGAATCAAAATGTGTTGCTGCCTTTGATGATTTAAGTGATACTTGTCCACTATTTTATGCAGAATGGCAGACAGAGCAACTACAGAAAGATTCAATTGGCCAGATAAGGGTCGCTAATAATGTTGAGGTAGTACAAACAAAACCACAAGCCATGAAGACATTTCGGGATCTCAGTTGGGGTCTAAATGCTCAAACACTTTGGGGATGAATGCGATACGAAAAATCTTTTCCATTCTCTAGCAGAACAACGGAAGAACCAAAGTCCATTGATCTATTCTGTCCTGACAGTGCGATCCAGTGTGAGTTACTGACATGTCACAGTGATCTGCTGTGGTCGTGGTACGCGTTTTGTTAGGTACCTGGTCACCCATACACCAGGAAGTTGAAGCGGGAACGTTGCTGCCTTTCCTGGTATCGTTGAGGCAAAACGGCAAACACGCTGTCACTAGCCTCTTTCGAGCGCATTTCCATCATAAATCTCCAAAGATGATCCTTTTCTTAGCTGCCTCTGGCCATTCATGAATCACAAGAAGACACTTCCAATATCCTGCAAAGCTTGTGAGCTTTCAGAAACACAGCCAACGGTGCAAAAGGACGAGAGGTTTATGTGCGGCACTGACATCTGATCTTTCCGATGGTGCTGCATTGAGAGTTTCCTCATACCATTCTTCATGAGGGAACGATATAAAGAACTGCTACACTGGACACACTCAGTGTAGCAGTCCTGTTGTTGGTCACTCACATAACTTCACATTTTAGCTACTTTTCTCACCTTACTCTTCTTGGAATGCTTTTCTGAGTATTGTTTGTACTTTTAGATCTTGGGAATGCCAAAATTCCCAATAATGTTGGCATGTAGCATGGTGTAGTATGGTGTAACGCATATGATGAACACAGAAATTGTGAAAACGTGTCTAAATCCTGGCTATAAGCACTTTGTAATGGAGGCTAGTGACTGACATAAAAAAAATGTTTTGAAAGATGATCAAATAAAGGAACCTATAGCGCTTGTCCTTCACTCTGGTAAATTTATTCTTCAGAATCTATTTTAGCTATGTCTATTGACCCCCAGACTCCAGCACTAGGGTCGCCTCTGGTTCCTCTGCGGACTGGAGCTGTCCTTGGTGCTGAATCCCCGCCTTCTCTATCCTGAACTGTCTCTGGTTGTGATTCAGTGATGTTTTGTTGTTTCTTTGTTTTTTTTAAGTTTCGTTTTTATTTTAAAAAAACAAAAACAAAACAAAAACACGTTCTATTGAAAGAACGTCAAGTGAACAGGTTGCAGTTCAGTCGGATCTTGCTTTGTAATTTCAGACTCCATCACACAACAAAACGCTTTTTTTTCATATGTAAAAATATTATTTGTTATTATTATTATTATTATTATTATTATTATTATTATTATTATTATTATTATTATCATTATTATTAGGCTATTATTATTATTTTCACTTTTATGAAGGACGCCTCGGCGTTGCGGATGATCTTCTGCTCCCTTGTTCGCCTCTTCCTACTTTTCCTCTTCGCGGAATCGTGACAGCAGCTCTGCAGCTGCAGCGTCCCTGAACTGACTCGGTGCCAGTGGCGGATAACAGGTCGGCGTGTCGGCGCAAAAATAAAATCAGTTGTGGGGAAACAACAACATAAAGATAACTTTTTCTTTCCTTTTCAGAAAGAAGAAGAAAAAAAACAACACACACACACACACACCCACCCACCCACACACACACACACACACACACACACACACACACACACACACACACACACACACACACACACCGTCCGCCCCCTCATGTACAATGCTGGGAATAGTAACAGCACTGTGAGGTTGGGCTAAATATAGCAGCCAGTGAGTGTTAACATGTCAACTTCAGCAGGAGCGGCTGCTGCACGTGTGACCGCCGTGAATGTAGAGTTTGGCTATAAATACCATACATACCAGTATACCGTGAACCCAGTGCACTCCGAGCCGATTCGTTCCGTAATGACACGAGGGATGCTGCACAAAAGGACCGGGGCGGGAGGCTAAAATAAATACCTATGAGGCCAGAAATAGAAACCAGAGACGTGCATATTTAAGAATGAGCCGGACCGAGTTCATCTTAACCAGCTCGTTTCGTCTCACAGATATTTTCACACCATGGTGTTGCTGCAGGCGGGTTGGAGTCTGACTGGCAGCGGCTGCAGGGAGGGGAGGGAGGGCCCGGGGGGGCGAACTGCTTTATTTTTATCATGGCCGCCTTTCAAAAATAGAATAGTCTAAAAAAAAAAAACCAAAAAAAAAACCAAAACAAAACATGAAATGTCACTCACGAGTCCCTTTCAAGCCAAACGCGCTTGTGCAGCGAAATGGCGCGCGCTTCATTTGCAACATGGAGGGAGAGTTTAAAACGAGCCGCATGAAGCCGCATGAAGCCGCTCTCCACTGCACGTCATCTGGACAATGAAGCCGAGTATCAACAGGACGGACGGCTCTCGGCAAGAGTCCAGGTCGGAACGAACCCCCCAAAAGCCAGGGGACACTGGGTACCGTGTTATCGCGCGAGATTTACCAGGTTAAACAATATTTAACCCCCCCTCCCCCAACTCACGCGCGTGCTAACACGCGCGTTCACTTGCAGCCTAAATCGCTGATTCGCAAATGCGGTTTATTGAACACAAACGAGCTGACCGACGGCGAACCGGCGGCCTTTGCGGCTGAACTGGTGGCTTCTCTGCTTTCCAACCAGTTTTTCTCCTGCTGCTGCTGCTGCTGCTTCCTCCATTCACAGGCTCTGCTGCAGAAACTGTGTGAATGAGTGAGTCGGGGAGAAGGATGAATGAATGACTGCTGGAGGTGAGTGAATGAAAAGCTGCGGCTGCAGGAGGAGAAGCAAAGCGCAGGGGGCGCATGTCCCTCCTGTCCCTCTCAATGGCTTCTCCTCCCCGCCCCCATCGCCTCCCCCCACCCCTCCACCACCACCTCCACCTCCTTCTCAGGGAAGTATGGTTGCACGAGCAATAAGCAGAACAAACACACTCCAAGCCATGCACGTTTGTGTGTGTATTTGTGTGTGTGTGAATTGAAGGTCTATAAATAGCACTATAGCACTGTTTCCATTGACATCATTTAGGCAGGAGAGATGGAAAAATAAATAGGTGGAGGGGAGGGTGCAGGGTTTCTTAATCTGGGTTTGAAATTCAAATAAAACCTGGCCAGCCGTCCACCTCACACACATCTCTCTCTCCTTTTGCCTGTGTAATTATGGCCTACAGTAAATGCACCTTAAAGCTGCAGAATGTAACGTTTATAGAAAATGATTCTTTCACTGTCACTGTGTGTGTCCCCATTTCTCCTAGCGCTGACTAGAAACAACCAATCAGAGCCAGGAGGCGGGTCTTAGGGCTGTCAGTCGCCTTCTGAGTGGCGGTGCTCACCCCCCTTTCCCACCACTACTTTGTGCTGATCTCATCACATAGTAGTAGTGGGATTATTTCAGGTATCGATTAACCTATCGATTGTTCTAACGATTTATCGGATATCACACCTGCACGATCTTCTCATGTTTCATTTTACACATTTAACATCAACACATGAAAGGTTCAACCCTTCCACCTTGACTTAACGTCTCGTCAGTGCAGGGCTGATCTGTTTATTATCTTTTGTGTTAGCAATAACTGGATGGAAAAAGGTGCTTAATAGGTTATTTATTAACTGAGCAAATGTAGAACCAGCATGAGGAGTTTAAGATGGAACATATTTACCTTATTTTTAAGTCGCTACCATGCGGCTCATAGCCTGGTGCGGCCTATACATGTACGTTTCCATGTTTTTTTTTTAAAAAATAAAAAACTTTGTAGGTGCAGCTTATAGTGAGGTGTGCTCTATAGTCCAGAATACACAGTACATAATATTTAAATATCTTAAATACAAAATGTACGTGTCTTTTTTGCAGGTTTGGCTCTGAGTGTGTTTCTCTGTCAGCAAATGGCTCTTTTCTTTTTTTTTTTTTTTTCTGTATACTCCAGCTAACGATTAATCAGCTACTGAAGTGGTTGACGATTAGTTGAACAGCCGATTAATCGTTCTGGTCACATAAACAGACAGGGCTGTGTTAGAACGTAGAGCTCATGTCACTAGAGCCTCTTTACTTCATCTGATTCCTGTTTATTTAGTTTGCTGTTGGAATTTCATATTCCCAAATTAACCTCGCTAAAATGTACCTGAAAACCAGGAGCGACATCGCTGTGTGTGCGCCGATATTTGAGGATCCCCTCCCTCAGCAGGTGGGCCGATAGCAAACGTCAGGGCAGAACGGCGACTGTTTTCAAGAAGGATGAGTGGGAATGGAAAGCCACGAGGCAAAGGCAGGGAGACGTCAAACAAATTAGGACCATTATGTCTACAACAGCCAACCACGAATACACACACACACACACACACACACACACACACACACACACACACACACACACACACACACACACACACACAAAGCTGCTGGGATCACAGTGGAAAAAGGTAGAGGCAACACACACACCTGAGGTAAAATGTTTCGCAAGACGGTATTGTTGTGTTTGCATGCTTTAAAAGCGGAGGGATTAATAAATCACGTCAAGCAGACAGACTTGTGCGGTTATGAAGTGTCTTTTTGTTTGTTTGTTGTTGTTTTTTTTCCGTTGTTGGCGTGTCTTAGTCACAGCCAGGATCTCTATCTGAATCTCTGAGTGTGTCGTCAGCCTTGGCACTGACCTCCGAAGTGCTGCGTGACTTCCACTGGTGCTGATGACGTCTCCCATGATACATTTCTTCCCCATGTTTTTTCCAGCATGTCCTGTGATCACACACACGCACGCACGCACGCACACACACTTCTCTACCTTCATATGCCTTTGTTTGCCTCTTACTGTTTCGCTAAGTTGATGTAATCTTGTTAAGCAACAGCACAACAATCAGGAAGAAGGACTTTCTGATCGGGGCGGCTCTGATTTTTTCACTGGGATGCACCATGAATCAGCCCTGATTTCCTTCATTTTGGGGGATCAATAACTCACTGGTACTCAAACATGAAGCTGGTCTTTTCCACCTCGGCAAAGGTCTAAAACTCAGCTGTGGGAGAAGTGTGACTCTTAGCCCCGCTCACCAGGTTGACAACAGTCACCCCGCTGCTCCTAACTCACCGGCTTTCTTGCTATATTTAGCATCACTTCAGACAAAAAAAAAATAAAAAAATGAATATCGGCCAAAATCAGAATCAGAAGGTCAGGCTTTTTCTTTTTTAAAGATTGGTAATCGGTGATCGGCCAGAAAACTGTGATCGGTGCATCACTGATGTTTTCCATCTCTGGATCTACTTCTCAGTGAAATGCTGGCAAAAACGTTGTTAAAGTGTTAATAGAGGAGCCATGAGTGGAGTTTCAGAAACTTGGGGACTTTTAAAAGAGACAGAGGCCCAAATTCAAGGAGTTTAAATATAAAGTCAAATTTATTTGAAGTCTTACTCGATATATGAAGCTATGAAATACATAACCCTACAACTTTGCCGTTTATGTCCCTTCAAGTCTCCCAACATTTATCATTCAGATCAATGTATGGTCCAAACTGTCAAATATGACTCAGGTGGTTATGTTCCAATGCAGAATCATGAGTCCATCGGTCCGTCCTTATACTTACTGAAGCGTCTCCTCTTACTGTCTGTTGTCATCTGAACTGATCACGTTCCGTCTTTATTAATAGCAACTTTAATATCAATGTGTAAAATCACAGAACATGTTTATTTCCTTTCAATGCTGAGCCGCACAGATAAACACATATGTGTTTCCGATCCGGTCAGTTTGGAAATGGTGTGGAAGGACCGTGTGTGCGTGTGTGTGTGGGGGGGGGGGGGAGGGGGAGGGGGGTTGGGAAAAAGAAAAAAAGAAACTATTCCACACCCACCCACAAACCCACAGTCGCCCCCAGCCCCCACTTCTTCTTGCCAGCTGAATTAATTTGATACTATTTTTGAAAGTCAGTGTTTCTAAGGGATACCTAATAACGCAATGACGTCAATGCAGGTCAATAGCACACTCCTGGAAAAGAGGGACAGGGAATGGGAGAGAAAACACACACACACACACACACACACACACACACACACACACACACACACACACACACACACACACAGATATATATATGGCGACAGCAGAATGGACGGCAGCTGGTTAAAGATCTAAATTCCTTCCCTGTTTGGTCTCCAAAAAATATTTCTGGTGAAGCTTTTTGTTGTTGTTTATAGGTGATTTTATTTTTTTTCGTTACTTCTTTTTTTAAAAATTTTTTTTATAGCTATATAAATGACAGCAGTAGCTGTTGCGCCGCGCTGCTCCCCCCTCTCCATTGATGCTTTCCGTCTCTGTCTGGAAGACACACACACACACACACACACACACACACACACACACACACACACACACACACACACACACACACACACACACACACACACACACACACACACACACACACACA
This sequence comes from Poeciliopsis prolifica, assembly GCF_027474105.1. Lineage (NCBI taxonomy): Eukaryota > Metazoa > Chordata > Actinopteri > Cyprinodontiformes > Poeciliidae > Poeciliopsis > Poeciliopsis prolifica. The sequence goes on from NW_026562376.1 coordinate 23,902,959, forward strand.
CACAAAGAAAGAAAGAGAGAGAGGGAGAAACAAAACGGCGAGTCTCAGACCGAGCTTCTACATTGCGAGATGAATCGTGTGCGTCTCTCCGCATGCGTAAAGCCCCCCAGCACCCCCCCCCCCGCAAACCTCTTCCTCTCTCCCCCCGATTTGGCGGGATCTCTTCCATCCGCTGGGCTCCGTTTGTGTTTCCCTACTTTCTCCGTTTCTCCGACCACCAGCCACCTTTCAACTCCCAGACCGCGTACAGCCGCCCCTCCCAAGCAACAAAATAAAAAATATATATATATAATGAAATGAAAATCCACCCCTCATTCGAGCAGGCTCCTTGAATCATAAATGGCAACCACAAATATATGTCAGTTTACCAAAGAACAGGGAGAGGACGCACATCCTGACGCAGGGGGGTAGAGAGAGAGAGAGAGAGAGAGAGAGAGAGAGAGAGAGAGAGAGAGAGAGAGAGAGAGAGAGAGAGAGAGACTGTGGGGCGATCCCGCTCTGCCTTGCTTCTGTCGGTGTCAGCCTGCAAACATCATTTTATTTATAGAAATAAAACAAAAACAAAAAAATCTAAATCTGAAAGGTAAGTGCCTTCATCTCTGGTGCCAGTAGGTGGGAAGTTTGCAGTAAGATTCGATATTTTCGCACTTTTTCCCCCTTTTCTTTTCTTTTTTCTATTTTTTTTAGTGGATGATCAGAAGATGAATGTGGCAGCGCTCTGCTGATCTGGAAGCAGAGTAGCGGGGAATTCCACCCTAACTACAGATCAGCCCGGTCGTTTCCAAGGAGGTTTTTGGTCCAGTTTTTTTTTTTTTTTTTTTTTTTTTTTTTTTGCAAAGCAGTAAAGAGGGAAACGATGTGAGTGACGTTAAAGCATGAACCAGTTGAAGCATCTCCTGGGTTTCATTTCGCATCTGTTCTGAGTTGGTCTTCGGGATGATCACTGCAGACCCCTCGGGGGGGTTTTAGCACCTTGATGTTCTCACTTCGGCTTCTGACCCGATTATGACGTAAACACTTCACTGAGATCGCGCTCTGTTGGGATTCATGGTTTGTAGATGCTGAAATATATATTGTAATCTGTAACATCCGTGCGTTGGCTTTCCTGTGCTTTCCACCGCGCTGCTCTGTGGTGAAGCCTCTAGTGAATGAATTCAAAGTGACTGAGGGGGGAAACCTCATCCATCTGTCATGACTTTGTTTCCTTACTTGCACGTTGCTCCAATGTTTCTTGTTTCTCCATTGTTGCTCGGAGCGGATTACAGTTAGGCACGCTGATTGGTTCTTATTGAAAGTCGTTTGCCTTGTGGAGATGTTGGCTGAAAAGAACCCCCCGCCCCCGCACCCCCCCCCCCCTCACCACACACACACACACACACACACACACACACACACACACACACACACACCTGAATGGTCCTTGGACAAGCTGTTCGGCACCAAGGACAGCTCCCACCACGTACCCTCCGGTTCGGGCTTTTCTCTTGTTGGTGGCCACTCTGATGTCCCAATGATCGATGTTTGCAGACGGTTTCATCTGCTGGGTGATTATTATTATTATTATTATTATTATTGGTTTTCTTCTCCGGGTGCTCTACCCAATGGTAGGTTCGATTCCCCCTTTGAGCCTCAACAGGTGTTAAACTTATCCTCGGTCCAATGTGTGTGTTTTTCTAATGACTGTTCAAGGAAAAGTGCTGCTTATCTGTTTATATGTTTCTTCTTTATATGTTTGAACATGGTTAAGAGCGTCTGTTGCTGTTTTTCTTTTTTTTTTCTCTAGTCACGTTAACTTTAAAAAAAATAATCTCGATTCGTGCAGGACTTTGACGTTGCCACCATTTGTTTGGAAAAAAAAAGAAAAAGAAAAACAAAGTTAGGAGTTTGAAGTGAATTCTTCGTTGGCTCTGCGCAGCTCGAGCGAAATGTGAAAGCCCAACTCTGACCTGATGTTTGTCTCCTTGGACCTGCGGGAACATCACGATCTGTTTCAGAAGCTGCTGCTGCTGTCAGACCCTCAACAAGCACTTAAAGGGCTGCAGCTTATTTTTGCATTATGGTCACATTCCCGACCCGCTAATCATCCCAAGGAATGACCAGAAAAACCATCTTGTGGAACTTAGAAATTGGCACAATTAAAGTAAGGAATAAGTTCCACTCGATGGTTTTTCTGGTCATTCCTTGGGATGATTAGCGCTTTAATGACACCAAGCTTGCTCGTTTAGTTTTTTGATTCGGACTTGTTTATTTTTATTTTTATTATTATTCTTTTTTGTGTGTGTTTGGGGGGGGGGGGGGGCGGTAAGTTCTTCTGAAACATCACGGACCCCAAAACAGCTCCGTGCCGAACTCCTGCTGCTAGATGACTTTCATTAGAGCCACAAAACCCCACACTTTCTTTCCAGCAGCAATTTAGGAAATGACTTTAAATCGTCGGTTGTCGGAGCGGGAACCGGTTCCTCCCCGGGGTACGAACTGACACAAGGTCGGCACGAAACGTCACGGAGCCTGGCGCCCCTTTTCGTACCCAAATCGAGTCTTTTTTTTTTTTTTTTCATCGACAAAGACGTTTTTCATATTGAGCAAGAATAATAGAGGGGAGGGGGGAGGGGCCGATGTTGCCTCACACAGTTGGGAGTGTGGCAACATCGGTGAGATGAAGTCGAGGTTGGGAGAAGCTTTGGCCAGAAACTTGCTGTGGTCCAGAGGGCATGGTGCACTTTGATTTGTGCCTCTTCTGGCCGGTGGGATGGGTTTGGGAGGACGAAGGGCTGCGGCGCGGGGTTTTTTGTCGACATCTAGCGGCGGTCCAGGCACACTACACCGTGGAACCGCGAGCGGATTGGCAGTGAGTGATGCTCGACTGAATCGTCTTGATAAATACAAGAACCACGTTCACACACGTCTGTCTGTCTGTCTGTCTGTCTGTCTGTCTGTCTGTCTGTCTGTCTGTCTGTCTGTCTGTCTGTCTGTCTGTCTGTCTGTCTGTCTGTCTGTCTGTCTGTCTGTCTGTCTATCTATCTATCTATCTATATCTATCTATCTATCTATCTATCTATCTATCTATCTATCTATCTATCTATCTATCTATCTATCTATCTATCTATCTATCTATCTATCTATCTATCTATCTATCTATCTATCTATCTATCTATCTATCTATCTATCTATCATACTGTTATCGTGAACGTGCTCTGAATGTGTCCCCATACATACACGCACGCGCCAGCAGTCACGGATATACAGTTGGCCTACAGGCAGGGATAAAAATAGCACAAACAGATGCGACGGGCGCAGCCCTTTTCCTTTCTCAGATCCGACTTTTTTCCAGGCTTCCACTCAGTGGATACTAAACGCCACTTTTAATCCCCCCCCCCCCTCCCTCCATTCTCCTCCACTCCGCCCCTCCTCCTCCTCACCCCCCACCCACAGCCCACCCCGTCCCATCACGTTCGTGTCCACGCGGCGCGTAAGTTGTGCAGACCGACGGGGCAGAGTCGGCGCGTGGAAGGTGGCAGACGGAGCAGGACGGAGCACGCGGCGGACGGAAGTTTATTTGTTACGCCGCCGCCTTTGCGCCGCGATCCGTGCGGTATGAAGCTGCGGGCTCTGACCGCGTGGGCTCCACAGCTGGCTCTGCTCGCCGTGGCTCCTATCTGTGTGCGCGGGCATGCGCGCGTGCGTGTTTGTGCCCGCCAAAAAGCGCACTGGATGCCGGGACGGAAATTCTCCCGGACCAAAAACAGCGCCAACACTTGGGATGCGTAGAGAAACGACTGGGAGGAAAGAGAGAGTGAGAGACAGAAGAGAGAGAGAGAGAGAGAGAGAGAGAGAGAGAGAGAGAGAGAGAGAGAGAGAGAGAGAGAGAGAGAGAGAGAGAGAGAGAGGAAACCCCGACGCTTCAGCCTTAGCTGAGGGATTTAACCTGCTCCAAAAATATATAATAAATAAATAAAATCGTTTCCAACAAGTCCACGCCACATTAGTCCGTCTTATCACTCTTTTTTTTCCTTCTTCTTTTTCCTCCTCTTCTTCCGTGGCACAGTTTGGACAGAGGCGCGCGCAGAGAGGCGCGTCTTTAATCAGGCTTTACGGGCTGGAAAGTGAGAGAATCTAAACGTGACGTCAATGCCTAGTAACTGACGCAGCCCTTCAACATAAAATGTCTTTTTATTTATTTATTCCCCCCTCCCACCACCACCACCAACAACCCTCCTTCTCTCTCTTCTCGTCAGCAAAGCTTAATTACTCAAATTCACAGAGCTCCGTCAACTAACAGAAAAAAAAGAAAGAAAGAAAGAAAGAAAGAAAGAAAAGCCCTGCAGGCGGCGCCGGGCGCTCCGCGTCCATCACTACTTGGGCAAAAAGCTCTTTTTGGCTTTCGGGGAGTTTCGGTGAAGCTGAAGTAACAACCGGAACCAGAAGCTTGTGAAGAGGGCGACGAGACATCGGACGTAGTCGACGTGATCACAGAGTGTTTGTGTGTCAGGAAGGAAAAGTGGCGGAGAAAGGATCAGAGCGGACTTTATTTCATTTGCTTTT